>NC_133752.1:113168289-115568289 GCF_036562045.2 Rhinolophus sinicus | reverse complement strand
GCACAACATGTCTAGCACAAGGTAGCCATTTACAGTCGGTAGATTTTTGTTGCATGAATGAAGGAAGGGTGGTAAGTGGAGAATGGGCTGGAGGAGGGAAAATCTGAGTTCTGAAAGATCAGAGAGAAAGAAGGCTGTTGCAGTGAGGGGGACAGTGAGGGCTGCAGTAGAGGCAGACAGGGATGGAGAGAAGTGAATGGATTTCAGAGATAGTTAGGAGTTACAATAAGTAGATAGAATTCATGAGTCCCTTCGGTTGAGAAAGACTGGAAGTAGAATCAAGTTCATGGTACAGTCTTCCTGGAATGACTGCAGACCATACTGGAGCTGAGTTGTGTGGCAGGAGCTGGTATTACCTAATTAATCCTAAATCCCTCAAAAGGGAATTGAATACAGCAGGCCAGTGAACCAAGATTAAAAATACCTCTCAGCCACTGGGCTCACGGTAGCTGTTTGAGTCTGAATTGCTTGAAAAATTATTTCAATTTTCCACTTTTCTTTGTCCACACTATACAGCCTTTGTGATATGCTTCTAGTTAAATTTGGTCATTAAAATGCAGATCTTGCTCACCTGTGAAATATGTTTCTGAAGTACTTGAGAGTACCTTGTAAAGCTAGCTGGTTGCTTTTAGAGTCTCCATCAATTGCTCCCAACCCTTCGCCTGCCCTTTTTCGAATACCTTGCATAATCTGAGCAAGCAGTCTCACTTCCCACCTCTTGCGCTCAGCCAGCCAGCCTGCCCCCACTGCCAAACCATTGTCCAGGGCCTAGAGTACCCTCACCCCTTGCACCAGGCCCTGTCGCCCTTCTGCTTTGAAACACTGGGGGAAGTCACCTCTTCCGTACAACCTTGCTAGATTCTGCTCTAACTGTCCTGACCATTTTAGCACCCTCTTGGTCCCCCACGGGCACCCCTGTGCTGCTCCCCAGGTGCTGCATGGACCTCACACCACTCATAGGGTGTTTCCTCGACTGCTGTCATTGTGTTTTCTACCTACGTTATTTTATGTCTTCCAGAATAACTGTGATAGCGGAGATCACATATGTTCATTTCCTTGTGATATTTCCTAGTAGTGTTTTGTGTACAGTTGAGACTCAGAAAAGTATGACTTGCTGGTCTTCTTCACTGGACGTGCATTTTGACTGGGTGTCCCTCAGTGCTAAATGCCCCTGTGTGAGTTCTACTAACGCTTAGCAAGCGTCGGTTCCAGTGTGCTTGCCGAGAGGTCATCCCCGCCTTCCAAACATCCCTGTCTTTAGAGCAGGAGTATCATTTTACACATACCTACTTTATGTGAGCAGAATTTTATGGGGCATCAGGCTTTCAGAATGAATTTTGTTGCTGTAGCGAAGCAACTTCCTATAAGGGTTCTCCGACTTTTGGAAATCACACACTAATAAAATTTTAGTAAGAAAATTAGGGGTGCCAACAAAATTCAGCCAACTTCTTATTCTATCAAGTAAAGACTTTGATTTTAAAAGTAATATCATCTACTATCCTCACTACTTCATAAAAGGAAGAAGATATTAATACCAAAAGGGGTGACCATGAAAACATTACCGAGTAGCACTGGTCCCGGGACACAGCAGGATTTCAAAGGCACCCAAACCTGGCTCTATACTGTCATTATGTGGGGAAGGTTGCAAACCACAGATTCCCAGGCCCACTGAGTCTGATATGGAGCAGCATGGCTGTAGAATCTATATTTTTATCAGTTTCTCAAGTGATTCTGATAGACAACTGGGTTTGGGGAATCATCCTGGATAGAGTACATATGTAAGTTAAAGAGATACAAGAAATGTGACATTTTTCTAATGCTGGTGTAACACAGTGTTTATCTTTCTAACTTTATTCTTTTGAATAAAGAATGGCCAGGTTTTCAAATGCAAATAAGAAAACTTGCATCATAGATCTGGCGACAGTTGACTTTAAGAAGATCATGGATCCCAGCCCATGGGAACCACACTTTAGAGTTTGTTAGGGAAATATTTGTAGTGCGAATTTTTCTGAAGATGCAGGATTTCCTCTCTCACGTTCTTTTTCTCATGTTCTAGGCACTTCTTGCTCAGTGAGTTGTTTTATTTTTATGCTGTGGCCAATTACAAGTTGAGATAGTGATCCCGGGGAGAGTATGAGATGTAAATGGGCTGGAAAATGGCTTTTTCCTAGTGATTATCCGTGGGGGGCCTGGGTTTCAAGGTGGGCCCCAGTCTGTTTAGAGCCTGTGTTGTGCACTGTGGATGCCTGACGCGAATGGCCCACGGGAAGAACTACATTCTGATTGAAATGGGAGAGAACAGCTGGCACACCCCACCCTCTATGCAGAAGAGGCAAAAATATTTATTTTTTGCATTTACAGCTTTGCTTGATGATAGCGAGACTCCACCGTAAATGACTTTTTTCCCCCCCTTTGCTCCAGATGTTTTAGTTGTGAACGTGACATTCTCCTTTGGTTCTTGGCATTTATCAAAAAGATTCAACTTTACCAACTGCTCGTCATTAAGAGGGTAAGATTTTATTTGAAATTTAAATATCCTCTCATTGGTTTTAATTTATTTATTTGCTTTACTCCTGCACTTCCTAAAGAACTCTTTTGTGGAGTGGAACTTTCCAAAGTGCCTTTTGGAGCGTAGCCGAATGGGAGGTGGGAGGGCCCCTGAGCTAATAAGCTCACTCGTTCAAGCGTTAATAAGTAAGGTGGAGCAGCTGAGGTGTTTCTACCAAGAGGGACATACAAGAGGTGGCCTTGAAGTGAGAACAGCAGAAAGAGTGCTGCCAGCTTCTCCCCTGAACAGAATAGCGTTGGGAATTTGGTTCCAGGGAGAGGGTGTGAGCAAGATGATGGGAAGTCATACTCAAGAAGGAGGACAAGATGAAGTCTCCTTTCTCTAAAGAACTTGTAAAATCCATAAACACAGACAACAGTATGGTGGTTACCAGAGGGAAGAAGGAGAGAGGGAGAAGATGAAGAGGGTAAAGGAGGTCAAATATATGGTGACGGAAGGAGAACTGACTCTGGGTGGTGAACACACAATGTGATATACAGATGATTAGTAAAGAAACGTACACTTGAAACTCAGATAATGTTATTAACCAGTAACATTTTATTTAAATGTCACCTCAATAAATTTAATGAAAAAAATGTTAATTCTGCTCCCCCACCTTTGTTTTTAACCACCTTTGACCCTGTTGAGCTATATAACCCCCTGAGTAGCCCCCTGAGTTAGGGCCACACTTCACTCCTTGCTTCTGAAGCAGAGGCAAGACAGAGGAAATGTGTTTCTCAGATTCTTGAGTTTTCAGTTGGAAGATGGGATGGAGGTTCCCATGGAAACAATGTGAAGCGGTGTTATTAGTGATTCTGTAGTTCATTCAGTGATTTGATTGACCAACTATGTGAGTACCGAATGTGAGCTTCTTTGGCCTGGCCTGGTGATCATTGTTTCTTTGAGGAAAATGAATTCGATCTTGCAACTGAGTTGGGAGGCCACTCTACAGCTACTGGAACAGGAGTCCCCACACTCTTCTTTACCCCTGCGGGATTTCCGTTCAGTTATTTCTAATGAACCAAGAGTCTGGGTTTCCTTCTCCCACGGAGACTGCAGTTTCTATAGGTCAGAATCTCAGAATGCTTGGGCATTTCTTGCAGAATGCATGAAATATGAGCGGTGTTCCCTCTCCCTGCACTAGTCCTCTCACTGTCCCCAGGCTGAACCTTCCTCTGGCCTCCCATGGCTTTCCCAGGCCAACCTTGATTTCTATATATATCGTTCCATCTTTAACTCCGATTATCCCAGTAAGTGCTTTTCAAGCTCACCACTGTTATCGATGCATGATAGGTTATTAGATTAGTAGCCACAATTCTTCCTCCATTTGATTACAAAGCAAACACTGGCACCCTGTTCCCTCTGCTTGCCAGGTTCACACCTTTGGCCTCGCATCTTCCAGGCGTTGTCAGGGTTACGCGCCAGTGAGTGAGAACATGCTGATGTGGGGGGGCGAGGTGAGGGAGGCCAGTCTCCGGAGGGAAACTACCTGAAGGTAGATGAGTAGCAGAACTGGATTCAGAAACAGATCCAGTGGCTCCTGCTGTCTACCTGTGCTGCTGGTGACCCCAGCTTCAGGTTTCCATGGCAACACCCCTGCAGGTATGATGCCCAGAGCAGGGCACAAATTTAGTGCTTGATACCCTGCCTCAAAGGACTGTCCTCTCTCCCCTGGGTTCATCACAGTCTGTTTAGGGACTTCTTTTCTTCTTTCAAACGCTCACATGTCACATCACAGAGGGAAGTGCTAGCATATGCAGATTTTCCTGAAAATGTGGGACTTAAGTTGGTTTTCCATGTTGCCAGATGCCCAGTATGTATTGGAACTGGCTGTGCTTGGTGTAAAAGTGAGAGAAAGTGTATCCACCCCTTCACAGCAGCTTGCAGCTCTTCTGATTACAACAGAAACCAGGTAAAGTGACATTTCTGGTATTACAAGGTTTAACCAAAAATAAATGTTGGTCACCGCCCAACCTATCTTTTGTGTTTATTTCAAACTCTGAATTTCCCACCTATTTGGATGTTGAAGGGATGTTCTTCCTTTCAGGAACCTTGTCCAGTTGCTTTTGAGAAGCCAGCTTCATCTAAGACAGCAGGTGAAGGAGGATTCAAGGAGGAGAAGAGTAACAGAACCAATCGGGGCTTGCAGGTCAGACCCCGTTTTTGTGTTGATAATAGAAAAATCCCCCTGTACATGACAATAACAGCTACCACTTTGGGTTCCTTTTTAAAATTCCCTTTTTTACTTTCTACCAAAATTCCCCTTTTTACCTTTGGTTTTAAAGCAAGTTTCGTTTAATTGGCTCAATGCATCAAAGGCTGCACACTCAAATAAAAGAAATTAAAATTCCATAATTATGAAAAATGATGTTGGTCTGGGAGGAGTAAAGTTTTGAAGGTGACTTTGTGGCTCCCTTGGGGAAAGTTAGAAGGAAGCATCGCACACAGCACTGAGGGGGTTTCAGTTCAAACCACAGGAGTATGACTGCATTTCTGGGGATGATTTGCAATGGAGAGTACATGCCAAGTATACACACTAACCGCATTCAGATTGTTTTCTCTCCTTTTTAGAGACGATCTAACCAGTAGTTAATAACTCCAAAACAAAAGCATTGTTTCTATATAATATATGTACCTTTCGTTCCACTTCTCCAAAAAAAAAAAAAAAAAAAAAAGAGAGAAAGAAAGAAAGAAAAAGCTTATTTCCATGAAATTTCCTTGGAAATTCCTCTTATTTTCTTCATAGTAAGTCTCTAAGCTCAACTAACAGACATGTTTGAAAAAGAGGAGGTGACAATATAAAAACATTTCCAGGCAGACATGGTGGCCATGCTTAGAAAGCACAGAAGTGCTGGCTTTATGCAGTTGACAGAAGTTAATTGAGCATCTACTATATGGTGAAAAACAAAACGGAAGAGTCCCATTCTCATTAGCCTTTGGTCTAGTAAGAGTCAACAAAACAACAGCAGGGTTTTTATTAAAGGCTCAATTTTATACTTCATGACTAATTTCTGGCTTTGGTTTATCCATTTGCTGCTATTTAAAATCAAGTGCCAATATAAATAAGTAGCACATTTTTAATCACTACCGAAAAGTTGATAATAACTTTAGGTGAATTAAGTAACAGGCAAAGGGAATGTGAATCAAAATGGATTATGAACTAAAGACATTTGAAAAGCTTGGTGTGCCAATATTCCAGACTTTAAAAGTCTGTGAGGTTTTATTAAGTGATGGGCTTATTAAGTGGTGGACCTTTCTCTTCCCATTGGTTTATAAAACTAAGGCACAGCGACAGGAACTTGGGTAAAGGAGGCAGTGGCTTTTTTTAAAAAACAAACAACTTCTCTTTTGTTGTTTCAGTTTTGTTTTGTTTGTGTGTTTTTAATTTTGACAACATACACATAACATGAAATTTACCATCTTTTGTAAGTGTCCAGTTTAGTAGTGTTAAGTTCATTCACAGTTATGCAGCCATCACCACCATCCATCCCAGAACACATTTCATCTTGCAAAACTGAAACTCTGTTTCCATTAAACACTAACTCCCCATTTTGCCTCCAACCCAGACCCTGGCAACCACCATTCTACTTTCTATCTCTATGAATTTGATTACCCTAGGTACCTCAAATAAGTGGAATCATACAAGATTTTTCTTTTTGTGACTGGCTTATTTCACTTAACATAATGTCCTCAAGGTTCATGCATTTTGTAGCATGGGTCAGAATTCCCTTCCTTTTTAAGGCTGAATAATATTCCATTGTATGGATAGACCACATATTGTTTATCCATTCATCTGTCAGTGGGCATTGGGTTACTTCTATCTTTTGGCATATTATTGTGTTTTGTGTTGTCAAGTTGTAGGAGTTCGTTATATATTCTAGGTATCAATCCCTTATCCAAGATACGATTTGCAAATATTTTCTCTGACTCTGTAGGATGCCTTTTCATTCTGTTTCCTTTGCACAGAAGTTTTTAATTTTGATAAAGTCCAATTTATTTTTTTTTTTCGTTTGTTGCCTGTGCTTTGGATATCATATCTAAGAAATCATTCCTAAATCCAATTTCATTAAGCCTTTCCCCACATTTTCTTCTAAGAGTGTTATAGTTTTAACTCTTAGATTCAGGACTTTGATCCATTTTGAGTTAATTTTTGTATATGGTGTAAGGTAAGGATCCAGCTTCATTCTTTTCCATGTGGATATCTAGTTTTCCCAAGACCATTTGTTGAAAAGACTATTCTTTTCCCATTGAATGGTCTTGCCTCCCTGTCGAAAATCATTTGACTATATGTGAGGATTTATTTCTGGACTCTACTCTATTTGGTCTGTATGTCTGTTTTTATTCCCATAATACAGTGTTTTGATTACTGTAGGTTTGTGATAAGTTTGAAACCAGAAAGTGAGTCCTTCAACTTTGTTCTTCTTTTTCAAGATTGTTTTAGAAAAAAATAAACTTTTTCTTTGAGATAATTGTAGATTCCCATGTAGATATAAGAAAATAATGCAGAGACATCTCATGTATCTTTTCCAGTTCCTTCCAATGCGAACATTTTGCAGAACTAGAGCCCGGCATCATAACTGGAATACTTACCATCACAATGGTGAAGCTGCAGAGCAGCTGTCACCCCTTGTTGTCTGTCCATGGCCACACCCACTTCCTGCACCCTCCCACTCCCCATCTCTGACCCCTGGCAACCACAGATCTGTTCTCTGCTTCTATGATTTTATCATGTTTAGACTTTTATATAGATGGAATTACCCAGATATACCCTTTGGGGATCGGCCTTTTTATCTAAACATAATTCCCTGGAAATCCATCCATGTTCTTTTATGTGTTGATAGTTTGGTCCTTTTGATTTCTGAGTAGAGGTCCTGATGATGGCTTTTTAAATTTCTTTCATTTCCTGTATTGTCTTCCTGCATCTTTTCACCTTTGACACCGGGTCACTAAGAGAGCAGGAGGAGGTTGAAAATAAACAAAGCTCAGACCTCTCTTTAGTGCTTCTCTGTGGAGGCCCCTTCGTAATTTGGCGAAAGACATTTTGTTGATACTGAAATGGTGGCTTTAAATATATGACCCAGAACAAAATCTTCGTTTTGTTTGATAGGGAATGAAATATTATTTTTCACAGGAGGAATTTCTCATACACTGTGAAACACTGCTGTCTTTCATTATCATGTGGAATGTGGAAGTTGTTTCCAGTTTGGTTCCCCATGTTGGTCTTGAATAAAACATTGAACACTTTCTCCTGAGCAGAAAAGCCACCGAGAGCTTTCCTTCAAGGCATCTTCCCACATCACACATGCATCGCGTGCTTTCTATGTGCCAGGCACCGGGGACACGAGAGATGAATGGTGCAGACATAGTCTTGAGCTTCGTGATGCTGACTGAGCGTGGGGTTTATTGTTTCTACAGGTATTTATGGAGCACCTATTAGATGCCATTTTACTGAGCTCCAATGAGGAGCACACAAGTGAATCAGGGGCCTCTCTTGCATCAATCTTGAGAATCTTACACGAGTACTTCAGGAAGAATACAAGCTAAAACATATGTCAACATAGGGAAAGTACCAGACTGGCCACAAAGTCAGAGAGCCTCCCTGTGCCTGGGGCCTTATCTGAGTCATTCCTGTTGATTTAAACCCAGTGCCTGGCAGTTAAAAACACTTCATCAGTGTGGTTGGTTAGGTCTTTGATTGATGGGTGGATTGATTGACAGAGATGGCGTTTCAGCTGACCTTTGAGGGATGAGAAACATCCAGATGCATGGAGTCTGAAGAGTGGGTATTCTAAACAGAAGGATTTGTATAAGCTAAAGAAAGAATAGTGAAGGCGCCAGAAAACTCCAGGGCGCCCATTACAGGAAACCCCAAGTAATTTAATTTAGTTGGAGCAAAAAGTGCCAGGAAATTATAGAACATACGTTTGAAATGACCCAGGAGCCAGCATCTACACGGCCTTACAGGCCAGACCTGGAAGTTTGACTATGTTCTTCGGTGGCAAGAGAATGCTATTGAAGACATTTTTTTTTTTTTTTTTAAGTCTTATCTGTCCATAGTTCTGATTTATGATGTTCGTTTTTTTTTTTTTTTTTTTAATGTATGAACTTTCTCATCCGAGGAAGTGGCACTTAATGAGATACGGTTCCAGGTTCAATCCCAGTTTGGGCCTGTTGCCCTGGCACAGTTGGATGACCTATGACCCACGTGTATACCCTGATCTAAAATCTAGTGCTGTCATTTCCAGGGGTAGGGGGAGGCACATTAAAGAAAAGCATCCCCAAAATAGGGAAACGAACTTGAAAACTGATGTTTGACTTTTGGATGAGAAGTATTTTCAGCTATAAAGGCCAGTCTCTCTCTGAGGGTTGACCCGGTTGCCCTGCTCTAAACTCTTTTCCTTAACAATCTTATATCTGGCACCTCCGCTTGCTGAGAGAAGAGGTGACTGCGCTCTCTTTCCTGTTCTTAAGAAAAGGTTGTGAAGATCTATGGTATGATACTGTTCTAATATTTGTTGTTCTTCGCGATACGCTTATCGCCATACAGCAGAAATAAACCCTACAAAGCCATGTCCTCTCTCGAGGAATCTACATTCAGATTGTTCTTTTCTTTTTCTTCCTCCATCACTTTGAATATGCATTTTGATTTCTCACAGACAATCCTTCAGGGACTTTGCCTTTAAAAGTGAAGTGAACTTTAATATATATATATATATACCTTGTTGAGTAGCTTCTAGGGGCTTGCCACTGTACTAGGTGCTATGGGGTTCAGTTCTAATTGTTCATTCATTCATTCACTCATTCATTCATGTTTATTGAACACCTACTGTGTGCTAGAGAGGCAGGCAAAATGTGTGCCCTCATAGAGCTTACATTGTAGAACTTACAATATTTTGGAGGAAGATTCCTTTTCATGCAGCAATTGAGTGTGTATAACAGAAAAAGATACAAGAAGGAATGCCAGAATATACTAAATAGTGATAGCTAATATTTGTTGAGCCTGTGCTGTGTCCTAAGTTCAGCATATGTCTTTATTTAAGCCTCACAATGGACTATTTTGCCCATCTTATAGACAAATTTTACAGGGGGTAAGTAAAAAGTAAATGATAGGCAAGAGATTTGAATCCAGGCAGTCTGATACCAGAGCCTACAGTTTTCACTACTACTTTACATTCTATGACCTCAACCATATAGTATTGGTGATAAAAGTCAATCTGGAAGGAAGGAAACTAATATTGACTTCCATGTTAATCTGGCTGTCAACGCCTGCCCCATCTGTGCACACACGTGGGGTAGGACCAAGACCTCTGGCCTGGGCAGACTGTGGGGGCAGTGCATTAATATCCAAGGCTCTGGACGAGAGGAGTAGCTTGCGGGGTGTCAGAGTGAAGGCTTCAGACCCAGGCAAGGCCGGCATCTTCTCCAAGACTGAGATGGGGAAACTGAGGCCCTCAGGAGAGTGGAGCAGCAAGAATCTCATGCTGAAGTTGAAACTCGGCAGAGGGGTGGATTTTGACTGGCCGGGTTTAACCTGCAGTCGGGAGTCTCTCCTGGAGAGGAAGAGCTGCCACTCCTATGGAGTCACGGAGTCCTGGCCGGCCACTCCAGTTCTGAGGAGCACGCTCGGAAGGTTCAGTGACAAAGGGTACAACTTGATGGAGTGGCCTTGGCAGCCACACCTTGGGCCATGTCAGCCTTACCTTAGAGTCCCCAGGTCAGAGAAGTGAGCCTCGACCTCTCCGAACAGGACCTTGGTCTGTCACCTTCTCCCTGGAGGGCTCCAGGTCTATCTCAGTCAGTATTCTAGCTCTTGCCCGGTCCTGGAACCAACTGGAAGTTGCATCCCACGTTCCCTGGGGCCTGGACCAGGGGCCCCCATGAAGGAACATTTGCCTGGGGGCTGAGCAGCAAATGGATAACCTTTTTTTTTCCATTTATCTCCCTAATTTTTCTTTGGTAGGATTGTATTTTGCTATTTTCTTTCCATATCTCACCTCCCTTTGCATCTTACCATCTCCACTGCTGGTTGCTACTCTTCTCAATTTATACATTTCATTAATATATTACTTCTGCCCTTCTCAGTCATTAATAAAGATGTTAAATAATTCTGAACCAGATACCCACCCCTGTAGAGCCCTACAGGACATTTTGCTTTAATTAGTTATGCTACCTTTCATCTTTCTAATGTCCCCTGGTTTCATATTTCCAGCTGGTTTTGAATCCATGTGACTTTTTATCCAGTCCTGTTTGAACTAATTTCATGCGTGAAAATCTGAGAGATGTTTTACTGAGTGTTGATTCAGGTCCAGGCCTACAGAGAGCTTTGCTGTATTCAGAGTTTTTAAAACAGATTAATAGAGTAAAATTGGGTCTTAATAAACGGAGCCTTCCTCACATACCTTTTTCCAATATTCTTTTCAATCAAAGCAGTATTTTCTCCATTAATGTCATGGTAATTTGAATTGTGTTGATGACAGACCTCACAAAAGGTACTCTTACTATCAGGAGTAATCCTCTTAGACCTTTTCAAAGATAACGATTTCTCAGTGGTTGTGCTATTTCCAATATCCTATAATGACTTTGTTTTTAAAAAATAAAATAAAAATAGTTGGGTATTCTGTAATCACCTAATTAACCAGTTTCTAATGTGCTTTCTTGTACAAAACAGGGAGTGATTTAAACTCGTGAGTGACCAGAGTTCATACTATTTTATTAAATAACGTAAAATCATGCAGCCATTTAAGAATGACTCTTAAGTCTTTAAAATGTAATTGACAGGAAATGGACTACTCTGAGGTTAATTGCTGGACCACATAGGGCTGTGAAGGTTACAGTCTTTGGTATTTTGATTTGATATATGGAAATCCTTGGACATAGGATGGGAGAGGAATCTCACTGTAGGGCTCTAACAAATTGTTTCTTTGTATCAAGCTAGATTATGTTTTTAAAATAACCAAACCCTTCTATGTGGGAGCCTGTGGGGGTCACTACTTCATATCAGCCTGTGAGTTAACTCTTGATTAAAATACAAAAGTCAACCTAAAATTTTAAGTGTGTGGAACAGTTGTGGGGAGATCATTCTTTGCCTTTTGTCTGTATTGGATTTTTGAAATCCTTATCAGTAAAAATAGAACACGTTACATTTCTAAGAATTGTTGCAGGCACATGGTACAGCCACGTAGCTACCCAGGCTTTTCTTTTTTTTCTCTTGTATACCTGCACCGTGTATTTAATGAGGTCCTCTTGACTCACTTATTAAGATTAAGAGAGTTTCTCCAAGCAAACAAAGGACAACTAATCTGACCCTCTTTGAAAGCAGAGTAGAAGCATCTGCTTTCATGAGATAGGCCAGGGCTGGATTCCATCCGAGACAGCCAATGGACTCTTCTTTAAACAATAAGGTTTTAAAATTAAATCCTTTTCAAGTAGGCGAGCCATCTCTACTCAGGGGGAAATAAAATGTTAAGAAGGCAATGTGGCAGGTCCTCTGATGGCATTTGTAGAGCCATTTAAGGAGCAAAATATCACCCCCTTAAAAATCTTGTGTACATTAGTTATACAAGGGCTCTCTTTATCCTCTGCTGAAAGTGCCAAAGTAGCATCTACGTGGCACATTTGAAAATTGTGCTTGAATGGACATCCGCAGTCTCATTATAAGAAGCGGAAAGGAATATCTAGATAGAAACCTGGGAATCATAGTTGACTTAGATGTAAATATGAGTCCACATCCATGTTATATAAAATAAAACACACAATTTCTCTTGTCCCCCTAGGAATACAGTGGACTCCTCTAGTGTAGGAGTCGACAATTTTTTTCTTCAGAGAGCCAGACAATACATATTTTAGGCTTGTAAGCCATGGGGTCATATATTTAAAGACAACGTTTTAGTATCAACAAAATGTCTTTCGCCAAATTACGAAGGGTCATCCACAGAGAAGCCCCGAAGACAGGTCTGAGATTTTGCTTATTTTCAGCCTCCTCCTGCTCGGTTCTTTTAACCACGTGGTGTTAAAGGTCAGCCATGAGGTCTCTGTAGTAACTACTTACCTCAGCCGCTGCAGCCACAGACAATACACAAACGAATGGGTGTGGCTGTGTTCTAAAAACACTTTCTTCATGGACAATGAAGTTTGAATTTCATGTATTTTCACATGTCATGGAATTTTATTCTTCCTTTGACATTTTTTCATGGGCCATATCAAAATAAGCTATAGCCTGGATTTAGCTGCTTTAGGCAAATCCAGTAGCTTGCCAACTCCTGATCTAGTGCACACATTCTTCTCCCTCTCCCCCCCCCCCCCCCCCCCCACACACACACACACACAACACCGAGCACCATCCTAGGGACCCTGTAGGTGTTCAGGAAATTGTTGTTCACTTAGCTGTCACGATGTCAGAGCAAAGAGTAAGCCTTTTGCTATACAACACACACTTGACATTTGCAAGGGATTTATCTTTAAGTCTTTGCTAATCCCTCCATTCCAAGTACCACTCCTGCAGATAATTTTTCCCATAAAATGCACTCAAGTATAACAGAATAATTAAAGTGACCCTTTCAGGTCCTTCGTGATTCTATAAATATGAGACTAAAGTCCTTTACTAAGTGATTAAAATGAATTGTGTCACCAAAATCAATTCTCTGTCACATTACATCATTGCTGTGATGACACTGACGATGAATTTACCTCAATCTGAAAAACTAATCCATAGTAATAATGAGTGATGGTGACCTCTCTACCACATAGCACCTGTGCTTGCCAAGGAGCAGAATGATAACACATCCCTTTCAGCAGGATGGTCGGGCCCCACAGCCCAGCAAGGCCATCATGCTGAGTGTCACACGTACAAAGGAGCAGAGATACTAGGCTGCTTCAAGAAACGGGTGGTAGGCGGGTGTTGGACGTGACTAAAACTTGCCCAGCACTTTAAGTGGCTTCCTCCTAAATTTTATCCTGTAAGTGGATACAGTCGGTGTTTATGTCTTAGCCCGATTTCACATGATTATGTGTCTCTGGACCTGGGGGTTGTTTTCAAATATCAAGAGTGTGAGTATGATATTCACTCATGCTGAAGACCTGCTGTGCTTTATATTGGCCAGAATCTTAGAGTCTTACGTCCTGTTTTGGTCACCATATTATAAAATACAGATGTACCGGAAATGGTCTACAGAAGAACAACAAAATAGCAACATGATCGATGGTGGCAGTGATAGGAGAAAAGTGAAAGGAATCAGGATTGTTTTGTCTTTGAAAGGGAAAATGATTCTTGCCCTCAAAATAGGTCTTTTTTTTTCCCTGAGGGGAATTTGATTAGACATAGCAAATGGAGAAGTAAGGTGTATAAGCCTGCCTAATACGGGGCCAAGTATCAGATGATTCCCAGGGAAACTTACTTGATAAAGAAAGGCCTGATAAAGCTTGGAATGGGTACCAAGGTGGCGATGGTGGTATATGCAAACCATGGAGAAGAAATGGTTGGTCACATGACATCCAACTACTTGATATTAGGTGACTGAACAGGTTGATTTCTCGAGGTTTCTCCCCTGCAGTGTACCCTTGATTCAAATAGCCTGACTGAAACAAATGAAAAATAGGAACTCCTTTCTTGGGAATTAAATTTACCCAGAATGACATTTATTCCCACTGAATGATGAGTGTCATTGGCCGATGATCAGTGGACTCCTTGTCTTTTTCTTCGTTTTGTTACATTGTGAGTCTCCAGGGGCTGTAAGGCAGTGAGCACTTTTGAGGCTCGAGTGATATCTCACTCTTCAGACAGAATGTCAGACTCTTCAACTGTATTTTCAACTGTCTTGTGAGACAAAAATTAATTGGTTTGACCTCATGCTGTCGCATGTTGAGAGACATGAATCCTCAACATTCTTTCTTGAATTCATTGATTTCATTAAACACTGTCTGCTTGTTTGCAAAATGTTGTAATTTCCCAGTGATTTCTTCGAACTGCAGCACATAAACAGGGTTTTTGGAGCAGTGCCATTTCTTAGCTTTGATCTTGTGTTATTATCTTTTATTTCCAATAGGTCTTCTACATTGAGTCCATTGAGCCCCAGAAAATATCGACCTTAGGGAAAAGGAATGTGATAGTCACGGGGGCAAACTTTACCCAGGCATCTAACATCGTAATGATCCTGAAAGGAACCAGTACTTGTGATAAGGATGTGTGAGTTAAAATATTAATATTTTCTCCTTGGTAATATAGAGAAAAGCTAAAACTTATGCCAAAGAAATACAACCTTTATATAGTGAAATTATTCCCATGTGCCAGCGTGGGCCAATTGTTCTGCATATGTGATCTAATTTCAAAAAGGAAAATCATTTATACACCATATTTGAAGTTAATAGTGAGAGAATCTGTCTCATGTTACCCTCCCCCCCAAAAAAATCTCAGAACACCATAATTCCAGGATGTCTTGATTTGTTTTCATTAACAAAATCAAGTATTTTGAGTAGCAAATATTGTTTTGAAGATGATACACTTAGAAAAACAGTTGAGTACCTCAGAATTTGATGGGGGAAATATGACAGTTCTTGCAATGGATTGCTCAAAGTTGAAAAATGAAACTTTCTGATCCATTTTATTCTCTATAGCCTTCTCTTTACTGTATTGGTTTCAGGCTCAAATAATAACTAAATGGAACATAATATCTGGTCAGCGTACTACTTAAACATAATTATTTCTATGACTTCTTTCCCCCAACTCATCCTTTCAATGAGATTTCTGAGAGAGAAAAAATTTCAGTGTCTCACTGACATTCTTGTACAAATGTTACCTTCCCCCCAAAAAGGAGATGTGATAATAATCACATAGCAGAGAATCCGAGTTTTCTGCTTGTTAGCCTGTATAACTTTCGGCTAATTTGAAGTAAAAGGTGTTGCAGTTGACGGGAAGGATCATACTGAGTTTGTTCTCATCATGGAAATGCATGGAAGACAATCTGCTAAAGCACAGTGTTTTGGTTTTTAACTACGAAAACAGATTTGTACAGTATTTTAATCTGCCACACTTATTTACTGAATTTTCTGTTTTAATTCATTCGCCACGTATAACTGCCGTCCCCTTCCCCTCCCAGCAGTAAATTCGGGTTGTCTGTCATCTTGATTGGAAAAAGCTGCTCATTGGTGGCTTTCCTCTGTTCTGCTATTTACCAGAATTTTCAAGCACATATTAATGGCTGTATCTATGAGACATAGGTGTTTTTGTGACATTTATCGTGGCTAAATATCTTACTGCAAAAATCTTTCATTTTGTGTAACGAAATCTGAAGTGAGACTCCTGTATGTTCACTGACAGGCAATCAACTTCACTGGAAAATAAGTCGTTTTTCAGAGCTTTACCCTATTTCTGACTCTTTATGCTCTCATTTCAATTCTGAATGTGACTTGAGATACTGCAGTTATTAAATTAAATCACTAAGAGACCTTTCTGCATGTAGCATTTCACTAACCACATTTGGGTGGTGAACCCAAGTTCACGAGCAGTAAACATAATACCCAGTTAATCCTTTATGTGAGTTCCCAAGCTGTAATCCCAAACTCTTTTCATATAGTGTTTTTTAAATGCCTAATTATTCTAAAAGAGAAAAATAACGAGGATAGTAGTGGAATGACCCACATTTCCGCCTCTCTCCTTCCAAAATTTACAAACAAGTTTGAAGTTTAATGATCAGCCATTTGACGATGAATTTCCTAGAGCCAGAATGTAAATCTGAGGTAGTGTAAGTACACATGGACTCAAATATTTTTTGAATTTGCCTTATTGTTAGACTCCACTATTATAACCTAAAGTGTATGTGCATTACAGTTAATAACCAAGCACATATCCTTTAAGTAGTAATAATAAGTTCTCATGCAGCATAATTATACTGGCATTATTCAGATATAACCCCGTCTTAATGATTTGCTCTTTGGAGGGTCACAGTAAACGTGAGGCACAGAGGGAGCTGCAGGTTACAGAGGGAATGTTGTCAAGGCTTTGCTTTGACTTCTGAAGAGTGACAGGGCACACCCTGCGGATGTCAGGAGCACCCAGGACAGGCCCAGCTAATTTCAGGCTGGAGCTCCTTTGGGGTGCAGCGTGGCTCTGATGGCTGATGGATTCCTGGCCCGTGGCATGGTCTTTAGTTATAGGCTCTCTGCTGTACAGAGGTATAGCAGAGTTCCCATCTCTGTCCTGGGTTGGGTTCTACCCTCCCAGTGCTTGCCTGGCATTTCTCTTTTTTAAGCTTTTTGTTATGGACATTTCCAAACATATGCAAGAGAAAAGAGTGTAATGACCTTTTTTGTACCCATCCTCCTGCTTCAGCACTTACCAATGTTTGCCAGTCTTGTGTCTTCTGCATTTTTGGAGGGGAGGGAAGAATGTCAGCTGGAGTTTTGAAAAGCATATCCCAGATACCATATCCTTTCACTTATGAACGTTTCAGTATATATCTCTAATGGATAAGGATAGTGCCATTCTCGTACTCAACACAATGAACAGTCATTCCTTAATATAACTTAATATCCTGTCCATGTCCTGCTTTCTGTTAGGGCTTTTTAATGGCAATGGTTATTTTTCCCCCCACTGCTAAGGGAAATACAAATAAAACATAGAAATGCACAAAATAAAGAGAAACCCTGCCCCAGATAATACCCAAAGTGGATAAGTGGCCCCTAATTAATCCATAGCTGTTCTGATAGTTCATGAACTGCTGTCGTTCATGAAATTCATATGCTGTCACCTGCACAATCAACTGTGCTAAGTGTCTGTGTCATTTAAGAGTTCTTTTTCTACTCCTTTTTAGGATACAGGTTAGCCATGTGCTAAATGACACCCATATGAAATTCTCTCTTCCATCAAGTCGAAAAGAAATGAAGGATGTGTGTATCCAGTTCGATGGCGGAAGCTGTACTTCTGTGGGACCCTTGTCTTATATTGCTCTGCCACACTGTTCCCTCATATATCCTGCTACCACCTGGATCAGGTACTGTCTACATTCATATTTTCATCTCGTTGTGGTTCAAAAGGCCAGATGTATAATGATCATGGATTTCATTCAAATAAATATAGAAATAGTAGTCCTATTTAAATACCTCTCACAGAATTCCTCTTAGGATTTATTCCTGCAAAACAACTGCATACCTGGTAACAGGTTGCTTCCTATTGTCAAGGTGAACGCAATGAGCATATCCTGTTTTACTCTTAGCCGTGGCTACCTGAAAACTTACAGCTAAGATGTTTGTTCATACCCTGCTTTCTCTTCAGATCATATAAATCTTTCACCTTTTAAAATATTTGTTCAATTGTAGTAACTATTCTTGGCCTAGGTTTCTGGTACAAACACACAGCCCTCTTCACTATGTCTCCCTCCTGCCCACGACGCCAAGCCTCTCCTTTCTTACATCTTTCATTTTATAATTTTATAACCTTTAGAGTAAGCTGTTTTGAATAATCTGAGGGACTATGGGGAGCTATCTAAATGGAAAGTAGTATCTACACTTCAAAGATACTCCCTAAGAGAGAGATGGAAATTCTAAAATAAACTCTTCCGGATGACTCCAATATATCAGGAAAAAAGACATTCTCTCCCTAGTTGAATTTAGACACACATTCAGATTTTGGAATATAATCCTAAAGATACTTTCTTCACCTAACACGGCAAGAAACTAAGTTTCAAAGTACTATCTAGATGAAAGTACAGATGAAGCTTTGTTTTAAAAAAGAAAGATAAAGAAAACAAAAAAAGGGGAAAAAATCACTTCTGATATTCTTATTTAGGATTAAGTGAGAGGTGGATGCCTTAGGCTGCTCGGGCTGGCATAGCAAGGTACCACAGACTAGGTGGCTTAAGTAACAGATATTTATGTCATCAAAGTTCTGGAAGCTAGAAGTCCAAGATCAAGGTGCTGTCAGGGTTGTTTTCTTCTGAGGCCTCTCTCATTGGCTTGTAGGTGGCCTTCTCCTCCTGTGTCTTCACCCGCCTCCCCCACCCCCACCCCCCCCCCCCGCCCCGTACCTATCTCTGTCCTAACCTCCTCTTTTTATAAGGATACCAGTCGTATTGGATTTGGGCCTACCCCAATAAACCTTATTAACCTTAATTACCTCTTTAAAGTCCCTATCTCCCAATACAGTCACATTCTGAGGTACTGGGGTTTAGGACTTCAGCAATTCCACCCATAACAGTCGCATGAGGAAAATGGAAATTTCTGACCTAAGGCTCTAACATGGCTCTGGGTCTAATAATTTTATAACCTTTAGAATAAGCTGTTTTGAATAATTTGAGGGACTAGTCCTATTTAAATAGGACTAGTGACCTTCCTCTAAATGAAGGCAAACATGGATGTGGCACTCCCCACATGCCTAGTGTGCTATATGTGTTGACTCAGTTAACTCTCACAAGCGTAAGGGCTCTTGGGAGTGACCCCTTTTGCAGATGAGGAAACTGAGGCATGGAGTGTTCAAATTACTTGCCCAGACTCCCAGGCAGTCTGGCCCAGGGTGCTGCTCTCTAAGACACCAGTGTTCTGCTTTGCCATGAAATAAGAGGCATGTCAATATCCAGCTGATGGTGATATTCAGAGTCTGTGTCTTGCAGTGACTCCTGGGCAAGAGTGTGGCCTAGTTTTCTAGTGATGGTGACAGTCTGGCACGACGCCAACTCAGCCCTTCCTCCTGGTGGCTGGAGGGTTCAAGGCTCAATGTCATTCTCCTGTGCTACACACGTTGGCCTGCTGGTGCCCACATCCTGGTCCTGTCATCATGGTCTCCGCTGACATATCCAGGCTTCTGTCCCCTGGAATGAGTGTCTAGTGACCTACACGAATGAGGGTGCAAGAGCAGCCAGAGCTGTGGACAACTGTTTATTTCACATTTATGACCACTTTGCTTATATGAGATTATGTGCTGAGGATGTGTGAGATCATTTGGCTTGGTTCTGGATAGAGAGAACGTAGCTGTTATTTATATGTTCACCAAATAGGAATATATACTTTTAACGTCATTTGTAATTTTGCCTTGCCCAAAGGCTTGCCTGCCTGCCTCCCTAAATAAAGTATAATTGGTAGGTTGGGAGTTTGATTTTGAAAATTGTTATATTGAAGGATCTTCATATGGATTAAGCAGCAAACAAAATTCTGTTTAGTGAAACCTTTTCAAGGTACAGTTGATGATATTATATGTGGCAACGTGACACAACAAAACTCAAAATTCTGCAAAATAATTTGGGCATTTTCCTACAAGTTACAAGAGGAGCCAATGTGAATTTTTATATTAACGTATTTTAAAAACTATGACATTTTAGCCAGTATCAATAAAAGACTTCTAAAATTGTTCTGCGTTTGAAATTAAAATTTGTTAATTTGCTCTCAAGCATAAATGAGTTTAATATTAAGTGTGAATAAATTGATAGCTTTGTTCATAAATGTAAAATGCCTATGTGTTTATTATGAAACTCCTATTGTTGCTTTTGTCCTTGCAGTGGTGGTCAAAACATAACCATCCTGGGGAGAAATTTTGATGTAATTGACAACCTAATCATTTCACATGAGTTAAAAGGAAACATAAATGTAAGTCTTCGGCTGCTTTGTAATAGTTATTTTCAAGGATGATTTTGTTTTTATCACACATATGTTGGGGGATATCGTTTATTTCTGTGTCTTTGTGATATTATATGCCTTTACCTGTTGCATGATATATACCATCTGTGCTGTAATGGAAATAGTAAGACCTTATACTTGTAGTTGAGTATTTCAAGTTGTAGTATTGAGGAAAGAGGAATTCCCTTGGTATAGAAGACCTGCCATTTCTTCCATGTGTGATTTATGGCAAGTCACTTTAATGAGACAATGTTTATGACTATGTGTGAAAATGCCTTGTGAGTGGTGAAGGTGTGAGGTAAAGAAGAACCGCACTTCTGTGAAAAGGAGGTGGCGTTCCCACTGCAGAGACAACTGCTGTTCAGAGGTTCGGTGACCCACTAAAGTCCCCGAGATCTTGTCATAGGCTTCTTCTCTTGCCATCGTCTGTTTGACCCAATTTGATCCCTTCCTTCTGACCTAGTCTCTTCTTGCCTTTCATCTCCCCACACAGTGGTATAGTGCCCACCCCTTGGCCAGTTATTACACCAATAGGAGTGAGTCACAGGTCTCGTGCCAGGAAATGTTGGATTTCAGATACAGGTTGGGGCCTCTGAGTGCACTTCTGAACTCTTCCTGAATGCTCCCCCCATTGACCCTCCCCCTTTCTCTCCTTCTTTAATGAGATTTGAAGGTAGCAGCGTCTCCTGGGCCCAGCCTCACCACTTCCTGTCAGAGCTGACAGGTTCACCACAGACCTAGCCCCGCTTGGGACCAGTGTGGGTTCAGGCCTAGGTACAGGAGGCCTTCCTAAGTCATCCTTACAACCTTGTCATTTACATGTCCACCTACTGACGCACTTCAGGGCCAGTTCCAAGCCTCACATTGTATCTGGTGTCATGCCACATCTCCGTGATGGGAACACGTCCCATTGAATTGTTTGCATAGACTGACCCTCTGACCAGAGGCTTTGCCTAAATTTGTAAGTGGACTTGCTCTCCCTTCCCACTGCTGTTTCTAGGTCAAGTAGGATTTATTGTGCATCTACTAGGGCAACACACTTTAGTTGGTTCAGGGAAAAGACAAATAAGATAGTCACATTGCCTTCAAGGAGAAAGAGAGCAAATCTCCACTGGGATTGAAAGTTGAGAGCACAGAATGTCCTCAAAATCTAGGTCCTCTGATTCCCTTCCAGCTCAGAAACCCCGTAAGTGTATTTCTACATGAAGGGGAAATTAAATATGGATGGCATTACGAATGTCTGCGGAGTGGAGCAGGATGGGCAGAACAGGATGGGTGGGAGGGAGCAGGGAGGCAATTTCAGTGCAGAGGACTCGGGCAGGTTACTCCCTGGCCTGTGATGGGAATATGTCAGTCGTGCTCAGCTAGAACCTGGAAGGGTCAGGAATGAACAAGACAATGGCTGGGAACCTGTTGGGCTGTGAGAGAGCGCTAGAATGAAAACTTTGCCCATACGTCTGTAGGTAAGGGGGAGAATTGAAGATTTTTAAGCAGGAAATGACATAAGTATAGGTACCCGTTATGATGGTTATTTTGGCAAGCGTGCATGAGACAGTTTGGAGAAGCAATAACTGAAAAAAGTGCCGGGAGACCAATGAGAATACTGACGCAAAGTCCAGACGTGTTTGGGATGTGAGTAGGGCCCCTGGCTGAGCCGTCCACGAGGCTGTTGTCAGTAGGGCAGGTCTAGTGTGCTGGGGAGAGTGTGGAGCTGGAGATGATTGCATCACCTTTCTAAAGTTGTCCTAAGAGGGAGAATTGGAACAACTTTGTGGGAAGGAGAGCACAGAGGAAGAAGAGAAGATCGCCTAGCATGGAATCTTGCAGAGTCGCTTCATTTTAAGGAGTGAAAGCAAGTAAGATGGCCAAGTGACGGTGGCCAAGCAGTTGCCTGGAAACTAGCGGGCAAACATTTCCAGTAGTGGGAGCTAGTCACTAGTGTGGAAACCGAGTTGAGGATAATGAGGCCAGGGTGACCCTGTCACTGGTAATCTTTCCAGAAAACTTCTCTAATAAGAAGCTGGCCTGCTGGGGTCACAGCCACGAGAAGTGGGGTTGGTAGTTTTCATCATAGTATCAAGATGTGAACGAGAGACTCGGGGCTGTTGTTTGGAAAGGTGTTAAGAGGGAAGGAGGTTTTGCTAGTTCAAATCTCAGCCCTCTGCATCACATTTTCCCACCGATTGCCTCTTGCTACCCTCCTTTTTATACTCCATTATTAGAAAGTACATAAAAAAGGAAAACTCCCGACCTGACCAATTTCTTTTCGTAAGTTTTATTGTTCTTTAAAACATTTGTCAACCTCCCTTTCCCAGCTCCTTTCAGGCATTTGCATGCCTGAAAATGACAATATTTCTGTAATGTGGGCCATACTTTCTGCATTGTTTCTAGTCTTCATGCCCTTCATTTCACGAGGGTCACACTGTCCCTTTTACCTTGGTTTCCCCCTCTTTTCTGTTAGGCTTCCAAAGCCTTTTCTTCCTTGTGGTTAGTGATTTCTGCTAAAGTGCTGCAGAAGGGTTCTCCAACCAAGAATGACTTAGCCAGCTTCTTGCAGGCCAGCAGCTGCCCCGGTGAGAATTCCTGTTCCCCCTTCCTGGAGTTTTTCGGGACTCGGTCTTGATGACTTGGAGGACACACAGGCCCGTTGGTGCAAAGTCTTTCCCTTTCTCTAGCCTACTTCTTTCTGTGTACCATTTTTTACCATTGCATACCTTCTGGCCATTTTCATTGTCATTAATGGTAATAATAATAGCTAGCATTTGTTGAGCTTATACTGTGTGCTAGTCACGATGCTAAGCATTTTTTTCATGGATAATCTCATTTAATGTAGCCCTCATATAATTTAATGAGCCACGATCGAATTTCATTTCATGTAGGTTTAGTTCAGCTCTGAGGTAGGCAGTATTGCTAGTCCATTTTACAGGTGAGAAAACAGAAGCAGAAAGAAGGTCAGTTGCCTGGGTCACTGTGTTCTTAAATCCCAGAGCTGGAATTCATTAACGAAGCTGTTAAATGTGCTTTTCTTCTCCCTCAGGTCTCTGAATATTGTATGGCGACTAACTGCAGCTTCTTAGCCCCCAGTTTAAAGAGTTCAAAAGTGCGAACGAATGTCACTGTGAAGCTGAGAGTTCAAGAGACCTACTTGGATTGTGGAATCCTGCAGTATCTGGAAGACCCCAAATTTACAGGGTATCGGGTTGACCCTGAGGTGGACACAGAATTGGAAGTAAAAATTCTAGTATGTTTTCCTTTCTTCATGTGGGCTGTGCCCCCCTTGCCTGGAAAGGTGTGCTTATGTTTGTGAGTTTCTACGTGCGTCCTGATTTCTTCGTCTTCGCTTTGTTCTTTCCAGAAAGAAAATGATAACTTCAACATTTCCCAGAAAGACATTGAAATTACTCTCTTCCACGGAGAAAATAAGCAATTAAATTGCAACTTTGAAAACATTACTAGAAATCAAGATCTCACCACCATCCTCTGCAAAATTAAAGGCATCAGAACTGCAAATAGCATTGCCTCCTCTTCCCAGAAAGTTCGAGTAAGTCACCTGACAACTCTCCCTGTTAGTTTTACCCTTTGCGGGGGGAATTCCGTGGCTAAACCAGAAGCCAGAATGGAATCTGTCTTAGAACTTTAGATCTTCTTCACTATAAGTAGAAGATACACAAAGCCCGTATTGTAAGCCCAAGCAAAACTCGTCTAGGTAGCTGCCAGAATCCATCATGAGTCTATTCGACGTCAGAACATTGAACATAACATTGTCTATAATATTAATGAGTCTTACAGCTTTTGTTCTAGCCATACGTTGAGACTGTAGCATCTGCCAGCAGAATCTCTAGACCCCTTGATGAATGAGCTGTCCTTGTTTTCCCAAATCCAAGGTGACATGGCTTAGCAGAAACCCCAAACGGGGCCTCTTCACATCAGAGGAACGTTTGGTCTCATGGACACGGGATAATCTATGGCTGGTGGGCTGCTTCGTCCACCATGAAGTCGTATTCGCTGCGATGAATCTTTTCCCAGGCATGTGTGAGGGTCTCAGCACTGGTATATTTATGTCCCCCAATAAAGATGTGAGGCCAGGGGGAAGGGAAACATATTAGAAGCCTCCCTTTATAGTGTTCATGCCATATGAGGCTGTGCAAGTCTATCCCGAAAAAAAAATGCTTTATGATCTATAGTCATAAATAACTGGATAAAGGACAAGAAAAAAGAGCATGAGACTAGAAGGCGAAACAAAAATGTGTTCATGTCCCAGCTGCGCCAGTTAATAGCTGTGTGGCCTTAGATAAGTCACTGAGCTTCGCCAAGCCCCCCTTGGGCCATCTGTTATATCGTAAAGATGGCAATAATCATTATCAAATCAATAACAGCCGCTCCCCGCATGTCCAGTTAGCTGAGAAGAGCAAATGCTGGCATTCTTCATTATTCATGAAATAGCTCCTGCGCACCTCCACTGTGGTGGGGACAGAGCAGAGAAGAAAATAGGCAAAAAATACCTGCATTTATGGTGATTGCTTAAAGATACAAAGCAAAGAAAATGAATGAAAAGTATGTTAGATGGTGGTCTGCGATGGAGAACAATGAAGCAAGGAGGGGTAGGAGCCAGGGGGCAGTGCTGAGTTTCACGGTAGTGGGCAGAAATGGTCTCCCTGTAAAGATGCCGTTGGCCTGAGGACCTCAAGGAGAATGCGGGAATGAGCTGTGGGCGACCGTGGAGCAGAGTGCTCGGGGGCAGGAACCTGCAAGGGCCTGAGTGGGAAGTCTGCCTGCTGCGTTTGAGGAGCCACAAGGAGGCAGGTGTGGCTGGAGTGGAGGGAACAAGGGAGAGTTAGTGATGGGAGTGGGGAGAGCTGACAGATTACTAGGATCTTGTCGGCCATGGCCATCGGGAGGCCTTGGCTTTGAGTTCTGGGAAGGCACTAAAGAGTTTTTTGAGCAGCAGTGCTGTGAGCCGTGTACTTAAATGATACAGCACATTTAGTCTTCACGACAGCTCTACAGAGGCTCTATGACACTTTAAAGACCAGGAAAGGGAGGACTGGATGGTTGAGTAACGATCTCAAGCTGCCACAGCTGGTAAGGAGAGCCGGTGGCAAAGCTGGGATTTGAGACCTGGGCTCCCTGGGTCCAGAATCTGTGCTCTGGCCACTTTGCTCAGTCGCCTCCATCGGGGTGGCCATGGCTCCTGGGATGGAAATGTGCCTTAATAGTCATGTGTGTGTCGATGCAAAAAGAAGGCTTGATATAGAGCTTCCCCTTTACAAGCTTTACAAAATTTTTATAGCCAAAAACTAAAATGGGAAAAGGCCCTCAGGGACCATCCAGGCAGCATTGCCAAACTGTTTTTTGCCACAGAATGCTTCACTCAAAATAGGCCTGCCAAGAGGTGTAAGACGTGGAAGAGTTGCTTCCTTAGTCAAGGGGTAAGGGGCTTCTCCCCCTCAGGTTACCACCTCTAAACCCCCAGGGCAAAGGGGACCAAGGTTTAAAATCTCTAGGTCTAGTCCAGCACATCTCAATTGACAAATCTGGAAACCAAGATACAGTGAATGTTCTTCGTTGGCTCAAAGTCACATAACTAAACCGTCCCAGAGATGGGACTTGATCTCAGATATCCTACCTAGCTTGCCACCTCTTTTCTATCTTGGGGAAAACCATTTGGGGGAGAAAATTGTATAGATGGATATGGTACCGAACTTGACTGGGTCTAATGACACTCTTTGTCCCATCAGGTCAAACTGGGAAACTTGGAGCTGTACGTCAAGCAGGAATCCGTTGTTTCCACTTTGTATTATCTGATTGGCCTTCCCATCTTGCTAGTGATTGTCATTTTTGGTAAGTGCCCTGTTTAATTTTGTCAGAGAAATGATTCCCTGGGGACTCTCCTCAGGCCGGCCGACTTCCGGCTTTCACTGATTTATTAATGGATGAAAACCCAAAGTAAAACTTTGGGACAGAAATAATAGGTACACAATGAGGGCTTTCTAAACATTTTTAGGGTGCTTTATGAATAAAAGGCTGGATTACAAAGACAGTATCTCAGTGTTTGAGAACTCGAATCCACATTGCTTCCCGGACACTTTGAATTGTGATGACAGATGTCCCATTGATTCCCTCAGAATTCTTCTGAGATTTTGGACTCCCATGACCTGGTCACCTCTTACTGCCTTCTTACCTGGGATTTTGGACTCCCAGGTGGTGGTCATATCATCCTGCCACCTCATTCTGCCATCCTGCCCCTCACTCCCACCCCAGCCCTGCTTTTCCTGGCAGAACTATATTTTAGAAGTGTGATCTGTGCCATCTAGTAAAACATTCCAAGGCTCATCCAGACACAGCTATCCCATGGTTGTTGCTCACTGGCTGAGTGGGGCCCATCAATGTGTTTCATTTGGCCCACACAGCATTTTTTAAAACTTGGAAGTAGTTGACAATATTTTTTAATTAGACGATTCACAGTTTTACAAACCTCTTGAAAATTTGAAAGCTCCAGGTCATTGGATCCCCATTTTCCAGTAGCATCAGTTTGCTGGAGCTGAGGACCACTTGCAAGAGGGCATAAGTTCAGTGGGGTTTTGCCGCAGTCTCCACCACTCCCTATTGTCTCACCCAGGTCACTTAACACATTTGTGTACCTGGTACCAGAGCCATTCAGTTTGTGACCTCTAGTGCTGAGCTGCTTTTCATTTTAACTGTTTCCTCTTGTTTTCTTAGAAAAAAGAATTCTTCTCCACAACTAATGTAGCACTTCATCTTCCTTGATTGAACACAGGCATTGCCTTCCTAAGGTTTTCTGTTTATCGTGGCCAATGTTTCCTTCCAGATACTCGCTCCCTTACACATTCACTCATCCATCTCTGCATCCAATTACCTTGTGTTTATTGAGCAGCTGTTATGTTGCTTATGACTATGCCAGTCTCTGGAGCTACAGAAGATGAGCCTAGGCCTTTATCTTGGGTGGTTCCCAATCCAGTGAAGGAAAGATTGATGTGTATGATTAACTGGCCTAATGGAATGAACTAATTTTGCAGAGACTCTGTTTTGCCTTGTTGATGATCATTTCAGGTATTTTTGTCTGCTCTCTCTAAGTTGTCTACCCCCGTTATGTATCTGGAATCCAGAATTGAGCTTGATATTTTAATAAAGTCCTGGCTGGTACAGGCTTCAAGTAAGAAGATTTCTTGTAAATTCTAAATGCTGGGCTCCATTTTGAGAATCCGCTGATACTAAGCTGCTGTAGATATAACAGCCTCACCCTAAATTCACGTCCACTTTGTGGCTCACTAGAAACCTGTGACCTCTCTCTGCCTGCCCCTTCACTTTTTTTTATAGAGACTGCTTATGCTCTTTAAGGTGAAGTGGGCTCAATTTGACATATTGCTTTTGGCTTCATTGGAATCTGCAGAGTCCTTTGAAATTCTCATCCCCTCCTTCCCATGATTCCAGGGAGGCATGTGTCATCAGCAGCTGGAGTAAGTGAACTCCTCAGTCCATCAATCACATCACCAGTGAAAACACTCAACACACCTGGCCGAGGCCTGCCACCTGCAAAACATCCTGCCTGTGGCTTCCCCTGGAGATTTCAGCCATGACACACTCACTGCTTTGTGGATGTGGCCCAGTAGCTCCCTTTACATGCAATGGGCCAGTCTTGCCCAAACCGCAGCCTGGAACAGTAGTCCCAAGTAATACTCCTGGGAAAAGGGGTTCTGTGATCAAGTAAATTTGGGAATCACTGCATACCCTGCCCCTTCTGGAAGATGTACAATGCATATTATGGTTAGGACTTCACTTTACAAAGTGGTCCAGGGAAGAACTGTATTTAATTTTGTTTCCTCAAGCATCATTCACATCTACCGGTAGCAGGGTCCTTTTATCATGAAATGTCTATTAAAGGAACAAAATCTTTATAGAATAAAATAGTGATAGTTGACAATTGTTGAGTATTCTTTTAAAAAAAAATATTCTGACTACTTTCTGTGAGTTACTTCCTGTAATCCTCTTAATATCACCATGAGGTAGGCACTTAGATCAGGCAGCCAGGCACAGAGATGCTAAGGGACTTACCTGAGGTCACACAGCCAGTAAATGGCAGAGTGGGCACCCCAGCACTGAACCTGTTTGGTTTACTGCCTCTACAGCACAATTAGAAGCAAGATGAAGTAGAGAAAGAAGCAATATCCAGATACAGGGTTTCATTGTGGACCACTCATCATGTCACCCCATTTGAGCTCTACAAGTTTGGCTTATATAGCTAAGCGTGGAACTGGGGTTTCTTTCTGCATTTGTAGCTCAACTTTATTTCTCCAGGATAGAAACATTAAAAATAAATAAATAAATAAATAAAAGTGGAACAATGTAAGTGACCTCTGGCTGTTGGGAAACTTGGCTTTTTTCATTACTTTCCAGCCAACTGGGATCTTTGGTTACCAGAGAAGGTTATTTGATTTAGTTTTCATTTTTAAGATGCGTGGGGTTTTGTGTTGTAGGGGTTACGTTTCAGCATCTTCCTCTTCAGAGTGATCCCTCAGAGGGAATTTTCCTTTTTATAAATTCCACCTCTTAAATGCTATTCTCTCTCTCTGCAAAGGTTGATTTTCAGTTTTCTTTTTGTTTTTTAAGTTAGCATGTCAATCTGATGCTAGATCTCTTGTCTCCTCAGTGGCTGTGGGGGTGACCAGGCATAAATCGAAGGAGCTAAGTCGCAAACAGAGCCAACAGCTGGAGCTCCTGGAGAGCGAGCTCCGGAAAGAGATACGTGATGGTAGGCTCCAAAGTTTTATTTGTCAGAAAACAACCTTTTTTTATTGTCTTTTTCTTTCTTTCTTTTTTTTTACCCTTACATGGAGACGGCTGCAGTAATGAGAAGTGTTTGTATAATAGAAGATAACTGAACAGCAGGGTCTGGGCCTGACTTTGTGTTTTATTTCAGCTCTTCTCTGCAGCCAACCAAGTAATTATCTATTGTTTCTTCTTTAATGAAAACCAAGGTCATACTCAGTGTTAGACAAAACAGCAGAAGATCTTATCCATTGTTTGTTGAGTTAAAATATTGCTCTTGGGATTCTGTTTTGCAGGCTTTGCTGAGCTGCAGATGGATAAATTGGACGTGGTTGATAGTTTTGGAACTGTTCCCTTCCTTGACTACAAACATTTTGCTCTGAGAACTTTCTTCCCCGAGGTAAAAGAGCATTGATCATATTCCTAAGGTTGAGTCTTGAATAATAATGAAGGTGCTTGTTGCTATTGTTAAAACCTGTGTTTGCTCCTAAGGCAGCTGTAGATAATGTGCTTGGTACAAAATAATGTGCTTGGTACAAAATAATGGCAGAGCAGGGAGGAGGATAATTATTAATTGGATTGATTAGGGTGTAAAGCAGTGATGGGTCACTGGCAATTTACTCTTTGTCCAGTAACAAAAACCTAGGAGGGACAGACGTTCAGAATGATGATATTTGCTTTATTTCACCACCAGTTTAGAACTGAATTTGTAGCTGGGAAGCAAGCTTGTTTATTTAAAAATCAATAAATTGTGGGCTGGCCAATTTGTTGTGTTTATCTGCATGACTTACATTGCAGCTACTAGATTATTCACTATTACTTCTCAATCGGAAATGGAAAGTACCACTGGCTGAGAGGGAGCAAAAAAGACATGTGTAGAATTTGAGTTGGTAACAGCCATTTTTAGCAATGTAGAGTTTTTGTGGTGCTCTTCCATAGTTACTCTTTAGCTAATCAGTTCAAATCATCCTCATTTAGTAGAAATAGCTGCACGAAATGATGGATTTGTTCTAGGTCTCCAAGGAATAGTCTACTTAACCCTTTGGGTTTTCGGTCTCACTTATGTTCTAACACCTCCATTTTCTCACCCACTCACTCAGCCTTCTTCGTTTACCCTCCCAATCTTTGGTGAGGTACACTCATTCTTGTATCATCATCTCCACGTCCCAACACCCCAGCCCTGCCATATTACCTTTTTTGTCCAGAACTGGTGACTACAGAGAGGCCCAATCTCTAGAACACATTGACACCAATTACCATGTTTAAATCTAGACTCCTAAGCAAAGCCTGAAATCTCCCCAGGCCAAACAAAAGAGAGCTTGTATCACCTTCCAGAAGCTTCTCAGCTGCTTTTGGCCAGAAGCCTAGAGTTCAGAAACTCAGACCCATGCAGTAAGCAATTCCTAGTTTCTCTCTGATTCTAGAAGTGGACACCATGATACGTGATGTTGTGTCTGGAGGTTGAGATACCGCCAGAAAACACCCACCATATGTTTTTGTCCGAGCCTTAGTGTTGCAAATCAAGAAGGCTATAAATAGCTTTTTGCACTTACAAAGTATTTTTTTTAACTTATCCTCCAAGAGTACCAGGCACCAAGACTTGCCATTTGCCACCTCCTCGGTTTCTATAGCAGAACACCGTGTAGGGAAGGGAGCTGACGTCCCTGACTCAGGATGACGGCGCAGAGCCTCAGCAAAGGTGGCGTCACGAGGCCTAGTTCCCGCTATCTGAGACTCCCATTAAGAATTTAATAGCAATAAAATAACAGATTTCTAGCATCAACATGAGTACTGCGTGGGCTTTTACAGTTAATGGTTGCCCTTGAGTGCTGCAGAGAGTAATCTGTGGCCTGAAAAAGAAATTTTCCTATCTTCTAAATTCAGTAATCAGAGCAAGATGGAATGACGAGTGCAAAAGAACACTGTTGCGGAATGTTTTTTAAAAATCCCAGGAACAACTGCTGTATTATCTTAGGAGAAAAGAGAAACTTGCAAGAAGCCAAACTGATTTAATTCAGGGTTAGGTGTAATTTTGAAAGGCAACTGAGAAAGCCATATAAACTGAAGTCAGAAGGAGTCATTAAAGGAGTAGAACCAGGAAAAACAAGCATAAATTTATCAGAACCCTATGGAGAAGACCTGAGTTAACATTGAGTTTATAATAATTAAGGAAAGATACAGAGGACATGGGAACATATTCTATTAGAACTATGCCAGTTGAAATGCAGGCTAGGCTGCAGGTAAGTCCTCTGTTAGGTCCTTTACTGAGGGATCAGGAGTCCTCACCGCTAGGCCTGGTTGGGTGGTAGAGTGAGTTTGGGGTGGTGAATACCTACCAAACGACAACAGGCAAAACCCAGAGGAAATTGTAGGTTTGCAGAGGCTAAGACGTGACCACTTCCTGGTTCTTTGCCTTGCCGATTGGTTTTGGCTCTGAAAGCCTTGCTTTTTCATTATATTGACGGCTTCATTTTGCTGAAGGTAGAAGAACTAAGGGGAAGCACAGCATCTTCTAGGAGCAGAAAAAGGAAATTTGAATGAAAGGAAGAAGAAGTGTTAGAGGAGCCATGGTGACATTTCCCAATTTGAGATCAAGAGTCAGTCTGTTTAAATTGCCTATCTACTTAAAGTTGGTTCACCAGAAAAATATTAGGAAACAGAAAATGCAAAGTCAGGGTCTGATTTTTCTGCTTATTACTAGGGGAAAGTATGATCATAAGAGTTGAGGTCTTCTTGCTTAGGCTAACAAATTTAAAACTATAAAGCAAAAATTCTCTGCATGAGAAATTTACTTTAATAAGATATACAAATAACCTAAAGTTTCAGTTATTACCTCTCCCCCTAAAAAGAAAGAGTAAACATGAAAGTTTGTGTTTATTTTTCATTCTATTGACTCATTTAAAGTGTTACTCAGCATGCTTTTAAAATTTAGTCATTCCATTCCAATAAGATTTATGACACATTAGAAATGAAAACTCAGATTTACAAGTTTACGTCCAGGCACTACGCAGCATAGCAGCACACAGAATATTTGTAGACACCAGCAGGATAGCAGCGTTGTGGTACAGTCTGCCGTAAAGTAGTGGTAACAACAATCACAACAGCTGACATGGAGAACTTACTGTGCATTGATTCATTTTATTTTTACACCAAGCCCATGCGGTGGGAATCAGTATTATCCCCATTTTGCAGGTGAAGAGTTAGGTACCGAGAGGTAAAAACACTTGTCACAAGTGGTGTGACCAGAATGTGATGAGACCAGGCCTGGAACCCAAGTCGTTTGGTTCCAGATTCTAGCTTTTAGTCACCCCAGTCCACGCGGAATGGAATAGCGCTGTGCATTGAGACAGTCGATACCACTCAGCTAAGGCTTGTAAAAACTTACAACACTATTCAGTTTTTATGCTTAGAAGGTAAAGGGCTGAGGAGTGGTCTGCACATTTGCATAATCTTCTTTAACCACCACTTCTTTTACTGTGAGTCAGTGCTTTTAAAGTGTGAGATGCCTTCATCTACCAAAAAGGGGGCTGATGCAAGGATAATTATTCTTGGAGGCTTTCAGAATTCACTGGTGTTTCTTGAGAGCTGAGTAATTATTTATTAAGTATTTAGAGGCTATGCAGTGAGCATAAGCCCAGGGGCTCTTCAGGTTAGCAAATAGTATCTCTACTTTATTAAAATGGACTTGGGTATTTTAACAAAAAACACTATTCATTTCCTTTGGATGTTATGAATAACAAAAGTGTCTCCTTCCTCTCAGTCAGGTGGCTTCACACACATCTTCACTGAGGATATGCATGTAAGTCTATAAGTTTTCATTTTAGCCTGACTTTCATAGTGTTATCATCATCATCATCATCATCTCCATTATTACTTTGAATTTTTATTGTGGGTTTTTTGGGATCATGAATTCAATATTAAATAATTCATTGTCTTGGAAAACCCATTGTGGATCTACTTTCTAACTTTAAGTTTTATATTATATTTTATTAATTATATTATATCGTATTACATCATATTATACTATACACTTTTTTTTTTTCCAGAACAGAGATGCCAGTGACAAGAATGAGAGTCTCATAGCTTTGGATGCCCTAATTTGTAATAAAAGTTTCCTTGTTACTGTCATCCACACCCTTGAAAAGCAGAAGAACTTTTCAGTGAAGGACAGGTATTAGTCAATTTGTTTATATTTCAAGAGTCATTAAGTAGAGAAAATAAAACCTGAGCCCCTTATTTTCTTTCCAAACCGAGCTCGGTATCTTGAGAACAGGCTGTTTGGTAGGGTGGTCATGGCAGCCATGACCTCTCCATGTCAGATCACACCACCCCAACAAAAATTCTATTTTAGAGACTCACATGTACAACTTCCCTCCCCCACCCACCAAAAAAAAAACCCTGAAAAACCCAACACCAAGAAGAAGCATGAGTCCTGAATCAAAAAAGCAGAAGTGCTATTTTCTATTTTTAAAAGCACCCTGAAAATTCAGGAGAAACACTCACTTCTTGTTACCTCTTTAAAGTTTAAATGCTGAAGACACATAAAACGTCCTGAAGTTAACATTAGTGTGTGGTTTTATGGATGGAAAACAAAGGTGGTCGAAACCTAGACATTAAAAAAAATGCCCATAGGACTGCACCCTGGGGCCCCACGAGAGTCCGTGGGTGCTGCCATCAGGGTCCAGCAAGCCACAGCTGCTGGCCGACAACAAGACTCTGTTTTGGTTTTAATGTATTTCTTTGTCATCTCTATATGTTTTTCGTTTTTTTCCTCTCAGTTCTATTGAGACCTAACTGACAGACAGCATTATATAAGGTTAAGGTGTACAACATGATGATTTGACTTAAATATATTGCAAAATGATTACCGCAGTAACTTTAGTGCACATCCATCATTTCATATAGATTTTTTAAAATGCCTTTTTTCCTTGTGATGAGAACTTTAAGGATTTACTCTCTTAACGGTTTTCAAATGTATCATACAGCAGTGTTAGCCATAGTCATCAAGTTGTACATTATATCCCTAGTACTTATTTACCTTATAACTGGAAGTATGTGCCTTTTGACCCTTCCATCCAATTCCCCCCACCTTTGTCCCTTCCCCTGCCTCTGGTAACCACAAATAACCTGATCTCTTTTTCTATAAGTGAGATCATGCGTATTTACCTTTCTCTGTCAGACTTATTTTACTTAGCATAATGCCCTCAAGGTCCATCCATGTGGTTGCAAATGGCAAGATATCATTCTTATTTATGGCTGAATGGTATTCTGTCTTACACATATATAAATACAGAGGGGGCCAAAAAAATGTATACACATTTTAAGAAAGGAAAACTGTATTCAAATTGTGATACTCACTATATACCGATAGCAAAATAAGAGTAGAAGTCATGTTGACCTTCTGCAGTTACAAGAGGTGCTCAAAGTGGTTACCATCAGCATCCAGACACTTCTGCTCATGGCTGCTTGAGCAACGTTGACCAAAGTGTCCACTTGTATACATTTTTTTGGCACCCCCAGTATATACGCCGCATTTTCTTTATCCATTCTTCTGTTGGTGGACACTTAGGTTGTTTCCATGTCTTGGCTGTTGTAACGAAGGCTCTATTTTTAAACAGGTGTCTGTTTGCCTCCTTCTTAACCATTGCACTGCAAACCAAGCTGGTCTATCTGACCAGCATCCTGGAGGTGCTGACCAGGGACTTGATGGAACAGTCCAGTAACATGCAGCCTAAACTCATGCTAAGACGTACTGAGTCCGTGGTGGAAAAACTCCTCACAAACTGGATGTCCGTCTGCCTTTCTGGTTTTTTGCGGGTAAGTCTCACATCCTTCCCCCAGCACTGCCAGAGGTAAGACTTGTCGCAGATGCTGATGTCTTTGCCAGGATAAGTCCTGAGCTCTCCGTGGCGTCAGCATTCACTTGCTTTCAGTCCGGGTCCTTATGAGGAGCGCGCAGAGGGGAACATAATTGTGTCTGTGTCATTGGCCTGTGCAAATGTAATTCAGTTAGAACTTCCTCAGGTACGACTCTTCTTTTCCCTTTGTAAAATCTGTATTGTGGGAGGAACAGTGAACCTGGGGCCACCCCCTAACAGATTTGTAAGTGCACAAAACCCTGCTGTGATCTATAGGCACAATGTCGTACAGCAGAGTTCTAGAACTTATTTCTCTTGCATAACTGAGATTTTATACCCATTGACTTTTGAGCCCACCTTCACACCGTTCACTAACAACCAGAGCCCAGTCGGTCCATTTAAGAAAATGTACTGAGTGGAGGGAATATTTCAAATACTGAAAGAACATGCTGTTCTTAGGGCTTCTAGCATCTGGGAAACACCCATTCACCTACCAATGTGCTGAAGCTAACTAATGACACTCAATTTCCACATTAGAGCAAGTCCCCAAAGAGCCAGCAGCCCCTTGAGTTCACTTTGTTGGGGTCACTGCAAGACCGTGGCTGTCTCTAATCTAATTGAATCGTAATATCTTTTGCAATGCACACTTGTGTAGATTCCAGTGGTAAGAGAGTGGACCCTGGAGCTTACTGCTTGTTCTGAATCGAGACTCCACCACAGACTAGAGGCCTTGAGCTGGTTTCTTTACCTGTCTCAACCTTGGTTTTATAACCTGTAGAATTGGAAGAATATTTTAGAGCTGTTCTGAAGCACAGATGAGAAAATGTATGCAGTTGCTTAGCACTGAGTAAGCAGTCCATAAATGTTGGCCATTATTATTATAAAATATTAATAGGGAAGGAAGAGTAAGAGTGTTCTGTTGAACCCAATTTTAGTTCAGCCCTCTGTGGCCCCCGGTACAGAAGGTTCTTATCCTTCTTTAATTTCACCAGCCATCCTGATTCCAGCAAAACTGCATAATTGTGTATTTGTAGCTAGTTCCGAAATCTAATTAAACTTTGAATAAGATATACTGCTATGCCACAGGTTTTAACAGTGCTACTTAAGTTTAGATCCAAAAGCAACACTTTAAATAGACTGTGCTTAGTTTAATGTTTAATGCAATCTTACAAGTAGATGCACAACATTTTTTTTTTTTAACCAACCCCTTCCTCTCCCAAGGCCATACCCATTTATTAAGATTAATGAAATCTGCCTTCTTTTCTGTTTACATGGTATAAATCATCATACGCTTTGGGGAGGTGTTCAGCAGTTATTTCTGGGGTGAATTTTTTTGCTTCCCACCATCCTAGCTTCAGTTCCAACTGAACAGGGGCAGCAGGAGCCTCCCAGTTCCCGGGAATTAGTCTTAAAGGCTGACGGCTGCCACATCACAGTGCCCAGGACCCGGAGCTCTGGGCTTATCCATGACCTTGTTCACCCATTAGCCATCTTTTCCAAGCTCCTCCAGGGAATTCCAAGTGGCCTGCAGTTGAGAACCCTGGGGTAGGAGACAGAGCACTGGACTAGGAGTCTTAGTTAGAAGGTGCAAGTTCAGGCTCTAAATTCCTCCCAGCCCCAGCTCGCTGTGTGTCCCTGGGCATGGCACTTTCCTTTGGGCATCTGTTTTCTACCCACCAAATGAGGGGTGTGGCCATTGGTTTTAAATTTCTTTCCAGCTCTTCCTCCTAGGATCTTGTGATTCTTACTCTGAGCCCTCACAGGTTGATTGTTGCCTTACTCTTGCCACTCTTGGACATTAAAGAGGTGAGAGGCATTTCGAAAATCTGGGCTCTGAGCTTGAAGGGCCCCCTCGAGCAGAGGATTCTGGGTCAGAATTTCGCAGTGCAGGTTTAAAAGTGTCTTGATCACTTGGTGGTGAGGAGGCGGCATGCTCATTGGGAGGAAGTGGCATTGAGCCAGTGGGCGATGCTTTCGTTTTCAGTGGAATAAATTCCCTCAGCTACGCAGGGCCTGCCTTCCCCCACCAGGTCCCGAGGGGGTGTGGGGCTCTGACCGCCCTCATCCTCCTGTCCTACCCCATGGACATTTGACTGGGTGCCACTCGCTCTGTGACCTCCAGGTGACTTCCCCTTGGAACCTCCCAGGCTCTGGGGGGTAAAGTAATAAGAATATTACTGACTGCCACTTATTGAATGTGCCACAGACATCCTGCTAAGAGCTTTACTTACCTTTTCTCATTTAATCCTGTGAGGTAAATACCTTTATGACCATTTTGCAGATGGGGGAATTGGGGCATACAGAATACATGTGACTTTCCCAGGATCCCACAGGTAGCCTGTGACAGCACCAGGGTTTGAGAGCTCTTAGCCATGCCAATTACTGCCACTCCAATGAGTCGGGCACCTTCTTACAGGCTTAGGAGAGGACTGAAGGATGGAACAAGATTGCGGGCATGAAAGCCTCTGGCTCAGCCAAGGCCAGAGTCAAGTCTCACGAATGAAAGGACAGTGAAGGGGCCAGGCTCACTTGCCATCACAGGAAAGGACGGGCAGGGGCGGTTCAGAGGTGGGCTCTGCCACGGGCCGGCTTCCGGGCTGCTGTGTATACCCTGCTCTGGAAAGATGTCTACGCGCCTGGCAGGCGCCTAACCCAAACGTTATGTTCAGTGGTGACCAAGAAACCTTGCAGCCCCATGGTTTCCCTAAGCCAGCCGCCTTAGAATCCCCTGGGAAAGTATTAAGATGCCCCAGCCTCATCTCCAGAGGTTCCACTTGTCGATCTAAAGTAGTGCCCGGGCTCCAGAATTTTTACTAGAGCCCCAAGGGATTCTCCAGGGTTAAAACCACTTGTGTGGGCTGCAGTAGTAGACGAGATGTCACTGATCTCCGTCTAGCTGCCCTCTGGGAGAATTCTGGAGAACTCCCGACTGCAGGACCGTCGCGTCATTGCTGTACCCCCATGTAGCCCAGGAGAGCACACCTGGCTCCCTGAGTCCAACCTCTATGGGCACAGCCAGCGCTTCACAAGTGCACTCAGGCCGTCTCTGATGTGTGCTGGACGGATGGGGAAGTAGAGGTTCTGGGATTGTGGTCAGGACATTACCCAAGAGGGCAGCGGGAAAGAGAAGAGAGCAGCACGGTTGTAAACCACTAGATTAGGGAAGTTTCTTAAAGGAATTTAAATGTTGTATATTAGTTCCAACGGTCTCTCCACTTGGGAAATTTCTGAAGAGTCCACCTCTGTCCTACACTAAGGAACGGACTCAAGGATGTGTCAGCAGGCAAGAGAGACACGCTAAAGGGCCCCAGTGCAGTGTGGGGTACAAGGGGCTAGAGGAAGCGCCAGGACTGGGGAGGGCACATGTTCTCAGAATAAGTACGAAGGATGGGACAGAATAGTTGGGGGACCCACGAGACATAAAAGAAGTCTGACTTCACATGTTCAAGGGAAAGCAGCTGAGAGGTCCAGTGGACTCCTCCTTTCAAAGCCAGATGCATTGGCTGTAAACTTGACTTTGTAAACTGGTGCTTTAAACCCTCGTCACGTGGCTGGCTTTTCATCATCACTAAGGCAGTCTGACTTCCTGGTTCTGGCGCTGGCTCTTCCTCACATATTCAGTTTAATGTCTCTTGATCACAGGAGATTTATTATTTTGCAAATACACTGTAATCGACCCAGGGCCTCGTGCCTTGGGAGGCTGCAGCAGAAGCAGAACACACGAGCTTCCCATTTGGGTTGCTCAGAGTCTATTTAAGCACGAAGTGGCTACAAACTTCAGTAACAGCAGAGGTGACAGCCCCTTGTCCAGGAAAAAGTGCACTTGGTAGAAGTGTGGAGAAGAATCCATTAGGATGGGCCGAATGTTTGGTAATAGCCTTAGACCGATCGGATTGGCTCCAGTCCAGGGAAAGGAGATGCCTCCCATTTGTGGCTCCGCCCAGCAAAGGTGCTCAGTTGGGATGGCTCGCTTTGTCTGGGAATGACAGGCTGCATCTGGGAATGTCACAGGACTGGCCTGCACAGTGGCAGGAGAGACGGCTGCAAGATGTGTAACTGGAAGCCAGCCACTTCCTCATAAAAAGCTGTTAACCCAAAGAGCATCCTTCTCGGCAAATGTGTAAAGTGTTACGATGTTTATTCTGGTTACCAAGGCTAATCATTGAGCATTTTTTTTCTTTTTTTCCTTTTTTTATGAACTGTATTGAGGCGACGTTGTTTAATACAATTATATAGGTTTCAATTGCACAATTCTGTAATACATCGTCTGTCTATTGCATTCATTGTTCACCACCCAAAGTCAAATTTTTGAAAATGCCATTTATTTTGTTTTTCTAAAAAAAACCCACAAAAACAAACAAACGAAAAACGTCAATTAAGTAGAAACATAAACACAGGTTAAAACTCTGCATCTACTCACTCTTCTTAGGCATTAGCTAGCTGATGACCATTCGTGTACCATACAGAGGCTTCATCATACAGGAAGCAGCTACTGTGTGCACTTCATGTTATTGCCGAGTGTGTGTGTGTGTGTGTGTGTGTGTGTGTGTGTGTGTTGGGAGAGGATGCAGTTTCCTGAGGTTTGCTCCCAATCCTAAACACAGCAATATATATTTCCTTGGGCGTTTCCTGTTGTTTGTTAGAAAACACTGCCTCCTGTCTCCTGTCGTACTGCCATAAAATGAAACTTGAATTCTTTGAAAAGTAGAGTGGATTCCACAGAAAGCTAACTGTCGCTTTTGTGTCTGTTCCAAGGAAACTGTTGGAGAGCCGTTCTATTTGCTGGTGACGACTCTGAACCAGAAAATAAACAAGGGTCCCGTCGATGTAATTACCTGCAAAGCCCTGTACACCCTTAATGAAGACTGGCTGCTGTGGCAGGTTCCAGAATTCAGCACTGTGGTATGTTTGTGGTCAAGCTTTCCATCCAGACTCGGAAATAGCCTGTGTGGGAGTTAGAGAGTGTGGTTGGGGGTGGGGGTGGTGGGGGGGTGACTTCAAATGAAATGAAATAATTTCTACTTGCAGGAAGCCTCAGATGTTTAGTTAATTAAAAACAGTAGTTGATAAAATATTAACACGTGTTCACATAATAGATTGTAATTACTTGGATTGGGGGAGAAAGTATTGTAATGATGCCTGGGGTACTCATCAATTTCCAAAGATTTTAATATCAAGATTGCTTATAGCTTTCAGCAGCGTCAAAGGAAATGCAAAGTACTCCCCATTCAGCACTTATAATTGCAATCAGAATTTCTCAAATGGCTCTCTGCTCTGGAAGACAATGTGTGAAGATATATTTCAACCAAATTGAGGCCGTCTTATTTTAGAACAATAACAAAAGACAAATCCCCACTGTGTTCCCCATGCAACATGATGCCCTCACTTTGTTTTCATGGATTGGTTACAAATGTTTGGTATCGTGTACTTAATGTCTGTGATCTCATAGATATTTTTAGAGGAATGCTGTAAGTCACTACAGGAAGGTGATTGCCAGGAAGGCGGAGGGTTTTTGCCCGTTTGAGAACTTCCTTTGCACCCATCCCCACCCCACCCACCCTCTTCATCTTCCTAAAGGGAGAGGGACCAATTTCTTGTACATACCGGAATTTCAGAGAACCAAGCGTGGCAAGTATCTCCAAAATTACTTAGGAATATTCTATGCTTTTCTGTTAATAGAGACTTGGAAAAGAGATTGCTGTGTTTTGGTTTGATCTTTAGCTTTATGGAGACTCTGGGCTTCTTCACAATCCCATTAGTGGAGAAGGAGGAAAAAATTATAGTGAGGTTTTGGTATTGCTCAGTGAGGGAGCTGAGTCTCCTGTGGCTTTTCTCTGGATGGCAAGCGCTGCAGTGTCATCCGGGAAGAATTCATTCCCGAATCAGAGAAGGCACCATACGCTGTAGACCGTGCTACTGTTATGTTCTCTGGTGGGAGAACAGTCCACAGATCTTGGTCACTGGCAGATGTCGCTCACCCTGCACCAGGCTCAACTGCCCTCTGCGCAGTGGGAAGTGAGCAGAAAGTCAACAGTTCTGTTTTCTGCCTATACACTGTCTGAGGAGAGGCAGTGGGATGCAGTGGCTTTCAAACTTTAGTATGCGTCAGAATCACCTAGAGAGCTTAAGCACCAATTGCAAGGCAGCACCCCAGAGTTTCTAAATCAGTAGGCCTGGGGTGTGGCCTGAGGATCTGCATTTCTAAAGAGCTCCCTGCAGACACTGCGGGTCCAGGATGACACCTGGAGAACTATTGGTGTAATGGCTAACAGTGCTGACTCTGGGGCCAGGCAGGTTTGGGTCCTGCCTGTGTCACCTGCCAGCTGTGTGACACTGGGCACGTTTTGAAACCTCTCTGTGCCTCACTCTCCTCCGTAATATGGCGATGATGATCATGGTGCCTGCCTGTCTCACGGGATGTTGTGAGGATTAAAAGAGTCAATCTTCTGCAGAACACTTCGAGCATCGCCTGGCACATGAGTACAATGCACAGATTTGTTCAATTTAATTCACATCTCTTCCAGCGGTTGTTAGCGATGCAGATCCAGACAGAGCAATGCTTGGGCCTTCCCTCGTGATTGGTTAAGTCAGTCTCTGAGGATGGAGACCAGGCATAGATAGGCTTGTTTTTGTTGGTGGTGGTGGTGTTTTTTAACACTCCAGGTTATTCTAGTGTGCGTCCTGCATGGAGTAGCACCGCACTTGGAGAACAAAAGCTGAACTTTGCATCCGAGACTACTGTCTTCCTTCCACTGATCCTGAGTTTGTCTTCACACCCAGGGCCTTGGTCCTAACCCAGAAGATGTTAGTGCTTTAACTTGGAAACATTTTAGAAGCCCCACAAGTTCCCAAAGAGAAATATTTGCATGTAAATATAGGTCGGGGAATCCAGCAGTAATTTACTCTCAGGAAAACATGAAGCCTGACAGGAAGGAGAGAGACAGAGAAGATGGGACTGGGAGTGGGGAAGAAGTCAGACGCCTGAAGGAACTTTGGAGGTTTAAGTCTATTTTAATACTTTACATCTGAATACTTTTTTTCCCTTTCATTTGGAAACATTATTTATTTCACAGTCAATTAAGACCATGTGTTTCTGATTTGTTAACACTCAACTCATCATCAAAATGTTTCTTGATGTTGAAGCAATTCATGTGGACTCTTGGATCTTTCTTTTTTTCCCCTTTATAGCCACTGGGGAAAAGACTAATGGAAAATTATGATTTTAGATATCCACATTAATCTTCTTTTTCAAATATGGATTTGCGATTAGATATCAAGAGTTGAAACTGAAAAAGGGGTGGACCACTTCTTTCTAGGGGCCTTGCCTTGGACAGTGATGTTTAATGCCTTTTATTGGACCTGTCCCAACTTCACTTTCATGGTGGATGATTATACTCAAAGCTCCAGAGAAGGCACATGATCTGGTCTATGCTTGGGTGACAAAATGTTAGCGGAAGGTCAATATAAAAATTTAAAGTTTTTCATTTCCTTTCAGGCAAGTTCCCCCAGCCTTACCCATCACATCTGTCTTCTCCTCCTCCCCCTCTTTCTCACTTTTATCTCCCCTCTGAGGCATGTCCACCCAGTGGTTTGAAGTCTTGATTTTCTAAATTTGCCTGAGGTTATTTAAGTAATTGAAAACCAAAGTGTGGTGAACATACTTGAGAGAGAGAGAAAGTGTGTGTATGGGGTGTGTGTGTGTGTGTGTGTGCGCATGCGTGTAAATTCTTTCAAGAAAAGAAAAGTCGGAGAAAAATCAGAAGCAGCTGCCTGACAATTTGAAATGACAGCCTGGTGCCGTGACAGGGACACATTTAAAAGGAAGCCCCCAAACTCCTGTTTAACTAAATGCTCAGAAGTACAGCACCATGTAAGCACCTAAAAATTTCACACTTCTTTAAGGTTCTCACACTTCTCTAAGATTAGAATGTGTTCTCCCTGAGGTGTGGGGTGTTTTCTAGAACATAAAGACACCCTGCCAGTTTCTTATACACGAAATCATTATACTAACAAATGGGCTCTGGGAAGTAATTCTTTGTTTGCTGCATGCTCGGAGGAAAATTCCTCCGTGTTTTCTCAAACTTAAGCTAAGCCGCATAGAGTCACACTTACTCGAGCACCGTAAGAAACTCTCCTTCTCTATCAGGGCATTGCAGGCTGGTGTTCAATGAGGCAAACCATCCTGACACTGCTATCTTCCTGAACTGTGGCATCAGGGGAGGGTTTGTACACACGCAGGACGCTAGTCTTCCTCTGCTACCCAGGGATTCGGATTTGACAGCTAGAATAAGAATAAACCCTATGGATGGGAGGCTTTTCCTCCTTTGCAAAATTTTAGGCGTGTTCGATTTTATTGCTGGAGGATCTTGGGCCCTGAGCGTGTGCTGTGTCCAGAGAATGAATTCAGAGCAGATTGCCTGAAACTTCTAAGGAGCGAGTGAAGACTTGAGGATTTCAGTTCCAGGAAAGTGTACCACAGGGGAGAAAGGACATTTACTTTACTTCCAGGAGGAGATGAGAAAACCCAGTAACTCGTAGCAAGTGTGCTGAATTAGCAAGAGAAGTTTGACTTGTAATCAAAGGGAAGCAAGAAATGGTTTTTTGAACTCTTAAACCCAGGAAATGAGCCTGCCAGTCAGCTGTATCTGCGAGATAGCATCTTGGCATCCTGGGCAACGGTGTTCCTACAAACATATTATTGCCCTCATTCTCATATCTATGAGAAAGTCTTTAAGATTATTAGAAATTCTTGAAAAACCACACATCATGCCTGCAGAAACCTTAATGCCTCTACTATGATCTATTGAAGGTTGATGCCAGCCCATCCCAGTCTGTCTTTTTTCCCCTAGTAATTACCATTTTGGGGACCGTCATGTTTAATAAAGTATCTCCTATAGAGCAGAGCTCTGGCTACCCCTAGGAAGTTTCTCGTCCACATACTTCCTTTAGCATCGTGGCTCATCACCACTCCCAGCTCCTTCTGTTCCATTTAGTTTGTCCTTTTGGAAGATCCATTATCCCCTTAATTAAACAACCCACTGTCCTGATTAAGTCATTCTCTGTTACTTCAATTACATCCTATTGTTCATTAAATCCTGATGTTTTCACTTCAGCAATTTTGTTTTTAATACTCCGAGTGTTTGTGGGGAAACAGTGAAGGTAATTAACAATTCTTGAGCTTTTTTACCCTTTTTCTCCCTACCATAGTGCAAATCATTTCCATTATGACTTGCAACAATACTGAAACCATTACTAACTTCATAGTTACTATTCTGAGCTTCCCGATCAAAGAAATGAAACCATTTTTTATAATCATTTTAGGTAAGTCATTCCTTAGTTGATAGCAAGCAGTGGAAAATGAAAAACGAACATTAAATTGGTGCTTTAAATGACTTTTCTCTTCATACCCTTTCTTCTCACACCCATCAACGTAGAATTGGAAAATAATTTAGTTACCTAAACACAAAAATATTTAATTTTCTTCTTTATGACTCAAATGTGACTCTATTATTTCATGAAAGATCATTATTTATACTTGTCCTCAGAGAATGGTGACTTTTATAGCAAATCATAATAGGTATAAAAGGAATTTTTTTTTTTTTAGATGTGTCTTTTCTGGCATTGCCAAAGTCAGAATTCCATTTGAAGTTACTGTTACCTAGAGCAGGGATCAGCCAACAATGGCCTGTGAGCCAAACGTGGTCCTGCTGCCTGTCATTATCAATAAAGTTTTATTGGAACACAGCCACGCCCATTCATTTACAAATTTGAGTAGTTGTAACAGAGGTCAGACAAGCTGCGAAATCTTAAATATTTACTATCTGGCCTTTCACAGAAAGTTTGCCAGCCCGAAGCTAGAGCTTGATGCAATAGAGCAAAAGAACTAGAACCCGCCCTTCCACCAACCCTAAAAGCCTGGACCTCCTTCCTCTTCTTCTGGGGATACAGCAGTGGAAATGACTTGCCACTGTCCATAAATCTGAAACTCATGGGGAGCTTTGCCAAAAAAATAAAAAAAACTGTGAAATACTTATATTAAACCTAAAATACTGAACTCAATAATTTGTGCCTAAATCAGCCAAGGTTCTCCCTTGATTCTAGCAGGAACAAATGTGAGCAAATGGTAGCAAGTATAGAAAATTTGTGAGAGAAACTTAAATTTGAGGAAACCGCTCCATTAATTTTTTTTTCTTCAAAATGAAAAAGGCTCTTTTCCCTCATTATTTTGTTAAGGGGCAAAGTATTACGTTGATTAGATTGGTGCAAAAGTAATTGCGGTTTAAAAGGTTAAAAATAAATGCAAAAACCGCAGTTACTTTTGCACCAACCTAATGCTTTTATCCAGGAAGCTCTGGGCTCTCCATCTTTAGTGGGGACAGGAAAAGGAGGGTCGAGAGGGGAGGTCAGCAGGCAAGAACAACACTGGAGGGGGAGTCTGGTAGGGTGTCCCCAGGCTGCAGACTCCGGCTTGAGGAAAACCTCAGCTCAGAAGCTTTTCTGAGACTTGCCCTTCTAACTCTAGGCTCTTGCTGCTTCTCCTGAACTTCTGGAAGTCAGTCTCTCCCGCTGTCTGTCTGATTCAGTTTGCTATTAAAACCAGACTTTCCTCTTGACCTTTATTTGGCTCTGAAATGAAATTAGAAATACATTTTATAGGTTTTTTGTACTGAAAGCAATAATGGCCAAAGACTTTTTATGATAAAGTTGCCGGTTTGTAACAAATTATTTTAAAATTACTGTTTAGGCACTATAAGGTATTACAGAAAGGATGCAGCCTGTCCCTGCCCTTATTAGCTAAGAATGTGGTTGAGGAGTAAATGAGGTGGCTGCACCTTTCCTCCCCACCGCCCCCTGCACCAAAGTGTAGGGAAAGTGTGAAAAAATGCCTCTTTGTTTGCTTTTGACTTTTCCCAGCCCCCTGCAGCCATATTTTTTCTACCTCCTCAATATCCAAAACCACTAAGTTGTGTGAAGGGATGCTGGGTAAAGTGGCCAGGCGGCCAGTGGGCCAAGAATGTGGCTGTATGTCCACGTGCTGTGTGGCTTAGTGTAGAAGGGATGGGGTTTGGAGTCTGACTATCCTGGGTGTGAATCTGGACTCAACCACTTTACTAAGTGGCTGTGTGACCTTGGGCAAGTCACTCAACCTCTGTAAACCTATTTCCTCATTTACAAACAGGTGATTAAAATCTCACCGTGTACATTTGTTATGCGATCAGAAAATAATATATGTAAGATGTCTAGCTGTCATGCCCCGCACAGAGTAGGTGCTTATTAAATATTTATAATAGTTTTTTTTTGTCTGAGCTATTTTTCTTGTCAACTCTAAGGTCTACTAAGCAGAGAGTATCCCCTCACCATTCTTTTCGGGAAGTTATTTATTGATAATGGGGGGATGCAGTGAGTTGGTTAGCTGAATCCACTGTCACTAAAAGCTTATGTTACTATTAAAAATGTTACCCATAACTTCAGTATGCGGCATTTACAACCTATGGCAGACAGTATCCCATTGGACAGACGTGAACTGGAGACCACAATGATTGATAAACCTGAACAACTACCTACCTAAAGGGGTTGGTTTGTGACATGCTACAAAAAGACTAGGCCCTTCTAATCTGGTCTTTCTCTCGGTTCTGGGCCATGTGTCTTCCAAATAGCCTTGCCATTGTAATAACGCATCTTGGTAAGAGGCTTGTTTCTGAATCCATTCGGATGCATTCCTCTGCAAGAAATGGGGACGCAAGATACCTGTGGCTTAAGCAACAGAGAAGTTTATTTCTCTCCCCCATGAAGTTCTGGGTGAGCAGACCAAGGCTGGTGGGTGCCTCCGCTCTGGGCCATCCTTGCAGATAGACCCGGGCTCCTTCTCTCTTGTTGTCCTCAGGTCACCTGCTGGTCTAAGGTGTTTGCTCACCCCCAGCCTCCTTCCACACTCCAGCCAGCAGGATATAAGCAGGGCTGGAGAAAAGGGGACAGGTGATCACCAGCTGTCTTTTAAGGACGTTTCCCAGAGGCTGCCGCAGAACACATCCACTGAATCTCATGGGCCAGCACTCGATCACATGACTATACCCAGCAGCCGCAGAGGCTGGGGAAGGTTGTCTTTATTCTGGGCGAATGTGAGCTCCTTAAAAATGCCTGTGGTAAGACCCCAGCCCCGGGGTTGCCGCCGATTCACTGGGTTCCATGACACGCCATGGTAAGGAGGTGAAGCCTCCTCTAGTGGGCTGTCCAGTCCAGCCTGTCTGCTCTGATTGCATTTATGGGGACCTCAGGCACATTGAGACCGCCCTTTGGAAGTTTATCACCTTGGTTGACCTTTTGGCTTCCAAGTTAAAAGTGTGGGCATATCCTCATTATTACCCTCATCAGCTCTGCAATCTTGGACACATTTCTGAAATTCTAGTGTCTCAGTTTCTTCATCCATTAAATGAGGCTACTAATAGTGCCCATTTCATAGAGATGTGGTGAGGATTCAGTGAATTAGCAAAGCATTTAAGACAATTCCCAGTACATGGTATGTGTTCAACAATGCTTGCTATTATTATTAGAAACCTAAAACAGTGCTCTCTTCTTCACCTTTTGTTTCTATAAATAGTACAAGGCTTCTGAGATGGCAGGTGGTGCTTTTGGAAAGGCAAGCATAGGTGTTCAAGTCCTCCACCCTTCATCCTACCCAAAGGAAGTGAGGTTCTTTCTGTAGACTTCCTGACCTTGTTGCCTGAGTACAAGTTTGAAGCTTGCTGCTCACAGTCTAATTAGGATTGAAGCCAAGTATCTCCATGGTTCAGAGCCTTCCTCACATACTGCTGCACATGCAGTTCCCTTCCAGACCCAATTCAAATGTCCCTTCCTCCATGCAGGCTTCCCTGATTTCTCTCCCTTTAAAGTCCTCCCTCCAATCTAGAGTAATATCTTTGTGAACCTCTAAAGCACTTCATCTGTACCTATTTTCTACCTGGTATCAGAATTAGTTGTGTGTATCCAACAGTTGTTCTACCCGTCTTCAAATACTTCCCAGGCAGTGTCAGAGCCAGGTACTCCTTTGTATATCTGCACTGCCCTGCAATAGATGCAAAGTAGATGTGTGTCTGTGATTGGATTATATCATAGCATCAACAAGGTGTGCCCTGTCAGTCTATGTGTATTCAGCTGTCAGTAAGGGAAAAATCTGAGTACTGGTGCCTGAAATAGTAAGAATTGCATCCTAGAGCAAAAAGTCTGGAGGTAAGTAGCCCCAAGGCTCGCACTCCAGTCAGTAGTGTCAGGGCTCTGAGTCACCATCTCCATCTTCTTTTGGCTTTGCCTCATAGTCACAAAATAGCTGCCACAGCTCTAAGCACTGCTGTCCTCCTTTTGTGAGAGTAGAAACCCTTTCCGTTTATGTCTCATTGGATGGACCGGGGTTACAGGAAGAGTTCCTGTGAAGGAGAAGGGAGTTGCCACGAGCCATGTTTCCTAACCTAATCTGGCCCACTGGGGTCGATACCTGGCTTCCGTTAACAAAGGAGGAGAGATGGCTACTGATTGGACAACCAACCATATCTATTGCCCAGCGTTGCTGATGCTTTCATGCCAAGGAAATAAGGAGAACCAGTGCTGTTCTTCTTAACAGAGGGGTGGATTTCTGGTGAAGACGCTGATATACATTTTATAGCACTTTAGCTTTTCATGGGCATTGAAAATTAATCACCAACCCATAGATTTGGACCACATTTAGTTTACAAAACATTTTCATTTCCTGGAAGCTAGGATCCCCAAGTGTTGAAGAACGTGGGGATGGAGTGCCTGCTTCTACCGTCTTCTTGTGAGTGTATACAGTTTGCTTAACCTCTCTGTGCCTGAACTGCTCATCAGTACAACAGGAATAATAATAGAATCCATGTCATAGGACTGTTCCTGAGACTCGTTTACATATAATACACACACATCATTTCCAACAGGGCTTGGCACACCGGAAGCACGCCTTCATTTGCTATTATTACATCTTGTTGTTCAGTCCCTCCTTTGAGATAGGAGCAATGAGGATTTTAGGGCTCGGAGATGTTAGCTGGCTTGCCCACGCTCCCACAGCTGGTAAGGAGCCGGAGAAGGGGGTGATGCCAGTGTTCAGAGCCCTCAGCCTCCTCGAATCCCCTGTGAACACTTTCCGACGGTGACAGAGCTGCCCTTGGTGGCTGACTATCGTGTCTCAGGTGATGCTTTCTTTCTCAAGTGCAATGTGAATTACACAGTTCTCTGAGAACCAGGACTGTGTCTTAAGGTCTGTCCTACACCCAGCCCCTAACAGGGAGCAGGGCACAGGGTCTTGATGGGGAGCTGGTGTGTCCATGATGGACCTTCCCATTGGGGAGCAGACGTCCAGTGTGTGCTTTCCAAGCCCTGGGTGGGGGTGCAGGGGAAGGGCCCACGCTGAGAGCCTGACTGCACTCAGGCTCTAGGAAACTACGGTCTGAGTACAAGCGTTAGCAGCATAAAAAATGAACACAAATCAATTTGTGTCTGAATTTACTCTCAGAATTCCCTGTGGACTCTATAAAATGCCATTTTACCTTTTATCCACCCATCTAGCTGTGGAGGCAGTGGCAGATTTACATTATTTTACATCCAGTAAAGATTTTTTTTTCCTTTTGGTTATGTTTTCAAGAAGAACATTCATTGCCTATAAAGAGGTGTTTTTGTTAAAGACAATAGTGCCCGTTAGGTAGTCACACAGTGTTATTTCACAAATACCTATAAAACTGCAAAACAAGCTGGGATCGCAGGAGCTCGGATTAAAAGGTGCTTTCTATTCATCTTTATTTTTGGAAGGCCGATGATGTCACTGACCTACCCTTACTCCCAGTGAGGAGGCCAACTCGTAGGGAAATATGGGGAGACGCAGGCAAGTCTACTCAGATTGCAGGACTAGCCTTTACTGCTCCCGCCCCCACCAGAGCCGCCGTTTGTACTGGGGAACCTAGCTGAGGACCTCACTTACAGCCTGATCTAAGACATGACTCCTGGAGGTCTGGAGGGTTCTGGGCTGTAGGTGGGATGAGGAGGAAGGAGGGAGAGCCAGGGTGGCCCGGGGAGGGACCTGCACCCGAGTGGTTCGTGGCACCAACTTATGGCTCTGCCACTTAAGAGCTGTGTCCCTGGAGCAAGTTACTTGGCCCCTCTGTGCCTCAGTTTCCTCGCTCTAAAACGGGGATAATAATTATACAACCTCCCTCCCCGGGATACTGATAAGATTAAAAGAACTATGCCTTGAAATGCATCTGGCAGATTGTCTGGCCCCAGAGGCCTCAATAAATGTCCCTAAAAACGGGAGGCATGGCAGAGGACTCTGGCGTGAGGCGTCCCCTCGTTGCTTCTTTCCTGACAGTCTGCGGTAGTTGCCCTTCTCACCGAGCACTTGCTGCCTTCTCTCCCACTCAGTATTTCGGGTTTGCATCCCTTCCCAGTGGGTGACTGGCCCAAACACCAATGTGCTCTGAGCACAGGCAAGGAAGCAAGTGTGTTCCGGGAGGAAGGGAACGCACACGAGCCAGACTGAGAGCACCCCTAACCTCAGAGCTCAGGTTCTACTGATTCAGTCTTAATTGCTTGGTTCGGGCTGGACCAACGTGTACTCTTGCACAGTTGGAAACAGGATTGTAGAAGGTTCACAGGCAGGGACAAGAAGATACACCCCTGGGAACCTCCCCAGAGTTCAGAAGCCCCTTTTCCGTGTCATCAGTCCATAAGTCACATCATCCCAGACGCTGTGCTAAGGGCTCCGTGGTTAATTCAGTTCATCCTCACAGGAACCCTGGGAGGCAGTTACTATTGTTATTCCCACTTTGTAGGTGAGAAAACCGAGCTAGAGAGGTCACCCAGCTGGTTAGCGATAGGCTGAGAGGTCACCCAGCTGGTTAGCGATAGGCTGAGAGGTCACCCAGCTGGTTAGCAGTGAGCTGGGATGAACCCAGGAGCCTGACTCCGGAGGGAATGGTCTACATGCTGGCAGCACCCTCTTTCCTCTGACAGATACTAACATGGGGTCAGAGTCCAAGCTGTTCAACACCAGCTGAGTCTTTGTTTCCAAATAGAGGCATGCCAACACTAAACAGTAATAGCTATGATAAGTTATATGAAATAATAACTTGTCACTATTACAATTGTCATTGGGCCCTTCCCAGCAGCCTAGCCCTATGCCAGAGCCTTTGGCAGGCCTTATCTCATTCAATCTCCATTAACAACACTAGAAGCCTGGTACTGTTATTTACCCACTTTAAAATTGTTAACCCTAAGATTCCCATTCTCCACAATGTTCGTGTTTTCATTTTTTGTTTTAACAGTTTTCAGTAATCATTTTATGTTCCCTCATCACAGTCAGGCTCAAAAATGTTAAATAATTGCACATTTTACACCGTACCCAGGTCCCTCTGACTCCATGATTACCAAGGAGCCTTAGGATCTAGGTTGTCTGCTATGCTAATTACAAAATACTCCTAGCATGTGCGTGACTCAGTTCCCCCAACGACCCATAGTTAAGTAAACTTCGTTGTTTTAGGTGTGTTCATTTGTTTGTGGACAAAATAAACCTGAAATTGCTTTTAAATTCATTTTGAAATATTCCCTAGTTCCGTGTTTTCACACATTCACAAAGGCCATACTTCCTCCATTTGCCTGATTCTGAGACTGGGAGAATGTCAACTGACAAAACGGCACTGAAATGGAAAATAATTAATGCCAGGATAATGGTGCAGGGTGGGGATCTCAGTGTTTTAATGAGGGCTCAGGAATCTGATGGAAGATGTTGAAAGTGGAGGGGGAGATGAACATGGCCGTAATTAATTCTGCATATTAGAAAGTGACCTCTTCTGCGTGATCAATACGGCTACCTCATAATCTTTCCTGTCACCTGGAATTCCACTTCTGGGTCTCGGTGATCCTGTTAATAAAAAGATAGTCACCAGTCTGTCATCATCTACTGTGCAACCTTTCCAAAATATTTCTTTTTTAGGATGAAATTAGAAATAACTATTTTGATAATATTTATGAGTATGTGTATTTTACTCTCAAATGTATTTATTCAATGCTTGCTCTGTAATGAGAGTTTTAACTTTCTGTTTTCCTTTCCATTATCCCTGAAAAGAATGGATTATGGAAAAAAGATGAAAGCAGCATAATGCAACAGGGTGTTTGCTAATGTGCTGTTGGAGGTATTAGTAGGACTCGCTGAGGTTTGTGTCTTTTATGAATGCCTTTCAGATGGCAATTACCTAATAGACTTGGAAACCTGTTTATATTCTTGCAGGCATTGAACGTCGTCTTTGAAAAAATCCCAGAAAACGACAGTGCAGATGTCTGTCGGAATATTTCAGTCAATGTTCTTGATTGTGATACTATAGGCCAAGCCAAAGAAAAGATTTTCCAAGCATTCCTCAGCAAAAATGGCTCTCCTTATGGACTTCAGCTGAACGAAATCTGTCTTGGTAAGGCGGCGATGCGGCTGTCCCTGATGACCATCCCTCATACCTCCCCCCACCCCGCCCCCACAGGGTCGGCCTGGGTGTTCCCAGAGGGCATGTCTGGGCCCACGACACTGCTTTGCTCTCCAGAGAGCGTCACAAGTCTTCTTAGGAAGCAGAATCCTTCAAAGATGCTGGTTTTTTAAATATTGCGTTTGTAAATTAGATTCATGAGATTGATAACCCTGAAGACGGAATGGATTCACTTGCATCAGGAAGTACAAAAAGGAGTAAACCCCGTGCCCTCTGTATGTGTTGCATTTCACGTTGGCATTTGATTTGTTTGTTGTGATACCCAGTGTGTCATTAGTGAGTGGCCCAGACTCTGGGTGTTAACGCCAGCACGCTGGAAAGGTCATCTTCCTCTCTGGTAATCGCATCCTGCATTAAGTATACATACCCTCCATCCTCCCCCAACATGAAGCAGCATCTGCTGTGAATTCATTTTCGGGTTCTATTGGTATACTGCAAAGGAGAGCATATGCGTGAGCATGCTAACAGGGCTCCACTTCACTCAAATGTTCATCAACATTATAAGTTGAGCTCCATGCAGCCCTCCCAGGAGACTGTCATGGGATTTTATAGCAGATAATGGGACAGGAAAGAAGAGTAAAATCACAACGGTGACAGCGTAACAAGGTTCATCTCCCCTCCAAGTACAGTCGTAGCCTCCACTAAATGGGCAATTAAAATCATCCCACCCTGCCCTTCAAGTCAAAGCTCCTGCTGCAAGGCCACTGAGAGAAGCCTGGGGGCAGGGTCTGGCACATTTGAGTGAAACCATGTAAATGTGTAGCAACTGCGTGACCTGGCTTTATAGTAGAGCTGCTAAGGCACCTCTCTTCTGTTTCCTTCCCTTGGATAGACTGTTGGGTACTTGAAGACCAGTTCAGCTCACTGGTTAGATACAGGGTCAAAGGGGCAGCCCCAGCCAGGAAACCATGGTGTGACCCATACCCTCCTTGCTCTCTCAGGGGAGCCTCCCTCTCGCAGGGGAGGAGATGGGCACACAGAGGCAAGGACCACAGGAAACCAGCCTGGTGGCCTCAGTCCTGCCATGGCCAAGTCCGTATAGTCTTCCCAGCATGCCTCTGGCCTCCTGATGGAGGAAGGTGGGGAGCAGGACAAGCCAACCAGAAGCTCCTGTGGAGTCTGATAGTAAATGAGACACAGCATACCAGCCATGTCAGCCCTCTGCATGTCAGCTGATCTTCCAAACTGCCTGCAAGGCTGGCCTCGGGAAACCAAGGAAAGCCTTAGAAACCAGCCATAAATTGTACTGCAATCCAATACCAGAAGCAGCTCTGCTCACACCTCTCATGCAGAGGCTCACAAGCTCAGATGCTCAAAGAGGCAGGAAGTACCATACTTAAGGGGTGTGGGCCCGTCTAGGATAAGACAAAATGATGGGGCCTGACTTCTTAGGGAAAAGACATGCTGTCTAAGGGGGCAGGGCCACTTAGCTTCAGCTGAAGCCGGGCCTGTGTTGTCAGTGTTGCCAGATGGTCCCATTTTTTAAAGGGTTTTTCCCTTTTTAAAAAAAAGGGAAAACCAAAGTCCAAATTTCTATGTACAACTCTGATCATTAAATGTTGGTGCTGAATTGACATTAAAATAATAAGAAGTGAAACATGGTGCAGGTTCACAAAAAGAGAAAACACGTCTGTGGGCCACACTCTGACCCTAGGGCACAGCTGGCACCCTCTGTGAAGCAGTCTGAACCCTGTGTTTTGGGATGTTAGCCCGCCAATATCCCTCGCCCAGGGACCTCACAGCACATCTGCTTGTGAACACACAAACCCACGCGTGTGAGCACACTGACTGGCTCTGGGAATTTTCTGAAGAGCTGGCGTTAGGAAGAGTGCCTCTGGGAGGCATTAGTTTGTCTTCGTTTGGCTTTACTTCCAGGCCGAGCCTCAGAGTAAAAGCTTCAGGGAAAAGTGGTCTTAAAAGTCAAGCCCTAAACATAAAACAAAACCGAAACCAAACTCAGGCGACCGGCCTGGCTGATAGGTCTCTGAGCCTTCAAACCAATATTTACCATTTTATTTAAGTATTTATGAAGAATATTTGCAGAAGTGACAGGGTCGCATTTAAAATGTCTCTTTGTAATTTCGAAAGACAACGAAGTGCTCTTTTGTTTGTTTGGTTTTTTTTCCTCCAGAGCTTCAGGTGGGCACCCGGCAGAAGGAGCTCCTGGACATCGACAGCTCCTCCGTGATTCTTGAAGATGGAATCACCAAGCTCAATACCATTGGCCACTACGAGGTAAGAGCAAGACCGAGCCCCCATGTCCCCGTCCTCGTCCCCAGTCCTCACTGCACCCTGCGAATTCTCCAGCACCATGTCAGTCCTCTTAGAAAATTACAGGACTTCCAGCCATTTTCCAGAATAGTTTGCAGACTTTCTCTGGGACCATTTTCCTTAGTTGCTCATTTGGAAGGGCTCGTGAATGACTGTCCTTCATGGTCTACTGGTTCCCCTCGACCTCTCTCTCTGAAAGCTCTGATTTTCATGGGAGCCGACTGCTCTCCATCCTGCAGTTGAGGTGAGAAACCTCCCCTTTACGAGATCCTCTGGCCTCTCAAAGCTTGTTCCTCAGGGAAGCCCTGGAAGAGTTATTGTTGAGCTTGGCACTGGACAAAGCCAATAAAAGTCCTAAGCCTCATGGCTCATCAGTGTTTCCATTAGACCACATCACCTTTTATGTGCGGTCCTTTTTTCGGAAGAATTCCGCATTTCCTGTTTGTAATATCCAGTGATACCTCCTTTGGCTCTTGATCCACCTGAGGGGCACATGTGACCTCGCAGAGATAGTGCTGGAGAAGCCTGCACAGAACAAGGAGAGGAGGCAGGGAAGACTCCGGAACACACTGGGATGGTGGGAGTCATTCAGTAACAGCGTCCAGATATTTGTTGGCTATGTGTTGTGTGCTAAGAGCTGGGGATGCATGCGAGTGGAACACAGCTCTGGTCCCTGAGTTCACGGATCCTGTAGCCCCAGAGAGGGGGTGCAGAAGGGGAGAGGAGACAAGTAATCAGGCAGCCCTAGGGCGGAGTGGTGCTGTGGCTGGGAGCATCTGAGAAGGAAGGCTTCCTGGAGGAAGCTATGAGTAAGCTGAGACCCGAACTTAACCAGGCTGGGGTGGGTGGGGTGCCAGCACGTTCAGCAGGGAAGGGAGAGCATGGGTGTTCTTCCACAAAAGGCCTTTTAGACAGGCTAAAACTTGAGAGGGGCAGGGGTGGCAGTGGAGTGGATGATAACCAACCTTTAGAGCCCTTACTCTGTGCCGAGTGCTGTCCTCAGCATTCCCCTTCATTTCAGCTCATGCTATCTTACAGCAGTTTACTACAAGTAGTAATAGTAGTAGTAGGTACTACTATTAACCCACTTTACAGATGGGTACTCTGTGGCTTGAGGTTTACTAACAGCTAGTCAGTGGCAGAGGCAATATTTGGACCCTGGTAGCTGGGCCCTGTGGTCTGTGGTGTAACCAGTATACACGGCAGCGTCTCAGAAGGGAGGCCAGAGAACTGGGGGGCAGAGATGAGAAGAGGAGGTGTAGATCGTGCAGGCCCAGGCAGCTCCTTCAGGAATTTGAATTTGATCCCAAGAAGAGTGGGAGACTCTTGAGCAGGGGCGATTTGTGTCTCCGGAAATGACAGTGGCTGTTATGTGGAGCATGGCTGTAAGGGTGCATACCTGGAAACAGGGAGACCCATTCGGAACTATCATGAAGAGAATCTCAGGTAAGAGATTGGCTCGCGGTGACGCAGCGGCTCTGGCGATGGAGACAAGTGGATGGCTTCAGAGACGGACAGGAGGTGGACCCCACAGCCCAGCACATGAGACAGAGACTGGGACGAGGGACAGTCAAGATGGTTTTCCACTTTGGGATGGCAGGGCAGATGTGTAGGTGGGAGTGCTTTTCCAGAGATGGAAACAGGAGCAGCAGCTTCCCAGGCTATGTGGACAGCAGGCGCCCCCTGTCTTTCGTGGCTGTAAAGTCCCAAGGAGACATGTCAGCACCGGGAAGGCCCTTGCACCCTGCCAGCCTCCCCTCACCCTGGAAGAAGCTGAGACTATTCCTGGAGCGGAGCTTTCTGGACAATGGCCAGGAACAGACACCACCTCACCCTCAGGCTCTTTGGCTGAGTGGGTTTCAGACCCAGCTTGGACATAGTGGCTTTGGGTGACAGTTGGGTGGGTGCTGCCTGTGCAGCCTTGGCCCGAAGGCAGCACCCAGCAGAGGAAGCTGAGGATTGATCCACAACGTCCTTCTGTGCTCACCCTCCTGCAGCTCAAACCTTCCATCCACGGAATCATCTTGCCAAGAGCTGTCAGTCTTAGCTTTGGAGATGATAAAAATCCCCGGGGAACTCACTGAAAGGATGCACTCCTGTGAGTGGGCCACACTTGGTGAGAGTCGAGGCTGCTGCCCTGCCAGTGGAAGCACTTAGAGAGGAGCTTATCGTGGCATCAGTTTGAAGTTCAGGTCGCAGACAGACCCGCAGCGATCCCCTCTTCTGCCCGTGTCCAGGGAGCCAACTTGTCTCCGCCAGTTTGGAAGGAGCACAGCCCTCCTTTGGTCCCCTTGACTAATGTGCTTGCCTTGCTCAGCTGTGTGGGGACAGCTGGGCCACACTGGCCAGGCTCCTCAGTGTCCCGATGACCATGTGGCATGGGGTGGGCCCCAAAGGAAGGGGGTGTGGCCATTCAGTGCTATCAAGGAAAGGTGGGACGAGCTACTGCAGCAGGGAAAACGACAAACCACCACAGCTGTCTGCAAGGCAAGGGGAAGGTTGTCAGGAGAGAGAGGACATCAGTCTTTACTGGAGACATCCACCGTGCTAGACATCTATCTGCTTAGGGATGATAATGAAATTAATCCTGCCTGTACTCACTTCCCGTGCAGATGATTTATTGGCCTCATACCCTAGCGTTGCCACGTGGTAGTAATAAATGACAAGACTAGGATACACGGGCTTAAAGGATTCTCCTTATGTTTAAAAAGCTAAACCATGAAGCAAAAACAAAAAAAGAAAGCTCGACAGAAACTGGGGGCGGGGGTCACTGGGCCCCATGAAGTCTATACCTGGACCATCTTAAATGCCCTGTTTTTCAAAGGCTGCTTAGAAAAACGTACCCACCACCACCCTCAGCCACCTAAATATGCACTCGGTTTAGCAGCACCCCCGCAGATTCAAAATCTGGAGTAATTTGATAGGGTTGGGCTGAAGCTTGCTTTTGCCCTTTCGTTGAAGAAAAATTTTATCCTGAGCACTTGCATTTCCCTCCAAAGAGACAAGATGCTAATTATCACTCATTCATTTACTAAAGTGCCCTAGTTTGAGTCACTGTAAGTGCTTGAAAGAAAAAACTGTATTTCATTTAAAAATAGGGTCTAACTCAGTTTTAAGTGATTCAGAGTCACCTCCCTCCAATTAGCCCAAATTAGTTAGGCTTTAAAGTTAATCTTTAGTGAAGGCCGGTTCCTCCTACTAGCTAAACAAAGTCTCCACTGCTGCAGTGTGAGCCTGCTTCTTCTCGACTTGCTCTGTCCTCAGGGTGAGTGGACCTGGTCTCCTTGGAATGAGTTACTGTCCATATATTTGAGGAAAGTTTCTAGAGGGGACCTGAGGGCACAGCACGAATACAGCATCTCATGGTCCAGGGTGGCCTCCAGAGCGCCAACCTGCCGGCAGTGCCCTGTCACCTGCAGGATGACATCCTTGCCAACCCTGGGCATTGGCGCGATGGCTTTCCACACTGATCACAACGGTGGATGGTGCCCCGACACTGTTCCCATGTGTTCGCATGACTCATGTTCACAGCCACCATCTGGTGAAGGTGCTTTTATGACCCCTTGTTTCTGTGAGCTGAACACAGAGGAGGGTGAAGTTTTGCCTGAGTCTCACTCTGTCCTGTGCAGACAAGGGAGAACGCCGCCATCTTTACGAACACCTTAAGCCAGAGGCATCTTTCTCCCCTGTGATTAAGTCCTCTCTGTGCGCTTCCATAACTGGCTGTCACCCTGTGTGCTTGACTGGGAACAGGATTGTGCTGTGGTCTGCAGCTGTGTGTGTGTGTGCATAGGGGTGGGGGGTGCTTTCTCTGGGTCCAGGCTGTCTTCCCCTCACCTGCACCCCCGTATGACCTTCTGCTCGACCTTTTGGTGTTATTGCACCCACACCCTGGTGTGGACTGGCTGCAAGCGTTGGGTCCGGCAGGAAGCGTCCTCTGCAGGTTGCACGTCATGCTGCAAGGTCCTGAGGAGCTGAGACATTGAACCACTGTGTTTTTGTTCCGTAGCAGGTGTCTGCTGATGTGGAAGTGGTCACTGCTGATGCCAAGGGTGTCATGCAGCTGACATTTAAAGCTCACAGGAATGTCCCAAAGGGTCTGCTGAGTTAAGTCAGTGGTGCTTGCAGTCAGCTGTGTCATCTGTGACACTAAAATAAAGGGTTTGGACCATCTCTGAAGATTCCTCACAGCGTGAATGACTTCAGATATTTATTTAACAAATGCATGGAGTGCTTCTTATACACCAGGCACTGGCCTAGGAGTTTGTACGAATAGCAACTCCTTCAGGCCTCTTTGTAACCAGTGAGGTAGATACTGTCATTATTCCCATTCTGAGGCACGGGGAGGCTAAGAAACCTGAGCAAAACTCTTCTCACTGATGCCCCAGGGCCGGGAGCAGATGAGAAAGGAATTGCACTGGAGTCGAGGCCCTTCTGTGGGCCGGAAGGATCGTCTTGCCAGAACCCGCTTGCAGCCCGCACTCGTAGCCTCGGAAGTGGCCCGGCTAGAGAGCTGGGGCAGATTTAGGAGAAATCCTGCTAGTTACCATCTCTGACGTCAAATTCAAAAGGGTAACCTACCTACAAATCTTATGATGAAGCTCATGTCTGAGTTTATCAAAATGCTTCCTTATTTCTAATCCTCCTTTAACATCCTTTAAGGCCGCTGTTCCTTGGAGATGATGATAGTTCCCTTAGTTCCCTTCATCAGAAGGGAGCCCCTTCAGGCATCCAGGGGCCCCTGCAGCCCAGCCGCAGCACAAGGGGCGCCTCGGTTCCCAGCTTCACACACACTCTGGAGGCCAAGCTCACCCCCTCGGGCAGGACCAGCTCATGGCGCTAACAGTGCTCAGACAGCGTTTGCACACTGGCCCCGGCCCAGGCCAAGTACACACTGCATTTTCACTCATTTCAGCAATCCGTTAGGGCTCTGTCCTGGCTGTCAGGAACCACGGTGTGATTTCATGTGTCTGTTGAGAATATTCTGAGGAGCCCCGAGCCGCCATTGCTAAAGGACTGAGCAAGGTCATCCCTCTGGCCCTGCGGAAAAAGATTCCTTTTTCATCTGCCTCCAGACTTTGGGTGTCAGTGAGAAAAAGCTAAGGGGAAAGGTGGGGGGAGCAGTATTGATGAGTGGCTGCTGGGACAATGCTAGTTGAATAGAATTCTGTTTTCACATAATACCATTTTAGAAATGAGATCTACCAGTAAGGGCTTCCACGCGGTGATTTGTCTTGATTATCATGTTTTCAGATTTTTTTTCTTTAAGGAAAATGTAAGATTTCAGACCATATTCAATTATGAACACGGTCAGTATTCAAAATTTTGCATAAAATTCTTAGGCAGAAATTCCAGTTTTCCTTCTAGGCTAACCATATGAAATTGTCAATATTTGACCATATGTACCTATAAAAATGGCAGTTTCATAAGGTTAAATATAAGTTCAACCTTCTATTTCTAGAAAGTCCATTTCTATGGAATTATCTTCAACTTCTGCCATAAACATCATATTTTGGCACAAAGAAATCTCACCTTCACTTGCAAATGGTTTAGAGGATACGTAGCCTCCATTTATTTCCAGAGTTACTTTCTGCTGTTGATAGGGGTCCGTTTCTCCCTGTGTGGTCACAACTCCTAATTGTCACGATCTCTGTGCAGCATTCCAGCATGGCCAGCCCGCTGGAAGGGGCATGGCCTTGTTGTCGCCTCAAATCCTCACAGGAGCGCGTGAGACTAGAAGGAATTTAATTGGAAACTGCCGTGTGTACCCGTTCTACTCAGTCCTCTCAGACCCATCCAGTGACATTAATCTTGCTTTGATTTAATTTGGTTTTCATTCCTAAAGTAGGAGCCCAGAGGATGCTCCCTGCCTCACAGGAGCTCGGGAGGATTAATGAGTCACTTTTAGGAAAGCACTTGCAGCTCCTCAGATGGAACAAACAGCACCATTTTTTTTTAACACTTTGGATTCTGTGGCACTTTCCAAAAAAGGCTTTTCTGTCCTTATCTTGGGAGTCGCTGACTTGTGCGAACTAAAAAATGGAAGAAACCTTTTCCCCCACTAACATCTGTAAATAAACTAGTTTTCTGTCTTTACAGTGATGTTGAAGTGTCATGGGGGGGACAGGGGGAAGCGGAAATGTACCAGCCCCAGAGCAGCCATGACCGTTGGAAACACACACACACATACTCAACTCATCCACTAATAAAATGCTTTACACTTTCTCTTGGGAGATGATTTCAGAGTAAAACTTCCTTGGTTCCAGTCCGGCTGTGCCATCTTAGCGCCTGAGCACAGTGCCAGCAGCAGCAGCTGCCAGCTCCTGAGAAGACATTTGAACTTTTGGCAGCGCTTCTTAGCAGAGGGCCCATCACCACGGTGTTTGTGATTATAGAGTAAGGGTGCTCGCTCTCGGCAAAACAAAGCATCTGACAGTAACGGAGTATTGGCTCAACACTCAAGGGGGTCCATGTGGGATTCATTCTTTGACAATTACCCGGAATAAAGCACCCACTTCCTTTTGTAAAAAGATATTTATTGGCTTAGAAACATAGCATATCCAGCTCTTCTTGGGGTGGAATTTTGTAACTATATTCAAACATTCCCAGAAACTCGGTGTTTGAGTATTGCTAAGGGGGTGCTTGCAGAGAGTGTTTACTTTAATTGCATCAAATATGGAAGAGAATTGAAAAATCAGCCAGAAAACAATGAATGGCTCAAGGGGAGAGGAGAGTGTGTTTGTTAATGACAGCAGTCACAGAGCTCAGTAAGAGTTCAGAACCCTCACTGGAGACACTTGGCCGAGGCCTAAAGTCCCCAGCCAACTCCAGGCAGACCCCATTCCCACAAGATGTCCTGAGCTGCGGCATCTGGATGCCTCTGGCCTAAACTTAGCAGCTGGCTGAACCCCACTGGCCGGACAGCTGCGCTCTCTCGGGTCTCTCCAGAGCCTGCTCCGCTCTGTGTTCCGTCCTCTAGGGGTGCAGCCGGAAGACTACGCTTTAATCCTTTCGTGCTTGCCAAGCAGGTTTGTACATGCTGATAATTGACATGCCGCAGGCCAGAAGAGAAATTCTGCTTCTTCTTTTTTTTTTCCAAACTGGGGAAGGCCAGGTCCAAATTAGTATCAGCATTCCGAACAGCCTTAGAGCTTTAGAGTGGAGGGAAAAGCACTTAGCTAACATGCTCAGAAATGACAGGGTTGATCCCCCCTCCATAATCCCAGAATGCAGGTGAGGATTTGTGTATCCCTAATCTGCCTCTTCTTCAAGGACCCTTGGTCTTGTATTTTTGTGGAGCAACCCCTCAGAGCAATTTAATTCTCCGGAGGATGGAGACCTCTACATTTAGCCTCTAGCTCCTCCCCTCAGCCTGCAGGGCACTTCCTCCCCTGCTCAGGTTGGGGGAGGGGTGCACCAGAAGGCCCCTGGCTCTGGCTTCCACAGTCCCAAAGGGCCTCCCTCAGGCGAGGACTCTGGACTTTATTTCCAAGAGGCTACGCTTAGGCCTCGCAACAGTGTGTCGATGTGATAAAAGCGTTTGTTTGTCCAATATGTACATTTTAAATCTGTGGCAATTTTTTAACAGCTCTATTGAGATGAGATTTATGTACCATAAAGATCACCTTTTTAAAATGTACAACTCAATGGTTTTTGGTACCTTTACAGAGTTGTACAGTTATCACAATCTAATTTTAGAACATTTTCATCACCCCCAAAAGAAACCTTGAACTTATTAGCAGTCACTCCTCATTTCTCCGACCCCCACTTCAGGCAACCAGCAGTCTACTTTCTGTCTGTATAAATGTGCCTGTTCTGGACATTTTATATAAATGGGATTGTGGTCTCTTGTGACAGGGTTCTTTCACTGAGCGTAATGTTTCTGAGGTTCATTCCTGTTGTAGCAGGTGTCAATACTTCTTTCCTTTTATTGTGTGGCACTTTTTGTAGTATATTCATACAATGGAGTAATACACAATAATTTTACAAAGACGACTGCTGGTAGCAGCAATAGCATAAACATCACAGACCTTATATTGGCCCTAAGAAGCTAGACACGGACTATATGCTGAATGATTCCAATTATATAAAGTTCAGAAACAGATCAAACTAATCAATGGTGATAGAAGTCAGAAAAATGATTACCTCTGGATGAGGAAGGGGTAGTTATTGACTGGGAAGGCACGATGGGGATATTTCTCAGAACTTGACATAATTTTGTGTCTTGGTGTGCGTGGTGGTTACAAGGTATATACGTGAATGTTCGTTGAGCTTCGTATTAGTGAATGTGACAAATTGCTACTTAAAATTTAAAAGGTTTAATAAAAAAAAGAAGTACATGCAATTCTTATGATTTTACAGGCTTCCTTTTAAAAATATGACATACCTGCCGAGCAGAGAACCAATCATGAGTGTACTGCTGGATGAATTACCACAAAGGTCCTGTAACTAGCACTCAGGTCAAGAGACAGAACATTACGGCCCCTCGGAAGCCCTCCTGGCCCCCCATCACCCTGGCGCCCTTCTCCAGACTTCTAACATCATGGTTTTAGCTGTTGTTGTTTTTCCTTAGCTTCACGTGAATGGATCACACAGGATACATTCCTTGGTGTTGGGCTTCTTTGGCTCAACATTATCACTGTGACATTCATCCATGTGGCACGTGGCAGTCATTTGTTCATGTCCATTGTTTTGTAATATTCTGTTGAATGAACATACTCCAAAGTATTTATTCGCTCTGCGTTGATGGATATTTCGGTTGTTTCCAGTCTGGAAACAAGTTCACTCTCAGAATATGTGCTGACTTCTGTTGGGTCTATACCTACATGTGAGATAGACACCAGCTTTTTCGGCCCATGTTTGAAAACCTGTTTCAGCATTTATTAGTATAGTAGGGACCTCAGAAGATGAAAGTGGCCCAGTGTGTCTTGACCGCTGGGAGGCTGAGGTGTGTCTCAGCACAGCTTAGCCTCCCCTCTTCCAGGGCTGGCCCACCTCCCCTCACCCCCAGCACTCTGCCTCCACCTTCTAGCATCTGCCTCACTGTATCTCTTTGCCTGTCCATCTCCTTCATAGGATCACGAGCTCCTTGAGGGCAGACACAGTGTCTTACTCAGCATTGTAGCTCCACATTCCAGCACAGTGCCCCCCAACATCAGCATTCTTGATACAATTTTATTTAATCAGTGAGAGACTGTAAAACCCAGCCAGCCATCTAATTCCTGGGTGAAGTTGAGAAATCCATTAAATTTTGAAAACTCACATTTTTTTTTATCTTTGCTTTCAGATATCGAATGGATCCACTATAAAAGTCTTTAAGAAGATAGCAAATTTTACTTCAGGTAACCAATATAATGTTGACCTTTTGTTCTCACCCAGCTTTATAAAGTATTGCCTTTTGCCTCTCTCAGATGTATTGTCACAAAGGTGAGATTGAGCTGTTGCTATGTAATTCTCTGAAAGCAGAGAAGAACCACTTCAATCTGCTTCTAGTCCTACAACGCGAGCCCTGCAAGAAGGACGGGAAACCGTGAACAGTGGTTAGTCCAGATCTCCCAGCTTCTTACCAGCCTTAACTCAGGGCCGGATCTCAGCCTTTGAAACTCTTTTCCAACTCCTCAGTCGGATGGGGCCAACAGAGGAGAGTCCTGGCTAAGTGAGGGAAGCTTGCAGATTACCACACAGTCCTGCAAATGCGGAACAAATAGGAGAGTCCACGTAGAAAGCCCAAATCTCCTAGTGATAGCATTTGCAAAATTCCCAGAGAGTGGAGGAGACAAACTGAAGAGGGAGCTTTTATGGGAAAGTCAATAAGCCAGTCTCTAATCTCTCTTCTGCCTCCCTGATAAGGGTAAGAAAATACTGTGGCAGTGCCTTGAGAAAATCCCTGGGTCCAGTTCCAGGATTGTCTGCAGAGGAATAACACCCCAGCCAAGACAATCAGTCCTCAGCCCTTAAAAAGGTTCTGGGTCCTTCTCTCACACACAGACAGTGGGGGATGGGGCTTCCTGATTCCTGGATTCAGAATGAGGAGCCTGTAGGTCCCAACTCCTGGTCAGTACGCAGGAAATGCAGGGCTCCCCATTAAATAGACAAGATAATTTAATAGGTAGTAGAACACCCGTTAGGCCATGCTCCACCCCCCATCGTCCATCATTACGTCAGGCTCGAGTGAGAGACACCATCTTGCAAAGGGTGGCTGTCTTCTGGTACAGGGGCATTGCTGTCCTTGGGTTGGAAAAAGCAGAAGAGCTGTGTGTTTTAGGTTTCAAAGATTGAGCCTTTTGCTATTTAGGGGTCTTGTGTTTGCATCTCTTCATGGGACCTCTAGGCGGACCACACCTCTGCCTCCTTTCTGCCCAATCCAGCTGAGAGCCATCATTGTGATCACTGTCCTGCAGTGGTCCTCCAAACCCCTGCCCCTCTGTCCTTTCATCACCCGCTCTGTCAAAATCCCAGCCCTGGATGAACCCAGCTCCTCCCCTTCCTGGACCTCCAGCAGGGCAGCCAAGAGGAGAAAGTGACTCACAGCACAGCTGGAGTCACTCGAAGTTCACAGTGGCCAGGTTGGCCAGGGTGCTCAGCGCAGCCTACTCCCGCCGTTTCCGGAGGCAATGCATGCTGTGTGCCCTTAAGCCTCCGCTCTGTCCTCAGAGCTCGGACCTACACAGCTCTCCTGACAGGCAGCAGATGGCTTTATCCTATTCTTCAGAGGAAACACACATCAGAGCTCCCTCAGCATCCAGCACCAAGCCTCCCACCAGACCCGCTTCCTTGCTTCCCCCAGCATTCAAAGGCTGTCTGTCCTTCCATTCCAGGCCCTTCTCTCACCCGGGCTTTGGATCCCACCATCTTTCCCGACTTTCTGAGCATTTTTAAACCCCCATAATCTCTTCTGTCACCTGCACTTTCTCCCCCGCTTCCACTGTATGTTTTTCCATGAACATTTCAAGATGTTCTGGTCTCTCTCCAAAACAAAACACCAAGTGCCTTAATCCTTCTTTCCCCTCCATTCACCACTTTTCTTTCTTCCAAGACTGTCCCGCCTCCCTGCTACTCTACTTGCTCTGAGCTCCACCTCACTGCCCTTCTTTCAGGTCCTAGAAGGGGTCAGTTTCCTTCCCACCTTAGGACCTTTGAGCCTGTTGCCCCTCCTCCGTTTGCTTGGCTAACTCTATCCCTTCATCTCCGTTCAGCTGCAGCATCCCTTCCTCAGAGAAACCTCCCAGACTATAGGTCAGTCCCTTGTTAGATACTTTCATAGCATATAATTCTTCACAACCCTCGGCACAGTTGTAATCAAATAATTGTGTAATTAGTAGTATGAATTAGTGGTATGAAATTCTCGGACGTCTTACTCACGGCCGTCTGCCCCTGGCACACACAGTAGGTGCTCCAGGTATATTTGTCGGTGAGCAGCAAGTGGTCTGTCAACCTATTTTAACACTTCCAGGCCAGGGCACCTGCTTCCCCTCCAGCCCCTGGCCCATCCTATCTTCACACTGTTCTTAAGCTCTAACGACTCAGCGGGGGAGCGTAGCTAGGAAGAGCTGAAGTAGATGAGCTCAAATAACGTCCTTATAGCACAAATGGGGCATTTTATCAGAAGGCCAATTAGCCTGTGGTTGTGTTTTTAATGCGCTGTGTTCTCTCCCTCTCTCTGGCGTTCAGATGTGGAATACTCAGATGACCACTGCCATTTGGTGAGTCGGCCTTTCCTGGGCTGGTGCTGGATCTGGTGCCTGGAGCGTGACCAGTCTCCATGGGTAATGCTTCTGCTCTGTCTTCCTTCAGATTCTACCAGATTCAGAAGCGTTCCAAGATGTGCAAGGAAAGAGACATCGAGGGAAGCACAAGTTCAAAGTAAAAGAAATGTATCTGACGAAGCTGCTGTCGACCAAGGTACACTTACAGTTCTGGGAGCGCTTTTATGGCTACCTGGGGGGTGTCGGATGTGTTTGACTTAATCTCCACTGGAGTATGAAAATGTTACAAATCCCTTGTGCCTTCTAGCAAAGCAAAATGAAAGTTTGAATTGTAAACACTTCCTCCCCCCTTTTTTTTATATAAACTGCAAAGATAACAGCACTGTACAAATTTGCACTGTAACCTCTTCAATCAGGGATTTAATGTTGTTCCCAGTCCCTTTACCTGCCATTTCACTGTTGTTCTTTGGGTTGACAGCATAATTATTCCTTCTTGTTTGTCATTACGGATGAGCAATACAATTCCCTCTTTGAATTGCAAATAAAACGAAGGGGCGTTGGGGGGCGAGGTTAGTGACTATAAACCCAGTAAATCTTACTGATTTTTTTTTTCATTTTAAAGTTCAGAATTCTGTTGACATATAAGTGTTTGGTGTGAAAGTCAGTGGAAAACCAAATCGGGGCAAATTTTCCTTTACCTGGCTTTCAGTGGGATTAATACAAGTCTGGTGATCCTTTTCCCTGAAATGACTAGCAGTATAGATGCTGTTACTACACCTGGCCTAGCTTCTTCGGGCATGCTTCTTCAGATTATGGCAGGGTGTCTGCTGAGAGCTTTGTAGATTTGTTTAGTGGGTAGAGGACAGCCAGAGCCTCTTGATTTTCTCTCCTCTCCCACAGAGCTCTGCCTGTTTCATTCTTATAAAACACTCAAATGCTCTGAAAGTACACAATAAAACCCTAGGATGGAAATATATGCAACAGGAAAATTCTGGGAACCGAGCAACATCACTTGAGTTTTTTCAGGCTGAACATAACTAATAAAAGCCAAACATCCGTGGCTTCTTGGTGTATGTGTATAGCCCTCCAACTGACATCTCAACTGCTGGAGATTTCTAAGCAATCCTCCCTATAGACTAAACAATGTTTTAGCAAGAAGGTCCTCAACCAAATCCAAATCTGGGCCTGGATTTTCAGGACCATGGTCCCATACTGTCAGTGATGGCCTCATTGAACAATTGTACATATTTTCTCTTCAACTTGTTTTTCTCTGTTTTGCAAATCATTTTCTCTGAACTTGGATTTCATTTTCCATCATGTTTTCAAAACCACTACCCTATTGGTTTTAATGTCCCAAGTCTGATGTTCTGTCTTTCAGGTGGCAATTCACTCTGTGCTTGAAAAACTTTTTAGAAGCATTTGGAGTTTACCCAACAGCAGAGCTCCCTTTGCTATAAAATATTTCTTTGACTTTTTGGACGCCCAGGCGGAAAACAAAAAAATCACCGATCCTGATGTCGTACATATTTGGAAAACAAACAGGTGAGAAAAAACAGAAGGTGATTACTCTGGTTTCAAGAATCTGGGGCAGAATCTTAACTAAAAGGAGGCATGGATAGTCACAGAAGGATCCATGTATCCCTACACCAGCATCTTCTGCCTTGGTAAGCGGTCATGTCAAAGCAGTTACTATTTTAAACAATAAATGAAACCATTCCTATGCTGAGAATCCTAGTCTTTAGAATAAAACAAACAAAGATATTATCTTTAATGCATGAAAAAGTCTTCGTTTGGAATGTGAAAACAAGTTTAGCTTGACCAGCAAAAGATGAAAAATTAATATTTTGTGATTTGATCATATAGTTTTCCATTAGAGAAGACTCTGATTTGTTCTTCAGAGAATTAATCACTTTGCAATTTCCAAGCCGTCTATACCGATTCTGTATAGAAATCTCTGCTTTTATTTGCTTGAATGGGGTACTCAGATACCATGAGAATTAGGCAAAGGATTGTGTTTTGTTCCATTTTTTAACGTTTTATCTTGAGCGGAGGCAAGGCATCCAAATGCATTCTAAATTCTCCTCAGTAAAGAAACCTACCTCCTTACCTCTATTTGAAATACTTTGCGTGTGAGTGAGTAAGACTCAGGGTTCTGACGCAGCACAACTCCTCTGTGCGAACTGATGCTCTCCAGGCAGTACGGTTAGCCAGACCATTTCAAATAAGAATTCAAAGCTGACATTCCAGAGCTGTAAGTCTGATCTCCTCCATGTAATCCAGGTCTATCCCAGCTCCACTTCCTGTGTGCCAGCCGTGTTCTGGGCCCTACCAGTCCCACACCAAGCTCCGGTGCTGCAGGCTGCCATTTCATGGTGACACCGGTGACACCTGGGCAGGGGCAGCAGCCAGCACAGCAGGGCTATTGCGAGGGCTTGCAGCCATATGATGGAGGTGACTGGCTAGGCCAGAGCTGCGAAGTAGCTAATGAAAGGGCTTTAAATGATTCCCAGGTTCCTATGCAAATATTTATTCGAGTACCTACTATGTGCTGACTACTATTAGCTGCTGGAGATAAAGAACTAAACAGACAAAAACCTGTGTTCTCACAGAGCTTGCATTCTGATAGGTGGAGACAGACAATAAATAAAGTAGGCAAATTGCAGTATATTAGAAGCTGCTTGGTACAGTGGACCAAGTGGGAAACGGGGATGGAGAGTGGCAGGACAGGGTGGTCAAGAGGCCTCACAGTGATGACGACATCTGAGCCAGGTCTTGAAAGAAGTGGGAGCATAAACCCTGAGCCTGTCTGGGGCAGGGCGGTTTCAGGAGGACAGACAAGCAGCAAAGCCCGGAGGTGCCGGCAGGCCGCCTGCAGGAGCAGCAGGGTGGCCAGGGGACAGAATTAGGGAGTGAAGAGCAGGAGGTGAGGGCCCAGGCCCAGATCACGCGGGGCTTTGTCCGGAGGAGGACGGAGAGCGGGTTTGGGCAGTGGAGAGACAGGACCTGACCCTGTGAAGAGGGTTGCTGGGAGTTGGGAGGGAATTAACTGTCCAGAGCTGGGGGTGGTAATCCAGGTGAGAGGATGGTGGCTGAGGTCAGGGTGCAGCACTAAAGCAGGTAAGAAGAGGTCAGGTTCTGGGGATATGAGGGGATGTTCTCACTGGTAATCATCCTCTAGTATAATCTAGAACCATCTGGAGAAAAGTTTCGTCTTGTCAGTGGTCCCTTTCAGACTTTTCCTCCTCTTGTGCTCCCCTTTCAGTGGCTGTCAGTTTAACCCTTTCTTGTTCTCCCTGAGCGATACTGCCATCTGCCTCTTGGGGTGGTTGGCAAAGCAGACTGGTGTGCCTCCATAGCAAGGACAAACAGAGCCGTGTGTGTACAAACTGTGATAAACAGAGCATCCGCTTCATGTGAATGGCTGTATTTGAAAAGAGACCTCTCTCTCTCTCTCTCTCTCTCTCTCTCTCTCTCTCTCTCTCTCTCTCTCTCCCCCTCCCTCTCTCTGTCTCTCCCCACAGCCTTCCTCTTCGCTTCTGGGTAAACATCCTGAAGAATCCTCAGTTTGTCTTTGACATTAAGAAGACACCACACATAGATGGCTGTTTATCAGTGATTGCCCAGGCGTTCATGGACGCTTTTTCTCTCACGGAGCAGCAACTCGGGAAGGTAAGGCCCAGCTCCAGTACTTGTTGTATGAGTCTGAAGGACTCTTTCTTGTAAACATTCAAATAATAAACAATTGGCCTAAATCACACCAGCTGAAAAGAGTCAGTGATACCACTGAAAGTTTGCTTTTCTTTAAAATCTCATTTGTATTTTAATGTTTTTTTAAATGAAAACCAAAATAGCAGGTTATTATCCCAACCCTACTGCAGAACTCTTTACCACAACGTACCGTGTTTCCCCGAAAATAAGACCTAGCCGGACAATCAGCTCTACTGCGTCTTTTGGAGCAAAAATTAATATAAGACCCGGTATTATATTATATTATACTAATTATATTATATTAATTATATTGCATTATATTACATTAAATTACATTATATTATAAAGACCTGGTCTTATATTACAGTAAAATAAGACTAGGCCTTATATTAGTTTTTGCTCCAAAAGACGCATTAGAGCTGATGGTCCGGCTAGGTCTTATTTTCAGGAAAACACGGTATAAAACATTCTGTAGACATTAATAAACTCTAAATCCAAAGCATGAAATTACTGACATTGGCCTAAATTAATTCCATCTGAATACATCTAAAAAAGTCTATTTGATTAGAACAAACTGTTTATGGGGAAATTCTTCCCCATAAACAATTTGTTAGTCAGTTTATAATCAAAACATCAATATTATTTTTACTATGTTTTCCTTTGCTGAGCAAAAGCCTTAAGAAAGGAAAGGAAGACAAAAATACAGAGCAAACTTTGAAAGAGATGTTTTGGTCCTAGTCAAGCACTCCAAACTACATTAAGCTGAGCATTATCTGTAACTAATGGATTCCAGAAAATCTTTTAAAGCTGAGCAGTGGCTCTCGTGTAGAAGGATTTAAGGGTGCCTGGGATGAAGTGTGATCGATGTTTCCTTGGTACTTCAGGCTCCTCGTCTACATCTAGTCACCATCACCACTATTTCTGCGAAACAACCTGTTTTTACTGTTGTCTTCAAGCATTGACTAGTCTCTCAAGGCAGATTCCTCAGCGTTATCTTCAACTCCTTCTTCCTCCCTCAGCGAGGAAGACGTTCCTTCCCGCAGCCTCTGTCCCTAATTGGTTGCCACTCACTTCTGTCTCTAAAGCATCTCTGTCCCTTTCTTCCCATCTTTCTGCCCTATCCCTTCATCCCCTCTGCACTGGGAGAACTGCCTCCTACCTGGTGTCCTGGTCCTGACGTCCATCTCATCTCCCCCACTTTTCCTTTTCACTGTGTCTCAGGTTATCTTTCTGAAACATTAATCTTGTCAGTCTCCTGCTTAAAAATGGTAACTATTTCCCATTTTACCTACCACGGTCCTTCCTGAAGGGCTTCAGGTCTCTTCTCTGGCCTCATTGTTTCCTTGCACACTCCATATACCTCCTATGCTACAGCTTTTACTCTGCCCAGACTTACTATGAACTTGTTTTCACATCCCTTTTTGCCTGTCTCATAAGCCTATCTAGTAAAATCGTACTATTCATTAATTCGCTCACAAACATTTCATTCATTCAACATAATTTTCTAATGCGTACTAGAAACTGGAGGAGACTCAGATCAGCTTAAATATATATATACCTACCGTGTTTCCCCGAAAATAAGACCTAGCCGGACCATCAGCTCTAATGCGTCTTTTGGAGCAAAAATTAATATAAGGCCCGGTATATATTATATTATTGTATTATATTATATTATATTATATTATATTATATTATATTATATTATATTATAATTACATTATTATGATATAGACCCGGTCTTATATTATAGTAACATAAGACTCGGTCTTATATTAATTTTTGCTCCAAAAAACGCATTAGAGCTGATGGTCCGGCTAGGTCTTATTTTCGGGGAAACACGGTAGTTTGTGAACTGCCACCTGATGTAGTTCCCACAGCACTTTCCTCATTTGACCAATAAAGTTCCTCTTAGCACCCAACACACTGAAAGACACTTACATGTTTATTTATTCAAAGTAAAAAATAGCTGTTTATCAATTACTATGTACTTGGTATATTTCAGTTAATCCCCACAAGAACCACATGGAGTAGTAATGTTACTCTCATTTTATAGGGGGGGAAATTGATGTTCTGAGGTTACAAGTCTTGCCTCAGATCAGTTATTATGATCCCTGATTTGTCCAGTTTTACAGTCCTTTTCTTTACTCTCCACCCTGTTATTAATTATTGTGTAAGTTTGTCTTCCCAACTAGATTGTAAGCTTCTTGAGGGCAGGTACTGGTCTTTTACACTCGATGCCTGCCCAGTGCCTGGCTAAATACACCTGTATTGAATGAACGACTGCATGATTTGTGGGCTCTACTTAAACTTGACAAGTGAAAAAAATCTCATTCTAGGCGTCCTTCAGAGTGATTCAAGCTCTGATGAGGCCATTCAAACCATCGATACATTTTAAAATGTACTGGGACATTTTAGCCCTCTTACCGATTAACTCACCTATCTTCCCTGAGTAGAATTTAAAATTTTTTGTGAAAAAAAATGACTTTTAAAATAAAACCTTCATTTATTCTTTAATATTACCACTGTTACAATTATATAAAGACATTCAAACTGTCAAGGACCTGTTGCAAAATCAAACCTCGATCCACCAATAGTAATGACCATGGGTTTTCCTGGGGACCCTTGAAGATCTTTATAATAAAATAAAAAGGACAAGCAGAAAAACCTGCCACTGCCAATTACTTTCCACTTTCATGGTTATATAAAAGGCTCAATCAGATCTACAATTAATCTTTTATAAATGCCAGAATTCACGGGTGGGTGAGGATGAGAGCAAATGTTTTAATTCAGGCTTTTTACAACCATTAGTAATGAACCATGATTGAGATAAGTTCCATTGTTACAGTAACTCAAAATCTTGCAAAAATAATAATTTTAGTTCTTTTATGAGAGGAAGGCAGAATATATTAGCATTTCATCTGCCTGAAAATAACAGTGACTCACCGGAACTATCTGGATAGCAGTCAGTCATTCAGTCAACAACATTTCTGAAGGCTGACTGCATGGAGCCTTGTTCCAGAGGGTGACAGTAAGTAGTGGTGGAGAGCCACCTACACTGGTGCTGTTATAAATTCGCCGTGGTTTCTTACTCTTTTGATGGTGGTTGTTTTTTTGTGTGTTTTTTTCAGGAAGCACCAACGAATAAACTTCTCTATGCCAAGGATATCCCAACGTACAAAGAGGAAGTAAAATCTTATTACAAAGCAATCAGGGATTTGCCTCCATTGTCATCTTCAGAAATGGAAGAATTCTTAACTCAGGAATCTAAGGTATTGTTGGAAAGTAGAAGTCAGATATAAAAAAACATAAAAGTTATTTCAGAATCTCTCAACAAGATTTTCTTTTTTAAAGAAACATGAAAATGAATTTAATGAAGAAGTGGCCTTGACAGAAATCTACAAATACATCGTAAAATATTTTGATGAGGTAAGATTTCAAATAACATTTTAAAACACTGATAGGAGTCAGTCACCAGGACTTGGTTATAAAGCATTCTGTGGGTGTCAGTGCAGCTCTGGCGTCCCTGAGGGGCCAGAAAAGGGAGGCCGGGGAGCCTTGTGCCCGGGAGCCTTGTGCCGGGGAGCCTGGCAGCCAGCCAGACCCTGCACCTGGCGGGCTGCTGCCTTTGGATCAGCCTGCATTTACCTTGAGTTAATGGAGCCCACAACCACCTTGACTCAGGTTAACTGTGATGAGTAAGTAGTGGTCCTATCAAATGGGGCCAGCTTATGCTTGATTGTAACTTGCTAAAATGAAAGCTAAGCTTGTTAAATCACCTAGATTCTGTATTCAATAGTTATATGAAAGTATGACATTTTTCTAACTTAAGCAACTATTTCAATAAACCATTCTCCTTAATAATTAATTCTCCTTAATCTGGATTTTGTTTTCTTTGGGAATTCACACAGACAGTCATCAGATGCATTGTTTCCAAATATATGTTAATTCCCCCTTCCCTGATTCCCCCCACTCAGTCATGCTGGGACAGGCTATCCATGTCAATGGTGAGAATAGCTCACCAATTCCATTTGCTACTTGAAGATCAAGTGAAGAGCTAAGGTAGGGTAGAGGCAATGAGTTCCTTAAACATGATAAGCATCCCTCTTTCCAGGGGTCAGGGGTTAGAAGGGAAGCACTGGGGAGGGCAGTGGCAAGGAGGGGAGAGGTGGGGCGGGGAGGACACACTGCCCAGGATGGGAAGGGAGGGGAGGGGAGGGGAGGAGAATACTGGAATCTGACCAGGATGCCCCTGCCTGCTGCATTTAAGAAGAAATACTTGCCTGCATGTTGGCTGCCCAGGAATGCTTGCTGTGCTTGGAATGGCTGTGACATAGTGCACAAAACAGGGCCTTGGAAGTCTGGCCCCATGTTGTAAGCAACTAGTTGGTATTTCTTGCAAGCTTCTATTTTAAGCCAAAGTGTTGTTGATCCTGTGATAATGACTTAGCAAAACAACTTGCAAAGTGAGTATGTAAATGATAGAAGAATATGTTGGCATCTGCTTCATACAGATTTTACCACAGCATCAGGAATGTAAAAAAAAAATAAAAAAATTGTAATGTTAAAACCACAATATCTAAAATAACTATTCTAATTGTCAACAGATCCTAAATAAACTAGAAAGAGATCGAGGGCTGGAAGAAGCTCAGAAACAACTCTTGCATGTAAAAGTCTTATTTGATGAAAAGAAGAAATGCAAGTGGATGTAATAACTCTGGGGCCTGGCTTACTCTGGCAGTTCTTCAGACGACTTGGGAGCAAAATGGCTGCTTGAGCTACTGTCGTTCATTTTTTAAGTTTGCACATAGGTTCCACTTTGAGCACTGTCTTTTTAAGAGACCCAGGCACATGCACAGCTTTCAGAAAGCATACCAACTACAGTGCCTGTGTGTGTGCTGTGGGAAGCCTTCTGTGAATAGAGCTGAAGTGGTCGTTGCCAGCAGCCGCCTTGTTTACAGAGAACACAGGGCCAGTAAGCAAGTGTCAGTCCTACCACTACAGTCGCCACTGAAGCACAATGATGTAAGTGGTTTTGTTTGCAAACTACAGCTATGTAGCACTTGTGACTACACTGCACCTCTGCAGAGAAGGAACACTGCCAATGAGCAAAACAAAATGTGAAATGAGTCATTTGGAAACAAGGTGGAGGTGTTAGGGCAACCTCGAGGATTTGCAGTATTGAAACTTTTCCCCAGTTCTTGGAAAAGCTGACCACAGAAATTGGTAGTAGATACTTAGCATTTGTGAGTGTGAGTGTGTGTGTGTGTTTTTTTAAACCAAAAACTAACAGTGTTGCAACATTGTTGAAAGGGCTGGTGTTTTTCAGTGGTCACCAACTGCATTCCATCCTGCTCACCTCCATTTCACTAAGGAGCTCTAAAGCAAGGAGCGTGAGTAGGCTTTATTTAAATGCACAGCGTTTTATCTAGACACTTTGTATTAAGGTATGTTCCCTTGCTTTCACTTTATTTTTTCATACTAAATGTATTTGATAGCAGGTATGTTGGCTACTGTTTAAAAAAATCATTAGTTTATTTCTGTCTAAAAACTTTGATCAGGTCTGTGGAAGAGTAAATGACTCCCCTAATCCTACATTTCTATACTAGTGTCTCCTTGCTTTAGATTTCTGGTGAACCCTGTGGTTATAAATACTTGTGTGTGATTTAAAAAAAAAAAAAGATACATTTTACATTTCATGAAATTGCTGTTCACACTGGAGTATTATATATGAATATATATATATATATATATATATTTGCGGCCCAAGGCCTGAAATATATTAGTATAAAACTTGGTATCTTAGTCTTACTATGTACTTTTTGGAAGTATTCCTCACAAGAGAATTAAAAATACTCATTTTATTCATGCCTTTCTTTTTAAAGCATTCTCTATCCTGTTACACTGGTCTTTTTATTACCAATTTTTTATTCCTGAATTTTTGCTGCTCATGACCAATTTTAATACCACTGTGTTTTCCTTCTAGTAAGTCAGAAGTGAAGAGTGTAATTGGCAACTCTCAAACTTTCCTTACGTGGCACCTTGTACCCTAGGCGCTCCAAATCCAGACTTAGTAAAGCAGTCTTTTCAAGTAGCAAATAAAGCATGGGTCACACATTCCTTAAAATCATTTACCAACACTGTATGGATTATCAGGATTTCCATGTGAATCTGTCTTAGAGAAATGCAATTTGTTTTGCTCCTCAATAGCTGGTAAAAAGTGAGAGGTGACACCTCAGCAAACGATCAGAGAACACAAGCAGTGACTGTCCTGACAGGCACCTTCCCAACCCCTCGCTTTTGACCGCTGTCCGTCCAATGGACACACCTCAAAACTACTACCAAATAAGTTCCTTGTGAGTGTGAAGGTGAGAGGTCTGGCCCGCATCTAAGGCTGCTAGTCGTGGGGTGAAGGCATTCGTAAGGGCACGGCAGCAGGAGAGCTGAGAGCCGACGGTAGGAGAGTTGCCCACAAGACTTCCCCTTCTGTAGGGTACAGAATGCTGAGGACGCTTCCTCTCGGTCAGTGCCAGTCCATGCGACACGAGGGTGTCCCTGTCCAGCTCCCCGGCATGAGGCCTGTGGGGAGACGGCCTGCCTCTTCCGGGGGCTGTGTGGCTAGGGTCTCCGGGCGAGTCCCTTACCTCTTTGTGCCTATTTCTGTCTATTCCTGTCCTACCTCACTGAGGTGGTGTGAAGACTCACTAATCTATGTAGCGTGTTTGTCAATCCTCCAGTGAAAGGCTCTATGTGAACCACATTCGCCAAACGACGTCAATGGCCAAATTCAAGTGTGCTGGAGACAATCAGTCTATAGTAACAGCAACCAGAGAAACAAATGGCAAACAATTTCTAGTTTCAAGTTTCTTTGCATTTTTTTTTGATGCAAAAACCACTTATAAACTTTTTTTTCCTAACACTAGTGTCTACGGCAGCATTTAAAGACTGATCCTGTTACCTTTTCTGTATTAGGAAGTTCAAGTCTATTTCTTATTGTATACTTGATTGAAGCTGTTCTTGGAGATGAATGTTTTAAATGTCTATATCCAAAATAAACATTTTGATGTAAGTATGGATTGTATCTCTTTTTTTTTCTTTCAAATTTTCTAGTTATAATAGATTTTTTTATTCGAAGTGGCTGCATGGAAATTGTTTTCCAGGTTCAAGCTGTCATTGCACACACTATGGGAATAAGCAGCTATATGATGTAGTAAGTCTGTCTAGTTTCTTCTAAGTGATGCTGAGGGCTGCTCAATTACATTGCCGGCCTCCAGTATCAACTTGGACTTTTGATCATGAAAACTTCTGGATAATGAACATCCCACTTGGTTTGACAGATTTGAACTTTGCCTTGTTGACTTAAAGTTATTCCAGTAGAATTCCTTTAAAAGATGAAGTTACATCAAAAAGCAAGTGACGGCATAGGTAGGGATGCACAGACATAAAACATTTATAATAATCGGGTTAGATCCAAAGCAGTGGGAGGCAAAGTCACAGACCAACAATACTTCTAAAGGGACCCCACTGGGTTCAAGTTTTATAATGAATGGCCCTTGTTTTATAAAGCCACGGGGTTTAATTATTTGTACTTTGTTATTTTCTATTCATTCTAACTCAAATATCAAAATCAGTGAGATCTTCTACATTGCTAAAAGCATACTGTATGATTGAAATAACATCAAACACAAGACAATACGGGTAGGTAGAAAAATATTAAGATCTTTAATAAATTATATGCACACAGCTTTTAGAAAAGGTAGCATTTTGTAATGAATACATATTTAGATGTTTTAAGTTGTATTTTTTTATGCTGACTTTTAAATTGTCTTTTTCAAGAACTAGAGGTTTATAACCCTTGTATATAGTAAACTAGAAAATGTTTACTGGTGCTGTTTACTGAGCATCTCAAAGAAGAGGGAATTCAACATGGGAATGTTTCGGGCAAAATGCCAAAAAAAATCAACAAAGTAAAATTAGTGAAATAATTTTTAAACTTGTTTCCCTAATTAGTTCATTTTTTCATTATTTTTTACATTCTCAAAGGGTTGTCAATAAATATTCTAAATATCTCTGAAGCTGTTTTAATGCTTCACTTGTCATTAGTATAATCCTAAAATCCTAACACAGGTGCAATCCAGCATGTATCCGTACCTTTTCTTGAGGCAAATTTAAGTGTTTTGGCAAACAGTAATAAAGTATCTAAATGCCACAGATGTTAAAACTTCAAGCTTTATTGAGTCACTGATTTCATCCCTTCTGATCTGCCTTTTCTCCAAAACATCATTCTCCAGGGGATCCAAGTTCCTCTAGTTGTTTTCTTTGTGTTGTTTCTAGTTCTTCTAGTCTTTTCCGAAGTAGGGAGAGTTCCCTTTGATGCTGTTCCTCCTTAAAAGCACAGAAAAAGGGGAGGGGTGGGGAGCAGAAAAGGCTCAGAAAAAGACTGTTAGAAAAACTGGTGGAAAAAATCTTAGACAGCAGCCCCAGCCCTCTTGTATTCAGGCCCGCCTGCCGCATCTGGCCAGGAAAGGATGACCGTTTTAGCAGCCTCAGAACACAGCAGCATGGGCCAGACTACTAACTAGTTAGTCCTTGCTTCTCTCCTGCCCCAAGCTCTAGCCTTAAGCAAAACCCCAAATTTATCCTTCTCTAGGTCTAAATTCACCAGGGAGTGAATTAGAAAATACTGTGCAGGGCCTAGGTGTACTTATATGACGACTTGCTAATAAGATTGGAGTTCAACAGCAGTTGATTCTAAACAAAGCACTTGGTCTGAGAGTCAAGGCAGTCACTAAAGTCTTTGGTGCTCTTACAGCATTATAAATGTAACCACTTATTAATAGTTCATCTTCTGAAAATTATCCTATCAACTGGATTCCTGCAGTATCTTGGGGACCCAATACAGTAGAATTAGCCCAGGTTTTGGAATCAGACGGATATAGGTTGAAATTGGGAATAATAATATCTTCTCTAAAAGCATTTTTCATTAGAATTAAATATTGTATGGAAAATGCATAGTGCAATGCATTAGTAACTGCTCGATAGTTAGTATTATATGAGTGAGCTATAAACTCTAGATACTCCAACGCTCATCAATCAAGTTCCTTCTCTTCAATTTGCTACGAGTTTACTCCTAGCACCATCAGTAAAGGAGAGAATAGATTCAAATCTACTTTGCTTCTCAGCAATTTCCCTGGTAACAGGTGAAAACTTAGAGGAATGTTTGCCTAACTTCTTTCCCCTACAATAAATGTCATACCTGTACATGAGGAGGAAAGGCTAGTTCCATGCCGGGAACCACAGCTGATGATTGAAAGCTAACAGGATTGATGGATGACGCTGCTGGAGGTATATTAGGAACCAAAATTAAACTTCGAAATGCATTATGTCTTCTCTGTATATCCTTTAGTCTTTTTTGAAGCCTTGTATATTCTTCAAATGGAACATTTTGTCTTAAAAAGAAATAAAAGTGTTTCTGTTCTTTAATACAGTTACACTCTACTGAAAAACAGCATGGTTCACAGAATTTTAAATAGGAAGAGAAGGTTTCTAAATGATAAGGTTCATCTGTTTATAACATATAAAACTCTTGTTTATCAAGAAAGATAAACAGAAATATGACATCTTACTCATATGTATTATTAGCATTCATTGTAGGCTATCAAGTCATTTTAAAGTTTTATTTGCCAATTAATCAAAGATTTAAAAATCTCTTGATACTTTTATTTTCATTTCTACTCTACTCCCCAACTCATGAATCCTGCAATTTAAAGGAGGCAACTTAAATCTAAAGGGTGCCTTATTTTACAGCAGGAATCAAACAAATAGAAAAAAACACTAGGTTGAATCTTAAGAAATTGCCTTTTCTTTTTAGTTGAAACATAGTCAAATATAGCAAATTTCATATTCAACCTAATTTTTTTAAATGTAGCTAATGAAAAAGGTGAAGTCCCAACTTGACGGAAAAATGACATGGATAAAAATGCTAACTTTTCAGGCCTTCACAGATCCTCTTTTTGGACATAAATTTCCTGACCATCAATCATAGCAATAATTAAATATAGTTTCAAAACCACTCAAGTTTCTAGGTGATCTGTGATATAGCTGCCCAATCTTGAAGTGATAATATTTCAAAATTAATAGTTATGAAAGAGGTAGTAAGTTGAATTTTGTTTTAGAATGAATGTGATGGCATCTTACTTTGGAACAGAGTATTATAAAACTGGCATTAATTCCACAGTCTAGAAACCTCTTGCTTGTTCTAAAAAAACAACTGTTCACATTTTGGTTATAATTATACCCAAGAAGACCAGTGCACATTGTAAAACATCACTGTTAGATACTACAGGCAATTTCCATTACAGAAAAGTCTGATACGGTCTAAATGCTGAAGGCTACCACTAATTAGCCACATTTTGAAAGACTTTTTTTTTATTGAATCAAATGGATAATACAATGCTACTACAACTAACTTAATAAGGCAAATTTCTGCTCAAAAATGTTAATGAGGAAGGTTATTAGCTGTGCTTGGATGTAAATGAAAAACCAGAAGTTATAGGCCAGTAATATTTTTCCACACCAAATCAAAAACTGATCTTTGATTCCAAGTTGTAGCCACAATTTTAGAACTATGTAACCACTCCAAATGTCTTGTCGGAGCAGCAAGAACTCACACCACTCGGGGCTACCAAAGCCCAGTGACTGGCCTTTCCTGTCAGTCCCGAGCTGGCAGGTGTTAGAGACCTTTCAGTTTGAGGAAACATTCAGTCAGAAAGAAAAATAACAAGAACAAAGAATTAGGAATATAATGAATTCTTTTAAATATACATTTTAAAAGAAAACAATGCATTATACTCAGACACAAAGTTCTATAATATTAAAATAACCACATGGGACACATATACACACTACCACATTACCTATTTAACACCTGATTTTCTGTTTCCAGTTCTTCTCTCTTTGCCTCCAAGATTTCTACTTTCTCCTGCAGTCTCTTCAATTTGTTTTCATGAAGAGATTTTCTCTAGAAAGAGACACAATAAGAACAAGTATGTGAATCCATAATTTCTTATTTGAACAAAATTATAGTGACTATTTTACTCATCAAAACAATTTTATTTAGAGATGAGTGTTTTCAGTGACTACTAAGAACAAAGATTAGTAGATATGATACTTACTGAAAATTGCGAAGATAATAAACCACAGATTTATCTGCCTTATAACCTCAATGTGACAAACAGAGCTATTATGAATGCCAAACCAGAAAGCTGGTATCAGTAACTAAATTGCTTCAAATAAAAAGTCTAAAAAGGGAAGGAGTCAAATTTTACTAATGAGTTTGCCGGTCACATGATAAGGAATCATGAGCTCTTCATTTTCACAGAAGATATATCATGTGTGTAAAAGAACTAAAACAAAATTTACAATTTAAAGCATATTTGCAACTGATAAATTGCTACCAAAGCAGTAAATTAAAGGATCAGAAAGCTAAGAAAGATTATAGATGTATTTCAATTTAAAAGTATGCCTTCCTAAATACTAAAAAAAGAAAAAAAATTAAACTTTACAAAGGGAAAATTTTCTATGTATAATGCCAAAATAGTACATGAAAAAAAGTAAATTTTTTCAGTTTTATAAGCAGGTTGTTTTTTACTGGGAAACATCTATACATGTTGCATATTCTTTAGAAGCTACATACCTGGTAGGTATTTGTTTTCTAACTCTTTTTATTACAGTCTAACAGGCTTACCAAAAAATGCACACAACAGAAATGTAAAGGAAAATGTAAAACCACAAAGCAAATGCTGGTGTTATGACCTCACAGGTCAAGGGCACAGCTAAACCAGAAGTGTTCCTCCTCTCCTCCTTTTAATCTCCATCATCTCTGTCCCCCGAGAAGGTAACCTACGAATTCACTTCCAGAGCTCCAGTTTAGGTTTGTGTATTTCTGAACTTCCTGTGAGTAGAAATATAGTATATATTTTCTTACAAACGGCTTTTTTTTTCCCACTCAATATTATGAGATTTATTCACCCTATTGCTTACAGGTAAAGTTAATTCATTACTGCACACTGCATTCTAGTATTCTAGTAATGATTCCATTAGTTTATTATATTTACCCCGTCCACTGTGAAGGGTCATCGCGGTTACTTCCAGCTGGGAACTAACACTGTACTCGGCATTCCTTATCATGCTTCCCATTGCTTCCCACCCTCCAGCACCCCAGAAGACACCTGAGCCTCCTCCCCTCTACCCTGACAAAGGAACCACTCTTCTGTCCTTCTTAACCATGCATATATATTTATAGGTTACTGGTAATTTAGAACTCTGTCTATCCATCCACCCACCCGTATCAAAGAAATCATACAGCATATACTTTTCTGTATCTGGATTTTTTGTTGTTCAACATTTTATCTACATGATTAAGCCGTGTTACTGCATGTCACAGTTCTTTTCCATTATGTTGTCATCCATTTTATAAATACACCACATTTTACCAATTCTTTGAAGAACATTTGAATGTATTCATTTTGAGACTATTAAGACTACAGTTTCTGTGAACATTCCTGAACATGTTTTTAGTGGATATATGTACTCACTTCTCTTGAGTGGATACCCAGGAGTGAGTCATAGAGTATACATGTTTTAACTTGAGTAAATACTGCCAGTTTTCTTAAGTGATTCTACTAATTCTATGCCCACCAGCAACACATGCGAGTTCCCTCTGCTCTGCATCCTTGCCAATGTGTGGCATGGTCAGTCTTTTATACCTTAGCTAGTCTGGTGGCGTATAAGGGTAAGTCAAGGCAGTTTTCATTTGCATTTGCCTGACATCCAATGAGGGTGAATACCTTTTCTTATGCAGACTGGCCGTCTGGACAGCCCTTTTTTGAAGAGCCTGTCCTAGTCTCCTGCCTGTTTAAAAACTTTCTGAATAATCTGTTTATTGATTTGCTGTTCTTTATATATTCAGAATATGAATCCTTTGTCAGATACATGTATCGCAGACTGACATTCTCCAAGTCTGTGGGAACATATTCTTTCTCTTAAGAGTGTCATTTTATAAAAAGAAGTCCTTAATTTTAATAAAATCCTAACTATCCACCAGATCTTTTATGGCTGGTTAGTGCTTTTAATGTCCTGTTTAAGAAATCTTTACTTATAGATTTTTCTCCCCACATTTTCTTCTGCAGCTTTATTTTTTTTAACTTTTCACATTTGGGTCTGTGGTTCATTTTTAATCTAATGAGACTGGGCTAAGGACAGCCACTGACTCAGCACCCTTTATTAAAAGGGCCCTCTCCCTACTGAAATGAAGAAGAGGTTCTTTGTGCTAAATCAGGTGCTCAAATACTTCTGGGTCCATTTCTGGACTATTCTGTTCCATTTGTTTGTCTAGCCTTACGCCAATACGACACTGTTTTAAATACTGTAGCTTATAATAAATCTTACTATCTAGCAGTGCAACTCCTCCAGCTTTGTTGTTGTTCCTGCAAATTGCCTTGGTCATTCTAGTCCTTGGTACTTTCCTATGAATTTTAGATCTACTTTCTAATTTCCACAAAGAACTCAGCTTTTGCTTACAATTTGATTAGGATTATATTCAACCTACAGATTAATTTGGGGAAAACTGACATCTTAATAATATTGACTCTTCCAAATCATAAACATGGTATAATTTTATGTAGGTCTTCTTCAATTTTTCTTAGCAACATCTGTAGTTTTCAATGTAGATCTTTCACTAGATTTGTTCCTAAATATTTTATGTTTTTTACGATAGTATAAATGGTATTTAAATATCTTATTTTCTATTTGTTCGTTTTCTATGTAAAGAAAGATAACCTAGCAGGGAAATGCAAATCAAAACCACAATGAGATATCACTTCACTCTTGTTAGAATAGCTATGATCAACATGACAAGTAATTACAAGTGTTGGGAGAGGCTGTGGAGAAATAACAACAACAACTGTTGGCGGGAATGCAGATTAGTTCAGCCATTATGGAAAACAGGATGGAGGATCTTCAAGAAATTAAAGACAGAACCACCATATGATACAGCAATTTCACTTCTGGGTACTTATCCCAAGAAAAAAAAACACTAACTTGAAAAGATGTATGTACCCCTCATGCGCACTGCAGCATTATTTACAATAGCCAAGAATAGAAGCAACCTCAATCTGCTATAAACAGATGAATAAAGAAAATGTCACACACACACATACATACACACACACACACACACACACACACACGAGTATTATTCAACTATAACGAAGGAAATTTCGCTAAGTGAAATAAGCCAGAAACAGAAAGATAAAATACCATATGATGTCACCTGTTGTGGAATCTAAAACAAAACAAACCCTGAGCTCACAGAAGCAGAGAATGGACTGGTGGTTTGCCAGAGGCAGGGGGCAGAGGGTGGGGGAAATTAGTCAAAAATGGGGTCAAAAGGTACAAACTTCCAGTTATAAAATAAACCCTGAGGAAGTAATGCACAGCATGGTGATTATAGTTAATAACACTGTATTGTATATTTGAAAGTTGCTGAGAGTAAACCTTAAATTTCTCATCATAAGAAGAAAAAATTTTGATCAAAATGGCGGCGTGAGGTGAGCCTCTGTAAAGCTGCCCTGGAATTTACAACTCATCGAACAACAAAAACTCCACAAAGGACTCCCTGCACAGCAGACAGGCAAGAGGAAGAGGCCCACTACCGAAGTCACCTACAGGTGGGAGATTCGCACGAGCGGGGGAGGAGGGAAGAGAGAAGTGCGGAGACAGAGCCGCACGGGCGCAGGACGCAGACCTCACTCAGTGCGCCGAGCTCGCTGCTTCCCGGAGCTACCGCAGCTGCGGGAGAGGGAAGAACTCGGACTGCTAGGGCTCGGCCAGGGCTCCACAGGGCTGAGGGGACAGCATATAACACGGCTGAACCCAACGCTCACGGCAGAGACCTCGGAGGAAGGACTGAGGGAAGAGGCTGAAAACGGTGGTTTAAGCCCACACTGCCGAGCAGAGAACGGAAGCCTTAGGCACTGAGACTAGCCGCCCCCTCCCTCCCCTCCCAGAGCTCACCCTGCCCCCACCTGCCCGGTGCTAGAAGCGAAACAGTAGCAGTGTCAGATCTAAAGAATAGAATATTTGTTGCTCTGAGAACTGTGGACCGCAGACACAGATTCACAGCCCAACTAGTAACGGCAAGGCTGTGGAAGCAGGACCGGCTGTGGTGGCGGTCGCCGCCATTGCTCTGGGCCACCTCTCACAACTCACCCCACCCCTGGCTCCACCTATCTGGGCGGATCCCTGCAGGAGTAAACAGAACTGCTGAAACATACAGGCTCTGAATCTGGTGCAGGAAGAGCCTTGGAACATCAAAAGCTCTCCGCATACCCACACGGACACTACACCCTGTGGCCCAGGCGAACTATTAACAGAGGAGAAGCCCGTCTCCCAGGGAATCCCCCCATTGTGTGAGAACCTGGAATAGTGCAGAGAAAACATAGCACTACCATATGAGAGAGAAAAAAAAAGGCTGCAGTCGGAGAGAAAATAAAACATTCTACCAGCAAGTACTGGAAAACAAAAGAAAGACCTCTTTCTATCAACCTGTTGCAGAAGCCACTCCTGTAGATGTCTAGGAAGAGAAATAATAAATCAGTAATTGCCATGAACAACCAAGGCAACAAGACAGCTCAGAAAGAAAGTGAAAAGTCTCCAGAAAAGGAACTTAAAGATATGGAAATATGTGACTTAAATGACAGAGAATTCAAGATTGCAGTTCTGAAAAAACTCAACGAGATACAAGAAAACACAGAAAGGCAGTTTAATGAACTCAGAAACACAATCAAAGCACAACATAAGCATTGTATGAAAGAGATTGAAATTTTAAAAAAGAACCAAATAGAATTTCTGGAGATTAAGAACTCAATAGAAGACATTAAGAATGAAATAACCAGCTTAGGTAGTAGAGTTGACCAGGTGGAGGAAAGAATCAGTGGCATCAAAGACAGAAACCTGGAAATTACACAGATGGAAGAAGAAAGAGACTTGAGACTTAAAAGAAAGAACTCTACAAGAACTTTCTGACTCCATCAGAAAGAGCAATATAAGAATAATGGGCATACCAGAAGGAGAAGAAAGAGAGAAGGGAACAGAGAATATATTCAAACAAATTGTCGATGAGAACTTCCCAAATTTGTGGACAGAACTGGACCCTCGAATCCAAGAAGCAAATAGAACACCTAGTTACCTCAATCCCAACAGGCCTTCTCCAAGGCACATTGTATTGAAGCTGTCTAAAATCAACGACAAAGAAAGAATCCTCAAGGCAGCCAGGGAAAAGAAGATGGTAACTTACAAAGGAAAGCCCATTAGATTATCATCAGATTTTTCAGCAGAAACTCTACAAACCAGGAGGGAGTGGAATGAAATATTCAAACTATTGAAAGAGAGAAATTATAAGCCAAGAATAATATATCCAGCAAAGATATCCTTTAGATATGAAAGAGGAATAAAGACCTTTCCAGACATACAGAAGCTGAGGAATTTTCTAGTACACAACCTGCACTACAAGAAATACGAAAGGAGGCTATTCGACCACCATCAACAGGGACAATTTGTGGCAACCAAAACATAAAAAGGGGGAGAGTAAAGGCCTGAAGCGAATATGGGAAAGGAGAAAGTAAGCGTGCTGAAGAAAATGGAATACTCTAAATATCAAACTTTCTTTTACATAAACTTAAGGGTAACCACTCAAATAAAATCCAGAACTGAAATATATACTGAAATAAAAGAAGAAACAGAGGGAAACATCATAGAATACCACCACACAGAAATAATAGACAACAACAAAAGGCAAAGAAACAATGGAGACACAGCCTTACCAGAAAACTAAAGATAGAATGACAGGAAATCCTCACATATCAATAATCACCCTAAATGTAAATGGACTGAACTCACCAATAAAAAGGCACAGAGTAGCAGATTGGATCAAAAACTAAACCCAACCATATGCTGTCTCCAAGAGACACATCTCAGCTACAAGGACAAGCATAGACTCAAAGTGAAAGGGTGGAAATTGACACTCCAAGCAAATGGTACCCAGAGAAAATCAGGTGTAGCCATAATGATATCAGATGAAACAGACTTCAAGGTGAAAAAGATAACAAGAGACAAAGATGGACATTTCATAATGGTGAAGGGACTGTACAACAAGAAGACATAACAGTCATCAATATTTATGCCCCCAATCAGGGAGCACCGAAATATACCAAGCAACTACTAACAGAACTAAAGGGAGAAATTGACCAAAACACAATTATACTAGGGGACTTAAATACATCATTGACAGCTATGGATAGATCATCCAAACAGAAAATAAATAACGAAATAGTAGCCCTAAATGACACATTAGATGAAATGGACATAATTGACATTTATAGAGCACTTCATCCTAAAGCATCAGACTATACATTCTTTTCTAGTGTACATGGAACATTCTCAAGGATAGACCATATATTGGGACATAAAATCAGTCTCAACAAATTTAAGAAGATTAAATGATACCATGCATGTTCTCTGATCACAAGGCTTTGAAATTGGATATCAACTGTAAAAAGAAAGCAGGAAAAAACACAAGTACATGGAGATTAAACAACGTACTTTTAAAGAAGGACTGGGTCAAAGAAGAAATTAAAGGAGAGATCAAAAGATACATAGAAATAAATGACAATGAAAATACATCCTACCAAAATTTTTGGGATGCAGCGAAAGCAGTTTTAAGAGGGAAATTTATCTCATTACAGGCCTATCTCAAGAAACAAGAAAACTCCCAAATAAATAACCTCATGTTACACCTTAAAGAACTAGAAAAAGAAGAACAAGTAAAACCCAAAGTCTGCAGAAGAAAGGAAATAACAAAAATTAGAGTAGAACTAAATGAAATAGAGAACAAAAAGACACTATAAAAAATTAATTTGACAAAGAGCTGGTTCTTTGAAAACATTAACAAAATTGACAAACCCTTGGCTAGACTTACTAAGATAAAAAGAGAGAAGACACTGATTAACAAAATCAGAAACGTAAAAGGGGAAGTTATCACGGACACCACAGAAATACAAAGGATCATCGAAGAATACTATGAAGGACTATATGCCACCAAATTCAACAACCTAGAAGAAATGGACAAGTTCTTAGAAACATATAGCCTTCCAAGGCTGAACCATGAAGAGCTGGAAAATCTAAACAGACCGATCACCAGTAACGAAATTGAATCAGTCATCCAAAACCTTCCCAAAAGCAAAAGTCCGGGACCAGATGGCTTCACTAGTGAATTCTACCAAACCTTCAAAGAGGATCTAATACCAATTCTGCACAAACTCTTCCAAAAATTGAAGAAGAGACAGTACTCCCTAACTCATTTTATGAGGCCAACATTACCCTGATACCAAAACCTGGTAAGCACAGCACAAAAAAAGAAAACTACAGACCAATATCTCTGATGAATACCGATGCAAAAATCCTAAATAAAATTCTAGCAAATCGAATACAACAATGCATTAAAAAGATTATTCATCACGACCAAGTGGGGTTCATCCCCGGGGCACAAGGATGGTTCAACATCCGCAAATCCATCAATGTGATACATCACATAAACAAAATAAAGGACAAAAATCATATGATTATATCAATTGATGCAGAAAAAGCGTATGACAACATACAACATCCATTTATGATTAAAACACTTAATAAAATAGGTATAGAAGGAAAATACCTGAACATAATAAAGGCCATATGTGACAAGCCCTCAGCTAATCTCATAATAAATGGTGAAGTCCTTTGCTCTACGTTCAGGAACACAACAGGGCTGTCCCCTATCGCCTCTGCTTTTCAACATAGTGTTGGATGTCCTTGCCAGAGCAATCAGGCAAGAGAAAGAAATAAAAGGCATCCAAATTGGGAATGAAGAACTTAAATTATCACTCTTTGCAGATGACATGATGCTATATATAGAAAACCCTAAAGACTCTACCAAAAAGCTATTAGAAACAATCAACGAATACAGTAAAGTTGCTGGCTACAACATCAGCGTACAAAAGTCCATTGCATTCCTATATACTAACAATGAAATCTCAGAAAAAGAAATACAAAAAACAATTCCTTTTGCAATTGCAGCAAAAAGAATAAAACACCTAGGAATAAACTTAACCAAGGATGTGAAAGACCTATATGCTGAAAACTATAAGACATTTTTGAAAGAAATTGAAGAAGACACAAAGAAATGGAAAGACATTCCGTGCTCATGGATTGGAAGAATCAACATAGTTAAAATGGCCATATTACCCAAAGCAATATACAGATTCAATGCAATCCCCATCAAAATCCCAATGGCATATTTTAAAGAAATAGAACAAAAATCATCAGATTTGTTTGGAACCACAAAAGACCCTGAATAGCCAAAGCAATCTTAAGAAAAAGAACAATAATGGAGGTATCACACTTCCTGACTTTGGCTTGTACTACAGGGCTACAATAATCAAAACAGCATGGTATTGGCAGAAAAACAGACACATAGACCAATGGAATAGAATTGAGAACCCAGAAATAAAACCACATAAATATGGACAGATAATTTTTGACAAAGAAGCTAAAACATACAATGGAGCAAAGACAGCCTCTTCAATAAATGGTGCTGGGAGAATTGGATAGCCACGTGCAAAAGAATGAAACTGGACTGCTATTTGTCACCATGTACCAAAATTAATTCAAAATGGATCAAAGACTTAAGCATAAGACCTGACACAATAAACTGCATAGAAGAAAACATAGGTACTAAACTTATGGACCTTGGGTTCAAAGAGCATTTTATGAACTTGACTCCAAAGGCAATGGAAGTAAAAGCTAAAATAAACGAATGGGACTATATGAAACTTAAAAGCTTCTGCACAGCAAAAGAAACCATTGACAAAATAAAGAGGCCACCAACTGAATGGGAGAAGATTTTTGCAAACAGTGCCTCCGATAAGGGGCTAGTATCCAGAATATACAAGGAACTCATGCAACTCAACAACAAAAAAACAAACAACCCAATTGAAAAATGGGCAGAGGACTTGAAGAGACATTTCTCCAAAGAGGACATACAAATGGCAAATGGGCATATGAAAAATGCTCAACATCACTAATCATCAGAGAAATGCAAATAAAAACCACAATGAGATATCACCTCACCCCAGTCAGAATGGCTATCATCAACAAGACAAATAGTAACAAGTGTTGGAGAGGCTGTGGAGAAAAAGGAACCCTCATACACTGTTGGTGGGAATGCAGACTGGTGCAGCCGTTATGGAAGGCAGTGTGGAGGTTCCTCAAAAAATTATGAATAGATTTACCATATGACCCAGCAATCCCTCTCCTGGGTATCTACCCAAAAAATCTGAAAACATTTAGAGATAAAGACACATGTGCTCCAATGTTCATTGCAGCTTTGTTTACGGTGGCCAAGACATGGAAACAACCAAAATGGCCTTCGATAGATGAATGGATAAAGAAGTTGTGGTATATATACACAATGGAATACTATTCGGCAGTAAGAAAAGATGATATAGGAACATTTGTGACAACATGGATGGATCTTGAGAGAGTAATGCTGAGCGAAACAAGTCAGACAGAAAAAGCAGAGAACCATGTGATTTCACTGATATGTGGTATATAAACCAAAAACAACAAAAGAACAAGACAAACAAATGAGAAACAGAAACTCATAGACACAGACAATAGTTTAGTGGTTGCCAGAGGGTAAGGGGGGCGGGGGGTGGGGGGCGGGAGATGAGGGTAAGGGGGATCGAATATATGGTGATGGAAGGAGAACTGACTCTGGGTGATGAACACACAATGGGATTTATAGATGATGTAATACAGAATTGTACACCTGAAATCTATGTAATTTTACTAACAATTGTCACCCCAATAAATTAAAAAAAAAAAAAAACCAGAAGAAAAATTTTTGTAATGGTGATGAATGCTAGCTAGACTTATTGTGATGACCATTTCACAATACAGACATCCCCCAACTTATGATGGTTACGATTTTTCAACTTTACGATGGTGCAAAAGCAATACACATAATTACATGAGATATTCAACACTTTATTATAAAACAGGCTTTGTATTAGATGATTTTGCTCAACTATAGGCTAATGTAAGTGTTCTGAGCACGTTTAAGGTAGACTAGGGTAAGCTATGATATTCAGTAATTAGGTGTAAGAAATGCATTTTCGACTTACTGTATTTTCAACTTACGAAATGGGTTTATTGAGATGTAACCCCATACAAACATCACCTCATCATGTTGTTGAAACTAATGTTATATGTCAATTATGTCTCAAAAAAAATTGTTGTGCCCTGTAATAGCGTAAGAGGGCAAGCATACTCAAATTATTCATAAGAATACTTAATATTAGCTATTATTTACAGAATTGTTAGAAATAATAAAGTAAATAGGATAATCCAAAAAATGGTAACTGATGTTTGTTACTTGACCCAACAACTTTTAAATTGCACATATTAATTTTAATAGTTAGATTTATATTTTTATTCATGATGTCATCTGTGAATGACAATTTCACTTTTTTCCACTGTTATGTCTTTTATTTCTTTTTCTTGTCTTATTACACTAGCTAGGGCTTCCAATAAAATGTTGAACAAAATGGTGATAGTGAACATACTTGCCTTGTTCCTGAACTTGGGTGGGAGTAAACACTGAGTATTTAATCAGTAAGTATGATGTTAGCTGTAGGAATTTTATAGATACAAATATCCCTTCTATTCCTATTTTAATAAAGACTTTTTATCATGTAAGAGTGTTAAATTTTGTCAAATTGTTCTTCTGTGTCTATTAAGATGATCACAAGGTTTTCTTTGTTCTGTTAGGGTGTTGAATTACATTGATCAATTCTGAATGGTAAGCCATCTTATATTCCTATAATAAACCCTACATGCTCATGACATATTATCATTTTCATGTATCACTGGATTCAGTTTGCTAATATTTAAGACTTTTACATCTATGTTTGTGATGTAATTTTCTTTTCTTATAATGATGCTATCAGGTTCTGAACTCATAAAATAAGTGGAGATATTTTTCTTTCTTATTACATGGAAGAGTTTGTGTTACAAATAGTATTATTTCTTCCTTAAGTATTTGTAAGAAATTTATCAGTGAAGCCAAATGAACTAGGCATTTCCTCTGTAGAAAGTTTTAAGGATTCAATTTCTAAACAGATATAGGACTATTCAGATTTTCTAATTCTTCTTGTATTAGTTTTGTTAAGATGCTTCAAGGAATTTGTTCATTTCATCTAAATTGCATAATTAGCATAGTCGTTTTTATTTATTTATTTTTTTATTAAACGTGTTTTTTTTTAACAGGACTTTTATTGGGGAACAGTGTGTACTTCCAGGACTTTTTTCCAAGTCAAGTTGTCCTTTCAATCTTAGTTGTAGAGGGTGCAGGTCCAATTGCTGTTGTTAGTTGCAGGGGGCATAGCCCACCATCCCTTACGGGAGTCAAACCGGCAACCCTGTGGTTGAGAGGACGCGCTCCAACCAACTGAGCCATCTGGAAGCTCAGCGGCAGCTCAGCTCAAGGTGCCGTGTTCAATCTTAGATTCAGGGGGCGCAGCCCACCATCCCTTGTGGGATTTGAGGAGTTGAACTGGCAACCTTGTGGTTGAGAGCCCACTGGCCCATGTGGGAATCGAACCGGCAGCCTTCGGAGTTAGGAGCACAGAGCTCCAACCACCTGAGCTACTGGGCCGGGCCCAGCATAGTTGTTTTTAATATCCTTTTTGTTTTAATATTTATGTGTAGTGATACTCTTTTCTTATTTATGATATTGTTCATTTGTGTTTATATACCTACTATCTACATACCTAACTACCTATCCTGTGGGGAGTTTGGGGAGAATCAGGCTAAGGCTTTATCAGTTTTATCAATCTTTTCAAAAACTCGACTCTTAGCATTTAAAATTTTCTCTTTTGCATATTTTCTGTTTCATTAATTTCCACTCATATCTTGATTATGATGATGATGATGATGATGCCTGCTGTTAAATCTATCCACTGAGTTCATAATTCAGTTGTGTTATTTAGTTCTAAACTTGCCATTTTAAAAATTGGTTTCCAGTTTTCCATTACAATTCTCAAGCTTTCCCTTTATTTCTGAGTATATACAACATGGTAATTTTAAAGTCTGTATCTGATAATTCCATTACCTGGATCCTCTTTGGGGAGGAGGGTCTGCTTATGTTGGCTGTAATTTCTCTTGATTTTTGATGTTATCATATTTCCTTATGTGGTTGGGGTTATTATTATTAACAGACTTAGAGCAGTTTAAGTTTACAGGACTATTTAACAGAAAGTAGTGAGAGATCCCATATATTCTCTCCCTTCACAGTTTCCCATTATTAACATCTTACATTGGTGTGGCACATTTGCTAAAATTGATGAACCAACATTGATACATTATTATTAACTGAAGTCCATAGTTTACATTATTTCACTCTGTGTGCTGTATAATTCTATGGGTTTTGTCAAATGTATAATGTCATGTACTGACTATTACAGTATCATACAGAATAGTTTCACTGCCCTAAAAATTCCCTGTGCTCCACCTATTCATCCCTACCTTCCACCCCTACAACCACTAATTTTTTTTTTTCTGTCTCTATAGTTTTGGCTTTTCTAAAATGTCAGATAGTTGAAATCATACAGTATGTAGTCTTTCAGATTTGCTTCTTTCATTTAGCAACATGTATTCAAGGTTCCTCCATGTCTGCATGGTGTGATAGATCATTTCTTTTTATTACTGAATAAATATTTCATTGTATGATATAGCACTGATTTTTTTTATCCATTCACCTACTGAAGGATGTCTTGGTTGCTTCTAAATTTGGGCAACAGTGAATAAAGCTGCTATAAACATTTGTGTGCATGGTTTTTTTGTGTATGTGGTTTTTTTTGTGTTTTTTTTAATGCAAGCATCAAAGCTGGATTCCCCTTTCACCACCTGGCCAACTTCAATGAACTCTTTACAGTAATCATGCTCAATGCCATGAAGGTATCTCTGATACCTTCCTTATTCTGCAGTTTCTCCCACTCCACACTACAGCTTCCACCTCTATGACCATTCTCCATTAAATCAAGCTCCTCTTTCCAAGTCAACTTAGTTTTTAGTCCTTTTATTGTTCTATCATCTCAAACTCAAGTGCTTAATTATACATCTCTAATCTGAATTACTATCTCCAAGCTTCACATTCCATTATTTCTAGTTATCTACACAATATCTGACCTTACAGGTGTAGGACATGTCTACATGGATATACTGCTGTGATTTCATATCTGACATATGTTTAGTCAAATATATCTCCTCTTTCTACTCAACTGACACATTTTCTTAATCCCATTATGACAACTCCATTTGTATCCTCCCTCTCACAGCTAAAATACTTCAATTTTTTTCCTGCTTCTTATTTAGCACCAGATACTTTTTTTTTCCTTCAGAATACTTCTGGAAGTCACTCTTCATTTTCATTCCTATACCTCAAATCCCAATTCCAGACTTTTTACCTCATTTTAAGTTTATTATAATAACTTCCTAACTGGGCGCCCTGTCTTCAAGCTTTCTTCTCTCTGGCACACTAGTTCTCAAACTTTTGTGTCCGTACAGATCACTTGAAAGTGATTAACAGTATTCGTTAGATATTTCTTATTTCTCCAATTAGATTATTTGGTCATATAATAAGGGCAGAAATTAATCATGGCTTTTATTTTCCCCTCAGTGTGTAACATAATGCTATCCCACACAACATAGTCAATAGATACTTTACAATTTCAAGACGATGGTTCATTTAAAAAAAAACAAAAAAACATTCCTAACAGTATCAAACCAATAATTATTTTAGAGAGATATACCTTAGAATAAAAATAAGTTGTCACTTCAAGTGCTTTAAACGGAAAAGCACAATGCATTATGCTCATACCAAGAGATCTCTCTTCACACTCACACTTCAACAATGTGCGGAGAAAATACAGAGAAGTCATCACCTACAGAAGGGCATCCAACTCAATACACCTGCTTAAGCTTTTCCAAACAAATCAACACAGCAAAATATCATTATACAAAGACTACCAAAAAACACTTACCAGAAATGACATAAGCTTTTTGCTTAGAAGGTTGGAGCCATAAAGAAACAGTGGGCCGTCTTATCTAGCCTGGGAGGAAAAACTAAAGCTGCTATTCCCCAGTTACAAGAACCTCTCACAGGAAAGGAACCCTAAAGGATTATGATTTCTGCCCCATAGTAGTTAGTATTTTATAACTTGTTATTATGGCTACAATGGAGAGAAAAGCAGTAAAGTATTTGGAATCAAAGAAAGTGGGAAATTAAAAGAGTAACAGTGTAGAAAAAGCACAGGATTGAGACTAGAAAGATACAGGTTTTAATTATAGTGATGATTCTTGCTAGTGAAGTTATCTTGGCTACCTACTACTTCAGTTTCCTAATCTCTAAAAACTATCTGAACGCGAAGTTCCTCCCAGCCCCAAAATTGTATATACTTACATACGTTTTATTGTAGTTCTATGTCACATATATTGTCTGTTTTTCCACTTTACTTGATGTAAAGTTGTAAGCCTGTAGGGCAGTGTCCCACATGGTGGAACGGCTCTGGGTCATAATTATTTCACTCCACTGAGTTTAACAATTTCTGTGATTTCAAACCATAATCCATGGATCACATTTTAAAAAGTGAAATGGATATTTACTATGTTCACACTCATCATTTGGGAGGCATTGCATTCATCCTAGTTCATAATACCAATGAAAGGTTATTTTGCAGGCTTCTTAAAATATCACCTCCTTCTCTAATTCTGGTATACCTGTGATTAGCTGATAATCTCTCTCACCACTGGATGTCACTTTTGCTCCAAAAGAAGTCAACCCAAACTAACCTCAATAATTAGAATCTGATCTCTAAGATACGTATCTCTAAAATCTCAACATAAAAATTTCTCTGTAAAAGATCACGTCAGCTCTTATAATTTCTAGTGATTTCTAGCTAACATCTGGCTTCAGAGGCTTCTAGGTTTCAAACAGTACAAGGAAGCATAAATAGAATTTCTATCATCCCAAGTCATAAAACAATTCACTGGAAGCCCAACAATACTCATACAATGCTCAGTACTTACATGGCCTGAAAGAAAGTTGTATACACAAAGAAAAACAACAAGTATTTATATATGAGTATAAGACACTGGAATGTCCACATAGTAAGTGCTATTTTCTAATCTTGATGTTACACAACTTTTAGCATCATGGAAAGAAAAGCACAATATTCAGAAAACAAGAACATGGGGAAGGAATGACTTATATTTCTCATGTTGTCACTCCAACTATCAGAATGCATCTGGCAGTTATATCTCATCACATACACAGGTACTAGGAACTGTCCTTGATTTCTAAATTCAAAATATGTAAATAATTTACAGTTCTCTTCTCTTATGCAAATATGAACAGCTAACCTTTTCAATAAACATACAGACATTAAAATACTGGTGTGGCTATGCCTAGAAGTCCTTTCCTCTCATCTCAGATCTTCTCGCCTTCCCCAAACCAGTGCCACTACTAAAGGAATTTCAAATGGAGACTTATCAACTCATTTGTGGGATTTTTTTTTTTTTTTTTAACATTACCTCCCCTCAACACACATTCTCCAATCTTGTTGAAAATAAGGAGCGAACCATTGCCACAGTGAGTAACAGTTACTGATGGGACCATGTTACATTCCTTGGGTTTGTTGAAGTAGGAAAAAAGTTGAAAGCCACTGACTTAGGCGAATCATGTAATTACATTATTTCCATGACGCCCTGGACTATTTCTAAGAAAACAAAGTTTTTAGGTTCTGGAGAAAATATGCCTGCAAAGTGAAGCTTAAAAAGTATCATGGCTATGGGAAATATTGTGGCCATTTCAGGAGCCAGGGGCAGTCCTAGCTCCTCCTGCTAAGGCAAGGAGATGCTTGCTCCTATATTCCTGAGTTGGAAACAAAAAAGCATGTTAACTACAAAAACGATATTATAAGTGTTAGTTAAGAACAGCTGAAACAGGCCTAATCGCCCTGTAATTTAAGTGCAGAATGGGTTAAATAAGACTTGTATGGGCTGGTCTTGAAACATTAGCACTGAAAAACACTGTCTCTGTGGAAAAATGCATGTTGGCTCTGAAAAACTCACTTGTACACAAAATTTAGAAATAAACCTGGTTGAGCAGTTTGGATTTTCCCAATTTATCTCTGCAAGGTTGACAGCCAAACGTCATGTTTAAACATCAAATTAAACACGCCAGTAAAATCTGTTTTAATTATACATTTTATTCTCCTAAAATAGTAAATTATGCTTTACTGTATAGAAATTACTTTAATAAGAGCCTCTTGCCTTTTTCTGGGCAATCGCAGCTCGCTGCAGTTTCTCTTTAGCTTGATTATACTTTTCTTCTCTGTCTGTGATACGTTCATGAAGCTTATGCTTTTCTTCCAACCACTGTGTGTGTTTCTCTTCCAATGTCCTGTCAGAAGAATATATGCAAAACATGGCAGTTAACTCTTAGGGTTAAATAGATACTATCACCAGTATAATCAAACTTACTACCTGATTCACTGCCTCCTTAATTACCCAGCTGCAGGCATTCTTGCCTGACCCCTCCGCTAGTCACTCAGTGACACTGCGCACTTCTTAGGGACCAGGCACTGTGCTTATCATTTGTTTTTCATAATAAGCCCTTGAGGTCTGTACTTCTATCATCTCCATTCTACAAACGAGGAAACTGAAGCTTAGAGCAGTTAATGAACTAGCTTGAAGACTTACACCTGGTCAACAGCAGGACAAGCACTCGATAACCAGCTCTGAACCATGATCACCACCAAGCTATAAACACTCAGCCCTAGTCAGGCAGCTGGAAAACCAGCCCTGGTAACAAGTCTTAATGAGGAATGTTTTCTGGCTCAAGTGCCTATCAATGGTATTTTAAGGTAACATCATAACAACTTACATCTTTAAAGCTCTTCTGCATACATTACGTGATTTTTAGTATCCTGACTATAGGCAGTACAAATGAGATTTATAAATTCTAAGAAGTCAGATTATAAGCCATCAGTCATACAGATTTTAAGGGTCTTAGCTGGGACCAAAATCACATTCTACTGAACCCTAGTCCAGCTATTTTCTGCTATATGATCCTATGAATAACATTCAGAAACCAATGAGGAATTATGTAAATTTGCCAGTGATATTGTCATTAGAATTCTTAAGCACATTTCAAATACTTGACGATTTCAAGATACAAAGTTCTATTTCTTGCAAAATGTAAGCAAAATAATTTGGACCCTGTGGAATGTCACAACACATTATAGACAAAATATCTTACTCATTTTCTTGAAATTCAACTAAATATATAGTAATGCATAGGCAAGCCTCAAAATATGAAATAACAGAAAAAATGAAGGTAAGAAAGATTTATGTGGCAAGGTAACCTTCAGAAGAACAAATCTGAAAATATTTTGTGGATTCAAATAAAAACTGACACGTTATAAAGACAAAGCAAATATAAAATGGTAGTTTTCTACCTTATCTAAACAAAATTTTCCGGAGAATACAAGATCTGGAACATCACCAAAATCCTCTCCTGACCAGTTGACTATACTGTCTACTACTAACAAGTTTCAAGACCTAAAAAAATAAACAAGTAAATGAACTTTTCAAATAGAAAACTCAAAAGATTATAGTTTTAATTCTAGAAAGTAAGTTTTGCACACAAATATATTTTTTTTCTGTTGTCCACATTCAGAAGAATAATTTAGATATCTGAAGTAAAACATGTATTGATTTACTCAATCACTAAAGAAGTTTTTCTTTGAGGGTTTTCAGAATACTGTGGTCAGGCAGAATTTTAAAAGGTCTTCTTCCCTACATATCTTTAAAAAAACAAAACAAAACAATTCACAAGTCCATAAAGCTCATTTTCTAGAAATGGATAAGTACATTACCTCAGACCACTGTACAATGTCAAAGGATATTTGTAACTAGTTCCCAAAACAAATTTGACATGGAATCATCATTAAAATAACTATATATAATATAGCAGAAAGAACAGTTTGTACATAAAGAAAGCAAACTCTACTTTTCAACTTCCAGCTGTGCTTTTTCAGCTTGGCTTCTTAAATTTCGGCATTCCTGTTTCAATCGCTCCACCATTTCCTTCAGTATTTGGTTTGAATTCAGCAACTCATTCTCCGACTGAGTTAGTGAGGTCATTTGGATCTGCAAACCACTGATTTGCTTAAAAGAAGAAAGAAGAGAACTGTAAGGCCACTAAATAAATTCCAGTGGAGTGTAAGAGGCAGAGGATGTAAGCATCTTCCGTCATAACTGCCCCACCCAACTGCTGTGCCCTTGAGGACACCCTGAAATGAAACAATAACCAGCAGCAGCATCAGGTTCCATTAGCGCAGGGCCATTTCTTAATATAACCAGAAACTATCGAGAACCATATTCCTCAGTCTGCCAGAGTCCTCTCTCTTCTTCCAAAAATACGAAGGCAGGAAGAGGCACTGGGAGTGCAGAGAAGGGTTATTAGAGGAGAGTAGGGGGGTGAGAAAAGAGAATCCAACAATTAGAGAGAGTCTCCTATGGGACTGCCTCTAGCCTCATAGAAAAGAAAAATTTTAAAAGGAGGTCAGCTGGGAAAGCTAAGCAGATCTGTTGTCCCAGTCCCACATCCCCAGTGACCAGCAACCCTGCCAGGGTTCAGCTTTCTGAACACTCAGGAATTATACAAACAGGAAGGATCACTCTTCCATTGTGTTTCAGTAGTTTCTAAGCATCCAGCGTGGGGTAGAAGAAAGATGCTCTGAGAAACCTAATGAACAGCGGGGACTGCCTGGCCTCTACAGAGTATCAGACCATGAAATGTCACTCAGGCTTTTTCTCCATCCCTAGTTACTTTTATCTGGGAGTTCTTCTCTCATGAAAAGTAGCTACAGGCACACCTTGTGTTACTGCGCTTCACTTTACTGCACTTCACAGATGTTGCATTTTATACAAACTGAAGGCAAGACCCTCCACCAGCAAAAAGATTACAACTCATTTTATTGCCATACTGGCTTTAGTCAGCGATCTGGAACAAGTTTACTAAGCTCAAGTTTAAACATTTTATCTTTACACATCAACTTCATCACTTCGTTATAAATTGTAGTGATTAAATTTTCAGAATACCGATATGTAAAATTCCAATAAAGATTCAAAATACAGATTTAAAGAATCATTTAAAAATAAAAGCAAAGCAACAAACGAACAAGTCAAACAAACAAACAAAAACTCACAGACATCAGTTTAGTGGTCACCAGAGGGAAAGGAGGGAGGGTGGGGGGAGAGAGAAAAGAGTAAAGGGGGTGAAATATATGGTGAAAGAGGATTTGACTTTGGGTGGTGAATACACAATGTAATATACAGATGATGTATTATAGAACTGTACACTTGAAACCTACATAATTTTATTAACAAGTCACCCAAATAAATTTAATTAAAAAAAAAAATGTTTGCTAAAATTATACCTGTTTCAGGTCAGAATTTTCATTTTTCTCTTTCTCCGCATTTTCAATATTCACAATTTGTTGTTGAAGTTTTATCCTGAAGATCACAATCCAACAAAAGACAGTATTAAGAATCCATAGTTCATATATTTCACTGGATTACACAATCATCTTACTGAGTGCCCATATTAAACCAGGCATTGTGCTGTGAAAACTGGGAGAGATACAATGATGAAGATTTTGACTTCAGGCAGCCAAATTGTGTTCACATATAACTAAAACTGAACATAAATTTGTGCCTGAGTTATGGAAAAATCTACAAACTATGGGCATACAGGAGATGAGAAATCAGGTCTGTCTAGGAAGATGAGAGGAAACTACCTGGAAATTAGAATCTGATGGGCAGAATTCTGATAAACATAGGGGAACAACAGCCTGAGCAAATGGCCTCTGGTGAAAGGTGCGTAACATATCACTAAGGCATCAGAAAGTAATCCAGTTTATGAGACACTATCTTACAAATTCTAAATGAGACAAACTACAATTATGATTATTTTAACAAATGATCAAAACAGATCTGGTTGATGTAGTTAGACTTATAAATCAGAAAAATCAGTACTGCCATGGGAAAAACACAATTGGAAACCATTAAAAAAAAGTCATGCAAATTTTGCAAATTACTCTTGCTACATTTTAAGTTGGTTACTATGTCCTTATTTTAAAATAAGTTGTGGTCAATAACACACTGTAAATGATCTGGAGAAACTGAAGAGAAATCAAAGAAAAATTATCAAAGTGATTAATGGAATAGAAAATGATTTATATGAAAGAGAAGCTAACGAAATGAAGCTGTTTTACACAGCAAAAACACAAAAAACCTAAGGGTCAAGTTCATTATTATCTTCAAGTAATGACAGAATGTTGAACATTTTATTACTATGGCAACAGAAGCCCAAACCAGAAGAAACAGGCTTAAATTCTAACAGAAAAGATTCTAACTGGCCAAACTGTGGGACCATAATAGGAAAACGCATTAGAATGAGGTTCCTGGCAAGGGTCTTTCTTTCCTTTCTGGAGATTGTCAGGGAGAGATAAAAACCTTTCCTGTCCTGAACAGTTGGAAAAATGTACCTCCCTGAAAGCAAAGAGTAGAACAAGGTTGGCTCTCAAAATCCATTACAGATATATGATTCTAGAATTGTAGAACCTAACATTTAAATTAATAGTTCACAGCACCTGACATTTGTAAATAATATATGTATCTCTGCCTGAGGTAATTCTTTCCAGAGTAACGAGAACAAAAAACCTTGTCCCAGAACATATCCTACAACACAATATTTTAAAACTCTCAATTTTAATCTACATAATGAGGAAGTCATTAATTTTTTAGATTTAAAAAATAAAAATAGATACAGGGGACTTCCAGGTAGCTGAAGATAACAGCAGATGTCTAGTTCTGTGTTACCCATATGTTCTGCAAAACAATACAGAAAAGCAAGGAGAACAAATAAAGCCACACAAAACCACATATTTCACAGTGGAAGACAGAAAATGGCCAAACTTCAAACATCTGTAAGTAAAAAGAGGAAAATAATTCTACATCCCAGTCAGAGGTTGCTCACGCTCCTGACTTGGTATCAGCATGGGCTCACTGCATGTGGATGGACTGAACTCAGCCATTCAAATAAAAAGATTGCTAATTTGGCTCCAAAGCAAGACCCAACTATCTGTCGCACATAAAAGACACATTTGAAAAATTAAGTGGTTGTGAAACACTAAAAATAAGGACACAAACAAAGGTATACGAAGCAAATGGAAACAATAAGAAAAGAAGAGTAATGATATCAGACAAGCAAAATTCAAGCAAAAAAATAATTTAAAATGACAAAAGCACTTTTAAGTGCTAACAGCCACAATTCATACTTAAGATATAACTGTTATGATTATCTCTATACCAAATAATACAGCAATCACTTTTATGAAGCAAAAAACTACAAGGAATGCAAGTCTAGATACAAACACACTAAATAATAATAAGACACTTTAGTATCACTCTTTGTACAAGAAAAATCAAGTGGACAAAAAAATAAGTACATAGAAGACCTAAACAGCATAGCTAATAAGGTAGATCTTATAGATTTATATATCAAACTTTATATTCTTATAATTGAACACTTTCTTTTCTAGTCTTTATGTAACACTCACAAAAATCGATCACGTATTACAGGACTGAGATGAAGGACTGAGCAAAGCACAGGATGAGGCAAATGAGGTACCCGGGGTGCAAACTTTCAGACTCACTCTAGGGCACCCTCCAAGTGCAGTGTCAACATGTAAGAGTGGGTGTGTTCCTACATTTTTCACCCTGGGCGCCTCACTTGCTTTACTCTAGTCCTAACCCTGATATATTATGTCACAAAGAAAACATTATTGTGTTCTATAAAATAGAAATAGAAACAATATAAATAAAACTAGAAATTAACAACAAAATAAGAAAGAAAAAAGCCCTCCCAACTGGAAATTCAAAAACCTTGTTGTTTTTGTACTGAATTGTGTCTCTACACTGAAATCTTAACCCACAAGCAATTCAGAAAGTGATTATATTGGGAGATGGGGCTCTAAAGAGGTAACTACTGGCTAAATTAAATGAGCTCATATGGGTAGGTCCTAACCCAATATGACTGGTGTCCTTATAAGAAGGAGAGGTACAGGGATACATGTGCGCAGAGATAAAGCCATGCGAGGACACAGCAAGAAGGCGACTAGCTGCCAGCCAAGAAGCGAGGCCTCAGGAGAAACCAGAGCTGACAACACCTTGAAATCTCAGACTTCCATTCTCCAAAACTCTAAGGAGATACATTTCTGTTGTTTAAACCACCCTGTCTATGGTATTTTGTTATGGCAGCCCTAGGAAACTATTAGTTTCACTGTCTATTAAACACTGCACTTCTATTAATACATCTTCTATTAAACAACTCTTTGGTGAAAAGGAACATACATATTGAAATGAGAGAACTTCTAAAAAAATAATAATTAAAACATATCATCTATAGATACATTTAAAGCAGTGATAAGAAAATAAGCACTAGATACTTTTACCAATAAAAATGAAAGGATTAGTTGAATTAAATTTCCAACTCACAGAACAAAAAAAAAATGAATAAAGCACAGAGATATATGACATGATCTTAGAAAACTCAAAGGAATCCACAAAGCAGCTAGTAGAAAATACGTGATTTTAGTTCAGGTCACAGGATTCAAGGTCAATACATAAAAGTCAACTATTTCTATATGTTAGCAATGAACAATGAAAAAGTAAAAATTTAAAAATAACTCCAATTATAATCACATAAAAATGCTTAGGAATAAAATGTAACACAAGATGAGCAAGACATATGTATACAATGAAAACTACAAAACTTTGATGAAAGAAATTAAAGATGACCTAAATAGACAGAGAGATATGCCGTAATCATGAACTGGATGGACAGACTCCAATATTGTTGAGATGACAACTCTCCTAAAGCTGAGATAGAGATTTATTGCAATTTCAATCAAAATCTTAACAAGCTTCTTTGAAAAGGTGACAAGCTGATTTTAAAATTTATGTGGAAAGGCAAAGGACCTAGAAGAGCCAAAACAATCTTTATAAAAAACAAAGGTAGAGGCCTTGCACTACCTGTATCAAATCTACTATAAAGCTACACTAGTCAAAACAGTGTGATATTGGTCAACTGCAAAGAGACATGGGGAAACTTTTGGGGTGACAGAATAGTTCTGTGCTTTTATTGTGGTTATGATTACACAACTGTATGCAATTACCAAAATTCATCAAGCTGTACATTATTTAAATGGGTTAATTTTACTTTATGTACATTAAACACCAATAAATTATAAAAACTTTTCAATGGCAAAAAACAAAGAAAGAAGATAAAAGCAGAAATTAATGAGGTAGGATATAGAAAAAGTTGATCAATAAATCAAAATCCTAGTTTAAAAAAATCACCAAACTATACACTTAAAAATGATTAAAACAATAAGTTTTGTTATGTATAGTTTACCACAATAAAAAATTAATACAGCACTAGCTAACTTGATTAAGACAAGAAAGCATATATACAAAATAAGAAATGACCAAGGAAAGTAAGCATTGACGCAGAGAAATTAATACAAAACCATTTTGCTGCCCTCTATACAAATAAAATTGAATATACAGATGAAATGAATAATTTCTTATGAAAATACAGATAAAAATTGATCCCAATAGAGAAGAGAACTTAAACAGGCTGATTTTTATAGAAGAAATAGAGAGGTATCAAAGAACCACCCCAGAAAAAGGCACAGCCTGGATGGTTTCACAGGGGAATTCTACCAAGCCTCCAAAAACCAGGTAATTCCATTGTACCATACTTGTCCCAGAACATTGAAAACCAAGAGCATCTTCCTCATTTTTTTTTTTTATGAGCAAGAATAACATTGATGCCTAAACATGATGAAGACATTACAAAAAAAGAAAATTACACACCAAGTACTACACAAAGCATTAACAAACAGAATACAGCACCACCTTAAACAACAACACTGAAGTCAAAAGGACTTTATTCCACAAATTACGGTTGGTTCAAGATTAGGAAATCCATTCATACACTATATTAGTAGTGCTAGGGAGGAAAAATCATGATTATCTCCAGAGATCCTAAATAACCGTTGATAATTTTCAATATCATGCCTGATAATAAAAATGGGCATTTTTAATCATTTATAGGAAAATAAAAATGATATAATATACATATACCTTAATCCTAAACCTAGCATCTTAATGAACAAATTGTAGAGACATATCCACTATGACTATAACAAGGCAAGGATTCCCACTACCTCCAAAACTACTCAATACTATATTGGAGGTGCTTGCCAGTGCAATTAGGTAAGTCAATTAGAGGCATAAGAATTGGTAAAGGAGCAAAATTATCTGTATTTGTAGATGACATTATAGTATACCTGAGAAATGTTAGCTAATTCATAATAAAACTAACTCAAACAAAAGAAGAATTTAGTAAATTAGCGGGATGTAATATTAATATATAAAAGTTGATAGTCTTCAAAAACAAACAATAATGAGCAAGAGAACAAAATGGGGAAAAACACATTTACAATGCAAACAAAGAAGATTAAGTACTTGGGAATAAGCAAAAAATGTGTGAAAACTAATGTTTTAGAACTCTCCTGAAAGACACAAAAGAAAATTTCAATACGGGGAAATCTCCTTTCTTGAATAGGAAAACTCAACTCAACATCAAAAGATGTCAGTTCTCCTTAATTTAGTTTAAAAATTTAAAGAAATCCCAATAAAAATACCAACAAACTTTTTTATGGTGCTAGATACTGATATTCAAATTCATATGGAAAAACAAACATGAAAGAATAGCCAAGAAACTTCTGTAAGAGAAAAACTAGGAAGACAGAGTAATCTAACCAGACATTAAAACACACTATAAAATGTTTATAATTAAAATACTGTGGTAGTGGTTCATGGATAGACACACAGACTAGTAAAACAGAACAGAAAGTCTAGAAACATACCCAAATATAAATGGAAATTTAAAATACAATAAAAATGGCTTCAAAATCATTGGGACAAAGAGTGTTTTAATAAACGAGTGGGAAAATTGCTTAGTCATTTAGAAAGCAGTAAAATGAAATCCATACCTCACAAGACACAAAATACACTCCAAATAGATCAAGGATATCAATATATACAAAATATGAAACCATACAAATGTAAAAAAAAAAGGTGAATTCTTCCTTAACCTCAGAGCAGATAGAGACTACTTAGCTATGATTTAAAATCCAGAGTCAATAAGTTGTCTTTTAGAACTACATCAAGTTAATAAATAAAACCAATAAGGATGAGGTGGGGACCCAAAATGGAAAAAATAGAAAGAAATGGACCAAAATGGAATAGAAAGAAAAAGATGTTTTATAAATGAATACTATAACCAGTGAAGGGAGGTTTGGAAAGAACTAAGAAATTTTGGAAAGCAGATTTTTGACTATATACTCATAGGCTAAAGACAAAAAAAAAAAGGAATTGTACACTAATATTACACACTAGTTAACAGTCTTGGTTTTCACAGTTATAAATTAGCACTTTCAAAACTGTGTGTATTTTTGGACTAAGAAAATAAGTAAATATATTATGGCTAATGAGAACCACATTTCTCATTGTTAAAGAAGGGAGTTACAAATAAGAGAAAAGGCTAGAATGAATACCATAGTGTACTGGAAATACCAATATAAACTCATGACTACATATTGTATATATAAACAAATAGATAAAAATGTCTATCTGCGTATACACATAAATATATTTTCTAACTCAATTCACTGAGTGAGCCTAGAAGCAATGACACTGTGATATCAATAAATACACTGAGAGCTGGAATTTTGGTTTCTAAATACTGGTTCCAATATACTGTAAAGGAACCAGAGCACCTTAGCGAAATGGCTGATTCCAGGCCTGGGGCAGGGAAAGTATAACATAAGCCCAGAACATCCTGTGATGCCAGAAAATAAAGATGTCAAAAGAGGACATAGAAATCAACTTCAAAAAGCTTCTAATGGCCAAATCTGAGGCAATCTAAGCAACAAAATAAATTGTTAATAAAAGAGTATATCCCATAGCATAAAATAAGAATCCATGCACCAAACTGATACAAATTTAATATTTAAAGAGAAGGGAAAGCTCTTCCTTTCAGGAGAATTCCAACTAATAAATGAAAACATCATTTGGTAAACTCTAAAGTAATAATTGTTTCAAGCAAGAATTATCAATGGATGCTAAACGTAGTGAAAGAATGATGAGAAAGTACTCATATAATGAGAATATTTACACAGTCTCAAAGTATCTCCCTATAATTATACATTACAAAGAGGGAATAAATAGTCATCTTATGGTGGAAAACCTGGCAGACACCAACTAAACCAGGTGATCAGAGTTAGTATCGCCAATAAGAAGAGAACACACATACCTCCTGACATGATGCACCGAGTACACATGGTTTTGACTTTGCTGTTATTTTTGCAAAAAATGTGTAAGCGAATTTAAAAATGTACGACTAAAATTTAATTGAGAGATAATCTACAAAATAACAGGCCAGAATTCTTCAAAAATATTGGCATATCAAGATTAAAGGAGACTAAGTAAAGGCAGCATGTGATTCTGGATTGGATCTTAGACAAGAAAAAGGACATCAGTGGGACGATTGGTAAAATTTGAATGAAGTCTATAGGCTTGATAACTGTAACATTTATTTGATTTCCTAATTATAGTAACTTGTTAGCTTTGATTATTGTAATATGGTTATGTAAGATGTTAATATTTGGAGATCTGGGTGAAGATTATATGGGAACTCTTTGTACTACTTTTAGAATGTTTTGTTAGCTCTGGAATTATTTCAAAATGAAAAGTGTAAACTATATCCACATATATCACCTAATACTCTGAAGTTCCCTCCTGGCCGACTCTTCTGCCATCTGTGAAGCCAGTAGCTTCTCCTCACACTGATCCTTTTCCGTTTGTCTCCAGACATCATATTCCACTTTCATTTTCTCTAAATCCGCTAATCTGCTCTCAAGTTCAAGCCTAAAACAACAGATGATAATTATGTTAACAAAAACTACAATAAGGATGACATGACAGCAGAATGTTTTCATTTGCAAGTAGACTTAACACAAAGTAAGGTAATTATGTACTTACTTTTCATCTTGTAATACCACAAGTTTTTGATAACCTTCTTCCTTGGCCGCTTGTACTTTACGTATTAATTCACGATCCTTTTCTACTAAGTGCACTTTGTGGTGTTCAACAGCTGATTTGAGAATTTCATTGTCTGACTGTAATCCTAGTGTTTTTTTACAGAGAAAAATGTACCATATTCAGTGTTACTAAGACGAAAAATCACAATTATCAGCAAGTGTTCATAAGCTGGTAATACAATTAGAAGGGTGTTACAAGTAAGCCTCTCTGGATACATATTCTCTCAAGTATTGTTATAGTGATAAACCTCTTAAGAGCAAAACAGACTAAAATTCAAGAGTTAATTTTTCTATTATTATTTTATTTAGTGTACACACACAAAAATGTTAATAAAAGGTTATATACAGTTATTCATTTGAATCTCGAGGACACCAGTCAGGTGATAACCAACATGGTGTAAATACTTACTTCCCCTCTAAAAGGGTTCTGTAACTTAAGCCCCAGTCATCGTAAAGCTGGCTGGAGGCAGAGTGACTAAAAGCATAGAATCCCTCAAAACCTATCATTCTAGCAACTGTTAGATTTCTAGTAGAAATATAAATTGGGAACTTTCAAGTTTGTCCAATGAATTCACAAATCTCCCTTGTAATGAGATAGCAAAGTATTCTGCAGATGGAAGAACTAAAACTCAAAGTTAAAAAAGAAAACAGAACTGGATCCCAAACTCCTTAAATTCCTAAGAAAATTTACCCCCTAACTCTATGTAAATCCCTGAATCAATATAAAGTAGAAATTAAATATGAAAATAAGCTCTGTCTGAAACTACAGAGGCCAGTTTAACTAACGACCAACTCAAGGACAGTTACAGGCCAAAGGCAGCTTATTTAAGTACTTAAGAAAAGTCAGAAAGAAAATTTCTGAGGAATCTTGATGAGAAAGACATTCTAAAACTAAACTGGAGCTTAAAAACAAGCCGTGGCTGAACTAGGCCCAATAATTGGCCTCGAGTCTACATAAAAATTTTTTAAAAACTTAAAAATTGGGCCTAGAAACCACCTATCTTCCTTACATACTTTAGACTTCAAATGGCCTGAGACTAATAATCACATGATCTAAATAGTTTAAAATTATAAACCCAGGAAATATGGAACCCCATTTGTAAAATTTCACTTAATGTATGTATTAATGAAATTACTATGATATAAACAAGATTGATTTTAAAAGTTAGATCACAGAATGAACATTCAACATATAAATAAAAACAATCCATATGTGTTCTAAGATTAAAAATTCAATTAAGCTGAAAAATATGGAAATAAAAATTCAGTTTGATCTATTTTAATAATTGTAGTTTATATGTGAAAAGCATGAGAAATTATGTATTACCATCCAGTTCGCTTTGAATCTTATTCCTTTCTCTTTCTAGCTCACTCTTAGCTCTTGCTGCCTCCAGTTTGATATTTGTTATTTCGAGTTTGTTTGAATGTTTAAGTTCTTTTACCTGTTGATAATTAGAAATTGAAATTACTATTGATTATTTCTTGCCATGAACTACTTACCCAAACACATCAGCAAACATCAGAAAACACTGTGGTAGAACAGTACAGAGTAAGTATTTTTGGGGAGGGAAGGCATTTCAGTGCCTGGAACAGTACTTGGCACCAAGAAAACAGTCTTTTCCTAACAAAAGTGAGTCCTTCCTTTAAAAAAAGCCTTGGTGACAAGAAGGCATTCTAGCTATAAGGAACAGCATACAAAATGTTACCTAGTTATATCGTCACATTGCTTGAGAAACAATGAGCAATGAGTTACAGGTAGAGCAGACGAAGGCGTGATATCTGTGGAGTTGCAGGGAATAAGTTTTATATGCCCCAAAAAAGGGTTGTGTGTCCTGTTGGCTACTGAAGGTGCCATAATCAACTTTGTTTCAGAAAATTAACTCTAATTGTAAATATGTTGGATTAAGAAACTGAAAGTAAAGAAACCAATTAAGGGCAAAGGACAGACAAAGGGGCCAAGAAGAAAAGATCAACTGAATTTGGTAACTAAATAATGTATGCGTGTATGTGTGCATGTGTGTGTGCATGTGTGTGTGTGCATGTGTGGTAGTGGGAGTATAAAATATACAATTCTAATTTAAACCTTTATTGTCAAAACCTGATTATTTTAAAGCCCCAAGTGAATGTAAATATTTGTCAGTTTTATATATAATTAATCCCTCATATATCCATTTTCAGTCTTCCCTGAGGTATCTCTTGTAAACAGTATTTGTTCATTCATTCAATAAATATCTACTGAGCACCTATTATGTGCTAGGCACTGTTTTAAGAGCTGGGAATAATAGCAGCACACGAGAAAGCTTTGTCTCTCCAACCATCTGCACTACTACCACATTTTCCATGTCCCTTACCTCTGGTGAGGTGCATCTGAAATTAGGCACAGTACTATAACGAGGATTTAACCACTAGAGACATAAAGGCATAAAACTGCATTCTGACGTATTACACTAATGTATAAAACTATGAAAACCACAAATACATAAAATGTAAGATGCTGGAAACAGGAGGGTAAAAGATGATTTACATGAGTGTAATAACAATCTATAAAAACTGGACAGTTAGAAACAAATTAGGAAGCGGTCCAAGAGCCAAAGAGGGTAAAGATGAGAAACAGAAGTGTCTTACTGGAAGACACTCCACGTCTGAATGGTCCTGAAAATATTGTAAGGAATGGTTTAGTGCAAAATGCCCAAGTAAAGGAAAATAGAAAAGCAAGTACTATACTGCCTCTCTACTGCTAACCACATTAAAATGCATCCCTCCAAATTAACTTAGAGTTTTTAATGACAACACATAAAATGAATACCTTGTGCTGACATCAGTTTTGCATTTTTAAATCTTTTTGAAATTCTTTTCTATGAAAGCAAGTTTCACAGAACAGTGTTTAACTACATGATTGCAGCTAAGAACTTATATTTATTTTAATACTTAAACTTTCTGTGGATTGGGTTTTACTGCATTATAATTTCATGGACAGACAGAATTTAAACTACAAGTGCTTAAAATTTTTGAAGAAATACAACTACAATGAAAAGCCAATCTCTATGACAAATGTAATTATAACCTGCTATTATGTACTAACTGTAAAAGGTTAAGAATGACATAGTAGCTCATTAGCACACCACACTGTAGCTACTTTAAATATGAAGTGAAAAATTAGAACCATCTTATTTTGTAGGATCTTGATTCATTCCAACAAGGACCACGGAAAAAAAAACCTATTTCTTAATTCACTGCACCCTGAAATTTACTGAAATGAGAAGACATTTTTCAACTAAATTGTAATTATTGAAACTGAAAGAACAGTGGACAGGAAGTCAAACAACAAGAGCCATCTGTCTCCCGGTCTATTTCTATACTAAACTAGTGGTACCTGCTCAAGCAAGGCACTTGCCTTCTCTGCATTCCAATTTACTCCTCTATGGACCTACGTGAGTTTAAGTTTTTCTTTAGTGTCACATTTGTATAATCCTAAAATAATGACTGCACTTATACTAATATTAATTAACTTCCTAAAATATATTTAAAGGTATTTTTATTTATTAAAAATGAAAAACATTATATGAATATTTATCGCTTACGTATGACCAGTAGTAGCACTTTCTAGGAGTAATCTGAACCAAATCCCAAATCGTCATAATAACGTTTCTTTCTGCCTCTACATCCCTGGTTCTTAACCTTCCATGTGATCAGGCTTCAAAAATCTTAGGAAAACTAGGAATCTTTTCCTTAAAAAAACCGCACAACTGCATATAATTTAAAGAGATTCACAGTCTTCTGAAGCTCCATGCTACACTGTTTATTGGTTTGTTTGTTTGTTCAAAATGTTTTCTATGTAGATTCTGGCCTTTACCATTGTAAGTTTGCTTTGTGTTTTTGACACAGCATAATCAAGTATCCTGAGATAACTACCTATTACTACTAACAAAACTTTAAGAAATGTTTTTTAAAAATGGCAATAGTAGGCATTTTACAGATATGCAAAAAAACTATATATGTAAGCAAGAAATAGAACTATAGTTGAAAAAACTTCTTGATGGAAATTCCAAAGAGCCAGTACCTACTTAAAACCTGATTTTTTTCAAAGATCTGAGATGGTGTAACCTCATTAACTTAGCTAATAAGGATTAACTCTGTGGCATGGCTTCCTTAAAGCTGCACATTGTATTGGAGTTCTAAGATCAAACACGTCATGAGGTAACTAGAAGATTTTATCTCATTGAATGTGAAATGCCTTAAGGTCATCATTCTCAGGCCATCTTTAGTAATACTTTTTAATCTAAGACACAGTTACATTGACATAACTCCATTCAAAAAGCTAACAAACATTTACAAATTTGAATGCACCCCAGGTGTTCCTTTGCATTGCAAAGAAACATTTGCTATAATTGCAAAATGTTGAAGAAAACTTCAAGTTACAGAGAAACTGACAATCATGTTTGAACTATTATTTCAAAATTTATCCTTCCAACGAAATCTTTTTAGATGCAATGTTTCAAATGAAAACTTGGTTCACCTAAAGAGAAGGGTGATTTTTAATACACCATTTATATGCAAAACAATGCAAGTATGCCTTTAAAAAGAAAGGCAGCTCTTTGCACTATTAATAAACATGCAGAGAAATAATACTACACTAAAATGCTCTTCTTCCTTCAGCAGAGTAGGAGAAATCATCTATGCACTAATTCTAAAAAGAAAGAACACTAGAGAAAAGCATGTGCAGAAAAAGAAGAAAAATCAGTGTCAGGATACAAGTAAGCCAGGGAGCTCAGATAAAATATGCTGCCTGAAAAGTAAATACTTGATAGTCCCCAAGAGAGTTAGAAGCCATAGCAAAAGCCAGCTTCCAGCTTATACAATGTCCTGTAGCTCCCTCTATGGTTCAGGTTATTCCAGCAGTTCAGTTTGGCTCCTCGGGTCGTTTTAAAAATACTGAGTATTCACTATTTTTTTTCTTTTTTACAAAATTGAAAATTAATTTATACCAGAATTGGAAGAAAAGTATGAGAGAATTCTGTGTATTGTGAATTTACTTCTTTGTGTTTTGCATCTATTTCTTTGTATATTTGATCACTGTAGGCACTCAGTACATATCTATCGAATGTATAAAATAATTACTTACAGTTAATCAGGAAGCAATCAAATTATTTATTTTCTAGAAGGACTTACACAACCTTAGCATGCAGGAAGGATTCTTAGGGATCAGCTAGAACAATGCCTCATTTCATCTACAAGGAAATTGGATCCCAATTTTACTAAGTAACTTGCCTAAAGTCATACACATAGTTATTGATACAGTGAAGAAAGAAATTAGTTAACCGGTTCAAAGTTATGCATTCTTTATGTTACATCATTTTCTCATGTAAGACTATCACAAGTGTATAATCATTGCTATTGTTATTTTCATCACCAGCTACTATTTATTATGTTCAATACCATCTTCAATCTTACAAAAATCCTGTAAGAGATAGGTGTTAGGTTGGTGCAAAGGTAACTGTGGTTTTTGCAATTGTTTTTAACTTTTTAAGCCACAATTATATTATTGCACCAATCTAATATTATTCCCATTTAAAAGTTAAGCAAGTCAGATGTCACATAGGTGGTGAGTGAGATGAATGAATCAGGACTCAAAGGTAGATTCATCTGATTCAAAGCCCATAAAACTTTTCCATTGCACTTCATTACCTCCTCCAAAAAGACAGTTTTTAATTTCTAAATATAGCTGAATTTCAATGTCTAAGCTCAATTATGAGACTATGCTTGACTTAAAACATTTTAACAATTAAAAATCTTATTGTATAATTTTCACTTTCTTTCTACTGTCAGCCATGTCTAATGAATTAAATGAGACACTGGCTACAAAACCACTTTGTAAACTGTAAACTTAGAGATATTGAAACAAAAATCTGAAATGTCACTAGACATATAATCTGCAAATATTTTGTGTTTGCCATGGAAAAATTGGGTAAATTATCTCCCAAGAGTGGCATCTAATATTATGGTGTTGGCCTTGCAGGCACAGAAATCCAATTTTGTCACCACACTTAAGACTCTCAAGATTAGAGTTACATGAATAAAGTTTACAAAGAGTGATCTATAAAATCAGAATGTCAGTTTATTCATTATGAGAAAAAATCTACAATGGAAACTAGAATGCTCCAAGTCTGAAGGACCAGTGCACTCTCTCCCCATAGACAAAATTACAGGGAAGTCAAATAACAGCAAGTTGATTGGTGATCATTCAATCAGACAAATGGAATGAGATCAATCGTGTCATGGCACAAATGGAAACAGATTGGTGTATATTCCTTTCCACAGTAAGAAGGATCTTTTCAAGGGGCCAGAATACTTATTCTTCTGACTAAAACTCTCCCTTTGTCATAAACAGTGCCTGAGTCTGCTCAAGTAATTCCTTGGCCAAGGGATTTATGAAGAACACAGTATTACTTTAGATAAGTTCATATAGTAAATTCCTTCTGGTCTGGGAGCCATTTTGGTTTTTAATGCGATTTTACATTACTCTGATAGAAAACACATATTTCATTGATTTAGTAACCAGTCTTATTGTGAAGTTCTTAGAGATGCCACCACTACTACTACTGCTATTACTACTGTGTTTCCCCGAAAATAAGACCTAGCTGGACAATCAGCTCTAATGCGTCTTTTAGAGCAAAAATTAATATGACCCAGTATTATATTATATTACATTATATTATACCTGGTATTACATTATACCTGTTATTATATTATATTATATTATATTATATTATATTATATTATATTATATTATATTATATTATATTATATTTTATATTATATTTCTGGTTACTAGATTCCTAATATATACTGCATTTAAGGTGGGGGAACCTCTAAGTTCCTTAGAAAACTCTGTACATAAAAGATGTGCAAACCGTTACATTCTTTTTAAAATAACATAAAAGCAGATTATGCTGTTATTAATTTACTCATGTAACATTTGTCAAATGCCTACTGTGTGACAGCACTGCTCCAGGAGCTGGAGATACAGCAGTAACAAAAGCAATGTCCCCATGCTCTTGGAACTTGTATTTGGTTGAGGGAAAAGGGGTGGGAAAGAGAAGGAGAGAGAAAAAATAAATATAAATACATTAGATGGTGTTAAGAGCTATGGAGAAAAATAGAGCAAGGAAGATAGAGAGTAGGGCAGACGAAGAGGGAAGATGGTATTTTACAAAGAGAAGACTTCTCTGATAAGGCGACATCTGAAAGAGATGAGGAAGCTAGCTAAGTAGCTACATGAGGGCAGGCCATTCCAGGTGGGCAAGTTCAAAGGCCCTGAGGTAGAATTAAGTTTGCTCAAGGAAGAGTGAGAAGGCCAGTAATGATGGAGCAAAGTGAACGGGGGGGGGGGGGAATGGACTGTGACGTCCATGGAAAGATTGCAGGGGCCAGATCACATAGATCTCTGAATGTGTAAAGAGTGAAGAGACCAGTAAGAAGGTGACTGGAAAAATTGAGCCTAGGCGATCATGACTAGGACTAGCCTGATCACAGTGGAAGCAACAACAACTGGTCAGATTCTGCACGTATCTGGAAAGGAGGATGATAGCATAAGAAAAGATTGCAATATAGAGAACTGAACTATTTAAATGCGAACTTTCTTTGTCATTTATACAGTATCAAGCACTCAGAAAAACGAAGTAGAAATATAAAATGACTTACTTTACTGGTCAACGTATTGATTTCCCGTTCAGCTTTATGCAATTTACTGATTAAAACAGTATTTTGTTCATTGCTTGATTGCAGTTCTTTTTCCAAGCGTTCAACCTGCAGTTTAACTGATTGTTTTTCAGCCTTTTATTAAAACAAAATATTTTAAAGTTATATAAAAATTAAGTAAGCACTATTTAAAATACATGTACAATCATACTACCCTAAATTATTCAAAATCTAAACAATATTAACACATACCAAAGTAAAAAAGAGTTTTCTCCAAGTATTTGGTAGATTTCAAATGAAAGATGTTTGCTCCGGGAAGCACGCAACAAAGCTATCTGGAACAAACAACCTATCAAGAGCCACCAATGAAATAAAACTCATACACTTCTCTTATGAACGTACTCACTTGACACCTATTTACTCTTATTACTGACATAATTCGAACAAACATTTTGGAGGGTTTCAAATCCAAAGCAGATATGAAAAAGCATATTAGAAGTACAAAAGAGGACTCATTTATAAAAGTTAAGAACTGAACATCTAAAATCAATGGAAATTTTAAAAAAGAGATATAAGAATTCAAAATACTCAATTAATTTGGAGCCTTCGGAAGTGTGGGTAAAGAACTCAGTATCTCTTAACCTGATGACATCATAAAGATTCTTAATAAACTCTGTAAGTTATCAAAAACCATTTCTGGTTGGTAACACTCACAGTACTCTAGTTAGGGAGGAAAAACTAAATGCTTTTTAAAAATATTTCTACTCAAAATGGTTAAAATAAAAACGTTTGGCATTTAAAGGGTAAGCTTTAATTTTGTAATATCCCACCTGCAGTATATCTTAAATATGATAAGGAACGCATTCAAATAAATCATAAAAAACCTATTTTCCTCAAATATAAAATGATACTTTTGGGGTACAATAATAGCCAAAAAAAGTCAAAAAAGAAATGCTTGCTGTCATGTGCTTATTTTCATTTCACCAGACAAATAATAAAGAATTAAATATAAGGTCTTTTGAAAATGTTACAATGAACTTCCCATGTTTTGTCATCATTTAACTTGTCCTAAAAATAATCACTCTAAATGACCTCAACGCAAAGTTGCACATTGGGACCACATACTATATTCAACTGCAACCATCCACTTATTCTGTCACTGTGTAAATACATTAAGAATGGCAGGATGGCAACATAAACAGTCTCATTCTGAACTGCCTCTCGTCTAAGGTCCGGTGACACTGACAACCTTAGTAAAGGACCAGCAAATACTATCAAAAGCTTCATCCAAACAAATAAAAAGATGACTTCTCTTCAAAATATATCAATATACTCCTTGTACCAGTTTGCTGGCTGGAAAAAACAAAATCACTATTTTTGATTTGGATATTGGATTTTAATTACAAATTAGGTGCCCACTAATTACCTTCCAACTCAAATCATTTCATAACTATCTGACTGAAAAAACAAAACTCTTTGGACTGCTCAAAATAAACCAAAACAATCAAACTATTAGGTTGGTGCAAAAGTAATTGAGGTTTAAAGGTTAAAAATAATTGCAAAAACCACAATTACTTTTCAGAAATAGTATATTTGCTACCTGTTAGGCACCAAGAACTAGGAGGAGTAAGCAAATCGGAAAAGATGGTGAAGGGATATAGAATATCTTGCTATTACGGCATAAGTTATTTTGAGTTGAAAACATTTGAGAATCAACAGACATAAAAAAAGGTTTTTTACCTCAACTCATTTTATCTTCCTAAAAACAGAGACTCAGAAAAGAATTTAACTGCTATAAATTCCCTCCCCAGGGGTTTCATAACTAGGGAAGACTGACTCCTATCACAGGAGACAAGAAATCAGCATTAGGATAAGAAATCACCTAACTAGACATTGTCACAAAACTGTCATTATCTCCCACCTATTTTCCTTAAGGTCTATTATTTTTCCTAAAAGTCATTTGTTTTCCTATAAGTGCCCTTTCATCCTTTCTCCTTTCCCTATTAAGATGGTATACAAGACGCAAATTCTAATAGCCTATTTGTGTCACATTCTTCTGTGAACGCCTATGTACACATATGAGCAAAAACCTGTGTTTTCTCTTACTAATGTCTCCTGTCAATTTAATTCACAACCCCTAACCACTGAACTTAAAAGGATGACGGAGAAGTTTTTCCTCTCCAACAATGGAAACCAAGAATTTTCACTGGAGAATACCTCTGGGAATACCAGCCCAGCTCTGCCAGCTCTTACCTTTCTCTAATGAACTCAGGGAAATAATTCAGTGAAGTCTTGCATGTATTAGTAGCCAAGTCGAATTTTATTACTCTGGGAAAAGCTGTCATAAGATATATAAGTATGGTATTTCTGTTTAAACAGGACTTATGATTTTAAGATCTTGAATTCCAGTATAAGGAAATAACTATCTAGGAAGAAACTGTTCTTTCTGGTTTGAATGACTTTAGCTTTCAGAAACTCAAATAAATTGTTTTGGATGCTGCATATTGTACTCTGTAGCACTGTAAGAGTTAAATCATTTCAGATAAGTGACGATTCTCAAAGAAGGAATAATCCCTATCTAAATGTGTTGCATGGCTACTGCTTATGAATCAATACCTTTCCTCTTTACAAAAAGAAATATACTCTTGGGATTCCACAAATGCATCAGCATTAGATTGGTAAACATACATTTATGCTCTAAAAATCAAAGATCTGTCAATTCCTCTTAAAAAAAAAAAAAAGTAGATAAAAATGGCAGCATGAGGTGAGCCTCTTGAAATCTCCCCTGGAATTTACAACAAATTGAACAACTATAACTCCACAGAGGAATTCCTCCACACCAGACAGGCAAGACTAAGAGACCCACTACTGAATTCACCTAAAAGTGGGCAAAATGCGCGAGACGGGGAGGAGGGAAGGGAGAAGCGCAGAGACGGAGTCGCCCAGGCGCAGGACGCAGACCTAGCTCAGTGCTTCGAGCTCGCTGCTTCCCGGAACTACCGCAGCTGCGGGAGAGGGAAGAACCCGGACTGCTAGGGCTCCGCTTATGGCCCACAGGGCTGAGGGGGCAGCATATAACACGACTGAACCCAACGCTCACGGCAGACACATCAGAGCAAAGACTGAGGGAAGAAAGCTGGAAACGGTGGTGTAAGCCATTATTGCCGCAGAGAATGGAAGACTTAGGCACTGAGACTAGCCACCCCTTCCTTACCCTCCAGAGCTCACCCAGCCCCCACCTGCCCAGTGCTAGAAGCAGAACAGTAGCAGTGTCAGATCAAAGGAACAGACTATTTGTAGTTCTGAGAACTGTAGTCCGCAGACATAGACTCGCAGCCCAACTAGTTCTGGCAAAGGGAAGGGAGCTGTGGAAACAGGCTGTGGTGGTGGTCACTGCCATTGCTCTGGGCCCCCGCTCACAACCCACCCTGCCCCTGTCCCCACCTATCTGGGTGGATCCCTGCAGGAGTAAACAGAACTGCTGAAACATACAGGCTCTGAATCTAGTGCAGGAAGAGCTTTGGAACTTCAGAAGCTCTCCGCATCCCCCCATGGAGGTGGCGCCCTATGACCCAGGTGAACTGTTAACAGTGGAGAAGCCAGCCCTCCAGGGAATCCCCCTCATTGTGTGAGAATAGTGCAGAGAAAACATAGCACTACAGTGTGAAAGAGAATAAAAGGCTACAGTCGGAGAGAAAATAAAACAGTCTACCAACACCTACTTTGGAAAACTAAAGAAAGGCCTCTTTCTATCAACCTGTTGCAGAACCCACTCCTGCAGATGTCTAGCAAGAGAAATAAATTCATTAATTGCCATGAATAATAAAGGCAACAAGACAGCTCAGAAAGGAAATAAAAGTCTTCAGAAAATGAACTTAAAAAAATGGAAACATGTGAATTAAATGACAGAGAATTCAAGATTGCAGTTCTTACAAAACTCAGCGAGATGCAAGAAAACACAGACAAGCAGTTTAATGAACTCAGAAACACAATCAAAGAACAAAATGAACACTTTACCAAAGAGATTGAAATTTTTAAAAAGAACCAAATAGAATTTCTGGAGATTAAGAACTCTATAAAAGAAATGAAAAATGCAATAGCCAGCTTAGGTAATAGAGTTGACCAGATGGAGGAAAGAATCAGTGACATCTAAGAACGAAATCTGGAAGTGACATAAATGGAAGAAGTAAAAGACTTGAGACTTAAAAAAAGAAATGAAAGAACTCTACAAGAACTTTCTGACTCCATCAGAAAGAGCAATATAAGAATAATGGGCATACCAGAAGGAGAAGAAAGAGAGAAGGGAACAGAGAGTATTCTCAAATAAATAGTCGACGAGAACTTCCCAAACTTGTGGAAAGAACTGGATTCTTGAATCCAAGAAGCAAATAGAACACCTAATTACCTCAACCCCAAAAGGCCTTCTCCAAGGAACACTGTATTGAAGTTGTCAAAAATTAATGACAAAGAAAGAATCCTCAAGGCAGCCAGGGAAAAGAACATGGTAACCTACAAAGGAAAGCCCATTAAATTATCATCAGATTTTTCAACAGAAACTCTACAAGCCAGGAGGGAGTAGAATCAAATATTTAGACTAGTGAAAGAAAGAAATTATGAACCAAGAATAATATAGCCAGCAAAGATACCCTTTAGAATGAAGGAGGAACAAAGACCTTTCCAGACATACAGAAGCGGAGGGAATTTTCTAACACACAACTTACACTACAAGGAATACTGAAGGTGGCTATTCAACAAGCATAAACAGGGATAATTTGTGACACCCAAAACATAAAAGGGGGGAGAGTAAAGGTCTGAACCAGAATTTGGGAATGGAGAAAGTAAGCATGTTGAAAAAAATGGAATACTCTAAATATAAAACTTTCTTTTACATAAACTTAATGGTAACCACTCAAAAAATCCAGAAATGAAATACATAATGTAATAAAAGAAGAAACAAAGGGAAAAATTATAGAATACCACTACACAGAAATAACAGACAACAACAAAAAGGCTAAGCAACAATGGAGAGACAGTCTTACCAAAAAACCAAAGATAGAATGGCAGGAAATCCTCACATATCAATAATTACCCTAAATGCAAATGGACTGAACTCACCAATAAAAAGGGACAGACTAGCAGATTAGATCAAAAAACTAAACTCAACCATATGCTGCCTCGAAGAGACACATCTCAGCTACAAGGACAAACATAGACTCAAAGTGAAAGGGTGGAAACTGACACTCCAAGCAAATGGTATCCAAGGAAAATCAGGTGCAGCCATACTGATATCAGATCAAACAGACTTCAGGATAAAAAAGGTAACAAGAGACAAAGATAGACATTTCATAATGATAAAAGAGACTATACAACAAGAACACGTAACAGTCATCAATATTTACGTTCCCAATCAGGGAGCACCGAAATATACCAAGCAACTACTAACAGAACCAAAGGGAGAAACTGACCAAAACACAATTATAGAAGGGGACCTAAATACATCATTGACAACTATGGATTAATCATTCAAACAGAAATTAAAGAAATAGCAGCCCTTAAATGACACATTAGATGAAATGGAAATAATTGACATGCATAGAGCACTTCATTCTAGCACATCAGACTATACATTTTTTTCAAGTATAGAAAATAATTCTCAAGGATAGACCACATATTGGGACATAAAACTAACCTCTGCAAGTTTAAGAAGAATTGAAATAATACCAAGTATATCCTCTGATCACAAGGCTTTGAAATTCGGTATCAACTGCAAAATGAAAGCAGGAAAAAACAAAAATATGTGGAGATTAAACAACATACTTTTAAACAACGACTGGGTCAAAGAAGAAATAAGAGGAGAGATCAAAAGACACATAGAAACAAATGATAATGAAAATACATCCTACCAAAATTTTAGGGATGCAGAGAAAGCAGTTTCAAGATGGAAATTTACATCATTACAGGCCTATCTCAAGAAACAAGAAAAATCCCCTCACCTTACACATTAAAATACAAGAAAAAGAAGAATAAATGAAAACCAAGGTCAGCAGAAGAAAGTAAATAATGAAAATCAGAGCAGAACTAAATGAAATAGAGAACAAAAAGACAACAGAAAAATTAATATGACAAAGAGCTGGTTCTTTCAAAAGATTAATAAATTTGGCAAACCCTTGGCTAGACTCACTAATATAAAAAGAGAAAAGACACTAATAAACAAAATCAGAAATGAAAGCGGGGTAGTAATCACGGATGCCACAGAAATATAAAGGATCATCCAAGAACACTATGAAGGACTACATGCCACCAAATTCAATAACCTAGAAGAAATGGACAAGTTCTGAGAAACATATAGCCTTCCTAGGCTGAACCATGAAGAATTGAAAATCTAAAAAGACTAATGACCAGTAAAGAAATTGAATCCGTCATCCGAAACCTTCCCAAAAGCAAAAGTCTGGGACCAGATGGCTTCACTAGTGAATTCTACCAAACCTTCAAAGAGGATCTAATACCTGTCCTACTCAAACTCTTCCAAAAAACTGAAGAAGAGACAATACTCCCTAAGTCATTTTATGAGGCCAACATTACCTTGATACCAAAACGTGGTAAGGATAACACAAAAAAAGAAAATTACAGACCAATATCTCTGATGAAAACGGATACAAAAATCCTAAAGAAAATTCTAGCAAATCGAATGCAACAATGCATTAAAAAGATTATTCATCAAGACCAAGTGGGGTTCATCCCAGGGGCACAAGGATGGTTCAACATTCGCAAATCAATCAATGTGATACACCACATAAAATAAAGGACAAAAACCATATGAATATATCAATAGATGCAGAAAAAGCATATGACAGTTTGCAACATCCATTTACGATTAAAACACTTAATAAAATGGGTATAGAAGAAAACACCTGAACATAATAAAGGCCATATATGACAAACCCTCAGCTAATATCATAATTAATGGTAAAAAAAAAAAAACTGAAGACCTTTGCTCTACGTTCAGGAACACCGCAGCGCTGTCCCCTATCACCTTTGCTTTTCAACATAGTGTTGGAAGTCCTCGCCAGAGCAATCAGGCAAGAGAACGAAATAAAAGGCATCCAAATTGGGAATGAAGAAGTTAAATTGTCACTTTTTGCAGATGACATGATGCTATCTATAGAAAACCCTAAGGACTCCACCAAAAATCTATTAGAAACAATAAACGAATACAGGAAAATTCAAAATCAATGTACAAAAGTCCGGCTACAAAATCAACGTACAAAAGTCCACTGCATTCCCATATACTAACAATGAAATCTCAGAAAAAGAAATAAAGAAACAATTCCTTTTGCAATTGCAGCAAAAAGAATAAAATACCTAGGAATAAACTTAACCAAGGACGTGAAAGACCTATATGCTGAAAACTATAAGGCATTTTTAAAAGAAATTGAAGAAGATACAAAGAAATGGAAAGACATTCCCTGCTCATGGATTGGAAGAATCAACATAGTTAAGATGGCCATATTACCCAAAGCAATATACAGATTTAATGCAATCCCCATGAAAATCCCAATGGCATTTTTTAAAGCAATAGAACAAAAATCATCAGATTTGTATGGAACCACAAAAGACCCCGAATAGCCAAAGCAATCCTAAGAAAAAAGAACAATACTGGAGGTATCACACTCCCTGACTTTAGCTTGTACTACAGGACAACAATAATCAAAACTGCATGGTATTGGTAGAAAAACAGACACACAGACAAATGGAACAGAATTGAGAATTAAGAAATAAACCCACATAAATATGGATAATTTTTGACAAAGAAGCAAAAAACATACAATGGAGAAAAGACAGCCTCTTCAATAAATGGTGCTGGGAGAATTGGATAGCCACGTGCAAACGAATGAAACTGGACTGCTATCTGTCACCACGTACCAAAATTAATTCAAAATGGATCAACAACCTAAGAATAAGACCTGACACAATAAACTGCATAGAAGAAAACATAGGTACTAAACTTATGGACCTTGGGTTCAAAGAGCATTTTATGAATTTCACTCCAAAGGCAAGGGAAGTAAAAGCTAAAATACATGAATGGGACTATATCAAACTTAAAAGCTTCTGCACAGCAAAAGAAACCATCGACAAAATAAAGAGGCAACCGACTGAAAGGGAGAAGATTTTTGCAAACAGTGCCTCTGAAAAGGGGCTAATATCCAAAACATACAAGGAACTTATACAACTCAACAACAAAAAAACAAACAACCCAACTGAAAAATGGGCAGAGGACCTGAAGAGATATTTCTCCAAAGAGGACATACAAATGCAAATAGACATATGCAAAAAAGCTCAACATCACTAATCATCAGAGAAATGCAAATAAAAACCACAATGAGATATCACTTCACCCCAGTCAGAATGGCTATCATCAACAACACAAATAGTAACAAGTGCTGGAGAGGCTGTGGAGAAAAAGGAACCCTCATACACTGTTGGTGGGAATGCAGATTGATGCAGCTGCAATGGAAGGCAGTGTGGAGATTCCTCAAAAAATTAAGAATATAATTACCATGCAACCCAGCAATCCCTCTCCTGGGTATCAACCCAAAAATTTTGAAAAAATTTATCCATAAAGACATGTGTGCTACAATGTTCACTGAAGCTTTATTTACGGTGGCCAAGAAATGGAAATAACCAAAATGTCCTTCGATAGATGAATGGGTAAGTTGGGGTATATACACACAACGGAATACTATTCGGCGGTAAGAAAAGAAGAAATAGTACCATTTGTGACAACATGGACAGATCTTGAGATTATAATGCTAAGTGAAATAAGTCAGACAGAAAAAGTAGAGAACCATATGATTTCACTGATACGTGGTATATAAAACTGAAAACAACAAAAGAACAAGACAAACAAATGAAGGAACAAAAACTCATAGACAATATTCTAGTGGTTACCAGAAGGTAAGGGGGCAGAGGGGCTCTAGAAGAGGGTAAATGGGGTCTAATATATGGTGATGGAAAGAGAACTGACTCTGGGTGGTGAACACACAATGTGAGATTTAAATAATGTATTACAGAATTGTACACCTGAAATCTATGAAACTTTACTAACAATTGTCACCCCAATAAACTTTAATTAAAAAAAAAAAAAGTATGCCACCCTCTACTGGGAAGCAATTAAAACCTTACCTCCAGGGATCTGACTGTAGCCTGCATCTCAGCCAGCTGCCGCACCTGAATTCTTTGGGCATTTTCTACCTGAGCACCCAAATACTCTTTTTCAGCTCTTAATTCTGCTACTTCAGCCTTTAAACCTTTTACTTTCTCACACAGCTGAACTTTTTCTTGAGCAAGCTGTTCTCTGGTGGGGTCAACGCTAAGCATCTGGTTATGTAGTTCTTCTTTATCTTCCTCCAGTCTTGCAATCTAGTAAGAATTTGAAAGAGCATACAACCTTAAATTATGGAATTTTCAGTCATGAACATGCTTTACAAGTCAGTAAACTAAAATTAAAAATTGCACAGTGTAAAGAAGAAAGCTCAGGTGGTGAAGTCCAGTACCAAGGAGGAAATAAGATGTCCCGTTCTTTCTGTACTCAGCAGGCCTGAAATGTGAGGGCAAGCGCCTGGTCCTGTTGTCCCTCTATCTCCCCATGGTGTCTAGCACAGGGTTTCACCAGGTGCCGAATAAAATTCAAAATTATAAATAATATGATAAAAATAATTGTTAAAAAAATGTCAAGTATTTTAAAAATCATCAGAACATTCTAGGTGTTTGTCTATGAAAGATCAATACGCTGATTGCTGCTAAGCTTTTTCTCATATGACAGTAATTCTTGGGCTATGTCTATGCTAACAAAATGATGTATTCCAAAGCAACCTGATTCACAAAAAAAAGCTGCTTATCCATAAAAAAAATAAAAAAATACCATATTTCCCTGAAAATAAGACCTAACCGCAAAATAAGCCCTAGCATGATTTTTCAGGATGTGCGTAATATAAGCCCTACCCCCAAAATAAATCCCAGTTAACATTTTCAGCCAGATGGACGCATTTAGTATGTCCATTGCAACACACGATGGATATATTAAATTATAAAATAATAATATTAACATATAATTAAATATAAATATTGACATTAATATTTAAAATAAATAATATAAATTATAATTAAGTATTTGTAAATACCCAAGCCTTTGGACGAGAGGTAAACGCCTCTGTAAACAGATGAACTCGAGACTTATCGCCGAATGACCAATTGGAGTACAGATACAACGTAGGAATAACGCGCACTTGATAACGAATGGACGTGGTTGTGTTGTGTCTAATATAAATCGTCATAATTCAATACATCATGTGTTGTAACGGACATACTTAATGCACTCATGTGAAATAAGAAAAGTTTTCTGAATTTCGATGCCTGCGATTTTTTGTTGTTTTTGTGTGCACCATCATTCTTAACCGCCATCATTTTTGTTGCCACTTCTGTCTCATAAGTCTTCAGTTAACACTTGATTTAATAGTACATTTAAAGGGAATGATATTTTGACCCCAGATGAGTGCTAAAAGAAAGAGCTATTCCATCAAGTACAAGAAAGGAATCATGGAGGACTCCCGGGGCAAGAATCTTATGGCTTTCTGCAAAGAGAAGTTGGATCTCCTGATGGTCCAAAAATGGCGAGCAGAGCACGATAACCTCAGTCAACAGGTGGACGAGGGAAATGCTAAGTGTGGATCAGGTCGGCAACCATTATTTCCTGAGCTGGAAGACATCATCTGTGAATGGACTGCTGACAGGAGAGCAAAGGCTTTGGTTGTGCGCAGGGCTGATATTCAAGCATTTGCCCTTGCAATGGCACCACAGTTAGAAATATCCCCAGAAGAATTCAAAGCATCACAACACTGGCTGGATGGCTTCCTTCAGCGATATGAACTGTCTCTAAGATCAACAACACTGTTCCAGCGGAAAGATATTGAAGTTATTTAACATGCACTTGCATTCAAGTCCTTTGTTGATGGCATCGACTTTTCTAAATACCAACTCTCCAACATGATTGCTATGGATGAAACTGCAGTTTTTATGGGCCAAGGATCTCAAACGACAATTGATCAGAGGGGTGCCTCATCAATCTACATTCCCTCCACTCGTTACGAAAGTGCATGAATTACCTGTATTTTGGCAATTCATCTGGATGGAAAGAAAACCCCACCTCTAATCACTAAGGGCAAGAAAGATAAGGTTGAATGTGTTTCAGGCATTTATGTTCTTGAAACCGAAAAAGCCTGGTGCACACAAGCAGTTATAAGTAAGTGGATCAATTTAATGCTGCCACTTGTTCTGTAAGGTGGTCAAAGAGGTCTGCTAGTCTGGGATTCAGCCAGCACTCGCCGCTAAAGATGAGAAGAACTTTTGCAGAGAATAGATCAAAAAAAAATTCCCAGGGAATGACTGCCTATCTCAGACTCTTGATATTGCAATAAACAAGCCATTCAAGGACCATTTGCACATGGAAAATCACTACTATGAAAAAAGAATGGAAAGAGAGATCAATGGAAACTTTGTGAAGCCTAGCCTGCAAGAGGTCGTGACTTGGGTGAAGAATTCCTGGGATAAAGTCACTGACAGCTGTGTTGCCAAAGCACTATGAGCAGGCTACATGGACAAGAAGTGCTCATTTAAGGAGAGCTCTATTGCTGGACATGAGAGATTGGGGCCAATGGTTCTGTAGGAAATGGAATCACAAGAAATTTAAGCTGGAATTCAAGGTTTGGAGAGTTATGACGATGTTCCAGAAAAAGATGACATGACTGTATTTGAATAAATGCAGATTTTTGTACATGAATAAATGAATGTAGATTGTTGTACATGAATAAATGCAGATTGTTGTACATGAAAAAAATAAGACATCCCCTGAAAATGTGTCTTTTGGAGCAAAATTAACATAAGACCTGGTTTTACTTTCGGGGAAATACAGTACAAATGTGACTGATGAGCATTTTCAAATGATAGCTGAGAGTTTATGAAAGCCCCAGATATAATGATGCCATAGTTCCTAATTGTCAGATTCAAAAAAGAACTGAAAATCATTACTACAAGGCATTGGAAATGTCACTAGGGAACTTGCAGAGCAGAAACACCAGTGGTTTTCCCAGGAGTTCACGCCAACCATCACTCCCAGATCCCCTGGGCCCCCCAATGCTGGGTTTCAAGCCGCTTCCCAACCTGAAGCACCGAGAGGGCTCTCACCTCTGGCACGAGGGTGCCAGGTAATCATGGTCAAACTCATTCTTTCCCTTTCCTGCTCTCCCAAACTATCTATCCCCCACTATCACCACCAAATCTTTGTTGTTAAAGCTTCCTTTTTCAGTCTCTTTTTATATTTGAGGTTTCTTCAGATGATTCAACTTTCTTTAAAGAAAAGCTTCAGCTGTTTTTAAAAAAAAGTTAGACACCACTGCTGTAAACACCACCACGGGTTGCGTGTAACCAGACTGAGTGAGCTCGGAAGGCTTACTCTTAAGACAAAATAATGCTCTGCAACCCAGGTAAAAGTGGCCCAAAAGACAACTGATTGCTCACGTGGCTATACACGAACCTAAGAAGTGTGAGACCCACCCCAGGGCAGAATGTGTTTTCTGCATCTGTGCAATGAGGTTAGACTGGAGGCCGCTGAAGATCCTTCTCCATGTTAACATGCAGTGATTCCAATTTGGTTCTGGACAAGCTGAACTAAAGATGTCAGTGGGGAATACAGGTAGAGCTATCCAGCAGACATTTTTTCCCCCCAGAAAAGAACGTTTTCTTGGAAACCACCTGTAGAATTCAGAGTCAAGCCCTCAAAAACCCAACTAATTAGTGTCTCTCTCCTATTTTCTCTCTCACCCTTTACATATAAAGATTACCCCTGGGGTTTGGTCCCTGACCACCTTTTTTTCCTCCATTTTCTCTTTCCTTCAGCTCGCTGTGTGACTTTGTGCAAGTCACTTTTTCACTTTGGCCTCAGTTAAAATGAAGGGCTTGGGCCGGAAATCTTGACGGTACCATTTAGCTTTGGCAGGACGTAACTCAAGCACAGTTTTAGTGTGCTGTGTTAGAGGTGTGGATCTCACCTAGGTCGGGAGTCAGTGCGTAACTCGGGTTCGGACGTTGCCTTTCCTGAGTTCTGTGCTGAGCTGAGTGTGCCATACACAAAACTGCATTTAGTAACAACAGTTTCTCCTACAGTCTTCATTTTACATATGTGGTCAGACAACTAATGTTCCTGTCCAGCATGTTTCCTGTATTATTGCTTGCTCTAGCAGTTTCGAGGGGCATCTTTCGTCTGACAGCTGAAGTGTAAAATGAAACTGTGGACGGAGACAGCTAACGGCAGAATCAGGATTAGATCCCACACTCACAACTCCTGAAGCAGAGCTCACTACCAAATCATTCCTACCCAAACTGGTGATCACTGCCTTCTAATTTCTCTATTTATTCAGTCATGCAACAAATATTTATGGAGTACTTACTATGTACCCAGCACTGTTCCGGGCAGTAAGGCTACATCAGCGAACCGAGCAGACAAGCAAACAAATGCAAAACCTCTGCTATCAAGCTTATATTCAATCGCTGCTGTGACACGGCTCTTGTCCCAGTCATCTGGGTATAGATCTTGGACACATCCTCACTCTTCTCTTTTCCTGCACTCTCACTCAGCGTCACACACCATCTTCCTTGATAGCCTCAACTGGTTGTGCTCTCAGTCCTTTGTTTGAATTTCTTTTTTATGACGTTTATCCAAATCTTCCTGTATTAAAGTTACCTCCAAGTTTATTTCATTCTCTTCGAGAATATAAGCTTACTTAAGAGAAAAGATGATGTATTAACCAATTTTACTTTTAAAAAGTTGTTGAAGTAAAGGAAACTGAACCGAAACAGATAAGGAACTAGGACTAATTAATTGTTGATCATCTTTTCAATGGATGGGAGGACCATTCTTAATTCCCCAGGGCACACTAAAGGAAAAGTAGTATATCTAATTGCTTCATCTGTCTTTGTTTTTATTAACTTTATGATGGAGCATAGAGAAATGGTTCAGAGTACAGGCTCTGCAATCAAATGGCCTACATTTTTTCTTTCAGAATTTTCTCTTGTTACTTCTTTTTTTATTATTAAACTTTTTTATTTTTAGATAGTGGTAGGTTCGCATGCAGCAGTTGAAAGGAATAATAGAGATCCTGTATACCTTTTACCCTATTTCCCCCACTGGTGACATCCGCCTCTTCTATTTTCTAGAAGACACTTTACACAATTGGTTTTCATTTTTTTAAAAATCAGTTGGTAGAATTCACCAGTGAAATCATTCTTTTTGAGAATTTTTAAATGAATTTAGTTTCCTCAATAGCTATACAGCTATTCAAACTACCTACTTTATATGGACCAAGTTATGGTTGTATGTGCCTATTTCATCTATGTTTGTCAAATTTAGCTCGAGTTCATCTCTAGGTAATAACCTAATAAGATTACCCTTTTGATGTCTGCAAGGTCTGTAGTAATGTTCTGTTTAATTCCTGATATAAGTGATTTGTGTCTTCTCTCTGTCATCCAAGCTAAAGGTTTGTCATTCATTAGTCTTTTCAAAAGAAACAGCTTTTTGTTTCACTGATGTTCTCTATTGTTTTGGTTTTCAATTTAATTGGTTTCTACTCTTATCTTTTTTATTTCCTTCCCTTTGCTTGCTTTGGGTTTATTTTGATCCTCTCTTTCTAGATTCTTAAGGTGGGAGCTAGATTATTCATTTGACAAACTTTTCTAATGAATGTATTTAGTGCTATGAATTTTTCTCTCAGCACTGCTTTAGCTGTGTCCCAAATATTTTAATATGTTGCATTTTCATTTTCAATCAGATCAATGTATTTTCTGAAACTGTTTTTTCACTGATATGTTTTTCATTGAAATTTCCTCTTTGACTCATGAATTATTTAAACTGTCATTTCACTTGAAGATTTCTCTGCTTCCTTTCCATTATTGATTTCTAGTTTGCTTACAGTGGTTGGAGAAATCACTGTGTATAATTTCAATTTTTGTAACTTTATTGAGGTTTATTTTATGGCTCAAGTTATGGTCTATCTGGGTATATGTTCAGTGGACACTCGAAGAATGTATTTAGGTACTCCTGTTGGGTGGAATGTTCTATAAATTTTGACTAGATTTCTGTTGGTTGATGGTTGTGTTGAGTTCTATGTCCTTCCTGATTTACCACCTGTTCTATCCATTGTTGAGATAGCAGTGTGAAGTCTCCAACAATTGTGAATTTGTCTATTTCTCCTTTTAGTTCTATCAATTTTTACTTCACATATTTTGCAGCTCTGTTTCATATATAACTAGTATGCATATGCCTCCCCAGTCGACTGACATTTTTTGTCATATAATGTTTACCTCTGGCATTTTTCTTTGCTCTGAAGTCTACTTCAACTGATGGTAATATACCCACTTGTGCTTCTTTTAATTAATGTTTGCATGATGTATCTTTTGCCATCCTTTTACTAACTACCTATATTGTTATATTTGAAGTTTCCTGGAAACAGCATATAGTTGGATCTTTTTTTAAAATCAACTCTGCAAATCTGTCTTTTAATTGGTATATTTAGACCGTTTGTATTTATTATGACTGTTAATATGTTAACAGCTTAAGTTTTTCTTCTTTTTTCCCTTTTTAAGTTTGTTTTCTATTTGTTTGTGTTTTTCTGCCTTCCTGGGTGTTATTTGAACATTTTTTAGGATTCCATTTTGATTTATTTATAATGCTCTGGCTATCTTATTGTATAGCTTTCTTACTTGTTGCTGTAGGTATTATATTATATATACATAATTTATCATGGTCTACTGGGTTCATTTTACCAGTTCAAATGATAGAGAAATTTTACCTCCCTTTACATCCCTTTGCCCTTGTTCATAATATAATTGTCTTAATGATTTTCTCTATACATATTTAAAACCAAATCAGGCAGTGTTATAATTTTTGCTCCAACCATCACACAAAATTTAGAAAACTAACTCAGGAAGTCTTTTGTATATACCCAGTTTTGCTTATCCTTCCTGATGCTGTGAGGTTCCTTTTGTATTGTTTTATTTCTGTTTAGAGAATTTCCCTTAGACATTCTTTTGGATAGGTCTACTGGCAACAGATTCTCTTAGTTTTCCTTATTCTAACAATGTCTTGATTCATCCTTCATTCCTGAAGGATATTTCTGCTGGATATAGAATTATGAGTTGACACTTCTTTTCCTTCAGCAGTTGATAATGCTGTGGCACATCCTTTTGGCCTCTGTGGTTTCTGATGAGAAATGTCTAGAAATTGTTTTCCTCTTATAAGTAAGGTACCATTTCTCTCTTGCTACTTTCAGCATTTTTTTCCTATAGTGTTTATAAGTTTGATGTCTCTTAGTGTGGATTTCTTTGGTTTTATCTCGTCTGATGTTCAGACAAGATTCAAGCTTCTTGAATCTGTCTGTATGTTTGTGTCTACCAAATTGGGGGAGTATTCAGCCTTTATATCTTTAAGTGTATTTTCAGCACTGCCCTCTTTCTTTTTTCCTTTCCATGACAAAATCTTAGATCTCTTGCCATATTTCCACAAGTGCCTAAGGCTATCCCTGTTTATTTCTTTTTTTAATCTATTTTCTGTAGTTTGTTCAGGTTGGGTAATTCTAATGTTCTATCTTCAAGTTCACTGATTCTTTCTTCTATCCCCTCCATTCTGCTGTTGAGGCCATCAACTGAGGTGTTTGTTTGTGTTGGGGGGGGGGCAGTCATCGTATTTTTCAGCTCTAAAATTTCCATTTGGTTCTTCTTCATATTTCTTACTTCTTGGCTGAGATACTCTATTTTTTTCATTTGTTTCAAGCATGTTTTTAATTGTACATTAAAGCATTTTTAATATGACTGAGTTAAAATATTTGTTAGATAATTCTGTCATCTCAGTGTTAGCATCTATTGATTTAGTTTGAGATCTTCTAGGTTCTCAGTATGACATGGAATTTCTGATTGTAATTTGGACTTCTTGGGTATTATATTAGGACTGATTCTTATTTAAAGTTTCTGTTTTAGCTGGCTAAAGTTTCTGTTTCCTCTGGTAGAGGAAAGGTGGTGTTGCTGCCTCATTATTGCCAGATGGAGTAGTCCAGATTCCCCACTCCACCTCTATGACATCTGCAGTGGAAGAGACTCCTCATGAAACCCATGTTAGGTGGAAGTGGGAGTTCTAGCTCCCCACTAAGCCCACTGATGTCTCCCTAGATGGCAGGAGTAAAGATGACTTGTTACTGTTCCCCATATGCCCTCCACTGACACCTTCGTGTCAAGTGTGATCACCACTGACACTACAGAGCAGCGGTGAAAAGTCCTGATTCCACACTAGGCCTTCTCTGACATGACCCAGGCAGGGAGGAGGCAGGGCACCTCATTACTGCTAGTTGAGGGTGGAAACCTAGGCTCCCTATATCATCTCCAATGCCACCATGGCAGGTGGGTGGGAGACATGTTATTGCCAAGTGGGTACGAAGTCCTGGCTCCCTACCTGGCCTTATCTGCTATCATCTTGGTTGGGGGTTAGTGTTCCTCATTGTAGCCTGGGGAAAGTGGAAGTTCAGGTGCTCCACTGGCGTTTGTTAGTATGGGTGATCATGGGTCCAGTTTTGTTACAGTATTTGGCTGAAGCAGAATTGTTATTATCTAAATTAACTAGGCTACTAGGCTGTTCTTTTCCTAGTACTTTGCCTAGAGGGAACAGGCTTGTGTTGGGTTTTTTTATCATCTGTGCCAAACTGCTGGTTTCTTCAGCATCGTCTTTAATATATGAGACAAAATGAAAACCCACAGAACATACCACAGTCAGTCCCTGGATCCCAAAGTCCTTAGATAGTATGCCTTTTTCTCCATTTTCCAGCATTCTTATGTTTGTTTTATATATAATGTCCACGGATTTTTGTTTTACTTACCAGGAGGAACAGTGAGAAGCACATCTACTTCATCTTCCTGGAAGCAAAGTCTTCATATTGGCTTTTAAAATTCTTTATCACTAGTATTAAAGTAATTGAACCTGTGTGCCTTGGTGTAGTTTTCTTCATGTTTTCTGTGCATGTGGTTCATTGAGCTTCGTGGATGTGTGGGTTTATAGTTCTCATGAAATATGAAAAATCTGACCATTATTTCTTCAGTATTTTTTTCTGTTCTTCCTTTCTCCTTTTAGAATTTCAATTATCTAATGTTGTCCTCACTATGTGCTACAATCATTTATTTATTCTACTTTTACTCTCTGTATTTCATCTTGGATAGTTTCTATATCTTTTGTTTATCTTTTCTTCCAGTGTCTAACCCACTTCTAGAGTATTGTCCATTTTGATTGTATTTTTCATCACTAGGGTCTTTTCTTACAAATATTTTCCATGTCTCTCATCATGTTCAAGGTTTCCCTTAACTTTCAAGCATATATTAATGACTTTGTCTACTGATAATTTCTAGGTCTGTTCCTATTGATCTTTTTCTTTATTATGAAATATATTTTCCTTTTCTTTGTATGCCCATTTAAAAAATAATAATCTTTAAATTATAGAGTAGTTTTAGGCTCGTAGCAAAATTCAGGAGAAAGTAGAGTTCAATACGTCCCTGCCCCGATACACATAGCCTCCCCCCCCACTATCATCTCACACCAGAGTGGTACATTTGTTACAACTGATGAACCTGCACTGACAAATCATTATCACCCATAGTCCACAGTTTACATTAAGGTGCACACTTGGTGTACATTCTATGGATTTTGACAATGTAGAAAGGCATGTATCATCAACCATTACAGTATCACACCAAATAGCTTTATCACCATAAAAATCCTCTGTACTCCATCTCTCAATCCCTTCCTCTCCCCTAACCTTTGGGCAACCACTGATCATTTTAATGATCCAGTTTTGCCTTTCCTACAACATCATATAGTTGGAATCCTGCAATTTGTAGCCTTTTCAGATTGCCTTCTTTTACTTAATAATATGCACGTAAGGTTCTTCCACATATTCTCATGGTTTGATAGCTCACTTCTTTTTAGCACTGAATGATATCACATTCTCTGGATGCACCACAGTTTATTTATTCACCTATGGAAAAGTATCTTGGTTGCTTCCAAGTTTTGGCAATTAGGAATAAAGCTGCTAGAAACGTCTGTGTGCAGGCTGTTGGGTAAATACCAAGGAGTGAAATTACTGGTTTGTATGGTAAGACTATGAGTAGTTTAATAAAAAACTGTCTTCTAAAGTTGCTGTACCATTTTGCATTCCCACCAGCAATGGTGGGAAGTCCTGTTGCGCCACATCCTCACCAGAGTTTGGTATTGTCAGTGTTTTGAATTTAGGCCATTCGGATATGTGTGTTATCTCACTGTTGTTTGAATTTGCAATTCCTTAATTACATATGATGTTGAGCATCTTTGCTTATTTGCCATCTGTATATCTTCTTAGGTGAAGTGTCTATTAAGGTCTTTAAGGTCTTTGTCCCATTTTTAAATCAGTTTGTTAGTTTTCATAGTTCTTTGTATACTTTGGATAATAAGTCTTTTATCAGATATCTCTTTCAAATATTTTCTCCCAGTCTATAGCTTCTCTTCTCACTCTTGACAGTGTCAGTCACAGAGCAAAAGTTCTTAACTTTAATGAAGTCTAACTTATCAATTATTTCTTTCACGTATCATGTCTTTGATATTGTATCTAAAATATCATCACCAAACCCAAGGTCGTCTAGATTTTCCCCTATGTTATCTTCTAGGAGTTGGGTTTATATTTTACATTTAGGTTTATGATCTATTTTGAGTTAATTTTTGTGAAGGGTCCAGATCCATTTTTTGCATGTGCATGTACAGTTGTTTTAGCACTAATTGTTGGAAAGACTATTTTTCTCCATTCTGCCTTTTCTCCTTTGTCAAAGATCAATTGACTATGTTTGTGTAGGTCTATTTCAAGACTCTGTGGTCTACTCTGTTGATCTATTTGTATATTATTTTGTCAATACCACACTGTCTTGATTATCAGCTTTATAGTAAGTCCTGAAGTCAGACAGTATCAATCCTCTGACTTTCTTTTTCTTGAATACTGTATTGGCTACTCTGGGTCTTTTGCCTCTCTACATAAACATTAGAATCAGTTTGTCGATATCCACAGAATACTTACTGAGGTTTTGACTGAGATTATACTGAATCTATAAGTCAAGTTGGGAAAAACAGACATCTTGATAACACTGAGTCTTCCTATCCATGAACATGGAATATCACTCCATTTATTTAGTTCTTCTTTGATTTCATTCATGAGAGTTTTGTAGTTCTCTTCATATAGATCTTGTCTATTTTTAAAAATATCTGCTGTATCTATTATGATAATTCGTATGATTAATGCTCTCAGGTACTAGTAGTAATAATACCATTTTTTGAGCATTTACTACGTGTCAGGTACTATAGTAAACATTTTGCACATGAAGTTTAAAGTTCTCAGATCTTAGCTTTTAAAATCAAGTTTATTTACCTATTTATATTCCTACCATTCTAGGTTTCTTCCTTTTCCCTATATGTACTAGAATTGTTCTTCCTAATTTAATGATGGAATACAAAAACATTTTCACTTATTTACATTACGAAGGTAGCACTTAATTTACTCACATATTTAAAGTTCATATTTTAATCTACTTTTGGAAGAAACCGTCTCCTTTCCTTTACTCAGTGTCTTAAAAAGAATTCTACTCAGACTGAACAAGAGAATAGGGATAATAATACATGCCTTTTTCAGGTCCCGAGAGTTACCTTGGTCATGAGGGTAGTAATAGATACCTGTGACTAATAAAAAAGCCAAAGCAGAGAGCACCCGAAAGTAGAGCAGTCAGAATGCTGGGAGTGTGATGAAGGTGGAGGACACAGGCACTGCAACCAGAGATGCCCTTGAACTATTTAGAATATCTAAATACAGGCCTAACACTGGAAACTCTAGTATGCTAAAGTAAAAGACAGGATCATATGCTCAAGAAATCTGAAAGCATAGAATTTTAAATGATAACAATGGCTAGTATTTATGGAATGCTTACTATTGTGCTAGGTACTTGTCTACACACTTTACACATATTAATTTATTAAATCCTCACAACTCCATGGGATAGGTACCATTGTTAACACCATTGTACAGATGAGGAACTGACGCACACAAAAGTCAAGTCAGTTCCCAATGTCCCACTAAATGAACATTCAAAACATTTAAAATTTTACATGTTAAAAGGTTTATTAGTTTTGAGATACTCATATTCTAAACTGCATTCACACAGAAAATTTTAATTAGTACAATTTCACAAATCCCTTATAAAAGGTTGCCAAAAGCAATCACAGAGAATCCGTACTGTGAGCTAATTTTAATTTTAATTTGGGACTTTTGTCTATTGTGATGTGGTTTAAAGTAATCTAAGAAGGTAGCAAGTTAGAACATTTGGAATACTTTAGATAAAGGAGCCATCTGGGTCTAAAGTAGCACTTCGGATAGAACTTCAGAACCTACCAGGATAAAAATGAAGTGTTTTGAGAGGTTTTACAATGTCTATTGACATATACGTCAGGATAAGGACCAAAGTAGGAGCACAATATCAGTTTTGTGCTACCAGTGCTTTAAGAAAAAAATACCGTGTGATAACAGGGAAACAGGGAAGTTCTCTTTTTTGCCATAGGAACTCTGGCTTCTCACCTGATCCATAAAAGCCAAGACAGGACTCAGTCAGTTTGGAGAATATGATGGAATAATCTCAGGGATGTCACTATGTGCTATCATTCTTACAGTTTTTCATATGATGTAGTGTTTACTACCCCTCTCTTTTAATGCCCACTGAATTAGTCGTTTCTTTCACTCATTCAGTCCATCAGTATAATCACCTAAATGCTCTGTATTGCAGAATAATATAAAATTAGAGTCCTAATAACATAATGAAAACACAATAGTACCACTTTTTAATAACGACTATATAGGCGACTTCCAAACTTCATCTGTAAGAAGTTCCAGACTTAATATGTACTTACAACAAAAAGCACTGATTGAAAAATCATGACATTATCTTTTTTGTAAGGTAAAGCTATCTTTTTTAATGCATTCTTTTTAATTCAGAATATCATGAGGGAGATACAAATTCCTGGAGTGCTTTACAGGAAAACAGTAACACAATCTTCCTAAAGTATTCCCCTCAGAACCAACACACTAAAGGATATCCAGTTACTTATTTTATCTGTAGAAATGAAAATGCACAAGTATTGTATGAGTTAATTAATGAAAGAAAATCCAATTATTTTAGTACATTGAATTATTTTTACCAGTTTAAATTGTAAGATTTGAGTATGGCAAGAGTAGGTTTTGCTTTGAAGTTTTACTGCTGTTTCATGATCCACAATCATCTCACTAGGTTTTACTACTATTGTTTATAGAAACTGGAGTATAACGATAAGTGATGGAATGAAAGCAAGTACCCAATTATGCACTAATTAATATTGCTCCTGCATAATCAATTGGGAAGTAGAAAGAAAAGAACTTTGGTCTTTTCATAAAGTCTTACTTTTCTAGCCTCTACTAATTATGGCTTCTTAACTAGCTGTTTATCATCAGATTTCTAAGAATGTCATAATTCACTGATCCATTAAAATTTTTAGTGACTATCATTTTGTCTTTCTTGGGTAAAAAGTAGATTAGTCATCAGATTTCAGATACGGTTTCATTCTTTAAAACAACAATAAAATTAAAAAACTGGAGAATACAGATAATCATTACCAGGTAAACTAAATCTAAACTAATCATCTTTAGATTTTAAAAGCAAAGTATAAAATAAAGCACTACTACCTTAACCTCAGTTATACTAAATCTACATTTTAGACTGGAAATCTTTATTATTCCTATTTTCCACAAGAAAATTTTTATATGCAGTTCCTTTAAGTGTCATAATTACAGATTCAAACCCTTTCATCATCACTCATAGTATGTATGGCTCAATTAATCTCTTGACAAAATTATGGTTGTGGGATGGCTTCTAATTGGCATGGCAATTTCAAATCATGGGTAATTTCAAACTTACAACTCTGCACTGGGAGTTGGGGTGCCTGAGTTCTGCTGTTAACTTGGCTGCTGAATTTCTTTGAGACTTAGAGCAATGCACTTATCTTGTGCTTCAGTGTCTTCATTTAAAATGGAGACACTACTATAAGAGAAGTGAGATCATATGTGAATAAAGCATTTAAAGCTGTAAAGAATTTTTTAAATGCAAAAGACTAGTATAAATATTTATAGTTTTCTGGTACTGTATTATTAATGAACTCAAATGATCCAAAACAAAGTTCATACAACTTCTTACATATCAAACAATCATGGAACAGTTTGTTCACTTCTAAGAATAAATAATTTGATCCAATTAGTTACTGGCAAAGGGAAGTGAGTATATTTTAACTCTTGATTCCAAATAAAGACAATGCAATAAATGTATAATGCAGATGTGTTTGTACATAACATGTTTCACTTAACTACAGACAAACATATTTTTACAAATTCAACTAGCATTAGATTTCTTATTTGAATACAGCAGGATAAAATTGGCATTTCTCTTTCCATCCTGAAAAATCATCTAAGAGCAACATAAAGAATGAGCAACACAAACCCCATTTTGGGGAATATTAGGAGACAAACCACAAAATGAGTTGAGAGGCTGCCACCAGCAGGAGAGACAGAGCAGGGGTGCACACCACAGGAAGCAGAGAGGACGCCGCAGTTGCACACGTCACAGAACAAAGTACACACCTTGAAGGAGAAGGGCACACCCTAAGGTATAAACCTCTTGTTTATATAGGGAAACAAGGTGCATGGGTGACAGAGTCCCAAGGAGGAGAGGGGGACAGTGCTAAATAAGGAATCATACGGATAAACTATACAAGTATTTGCAAAGAGAAGTCTTTCTGTGTGGCCATGGGAGAAAAGAGACTGACTATTGCCACTGATTGGGGCAAAAGAAAGGAGGAAAAGAACAGAAAAATCTAATAGTTAAAAAAGAACATTCACAAGAAAAATGTTGCTAGACAGCAGATGAAAATCATGACAAATAATTCACATTAAAAAAAAAAACTATGCAATCAACTCTTACTTGGGATTTACAAAAAATATAATCATAAAATTTTATTGACTAGAAAAGGATAACAACTAAACTAGCAAAATCAATCACTCACCTCTGATTTATATTTTATTTTTTCTTCTTCTAACATATGTGCAAATTCTTCTTTCTGGTGTTCAAATTCTGATTTGAGAAATATATGTTCATAGCGAAGCTTATTATATTCAGCTCTATACTTTTCAACTTCCTAAATTATAAGGAGACAGCAATTTATCACAAATTTATAAATGAAATTTGTATTCACTCCAAAAATCACTTTTGCAAATATAAATAATTTTAAGTTACATTATATTCAGAGCAATTCTAAAAGTAAAACACAAGCTTAACAGAAGTATGAATAAACCTTGGAAAAGTTCTCATAACAAATATCCTACACACAAAATTAGTACATTCCTGAGAAATTACCAATAAAGCCAATTACCATTCAATCAACCTTATTTCCTCACTGATTCTCATAATAAAAATGTTGACAAGGTCAAAAGTTTTGACCTCTGGACTTAAAAAATAATATTTAAGAATGTAGCACACCTTTCAAAATACAGATTAAAAATTAATTTTATGATAAAATAAAAAATACCCCCCTAAAATTCAGACAGGATGAATTCAAAGTAGATAAAGGATATTCCCTGGCATACTCCAAGTCTGCTTCTCCACACAACGAAAGTTGCTGGGCATTCTGAATCTCAGTAAGAACTTAGACAAAAGAGCAGAAAAATGGAGGACACTCTATTTCAACATATATCAGAAAATGAAGTAGCAAGGAAGACTCCTAAAATACTCAGGAACCTGTAAACCTTCAGCTGACATATTTCTCTTCTAAGCCAGTTTACAAACAAAGAAAATGGGTTTTTTTATTTTATTAGAGACATACTTTGTTTTGATATTTCAAAAAATGCTTTTACTTCACTTGATCGCCTACCTTACTTAGGTCTAAGTGATTTTGTTTACATCCCCAAATTAAATCTACTCCCAAATCATAATGCTTTGGTTATCCATCAGAGGGATATTCAAAAGATGACCTGACCACACCAGTAAGCCATTTATAAAACAAGATCCACAACTATTTTGTGTCAAGGCAGCATCACCAGACTATAGCTTTCCAGAGGGGTCCATTTTGAAGTAACCAATACTTATTTGTACGTATGGTCAAGGCCCAGAATATTTGTTAAATAATACACATAAAATGCCTAATATAGTACCTAATATACTTCATGTCTGTCATCTTTTCCTGTCCCCTTTTTTAAACATTTAGTCATATTATACCAAGATTTCATATGAGGAAACTGCTCACAATCTGAAGGAAAAAACTGTAACAGATTTTTACTTTTCTGAGGTTGCATGAAATTCATTCTTTTGTTCAACAAATACTGAGCACCTATTGTATGCTAGGAACTGTTCTAGGAACTTGGAATATAACAGTGAACAAAACAGATAAGGCTTCTCCTCTCATGCAACTTATATTCCTAGAGATGGTAAAAGAGATTATAAAAAATAAGCACAATATATATTAAATAGCATATCAGAAGTTAGGAAGTACTAGAGAAAAATAAAAAGCAAAGCAGGCTAAATGGGGATCCAAAGGTCTAATCTAAGGAGAGATGGAAAAGGCAGGTTGCAATATTAATGGGGGCAGGGGTTGGACTAAGTACGCCTCGTTGAGGTGACATTTCAGCAAACACTTAAAAGAAATAAAGAAGTTGGCCAAGATGTATCTGGAGAAGCAACATATCAAGGCAAAAGCAACAGCTAGAGCAGACTCCTGAACTACAGCATTTCTGAGGTGCCAAAGAAACATCAAGGAGGCCAGTGTGGCTGGAGAAAAGGAAGTCAGAGGGATCCTGCAGTCTGATGCTGGGCAGACTCAAAGGCCACTACCGCCTGAGTAAGACGGGGAGCTATTGCAGGGCTTTGGGGAGGGGAACGATGCTTTTCATCAAGCTTTCCACGTGAAGATAAATGCACAGTTCATTCTGCATAAATTACTTACTTCATCCAGATTCCTAAAACGCTCTCTCATTGGAGTTTCTAATTCTTGTTGTATTTGGGCTTTCAATAATTCCAACTTTTGTGGAGTTAATACCTAATATGTAGAGAAACACAAACAATTCTAAATATTTAATCACAAATATTAAAACAAGAATTTGCAAAATTTCAAAGCCTTTCTATTTATGAAATGAAATGTAATTCATAGAAATTTCACAATATACCAAAGTTAACAGTAATCATTATATACATAGAACCATCTTTTGAAACAATACTTTAAGAATATCGATTTTAGGCTCTCTTCAGAAATGACAAAAATTCCATTAACATGAGGTAAAGACAGTCACTAATTATTGTTACTGTTAGGAATAACTACATTGGCAGCTAAGTATCATGTTGGATACAATGGCTATTAGCCTATTACCTAAGGCAAGCAAAATAAAGGGGTAATAATTTGGTATACCACGAAGAATTCAAAGACTTATTTTCAGTCAGAAAAAGCTGATAATTACTCTGATCACCAAAACTAATTTAGGCTCCTTCCTGTTACACTATCTTATAAAACACATCTTTCAAGGAGTAATTAACTATTTTAGTAAGCTGAAGGGCACAGTCTTTATTTACCAAAGTGTTCCCAACACCTCGAACTACTGCCTGACACATAGGAACCACTCATTTATTATTTCTAGAATGAACAAATGCTGGTTGCAAGAAATCCGAGTTTGTATTAATATTAATTTCTAAACACTAAGAAAAAGGTTTAATTCATTCATTTATTCATCTATACTCTAAATATTCCAAACATTTTGCTGAATCAATGCCTACTATATATAAAGCATCGTGCAACATACCGTTATTGGCATAACACACTGTTCTTAATACCTTACATGCATTAACTTCTTTAATCCCTGCAACAATCCACAATGTAGCTACATTATCATCCCCTTCGTAAAGAAATTGAAGCATAAAAAGTCTGACTTTCTAAAGATTACAAAATTTCACAGGAAGCATATCTTTCCCCATAAGAAGCTCAAACGCTCACGTGAAAAAGAACTTATACTTACAAATAACTTAAAAAATGGGAAATATAGGCTTACCAGACAGCTAAAGACAAATAGAAAAGATATTTAGGATAGAAAGAATGGCACATCAAAGGAATGAGCAAACTAAAACTTAGGTAGAACCCAAAACCAAATAATGGATAAAATTTTAAATTCCCTGGAGAAAAATGATGCTTAAAAGTGAGCTAAAGGGCCACACTAAGCAAATAGAAGAAATTTAGAATCTGGGGTCCCTGTGCATTAATGCTGGTAGCAATCTGTAGATACTGTAACAACCAAATGCCAACTAGGAGAGCTGCACCCTGGCTGGGAACAAATGGGAAAGAGGTGGGTGCCACAAAGTGGAAGGTTCTGGTATACCAGGTTCAAACTCTTATAACTGACTCAGTATTCAATAGTATTTACTTTTTTAAAAGTTTTTTACTTAAAATGAATAAATATATTTGCATAAAGAAAACAATTCAAACAAAATAAAATACTAAAAAACTAAATCCTCTTCTCACTTACGTCATCCACTTTCCCTCTCAGAGCTACAACTGTTAATTTCCTATGCTTCTTCTTAACACAACCTATAGATACATAAGCATATATACATATCACTTTTAATTTTTACATAAAGAAAAGCATACTATACACATTTCTTTGTACCTTGCTCATTCATTGAGGGTTTTTAAGCTTAAAAATGGCACTACCATATATATTGTAGGAAGAAGCAAGATGGATCAAAAGCTTTGCTGGGAGAGAACTGGTGGCTGTGGAAGGAAAGGCAGTGAATGAATGGGGCTAGAGAAACGAGACAGAAAGCTCTTGGTAAAATCTGGTTTATGATGTTAAGAGTCTGGATGATGGATAGCATCAAGAGTCCAAACTGAGGAGAGGTGGTAATTAAAAGGAAAAGATCAATAGGCAAAACTTATTTGGGTCCTGTTTCAAACAAACCAACTTTAAAAATAAGCAACCAAAACTGAGGTAAATCTGAACAAAGATACACTATTAAGAAATAATATTCCTTAAGTACATTTAGGTATGATAATGCTATTGTGATAATGCTTTTAAGTAGGGATTGCCTTGTACATAATAGAGACAAATGTTACCAAACAGAAAGAGTTCATCCACCCAGTGCTAGCAGAGCCAAACACTAAACACCAAGAATTGCAGTGGAGAAAGACTGGCTATTTTATTATGAATGGCACCGCCCAGAACAGGAAGCTAATGATCAAAGGCCCGAATGCCTTGATGGTTTCCAGACAAGGGGCTTTACAGAGCAAACATCACAAGTCACCATGAGTAGGGGTTTTGAGTCATGGTGATTGCTGATTGCTCAAGAGTGAGGTAAAGGCAGTAAATCATTGTTTGAGGTCTTGAGGTCGGCTTTGGTGTCCCTCAGTCTGGTTTCCTGAGGATGTGACCAGGGGTCATTCTGCTTTAGGGCTCAGGAACTGAAACACACCTCAGGCCATGATGTTATCTTTAGCTTAACAGAAACCCATACCTGTGACTCTTAGTCAAGGCCTGGCCATGGTTTCTGGCTGCCTCAGGGGGTTAATGACTGCTAAGGGAAAGGGCTAAGGCACTGAATAGAAAATATGTGTTAAATCAAATTATATATTGAATCAGGATCCTTGGTTTCAGTTGGTCATTCACTTTGTGGGCTGAAAATGTCTTAACAATGCACGTTACTAGGTTATCTTATGTGCAGGGGTAGAAACTATACATCCTGTGACTCTTACTCATTGTATGCTATTATCATGTATGCTCTCTTGGCTACTTACACCACCCCCCCCCAGTCTAATAGGCCCCAGGCTAAGCAATTTCTATGATGGTTAATAGGGTGCTACATGACTTCCTTCTTGTGGCTGCTAATCCAAAGTAGCATACAACCCCATTTTAAAGAAATTAATGATATTTTCTGTGTGGGGGGGGGGGTGTCTTAATTCCTCGGCTTCATATATAATCAAATACTTAGGGTTGAAAGATGATTTGCTTCAAAATGATCCAGAGGGGTTGAGGGAGAGCTAGGGGTGGGATTGGGTGTATGTGGGATGTGGGGTGGGGGAAGAGTTTAGAAGATAAAGCAAGACTGCCTCACAGATGGTAATTATCGATGCTGGCTGATGAGTATGGGGGATGCACCACACCACATAAACTCTATCGTAAATTATCACTTAATGTCTTCAATAGGTTCTCGGAAACTGTGACTTCAAGCTAAACAACTTATAACAAAACCAATTTCACCACAGGCTAATTGATATAAACAAAAGTTAAGTTCCTATGGCATATTTCTGGTCACAAAAATATCATCAAACTTCTAAACAAAAACCCAAAACACGTCTAATATTAAACACTGAAATAAATGTGAGCTATACATATATTTCAGAAAGATGTATAAACACAAGTAAGATAATGATTTCCCAACCCACTTATTCCAGTTCAGGGTTGCAGATGACTGAAGCTTCTCCCAGCAGCTCAGGGAGCAAGGTAGAAACCCACCCTGGACAGGACGCTCTTCCATTGCAGGGCACACTCACACACACACCCACGCTCACTCAGACTGAGACCATTTAGACACACCAATTAACCTCACAGGTACATACATCTTGGGATGCGGGAGGAAATCAGAGTACTCAGAGAAAACCCACACAGACATGGGGAGAAGCTTCAAACTCCACGCAAACAATGGCTCCAACCAAGAATTGACTATTTTTCTCATCAACGTTAGAATGAAATGACATTATGAAATGGCATTATTCAAAGATCTTTTGTACTTCAGATTTCCATAATCAAAAGTTAACTTAAAATAAAAGTGCTTCCACTTCCAAGATATGGAATAATAGAGACTAGATTTACTCTTTTGCCTGAAACAAATAAAAGAATGGATAAAATCAAACAACAGTTTTCAAGACACTGGACATAATGACATGAAAAAGATGTTTGAAAGACAGAAAACAAAGAAAGTGAGCTTGAGAAAGCTTCCAATGTCTCATGGACTCCCTGACATGAGGAAAGTCCAGCATGGAACTGAGAATCCAGGAAGACTAGTGTGGCTAGAGTCACAAGACAGGGTAATATGAGGAGTGTGGCACAGAAAGAAAATTATGAAGATCTGCGAAAGATCCCTCTTGATTCATTTAGTAGAGTATTGACCATCTTCTCATGCATGTAAGGAAAATACCTAAGGCCAGGAAAAGAACTACCTGAAAGGATTAGAGGCATGACTACCCAGAGTTATACACAATTAAGAACATTTCACTGTCCCAAAAGCCAGACTGTAAAACCTCATTTCACAGAGAAATTGGTAGAGTACTCAGAAGGGTCCCAGCAGTGGGAAATAATTAGCACTACACTAAATACTAATCTGCTCCCATTTAGCAAGACCCAAGGAGAATATTTATCAGAACACAAAATATCTAGCACTCAGAAAAGTAAAATTTACAATGTCTGGCATCCAATAAAAACTTACCAGGCATGAAACGAGCAGGAAAATACTACCCACAAAAATAGGAAAAGAAAATCAACCAACCAAAACCAACCCAGAAAATGTTGGAATTAGCAGACATTGAGCTAGTTATTATAACTGAATTCTATATGCTTAAAAAGCTAGATAAAAGAATAAACATGTTAAGATAAGGAAGATATGAAAAAGAACAAAACTAGACTTGAAGATAAAAACAACAACTTCTGGGATGAAAAATACACTGTATAGACTTAATGGCAGATTAGACACTGCAGGAAAAAAGATCAACAAACTTGAAGACATGGCAACAGAAACTATCCAAAATGAAACAAAGAGACAAAAAAGATTCAAAATAAACAGAATATCAGTGGGCTATGGGAGAACTTTAATTGGCCTAACAGTGGAATCCCCAAAGGAGATGAAAGAGGAGGCAAAAAAAAAGAAAAATTTTGAGATGCCAAAAAATTTTCTAAATTTGATAAAACTATAAACCCACAGACCCAAGAAGTCCAATTAATCCCAAGCATCAGAAAAATGAATAAAAGTGCAGAGGCCTGACAATCAAATTGCTCAAAATCAGCAATAAAGGGAAAATCTTAAGAGCAGCCAAGGGGGGAAAAGAAAGACACTGCATACACAGAACAAAGTTAAGGATGACAGCAAATTTTTATATGAAACACCGCACATGAGAAGACAGGAGAACAACATCTTTAAAGTATGGTGGGGGGGGGGGGGGGGCTTATCCAGGTAGATTCAATATTCAGCAAAAATATTTTTTAAAAACTTTTTTTAGGTATATAAGACCTGAAAAAAATTTCTCATTAGTAGATCTGCACTATAAGATGTTAATAATGAATGTCCTTATGACAGATGGAACTAGGATCTATACAAAAGGAATAAATAATGCTGAAATTGGTAACTACAAGGGAATCCTATGATCTATAAGGTCTCTAAAAAAAAGGATCTCCATTAGATTTTTTCTTTATTGTCTAAAAATCTTATTAAAAACAAGCACACATACAAGAAAGAAAACCCTATTTTCCCTCCTTACCCTCTCTTTCATAGCACACATACATCAGAGGCATAGACAGAATTAGAGGATTTTCCCCATGCCATTTTTGGAGGAAATTATGCTGTGTCTTAGACTTCTAATGGAACACTGCCACTACGTGTCTCAAAAGAAACTTACAAGAACGCTTCATCATCTAACAGTCTGTCTGTCACTACCTATATTAAATCTACAAAAAAAAATCTTTAACACTCCAACACTTGTCATATTAATATAAAATAGACCAATTATTTTTCAAAGAATGTTTTAATGTTTTAATTTAAGAGGGCAAATATTGCTGTGCCAGATAGTCTTAACAAATTAATGACTGAACCTGAGTAATACATTTTGCTCTGAGCTTTCTAGCAGCTAAATGAAATAGTAAACATACTGGGTTATACAGTTTTCATTGCCTGGCACAAAGAAAACATAAATTTTTGGTAAATTAATTTAAAATTTTTATCAGAAATGTTTCAAATGACTCCCATATTTTTTTTGAAAAAGGTTTTGCTAACATAATAACAATAATAGCTAACATGTTCTAACCATTTACCACATCAAAGCACTATACTAACACTTTCTATGTGTCTCATTTTCATCTTTACAGTCATCCTCTGAGCCAGGCACTATTATTATTCTCATTCACTACAAGTACATGTGACCCAGAATTATGCTTCAAATGAATGTCTTTTACATCGTTTTTCTATAAAAGCCAAAGGATTATTAAATCTCAACTCAGAAAAGGTATTTTGCAGGTAGACAAGATAATACATGTATATTTTTAAAATGATCATCTTTCAGAAACCTTCACTGAAATATTTCTTGCTGATCTTACTCTGTTGAATTTACTGAACTTAACTACAATTTGTACAAATTGCAAACATCCATTAAGCAAATAGCTCAAGTACTTCAATATATGTATGGATATGCATAGATGTTTCTTTAGCTAATTTTTGCCAGATAAAGATCACATAGGAACCAGGCATGTTTATCTTGAAAAATAGAAATTGACCAGATAAGTTATATTTTTCAGCAAACATTTGGGGAACTATCATGTGGAGAAATGTAACAAAGTTATTTTGCATAGATCCAAGGAACAATACAAGAAACCAACAGGGAGACCACAGGGAGGACGATTTCATTGCTCCAGTCCAGAAAAGGAGATGGATCACTTTAAAAGTTCACCGGGTTCAGTCTCATAAAAGTTCACCGGGTTCTCCCCCATGGCAGCACTGAAGCAGAGAAGGATGACCCGGGTGTCACAGGTGCTCCAAAAAAGAACTGTTCTTTGGATAGTGTATTAGTTTCCTAGAGCTGCCATAACAAAAAAAGCACAACCCAGGTGGTTTACAACAAAAGAAATTTATTGTCTCACAGTTCTGGAGGCTAAAAGTCCAAAATCAAGGTGTCAATAGGGCCATGCTCCCTGTGAAGACTGTAGGGTGAGTCCTTCCTTGCCTTCGTCCAAGCCGCTGGTGGTGTCTGGCGAGCCTCGGCATTCCTCGGCAGCTGCAGCACTTCAATCTCTGCTTGTCACCACAGGACATTCTCCCTGTCCCCCACCCATGTGTTTGTCTCTGTGTCTCTTCCGCTTTTCTTATAAGGAACCAGTTATATTGGACTAAGGGCTCACCATACTTCACTGTGGCCTCGTCTTAACTAACTATGTCTGCAAAGACCCTATTTCCACATGAAGATCACATTCTGAAGTATTGGGAGTTAGAACTTCAACATATCTTTTTGGGGGACACAATTCAACTCGTAATAGACATGAAAGAGAACTAGATAATTATCAACTCTAAGACACTGAGGCTCTAGGTACGTATGAAACAAGAAGTGTGACATTATATAGTATGAACAGAACAATTCTCATTCATTCTATTTATTTGTGTCATTCATTCCACAAATATTTTCTAGGCACTGTCTTGAGTACCAGAGACACACTGAAAAGAAGTTCCTGCCCGCCTGGGGCCTGCATTCAAATAGAATAAAAAATAGCCATCACTTATGAGTACCTACTATGTGCCACATGATGTACTAAAAATATGTTACCTCATTGGTCATCACAACAACCCCTATTGAATAACAACTTTTATCCCCTTTACCATAAGAGAAAACTAAGGCATAGAAACATAGCTATTTGTTGAAGGTCATCATCTTCCTGGTAAACTGACCCTTTTTCTCATCATCAAAATGTCCTTTTTATCTTTAGTGATACTCTGTCTTGAAGTCTATTTTATCTGATATTAATATAGCCACTCCAGTCTTCTTAAGCTTACTGTTCATGTGTGCTTGGTACAAACAAGCCTGTAGAGTTGCTACTCTCAAGAAACAGAGTAATTACATTTGCAAGGCCTGAAGAATACTTTCAATACCTTGGGTTCTAGTGCTCACAGATTCCATTCATACAGGCTTCTCAATCTTTGCAAAACAAATGAATGCAATTCTAAAAGCTTAAACTGCATTTCCCTCTGCAGTTTTTATTTTTTGTTTAAATGTCTCAAATATTCCTCAGAAGGAAACAGTAAGCACAGAGGAGGCTCCAACCCAAGCTTAGGGGTTGTGTTCCCAACAATGGATGATTTCAAGCAGATACTGAATGACAAACTTCTTCCAACACTGCTCTCCAAGAAATCCAGGAGATGGGTGATGTGCCATACTAGATCACTCGAAAGATGGCTTTTTACTTCATCAACTTATAACTCTGCTAGTAATAATGCCTTAATATTTGTACCAAACACTAGATAAGCAAAAATACACAGCTGGTACTATTTGGAGATTAAACGAATATAGGAAAATATCACTACTAATTTGAAATTTATAGTTAGTTTGGTGCAGAAGTTTAGCTTTGCTCTACTTCCTGGGAAAATTAAAAACTGTGAAAATTAACTAAAGAAACTGTGATCGGTACTTAAGTACCAATGATCTTTTGCTTTAGAGACTCCGTTTATCTTACACTGTACACATAAATTACGTGCATGTGTTATTTGTACAGTGTCTTTTAAGAAGCGCCTTAAAAATAACTATCAGTCTTTTTTAGCTTAATTTCCGTTACTATACTTAAAAGAAAAATAGTCAATCTTTCTTTAAAAAATATTCTTTAATTCTGAATTTTTATCAATTCAAACGGGACTTTCTCTCAATTGTTCTGAACAGTGAAATATTATTTAAATCAGAATAGGTAAGAGAATATAAGTTTACATAAAATAACAGTATCGTGGCTAAACCCTAGATGGTAGTGAACGTCCTAGAATATAAGAAAGAGAATTAACTTATACCAGCTGGAGATATAGCAAAATACTTATTAAGAATATAGAGAGAATTTACCAAATTTACCAAAATTACTTACTTCCACTAAACATCTGACTATTTTTATATTAACTCAAATATATTTTCTTACCTGCAGCTTCATTTCTTCTAAGTCTTTAGTTTTCGCTACTAATTCCTCTCTTAGCTCTTGAAGCAGCAGCTGCAGTTTTTCCTGGTTAGTTTGCTTTTCATTCAACAGGCGCTTGAGTTCGTTCTGTGACTTTATGTACTCATCTTGCAACCTGATTTTTTAAATTAGAAGAATTCAATTTTAAGCGTACCCTTTGCTTTCTAATTGCATTTCTTTACGTAGTCAACCAACACTGCAGAATAAGACCAAAATCATATATTCCATTAAAACTGCAAATATCTTTTCTTTAGAGTTTCATTTAATTATTAACACTGTAGTTTCAGAATGCAATTTTACTTTGAGGGGAAAAAACAAATTTAGCCACCCAGATACATTTAATTTCATATGTCTTGATACTTTCAAAACAAGACTCTTATAAATTCATAACCTACTTGATATCATGCTTAGTTTTTTTAAAAAAAAGAATTTTAAAGCAAAAAATTAGTGTATTAAAAGTTTTAAACGTATATACTGTGAAATAACAAAATAGTACTGTACATTCCAGAGCAAACATTCAAAAAAAGTTTTTAATCAAGCCCCTCACCTCCAAATGTAAGTAATTTACCTTGTGTGTTCAACTTTCAGAGTCTGATAATTCATTTTATGACGGGCACATCGTAACCTTTCATCAATTAACATATTTTGGAACTCAGAGTGAGAACCTGTCATCCCACTGTCTCCACCAGGAGGAAAACTGGTGGTAAAAGTGTCCATATTGGTAGGTGAGCTGACAACCATGTAAAAATAAATTCTGGTCTTCTTATTGTCTCAATTTTCTTTCCAAGGGTATTTTCCACTTCCTTCTTGCTGGGATAGAATCTGGGAGACCAATTTATACCTGCACAGAGAAATACACTTAATTAACAATCAGTGAACTTCCTCAAGTGTTATATATTTTTTATCACTTATTATTCTCATCATTTCTATAATAAAATTCAATTTTCAGATTTTCAACTGTTCAAAAAACAAAATGCAAGAATAAAGCTGAATCATACCTTAACAAGATTGCTCTACGTCCACACAATTTCCGTGACCACAAAGTCACATCTTCAAGTATTAAACTAACTAGAAGTACTGACTTCCAGTTTAGGTACTCCTGTATTCACAAACCCCAGATGTTTCCTGAAGCAACTGGGGTAAACTTCATGGGTGGATCCTAGTACAAAATCCATGCCCCAAAATCAAGGGAAAAGCCATTCAGAACTTGGTAAATGGCTGGGGAGAATCATAGTCTTCACAAAGATGACCTTCAGCAAGTAACTATGTCTGTGATTAATGTTACACCAGCTCTTTTATTTGACACAAGGTGAACTGTACTCAGGGTGTAGACTCAGATGAGAAATTCGTCAATAAATAAATACAGACCACATCCTACATGTTACGTATGCACTGTGCTAAGAACAGGAAACTAAATCACATCACCTATCCCCAAAAGCACTGACCCAGGATTACGGAAGTAACTAAATGTTTGTTGTATCAAAAAGTAAAAAATGATCACACAATGTAATATATAAATGATGTATTACAGAATTGTACACTTGAAACTGATGTAATTTTACTAACAATTGTCACCCCAATAAATTTAATTTAAAAAATAAGATGTTTACCTATATTTGAAAGTACAAAAAAATGATGACACTGTGTTCTTAGTGTAAATAATTAAACATAAATATTTTAACAAAGTAATTCTGTCCCCTTTAACTTCATTAATCTTTTTCAAAACTATTATTCTCACATATTTTTTTCCTTAAAAGCCTGTCTCAGTCATGGGTTATCATGAATTACCTTTTCTTACTACAAGAAAGGGTCTTTAGCTCAAATTACTTAAATTAGTCTTACTTGAAATATATCACTTCTGATAAATTAATGTGATGTCTGCATATTACATTAGAAGATTTTTAAACTAAAATTGGGATTACTTTGGTTTCCTATAAAATTGTATTTTAATAGAGGGAGAAAAAGGCCTCCAAGGATACTTTCTACCTTACTATTATGCTAACTGTGCACAGGACTCCATCTGTCCAGATGCAGAGTGCACTGCTTGTAGCAGCTGCCACAACATCATTCTGTCAAGAGTATACATTTGCCATAGAATTAATGAACTGGATCATGAAATTGACGTGGAATTTTGATTCTGCTCTTTGATCCAAATTAATTTTTAAGAGATAAAAACATACAATAAACCTAGCTCATAGTTTCTAATAATACAACTACAAGGCATTATAGGGTTTAATTTTAATTAGCTAAAAGCTTAAACTACCTTAGAAAAATCCAAAGCTACCCTTTATTTCCACTACTAGGGAAAGAAAGATTTCCAAGCTAAAATGAACATTTTTTCTTCTTTTTTATTCCAGTTGAATTGACAGTAAAATAAACATCCTCAATGACTCCTACTTTAAAACGGGAGTCAAGTCCCCATGGAAATAAAATTCACTAAGACCTAAACATTTTTGTAAAATAAAGCTAAAATGATTTATCTCCTTCCCTATTATGAAATCTACTGGAAGTAGTTTTCAGAACTTCACTAATTTCAGGATATCCCTTTCTCAATCACCACCACCATTACTTCATGTCCAATTCTACAAGGTGTGATAAAAAATATGGTAAATGTTTGAATTTTAAAAAATATTACAGTAAAAGACACACTGCCATTAATCCCCCTCAAAACACTCCCCCTCACTTGTAACACACTTATCCCATCACTCTTGCCACTTTCTGAAGCAGTTCTGGAAGTCCTCTTTTGTGACTGTCTTTAGTTGTGCTGTTGTGGCTGCCTCGTTGTCCTGAATCATTTTGACTTTGGGGAAGAGCCAGAAGTCACATGGTGCCAGATCCGGCAAATAAAGTGGATGAGGACACACCATGTTTTTATTTGACAGAAATTACTGTACCAGAAGCGATGGGTGACACGGATCGTTGTCATGATGGAGGATGATTTACGGCACACTTTAAAACACACCTTCTCTCAACTGTACCTCATACTTGATTGACAGCACCAAACAAGTTGAAACTTGTCACACACTGTTATTAAGTGTCAACGCGCCACTTCCCATATTGAAGATCCCTGCCTTTCTGTTGGATGGCACTCCGCAGCAACAGTCACCTTATTTTGTGATCACACCTTGTATGTATTGCCATCCTGTATTTTCCCAAACCAGAAGGATTTCTCCTGTTCCAAGAGGATATTTACCATTTCATCACCTTCTTATATGTTAATTTTAGGGACTAAGAAAGCTGGACTCCCTATCACACATCGCCAATAGGTATCACACACAAAATACATGATATACTTCCTTTAACATACACACACAAAAAAATAACACTGTTAATCTGCACACGCACACACAAGAATTAATACTAACCTTCCTGGAAAGTTACCTGTATCAAAATGATAAATCTGCTTAACCACTGGCCCAATTTATTCTATGAAAATAGTTGGATGAATACCCCAAAATAATTATATTAGAATTTCCTCTGCAACAATGTCTTTAATTTAAATAAAGAAGAATCAGAAATAACCTAAACTTCCATAAATAAAGGTACATTTATACTATGCATTAAAAAGGATAAGTTACGTCTCTCCCAACTGCCCCCACAGAAAGATGAAGATTATGAATGACAGATAAACACACGTACATACTTACACATAGTCAAATAATATACACCAAGTTGACAATAATAGTAACTTCCGGAGAAATAATGGGGGGACTCCTCCATAGGACAACTTCTTCCTTTTACTTTAATCATTTTGTTAAATTTTCTTTTAAATAATTACAAAAAAATTTTCAGATGATATTCAAGTTGTGTTAAACCAAATTCATCATCCTTGCTTTCAATCTGCCTTTAACCTGATTTTCCAGCTTCTGGTATTGATACTAATGTTATGCTACCATTCATTCACACTTAACACTCAAAACCCTATCGTTCTCTCTCAACATCCCAGATAAAAACACCAAATACTCTTCTTTCAAATGCATTCCGTTCTCTCCATTCCTAATTAACCACAAAAAGTCAGGCTCTTATCACTTTATAACGACTTCATCATTAGAGCTTTTTGTTATTCCTGCTTCCAATATTTTCTCTCTGGTCTACCCCACAAAGCACTGCCAGATTAATATTCAACAATTTTGTTTTGACTTCTCACTCTTACTCTAAAGTTCGAGACAAAGTCAAAAGCTCCAGTATTTTAAAGCCCTACACTATCAGCCCCATTCTACCTTGTTTAGTCTCATTTCCTACCATCTACCAAAAATATCCTACTCCAGTTATCCCCTGAACAAAACTGCACATCACGCCTTTGTTCATACAGCTTTTGTCTGGGTTTATGAATCCTACACCGATAAAAAATACTATGACACGGACTATAGTCACTAACTGTTCTCTACTTCTGTGCTGATTGGATATGAATGGGCTTAAACACAATAGTTAGATTAGATATTGGAAAGAACTTCTTGCCTCAGACTTAAGTTATGAGCCACTGGGTTACATCTGCCAATAGCTTATTTCAGAATTTTCTCCTTTAGAAATATTTAAGAATCACAAAAAACTATCTGCCTATTTGTGTGAGTCTTACCAAGGTCAGACTGAATTTCATATCTGTTTTTAAGTATTTTGCACATATAACATATTCAGTTCTCCAGTTTAGTAGTAATCACGTTATCGATAATAACCTTTGAAAATCTAGGTATGAGAGTCTTCCAAATAGATATCTAGTGTCATATGTCAAAGATAGAAAGGCCTCATAAAACACAATTCCTTCTCTGACCTTCAAAAGTGGTTCCACCATTCTATAGTCAAGGTTACAAAGAAAGAACTTCTATTTTTTATATTAATTCTATAAGGAGGCTTTTAGCTAAAAAGAGAAAACCCCAACTCAATTACCTTAACTCTATGGGAAAAAAAAAAAGTATTATCTATCTCTTATACCAAGAAATATGAAGATAGTCTTCTATTTCAGGTAATAAAGGACTAGGTAATTTGGATCAAGCCTCCTGCTAAGAACAATAAAAGCTGGATACATTATAGGCTGCCTCTTAGGAATAAGAATAATTTAAAAGAAAGATACTAGACTAGGCCTCAAATTGCTCTAAAAAACAAGTTTATAAATAAAAACTGGCTCCCCCCAAAAAAGTCCATGGGATGATAAAGCAATATAAATTAAGGCCACACACACACACAGAGACAGACAGACAGACAGACAGACAGACACACACACACACACACACACACACACAAATGGACAATAGAAAAACAAGGGTCTCACTATTACAGTTATCAGACAATGGTTCTCAAATAAAATTTTATATATTATTATTGTGTACAAGGCAACAGAAAATAAGGTTGAGAATTTCAGAGAATTAGAAACCATAAAAAGAAATCAATGGAAAGTCTAAAAATGAAAAATGCTAACTAAGAGCTCAATGAGCGGGTATAAGAGCCCCAATTATACATAGTTTAAGGAGGAATTGGGAGATAGCATAAAAGAATATATTCAAGTAGAAAGAGAAAATACAGAAAAGGAAAGAAATACAAAGAATAAAGCTTGAAATGTCCATTCGTTTGAACAGACGTGCAATTGGAGTCACAGAAGGAAAGGAGAGAAAGAATAGAGCAGAATCAATACCCCCCCCCCCAAAAAAAAAGAAGGGGGCCGGACAACTTCCTCAAACTGGAGAAAGACAACTCTTAGATTCAAAAAAGTCCTACAAACCCCAAGCACATAAATAAAAAGATATCCACACATTAAGACAGCTAAAAAACAAAAACCATGGGAAAATCTTAAAATCAGCCAGAAAGAGACAAAGTGCCTTCAAATAAGCAACAAAAAGACAGGACTGACTTCAACCATAAAAGCCAAACACAATGTAATATTACCTTTACAGTTCTAAATAAGTAACTGCCAAACTAATATGCTCCAAATACAGAAAAAAAAATTACACACATACAAGAAAAATTCTTAGATGAAACAGAAATAAAGGAAGATAAATGAAAACTATAAATATGTGTATAATTCTAACTGAATATTGACTGCATAAAATAATATCATGTGGATTTTAACATATATAGACTTAAAATACATGATATAAATGGTATATAAGTTAGTAGAGGTAGAATTATAAGTACTCTAGAGTCCTTGCACTTTATTGGAAAAGGCAAATATTAATTGATAGAAGTATCAATTATATTACTTTAATAAATCAAACATGCATATTGTAATCTCTAGGAAAGGGACTGGCAAAATTATAGCCCATTGGCCAAATCTGGCCTGCAGTCTTTTTTGTATGGCCCCAAGCTAAAAATGTTATCTCCTTTTTTAAGTTTTCTTTTAAAGAAAGAATGAACATAGGTGCAAAAATCCTCAACAAAACATTAGCAAATCAAATCCAACAATGTATAAAAAGAATTATACATCCAAATCGAGTAGGAGTTGCTCATATGTGAGGCATGCAAGGCCGGTTCAACATTCAAAGATCAATTAATGTAATCCACGACATCAACAGGCTAAAACAGAAAAATCACATGATCATATCAGTGGATGTAGAAAAGGTATTTGACGAAATCCAACACCCATTCATGATAAAAGCTCTCAATAATTTAGGTAATAGTGGGGACCTTTCTCAATTTGATAAAGAACATCTATAAAAAAACTACAGCTAACATACATAATGGAGAGATAATAAAAGCTTTCCCACTAAGATCAAGAACAAGCAAGGAGGTCCCCTCTCCCCACTCCTTTTCAACATCATATTGGATAGAGGACTTAATACAGCAAGACAAGAAAAAGAAATAAAAAGCATATGGATAGGGAAGAAAGAAATAAAACTGTCGTTGTTTGCAGATGACATCACTGTCTATGTAGAAGATCCAAAAGAATCAATAAACAAAACAAAAAGATCTCCTGGAACTAGTGAGCAATTACAGCAAGGTTATAGAATACAAGGTTAATATACACAAAAAAAATCACTTACCTATATATCAACAATGAACAAATGGAATTTGAAATTTAAAACACAATACCACTTACATTAACACTGCCTCCAAAATGAAATAGGTATAAATCTAACAAAATATGTACAAGATTCATACGATGAAAATTATAAAACTGTGATAAAAGAAATCAAAGGGGGACAGATATTCTATGTTCATAGATAGGAAGATTCAATGTTGCCAAGATGTCAGTTCTTCCCAACTTGTCAGTTCTTCCCAGCTACAATCCCAACAAGTTATTTGGTGGATATCAACAAACAGATTCTAAAGTTTACATGGAGAGGCAAAAGTCCCACCATAACCAACACAATACTGAAGAATAAAGTCAGAGGACTGACAATACCTGACTTCGAGGATTACTTTGAAGCAATGGTAAATAACACAGTGTGGTACTGGCAAAAGAACAGACGAAAGTAGATCAATGGAACAGAATAGTGAGTCCAGAAATAGATTAACACAAATACAGTCAACTGATGTGTGACAAAGGAGCACATATAAAAATAACGCAATGCAAAAAAAAGGAGACCGAAGCACAAACATTATACCCTTCATAAAAGTTAGCTCAAAATGGATCACACACCTAAATGTAAACTGCAAAACTATCAAATTCCTAGAAGATAATATAGGAGAAAATCTAAACAACCTTGGATATGGCAACGACTTTATAGATACAACAGCAAAGGAAAGATCTATGGTAAGTTAGACTTCATCAAAATTAAAAACTTCTGCTCTATGAAAGATACTGCCAAGAGATTGAGAAGAGAAGTCGCCAGACGGGAGAAAACATTTGGAAAAGACATATTTGATAAAAGACTGTTATCCAAAATATATAAAGAACACAAACTCAACAATAAGAAAACAAACAACCCCATTAAAAACTGGGCCAAAGACCTTAACAGACATCTCACCAAAGAAGATATACAGATGGCCAATAAGCATATTAAAAGATGTCCATCATCATAAGGGAATTGCAAATTAAAACAGTGAGGTACAACTCCACACCTGTTAGAACTGACCCAGTTCCAAAGGCTGACAGCACTTACTGCTGGTGAGGACGTAGAGCAATAGGCCTCTAATTCATTACTCTGACCTATGATCCAGCAACAGCACTCCTTGGTATTTAACCAAATGAGCTGAAAACACATTCACACAAAAATCTGCATGCAGATGTGTCTAGCGGCTTTATTCATAACTGCCAAACTTGGAATCAAGCAAGATGGCCTTCAGTAGGTGAACAGATGAACTGTGGTCCATCCCAAGAATGGAATACTAACCACCCCTAAGACTCAACCCTAAAAGGAAAAGAGCTATCAAGTCATGAAAAGATAGAGGAGCCTTAAATGCATATCACTAAGTAAAAGAAGCCAATCTACAAAGGATACATACTGTAGGATACCAGCTATACCACATTCTGGAAACAGCAACACTATGGAGACATTAAAAAGATTAGTGGTTACCAAGGGTTAAGAGAAAGGAAAGAATGAATAGGCGGAGCACAGACTTTTTAGAGCAGTGAGACTATTCTGTAAGATACTGTGATTATAAAATACATGCCAAACTACATTTGTCAAAACCCACAGAATGTAAAACACCAAGAGTGAACCCTAATGTAAACTATGGATTGTGGGTGACAATGATGTCAGTGTAGGTGCATCATCTCTAACAAATGTACCTCTCTGCTGTGGGATGGTAATACTGGGGGAGACTACGTATGTGGGGGATCAGGCAAGGGGTATATGGTGCAGAGCTAACCCTCTGTACTTTTGCTCGACTCTGATATAAATCTAAAACAGCTCTAAAAAAGGATAGAAGGGAGGGAGGGAGAAGGGAGAGAAGGAAGGAAAGAATACGAGGTGTGATCAAACAATACGGTGAACGTTTAAATAAAAAAATTATTACAGTAAAAGGCACATTGCCATTAATCCCCCTCAAAATACTCCTCCTCACTTCAAACACACTTATCCCATCGTTCTTGACACTTTCTGAAGCACTTCTGGAAGTCCTCTTTCGTGACTGTCTTTATTGTGCTGCTGTGGCTGCCTCGATGTCCTGAATCATTTTGACTTTGGGGAAGAGCCAGATCTGGTGAATAAGGTGGATGAGGACACACCGTAATGTCTTTATTTGACACAAATTGCCATATACCATAAGCAATGTGTGACACAGAGCATTGTCATGATGGAGTATAGTTTACAACACACTTTAAAACACACCTTCTCTCAACCGTAGCTCACACCTGACTGACTGCAGCGAATAAGCGGAAACTTGTTACACACTGTTACTGAGGTTCGACGCGCGCTTCCCATGTGGAAGATCCCTGCCTTTCCGTTGGAAGGCACTCGGCAGCAGCAGTCACTGTATTTGTTGATCACACCTCATAAATGACAGAAAGAATATATGGCCTGAAGAATCTAAAATATTCACTGACTCTTCATAATAAAAGCTTGCCGAACCCTTCTCTAGGATAACCACTAGAGAATGCTAAAAGGATGGAAAAATTAAAATTACTCAAACACTCTAAATAGGGTTTCTCAACCTTTGCATTACTGATACTTTGGACCAGATAGTTCTTTGCTGTTGGGGGCTATCCTATACTTTGTAGGACATTAAGCAGCCTTCCTAGTCTCTACCCATTAGATGCCAGTTGCACCACTCCCCCAACGTGTGAAAAACAAAAGGTCTCCACTTTGCCACATGTACCCTAGGGGGCAAAATCACCTCCACCTCTCCTTTGAGAATCACCCTTCCCCTGAGAATTCCAAATAAAATCAAAAGTAGGCAAGCAGGGAGGTAAGAGGGAACATAATACAAGTAGAAAATGGAAACAGTAATACAGTAGATTTAGACTAACATATCAGTAATTAAAGTATATAGAGTAATGCTTTAAATAAAAAAGAAATTTAAAAAACATAACCCAATTATATGCCTTTTTTACAGGACATTTTTAAAACATAAGGGCACAGAAAGGTTGCAAGAAAAGAAGGGGAAAAGATAATGTAGCCGTTAATCGAAAGAGATATTATTAGTATGTACCTATAATTATATTACATAATATAACTATATTGTACAACATACACAATTTAACTGTATGTATAATATATAACTATATTAATATCAGATCAAGTTGATTTTTAAGGCAAAAGAACTAGAGATGAAAAGCGACATTTGTAATGATAAAAGGTTAGATACACCAGAAAGATGTGACAATTTTAATTTATATACACTAAATAGGTATGGCAGAAGTGGTCAGAACTACAAGGAAAAAGACAAATTCACAATCATAGGGGAATTTAACCACTATTCCTAGTAACTAATAGAACAAGCAGAAAAAAAAAAATCAGTAAGAATATCAACAATTTAAACAACACAATTAACCAGCCTGACCTATATAGAAAACTGTACCCAATAAAACATAGAAAACATATTCCTTAAAAGTCACATGTTAACATTTATAAATATCAACCACATGCTGGGTCTTAAAAAAAAAATCTCAAAAATTTTAAAAGACCAAAATTATACAGAAGGTTTTCTGACTACAGTGCAACCAAACTAAAACTCAATACAGAAAGGTAAACTGGTAAGGTGACAGGTAAAAAGGTAAAAGCTTAGAAAGTAAGAATACATTTCTAAATAACTTGCAAATCAAAGGTCACAATAGAAATTAGATAATATCTAGAACTAAATGAAGCTGATGTCACATCTTAAAACCTGTGGGAAAAGACTGCGGCTTGCAGGAAAATGAAGCAGCTGTGCACTTCCCTGTAAACCCCAGTAACATAACTAGAAGTCCGGAGCATTATATTTGACACACCTAATACAACTCTAAAAACTGGAGACTAGAAAGCAGACCGACTGAGGACTTCAGGATATAAGAACTAACACAGTGGTGGGTTCCATGTTTTCTTTTCCCCTCATATATGCCCAATTTGGAGCTGAAGAAGAAGGCAATGGATTCAAACCAAAAAAAAAAAAAAAAAAAAAAAAAAAAAAGAAAGAAAAAGAAAACGCCTGCTCTTTAACCAAAGTAACAAGAAAAGGGAAACCCAGCAAGATTAAAAAAAAAAATTAAAAATTAAAAATTAAACAATAACAAGCTACTCCAGGCAAATACTACACAAAAAACCGTGGCTCCACCCCATCCACACAACCAAAGGCCAAGTGGGGAGGCCAGGTTTGTAAGAAGGTACCCCAGTTCCCTGCCTGGATAGTATACAAGAAGGCTGAGTAAAAAGTTGGGACTTCACCCCTGCTGATACAAAAGCCTCAGGCTCCAGCCATGTCAGTGGAAACCACGTGGGAAACCTGAACTTTCACCCCCACCCACAGGCAGGAAGGAAAAGCACTGCCCATCCCTGCTGAAGTGCTGTCAGACACGGCCTAGTGGAAAGTCAGGCCTGGAACCACCACACAGCAGGAACAAGCCAACCTTTTCAGGGTGTCAGTGGAGATGACCTGGGGAGACAACTCCACGCCCCCCAGCAATGATGACCTCCTGACATGGGTGTCAACAGCGGCCAGCTGGGAAACTACCTGGCACACGGCCACGGTGAGACAGCACTTCCTCCTTTCAAACCCTGCCAAAGCAGTATCAGAAACAGCCAGCCAAAACAGAGGGTTTAAATAGGATCCAGAGTCCCATAACGTAATACCACAAATGTGCATGTTTCAATGGAAAATCACTAGTCATACCAAGAAAGAGGAAAATCTGAAATGAAACGTAAAAAGACAACTGATAAATACCAACGCTGAGATGCCAGAGATGTTACAGTTCTCGAGGATTTAAAGAAGTCGTGATAAAAATGCTTCAAAGATTGATTACAAAAAAAGCTTGAAATAAAGGAAAAAAGACAAAGTTACAGAAAAGAAATGCAAGTCTCAGCAAAGAACAGAAGACATAAAGAAGAACCAAGTAGAAATTTCAGAACTGAAAAATACAATGACCAAAATAAAAGTCTAAGTAGATGAGCTTAACAGCAGAAATAGAGAGGAAAGAGAAAAGAATGAATGAACTGGAAAATGTACCAACAGAAATGACTCCACAATAGAACAGACAGAAAATACATAAAAACTAACAGATGCTCGGGGACTTGTGGGACTAAAACATCTACCATTTGTATCATCAAAGTCTGATTCCATTTATATAAAATATCCGAAATAGGTAAATCCGTACCGACAGAAAGCAGACTGGTAATTGCCAGGCCAGGGAAGGGGGGAGAAAGGGAGTGACCGCTTAAATGGCACAGTTTTCTTTGGGGCGATACAATGTGTTGGAACTAGACAGAGGTGATCCTGGTACAACACTGTGAATGTACTAACTGCCCCTGAATTGTACACTTTAAAACAGACAATTTTATGTCATATGAATCCTACCTCAATAAAAAAAGAGAGAAACTTAGCAAAGTAGAAACTGAGAGGCACATCAAGTTGACAAAAGGTACGTATGAGAACACAGCAAACAACAAGCTCGAGAACTGGATAAAGACAAGGATGCTCGTGATCACCAATCGTATTCAGCACTGTACTGAAGGTCTGCAGCACGACAACGGAGTAAACTGTAGAATAAAAAGAATGGAAAAGGAAAAGCAAAGCTTTCCTTATGTATAGGTGTTCTGATGCTACATGTAGAAAATCCAAAAGAATTTACAGAGAATTCATTAGAAGAAGCAAGTTAATAACACTGCTAGATAAATACACAAAAATTAATTGCATTCTATATCCCAGCAACAAAATGTTTAAAGTCTTCACAGCATCAAAAAAATCAAATATCTAGGCAAAAGATGTGCAAACCATTATATGAAAAATGTATGGCTACCCATTAGAGAAACTACATTTGAAAGACATAAATTCTTTCCAACTGACCTACAGATGATGCAATACCAATCAACATGTAAGCAGGTAGGGGTGTGTGTGTGTGTGTGTGTGTGTGTGTAAAGTTTCACATGTTGATTCAAAAATTTATATGGAAATACAAAAGGCCAACAAAGGCAGAAACAATTTTAAAGGACAAGCTAGGAGGACTTTGTGTATAACTCTGTAGCAAATAAAATGGTATGGCACTGACTTAATTATAGACAAAGAGATCAACAGAACAAAATACATTCCAGAAACACACTCACCCACATAAGACGTTTAATTTAGAACAAAGGTGGTTTTGCTGAATAGTGAGAAAAAGAAAGTCTCCAATAAAAGGTGCTGGGACAACCAGATCACCTCGTGGGAAAAAAGAAACCGGGTCCAACTTTGTGCTACACACTAAAATTAATTCTAGTTAAACTAATGTGAAAAAAAGCGAAGGAACCAAGGAGCTGGAATATAGGAGAACATCTTCAATAACTCCGGGTAAAAAACAAACATACCCAGAAGGCAATTCCCTGAGCACTTTTTGTTTCAAGCCATTTGGATATCTTCTTTTGTGAAATGTCTATTTGAATCTTTTGCCCCTGTTTTTCTATTGAACTGTTTGTCTTTTTACATACTAATATGTAGAAATTCTTTACAAAATTAAAATCAGAATTAGAAAACCAAAAAGAAAGCATAACAAGTTTGGAGATGAGGGGAAGCAACAGGTTATAGTGTAAACTGGCATATACAATACAATATCCACTTAGGAAAAAAACAAGTACTATCTACTAAAGTTAAAGAAATACATATACTGTGACTTCAGTAATTCCTCTACTTGATACAATACTGAAATATAAGTACAAGTGCACCAAGAGATTTGTTGGAATAATACTGTTCATAGAGGAATTATTCCCAACTGAAACCTACAAACAAACCAAATGTCCATTAACAACTGGAGAAACAAAATTCAGTATAACAGAAGTAGTACTACACAGTATGACGATGAAAATAAGCTACAGCTATACCGTGTTTCCCCGAAAATAAGACCTAACCAGAAAATAAGCCCTAGCATGATTTGTCAGGATGACATCCCCTGAACATAAGCCCTCATGCGTCTTCTGGAGCAAAAATTAACATAGGACCCGGACTTATTTTCAGGGAAACATGGTACTCCACATAGGTGAATGCCAAAACATATCATGCAAAAAAAAAGAAAGAAGTCGGACACAAAAGAATACATAATAAATTATCCCAAACATAAAGTTGGTAAAAAAAAAGCTAAATACAGGCAAAACTATCATTATTTAGAGGATAAGTGCTTAGGTTAGTTTAGGTTGTAAAACTATAAAGAAAGGAGGTAATTAATAGAAAAGCCAGGACAGTGTTACCTGTGAAAGCCTGGCAGTGTTCTAATTCTCAGTCTTTGTCATCGTTACACGGAGGTTTACTTTGTAAATCACTCAGATAGACAGTCTTTGTGTACTTTTCTTCATATGCACTATAATTCACAATTTTATAAAAAGATTTAGAATTTAAAATTTTTAATTTCTAACTTTTATTCAAAAACTTGGCTCTATATCATTAAAAGAAGGATGGTCTTTTCCATCCTCCTGCCAGCACATGCTGTCGGCGTAATTCTCTTCCTGGTTGTGAGGCTACTACAGTTTCAGACATCATATGGATACATAGTAACAGTCAGAAAAAGGACCATTTCTCCCAACAGATGTCTCGTTTGTTTACAGTCTCTTTGATTTTACAGTAAAATTTACACAGAAAGAAATGCATAAATTTTAAGTATACCATTCCATGAGTTCACAAAGGAAGAACCCAAGAGGTTTCCACTGTTTAAATATATCAATTTTGTTTGTCCATCCTCTTACTGACGGGCATTTGGATTGCTCCTGGTTGTTATGTTAGTTATTACCCTGCTTCCCTGAAAATAAGATCTAGCCAGACAATCAGCTCTAATGTGTTTCTTGGAGCGAAAATTAATATAAGACCTGGTATATTATATTTATTATATTATATTATGTTTATTATTATATTATATTGTATTATATTATATAGACCCAGTCTTACATTGTAGTAAAATAAGACAGGCTATTATATTAATTTTTGCTCCAAAAGACGCATTAGAACTGAATGTCTGGCTAGGTCTTATTTTCGGGGGAAACACGGTATAAATAAAGCTGCTATGAACATTCTTGTATAAGACTTTTTGTGGACATGGTTTCATTTGGAGAGAGGGGCAAATATCTGAGTGAAACTGCTAGATCTTGGAGTATATGTTTATAAGAAAGTGGCAAATCTTTTTCCAAAGTAGTCGTACTAGTTTTCACTTCAAACCACAACATGAGATTTGTTTGCTCCACAGTTTTGCCAATATTTGCTGTTGTCTGTTGCTAAAAGACAAATTTATGCACATTAAAACTTTCAAGAGTTTATTCCAATCAGGCAGCACCCAACTGACAGGACTCCACCAACAGGAGCTAATGGAGATGTGGAAGCAAAGCAAGAAATCATTTGGCCACAAGCTTAAGGAGCTGCCTTATTTGGGAAAACCTCGCTGGCTGTGACAGGTTGTTCTTAACTTTCATTTTCTTGGATGAGTGTATGGATTCTGGCTCAGGCTTTGGTTTGCTTACAAGACTACCAAGGCCTTAGAGCCTCAGACTAATGGCTTCCTTGTTTAATTACTTAAACAAGGTCTTTTTTTTTTTTTTAATTTTAGCCATTCTAGTGAATGTAAAGTGATAGCTCATTGTGGTTTTAATTTGCATTTCCCTGAAGCATTTTTTCATGTATTTAATGGCCATTCATAGATCTTAATCTAAAAGATCTTTGCTTTAAGAATGACCACAACAAAGAATGTTCACTTTGCAATGGGTAAAATGTGAGATAGCTACTTGTATATTAGAAATGGAAACAACTTTGAAATTTATCTCTGTACGCTGACTACTGTAGCTTCCTGGGCACACACTGCTGTGTTCCACATCCATGTCTTGGCAGATACTAATTTCCTTGCCCAGAAGGTCTTTTCCATCCCTCTGCACTCTGATCTAGTAAATTCCTAGTCAGCCTTCAAAACGCTGACCAAGAATGCATTACTTTCTCCATGAAGTGCTTCCTGACTCTCTCAAACATACAGGTAATTATTCTGTCTTCTAATTTGTATTTTAGTTTATGTAACACATGCAGTCTAACTTCCTCCAGGGCAAGAAACATGTTTTACTCATCTTGATACCTCCAGTACCTAAAATAAACACAGGCACATACTAGCTCAAAAATATCAAATGAATGTGTTCACCATTCTAATGCTACTTTAGCCTTGACTCACTTTTGTCATCCATATTCAGTAACTGAGGCTGCCAGACTCTATTAGGCTGAATGCTGGCCCCAAAAAGATGTCACTTCCTAATCTCTGTAGCCTGTGAATATTACCTAATATGGGGAAAAACAGTGATTAATTTAAGGCTCTTAAAGGGGGGAATTGATCCTGGATTATACGAGTGGAGCCTAAATGCAATCACGTGTATCAGATGAGGTAGAAAAAGAGTAAATAAAAGTGAGCCCGAGGGGGACATCCCCTCCCTAGGGACCACCCAGACTCAGCCCCTAGAGATAAATTTTTCAGTTGAAACATCCTTAGAAAAAGGAGGTAAACCCCCAACCAGGAATAATCTAGTTTTTGTCGCCTGCGCAGACTGCCTGAGCCTGCCCTCAGCTTGAACTCCAGCTTCATTATAATACAATTAGAATAAAATGAACATTACAGGCTTGCCACCACCACCCTACCCTCGTGGGATTTTCTATATGCATTCTGGGCAAGAGCAGAAAGAAACTAGTTGTATAACCTGCATATATCTAGCAAATGACCTGTCTATACAGCACATCTCCTGCTGTAAGAAAATCTACCTACCCTTTCCTGTATGAGAAAAAGCTCACCTGAAGTTAGGTGCAGCTGTCCGCTCGAGACTGCCTCTCTGCCGCCACCTTTCTTCTTAAATAAACTTTCTAACTTTTGTTCCTTTTGAGTCTGTGAATTCTTTCACTTTTTGCAAAAGGCCAGGGGTTAATTCTATGCCAGTACAGTATCCTTTTAGGACAGAGGCAGAGGGAGTTTTGACACTGAGAACAGGCATATGATCAAGAAGGCAGATGGATGTGGCCACAAACCAAGGAATGCCTGGAGCCACAGAAGCCAGGAGAAGCAAGGACAGGACTGTCTCCTAGAGCTTTTGGGGGGAGTACGGCCCTTGATTTCAGACCTCTGGTCGTCAAACTGAGCAAATACATTTTTGTTAATTTACACCACCCGGTATGTGGTACTTTGTCATTATACTCATAAGTAATTAATACATTCACTTTCTCTTCAGTATATATTTTCATAATGAAATTTACCCATAACCAAAATTTCTATCACAATTTTAAATTCCTACCATGATCAGGCTTTTCCGATTTCAACCACTCAATATATGGGTATCAATTACTCACAGAACATCTAAATATGTATTAGGCACACAAACTATATAATAAAAGAAACAATTCCTATTGCACAGAGTCAATAAAGAAATTCATAACGTAAATTTTAAAAAGTACACAGTTTAAACCGCATTTTTTTAAAAAATGAAACCGGTTATTTTGATGACTAGTCTCTGTGAAAGGCAGTTTTTAAAAGACAGCACGACCCTCCAAATACTTCATCTTCCTCTCTGCAACTATTACTATCACATAACCAGACCCACATGTCCTTCCAACTACTTGTTTTGACCAGCCCCAGCTCTGCGAACCGCCATAGGACATTTTCTTTTGTACAGGAACTGTATTTCTTTAGCACTGGTACAACGTCTGCTCCCCAAAATGGCAATTCAAAATATTCTAAAAGACAGCTGCTGATAAGCATGGAAAGCTTCCAAAACACATTCCATTAAGAAGCACATGCTATGCCTTTGCACATTTCAAAACAATCCTTCATTACATGCCCCCAATGTGAATGTTGTTTTTCAGGGAGAACCTACATCAGGCATTTTCACTTATCAGCAAAAGATAAGAAACGAATTTCTTTAAAATCCAGAGAGAATCCTACACTAGTCACCGAAACAGCCTTTGGATGGCTAGCCAAGGTGTCTTCGTATATAAAAAATGCCACAGCTTGACACCCTGCCAAACCTGAAGTGCAGCTGGGAGCAGACCCTTCAAAGCCCTGGTAAGATGCCAGGCCCGTAATTATGACTTAGAGGAAAACAGGAGGGCAAGGCAAGAGGCAGGGAAGAAGATATGTTTTAGAGCGGTTAGCAGTCAACCACTAAGCACTCTGAATTAAAATGTTATTCTATTCTTATAATTGCACTGTCTGCCTCTGCACAGCTTAATTCACACAAAGGAATACTGGAAAGTAGGATATAGTAACCAGTCAAAGTCAAATGCTTAGTAATAAATTATAAAAGTCTCTGAAAAGTTGTGATCCGAACCACAAGGACGACTGTTGCTCAAACCATACTTCCAACTCATTGCAATGTTTCTCCGTGTAGGCTCTATTACGTGTAACAGGAGGGCTTGCCAAAAGGTCTGTCAGCACTTAATACCTCTGTGCAAGTTGTAGAGTCTTCTTTGCTCACAGTCCCATATTTCTCCTAAAATAGAAAAGGCTACCATATGGCTCCTAACACAAAATGAAGGTTGCCTACTCATCTAACCATGTAACTTGGAAACTATTTGTGTTTTAAATAAATACTGATTTAATTTAATTTCCATGAGATTTATGCCTTAGTCTGAAAAGTTAAGGGAAAAAATCGGTATGAGTTCCACCTGATATTTTTACTGGAGTTAACAGAAGCATTCTCTTTTTCATCTTTGAGAATCTGCTAAAAAGAAAGTATAAAATGTTTCAGAGCCAGAAGAGGGAGATAAATAAAAGCCATCCTCAAGACATACAAGCTAATTTTAAAACCATGTATCTTTTTCTTTAAAAAAGCAATTAAACAGTAAGTATTTATTGATAGGCTACTGTACCATATTTACTGGGTGGTCTACGTATACTAAGAGGGCTTTGAAGGAGACATAGAAATACACAGACCACCCTGTTAAGCAGACTTCTGAGCAAGAAGGAGCCTGCCCATTTTCAGAGTATTACGGACATTTTCTAAGTGCCTATTATATGCAAGACACTTTGTTGGGTACAGGAATACAGAAATAAATAAATAAAAATCCTTGCGCTCAAGGAGTTCATTCACAGTGGTCAGTAAAACACACATTAACCAACATCTCCTGACCAAACGAAAATTTACTATTTATTAAATTCTTTTCGTACTTCTTTTTTTTTTAACCATATGCATATACTACCTATTCGAAATGATAAATTAATTCAGAAAGTTTGAAAACTGTAAAGCACTGTAATATATTTATAAGCAGCATGGGTGCAGAGGGGAGAGAGTACGAATTCTGCTAGAGAAGCTGTCAGGGAAGATGTCACAAAGAAGGTAATCTTGAGCTAAAACAAAGAAAGGGATGCAGGGAAGAAACCTCAAGAACAAAGGTATGGAAAAGAAAGAAGAACACTGGGCAGGGTGGGGTGGGCAGAGCAGCCTGGAGAGGCAGGGTGGGGCGTGCACAACCTGGAGTTACCCTGGGGTCTGAGAGCCAATGCAAGGTTTTAAGCCTGTGGGTGGATTTGCATCTCAGAAAACTAGGTCATCCAAGGTGTAGAGACCAGAGGGGAGGTAGAGGGAAACAGAAAAGGTCAAAAGCAGAGAAGAGGAAATCGCAAGTCCAGGAAAGCAATGATGAAGGCTGGGACTAAAACAATGGCAGCAGGCAGTCAGCAAGGAACAGTCTTGAAATGAATTTGGAGGGAGAAGTAACATGACTTATTATTTGTTAGGCACTGACATCCCTCTCCCTCAAAAAAAGAACAAAAACCATTTTAATGTCACTCATTAAAAGGCCAACCAGGAAATAGGACAGTTTAAAAAAGGTAAAATGGAATCCAGTTAAAGTAGAAGAAAGGCTGTTTCAAAAATGACAATTATTTCAAACACTAATCTTCCACATGAGCTAAGACCCAAGTTCAGAGACCTTTGCAAAAGCATCGTAGTAACTGTAAATAGCATTACAGCAAAACACTGTATCTACCTTTCCTCCACAAGGATTTTATCAGCAAAGGAGTAAACACTAAAGCTGATTCTGTCAGGAACAAAGACAAAAAATAAGTATTTTGTTCCTTAAATGTCCACCTGCTGTTACTCCTCCTCATTCTTTCCTTCAAACAATCATCTCTATAGCAACACAATGTTGAGAAATTTGTAGGTGGAAAGCATATGTTTTTGCAAAAATATGAGAATTCAAGAATATGAGCTACTATATTTTTTCCTTTAATACAAAAGATACACAATATATCTTAAGACAACTAAAATATGACACAGATATGAAACAGAAAAAAATGAACTTAAAAACACAAGGAAATGTAAAAACTGGTGTTGCACATGTTTACATGGAAATTCTTTTTATAGGTTACAATGACACCTTGTGGTAAGACTTTTTAAATTATATAAGTTATCCTGGAAAATATTTTTACAGCAGAGACACAATAAAACTGGTTTACCAAGTAGGAAAGAATAAAACCAGTGTTGAGGTGGTACGAACATGTACAATAATCCATTCAGAAAATTAAGGGCAAGAAAATCAAACTTTAAAAAATGTCATAATATTAGATAGGCAAAAGCACCTTCCAAACTCTTAAGTATAAAGGATTATACTACTCCCTTTACCTAAGCTAAAATTATGTCTTTTTAAATGATGCAAAAAAAAAAACACAACTACTTTTGTCATCTGTGGCAAAATTTATAATGTTGGCAATCTCTTTACCTGAGAATATTGACACATTTATAAACTATGAAAATAATTAAACGTCATTACTCCTTCCTTACCAATTAAAAAATAGATAATACAGGTATCCTCTGCTTTTTGAAAGCTTGCTTTACACCACTTTGCTGCTACAAAACATCTGCATTAGCAAGGGTTTTCTCTAACTGAAAGAATCTGAAGAAGATTTTCACTTTATGAAAAAAGGCAAAAAGCAGAAATAGCGTTCAGCGTTTGTGTTGCAGCCATTCTAGAAGCAGCACGCACCCCAAGCAGCGAGAGTGGCCACGCTCCCACTCAGCATCTAGCATCAGGCTGCCATAGCTGTGAACTGTGTCTGTGAGCGTCTGTGCTTTATCTGGATTTAGGCCAAGCGCATCCGTTAGCAAGATGTGTCCTAAGATGAATGCTTCTTCACTTTACGCTACTTCAGCTTACGAAAGGTTTCATAGGAACACTCTACTTTAGGATAGCAGGGAAAACCTGTACCACTTTAAATATTTCAAGCTTGATTAATCCAATAATTAAGAGAATAATTTGCAATTATCTTTCATTGGGCATTTACTATGTTTACTCAACTATATGAAACATCAGTAAATGTAAAGGAAAGTTAACGATGAAGTTCGCACACAATCACCGTTATGAATCTCTTTGAAAATTCCTCTCCCTTAGAATTTACAACACTATGATCACCCCCTATTTCACTAACCCGTCTCGCTCTTTCTTATTTGTTTCCTTTTCTCCTACTCACCCTAAGAAATCTCTGGTCCATTGCTCCATCTCTATAAGAAAAGTCAAGTTACCTCTGTGGACCCTGAGAAAGAAGACACCAACTAAGAAGGGGACCTGGTGACTAACTGGGCTCAATTTTTAAAAAACAGCGTCCAGCAGCCATTTGTACACAGGACTCGCACACAAAACACAGGTCAGGGAGAAGCCTACACTAAGAGCATCTCCTGCACTGAGCTGCCTGCCTGCACTGTGTTCCAGGGGTCTGAGCCAGCCCTTATAAAGGAGTTCCTGAAACAGTATTTCAACCAATAGGACCGAGACTTTTCCCATCCAATTGGAGCTGCACAGCTATATCCCCATCAGCATCTTCACCAACCAATCAGAGCAGCTCTATTCTGACCAATCAGGACAGTGCCTTTTGGACCATTCAAACTGCCAGGATTTGCGAGTCCTCATTTGCATGAGAACAGACCGATCAGGGACCAGGGGCAGGGACTTCTGTCTATATAAGTCAGCTCCCCTGTGGCTTGGAGAGCACTCTTTTCCTTTCCACTAAAGACTGTTTCCCCAGCTGGAGTTAATACACTTAAGATGAAACACTGGAGATGTCTCTCAGGAGCAAAGCAGAGCAGACCAGTGTGGAACAGAGTAGAGCTCTCTAGCCAAAGAGGGACCTGGCCCCAGGGCCACCTTACAGCCATATTACTTCATAATTGAGCTATAACACTATTGAGTTGCGCCACAGCCATGCTGTTCTCACAGCCATGCTGTATCACAAATGAGCTGTTTGCACTAGTTTCCTTCCTCACTGCACCCCAAACTGGGGATTCTTGTTGGTGTTGAATTGATGCCAACAACCATGGCTTGACACTTCTCTCATAGCTTCAATGATTACATCTGAATGACACTCATTTTACACCCACATTCCCAACCTTTCTCCCAGCTTATAACTCACATTCTACTCACATGTCCCATCTACAAAGGAAGCTCAACATAACAAGAATTAAGCTCATTAGCTTCAAGTTTTCTACCTGCCTTCTTATTAAAAACAAAAATCAATTATGACTATATCCCCTTAATTCTTACACACAACTCATCCTCCAACTCCTATTAGTAATAAATTATTAATCCTGCTGATTCTTCTTTGTCTGTCTGCTTATTTTAACCATTCTTCTCCATTTCTAGGCAATCACCCTCTAGTGCAAAACCTGAAATATTTTGTACTTGGTTTATTTTAACAGAACTCTCTAAACAGTATCCCAGATTTTAGTCTTTCCTCATCCTTACATAGCCTACAAAATACCCGCCAAGACAATGTTGTCCGTACAGTTTTCAGACTATGATTCCAACTGTAATCCTTCCTATTGTTTACTGGATCAAATTTAAACTTCTCAGCCAAACTCAAATCCCTGAATTAGCCAACTCCCTATACAAATGCAGACATTTCATTTTGCTGCCCCACAGGGACTTTTTGCTGGAGTCAATTAAGTTTGCTTTACAGTTCCTCAGACATGTGTTGCTTATTCTTGCCTTCGCAATTTTATGTAGTTATGCCAAATTGCAATGCCTTCTTAAATCTTTTCAATTAACCCACAAATCAAGATCGGAGTCAAACCTAAACCCTACAGCCTGAACAATCATGAAACTATTTTCAGAGTTTATAATTTCTCTAAAAGTGAAAGTAAAGAATAGCTTCTGCCCTTTTTCTGCTCCAATGGTTTCTGCCTTCCTTGTGCTTGTCTCAGGATATTTATTCTACATTCTATCACACATGTATTTTTTCTCCTCTTATGCCTTACGACTATGTAGACTATCTTTCCAAAGGCACTATGAGTTCCTCAAGGGAAAAACTACAACCTTCCATATTTCTGGTCATCGCCAGTTCCAGTAAACCTACATAATGACAGAAAAGTGGTCCACAAAATTTGTGATAGGATTCCTACTTTCCCATAGGCTTACAATGTAATTTCAGAGAAAGCTTAGGGAAGGACGCCACCAGGAACATTGTTTACTAATTAATTACGCACACCTTGTGATAGTTATCAAGATATTTCTGCCTCAAAAAAAAAATTCCAGGGGCGGCTGGATGGCTCAGTTGGTTGGAGCACGAGCTCTCAACAACAAGGTTGCCAGTTCAATTCCCACATGGGATGGTGGGCTGTGTCCCCTGTAACTAAGATGGAAAACAGCGACTGGACTTGGAGCTGAGCTGCACCCTCCACAACTAGATTGAAGGACAACGACTTGAAGCTGATGGGCCCTGGAGAAACACACTGTTCCCCAATATTCCCCAATAAAATTTAAAAAAAAAAAATTCTGGGAGACCATCTAGTCTAGTCATCAAAGGCCTTAAAAATGAACATATCAATTAACCTAGCATTTCCACATATAGGAATAAATCCTAAGAAAGTAATCAGAGATGTACACAAACATTTGTGTTCAGAGGCCTTCTTCCTTTATCATTCAATAAATATTACGCACATCCCAAGGGCCAGTTAAAAGTAGAAGACAGAATTAGATCTCCACCTTCATAGTGCTTACATCACAATATTATTTATAATGAGAGAAGGGGCAATTTAAAAAAGCATGTTTAACAGCAAGATATACCATATTCATGGATTGAATTACTCAATGTTGCTAAAATGTTAATTTCTCCAAAATTGAATGCAATGCCATTCAAAATCCCAGCAAACTGTTTAATAGAAATTAATAAGCTGATTCTAAAATTTATGTGGAAACACAAAGGACTGGGACTAGCCAAAACAGCTTTGAAAACTAACAAAGTTAAAGAAATTGCACTACCTGATTTCTTGATTTATTAAAATGCTACGGAAATAAAATTGTGTGGCATTGTCAAGACAGAAACATAAATCCACTAAAAACAAAGGAGAGTTCAAAAACAGACCCAAACACATACGGTTAATTAATTTTTGACAAAAATGAGAAGTCAATTCAATGGAGAAAGGATAGCCTTTTCAACAAATGCTCCCGGGAACATCTAGTACCTCACACCATACACAAAAACTGACTAAAATTACACAAAACATAGAACTACAAAACTCTTAGAAGAAAACAAAGGGGAAAATCATTCTGATCATGGGTTAGGTAAAGATTTCTTAAACACCAAAAGTATATTCCACAAAAGAAAAAAAGATGACAAACTAGACTTCACCAAAATTGAAAACTTAGGTTCTTTAAAAGACAATGTAATGCAAATGAAAAGATAAGCAACAGTGAAGAAAAAATTTACAAATCATATACTGATAAAGGACCTGTATCCAAAACACATAAGGAATTCTCAAAACTAAATAAGGAAACAAACAATTTAACAAAACAATAAAAAATGGACAAAAGATTTGAAAAGACACATCACCAAAGAAGATACATGGGTGGTTAAAAAAAGACTTGAAAGATGTGAAATATCATTCACATCTATGAGTATCAGTCATTTGTGAAGTGTAAATTAAAAAGACAATGCAAAACTACTATACACCTATTAGGAAGGTTAAAATTTAAAAGGTTGACCATACCAAGTATTGACTAGAATAAAGGGGAACTGGAACTGTCAGAAACTACTGGTGGAAATATAAAATGGGAAAATCATATAGGAAAACACTTTGGCAGTTTCTTAAAAATTAATCATATACTTACCATATAATTCAGCCATTTCATTTACAGGTATTTACTCAACAGAAATGAAAGCATGTATGTCCATACAAAGACTTTTATACAGATGCTCATAGAAGCTTTATTTGTGAGACTCAAACATCAAGAGGCGAATGGATAAACACCTGTGATATATCCATACAATGGAATACTATTCAGCAATAAAAAGAAATGCTTTCACATGGATGAATCTCAAAATAATTATGCTGAGTGAAAAAAATCTAGACATAAAAAAGAGTACATGTTATACGACTCTACTCGTAAAATTCTAGGAAATGGAAACTAATCATTGTGACAGAAAGCAAATCAGTGGTTGCCTGGAATGGGAAAGAGTGAGCCAGTTGGCGGGAGAGGGGTGAGGATCACAAAGGGGTATGAGGAAACTTTTGGGGGTGATGGATATGTTTAACACCTTTGCAGCAGTGACAGTTTCACAGGTATATACATACAGAGGGTGCCACAAAAATGTACACACACTTTAAGAAAGGAAAAAAACTATTAAAATTGTAACACTCAATATATACCGATAACAAAAGATGAATACAAGTCACGTTTGACTTCTGCAATTACAAGAGGTGCTCAAAGTGGTTCCCATCAGCATCCAGACACTTCTGATTATGGCAAACTACTGCTTGTGAAATGCTGACCAAAGTGTCCACTTGTGTACATTTTTTGGCATCCCAGCATATCAAAACTTAAATTGTTTACTTTTTAAAATGTACAACTTGTTACTTATCAATTATATTCAATAAAGCTGTTTTTAAAAATAAACATTATAAACTTTAGGGAAAAAACTTTCCTAAAAGAAAACTCTAGACCCAGCTGATTCTGCAGTTAAATTTTTATTTTAAAAAATGTTATGTAAGAATATTTAATAACATTGGGAAATGTTTGTTAAATAAGTTGAAAAAGCAGATTATAAAATATAGGTTTTATAATCCTTATTTTGTAATAAGCATATTTACATGTTTCAAAAAAAAAAAAAACCACAGAAAGGATAGACACTAAACTACCAGGGGTGCCAAAACAATGTACACACATGACTTGTATTCACCTTTTGTTATCAGTATATATTGAGTATTACAATTTTAATAGTTTTTTTTCCTTTCTTAAAATGCGTATATATTTTTTGGCACCCCTGTATTAATAACATTATCTCTAGATGATAGGTGTGATTTTGTGTATATCCTGCATTTATTATACAAAAGATTTTGTTTTTTATAATCAAAGGGAAAATGTCATCGGAAGAAAAAATAGAGGAACGTCAAAGTCCACCTGAAGACTAAAGGAGGGGGAAAAAGCCTCCCCTCTTCACATCAGGTAACATATAAACATAAAAGAGAATGAGAGTTGAAGTTCAAGCCTCCAGAAAATAACCCAGAAGTCCTAAAAGTCCATTCCTTTCCATTCATGTTTATGCAATAAATATTTTAAAATATTTTCAAAAATATTTGGCTCTTATCAGCCTCAAATCCATACTCAACATTACTAAATCTATGATACCACTTAAAATTCTCTTATCAATAACTCCCTTTTATCTACAATAGTTTACAAACAATTCTAGTAATTGAACTTCTTTTTCAAATCTTATAGAACGCCAATATTTAGAACAGACTATGTCATTTTATTCATGTATATTAATAATAAAAATTTAAATTCATAAGATATTATTTTAAAGATACATATCAGATCTTTCATTCCATGCCAGTTAGTATGTTTGTTGGCAGTCTCTAGTTTTAAAAACTAGCTTATATCACTTTTGCATATATGTATATTTATAGTGGCTTTTAGAAATTGAAGATAAAAGCAACATTCAAGTCAAACCTTTGCAGACTCCTGAAGTACTTCCCACTTAAGGTTTTGAAGAACTGGCCGGTAAAGGTTAATCCAAGCTTAATATAGTACACAAAACGCTTCACAATCTGGACCCTCTTCAACCTTCTCATGTCTCAGAACTCCCTGATATGTACTTATATCCTAATAACACTAAGCTACTTGTAGTTCACTGAACACACCATACTTTTTACTTCAGGCTGACCCCTCTACCTAATGCAATCTTCTAATCTCAACCGTCACTCGTTTTTATGATCAACTCAGTTATTACTTCATTCTGAAGGTCTTCCCTGGATGCTTCCCTTATTCTTTTCCTCCAGTCCATTCTGAGCTGAGTGTCTTTGTGAGCTCTTCTACAATGCCATAAGTTTATCCATATCAATGTATTTACTTCACCATGTTATAATCAGCTATTTGTATGCCAATCTCCTTCACCAAGCTAAGGCTTCCTTCAGATCAGAGATTATGTTTTCGTCACTTTATACCCCAAAACTGTACACAATAGCTGGAATGTGTAAGGTGGTCAGCAAACACTTGTTGAGTTAATGGTAAATACTTTCTTCCACCGACCAAAATGACAGGGAAAGCAAGAAATCACAGAGCTTGGGATTTCCTAACCCCAAACATTTTATAATCTGAACCTTGAGGAAAATCAGAAGAGCACATTTGGAGGGACTAGTAAATGTCTAATTTTGTGCAAAGAATTAAGAGTAATATAAAATAAACAGGGGACAATTTTTATCCTCCTGAGAGAAAAGTTCTACATATAAACCAAAAACCAGACCTCCCAATTCCAACGTGAGGGACTAAGCAAGCCAACAAATCCTCTCCACAAAACAGCCAAAAACAACCATTTCAGCGCTCTGGAATTCAATCGAAGACATTCAACAAGGTGAAAGATATTTATTCATGAAAACAACTGAACTCTGGGTAAGAAGAACACAAGTCTACAATCATTCTTACCTTTGGCTGTTCCCATCTCCCCCCACCTCTGTCAGTGCAGAATTTTAACAAGGGAGGGGCACAGTGTGGAAACAACAGTTTCACCACCACTACTTGAGGGTGATGTGTTGATTTGGTGCATTGTCAGTTAAAGTAGAGATCTCTGATTTAGCCTGAGGTTGCAGGACTCTCTGTGGCAACAAACAATCAGCAGACTAGCTGGGGATTTCACAAGAATTCTGGGAGGTGAGACAGCAGTAGGGGGCTTGATAAATTATTCACTAGCCCAGATTAAACAATGACTGTGAACCTGTGCACCAGAGACTGCAGCAGGACCAGGTCACTAACACATCCTTAGACAACAGGGCTACAAGCACATGCACAGAAGAGACACAAGAGAAGCTGGTGGAAAGTAAAAGCCAGGGGAGACTTGAAAATATGATCAACTGTGTTTGAACGCACTGCCTAGACTTCACTGATCCATCAGCAGTACTAGCCATGGTAGTTCAATCTATTTGAACACAATCTCCGACCAATCCTTGGTTGAACACAAAGCTATTCAGACACAGGAAGCCAGGTTTAAAAACAAAGAAATAAAAACAGCAGAGAAAACAGGAACCACACAATGCAGGGGAAACAGATTTCAAAAATATAGACCAAGCAACTGCTACACAAACAACAACAATAACGACAATATCAACCTTAAAGAGAAAAATCAAAGTATAGAGTTGTTTCAAAATACTACCTAAAACGTCCAGTATTCAACAAAAAAACAAAAACAAAAGAAGTGTGACCCATTCAAAACAGCAAACACCAACTGTCTCCAAGTGTCCTCAGATATTGGATTTGACAGACAAAAACTTCAAAGAAATGAGTCATCCCATCTTACTGGTGGTTTAACTTTCTAGTTTTAGTTACTCACGGTCAACTACTGTTCAAAAATATTACATAGGAAATTCCAGAAATAAACAATAAGTTTAAGTTGCGCACCATTCTGAGTAGTGTAAAATTTCACACTATCCTGCCCCATCCCACCTGGGATGTTAATCATCCCTTTGTCCAGGATATCCACACTGTACGTACAATACAATCAAGTATTTTGAGACCACGTTCACTAACTTTTATTATAATATATTGTTGTAATTTTTCTGTTTTATTACTAGTCATTGTGAATCTCTTAGTGTGTCTAATTTATAAATTAAACTTTATCACAAGTACATATGTATAGGAAAAAACACAGTACATGTAGGGTTCACTATTATCCAAAGTTCCAGGCATCCACTGGAGGTCTTGGAACATATCCCCTGTGGATAACAGAGGGCTACTGTATAATAAACATATTCAAAAAACTAAAGGAAACCATATTTAAAGAATTCAATGAAAGTATACTGATAATAACTCAAAGGATTGAAAACCTCAATGGAAATAAAAACTGTTTTTAAAAATAGAAAATCTGAAGTTGGAAAGTATAACTACTGAAATAAAAACCTCACTAGAGGCACTTAACAACAGACTTGAGATAACAGCAGACAGAAGCAATGCACCTGAAGATAGATCAATGGGAAATGTCCAGTCTGAAGATCAGAAGGGGGAAAAAAGATTGAAGAGAAATGATAAAACTTCAGAGATCTGTGGAACTATATACACGTAATGAGATTTCCAGAAGAAGAGAAAAGAGAGGTGGGGCAGAGAAAAATTGAAAAAATAATTGCTGAAAAGTCCCAAATTTAATGAAAAACATTATCTATCCAAGAAGCCAAGCAAAGCCAACATAAAGAAATCAACATCAATATATACCACAGTCAAACTGCTGATAAACAAAGAAAAAAAAAATCTTTAAAAAAAAAACAAAAGAAAACTGACTCATCACATACACAAGAATGATATAATAGCTGGCATTGCATAGAAACAATGAGGTCAGGAAAGAAACCATGGAATTTAAACAAACAAACAAAAAAGCTCTCAAAAAGAATTCTATATTCAGCAAAATTATCCTTCAAAAATGATAGTGAAATAAATACATTTACAGACAAAGACAGTAATTTGTTGCTTCAAGAAATGCCTTATTAGAAATACTAAAGGAAGGGAACTTCTAGTTAGAAAAGTCACACTAGAAAGTAGCAAATTCACAGGAAAAAATAAAGCATGACATAAATTGTAATTAAATAAGTAAATACAAAAGACTCTAAAAATATAATTGTTCTCACTTCTTTTCTTCACTTCCTTTAAAGAAACAAGACTGTATAAAAGCAATAATTAAAGTACTGTGTTGTTGGGTTTATAATATGCATAGCTATAAAATATATATGGCAAAACACAAAAAAAGATGAAAACGATATATTAAAGTTTCTAGATTTTACCAGAATTAATTTACTATTATTCTGAAGGAGACTGTAATAAGTTAAAATAAATGCACATAACAATCCCTAGAGCAACATAACATCATATGAAAATAACATGTATAGTAAAAGAAATCAACAGAAGAATTAAAATGGTACACTAAAAAATATTTAAAGCAGAAAGCCAGTAAAGGAGGAACAGAGAAAACAAATCATAAGACAAATGGAAAACAAATAAAATAGGAGATGTAAATCCAGCAACACCAACAATTATATTAAATGTCAATGGACTAAATACCCTCATTCAAAAGGCACAGAATTTAAGACTGAATTTAAAAACAACCACAAAAAAAAACAAGACCCAACTGTATGCTGTCTACAAAAGATGCATCTTAGATTTGAGTACATAAAAATGTTAAAAACTAAAGGAGTACAAAAACAATACACCACAAAAACAGTAACCATAAGAAACTAGAGTAGCTATAGTACCAAGAAGACAAAATAGACTTTAAGACAAGAAATATTACTAACTACATAGAAGGATATTTCATAATGACAAAGGGTCACTACATCAGGAAGATACAAGACTTTTAAGTGTATATGAATCTAACAACCGAACTTCAAAATACATCAAGCAAAAAATGGAGATAAGAGAAATAGACAATTCAAAAAAAAAAAATAGTTGTAGAGTGCAATGACTGATAGAACAAGGTAGAAATTCTACAAGGAAATGGAGGACTTGACCAAAACTATCAACAAACTTGATGTAACTGACAGAACACTCCACCCCAAACTGCAGAATACACATTCTTTTCAAACACACATGGAACATTCTCTAAGATACACCCTATGCTAGGCCACAAAACAAATCTCAGTAAGTTAAAAAAAACACTGAAATCATTAAAAGTATGTTATCTGATCAAAATAGAATTAGGAATCTACATCTAAAAGAAATCTGGAAACACTCCAAATATTGGTAAACTCAACACATCTCTAAATAAACCATGGAGCAAAGAAGTCACAAGGAACTGTTTAAAATTATACTTTGAATTGAATAAAAACAAAAACAGCACATCAAAATTTATGGAATGCACTTAATGCTGTGCTTAGAGGGAAATTTATAGCTTTAAACATTCGTTGGGAAAACAGGTCTCAAATCAATAATCTTAGCTTCCACCATAGGAAAATAGGGGAGGGGAAATAGCACACTAAGATCAAAACAAGCAGAAGAGAAAAAAAATAATAATATTAGGGTGGAAATCAATGAAACAGAAAATAGAAAAATAGGAAAAAAATCAATGAAATAAAAAGATATTTCTTTAAAAAGGTCAACAAAGTTGACAAATTCTTAGCTAGATTCACCAATATAAGAGAAAAGAAATAAATTACCAAAATAATAAAAGGAACATCATTATTAGCTAACAGTAACTTTTAAAACTACTTAAAATTTGAACTTTATGTCAACAAATTAGACAACTTACATGAAATGGACTAATTCCTAGAAACATACAAGTTATCAAAACTCAAGAGAAAAATAGAAAACCTGAATAGTACTATAACAAGTGAGAAAAGTGAATTAGTTATTACAAATCTTCCCCCAAAGAAATACCGAGACCTACAAAGCTTCATTGATGAATGCTATCAAATAGTTACAGAAGTAACAGCAATTCTCTGGGAACTATTTCAGAAAAGTTGAGGGGGAAACACCATGCAACTCTTTCTATGATGCCAGTATTACTCTTATACCAAAGCTAGACAAAGGCTTCATGGGAAAAGAAACCAAGAGATTACAGTTACGCATCACATAACATTTCAGTCAATGACGTACGCATATATGACTGTGGTTCCGTAATATTATAATGGAGCTGAAAATTTCCTATCACCTAGTGATGTTGTAGCCGTCATAATATCATAGCACGATGCATTACTCATGTCTTGGTGGTGATGCTGTTGTAAAACAAACCTACTGTGCTGCCAGTCATGTAAAAATACAGCACATATAATTATGTACAACACATAATGCTTGATAATAATAAATCACTGTTACCAGTTTACATATTTACGCTTCACTTTTTATCATTATTTTCAAGTGTACTCCTACTTATTAAAATAAAGTTTGCTGTCAAACAGTATGCCATGTAACAGCGGCAGCAGCCTCATACATCTTGTGTTTACTGCATCCCTAGATTGCATCATTTTCTCTTGTGCTTGATTTGATCTCGTGCTGTTTTATAAATTTAGTGCAGCCTAAGTGAACAGTGTTTATAAAGTCTACAGTAGTGTAATGTCCTAGGCCTTTTACTCACTCACTCACTGACACGCCCAGAGCAACTTCTCATCCTGCAAGCTTCCTTCATGGTAAGTGCCCTATACAGGTGTGCCATTTTTTATTGTATTAATGCTGGATAATGTTTTTACTGTGCCATATGTTTTTACTGTACCCTTTGTATTAGATATGTTTACATACACAAATACTTAACATTGTGTGACAATTGCCTACATTAACATGCTACACAGGTTTGCAGCCCAGGAGAAACAGGCTATCCCATCTAGCCTAGGTATGTAGTAGGCTACACCATCTAGGTTTGTGTAAGCACACTCTATGATGTTCACAAAATGACAAAATCACTTAACAACGCATTTCTCAGAATGTATGTCAGTTGTTAAGCAGCACGACTGTAACATTAATATTTCTCATAACAGACACAAAATTCCTTAACAAACTCTTGGGCAACCAAATTCAGCAACATATAAAAAAAGATCGTACAGCATGAAATTTACCCCAGGAATACTAGGTTGCCTAACCTCTGAAAATCAATTAATATACCATATTAACAGGATAAAAGATAAAAACCATATGATCATCTCATTGGATGCAGAGTGAAAATAGCTGACAAAATCCAACACTCATTCATGATTAAAAACTCTCAACAAACTAGAGACAGAGGGAACTTCCTCAAACCTAGAACAGGGCCTCTACAGAAAGCATACAGCTAACACCACACTTAATAGGGAAAATCTTTTCCCCTAAGACTAGTAGTAACGCAACGCTCTCTCACCACTTCTTTTCAACATCTTACTGGAGGGTCTAGTCCACATGATAAGGCAAAATGAATGACAGGATATAGCAACATTCAGCTTCGAAAGAGGTCGAATTATTTATTCACAGACATGATCATTTATGCAGAAATAATATACCAAACTTAATTGCATTTCCATATGCTAGCAACGAACAATCTAAAAATCAAATTATAAAAACTCCATTCCCTAGCATCAAAAATTATCAAATTCTTAAGAATAAAGTTAATTAAAAAGAAATGTAAAATTTATACATTGAAAACTAAAAAACACTGCCGAGAAATTAAAGATCTAAATAATGGAGAGACATTGCATGTTCATGGGTTGGAAGACTCAATTTTAAGTTAGCAGTTGTTCCCACATTGATCAATGGATTCAATGCAAATCCCAGCAACGTTTTGTTTTGTAGAAACTGACAAACTGATCCTAACTTTCATACGCAAATAGAAAAGATCTAGAATCATTTTTGAAAAAGTCAGTGAATTTACACTACCCCTTTTGAAACTTACTATCCACACAGTAATTAAGACAGTATGGTATTGGAGTAAAGATGGGAATATATATGGATGGAACAGAACTGAGACTCTAGAAATAAATCCTTACATTACACTCAACAGATTTTTTTACAAAGGTGCCAGTACAATTCAGGGGAAAAAAGCCTTTTTTAACAAATGGCGCTATGACAACTTAGCATCCACGTGACATAAAACATAAAAGACTTCAACCTTACCTTACACCATACACAAAATTCAATATGGACCCTAGATCTAAATGAAGAAGCTAAAAGAAAATGCAGGAGAAAATCTTTGTGACTTTGGATCAGGCAAAAAGTCCTTAAACAGGACATACAAGACAAAAAAGAAAAAAATGATAAATAAGACTTCATTAAAAACTTCTGCACTTCAAAGACACCAGTAAGAATAAGAAAACAAGCCACAGACTAGGAGAAAATCTTTGTAAAGAATCTCTCTGATAAAAGACTTTTATCCAGAACATATCAAAAACTTCTACAACTCAATAAGACTTAAAAACCCAGCTAAAAAATGGGCAAAAGACTTGAGTAGACATTCCACTAAAGACTTGTAAGTGGCTAATAAGCACATGAAAGCTCAACATCATTTGTGTTTAGGGAAATGCACATTAAGATCACAATGAGATACTACTGCACACCCAGGAGAGTGGCTATAATCAAAAAAGACAGATGCTATCCAAGTATTGACGAGGATATGGAGAAATTGGAACCCTTCTACTTTTCAGGTAAGAATGTAAGTACAATCACTTTCGAAAACATTTTACAGTTTCTTAAAAGGTTAGTACTCACAACACTTTTAATACCAAAAGTGTGCGTTTTTTTCCCTACCACCAACCCATTCTCCAACCTCAGTACATCAACTGAGTGTCCTAAAATTTAATTTTGACAGTACCCAGAATTAGTACAGACCCTGCAAGTTAAGGGCTTAGCCACTCAAGACTGCCTCCACTTTGGACATGTGTCACAAGTCCTAGCACTTGTTATAGTGCAGGCCACAAAATAGGCACTCAAATATTGACTAAACCAATGAACAAGAAAAGCAAAATGTGCTTTAAATTAGAAGCATAAATTTCTAAAAGAAACCTTCCAGAATTTATTTTTTCAAAGAAGAAAAGAGGCCAAGAAAGGTTAAATGACTAACTCAGTCAAATCTTGGTCTTCTGAACCAGGATTCTCTTCCTGAAAAATCATGACTCCTGCTTAGATCAATGCTCATTGATCTAAGCTTTTCAGGAACCTCCAAAAGTAATATAAAAATGTTCTTTAAAGAATCTTTTCAACTTCATCCACCCTCGCTCTCGCTGGCTATATAAACTACTTGTGGAGAACTCTGACGTTAATTATTACTCAATACGTAGTTTTTCTGCCCAGAATAGACTGATCTTTAATTGAACCAGTCTTTTCACATGTCCTTCACACACACTATAATTTCAACATATACTTATCATGCATCTCTATGTGAAAATCAATGTGCAAGTTATAATTTGTCACACTCCAAAACATGTACTTAATTATATTAAGTACATTTAACAATACCTCAAATGTCTGCCTTAAACCCAAATGTGATTCAGTTGAGAAAGACATTTTAAATGTGAACACTAGAGATAGGCACTGCGACTTTATCAGGAAAATCCCTCCAGTCCAGTGCTAATGTTTTCAATGGTTGCTATGTCGTTGTACTGCAATTGTGTTACTGGGCAACAACTCAGAAGCTCACTAAGAAACTAGTCAATCAAACCTAGATTTATAAAAGTACTGAGACTCCACTTTTTTATACCGGGGGTTTAACAGAAGTAACTTTGTTATAAACGTCAGATACAATATTTGCAAGACTTTAAAAATTACCTAAAATTTATTTAAAGATAAACTTCAAGGGTGATAGGTGTTTTCCAAAAGGGAATGGTTAGATTTAGGTTCCTCCCCACTCTATGAATTTTAATCCAAAAGCAATTCGAAGTTACAATATACAGAAAGCAAATAACTGAGTACTTCCTGACTTAATTTCTTTCTTCCTGCATTATATCGCAATTAAATTAAAAAAGGAGTGCTAGCCTACACAGACTGTGATCTCTCCACGATCCAAAGAGGCAGTCCTGATAGAAAAAAATATAAAACTGAAGAGAATTACTAATTTATGAGGGTCAAATTAAAGTATTGACATAATTTCATACATTCAGTGTTTACCAGGTAAAAAGTAAAATGGTAGCTAGGGAGAGAGAAATTGAAAGACAGAAGGAGCAGGAGAGGAAGGGGAAAGAGGGTGGAAGTATTTTTAAAACTAAGATTCTACTAAGGAGGAACCAGGAAATTGACCAAATTCCCCAAGCCCATTTGGGAATACTGCCAGTTTTCCTGAGGGAGTCCTTACTACTAATATTGTCATGGGAAATTCTCAAATACTCACACTTTCTAAGAACCGAACCTTTTCCTTCTGGTTGCAGTGAATTTCCTCTTTAATCCCCCTTCTTATGGTTTACAGTTGCCCTTCCTCCCTCAGTTACTCTCCCAAATATTTTCTTTTACTTCCACTACACTATGGGAGGGGCAAAAAAAAAAAAAAAGTAGAAATGTACATTCCTCATCAATAAGAAACATTTATTCAGCAACTTTCGTTTGGGAAAAAACTAAGTATACAGCTCATTGAGATCTGGTGTCCTGCCTTTCAGGAGCTTACAATCTAGTTAGGAAGATAAGACATACATAGAAATGCTAAAACAATACACAATACAAAGTATAAGCATCAAGTGAGTATGACTGATAAATACATATAGGACTTTGGAGGTAAGAAGTTCAGAACATGTCACCCAAAATATGCCACTTCGGTATATTATTTCGTGTCAAAAGCACTTCAGAAACAGCAGGTTCAAGAGGGACACTCTGACCCTCCTTTCCTTCCTGAAAGCAGGAGATAAAACTCCCACGTGAAAGGTGCCATCCCTGTAAGAAGGAAGACATCGTAACACCACAGATGGGGAATCAAAGCCCAGAAATCTGTACAGACCTTGATAAACTAACACTTACCTTCCTAGTCACTTCTCTACAATTTACTCTTAGCCCAACCCCTTTGTCTTGTCAATTTTTCGCAAACTTATTGTTCGTCTGAAAGGTATAATAAAAGCTTTCTGCTCTGGTCACTTCTTCAGGTCTTCATTCTCCTGTGAAAGTCCCCATGCACATGTAAAAAAAAAAAATTTAACTTGAATGCTTTTCTCTTACTAAAGTCTTACGTCAATTTAATTCTTAGGCCCAGCCAGAGACGCTAAGAAGATAGTGAATTTTTCCTCTCCTACAGAATTCATGGTGGAGCTGAACTTTATAGAAAGGGTATAATTTAGATTTTAGGAAAGAAGAAATCAAGCCAGGTAGGTAGAATGACATGAGGACTGGTAGGGAAGGGAGAAAGCACTGGAAGAGTTAGAAGATAGTGAAGAAACCAGCATGGTCAGAGTATAGCTTTTCTATAAAGAACCTAAACTTGAAAAGGCAGAGTACAAGGAGATTTTGAGGAGTTCAGATTAAGAAATGTAACTTCAGTCAGTAGGAAAGAGTACTTGCGGAAATTTTTTTTTACAGATACATACACACATTCCCTAAAAGTACACACAGATTAGACAATTTGAGAAAATTACCTACTGAACTTAATACGTTATGTATGACAAAGTTAAAATAAAACTCATTTACTTTAGGCAGAGACAGTACCTAGAAAACACACACAAAGAGAATTCTGACAATACACTAATCTTTCTGTTACAATTTCATTCTTCTAAGTTTCTTGAATTAGAACTTCCCGTGACAAAATGCTGACATCTGATTACTAGGTATTTTATCACACATGAGTCATTCTTGATTTTTCTTCTTCTCTGCTTGTCTTGCCCAACTTGAATATTTCATTACTTCAGCATCAGCATATGGAAAGAAAATGCGGTAGGGGACTAAAATGAAGTCTAGGGATTTTTGCAATGCCGTACGGGCAAGATGTAAAGAATATTAAATTTCAAGTTCCAATTCCCAATACTAATAGCTTGGTTGAAAAGAAGTCATTCAGTCTCACAGTTTCTCAAATGTTCTCACCCACTTTCTTACATACTCGAAAGGTTACTGCATTCAAAATATGCTCTCAAAACTACTTGCCATACAAATTATATCATTAAGGGTTCAATGAGTGGAGACAGAGTGAGTTTACTGGCTAAACAAAGGCTTAAACGCCACCTGTGAACAGTGCTTCACTCTCCCAATGAGTGTGACCCTAAACTGGTATTACTCCATTATTTGAGAAAATTCCTGAATATAGCCTGCACACTTCATCTGGTTATAAAAGAAAATACTGAAAGGAAGGGGGAATACCAACAATACTCTGTTCTAAATAACCAAAAGGTAACTCATATCCATTTGCAACTCTCTGGAGAGTCCTGTATGACACTGAAATTTAAAGTAATCTAATAATTCTAAACAAAATGAGTTTGAAATCAAACCTCAATACAAAAGGTGAGTATTAACTGTAACCACCTAATGGCTAAACCCATGAATTCAGAGAATTCTGAATCCAGATAATTACAGCATGGATACATTTAACTATATTCTAGTTGAATATCAGACTTGTTTACTTACATGTTGCTTGGTAACAGACGCAATGCTTTAACAACCTATTCAGTTCGAGATCTACTCAAGCATTTTGTGCTCATAGTCTGAAGACATTACGAACTATATCCTATGTATGAAATTAAGAACAGGTTTCTTGTTATGCTGGTTTTTGAGATTTTATTGAAATAGCTTCACCATTACCATTAGTGTGACCAGAGGCTTTTAAAATACTTGGCAGTGGACATTTATAAGAGCTAAGTGCCCATTTATTATGGCTAAAAGCTGAACACTAAGGACTTATCAGTGTCCACTTAAGCCCAGCATTCACTAACTTATTCTAGACGTTCTCTCAGTAATGACAGCCAACCTCACTGTTAACATTGTCCTCAGGATCAAGGAAAATGGTAGCACAGCTTTTTCATCACAAATTAAACTGGAGGTACCACACGTTTAGCCAGTTACTAAACTGGCCACACAAGCAACCACGCTGGAGCGCATCAAAACGCTCCAGAGAGTTTCACGTGCACTTCTCTTGCTACAAAACAGGTCTCACAGCCTACTTTTTAAACACCCGCTCCAATTACTTTGCAGAAAAAATGATTCAACGGCAAGTGGTGAGCAACAACAAAAAGAGTATTCCAAAATTCGGACAAGATAGCGAGCATCCCCATAAAAAGAGGCTACGTACCACTCACAGACGGCCTTGCAACGTGAGGACACAAAACTTAGCAGCGACCGCTGTCCGGGCCGCACCGGCCACCGGGGGACACCTCCACAGCTCCAACCACCGGCACTCACTCAACTCTCCTCGCCCGGGCACTGGGGCGAAGGGATCCAGTCCCACGCGCGGCGCCGAAGCGGCCCGACGGGGGCGGCTCGCAACGCAGGGTGAAGAGGCGGAGCAGGTGGAGGAGGGTCGGGCGCGGCCCTCCGGCTCTGGACCCCGCGGAAATCAGAGGGCGGCGGCAGCGGCGGAGACAACCACCGCCGCTCCTCGGTGGACGGGCCGTCACATGGGTGCGGGGCCAGCCGCGGCGCCGACCTCGGGCCCAGATAGGCCACCCTCAAGTCCCGGGGAGTGGCTTGGGTCCCCAGATCTAAGGGCGCCCAATGCAGGAAGTCCCGCCCCCATGACTACGTCACCGACGTCGCGGTTGGAGGCCGTTAGAGGGAGGAGCGAGCGAGACAACCCAGGCGGCAGCAACGGCCAGACGACCAACGGCGGGATTTATAGATGATGTAATACAGAATTGTACACCTGAAATCTATGTAATTTTACTAACAATTGTCACCCCAATAAATTTAATAAAATGAAAATTAAAAAAAAACACCTAAGACTGTTCAAACCTATAATATAACTCAAGTCCTGAATATCACTTTCAGCATTTATATAAAACATATGGACATTTACATTACATTTAGACAACTCATTACCTAAACATTTCATGTATTTTTGTTTGGAATGAAGATTAAAAAAAAAATGAAACCATTAAAATAGCAAAAGGAAGGTAAGGATCTTCATAATATTGAGCTGAGAAAGGCTTTTTCTAAGTATGAAACAAACCAGAAACCATAAAAGAAAAAATTGGTAAAAATTAACATTAAATATTGTAATCTTCTACACACAAATAATGAACCAATGGAAAATAAATGTATATTGTCGAAAAAGAAGAAAAAAACATACAAAATTTAACATAAGCATTAGCCTTTGCCCCAACAATCTCATTTCCTAGTTATTTGTCCCAAGGGAAATAGCAAAAAGAAAATAGATTCACAAGGATGTTTCTCAGTCCCTTTTTTATAATAGGTGCTTCTAAAAACCGCATGCCATCACTAAAACATTAGTTAAATTTTGGTGCATGCATAAATGGAATATACTTGAGCCATTTAAAATGATGATGTAAATCTTTTTACATGAAACTGTGTCTGTAGCATATAGGTGGGGTTTCCCCCCCCCTCAAAAAAAAAAGGCAAAATACAGATCAGCATGAACAGTGTCATACCAACATGAGTATGTATGTGTATGTATGTGAAATAAATGTACAAAAAGATCTGGAAGACGTTAACCAAAATACAAGTGACTTATCTTTTGGACTTTTCTATCTGGTTTGAATTTTTTATAATGAATATATTTTTACCAAAACAAATTGTGTTTTATTTTTAATTAAAGATATGCCGGTGAAAAGGGGTCCAGTTGACTACAGACGCTCATAGGTAGAAACCCAGTGTGAGATAATTATATCGGGGAGCTATACCTCAGTTTTTAAAGTGTCTATAAATTCGATTAATTTACCTTGAGTTGAGCAGTCTAACTCATCACTTGAGCATCATGATTCTGATTCCCCACATCGAATTGGTATCCTTCCTGTGTGTTCTCTCTGTGCCTCTCATGGTATTTGTCACCCTGAACTGTAATTCCTTTTTTCTGTCACTAGACTGTTTGCTCCTACATATATATGTGTATATATATTTTTTCTGCCATACATGTTTCCCCTAATTATTTGTCATCTATTTTTATGTGCAAAAATTTTAGTTTTAATGTAGTCAAAATGCTAAGAGAATTATACAGATATTAAAAGGATAATTTCAATAGCTTTATGCCAATAAGTTCAACAACTTAGGTGAAATGGACAAATTCCTGAAAAAAATACTAAAAGAAAAACACAAGAAGGAAAAGAAGACCTATGTCTATTAAAGAAATTGAATTTGTAATCAAAAACTCCCCACCAAGAAAACTTCAGGTCCAAATGGCTTTACCAGTAAAATTTATCAGATAATTAAAGAAGATAAAAATGTCAACTCTACACTATTTCAGAAAATAGAGCAGAAAGGAACACTTCCAAACACATGAGGCCAATATAATTCTATACCCAAATAATCCTCATGAATGTAAATTTTAAAATTCTTAACAAACTAGTGACAAATTGAACCTTGCAACATAGAGGGTAAGATATTATTGCAAAGGAAAGTGAGGTTTAACATTGAAAACTCAGTGTAATTCACCACATTAACAGAATGAAGAACAAAGTAATAGTTTCAATAGATACAGAAAAATCATTTGACAAGATTCAAAACCAATTCATGTTAAAAACTCAGCAAGCTAGAAGTATAGGGGAAGTTTTTCAAAATAACAATCATCTTTTTTAAAAGTATTGTTGAAATATTAAATATTTTCTCCCTAAGTTAAGGAACAACATAAGACAAGAATGCTCTCACTATTTCTACTCGGGGTTATTTTGAAGGTACTAATCAATGCAATAAAAAGTATAAAGAATGGAAAGACTTGGTTTCCTGATTTCAAAACTTAACAAAACTACAGCAATCAAGTCCATGCCATACTACCAAAAACATAGATATATAGAGATCAGTGGAATAAAATTCAGAAGCCAGAAAAAAACCTCATATTTTTGGTCAATTGACTTTTGACAAAGGTGCCAAAACAATTCAATGAAAGAAAGAACAGTCTTTTCAATAAATGGTGCTAGGAAAATTGGATATCCACATGGGAAAGAATAAACTTGGGCCCTTACCTCACACCATATATAAATGTTAACATGAATTAATGATCCAAATGTAAGAGTTAAAACTATAAAACTCAGGAAAAAACAGCCATAAATCTTCATGATACTGGATTAGGAAATGCTTTCTTGGATGTGACAACAAAAGCACAAACAATCAATGGGGGGGTGGGGGGGGAGATAAATTGCACTTTATCAAAATTAAAAACTTGTGTTTAAAAGAAGACTAAAAGGGAAAAGAACCTACAGAGTGGAAGAAAATATTCAAAAATCATATGTGATAAAGGACTTTAATCAAGATATATAAAGGACTTAAATTCGACAATACAATGACAACCAAATTTTAAAATGGACAAAGGATTTTAATAGAGATTTCTCCAGTGAAGATATGTCTATACAAATGGCCAATAGCACATGAGAAGATGATCAACATCATTCATCATTAGGGAAATCTAGGTCAAAGCCATGATGAGATACCACTTTATATCCACTAGGATGGCTAAAATCAAAGAACTGGACAATAATAAGTGTTAGTAAGAAATTGGAAACCTTATACCACAGTGGTGGGAATGTAAAATAGTACTTTAGGAATGGATTGGCAATTCCTCAAGAAGTTAAACATAGTTACCATATGGCAAAACAATTCCACTCCTAGGTTTATACCCAAGTGAACTGAAAACATGTTCACACAAAAATTTGTACACAAATATTCATAGCAACTATTAATAACCAAAGGTAGAAACAACACAAATACCTATCAATAAATGAATAAACAAAATGTAGTATATTTATGCAGTGGAATATTATTCAACCATAAAAAGGAATGAAGTACTGATTCATGCTACCATCTGGATGAACTTTGAACGCGTTATATGCTAAGTGAAAGCCACATATTGCATGATTCAATTTATATGAAATGTCCAGGATAGGCAAATACACAGGGAAAGAAAATAGATTAGTAGTTGTCAGGGGCAGAGAATGAAGACAACGAGGAGTGACTGCTAATGAGTACAGAATTCATATTTTGAGTTATGAAAATATTCTGAAATTAGTGATGTTGCACAGCATTCTGACTATACTAAAAACCACTGAATCATACGCTTGAATGGGTTTTATGGTATATTAATTTAAAAATTGGAAAGAAGTAAAACTATTTACAGACAACATTGGAAACAGATAAAACTTCATAGACAACATGATTGCATACATAGAAAAGCCAACATAATACACAAAAGAGCTACTGAACTAATTAATTTAGCAAGCCATAGGATACAGGGTCAATATACAAAAGTCAATTATACTTCTATATACTAGCAACAATCAATTGGGAAATGACCCAGCAATTTCACTTTTAAATAGTTACCAAAGAGAAATGAAAATGTAAGTTCCCCAAAAGACTCATAGAATGTTTAGAACACCTTTATTTGTAAAATTAAAAGCTGGAAGCAACCCAAATGTACATCAACAAGAGAAGATAAACAAATTATATGTTTATTCAATGGAATACAACTCAGCAATAAAAAGGAATTGTCAATATGCCAAACAACATGGGTAAATCCCATAAATATTTTGATAAACAGAAGAAGTCAGGCACAACAGTACATGCTGTATGGTTCTATTCATATGAAATCCAAGAAAGACAATACTAATTTAATCCAAAAGTGGTTGCAGAGGATAATGACAAGAGGGATGAATACAAGGGAGTGATTTAGCTTCTATGTTTTGCTTTTAATGGTAGTTACACATGTATATACAGTTGTCAAATTCATCCAAATGAATGTCTGAGAAGAAAAAGTTGGACTGATGCTCCCCGACTTTAAGACTTCCTATAATGTTATGGTAATCAAGACAGGGTAGTATTGGCAACATAACAAATAGATCAATGGAGCAGAATAGAGAGCCCAGAAATAGATACCCATAGACATAGTTAGCTGCTTTTTGACAAACGAGCAAAAGCAATACAATGGAGCAAAGATCGTCACTTCAACAAATGCTGCTAGAAGAACTGGACATCCATATGCAAAAATATGCATCTAGATACAGACTTTACACTCTTCATAAAAACTTACTTAAAATGGATCATAGACCTAAATGTAAAATGGAAAAACTATAAAACTCCTAGAAGATAACATTGGAGAAAACCTAGATAACTGGATATGATGATGCCTTTTTAGATACAACACCAAAGACATCATCCATGAAAAAGATAATTGATAAACTGGATTTCATTAAAATTAAAAACTGTACTCCGTGAAAGACAATGTCAAGAGAGTTAGAAGACAAGCCACAGACGGAGAAAATATTTGCAAAAGACGTATCTGACAAATGACTGTTATTCAAGATATACAAAAATACTCTTAACACTCAAGAAAATAACCCAATCAAAAAATAAGTTGAAGACCTTAACAGACACTTCACCAAAGAAGATATACAGAAGGCAAAAGAGCATGAAAAGATGCTGTGTATCAGAAGTCATCAGGGAAACACAAACTACAAAATGACAGTGAGATACTGCTATATACCTATTAGAATGGCCAAAATTTAGAATACTGACAACACCAAATGCTGACAAAGATGTGGAGCAACAGGAACTCTCATTCATTGCTGATGGAAATGCAAAGTGGCACAGCCTCTTTTGAAGACAGTTTGGCTATTTCTTACAAAATTGTATATATTCTTACCATATGATTCAGCAATTTCACTCTTTGGATTTACCCAAAGGAGTGAAAAACTTATGTCCACATAAAAACCTGCACACAGATGTTTCCAGCACCTTTATTCATAATTACCAAAACTTTGAAGCAACCAAGATATCTTTCAGCAGGTGAATTGATAAACTGTGGTACATCCAGATGATGGAATATTATTCCACACTAAGAAGAAATGAACTATCAAGTCATGAAAAGACACGGAGGAATCTTAAATGCATATTTAATAAGTGAAAGAAGCCAATATGAAAAGGCAAAATTATGAAGACAATAAAAAGATCAGTGGTTGCCAGGTTGGTGGTGGTGGTCTGGAGGGGAAGCTGAGAGATAAATAGGCAGAGCACAGAGGATTTTCAGGGCAGTGACAATATTCTGTATGATATTATAATGATACATTTGTCCCAACCCATAGAATTTATAAAACCAAGAGTGAACCCTAAGGTAAACTATGGCCTTTGGGTGATTGTGATGTGTCAATGTCAGTTCATCCTTAGTAAAGAAAAAAAAAGTGACATTACGGTTAACGATGTTGATAATGGGGAAGGCTATGCATGTGTGAAGCAGGGTATATATGGGAAATCCCTGTACCTTCAGCTCAGTTTTGTAAACCCAAAACTGTTCTAAAAAATAAAGGTTTTTTTTAAAAATCAACATTAAGATTATGTTAATTATGTCACAAAATATATTTTAAAAGCTAAAAAGAAAAGATCAGACCTTTCTATTAACTGAAATACCAATGTGTGCTAGCAAGGTCACTTTCTTCCTGATATCAAGATACCTGAGAAATCGGACACGTAATCAGAAAGTTGCCAGGTACACCCATACTCAGAGCAAAGGAAAGCGTATGGTCTTGAGAGATGAATTTAAATTGTACAAAAGCTTGATAAGCTATCAAACAACAAATGGTTTGTCTACTATGTCAGATAAATGAAAGAAATAATTGCTGTAAAACTGAAGGCTTTGATATTGTGCAGCTAACCAAGTTCACATTACAAGTAAGTGGAATAATGGGGTCCTTAGGAACCTAATAGGAAATTGTTTTACGAGTTTAAATTTTAAGTGAGAAAAGGGACATTTGGAGTATTTGAGCAAGAAAAAAATGCTATAGGATAAGGGAGTTCTTTTGATAACAATCAGGCATTCCAATATTGCTTTTCACATTTAATACTTTGTTACCAGTGCCAGAAATAATGTAAGAGGAATAAGGTTGTGTTTCAGAATGTCAAGGAAAAACAGTTGTATATATCATGACTCAGTGGTAGACAAAACTATTTTTGTCTTAAAATTTCACATACCTTCTCCTTTTCTCATGTTTTCTCATCTCCTTTCTTGTTTCTCTTTCATCATTCTACTCTTCTTTTCTTTCATCTCTTTCTTTCAACATCATCATTTTTTCCTTTTTCTTTCTCTAGATGAGCTTTCTCAACCTTAGTTTCCTGATTGACCTCTTAAGGAGCCATTTTAGACACTTTTTTTCCTAGTTGCCCACCTACCCTCTATGATATCCTATGTACTGTTTATGTACTGTGGCTCTTTGGAGGGCCACAAACCATTGTAATATCTAAGACTTTTTTGCCACTTGAGAATGCATGCTCCAGATAATATGCTCTTGGAGGGGAAGGATCATGTTTAGTTTACCATTGTAGGACCTGTGTTTAATATAATGTTTGCAACATAGTAGGCAACCAATAAACATATTAGGTGAATATTTATTGAATTAAAAGTGAAAAATAATCTCTGCTACAAACTTACTGGTAAACTAAACCAAAATTCTTGGATCTTTTTTAGACAATGAAACCTACTACTGAATGCTTCCACATTCCAAGAATATCTTCCTGACACTATATCCTTGTGACTTGATGGACATTTAGAAAGCACACTAATAACAAAAGCAATGCATTTGCAGCCAATGCCAATGGTAGGTTACTTATACAGGTAGCTAATTTCATCTGTCGTAACCGATTTCTTTTTCCTAACTTCAGTGTCAGAAGTTGATCACCTCCTAAATTTTTCTGTAAATTCTGAGGCATCCACCCTCTTTGGTACTTATAACCCACTCTTCAAGTTTATCAATTTCAGTTAGGTGCAAGAATTGGAGAATGAAAAGAAGGTGAAGGCACTTTAGAAGAGAGAGAAAAGAAATAGAGGAAGTCATTAAACTTTTCTGTTAATTTTTTTTATCTGCCAAGAGCTCTTCTAGCACTAAAATTTTGTTAATTTGATTATGCTCTGAGTGTTTCTCAGTAGAAGTGTTTTAGCAGTCTGTGGAGGTATCATTATTTAAGATAGGGGGGGACAGTGCCACCAGCATTTGTGGATGAGGCTGGGATACTCAACATCCTGAAATACCTAGGATTTGTCTTTAAGCAGACACCAAAACAGAATTAGAAGTGCAAAAGGTTTGCTGGGGGAATGGCTGTTAACACGTTGCGTATGGATCACGAGAATCTTCGTTTTTTCTGAGCCATGCGTTAAGGACAAATAACGAGAATTTCAAAAGATTGGGCAGAGAGCAGTGAGAGGCCAAGACAGGGAGGTGAGACGAGTGGCGATAGGGAACCAGCTGTGAAAGTGCCTACGCAGTGGGCCCCCAAGGAAGACAACCCGGCCAGGCTCTCGGGAGATTTGGCCACGCATCATCTGGAGCCCATAGTGGGAGGAGGAAAGAAAAAATATCACACACGGGTGTGTAAAGTGTGCGCATCAAAAAAAGTGAGAAGTGAAACTCGGTACATATGCAATTTTTGCTGTGTCCCACTGCACAAAGGAAGCTGCTTTCTGCAGTATCACACCAGGAGGGATTACTAACATCATAGGTGAGTAAATCCTAAAAAATTCCATAGAAATATAATAAATGACATAGAAGCATTTACGCTTTAAAGAGAAGAGTGTATTTTAAAGTAGTTTCTTTTAAAAACCTGCCGGAACAGAGGGGTATGAGGGATTTAAACCCCGCCCATACGCCACGTGTTAAGAATAAAGGAGAGAGGCGGCAGCAGGCCAGGACTGGCTTCAGGCTGCAGCAGCTCGATACTCATGAAAGGAGAGAGAGAAGGAAGGAAGGTTAGGTAGGAAGAGTCTGAGGCTGCTATACGTCTCTAAGAAGGTCTTGGCCAGGCCAACAGGGAGCCTCAGAGGAAAGACTGACCATTTGAGGGGTCCCAATTTGGGCAGGCAGGGCCTGACTCCAGTGCCCTTCTGTTCTTTGCCATTAGTAGGGAGCAGTTCTGGGAGGGCGAGGCTGTAGCATAAATGCTGTGGTGGATTCTCAAGGTCGGCAGTAGAAGACTGTCAGCTAACAGCTAACTACGGTCCTCAGGGCAGGTCTGTCTCTGTCTCTAAGAAAACAAAAATGACACTATTCAGAAACTTTTGCCTGTAAAGCAAGAGAACAAGATAACATAAACAAGAGAATCTTCTGAGACATGCCAAGGTGACTATTTTGATGCTTTTTTTTTTTTTTTTTAACAAGGTTAAAATTGGATACAGAATAAGTTTTGGGAAACAAGTCTTGAGAGTTTAAATCCAGCATGGAAAATAGGATGAATTAACTTCCCAAGCTGCATGAGTATTCACATTTCTGAGTTGCAGCAGTTTTGTTTTCTCTTCTGACCTCAAAAGTCATTTCAGAATTTGGGGGAAACTTTACGACATTTTTTGTTTTGCTTGTGGTCCTCCAGAGGGATAGCATCGGAACTTAACAGAGGTGGCGCCATCTGGTCTACAGTGTCAATCTTATCACAGATCCACCCCGTTGGTTTCCTGTTCAGACACTCTGAGGGTCCCACTTCACTGTCAACTTCATTCACGTTGACAGGTTTACCATCACAGCTACCCATTTTTTAGTTGACAGTCTGTAACCCTTTGCCTAAGTTATAGACAGAGGCACATTTTTTAATTTGAAAATCTTTATATCACCATTAACAAGTGCTTTACTAGTTTATCTTTTGCGCCAGTAGTTGCTTCTGAATAGGCCAGCTTGGGAAGAATTCTCTTGGCATAATTTTTAAATTGTACCTTGACATTTGGAGATGAACTAATGTCATTTTTAATTACTTCAGGAGGCATTTTGTTAAAGGATTCCTTTTCGCTTTCATCATCTTCGGCCTCTGCTTCATCTTCGTAAGTATCATTTCCTCATGTTTCCGTAGTCCTGATATTTTGGCATCTATTATTTATCCTCTTCATGATACCTTGAATCCTGTTTTTCTTTCTAGTCTTTCCAGCAGGTGCTCTCTTGAAGGAAGACCTACGCAGAGCATCCCATGGCCACCATAAACCCGCTGCACAACACCAATCCACTCCTTTACCCCATTCTGGGAGCAAATCCTCTACGATTCCTCTGGACCAATCTTCTTCAGCAAAAGCTTAAAGAAGGAAGTTATTGGGACAAACCACACCCTTGCCACTCAGTTGGTCTTAGGGCTGCATCTGCTACTTATCTTCCTCCTCCTCCACTCCCCATTTCAAATTCTACTCTTCTTTACCTATCACCTCCGTAGGTCTCAGTGGCTTACCTGGGTGAGACCCAAATTCTTGATGAGAATATCTATTTATTGATAATTATACACTTCTCCGGCTGGGATTGCTGCTCATGTCCTGCCACTGTTCCAATTAAGTATCGAGACTTTCAAGTGGATCCTCTAGTGTCCACATAGATTTTTCCCTGCCCATTGCATGAAAGCAGCCCTTCCTCTTCCTGTTAACCTAGGTCAGATACTCCTGCCAAGATGGAGACTCCTCTTCTTGCCTCCTGCTGCCTGGACACACAGTAGCCATAGCTTGTAGTTCAATAGGACCCTTGTAGTGTTTCCTGGAAAAAATGCACCCCGTTCGGGGACCAGGACTTCTAAACCTGCAAAGCCCAGAATTGTAGGAACAGGAAGCATGATGTCTCCCAATGACTCACTGAGATGTTGAGACCATTTCTTCCTCATCTTATATTCTTCCTATCAGGGTCAGTGCCATTCGGAGGTCTCTGCTTTAGTGTATACACTTCATCTTGAAGGATGGCACGCCATGCTTACAGAGTATTGCCTCTACACAGGCACTTCAGCGGCATTTTCAGTACACTGTCCACCTCTTCTCAGGCTGGCAATTTCTGAAGAGTTTAGTGGGTGCTACAACCAGCAGATGCCTTGGTCATGAGCTCACATCCACACCTTTATGGGGAAGTGGTTCCCCCATTTGGATGCTATGTTGAGTTGGATCTCCTGCCAGTGGATCAGACCAGGCCTCCTCTTCTGTGAGCTCTTAGATAGTCATATAGGCTGAGCTCTGCAGGCAGAAAAGGCAAACCCAGACCCAGAATAGGTATTTATCCCTGTGAAGATGAACCACTGGTCACTCGAGAATGAAAAGGGCTCAATGTTGTTGACTTCCCACCAGGTAGCTGGTTTATCTCCTCAGATAGTAGTGCCATATCAGGGACTCAGAGTGGTAGGTTAGACTTTCAGATACAGAAGTAGCTAGCTATGTTGCCTTTGGTAAGTGGAAATTCATGCTTTGGGACTCATATGTGGCCTCTATCTCTGCAAACATGTCCATTCCATTCACGTGCACACTGTGCCAGTTCTGGAGTGGACCCTGAGGAAGCTTGGCAAACATCAAGTGGGAGAATCTTTTTGTCTACTTGATTCTGTTTCTTTTCCATGGTTAATGCTTTTCTGTTTGGAATGAACATATGATATAAAAATCTTCACCTTTTGTGCCCACTCTAATATATGACCCTCCTTATGGCCATCCAGCCTGAGGGAAAGGTACTGGAACAAGTATAGTGGGTGATATGGGGGTCTGGACTAATACCTCATAGAGTTTACTCATGCCCTCTCGTCTTACTGGGGTTTGATTTTGAATGCATCATTTCTGTATTATGAGGAACTGCTGCTGGGCCCATCAACTTTATGACTGGGCGTGTCTGACAGAACTCAGCTCATCGTGGGCACTTCCGGACACGTGGTAACTTGCTGCCCCATGGTCAAGCTTTCTGCCCCTACTAGGGCCCGATACCACATCAAGGCTGTTTCTTGGAAGAAGTAAAATCTGCTGCAAATGCCATGGCCTTGCTCCCAAACCCCAGGGGCCTTTACTGATCTCCTCCTGGGACTTACTGTAAATTCCACAGAGTGTTGCAGAGCCCATTGCTTTTCCAGGCTGCACTCAGAACTGGCAACCTCCATGTGACCAAGATTGTGAGCCAGAATTTGTGCTTCTAGAACCCACAGTGACTCACCAGGCACCGTGCTTCATTATAGTAAGAGATGCAAGATACAGAAATTTGTCTTTTACTCTGGAGAGGATGTCTCCACATGCCACTGACTACTGGACCTCTAAAAACTTTACCAAAGTGGCAGATCCCTGAGACTTTGTAGGGTTTATCTCCCACCCTCTGGATGTATATATCTTCCCATGGCCTTTAGTACACGAGCCGCCTCTTGCTCATTCTACCCATCAGCATGTTATTGGTGTAACATATCAATGTGATGTTCTGCAGGATGTCCAGATAGTCTAGATCTCTTCAGACTGAATTGCAATAGAGTAGAAGAATTAACGTAATCCTTGGACAAAACTGGAAATAAGTATTACCTTTTTCCACGTGAATGTAATCTGCTTATCCTTCTGATTGAAATATAAGAGAATGCATTCACCATACCAGTGACCACATAATACGCTCCTGAGCCATTATTCACCTGCCCTAGCAATGATACCATTCCAACACATGGGACACAGTAGCATTTTTATTATCTTAGCTGGGATGGGGAACAATTTCAAAGGCTTGTGGTTGGTTGTCCGCACTATGACAGCTCTTACCTGACAGCCTGAGGACCTAGTATTTCAACTGCCAAGTATGTCTATTGCAATTACACACTCAGGGACCAGGGAAACAAGTGGGTTTGCAGATCCAGTGAGTTCTCTGTAAACCAGCCTTTAGCTAGGACTCTATTAGCTGCTTCTGTATGCCCCTGACCTAACGGGGAGCATGATGACAATTTGGGTCTCAGGATAGCAAAGTCGACTCAGAACCGAGCTCCAAAGCTTCTTCAAATGCTTGAGCATTCATTCCCCTTTTCCCACTGTGAATGCTCCACTCAAGTGAATGTCCGGGGTCCCTTTGGGGAATGACTGGAAGAATCATTGCAATATATACTTTGCACAATGCTGCAGAGCCTTTCCTGCTGAGGGACCCAGCCACTTCTTTTGTCAATGGACTCCAGATCTGAAAATTGGCTCAAATTCAGGAACTGAGTGACTTTTTGAGATGACTGCCCTTAGCCTCCTTCCCCTCCATTTTTGCCTCTTCCTGATTGTAGACGTTAAGCAGCACCCTTATTAGCTGTCTACTGTACCCCTAAGGTAAGATGACAAACTTGTCCTAGTTTTTTCTAAATTCCAAAAGAGGCCTTCTTGCTCTCACACTGAGGCTTTAACTGTTTGTAAATAGTCCTCAGTTTCTCATTCTCTCTCTGCAGGGCATTAATACAGTTTCGTAATAACCAGCCAACTTCACTGTCCTTCTAGGCATTGTTCTCCTTGTCTTTCGAATATCTAGATCATTATACAGGCAAGGATGTGCCCCCACACTAGGAGGAAATTGTAGTTTTGTTTGTTTCTGCCATTTTGAAAAATTATATCACCAGCAGCAACACTGACCTGATATTTGAATCACCGATACAATATGCTTTTTCTGAATTTGTGCCTATTTCACATATACAGGGGGTGCCAAAAAATGTATACACATGACATGTATTCATCTTTTGTTATCGGTATATATTGAGAATTACAATTTTAATACAGTTTTTCCTTTCTTAAAATGTGTATACATTTTTTGGCTACATATATATACATGTATATATATGTACATATAGATATATATTCCTTATTTCAAAATGTAAATATAAACAAAATTGCCAAAAATAGTCTCTCGATTGTTGTCTCTAAAATCCTAATTTTGAGCACATGGAATTCTCACACATTTTTTGTGGGAATACAAAATGGTATGACTTCTATAGGGGGAATTGGACAATATCTAGCAAAATTAAAAATTCATTTATCTTTGACCCAGAATCCTATTTCTAGGAATCTACTCCAAAGAAAATATGACAAAAATATCAAATTATGACTAGTAAGGATAGTTCTTGCAGCAATATTTGTAATACAATAAGACTTCTTTTCATCCAGATGTTCATCAGTGGGGGAATACATTGCAGTGCATCCATACAGTGAAGTGCTATGCAGCTGTAAAAAGGTAATAACTCTGTATATAGTTATGAAATGATCCTAGGACATATTGCTAACTTAAAAAAAATTAAAAGCAAAATTGCCAGCAATTTTGTACAGAACAGTGGTGTATAGTATATTCCTTTCAAGTAAGGGGAGAAAAAAAACTGCAGGGAAATTAAACTTTATTCAGTTATATTTTTAATCAATGCTGCTATTATTTGGAAAATAGTTTTATGTATATAGAGATAAGGCAAATAAACGATATATTAGTATCATAAAGGAACAAAGAATTTTGGTGTTAGAGAAAAAATATACAAGTATAAAATCAAAGAAGTAAAATTCCTATAATTTTACATTTAAATTAGAAGCATTAATTTGTTCTCAAAATGTAATTTATCACCCAGGTTATGGTCTAAAAACTACATCCCAGAAAAGGAGCTGAAGAGTAGCAGAATATGCCAGCCCAAATTATGCCACTTTAGCATAAGGATTATTTTGATCTGAAGACAATGAAGGAGATACAAGAAAAGCTCTCTGCCCTCCCCCTACTTGCCTAAAAGCAGAACATAAACTTGGAGAGGTGTCCTCCCTACCCTCTCTACCAGAAAGGACATAAGTTAATCACTAGACACAACTGTAGATCCTTATCAGCCCAGAGAAGTCACCAGAGGAATCTACGTATACAAGTCTTTGCTAAAACTAGCCCTTCCTACCATTAGTTTCCCCATATATTTGCCCTGCCACAATTTGCCAACCCTAGAAGTTCAAAATCCTTTTCCTTTGTCTACAAAATTATTGTTCTTTGCTAAGATGCTATATAAGCTCAAAGTCCAAACATCCCGTTGAGTAACTCATCACTGAGTACTCCCAAGTGTATTCACAATGCACATGTTAATAAACTTGTTTGTCTTTCTTTTGTAAATGTCTTTTGTCAGTCTAAATTTGCAGGGCCCCAGTTAATAAACTTAAGATGAGTACAGGAAAATCCTCCCCTATAGAAAAAAGGCTCCTTTGAGAAATAGCTTACTCCAGGGTTGGGGCAGAAAATATAAGATAAGCCTGAAATAGCTTTCATACCCAAAAGCAAGGAAGGCAGCTAAGACTGTTAAAGTCATGTCAGAAGTACTCAGGAACCAACTTGAAGACATTCCATCTGGCCCAAAATGAGACAGTATAATGACTGATGACTGAAGCAAATGAAAAATGAAAAATATCAAATACATTAAAACCCATCAGTACATAATGATGTTCAAAACTAAAAATTTAGAATACAAATTCATTTAAAGACTATAAAAAAAGGAATTAAATTGAGCACTTACATTGCCTTTCCTGTGCAAACTGTGTTTCCTACACACATATTTGAAGAGAAAAAGTTATATTTCAGGTAATGAATACAGAAAAAATATATAAAAGTTAGAATATCACCATTTGAAACTCTGAATGAAATAATGGACCAAGTCAATGATCATCAGTGCTACTAAGACCATTAGGTAAAGGGCTGATGGGAAACTTTTACAAAAGATAGATCATGTTGTCGACACTTGGACCCATTAATCAACTTTTATATCAGAAAAAGAGAAACAGATATTGATGTGCTTTCTGTTATGATGCAATGAGAAGGGCATTCTACCAAAAAACAATTTTTTCCTGCCCACCCCAAAAAAAATCCAACCTGAATATGATCAAGCCTCTAGATCTAACAGCAAGATTACAGTAAATATAGAGATAAAAGGAACATTACAAAATGACAACATAAAAACACAATCATCAAAATTCTGAATGTGGGAAACTGACAAATGACCCAGTTTTTTCAATAAATAAATGGCAGGAAATAAAAAAGAGAAGACTCATTACAGATTAATAAAGATTTAAGAAACATAGCAACCTAATGCAGTGTTTGAACTGAATCAAACAAATGAACTATAAAAAGATATTTAAGAAAATGTGAGAAAATTTTAAACTCTGATTGAATATTTGATGATATTCAGGAATTACAGTTAAACTTTGGTTAGGTGATATATTAGTTTGTGATTATGATTTTTAAAATTGAAATAATTATAGTTCCAGTCAAGATGGTGCAGTAGGTAAATGCTTTGCTCACCTTCTCTCACAACCACATCAAAATTACAAACAAAACAACCATCACTGAGAATCACCTGAACCGAAATCTTGCTGAACCGAAGCCCTACAACTAAGGACATGAGGAAGAAGCCACCTCTAGACTGGTAAGAGGCGCAGAGGTTCGGAATAGGCTGGTCCCACACCCACATGTGACCATTAAAAATTGAGAGGGATATCTCAGTTGCAGAAGTCCCTCCCAAAGGAGCAAGGGGTCCCAGTCCCACCCCAGCCCAGGGTTCCAGTGCCGGGGAGAAAAGTCCCCATAATTTCTGGTTGTGAAAACTAGCAGAGAATTGTGACTGAGTGGGATGGAGGGCAGCTGTACCCCCAGGTGCTCCTCTTAAAGGGACTGCACGCAGACTTGCTCACCAATGGACTCACTGGCTCTGAGTTCCAGGGCTGTGGCAGCAGTTAGAAAGGCAGCAGAGACATATGGTGGAACTGAGTTGTCTGGTTTCAGGACGAGGGCTGGAAAGGCAGCTTTATCCTGGAAGGAGAAGCTGGTGGAGGAAATTTCTTTGTTGAGCCCCCCCCCCCCTTCCTGGCGTGCCGATGCAGGTGGCCACCACATCTGAGTCACCATCAAGCTGGCTAATGCAGTTCATTTGCTATGCCCTGTTGATTCTGAGACACCTGCCCCACCCAACTTTCGAACACACCCAAGCCACTTCAAATAGCTGTTTTGTACAAACTGCCTGCCTTGGCTCATGCTGCACACTTTCCTAGAGTCTCTCAAAGACTTGCAGAACCCAGACAAGCACCGTCTGGCTTGAGCACGTTCCGTATCTCTGGCTGAGCAGCCCTAAGCCCGGCACTAGCGGTAAACAGCCTTGGTTTGAGGCTTGGCCACTTGAGGTACTTCCAAGCACAGTACTGGTGGTGGCCATCTGTGGATTGCTTTGTGGCTCTTGCCTGGTGGCCTCAGGTGGGGCACGGGCTGTGGCTGAACTCCACTTGCAGCAGGTCCCCTCCCAGGTGGCTTTGGTTTGGTGCACCCAGTAGCCAGCTTTGAAATGAGCTGGAGCATCACCCAGCCACTTCAAGGATGACACACTTAAGGGGTGGATTAGGCTGACACCAGAGCCCTCCTAACCCAGATCCTGCTCCGCAGGGTCAGCCCCTGCACAACTCTTCCACTGTAGTTACAGCCAGTCCTCATAACCAATGAGCCTGAGGGTCAATACCTCCCATTGATGTGCAAATAACAACTAAGGCTCAACTACAAGAGGAGGGCACACAAACCCACACAACGGACACACCTGCAGTGTGCAGCTAAGGTGACCAGGAAGACTGCACCACTGAGCTCCACAGCACATCTACATTAAGGCCACTCTACTAAGACCAGGAGACATATCAGCCCTACCTAATACATGGAAACAAACACAGGGATGCAGCCAAAATGAGGAGACAAAGAAATATGTCCCAAATAAAAGAGCACAACAAAGCTCCTGTAAAAGAACTAAATAACCTGGAGACAATCAATCTACTAGACGCAGAGTTTCAAACACTGGTTATAAGGATGCCCAATGATCTCAGGGAGAACTTCAACAAAGAGATATGAAACATAAAAATGGAGATGGAAAACAAAACAAAAAAGTCAGAAATAAAGAATACAATAATGGAAATGAAGAGTACACTAAAAGGGAGTCAACAGTAGATTAGGTGAGGCAGAGGATCGAATCAGGAATTTAAAAGATAGAGAAAACACCCAATCAGAACAGCAAAAAGAAAAAAGAATCCAAAAAAATGAGGACAGTTTAAGATACCTCTGGGACAACATCAAGTGTACCAACATTCACATTATAGGGGTACCAGAAGGAGAAGAGAGAGAGCAAGGAATTGGAAAACTATTTGAGGAAATTACGATGGAAAACTTCCCTAACCAGGTGAAGGAAATACAAGTCCAGGAAGCATGGAGAGTCCCAAACAAGTTGAACCCAAACAGGCTCACACCAAGCCACGTCATAATTAAAATGCCAAAGATTAAAGACAAAGAGAGAATCTTAAAAGCAGCAAGAGAAAAGTAGTTAGTAACTTGCAAAGGAGCTCCCATAAGACTATCACCTGATTTCTCAACAGAAACTTTGCAGGCCAGAAGGGACTGGCATGAAATATTCAAAGTGATGAAACGCAAGGATGTACAACCAAGATTAGTCTACTCAGCAAAGCTATCATTTAGAATCAAAAGACAGATAAAGAGCTTCCCAGACAAGAAAAAGCTAAAGGAGTTCATCACCACAAAACCAATATTACAAGCAATCTTAGAGGGGTTTTTTTTAGGACCAAAAAAAAAAAAAAAAAGAAAGAAAAGAAAAGAAAAAATAGGAATAATAAAATGGCAATAACTACATACCTTTGAACAATTACTTTTAATGTACAAGGTGGGATCAAAACATACAGTGAATGTTTAAATTTAAAAAAGTTATTACAGTAAAAGACACATTGGCATTAATCCCCCTCAAAATACTCCCCCTCACTATGAACATACTTATCCCATCGTTCTTGCCACTTTCTGAAGCAGTTCTGGAAGTCCTCTTTTGTGAGTCTTTACAAGCATTTGAGAAACGATGTGCATAAAGAGCAGCCTGAGAAATGGGCAAATGATTTTACCGTCCATCATGACAACACTGTGTGTCACACATCACTTTTGGTACAGCAATTTCTGTCAAATAAAAACATTATGGTGTGTCCTCATCCACCTTATTCACCAAATCTTGGATCATGTGACTTCTGGCTCTTCCCCAAAGTCAAAATGTAAATGTTTTGAATTGATTCAGGACATTGAGGCAGCCAGGACAGTGCAACTAAAGACACTCACAAAAGAGGACTTCCAGAACTATTTCAGAAAGTGATAAGAATAATGGGATAAGTGTGTTACAGGAAGTGAGGGGGAGTTTTTTGAGGTGGATTAATGGCATTGTGTCTTTTACTGTAATAAATTTTTTTAATTTAAACATGCACCGTATTTTTTTAATCATACCATGTAAATGGATTAAATGCTCCAATCAAAAGACAGTGGGACTGAATGGATAAGAGAACAAGACCCTTCCATATGCTGCCTATAAGAGACTTACTTCAGACCAAAAGATACACACAGACTGAAAGAAAAGTAATGGAAAAAGATATCTCATGAAAATAGAAACAAACAAAAAATCTGGAGTAGCAATACTTATACAAGACAGAATAGGCTTTGAAAGACTATGACAAAAGACAAAGAAGGACATAATAATCCCACTTCTGAGTATCTGGAAAGAAAAACCCAAACACTTCTTCAAGAGGATGTGCTCATCTATATGATCATTGCAGCATTATTTACAATAGCCAAGATGTGGAGGCAGTCTGGGTGCCCCTGAATGGATGAATGGATAAAGAGGTATCACATATATACAATGGAATATTACTCAGCAATAAAAAGAACATTGAAATCTTGCCATCTGCGACAACATGGATGGACCTAGAGGGTAATGTACTGAGTGTAGTAAGTCAGACAGCAAAAGACAAATGTCGTATGATTTTACTTATAAGTGGATGCTAAACAACAAAATAAACAAATGAAACAGAAACAAACTCATAGATACAGAGAACATTTTGACGATTGCCAATTGGGAGGGTGTGGGGGTGGGTGAAAAGGGAAAGGGATTAAGAAGGACGAATTGGTTGTTACAAAGTAGTCATGGGGATGTAGGGTATAGTATAAGGAATATAGTCAATAATATTGTAATAACTATGTATGGTATGAGATGGGTACTAGATCTATTGAGGTGATAGATGGGAGGGTCGTGTGTGTGTGTGCGTGTGTGCGTGTGTGTGTGTGTGTGTGTGTGTGTATGTGTGTAATATTATTGCACCACAAAAAAAAGAATGAAATCTTGCCATTTGCAACAATATAAATGGACCTTGAGGGCATTATGCTAACTGAAATAAGTTAAGTAGAGAAAGGCAAATACTATATGATCTTATATTTTATCTTCCACTTACATGTGGACTCTTAAAAACAAAACAAACAAACAAAAAAACAAACAAGCTCATAGATACATGGAACAGATTGGTGGTTGTCAGATGGAGGAGGTTGGGAGGAAGGTGGGCCAATGGGTGAAGGAAGTCAAAAAGCATAAACTTCTAGTTATAAAATAAGTCCTGGTGATGTAATGCACACTATGGCTGATAATACTGTACTGCATGTTTGAATGTTGCTAAGAGAGTAGATCTCATAATACAAATTTTCACCATGAGAACAAAAATTTAACTGTATGGTGACAGATGTTAACTAGACTTGTGATCATTTCAAAACATATACAAATATTAAATCATTATGTTATACACATGAAACTAATAATGTTTTATGTCAATTATACCTCAATTTAAAAAATTCATATGCCAACACTTGACAACTTCATTACTCGTATGTCTGACAATTTTTTCCCCAAGCACTTACACACTGCAATATCTACTTTTATTATAAATTAACCTCCTTTTGTTTATCCTTCATAATACAATTAGAGCATTATATTGATTTTTTTTTAAATGATATGTGCAGGTAGATTGCACTATGTATGTGTTTCATTTGAGGATGGCAAAGTGGTGTGAAAATGTTATAAAATGGCAATGATAATAAATATTACCATTATAATAAGGGTGAGAGCTGCTAATCTAGTGCTCCTAGTCATTTCTTGTTCACCATTTGGGATTTCCTGACTATTTACCACAGGAAAATGATTCTGAAAACACATGTTTTTTTCTCCAACCAGCAGCAGGCTAGTTATTAGCACCCCGGGAATGTGTCAGATAACTCCATTTTCAACAGATGGAGTTCAGCACCAGATAAGAACACGGCTGAGAACTGTTTGAGAAAGATAACCTAAGACAGTGGGTGCACTTTGGAATCATAAGGGAAACTGAAAAAAAAATCCTGATGTCTGGGTCTCTCCCTCAGAGATTCTGACTTAATTGATCAGGAGCAAGGAGGTGTTGGAGATTTTAAGCTATCCAGGTAATGGGAATGTGCAGCCAAGACTGAGGACCCATGAATGCTCTCCGACTGAAGCAGCGGTTTGCAGACTGCAGAGGAAATCGAAATCTCTGGGAGGGTTGTAAAAAACAGACCACAGGCCATCACCCTGAGTTTCTGATTCAGTAGGTCTGGAATGGGGTCCAATAATTGGTGTCTCTGAAAAAGTTCCCAGGAGATGCTCACGCTCCTGGTCCAGAGACCACACTTGGAAAGCAGAAAGCGCTCGGACGCAAGCCCTGAACACCACGGTGGTCCCAAAGGAAACACACTTGTGCAACTGAGTGGCTGAAAAAAGTTGTTCATTTTTTCAGAGAATACCATTTTTACTTGAAAGAATGCTGACACACAGTGGTTATTCAGACTTGGGTATTTGGGAGGCATTTTCTCAAAAATAAAGCGAGCTGGTCACTCTAAGGAAGACACCTGACAATTTTCGTTGCCAAGGACAAAATCTGAGGTTTCAAGTGAAAACTAGAAACTTGGAAAATTTGTATCTACCATCATGAGTTTGACTACGTACGAACACTGAAAGATTTCTGTGATGATATTGGTAGTCATGTTAATGGCTGTGACTTTTTGGATATAGCAAAATGAAATGTGTTAACATCTGGAGAATCTGCATAACTCAATGGACCAGTATTTTCCAGATGAACAGTGCATACATAAGTGCATAGTGTTACAAAATCACGCATGGGTGACAGAGCCATTCAAACATAAAGTTAGACCAACCGATTATAATGTAACAGAATATGATATGATTTCAGATTTCACATTGCAACTAACCTTTAAAAAGTACCCGTGGAGTTCTAGTGTAGTACAAAGAATATCCACAGTAATCTGAACATGCCGCTAAAGTACTCCCACCCCCTTTTCAACTACATATCTGTGTGGGGCCAGATTTTCTTCATATTCTTTAACCAAAGCAACAGGCCACAACAGACTGAATGTAGTATTGGATATAAGAATTCAGTTGTCATCTATTAAACCAGACAGCAAAGAGACTTGAAAACAGTGTGAAATAATGTCCCTCTTCTTACTGATACGTTTTTGCTTTGGCAAATATTTAATTTTCATAAAGTTTTATTTAAGTTAATATGCAGTTATTTTATTCTTGTTATTTTAAAGTAAATTAATAAACACTGTTTTTAATTCTCAATTTTAATTTCTAATAATTTAAATATTCCCAGATATAGGCCATATAAATATAAATTCATATGAGATCCTCAATAATTTTGAAAAGCATAGAGGAGTCATGAAATCAAAAATGTTGAGAGCTGCTGTTCTAGAGTTCCAGGACGGTTTTAGTTCTTGACTTGATGGTAGCCACATGGATGTTTTATAGTTATTTCTTAAAATATATATACCTATTTTATGTAGTTTTCTGAATGTTGTATTTCATGATTTTTTTTTAAAAAAAATTGTAATTAAGTTGCCTCTTGGTGTAGTAGAAAGAGCAGGGTTTCAAAAATTAAAGGTTCAAGATTCTATCTGTGTTAATTTGTTGTATAAAAAAGAATAGCTATAATTGCACCTTCTGTAAACATGCAAGTGCTTTAGAGACTGTAAAGTGATATGCAACTGTCGGCCACTATTACTGTTAGAGAGTAGCAACACATATATATCAGTTTAAACGTTTCTCCTAACCAACATGCCTATTATGACCTTGAAGCAGATGTTTGAGAATTCCTTAAACCATCATGTTTCCCAGTCTTACTTGACTTCCAAAACACTTGGAGTTAAATTTGTTGCACAGTGTTAAGAACTCTGTTGTAGATTTGTTACAGGTTATTTCTCCTCCAAGTAGTATTTCATCTTCTTTGTTTATCTTTTTTAGACTGCCTCAACTTTTATGTGTCTGAATATTGTCAATGACCTCAAATACTTCGTAGAAAAAAAGGAAGAGAGTAAATTTTATGCAAACAATAAGGATACTGATAGTATGAGAGAGAACACGGCCCTTGCATGCCTTCTTTCTAAAGGCTGTAAGGCAACGTTTGTGGCAATCGCATTTTTCTCTTTCTGCAGCCCATCACCCTCAGATAAATAAATAAAGCACAGAACTTTCATTTCCAGGCAGTTGTCATAGCAACCTTTGACTCACCAGAGAAGAAGGAATTCTCAGATCTCAAGCCCTGACTCCAGAAAAGAAGCTAAAAAGACACAAAGACGAAAAGGAACATTAAAGAATGATTTGCAAGATGTGACGAAAGTGGGTATCTGTTATTCAGAACTTTTCCACTAAATGTACGTACTTTTCCCCCGACATATATTTCCCCTTATAGATTTCCAAACGCAACAGCAAAGACAATAACAGCCATTTATTACTTATTACCTGCCAGGCACATAGAACATTCCCTCACATAGAGGAAAACATACATTGTGTTTTGTTTTGTTTTGTTTTAATACTCTCAACACTCTGTGGTACTATTTTTGTCCATGTTTTACTTATGAGGAAATTGAGTTTAGATAGATAGATGAAGCAATTTACCAGAAGCCACACAATAGGTCTGACAATTCAGTTCGCGAATTCATCCCAGGAAAAGTGCTACATACCTCATTGCTGAATATCACTACAGTTACCTTCAAAGTACTCCCCTTGGCTCAGGAGCCCCTAGGTTCTTCTCCTCCAGATGCCTGGTGCCACCCCACCCCCCCAACCCCCCGGCCTATTTCAGTATCATGGTTTGCAGAGCACAGATGGCTGTTTCCCCCAGCCCTTCTCTGGCCTCCCACCCTCCCTTTGCTGCAGCCCCTGGTGGAGAGGACACTGGGTGTAGCGGGATTCTCCCACAATTTGGCCTTGGCTTGGAGGAGGGTTTTCAGCCTCAGCGCTACTCACATTCTGGGCCAGACAATTGTCGTAGGGGCTGTTCTGTGCACTGTACCAACGGTTTGTACTGCGCTGCCAATGTAAGTGGCTGGTGGCAAGTTCGCGAACTTAATTGTCAGATTTCATAAGTGCTTGAACTTTCAGTCTTCCATACAGTGGACCGCTTTTTGGAATGTTCTCTGGTTTTCTGAATTTCCTCCTGCTTTACTAAGCACACACGTGGCTGCCTCCTTTGTTCCTGCCTGATCTGTAAACGCCGGCATGTCCGGGACTCAGACTGAGCCCTCTTTTCTACCCAGATGAGCTCTTCCAGTCCTGTGGCTTTGCAATGCCTTCTCGGCACTGATGACCTGAATGTGTATCTGCCGCCCCAGGTCATTCACATGCATTTCGGACTCAGTATGCAGTTGTTTTGCTGGGCACTTAGACATCTACTAGGTATTTCAAAAGTAATAAACAGCTCCTGTCCGTGAGTCTTCCCTGGCTCAGGAAAAGACAGCATTCTCAAACCAGGTGGTCACAGCAAAACTCCTCAGAGTCGTCCTTGATTTCTCCCTTTTTCTCACCCCCTCCCCCACTAATGTATAAACAAGTTATGTCAGACAGTCACCCAAAAGCTATCTAAAACCTGCTTCTTTTCTCCATTGCCACCACTTTAATGAAGGCCATTGTCTTGTCCCTGGACTTCTCATCAGTAACTTTCTAACCGAGGCCTCTGCTGCCACTCTCCAGAGAACAGTCTGGAATGAGCTTTTGAGACCATAAATCAGATCATGCCAGCTTAGAGCCTTCACGTTGCTCTTAGAATATGACATGGACTCCTGACGATAGCCTAGAAGGCCCTTCACAGCCGGCGCCTGCTTCCTGCTCCAGTCCCCTCCAGGGGTTCCTCCATCATTCGGCTTCTGTCACAATATTCTCCTTTCCTTTCCTCAAACACTCAAGGGTTTTTGTTTGGTTTTGTTATTGCCTCTGGGATTTGCTGTATAAAGACTATGAACTGTCTCAACCTTCTCTCAGCTCATCTTCTTCGCTGGCTCTTTTTCATCCTTCAGGTTTCAACCCAAATACGATCTTAGAGATTGTCTTTCTAAAGTGGCCTCCTACAGGAGTTCTCAGCCATCACATCACTTTTATTAACAACACTTACCAGGATCAGAAATGGTTACTATCTCCCACCTCCCCATCGTGTAAGCTCCATCGGGTCAGGGACCCTGTCTTTTCATTTCTACATTCTCAAAGCTTAGGAGCATATAGGACGTGCTCAATAAACACTCACTGACGGGGAAGGAAGGAAAGAAGAAAGAGAAATTCAGTGCCAAACTGCCATCCCAGGATTATTTTACCCCAAAACTGCTTTCGACTCCCTCCCTCCTTTTAGCTTTTCAAGGTGATTTCCAATTATGTTACTTTGCTCTAAATCTAGACTGATGTGTGAATCCCCCAAGACCCTGAGTTTGAGCAGAGGGAGAAAGAAGAGGGGCTGAAGGAATGGAAACAGCAGGGTCCCTAAACAAGCATGAACCTACTTTATCCTCTTGCAAACTCTTTGGCTTTGTGGGAGGGAGGGCAAAAATAGAAAACACTACAGCACAGTTTCTACTCCTGCGAAAACGAAGGTTAAATTCCTTGAGAGAAGAAGACTGTCATGCGGGGCAGCCTGCGGGGTCTCTGCTCCCGCTCCCCATACAAGAACGCAGGATATGGTGAGGCCAAAAAGGAACACCCACGGAGCCATAGGTAGGGGAGTCATACCACTACGGTCTCACTGGAGGCTGGGTTCACTGGACGTGTGACCTGCTGTCCGTTTTCTCTGCAACCGACCGACGACTCTCCTCCACTCTCCTCCACTCTCCTCCGCTCTCCTCCGCTCTCCTCCGCTCTCCTCCGCTCTCCTCGGCTCTCCTCGGCTCTCCTCGGCTCTCCTCGGCTCTCCTCGGCTCTCCTTCGTAGCCGCAGCAGTTATATTAGTGGCTAATGGCTCAATGGCTACAGCTGATGGCCAACCAGCCCCAGCTGATGGCCATCTACTACCCGAGCCAGCATCCCTCCACGTGAGGCCGAGAGCCTGTAAACTACTTTCTGGGGCTTTGCCCCCACACTCCACCCCTACAGGTTCTCGCCTCACAATCTAGGTGACAAGCGTCTTCCGCGAGGGTCCCTGTGTCATATTAGCCTACTGACACCTACGGACGAAAAGAAACCGTAGTCTTAGGAACCAACGATTGCAAATCCCTTCCATCTGGGAGGATACATGCTAGCTTCTTGTCCTGGGAAAGGAGGGTTGCTGCCACTGGCACCTTTCCCGGTTTGTGGTACCAGACCTTTATGGCAGTGCTTGGGGTCCCTTGCATAGTTTCAACATGTAACAGAACAGGGGATCCCATAATAGGCCATAGTGAGAGCACATAGTTTCCTCGCAAAATCATCCCGGTATCGGGACCTCTGTATACTACAGTTACTTGCGGTGGCCACTCAGCCACCACCCCTGGCGTCACTTGCAAATCATGAGTCAAACCGGCCCCCCATGGGGCTATCAGACCCAACCACCGACAGTGGGGGCTTTTGACCTGCCAGGGCCAAGTCCATTGCTGCCGTTCCCCTGCTTCCAAGCATGTGGGTGCTGGCAGCAAAATGTTCCCATTTCTGCCGTAGCCTGGCTTTAACAGAGTCTCACTCGTGGTAACTTGTAATTGAATGGGAGCGGCCGTTCGATGTAGCAGAGCTTCTACTGGTGCGGGCCCTCCCTTCCGTGGTCTCTCATTCAGGACTCTCAGGACGTCCCATAGACGCGAGGCCCAGTCACGCATCGTAGGAGGGTGTTTTGACACCCGGAGACCTTGCTTCAAAAGGCCATTATAGCGTTCAATCATGCCAGCTGCTTGTGGATTGTACGGGGTGTGAAACAACCATTGCACGTCCATCCTGGCAGCCCAGCGCTGCACTTCTTGCCCCGTAAAATGGGTACCCCTGTCACTTTCAACGACTTGGGGGCGCCCATACAGGGCGCACAGCCGTGTAAGGGCGATCACTGTATGCCGCTGATCCGCAGCCAGGCAGGGCCAAGCAAACATCAACCCCGTAGCAGTGTCTACTGCTGTAAATGCATATATCGCGTTGCGGGCCTTAGGCAGGGGTCCAATGTAATCCACTTGCCAGTGAGTGAGGGGCACCCTCCCTCGCATAATCTGCTGTGTCTCCCAGGGGAGCCTCCGCCTTTGGGGGCTGTCCTGGGCACAGACGGCACAGTCATAGCAGGCATCTGCTATCTCCTGCCATTTCAAAGGCAGGCCCCAGCGTCTGCTCACCTGCCACATGGTTCGGCTTCCAGCGTGCTGTAATTTCCTATGCAGCCAATGGGCCACATCAGTGGCAGGAGCCCGCTCTAACCATCGTACCCGTGCTAGGGCGTCTGCTTCATCATTACCTGGGGACACTAAGGGGGAGTGACCTGTGACATGCATTAAGGTCACCTCCTTTCTCTGCCCTAGGTCCCAGAGGTCCTGCCACATGGCTTGACCCCACAGTGGACAGTGTCCCACCAACCAGTTTTGGTGTTTCCATGTAGGCAGCCACAACGTTAGGCCCCGGAACACCGCCCAGCTGTCAGTGCAAATAACTAGGGGCCCAGGCTCGTGGCTGATTACCATCCACACAGCCCGTAACTCAGCCCACTGGCTACTCTGGCCCGTCCCAGTATCAAACCAAATGGTGTCTGTTTTGGGCTGCACACCAATAGCCGTCCAAACAGCTGCAGCACCTTGGCTAGAACCATCAGTAAACCAGGCATCCTCAGGTACTGGGGACTGTCCTCCTTTGTAGGGCGAGGGCTCCAAGTCCTCCCCTCTAGGCAGAGCACTTGGCTCAGCCTGGACTACAAGCTCCACAGGCCATAGGACCTGTTGTAGCTCTGTGCTCAAAGGGCTTGAACTAAGGGTGCTACGTTGCTCCAAGTAGGCACCCCACTTGGCGAGGGTGGTGGTCTGTGCCACCCCCGTTTTGGGTCCCTGGGTCCATGTATGGACCCACCCCTGGACAGGATACGTTGTTCGAACCAACACGCGTGCCGTTCCTGTGATGGCTTCTGTGGCCACTAGGGCTGCATACACAGCAGCCAGCTGTTTTTCTATTAGAGAGTAGCGGACCTCCTCTCCTTTCCATAATTGGGAACAAAATCCCACTGGCAACCGGAGACGCTCCTGCTGTTGCCAGAGGCCCCATCTGTACCCCTCTTGGGTTACGTGAACATCAAGTTCAAATGGGCGGCCGGGGTCCACTACTTGCAGAGCCTGTGCCTGCTGCACTGCCTGTTTTGTGGCAATGAAGGCTTGCTCTATAGCTTCTGTCCAATCCCATGAGGCCCCCTTTTTTATCATCTTGTACAAGGGCCTTGCCATTTGTGCTAAATGGGGTACAAATGCCCGCCAATACCCTAGCAGACCTAAATACGTCTGCAGTTGGGAGACCTTGGTCGGCCGGGGAAAGGCTTGTATTTTGTCAATGATTGCCTCAGGTATAACCTTTGTCTTACCCGACCACACAACACCCAAAAACTTGACGGATAAGCCAGGGCCTTGGACCTTTTCCTCATTCACCGCCCAGCCACGTGACTTCAGGTGGTGGAGAAGAGAGGGAGCTGCTTGCTCTAAATCAGAAAGAGAATCTGAGGTTAACAGAATGTCATCAACATAATGAAACAAGGCCACAGAGGATGGGTGATCCCACTGTGCCAAATCCTGGGCCACAAGCCCGTGGCAGATAGTGGGGCTGTGCAAGTATCCTTGCGGAAGGACTTGAAAAGTCCACTGATGCCCATCCCACGTAAAAGCAAACTGCTCTTGACACTCGGGTGCAATGTCAATGGAGGAAAAAGCATTGGCCAAGTCCACTACATAGTGATATGTCCCCAGGCGGACAGTCAGACATCCATTAAATCATGAATTGAAGGCACTGCAGCGTGCAAGGGTGGCGTCACCTTATTTAACTCCCTATAGTCCACATTCATTCGCCAGGTCCCATCTGGCTTCTTGACAGGCCATACTGGGGAGTTAAAGGGACTGTGCGTTGGCCTCACAATATGTGCCTTCTCCAATTCCAATATTGTACGACCGATCTCCTCCTGTCCTCCTGGCAGGCGATACTGTCGCACTGTGACCACGCGCCAGGGCTGTGGCAACACTTGAGGAGGGTGGTGAGCATGCCCGCGTGTCACCGCTTTTACCACCCGGATCCGGAGACGGAACTCTCTTACCGACGTCTGTAAGCTGAGGCCATGTAGCACGTCCACCCCTAGAATATACTCCGGAACGGGGGAGACATAAACCTTGTAGGTACGAAGAGGGAGCCTTCCTATACCCAGTGGTAAGGAAACGGCTTCCACAGTCACAGTTTTTCCCCCGTAGCCATCAATGCAGATTGCTGGTCCAGGGAACAGTTCTGGGTTCCCATAAACGAGACTGCAGTCAGCACTAGTGTCAACTAGAGCCAAAACCCTCTGTACATTCGAAGGGGACCAATGTATGGACAGTTCCTCGTGGGGCCTCCGGTCCCTGCTCGTCCCCTCTTACCGGGTACCTTGGCCCCACCCCTAATCAAGCTGAAAGGAGTCGGCCTCAAGCGGCTGCATGAAGTCCTGGAGGCACACGGGTCGCGCTTTCCCAGACTCCTCCTTTATGCTTCTCCGGAATTGTTGTTCCGGACGCAACTGTTTCCAAAGTTCCAGCAGGAGTGCATTGGGTTGTCGATCTATTTTCTTCCTATCGACCCCTTCTGCCAAGAGATCACGCCACATCTGTGCGCGTGTTACTCTCTGAGGCCCGCGACCTCGCCCCTTTACCTTTGGTTTGGGCTTCCAGGTCTCAACTGTGCGGACCTCCTGTCTTAACTTCCTTCGCCTCCGGCTTTCAACATCCCCTAGGGTGGCCATGGCAGTTGTAACTTCATGGATCCGTCGCCCTACACATGGTGTAAGAATAGCAACCAAGGATCCAAAAGCACTCGCAGGTGCAGTGTCCAAAACCAGATCTCTCATGCTGGCAGTAAAAAGCTCGTCATCTGGGCCCTGCATGTTGAGGTTAAAAATAGCATGTCTCATACCCATTTCACGGATTATTTGCGTAAGTTCTGTATATGACTGCCATTGACTCACAGTGTCTGGCAGCTCGCCAGCCTGTTCCCATACTGTGCGTACCGCAGCAGTGAGCCACGCCATTAGAGAATGGTTGCCCTGGTTGTTGGCCAACCTATGGCAGTTTTGTAACCTTTGTCGCAGGGATGGATGCACTGTCACGAAGGCTAGCTTTTCCATCTCGCCTGGGGAGCAGAGAATGCTGTCTGCTCCCTCATCCCATAAACGTAACAGCCAAGCCGAGACTGGCTCTCCAGGGCGCTGTCTGTACCGCCTCCCCAGCTCCTGCAACTCAGTGGGAGTGTATGGGGTGTAGGTTGTGAACTCAGTCACAGCTGGGTTGCCGGCAGCAACGCCCCCGGGGCCCAAAGGTTGCTCATGCTTTACCTTGTGCTTCATGATGGGCCGGGCTTGGGGGTTGGGAGGTACATTTTCTCCACTTGCTTCCTCTGCCTCAGAGTCTCCACCTTGGGGCCCCTGTTCTAACAGGCGGACCCGGGCTTCCAGCGCGTCCAACCGGGACACCTGGTCAGGCACCTGGGCCCTTGCATTAAGCACATTTTCCGTGTTGAGACTCAAGGCCTTGAGGAACATCCAGCCCACGCGGCCGGCTGTAGCCTTCTCCTCCTCCGGCAACTGCTCAGCCAGAGCCGGCAGGGCCCTCTCCACACTGGCTGGAGAGCCATCCATGTCCTCCCACCCTTCCTTGGGGGTCCAACTCTTGAGAACAGTGGCCACCGAACACCATATACTGTGTGGGGGCCACACGTCCTCCTGCCCAGAGTCAGACGCCATTCCTACCTGGTCGGAATCTTGCTCACCGTGGCAGGTGTCTGAGTGGGTGGAGGCCTCCTTGTAAGCTATCCACAAGCTTCGGATCCTAAGGCCGCAGCAGATCAACAAAAGGAGGACACCGCCTTCTATGCCCAAGAAGGTGGTGTGCCAGCTGGAGGCTCGAGTCTCCCAGGCAGACCGCGCCTCCCGTTCCCGGTGTCGCTCCTCATGGGCCTCCCGAAGCTGGGCTCTCACACGAACAAACCGCTCCACCATGCTTTGGTAGGTTTTGGCCGGCACCGCACTCTGCTTATGAAGCTGAGCTTTTATACGTGTAAACTGCTCCAGTACATTCCGGAGAGTTTCAGCCGACACCATACCCTGCTCGCTGCGCCATTTGTCGTGCAGGGAGGCCTGCGGGGTCTCTGCTCCCGCTCCCCACATAAGAACACAGGACATGGTGAGGCCAAAAAGGAACACCCACGGAGCCATAGGTAGGGGAGTGTGGGGACAGAGCCCCAGAAAGTAGTTTACAGGCTCTCGGCCTCACGTGGAGGAGTGCTGGCTCGGGTAGTAGATGGCCGTCAGCTGTGGCTGATTGGCCATCAGCTGTAGCCAGTTGGCCAATTGGCCGCTAATATAACTGCTGCGGCTACGGAGGAGAGTGGAGGAGAGTGAAAGAGAGTCGTCGGTGGGTTGCAGACAAAACGGACAGCAGGTCGCACGTCCAGTGAACCCAGCCTCCAGTGAGACCGTAGTGGTATGACTCCCCTACCTATGGCTCCGTGGGTGTTCCTTTTTGGCCTCACCATGTCCTGCGTTATGTGGGGAGCGGGACCAGAGACCCTGCAGGCCTCCCCGCACGACAGGGAGTCATACCACTACGGTCTCACTGGAGGCTGGGTTCACTGGACGTGTGACCTGCTGTCCGTTTTCTTTGCAACCGACTGACGACTCTCCTCGTAGCCGCAGCAGTTATATTAGTAGCCAATGGCTCAATGGCTACAGCTGACGGCCAATCAGCCACAGCTGATGCATCTACTACCCGAGCCAGCACCCCTCCATGTGAGGCCGAGAGCCTGTAAACTACTTTCTGGGGCTTTGCCCCCACAAAGACATATCACTGATAAGTTAATTCCTATATCAGGACCCACAAAATAGAGGCCGCCCCAGTGGCCCAGCCCACACCACAAATGTAAGCCTGAGCCAGCCTGCACTCATGGGAAACACGTGTCAAGAATCCTAGCACACCAATCACAGTCCTCCAGCTCGGCTGTAGGTAGCTCACCTTCCTCTAGAAAACACGACTTCCCTGTTTCCTCATCGCTTCTTCTAACCTCTACTAACTTGCCCCAAACCCCTCAGGATCAGTGCTCCGCTGTTGTGAGGCACTGGACTCCCCTAATCCAATGATTGTTTCCCCTTGAATAAAGGACATCTCCTCTCAATACTAAATTGTTTTAGTCTTATCATTTGACATTCCCCAACATCTTTAGGTAGTTGTTTTCAAGCAAAGAACATTATTCCACAGAGTTAACTTTGGAGGTAGAATTGACAACCATACCAGCCAATTTCTCTCATTCTCACTCTTTCATTATTGACACTAAAATTGTATCTAAACAACTTAAGAGGAAGGAAGACAGAAAGAAGGCAGAGGATACCAAAACCTGAAGCATTAGGAGGCAAAGAGCAGCCTGAGGAAGTTTGGATGTGGGGAGGGAAAGTATCTTTTTCCTCTACCCATCTAAGTTCTCAGCTGGGACCCCTATAACAAAAATGAGAATAACAAGAGAAAAGCATACAAATTTAGCTAACATAAGTTTTACATGACACACGAGCCTTCAAAAGGAAGTGAAGACTCAGCAAAGGGGTTAAACCTGAGTGGGGTTTTTTTGGTTGGGTTTTTTTTTTTAATTAAAATTTATTGGGGTGACAATGGTCAACAAAACTGCATAGGTTTCAAGTGTACAATTGTATAACACATCATTATATACTGCATTGTGTGTTCACCAGTTCTCCTTCTATCACCATATACTTGACCCCCTTTACCTCTTCTACCATCCCCTGCCCCCCTACCCTCTGGTAACCACTAAACTATTGTCTGTGTCTATGATGATGGATAAAGAAGATGTGGTATAAGAGATGTGGTCTGATAATTAAGTTCGCGAATTTGTTGCAATGATGTTGCTAACCTTTTTTGATATCAGAGGGATTATTCATTATGAATTTGTACCAACTGGACAAACAGTTAACCAAGTTGACTATTTAGAAGTGCTGAAAAGGCTGCATGAAAAAGCTAGACGACCTGAACTTTTTGCCAACAATTCATGGTTCTTGCATCACGACAATGCACCAGCTCACACGGCACTGTCTGTGAGGGAGCTTTTAGCCAGTAAACACATAACTGTACTGGAACGCCCTCCCTACTCACCTGATCTGGCCTCCAAGGACTTCTTTCTTTACCCGAAGATAAAGGAAATATTGAAAGGAAGACATTTGAATGACATTTAAGGGTAATACGATGATAGCTGTGATGGCCACTCCAGAAAAAGAGTTTCAAAATTGCTTTGAAGGGTGGACTAGGCGCTTCGAAGGTGACCATAGTGATAGTCAGCAATGAGGTATGTAGCACTTTTTCTAGGATGAGTTTGTGAACTAAATTGTCAGGTCTCATATATACACAATGGAATACTACTCTGCCATAAGAAAAGATGAAATACTGTGATTTGTGACAACATGGATGGATATTGAAGTTATTATGCTAAGTGAAATAAGTCAACAGAAAAAGTCAAGAACCATGACTTCACTCATATGTGGGATATAAAACTGAAGGCAACAAAGAAACAAGACAAGCAAATAAACCTGAGTGTTTTTCATGCTAAGTTTGACAAAGAGTAGAAAGTCGTGGTGTGACAAGGTCTAACTAAGTGTAGTAAACTGAGGGAGTCTTAGCAAGAGCTGTTTGCTCAGATTCTTCGTTATGTCCCTTTGTTTTCAGAGATAAGGATTCTCCTTCCTCAGAGTATAGGACAGTTTTATGGCTTGCTTCAGGGGAAGGGTCAGAATGTCCTTCCTGCACAAGCTGTTTCTCAAATTCCTTCAGTTTAAAATATTTAATAAGCCAAGGCACCATTTTTTGGGTTAGCATGTCCTGAACCCCGTCATGGATGTTTCCCACAGCTGATCCCTCCCTACTGACCCAAAATTGGTTGTAAAGTCCAGCCAGTTCCTAGTGGAAGGAATAGGGAAGATGATGCAAGAATATTCTTCCATACAGAATAAAGTTATAATTTAGACAAGTTTCTAAAGAGTTTGACCCTCACATATCTCAGTCTACTTCTGGTACTGTTACTGGAAAACAGGTTCTTGGCTTATGCCCCAGGATAAGCCAAGCAAGTGGTGAATTAATTAAAAGAAATAAATTCTTTTATTGGTGGGAGCCCGCAGGCCAGGAGAAGAGCAACTGCTCCAAAGAACAAAGAGGCTTAGGAATTTATTAGAATGAGAGCACGAAATAGTCAAGATTTAGGAGTGGCGTTATAGGCGTTTCCAGGTGGGTCCTCACTGACCACTCTTTCCCGACAGGAGAAGGGATTTTTGTCTTTATTTGGCTCTTGTAGGAACTGTCATGGCAACACAGATTTTCCTTGCCTATATTGTTAATAATATTAGAATCCATTACAATTAGCTAAAGTTGGCCTTGAGTGACAAGATGTCGTCCTGGATCTATTCGTGACTCCTGAAATCCAGTTCTGGTCAGGCTGGTAGCTGCACCTGTTCTTAAGAATGACAGCATCTCCTCCTCCTTTTGTCTCTCCTTACTTCCTCTTCCTTCCGTCCTCCTTCTCTCCCTGCTTCCCTGTTCTTTATGCCTACAGTGACACTACCAAAAAGAAGAGTGCCAGGGCCCAAGAGAAATAAATTGTTATAACATGCATGTTAGTTAGCTTTCAGTAAGCTTGGTTCCTGAGCCTTTTAAATGTCAAGGATTTTAGCACTAAAACACTTAGCTTTCAACACTTTAGAAACTTTCAGTGCTAATGTTTTTGTTTTGTATTTTAATGAACAATTTTTTGGCTGAAGTCTTTCTTCTTCAAAACACTCAAATTCCTAATAAGTAAAAAACTTGCAAGAGATTTGAAGAGTTTTAGCCATAACGATAGATTGAAAATTAATTTTACTTTTGACCTTGATTTTGAATTACTGTGACCTTGCAAAGATCATTTATCTTCCTTTGGTTTCAGTTTTTTCATCCTAAAACATAAAAATTAATAGAGATATTATTTTGAGATCATTGGAGAAAATGAACAAGTTATAGTTTATTCGTAGATGTACTCATATCAAATCCAGTTATGTAAATGCTATTTTTAATATCCTTCTAATTTTGTACTATATGATTTATAAGCTTCATACAGTTGAAAACAAAATTTAATTTGCTAGTTTGTCAAAAACCTAATATTTCCAGTTTCCTTTCAATTAGGGTGAAAGAGCCACAGTAAAATTGAAATATGGGCCGGCCCAATGGCTCAGGAGGTTGGAGCTCTGTGCTCCTAACTCTGAAGGCTGATGGTTCGATTCCCACATGGGCCAGTGGGCTCTCAACCACAAGGTTGCCAGTTCAACTCCTCGTGTCCCACAAGGGATGGTGGGCAGCGCCGCCTGCAACTAAGGTTGAACACGGCACCTTGAGCTGAGCTGCCTCCCAGATGGCTCTGTTGGTTGGAGCGCATCCTCTCAACCACAAGGTTGCCAGTTCGACTCCCGCAGGGGATGGTGGGCTGCGCCCCCTACAACTAGCAACGGTAACTGGACCTGGAGCTGAGCTGCGCCCTCCACAACTAAGATTGAAAGGACAACAACTTGACTTGGAAAAAAGTCCTAAAAAAGTATACAATGTTCCCCCAATAAAGTCCTGTTCCCCTTCCCCAATAAAATCTTTTAAAAAAAATTGAAATAAAACCTCCAGAGTTAATTTTGTCTTTTCTTCTGCTGGACAGAACCACACCTCTTTACTCAGTCTGAAAAGTTTTCATTGCTGGATCCTTCATCTCATGACCATTACCTTGGATCTACAATCTGCAGTTTTATATGAACAGGAATTTTATATCAGAAGAAATGCAGACATCAGAAAAACATTAAAACTGTACCATTTTGTTACCAAAACCCAAGTTTGTGTGCCCAATGCTTTTAATGGGCTGGGGAAACAGGTATGCAAAAGTACTGGTGGAGCAAGTTTTAGTTGGAGGACCTTGGAACTTGGCCCTTCACAGCAAAACCAGATCTTCCTTGGGGATAACAGACCCTTGGCGTCTGAAAGAATAAGTTCTGGTTACGTCCTGGTTCTTTGGTTCCTTGTAGGGGGTGCAAGACTTTGGTTCCAGGTGCAGTTAGTGGTCAAAGTTCTCTCCTCTACTTTTGGCTGCATGGCTTGCAGTTTTGGTCTGTTGTCTCTGAAAAGCTACTGTGTATCTTGTTAAAGGACAGAACCATTTTGAGCTGGTTCTACCGTTACAATTTCTCAGGTAAACAAAGATTGCAAACTAAAATTAAATACACTTTTTTACCTAGCCATTTGGCAAATATTACAATTAAATTTGGCAAATGTTAAAAATTATAGTTTTCAGTATTTGCTAAGGTGTAGGGAAACAGATTTTCACATACTGCTAGTGGGAATATAAATTGGTAAGACCCTTTTGAGGTGTAATTGGCAATACATATCAGGTTTAAAAATTACTTTGAACAGCATGGTAGTACCCAAAGATACAAACATAAAATATCAACTGTCGGTGGGAATGTAAAGTCATTGGAACACTTTTACACTGTTAGTGGGAATGTAAGCTGGCACAACCACTTTGGAAAACAATTTGACATTATCTGATAAGGCTGAAGATGTGCATTTGTTATGACCAGCAGTTCCTCTCCTGGGCATGTAGACAAGACAAACACTTGCACATGTGTTCCTATCCATACTGTTGTTAGACCAAGAAAACAAAAACAACCCTAATTGTCAATCAACAATGCAACAGGCAAACATGCAGTGAAAATGAATGAATTATGTCTACTTGCAGTGACATGGATAATCTCAGGAACATTGTGTCTGAGGAATAGCAAATTGCAGAGTAATGTATACAGTATGATTCCATTTGTATAAAGTTCAAAAGCATGCAAAACTAGTTCACATATCATTTAGAGAAACAAGTATACATAGTAAAACTGAAAATAAGGTAATGATGGACATAAATTCAAGATAGTGGTTACCCCTGAGAGAGAAGAAGGAGGATAAGGTGGGAGAGAGACACACAAGGGACTTTAAAAATGTTGAGCTTTTTCCCGTTAAACTTGGTGTTAGTTAAGGGTGTTTGATGATAAATGTGCTTCTTTTTACTTCATAAATATTTTTTGTATCTAGTCAATGGTTAATAAAAACAATTTAAAGAACTTAAATATCCAGAAACCAGTTGTGAGTTAATATGAATAGAATGATTTTGTTTGTATAAAACGCTATACCTATTATGTATATAAACAGCATATAAAGAGTCTGCAAGAACATACACCATTGTATTAATCATTGTTATTACCTATTGATTGAATTTGGGCTGATTTTGCTTTCATTGTTTTACTTTACTATGTTGCTTATTCTGTTTTATAAAGGATGTGTCCTTTTTTTGTAAGACATTAACTATTTTTAAAAAAATATACAACTCTTGGGATATTCATCATAGTATTGCATATTGTGTAGTAAAGAATTAATCTTACCCAAAGAGAGATCTGGGCTTTGCTCTTAACTCTTGGGAGGTAATCTATAAACCCTTGGAATGTCCTTCTTGATAAAAGTATTTTTGTTTACCTGGGGACTTTGGCCACACCAGATTGTCTATGCTAACAATGAATTTATGGTGGGGGCCTTGGGCCACGTGGTATCAAGCTCAACCTCTGCAGGTGCTAGAGGCTAACGTGAGCCACCCAGGCAGTCAACCATATGTCTGTAACCAAACCCCAATGAAAACTCTGGACACCAAGGCGCTGGTGAGCTTGCCTGGTTGGCAACGCCCCACGTGTATTGTTATATGCATTGTTTCTGAAAGAAGTTAGGGCTGCCCCCGACTCCACTCGGAGAGAACAACTGGAAGCTTCCTGCTTGGAACTCCCTTGGACTCTGCCCTGTGCGCTTCTCCCCATGGCTGATTTTAATCTGTATCCTTCCACTGTAACAAACTGTACCCATGAGCACATAGCTTTCATTGAATTCTGTCTGTCCTTCTAGCAAATTATTGAACCTGAGAATGGCCTTGGTGACTCCTGAACTTGCAGTTGGTATCAGAAGTGAGGGTGGTCTTGTGAAGTCCCAAACTTTGCAATATCATATATTATAATAGCAAAACAAATGAACAAAACTTTGGAAGCCACCTAAATGTCTATCAATAGAAAATCAGTTTAATGAATTCTGGTATATCCACATCTTAGAATCTTGTTATTAAAATCCTATAAAAGTGTTTAAATGATATATTAAGAAACAAGTACTAAGACAATGAGATTTCTTTTTCAGTAAAATGTGTGTGTGTGTGCGTGCACACATGCGCACACATGAATCAGACGCAGATCCTGCCTTAAATAGAGTCCAATAACACAGGTATTTTTTTTAAGTACACACATACTCATCCAAAATCTTCCTCTGAGTTCGCTGTCTATGAACGGCACCCCCTTCTTTAGTGACCTTCTCACACTTTTACAGCAATACTGCCAAGTTCCTCATGGTCCCCTGCCCTTCGCCAATTCATCTGGAGTGGGCGCCTGATCTAAGCTGTGTCTGTCATGGTACCCCACCCCACCAGCCGCAGTTGACAAGTTGAGAAATGGGTCAGTAGGCGTTCTACCATAAATTTTTTTTTTTTAATAACTAAAGGCAGGAAAAATCAGTTGTCCTTACAGTTTGAAACTTAGATGCTGTGAGTGGCTGTAAAGCTTGGGAAGTGAGAGCAAATTGGCAGTGAGAGAAAATACAACCAATACTCAAAAGGACACATAATAAAGAGAATTATAAAGTCATGGTCATATTTGAGACATGGTCATAATTGAGGATCCAATTTTCCTGAGAACGGACTTCACTCTCTCTCTTTTGCCATTTGGTTGTACGACTCTACCATTTTACGATCTACACCAGTATCTTTCCAATAAGTTTCCTTTGTGCTTAGGCATTTTGAGAGGGAGTTGTGTTGCTTGCATTTAAGGGTATGAATAAATACCATGGCCGAATCAGAAACATGTTATATCTTTGACTTCTCTTTCTCATTTCCCACATACAAATAACCACTAAGTTTTGTTCATACTCCCTCTTAATACTTCTCCACCCAGCCACCTCAGCCACTTCTCTCCACCTCTGCTGCCATCCCCTTAGCTCAGGTCACCATCCTTCCCACTCCCCGTGCCCTCTTTGTATTGCGTCACCCTCCTACGCCTACTCATTAATTCACTTATTCAGTAAGTATGTATTGAGTGCCCAGTATATACTAAGCACATTTTTTAGGTGCTGGAGAGATAAGCAGTGGATAAAACAAAGTCTCGGCCTTCATAAGGCCTTTATTGTTGTGGCAGGATGCAGTTAACAGACAAACAAATGCATAAGACAATGTCTCATAATGTTAAATGCTATGAAGAATCAATGCTCTACTGTGGCAGGAATGGGCCCCAATCACACTCCCAGTATCCACACCCTTGCCTATTCCCCATCCACAATGACTCTGGCTCAACTAGGACATGTTTTATCCAATGTGATATTATCAAATGTGGAACAAGCAGGAGCTTGAAAAATGCTTGTTTACTAGACTTGCTTTTTCTTGCTTCTGAGGGCACTTTGCCACCCTGTGAACAAGGCTCTACTGTCCCAGCCATTTCAGCCATCCCAGCTAAGATCCTATACACATGACTAGGGCCACCTAGGCCATCCAGGCCAGAGCTTCCCAGAACCTACAGAATGGTGAAAAATAATAAATGATTGTTGGTTTAAGCCACTAGGTTTGGTTATGGTTTCTTACCCAGCAAAATCTAACTTGATAGAGCATTCTAATAAGAGAGAGCTATGAGTAACTGCTACTTAAATGGGGATAATCAGAGAAGGCCTTTGTGAGGATATAACATTTGAACAGAGAACTGAAAGAAGAGATGGATTGAACTACTTTGTTATCTGAGGGAACAGCATTTCATGTGGTGGGAACAGCATTCTAGGCAAAGAGAATAGCGCAATGCTTGGCATGTTAAAAACAGTAAATTTGTCAGAGTTAGCTGGAGTTTAGTATTCCAAGGGAAAGAGTGATAAGAAATTAGGTCAAAGAGGTGGCTGGGGATCAGTCATCTCCTGCTATTGCAAACAATGTTGAAATTAATAATTTTTTACAGATATTTTGCACAAGGTAAGTTCATATAATTAAATGACTATGTCACAAGTTTTGTGCTTTGGTATTTTGATAGGTTTTCCCAGACTGTCTCCTATTAAGGTTGTAATAAGTTACCATCCCACTGGCAATATGTTACTTGCAATTATCAAACAGGGTCCTATCAAGCTCTTTGATCTTTGCTAATCTAATGGGTGAAAAAATGGTTTTAATTTGCATGTTTCTGACATGAATGAGGTTGAGCAATTATTCATATATTTCACAGCCACAAGTATTTCTTCTCTGTGAATTGTCTGTTTATCTTTGCCTATTTTTTTCCACTGGGTTGTCAATCTTTTTATAGTTCTTCACACACTAGGAAAATCAGGCTTTTGTCTGTGATTGAATAACATTTTGAAAGACTAACTCTGGCTGCTGTAAAGAATGGACTGATGGGGGCAGGCGCAGCAGCTGGCAGACCTGTTAGGAGGTTACTCTAGTGCTCTAGTGAAAGAAGACAGTGGTTGGGATTAGAAATGTATAGGTAGGGATGGTGAGAAGTGGTCAGACTCAGGATAATACCTAATAATATCTAATGTCTAATGAAGGTTTACTTTGTATGAAGCACTGTGATAATAGCCCTATAAGCATTGTCTCATTCTACTCCCCCAATAATTCTATTTTCTTCCATTTACAGAATCAGGTTAATTGGGTTGGACTCCAAAGCCCAGGTACTTAGCCATGATGCCATTCTCCCTACAGCTTCCTCCATCTTGCAGTCCTGCAACCCATTGTCTCTGCAGCCAAAACGATCTTTCTAAAAATGCAAATCTGTTCTTGTCACTTTCCTGCTTAAACACCCATAAGTGGCTCTCCAAGCCTTAGGCATCAGAGCCCACAGAGCTTTCAACATCTGGCCCCGTTGACTGATGCCACTCCTCCCCCTGTGCTCCTCCGTCTCCTAACATGGAACCAGGAGCAACTCAGAGCCTGCAACACTGCACACCACCTTCAGCCCCAGGCAATGACCTCCATCGACAACACCCTTCCTGCTTCCCACTTTCTTTCCCAGACTAAGACCCACTGGCCCTTCAGTCTCAGTTTAGACATTAGCCCCTCTGGGACACTTTGCATGAAATCCACTTCCTCAAAAAAATCCTGGATTAGATGGTTCTTGTATGTCTTCCCAAAGAATCCTGTACTCTCACCTTTCCAGGACTTACCACACTAGTGTCCGTAACTCCTTCACAACCCGTCCCAACTAGCCAATACAACCATGTCATAGACAGAAGGAATATTTGTTTCTCTAGTATTTCTACACGCTGGTTTAAAAAGGTAAAAAGATGCAGGTTTAGGTACAAAGATTTACATTGTTTACAAATCAGAGTATAAAATGGTAGAGAGTGAAAAGTGGCTTTCCCCTCCGCCCACCATTCCCCATTCGCTTAGTTTTTTTCCTCTACAGGTATCTGTTATAGTTTCTGTTTATCCTCTTGAGAAATGTTTATATAAAGACTATATGTGTGTGTGTGTTTGTGCCTGTGTACGTGTGAGTACTCATTTCTCTCACAAACATTTCACAAATGGTAGCATACTATATACATTTTTCTGTACCTTTTTCTCACATAGTATATATTGGGCATCTTTCCACATCAATACATAAGAAGCTTTTTCTCTCTGTGTGTGTGTACATTTTGTTCATGATCACATTCCTCTTTGTTTTAACAGAGGGTCTGTCACATGGTAGGTAGAGGCTTAATAAAACTGTTGAATTGAACTGAACTAAATTATGATATAGGAAGTTGATAATAAGTGCTGAGTATATACAAATGACTAACAGGCACATAAAAGTGTGCTCCTCATGATTATTCAGCAGGGATATGCAAATTATAAGCACAGTGAGCTTTTGCTCCCCACACACCAGAATGGCTAAACTAAGTAGAACAAAACATCTGGCAATAGCACGTGTTGAAGAAGACATGGTGCAAATGGAACTCTCATACACCACTGGTGAGAATGTATTTTGATACAGCCATTTTGGAAAGCTGTGAGTAATAACTACTAAAGCTGAAAATATGCATATGCATGAGCTAGAACACAGCAACTCTGTTCCTAGGTATAGGAGGTCTGACAATTAAGTTCACAAGCTTGTTGCAATGATGTTGCTCACCTTTTTTGATATTGGAGGGATTAGTCATTATGAATTTGTAACAACTGGACAAACAGGTAACCAAGTTTACTATTTGGAAGTGCTGAAAGGTTGCATGAAAAAGCTAGACAACCTGAACTTTTCGCCAACAATTCATGGCTCTTGCATCACGACAATGCACCAGCTCACACGGCGCTGTCTGTGAGGGAGTTTTTAGCCAGTAAACAAATAATTGTATTGGAACACCCTCCCTACTCACCTGATCTGGCTCCCAATGACTTCCTTCTTTACCCAAAGATAAAGGAAATATTGAAAGGAAGACATTTTGATGACATTCAGGACATCAAGGGTAATACGACGACAACTCTGATGGCCATTCCAGAAAAAGAGTTCCGAAATTGCTTTGAAGGGTGGACTAGGTGCTGGCGTGGGTGCATAGCTTCCCAAGGGGAGTACTTTAAAGGTGACCATAGTGATATTCAGCAAGAGGTATGTAGCACTTTTTCTAGGATGAGTTTGAGTACCTAATTGTCAGAGCTCATGCAACAGAAACGCTACATATATTCATCAAAAGACACATTTGTACGTGTGCAATAAAGGATTAACCTTGCACAAGAAAAAGTTTTGGCCCTTGACCCGCTCCTAGGAGGTAACCTCTGAGCCCTCAGAATGTCTTGTCTCATAAGAGTGTCTGTGTTTACCTGGGGTCTTAGGCCATACCACGTAGTCTATGATAACAATATGATTTATAGTCAGGTCCTGAAACCATGTGATATCAGCTTGACCTCTGGAGGAGCTAGAAATCAAGGCCAGCCATGTAGGTGGTCACCATATCTACATGACCCATCCCCAGTAAAATCCCTGGACACCAAGGTTGCAGAGAGCTTCTGTGGTTAGCAGTAATCCATGCATATTGCCACAGATCACTGCTGGGAGAAATAAGTGCTGTCTGCCACTGGGAGAGGACAACCGGAAGCTCATACCTGGAACTCTCCTGGACTCTGCCCCATGCACCTATCCCACTGCTGAGTTAGTCTGTGTTCTTTCACTGTAATAAACCATAACTGTGAGTATAATACCTCTCTTTCCGAGTTCTGTGGGTCCTTCTAGTGAATTATTGAACTTGAGGGTGGTCTTGGGGACCTCCCATATGGCAACAAGAATGTTCATAAAAGCATTATTCATAACAGATAAGAGCTGGAAACAACCCAAATGACCAACAGTAGACTAGATAAATTGTGGTATATTCATACAATGAAATATTCTACAGAAAGAAAATAAACAAATTACAACTATGTGACACAATATGGATGAATCTCTCAAACATAATATTGAGCAAAAGAAATCACACAAATGAGTACCTGGTCCATGATTTTATTTATAGAAATTTCACAAACTATACTATGGTTGTAGAAGCCAGAATAAGGTTGCCTGTGGAATGGAGCACAGAAAGAGGAAGCAAGCTCTCTAATGTCTCTTCTTATAAGGGCACTAATCCCATTCACAAGGGCTCCACCTCCCAAAGGTCCCATATCCTAATACCAACACATTGGAGGTTAGAATTCCAACATATTGTTGGGGGGGGGGACACAAATACTCATTCCATAACACTGGGAGAGGGCACAGTGGTGCCTCTGGGGTATTGGCAATGCTTGGTTTCTGATCTGGGTGGCGGTTACTTGGGTGCATTCACCCTGTAAAAGTTCATCAAGCTTGACCCATGACTTGTGCACTTTTCTGCATATATATTATGCCTCAACACAAAGTTTACTCCCCACACACCTATTAAAATGCCAATGAAAGAAAGGATGAAAGAGAGAGGGAGAGGGAACGGGAGAGGGAGTGGGGAAAAGAGGAAGGACACTGACTATACTAAGTATTGGCCTGGATGTAGAGTAATTGGAATTCTCTGATGGATAGGCACGTAAAATGCTACAGCCACTTTGGAGAACAGTTTGACAGTTTTTTACAAAGTTACATGTACCATATAACCCAGAAATCCTACTCCAAGGAGTCACCCAAGAGAAAGGAAAACTTACATTTACACAAAACTTGTGTATGTAAATAAGCAGTGTTACTCATTATCTTCAAAAACAGGTAAATTGATAAACGAACTGTGATGCACCCACATAATGGAATACTATTATACAACTCAGCACTAAAAGGAGCAAACTATTGGTACATGTGCCACTTTGGATGAATCTCATGCACTGTGCTAAGTGAAAGAGCTCAGACTCAAGAGCTACACACCGTATGATTTAGTTCATAGGACATTCTAGGAAAGGCAAAACTTTAGAGACTGAAAGCAGATCAGGGGTTGCCTGGGGCTGGGGATTGCAGAAGGGCTTGATTATAAAGGGACATGGGGGGATTATTTGGGGTTGAAAATGTTATGCAACTTGACTGTGGTGCTGGTGGTTACACACTGATGTGTTTGTCGAGATTCAGAACTGTACACTAACAAGGGTTTACTACATGCAAAGTATACCTCAATAATCCTGACTAAAAGATATTCAAACATGTTTAAAGCTTACTTTAAAATGATAATTACAGGTGCCACAAGACATGTAAGGATGAAGCACAGAGCACGGAAGCTTTATTTCCAAGTGAGAACCAGGAAGGTTTCATGGAAACATTCATATTTCAGCCTTGAATGTGAACAATATCTGGGCAGTTATATATATAAATACATAAACAAATAAATATTTATATATATTATATATTATATAAATATATATTTTTATAAAATATATATATTTATTTTACATATATACCTATTTTACATATATATATATGCATTGTGCTAACGTCATTTTACAGATGGGAAACTAAAGAAGAGGGTGGTTAAGGAACTTGCTCAGGGTAAAAAATTAGTAAGTGGTGGCACCAGAATTCAAACCTGAATTCTTACTCCCCAGCATGTTCTAATTCCTCTCCATGCACAGCGGGGTAAGGGGTGTCATAGTCCAGCATCTTTCAAAGTACAGAGTGCAGCTCATTAATGGGTCAATAAATCAATTTAATGGGTCATGACCAGTTTTTAGGAAACGGAAGAGAATGGGATGGGATGGAATGGCTTGTAATGGAAACACCAGAGTAATGCCATATACATGTACTGGGTCACTATATAAGTTGTATTTCTGACTATGAGTCAAGGTTAAAAAAGTGTAAAGCCACTGCCCAAGCCTGTCTTCAGATGGTAGAAGCTCAAAAATGTCCCAAAGCCTGAAGTCCAGGCTATCCCTTCCCAAGAATGTCAGTCCTCCCCATTACATAGTCAGTGGTCCCCTAATGCTGGTGAGCCTCTTGGGGCCACAGTGCTACTGTGCTGACTACTGAAGAGGGGTGAGCTGGGAGTAATTTGTGTTCAAAATGAGAAGGTTGGGTTAAGCCTCAAGCTTTAATAGAGGCCACAGAGCCAAGGCAACGTCATTCTCTGAAACAGAACACGTGAATCCTCTGCACTCCGGCTCATGTTACACCTGACGGGGAGGCTCCAGCTGACATGTCCAGCCCTTTGGATTAAAGTTCTTTAAATTCCCTGACTTGTCACAGTGAGACGGTAGAAACCTGTGTGACAGGGGAGCAGTGTCACTGAGCACCATGGCACTGTTCACAGGCGCCAGGTGACTCAGGAATGTACGAGAGAGGGGAGTGTCTGCAGAGGAAGCTGCGGGTTAGGAAGAGGACGTGATGCTGTGCCAGGAAGCCATCCCTTGAGGGGGCTCTAGCCGCCTCCAGAAGTAGGGGACAGCTCTTTGCTCAGACATGAGATCCTCCTTTATAACTGTCCCAGAGCCCAGCAGACGAATACCATAGCCCTCAAATCTTTACATTTGCACATCCAGGCACCTCCCAGGGCATCTGATTATGTCCTAACTGGTCCTCAGGAGTTCATTTCCTCGTGGATTGTATTATTTAGGGTGATGTTACTACTTTAATAAACAAACCTTCAAATTTCAGTGGCTAGACAATAGATTTGTATTTATGTAATATCTCACATAGGTATGTCTACCTGGCAATCAGTCTTCTACATGGTGATTTGGGGGCCCAGACTCCTTCCATTCTGTGGCTCCACCTCCTCTAAAATCTCCAAGTCCTCCATCCAACCAGCACATGAGGAAAGCGTGGAGAAGGCACTCCCCTATCCGAAGCTCCTTGGCCACTTGGCAAGAGCATGGCCCCTTCTAGATGCAATGTAGAGGTGGAGAGTATTTTTTCTGACTGAGCTGTTGTTTCTAGCAACAGCTCTCCTCTGTGTACAGGTATCAGGAAACTCTGTCTCTGCTACATGGACTAAGAACCATTGTCCTCCGTGTCTCCTTAGAAATGACCTCCCTTTTCTCCCAAAACAATTAGGGTGCCGCCTGTAGCATCTGCCTTTTCTAAGGAGGGCCCTTAATGATTTCCTGTCTGTACATATTGTAGCTGGCAAGTCTCTTCATCTAGAAGAGAAGGGAAAGCCACAAGTTCAGTGTCAAGCAAGACTGCCCTTCTGATGGGGCACCCCCAACATCAGGAACCAGTGGAAGAATGCATACCCCCTGTGCTACCATTTACCACCAGGAACAGAGGCTGGCGAGGTGAGGGTAGGGGAAGAGTTTTCTTTTTCATTTTACACAATTTTTTTTTTTTGCATTTGGTATAAAAACTAATGAGTAAAAAAACTATTAATCAGTATTGTTATTTAAATGAAATTCAGGATTAGGCAAAACAAATCGATGTCACAAAAATCAGAAGAGTGGTTACATCTGGGAAGAGGCAGGAGGCAGCCTTCTGGAGTACAGGGAAAGTTCCAAGGCTTGATGTTGGTGGTGGCTACACAGGTGTAGACAGAGGTGAAAATTAACAATGCCCTTTGCTTAAAATCAGCCCACTTTATGTTCTGTATATACGGTGTTCCTCAAATATAAAAGGAAAAAATTCCCATTAAAATTCCTTGTTCTACTTCACCCCTAAATTTTCAGGGGCCCCTTTTTGAGACTCCTGTTAGAAGCATGGATGGTAACGGGCAAAACAGTCTTCTCCTCCACCCTCCCCAAAAATGAAACTCTAACTTGGGTCCATTAGAAGCAAATAAGGAACCCTCGCAGTTCTAGAAAACTCTACAGAAAGAACCAGACTCAACATGGTTTTGAAGAGCCACAAGTCATTTCTCTAAGAAGTCCTGGTTTTCTTTTAGTGGAAAATGGCATTTCATAACCACAATCTGGGCTTCAGGGAGGCTTTATGATATTGGATGGGGTGGCCACTATTTCTGGTCTTTTTCAGTGGATAGAACTAGGAAACATATTTTTGAAGATAAACCATTTCATGAGTTCACAGTGATATTTCCATTTCAAATACAGGACTACAGGGTTATTCCTTAACCTCTTTTATATTACTTCTGAGCCTCCGTCCACACCAAGAGTCCTGCTGCTGGTTCTCAAAGACATGAATGAAGACAGACTCCCATGATGACTCCTTTACTTTATCCTACATTGTACACAAAAAAGCTTCAAAATAACAATACCCAGAATAACCACCCACCATTATGATTACTAAAAACAATTTAAACAAGTTTGCATACCCTATCTCCATTCTAACCTCCTCATTTTTTTTTAGTTGTACTACATCTACATTGTCAAGGCATATAATAGTCATCACATACCACTGTCATGTGGGAGACCCTGCTCGCTGAGCCATGTGTCACGCGGGAGACCCTGCTTCCCATGCCATGTGTCTGAGTGGGTGGAGGCCTCTGGTAAGATGTCCACAACTCTAGGAGCCCACGGCAGCAGCAGACCACCAAAAGGAGGACGACACTTGCTCTGGCCAAAAGGGTGGAGTGCCATCCGGAGGTTTGAATCTCCCAGGCAGACCGTGCCTCCCGTTCCTGGTGTCACTCCTCACGGGCCTCCTGAAGCTGAGCTTTTACACGCACAAACTGCTCCACCATCCTTCAGTAGGCCTTGGCCAGCACCATACCCTGCTCGCTGTGCCATTTGTCATGCGGGGCGGCCTGCAGGGTCTCTGCTCCCGCTCCCCACACAAGAACACAGGATATGGTGAGGCCAAAAAGGAACACCCACGGAGCCATAGGTAGGGGAGTCATACCACTATAGTCTCACTGGAGGCTGGATTCACACGACGTGCGACCTGCTGTCCGCTTTTCTGCCAACCGACCGACTCCTTGCTTACTACACTCTGCCATGCTAACTGCAATCCGCACTTGCCAGCCACCATCGTCTTGCTAGCCCCCCTTTGCTGCTAGTGTAGCCACAGCAGTTAAATTAGTGGACAATGGCTCACTGGTTACAGCTGACAGCCAACTAGCCACAGCTGATGGCCAACCAATCACAGTTGATGGCCATTTACTACCTGAGCCAGCACCTTTCCACATGAGGCCGAGAGCCTGGAAACTGCAGTCCTGGCTCTGTCCCCACACCACATTCTCTTTTTTATTCTTATTTAGTCTCTATCTATAAGTAACTATAACCTCAATGCTCATATCATTCCTTACACAGACAATTAAGTTCGCAAACTCTCCACCATGTAAGTGCACAGTGTAAGTGTCTATAGTTTTTCTGGTTGTCTCATGCTTGTTCTTTAATGTACTCCTCAGGAATTACTCACAGGAACAATGATCCCTAAGTCCCTGCATGTTCATAACTGTTTACCTATGTCCTTTCTACTTGACAGTCACATTTTCTTTTCTTGAGTATTCTAAATATACTACTCCATTTTCTTATAACATAACATGTCACAGTCTAGTGATAACCTTTCTTCCCTTGTAAACCACATATTCTTTTTTGCCTAGAAGCCTAAATGATTTTTTTTCCTATTTCTTTAAAGTGCAGAAATTTTACTAGAGTATGTCTTGGTGTCGGTCATTCAGTTCAGTATTCTCATAGGCAGTGTGCTCTTTTAATATGTACTTTCAAATCTATCTTATTTCAGAAAATTTTTCTTGAATTATAGTTTTTAGTATTTGTTTAATTCTCCTGTTTTGTTTTCGTATTCAGGGACTTCTGTTCACCATATGTTGGATCGTCTTTGCCCATGTTCATTCAATATCTGTCTCAAATCCTTATCTCTCTTTTATTTTTAATTTTTAAAATTTTCCTTATTTTCACTTTCTATTTCCCTTATTAGGCATTATCTGCATGTTTGTCCACTGGCTTCCTTGTAGTTTAGTCTTTTTTTTTTTCTTTAAATGTCTATATTTTTCTTGATTTCTCACATCACTTCTGAGTTTTCCTATCCCTCATTAATTTATTCTTCCATGTTTTATATCATTTTTAAAATGTCTTTTAGCTCATTTAGTACATTATATTTTGCTTTTCCTTTCTCTTCCTTTCTTTAAAGCAAATCTCTCTGGTCTGCTGTTATTATCTGTAGGAATATATTCTGCTCCTTATTCTCATTTTTCTTATAATAACTTTGTATGATTGACCTCAATATTTTTCTGTTGATCATTTTTGTATGAAGGTGGTTTTCTTGAACTTTTAGAAGGTGGCTTTGTCTAGGATAAGTTTTCTAACTGCACAAAGTTACCTATTCGTTTGTGTTTCATGTAGAGCAAAAAATACAGCAGCTTGCTGTGTAAGACTTCCTGGCCATGTTCCCCTCACACACTTCTATCTGGCCCTTCTTTCCTTCATCTCTGTAGTGCCTATTCTGCTCAATTTTAATTCCAGTCCCAGCAGTACCCTCAGGGTATGGCCCTGCCCTGAACAGTGCCCTCGCTGGTGAGCTTTGGCAGTTCATAACTGTTTGGTTAGGCTGCTCCAGACCTTTCTGATCTTATTGCAGGCCCCTTGCACTGGCCTGCTAATTGGAGCAGGCAAAACAGTTTCATCTGTTGTTCTAAAATTAGCTTGCTGAGCTTTCCAGTGACTACCTGTTGGATACTTTAGAGGTTTCTTTTTCTCAGGTTTGTTAAGTTCCCCCACTGCTTTCCTCTAGGCTTTTTCCTGCACAGATGCTGATATCATGCAGGCCTCTTGACTATCAGTAATGTGCACTCACCCTCTTGGATTTCAGAGTTCATGGGATAACCTTCTCACCTGGTTATTTCTCAGAAATGCCTGTGAATCTTTGATTTTGCTATTTAATTGTTTCGTCTGTTTTCATGTGGAAATTAGGCAACTTCCAAACACTACTCTGCCACTATCATTTCCATTTTTCCAAACCCATCTCTTCACTCTGGGGTCTAGGCTGACAGGGCCTAAGTACACAGCCAAAGACATTTTTGTGGTAGGAAGAGAAATGCAAGATAACAAACCCAAACCCAGAGGAGGCTTAAACCTCTGCTCGCAGCACACATTTGTTAGCATTCCACTGGCCAAAAACAGCGACCAGCCCAAGCACAACAATAATACACAAGAAAACATCCTCTGCTTCTAGGAGAAGGAACTACAAAGCCACGCAAAGAGCATGTTGAGGAATTGTCCACAACAATACAAGATTACACACCAATCAATGGCTTTTTAAAAATCTTGCTAAGTTCCTTTCCAGAGATGGTTTGTCAATTCTACTTCTATCCGTAGATATGAGACGCCCGTCACACTATGCCACTCATCATTATTGAATATTTTTACGTGGCTGTTCATTTCATAAGTAAAAAATATATGTGTGGTTTAATGTTTTCAGATGGTACTTCTTTCATTTTAGTGAGGTTTAATATTTTTTTCATTAATTAGTCATTTCTCTTCTTCCTTAATGACTTGTCTGAGCAGGTCCTATATCCACTTCTCTATGGCAGATGTTGTTTTTCTTATTGATTTATAGGACCTCATTTCATACTAAAGATTTTAATCTTTATCTTTCATATTTCTTGCACATATTTGTTCCAATTTGTCATTTCCGAATTTATCATTTATCTGATTCTGCATAACACACTGCCTCAAAACTCAGTGTTCTAAACCAAAGAACATTTACTATTGCTTACAAAGCTATGGGTCAGCAGGGTGTATCTGGTGGCTTGAACCAGGTGAGGCTGACATTGGCTGGGCTTATTCATGCATCTGCTGTCAGCTGGTGACCTAGTTAGGGTATGGATGGCCAAGGATGGTCTTACTTACATGCTGGCTTTTGGCTTGCTGTCAGCTGGTGCAATGGGACCTAAGGGCTGTGTTACTGCCACACCTTTTGATTGTATTTATATCTTTTTTTGGTATACATTTAAAACATATTTACCTATTCAGAGTTATCATTTTTTCCCATGTGATTTCTTTTTCTGTCGTTATGCTTTTAAAGTTCTTCCCCAATCCCAATATCTGACAACTATTCGCTTCAGTTTTCTTCTACCTTTTTATTCTTTCATTTATTACTTAAGTCTTTAATCCATTGGAATTGATGTATGTGAAGTGAGAATTTAAATGGTTGTTTTTCCACATATAGTTAACCAATTATGAAACATTATTTATGGAATATTCTTTCCTTTTACCACAGTTTGATGCTATTTTTTATCACAAAGTTCACTATGATAAAGTCCTTGGGTCTGTTTCTAGGCTCTTCCTTTTTTCCATTGGTGTGTCTGTCTATGGGTTCCTGCACTGCCCAAATCTGTAAGCTGAGGGTTAGAGGGCATACAGGATTGGGGAGAGTATCATCACTATGTCTGCACATTAAATTCGCACTGTGTAGCTCCTCTGAAGTCCAGGGCTCAATGAGGATGAGAGCTGAAAGTTCAGGAGGAAGACACTGGGTTAGGGGGTGGGAGATGGGGGTGGTATCAATGCAGACCTCTCAGAGGGAAGAAGTCTTTAGCAGAGGGAAGGCGCTTAAGAAGGTGAATTCCTAACCTAGCACTTGTTGTGAGAGCAGAAGAAAGCTGTATTACACTCTTGGTAAGAAAAGAAAAGGAAAAAAACCCTTGGCTTTCCCCGCCATTATCCGGGGTACCCAACATGCCCCTGCGAGACGGAAGTCCAGAGGGCTCTGTGACCATTGCATGTGTGGCTTCTAACGACACAGTGTGACACGGCGGGCTGCAATCTTTCACCTCTGACAGAATATGTAACATTCATTGATTTTCCTTTTGAGCAGGAGGTTTAGTAAAGATTGTCAATTCTCTGGGGGGGATAAACACAAAACGGATTTCCCTCACCCACCTCCAAAATCTATCAGTTATGCTCTGTGGGACCTGACCTCTCTTTTCCCCTGGGTATCAGGATCCTTCAGCTACATAGATTCCAGCCTGATTCTATAACTTGTCATCATTTTAGTGATCAAAACTGTTTCTCTCCAGTTATTAAGATTCAGCTTTGTTCAGTTTAAAGTTTCAATCTTGTATTTGATTCAAAGCTTTCCTCCTTGCCTCTCATGCTGACTAGACTACTGGCTTTAGAAGATTTGGGGCTAGAGGAGGTCACATGGTCTATTCTTCTCACCTTCCCTACGCATACAGCTCTGGCTTTGGGGGAAGAGGAAGAGAAAGGGAAAGTTGAATATGCTGTTTTGTAGTTGCCTGTGGCGGGACTATTGGTCCTCGTGGCTCACCAAGCGGCCCTCAGGGTTGGCCCTGCCACTGGGTGCTAGGCAACTTCTGCTGATCGAGAGGAAATGTGGCTTCCTCCTCCAGCTGGCCCCCAGCTAACGGCCTTGTGCAGAATTTCTCCAACACAAACCTTTGAGTGCCCTGCGTGTGACTATCCTTTAACAAGTCTATACCACCCCCTCCCCCAAACTCCAGGGCCTGCAAGCAGGAAAAGGACCGTCCATATTCTTAAACCCCGAGCTGAGGAAATAATCCCACTCAATGCCTCACACACCATCCTGTTTCATTTCCATCCTAGAAAAGCTTCCTTCTCACCCCAAAGCCAGCTTCCTGCAGATCTCAGAGCTGGTGATGGTCCCGGACTCTGTACGTTAATCTGAGTTCTTGATACCCCAAATGTCTCCAACATAGAGGTTATACTATATTTATTTTGACTAATTGAGTTAAGTGTTTGCCTCATCATAAGATCTTAAGATTCAACAGAGTGGTGGAGATACTTTCTTGTGACCAGTCACCAAATCAGCACCATGTACAGATGACAATGTACAGTGTCAGAGTGTATGACCCAGGTTTTTCCCTTTAGGGTAGGACTGTTCAGGCTTTCAGAAAGACAGGAGCTAAGAACCTGGGCTGTGGTGTCAGACAGATCTTCTCACTCTGAGACCTGCACGAACCACTTCCTAGCTGGGTAATATTGGACAACTAACTTATTTAACCCCTTGTAGTTTCAGTTTCTTCACCTGTTTAAAAAAAAAAAAGTATGAGATAATGCAAGAAAATCCCATTGTCTTGTACCTAATGAGTTGTTCTTTTTGGTAGTTATTAATTTTTGTTTGTTTGTTTTTAATTTTTTAATTGAGATATAAATGGCATATGACATTATATTAGCTTCAGGTATACAACATGATGATTTAATATTTTTAATATTGTGAAATTATCACCAAAATAAGTTGAGTTAACATCTGTCATCATACATAGTGGCAATTTTTTTTTTTACTTGTTATAAAAACTTTTAAGATTCACTCTCTCAGCAATTTTCAAATATGCAATACAGCATTAGTAACTATAGTCATATGGTGGTTATTGTTGTTCTAAACAAAAGACTATCATCAAGCCACTATTAAAATCAAATATGTCCAAGTGTGTGTGTGTGTGTGTGTGTGTGTGTGTTTGTGTGTGTGTATTTTTTCCTGCTGCAAAGACTATATACTAGAAAAACTCTTAAAATATTATTTGGTTTTTCTCAATACTTAGACCTAATGCCTTACCACAAATTGCCAAGTTGTGGTCAGGAGTCCAGTTCACATTAAAAAAGAACAAAGATTATGAGACAATCGAACCGTTACAAAATCATTCATGGGATGCTCATTATTCACGTAGCATCAGCTCTCAACCCACCTTCTGGGTTTCTTATTTTACACTATTTCCAGATTAATAGCCCAATTAGAAACCCATGGACTAAGACTCTTTTAAAGGCAATGACCCTGCACGGTACAAACTCGCCCTTTTAAAATCACCCTTAAAACCAAAAGAAAGTAGCGTCGGCGCTCCGGTTCCTGGACAAATTCTGCCCCCTAGTGTTCATTCATGCACGTGCGCACTAGCAATGCAGTCTCCTTTGTTATTTTTTTCCTCTTGGGACGTGAACAGAAAAGGCCCGGTATGTCCGTACCCATTCTTTTCTAGACCCTAACTCCCATCAGCCTGCTCTGTGCAGATAATCGACCAAAAGGCTCAGATGTTGTTACTGTCCCATGTATCCGAAATTAATTTAGCACATCAATCTTATTCGGTGTTAAGAAGTGTTTCCCAGCAGGTTGGTAAGGAAAGGGAAGAAGACCTCTGAGCTCTCCTGGACCTCCCAAGGGTAGAACGTGTAACAGGAAGTAGAGCTTTGGCAGGCCACTTGACCCATGCTGGACCTTGGCTTCACGGAGAGTCAGAAGAAGGGAGCAGGCCCCACAAGCTCGCGTCCGTCCGTTGCATAGCGGGAGAATCAGGTGGTGATTGCGCGGTAGTAAAAATAACACTGGCTGTGGGGATATGCAATACGGCTTTTAATTTCAGCTCTAGCTGTGGGAACTTGGACTAGAAATTCACACCTTTCTCAGCCTTGAGCTTCTCATTTTATACCCTGGAAACTATGCCCTTGCCCTGCCAATCGCAGCATTTTCTTGTGCAGACTGATGAAGAGAGCGGTAGGAGGGGCAAAGCAGTGTTCTCTGAGCTCACTGAGCCCCTGCCGCACAGTCAGACGGGGCTGTTCTAGATGCAGACGCCCCAGAAGACTGAATCAGGACGTGGAGGGGCCAGAATAAGGAACCCCCAAGATGCCCATATCCTAATCCCAGGATCTGTGCATACGTTACCTTACACAGCCAAAGGGATTTTGCAGGTGTGACTAAATTTAAGATCATGAGACAGAGAGATTGTCCTGAATTTTCTGGAGGGGCTCATGTAATCACAGGGTTCTTAGAAGGGAACGAGGGAGGTAGGAGAGGCAGAGAAGATGTGATACAGAAGCATAGATACAGCCAGGAGCCAAGGAATGCAGGCGGCCTCGAGACGCTGGAAAAGGGACAGATTCTCCCTTAGAGACTTCCGAGGGGTCACAGCTCTGCCAACACCTTGCTTTTAGTCCTGTAAGACCCACTTTCGGACTCCTGACCTGCGGAGCTGTAGATAATAAACCTGTGTTGTTTTAAGCAACTAAGTTGGTGGTCATTTGTTACAGCAGCTTTAGGACACTAACACAGGGCGGGGGTGGGGGCGGGGGGTGGTCAGTAATCATAAATCTGATGGGCTCCTGGTGAGATTCTTACGCAATGCTAAGTTTAGAAGGCCAGAGATGGAGTGCAAAGAGACTGAAGACTAAGAGGTCTGGAGTCAGTCTAGCTCTGGCATCATTAGCTGTGAGACTTCGCCAAGTCACTTCCCCTTGTTGGGCCTCAGTTTCCCCACAGGTAAAAGGAAGCGGTTTAGGGGGTATTCTCTAAGAACTCTACTGGCTGTAGCCTTCTGCCGAGAGAAAATAGTGACGCTGTTTGAAAAATGTCTGCTCAGTGTAGGTCTCACTAATGGTATCTCCTAGAAGAAAGAGACATCGTTAACTATTTGAATTGCTAATTTTACACAGCACTTCCAATGTGTCAGGTCTTGGTCTGAGCTCTTATATGAACAGCTATCTGTGGGATTATCTTGGTACAGCAATTATTAATGTGAAATTAATAATTAAATGCTTTGGGGGGATGATTTCTAATCAGGAGTCTGATCAATAAGCTAGTAATGGGGTGCAGGGGGGCGCACCATCTTCAGCTAATTAAGGGGGAGACTCCCTGTCTCTGCTCTGCAAAGAAAAATGTCACCAAACATTACAAGCAGCCTGAGGGGTAGGAATAGAAGGGGGAAGGGGCTGCTGTTGCCAGGCAACTAGCTCCTCATCACTAATCATGTGCATAAGTCCTTGGGTCTGGGTTTGCAGCACAGCTGAAACAGGCCTCCCTCCTTCTCCCCACCCCCTGCCCCGCCCCTGCTTCCACAGCTGGCCTTTGGGCTCCCGTTCCAGACATGTGGACCCTGAATCAGACCCAGGATCCCCTCAGTATTCCAGGGTGAGTTCTGCTGCTGAAAAGCAGCATGAGAGAGAAAAGGCTCTGTGATCATCTCAAATGAGGCAAGACCTGGCACCAATATTCCAGAACACCCTTCCCTACCCTATGGCCGTTGGAATGAGCCATCATCCCAGAGGCTCACTCAGATTTGAGGAAAATCCCTTTCCAACCCCTGCATTCAAGGGAGGCTCCTGCTGTTTGACATGTGGATTCTGAGCAAATATGTGGGTCCCTGGGCTGGCTTTCCATGTGCTGTGCAAACATTTCTCTCTGGATACAGCCAACTGTCCAATTATGCAGGATGCAACCCTCTTCCCCTGGGGATTTGTTGTCTTAAAGAGCGAGGACCCAGTATGACTAGAGAGTTTACACAGCACATGTCATACAGAGAAAATGCACCCACTGGTGAAGCTGTGGCCCCTTGGGGGCTCAGACATCTTTCATTAGAGAAGTGCAGAAGGCCGCTCTGTCTGTGACTACTTCTGGAATGCACAGGCTCAGAGAGAGCTAATAAGAGGATAGGTCTCTGCAACTGTTTCCTTGTAAGACACAGAGGCGCTCTAGGAGAATGGAGAATTCGTACCACAGTTACTGAAGGGCTTCCTTGGTCCTGGAAGGTTACCTCAGAGAAAAGTCATTACAAGCACTGGCTAAAAGGATGGACATCACCCCAGAATGTGCAACGTACCAACCTATTTGCCTTCCACAGTTCGAAAGCTGGAAGAAGCTGTCCTGTTCTGGTCAAATAGCTAGAGCTCAGAGAGAAGACTGGCCTTCCTGGGGAACCCCTGAGGGGTTGGCGCCACCCCAGCAGGCCCAGGCAGGCTGTGCTGCTCCTGGAGAATGGTTGTGAAATGTGGGGACACATTTCAGCCTCCTGTCCTGGTCTCCTTCTCTCTCTCTCTGCTTGAGCCACAGTGAACTGCTTACTACCCACTCAACACTGTCCACTTGAGACCTTTGCACATGTCCCCTGGATACTCCTACCAGGGGATGACATGAGACCTTCTCAGACCACTACCCTGTCTAAAATAATAGCTCTGTCATCCCCATTTACTCTCTTTACACTTGCCATTTTTAATTTTCTTCAAAGTACCTGACCTCTCTTCTCTCTCTCCATCTGTCTGTCCATCTTTGTCCATCCATATATTTTATTTACTGTTTCATTCACTAGGGTGTAAGCTCCATGACAGCAGGACACTTATCTGTTTTACTAACTGCCACATCCCCGGGACCTGCCACAGTGCCTGCCATAACGCCAGCCCTCAACATTTGCATGATTATTTATTCCACTCTTTTCCAGGAAGGCATGAGTTTCTTTACTCACGTCCTCATCTCCAGGCACCCAGAGCTTCTCTCTGGAGACAAGTGATGCCCGAGTTTCTGGTGTCTCGTTACAAATATTTTATGCTTATCCAAACAATATACACACATTGCTACGTTCCTCCCACCTTCCCTTTAGAATCTGTAACAGTAGAGTACTTTGTATTTCTTCTACACCTTGCTTTTTTCACTTTATGTATCTTGAAGATCATTTCATGTCAGTTCAAATAAAGCATCTTCATTTTTTCCTACAGCTGAGTAATATTCCAATGGATGGAATATACATGGTAATTTATTTATTTGGTCCTCTCTAGAAAGACATGTAGGCTGCCTCTCGTTTTTCGTTACAGAAAAAAGTGCTGCAAGTAATCAGATATATGTCATATCATGCATGTGTGACCACTTATACAGGATAAATTCTTAGAGGTCAAGTTGTTGAGTCAAAGCCGATATATACCTGTAATTTGGACAGATATTGCCAAATTGCTCTCCACAAAAATTGTATCTACACTCGTATCAACAACTTATGAGACAGCTTATTTCCCCACACTTTTATCAAACTTTCTTTTATCTTTACCAATCTGATAGTCAAAAAGTGATATCACAGTATCATCTTATTTTGTATTTTCTTATTGTGGATAAGGTTTAATATCTTTCCATATATCTAAGAGACACTTGTATGTCCTTTCTCATTAACTGCTTACTTTTCTATTAAATTGTTGATCCTTTTTTAAAAACAAAATCATTTATAGGAACTCTGATGTATTAAGAAAATTAATCTTTGGCTGTGATATGAGTTATAAACATTTTTCCTTATATGCCATTTGTCTTTGGATGAAAGCCATTATATATTTTCTGCCTTATAGATTATTCTTAGTCTAATTTATTCATCTGTGTATGTGTATGACTGCCACCTTTTAGTTTTCTTTTTAAATACTTTATCATATGTCATTAAGTATTTAGCAGAATTCTTGGAAATCGCATATTTTATTAGTTACACTTAAATTTATGCTTCCCTGATGGGGTTTTAGGATACACTCTCAATTCTTGGATGAACTGAGAGGCTATCCTATTCCTTGAGGAATTTTTGAGCGTTTTGGAAGCCCTCAAACTGATAACCCTCATCTGTTTGATGTCAGTTCTTATAAATCTCTGTTTTTAGAGAGTGGCATTTTTTGGACTCTTTTTCAGGATTCCAGAATGTACCACCTGTTTTAGTCTTTAATCATTTCTCCTCTTATTACAGGTGCAGAAGGCTGACACAGCTGGAAAGCATCTGTTCCCAGAGAAAAGGTAGCCCTCTGTCGTGTCACTCTCCTTGACAGGTACCCACGATGCACCCCCTGTCCACCTCACCGGGACTGCCCTCCCCCACTTGCCTTTTGATGTCCTTCTCAGTCTCCCCCACCTCTCTCCCTCTCTACCTGCCTGAAAAATTCCTCAGTTCTCAGCCTGCATTCTAGGCAGGCTGGCCGTTCCTACGCATGGGGGCTGATCCAGGTTTACTGGGGCCTGAATAACGTTCACTCTTCGAAAGAAAATGAGTGCAAAGTAACAAGTACAAAATTAAATATGGAAACGAAGAGAAGGAGAAAATAAATAATAACAAATGATAAGTTTTAAAAGCTGGAAAACACCACAAAAACACAAAATATAGAAAAATAACACGAATTTGTATAAATTGGTCGTCTGACACTTTTTTTTTTTTTTTTTATACTCTTCTACTGTCTCTTCATATGATAATACATTTGAAATGCTATTATCCATGGAGGGAATAGAAACAGACTTCAGTTTTTTTCTAACATATTTGATAACGTAGACAAGTGTATTTTAGCTTCACAACCTGTTATTGGTAATGTCTTGCTAATACATAGTCTGATAGGTTAGGATGCATGAATCGTGCGACTTCGTACACTGACATACTGTTGTTTTAACCTTCTAGGATTAAATCCACAGGAATCCTGACAAATTCCATTGTGTACAATCTTCATCAAAAAAGAAAAAAAATGTGTGTTATGTTGATGTAGCTTTATCTGGTATGTTCCTGACAAGGGCGAATTTTAATTTTGACCAGAAGTTAAGAATCCAATCCCTCGTCTTACAATTTTACAAATCAGATGATGAAAAGTTTTCAACAGGCCAACCTTTGACTCCGTATGTTTTCCAACTTGTTTCTCCTCCACTCCCCACATATTTCTGGTGGTGAACACGGTGGGACATAGTCATGTAGTGACAGGATTGCCATCACTGCACGTCTTGTCACCAGGCTGGGTGAGTCAGGGCAGTGGCAGTATTTGTAAAAACCGTTCCTCCACCCAGTCAACCAGCAACTTAATGAACTGACTGGTAGCCATATAAATGTATCCCACATAACACATTGTAAATGTATCCTCAATTCAGTTTCTCCCTAGTTGGTTTTCAAAAATGCCCACGGTCATGTGAAAGCTGGGGAGAGGGGGGATTTAATAGTGGGGAGTTGAAATGGAAAGAAACTGATGTGGTCTTAATACTTGCAGCTAATGTATCTCCTAAAAATTTTGCAAAAACATGTGAACAGGACCATGGAGGGACCCATGTAAGTGAGAAGTGAGTGCCCTTGAAGCTTAAGCTTCATTAGCTTCAAAAGAGATTCATCTCTGCTCCTGCTGACGTAGGTGATGTTGGATCTGCCGGCAGTTTCTGAGTGCGGGCCGGGATCGTGTCTTGTGAAGCCGAAGAATGGAAACATGGACCAGGGAGAAGCAAAAAGTTTCAAAAAGAGGATAGTTTATTAGAGGCAGGAGAAGAGGTTGCAGCTCCTGAGCAGGAAGGAGTCCCGAATGAGGGTGCCCCTGTTACTGAGGCAAAAGCTCTTACTTTTATACCTTCCCTGCCTGCTTGGGGAAGGGGAGATGTTTGAAGAAGGGAACTGGCGCCTTCTAATGAAATTCATCTACCAGGTTTGTTCTGCTTGCCCATCCTAAAGGAATTAGCAAAGTAACCCACACTTTATCTATCAGATCTGCTCCATTTGTCAGGCCAAAATAAATTTTATGATTAACCTCAAGGCCTTGTTACATTATGTCCTGGAGCAAAGGAATTACATTACGGAGTTACATTAACCTCAAGGCCTTGTTACATTATGTCCTGGAGCAAACCTGAAGTTTTAGGATATGACTGTCTTTGTTTATTCCACCAGGGACCTCCCTGTCTACTAGGGACATGCTAACTCTCTTGTATCACTACTGCAAGCCCCCCACCCCAGCCTTCATTCAAAATAGCTTCTGTATACCAGTATGTCAAGGTGATATGGATTTCCAGGGACAGAAACCAAACTGAAACAAACTAAATGGAGGATATACTGATTTCTAAAAGACTAGCCTCAGGAACAATTGGAACCAGCGATGGAAACACTGCCAGGACTCTCCATCTGTCTTTCTCTCCAAACCTTGGTTTCTGTCTCTACAAGTGCCAACTAAAACTTCGAGCTTACAGAAGTTTTTATCTCTGCCAACTGCAGACTCAAACTGCATTGCTTTGCCACTCAAGGGGAACCTCCTCAAAGGATTCTGATTGGGCCGGCTTGGGTCACGTCACCACTCCAGTGGGCTGCTATGATGTATAAATCCCCACTAGATCTTGAAGGTTGAAGTAGGGAAGACGGGAGGGGTGCTGAGGGAGATAGAACAATGGCTCCTCCGAGCTGTTTATGCCCCAATCCCTGGCATTGTGAGTATGTTATCTTACATGGCAAAAGGACAAGTGTGATGAAATTAAGGATATTGACAAGGGGAGGTTATCCTGGATTATCTGGGTGGACCCCATATAATCACAAAGTCCTTAAGGAGGCAGGAGAGTCAGAGACAGAAGTAGATGTGATGATGGAGGCAGAGGTCTGAGTAATGGAGGCCATGAGCCAAGGAATGCCAGTGGATCCACACACTGGAAAAAGCCAGGGAACAGCTTCTCCACTATTGCCTGCAGAATGATTGTAGCCCTGCCAACACCTGATTTTAGGACTTGCAGAACTGTAAGAAAATGCATGTGTCTTGTCTAAGATAATAAATTTGTGGCAATTTATTACAGCAGCAATAGGACACTAACACAGGTGCCAAGAAGGAGAAAGTGCATGCCCACTGTACCTTTTCTCTCCTCCTTCCTAGTCCTACCCATCTGGTATAGGCTGAATTGTGTCCTCTCCAAATTCATATGTTGAAGTCCTAACCACTGGTATCTCAGAAAATGACTGTATTTGGAGATAGGTCTTTAAAAAGATAATTAAGTTAAAATGAGGCCATATGCGTGGGCTGCAATGCATAATGACTGGTGTCCTTATAAGAAGAGGAGATTAGGACACAGACATGTGCAAAGGGAAGATGATGTGAAGACACAGGCAGAAGAAGTCCATCTGCAAGCCAAGGAGAGAGGCCTCAAAAGAAACCAACCCTGCAGACACCTTGATCTCTAACTTCCAGCCTCCAGAGCTATGAGAAACTCAATTTCTATTGTTAGGCCACCCAGCCTGTGCGATTTGTTATGGCTGCCCTAGCAAACTGATACACTGTCCTTCAAGGCAGAGGTGGAATTCTACCTCCTTTCTCAAACTGCCTTTGATGAGTGCAGCTCATGGTGCAACCACTGTCTCAGAAAACCTAGTGGCTGAGAGTCACCACAGTTTGTTTTAGCACAAGGATCACAAAGCCAAATGCCTACGGGGGCCAGGGAGAGAACTTACACGAGTGAAGTGGCAAAGTATAAAGAACACGGTGCTGGCAGAATTACACATGAGCCATACACACTGTCACACAGAAGAGGCTCACTCCCAGTCTTCCCATCTACCTTTACTCTTCTCACCTTTAATGGAAGATGAATGCAAGAAGCATTCTTCTCTCTTCCCAGCACTACTATGGGTTAAAGCAGCAGTGCTCGGGGAAAAAGGCACCTGTCCTCATCTTCTGCGTCCAGAAGCCCATGGGGAGAGGGGCCACGGTGAGTTGGTGCATGCAGGCTGTGCTCTGTGCAAAGGGGCAGCTACTGTTCAGATCCAGCCAGCTGTCACCAGGCATAAGTACAGACCCCACTAGAGGGCTGCCACAATTTTCCAGTTTTTCAAAAGAATTTGGAAATGTAGACTTAAAAAACAACAACGAGACATCTGATTTTTTAAATATTGTCAACTAATTAATAAAAAATTTAAAGCTGGCTATCATACACCCATTAGGACAGCTACTATCAAAAAAACAAAAGATTAGTGTTGACAAGGATGTTAAGAAATTGGGAGTCTTGTACAGTGTTGGTTGGATGTAAAATGGTACAACCACTGTGGAAAACAGTATGAAGTTTCCTCAAAAACAACAAAAAAGTAGAAGTACCATATGATCCAGCAATTCCACTTTTGAATGTATACTCAGGGTCTCACAGAGATGTTTGTATATTCATGTTCATAGCCAAAAGGTGATAGCAACCCGAGTGTCCATTGACAGATGAATGGATAAGCAAACCGTGATCTATACAGACAATGGAATATTATTCCGCCTTAAATAAGAAGGAAATTCTAACATATGCTACAATACGGATGAAACTTGGACATTATGCTAAGTGAAATAAGCCAGTCACAAAAAGACAAATATTTATAATGATTCAATTTATATAAGGTACCAAGAGAAGTCAAAATCATAGAAACAGAAAGTAGATTGGTGGTTGCCAGGGACTGGGGGTGGGGGGCAATGGGGAATTAGTGTTTAATGGGGACAGAGTTTCAGTTTTGCAAGAAGAAATGTGTTCTGGAGATGGATGGTGGTGATGGCTGCACAACAAAGTGAATGTACTTAATACCACTGACTGTATACTTAAAAATGGTTAAAATAGTAAATTATATATTACACATGTTGTACCAGAATGCAAAAAGCACTGGGCTGTCTAAAATTGTTATTGTCAAACAAGATACAGTTTGACCACCAATTTGCAACCTCTGGTTAATGCTTAATCGTTTTCTAGTTGTTTCATGTGTTCATGTCTTATATACCTAATAAAAGGTAACATTCTATGAAAATAGGAACTGTGCTGTAAACTCCTTTGGTAGCCTTCACAGCAGAGCTCCACAGTGGGCAAATCACAGATGCCCGGCAAATATTTGATCACTAACACACACACACACACACACTCACAACTAATTATTAGAAAGTCATGTAGCACATGGTGCTGTGTCCAGAGGGGAGCCTCTAGTTGTAGAAGCTCAGGAGGGAGAGAAAGCACAGCATTTGAAGCACCAAAAGGACTTCCCCCCGACTAGACTGTAGAGATGGTGTCGGGAGAGACGTGGCTGAGAGGGTAGGGCGAGTTGGGCCGTGGGCCTCAGACACCACTTTTAGGAGTTCTCCTTCAGCCCCAGCGGTAATGGGAAAGCCATGAAGACCCTTAAGCTGGGAGTGATGAGGCTGGATTTGATTTTGAGACAAATCATAAACACTAGAGCCTGAAACACCCTGGTTGACAGATTTGGGAAAAAGCTAAGTGCCCCTCAGCAGCAGCATTCCAGGCCTCGTGTGTGTGTGTGTGTGTGTGTGTGTGTGTGTGTGTGTGTGTGTGTGTGTGTAATGAGAGGCTGGGCCCTGGGGAAGAACTGGTGGGGTTCAGGGGCTTCCACAGGAAGGGCAACGATGTGAATACGACCCCATTCAGAACAGGTTGCTGTGTGTGTGTGTGTGCGCGCTTACAGCTGGAGCAATTCTTAGGTGGGTCTTGGCAAGCTAACCGTCTACAGGTTCCAGTTCCTTCCCTTCTGCCTTCATTAACCAGATCCAGACCATGGTCTTTGGGTGAAGGTGCTGAGGCCCAGCCATCAGACCATTTTGGCCTCCTGGGGACACCTGGAGGAAATATTGAGAGCTCTGTCTTTAAACTGATCCTAGACACGGTCCCAAACCCCAATAACCCGTGGCAACCCCTAGAGGCTGCTACAACCTCAGCAATGAGGAGGGCTGCACCCAGGGAGCTTGCTGGTTCCTCAGACACAGAAATGGCTGAGCCTGGGGGATCATAGGATGTGACCACAGTCTACACTTGCCTGGAATTCTCAAGCTGACAAGGTCTGGAGGGCGAAATGCCCACTTCCCTAACACCCTCCTCTGAGGAAAAAAAGATATTAGAAGAAATTATATAAACAAAAGATGATACTTTTCCAGTGGCCAAGAGTGTTTGAACGTTTATTAAGTCTATTTCTCTGTTTGCTCAAGGGCAGTTCTTCACCATCAGGACTTAAATATCTCAGAAGTAACTAACCAGCCACAATTAATGATGCCTAATGAAACCTGGAAAATACTGTGGTCAGAAGAGCAGTGTTGAAGGGGCTATTTGGGGAGGGACCATTGTCTCTGGAGGTCTACTTATTAAGAACTGGATGACTGCTGGACTGCTGGTCCCATGGATTTTTGTACTTGGTGATGGAGACTTAATTCATTCCCAGTCTCGACCATTGGTAAAGATGCCGGGACACCCCACCATAGATTGTCATCAACACATACTCAAATCAACCTGCACTTCTGAATATGAGTGGGGTGCTTCCCAAGGGGCCCAGAGTTCTTTGTTGTCCCATTAGCCTCTGGGTCCTCTGTTCTCTGCCTGCCTGGAACTCATCTTTACACTCCTTCTGCCTGTGGCACAATAGGCATTCTGCTTGGTGTTTCCCCTAACAACCAATAGCAGCCACTAGAAATACCTGTAGCATCAAGGCAAGTCCCCCAGCCCCTGCTTCCAACCAGATTACCACTCGTACACCCAAGATGGACTTTAGACCTCAGCGCAGGAGATGTCATGATCCCTGCATGATGTAGCGGCAGCTATGTTATGGGTTTCTCATAGGCTCCTTGGTAGAGCTGAGAGAGGCCACCTAGAGGTGCACTGAGAGCAAAGAAGCTAGATGAGAAGGAGGCCAAGAATTCCCCCAGTTAAATGAGTCCCCCCCCCTGCCCCCGACACACACACATCATTTGGGAAAGAAGGGTTCCCACCTTTCCCAAGCCCTGCATTCTACAAATTTTACTCCTACCCTACTCTCAAATCACCCAGTCTCTGAGTTCGGCCAGACCCCTCTTTACTCCACCCATTCTCCAGGCTCAAGGTGTTCACTGAACACTCAGCCAAACTGGACCACTTGCTGCAGCCTTAACCTACCTTACACATTCCTGCTTCCACGTATCTTTACCCAAAAAATACACTTGATGAAGGCCTATCAGGAGATGTTTGATGTAACCATTTTAAAACACTGCACAAAATTGCTCATAACACTGTTTTATCTTAAAAATGGAAAGGAGTCCTAAGTGAAAGGAAAGAAATGAGGGACCGGTGAGGGTTCATATAAAAGGTGGGTATGGAGAGATCCAAGATGGCAGAGTAGATAAACACCATGCCTGCATCCCTCCATGAACACATTAAAATTACAACTAAATTAAGGGGGTGGTAAATGAGGGTAAAGGGGATCCAATATATGGTGATGGAAAGAGAACTGACTCTGGGTGGTGAACACACAATACGATATATATGATGTATTACAGAATTGTACATCTGAAATCTATGTAACTTTACTAACAATTGTCACCCCAATAAACTTTGATTTAAAAAAAAAATTACAACTAAATTATAGAACAATTAACCTGGAGAACCATCTTAAGTCTAGCCAAACAGAAGTCCCATAACTAAAAATATAAAGAAGTCACATTGAGACTGGTAGGTGGGGCAGAGATGCAGAATGGGCCCCAAACTTCCCTGTGGCAGTTGAGAATCAGGAGGGATATCTCAGCTGCAGAGGTTGCCTACAGAAGAACAATAGACCCTGGCCCCCCATAGAAGCTCCCCAGCCCAGAGTACTGGTGCCAGGAAGAGGAGCTCACACAACATCTGGCTGTGAGAATCAGCGGGGATTCTGACGCTTCAGGTGGGATGGAAAGCTGTGGGAAACCCAGATGTCCTCTTAAAGGGTCCATGCACAGACTCACCCACTTGCAGGCACTCACCTTGAGCTCCAGGGACGGGATGGTGACTCAGGGGACCTTAGAGATATACAGGGGGCAGACTGAGGTGTGTGGCTTTAGGGGGAGGACTGAAGGACAGTCAGCATTTTCCTGGTGAGTGGTCCTGTTCTCTTGCAGCCAGCAGGCGGCACCATCTTTCCTATGTTGAGCCTGCCTCCACCTCTCCCCAGGCCAAATCTGAATCTGATTGGCTTGGTGAGTTCTGCTGCTCCACTCTGCTGACTCAGCTGGGACCCCACCCCACCCAATTCACACACCACTGGAGGCACTGTCTCTGAGAGCAGCCAGCCCCACCTGCAATGCACTCTTTCTTGGAAAACTGTCAGGGTTCACAGGCCCCAGGCAGGCAGCAACTGGCCTCAGTATGCTCTGAGACTTTTGCTGAGTAGCTCCAGGCTCAGCACTGGGACCAAACCAGAGTCTATATTCACCTAGTGACCACAATTCTTCCCACTCTAATGACTCCTTGAGACCCTGCTCACCCAATTCACATTTCTCACAAGGCTTTATCAGTGGCTGAACCTTAAGGAAGCTGGCAGGTGGCAGCAGGCCAAATGTCCTGGCTATTTGTGGAGTTATTCCAGGCCCAATACTGGTGGCAGCTGTCCTTGGTCCTCGGTTTGCAGTGTGACCTCTCCCATGTGCCTCCAGGTTTAGCAAAGGCAGTGAACAACTGCAGATCACTTTGTAGCTCCTACCAGGTAGTTCCCGGCCAGTCACAGGCAGTGGCGGACCTGGGCCTGCACTGGAACCCCTTTCAAGATGCCCCAGAACCAACATATTTGGGGGTTGGCTTCAGACCACAGCAGAGCACTGCCCAATTAGCCCCACAGTGGAACCCACAAAGGGTGGTCTCAATAGGTAACAGAGCCAGCTGGGGCACATCCCACTCAGTGGTGTAAGCCTCCTGCACAGCAGCCCATAAGCTGTGGACCTGGCCAAACCCCACAGCCAGTCAGCCAGAGGGTCAATCCCACCTACTGACATGTCAATAGCAATAAAGGCTCACCTATAATAGGAGGGCACACACAACCCACACAAGGGACACTCTTGGTGCTCCTGGTATAGGTGACAAAGGAGACTGCCATTGGGCCCCATAGGACACCTACCACATAAGGTCACCTGGCCAAGACTGGGAGCCATAGCAGATTTACTTAATACATAGAAACAAACACAGAGAGGCAGCCAAAATGAGGAAACAAAGAAATGCATCCCAAATGAAAGAACAAGAGAAAAATCCAGAAAGAGAACCAAATGAAATGGAGGCAAGCAACCTACCAGACACAGAGTTCAAAACAATGGTTATAAGAATGCTTAAGGAACTTAATGAGAACTTCAACAAAGAGATAGCAACCATAAAAAAGGACATAGAAACCATTTTTTAAAAGCCAGTCAGAAATTAAGAATACAATAACGGAAATGAAGAATGCACTAGAGAACATCAGCAGCAGACTACATGAAGCAGAGGATTGAATCAGCAATTTGGAAGACATGGTATCATAAAACACCCAATTAGAACAGCAAAAAGAAGAAAGAATAAAAAAAAAATGAGGATAGTTTAAGAGACCTCTGGGACAACATCAAGCATAACAAAATTCACATCATAGGGGTACCAGAAAGAGAAGAGTGAAAGCAAGAGATAGAGAACCTATTTGAAGAAATAATGATTGAAAACTTTCCTAACCTGCTGAAGGAAATGGTCATACAAGTCCAGGAATAGCAGAGAGTCCCAAACAGGATGAACCCAAACAGGCCCACCCCTAGACACATTATAATTATGACAAAGGTTAAAGACAAAGAGAGAATTCTAAAAGCAGCAGGAGAAAGGCAACTAGTAACTTACAAGAGAGCTCCCATAAGATTGTCAGCAGACTTCTCAACAGAAACTTTGCAGGCCAGAAAGGATTGGCATAAACTATTCAATGCGATGAAAAGCAAGGACCTACAAACAATACTACTATACTCAGCAAAGACATCATTTAAAATCTAAGGACAGATAAAGAGCTTCCCAGGCAAGAAAAGGCTAAAGGAGTTCATCACCACCAGTATTACAAGGAATCTTAAAGGGACTTCTTTAAGACAGAAAAAAAGATAAAAAATATGAATAATAAAATGGCAATACTACATATCTATCAACAATTATTTTAAATGTAAATGGATTAAATGCTCCAATCAAAAGACATAAGAGGTCTGAATGGATAAGAAAACAAGACCCATACATATACATATACATATACATATACATATATATAATATATATACATATATATTATATACACATATACAAAATAATTTATGTACATATACATAAAATAATACTGAATGTCAAAAAAGATAAAAAATAATGATACATCTATAAATGGAATAGTACATAGCCCATAAAATTATGTTTAAAACACTTTAAAGAAAAAGAAAGATGGGTATGATATCTGTTAGATGCCTTACTCAGTAAAAACAACAATAAAAAACTAAATATTTAATCATTTGTTTTTTCCCCCAGCTACCTAAAAATATCCTTCACACTGAAATAGCTGCTTCAAGTTCACCATGCCAACATGTCACAAGTTTTTCCTACTGTTTCCTCCCTCTTCTGACTCCCCATGTCAGTTAGGAATGCCTCATGATGTGAAAAATGGCCACTAACAGGAGCTTAAGCAGGAGAGACGTTTACAACCTCACATCACAAGAAGTCTGCAGGTAGCTGATTCTAGCATTGATTCTGCTGCTCGACAGAGCTGACAAGGACCTGGCATCTTTTCATTTTCTGCTACCATCCTTAGCACGTTGGTTATTAGTTTTCATTCCTGTCACTTCATGGTTACAAGGTGGTTGCCACAGTTCCAGGCATCATATCCTCATAGAAGGCAGGATAAAAGGGAGAGGGACAGTAGTTAAGAGGCTGTTACAATTGTCCTGGGCAGAACTGAATCAGACCAATGTAGTGGCAGTTGAGATGGAAAGATGACAAATTTAAGACAAATTTAGAAGGTAGAATTGATGCCACTCAGAGGCAATGATGAGGAAGACGGCTCTGAGACTTCTAGCCTGGGTGACAAGGTAGGTGATTGTGGTAACTTCAATGGAAGTAAAGAGAACAGCTCTGGTGTAAGTGAAAAGCAATGACCTTGATTTTTTAGTTTAAGGATCTCTAGGGACATTCATGTACAGATATTTTATAGGCAACTTACAATTGTATACATAGCTGAGAAAAGAGGTAGGTACTAGCTATGCAATTGCGGTAGTATTTGTCACACAGGTGATAGCTGAAACCAGGGAGAGTGTGTACAAAGAAGGTAGAGTGGAGAAAATGGAGCTACAGAATGCTGAAGAGGGACGGAGGAGGAAAAGGAGACCCAGGAGCGCAGTATTAAGGAAACCCCTACGGCAGGACAGAAGAGCAAGGAGAGGTCTGCAGTGTCGCTTGATCTAGAAATCAAGTAAGACCAGGTCTGTGAAATACATGCTCTGCTTTTGGCAATTGGGTAATTGATGACCTCACTGAAAGCAGTTTATGGGCGGGAGGCACTGATTCTATTTTATAGTGATTTGAAGAGTCTTAGGAAATAAGGGAGTGGAGATTATTTCTTCAGTGAACATATTATGAGGTGTGGGCATAGGATTGATTCTGGTCCAGGAGCTGTAAGGCTGGTCTCGTTGGGGAACTTGTAGGAGAGATTTTCCTCTCTTTAAAAGGCAAGAAGTGAGTGAGGAGAGCATACAACTCCTGTTGTGTTCTCTGTGTGAAGCTGTGATGGCTGGATCTGGGGCAGTCATTCTGCAGCTAGAAGGGGAGACACCACTGATGCACTGAGGCCAGCAGAGCAGGATAGGACGAGCTTGGTCAATGGCCTTCACTGAGCTGACGAACTAACCCTGCAGCCACCGAGGTGAGAAAAATAAATACCTGTTGCTTAAGCCACTTTTATTCTGCTTGTAAGTGGTATGTTGAGCACATTGCTCATGAGATGTGATAAAAATAAACTATTGTTGCTTCTCACAATCCCCGGAAACTCTTCCCTGGGGATGATATCTCCCTCCTCCTGGTGAAACCTCTGGCAGGCCCATGAATTTAATCCTCACCCTTAGGTAACAGACAGTCCAAAGTCACTTTGTAGGCAAACAGTCACAATTCTCTAAACAAAATGGTCCAGGATTAATAAAAACCCTGAGCCTGATTTCACATCATAGAACTCCCCTCCACTGCCAGGCTGAGCCAGGCCCAAAGCCTGAGGTGGAAAAGGATGCATGGTTGGCTTCTCTCTCTTTTCCACATCATGCCTCTCCTTCTCCCACCCAGTTCTTATCTCTATTAACCCGCAAGAGTGCATTTGGTCCCTTAGGGTCAGGGTATGGGGAGGTGAAGGCGAAAACCATGGGGAAGGTCTTTCTTGAGCAGGTCCTGCTATGAGCCTGCTGTGCCTCTGCTGTCTTGGCAGATGTGAAAGCTGACTTCCTTACGGGTGCTTCCCCTCTCTGGAGGTTCTTCCCTGAAGTTCCCTTGATGTGAGGGGATGCATCTGTCCTTAGCCCCACAGGGAGGCTGCACCCACCTCTAGCTTCCTTCTGCTGTGATTCCCTCTCACCCCCACCCACTGGCTCGGTCCAATTCATACCATGCAGATGTGTCTCCTATGTGGCCCGTGTCGGGCCGGTGGGAAACCCTGCATCCTGGTGCTGACCCCAACATAGCCCTGCTCTCTCTGGCAGCCTCAGGCCTCTTACGCTTCCCACTTGTCAGTGAAAGCTCTCTTCAAGCCCTGCTTTAAATTGAGGGCAGCAGAACCCTCACCCCAGCCACCTCAGAAGAAAACTGAAGAAAAAACCAATTCGAGCATCCTCTCTCTCCCCTGTCTCGATCCTTTTCTGTTCTCGAACTGGCAAGGGGTTCAAGAGCTTATGACACTTCTCAGTTACTCCCTATGGAAGTTCTACATCTAATGACCTGGCTTTGGAATTTTATTTTATAGTCTGGCATCGTTATCTTTTATATTTTGGGGAACACAAACATTTAGCCCATGACGTGTATGTATGTATGTACACATATCCTGTTACATATTATACACACATGCATAGATCCACGTACAAATGCTACATGTATTCCCCACCCCCGTCCACTGAGAGGACCTGAGAGTAATGATGCCCCAAAAGCAAAGAGCAAAGCTAGAGCACAGATCTTGGCTTTTAAGTATCATTTTCCACTAAGAGGAACCAGAATCCTTGCAAAAATGGCCATTTCCAGATGTAGAGTGGAGAAAGTGTAAGAGGAACCTAGAACATCTTGTGCCAAAAAGCAAAGGGTACTCAAACAATGATGAAGACATGTCCAAAGGACAAAAAGACAGCTTGAATGAGTTCCCACTGGCCAAACAGGGGACAACGTGTCATTCAAATTAATATTATGGATTCCAACTAACCCTTTGAATAAAACAGGAAGCTATGATTCCATACTGATATAAGAGATCAGACAATTATGTTCGCGAACTTATCCTAGAAAAAGTGCTACATGTCTCATTGCTGAAAATCACTACGGTCACCTTCGAAATACTCTCCTTGGGAAGCTATGCCCTGGCGCCAGTGCCTAGTCCACCCTTCAAAGCAATTTTGGAACTTTCTGGCATGGCCATCAGAGCTGTTTTCGTACTACCCTTGATGTCCTGAATGTCATCAAAATGTCTTCCTTTCAATATTTCCTTTATTTCTGGGTAAAGAAAGAAGTCACTGGGGGCCAGATCAGGTGAGTAGGGAGGGTGTTCCAATACAGTTATTGGTTTCCTGGCTAAAAACTCCCTCACAGACAGTGCTGTGTGAGCTGGTGCATTGTCGTGATGCAAGAGCCATGAAGTGTTGGCGAAAAGTTCAGGTCGTCCAACTTTTTCACGCAGCCTTTTCAGCACTTCCATATAGTAAACTTGGTTAACTGTTTTTCCAGTTGATACAAATTCATAATGAATAATCTCTCTGATATCAAAAAAGGTTAGCAACAGCATTGCAATGAGTTCGCCAACTTAATTGTCTGACCTTCTAAATAAATAAATTGAAAGTTTGATGAGGAATTGGAGGCATAAAGTACGTCCCCACAAAATGCTTATTAATGACCAAAGGGGAAAAATGTCTTTACAGTGAAGGAGCCTTGGAGCTACCACCTTAATCAAGTGATGAAAGTGAAAGTATCAGTAACGGGAAACACCGAAACTGTGGCCCATCTGATAGGATACAATGAAAACATAGTGTCACTTCTGTCATATTCCTGGAAAGATGTTTAACCTGAATCTAATCATGAGGAAACACCAGACTGAGGGACATTATACAAAATAACTGACCTGTAATCTTCAAAAGCGCCAAGATCATGCAAGTCAAGGAAAGACAGAACAATAACTGCTTCATTCAGAAGGAAACAAAACAGATAACTAAATGCAACTTGTAATTCTGGATGGGATCCTTTGGCTTCAAAAGACATTATTGGGACAACTGGTGAAACTTGTATGGAGTCTGAGGATTAGATGTCAGTAATAGATCCATTTAATTTCCAGATTTTGATGATTATATTGTGGTTTTCTAGGAGAATGTCCTTATTTTTAGGAATTACACAGTAAAATATTTGTAGGTGATTGGCTAGCAGGTTGGCAACTTACTCTCAGGTGGTTCAGGAAAAACAGAATTCTTTGTACTGAAATCCAACTTTTCTTTCTCTAAGTTTGTGATTTTAAAATTTAAAAAACCACAATAAATTCTATTTACATATATGAATGAAACGTCCCTAAATCTATGGTATGCGAGGTTATACACTACATATTTATTTTATCTGTGCACTATAGTGTGTAAATACACCCTATATGTAAATATGTAGTTCTGGGACCTAGAAGCGGCCCTAGACCCCCCGCTTCCTGAATGGGAGGCTACAGGCCCTGGAGTGCGAAGGTGGTTCCAGGGACACAGGCCAGAGTAGGGAGGCTGGGCCCCTCACCATAACACCTAGCCACCCTGTTAGCAGGGAATGGCTTCCAAACATCCTAGGAAATTCACAAGTCAGACATTCAAGATTTCCAATATTCTTGTCCCACTGTCCTCAGAAATAATGGAAATCCCAGAAATTTTCCTATTTCAAGACGTATCAGGCATGTCACAGAGAGCTTTGTGCCCCCGAGGGCACACTCACCTGGCCTGGTGGTTCTGTCAGACAGACGCGGGTTTTGAGTTTCAACTCCACCATGTTCGAGGCTCAGTTCCGTCACATGTAAGGTCAGAAGAGGACAACAGCTTCTTCCCAGGGCTGTGGTGGCGATCAAGTCACGTAACACACATTTTTCGTGCTGAGTGACATGGTCAATGAACAGAAACTGTTTTTCTTTATCAGTTACAAGTCTGTGTGTCCTTGTTTTGATTCCAGAAATGTGGCCACAATTTTGATAAAAGTAAAAAGTCCCGAGAAAGCCAGTCTGGGGCTGGGCACTGAGGTGTGCTCTATTTTTAGCCAGGGTGGAATTTGGACTCTAGCAAGGTTTTATGAGCCCTGCTTTATGGCCCCAGACTGCTTTCTGGTACAGAGTGAAGGGAGACTGGTGGGGTGAGGGGAGAGTAGTGGGGTGAGGTGAAGGCAGGGTGAGGGGAGAATGCTGGGGTAGAATAAAGGTTGGTATCAGGGAAAGAGAAGTTGAAGGAAAGCTTTTCAGAAGTGGCACTGTTCTAGTTAGGTACCTTTATTCCTTTGCTTTGGAGGGATTTCTGGTAGAACGGTTGAATAAACCCAATCCATATTCAATAATATACATTGAACGCCACCTGTGTAGCAATGGCAGATAAAGAAGAAAGAGACACAGTCCCAGCCCACCAGTTCTCACAATCTAGTGGGGGAAGGAAGGTAGCCCCACTAGAGGTTTCCTTCTCGCTGGACACGGCTTCTTGTTGACTGAATCTACTGAGCATCAGCCACCGCCGAGCTCTCAGGGAGGTCCTAGGGGAGGCCTGGATGAGTAGGTGTGGCTTGGGCTACAAGGACCTCCCTGTGCTAGAGGAGACAGACCTGAAACCAACCCTTGCCAATCACTGGGATAAAGGTACGATGACAGAGCACTGCTTTACAGAGTACAGAGTGAGGAGAAGCACCTCCTAACCCTCTGAATGAAACAGGGAACTATGATCCCATACTGATATAATACACGGGAAGTTTGATGAGGGGTAGAAGGCACAAAGTACCTCCCCCGAAGGCTTCACAGAGCTGACATGTGAGAGGGTCTTGAAGAATGATGAGAAGGAATGTGATTACAGGTGAAGGAAGCATGCATACGTCACCCAAGGGTGTGGAAAGCTAGGTGGTTGCAGGGCCAGATGTGGGGAGCCTGGGCCAGGAGGGTGGGGGACGAGGCTGGGGAGCTGGGTTGGCTCCAGTACAACAAGGACCTTGTCGGCTTCACTCAGAAATTCAGATGTGACCCTGTGGGCAGTGAGGAACCACTGAAGAGTGAACAGCAAAACAGGGTGATCTGATTTGCATTTGAAAAAGATCATACTGCCTGTCCCATGGGGGACGGACGGATCAGGTGGGGGCAAAACCGGAGACTGGGTGAACCACCTAGGGCTGCTACTAGTCTCCTGGAAGAAATGGTGGTGTCCCGAGCCACTGTAGTGGCGGGTGGGATAGACTGGGGTGGACAGTTTGGGGTTCATCTAAAAGGTAGGCCTGAAATGACTAGGTGGGGCTGGTGTGGAAGAGGAGGGTGGCACTGAAATTTCTAGTCTGTGTGGATGAGTGGATGGTGGTGGTGCCTTTACTGGAATTGGGTAGCACAGAAAGGGCGGATTTGGTGCAGGGCTAACCAACGAGCTTGGTTTTATATATGTTGAGGTGCCCTAAGGACGTCTATGCAGAGATGAAGGGTAAATCATTGGAAATAGGGGATTGTGGCTGAAAAAAAGCAGGTGCTCACCACATAATAGTTGCACAGGTGATGGCTGAGTCACAGGAAGTTTGTAGAAAGGGGATGAAATGGAGAGAGTGCAGCCAAAGAAGACGGGAAGTGGCAGGAGCCGGAAGGGGGGTGGCAAGGAGCACCCAATGGGAATGAAATGCTTCGGACTGAGGGGTGCATCACGGTGGCAGGTGATGTAGATGTTAAATGAACTTAGACTACAAACCATGCACCAGAGAAGCAAGCAGTCGTGGGGGACCCCAATGAGAAGTGTTAGGTGAATTTTGGGGGCTGATACTAGCTTTTAGTAGATTAATAAGCCCTGGGAATGGGGAGTTGAGACTATTTCTTTAAGAAACGTGGTGAAGGGAGAGAGGAGTAGAGAGTTGAGGAAAGGCAGGATCCAAAAAAGTGGGTTTAGGATAGCAGCAGTGTAGACAGCTGTGTAGGCTGAAACGAATGGGAAAACAGGCATGGAAGGCACAGGACTCGATGACTGATGAGAAGTAAGCTCTCAGAATAGGCGGCAAGACAGTGGCCATAGGGGGAGGGTCTGTGTTGGACAGGGGGATGGGGAGAAGTGAGGAAGGGGAAGAGGAGGAAGCAGCTAAGTGAGCTCAAGCCTGAATGGGAGTCTCAGTGCCCGGGGGAGGAAGAGCTCCTGGGGAGGGAGCTCCAGGAGAAGGGGCTGCTTTCCTCGGCCTTGTTACAGGGAGGACAGCAAGGCCCGGCTTCTGGGGATGCTGTCTCCTCAGCTGGGCCTGTGGGCGTGGCACAGGTGCCGTGAGCACCTGGCCTGACCCAAGGTTGTGTCACGGCAGGGGAGCATGGGCCAGGGCCGGGGTCAGGGGGCAGAGACTGCCTGTGTGAAGCTCTTCAGGGATTCGGGGGAGGCAGGGGGAGGCCATGTGTGTGCTCAGAACTCAGCACCCGCGGAGGGTTACTCACTGCTGACTCAGACCCAGGTGCTCATTTGCATGCTATTCATGTCAAGCCAAATGGAGCAGGAACACCTCATCCCCTCTCCCAACAGAACCACCCAGATCTTCCGAGTGCTCCCGCTGTGGGGCTGAGTCTCTCTGACCTAGAAATATTTCCACTTCAGAGCGCTCTACTCAGTTATGCCCACATGGCTGTCGGGAAACTGCGCTGGGAAAACAATACTCAGGAAGTTTCTTTCCTCTCTAAGAATCCTGAAGTGAGTTTTAATTTTGGCTTAAAAGCTCAGAGCACAGCCCTTACTGCTGCCACACACGAGGTAAGACAAGTTCGCGAACCCATCCTAGAAAAAGTGCTACATACCTCATTGCTGAATATCACTACGGTCATCTTCAAAGTACTCCCCTTGGGAAGTTATGCACCGACGCCAGTGCCTAGTCCACCCTTCAAAGCAATTTTGGAACTCTTTTTCTGAAATGGCCATCAGCGCTGTCGTCGTATTACCCTTGATGTCCTGAATGTCATCAAAATGTCTTCCTTTCAATATTTCCTTTATCTTCAGGTAACCAAAGAAGTCATTGGGGGCCAGATCAGGTGAGTAGGGAGGGTGTTCCAATACAGTGATTTGTTTACTGGCTGAAAACTCCCTCACAGACAGTGCTGTGTGAGCTGGTGCATTGTCGTGATGAAGAGCCATGAATTGTTGGCGAAAAGTTCAGGTCGCCTAACTTTTTCACACAGCTTTTCCAGCACTTCCAAATAGTAAACTTGGTTAACTGTCCAGTTGATACAAATTCATGACGAATAATCCCTCCTATATCAAAAAGGTTAGCAACATCGTTGCAACAAGTTTGCGAACTTAATTGTCAGACCTCAAGTATTCTATTATATTTTTGTCTTCTCTCTCCTCCCACTGGAATGGAATCCCTGTGAGAATGAAGCAATGTTTTTTATCCCTGTGCCTAGAACAGTGCCTAACATATAGTAAGTGCTCATTAAACACATTAAATAACTGAAGGCCCCATTTCAAGCTCTTTATCTAAACCTTACAACTATAGGCATTTAACAGTTTAGGAAAGGAAGATTCTGAGAGGTTATATATTTCCTCCAGGTTAATCCGACTGGAGGTGAAGAGAAAGCCCCCTTAGTTTCAAGCTGGGCTTCCCATATGTTATGCAATAATTCAGAATCTACTTTAGTAGTTTGTTAGGCAATCATTCCTGTGAAATTGATTCATGCTAACTGAACTCTGATAAGAACATCCTTGACCAAAAAAAGCAAATGTACTGATTTATATTCAAATATAAATAACTGCCAATGAGCTGAAATGCTCTGACCAGCTGGACAGCTAGTCTATCCCCAATAGGAGAGGTCTACTGAGGAAGCCAGACCAATACCCCCAGCTTGGCTAGGAGAGTTGAGGACACTCAGGGAGCCCATGAACTGCTCTGTGACCTGGATGCCCAGAATAGCCACTGCGGCTGGTCAGTCAGGATCCCTGCCTGCAAGAGGACCAACAACGCACTGCTGCCCACTCTCCAGCTCAGCAAGAGAGCAAGCCACCAGCCGTCAGCCTCCTTGTGTCCTTCCAGCTTTTTCTTTAAGGAAAAAATACTTGAATGACTGCATGAGCCTCTTCCATTCCAACTCCACGTCTGGTTTTCACTGATTGTCTTAGGTTTCTTGCTGACTAGGGGAAAACCTAAGCATAGCGGAAAGTCATCTGGCAACAGTTCTGACCAGAGTCTGGGTGTCATGCAGGGTGTCTCGTCCCGCTCCCGGCACAAGAACACAGGATATGCTGAGGCCAAAAAGGAACACCCAGGGAGCCATGGATAGGGGAGTCATATCACTATATTCTCGATGGCAGCTGGGTTGGAGACACAGGAAGCAAACATCTGCCAGTATCCCAACGAGGGGTCTTCCTGCACCCCAGTCTCACTGGTGGCCGGGCGAGACACAGGAAGTAGGATCCACATGATCCGCAATCCGCAGTCCACTTCTCTGGCAACCAACCAACCACCCCCCTAGTGTAACCATGGCATTTATATTAGTGGTCAATGGCTAACTGGTTATAGCTGATGGCCAACTAGTCACAGCTGATGGCCATCTACGACCTGAGCCAGCACCTTTCCACGTGCCACCGAGAGCCTGGAAACTGCTCTCTGGGACTCTGTCCCCACACTCTATCCCCCAGGGTCTTGCCTTACAATCTACACTACAAGCATCTTCCGTGAGGGGCCCTGTGTCAGGAAACCAGCTCACGAGAAAAAGTTTCAGTCCAGCTCAAGTAATGTCCCAGGGGGTGTCCCTTGATGTCCACTTACTTTCTGGCACAGCCAGAGCTCCCAAGGCATAGCCAGGGTTCTCACATATTCTCGCCGGTGGCCAGGCGAGACACAGGAAGTAAACATCCGCCTGTACCACAACAAGGGGTCTTCCTGCACCACAGTCTTGCTGGCGGCTGGGCGAGACACAAGAAGCAAACATCCACTAGTTCCACTACATGGTAGTACATTCCCAAGCAAACAGTCAAGCGGTCCATCAAATCACGGATGGAAGGCAATTCCCCATAGTCCACAGTCATTCGCGAGGGTTGCATGTTGGCCTCACAATGTGTGCCCTCTCTGCAAGGTGAGGGCTCCAAATCCTCCCCAACGTGGGGGTGAGGGACGACCTTGACCTCACCCGCATCCTTCACTGAGGAGTCAGCAAGCGTCTCCTCCTGGGACCACAAGTCCCGCATCTGGGCTGCCTCACTCAGCAAGCACTTCCCAGCCCACACGGCTGCAATGACCTTTGCTTTCTCTGGCCTATGCTGGTTGGAGAACTGTCCACATCCTCCCACCCCTCCACGGGGGTCCAGCTCAGGAGAACAGTGGCTACTGGGCACCACACACTGTGTGGGGGCCACACATCCTCCTGCCCAGAGTCAGACACCATTCTTACCTGGCCGGAATCCTGCTCACCGTGCCAGGTGTCTGATTGGGTGGAGGCCTCAGTGTAAACTGTCCACAACTCTAGGAGCCCATGACAGTGGCAGACCACCCAAAGGAAGATGATGCTTGCTTTGGCCAATAGAGCGGCGTGCCATCCGGAGGCTCGAGAGACCCACCACTTCACCGAGGGGTCACGTTTCTCCCAAGCAGATCGCATTTCCTGTTCCTGGCACCACTCCTCGCGGGCTTCCTGAGACTGAGTGTTCATATGCACAAACTGCTTCACCACCCTTCGAAGAGAAGAGTTCTGGCTGGCACCATATCCTGCTCGTGAAACTGAGCTTTCATACATACAAACTGCTCCATTACCCCTTTGGGGATTCTGGCCGGCACCATATCCTGCTCGCTGCGCCATGTGTCATGCAGGAACTCTGGTCCCGCTCTCCACACCAGAATGCAGGATATGGTGAGGCCAAAAAGGAACACCCACGGAGCCATAGATAGAGGAGTCATGCCACTATAGTCTTGCTGGCGGCTGGGTTGGATGGAGACACAGGAAGCAGTAGCACACGATCTGCAGTCTGCTGTCTGCTTCTCTGCGTGCCAACCAACCCACCAACGTAGCCATGGCAGTTATATTAGTGGCTAATGGCTAACCAGTAACACCTGATGGCCAACTAGTCATAGCTGATGGCCATCTACTACCCGAGTCAGCGCCTTTCCATGTGAGGCCGAGTCTGGAAGCTGCTCCCTGGGACTCTGTCCCCACACTGGGGAAGACCACAGTGAAAACAGGCTTTTGTTTGTGTCCCTGTTCGCTTCAGCCACTGTGCGGGGGGATGTATGTGTCCTGCCTGTGGCCTAAATTTGGAGGGGGAGGGGTGTCTGTCTTATAGTCCTCTGTTTCCTGCAGCTACAGAGCCTGGGCTTCAAACCACGGGGCTTAGTAGGATGAGGGGGTAGTCATCAAAACCACTTTGGGGAGGAAACACCTTTCCCCCTTTGGGGGGAAGGCTTGATCAGCATCACTGCTTGTGATGTGGGCAGTCCAAGAATCAGATAAGAGTCCAGGCGTCTGAGTTTTTCTGGCAACTGGAGACCCTTAGCTGTTAGTACTGACCAAGGCACGACTTTGCTTTCTTTCTACTATAGGCACACCTCGTTTTGTCCTTCGCTTTATCATGTTCACAGTTGTAGCATTTTTACAAATCAAAGGCAAGACTCTCCATCAGTAAAAAGATTACAACTCGCTTTACTGTGATACTTTATTGCAGTGGTCTGGACCTGAACCCATGGTATCTCTGAGTATGCCTGTACTCCGCAGCTTATTTTTAAGAACAGAAAAAAAAAAAAAAAAATCCAATTCCCAATGCCTGAGCCAGAGTAGAGTAACCACCAACAAAACAGCTGTTAACATGTTAAGATGGCTGACGCTCGGTTCTATTAACGGCTTCAGTCAAGTAAAAGTCCTGGCAGGGGAGAAATTCTGGCTGGCTTAGCAAGCAGAGAAATTTCCGAGGTAGCCACCACAGATGGTAGCAGATGTCGTGAGCACAGAGCAGAAGCCACCAGGGACTTCGCCGTCTTCAGAGCTAAGCAAAAAAGCAGATAATATTCAGCCAAGCCAACTGCCGATCAGACACCCCAAGAAGCTCAGGAAGCCAGGGAGGGTGTAAAAGTTTCTTTAATTAACAGCTTTCCATCCTCTTCATCCACAAATCTGTCGGCCTATGTCTCTTCAAAGACCTAGGAGGCCAGCTTCAGGTAACTATCCTTACCACAGTATGCCAGTGGTGCAAAGGTGTGAATGCACAATTTGCAATGACAGTATTGACTGCTCTGGTTCTAGGGTGAAAAGTGACCCCTTCTAGGGGGTCAGGGGACAGGGTGAAAAAGGTGAAGGGATTAAGTACAAATTAGTAGTTATAAAACAGTCACGGGGATGTGAAGTACAGCATAGGGAACACAGTCAATAATATTGTAATAACTGTGTATGGTGTTAGGGGGATACTAGACTTATTGGGAGGACCACTTCGTAAGTTATATACATGTCTAAGCACTATGCTGTGCACCTGAAACTAATGTAATACTGTCAACTGTAATTGAAAAAATAAGTAAGTGACCTCTTCTAGGTTTCCAGGAGTCATTTACCTGGCAGGAGCTGAGAACAACTGAGTGACTAAAAGCCAATCACTGAGTCCCTCCTACTGCAGCGCCAGGGCAGTGGCTCCCAGTAGGTTCCAGTCACACCAGCGGGGGCTGAGTATTAGCGCTGCATGTTGCTGCGTTATTTAGCCCCAGCTTCGTGTGTGAAGCCAGATAATAGTGCCTTCTTACTGAGCGTTAGGACACTTACATTGGATGTTGCATGCAAAGCATATGGCACAGAGCATCAGATACAGCAAATGCTCAAAGAACGGCAGCTGTCATCCCCATCTACGAAAGCCCAGAAAGGGGCTGTTCGGTATCACCATGGTCCTTCTGTGTCCAATTCCTACCTCATGGTCATACCTGCTAGAAGGTAACTCCCTCCCCACTAGGGCTTGAGGGACGGGCTGCACACACACACACACACACACACACACACCCCGACAACTTTTTATGAAATTAGTTTAAAAGCTGATGGGGAAGAAGGGATGACTAGGTGGAGCAGAGGATTTTTAGGTGTGAAACCTGTGATACCCTATGGTGGGTACATGTCATCATACATTTGTCCGAAGCCAGTGTCCAAGAGTGAACCCTAATGTAAACTACAGACTTGGGGTGATAAAGTGTTAATGCACATACGTTAATTATAATAAGTATACCCTCTGCAGGGGTTGTGGATAGTAGGGGAGGTGGCATGTGTGGGGACATAGGTGGACGGGAAATCTCTGCAGCTTCCCATCAAGTCCTCTGTGAAGCTAAAACTGCTCTAAAACAAAGTCTATTAAAGAACTGACACGCACATACACAAACAAGTCTGCCATTGATATCGGCTCTGACAAATGTGAAAATTTAACAAATCTAGCTTTTTATTTAACATCAAAGCTAACATCAAGTGTTTATTTAAAAAAATAATGGCACCTGCTTTGAATGGGGCAAAGGTGTACAGATAATTTGCAATTTTAGGCTGACATGAAACTATGCGGTATCCCACAACAGGGAAATCCTGCAATAGATCTCACAGTGAACATTTCCAGTTTTTACTTGCAGAACCACTAACTACTGTCTAAACACAGAGCACGTTTTCTTGAGAGATTTCTCTTAGGACAATCATAGCAAGACATGCTTTAAATACATAAATTAAAATTGAAACACATAAATCATCGGTAAAACAATCCAGGTATATTACTTCCTAGCTCCTGATAAGCAGAGAACTGTACTGACTTTAGAAAGTTATAGATTAGTTCTGCTTTGTATCTCATCGGTTATGAAATTCTTATTAACTGTACCTTTTTTTTGGCTTCGTTACTACTTCTGATGTAAACAGGCCAATCTCATCGTTTTCGGTGACTTATCTTTTTAGACCAAGTCTTTCCTTAGCATATGTGCTCAACTTCTTGAAATACCTCTCTCCAGATAAAGCCTTGAATTTTAAATAATGCCACTTTGTCCTACCACTGGGTTCTCAAAATTATAGAAATATGTAAAACTATTTAATCACATATGTTCACATTAATAAGTATTATTCAATTTTTTTCCAAACCAATACAACTATACTTGGATTCAATACAAAACAGTTCCCATTCAATGCAAAATAATTTGGTATTTAAAATCCAAACAAAAAGGACAAAATTAGTTGCCCAAGAGAAGCTAGTTCCTGATATGCCAAAGGAATGGCGGGGCAATTGCGCCACACAGTAGAGCGATATTTCAATGAAAACAAGAATGACAAAGCAGAAGGGCTAAAATCAGATGAATGCTAATTGACAGAAAAGGATACAGCATTATGGGCTGAAATGAAAAGAGGACGGGTGTAGAAGATTTCAGTTTATCAAGAGATCACAGCGATTATGTAAGTAAAACCACTGATGGTACACGCAAAAAACCTGGGATTAAACCTTTCATGGCTCAAAATCCGCAAGGGAGCACCTGTATTTACTGCTTCATTGTGGGTTTGAATTCCTTTTTGTGAGGGGAGGGAAGGATATTTTGTTCTGACTTAATCATACTCAAAAATATATGCTGCAAATAAACAACTCAAAACTCACAAGGGAGTTATTTTTTGGTTTTTGTTTTGTCCTCAGCAAACTATCATCCTGGTGATCATGAAAATAACAGGTCACCAAAAAATCCAGTGCCAGAATGCAATGTCCAGCATTTAAAATCACTAAGTTCACTGACTGAGCAGGTGCTTACCCATCTCACAACTGCTTTTCATCTTTAGAATGTATGCACAAGATGTTTACTACCAATGCAAGGTGGGCAAAGGGATTTGTTGACTTAATTATAAATTAAATATCCAATTCCAGGATATGTCGTAGCTGGATCACTATTTTTAATGTATACTTATAAAATTTTATTTAATAACCTTACGCAGTGAAGAAAACAAGCAGTGGGAGGGTTTATTCTTTAAGAAGAGTCAATAATAAACTACTGAGAGTAAAAGTCTCCTTGGAGTATATTATCTTATTAAAAACCTCCGTGACGTTTCAACAAGACTCTAATATGTTGTGTAGGTTGAGCATATCCAAGTGAAAACAAGATTATCTGATGTCTAATGAGAATCACTGAAAGTATGAATTCTGTAAAAGGAATTCGCGATCAGCTGTGACGATTTAGACCCTACAGTGTTTCAGAACAGAGCCAGTTTCTAGCAGCTTGTTAACCTTCCTGAGCGTGCTGCTTCCCACGTCCCACACTGAGGAGACACACTGATCGCAGGTCTGGGAAGTGCCAAAGCTGACGTGCTAGGCTGACCCCCAGGTGGCCTGTGGTGGCTGGAGGAGAAGGCCAAGTCTTCTGAGATCCTCCCAGAGCCCTTTCCTCAAGGGCTGGAGCACTCATCCATTCTAAACTAATAGCAGCCTCTACACCCACCCTAACCCCTGGCATGTCCAAAGTGCCTCAGAAAGATTCACAGAAATCAAGAGGGGCCCACACAGGACCCAGCTTGACGCAAGGGTGTAAGTTACACCCAGCCTCAGCCCACAGAGAGAGGCATACTGGCCATTAAAATACAAAAGCAAGGGAAGCACACATCGTTCTTCCTTCCGTCCTTCCCTGGATCTGGAACCTGCTTCTGTCCCCTGGATTTGACAGATCACTGTGTATTTATGGCCAACTTGGGAGACCAAGGGAGAGACCGACAGTGAACCGGGACACAGCCATGAGATGTGGGTGGGACGAGGAACTCCCTCTTCTTGGAACCCAAAACACTTTTTAGCCCATGATTTCACAAATTCTTATTTATTGTTTTTAAAAAGCTCGAGTCTGGAATTAGATAATGGTGATAGTTGTACAAGTTTGTGAATTGATTAAAATCACTGATTTATAAACTTGAACAAAGTTTGAGTGGCATGAGTCTCACACACGCACTGCACTTGTACCAAAAAAGCTTGACTACTCCAATCCCGCAAACCATGTCACACTGTCACATTGTTTCAGGAGATTTCCCTAAGAGCAGCTGTTTGCAAAATATTGCACTTAATATACATCCAGGAGACTTGATGAGTTTTGGAAGAAAATATACAGTAACATGCCTATTTCTGCCTTCAGATAATGGAGTGGGTGTGGGAGGAGGGGCTGGACATCAGTTTCCATTAAATTCTTCTGTGTCTTCCTTTTATGTACACAGAGGAACAGGTTTAAAGGAAAGTATCATCTGGGCTGAAGACAGTGAATGGCATCCTCAAAATAGGCCAGATGTTAGCTTTTGAATGCTTTTACCTCAGTGGAAATGTGGCCACTCTGTTATCGTGGAACTTATCTTCAGTGAGATCCTGAGTGAGATGGTAACTGTGGCTTAGACACCGGATCTAACTTATTTTACTCTGGCCGGTCTTTCAGGGTCCTAAGAGGACCCTCTCTGTCTTCATCCCAGTGAACTGCTCCCACTGATCCAGCAGCCATCCAATTAAATCACATGTCATATTTCCCTCCTGCTTCCAGTGTTCTTACCTTAGTGTATTTTAGCTTTATAAACTGTGCTTCTGTTGTCTTTCTTGAAGGGAAAAAAACAACAACCCTGCATCATGAGCATCATGTATTTTCATTTACTGAGTAGGCTTCGCAATCCCTCACAGACCTGGGAATAAAGCGAATCACATCCCCAAAGGGGGTTTATCACAATTAAGATTTGCTGGAACACAAACCTCCGGAGTCGTGCTTACAGGACCCCAAATTAATACAAAAGTCACAGTCTGATGAGGGATTTGGAAGCATTTCTACATGCTTGGAAGGCTGAGCCTTCAATAGCCAGGTAAGACGAAATCAGGTGTCCAACTCCCCGGGTTGGCAAGCGCCCATTCACACTTCCTCGTGTCTTACCGTTTAAAGTGCAACAGAACAACTAAGACTTTGGATGGAAAAACAGGTGTGTAGTAAGATTTCCATGTGACAGAGAGTCACACACCACAGGCCACCGTGGACACTGGGCACTAAGGGACCTGTGGGACAGCGGCTGGATTACATGGGATTTACTGTATTTCCACAGGCCACGAGTGCTCAACACGGCCAGTGCCCGCGCTTCTTCCCCTCCCTGACTCGTGCCACATCCTGGGTGTTTACAAGACTCAGGGAAAATGCAACCACTAACAACGGTGAGCTCCATTTGATAGACTTGAGAGAGAAAGAGGTGTAAATTCCCTTTTGTTCTGGATCACTAATTAATTATGCCAAATGCTCAATAACCAGAGGTCTACCACACTGGTCGAGTCAGGTGGGCAGAAAATCTGGTCTGATTAAGGCAGTGAGCAACGTGGGGAGAGCTTAGAAACAGATTCACGTTAACCGGGTCTAGGGACTGAGCGGGCAACTATTACCGAGTTAAGTGTAGTTATTTACAACGCACAGTCCCAGGCCTTCGTGTCATCTTCAGTTGGCACAACTGTTCATTTTCAAATTTGGTAGTATGCACAGTTTTCTGTAAAATAAAAACCTGAAAGAACCTGAAGGCAGGGACCAGTGGCTTCATCTGGGTATTATTATTCTTTCTATGGCACACAGAATATGGTCCCAGTTTTTACAAAATATCGCCAGGAGAGTCACAGCAAAGAAGGTGCCAAGGATGTGGAAGCGGCTCTTCATCATGGGTGAGACGAACTTGGCGATGGTGGACACGCACACCAAGATGACGGTCATGAAGGCCAGGACCACGTTGATGCACTTGCCCAGGAGGACCTTGGCATTCACCGTGTCCGTCTGCAGGGCTTGCTGCTCTTGCTGGTGGAGCTCCAGCTTAGAAATGCGCGTCTGGCAGGATTCCAACGCTTCCTGTGGGCAAGAGGGAGAGTGAGGATCAAATGCTGTGAGGCTACCGCTACACGTGAGCGCCTGCCGCCTGCCCACGGCACCCCCAGCTCCGAACACTGGATGCCCATGCAGCTCCACACAGCCCGTCTGACTGTGATAACCATGATGATGATGGACAAAGAAGTTAAATGAGAATCCCAAGGCTCATTTTATCCTGTTATTCAGAACACGTGTGCACTACCATAAAATGCAATCAATGAGGAATTATGGGTGAGCATTTTGACTCCACCTACATATAAAATAAAGTGCATAAAATATTGGCATCTATTGGTACCACGAAGGGCAAACCAGAGGAGGGGTGGGGTTCCATTTTAGGACAGTGGTCTACTCCCAGCCATGGAGTAGGTGACATCTCCAATCGCGAGCCCTTCTTTCGCTGCTCACAGACTGTGCATCCATTTACAGACTGGCAGAGCATGGAGGGACAAAGGTGGGGAAAGGACTGACCGTGGGACAGCTGCTTCCACCTGTGCTGTGAATGCTGTCACTCAGGACGCCAGACAAGGCTACGTATTCTCCCCAGACCTTGTTCTTTCCAAGGCTTCAATGACTAGGACAGAGATATTCTGAGTGTACCTCTAGCCCAGCTGCGCCTTCTGAGATCGACTCAGTATCTACAGGTCTCCATTTCAGCTTCTTAAAAGCACCGCAAATGCAACATGTCCAAATGTGGCCTCAAGTACTGTACCTTCTCCCTCACCGGCCATGAACCCCGTCCCCCTTCCTGTTCCTTTTCTCAGAAAACAGCACCCATCTGACCGGTTCCTCACAGCAAAAGCCTGCGGGGCATTACGGGCCACGCCTCTCAGCAATACCCTCATGCAGCCCTGGCAATGCAACATCCAGCGTCTATCTCAGCCGGTCCACTTCTCTCCCCTCCCAGTCTGCACCCCAATCCAAGTCGCCAGGTCTCTTGTCCGCCCGCAGTAACTTGACACTGATTTCTTCACACACCCTCTTGATCTTCAACCCCAAGAATCCACTTTCCTACAGCAGCCCAAGTGATCTTTGAAAGATGCATATCTGATGTCACTCCTTTTTGTAAGACCTTTTAAATCTTAAACATGGCTCAGGCCTAGCCACTCTCTCTTGCCTCACTTAATGCCAGCCTTTGCCTACCTCACTCACTGTGTTCTGGCCAGATTGGCTTTTTAAGGTTCTGAAAAGGAGCATGTTTGGGGCCTTTGCACGTGCAGTGTACTGAGTCTAAAATGTCTGCCTCCCCACTACTCCCCTCTTCACCTGCGGATCTCCCATTCATCCTTCAGGTCTCACATCGATTAGCACATCGTGAGGGAAGCCTTCCTGGACCCAACAGACCACACCAAGTCTCCCTCTAACCCTCCTCCCCAGTCAAGAGACCACAGCTGCAAGAGGGTCAGGACTAGGCCCATTCGGCTGCTGTCATCAGCACAGAGCCAGTGCCGGGCAGGCAGCAGATGCTACATACGGGCTGAGTGCTCACGAGACTGGGTTATGGGGCATGAGGCCCGACAGAGAAAAACCTTTAGTTTCTTGGAAGACAAAGACCTAAGAAGAGGCAGTACAATGAGCCCCTTTTAGTTCATAGCTTATTATCTAACTTATTCACCAATTAGGTGTTTGCGCAATTAAAATACAGTCGTCTTTTCATGGTTTAAATGGCTCCAACATGATTTGCTTTTCTTCTGCTGAATGTACTCTGTGGGCCAAAGAACAGGGTTCACTGTTACTATAGTAATGTTGTTTCATTACACGGGCTACCAACACAAAAGGTAAAACGTCTTCATGTCTTCACATTCTAAAAAGTGCTGGCTTTCTACAAGAACAGATAAGCGCCCCAGAAATCATGCATTCTTTTCAAACACTTGGGCCCAAGATTTCCTTCATTTTGGACATGGCATGGAGGTGACAGAATAAGACAAAAGACCAACATTTTAGGTAAATTCATTCATCTTTGGGTAGATGAATGACATATATAAATAAACTGACCCTAGTACTGACGTCAAATTTTTTACTGAAAGAAAAGCCCAAGAAGGTTACGCAATGAATTGTATGGAATTTTAGTCACAACAGCCACCAGGAGACACTTCAGCCCCACAGTCTTTAGTATGATACTTCCTTGAGTCGAATATTTAACTTATTGGGGATAAAGACAGAGGACAGGATTATCTTTAAACTCTTTTAATTGGGAGTTCAGGGTAAAAACACCCCCCAACTCATTTGCTTAAAACAACAACAAGCCCTAAATCCCTGTAGGCGCTAGCCAACTCTCATCTACACTAGCCCACCCCCTTGCATAACCCTGCCTATGAGAACAAAAGAAACAAGAAGTAAGGACCAAGTTGAGCAGGCCCAATTGCTAAAAGCCCTGAGAAATAAGGCTACTCACCAATATAATAAAAAGAATGGCCAGCATTTATTTTTTGACTGCTTATTGTGTATCAGGCAAAGGTTTAAGTACTTTACATTATTATCCCATTTAATCCTCTCAACAACCTTTGGAGGTGGAGCTCATTAATCTTTCCATTTTTTAGATGCGGAAACTGAGGCACAGAGCGCTGACTTGTCCAGGGTGACAGTAAGGAGTACAGCCAGGATTCTAACCATCCTAACAAGGAGGACTCTCCACTCACTCACAGGTGTCCTCGCTGCACTTCTGAACTAGGGATGAAACCAAAAAATGTTGACATGAACTCTTCTGAACTTTTAGGCTCCCTATGGGCAGTCCCTCCTTTTATCTTACCCATTCATCCCTCAAGTATATTTCTTTAAAAAAGGAAAAACAATTATTAACCCAAACTATGCCCTAAATAAGGAAAACAGATATTTAGAATAATCCAGTGGCATCCCAGATACGTTCTAAAACAATGATCTAATAAAACTGACTACGTGGTTCACCTGGCAACACTTAACATTTAAATGGGTTCACTTTTTTTAAGCCAGCCTGTGGTGAAGCTGTCTCCTAACCCAGAGCAGGGGCAGACACGCTCAAGTGTCCTCTGTAGACAAGCGCTGATTACCAGCTCTGCCTGATGGTTTGGCTCCGAAAATTGTCCAAGTTCACAGCTGGGATTACTGTGTTTCCCCGAAAATAAGACCTACCCCGAAAAACCCCAGTTAAGATCATCAGCCAGACGGACGCATTTAGTGTATTAATGACTATGTTCCAGAAGAAGATGACATGACTGTAGTTGAATAAATGTAGATTGTTGTACATAAAAATCTCAGACATCCCCTGAAAATACACCCTAATGCGTCTTTTGGAGCAAAAATTAATGTAAGACCCGGTCTTATTTTTGGGGAAATATGGTATAAGTACTGGTCTTATTTTTGGGGAAACACAGTAGCACAGGCTCAGCCCTTGACACAGAGTGAAACAAAACACAAGTAGTTGAGACTCCAGCTCACACACTGTGGGAGGAATCTCTCTTTTTGTTTCAGTGTTCTCCCTTGTGAAGTGGGGCTGGAGAAAATAGTCACTGGCTACAAAGAGAACTTGTAAAAGTGAAGCTGAACGTTCCCTGAAGGGTACACATTTCTGTTTTTCTAAAAAAGACGATCAGTCTGTTTTTTTAAAAAAGGCGATCAATGGGAATGTAAATTGGTGCAGCCACTATGGAAAACAGTATGGTGGTTCCTCAAAAGTTAAAAATAGAACTGCTGTATGACCCAGCGATTCCACTGCTAGGTATATACTCGAAGGAAATGAAATCAGTATCTAGAAGAGACACCTGCACCCCCATGTTCTGCACTATTTACAATAGTCAAGACATAGAAACAACCTAACTGTGTACTGATGAATGAATAAATAAGGAAAGTGTAGTACATACCCCACAATGGAATATTATGCAGCCACGAGAAGGAAGGAGACCTTTCCTTCTCACGTTGTCATTTGTGACAACATGGATGGATTTTGAGAGAATTATGTTAAGTGAAATAAGTCAGACAGAGATACTGTTGTGATCTCACTTATACGTGGAATCTAAAAATCTGAACTCACAGAAACAGGGAAGAGACGGGTGGTTGTCAGAGGTGGGGGGTAGGGGGTGTGGGCAAAATGGGTGAAGGTGGTCCAAAGGTATCAACTTCCAATTAAAAAGGCAAGGTTCATCTTACACTTAAAATTTTCTTAAAAGCTTGGTTGAGGTGGGGAGTGTAGGGTACAGGTGATGGGCTTGGGGGTAGATAATAAATACTTATTAACTAAGGCAGAAAGTAATCAGAATATAGGTTCTTCACTCAATAATGACTGTACCAGGAGCTAATGGGGTAAGTGGAGAGGAAATGTTTGCTCCATGTGCCCGAAATTCAGGGCTTAGGAATAATGCAGTTGGTTTGCGAAATGAATTAACGGCTGGGAAGAGCCTGTGTGCGTGTCTAACGACGAACGGAAAGTACCTGGATATCCCGGGAGCGCTCGCAGGCCTGGTAGGCCACCTTCTCCTCGATGCTGGCCAGCTCCTGCTTCAGGTTGGACGTCTCGTGCTGGTGCAGGTCCGTCAGGTCATGGAGCTGGTCTTCCAGCCGCTCGTACCTTTGTGAGCAAGAGGAGCCGATGCTGAGCATGCGATTTCAGAGCTGTCCTACAGCACATTCTATAATAGAATGATGTCCTTTATAGCTCACTGCCACCAGTGCCCTTTGGCTTGGTTTTATCGCTTTGGGATACTGTATTTCCAAAAGAAAAATCTAGCTGTAGGGAATACACTTCTGAGCAACACTGAATTCCAGTTCCAGAGAAGACCGGTCTCTGGAGTCCTAACTCTGTCTCCTCACCACTGAGGTTTCGTGCAAAGCAAATCTGGCCTGTCCATGTCAGAGAAAAGGGGTTTTCCAGCGCCTTTGCTGGCTGCAGTGACAACAGGACAGACCTCGTCACTGATGCATTCCCCATGGCTGGTGAGGCGACGGCTGGCTGTCTGGGACCCTGCTCAAGGCGAGGACCCACTGGCATCCCAGCGCTTCTCCCTGCTCTGCCCTCACAGTGCCTACCGATTCACAGGCACAGCTGGCTGTCATGCACCAGAGCCCCTAGAGGGAGATCCAATTACTGCGCTACAACCAATTCCATCCACTATTTTTCCAGTGCGCACATAGATTCTAAATACATGTTTCAGCTCTTGGAACTTAAGTGCCAATAACAAATTAAGTTCATTATAAATTATAGATGGCTTATCAGGGGACAGATTTCCCAAAGTCCAAATCTAAAGTAATAGAGGCACAAAATTCCCAGTCCCAGCCCTCATCTTCAGAGAAGAGGGATTTGGTCTTATATTTATATAAACTTGTGATGTTTATTTTGGAAACAGGAAGCACTATTTGGGGAAGATACACTAGCCTGGCATGACTTCAATCAATGACTGTTTTAGATGCTTATTTAGGTCACCTGATAGAATCATTTTTTAAAAATCAATACAGATTTAATGCTTATTCTCAAGTAGGATTTCATAGGTACCCAATGTTGGTGTTATAAATAAGCCTTTTAAGATTTCTTAAAGCAAGCAATATAGTCAGTGGCTAAATCATGAGGATTACAAATATAACTGTATGACAAATGAGAACAAAAACTTTCCTAAATTTATGTAAATGGATACTTGTGACTTAGGGTAAAATTTGGATCCAAAGAGTACCATACACCAAACTATTTGGATGGAATTAAGATTAATATTCTCTGGAAAGGTTGTGACTCCTTGTGTGACAAAGTAACCACAGTCAAAGATGTATGCAGAAAGTTAAAACTAATCGTTTCATAAAATACGAGCTGAAAAAACCCCATTCGTAAATAATACATATGTAAAAACATGAATCAGATATAAAACGACATGAAAGCTAATTTAAAATTTAAACCTTTCAATATGATAGTTATTCACCTTTTTAATCTACATTTTTATAAGTAACATTCATTTTGACAAAACTCTTGGAGAATATTTTTATTGGGAAAATGGTGGGAAATCACCTGTTTGGGCATCTACACTTTTTATTAATAAGCTACAAATCACATAAAAGCCAGCCTATAAAATACCTGACCAAGGGCAGCCGGATAGCTCTGTTTGTTAGAGCATGAGCTCTGAACAACAGGGTTGCCAGCTTGATTCTGACATGAGCCAGTGAGCTGCACCCTCCACAACTAGATTGAAAACAACGACTTGATTTGGAGCTGATATGCCCCGGAGAAACACACTGTTTCCCAATATTTCCCAATTAAAAAAACTTAAAAACAAAAGAAACAAACAAAAAAACCCTGACTTTTAAAATTAGCTAATACAATCCACAAGATTTGAATTTATGCTTTAATCTTAAACTTTCTTTTGAACACTCTTCATTTAGGGTGAAAAGTTTAACAAGCAAAATACAGTACATAAAAAAAAATATGCTATAGAAAGACTTTAAGACTGATATACGAAATAAAATCTACCTTGTTGGACAATGAATTAGTTTTTCACTCGATGGTCATTTTATATTGAGGAAAATCAAATACAGATCTATGAACTGGTTAATGAAACCTCTCAAGCCAAGCCCCTGAATCAGGAGCTTAATATGCACATGAGTCATAGCCGACAGAGTGATAGTTTAACAGACCCACATATATGTCTTTCTCTAATCTGTCAAGCTGTTAAGTCACAAATTGTAAAAATTATGGAAAGAACTATGGACTCCCAAATGCCTTCTGACCCATATTCCTCTTTATGAAAAAAACAACCATCAGCACATCACTTTTGCACTCTCCACAGTGAGAAGCTTCTGAAAAAACGTGAAGAGTCTGAAATACCTGTATCTTTCCTCTTGCAAGGTCTGAGAAATAAAACCGTATTCTCTCTTAAACTGCACTTTCAGGGCCTCGATGTCCTCGGCCAGCTGCGCCTGGGTATCCTTGATCTCCCGCAGCTCCTCCAGGATCACGGAGAGCTTCCCCTGGCTGTCCAGCGTGCCAGGGCCCCCGGCCCCGAACGACTGGTTCCCATTACTGTCGGCGGAGCCCGACGTGCCGCTGGAACACTCGTCGTCGCTGCCATACTTGGGTTTGTTCACAGTGGTCGCGCTGCCCCCGTAGACCCTGGCACTCGCCTCAGGCCTAAACTCCTCTAAGGAAGTCTTTAAGTGAGCGATGTTGTCTGCGCTGCCAAACTTATTCCGGATCAAGTTGGCAAACTCTCTGGACTTATTGAAGACAAACACAGGTGGAGTGAGGGAGACCCCCGGCATGCCCGACTTGCTGCTCTCCAGGCCGTGGGGAGCAGTTCGAGACTTGGCCTGGGCCTCTTTCAGAGAGTGCGGGATGTCCTTAGAAATGTCCTTGGAGCTCCTGGAGGCTCCGTTCTGCTCGATCTCCCGGAGCTTTCGGTGATACTGCTCTAACTTCTTCTGCAGCTGGGCGATGGAGTGAGCTGATTTCTGATTCTTCTTCTCAAAGACTTGTTTGATACGGCCGGCCTGCTGCTTGTCCGCACTGTTGACTAGTTTCAGATATTCTGCAACGTTCCCATCGCGGGAGGTTTGCTCGATTTTGATCTGCTCTGTCACCTTTAGAATCTTTTGTTTCAGGCTGTCCGCGCTGAGTTTGACCTTGTGGAAGTCCAGGATGCCATCTGGTACGTCAAAGTTGAGGTTGGTGTCCGACCCCCCGCGGCGTATGTTTAGGGGCAAGCTTAGGGTATTCATGTCATGACGTTCTACCTGAAAGACACAGAGGAGGCACTAATTTAAGATTTGAAGCCAAAGAGACAGTTACCGACGACAGAATCTGTGCACATACAACTTTAAGTCCCACATTAAAAAAAAAAAAATACCACAACTCTCAGTCCTCTGAAATTGAATACAGCACAGCCCAACCCTTTGGGAACTCATGTACACTAACTGTGAGATCCGGATCTCACAGGGAATCAAATTTTCTGTCTGACTAGGTGGTAACTGTTGGCTGTCAGGGTAGAAATGCGTAATGGAATGAGGTTACCAGTCAGTCCTGGTTTCCCAAAGTGCCCCGTCACTGGGATGCCTGCCAGCCCCATTCTCAGTGAACTTCACCATTGTGGGAGATGCATCCAATTCAGAACTCAATCATTTAATAGAAGGAGAATGAAAGAAAGAAAAGGAAGAAAGTTCCAGAAGGCACAATCATCAACACCAGAAATGATGTTCTTATTGGAATCACCAAACAGATGTGACAGAGTAATATGGTACAAGGTTAATTTTAATAATTGAGAAACACAACAGTATTTAGATGTGGAAACAACCGCAACCCACAACTGAAGTGATTAAAAAAACAAACAAACCAGTAATAATGCTAAGACCATGTGAAATGGCTTTCTCACAAGGGCCACCTGGGGAAAAGAGCTGCAAAGTATCAAGCATCTTGGCGGGGGGTGGGGGTGGGGCGACGATGACGATGACACACTGGTACCAATTTGTGCCCTAAAAGGGACGGCAAGTGCAGCCTGGATGCCAGGCGACCTGGACGTTCATGTGGCTGTCTAGTTTGACCCTCACGTTACCATGCCAGACAAAGAATGTTAAATCAATACAACAGGTAGAAACTGAGACCGAAAGGAGTCGGGATTTGAATCAAATCCCACTGAGGTCCGCTATCCACGCCAGACATTCTACTATGAGTGTCCTCTGAGGACTCAAAACAGGTGTTTGTAGAGTCTGAATACAGTCTATAAACAAGATTCGTAAGATCTAAACAGAAGCATCTTATTTGTCAGGTTAACAACCCTTTGATTAGAACAATGCCTTGATATAGAGTCTTAACAGAATTCAAATGGGAGACAAGACAATATTCAGCACAAGGTCCCCTTTTTTCAGGGGACAGTAGCTGATGTAGCAAAAAATTAATAAGATAATAACTTAATAGACCTCACACTGCCTAAGTGACCCAGACTTGAATGTAGACTGTTTCCAACACTGAGTATTAACACTCTGCCATATGCAAAGTGCTGCCCTGTCCTTTTTCCCATAGAATGGAGCCCGATGGCACAGCGGAACACTGGGGGTCTGGTCTCCTGCACAACTTGCAAAAGTTTGTGAACATTACTTTTTGGCCCCTCTCTTCTCACACACAATTCTGCCATGAATAAGAGACAGTGGCTGTCTTGTCTGGCAGAAGAACATCACACAGTAGGAAAGGCTGGAAGGAAATAAACGCCAAGTTTCTATAATACTAGAAAACAGAATATATGAAAAAAGGATAAAGGAATTGTGACCTCATCTGGTCAAGAGGGAAGGATGGGCATAGGGACTAAAGAAGGTCTACGACAATCCTCACCATGATTACGCTCTAATCTAATCATGCGCTTCTACTTCTCAGAAGCTTTGTTGGCTCCCTAAAGCCCCCAGTGAAATAACACAACCTGGCCACTTGTAAGACCCTACCTTACCTTTCAGGCCTTACTTGTACCCGAGTCATCTTAACGAACCATACAACCCAGCATTCCCGGAATGCATGTGCATTCCTCATATGTCTAATTCCTCACATGTCTAAATGCGACTTCCTCATATGTCTAATATCCATAATGCCTGGCACCCATTCACCTCTGCTAATCAAAATGCTACATAAGCTTTAAGATACATTTCAAATGCCACTTCTTCCATGAAGTTTTGCCTTGTCCGGCTGGAAAACTCCCTTCCTTTCTGTGACCCTCCATGGTGCTTCTGTGGCACTGCTCTACTGCTCCTTTATCACTCACGCATGGACTGTCACCCCAGAGTGCAGGCTCCTTCAGGGGAGAGCTGGTGTCATACCCGTACCCAGCTTGTTCCAACCCTGTCCCTTGTTCACAGGAGGCTGTGAATAAATGTCTGTGAAACTAAAATGACATCATTCTTTTTCATTCAGGACAGGCTACACTTGAGTTATTAGGGCTCTAAATGCTTGAAAGGTGTGGCACAGCAGAGATCCAACTTTGCACCCTCATCAAACATTTCTGAGATTTGCTAACGAGCAGAAGGAGTGATTGATTTGAGCTATAAATGCTGTAGCTTTCCCCGACCTGGACTCTCGAGGACATGCCAAGCATTGTTACAACTCTAAGTGAGCCAGAAGTCAGCCAGCCCCTGTGTAAACACATTCCGGTGTGTACAAGGCTGTCTGTCGTGGCCCTGCGGCCTGAGAAAATAGGGCCACACTGAAGTCATTTAAGATACAGTTTAACAGAATCAAAACATGACCTTGGAAGTTCTGCCCACACAGAGCTGACGATTCTAGGTAGCAATGTTTTCCCAATACCTACATAATAAATTCTACATCATTTCAAATTGATTCAACTAAATGGAGAGTTTCTAAGTATCAATGTACAACAACATACACAAACACAAATAGGGACTTTTAAACTTTAATTAAAGTATAATTTATACTCAGAAGAGAGCACATTTAGTAAGTATAAAACTCAATGAATTTTCACAAACTGAACACACTCTGTAACCAGGACCCAGTTAAGAAACAACAGAAGTTCCCCTCGTGCCCCTTCAGTCATAGACCCCCACCTCCAGGGGTAACCAGACACCTGACTGCTGACAACATACGTTAGTTTTCACTGATGGATCATGTACTCTTCTCATCTTTTTTCTCTCCACGTCGTTTGTGAGATTCATAAGAATGTGCTTATGAAGGGCTTGTGCCCTCCTGGAGCTTACAAAAGATCTGACTGAATGATAAACAAAACAAAACCCCCCAAACAACCTGCCTGGTATTCCCTACGGAGAAGTCCACTGCTATGTTTGAAGACACAGAGGTTTCTATCACTTACCTGAACCACCTGCAGCCGTAAGTCATCACCTGTTCTTCCACCTTTGATTCTCAACCGCACTGCAGCTGGCCACCCAGCTCTGGAGTCTCCACGCAGTGGCCTATTTTCTCAGGCCGCAGGGCCACGACAGACAGCCTTGTACACACCGGAATGTGTTTACACAGGGGCTGGCTGACTTCTGGCTCACTTAGAGTTGTAACAATGCTTGGCATGTCCTCGAGAGCCCAGGTCGGGGAAAGCTACAGCATTTATAGCTCAACTCAATCACTCTTACTGCTTGTCAACAAATCTGTTAGAAATGTTTGATGAGGGTGAGAAGTTGGGTCTCTGCTGGGCCACACCTTTCAGCCTTTTAGAGCCCTAGCTCTGCAGGGTAATTACAGCCAACTTAACACATCATCACTAGATGCTCACACACTCCCTGAACACAAACGGCAATTTCACGTACATGCTGGGAACAAAGCCCTGAGAGTCCTCTGTCCTCCCTTTAATCTGGTCTCGGCACTGAGGTCAACTGTACAGTGAGTGCAGCTGTTCCAGGGCTGGGCCACGAGAGAAGGACAAAGGTTCCTGGACCCGAGACTCAGCACGCATATGGCCTGTGTGGATCAGGAGACGCGTGTTCGTTTTGGCACTGACATTCACCAGCGACACTGTTCATAGGTAAACCAAGTAACATCTGTGGATGTAGGTTTCCTAATCTATGGACTAAGGAGAGAGAACCAGAGAACTCAGAGCTAACATTGCAAAATTCCATGAAATGTAACCCAGTTCCATGAAATGCGCCTTACTGTGAGACAGTATCATGGAATAGTGAAGCCCCTGGGAAGACCCTGGGCTCTGGAGACAGACTGCTTTGGCTTCCATCCTGGCACTACACTTAGGAGCTGTGTGACCCTGGAAAAATGACGATGTCCCTCTGTGTCTGAGTTTCCTCTTCTGTAATGCGGAGATGATGATTCTTCAAAGAGTTGTTGTGGGGACTAAGAAAGATAACGCATGCCAAGTACTTAAAGACTTGACACAGAGAGTGGTTTCAATAAAGGTTTGCTATCGTTATTATTCCAATTCATTTTAAAATGTACCTACATGTAAAAACCAAAAGGAAAACAAGCTCCAAAGTGTACACAATGGTTATCATTGCACTGTGAGGCTGAGGAGTCATTCTTTATATTATACTTTCATAGTTTCCAATTTTTAAAAATAATGAACATGAATTACTGTTTTGGCAAAAAAGACGCTGTTTTTAAAAAATGACTGCCAGCCTCTCTCAGTTCTCCCAAAATTATTTGGCTATTATTACCTTACATGAAAAGCAGACCACCAGCACCCCAGTGAAAAGTCATTCCTAATAATGTTTTCCTTCGGGCAGCAGAATCATTTCCATTGTCACTTGAATGTTCTGGAACAAAGGCTAAGGAAGAGCTGAAGCCTTGGACAGACGTCAGAAACTGACACTGAGTCATGTCTGCAATAATCCAAGCCTCTAGCATGACCTGAGTGAGTTCAGCTCACTCACTGGGATGCCGGGCCCAACTCAGTCATTACCGGTGCTGCGCGAACACATTGTTGAGACTTTCAGAGAGCTGTCCCTAGGACATTTCATATTTACCCCCTAAAGCTCCAGAGGGAAATGAACAAAAAGGGAAGGAGGATACCACCCAAACCCCTACTTAAGAGAATTGAAAGGGGGAATGTGGGGGGGCTGCTGTGAACCCTTGGAGGGCGTGGACTGAGACAGGAGTCCCCTGAGGTTCTGGGCGTCACTGAGTAGTCAGGGTATGCAGAGGCATAAGAGAGATCAGAACGAGGGGAGAGAGAGCCGCCGACTTAGTCCCGCGGCCGACACCATGAACCTCTGCTTAAAGGAAACCTGCTTGAGCTCAGTCATCAGGGAAGGGTCAGGTCCTCCACACTGGCTGTCATTTCCCAGGCAACAGGGACTTCACAGCACACGGGTGGGCGTGTTTACAGACAGCCCACGTGTTGCTGCATGTTCAGTACCCAGAGACTGTCCCAGGTGTCTGTGGCCCAGGTGTCCGAGTCCACACGGCTGACCTTCTGTACTCTTACTCGTTTTAGCTCAACTCTAACTTCAGGTCTCGAGTGAAGGCAGTTCCCGTGGTGTACCAGTCAGAATGTGCTAGGCTTTGCTGTGGTAACACACAATGTCAAAATAGCAGTGGTTTAAAAGAAAGAAAAAAAAAAAAGGTTTATTTCTTGCTCAGGCTAACAAATCTGTTGCAAGTCAGTTGAGGGATCCAGGCTGTCATGGAGCCTCTGCCATCCGGAATGTTGCCGGTGGTGACAGCGGGGGTTGCCTAGGGAACCGTCCACTGGCTCCTAAAGACTTCTGCCAGAAGAGACGTGGTGACTTCCTCCGCTCATCGCCCCACCTGACTTCAGGGGAAGCACAGGGCAGGGAAGTACAATCATACCACACACCCAGGAGGCAAGAAATCGTGTTAGTATGAAGCGCAGGACCTTATCTGTTTACAAGTCTGAGGCAGGTCCTACTAGTATTACTATTTTACAACTGAGAAAACTAAGCACAGAGCTCAGGACCCTGCCCAGGGGCACACAGCTAGTAAGTGGCAGAGCTGGGCCTGAAATCCCCTGTCTCCAGAGCCTGCCTCCCTAACAACAATGACTGAGTACTTCTCTTACGAGTTAGGCAATACATAAGAAAGATTTTCTTATATATTCATATATTCTTTTACATCAACCCTATTTCATGAGAAAAGCAAGGCTTGTAAAGAATATGTATGTTTCTTGAGCTCCATGGAAAATAAATAGCTTAGCTGGGGCTCAACTTAGATATATGACATATGCAAGACTCTGAAAGAGCTGTACAAGCTCAGCCACCAAGCCTGTGAGGATCCGTTCTGCAGCAGTCCCTAACGTGCTTATCCAGACTTGTGTGGAAGCCTTGGGCTTGGGTTAGACCACTGTGTCAGAAAATTCTCCCTCAGGCTGAACGTGAAGTCATCACCATGTGACTTCCTACCCGAGGCCCTGGTGTTCGTGCCGGGGCCACATCAATGTCAGGTTTGACACAGCCTATAACATCCATGCTCCAAAACGTAAACAGTGACTTAGGCAAAATAATTTTATGAATATAAAAAAAGCTTATTGCTTTTATCAAAATCATGGCGAAGCACTTACAATCAAAAAGAGAAAAAAGAAAACGAGGAAACAGAAGATAAGAATCAGAAAAGTATTACATCATCTATAAATACAGAATTGTACACCTGAAATCTATGTAATTTTACTAACAATTGTCACCTCAATAAATTTAATAAAAAAAAAAAAAAAAAAAAAAAAAAAAAAAGAATCAGAAAAGTAAGATAAAGGACCTACGGGGAAGAAACAAGAGCCTAACAAGTACGGGACTGATTATTTGGACATATGGAAAACGGCACTCAGCAGAGAAGCCAAGGGTTTGCCTGGAGAGAAGGGAAGACACCCTTCCCTACACTGGGTGACAGAGCTGAGAGAACCAGGCGCTACTAGGCAGGGCCCTGAAGGGACACCTTTGTATGTTCTCCCAGAAAAACTTTGAACTTTATCACTATCCTACTTGTAATACGTACGATACTCTTAGACACCTTCCCTCTTGCTACACTGTGGTCACCTGACACACACCTGCCAAAGGTCTCAGCAGTCAGTGACCATGGACCAGGGAAGCCAGCCCAATGATGGACCGGACACTAGCATCAGAAACTTGGGTTTATTGCTAACTGAGCCAACTTGTACTGGAAAACTAACCGAATGCTTGGTAAGTGTCTTTATCATGACATAATTCATATGCTCATGTGGATACCTGCACAGAATATTCAATACCTCTATTTTAGAAGAAAGCCACTTCCCCCACGACATGCTAGAAATGAAAAAGTCTTGAAGGTCTTCACGTAGTACCCAAAAGGATATTAGCAAAGCATCTTAGTGAAATGTTTGTTCTAATTTGTTTAGACAAAGAACACTTCCGTTTGTAATTCAAGTTTGACAACAGTACATTCTGAACTAGAAATAAATTCACAGTGTGCAGACGAGAATTGAGTCACTACGTTTACCATAAAGGTTTTGTTTCCCCCACCTCTTCCTCTCTTAGTATCACTGACAAAAGAAAATCTGTAGTGTCAAAAGTTCCATTTACTGATTGCAGGTGAAGTAAATCTCATCCTCTGGACTCAGGGATGATTTGGGAGGGGGCTGGAATACAGTGCCTTTGGTAGCCCAATCCTTTATCCACAGACACTGCTAATTAATAGTGTGAAAAGGATTAGGCACAGTGTTCAAGGTTCTCAAAACCAAATTCTTCAAACATCTTTAAGCACTTACAAACACTTGATACTGTAATTAAAAATAATTATCTTCTCATGAAGCCTCTCCCAGACAGCAGTGGTAACCTACTTTGAATTGCACGCACTAGAAAATACATATTTCTTCAAAATAGCTTATAACTCACTTTCAATGAATGCAAACTATTCCCTTACAAAATCAGTCTGACCTGGTAAAGATTTACTATATACTGTATAATTTACGTAAGAATTAAACAAAAGGGGAGAGACAGTCAGATTGAAAGACTGTGCCTTGAAGGGTGGAAGGGGAAGGCTATGGTAATGAAAATCAAGCAACTTAGAATGAATAGCAATCGCAGGTCAAGAACAACCACGGGTTCCCTGGGGAGAAAACTGTACAGGGAACCCAGGCAACACCCAAAGGGGGCTATTTCTACGAAGAGGAAGGAGTCTCTGGGGACCCCACATACCTCGAAAACAGGCGAGGTTGGGAAAGGGAAGCAAGAACTTACCATCTCCCCTCGCCTCTGCGGGCTTGGGTCCTAAGAACTTGGCCTTCTTGAAGAAAGGGCTCCCAGTTCCTTCTTGTGGGGAGATGGAGAGTTCTACAGAAGGGGAAGCAGGAAGCCCCAATTTTAGGGGTAAACACAGAATCAACGTCATTGAGGATTCTAGTTCCTACACTCAGAAGAAACTGAGGGACGGGGTGAGTGAGAACCCCCCGACACTAAACTAACAAGTTCTGGGGGTTCTGGAATCTTCCCATCCATACTTGTTAGTTCCCACTGGTTCCTGGCAGCGTCTGTCAGCAAAACCTTCCTGGGAAAAGGACCTGAGCACTTAGCTTGAAGGCTAAGGGGGACGTGGGAATGCCACATTTCACTCCAAGAGAACCACCCCCAGGAACTGAGGGAGTAGAGGCAGTAGCTCTAGAGGAGGAAGAAAAAAAGAGTCTCTAAGGCCCTCAGCCAGTGAGCAGAGAACAGCCAGCCCTGGCAGCCAGGGGCCTGAGAGCCAGCCGGGAGGCGGAAGGTCTGCCTCCATCCCAGGAACGGGGCCCCGGCCTTCTCCTTTTCCTACAGGATGATGTTTTCCTTGCTTCCCTCACCCTCAAAACACAGAGGGTGGGCATTCTTAGCAGTGACATTGCTTATGTAAGTTTCAGAATGGCAGCGACAAATCCAGCACATCCCCAGCTGGCTGGAAGGACCTTTCTGAGGAGTCCTCAGGGTGCTCCCCCACAGGCACACACGATGACCAACTTCACATGAGGGGCACTGACCGGCAACAGGACTTAGGCTTTTGGAGCTGGAAGAATCCTTAGAGACTGCATTTGGCCTACTGTCTGTTTTTAAAAGCAGCAGCTAGAATATGAACCCAAGTACTTTTTCATTTTGACCCATGTTCTTCTGTTTGTTACAGGGAAAGCAGTTTGCCTACTAACGTACAGCTTCCTGGATAAACACAAAACGAATGTAACAGTGACGAGGATAAGGGTGTCCATCAGACAATAACTATGCTTCTGTGGGTGCTAGGATGCTCAGAACCAAACTTTGAGTAACTGTTAGACCTGCTGATGGGCTTTTTGCTTCCCCTTCTCCCCCACTTTTTTGACTTTTAGATATTACCGCTACTCTGCTTTGCATGTGCCTTATCATAATCTTACTCTTAGTGCACAGAGGTGAGTGACCCTCAGTCTTTAGATGCTAACTAAGTGGAGACGCCATCCTGCATGGAGAAGAACACAACACGTCACTCACACGTGTTGACAGGGGTAATGCTCCCAAACATGCCCAGCTCATAAACTTCCCCATTCCCAGGGCACCCACAGAAAGCCACACTAGGGGTCACAACTGGGCTTGTGTTCTTTGAAAAGTTGCTGTATGACTGGGCCAGGAACCAGCACTTGGTATTCAGTACAATCCCAAAGCAAACCTAAGCCTCATAATTAAGTTATTCTCTGCAGGTCAGGATTTAATTTGTTTTTGGTACTACAACAAATACTGGGGTTGGGGCAGGGGAAACATATGTACCAGATGATTTATAGTATAGAATTTTGTTGTAAATAGATCAGAACACTCCCAGCCATCAGTCAGGGCTTAGAAATAACATAATTTTGAGGCAGTAGAAGGAAAACTGATCTCTATTATTTTCTTTTCCTTTTGCAATAATGGAATTATTTTCTTTGAGCAATTTTATATTTTTCTAATGTGAGCCAGCAGTATTGTCATCGATAGCAATTAGAAATAAAAAGCTGCTTTTAGTTCCACCAAAATAATAAATAGCTGTCATGCAGGGTTTCTGGTCCCGCTCCCCGCACAAGAACGCAGGATATGGTGAGGCCAAAAAGGAACACCCATGGGGCCATTGATAGGGGAGTCATACCACTATATTCTCGATGGCGGCTGGTCGAGACACAAAAGCAAACATCCGCCAGTACCCCAAGGGGGGCACCCCAGTCCGGTTGGCGGCTGGGCGAGACAGGAAGTAGGATCAATACAATCTGCGATCTACAAGTCCCCACAATAGCATTACACTTAAAGAAACAATTGTTAATGTCCATGAAAAGTGCATTCAATCAACATTTTAGTATTTATTTCCAGCGAGGAAAAACAACCTTATTTGGAAGTTATGTTGGACCTTCAAATGAGGGCAATCAATATGAAAACTCTGACCTCCATGGGACAAACAAAATGATCTTTTGAAAAGAAAAATCAGATCATGTCCGGTTCCTTTTGAAAAACTTCAAATTCCCTCAAGTGTGAAATCCTTAGCAAAGAATTTAAAACTCTCTTGAGCAGGGTCCTATCTTCGCTATATTCCAGTAGACCCATCCATACCGGTATTTTGAGCACATCTATGCACGGGCACTAGAGTAAGGCTGGAGCTTTATACACACTCTCATTCAATCCTCACCGTTCAATGAAGCAGGGGTCATTAGCTATGCTCCACAGACTTGGATGTGGGAGGCATCAAATATGTTGCGGTTTTAGCTAATAAGACAGAACAGGATTTGTAGCAAGGGCTAAGCTCTCAGCCTTCATCTTATTCCTGTAGTCCAATAAGCCTGTATGCTTCACGTGCTTTCGGATTTCTGTATGTTAAATGCATGCCAGTTCCTGCCCCTAGCAGGGCCTCCATCCAATCTACCTTTCAAGTACCAATTCAAACACTGTCTCTTTCACAAAGCCTCCCCCATTCCACACTCAGCAGGAACTGACTGCTTCCTTTGTGCTTGCCCCCAAATCTGCCTTCCCCCCTTTTACAGTGCTTATTCTGCTAGGAACAGTATACTTGGGTAACATTTGTTTCCCCACTATCTTGAAGCCTCGAGGAGGGAATGTCTCATAAACCACTTGTGTCCTGCCCCACATTCCTTCCCCCATAGGACCTTAGCATCTGTTGCATGATTCAATGATTGACAGCCAACTGGGGCAGCCAGCTGTCTCTCATGTTTACATTCTCTCAGCTGCTTGCAATGAGATAAAGAAGAACCTGCAGCTGAGGATGGGCTAAGGTTACTTTCAAGACAGACTGGACTGTGGACTGTGGATTGTTACTGGTGTTGATTCAGACAAGAGATCAAACATTCAGAAACATGACGTGTCTCACGGGTCTCTGTTGCTCCAAGCAGAACATAGGTGACCAGTTACCAAATGGTAACTATTAAGCTCCACCATGCACAGAATACGCAGGTGTACTCCCTTCCTCCCCTGCAGTTACTATTGGAACTGCTGCAGAGAACCCAGGTGCCTGCTCCTTCTAACACCATGTTTTAACTCAATCCATCATTTGTGATGACGTAAGAAAGCACTCTTGTATTGCATTAAATAAAAAACGTTTAAAAATAATTTCTCTACTGCACCAGCAAGATAATCAAGCATACTTCCTTGTCCCTTAGGAAATCACAATTCAATAGAATGTGAACGCAAAAACAAAGGAGTCCTTTTATCCTCCAAAGTCTAAGGAGTCAATAACTTGTTTAAAGAGCAAGAGCAGGTCTCAAGGAGAAAGGTCGAGAAGAGGACAGGACCTTGGCAAGATATTTAAAATTTATTTTAAAAATAGAAGCTACCAGTCCTTAAGGACTTATTAAGCATTACATAATTTCCTAAATTTATTTTTCTTTTCAAGAATCTGAGATTAGAATAATCAGTCCCATTTTACAGATGGGAAAAGTAAATGACTTGTCTGAAGTCACAAAGCAAGCAAGTGGCAGAGCTGTGGCTCTAATAATATCCATATCTTTTACCTACTAGACATGAACATGTTTCCCATAACCCCTACCACCCCTAAAATGTACTTTACTTCAATCATTATGTTACCATTAAACATTACGAAGTGAAAAATATGTATGGTGCAGAAACCAGAAGAGTAAACACCAGACAGATTTGGACAGTTCGTGGTGCCACAAGACAATACTGAAGATGTTCCCAATTTGACATTAAGAAACTAGATTAAATCCAAAGATATCTTGCATAATAAAAAACGTAGATTGCTTCTGTTTTCAGTACTAATAATGATTTTTCATGTCAGTGAACCACGCGAGCTTGTGCATACCCCCCCCCCCCCCCCAGCGAAAGTCCTGGTGACACTATAATCGTCAGACGCCCTGGGACAAGCATGCAGGTAAGAGGCAGCTTCCTCCTCTTCCTTCTACCATGGCCACAGTGGTTTAAAAGCACCAAAGATTTACATTTTGGATATAGTCCTCTACGAACAGACTGTTTTGTAACTTGGGAGCATGGGAACCACAAAGAAATAACTTGAACTGTGGATTGTCAGGTTTAAGATAAACACTATACCATGACCTTTCTTAGAACCAAGTCCGTATTTGGGCCGACTACATTTCCACACAGAGGGAACAGCCTTCCAGGGCCCTCGCAGTACTTGCAACAAGCAGCTAGCTGAGATTCACAGGAAAGCCCCGATTCCAGAGCCATGCGTCCTACCACACGGCTTAACGAGACTCCGAGTGACTGTGTCGGTTCAAATCCCAGCCCTGCCATGTTAACTGTATCACCTTGGGCAAGTTATTCTGTCTATGCCTCGGTTTCCTCATCTGTAAAGTGAGTGAGGACAGCAGGGTCTGTTTCACAGGGTGATTGTGAGGGGTAAATGAGTCGGTAATTGGGAAGTGCTTGGAACAGGGCCTTAAATACCAAGTAAGTGCTTAAGTCCAGGCTATCATGTATTGAGCACAACATTCCCCAAGTAGGTGGGAACTTCAGAAAAGTCCAGAGCCAAGAACAACGATGGGGCTGTGGCCATGATTATGCTTCTCTGGTCGGAGCTGGGAACGCTCCCCCACCACAGAATCTGCCTGTGTACGCATGTGCATCTTACAGCAGAGAGGGGGCAGAAAACACAAGCAGGGTCTCACACATATGCCAGAAGGTCCCTTAAGGATCAAGTTTCAATGAACCTGAACAGTAAAGGTACTAATTTTTAAAAGATGCCCACCCACCCCAAAGCAGAACACTTATTGTTGGAGCGATTTAATCTGATATTTACAAAGGTACAGTACCTCAAATGACTAAAATTTAAAACCCTTTAATAAGTGTCAGTAGGTAGAAGACTATGTTGCTATTTTCAGTGAAACTCGGCCTCTAAATTAAGACCCTAAGACAAATGTCTAACATCTCCCACTACCAAATCTTTAAGCAAAACAAGGGAAAATGTATTAGAAAAAATTATCTAACAATTATAACTTGCTGTGTCCTCTAAAAAGCCCCTGAACTAATTCTTTCGAGTATTATGCATGGAGCTTGTTTTTCTAGATGTGTGGGGTTGTTTTGGGCCGGGTATAGTTAATTCCATAAACTATTATCAATGGAAACGTTCTCTAATTTTACCCAGGTTCTCTCTCTTTCATCCTTATTCAAACTGTCATCAAATTCTGTTCCTTGTCCAGTAATTTCTCTCTAGATTGCCCCTTCCTTGCTACCCCCAGGTTCTTTACCCTCACTTTCTGTCTCCCTTACACAAAGGGCAATAATTTAACCAGGTTTTCATGGCTTTTAACGTTTTCATTTCTTCAATCCAGTCCATTGAGTCATTACACTAATCTGCTAAACTTCCACTTCCATCACGTTACAACACTGCTCAAAATGTACAATGGTTCATCCTTTAATAAAATTGGGTTCCTCCTCCTGCTGGTTTTCAATCCAAGTAATTTTTCCCATTGCAACTATCCAATGTCGTTTTTCTTCCACCACCCACCAGACAGATCTCAGTTCTGTCGTCCGCTGAACACATCGCTGTAGTTTTTTGTTTTTTTTTTTAACCTCGGTAATGTCGATGGAAAAACATCCAGCCTAAGAAAAAGCTTATAAGAGTTTATTTGAGCCAAACTGACAATTGCCCAGAAGCAAAGTCTCAACAGATTATGAAAATGCTCTAGAAAATGGCCATTTTGCAATTTATTTTATACATTAGAATCAAAGGAGGAGGGTTACATAAAACCCACTGGTGGTAGATTAAGGGGGCGGGAGAAAGCAAAGGGCGGGGGAAAGCAAAGGGCGGGGGAATATCTGGGACTGGATAAAAGTACATTGGAAAGACAGGTACTTCTTTCACATAGGTGGGTACAGGATAGTTAATAGTTCATTTTTTACAGCACATAGAGATGGTAACTGGGACAAGAATAATAATGAGGGATTCTATAGCTTCCTACTCTGGTCTGGAAAAAGGGATTACTGACATTCCAAGGATGTCATCTTAGGTACAAAGATGTGACTTCCCGCCATGGCCCATCTTAGGTATGCGGTTTTTTTTTTATGTTCATGCCATCTTATGTGGTTATTTTCAGTCTCTTGAGCTCCTCAGGTTTAACCTGTGGCCCCTCTTCTGTCCTCAATACTTACATTAGGTCCTTCTGGACAACCATTTCCGCGGCCTCTTGTGTTATCCAAATCCTACCATCCCCTCAAGCTCTCTTTGCTGAGGCCTGTCCATAGCATTCCTGCCCACGGTACTTCCTCTCCTTCCTAATCCACTTTGGCTCGTCTATACTGTTGAGTGGGACCCTACTTGTTTATCTTCCTTGATGGATTTTTCGATTAATGAAAGTATTCACTTTTTTAGATGCCATACAACACTCGGCACAGAACTAGCAGTATCACTGAGTAGCAAACACTTGTTTATGTAACCGACTTCTCTATGCTATAAAGCTGTATATTCCAAATTCTGAATGAGACCCATAGCAATAGATAACTATTTACCAGTACATAAATATACATGTGTGTATGTATACACACACATAATCAAAACACAAGTTTTATGAAATAATACTCATCTTTACTACATGCAATGCAACTCTTTTTTGGACAACTGCATGTTAGGAAATTATAATTAATTTTGTTAGGTATATGAATTTTATTATGGAGAAAACTCCTTGTTTTTAGATACATATTAGAAATAAAGTACTATGATGTCTGTATGTAATTTTGAAACACTTGACATATACACCCAGACAAAGAAAAATATGAAAATTTTTAATTGTTGAACCTGCATACGGTAGATGGGTATTTGCTGTACTTTCTTCTGTTTTTCCATATAAAAAATATAAAATGATAGTTGTAACTCAAATTTATTTCACGACCAACTAAGGAATTTCAATCCTGTTTGCAAGATAGTGCTTTATAATTAGGAAAAAGAGGAGCTACTTGTTTCAATTTTTGCTAATTATGTTTAAGGAGGCACTAACATACCAAAGAATGCTCTGTGTTTACTTCCTGGCCAATGGGTCAATAAAAGGATTTAATTTTTCCATTGTTGCAAGTCCACTAATCTTGCATTTATAATCCTTTCTATGAAACTTTCTATGAATACTAAATATTGCTACCTTCACAGGAAAGTATAAGATTACAGACTAGTCTTTTACCTGCAGAGATCACAGAATCAGAATTTACCCTAGGACTTCTCATCCTAAGAATAATTTTTATGGTAAAAGGACTACATCTGGGATTGGCAAAAGTTTAAGACAATGCACTGAAACTTAAAATGTCATAATAAACACGTGCACTGGTCAAACTTCCCCCTTCCTTCTCCTTTAAGAACTGTTCCTAATAAAAGAAAGTTCCATGAACAGTCAGTAACACCTCATTTCATTGACATTAAGTAGGAAGTGTTATAAATGAGTGAAAGAAATTTCCAGATAATTGAAATTCTTACCACTTAAGGGCCAACATTTTAAGTCTTGATGATTACCCATTTCCCTGAAAATAAGACCTAGCCAGACAATCAGCTCTAATACGTCTCTTAGAGCAAAAATTAATATAAGACCCGGTCTTATAGTGACATAAGACCGGGTCTTATATATAATCAGCATTAGAGCTGATTATCTGGCTAGGTCTTATTTTCAGGGAAACACGGTATGTATTTCTAAATCTCTAAATTCCTAAAACTGTTTTCCTGCTGACTGGGGTCATCCATATGACCAAGTTTGAATTGTGACACAGCATCGTGACCGCAGGTAGAAACCAGGACTAGATCACTAGGGAACCTGAGGTCTAGAGATGCTTGAGCCTTACTTAGGTCCCTCATTTGAGAAAACAAGGTGGTAGGACTTTGCAACTTCAGAGGCCTTTGCCACTTATATTCAACAATTCTGTTAATACTCGGTCTGTAAAGCTGGTAGCTCGCAGCACATACCAATTACCACAAATTGGCTATTTACCCTTCCTTATAATGAATCTGTCTCACCAAAATGAAAATTAAGCAAAAGGCAGTTAAAAACCACATGCAGCAAGGAAAAGGAATGAACAACTATTAAGACAACAACATAGATGAATCTCACGTATGTCATACTTAATGGAAGAAACCACACACAAACGTACTGGCTGTTATGATTCCAGGGGTATGGAGGTCAGAACAGTGGTCACCCTTGTGGAGACAGAGCCAGGAGTGCAGTTTCCAGGCTCTCGGCCTCACGTGGAAAGGTGCTCACTCGGGTAGTAAATGCCCATCAACTGTGACTGGATGGCCATCAGCTGTGGCTAGTTGGCCGTCAGCTGTAACAAGTGAGTCACTGGCCACTAATATAACTGCTGTGGCTATGCTAGCAGCAGATCGTGGATTGCGGATTGCGGACCACAGAGAGGCGGATTGCAGTTAGCACGGCAGATTGCAGTTAGCAAGTGAGGCTGTTTGGCAGAGAAGTGGATTGCAGATAGTGTGGATCCTATTTCGTGTGTCTCGTCCGGCTGCCAGGAAGACTATAGGGGTATGACTCCTCTATCTATGGCTCCGTGGGTATTCCTTTTTGGCCTCACCATGTCCTGCGTTCTTATGTGGGGAGCAGGAGCTGAGAGCTCAAGTGACACCCTGCATGACAGGCAGGGAGAATGATTTTCCAGAAAGAGGCAGAAAGGAGTGCTGGGGCACTGACAACGTTGGGTGCACGCACAGGCAAAAATCACCTGACTGTACAACTGCACATTTAAGATACACGCACTCTACTGCAAGTCAGTCCTAAAAAAAGTTAAAAAATCAAACACACAAAAATAATCTTAGACAATGAAAACACAGGAGCTGTCAATTACTACTTTATCTTCACAGAACCTATAACATGGCAGATACTTAATGTTGATTAATGTACAGTATTGTTCAAGTCCAGCAGAAAAAGAACTTTAATTTCATTAGTGTGTCAATTCATACTGCATTTTGTCAGTTCTTTAACATTTTTAAAGTTTCCAAAACTTTCACAACACTACCGAATCAGTATTTGTTTTCAGTACCAGACTACAAAAGAGAAAATGCACAAAACACAGAAAAAGAGTAGACATCTGCAATGGCATACTAGTGAGGCATTAAAATCTGTGGTGTAGCTAAACACCTCAGATTTAGACACAAAAATATTTCATTTTAAATTGTGCAAAATGCAGCAAAATCCTAAATACCACGTTGATAAGGACTGCAAATGTCCTGGTTCATCCCTTACTACAGAGGGGGCCAAAAAAATGTATACACATTTTAAGAAAGGAAAATACTGCATTAAAATTGTAATACAATGAATAACGCTAGCATTCATTTGATTAATACCATCTTTTGAGCAAATATCATATTATACATTGCTTCATGCTTCAATTCAACTTCGACAAGTAATAACACATAGATAACATTAGGGTTTCCAGGTGGGAATTCCCACCCATTCTCAGGAATTTTTTTCACTTTCTTGTTCCCGAATTCCGAGAAAAGTTGGTCGGGAAATGGGGAAAATCGGCTCCTTGAACCCAGGTGGTTGGTAGTATCAGCCGTCACTTTGTGGAAACGATTCATCGTGGAGAACAGAAAACAGTTTATATTTCAGGATTTGGGAATGGGAAGGTGAAAAAAATTCCTGAGAATGGGCGGGAATTCCCACCTGGAAACCCTAGATAACATCTCTTAAAATGTGGATACATTTTTTGGTGGCACCCCCAGTAGTTATTTAGAAAGCCAGTGTTTCTCAAAGGGGCTGAATTTACCTGAAGCACACAAAGTACCATTAGGGCTTACTCACTTAACTTAGACTGAATTGTTATCATAGTTAATGGAACCGATTTAGGTTCCAAACCGGCCCCCAAAATACAGAAGTTCCACTTCAAAACTGTTCTCCTGGGCCTCTTTTGTGAGGCAAGCAGTACTCTGAAAGCACTGAGTCAGGACAGTGAGTGTGATGATTCTGCCCCAGGAGTTCACCGTCTGGGCAGGCCAGCACCCAGAAGACACAACTGCAGAGAACAATGTATTATACTAGGTACTACAAGGGCACCAAGAGGCGGAAAGAAGAAACCACGAGGTTTCAATGACATGGCTTCTAAGGAGGTGATATTTGGCTCGGACTGAGAAGAGGCGGCTCAAAGATCAGCCAGGAGCCTAGCAGGGCGCACAGACAAAACGAGTGTTTAGGAAACGAAGTTTCTTGGGTGTCTAGAATTTAGAAGGTCTAAGTGGGTCATTCTCAAGCAGAGAATGAACGAGGGCTGGGGCAGAACAATGACGAGGTCTGAGACTCTGAAGAAGACTGACAGCCTGAGTTAGGCTCTGTCAGCCATGCTAGACTTGACACTTTTATCACGTAGGCAAAGGAAAGACAGGGATTTAAAAGTGGATGGGAGTTCTTTTCAATAAAAGAAAATAAAAGTTTCTCTAACTGAGAAATAGAGAAGTTGAATATCAAAAAGAGTACAGGGGGGAAAAACCCCATAAAACCTTCCCTTACATATAGAAACTGTTTAGATTCTTATTAACATTTTTAAAAACACAGAAATGTGCCTACACTGTACATAGGGATTTCAGATTTGGTCCATGTGCTGTACACAAAGGCTCATAAGAAGGATTCGTTAATGATTTGTAGGAGCTGGTCAACATGTGCCCGTACACTCACACCGCACGGCGTATCAACACTAAGTGCGCCTCTGCCTGGGATGCGGGGGTCTATAACCAGAGCATTTTTTTTTAACATCATTTGAAGCTAAGGACAGCTGAGTTCTCACCTAAACTAATATTATCCATCATACGATGGGAAATCAGGCATTTTGCCTCATAAATACATGATCAGTAATTTATTCCGTCTCTACTCATCTCTTTTTTGGGGACCTGCAATGCTAAACAAACTCCAATTATCATAGCTCTGGTGCTGTTATTTTATTTTTTTGAATCAGAGGGAGGGCTCCATAGATGACAAAGGACAACATTTTTATCTCAAATGAAAGAAATGGCAGGCGTTAAAGAGGACTTCCCTGAAGAGTACAATTCCTTCTGTCTCTCATTTATGGATTAAAGAGAAATCCTTCAGTGTATGCTGCAAATTGTATTCTCCTCTCTCTATGCCATATATCCACAAAATGTCCCAGATTCTTCTGACTGTAGGAAAAGGCCAAAGCATACCTATCTACACTGTCTAACTAGCATGACTCAAATTCTGGCTGAAAAAAAAAATATAACAACCTAATTAGATTAGTAAAAAGAGGGGTGTATGAAGGACAGAGAGCAGTCTGGGAAAATTTTAATGCCAGATGTTTTTTTCTTTTTTCTTTTTACTGGGAACTGTAATGAACCAAATCCTGGGTCTGTACCTGGCTGGGAGCCCTAACTTCCCAACGAGACTTTAAGAACTCAGCTAGGATACCTGCTCCGAGCTTATTACAGAACTGTGTGTGCTGAGAATTACCACTGGAAGACACGTTAATTTCATGCCCAACTGGAAGAACGCCTTTCTTCTTAAGGGGCTTTATTCGTGCCTAGTTCCCTAAGATACATACATAATGGGGGTTTCTTGTTGCCTTACATTGGGAAAGCTGATGAACTCAGTAAGGCTCCAAGGGCTGCTCTCTGCGTAAGAGTATTCCAGTGTGGTGTACTTTACCAGTGCGACTCAGTCCACCTACATTATTCAGCATTTCAAAATGTTAGAGGACCATCTGTTTAGGATTCACCATTGAGAACATTATGAAAGCTCATTCGGCCCAAGATATTACCCTGAATTTGATGAACTGAAATTTCTTTGATTTTTTTTTCTGTCTTATTTACTTTCTCATTTTTTAATAGATCAAATTTTCCAGTAGCTTTTTTTTTTTTTTTTTTCAGTTTGGGGAAGGGGAACAGGACTTTATTTGGGATCACTGTGTACTTCCAGGACTTTTCTCCAAGTCAAGTTGTTGTCCTTTTCAGTCTTAGTTGTGGAGGGTGCAGCTCAGCTCCAGGTCCAGTTGCCGTTTCTAGTTGCAGGGGGCGCTGCCCACCATCCCTTGAGGGACTCGAAACCGGCAACCTTATGGTTGAGAGGACGCGCTCCAACCAACTGAGCCATCTGGGAGCTCAGTGGCAGCTCAGCTCAAGGTGCCATGTTCAATCTTAAAATTTCTTTGATTTCAATACTTGTTGACGCCTCTGATGTCATTCATTACTTCAGATGCTGTGATGACTGATGTTTTATTAATAAGGCCATTCTATATATTTATATCTGTAAGTGCCACAGTCCCTGTGGCAGAGATAAACTTTGCACAACTGCTTTTCAACAATCAGTGAAGCGTTCAATCATATCTAATCAGAGGCAAGGGTATGTTTATTTTATTAAGGGGCACATCATTCAAAGGAACCAAACTTTATACATCAACAGTGGGAAAGTGACAAATATAATTAAGCAAGAATTACATGACAAGAAGATTTGGGCACCATCGCTTATTTTTCACTTACAGAGCATCTTTCATCAAAAATTTTAATAAATCTTGCCAAGTGTTCTTGTCCCACTGTCCCATGATGTGATTATCAGGAAGTGTTGCAAGTCTGTTCTGAATTTCACACTAAACCGACAGGCCTTCAGGCTTTAGGACTCGTGGCTAAGTCTTTCCTCCCCTCTCACATCACTACTAAGTTCACCTTCGTTCTTGGTACTCTCTCCAACACCTAAGCCTTCCTTTCTCTCCAACACTTGATGCCTGCCAGGTGTAGGTCTCTTACACTGCACATCTGGAACACTGCAACCGTCTCCTCCCTCACCTCACCGTCTCCGACTGCGCCTGTCAGTGGTCACCATGGAGGCTGTCTCCAGCATGAGGTCTGAATTCCAGGAGTTGGACGTCCAGGTCCTCTATGTCTTGACGCAAACGTGTCTCTCCCCAGACTGTGTACTCACAGCCTCTTCTCTAGATCAAACGGCCTGATCCAGGTGAGAAACACGCCCAGATCATTTCTACTAGCTCACGCCGCCTTGCTTGTGTTCCCCCACGCATGCCGTCCTACCACGCCTTCTACTGCCACCATCCACTTGGTGCCTGCTACATGCCCATCGGCATGACACGTTTGGCGTGTTTTGTCCTGAATCCTCACCCCAATTCTACAAGTTACGTTTAGTCAATCATGATCAGTAGCAAAGAAATTGAAGACTCTGGCAAGGGCACAACCTAGCGAGTGATGAGCCAGAGTCCCAACTGTGTTCTTTCTAAAACCCCAGGCTTCCTAAAATGTCATTCCCAACCCTCTACTTCACAGTCTGGCTCAATTTAACCTTTTCCACACAAAATCATTTCTTATCACCTCCAATCTAGTGATCAGTGCCTACTCAGAACTCCTGCGGCTCTTACTGAGTCCTTCCTGTTCCACTCACTCCTCTGCTGCATCGTTATCATTAGTGACCTTGTTCTTTTTCCCCCTTTTTTGCAGTCCCAGAGCCTCACATTATTTCTTGATTATAACAGGCACTCAGTTCTCTTAACTCAGTGATTTTCTACTTTGGTATTCTTTCCTATGGGTAAAATTCATGTCAGGTAGGACAATTTCAGTAACTGAATAAAAGAAGTTCAATAATAGGGGCCTTTTTCAGTTGACAAACTAAGATCAGAGGACAGGGCTAATTTGGTGGCTGACAAATATCATAAAGCTCTTTGCATTTTTCCATTCCACTGTCATGAGGACATTTGCTCATTCCTTCACGGGGGCAAGAGAGCTACTACAGTGCTAAGGATCACATATAGACAATTTCTGGCCATCGATGAGTCTAGTGCTCTTCTTTCGTATTTTATTAGAGAGGAAAACGTTTTCCAGAAACTCCTCAGCAGATGTCCCTTTCGGTCCCTTTGGCCAGGACTAAGTCATATGTCCATGCACTAGTTGCAAGGGAGGCTGTGGAAGCAGTAACATTTCCAGCCTGTACTGCAAGAGCTGGTTCTGCTAGCCAGATAGAAAGGAAAATGGTGATTGGACAGACAACCGATGGTGTTGCAAACAACGTTAGAGAAATATTAATGCAATGATAAGGTCCTCCATGTCCAAATAGATGAATTATCATAAGAACAGTTTGCTAATCAGGTTATAACAAATAATCAATTATAATTGGGTGTGTTGTGCTAGAAGTAGGAGAGACTATAATTGGAATCTCCCAGCTCTTTAACCAATAAATTGTAAAAACATTCCCTTTCCTCAGATCCTTGGTGAAATATCACAATCTCTTCCACCATCATGACCACAAGGAAGGAAAGGCAAGGAGGGAATAAACTAGCCTTTCTGAGCTTCCATCTAGTCTCCAAACACATTAAAACAGACAAAAATATTCCAGAGCTTTAAACAAAAAATGCAGAACAAAGTACTTACAAGTCTTTACCATTTCTCCTATTCTTTGCTACTGCTAACAGCACAGAGTATATTGTGTCATCACCTCACCACCACCACCACCACCACCACCTGTTTCCAATTCTGGAATCAGCATAGGCATCCATCTGTGGGGAACAACTTTAAAAAATTCTAGAACAATGGAAAATAGCGCAGACATTTAAATGGAGGTGGACCTGAATGGGCTACCATGGGAAGCTGTCAAGCTAAACCAGTGAGAGAGAAAAGATGCAGAGCTATGTCTGTAGCTATAATACACATCATTTGTTCTTTAAGAAAGCGGCAGTGGTGGGCTTTATATATATACAAATGTACTTTGTATGGAAATTTCTACAAGGATACCTTAGGATTTGTGAATGTTAGTTATCTCTGGCGAACAGAACTGGGAATTTGGGACCAGAGATACTTTCTATTTTATATTCTCTTTTTTGGTATAGTTTGTTTTTATTCACCTTGTTTTCCTACTTTTTAGAAAGTCCCCAGTGCCCACATTCTCAAAACAAAACAGGCAACATTATGCAAATACAGGCAAAATGTCATTAGCACACTCAAGGTACTTCCTTGTTTCCTCTTAGGACCTATGATTTTACTAGTAATAGCAAAATAACTGGCCTGAATATTAAGGATAGTAAGCATTTTTGTAATGCAAACTAACTTATGAGTTAGTATATGCCATTACTTTTAGAAACATTTCCTATTGAAAGAGGGCCCTTAAACCCAATTTCCCAAAAAAGTAAAACCATGTTTTAAAAGGTAGTTCTAAAAAAATTTTCATGGAACTGAGCTGGAATTGCCGAATCATAAATAAAAGTTTTCAAATAAAATCCCATAAAAATCATGTATAGTAATGTTATATTGAAACCGGAGGCCAACCAAGTCTGGGGTTCAAGCTGCCTGCACCACGCAGACCATACGTAGAATATGTGCTTATTGTCAGAGCACCGCACCGTGTTAACACCTCCAAAAACTGCCTTAACATTCTCAGACCGGCTTGGCGTATTTAAGGGAAAATCTGGACGTTCCTCCAGAGGCTACCTAATGGTTCCAGGGGTCTGCATGGAGCCTTCCCTGTGGCGCAAGAGTCTATGGTGGCATAAGCAACCCAGGAACCATGATGGGAATGGCCTGGGAAGAACGAAATGCTAGACCATACAGGTTGTGATCCGTAAGCTTAAGGGCATTAATCATAAGTTTCAGGGTAATTTTGTAAAACAGGGAACTGGGTGGGACAGGGGGACTTTGCAAGCTCAAGCCGCAGGGGGATGATGTATTGTGAAATTATAGGTCAAGGAAAGGTGAGGCCTCTACTATGGGGGTCCCAACCAGGCCTTGCTTCAACACCATTCGTATATACCTTTTCACAAAACACCATTTCCTCAAGGGACCACACTACCGAATCATTTCTGCTAAGAACTCAGTTTCCAAACACTCCCAGCTTGGAATCCATATTGTGTGGGTGGTGATGTTTCCCACACAAGCTCTTCATGAGAGCTTCGCAGGAGCAGACGGGCAGGCAGCATGTGACAGGTATATATGTCCCCACCTATGGTGGCCAAGGAGCCACAGCGTCCATCTAGCGACTGCTTCCTATCGCTCATGTGACTCCTGAGGGCTAGATTGTTTTATTTGTGATTCTCAGGTTTTAAAATCAGATTTTGCCCTTCAAAAACGGTTTCTGTAACAACAAATACAAAAAGCAATAAAGCTATCTCCTAAAGGTTGAAGTTTCTCAGAAGCCAAAACAGGACAGGACTATTTCCATTTTAAAAAAATTTGTTTTTGATGGTTCTAGGATTTATTTTTAAATGAAGCAACGCTGAAATCGGATTAGAAGATATATCTGGAATGCTTACATTTAATGAATTCTTAAAACATTAAAAACTCTTTGTTTGGCATTTAAACATGCACATGTCCTAGAGACCCAGAAATTCCATTCCTAAGACCAAAGGCCCATGTTTGGAGAGTGCGCTGAAAATATGCATAGCAGCCGTGTTCACAACAGAAAACAACAACCACAGCCACCCAGAAATAACCCAAAGGTCTACAGGCAATAGAAAGAACAGACAGACAGACAGACAGATACAGATATAGAGTACATTTGTACAGTGGAATAAAATGAACCTAGATACAAGAATTAAAGTGGATAAATCTTAAAAGAAGCAAGTCAAAGAAGACGTGCATTATGAATTCCACTTCATCATGGTTAAATGCAGGCAGGCTCTTGTTGAGGTATAAACACAAAGGTGGTAAAATAATAGAGAAAAGCCAGGGAATGCTTAATACAATCCTTAGGACAGTGTCGCCTCATGAGGGTAGAAAGTCTTGTGACAGACGGATAAGCAATCAGGGAAAAGGTCATAGGGTTAAGTTCGATTTCTTACCCTGGTTTTTAGATACAGGGGTATTTCACATTATTTTTTAAATGGCTATCTTCTATGTATAGTATTTTACAAGTTACAAACATTTAAAATTAAGAATGTTGGAATAAATTACAAGGTAACAAACTATATTGTACATGTATGTGTTAAGTTATAAGATAAATAACATCTTTTAATCCTATTGCTCCATCTCTGGCTCTATACTTAACTCTCTGGGTAATACGTTAAAATCTAAATTCGAGGCCCTACTTAAATTGTGACCTGGACTCAAAGGCCCTCAGGCCATCACCTGCAATAGGTCCTGACCTACATAAATCTTCCTGGGTCATTATCCTCATTACTGGTTCACACCCAGGAATTTGAAGGATGCAGTCAGGAGAGAGAGAGCCTCCAAATGTCCCCAGGCTACAGATGAACCCCCAGGCAGCCGCAAAGCACCCCAGTTTGCACTTTGGGCAACCCATTCCTCAGTGAGTTGGAGGAAAGGAACCTGGAGGAGGAAGAGCTGGGAGGGGCTGGCCAGCACTGAGAAGGGGGCTTCTCAGAGGAGCCTGTCAACCAGCGGCTGGCAAGAAGAGACCCCTTCCCACCTCCTTCTGAACAGCCTTGCACAGAAGGCAGTTACAGCTGTTTTTTTACAAGCAGTGCGCTAGCAGTTCGCGGGGCAATTTTCCTCTTTCATTCTAACAGAAACCACCCTTTATACATCAATCTCTGTCAACTGTTGCACTCAAAATGCTAAGAGGCTATTAGGATGCTTTACTGTTAAAACAACTGGCCCTCCAATATTTTGTTTTAATAACAAGAAATTTAATCTCCAAGATGCAAAGGATCAAATGGTATGCAGCAAACTCACAATTTTCCATAGCCCTCTCCCACCCCCAACTGTTTTAGTTTCTAAGAGCTAAGGATCATTACCAACAATAAAGCCCACCTTTGTGACATTCTAGACAAACCTCTGATGCAGAACTAATTGAAAACAAAATGACTTGAATATATGTGTTCAAATATTTCAATGTCTGGGAAATGAAAGACTGTATTTACATTTAGCAATACACCAAAGTCTGCCATGACATAGACACACACACACAAAGCCACAAATTGAATATGGATTTCCCACGACATCGAGCAGCTCACAGGGGCAGAGTTCAGGTGATGGAACTTTCCCCGCCCCACAGGGAGCCTTGCATCTGTCACCATGGGGTGTCTGAGGATGGCCAAGGAGCCTGGTTCTTCAGACCCACCTGCGCTTCCCCACTGCTGCTACCTCTCCCAACCCCCAGCTGGGAGGCAGCCACCACACCTCTCTTCCTCGCTGTGGGCTGACGGTGGCTGCCACTGGCACACAAAGTCAGTTTTACAGAGTGTGAAGTTTCCCGAGAAGGGAGGACTCAGAGGTAGCCACCTGCCAAAAGACCGGATGTTAAAGCACAAAGTTAGGTTCCAACTGAGTCCTGTTAGACCCACGATTACTTTCAAATTGACAGGGAAGTGGGAACACAACTGGCTCTTTTCCAGCCAACAGGCAGGCACCTCGCTCCAACCCAGAAACTTGCTCATCTGTTAAATCACATACGTGGGATTTACACTTTTAAAGGACCAAACAATAAGGCGTTGGGTGGGTTAGGAGTTCAGACAACCTAAGTACCTAGACACCTGCTGAGAAATTAGGGAGGGATTTGAGCACACACAAAGACAAAGAAATACACATTATTTTTGTGCTCTTACGCATTATTTTGAGCACAAAAATAATGTGTATTTCTTTCAAGCCTCTCACAGAATATTAATGACCACAAAGCTCTATAATACATATTTACACAGTCTGGTTGCAATGGGAGAGCAGTGAAGAGACTTACCAAACGTCACACACCCACCAGGGAGCAGACCAGGACGGCAGCCTGCTCTCCCTCCCGCCCCAGAGGCATCTGAGTCTGCAGGCAGGCAGGTAGACGCTCTCAGCACCTCCACCTGACTCATGCTGGACTCTGGAGCTCACTATCTCCGGGTCGTACCTCAGAGAAACTCCCCACCCTGAACTGTACTCAATTAAACTGCCAGCAGTCATACCCTGTATTCAACCCACTGCTGGACAATTGGGCTCTTTGTGCTGCCAGAATAAGAAATACACATTCTGTACCTTTGCAGGGAGGCAGACTAGAAAGGAGTCCTGTTATCACACAACTGTGGGATTGCAAGAGAATCTTCGAGGACATTCAGTAGGGTACTCCCGGTTTACCAACGAGGAGACAAGGAGCCGGGCTCAATTCAACAAACTGATTGGGTGGAGTCAATGCGAAGCAGTGAAATGAGCCCAGGAAACCCCAACATGAATGAGGTAGAAGAAGTGGTACGAGCGCCTAGGGCAGGGCAGTGGCTCAAAGGCAGTGAGTAGAGTCAGGAGAGGCTTCCCTCTGTTGCTTCATTCATGAGACAGATGCTCACTGGTGCCTTTGTGTGTCAGGCACAGCGAGGCGTGTGGAGTTGCAAAGGGCACAGCCCCCCACCCCCAGTCTAGTGGGGCGGGAAACAATGACAGCACTGATGAGTGCCCTGAGAGGTGCACATGGCGCTATAGGGTGGCACTTGGGAGGGGCAGCAAGGAGGGAAGAGAGGAAGGGGGAGGGACAAGGTTGGTATAGAGCAGAAAGAGACTCGTCACAGACGGTGATTCAGGCACAGTGACTTCTGAATCAGTCAGCCAGACAGCAGGTAAGGATTCATGCAAGGCAAAGAAGGCAGGGGAAGAACTGAGTTGGCAGGCAGGAATGAGAGCCTGAGGGTCCCAGGTAAGGTACCTGGATTTCCACTGACAGGCCATGTGGCAGCCGCAAAAGGGAATAGGGCAATCTGATCCCTGTTTCAGACAAGTCCTCCTGAGCAAGCAGGAGAGAAGATGCATTTCGGTGGAGCAGACCAGAGCCTTCTATCATAATCCAAGGCAGGCAGTGGTAAAGGCTGGATGTAGGGGGGCTGACAGCAGCTGGCTGTGGGGATCAGGAGGGGAGTCCAGGAAAATCCCACTTGTCTTTTCACTCCTTCCAGTGGTCAGCATGATCAGTTACCAGATAGGCAACTGAGGAGAGGCAGGAGGATGTGGAGAGTTGGGGACATGATGAATTTGAGGTTCCTAGGGGACATTTAAGCTCCAATGTCCCGAGGAACGCTCAAAGAGACAAAGGGGCTGAAGAAACAAACTGGCACTGGCAGCAACAGTGCCTTGGAGCAGCTTACTGAGAGGACAGGCCCGGGTTTCAAGGTCGGGCAGACCCAATCAACCCCCAGCTCTGCCACGTAACAGCTGTGTGACCTTGGCAAGTAAATTAATCTTTTTGAGACTAGTCTCACCTGAGGAAATGCTTCCTAGGAATTAATGAGATCAGAAAAGGACACAGAAGATATTTAATAGTTTTCTCTTGCCCTTTCGTGACCATATACTGTTTTGTATTATAATAATTTGAGTAATAACCCTTGAAAGATTACACGCTTTCTTGTTGTCAGTCACTTGTCTTTAACCTCCTTTGTATGAACAGATTCTCCAATATTTGAATTGCCATAAATCATATTAAAAAACTCGGGCCAGAATGGTCCTGGGGACCGGGGGTTTCCTGCCGTTGACATTAAATACCTATTGCAAAGCTCTCAAAATTGCTAGATGATTTAAGTGGTATTGATATAATTCTGTGTTTGGGGATGAGATGGGGGTATAGGGCAATGGGGTTTGGAAACAAAAAGAGAATTTTGTCAGTCTACTAAAGTCTAGTCAAAATAACAGAACTTGACTCTTTGCGTAAAACTATACTGTAATATTTGGGAGGAAGAATGTCTACCAGAGTTAATATCGCATAGCTTCTACCCTCTGGCTCAGTTCAAGTAAAGGCCTTAATAAGTAAATGTCAAATAACAAATTCCATCAAATAGATCTTGCCTTAAACCAAACATTAAATCAATAGCATACTTTTTATATAAGAAATATATTCTTTCTTTACTAGGCTCATTTTGCTTATTCTATTTATTACTTCAAATGAATGTAATGAAACTACAGATTTAAAAATCAGACTAACCACTACCAAGGCTAAAGCATACAGAATTCAATTCCACATCGCCAGGCTTGTGCATTTTCCTTCTGTCTCTGCCTTCAAATTTGGGCTCAGATTATCTCACCTATTTTTATGGCTCCGTTCCTAGTCTGAAAATATCTTGGTCACTGGATATTTTATTTCATCCCCAACTTATTTGCTAAAACACATTCGCGATCACATCTTCCTTCCTACTACCCGATCCTTTCCTGGTAGCTTCATATATTTTCATTCTTTCATCCACAGCCCAGTTCAGCATCCATACTTCATGTTCTGTGTAAATAAATATCTCTCTCTCACACACACACACACACAAACACACACACACACAAATTCTCAACATTTCTAATATAAAATTCCTTGACAATTGCCTCAAAGGTCTTTAGTCATTTAGTTACTTTGATTAAACGCAGAGAATGATTCGATTCTCAGCTATAGTCTTTGGAATCTGTTTTATTCCTGGCTGTCCTCAACCCGGCCACATGTGCTGTGGCTCAAGCATGACTAGTTCGAGAGGGCACTTTTGTCCCTAAGTGCTGGCGAAGAACGTGTACTCTCTGTTCCCAATGTGCCTAGCTCTGAACTGAGGTTCTTGCTGCTCTCGGACTGTCTGGACTCTGGATAGCTCCTTTTAAACTCACTACACACCTGGCCATCCCTGTAGGCCAGTGTTTAAGATTTGACACCCACTGACATTTAGACAGACCTAACATACCTCTCAATTCCTCCCTGCCTTGAATAGACTTGAATTTGTCAGATGTCAATAGACTCAACTGTTTTCTGTGTGTCCATAAGATCCTCTATCTTGTTGCCAGTAGGAGGCATACTGACGGCCAGATTAGATGGTATCTGCCACACCAAACCAGCCACATCCCCACGCCACCTGGCTCCTGGTGTGCAGTGTTCCCTCAGACACCAAGGAGCTGAACACAGCACACTGTCTGAGTGAGTGACTACTGAGACACAAATCTCTCATTTTAACCGTTACTTTGGATCACTCACACAGATCCCCCATTAACTCACATCAGAGGTGCTGCTTGAAAGGAAGAGCATCTCATCACCATAATGTTCCACCCAAAGCTGCCCTGTGGCACCGACTACAGGAGCAGGTCGTGTCCAGGAAACAGCTTACCATAATCTAGAGCATGATTTCCTCACGACCACATTCTGCTCCAGGGCTGTCTGTTTTTCTCCAGGACCCCATTCATGGTCTGTGATTTTGTGTGACTTGAAAACTCAGTGTTAGCTGCTTGCTTTACTAAGCCTTTCTCCCTTCTCTTTCCCCTATGAACACCTTAGATACCTTTTAAAGTCTCCTCTTCCTTATGAAATACTCATTTAATTCCTTCAACCAGAGGCCCTGAATGGAGTCTCAGGTTCTGTTAAAGTAGACAAGGGTAGTTAGCTGCTTACCTGCTGCATTCGAATCAACGGGGGCAGGAAAACCTTTTGAGAACAAAAGATTTCCCCAGTAAATTGGTGCAACCCTTTGGTAGGACATTTTGTTCCCATCTATCCTCATTTAAAAGAAACATCCCCTTGACCCAACAATTTTGCTTTTAGAAATTTATCCATATATGGCTACAGAAAAAGATGTACAAAAATATTCAGTCCAGTATTACAAAGCAAAACAAACATGGAAAGAAAACCACCCAGGAAGGAACTTAAATCGTCTATCAATAAGGGATTCGTTAAATAAACTATGATATACACGCCTTGTGCAGAAAACATTTCTGTAAATTGCATAAGAAACATAACAGTGTTTATCTCTGAGGATACGGACAAGTTGAAAGGAGAGACTTCATTTTTCGTCTCATGGCCTTTAGTGCTATGGGATTTTTTTTTCTATGAACTTGCACTTTTTACATTAAGCTAGTTAATAGAAAAAAAAAGTGAACCCTCATCATTTAGGCTTACGCGGATGATTTACTAAACTCTTCATTTAACAGTGTTATTTCATCTTTGTCAAACAGGAAATCGAATAGAAGAGGCACAAATAGAAACTCTGTAAGGGCAGAGGGCAGATTTACATTAAAATGTGTTTGCTCTAGCAGTTAATGATTTCATCATTAAACTATAGGAATTCCTCTCTTAGAGTCTCAGAAAGTCAGTTTTTTCCTCTAAGACCCCCGCTGTATGTGTTACAGACACTTCTATAATCTAGGCGGCTCAATCATTGAACAATCTCCCTGGTACTGAACAAGTGTGTTTACACTTAATGTAGTTTTTACTCTATAAATTGGGGTGACTTTAAAAGTTATTTTAAAACAAATAACTTTTTAAAAACACTGATGCAGAGTTTGGAGCTAGCACTGGGTATAAGCAGAACCTCCAGGCTGTCCCATCAACACAACCCTCTGGCATACTTGAGGTGGTCAGGCGCAACATGTGAAAGAGCCATCTTTGGGGCTGGAAGGGAGCTCCAATAGTGTAGACCAGTGTTTCCCAAATTGTGGCTGCAATCACCTGGTTCCTGAGCCGCCAGGACCCAGAGTTCAGGGGCAGAACCCGGGGATCTGCTTAGACAACCCCCTCCTCCCTTCCACCCCACCCCCACCCCATTCTTAGGCCCAAATAAAGTGTTGTGGCTGCTCACTCCCTGGTTGTGAAAGTATTCACGAGTCAGGTAGAAATACAGAAGCAAGACTTATTAAAGCAAGAGGCGGGTCAGAGTCTGCTGCAAACAACTGTGTCAAGTATTTGTTTGGTCTTAAGTGTTATATTTTCTAACCAGGATGTAAATTCCTTCGGCCAGTAGTGGAATTTTCTATTGAGTTCGGCTTTGTCCGTTGGGGTGGAGGAAGTTGCAGTTAAACAGGCTATCGCAACCTTTGCATATGCCATGTAGATTTAAGTTGGCGCCAGGAGTGGATCCCATACAGATGCAAAACCTCTCCCAAGTCACAGGGCCTGCAAATCCGAAGTAAATAGAAACACTGAAACTGGTCCGCAGAGTAAGTGTTTAGGAAGCAGGATCATTAACAAAGGTTGATAACTGCTGAGCTAGCCTGGCATTTCCTGAACATCCAATTGTAAGATCACCTGAGGCTACTGTCATCCGAGCCCCACCCAGACCTATGAATCAGAATCTGTTAAACCAGTGTCCCAGGTTATTCTTATAAACAGGGAAGTCTGAGAAGCACCAATATAGGTCAAACTCTTCATTTTGAAGATAAGGAATCAAGGCCCAAGAAGTTAAATAATTTTCCCAAGGTCTTAACAGCTGATTAATGATAGCTGGGACACCCGAAACCTGGTGAGCTAATTGTTTCCTCTTAAACCAATACCAATTATTATGTTTATCATGAGTATCAGTGAAGTTTCTGATTCACTATGAAGAGGCAGTAAGTGACTAATGAAGTCTAAACCTGGAGGGCATGTCAGAACATGCCCCTGGTTTAAGGGGTGACTGGAGTTGTCAGGCTGTCTAACATCTACCGGTCCTGGAGTTCTTCCGCTTTCAGTATCAGGTTGAGGAGAAATATGAAACAGCATATCTGACAGAAAGGTAAATACAGCCCTGAACATTTATAATCAGGTGAGGGTGATTCGAAGTCCTCAGATCTGGCGATTTCTTGGTCAAATATTAGAATCTTCAAAAGAACTCTAATAATAACCCACTTTTGGTTATACCGTGTTTCCCCGAAGATAAGAGCTAGCTGGACAATCAGGGCTATTGCATCTTTTGGAATAAAAATTAATATAAGACCCGGTATTATATTATATTGTATTATATCATCATACCTGGTCCTATACTATAGTAAAATAAGACCCGGTATTATATTAATTATATTATATTAATTATATTATATTGTACCTGGTCTTCCAGTTCTTATATTAATTTTTGCTCCAAAAGATGCATTAGAGCTGATTGTCCGGCTAGGTCTTATTTTCGAGGAAACACAGTAGCATCAATCTGCAGCTTGTTGTTGGGAAAGAACAGCTTCTACAGAGATTCCACAACCTTGCCCTGGAAGCAGCATCTCTAAACCCATCAACGAGAAACACGGATGGAAAATGAAGCATCCAGCTTGGAAAGCACACAGCAAGCTTTAATTCAGGGGAGAGTTCAATCGAGTTATAATTGCCTCTAATTGGCCCTCCCACGCAGTCTCACAATTTACAGCAGTAATCAGTCCCACAAAGATGCTAACATTTCTTTTCCACCTTTGAAATCAGAATCGTCTTAGGTTCTCACCATTACTATTTTGAGGTTTTTTTTTTTTTTTAAATTACGGAGATATAAAAAAGGATGAATGAATGAATAAAAGCAAAGCTGCAAACAGATCTTTTGGAAATGACCACTGACACCTATAACCTAATGAGATAACCCAGTGGGATTCAAATTTGTAATGGAGACTAATGCCAATTCAGGAAACCTTTCCGTTCCAGAGCACATGATCCAAAAATACATTCATTTGGTCGGACATTTTCCACACTCTGATTTTTATCTTTCTTGGCATGTTCAGCTTTCCTCTAATCAAGTCACAACCCTTTGTTGCCATGGAACCCAATCAGACACAGAGCCTGTTACTATGACTTCCCTGTGGGTTTAAAAAAAGACCTAGTGACCATAGAAGAGCCCTCTCGTAAAATAATAATGAATAATAATTTCTAAGGCACAGAGGCTCCAAAAAGAATCCAACCCTTTTATATCCACTGACGTTTAAACTTTCATGCAGGGTCACTTGAACTCTTGAGCCAAAACCAGCCAATGTTTGGTAAAAATTTTTCAGCTGGGCCATTCCCAAGATGATGATTTTATAAATAAGCACCTGGCAAACAGGGTAAAAATGTTCTTAGGAGTTCTTCCTTTTTTTTTCCTTCTAGGCAAGCTTCCTGAAATTTGAGTACCTGTTGAGCAAACATGTGTCAGTCATCAGCTACCAAATTGCAAGATTCATTTCCACCAATACTGAAGTTTCGCCAAGAGCTCATTATTTCTCTGCAAAGAAAAGTTAAGCAGTACAATTGACCCTGTGTTCCATCATATTTGTTGCTGGACTAAACCTGTAGAGGAAAATATCTGAGACTAACAGCAGAGCTACTTAAGGAAGAGAATGAACATCTGTTGAGTGCCTACCCTGAGTGGAGCACTGTTAGGTAGTCATGGTAAGAATCCTGCAACAGAGGCATTTCCATAGCTCGGATCAGGTCCCAGGCTGAGAGCTCCCACTGCAAGGCTAGAGTGGTGTCCGGCTTTCAGAGCCAAACCTGTTCATTCAACCAACACTTATTTCTGGCCTCACAAATGCTATGCGTTTTGTTAGGCTTCTTGTTCTTTAGGATAGAATTTGTAGCCTGTAAAGCTTGTCTGTAAAGAAGGCATGGGGTGTACCTTTACTGGCACTAGGTGCCAGTTCTGGCTGTACCTGCCTATAATAACCACCGCATCTGCAGAGCAGCAGCTGACCCTTGGGAGAATGATGAGTAAGTGCCTGGCCACTTACCTAAGACGACATGGAGCCAGATTCCTACCACGTCCCTCAAAAGGCTGACCGCTGACAAGGCCTTCCAAACCCTGGGCTCTGTCGTGGGGAGGCCCATGAAACTCACGGTGCCTGTTCTTGTGCAATTTCAGCAACAAAGTCAAAGCCAAGCCATGCAAACTCACAATTGTTCTACCCAATCTCGCTTTTGGATAACCAGCATCAACAAATGACTAGTAGGAAGGAATGTGGTTAAGTATGGAAGTTAATTTTGAAGTTACATTATTAATTATACCAGACTTCCAGCTAAAAATATTTTACCTATTTCTTTCCATAATGAACATAACTACTTTGATTAAAAGAAACTTTAAAAACCAGCACAAAACCACCTGGAGATATCAGTTCATACCCACTACAATGGCTATAATCAAAAGACAGGTAAGTGTTGCTGGAGATACGGGGAAATCTGAACCTTCACAAATTGCTGGTGGGAACAGAAAATGGTGCAGCTACTGTGGAAAATACTGGCAGTTCCTCAAAAGGTTAAACATAGATTTAGCCTAGACCCAGCAATTCCATTCCAAGGTAAATACCCCAAAGAAATGAAAACACATGTCCACACAAAAACTTGGACATTAGCGGCATTAATCGTAATAGCCAAAAAGTGGAAAACAACTCAAATATCCATCAACTGATGAACGGATAAAATGTGGTATACCCATACCATGGAATATTAGTTGGCAATAAAAAGAATGAAGTACTGATATATGTTACAACATGGGTGGATCTTGAAAAACATCCCGCTGACTAAAAGAAGCCAGACACAAAGACCATACTTTATGTCTGATTCCATTTACAGAAAATGTCCAGAACAGGTGAATCCCATAGAGACAGGAAGTAAATTAGTGGTTGCCTTGGCCTTGGGGTTTTGGGAGGGAGGAAATGGAGAGTGACTGCTAATGGGAATGGAGTTTCTTTTTCGGGTGATGACATTGTTCTAAAATTGATTGTGGTGGTGACTGCACAACACTGTGAAAACACTAAAAACCATTAACTTGTACGCTTTAAAATGGGAAAATTGTATGGGATATGAATTATATCTCAATAAACCTGTTATTTTAAAAATAGAAAAAAGAAAAACCAACAACCATTTTGTTTTTGTTTTTCCTATTAAATTGAAAAAAAAGAAAATAATAGCCAGCCAACTTGACAAGACCGCCTGTCCTTGAAGACGTTACTTTGTCTCTGGGGTCTCCCTGCCATAAGGAGGCAAGGCTCATTCATGCCTGAACCAAATGCTAAATAGTAGGTAAGTGTCGCATTCCAGACTCAAAAGAAGACCTGCCCGGTAGTAATCACCACTAACACTGTGCTGACACTGAGATGATTTGTATATTAAGTTAACGTTGAATTAAATTGTTATTATCTTTGTATTTTATATGTATTTGTTTGAAATTTTTCATTAATAAAATGTTGGAGAAACATGTCCTCGGACTGTTGATCAAATCTGCTAACAAAACCTGTACAGAACACCTAAGTAAAAACACCAACTAGCATCTTTGAACCAACATTTCTCTACAAGCCCAAAGCAGGAAGAAGATACGTTTTTAAACATGGAAATAAGAGTACATGTCTTCCCTCATTAGACTTATTTAAATAAAAAATGTAGCCAAAGCCTTAATTAATCATTTCATGTCCTTAAACACTGAACTCTGAAAAGAAAAACTCCTGCTGTCTGTTGGAATATGTGAGCTCAAACATTACACCAATACCTATGCATGAAATTCTTAATTCATTCTTTCTTTCCTTCCTTGCTCCCTTTCATTTTTTATCCTTCTGAATACTTACTTGGCATTTTGTGCCCAGCACTGCACATACAAGCCCTGCCACTTCCCCCTGGGGAGAGACAAGTGAACCACAAGTGACAACTCTTGTTTCACAACAGACTGGGGCACAGGTTGGGTGTGAGATGAGAAAGGGAGTCAGGGAGGACCCCTTCAGCACACTATCTTACAGAAGCCCTGAACACCCTTCTAAGGAAAGAATGACACTGTCTCACACGAAGAAACTATAGCTCCTGTGGGTAGGGCAAATGGCCTAAAATAAGCTCACACGGCTTGTAAGGATTTACAAACCAGGCCCACTGCCCCAGAGCCCTGGTCGTATGCTGCCCACTCAGAGGTCTTAGCACAGCGAAGGAGGGCTTCAGAAGGGCCTGCATTTGGAAGCTCGGACTGCTTCTTACCCCTCCACTGCCAGCATCCTAATCCACACCACTCTCTCCACCCCCACAGGTCTCCAGGCGAGCTCACGCCCACCTTGAATCCATCAGCCATGAGGACCCTTGTAAAATGTACTGGCTTATGAACTGGCCTCTCCACTTAGACCTCATGACTTTGCTCACCCTGCTGGTGTCACATGGGCGCTTCAATGTGCCTCAAACAGGCACACTCCTGTCACAGGGACTCTGAAGTTGCCATGCCCGCTCCTGAATGCTCTGCCTATTTTCAATAGTCTCCCATTTGAAATCTGCTTCCCTGTACCCCACAGCTTGGGCCTCCCGGCCTTCTTTCTCCGATTGGCACTCATCACCGTTTAGCATACTGTATATTTCCCCTACTGGCCCGGTTTGTCGACCTTGCCCTACCAGAATTTAAGTTTGGTGAGGGTGGAGATTTTTGTTTTGGTCCCTTGGATGCTTAGCACAAAGCAGGTGTTCAATACACATGCGGTGAATTAGGCTGAGAGCAGAATGGCTACCAGCCTGATCCACACCTATGCTCTTACGAATGGACTCTGGCCTGCCATCTCCCACATACTATGCTCCTGAGCTGGGGCAAGGGGGCTTGAGGAGACAACTGGGCAGCATGGGGTGGGAAGAAGCCAGCCCAAGGAGTCAAAGGGAGTTCATTCTTCAGTCCAATGCCATGGAAAGGTGCCAAGTGCCCCCTTTTCCATGCCCCACGTCGCACAGACACAGGTACCACTCTCGATGCTACTGCCACACATCAGGGCCAGTGGTCCAGGAGCTCTCCATCTCAAGGTGTGGTCCTGGGCGAAGGGGACTTCTCAGACCAAGACGTTAGGGGAAAGAAAGGACAGCCTAGGTTTCTGCCTCCTCTCAAAGCGCTCAACAAAAAAACTCAGCTGGGACACTCAAGAAGGTCTTTATTTTCCCAGGTTATGCTCCACCTGTTCCCACAAGGGCATGTTTCTTACACTGGCCTCTTGTACCCCAGGTCTATGAAAGCTCACCAGAGCTACCAAAAAGAAAACCTCAAGGGTTCAAGTTTCCAGGAGTTCTCACAGGAGTTCTCAGACAGCAAAGGGGGGACTTTGAACTTGCCTACCCAGTGACCGGAAGCAGTGAGCTATTCTAGGTAAGCATCTCAGCATCTGGTGCATGTGGAGAGCGATGGACAGGGAAGAAGCAAGCACAAGATCACACAAGGACAAACAGCAAAAGCATTGGAGGGATGGGAGATGCAATACTTTTCCCCAAGGAGGGGCCTGTGCCACAGCAGGCATTTGTAATGCCTGCAAACTCCAAACTCATCTTCATTCTAATCCCTTGTGAAAATCCTGACCTTGTGGATTAGACTGATTGGGTAGGGGGTGTGGAAATGAGGGTGACGCGTAACAATAATGGGAACGCCACAGCGCCCGACTTTGTAAGGTTCTAAGGCACTTAAAGGGTGATTCTATGAAGGAATTAAAACACTGTCCAAAAAGCAAGGAAAACCCCACTGAGAGACGGTACTACAGTTTCTTGAGTTTGCGTCAGTCTGTTTTCTGTAGTTAGGAAAAAAAGGTGACTGGTTTGGGTTAAAAGGCAGTGTTCCACTGTAAAAGAAAACCTGCTGGTTGCCATGACAATTAACATCTCCGTTCCTCCCTTTCTGCAGCATCCTTCCTCCATCTGAGTCAAATCAAAGAACCTTCCTGTGACGCCCATGATTTAGTATTTCCTTTGCATGAGAATATAAAAGTATACTTGTATACACACATATACAAAATACACATCAAAGGGCTGGCTAATCAGAGGTGAAGAGGAACCTCAAAAATTGGTATCATCTCTCCTGCTCTGCCAATAATGTCCTACAAACAACTCTCAGGAGCTACCCCTGCAGGAGAGTGTGAGTGTGGAGGGAGGTGGGCCAGGACAGTTTAACAGCCGACACCCATTCCTTCCTGTCCAGAGCCTCAGGGTCAGTTCTTTCCAGAACGGTCCACATGAAGCCAGGGCTCCCTGGAGCACTGCCATTCCATGCAGGTCTGCCCTCCCCGCTCTGAGCTCAGTGAGGGCAATACCCACCCCTGAGTGGCCTCAGGGCCAAGCACAGCGCTGGGGACACAGTGAAGCACTCAGGACAATGAAGGGAACTCTGGGATAAGGCAGCCTCTCTATTTTTTGCGGAGACCTCAAGTTGGGGCCTCGCCTTGTTTCCCATTGGCTTATGGATCCATCAATGTATAAAAACACGCAAAGGAATGAAACAACGTCAGGCTACAGAGACTTCCGAGGACGTAGCAAGGGAGAAGAAGGCCTCCATCCAGATAGTTGTATCTTGGACCATTTACTTCTTAAAAACAAGTGACAGAAATCTGATGCAAACACGGCAAAACGTTAACATCTGGTAAGTCTAGGAGGTAGGTATGTACGGCTATCATATTTTTAAAAGGTTTTTTCCATGTTTGAAGCATTAATTAAAACCAAATCTGTCTACTAATTATTTAACCAGAACTATTTGATCAAGGATCTGATTCGGGTTTTCCCCATGTTCAGAACATTCTTCCCTCTGTGAATCTGGTTTACTTTTAAATATGGTGTAAGTTGCTGTTTCTGATGGGCCATTTCATTACCTTATAATTTTGGAATCTGATGTCACTGCATTTACTTCCAGAGGACATGAACTTCAACCTTAAATTCAACAACCAAAGCAAGCACAAACTTAAGGAAATTAAAATCCACGGAGAGTTTAATAAGCTCGCTGCCCTAGAAAAACATCCAGGCTCATTTCAGGATATTGTGTAAATAAACTAAAGAGCAATTATTGTAAAGAATTATTTACTAACAAAGTCATTGTGATTTCTGAAATGTCCAAAGTATCAGAAAACAAAATAATCTTTGTATACAAGTTTAGCGTCTCCATCTTTCAACAGTATATGTATTATTCTTATGTAGTGACTCTTACCATTAAAAAAAAAAAATCACTCCAAATATGCAACAAATTACTTCCAAAATGAAGGCTGAGAAGGCATCAACATTTAATTTAAAAGAAACCCACATAAATACAAGACTATCTCATTCATTTCCTATCTGCCCAAAGAAATAAAAGTTCCAAAAATGTCCGTTGGAATGGTGGGCTGTTGGTAAAACTGTCCTTAAAACAGCAATAGGGCTGAAGACCTCTCATTTGAAGTCCTCCTTTCAAAGTAAGAGCTAAATTTAAGCCCCAAGTACTTACAACACATACTTGCTGTTAGATCACTTTAAATGGCCAGAGTGCTAGCCAAATTTCTCAATAGTAATATTTAGTATGCTCCCACCCACCCAAATAGCAGAGCATTTTTGGCTGCTCGAAACATAATGATTTGGTATAAATGACGTGGCTCCCCAGGTGGTAACAGGACATAAATGAGCCACTTGAAGGAAAGAAGACTGGTGCCCACATACCCAGCAAATGCCAATTCAGTGAATACCTCTACATGACTCAGCACTGAGGTGAACTTTGGCAGGCTTTCTACAACAAATATTACCTGATAACTTGCTTAAATCGAAAGGGTTTTACAAGCATGATGGCTTTCCCAAATGAAAGCACATGTAATAAAAGCATATTCATTCCACCATTAATTAACCTCTTGCGTCAGGTTGTGAAACGTTAAGTGTTAGTTTTAACGTCCCTCTGTGTCAGATGCAGACATTACATGGCAGGTGAACCTCTCAATATTAACACAGGTGCATATAAGAACCCCTAAATACCCAGTGGTATTTAGCAAGCCGCAGGGGTAACTTACAAACACAGACAATTAAGACAAATAAAGAAACAGCCTATTACATACAAACATGAAATATTGTTGTATTCATTATTGTAACATGAGTGACAAATCAACTTGAGTTTCCTAGTACTGAGGACGGCCCAAAAGTGCTAACTAAACATGTTCACTAAGTGAGAGGAAGATGAGAGTGAAAGCAGTCTGCTCCCCACAGAACACAAAGTTAGGCTGGGTTCCTGCTCTTCCATCTCCCTAGCTGGGATGCAGACCTCAAGTGATGAAGGCAGCAGTGATAGTTTGTTTAGGAAGCAACAACACACATTCTTTATCCTGTAACAGCTTTTGCAAACATGTGGAAGGGCAGGATTCTACATTAAATAGAACCTGTTGAGAGGTATTATTTTGGTCAAAGCAGAACTGAAAGTAAACTTTAAAAAAAACAACAAACTTTACCATCTCTTCCCCTTTACCTTTGGTCTTTCCTTACTGTGAACAAACAATACTTGAATCATGCCTGTTTGGAAGTTTCTAAATGCATGAGTTAGAGTTCTCAAAATGCCCATATCAAATCCTGGTTTGTGGAGGGGTATCAATCCAGAATAAATGCACCAAAATTATAACCTTTGATTTGTTTTAAAACCCAAAGAGTAGAAATTTATAAAATAAGTGTCGTGCGGGGTGTCCGGTGGGGTCTCTGCTCCCGCTCCCCATACAAGAACGCAGGATATGGTGAGGCCAAAAAGGAACACCCACAGAGCCACAGATAGGGGAGTCATACCACTATACTCTCACTGGAGGCTGGATCCACACTGTCCGCAACCAGCCATCCTAACTGCAATCCGCGCTTGCCAGCCCAGCCGCCATCTTCTTGCTAGCCCCATTCTCTCTTCTCTGCTAGCATAGCCACAGCAGTTATATTAGTGGCCAATGGCTCACTGGTTACAGCTGACGGCCAACTAGCCACAGCTGATGGCCATCCAATCACATTGATGGCCATTTACTACCTGAGCCAACACCTTTCTATGTGAGGCCGAGAGCCTGGAAACTACTTTCTGGGGCTCTGCCCCCACAATAAGTATGTAAAATAAACAAACATGTATATCTTTATATTTATATATGTAAATATATTTAAATATATGTAAAATAAATACATAAAATACAAAAATATTTATGAAATAAATTTTTATAAAAATAATCACATGAAAAATGATGCAGGGATAACTATGTCATTAATGTGTAGCTATCTTAAAGGGAATCAAATTCTAACTGGATCAAAGATTAAAATATATAAAAATAAAAATCATAAACTGTGTTAGAAGAACACGGTGTTTCCGTTTCTTTCAAGAATCTCAAAGTATGAAAGGCCATTCTATGACACAAACCTAAAATTTTTAAATTTTTTCATGGTAAAACCTGGTTACTATTTATGCAGTGTTTGCTACATGCAGCTCTGTGCTCAGCAGACACACAACATGCCATTAAGTCAGCGTGGCAGGTAGGATTCTAAGATGGCCCCCGAGACTCCCACCTGCTGCTGTACACATCCTATGTGATACCCTCCCCTTTCATGTGAGCAAGATCTGTGACTATGTTGGGGTTTCACTCTCATGATTAGGTTAAATTATATGGCAAAGGTGAAAGAATGTTGCAGGTGTAATCCAGGTTCCTAATCAGTTGACTTTAGTTCATCAAAAGGCGGATTACTTGGGTGGGCCTGACCTAATCAAGTGAGTCCTTTCAAAGGTGCAGAGGTAAGAGCCAAAATACAAGAGATGCTCTTCTGTTGGCCTTAAAGAAACAAACTACCATATGAGAGGGACACATGGCAGGGAACAGTGAGCGGCCTCTGGGGGCTAAGGGTCTCATTCCCACAATTTCAAGGAACTTAATTCGATCAACAACCAGTGTGCTTAGAAAAGGATTCCAAGACCTCAGAAGATACTGTAGTCCTGGCTGACACCTTGATTTTAGGCTGACGAAACTCTGAGCAGAGGATGCAGGGAACTTGTGCCTGAACTCCTGGCCAATGGAAACTATGAGATTATAAATGGGTACTGTCTTAAGAGGCTAGATTTATGGTGATTTGTTACGTAACAGTAGAAAATTAACACAGTCAGGAATGACAAACTGGAAAAAATGTAGGTGCCAAACAACTTACTTAATAAGTAAAAAAAAAACTTCTACAAATCAATGTAAAAGATTAATAACCCAACAGATAAATGGCCAGGACAAAAAAACAGACAGTTCACAACACAAATGTTTTTTTAAAGTATGTGAAACTATTTACTACAGGTTCTCAATGGGAGAATCTGGGTGAAGGGTATATGTGGACAGCTCTGTACTATTATTTCCAACTTCCTGTGGGTCTGTATTTATTTCAAAATAAAAATGTAAAAAAATATGATCAACCTCATTCTTATCAGGAAAAATATAAATTAAAATGAGTGACCAGTTTAAACCTATTGGATTGCCAAGGATCAAAAAACTTGACAGAACTTTACAATATAATGGTGTCAGAAAGACGTGAGTTGAGGCATGTTCGGACATGGACGGTTATATAAACTGTACCATTTTCCTTTACTGCTGCACCCCAGCTCCTAGTGTTGGACACAGAATAGGTACAGTGTTCAATTTGGCAGTATCATAATGTAAAACGCCTGCCTGCGTCCCTCGCTGAGCAATTCCACTTTTAAGAATACAGCCCACTAACATTTTTCACATGTGCAAAAAAGAAGCACGTCCAAGGGCAGTCACTGAACTGCCTGGCTGGAAGTAATAGGCTTGTCCTTTAATAGGAAATGGTTAAAGTATGAAATACCCATACCCTGCAATCCTGTTCAACAATTAAAACAAGGTAGATGAAACTGCATTGATATAAATCAGGAGTAGAATGTTTTCCAGCTTCTCAAGTCTCATAGTGCAATTTTACAACATACCTGTGTTCATTCACTGAGTCAGTACAAAGCCCCACCCACCAGGCTCCACCCCGAGACACAAATTACACAACCACCAACCACTCCCGTGTGAAGGGATGGAGCAGGTGCCCACAGGCATGGAGTGCACAGAGAAGGAACCCAGAAACATCCCCTCACCTCTCGCCTATAAAAACACGAGGGTGGCAAGCAGTCCTCTTAGCCACGTACCTTATGGGATGGATTCAATGGAGATACTCAGACATCTTCCTCTCTGGAGACATATTTACAAGAAGCCCTCTCAAGCATCTGGACATGCTTCACTCCACCACGTTCTTTCACTAGCTCTGCACCGTTCAACATTTAAGAATTGAATTAAAGCAGCAAACTGTTCAACTGCATTTGTCCCATCTTCCTCTCCGTCTTCTGTGCTTTTAATGATCGAAGTTTTCAAGTGCTTTGCCTGATGCCAATACACAGCCTGAACAGCTCTTACTGAATGGGCCCCATATTTTAGATAAATTAAAATCTATGCCAGCTAGTGATTGAGTCTCAAGCAGAGGCCACCTGTTCCAATTAGTGAGCTTAAAATAGCACACCGCCGACTATCTGAAGTCCAGGTCCAGGACTTCTGGTTACCATAGTGTCTTTACAAAGGCAGAAAAAGGGGACTTGGGGCCCCAACCACAGTTGTACACACTGGAGTAAATATACTGAGGTGCTGAAGCATAGTTTCATCAAGGGCATGTTTCATTTTTGGACAAGTGCTCATACCAGAATTTCTGTGAAAGACTGCAGTACCATTCAGTTCCCTCACATTATAACAAGCCTACATACACATCTTAATTAGATTCAACTCTACTTCAGAAAACCACAGAGCTTAAATTTCTGCGCTCCCCATTTTCTGTCCTTCCCTGAAATTAGGAATCCATATCTTCTGGACAGTCCACTCTTAGCCCAAGGCCTTCCATTACTTCAGTTTATCTCAGGTCATCAGAAGACTAGAGACAGCCTGGAACAGACACAACTCTCATTTTTCCAACCTCATCCATCCAAGTATTCCTACGCAGACAAGACTTCCTTTGACTCCCCAGACGGCTCTTTTGGTCATCTCAAGACTCAATTACTCAAATAGTCACAATCCAGGAAAAAAATATTTCTAAGCATCTAAGGAGAGATGATACAGGAAGACCAGTGTTGCCCTAACTGATTCTGAATTCCTTTAGGTGGTATAAAATGAAAGCACTAAATGACACAGAATCACAGTGGGCAAGTAACTGCCTTGACAACAACCCGCAACCCAATCCAGTTGGTTTAGGCCAGGAGAAAAGTCTGTTTCGTGCTAACAGCTCTCACTAAGCTCCAGCGTTTACTAATCTTTTAAATCTGGCACTGCAGGCCTCAAGGATCAGACAATGTTTAGCTGGACGTGTAACACTGATACTTTAAAAGCAAGTTTAAGTTTTAAGGAGTGAATTGATTTGGAAATATTAATAATAGTACAGGTGCTCTGTGCAGCTGTGGGAATGACTGAAGTTTGGGAAACTGTAAACAACGAATGATCCAACGTCAGCGTAACTGACGCTACAATGGGTTTCATGGCTGCTCACACACACACTGTAAGTGGAGTTGACGTTCAAGTTTGACTCCTGAGTCCATCCTCTTCACCCGTAATGCTAGTCCTCAAATCCAGAAGCAAACTAAGGGAGTGAGGCTGAGGATGAGAGAAAGGTGGTTGAGAAAATTTAAGAAGAAAACCATTGGATGTGGCACGGAAGTGGGGTGACTGAGGGAGCTTCCCAGGCATCTGGCTTGGGGATTGGCTATTTGGGAAAAGTATTAACCAGGAATGGGGGGGCATGAGGGAATGAATTAAGTTTGACATACAGACTTTGAGGTGCCTGTGGAACATCTAAGCAGAAGTATCGTGCATTATGTGGCAAAGCCACATCTGACGGGCACTGGGCTCTCAAATCAGTGTGGAAGGCAGAAATCACCCTTTCTCTCAGACAGACACTCCATGGGGGACTGGCACTGGATGCACCTTCTCTCGGCAGGTCAACAGACCCTCTCTTTGTCTTCCCTCCAGGGTTGGAACAGAACCAGGTGACGTTCTTGTGTGTAAGGGCTGTGTTGTATGAAAATCACATGTACTAAAGACACCTGGTGTTAGAAGATACTCTCAATGAGAGGCCCACAGGAACAGAGAGCTTCAGAGGCAAGAGAAGACTTGGACTGAATTCTAAGTTGAATACGTACATGATACAACTCCGTGATTTATGGATCTGGCCTGTTTTTTCCCAATATCCTATCCCAACAGGTGGAAGGTCAAGATAAAGATGAACCCATTTCTCAAAACTTTATTTTGAAAAACACAATAAAAGGGACTTTATTCAGAAAAGATAATTTTTAAAAAGTGACAGCAGATCCAGCACAGTTAAGTAGTTTGATATATGAATCGTCACCCCTCTAAAAATCTGGAAATAAATTCTGAAGGAGGATGGCCTCACACTAAATAATTCAAATTCACTTTTTTTTTCACCTAGAAGATGCAACAAAAATTTAAATCAGTTCAGCAATTCTCTACTGAAAATAATTTTAAATCCTCACTCTCCCTTGTTTAATTTGGAAATGTTAATCCCATATAGTAGCAATTAACTTGGTATATAAAAGTATTTAAAGGTGGTACAATGGTTAGTCTGTATTAGTTACATAAGTTCACTGGTTACAGTCTGGCTGGATGTCACTTTTCTACTTCTGCAACTGGAATGGTCTGGAGTTAATGTCTAAATTCCCTTCCAGTTCTAACATAGCAAAACCTTTGAGTCTAACTTTCCAACCCTCTACCTTACATCTGAGAAGCTCACAGCTTCAGTCCAGTGACGCTGAGCCCTACAGGGAGATGTGAGAGCCCACACAAGGGTGCCAAGGGGGAATCACCCTGATGTCCTTCAACTGCTCACCCTCCAGAGGCCAAGTATCAGACTAAAAGATGGTTTTTCAACTCTTCTTAAATCATGAGCTTATTTAACAGCCTCTAAGACTTCCCCAAACAATCAGCAAAATTCTTACATCCTAGGCGTTATAAAAGTTCCTAGATTATCACTCTAAATCATTCATTCATCAAATGTTTACTGGGGACATATGACTACGTGCCAAGAACTGGCAAAGTGCTCTATCCCAAGAATCTCGAACACGCTGTCATCAACAAGACAAACAGTAACAAGTGTTGGGGAGGCTGTGGAGAAAAAGGAACCCTCATACACTGTTGGTGGGAATGCAGACTGGTGCAGCCGTTATGGAAGGCAGTGTGGAGGTTCCTCAGAAAATTACGAATAGAATTGCCGTATAACCCAGCAATCCTCTCCTGGGTATCTACCCCAAAAATCTGAAAACATTTATACATAAAGACACGTGTGCTCCAATGTTCATTGCAGCTTTGTTTACGGTGGCCAAGACATGGAAACAACCAAAATGTCCTTTGATAGATGAATGGATAAAGAAGTTGTGGTATATATACACAATGGAATACTATTCGGAGGTAAGAAAAGATGATATAGGAACATTTGTGACAACATGGCTGGATCTTGAGAGAGTAATGCTGAGCGAAATAAGTCAGACAGAAAAAGTAGAGAACCATGATTTCACTGATATATGGTATATAAAACTGAAAACAACAAAAGAACAAGACAAACAAATGAAGAAACAAAAACTCATAGACACAGACAATAGTTTAGTGGTTACCAGAGGGTAAGAGGGGAGGGGGGCTCTAGAAGAGGGTAAACGGGGTTTAATATATGGTGATGGAAGGAGAACTGACTCTGGGTGGTGAACACACAATGCAAGATATAGATCATGTATTATAGAATTGTACACCTGAAATCTATGTAACTTTACTAACAATTGTCACCCCAATAAACTTTAATTAAAAAAAAAAAAAGAATCTCGAACACGACTCTGGGCAGTTGTCCTGCAAAGGTTGAACACCTCCATTTCTAAGGGATGGACTTTCCCTCAGAGAGACTCCATGGGGGATTGGCTTTGTTAAGCTTTGTTAAGACAGAGCTGCCCTCCAGTACTCACTTCAAAGGCAGAAGGTAGGAAAGTGGTTAAAATGTACGCTCTGGAACTACTTGTGGGTTCATCAAATCCTAGCTCTATTTCCTAACAGCCACAGGACCTCGGATAAGCAACTGCCTGGGCCTCAACTCCCTCATCTGTACAATGGACCTATAAATAGGATAGCGTTAGGATTCAAGGAGACAGTGCATCTGAAGTACTTACTATTGTGCCTGGTGTATAGCAAGGACTTAGCACATGTTGGCTATTATTGCTACTGTATTCTTCTTTTCATGTACATTCTTTTGCCTCCTTACAGAGGAACAATGAACATATACACTGTTTCCTTCAAGTAGCATCCCCTTCCCCCCAAGGGAATGGAAGCAGTTGGATTATGCACTGATCATATATCCCTATGTTCCTTTTCTGAGGAATGTAAGATCCACATTTTGATTCATAGTACAGTGATTCATGGTTCTCTTCCTCTTCTCTCACTATCCCCTCCACTGAAAACATAAAAACACAATTAAGAAACAGGAGGGCTGCAAGCTACAGCCTCCTAAGTCAAGAGCTGGGCGATTTCCATCCAGAAGGACCAGGCTGGTTTCTGACCTTAACAGCAGCCCTGCAGACGCATGCAGTGGGTCTGAAGCAAAACACACTGAGATCCAACTTGGTAGCAGAACAGCGATGTGACAAGCGGGCGTGCTGCTGGTGGCTGGCAATTTGTTCTCCTCTAAAGAGAACTGGGGAGCTTGCAGCCACGCATAGCTCAAAAAACACACGCATCAATCTATCCATCCTAAATTTCAGAAAACTCCAACTTGGGAGACTCATCATTACTCATCGTTCCTTTAATTAACTGTTTAGAATAAAACAAATCACTGACTAAAAGTGGACTCAGGAAATACTCAGTTTCCCACTTCACTAGGTCAGTGTCATTTCTCTAGTTCCTGCCCAGGAAGTAAGCTTACAACCATCACCCTACTGCATCACTGCACAAGCATTTCCACTGTGAGAATGGCTATGATACCCTCTGCTCCTTGGCTGCTTTTGGTCATTACTCATCATCCAATTCTGGATTGACGTGCAAACCATAGAACACTTAAAGGTGCACTACAGGCCGCCACCATGCCTGACACAGGTTTCCCCTTCAGATGTTAAGACTTGTACTTACTATCATCACTTCCTCCTGTAAAAGAGAAGGGTACCTCCTGGGCCCACAAGTATAAATAAGATACAATCACCAGATATTAAGCTTCCAGAGAGGCCAGGCTTTCCGTTTCATTCGCCATTACGTTACTGATGCCCAGGATGGCAACCAGCACATAGAAGGTGCTCAACAAATATTTATTGAATGAATGAAGCTTCTTGTACTCAAAGTGCCAGTGTCTGTAGTTTATAAACATGTAAGTGACAAACACGTAAACAATCAATATGATGAGGGAGGAACAAAATGCTAAAAATACCAGAAAAGACTATCCTATTCCCAATATTAGCACGCTTTCCATTTTCAAGCTTATGATCACTTCTTATATACCATGTTTCCCCGAAAATAAGACCGGGTCTTATAGTAATTTTTGTTCCAGAAGATGCATTAGGGCTTATGTTCAGGGGATGTCATGCTGAAAAATCATGCTACAGCTTATTTTCCGGCGAGGTCTTATTTTCAGGGAAACACGGTAGTAATAGCAAAAATGGCTACATTCCACTTAGTTCTTAGTGGGCACCTGACATTTCATAGACGTTACTGCATTTTTTTCCTTTCAACACCCCTAGAATGTGGAGGAAGAAACCAAGACTTAGAATGATTACAGGGTCCAAAATCACACCACTAGTAAGCAGCACCAGCACAAGATCTGTCTTCTGGGGACAGCCAGAAGTGGTTCTGCAGGCAGAATACTCTGGTCCTTGCAGGCGGAATGGAAGGTGAAGAAATCACAGAGCAAAGAGGAAGCTAGTGTACCAGTTACCTCTTCCCGAACTCCTAAGTGGCTAAACTAAGGTGGGAGACGACTGGGGGACACAGGAGGAAGGAACCAATTCCAGAGAAATGTCGAAGACAGACCCAGAGGAACGGCTGATAGATTAGAGATGGGGGTGGGGAGGGGAAGCATTCAGAATGATTAGCGGTGATACCAACAAAACAAGAAAAATTATTCCCCTTACAGTAAGGATAAAAACAGCTAACACTCGAGCGCACAGAATCAGCTTCTCTTTTTACAAATGCTCTCTTGCTAAAGAAATAATCACTCCCAGAAGTAGGGACTTTTATCACATTTTACAGACGGGGCACTGGTTAGAAAGGTTAGACCTTGCCCTAGTCCCCCAGGGGAAGAGCCAGACTACGATTCAGGTCTGATCAGACATCCCCAGCTGTTCATCACTGTACCCAGTACCCAACTGGCTGACGGTGGCATTTCAGAACATTTAAAGATTAGAACTAACATAACATTTGAAGTGTGAACGTTATTGATTAATAAAAACCAGTGGCTGTATAGAAAGCAGACTGCCTGTGTTCTTAAAAAGATAGGCTTTATCTAGGGCATGAAAAAAAAGTAGGATTCTAATTACGTACGTTCTTTCTTTTAAAGTAGGGGAATATTATGTGCATCAAGTTAACAGGCACCATTTCTGAGTTTTACCCAGATGAAGTTTAAAAACGTGAATGACCCAAACTTGTCAGCTTACAGACGATCATGGCATTCATTAGTTATATTACATTTTAACTGAGGGGGACAAAAAAAATCTAGGTTAGTCCACCTGGCTGTAAAAATAGGCTTCTCCAATGTTAAAATAGTAAACTGCCTCATTATTCTTTTAGTCTCAAAGGCTTAATTAACCAAGGTCAGCAAGAGAAATGTGTATTTGCCGTTCTCTCAACAGGGTATCAGTTTTGAACTCAAAAAATTCAGTAACCAAGAACTTGATCTTATAGTCTTAGGTCTTTCCTGGGAGAAAACTATGTATCTCTGAGAGGTTAATCAACTCTTCACAGGCATCCCCAATCCTCATTATGTTTTTAGGGGAGCGAGTTAACCAAATGAATTCAAAAAGGGTTCTTTTAAAATCCTATATTAGATGGTTTATTGCAAAGGAGAGACTGACATTAAGAAATTAAACTCTAATACTGCTCGATATTTTCCTTTTGCATACTTTCTGAGTGCAAAGAAAATATGCTTTATAGCTACATCTAAGTCAGTCCCACAAAACAGGAGCTAATATCATCTAATGGGATAAAGACTTTCTGCACAGGAAAATTGTTGCTGCTTTCCCTTCATTACAGCAGGCTCATTGCAGCCGTAAGGACAAACTCAAAATTACATCAACTCCACTTCAGAAAAGTCTTATGCATTTACAAAATTCCCATTAGTTCTCTCTATTCCTCACTGTCTCAACAATAAAAACCCTAAAAGCAGACAGTCAAGAAGTTTAAACAGGGCTCTATCTCAGCATCACTGCTGTAGAGCTTGTGGTTCCTGTCCACGCACGTTCCAGCTCTCCTCGGTCTGATTTCTTCTAGTCCTCACTAGATTTCATTAGCCCAATAAGCTAATTTAGAATAATCACTGCATATCATGTCTAACTCAGTTTTAATACCTGGACTATTTAAAAATCAGGTACAGCCAGTCATACGCCACATAACGTTTTGGTTAATGATGGACAACATATATGACTGGGGTCCCATAAGGTTTCGATGGAGCTGAGAAACTCCTATCACCTAGTGACATCTTACCCCTTGTAGTGATGTTGTGACACAACACATTCCTCACGTGTTTGTGGTGATGCTGATGTAAGCAAACCTACCGTGCTGCCAGTCGTATAAAAGTATAGCACATAGTTATGTGTGGTACACATAATACTTGATAATGATAATAACTATGTTACTGGTTTACGTTTTTACTATACTATACTTTTTATCATTCTTTTAGAATGTACTCTTTCCATTTACTAAAAAAAAACCCCACCAAAAACAGTTTGCTGTAAAACAGTATACTGTGTTATGACAGCAGCAGCCTCATACACCTGTTTACCACATCTTTTGATTGCATCGTGTTCTCTTGTTCTTGATTTAATCTCGTGTTTTGTACAGAAACATGCTGTTAAAGCTTTTAACTTAGGAGCTATAGCATACAGCCTAAGTGTGCAGTAGGCTACCCCACCTAGGTTTGTGTAAGTGCACTCACTCTATGATGTTCGCATGACAAAGTTGCCTATCTCCATGCTATCAAAACAGTGTAGTAGGCATAACACCATGGGTAGAATTTTAAAGAAAATACACCCCCCTTCACATAACGTTGTGGCACTTTAACAGAAAAGATGGGTATGGGAATGAAACAATTGCAGATGCAGCAGAAACACTAAGTCTGAAGTTACACGTTTGCTTTGCCACTTTCCACCTGGAAATACCTGACGCACAAAGTGTATCACCACTGTTTTACAGATTATGAAGAATGAGTTTTGGAAAGTTCTATGAGTTTTGCCAAATCACTTCAATGAGCTCACAGTGAGCTATCCAACCCTCAAAGATTACTAATCTTGTTGTTTACACAAAGAGTATCACAGTTGTGACAAGTGAAACCAAGCTTCCACTTTTTTCAAGTCTGAAATTTCTTCTGTCAACTGCAACATCAATAGAGACTCCCCAACTACGAATGCATTAGAATTAAAGATCTTCTTTACCTTTCTGCAGTTAACTCCGTTAACCAGCAGGCATCCTTCCAAAAACTTCTAAGTGTAGGTAAACAAAGATCTTTTATCCATGCTTTCTTCCAAATGGAGTTTCTGATTACTTTCATAAGAAATTGTTATTAAACTTTTAAAGAAAATGTAAAAAAAATAAGAATCATTTTTTTTTGGGAGGTGGAGAGTGGAGTAGATGCAGGAGGTTAAGTATTATTCCCCTACATATATTTAATCTGTAAAAATTTAAATCATTCTGTTAAACTGATTAACAGACGCTAAAGGAAAAACGGAAAGCAGGTAAATATATCAGGGACTTTTTACTTCACTTCTGGGGTAATTACTTACTTCTCCGAATTATAATTAAACACCCAAATCCTACACAAGGGACAAGGCCACATTTGTCACTGTTGCTACTTTTCCCATCTGGCTGGCCTCTTGATCTTGGAGGTGGAAGGCCAGAATCTAAGCAAGACTACCTCGTGAACTTTATACAGGGAAGCTGATACTCAAATGCTGAGATTCCCAACAAGTGAGCAGTTAGCTGAGCAAAGAACAATTCCAGGTACGTCCTGCCAGAACAAATGGCAGCGTGGAGAAGTGCGGTTCTACTTGGCACTTCAATCCGATTCAACAGCCCTGGAGGGCAAAGGTATCCCCGAGGGGGCGGAGGTTGCTTCTCCCGGTAGGGACGGCGCTCAAGCTGCGGCATCCGTCTTTATTTTGAAGCGCTACATAGCTCGTCTCTGCGGCCTGCTCTGAAGAGCTATTTTCGCCCACAGCCAAAATCTGCAACAGCAAATTACACTGCAAACAATGGAGAGGGCGCCTGCTCCGCACGGCTAGAAACTCCAGAGAGGCAGAGCAAGGACTGAGTTTTCACTTGGGCAGAACCGCGAGCAGCCGCCGCGGGGGGCCGGGAAGCTCGGCCGCCACCTGCCCGGCGCCCGAAACCCCGAGGGTTGGGAGACGCGGCGGCAGCTGGGAGATGAGGAGAGGGAGGCCGTCCCACCGGGGACACCCGGCCGCGGGTGGCGGGATTCCCTCGCGTCTGGGCACCGCGCGGCGGGCGCTCCCTGGCGGAGAGGGCGGCAGAGCGCGGCCGTCGGGGAGATTCCGGCGTCCCCGCCAGGCGCGGGGGACCCAGGACGGCGGGGGGCGGGAGGGAGTCGGCGGGCCGGCCTTTGCTCGGCGCCCCAGCCCGGCGGTGGACCTGGGGTCTCCCAGCCGTAGGCCAGGCCCCGACGCCCCCTTCCCAGCCTCTCCAGCACGGACAGGGGCGGAGAGTCCCGGACCCCGGGTAGCAGGGGAGGGAGAGCAGCAGGCAGCGAAACGCGGGGGACAGGAGTTCACGCGGGAGGCGAAGCCCACGCGGCCTCGCCCCTCGGCCCGGCGCCCCCACCGGCGCCCCCACCGCCACCCTGCCCGCGCCGCTCACCCGGCTCTTGCAGCGCTGGTGCCGGCCCGGGTCGGAGTAGGTCCGGTCCACGGTGAGCGCCGTGTCGCTGCCCGGCATCTCGGCGCTCGCGCCGGGAACTTTCCCGTCTCCCGCGGCCGCCGCGCCGCGAGCTGCCGGCCGTGTCGGGGTCGCACCGGCAGCCGCGGCGGAGCGGGAGGCGCGGACTACTGCAGCTGGTACCGACAGCCGCGTGGCCGCCCTGCGCCGCCGCCGCCGCGGGGCGGAGGGGAGGCTGGGCGGGGACCGGAGAGACTCCTCCCCATCCACTTCTCCCCGCCTCCCCCTGCGCGCCCCGCGGAGGCCCCAAGACCCTTCTCCTGGTGCGATGTCTCCACCTCCCTCCCTTGCTGAAACTTGATTCCACCCCCTCCCACATCGCCCTCTTTTCTCTTCAAAAGATAAGTGACACCTACACTATTTGTTGACTTATTTGTATACTTAAGATAAAAGATGGGTTTTTGGCAAGATGTTGAGGCTTGCCTTACATGCTTCCTTTCATGTTATTCTTTTAGTCAACGTGCACCTACTGTGTGTGCATCTGCCATATGCCTGACCCTGGGGCAGGGATCAGAGATGTTTCTTTTTAAGCCCATGTTTTTCTTATGATTCCACCGAGCATAGAACACAATTGCACTTAAAGATCTATGCTGCTGTGTGTTTTGATTTTGCAGGGCCGGCTCACCTTGATGTTGGAAGGTACTTACAAGTCCACATACCTTTTCATTTTTGTAGTCCCTATTTCCAGTGAATAATCCCTGCTCACAAGAAATTTGGAGTCTAGAAGAGAAAGGACTGATTGGTGAATAATTAAATATGCTCCTAAACCAACAGCCAGAACGCTCGGTCTGGTTGTGTAGGCTGTACTCATGGGAGATTGAGCTGAAATTCTGAAAGGCAAAGGCTCCAGAGAGGAGTTAAGTGCAGTGACCAGCCCAGAAGGAAGGAGGCGCTGTTCTAAGTGCTGCTCCTCCCCTTCAAAGGGCTGGGGGCAGGGGCTGTGCAGGCCGAAGAAAAGTACCGAGCATAAAAACAAAGGGACATTTGGAAAAACCTTCAGTTGTCAGTTTAGGGAGTATCTTTAGGAACCGAAAAACCTGATGGAAAATGTAGGTGGAGACCACGTGGTGCAGGGCTGTACTTTCAAGACTCCGAAGTTCAACCTTACTCTGTGGGTGCTAGGCAACTGCTGGAGGTTTCTGGACAGGGAAATGACAATATCAGGATGGAAATTTAAGATACATATATCTGATAGCTGTGTGAAGCACTGATTGAAAAAAGCAACACGTAGAATAATTTATATGGTATTCCACCATTTATGTAGAAACCATATATATGTATGTGCTTATATATGCATGACGTATTTCTGGGAGAATAAACAAGAAACTAGGGAAACAGACAAGAAACTAACGGCAGAAAAGGGGAACTAGGCAGCTGAAAGGAAGGGATAGGAGGGAGATTAATTTTTCACTGTACTTTTTAAACTTGAATGTTTGAATTGTGTGCATATTCAAAATGTAACTATTCAAAATGTAAAAATATATTTTAAATAAAGAGGGTAAACTTATATGACACAATTATATCAGGCAGAGAGAGTTTTTCAGGTAAGTTCTTCCAAAGCAGAGAAAAGAGACTGAAGTGTGTGGGTGTGTGTGAGAGAGAGATTTTTAGCTAGGGTGGCCAGAGAAGGCCTCCATGATAAGGTCACATTTGAGCAGAAACCTGAAAAGTAAGGGAGCCAGTGATGTAGATATCTGAAAATTTCAGACAGAATATCCAGTTCAAAGGCCCTGGAGTAGGTACATTTTGAGAGTGTTTGAGGAAGAGCAAGGAGACCATCATTCCTTGGAAAGTAAGAGATGAAGTCAGAGACATTTCAGAGGGCTGGATCATAGAGGGCCATTCAGGCCATTTTAAGAATTTTGACTTTAATTCTAAGGAAGGTTGGAAGGTTTGGAAATTTTTAAGCAAAGGAGTGGAATGGCATGCTCAGCCTTTTCACTTGGGAAAAAAATATATATCCCTACCTCACAGCATACACAAAAATCAATACCAGATAAAGACCTAAATGGGGGGGGGGGGAACACAACTTTTAAAACTGTCAGAAGAAAATGGGGGAGTGTCATTATGATCTCAAGCCACAAAAAGTCATAAAGATACAACCAGATGAAAAATTTAAAACTTCTACTGATGAAAAGAAGTAATAAGTTGAAAAGATAAGCCACAAACAGAACTCGAGCTGTAAAAATCAATATGGATGAATTTCACGAACAGTGCTGAGAAACAAAATAAGCCAGCCACATAAAATTACATATAGTAAGATTCTATTCATGTAAAGTTAAAAAATATGAAGAGTAAATGATTTTCTTTTTAGGAGAACACAGATGTATAGTAAAACTATTAAGGAAAGCAAAAGTATGATAAACACAAATTTCAGGACAGTATTCATCTCTGGTGGGGGGATGAAGAAGGATTCAATAGGAGAGGGGTATAAGATTATAAATAATGCTCTATTTAATGATGACTATTGGTACACTGCCTGTGTATTTATTCACACATAGTATTTCATAATAATTTTACAACTTAAAGGCAACAAAGAGTCAAGGGACAGATGTGATGATGTCATAATTAATCTTGGAATTTAAATCATCAGTGGGGGTAGGTACCCCCCTAATCAAATAAATAAACATAACAGTACTCTTACAAGTATAAAGCTTAATATAAAGGCAAAGCAGGCTGTTGTTATTAAGTCATTATTTCGATTTAATTTTACAAAGATCCATTCTAGAAATCTATGCGAATCTATCTCTGGGTTTCCCCCCTCATTTGCCTGATAACTAATTATTTTTTTTCCAGCTACTTAGGGCTATCTGAAGTATATTAGTGGGGTGTGTCTATGTATAACTCTGGTGTGCATGAACTTAGAGAGGTCAGACCTAAATGAGGTCCCTGACAAACCACGGTTGGACTTTGGTTAGAATGACAACAGGCATCTACTTTCCATTTCTATTACTGTCTTGGCATTCCTTAGAAGAAGTCCATGCTGGAAATGCTTGCTCTCAAAGAAAAGGATGAATACAAACTTTATTAGTCCCACTGAAATTTCAATTAACAGAGGATGTTCTTTTTTAGATCATTTAGATTTATTTCATAAGCTACTGCTCTACTGGGCACTCGTACAAAATAATGTTCTTAAAAACTCAAATTAAATAGCACAAGAGCAAGCTCCCCAGAAAAGACAGAAAACAAGCAGTGCTGATCACCATTTGAATCTCCTACTGGGAAGTAGGACCCAAGGAGACAATACACCATTACCCTTCCTTTGGAGGCAATGCTTAGGGTTTTGTCAGTCTCTGGGTGTGTGTGTGGGGGGGGGCGGGGGCAGCGGGGAAAAAAAATTTCTCCTGTCATTGTAAGAACTGTCTGTGCCTCCGACGATACCTCCAAAATCCTCTCTCTACAAAAAATAATGAAAACAAACTCACAATTTTACAGTAACAAATTTCACAGAGCCCGGATTTTCTTTTGGGACCTATGCTACCCCCACACTCAAGCCATGTGGTTTAAGTGAGGCAGATATGCTCACCCTGCCTCTGGCTCCATGTGATCCAGCCTTAGCCAATTGGAGTCACTGTAACTTGTGCAGCGTTAGGCACATGACCCAGTCACAGCCAATCCGTCACCCCTGAGACTTGCTGGAACTACTGGGAAAAAGCTGTGCCCTTTTAGTGGGCACTGCTAAGCTGGTAGAATGTAAGCCTGCTGCTGTGGCAGACATCCCTGCCACTATACAAAGACAGCCTTTGAGGAAAGCAGAGCCACGCAAGGAGAAAGACACGTTACTGAGTTACTAGAGCACTAGATCTAGGTTTCTCCATTATCTATTGCTGCATGACAAATTACCCTAAAATGTATTGGCTTGGAACCACAACAATTCACTTGCTCATGATTGTGCAATTTGAGCATTCCTCTGAAGGGGCTTTTCTCTATTCTATGTGACATGGCTGGGGCTGCAGCATCCAAGATGGCTTCACTCATATGTTAGCACCTATAGGAACGGGGGTGGCTGGAATGCCTGGGGCTGGCTAAGTCTCTGTTTCTATTTATAGATGTTTATATATTTAAAAATGAAATATTTTTGTATTTTATTTTATCTTCCATGTCTCCCCTCTGTCCATCAGGGCAGCTGGACTTCTTCATATGGTGACTGGTTTCCAAGAGAACAAACACAAAAGCTGCCAAACCTCCTAAGACCTAGCCTAGAACTGGCCTGGAATACCACTTTGGTTCAGGGGCTGAACCACTTTGGTAGGCTAAAGGAGGCAACTAGTCTCTTTTGACACCTTCTATTGGTGAAAACAAGTCAGAAGTCTAGCCCAGAGTCAAGGGGAGGAGAAAAAGCACCCACCGCTTGATGAAAGGAGTGGTCGGTGCACACAGGGATGGGAAAAACTGCTGGCAGTTATATGAAGAAATGTATTCCTCTTTTTGTTTAAGCTAGTTTCAAGAGCCCTGACCTACACAACATTCAGTGCTGGCTATGGGTAGAAAGAAGACATAGAGAAAGGTGGCATTTCAAGCGAAGGCAAGAACTGCAGACAGGATGAACAGAGAAGAAGAGCAGAGGACTCTAGTGGGGTCACAGAGTTTTCTCAGGGCACTAGCTAGAGGGCCTTCCTTAGTCAGTCCATGTCAGATGACTTCCTGTAGACTGTTAGACTAATTATACTCTGTACTTCTTATTTGAACACAAAAGTCACAATATCTTACCATGTATTTAAATATTTTATGTGATAATGTATGTGTTCCCCTACCCCCACTAGGTTGTGGGTTACCTGAAGGAAAGGACTATGCCTTTCCTTATACAAATATAAGTTTGTATATTCTTGATGGTTCCTAACATACCTATTTGCTGAATGAATGGAAGAATTCAACATTCATTAAATGTCTACTTATTTTCCAAGCACTGGGGTTTAAAACATGAGTCAGACAAAAGCAAAAGGTAGCTTTTGTCCTCAAGGGGTTGGAATGAATAATATATAAGGATAAATATTTGCTGAATGATGAATGTTACTGATTCTCAGATACTGGCCAGTTACTGAATTCCCCAATCATTTATTGAGTGCCATTGGTGTGATGGGTTCCATTCTTGGTGCTGGGGATATAAAACTGAATAAGACGTGGTCTAGTCCAGAGGGAACATCCCAAATAGACATGGAGACAGACAGTCACAAATAAAGCTGCTACATTTGCAAAGACAGTTCTGTCTTTGGTTCAGTGGTAGGATAAAGGAAGGAAGTAGTCTCCCTATGAACTTGACCTCCATAGGGGTTTCAGGCTTACCATGTCATTATAGCAGGGAGAAAGAAATAGACATAGAGTCCAATTTTAAAGAGGAAAATGTAAGCCTCTTACAAAGTAAAGGAAAATGTATTTCCTTTCATGTTCCATTTTAATAGTATAGGAAACTGTTCCCTCTGCGGGAAAGATTTGTAAGACAAAAAGTACAGTAAGCTTTTTTTTTTTTTTTTTCTGAGGATTTAAGGGCAGAGAGAGTAAAGGAAAGAATAAATCGGATTTAAAAAATGTATTCAACTACCTGTGGTGAATGCATGCTGATCACATTTTTATTTATTTGCTTTTTGTTTATTTGTTTATATTGAGGATCAGAAGCTTCCAGGCCCGATGCAAATAGGAATCTCTAATTTTAACCACCTGGTTTCCAGCCAACTGGAAATGATCACTCTTAACATTCATATTTAATTTCTCACATAGCATGTTCTACATGACTGTAAGAAAACAATCACTGCTACTGATTTAGTTTTAGCAATCTTCTAGCCCAAAACTTCCACTTGGTAAGACTTTGATAAAAAAGCAGGAAAGTAGAAAGACTTAAACTCTGCAGGCTGGTGAATTTGCCTTCCAATAGTCCTTTGCAGCAAACTGAACAATTGCATGTTATTGATTTCTCAAAAACAATGAATTTTAAAGAGGATTCTACTAGGCACCCTTCAAGTGTTCCAGAAACTTGTCTCTAACATTTGTCTTACCTGCAGACTTGAGGTTACATTAGTAAGTACAAAAATGTATTTTACCTCATCAAAATAAAAAACCTTTGCTTGCTTTGTGGAAGATCTGTTAAAAGGATGAAAAGACAAAATACACATGGAGAGAAAATATTTGCAAAACCACATATCCAACAAATTGGTTGGATTAGTATCTAGAATATATAGAGAATTCTCATAACTCAAAATTTAAAAAATAGACAATCCAACCAAAAAATGGGCAAAAAAACATGAAGAGACATTTCACTGAAGAAAACATAGGGCGGCCGGTTGGCTCAGTTGGTTAGAGCTCAGTGCTCATAACACCAAGGTCGCCGGTTCGATTCCCACATGGGCCAGTGAGCTGTGCCCTCCACAACTAGGTTGAAAACAACGACTTGACTTGGAGCTGATGGGGCCTTTAAAAACACACTGTTCCCCAATATTGCCCCCCCAAAAAAAAATAAAAAAAAAAGAAAATATATTGATGGCAAATAAACATATGAAAAGATGTTCAACATCATTAGTCATTAGGGAAATGTAAGTTAAAACCACAATGAGATATTACTACACACCTCTCGGAAAGGTAAACATAAAAAACAGTGATGGCACAAAATGCTGGTAAGGATACGGGGAAACTAGATGATTCATACATGGGTGGATATACTGCTGGCAGAAGTGTAAAATGGTACAGTCTCTGGAAAACAGTTTGGCATTTTCCTATAAAATGAAATGTGCAAATACCCTGTGACCCAGAAATTGCACTCTGAGGCATTTCTCCTAGGGAAAAGAAAACATATGTTCACATAAAAACCTTTACACAAATGTTCATAGCAGCTTTATTCATAAAAGCCCCAAACTGGAAACAGTCCAGATGTCTTTCGGCAGGTGAACAGTTAAACAAACTGGGACATCGGTATGATACAGTACTACTCAACAGGAAAAAGGAGCCAACTACTGATACACAAGAACTCGGGTGAATGTCCAGGGAATCACGCTGTGTGAAAACAGCCAATCTCCCAAGGTTATGTACTGTATGAATCCACTTCTGTAGCATTCTTGAAATTACAAAATTACAGGAATTGAGAGGAGATTGGCGGTTGCCAGGGGTGACTGGGTAGGGAGAAAAGGGGGTTGCAAGAGGGCGGTGGGTGTGGTTATAAAGGGCAGCACCAGGGGCCCTGTGCTGGGGGAACTCTTTTGTGTCTTAACTGCAGTGGTGGGTAGTTCCTGCTCATGTCATGAAACTGCAGGGAACGAAACACACACACACGTACACACACACATACACAACTACAAAGAAAACTGGGAAACCTGAATAAGATTGTGGATTATATCAATGTTAATATGATCTTTGGACTATAGTTTTGCAAGATGTTACGTCTGGGGAAACCAGATAAAGGGGACACAGATCTCTCTGTATCTTTCCTTATAACTGCACGTGACTATAATAATCTCAAAATTAAAATTTTCAATTAAAAATGTATTTAACTTTGGGGTCTTTTCTGGGGGGGAGGGTAACACAATAGTAAGTAGGAGTGGGTGGTGTAGGGACTTTTCTCTGGGGAAGCTGTCCCAAGAACAGCATTCTGGCTCCTTACTCCACCCAAGAAGGGGACCAGCTGTAGAAACAGAGGCACAAAGGTTGTGTTCATTAATGTGACCAGCTCCGTGAGACTCTGTCCGCCGGGGGCAATGGGTCTGAGGCTGAACTCAATCAGATAGAACTTGAGGGTCAAGGGCAGAGTCCTTTATCTTTGGTCCCCCAGTGTGGAGCATAGCGCCTGACAAAAAGCAGTGATTCTATACGGTTTTTAAATGACTGACAATTAAGTCCTGATTTGGTCGGAGGAGTACGCTCAAGTTCACAGATTTGGTTCAGGTTCAAATTGACCCAGTACATGCTGAGTTGTTCATTAAAAATTTGTATTGTAAGTAAACTAACAATTTACACTCTCTGCATTGAATGGAGAATTCCACAAATTCGTGTTTCCTTTTGTTGTGGGGTTCCCATGTTGCCTCGAGTCTTTGTTTCATGTTAGGTACACAGAGATTACAACACGGAGTGCTTTGTTATTTCTAACCTCTTGACCCTGCATTTGCTAGGAAAGGGTTTCACTGTCTGATTACTGGGTATGACTCTTGGCTGTCTGCTATTGCAGTTTCCCAGAAGTCCACAACGATGACAGTAAACAAATGCAGACGGAAATGCCTTACTTTGCACTAGGTGCAGTGTTCCACTCGGTTAAGTCTCTAACTGGAGTAGTGACGCTGAGGGTTCCGACTTCACTGGACCACAGAGGAAGCCATTCTCTGGAGATGTCTAGCTGTCTCCATTCTACGCATGGCCAGCCCAGGAGGATTCTCTCTATTAAGACCATGCTGAATCTGAAGGATGAGCTAGCTACACTTGAGGAACACACTGTCCATGAATTCACTTTGCATTTTATCAATTCACTTTGCAAGATCAGGATGGTTGGTGGGAGATGAAACTGCCAGAGGAATTTGATGTGACGTGCGAAAAGAACTCAAGTCACAGTCCAATCAAAAGACAGGATGCTGTCTGTTGAAGCCTTCCTTGTCCTCTCCAGTCAGTTATCTCTTCCTTCCCTGAATTCTGACAGTATCTGTTGCTTACATCGCTCACATAAACAATCTTGTACTGTTACCGACCGAGTGGCAGGATCGGATACTGGAGACAGACTGCCAGGATCTGAAGCTTGGTGTTGCTACTACTAGTTACAAAGCCTCAGTTCTCTCATTCATAAGCTGAGGACATGAGGAGGTGGGCACATAAACAGGTACAACACCTCTGAAGCACGATTTGGCACTAATTATCTCATAAAGTTTAAGCTACGCGTACACTATGACCCAGCCTCTCCACTCCTCAGTGTATGCCAGACACGAGCCAATCAGGACACACATACAAGAATATTCATAGTGGTAATAGTCCCCATCTGGAAACAACCCAATTGTCATCAACAACAGAGTGGATAAACTGTAGTACAGTTATTTCCCAATGAACATAGTCATCTGTTGCTGAAAACCAAATGCTCTGCATGAAAATGCTAACCAAAGCCTATTTCCCATTATTTTAACTCATTTTATACAGTGAGGCTTTTCTGTTATATGTAGCCAGACCTAATACTGACTGACAGACCCTAACAAAATGTCTGGTATGAAGTTATCACAAATGTTGATACTTCCTGCCCCACCCCACACCTCAAACATCCAGGGCAAAATAGTCAACAGAAGCTCTGAAATATTTTGCTACTGAAGAGTAAGAAAAAAGTCTTTCTCCATTTCTTTGTGTAGATGTTCCTACAACGTCTCTATAGTACTCTGTACAGAGTCAGAAAATGACAACAGTTATTTATTTAGCCTACTGTGTCTGCACCACACCTTTCAATATATCAACTCCCAGTTATGCCATCCCTCTTACCTGCCTCTGCCTCCATGATGGTAGGTGCTATTATTTTCTCATTTTACTGAGTAGCAATAGGGTCTCTGAATAGATTCAGTAATTTGACCAAGGGTACCCAGCTAACAAATGACAACAGTGGAGTCTAATTCCAGGCTTAGCTGACTCAAAAGCTCATTTACTAGGTGTATATTCTTGGACAATTTATGTAACCTTTATAGACTTCAGTTTCCTCACCTGTAGAATGGGAATAATTACAACCATTAAATAACTGACTCTTAACCAAAGGCCTATGTGGCACTACTGAGAATATTAATGGGAAAGAACCTCAATGTAGGAAAGTCCACTGTTGCACTTCACCATGCGTAATATTTAACTCATATGAACTTGACTTGCTCCCACCCCTGCCTGACCTTTCCCTGCTTCTCCCACACAGTTTAAAGAACATCCAGCATTCCTAATGACCCCAAGACAAACCTCTTGCTTCCTGTGCTTCCCTTGAAGAAAGAAAACAAACAGGGCTTTTGAAATTCAAAAGTACACCATTATGATTTCATCCTCTGAAGGCTCCTTGTTAATATCTTTTTTTTTTTTTTTAAACCATTTCCGAGCACTTCTAGATTTTCAATTTTGTGCTTCAAGATTCCCAGAAATCCATCTCATGTCATTTGGGAAGTAAAGGTCAAATTTCCTGCAAGTATTTAGAAGTACTCACTTTCCCAGCTGACAGTTTTGAAAGGTATTCTATAGTTCTATTATTTCTCATCGCTTCTTCCCAGATTAGCTGTGGCTGATGCACTCCTAGTTAATATTTCTCACAATCCATTGAAGGAATGCCTTTCACAAAGGAAGCAAACTGCTATCCTAGGCACAAGATACAAAGTATCTGATATAATATCATGGCGGTATACAGGTACCCAGCAGGCAGGCACTGCCGCTCACATGCGTGAGCAAGCATTTAACACACATATCTACAGGAATTATCAGAAGTTACCAGGAATGCAACATGTAGGCTTTCAGAATATTAGTGAATTTGGTCACTTGGAGTTAAGAACAACAATATTCTTTTCAACTTTGTAAAGGGACTCTTGGAGGTAATAAGAGGAAAAAATAAATAAATTAAAGATCTGAGAAGAAACAAAACAGCTTATAAAGTTGAAGTTAGAATTTCTGCTCCACCCAAAGAAGCAGAAATTCTTTATATTTTACTGTGGCTTTCTGACACTCATAAGTGCAAACCTATTCCCTAGGCAACACTCTACTGAGATGAGGCTTCCTCTTTCTTGATTATTTCCAACTGATCCTTTTACAAAGGCATTTGCTTCAATCCAAAAATATCAGAATGTTTGAGATGCAATTGATTAGATTATCAATTAGAATATATATTATTCATAAAATCCAGCCCAGAGACACCTATTTAAATTACTGTTTTAAATGTTTTCCTTCCTTTAGATATACAAACTGTGTAATAAATGACTGTCTAAAGCTGCATTGTCCGATAGAGAAGACACCAGCCCCATGTGGCCCAGGAGCACCTGAAATGTGCGTACTAAAACTGAAGAACTAAAGTCTTAATTTTATTTCATTTTAATTAAATTACATTTGAAAGACTTAGCACAAAAAATGCAAAATATCTCAGTATATTTTATAATGACTACATGTCAACATAAACAACAAAGGCCACTTTTATTTAGTTACCAAAATATGAAAACACAGAGGCTGACAAGTATTCTCTACATTTCATTCTAGAAAATCTGAGACAAATATTATGTAAACATACTAATACTCATATTGCACATAGCTCTTTCCCCCAAGTGATCTCTCAAGTCAAAATTAATCTTCCTTCCCTAGCAGCATGTTATGTATAATTTTATCATAGTATTTATGACAGTCTAATTTATATTAAATCAATTGTGTATATGTCTACCATGCCCTTCTCTGTTAGATGTGATGTTTTTGAAATAGAGGACTAACTTGCTCATTTTAAAAATTCATCAGAGTCCAATCAAGATGGTGTAGTAGGTAAATGCTGTGATCACCTCCTCCCATGACCACATCAAACTTACAACTAAACTATGGAACAACCATCATTGAGAACCACGTGAAGCCTAGCTGAACCGAGGTCCTACAACTAAGGACATACAAAAGAAGCCACCTTGAGACTGGTAGGAGGGGTGGAGACGTGGAACAGGTTGGTTCCACATCCACGTGTGGTGGTTAAAATCAGTAGGGGGATCTCCCCTGTAGAGTTACCCCTTGAGGAGTAAGTGGTCCCAGCGCCACTCCAGGCTCCCCAGCCTGGGGTTTCAGTGAGAAGAGAAGACCTCACAACTTCTGGCTGTGAAAACCAGAGGGGATTATGGCTGAGTGAGACGGAGGGTGGATAGAGACTCAGGCCCTCCTCTTAAAGGGCCTACACACGGACTTACTTGCTGATGGACTCACTTACTCTGAGCTCCAGCATTGCAGCAGCAGCTCAAAAGGTGCCAGGGACATATGGGGAGGAACTGAATTGTCTAGCTTCAGGCTGAGGGCTGGAGGGGCAGCTTTCTCCCAGACAGAAGTGTGGGCAGGCACCATTGTCCTTTGTTGAGCCCTCCCCTGTCCCAGCTACAGGCACAAGCAGCACCAAGTCTGAGTCTCCATCAGCCTGGCTAACACACTGCCCTGGTGATTCCCGGAAACCCCACCCAACCCAACTTTCAGGTACACCCAAGCCACTTACAGTGGCTTTCCCATAAAAATGGTTTGTCTTGGCTCATGCTGCAGACTTTCCTAAAAATCTCTCAAAGGTTCACAAACCCCAAATAAACAGCATCTGGCCTCAGCATGACCCGTGCCTCTTACTAAGCGGCCCTAAGCCTGGCACTAATGGCAACCATCTACAGATCACTTTGTACCTCATACCACGTGGCCCTGGGCTGGGCACAGGCAGCAGCAGACCTAGATCTTCACCAGAGCCCCTACTAAGAGGCCCCAGAACCAAGACCCCTGGTGGCCAGCTTCAGAACACACCTGAGCACCACCAGCCACTTCCACAAATGACACATCCAAAGGGCAGACTAGGCAGGCACCAGAGTCCCACTAAAGTGAATCGTGCTCCATGGGGTCAGCACCTGCACAACAGCCCCTCCACTTACTCACAACCAATCAGCCCAAGTGTCAATCCCTCCCAGTGATATGTCAACAGCAATCAAGGCTCAACTACAACAGGAGGCCAAACACAACCCCTTGAGCACCCGGATGAGGTAACCAGGGAGACTGCGCCACTGAGCCCCACAGGACACCTACTACATAAGGACACACTACCAAGACCAGGAGACATAGCAAATCTACTTAATACATAGAAACAAACACAAGAAGGCAGCCAATATGAGGAGACAAAGAAACATGTCCCAAATGAAAGAAAAGAACAAAATTCCAGAAAAGAAAAGTAAAACAAAATGGAGAAAAGCAATCTCCCAGATTCAGAGCTCAAAACACAGGTTATAGGGATGCTCCATGAACTTAGAGGAAGAATAGATGAACTTAGTGAGAACTTCAACAAAGAGATAGGAAACATAAAAATAGAGATAGAAAACAAAACAAAGAATCAGTCAGAAAAGAAGAATACATTAGAGGGGCTCAACAGTAGATTAAATGATGCAGAGGACTGAATCAGCGATTTGGAAGACAAGGTAGCAGAAAACACCTTCAGAACAGCAAAATAAGTAAATAAGTAAATAAATAAAATAAAATAAAAATTGAAGATAGTTTAAGGGGCTTCTGGGACATCAAGTGTACCAACATCTGTATCATAGGCGTACCAGAAGAAGAGAGAATGCAAAGGATTGAAAAACCTATTTGAAGAAATCATGACTGAAAACTTCCCTAACCTGGCAAAGGAAATAGACATACAAGCCCAGGAAGTGCAGAAAGTCCCAAACAAGGTGAACCCAAAGAGGCCCACACCAAGACACATCATAATTAAAATGCCAAAGGTTAAAGACAGAGAAAGAATCTTAAAAGCAGCAAGAGAAGAGCGATTTGTTACTTACAAGGGCGATCCCATAAGCCTATCAGCTGATTTCTCAACAGAGACTTTGCAGGCCAGAAGAAATTGTCAGGAAATATTCAAAGTGATGAAAAGTGAGGAACTACAACCAAGACTACTCTACCCAGCAAAGCTATCATTTAGAATTGAAGGACAGAGAAAGAGTTTCCCAGACAAGAAAAAGCTAAAGGAGTTCATCACCACCAAACCAGTATTACAAGGATGTTTCAGGGACTTATTTAAGACAAAAAAAAAAAAAAAGTCAAATCAACTATATAAATAATAAAATGGCAATAACTACGTATCTATCAACAATTACTTTAAATGTAAATGAAGTAAATGTTCCAATCAGAAGACATAGGGGGGCTGAATGGATAAGAAAACAAAATAAGACCCACACTGACAGAAAGTGAAGGAATGGAAAAATATGTTTCATGTACATGGAAACAAACAAACAAAAAATCTGGGGTAGCAATACTTATATCAGACAAAGCAAACTTTAAAACAAAGGCTATAACAAGAAACAAGGAAGGACCCAGCAATCCCACTTCTGGGCATTTATCTGAAGAAACCCAAAACACTAATTCAAAACGACATATGCACCCCTATGTTCATTACAGTATTATTTACAATAACCAAGATATGGAAGCAGTCTAAGTGTCCATCAATAGATGAATGAATAAAGAAGATGTGGTGCATATATACAATGGAATAATAGCCATAAAAAGTGTGAAATCTTGCCATTTGTGAAAACATGGATGGACCTAGAGGATATTATACTAAGTGAAGTAAGTCAGACAGAGAAAGACAAATACTATATGATTTCACTTACATGTAGCATATAGAAAACAAAATAAATGAAGAAACAAAACAGAAACAAACTCATAGACAGAGAACATTTTGATGGTTTTCAGATGGGAGGGGGATTGGGAAAAATGGGTGAAAAAAGGGAAAGGATTCAGTTGTACAAATTGCCAGTTATAAAAACAGTCATGGGGGGTGTAAAGTACATCATAGAGAATATAGTCAATAATATTGTAATGACTATGTAGGGTGTCAGATGAGTAACATTTATATAGTCATATAGTTATATAAATGCCTAATCACTAGGCTGTACACCCAATACTAATATAATATGGTATGTCAACTGTAATTGAAAAATAAAAACATTATTTAAAAATGAAATAAAATTACAGATTAAAAAAATACATCAGTGCCTAGCATGGTTCTTGCAATGAAAATCCTTCCATAAGTGTTTGGGGATTTGAATATAGTATATACTTGTGTTTGTTTTTTCAAATTCAATGTTCTATAAAAGAAAGCCCAAAACTAATACTGAAGTATTCCATGCCTCTGGAGTGAAAGATGCAGTATCAACCAGTTGTCAATTCTCTCTAAATCAGTTAATAAATGAAACAGAACACAATCAAAAACGGTTTTACCTAAACTTGAAAGTATATTTTAAAATTCAGTAGAGGAAAATATATAATGTTGAAGAAAAATATACAGTGAGTGGGGGCAGGCAAGATGAGCTTTCCTTACCCGATATCAAGTCAGTTAACACGACTAGGAATAAGCTTATATACCAATGAAGAGAAAACTCAGCGATAGATCCATGCATATTTGCAAGCATAAGCTATGATGGAGGCAGCATTATAAATCAACGGGGAAAGGAAACATTGGTAGTTCACCTGGAAAAAAGTAAAACTGCAATAGGTCCCTATCTCACACCAAAATAAAATATTTAGGTGCAATTCATCTCTGAAAATTATCCTATTTGCTATTATTAAAGATTCATTGAGATTTCCAAGTGGACTATGCTTACATGAATTATACATTGTTAATATAATGTTCCTACCCAATGGAAATCAAATGGAATAGAAATGATGATTTTTAAGGACTTATTTTACAGATGCCCATACAACAGGGTACATAAAACACATATTTTTCTTCTTTAAAGTATTGAATCAAGCCAGAACTCACTGTGGCTTTATGAAAGTCAAACCTTTAGAACTGAGGTGCAGGGCAATAAGTAAATGCAGGGACTCAGTTACAATGCAAGTACTTCTAAAGACTTCTTTGAAGCTGACTCCATAGAGCAGAGCAGAAACCAAAATCCAGCTGCACACTGAGTGCTGCAGTGCACTTGTACACAACACTTCTGACTCCTCCGTCGGGGCTGTCGTTAACTGAGGCAAAGCTGTTTCATCCTCACTCACCTAGAACTAAGCTGGATACCCTCAGGGTCGCCCCATGCACCAGTCAGAGCCTCAGCAAGGAGATAGCTCTCTCTGGATGTTGCAGGGTTTGCTTACACTTCTGTAGTTTGGAGCCTGTGGTAGCATTTCCTACACCCCCCCACCCCCCGACTTCCAGAGAGGACAAAACCCCCAAACTGGGCTTTGAAAGGGAAAGGACCTTTCACACATGTTCCAGATCACATATGTCCCAGACTATCTCTCAAGCTAGTCAATGTCCTGCTTGAGATTTGTTTCACCGTGTTTTCTAGCTCTCCTATCTTGGATTCGCCTGTTTGATCCTGCAGTGATCTCATAACACGGATGTGGTCGTGCTATGATCATTTTTATTAGTGTATAGAGCTGCCATAACAAAATGCCACAGACTGGGTGACTTAAGTAACAGAACTTTATTTTCTTATAGTTCTGGGGCTGGAAGTCCAAGATCAAAGTGACAGCAGAACTGGTTTCCTGAGGCCTCTCTCTCCTTGGCTTGCAGATGGCAGCCCCCTCGCTGCTTTGCCTCTTCACATGGTCACCTCTCTGTGCACACACAACCTTGGTATCTCTGTGTGTTCCAACTGCCCCTTCTTGTAAGGACACCAGTCAGGCTGGCCTCATTTTAACTTAATCATCTTGTTAAAGACCCTCTCTCCAAATACAGTCATATTCTGAGGTTCAGAGGGTTAGGGCTTCAACATATGAATTTTAGGGGGACACAATTCAGCCCATAATACCATGTATGTGATGACTAATTTGGCAAATATGTGTAAGCAGCTGTGCTGTGAGGCAAGGAGAGACAGCAGGTGGGAAGTGAAAGAGAAGGGATCTCTCAACCTATGAAGAACTCCCATGGCCCTCGGAACATAAAACCCTGATTTCCTTTGTTGAAAACTATTCATTTTGATTAGGTACTTTCTTAAACTCTTCATTTCACATAGAGATGGATTTATGTAAAGAATTTCATCAAAAGAGATAACTAGAGAGGTAATGCCGATCCATTAAATGTCTTTAACAGCTCCTGCACAATATCCAGTCTCTTCTCCTTCTGAGCAGCTACAGTTCTCAATATGCCGTCCCTGTGTGCAAAACACGTGCAGGGCCTAGTGATAAATGCGCAGAAAGCAAGAGTACAGGGAGAGGAATAGAGACATAGGGGAAACGGGAAAGCAGTGACTTGAGACTTTAAGGGAGAAGCGTAGTACAGAAAAATAAACACACTATGAGGAGTACTGCAAAGGTGCCTGCTGCTCTGAATGAAACCCGCAGGTAGGGCCAACCCAATGAACTTCCGCTGTGAAAAAGAGCTAACAGGAAGGAAAAAGAAGTATAACGATTTTATAAAACTCAGTGATTCCTTTTTGAAATGAGATGTAATTCTCTTAAAAGGACTCGGGAGACGAAGAGAGCACAGAGTGACCAGTGGAGACAGCACTGCAGCAACGCCCAACTGGGGGCAGCGGAAGTTGTGCCCTTGCTGGGTCACATGGAGAGTGGGCTTTTCAGGCCAAAGGGACAATATACCCAAAGCACTGAACCTGAGATTAGCAAAGGACGCTACAGTCCTAGAGTCTGGTGTTCAAAGTCTATTCCATGCCTAAATAAATATATTTTAAAGAGCTGTGGCCAAAGATGGGATTTTGTAATTACATATTGATTTGTATTGGATTTCTTGGTCGGCTGCAGTTTGGAATCTGTCCAGGATGACTTCCCTGCCAATGTCCAGGTAGCTTAACACAATTTCAAAGTACGTCTGAATATACATTTGCAACAGATGAGATTATTAAATGCTCGGTGCAAACAGTGATCCCTAGATGTGTTACTACCCACCAGGAGACAAAGCACATCTGCCTGTGTGCCACTCTCATTCCAAGCAATATTTACATCCTTCCAGTTACTCATTTCAAGACTGCAGGATATGGAATTCCATTGCTCTTTTAAGATGAATGCAAAAAATAGTTGATCATTTCTGGATTTTCCAATTAACTCGTTCTCAGAATAATTTATTTTTAGCATGAAGAACAGACATAGTTCGTGGTCTATAGATAGTTGCATTTACATATCAGTCATATTTCTTAGCATGGTACCAATATTTTTTTTCCAAGTAGGAACCATTAAAAAAAAAGGGTTTATACTTTTAAAGCCTAGAATTGTAGAACTTTTCAGAACCGTCAGGACTGTATAGTCCAGCCTTCTTTTTTAGGAAACTGAGGCACAGATACGTAAAATGACTTGTTAATCAGAGGCAGAGCTGAAGAAAAAGGCAGGAGAAGAGGAAGAGGAGAGATTGCAGTTACTGTGGACATCGGCTGAGTGTTCCAGTCTGTGCTTGTGCACTTCCTCACACACACATACACACACACCATATACACACCACACACACACCTCACACACACACACCACACACACACACCACACACACACATACACCTCACACAGACCTCACACACACCACACACACACCTCACACACACACACCACACACAGACCTCACACACACCACACACACACCTCACATACACACACACCACACACACACACCACACACACACACCACACACCACACATACACACACCACATACACACACACACACACACACACACACACACACCTCACAGTGTCCTTGTCATGTCCTAGGACAGTGAGGCTGAGCCTGAGAGGTTAGGAAACTTGCCCACTGTCACTCTAAGTGACTGATTTAAACCCAACTCTGAATGATACCACACACCAGCCCTTTCCCACTTCCCTACACTTTCAAAGAAAATAAACAGAACCAAGTTACATCATTAAGCTCACAACTGATATTTATAATGGCATTATACAAAATTAGATTCGATAGCGTCTCAAAACTTTGGGTTAATTTCCTACTATTCAATCTCTGGATTGTTACTGTTTTCTACTTTGGCAGTAGAACTGACATTTAGTTACGAAAGTATGAATTAAGTCATGTTTGAGTGTGAATCAAGTGAAATCCTGGCTGTCTGACCTTAATTAACTGGTGATGAAAAATTCCATAATCCTTTGAGTGTTTTTATTTTGAATGCACTTATTTGAATGCAAATGCAATGCAGTGGGCTTTAGCAAGTCTTACCTGAACAGGAAATGTACTGACTATGTGCTACATACCCATCACCTAATGCTCATGGTGAGAGAGACCTGAAAAGGTACAGAATCATCCAGTAACTGATTCAAACCCAAGACTATCTGATATCAGAAACCAAGCCAAGGAAGTATGGAATGTATGTGTAAAACATATTAAGCTTATTTCAATGTTCTTCAAACTTCAAGCTTCTTAGAACCTTGCATTTATTTCACAGCACTTACAGTCTAGTTGGAAATGTTGCATCAAACTAAGCATTGGTGCTCAATTCCTATGATCGCATTAAATTAGAAATAGTTTTATTTGGCAGAAAGAAAAAATAGTCTATATTTATTTGATACATTTGGTTAATTACTCATCTCCAAGTAAACTCGCTACTAAACACCACTGGACCTGTGGTCTAGGCTGATGAGACCTGATGTTTCACACCTGTGACTCAAAGTGCTGTGAACGCAAAAGTCATCCTTAAATCCCCGTACAGTAAACCAGAATTGCATGAGTGACCAGGTAAGTGTGCGACCAACTACCATTGCCATACGAACAGCTCAAAGGGCACAGACCGTTACTACCGGTAGCAGCCCAGTGGCATAACATAGTTTTCAAAAGGCAGCAAGCAACATTCATTGGCAGGCTTTTTGTGTCTTTCTGCTTATATGGAACGCACAAGGTTAGAGTCCAAGGTTAAAGCTGTTTTTCCTTAATAATACTGAATTTTCTTTCTGATCACTTTGAAAATCTAATTGTGCCCTTGGGTCACCGTCAGTAGAATGGAAACTGGGAAGGGAATGGGCTGCTTTTGTTTTTATGTCATTACGTGCATAACTAGGCAGTGTTTTTAAAAAGAGAGCCACAAGGTTCCGTGTACAATAACCTTGTGACCCTGTGCAGTTCTGTCATCCAAAGTCATGTACAGACAAACCTGGTTATTATTCTTTTTTAATCTCAGATAGCCTTTTCTTGGTTGCCAAGGGTGTATTCAGTAAAGCAAATCTACTTCCTTCAGTATTTTAAATCCCATTTGTATCCTGGCAAAAAGAAAAAAAAAAAAAGAAAAAGAAATACGTTTCCTGAAGAAAAGGAGCCATGTCTTAAAAAAGGAAGTTGAAGCCTTTAAGCTTGAGATAAGTCTTTTCAAAACGAGAAAAGAACTTTTGGCGTGAGCTAAGTGCATCCTACACCAATGGAAACTGTAGACCTGTCCTTTACTTCATGGCTATCACGATACAGATTATAAAATATACTGGTCCGACAGCCACCAGCTCCACAGAGGGTAGACGTAGCTTCAGAGAGTGACCTTGTTGGGGGCGGAGCGGGGCAAAAGCGATGGAATTTTAGACTTGGGGGTTTGTGGAGATACTTTCTATCGATACTTTCTTTCGTCACTATCCCTTGAACCTCAACTCAGGGAGGGCACGTTATGATTATTCATTCAGACGTAGGTTGAGGGGAACCCTATTTTACTGGATGAGACATATGAAGTCAAGTCATTACAGTTTGTGAAACGGGACCAAGTGAAGTGAGGCCCATAAAAAGGCTGACATAACAGCCACAGGGTTATCTCACCTTTCCTGCTCTCTTAGTTCACTACCCTCCTTTGAAAATCTATTTCCAGTTTTTAAGAGGTACAAGTCATACACCTATTGTACTTTCCTCCTGTTTAATGAAGAGATCACTAAATTAACGAGAGTGGCAACTTCAATCTTCACTTGGAAAACATTTTGTTTCATGAAACACCCTGACGTTTACAGCAAAACGCAAGCAAACCAGCCAGTTGACATTTATGGAAGGCGTACTGTATGTCAGGCTTTGGTCAGGTTGTAGGGAGACAGCAGCTGAAACAGACCACAAAGAGAACCTGGCCAAATGGAGCAAAGCATTGATCAGGAAAGACAGATACTAAAAAAGTGCAGGGTGATTTGGTCTCTGGCAAGAAGTAGAGGTGTGACAGGGCATATGACAGGGAGACCTAACCCGATCTGGGTACTGGGGAGGATTTCCTGATAAAGAGACATTCAAGTGGAGATCTAAAGAAAGAACAGTTTTTAAGTGGGTGCAGAAGGGGTAGAGAAAGACAGCTGAGGGGAAAGTGGTATATACTTGAGAAATGGAGACAAATCTAATGTAGCAGGAAAAAGTAAGGGATTGGCGGGGAGGGGTCGGTGGTAAGTAGCAGATCACACAAGGCCTGGTAGGGAAATCTAGAATTTATTGCTGGGGCAACTAGAAACCATGGAGGGTTCTAAGTGGAGGAGCCAGATAATCCGATTGTTATCATTTGTGCTGGTTTTAGGTCTGGCTGCAGTTGGGATAGAACTGGAGACTCTGGTTTCTTTCTGATAAATCTAAATAAAGAAGTGACCATGCATCTGTACCACACCCCCTCTACCCCCTTTTTGAATTAAAAACAATCCCTAATTATGTAGTGGGGTGCTCTGAGTAGCAGGATGTAGGTACCAAACTGTTATTCAAAAACCAGACATTAATAAACTTTCTGTGGTGAAGGGAAGGTGTTACAAGTCCTATTGGGGCAAAAGCATTCTTTAGTGCAGGAAGGAGCATTCTAGCCACGCAAATGTCAGCGGGATGCCTGCTGTGCTTGGGTAGCTCTCCACTCCAGTGAGGTAATCTAAAAGCAAACACTTTAGATGTTAAGTGTCCCTCTTGCTAACTTAAAAGGCAGTTCCACTGTGAAAAAGGCCCATGTTTATGGAAAATTTTTTTTCTGTTTCTCACAGAATTCTACATTTTTGTGGAGAATTCATTTGCCAGCCCAGCTGCAGCTGGAGGGGCAGAGTAGACGCAGCGCCTCCAGTGAGGGGCTACTCAGTGATGCTCAGTGACGCTCCCAGGGAGGAGGCTACTGCTGTGGTCTGGGAAAGAAGCCATGGAGGCTGGGAGTGGAGTGGTGAAGAGTCCATCTGCGAGACATGGTGGGGCAGAAATCACAGGACTTGGTGATTCCCAGGGCGTGACGTTTGGAAGGGAGGGGCTCTCAGGGGACGCTGGAGCATCTGCTTAGGCAGTGGTGCCATTTACTGAGCTGTGGGACTTCAGAGAAGTCACGGGGTGTGGAGGAGAGTGGATACATTCGGATGTACTGAGTGGTCACCAAGTGTAGATGGAGGTAAAGACGTGGATAAGGAAGTCTGGAGGTCAGAAGAAAAGACAGGAGCAAGAGAGTTCAGTTTGGGAGTTCCGTTTGGGCTATTTCAATAGAAGGTCCCTGCTTCTACCGTGGGCCCCAACAGTCTTTTGCTCAAAACCCTCCACTGGCCTCTAATTTCACTCACAGTAAAGCAAGGTCCTTACTGGGGCTGGATGACACCACATGACCCCTCTGACCTCTCCTAACCCAGGCCACCTCTCTGTCCTCATGTCCACCTCTCCCCTACAGGGCACACTGTGCTCCAGCCGCTCTGGCTTTCTGGCTGTTCCCCAAATGTACCAAGTGCCCCTCACCTCAGGGTCTCTGCACTTGCTGTTCCCTTTGCCTAATTGGTCTCCTAGACATTCTACATACACAGACCACTACCTCACTTCCTGAGGTTTCTAGTTAGGTATCGGCCAATCGGTGAAGACGTCTCTGAGCGTCCTATTCTAAGTTGCAACATTCATCCATCTCCGTTTCTCTGCTTTCCAAAACTTGTTAAGATCTGTATGATATACGCCCACTTGACATACAGTTCATTATATACAACATAGTATTATATATTATACTTATGCTATACACCACATTTATATTTACTGCACCTCAATCAGCATCTGGAATATTAGATATTAATGTTTATAATTGCCCACCTCGAATGTAACTCCATGAAGCCAGCAACTGAATTTTGTTCACTGCTCTATTCCTACAGCCAAGAAAACTTCCTGGCATGAAACATGCACTTACTAAATCATTTGTTGAATAAAAAACCCCAACATTTCATGATACCGTAGAGAAGTAGAAGGGAAACAGAGGTGTAGGAGGAAAACAAGAAAACACAGTGTCACGGGAACCAGGGAAGAGTGTGCCGACCACAGCGACGACGGCTGACATTTGCTGTTGCTCATTCCTGTGGCAGACATGCTCACCACTCCCACAAACCATCTCCTCCAGACTCACTACAGTCCTAGGAAGAAGGTGCCATCCTCACTTCATAAACAATTCAGAGAACTAACTTTCCCTAGGTCACCATGATGTGTACTAACTGCTAAGAGAGAAATTAACTCCTAAAACCTGTCTACCTAACTGACTCACACAGAGACCACTGGCGACCTTAACAAAAACCTGGGCAGTGTCCAGATCGGAGAGAGTGGGAGGGGGCGGGGGAACTGAGGCCAGGGAGGCAGCTGGCTCTCTCCAAAGCTGGCCTGGGAAGGAGATGCAGAAAGTGCTGGACCTGTGGCTAAAGGGAAAGAGGGTTTTAATTTAGGGGACAAGGAAATAATTTGAATTTCCAAATGCCAACCCTTTTTCAGAGTTTTGGTTAGTATGTATGGAGGAGCAATCAGCAGTGATAGGTATTTGTTTTCCCTGTTTCCTGTTCCAAAGAAATTCAGATTTTGCTGATAAATTTGGTTTAAAAAATCCTTGGCTATGCGTAACATTTGCTTCCTACATCCTACAGAACAGAGAAATCTATGGAAAAGAAAATGTGTAATTGGGTCAACATAACGAAACAAAACGATGACCTACTCCTGGTCTTCTTTGGAAGCTGGCAAATCAGGGCTTTAGAAAAATCAATCAAGCCGTACTATTCTGTGGCAACGTGGAGGAGAGGCCCACACACTGTACGTGGAAGCAGAGAACCTAGCTGGCTGCCCCTCTGGGCCAGCCAGTATTAACTCTGTCACCTTGCACAAGTTCAACTTCAGTGTTTGGATAATATTTACTACGTCTCTCTTGCTTCTGAATGGGATCAGAGGACGTGGGCCCAGTAAAAGTACTTTATACAAATGCAAGGTAACACACATATTTCTTGTGATTGAAGGTATACCTAAAAAGATACTTATTATAATGTACACAGCCTGCAAGCAATCTGTTTGAATGTTACAATCATTTACAAACTGAATCAAGAGAAAAAAACAACAACCCAGTGATTGCTTAACAATTCCACATGTCATATATTTGGAAACATCGGCCTATTTACCTTTGATTCCTACAACCTGTGCTGCTGAATTTACTATGAATCAGGTTAGGCCAGGCCTAAGCTTGAGGCAATGTCTGCCGTCTGAAAATGCTGTGTGACATACTTTCAACTTGCTCTGGATCTGACAATGTAACAATTTGTACCCAAGTCCTGCCACATAGTAAATGCCATACGTTTACTAACCAAAGAAAAACCAGTACAGCCAGTGTAATTATAAACCAGCCAAGCTTCAAGATGCTCCCTTAAACACTTCTGAAATTAGGCATCACTCAGGGCAAGATCACACAGAACGCCAGCCCTGTGCCAATTCCACAACTGTGCCCATTTCTTATGGAGGCATAGATATGGCCCCCTCCATTTAGAGGAACAAAGCCAAGAAAAGAATCCTTTGGGCTTTACTTTTAATTTTTAAATTTGAAGTCATGCAAGCCCTGCCCTTTAGCTATCATGGTACATTACAAATATTGAAAATATTGAACAGGGGTGGAGGTGGTGAATTAAGTGTTAAAGAGACCAAACGCATCAGGCGTTTCGCTTATGTAACATTCTGGGCTCCAAGAACCTCTGAGTGGGAGTGACTCAATCCCATATCCAAGCAGATAACAGCTAAAGTCACCCTCTCAGCACAGTTCTTCCAGGCATCCTCCTGCATCTCTGCAAAAGAAGATGGGCTCTCCTTCCTCACCCTGACTTCTAGGTCCTGAGGGCCTGGGCTGCTCAATGACAGTAACACCCAGACTACAGTCTTCTGGGCTGCCCAGGCCCCTGTGGCTACAGCTAGGAGTGGGCAGGATGGGCTGAGGGCAGAGAAGAGCTTCTGGTGATGCACTCGGGGTTTATAGAAGGGTTAAGAGTCCGTGACTTCAGGAGTAATCCTCGTCGCCTCTTAAGTCTGCAAGGGATTCTTGCCTCCAAGTCAGCCCTGGCTAGGACCATGAGTATCACAAGACAAAACAGAAAGGGCAGTTCTTTACTGGGCACTTGGCACCCAAAACTGAGATATGGACCAGGAGATTAATACGATGGTTGCCCTTTGAGAACCTCTGACCAGTCTTTCCCCTCCTCCATTTCCACAGCTCTCCCCGCCATTCTGCATTACTCACCATTCCAACACGCACCCTCCCTGCAGGTTATGTTCCCACTGGATGGAATGACCCCTCCTCTCTCACGGAAATGCCTCCCTTATGGGCCCTGATCAAATGCTCCCCCTCAAGAAAGTCTTCCTCATTGACTAGAAGCAATATCTCCCTCCTCTTGCCACAAAGAATATTTTGTTTACAACAGAAACAAGAGCTGGTAATATTACTTATTGAGCAGATTCTATGGAATAGGAATTCCTATAAGCAATTTCTAAATTTTATTTAACTTAATCCTCACAATGACTTCCATGCAAACGTTATTATTCCCTTTTACAGATGAGCAAATAGAAGCTGAGAAAGATGAAGTACTTTAGAAGGCAAGTGGGGGCATGAGACGTCATGGGCCAGGCAGTTTGGTAGCAGAGCTCACACTCTACATCTTGTCTTCTATTGCAGTGATTTGTGTGCATGTCCCATCTGCTCTATGAATTTCTGAGGTTGGACATCTTTGGATATCGCCTTATTTGAACTCAGGGCTCAAAGTGGGTGCCTGAACTTGAGCAAAAGTAATCTGGTGTGGTTTTACACATTTCTAGACAGATCATTGTGGCTGATTTTTCCAGGCATGCTGTCCCTGCCTACTCTACCCTTAATCCAGAAAAATGGCTCTAGGACTCATCAAGGATTGCAATTATAACTGGCTTTCCAAAGTGAAGAATCCAAGAGCCAGGCAAGTAGGAGAAATCCGACCCTCGAAACTTTTTGGAAGCATGGACGGGGCCCACAGGATGTGGTACCATTGTGTCCTAAGTTTGGTGATGAGGTACCTGAGACATTAAACCACCTCTGTGAGCATGAGCTTAGAATAGCAAGTCTGGGGGGCCCCTTTCTTTTCAAAGGTTCTTCAGATTCTCTGTCTTTAGTCTCCTGAAGAGTAACAAATCCTTGTTGGAGAATAAGGCAATTTGGTTCAAAGGTTAAAAGCAGATGGACTTTAAAATGAAATGGACTTGGTCTGAATGAGTCCTGTAGGGGAGGAAAAAGTTTTTTCAGCGCTCTAGGGGTCTGAAAAATAAACTGACAAATACATTCACAGGAGAAAAGCATACACATTTATTTAAGTTTCATGTGACACGAGAGCCTTCATAAGGAAATGAAGAGCCCAAGAAGCAGTTAGATTGATGCTAGGTTTGATGACGAGTGGGCAGTCATAGAAAAAACGTGGTAAGACAAAAGCTAAAGGGTAGGAAACCGGAGGAAACTTAGCAAAGCCTGTTGGTTCGGCTTCTTCTCAGCGTCCCTGCGTTTCTCGAGATAAGGACTCTCCTTTCCTCTGGGTATAGGAGGGTTTCACGGCCTGTCTCAGGAGAGAAGGGTGGGAGGAGGTCAGAGTGACCTTCCTGTTTCTGCTGTTATCTCAAACCCCTTCAGCTTAAAATAGTCCATATGCCATGTCGTGGGGTAGCATGTCCTGAACCCCACCAGTCCCAACTCGGTGCCATCTTTGTGATGGGGGACAAGTTACTTAACATTTGTGCCTTAGTCGCGTCACCTGATAATGGAGCCACATCAACACCTATTCATTCCTAAGGTGACCGGGAGGACAGAATGGGGTACTGTGTATAAAGTGCCTAGTACAGTGCACTCAACAAGCGTTAGCTCTCAGTAGTAATGACCACTATTATTAATATGAATTGCTCCTGTTGGCAGTCAGGGCTTATTGCTTGCAGGAGCCACATTTTCATGCATCAGTTAGTGCTATCCTTTTCTGCTCGACAGAGCTGGCAGTGAATGTACACACCCACACCTCTGGACATCGAGAAGAAATGAAGACACATAAACTGTAGAGATCCCGTATGACAATGAAAGCTGCTCAAAATACGGCAGCCCCTGAAATTAGGAGCCTCCCTTCTTTCCCTCCCCAACTGAAACTGCTCCTATGGATGTTGCTCTTGGTTCAACCTGAGACCCCTGAAGTCCTACCATGTTTCCCTGAAAATAAGACCTAACCGGAAAATAAGCCCTAGCATGATTTTTCAGGATGACATCCCCTGAACATAAGCCCTAATGCATCTTTTGGAGCAAAAATTTATCTTAGACCCGGTCTTATTTTAGGGGAAACACGGTACATCCACCTAACCGTTTTCCCTAGCCACACACGTACCTGTCTAATCAATCCTCAGACGTCTGGAACGCAGGGTGTCAGGAGAGAAGACAATTGCAAATATTGGATCTGCTCCAGGCCTGGTCAGAACATTTCCTTCCCTTGACTCCAATGACTGGAGACAACATAGCGTTTAAAACCAGTAAGACCACAAACTCTAGGGCCGAACTGCCTGAGTTTTGAATCCGGGTCCTATACTCACCACTGTGAGAGCCTGGGCCAGTTACTTAACCTCTATGTGCCTCAATCTCTTCATCTGTAAAATGCGATATTGTAAGAATTAAGTGGGTTCATGCTGTTATATCAATGTTATTATTACTGGATGGTCATACGACCCAAACCAAGCCAATAACTCTCAGTCCCAGGACTTTTGCTGGAGATGCATCTGCCAGAATTTCTAAATTGGTAAAACTGAAAGCTGAGAACTGCCAGTATATCTTCCTGAGAATGAAGTGCCCACTCAGGAAAGAGGACTGAGAGATGGTCAGAGCACCTGGGGTCCAAAGCTATTGTGTGCGACTGGAATCTAGTTATGCCTGGCCGTCTGGTGAGGGACTTTTCAATAGCATGGGCCATTAATTCTCCTTCGTTCACTTGAGTCATTTGAATTGTTTCTATCACCTACCAACAAAATAATTCTCACCTAGCTTTATTGAGATATAATTCCTTTACCTACAATTCACCAATTTCAAGTGTACAATTTAATGGTTTTCAGCACATTCATAGAGTTGTGAAACCATCACTGTGATGTAGGAGTTTTGCTCCCAGACGCCACAGAAATGGCTCCGTAGGCATGGGGTAGGAGCAGATCTGCTTCCAGGTCACCACCATTTTGAAACTAGTTAAAGTTGGAATCATCTATTTTTTTATTTGGAAGTGGCTTAACCTTCACACAGTGTAATGGAAAAAGAAATGAACTGGGAATCAGGATCCCAGGTCTCTGTTGTGGGAAATCAGGAAATCCCTATGATGCCTGAGGTATCCATAATTCTACAGTTTAGTCAAATCTCTCACTTGTCATATAAAAGTGAGAGCCAGAGACGCTAAGCCAACTGCCCAAGCTGACGGAGGTACTTCCTGTTGGATACATTCAAGAATACTGCGGTTTTCTGTGTTGTTAGCTCTAGGCTGTTCTTACTCTTCCTGTAGGATTTCATTCCCAAGATCCAAGTCAATCTGTTAATATGCTTGGAGGTTAAAAGAATTTTTATAAAAATCGTCATTCATTCATTCATTCATTCATTCATTCATTCATTCAAGAAATACACTGGGATTGTGGTTAGTCCCTATATTTAATGTTTAATTCCAGTGTGTTTCTCTTCAGATAAAATAGTGTTCTGACTACAACCTAGAGGTAAAGTAATATATTTTCCTTAAATCAGAATATAGTAAGGGGTTTCAAAAATATTCTATGGTGCTTAGTGCATTAAGTGATAATAGATTGGTGAGTTTCTACATACATGTGTGCAATAATCTTGGGGGGCAGGACCGGGAGGATTAATTACAAAGAAGTGCTGCTGGGGATAAGGACGGATGACAATTAAGGGAATAATTAAACTCTTCATCTAATAAAAATAAATAGATTTGATAACCAAACTTGAAATTTAGACTAATTTCACATCTAACAGCCCTTGAGGCTTCAGAGGGTTTAGCAAAAATATTAAAAAAACAACACTTCAGCTATTACTAATTACAAATCTGTGTATCTGGGCACACAAGGACTCTCTATACAGGCTTTGGAAATGTTTAGAAACACACTTCCTGAAAGAACACGAGAGATTTGGAACTGGCCAACAAAATGTAATAGAGCCGGGGGGCAGGATGCATTGTACCCAGTCATCATTAAGGACGGAAAGGCATTTGCTTTACCTGGGATTTCCTGTGAAAACACAGTGAGAACACCCAGAGAAACAGCAGCAGCAGGGAGATTATCTGCGGTCATCATTGTTTTTAAGGCGTGTTTTTTCCTTTGTGAATCTAGACAAAGTAAGTTGCATCCTATCAAAGAGTGTTGGCTGTTTTATTTAAATTACAAGCAAGAGGTGGTAGAATGCTTAAACCGAGCTTAAGGTGAGGTCCTTGCATGGAATTCAAGGGGAGAATAGTGAAAAAGAGAACAAAAACGTCCATAATGCCACTATCCTAATACAACTACTATGGGGACGTTGATGCATTTCCATTTACTTTTCTAAGTTTTCATTGTTTACAGTTGCAGTGGGAGGAGACCAAGTTGCAGGATGTCCTGGAAAGACTCCCTTCCACCAAACCCTCCCTCCCAACACGCGTATGTTTGCAGTCTTCAAAACCAGCAAGACCCTGCCATCACGCCCTTTACCCCACCGAGGTCTGTAAGGCCGGAATCTCCAGGGATGCAGGCAGGCAAACATCGTCACCGGGCTGCCACCCCCACACAGTGCTGACAGCCCGATGTCCCAAGCCCTCCCACTCTGTCCTCAGAACCCACAGTCTGTCACCAGTGAAGTCCTCTCTATCCTCAAACTTCAAACATTTTCTTCACTTTCTTGTTCTAATTGAAACCTGGGTCTTCCTGCAGACACTGCTTCCTCTGTTTTCTCTCCCACTCCCTTTGTGCCATGGGCCCTGAATTCACCTCCACAGGTGCTCTCCTTGCTCCTCCGTGTCAGTGACCTTCCTTTCTCTCTACACTTGCCACCTTTTAACAGTTGTTGGCATTAGACATTACACGGGCAACCCCCTCCTTGCTGCAGTTATCAACAGAAACCCCCAAACGGTCACTCTCCTCATTCCTTGAAGATTTTAGCCCCTGACGCAGTTACCTTTCCCAACATTACTCACTCATACATACCTGGTGATTTCAAAACCCACAGAGGAACCTCCCAATACCCCCACCCTTATGTTCCTCGACCATTTTTCCATCAAGTATCTTGTTCTCCACTCTACTTCAGCTTTCCCCAGTCACACTCTAGACCAGGGGTGTCCAAACTGCGGCCCGCGGGCCAACTGAGGCCCGCAATCCATTTTTAATTGGCCCACAGCAAATTCCAAAAATATATTTAGTTTACTTAAATAAACCAGGTGAGGCAATACGTACTTCACCTCGAGTGAGTGGCCCGGCTGTTTGTGCATTTTACCGCATATGGCCCTTGGTGAAAAACGTTGAAAAAAGTTTGAACACCCCTGCTCTAGACCATGTCACTGCCTCCATCATCCACTGCAAGCATCCCAACCACAGCTTTGATTTCCATCTTACTCCCGTTAATACCCTCCCAATCCAAGTAGCTTGACATGCATTGATCCTACCATCTTTTCACTAGTTTCAATATCCCCCTTAGCTTCACTTCTCAAGCAGCTCATCGTCGTTCACTTACTTATAGCGCCCACTCCCCTCCCTCTCCTGCCCTTCACAATCCGCACCCAGCAAACCCTCCACCTGGGTTACATCTGATCCTCCCCTTACTCGGTTCCTGCCCCCGTGCAGCTGATCTCACCTTAGATTCACGATCAGAAACCAGGATCGTGATCTGGTAATCCTACCCTGCTTTCCTGGCCCATTTACTTTCCCTCCCTCCTAGGTGGTTCTAATCGCTATTCTCTCTCCTCAAACCTCCAATACCACCTCCTCCTCCATCCTTGCTCTTGGCTCACAATTGCGCTTTCTACTTCTCTGAAAAAAAATGGAAGGCATCAGACGAGAACTCCCACCGGCTCTCACCCCACATCGACCCACTACCTGCACCGGTGCTTGCCCTCCTCTTGCCCTCGACGAACCGTCTGTGATCCTGAGGCCAGTCCATCGGTCTCCTGTGCTCTACGTCCCATCCCCTTCCCTCTTCGAGGGCATCATGCCAGCAGTTCTCCCCTCTCCTGCAGCATCATATTTTCTCTCTCCATGGGTCGTTTCCAAGGCACACAAACACGCTGTTATTTTCCCAGTCCTTAAAAATCCCTCTCTTGACCCCATTAACCCCTGTAAAACAAAGTCAGATGTTGTCACTCATGCTCAAAACCGTTCATGGCTCTCCTCTCACTCAGACAGAGGCAGAATTCTTTACAAAGACCCATCGTTGGACCGAACCTCTGACTTTACCCTCTGTGCCTCAGCCAGGCTGGTGGCTTCACTCGTCCTAGCACACCAGACATGCTCTTAGGGCGTTCGTACGTGCTGTTCCCTCTGACGGGAATGCTCTCCCTCAAGACATCTGCTAATTCCCTCACTTCACATGTCAATCAAATGTCAGCGAGACATCCCTCAGCCTTCCTATGTAAGGAAGGCTGCATTGCAAGCATACTCCGGTACTCAGTACCTCTCTCCCCAGCTTTATTTTTCTTTTTAGCACATATCACCTTCTAACATTCCATATAATGTACTGACTTCTTGGATTTATTGACTGTTTCCCCGAGTCATTCAAAGAACTAGAATATATGTGCCTTAAGAGCAAGATTTTTTTTTGGTCTCCTTTGTTTACTGCCAAGTGTATCCCAGCACTGACGTGTTTGGCACATAGTAGATGCTCAATAAATATCAGTTGAATGAATGAATGATTAAAATTAAAGACAGACACAGTGTCTTACAATTTTGAAATTTCCACAACCATGTTTCTTTATGATTCTTCCATGGCGTCTGCATTAAGAATTATCTGAATTAAACGTGTGGACCTTCGTTTCATCAGGTTCTACTGTAAACATGTCTTTGTCTTTGAAATAGAATTTCACTTCAGAATGAAGCCAAATCCTGGAGTGCCAGCAACGGTTCACTGAGTCGCTCTTCTTGCTTTCATTTTAGTTTATACCAAGTTTGGTTTGGAGAGGGGAGGCCATCTTGGGGAGGGAGCGGAGAAGATCTTGGGAAGACTTCAGAAGGAGGATTTGGCCAGAGAAAGCATCTTTCAGGCTTAGACCTGAAACCCATTCAGAGGCTCAGGGGAGGAAACGGGCTGGAGAGAGCAGGTGGGATTGCACACGTCTCCTGAGACTGTGGTTCTCTGTTCAGAAGGACGCTGGCCCAACGCAGCTTCCAAGAATCAGAAAAAGTGGCACTTCACAATGGAAATCAAGATTTTAGTCATGAAAGAAAGTAAAAATAAAAGCAAAACCACAACAGGACAGAGGTTCCAAAACAGCAGGAAGACAGCAGCTCTGGAGTTGAAAGACCTTGGCTGAGGCCGGCTCCACACGTCCCAGGCCTGGGACACAGTTCTCGGGGTGGCCGAAGCCCCAAGCCCTGTCCCGCCAAGGGGAGGGACTTGATGGGTGTTGGCTGCTCCTCCAACCCAGCTGCCACTGTGTCCCCAGAGCCCAGCACAACAAACAAAGAGGACGCTCAAGAAACATCACTTTAATGATCAAACACGTAATTTAGGAGGAGTAACTTCTCAAACCGAGCTGCCTCTACCGTCATGCCAGACTTCACAGAATTGCCTTGTTTTTTCCTCATTTAACTGCATCCTCTCACCCTCTGCTTAACCCACTGCCGAAATCATCTACCCACTTGTTGTTTGTGTCCCCACTCCACAATGGAGCCGGCGCCTGCTACGTCAATCCCTGAGCTGCCAAACATTAATTTCCATTTAAAAACATAGTGTTTTAGCAGAGAAACAGACCAAGGAGGCTCTGTGCAGACTCTAGCCTCCATTTATTACACCAGGCTGACAGGTTTTTTAGCAGGTTCTTGTTTTTCTCCTCTGGAGGAAAGCTTGTTTCCATAGAAGGATTTCCCCCCTTTGTGCTCATTCTTTGTTCACAGGTTTAGTGTTTACTTTTGCTTTTTTAATCTTTGCATAACCCTTTCTGTTTCAAGAATCTGAAGAGACTCTGGACTGGAATCCCTCACCCTTCCCTGAAAACGTCTCTGGTTCATGCCAATCGTGGCCGACACATATCCCTAGTTTTCCTTTCACACCACAAAGATGTAAAAGGATGCTGGTAAATCATCAGGACAAACCTCAGATAACCTGGTATTTGTTGACGGGGTATTTTTCAAGTGTTCAGCCAAGACTTTGTGCCACAATCAGTTTGTTTCAACGGAGTTCCTGGAGAGAGGGTTCCAGACCACTATGAGCTATGTGACCACTGACCTATTTGGAAGTCCAGCCAGATGAACGAGGTGAAGGGTCTCCTTGCTTGGAAGGCAAGAAAGCCCCAGTGCTCAGAGAACAGCTGTGCCCACTGAAGCGCGTGGCAGGCCTCCATTACCGGCTCATAAGCAATAGGAGAAGGGGGGTAGGGAACTGCTTGGAATACACTGGAGCAGCAAAAGGAGTGACACCGTGAGGGCATCCCCGGCAGAATATCATCTCCATGAATGAAGGTGGGGCCTCTTCTTGTTTTGTTCACTATGTCCTCTGTACCTAGCTGTGTGCACAGGTCATGACTGCTGTTCAGGAAGTATGTGTGGAATGAATGAATGAATGAATGAGGTAGGAGGACAGGGTGCCCCAAGAATCCTCGTGAATAAAAACAGTTTTGGAAGGAGTTAAACCTGCTGTTGTCATGTTTAATTTTACTAGAAAATATCTATAATTCTACCAAAACACCAGGTCGGTGTGGCCTGGAGAATAAAATACAAGTCACCAAAGCTGGCTAGCTATTGACTGCTTGACTGATTGCCATATATGACAAACCAAAAAAGGGGGCTTGCGGTAAAAACTATGGTGCCTTGTGTGCCAAATATGATGCTAGGTAGGAAATAAGAAACTAAGATAATGACTCCTGTGTAGAGAGCTACACTTATGTGAGTTATTATGCATGTGTACATACAGCTATATATACAAAAGCTCCGACAATTAAGTTCATGAACTTCCTACTGTACACTTACACGGACTTAATTGTCCAAATTTTTTCGTATACAGTTACAATTTATTGAGCACTTGCCTCTTACCAGACACTATTTAATTCTTTTAATACCACTAAGATTTCATAGCATTATTTCCATTTACAGATGCAAAAAAAAAACAATGGCTGAATATAAGGCAACCTTGAAAATAAGGTGATTCTTCCTTTTCCCAATGGAAAAAAAAATTCTCCTTTCCAAAGATTTTTTGTTAAACTGAATAAAAAAGTGTTTAGAAATGACAGTACAAACATCTCTTACATGCACTGTTCAAAATAAGGAAACTATGAAGATCAGTGGCTTAATTTTTACTTTGCCTCCCAGAAAAGGAGACAGAAATAAATTTTTGAGGACCCCTTTCTTGACAAAACAATTAAAACTATCTATCTCTATCATCTTGGGAAGTTAGTTACCAATTTGAATAATGTTACCCCTGACAAGTAATTAACATGTAATGTTATTTCCATAGGAGGTAATATTAGATTTTAGAAAGTCTGTATGTCTGAAAGTGGGCTTCTCAGAGACAACTCTAAAAAGATATTTAATAAGGTTACTAAAAACAGTGAAATTTTATTATGGGAATGTTTTCAAGTCTTCAACTTTATCTAAGACCTTTCTCACCAATGGCTTTACAGTTTAGCAGCCAGTCTCTGCTTACATCAACATACTCAGAGGCCTGGAGTTTTTAAATCAGCAACCGCTAAAAAAGGAAAACTGCAGTTTCAGGCCCCAGATAAGATTTCATTTGCTCAATCTGAACGAGATACACAGATCCTAAATCTAAGGCTAACCCAAAGAGTATGAGAAAAAATGGATTCAAGGAAGCAATGGAAGACCTACAGCATTTTCCTTCCAGGGGTATGAATAATGTGTAATCATATAGCTACTAATATTTATCAATTTGAGTCACATACATTATTTCAAATGCCTTCATCGTCACCAAAGCGCTTTTTGAGTCAACTAACACAGTTTTCTGGAGTCTTTGCTGTGTCTATCTTGTTTCCTCAGTAGAAACACATGTGAATGCTATCCCAGCACCTTTCCCTGTCACGTTTTTTAAATAGCTGCATATTATTACAGAACATACCAGTTCTCAAAACTGAACACTGGATTGTCTCCAAATGCTCAACATTACAAAGAACATTCTTGTGGACAGACCTGTACATATGTTCTCCATGATTTCTACAGGATACAGGTCTAAGGTATGCCTATTCCTAAAGATTTGTATGCATATTGGCAAAGTCCAGAAAGACTGTATCTATGTGTACTCTGTAGTAAAGTAAATGTTTCATTGTGTTTGCCTGGTATTATCATTGCTACCTTTGCCAGGGTTTGGCTGTATCACTCAATACACTTAAACACACACACATACACACACATTATTATTGAAGCTGAAGAATGTTTATACCTCTGGAACACCATCCATATTAAAATACAGAAAATTTCCAACACTTCAGAAGGTTTCATTATGACTCTTCCAAATCAGAACCTCTCTACTCCTCGCCTGGCATAAGGGGTAATAATTTTTTTTTTAATTTCTGTTACCATCAATTAATTTTACCTGTCCCTAAACTTCATACAGGTACTCTTTTTGTGTCTAGCTTCTTTTACCTAATACAGTATCTTTGAGATTCATCCATGTTTTTGCACGCTTTATTAGTTCATTATTTTTAAAAAGTGTTCATTTTTATTGCTGTGAAATATTTCACTGTATGACAGTACCACAATTTATCCATTTCCCTGTTGATGTCCATTTGGGTAATTAGTTTGGGGCTATTAGGAATAGGCAGGTAGAAATACCCTTGTGTGTGTCTTTTGGTGGACATATGCACCCATTTCTCCTGCGTGTACAGCTAGGAGTAAAATCGCTGTTCACGGGGTAGGTTTCCACAGGGCTTTAGTTGAAATTGTCAGTTTCTCAAAATGGTTGAACCAATTTACATTCCCACGAGTAATGTGTGAGAGTTCCAGTTACTCCTCATGGTTACTGATACACTGTCTAAACCATAAGATACTTGGTAGATATGTCATGACAGAGTCTTTCCATGTTCAATTTATATTTCAGTAATTTATTCTGAGTTTCACCTGTAGTACTCAGAGGACAACAACAAAGGAGGGTTTAGACAGTTGACTCAAGTGGTTGTTCCTGGTAGGATTGTCCCACTTGTCATCCTGGTCTGCATGTCTGAGACCATCTAACATACAAAAAGGTCAGAGGAAAATACCTATGACCTTTCGATTCAAGCTATTTATCTCCAAGATGAAACTCTCAGACCTGAGAGTCCGGAATATGCCACAGAATCAACAATGTAAAGTCCAGGGCACTGAAACTCATTATCATGAGACTTCTTATTTCCACGACAAATCTCAAAAGAGGTACAGACTTTGACTAGGTGAAGCCCCACAGGGCCCTGAGAAGGACGTGCTACTACGTTCACTTGATAAAAAGAGTGAACTCAGGTTTTTAACAGGTGTGCCTAATGAGACAGTAAATCAGCCTCCAAGGCGACTTGTGGAAATACTGAGTCCCAGTCTTTGTCCTCCAACGAGCTTTTGCAGAGACTTTTTCCACACGTGCACTAACAAAAAGTCATTCGTAACTGTCTACCTGGTGGCTCCAGCCATCTGTTTAAACAGCTGGAGCCCAGAATGTTTGAACCTGCACAAATACCAAGACTTATAAGAATGGTGCAATCTGCCTCCCATTTCCTGGCCCTGCTGAGGGGTGGCAGCAGCGCTACCTTCCCCCTGCCCCACAGAATCTTCTCTGCGTTCTCTGGGAGCCCAGTCTACATGGACTGCTTTAAGGCCTTCCAGCTGGGCTCGCCCTGGGAAACACAGGCAGGGGGAGCGAGAGAGAGGGAGGCTAGGGTGGGGATGCATTCCTCCAGTTTCCTTCTCTATGGCTCAGTGGGGTCCGCTGCATCCCTTAACCAAAGTCACAGCTCGGGCCAGGGAGCCCCCTCCACACGGCCTCTCGTCCCAGGTTCTGGTAACCACTCCCTTCCTCTTCTGGTCTGGGTATCAGCCCTTCTCTGACCAACCGGAAGTAGCCCTGCACTATATCCTGCGTTGTCTCCACCTCTGTAAGGAGTTTCATTACTAATTCTCATCAAATTAAATGATTTGTGTGTTTCACCTATTTCCTGTTTGCATTTTAGTTGTTATTGTAGTCTTGTCAAAGGCCTAAGATGAAGCCTTCATAATGAATGAAAAGGATACCATTAGAAATATCCTAAGGGACATGTCTAATCTTAGGAGGCCTGCAGAGGGAAGAAGAAAGAATAAATAGGTTTCCCCTACCAACCCTTAAACAAACCACCCACAGAGCTGGCAGTTCCCTCAAATCTGCTGCTATGCAGGACATGGGGGGCGGGGCACAGGGACATGGAGTGAGCACCTATCATGTGCCGGCCTGGTGCAAGAACTTCCAACTACATCACGTCATCACGTACTGTGTAACCTTGAACAGACTTGTAAGCTCCCTGCATCCCTGTTTTTCATCTGTAAAACAGGAACAATAATAGGACCTGCCTTGTAGTGTTACTGAGAGAATAATGAGACAATACATGTAAAGTGCTTCAGACAGGACATAATACATGTTCAATAAATGTTAGCTATTAATAATAATGACGTTGTTGATGACGATAGTTATAAGAAGAAGAAATAACAATCTTCTGAAGCAGATACCATTTCCCCCATTTTAAAGATGAGGAGACTAAAGCCTCATGAGCCATGTCACAAAAAAGAGGCAGAAGAGAAATTAATTTGGGGACTGTTTCTTGATTTTGGGGATAGAAAAGACTATAGCGATCTGTTGATTATGCTTTCAGTGTAAGTATAAATTATTTTATGAACCATAATTTTCAAAAGACAACTAACCTGTCAGTCAACTAAAATATAAATACATGTACATTCATACACAACACACACACACACATACACACACACACACAGAGAAAACTAAAACAAAAACCAGGATGACTTTTAACTTGATATTTTTCTTTTTCGAGTCCTTGATTAATGAAATATTCTGTGCCTACTGAATTCAGGCACTGAATTTATTTGTGCAAAAAGACGTGGTTGCTGCTTTCTCAAAAATCTGTGAAGAGCCACAGCATCAGAGGGCTCCGATCGTCATCTGAGGATAAAGGCGTCCTCAGGGGGTGGTGGGAGCGCTATAATTTTACGACCACATAAGATGGCAAAACACTTATCTAAAAAGTAGCAACATTCTTTAAAGTTGATTGACAGCTTATTGTTCAATACATTTAATTAATCCTAAAGAAGTTTTACTATTTTCCTGTTTCAAAAATTATACACAATATTCATTTACGATCTTAAAACCTTCTGTATAGATACTTTCTTTCTAAACCTATTCAAGACCAAAATAAAACATCTGAGAATCTTCTGTTATTCTTCTTTAAATAAAAATGAACAGTTTTTAAAAAGGAGAAAAATTCACCTGAATCGGGACGCCAAAGCTGTCCCTATTCCACCCTCGCCATGTCACACTCTCCCTCAGTGCCTCCCATGTGCCACGATTCAGTCTACAGAAAGGATGACATCTATGAGGTCCATGTGCCCTCACACTCTTCTCCCCAGATGAGTGACAAAACACAGGCCTCTTTCTATGGTAGTTGACTCTCCAAACGCCTAAGATACTATCCCACGCAGCCACTGACACTCAATCAGGGTTGACTGGTGGGATGAATTTCATTTGTTATCCCTGAAGGGAAACATTAATGCAGATGAACAGAACTGGTTCAACAAAGAATGTGTTCATAGGTCAGGAAATTTGCTGTGTTCACGCCCGTATCTCCAGGACCTAAAACAATGCCTGGTACAGAAGAAGCACTCAGTAACTATTTGTTGAATGAATGAATGAATGAATGAATGAATGCTGTAATCTATAAGAGTCAGTACCATGTCTTCAGGGAATTTAGAGAGAATGAAGATGCACAAAAGGAACATAACAACCCTAATGCAAATTAGCTTAGGATAGGTACCATAAAAGCAAGACAAATTGTGGGTAAAATGAGAAAAGAGAGTTGTCTGAATTAGTCTGAGTAACACTGCATTTAAAAAGAAATATGGTATTGCTTTTAAGCATCTTATCTAGGCTCACAGTCTTCTTAAGCAGATATTCTAATGCACCTGCTTTAATAAGCAGATGAAAATAAGTTATAATTACTAACACCATTTGCCTTAAACTGTTTACAGTTTACGTTGATAAATCTCTTTAGAGTGAGCAAAGGGGCCGTCAGCCCAAACTCTGAGTGGGTCAGTGTGAATGAATGAGATCTTGAATTATTTGAACATGAGCCCCAAGGGCTATCACTTGTCCGTTTCCCACTAAAACCCAACAGAGCCCTTGTACAGAGACTTTTTATTTTTTTTCCTTTGGACCCTATCATGGACATATTTTTAATGTTTCTGTTATAAAAGTTATATACTTAGTCTAAAAAGTTCCCAAAATACCTAAGTTTAATAAGTAAAATGTGGAAGGCAAGCCACTTCCTCTTTCCCCAGTCATCCAACTCCTCCCCACCCAAATGACAACGGGGTCAGCAAACTATGGCCCCTGGGCCAAATCCAGCCTGCAGCTTGTTTTTGTACAGCCTGTGAGCTAAGAATGGATTGCACATTTTTAAATGATTGAAAAAAATCAAAAGAAGAATAATATTTTGTGGCACATGAAGAAATTTAGTTTTCAATATCTATAAATAAAGTATCATTGGCACACAACCATGTTCATTTGTTTACATCCATGGCTGCTTCCACACTCTAGCTGCAAAGTTGAGAAACACCTCTGGTCAAACAGAGTAGACTCTTGTCACCCTTTCTGAAAAAACACTTCTCTTTCTAACTCACTATCTTATCCATCCATCCATCTACATGTTCAACAAATTATTTGACACCAAACTTCCTGTTTGTCTGACGGCCTTTTTTCCGCTCACCTATATTTGTGGCCATGTTAAGTTTTCATAGACCCGCCAACTTTCTATTAGGTATTTCACCACCAGCCATAGCCCTATCAAGTTTCTCATAGGCATTTCACCACCAGCCATGCACTCAAGGGCGTTTCTTCCCCTCCTCGCCAATCTTCTAGGGAATACAGAGCACAAGGAGTACAATTTGGAAAGGGCTCAGGAGAAACGGGAGCAATAAATCCTGTGATTTCCCTTTGCAGTAAAGACACCACCCTGGTAAGCAATCACTCTCCAACTTGGCTGGTCAGATCTGGTGGGACACACCCTATGTAATTGTGCTGTCTGGCTGGGGAAACATTTGCCAAGTACATATCTTGAATGAGTGGGCAGTCTCAAAAATGTTATTAGATTTTATTCTGCCCTTTAGCTAATGGCAGGAACAAAATTTAGACTGCGGTTCTTATACCTAACTTCCAGTGACTCACAGATAAATATAGAATCTGATTTCCCACTGATTTCGTTTCTGCAATTATTTTGATGGCCCTTTATTGAGATTCTACTAGCAAATATGTTTTTTTTTAGAAGATTCCAATTTAGTCAGTAAATCTGTACTAATGTAGGCTGTCTTTGATATTTGCTTTAGTGAAGACAGAGAAAACAATATTTTAGCTACGCAAAAATAATGTCTGGGATGGTTTTCAGGGATGATTTAAAAGTTTTTTGTTTTTTTTCCCCTAGAGGAAGCTTTCCATAAAGGCACTAATATTTTTTAAAACTAAAACTTTTTTGATCTTATATTTGGTTCTAATTTATATTTGTTAAGCAAAGTTCGCAGGTGTTCTGTCACCTACTGCTCCACAATATACCATGCCAAATTTCAGTGGCTTAAAACCACAGTCATTTGTTTTGCTCATGAAATCTGTCTCAGCTCATCTCTGCCCCACGTAGCATTGTCTGGGGTCACTCAACTGAGGCTGGAGGACCCACTGGCAAGATGGCTCACTCACACGGGTGGTAAGTTGGTGCTGGCTGTAGGCTGGGAGCTCAGCTGGGGCTGTCAGCCAGCGTCCTTGGGCTACTGCATAGCTCAAATTCAAGGCAAGGGAATTGCATCCCGCATCTCGGTATGGGGTTGCAAAGAATATATGGCCATCTTTAACTTACCAAAGCACATAAAAGAAATAATGTAAATGTGTCTCTGATCATGTTTTGGATATTAAAGTGGCAGCAAAGAGAAGCCAAGACTAGAATGAGAGTATCTCATGACTGAACCAGCTTTCCTCGGCGGAAGTAAACCCTCGATGTCAAGAGCAGACTGCCCGGGTGTGACCCTCAGCTCTGTCACGGACCAGGCTTTCTGACCATGGACAAAACTGCTTGACCTTTCTATGTCCTAAACGTAAACATGGTTTGTCTGGGGAAATAAAGATTCTGCTTTATAATTAATTTAAATGCTTTTTTTAAAAAAACGGATACATAACATATGCACAGAAAAATACAAAATAATCAGCGCTCTATGAATTTTCACAAACTGAACACACTCATCTGACCAAGAAACAGAATACTGCCAGGACTGGGGACACCACGGGGAGTGGCAGGGACTTTGCAAACAGGAGGGCATGTGTCCCTCTCACAGACAGCAGTCTCCTGCCTCTTGCCAGGGGTTGCTATGTAGAGACAAAGGGAGTGTACAGGCTGAAGAAAACATGGCAGAAGGCCAGACTGAGTCCCCGGGCCCATGTTTGGGACTCTGCAGGAAGGAGTGCCAAAGGGATGGAATGACAGAAGGGGTCAGAAGAACAAGAGGATGTCAGCATAAGAGAGGTCATTTCAGCTGTAGCTAAGCATGGCAGGGATAACGGGCATGGAATTACCTGGGCTCAAGGCTCTGGAAGGAACCTGGGCTTAAAGTTGTCCTAGCACAGGAAGAAGTCTTCCTGATGCTGGGAAAGATTCAGAGACAAACCTGCTACAAAGCCAAGTGCTCCCCTTGCAAATGCCTCACCTATTTTAATCACTAAAGCATCTTAAAGAGCTCCACTCCCATCACCAACTCTACTAATTCACTCTCACTCCTTTTGCTCCTTTCAACAGAGGGAGACTTTTGCTTTCTTTCCTTTCCTCACTGGCTTGTCTTGCTTTTTTGCATATTGCCTTTCTGTGTAGATTTCCTGAGTTTCTCCCTCTTATGAAATGTTTCACAGCACACATACTGATGGAAGATTTCAGCACTTTAAATCCTTTTTGGAAAGAGGCAGATACAAATTAGTGAAATAAAAACGAAATCCTATTCAAAACTCTATGAAATCTGAGGCATCTGGTAGACCTCGTCATATAATCCCAAGCCCTCCTCACCCTGGCTACGGTGCATGGTTTAAGCAGCGGCTAATGGAACACTGGGGGAGAAGGCTAAATCTGGGATCATTAACAACTAACTGCATAACTGGCAAATCTAGGGAATGGCTGTCCATGGGATGCAGCGGGTGAGAGCAACATCAGGAAGAGGATTGATTTATTCAGAAATATTTAGATCAAACAACCATCTGAACAGTATATATATATATATATCTGCAGCTTTACTAAATGAGACAGTGCACAAAAAGCATTTGTGCTTAGATGCCTGCCAAAGAGCAGGTGATCTATTAACCTTCCACTCCGTCCTCCCTTTTCCTCTCTTCTAGCTCCATCAGGCTGTGTATGGTTACATGAAGCTTTATTTATTTAAGAATCCTGCAGGCTATAGTCAGCTCTTTTTCTCAAGGTCCGCGTCCTCTGAACTACTGAGCTGCACTACATGGCCACAGTGGTTTTCTATTGACCTGGGAAGAAAGACGATTTTGAATCATGTCAGTCATGTGTTAAAGGTGAAGTCCCTAGTTCAGAAATCTTGAGTGTTTTTGGAAATACTACATTCTGTCTTTTACAAATCATCATTACTTTGGAGTCAGTAAAATAGTACAGCTGGTTTTCCTATGTGTGAACACTTATTTATGCTCAGCACACTCCACGGAGAGATCTAGGTATTTTAGATACATTTGGAAAGAGGTAAGGTATAAATTAATGAAATCAAAGTGATGAAAGAGATTTTTTCCTCAGAAATCTCGTTTTTTATCACCCTATGTCCTTTAGTGCTTTGTACCAAGCACCGTCTGGAGTACTTTAAGTATGGCAGCATGAAGTAAAACTAAGGAATGGTAACTATGTATTGGCTTCTCTTTGGTTAAGACGGCACTAGATTCTTCACACTCTGAATAAAATAGCTTTCTCAAAAATTTAGGATGAACTCTAACTTTTATTTAAGGAAGTTAGCATTAGGAGGAGAGTGAGTGATGATAGGAGCATGTTTTAGGCTCTACAATAACAGTAATTTCTGAAACAAGGACAGTTCACACCATTCAGAATTTAGCATGGAGGGTCTACATTTTGGTTTAGATTTTAAAACACTTTTATTTACTTCTCCACTTTAAAGTCATTTAAAACTTAGTGTATGTTATTCTAGAAGCACAAATGCACACATACATTTTAATATAAACTGGACTATGAATTCATTTTGACACATGTTTTGAACAACTTAATAATGCAGGTCTTTGTATTAGAATAGCTGGATCTCCACTGTTGAAGTTAATGCTATTGTTGGAATTCTGTCAGTGTCTCCCTGTTTCAAACAATGCTTAGATGACCATTACTTAATATATGTCTATATGTCTGTCCCATTATTTCCTGAGGATAGTCTCCTCGAAGCGGAATTACTGGAACAGAAACTATATACATTTTAAAGCTTTGAATATAGATTTCAAACTTCCTTCCCAAAAGATCGTATCGCTTTACATTCCCACCAGAGTGCGCTTCCCACACCCCTGCCAGCACAGAGTCCTGTTTCTTAACTATCTTTACCATGTCACTGGCATATGTTTAGTTACGTATCTTTGATTACTTGTGAGTTTTTCCCCCCACACACACATTTATTGACATCTGAATTTCTTCTGTTGACACCCGCTTGTTCATGACCTGTGCACAACCTGTGCATGTATGTGTATGGATTCTTATACATACATGACATTCTGAACGTAATGTACACTACATTCACTTATATTATGAATGTACAGCAGATATCACAGGCCCCCAGAGGCCTGTGTGCACATTTGAAGCAATCCTGGCTGTAAAAGATAAACAGGGTGAGACAGAACAAGGAACGGCTCAAACAAAGCTCTGATTTCTTGTCTGAAGTAAACAAAACATTCTCTCTAGTGTGGGTCAACACAAGTTGCATTTCTTGCTAGAGTTAAAGGGCTGGCTCCGGCTGCTCAGTCATTTAAATCATGTTCCACTTGGCAACACTACTTGGATTCCTTTTGCAATTAAAGAAGGGCTTATAGCTACTCCAAGTTCCAAGCAATAGTTTAATGACAACAGAATAAATACACCCACAAATACAACGCTCCTCGATTATGATGGGGTTACATGCTAACAATCCCATTGTAAAATGAAAATACATATTACGCTGAAAATCCATTTAACGCTACACTGTAGAATGTCAGTTGTTTACGCGCGTGATCACGTGGCTGGCTGGGAGCTGCGGCTCCCTGACTAGCCTCACGACAGAGGAGGTACCGCATCTCGCTAGCCCAGGAAAAAATCAAAATTCTGAATTCTAAGTACAGTTTCCACTGAATGCATATGGTTCTCGCAACATGAAAAAGTCGAAAAATCCTAAATCTAACCATCTTAAGTCAGGGACCATCTGTATATATAAGACATATGATATATATGAGCAGGAGTCCAGCTATTTATACAATGTCCAATAACTATGTTATTACTTAATCTGGTTAATCTTTCTTTCTTAAATTAGTACTTAAACATCAAATACTTCAGGGCTGGAGATCATTTTAAACAAAACGTGAAATCCAAAAGCCCTTTCCGAGGATTTTGTCACTTTAAGTGTTCAACAGTATCTGGGATTCCAAGTTCATTATTTCCCATTTCAAGCCTGATTTGCCTTCTATATTCATCTTTTCTGTCCATGGCCACGGCTCTCTTCCCAGGTACTCAGCTGAAGACGTTTCATCTTTATTTCTTCTCCCTTGTCCTTCACACCTTACCATTTTCCAAATCCTGGAGATTCGTCTCTTCGTTTTTTGTTTTTTTTTCTTCAATATAAATAAACTTATTTTAGAATAGTTTTAGATTTACAGCAAAATTGCAAAGATAGTACAGAGTTCCTGTATTCTCCTGACCTAGATCCCCCAGCAGTTCACATCTGACACGGCCACAGTCCATCGGTCACAACTAAGGAACCAGCACTGACCTAATACTATTACTAAACTCCACGCTTTCTTCTTACGTCACTAATTTTCCCCAAATGCCCTTTCTCTGTCCCAGGATCCCATCTGTCTCCAGGATACATTACATTTAGTCATCATGTCTCCTTAGTCGTCTCTGGTGTGACAGTTTCTCACACTTTTCTGTTTTTGATGACCTGAACAGGAGTACTGGTCAGGTATTTTGTAGAATTTGAGTTTGTCTGAAGTTTTCCTTGGGTGCAGATGGGGGTTATTGGGTTTTTGGAGGATGATCACAGAAGTTAGGTGCCGTTTTCATAGCATATGTCAAGGGTCCCTGCTAGGAGCATGACTGACCACCAGGATCTTCACACTGACCACCTGGCTGAGGTGCTGTTAGCCCGGGTTCTCCACTCCCAAGTTACTTTCCCGCTCCCGTCTCCAGACTCATTTTACATATGAGGAAACTGAAGTTAGAAGTTATGTGACTAAGTCAAGGCTCAAAAGTAGGAAAACTGAAACTGGAATGCAAGGTTCCTCACTCCTACCGTGTTTCCCTGAAAACAGCCAGACAATCAGTTCTAATGCATACATTATAGTAAAATAAGACCGGGTCTTATATTAATTTTTGCTCCAAAAGACGCATTAGAGCTGATTGTCCGACTAGGTCTTATTTTCAGGGAAACACGGTAGTTCTGCATTTCTTCCACAACCCAGAGGTCAGTAAACTACGATGGTCTGTGGCCCAAACCCTACCCACTGCCTGTTTTTATAAGGCCCACAAACAAAGCATGGTTGTTATATTTTCAAACAGTTAAAAAAAAAAAATCAAACGAAGAGTATTTCATGACATGTAAAACCTACATGAAATTCAAATGTCAGCATCCGTGAGCGCAGTTTGCTGGGAAAGAGCTGTGCTCATTGCATCCGCGCATGCATTTGGTCTACAGTCACTTTTATAATACATTGGCCAAGCTGAGTACTTGTGACAGAGACCCAATGGTCCACAACGCTTAGAATATCAACTAACTGGCCATTTACAGAAAACGTTTGCCAGCCCTGCACTACACCATGGTACCAACTACCCCCCAAGCAGCCTCGTCTTTGTCAGGGGATGGGTAAAAGGAGCCCTCATCCCTAAGAAAACCTGTTAATCGTGCAATTTACAAAGTGTACAACAAGACCCTCAAAAAATGTTTCTTTAGGGGCCCAGATTTGAGGTTTGCCATGCTTTCCCGCTCGCGGTGATGAAATCACGTTTGTGGGGTTGAGGGGTTGCTGGGCGGGGTGGGGGGGGGGCAATGAGGCAGAGATCCAAAGATGGGAACACAGAGCGGAGAGAGACAGAGACAGGCACTGCCCTGCTGTTAGAACTGGAGGGGGAGGAGGGACTCCCTCAATTAACAGATGATACACAAAAATGTATACAAGGCGCCAAAAACACCACGCCCTGGGCAGCTGGGTGCCGGGCCAGGGGTCTTTAAACGACAGCACTGAGATTCTCCTCCCACACGTACAGCAAAGGCACTCTTAAGAGAGTTTCCCTCATGTTTCCAGGCCTATGCTCCTCCAGCATATTCAGGAGAAAGCCCCACCCAGCCTGAGGCCCCGCTCAGGGCTGCCCCCCATCATTCCTATCCACAAACGACAAGGCTGGCCACTCGCCCAACTCCAAAATTGTTTTCTGTTTATTTTTAACTCTAGGAAAGGACAGAGATGTCTCATGATTAACTGTATCCTGGGTGTTATTTTTAAGTATCTGATTTTTATTGCGTATAAAATATAGGAAATTACTTCTGATTTTTTTCTCAGTTATCTTCTGGATACTCATTTTTTTTCTTTTTCCAATTTGTATTGAATGCCTATGGAATTTCTTAGGAGGCCCCTCCTTTCGAAGAGTATTTTGCAGAGCAGATAAGAAGCTGGAATTGATAAAGAGTCAGGAAAATGGGATCATCTTTGGAGAGGAAAATGAAACTGTCACAAAAAGACAAAGGGCAAAGGGAGGGCCATTTGAAGTCAGGAAAGTTGAAAATAAGCAAAATAGCTGATCTTGGAAAGTTCAAGGTTGAGGAGAGTGCTGAGGCTGTGTAACCACGTTGACCTAAAGAACTCTACTTATTTCACACTTTATACTTTTCTAAATGTGTCTGATTATTACAGCAGTGCTGCGTGGTTAGGAATTAGCCTCATTTTTCAAGTAAAGCCCAGAGAAATTAAATGGTCCATTTACGTCACCTTCATGAGATCAGGGCTCAGAGTCATCACTAGTATGTACCCAGAACCCATCCTTACGCCTTGGGTAGCAGCAGGAGTTAATAGAGTTGTGGGACAAATTTCATTCAGCATGTTTAAAAATCCCCAAATCTTCTGTCTCCTGCTATCTACATTGCTAATGGATGAAGATGACCCCTTCCTGCAATAAATGGCCCTCTCCCTTCTATTCCACCTTCAGAGTGCAATTTGTTGATTCATAACTTGCCAGCTTGGGCTATTCCACTCAATGAGGCAGCTACGGAAATAGAGAACCAGGAGAGGGGCTCAACACCTCATTTCTGGAGCATTTTAAGTTCATTCCAATTTAAAGGAAGGATTGTATTAATCTCAATACACAAATGTGAACATCACAGTATTTGGAGAGGATCAGTATTTAAAGAGGAGATGTTACCTTTTAAAAATTAAATCTTAATGTTTCGCTGCAACGATCATCTGTAGTTGAATGATATTTCCACGCCGCTGACAGCGACATTCAACCTAACCCCATGAGCTCAGTGTTCCAGAAAGGCAGTTTAGGAAAGATGTACATTTTTCTATATTTTTGTGTTTTTCAAGAATGAATAACAATAGGACATTTTATACTACATAAAGTAATTATTTATTTTAATAAAATGTAGCACCTTAACTGTATTTACCTAAAAAATATAAATACTATAACTATTTTCTGTGGATTTTTGACACATTTTGGAGAACAAACTTGAAATCAATTAATGCAGTGAAAAGGTTAAAGCTGCTTTCCAAGCTTACAGATGGGACTGGCTTTATTTAACAGTTTATCAATAAGAAAATGAAGTATAAGATGAGAATTTTGCAGAATTCTTTGAAACATATGTAGCTTTGTTGACCATTGTCACCCCAATACATTTTAATCAAAAAAAGAAAAAAGAAATTTGCAGCATTCTCTAGACTAGCCTCCCAGTAAAGGCAATATCTGTAAAATAGAAGAGTATAAGGATACACCAAAAAAAGCAGAAGAAAAATCCAGCTGTCTTTTTGTTATTTTCTCATAAAAGCAGCCAAACTCTCAATCACAGTACATTCTGTGCAACCGATTCATTAACCCCTATTTGCATAATGACGCTAGTACTTAAGGCCACAATTTTCCTTGCAGTAGGCAGGAGGCATGGTGGAAAAGCAAATATCATCCCAGTACTGCACAAGGTATCAGGGTACTGAGTGAACAGTGTCACAGGCTTGCTGAACCCCTTACAAAACTTGTTTTTCTCCTTTCAACCTCTGGAGTGAATGGGGACTTTCTGGTGTGCCATCTAACTTTGCATTTTAGAGACAAATTGGGGATAACAAGGCATGAAATTGTTTTGCAAAAGAAATTATTTTTCTGATTCAATAAGTGATGCTGGGCGCTGGGGCCCATTTAATACCTGATTGGAATTAGGGAGAACAAAGGAAATACTTAGTGCTATTCAAGTTAGTCCTGGACTGAGATATTGGTTCTGAGACGTGATGAGGAAAGAATTTATTTTAAAAGAACACCTAAAGAGCAGTTGGCCACAAGAGAGAAACTTATTTTATTCCCCCCCCCCCCCCCCCAAACAGTATATTGTCCCTAGAATTTGCTACCAGGCCATCCAGCTATAATGGGATAACTAGATACATAAGGCCTAGTGTCTGCCAAGGGCAAATGGATTCCTCAAGTAAAGCGTTAATAAGTCACTGGCTTAATAGTGAAAACAGTGGCAGTTTTTTCTACCAAGAGAACAGAGAGCTCATAGTCCCCAGGAGAAAAGTTATTTTCTTGCCAGCATTGGTCACAAGTACAATTCTCTAGGAACAATTCATCAAAGAATTGTTCCTCCCCCAACTCCCACTTCACCAAGGCAGGCAATAGAATTGTATTTCTAAAAATGAAAAGTATTAATAATACTATTTTTTTGTTTTTGATAAATGGGATCACAAATGTAACTTCTCTTTGCTTTGTGAAATGGAGACAAATTGGAATTGTCTGGCTTGTGGAGATTTTGTTTTATATCCTTCTCTACAAGCCATGAAATCTCAAAATTATTAGACTAGAAGGAACTTGCAGAGCTCACTGGATGACAGACAGACCCTGACCTGGCCTAGGTGGGGATGGGCATGGGGAGAGGCAGTCAGGGGTGCGCATTCCTGCGCATTGCTGGAAACGAACAAATCTTGTAGAGAAGGCCAAGTTGGCAATTCCTGTTACTACTAAAAGGATATACCATTTAGTCTCGTAATTCTACTTCTGCAAACTGATATTATAGGTGAATTAGCACATGTGCCTGAAGATATATGCTCAAGGATATTCAATTAAGTACTGTTGGGATGGCAAGAGGTTGTATAGCCAAATGTCCACAATACAAAACTGGTTAAGTAAATGATGATTCATCTAATTAAACAAAGGAACAAACATTCTGTAGCTATTAAGAAACAACCTGGCAGCTCTACATTTGCTATCCTGGAATAATATCCAAGGGAAGTGAAAAAAGTAAGGTACGGAATATAATATAGAGTACGCGACTACCTGTGTAAATAAAGAGGATGATTAAATAAGTATATGTGTATATATCTGTGTATTATACTGGTATGTGTATATGTATATACATTTATGTGTATAATATACACAATATGAATGTGCATTTATTTAGGAATAGAATATCTTTATAGGAATAAACAGAAACTTAATAATCGCTGTCTCTGGGGAGGGGTCAGGGTCAGAGAGAGATCTACTTTATATCCTTTACGTTTTCTAACTGCTACATGCATCCATTACACAGTTACGCCTCGGCATATCTGGAACTTCCCCTCCTTCGTTTACAACTACAGGCCTGGAGAAGACGAGCACGCCTGTCTCTGGTAAGAGGAGACCGAGTGAGCAGCAACCTCCTCGTCTCTGATCAGACAGGAGCCGAGCATGTCAGAGCCACCGAAAAATTCTGGAAAAATCACTGAAAGAACTGAATGTAGTCAGCAAGGACGTGGCTGCAGGATCAGGAACGGGAGTTGTTTCCCCAGGAGCAGCAGTGTACAAAGAACACCGCCCTCATTTCTGAAGGCCTCCTCTCAGATGGGCACAGCCGGAAACACTTCCAGTTTCAGGCACAGGGTCAGTGTCGAGTGCAGGCAGGCTCTGTGCTGTTCCTGAAGCTCTGACTCCCCTGACGGCCGAGGGCGAGACGGTCCCTGGCGTGAGTGTGAGATGCTCTGCAGAGGCCACTGTGAGCTCACTGACAGTGACATACAGACACAGGAACGTATCAGGCTGACCTGACAGTCACAGCTGCTACTGGGGGCAGCCCCGAGACTGGCATTGGAGGTTGATACCATTTTACTGCTTTAAAATGTGCAACCCGAGCGTGACGCTGCTGCTGTTTCCATTAAGCTCTAATTTACTGATGAACTAACCTCTGCGGCACGGCACTGATTTGGTTAAATGATGTTTTAAGAACAGTTCGAATCCTACCTTTTGGCAGTAGACACTCATTCTCTTCCTCCTTTTCCCCAGCAAAGCCTGTCCCCCTTACTACCCCAAATTACATACTTTCCTGGTGATAAGAGTAACTGCTGGCAGCCTTCTGAAATCGATGTATGCTCACGTGTGTACATGTATGAAGCTCACGTGTACGGGGTGAGTGGGGAAGGTGGCACATGTTTGCTATCTGAGAACACAGAACTGATTTTGATGCTTTCCCGAATGAACACTTAGGAACTTTGCACTTTATACCCTTCCAGGCCTCAGAATTCTTCTCATCTGCCCACCCTCTCTGAGGAATTACATAGATTGTCTCAGAATTCCTTGCACTGGACTATTGGCGCTTGTACCAAAAGCACCCAAAGAGGATGGGTGGCATCCAAAAGATCTAGAAGTTTTGTTGTTGTTTTGATTACTACTGCTGGATTTGTGTGTTTTGCTCTTTCATAATGTCTACTCTAGGAAATGCTTAGTAAATACCTATTGAACTGAGCAAGTTTTGTCGCGATTCCATCTACCTATAGGACTGTGTGTGTGTGCTCAGTTTCAACATTAAAAAAACAGCGCAAGTGTGAAATTTTGCAGAACCAACTTAAATATATTCAAAATGGATAGGAGTCTATTATTCATTATTGTTTACTGGTGAGCTGAGAGGAAATACGGTTCTTTTCATTTGGGAGGATTTTAACACTACATAGGCCTGAAGCTGAAGCTGAACAATAATGAATGTCAACTACAATTTTATATACCTATATAGTTACAAGAATAGAGACAGTGGAGTACAGCATTAGGAATAGAGACAGTGGAAATGTATTGGCTGTGTGCGATGTCAGAGGGGTAGTGGATGGGGCAGGAACATAGTAGGTACTCAATAAAAGGGATATAAATGATAAATGTCTAACTAGTACATTGTTTTGTCCACCTGAAACTAATAAAAAAAAACAAAAACAACAAAACTGCACAGGCAGTTCCAGTTTAAACAAACTTACCAGGGATCTCTTGAGCGTGGGCAGCCTAGAAAGACTGTGACACAAGCCCAAAGAGGGCCACTCATTGTGCCTTGGTGTCTACAGACACAGCTTTACCTTCTTTCAGTCTAAGCCCTCCCCACTTCTCACAGACCCCGCAGGACAAGACGGAAAGTCCCAACAGGTGCCGGATGCCCAGCTGTCCAGAGCTCCTCTCTCTGCGCAGATCGGCCCGGGAAACCGCAAATAGAATTTGACCCTGTTCACTTTACATGTGGTCAGCTAGCGTGTGGCTGGGTTAGACTGGATTATAGACAACAGTCCTCATAAAACGTCCTGAATAATCTGTGACCAAGTCTGAGTCACTGTTATGGCTCCAGCAACATGCCAGTGCTTAGGACATAGTAGGTACTCAATAAAAGTTAGTTGAATGAATAAATGCATTAACAAATGAATGAAGCAAAAAACAAGACTAGGTCCTTTTTAAGGAACCCGTTAAACCAAAGCCATAGCAGCATCTAATTTTAATCCTAAGAAATTAATTTTAAAAGCTCATAGGTGGGGTGTGGGGGAATGAGAGTACTGGCTAATAATTCCTCACATGTGTACAGCACTTCGTCAGCACTTTCATTTCTATTATCTCATTTAATCCTTGTAATACAGGTAGCAAAAGCTTTGTAATTCAGGTAACCTTGTACTGTCCTCATTTTACAGATGAGAAATCATGATTTGTTTAACATTTTACTATTAAACAGAGATAGGACACCAACTCTAATGTCTTTCTACCTCCCCAGTGCACAGGAAGTTCTAGTTACTGTTGTTTATCTTTTCAAGTTAAACTACATTAAAAACAGACTCTCAAACAAGTACACACCACGGTGAACATCTGCCTTCCTTCCATCATCAGCGACTGCCTCAGGGTTTCTCCACAGGAATTAAATGGCTTTGGAAGCAGACACACCTGGGTTTATGCCCTCACTTCTATCTACGTGACTTTGGAGAAGATCACATCTCTTAGTGATCTCTCTAAGCCCTCACTTCTGCATCCGTAAAATGGGAATAACAAAACCTAAATCAAAGGGTTATTTTTGAGGATTAAATGAAATAATACAGGCAAAGTGCTTAATACAAAGCTTGGCATATTGTCACCATCCAGTGAATGACAGCTCTCATCATTATCATGATGAAATGAAGGGGAGAAAAGAGAACCTGGGAGTTTTAACTGAGGGCTCCACATGCTTTTGGTAACATGCAGTTCTTACTTTCAATTGGATTCCCAACTGAAAGAGTTTAGAATTACTGGGTACAGGCCGTACAAAACAAGAATGTGCTGAGATTCTCATGTTTGTAAGCAGAGTATGTACGTGTGCATATACACATGGGTGCACACTTACGCACATGGGGGAAACACACACTTTCACATGTGAAAGCAGACTTCATGATGAATAACTAAACATTGTCAAATTGACTAAGCAAGAAAATAGCCCAATGGATTTTTGTCATAACACTTCAAGGGACAGAGTAAGATTCATTCTGACATGAATCTACACTCACGAAAGGTGAAATGTCACCCCTGGGTAGCAACAATACACAGTTAAAATTTGACCAATTTTCTTGAAGTCTCAAAATTAGTTCTGACCCCGGAGTGCAATACGATGTACATCTGCTGAAAGCCCTTCTGCGTGTCTCACAGCTTGAGGACTCAGCAGACTCTAGGGATACTTACGACTAACACTAACCAACCATCTTTTCCTCTTTGAGAAAACTGGAAGCCATATTCATTGAGCCAATAGGTCCCTTAGCAATAATCCCATAATGAGCACAGATTCTAAAGTTGGATTTTCAGAGTTTAAATCCATGTTTAAGCTGTGTGATTTTGAGCAAATTATTTCATGTCTGTGCTTCAGTTTCCTATCTGTAAGAGGTATAATAAGAGCACGTCACGTGCTTCACGAGGTTTGCAATGAGTGTTACATGAGCTAACTGATATCAAACCTTTAGAAAGGCACTCAGCACATGGTAATGAAATAGTAATTGGTATCTATCATTAATGTGTATATACATAAAATATACCCATTTGGCAAATATTCCCCACTCTAATCACAGATTCATCCTTCCTCAATGCCCAGCCCCAGTATTTCCCCCCAGACAACAATTATATGCAAACTGATTTATCCTGCATGTTCCCTGCTTCCAAAGGCATGGCACTGTGATTGGCACAGAGCAGTCACTCTGAAAATATCTGATAAGAATGAAATGACGATAGCAGTATTTTGAAACACCTTGGAAAATATGTCAGGAAAACCATGCTCACTGTCACCCTCAGGGGTAAGGGAGAAAGAGAAGGTTGTCTTAGATTGTCTTTCTTTTTCCCATCGGGATGAAAGGGAAATGAACAATAGCAGGTACTGAAAGGTGCACAGGAATTAAACTGTGGCAATTTCCCAACGTGATAACACAGAAAGCTCCACCATGAGGCAAGCCTGGTCCTCCCTTGTCCACCGTATTCTTCTAGAAATACAAACCATACTCTCACTCAAATTCTCTCTCTCACCAATGTACATGAGTTACTAAGAATTCACATTATAGAAAACCACAAAAAAGCAACGGGAATTCTAGCTTTCACAAATGTTTGCCCCCCCCAAACAGCAGGCAACAGAAAGTGCTGAATTTCCCACAGGTTTCACAATTGCTGTCTGACAGCAAAATCCCGCAGAGGAAAGTGGGGTTGATGCTTCTTCATATGGGGATCCTGTGCCAGGAAGATTCATAGTCAGACGTGTGGGAACTGCCCAAGTTTATAATTAAACCTCTGGTCAAAGCCCACAGAAACTCCAGGCTTCAAACACAGGTATTTCCCACAAAAAGCCAAAATTATTCCCTGTGGTGCAGAGGCAGCACGGTTAATAACAGAAGCAAAGGATTTTGTTCTCTTTGGGGGAAAAATCAATATAAAACTAAATGGCAAAATATGCATGATATCTGAGCTCTCCCACACTCCCCCCCACAAAAAAAAACACTGTAGACCAACATGTCTAGCAGGTCCATTTAATTAAATAAAGACAAAACCAAACCTTTGCTACTAACGCCCTTTCTCTTTGTAATTTATACATAGAAAAATTTCTGGAAAAAATGTATCAAATAGTTAATACTGATTAGCACTGGAAAATACGTGGAGGGGAGACTTCTGCTTCTATTTCACTTTTCATCACAGAAAAAATAAACAGATTAACAAAGGCCTACGTACCCATTACTCAGCGTCAGTAATTATCAATTCATGACCAATTTTGTTTCATCTATATTCCCACTCACTTCCTCTCTTCTGTATGATTTTGGAGCAAATCCCAGATATTATATTACTTCATCTGTAAATATTTCAGTATGTATTGCTAATAGACATAGACTATTTCTTTAAAAGCATAAAACAATACCATTGTTATATCTAAAAAAAACAACAATAACACTTTAGTGCTTCAAATATCCAGTGTTTAAATTTCTTATAAATCCTAAATTTGTTTTTTTATTTGTTTGAATCAGTTTTCAAATAAGGTCTGTTTTTTTTCCTCGCAATTTATTTGCTGCATTTAAAATTTTATATGTTACTTTAAAATTGACCACAAATATGTATTTTTTATAAGTCAGGAGGAAAAAAATTAAATGACTGACACCACAATACTGAGTTTCTTCAATGTTCAAAAAACAGAAAAGTAAGCAGTGGTAGAAGGTATAGTTTCAGTACATCGGATTTCTCTGTCCCTCCCGAAAGCAACTACAGGAGTGCACCAAAATAAAGAAAATTGTTTAAAAAGTAAATTTACAGGGCCGGCCCGGTGGCTCAGGCAGTTAGAGCTCCGTGTTCCTAACTCCGAAGGCTTCAGGTTCGATTCCCACATGGGCCAGTGGGCTCTCAACCACAAGGTTGCCAGTTCAATTCCTTGACTCCCGCAAGGGATGGTGGGCAGCGCCCCCTGCAACTAAAATTGAACACGGCACCTTGAGCTGAGCTGCCACTGAGCTCCCGGATGGCTCAGTTGGTTGGAGTGTGTCCTCTGAACCACAAGGTTGCCGGTTCGACTCCCGCAAGGGATGGTGGGCTGTGCCCCCTGCAACTAGCGACGGGAGCTGGACCTGGAGCTGAGCTGCACCCTCCACAACTAAGATTGAAACGACAACAACTTGAAGCTGAACAGAACCCTCCACAACTAAGATTGAAAGGACAACAACTTGACTTGGAGAAACGTCCTGGAAGTGCACACTGTTCCCCAATAAAGTCCTGTTCCCCTTCCCCAATAAAAATCTTTAAAAAAAGAAAAAAAGAAAAAATAAATAAAAAAGTAAATTTACAAAACTAGCGAATTATCCGTAGTACGATAACATAGATGGCAGTATAAGAGGTCATCAGATGTCACCAGAGACCCATCTCAAGGAACAGACAGATTAGTTTAGCTGTAGGTGTGTCTTAGTACAGCCTAGTTAAGAATGCCTACTTTCCCAGATAAATAATGTTCAGGAAAAGTGGATACTATGATTACATGTTAATAGAGTTTTTTGTTGTTATTTTTCATTACAAAATTAACCTATGCTAACTATAGACAATTTAGCAAGTACAGTTAAATAATAGATAAAATGTAACTTGTAACGTCACTACTCAAAAATAATCATTATACTAATCGATCGCTAAGGAATCTTTCGGCTCTAAGTCAAAGAAGACCTAAGTCGAACTGGCTTAACTATAAAGGGAACTTATCTATTTGAAAAGTCCAGTAGGAGTTTGGGCTTCAGCCAAAGTTTAATCTGGCAGCTAGTTTATGGCACAGAGACCTGATGTTCTCCATGTCTCCACTCTGCCGTTCTGAGCGTCAGCTCCTTCTGAGATTAGCCTTATCATGGTTGCATGATAGCTCTACCTACAGCTTGCAGGGCCATAAACTGACTTCTTGCTCAAGTCAAGCAAGAAAAAGAGTCACACACTGGGCAGTGACAGGGACACGTTCTGAAAAACGCATCATTAGGCGACATCACCGAGCGCAGGTACACCACCTAGACGGTGTAGCCGACTGCACAGCTGGGCTGTAGGTACCTCCTATCACTCCTAGGCCACACGCCTGTCCAGCCTGCTCCTGTACAAAACACAAGATTAAATCCGGCACAAGAGAAAATGATGCCATCAAGAGCTGCGGTAAACACGGGATGCATGAGGCTGCTGCTGGCGTAACACAGCACACTGCTCAAACTGATAATAAGTAGAAACAGTACACTCTAAACCAACAATAAAAAGTATAGTATATACATAAACCAGTAACACAGTCATGTATTACTATTACCAAGTATCGTGGACTACACATAATTGTATGCGCGGTGTTTTTATGGGGCTGGCAGCATGGTAGGTTTGTTTACAGCAGCATCACCACAAACATGTGAGTAATGTGTTGTGCTACAACATTACGACTGATGGCTCAGATGTCACTGGGGATAAGAATTTTTCAGCTCCATTATACGCATTTCACGGTACCATTGTCACATATGTGGTCCATCGTTGACCATCGTAACACAGCTCGTAACTGTATGTCTTTGCCCCAGCCTTTTCAGTGACAAACCTGAAATACACTCTGAATGGTCCAGATTAGGTCATGTGACCACTTTCGACCTCACAGTGGGAAGGAGGATATAACATATAAATTAGTTTAGCCTAACACAGAGGCTCCATCTCCCAACCAAGGTACATTCAGCTTCTCCAGAAACTCATGGATCCCTAAATGGAAACAGGCTATTAGCAAGACATAAGGGAGAAATCATGTTGGAGAAGCAGCCAAGAGATGTCCACTGCCATCACTGTTTATATTTGTCCCAAAACCAAAAAAAATTGTTGAGTTGACTGTAAAATAGCTTTAAAAGGTTTTCCAAAGATGCCTTCCAAAGTACAAGACCAAGAAAAATAAACTTACGGACTCTCTCTGTCACTCCACCTGCATTAACAAACAGTCCTTATTTACATAAATATTTGAAGCTCTTGGTTGGTTACTCAAACAAGTAACACTTAGTTGTTCAAATACCTGTCATGGTTTCTTTCCTTGTAATAGAAACCAAAGAATCATAACAATCTAAATTTCTCATAATTTTTTTGCCGGGGGTGTATCCCTTTAAAAAATAAAATCTTGCAACGCACCACACTTGAGTCAAATAAAAGTTGAGTGGAGCCTGCTGGCATGAGTGAGGACTGGAAGTTCTCACACTGTGCTAGTCCTGCTTCCCACACAATACTCGTAACCTTTCACAGGATCAGCTTGATCATGTCCAGTGATGGGGAGGTGACCATCTCACAATACACCATCTTATTCCAATTTCGATTCCTGATGCTAAAATAATTTCTTACTGTTGAAAAAAAGTCTGATTCCCTGCAGTGTCTACTCAGTGGTCCTAAACACTCTTCTACAAGCTATTTCAAGTATCTTGAGATGCTCTCATCCTGCTCAGCTCCTCAGCCATCTCTAGACTAAGGCTCCTCAGTTCTTCACCGGACACTGTCCCTGTTCCTTTTACATCTGGCTCACCTTCCACTGGGTGTTTTGTTGGGGCTTTAAGATCTGCCTTTGACTCAGGAAAGTGTGCCAACTGCTCAGTGTCTGTGCAATTTATTTCTCAACTGGCTTGCATATCTGTCATACCAAAAACAACACATGCATGTTTTGCCTCCATCGGCCAACCTTGTTTCTACCTTCCGGTGTATTTCTCCACAGCCTGCGACAATGAATGCTCATCAAAACTCAGATCCTGACCCCTTGCTCTACTCCTTGAAGTGGCAGCTTTCTCCCTCCATACACTGTGCTCTTCCCAGACGGCTGATTTGTGACAAATGTCTTGCACCTGTGATCTGCTCCAGCCCACAGTGATGCCTGGGCATTGGCTGCCTGTTTGGACACTGCGACTCTTCCGACTCAGTTCAAAAGCCTGGCAAAGACAGTGTCTGCTGTTATCTGTATCCCTCCTAAAACACAACATAACACTCCAGATGTGCCCTGACCAGCTCAGAGTTCAGGGGCCTGTTCTTTCCCTGCTCCACGCAGGGCTTCTTTTCAAGCAAATGGATGGCATTCGTGAAATGTGTTTGCGGGCTTTGGTTTTGGCAGCTTCCCTTCTCTGTCAGCTTATCTCAAGCTCAGAGCTGACAGTCAGTGTCCACCAGCCACAGCCCCACCCAGCTGTCTCCAGTGAGGCAGCCACCTGCAGATTTAGTGAGGCCCTGAGCGAATGAGAACCAGGACTGATGACAAAGCAAGATGATGGCTCTCAGTGCACAGGGATCATCTGGAGGGCTGTAACTCCAGAGATTCTGCTTCAATTTATCTGTTTATCCTCTTTAAAATCAGTATATATATATTTATTATATATATATTTATATATATATTTATAAAATATATATTTATTTTATATATATATATATATATATATATATATATATATATATATTTCTAAAAGCTCCTGAAGTGATTCTAATGTATAGCCAGGATTCAGAGTCACTGCAATAGGAAATCCTTCCCAACATGTAAAGATGTTCTGGAATTTGCCTGCAGCTCCCTCTCTGTAAATAGAGCTCCAGGTGCCTGACAGAACTTCTGCAGTACAATTCAGGAACTGCACTAAGCATTCAATCAATCACATGTCATTCTCCAACAATTCTGGGAAGCAGATATTAACATTATCCCCACTGCACAGATGCAAAAACCCAGCCTTGAAATGTCGAGTAACCTGTCCCAGGACACAAAGGAAGACAGGGGTACACAGAGTGTTTGGGGAGACTCCAAAGACTGCTCCCTGAGCCCTGGTGCACAGTCCCCAGTGTAGCCCCATTCCCTGGCTTTGCTGGAGTGCCTACTGCTTCTTCCTGGAGTCCTGAGACTTGGGCCCCCTCACTTCTCAGAGGGGACTGGACTCAAATCCTGAACCTCTACCTACTTCCTAGCAGCCCTTCTCATGGACTGCTTCTGATATCAGTTTCTGCACCTTGAAGGAACTCTGAACACCTCACAATCGTCACCTGTCACTCCCTGGGTACCACTCCCTCTGGTCACTGCCCTGCTGTGCTCGCCACCCACTCCCTCACCCATCCCAATCTATCACTTTCTCCCAGACTCTGCACATAGTCAGTCTGGGTTTACTCTCAGTAGTTTGCATGATATGTGGTCAGGACTGGCTAATTACAGTGTCAAATATTGCTCTGGCTCTCTTTCTGCATGGGAACCGCCATGAAACTGTTTCTCTTTTTTTCTTACTTTGTGCTGAAAGGAAAGATAGTTTCCAATGATAAATTTTTATGGGACACCTTTTCATTTCAGTACTAAACTGTAAATAGCATATGAAGACCTTTAAATGTTTTAAAATATCATATCCCCCAGTAGCCTCTGAGGAACAGGACCAGCCCTACACCTCTTTGGTATTTACAGTGGTTTTGGTGCTTGACTCGCCAACACCCATACACCCCAGGTAATAAGTCTAAGCCCAGGATCAGACCTATAAAGGGGCAGAGAGTAAATATTTCAGGCTTTGTGGGTCAAACTATCTCTGTTGCAACTACTCAACTCTGCTGCCTGTAGTGTGAAACCAGCCACAGGCAATATGTAAATGAACGGGTGTTGCTCGTGCCAGTAAGACTTTATTTATAAAAGCAGGTCAAGAGCAGTAGTTTGCCAACCTCTGGTCTAAGCCAATCAGATTAATGCCATTTCCTCAGCCAATGACTGGTTTACAAATGGACATGTGACCCAATCTTAGCTCATGGGATGTGAGAAAAGTCTGCTAAGAGGCTTCTAGGAAAGATTATTTCACATTTAACATATACAAGGAAGAGGCAACCCGTCTTTTTCCTTTGAACGTTATCAGATCTAGATGCGATGGCCGGCATCACTGCATCCATTTTGCTCCTAACCAAAGATGAAGCCATCCAACAAAGGAGGACAGAGCCATAACAATCACAGGGAGAGCAGTAGCTTACTACTCTGCCCGGAGGGCGCCCTACTTTCTGTAAGACAACAAATTTCCTTATTGCTTAAGCCAGTGCGTTGGCCAACAGCATCCTAATTACTATGCTCCCTTCAGCACTCAGCAAAATACTTCGCAGAGCAAGCTGTTCAATAAACAACATTGCGTTGGTCTGGCTCACCAGCTGAACTATAAACACATGAAAATCAGAGTTTTTTTCCATTGTAAATAACAACCTAGCTCCTCTTAATAATACAAGGTCACTGTTCTCCAAAAAATAAAAATAACACCAATGAGAGGAAATAGGATGACTAGAAAACAAGTTTTTGATAATTTCTTTTTTCTGAAAATACACGTGTTTCAATCATTCACTTGCTATCCTTTTCCTCCTCTTTAAGCCTTTCTCTTCCTGCCTGGCCCCCGCAAGGCATGGTATATGCAAATGTGGGTGCTCTCATCAATCTTATTAGGCAGAGTTCCAACTGGCCACCGCATATAACACAATTAAAAGTTGAATAGCAATTAAAATTTACAAAATTAATTTACCGCTATGAGAAAGTACTAACTGTACACATTTGAGGCACAAATTAATCTAAATTGTTTTTTTGTTTGTTTTTTTTAATCACTCTTCAGTTATCAAGTATACTGGGCCTCATTTTAGATTCTGCTAATGGCTCATTCGGCTTCCACTGAGTAGGGAATGAAAAATGAGCCCAGGACAAAGAATAAAAACATGGAATGGAAATGCCACACTGGGTCAAGTTTAGTCAGCCAGGGAGTCTTTTGGTGACAGTGGCACTAGAGAGATTTTGTGGGAGGGCAACACTGTCCAGGGGTGAGCGGACATGCAGGTGATTTCTCTTCGGAGACCTCCGCCAATATAGCCCTCCGCCTATTTGACATAGAACTTGGATGCCTAACAGGCACCTCCAGTCTTACAAAATCCAAAACAGAATGCATAACTTCCCCCCTAAATTTACTTCTTGTCCTATCTTCCCAATTCAGTAAATGGCGTCCAACTGCATGAGCCCAAATTCAGCACCGCCCCTGATTCCTTTTCTTCCACAGCCTCACGACTGACTCTGTAGCCCAAATCTGTTCTGTCCTCTCCCTCCTGGGGCCGCCACCTGAAGCTAGACCTCTGTTATATCTCTCCTGAGATTACTGCCTCCTCACTGGCCTTCTTGTGGCCCCAACTGCCTCCCAATAACCCAGTCTCTTAAAAAGTAAGTAAGATCCCATCACTTCCCTACTTAAAACCCTCCAATAGCTTCCTACTGCATTTTAGAATTAGAAACCTACATTAGTTTCTTATTGCGGCTGTAAGAAATTACCACAATTGAGTATCTTACAGTAACACAAATGTGTTCTCTTACGGTCCTGGAGATCTGAAGTATAAAATCAAGGTGTCAGTAGGGCTGTGTTCCTTCTGGAAGCATCAGAAGAGAATCTGTTTCCTTGCCTTTCTGAGCTTGTAGAGGTTGCCTGTGTTCCTTGGTGCGTGGTGCATTCCTCACATTCTCTGACTCTGATTCTCCTGTCTCCCTCTTACAAGGACTTTTGTCATATCACTGGGCTCACTGGGAAATCCAGGATAATCGCCCCACCTCAAAATTCTTAACTGAATCACATCTGAAAAGCTCCTTTTACTACGTAAGAGAACTTATTTACAGGTTCCAGGAACAGGACGTGGCCGTTTGGGGGTCATCCTTATCCAGCCCACCACTAAACTAAAATCAAAACACAACACAAAGAACACCCCTTTAGGTGGCTCATCAGCCCCACGTGACCCAGCCCTGCCCATCTCCCTCACACTGTCTCCTCCCGCCCTCTGCCCTCACTTATACCCTCCTTCTACGCTTGCCTTGTCTGTTCCTTCAAACGCCAAGCTCGTGCTCACTTTGGGGTGTTCACCCTGGCTCTTCCTCCACCTGGAGCATGCTTCGCCCAGCAGTCACACAGTCGGAGCATTCCTGACAGCTCAAATGTCATTTCCTCACCATCACCATGCGAGGATGTCACATTGCCGGATATCCTCCCTGTCGACAAGTAAATGCCAAGGGGAGAAGCCTGGTCTGACTTGCTCACTGTACCACCTAGAACAGTGACTAACACATGTAGCGACTTAACATTTGTTGAAAGAATGAAATATATGACTTCAAAATGTTAAGTGATGTCCCCATAACACGATTTTATAAACCATTCTGGTTTTTTAATTCATAGGTTTATACAAATGCTTTTTTTTTTTTTTTTAAATTAAATTTATTGGGGTGACAATTGTTAGTAAAATTACATAGATTTCAGGTGTACAATTCTGTATTACATCATCTATAAATCCCATTGTGTGTTCATCACCCAGAGTCACTTCTTCCATCACCATATATTTGATCCCCCTTACCCTCACCTCCACCCCCACCCCCCTTACCCTCTGGCAACCACTAAACTATTGTCCGTGTCTATGAGTTTCTGTTTCTCATTTGTTTGTCTTGTTCTTTTGTTGTTTTTGGTTTATATACCACATATCAGTGAAATCACATGGTTCTCTGCTTTTTCTATCTGACTTGTTTCGCTCAGCATTACTCTCTCAAGATCCAGCCATGTTGTCACAAATGTTCCTATATCATCTTTTCTCACTGCCGAATAGTATTCCATTGTGTATATGTACCACATTTTCTTTATCCATTCATCTATCGAAGGACATTTTGGTTGTTTCCATGTCTTGGCCACCGTAAACAAAGCTGCAATGAACATTGGCGCACACGTGTCTTTATCTCTAAATGTTTTCAGATTTTTTGGGTAGATACCCAGGAGAGGGATTGCTGGGTCATATGGCAATTCTATTCGTAATTCTTTGAGGAACCTCCACACTGCCTTCCATAACGGCTGCACCAGTCTGCATTCCCACCAACAGTGTATGAGGGTTCCTTTTTCTCCACAGCCTCTCCAACATTTGTTTCTAACAAATGCTTTTTAAACTCATCAACATTTTCATCCTAGATCAGTTCTCAGTAAAATTAACAAGACAAAATGTAATACAAATAACTGTAAAGCCTACAAAATATTGGGGTGCAGGAAGGGTGAAGGTGGAGTCAGGGGAGAGGGCTAAAAAGAAATACAAATAACATAATATGTAAAAAGCCTCAGAGGGACTAACTGTAGTGAACTCTTTATTCAATAGGACTTGTCAGTGTCCAAAAACATGAAATTCTGTGCACTAGAGATTTTCAAGCCAAAAGAGGAAAACCAATTCTTGGACGTAGTTTATTAACATGAATAGCTAGCATTTAGAAAGACTATAATATGAACTAGACACTGTAGTAAAAGCTTTACATGAAATATCTCATTTAATTCCCAAAACACTGTTATGGGGGAGGGGAGAACTGTGACTACTTCACATTTCACAGATGAGAGATATGTAGTTCAAAGAAGCCAAGTAATGACCCATGTTTACAGAATTAATATGCATTAGAGTCAGGATTCAAGATCCCAAAGCCTGGTTTTTAAACTTAACGCTCTACTGTATCAGCTTGATTATGCTGGAGGCAACTAAGGTTGATAAGACATTAACCTGCCCTTGAGAAGCTGTGGGATTTAGGAATCCGAGCAGCCCTATGCTGCCCGGTGGAGCTTAGGACCCATGAGCTGGCAGATGAAGGCCTGAAGCTGTAACTGCAGAATATCAATGTGTTGGTTAGCTCCCAACACACTATCATCTCCCAGTAATTCAGGCTTCACGTTTCAAAATCATCTGACTCTTCCTTTGACTTCATTCTCTGTCTCCAGTGAGTCATAAAGCCCAACCACCGATGTGTCTAGTATTTCTTTTTATAATTATCGCATTTCAAAAATAAAAACACATGCGCATGGTCTTACAGTCTAACATTACAAAAAGATAGTATATGATTAAAAAGGATGTCTCCCTCCCATTCTAGACCCCAAGCCCCCTTTCCTGGAGACAACCGCTGTGAAAATATACACACACACGGTAAAGGGAATGATAAAATCAGATGTAGGGCACTCTGGATACAGTGCAGGCTCAGTGCAGGAGAGGCCAAATGCCAGGAGACCCGCAGAAACGCAATGGCTCTGGTGAACTGTGATGACATCATAAAATATTAGGTGGTGCACAAGTAATCGTGGTTTTTGCAATTATTTTAACCTTTCAAACCACAATTACTTTTGCACCAACCTAAGAGAACCATGGCAACATGAAGAACTGTGAAATATTTAGGGGGACGGGTTAATTAGACGGGGATAGCCAGCGCCTGGATGTGGGGATGAAGAAGAGTGAAGAGTGTGGGGTGTCTGACATGCCTGGCTCGGGCACCAGGGCTGGGCACAAAGGGGCTGTTTCACTGACAGGACCAGGAGGAATCAGTTCCTAAGTTCACCTCTGGATGCACTCATGGCACCTAGGAGGCACAGCAGACAGCAAAGAGAGAGTCAAGCTGCAGCAAAAGGCGGCTGTAGAGGCCCTGAGCAGGATGAGTTCACTTAGGGAGTCCCTGCTGCACGAGCAGAATGCAGAGCACCACTGCCTCGAGGGGTGGGCAGAGGAAGCACCGTCGCAGGTGTTGTCACCACTTCATGCACACCAGAGGTCATGCCCTTTCTGACCTGCCAGACACCTATTTTTATCTGGAGACATACTGTGGCACTTGGTTATACTCAGTCCTGTTTTGCTCTTCTATTATTTCATGTGTGTAGTCCCGCTGTCTTGAAACATTTGCCATCCTTTCAAAGGTGGAGATTTGTCAGGCTTCATTCATAAGGGATGCAGTTTCTGGCACTGCAGTCACGTTTCCTTAAATGAGAATATGTGGCCACTTGCAGTCAGGCTGAGTTTGAGCAAAATCACAAGCGGAAGACTGAAATGCGAATGCACGGTGGCTTTGCTGTCTCATGCTTCTGCCATCGCGAAGAAAAGAACCACCCTTGTCCACCCTGGAGCCCCAAATAGGCACACGGATGGGGCAAAGCTGCCCCCGATGACCCACAGACATGCAGATGAGAAATAAATGCTTGTCTATCATGTGCCACTGAGATTTTGTGGTTATTATAAAACATGCATTCCTTTTCTTTCTATTGAAGTGTAATTTATATGCAATGAAATGTTCAGATCTTAAACGGACTTTCAACCAGTTCTGACAAACATATTCACTTGTGTAACCCACACCCATTGCAAGACACAGAACACAGCTCTAATCCTAGAACATTACCTGCTGGCTCTTCTGAGTCAATCCCCACCTCACCCCAGAGCAAACACTGATAAGACATCTATCATCATAGCTTACTTTTATGACTTCTGTCACTGTTGCCGAGTTTTGTGGTAAGTTGATGAAGACCAGGGATGAGCCCAATCCAGCCCACCACCTGTTTCTGGATGATCCATGAGCTAGCAGTAGCTTTTACATTTTTAAACAGTTGAAAGACAAATCAAAAGAGGAATAATACTTTATGAAACATGAAAAGAAATGTATGAAATTCCAATTTCAGTGCCTCTGATCAAGTTTGACTGGCACACAGCCACTTCCATCTGTTTACATAGTATCTACGGCTGCCTTTGCACTATAGCTGCAGAGCCGAGTCGCTCAGTAGAGACCGTATGTCCACAAAGCCTCAAGTACGTACTACCTGGCCCACCACAGAAAAGGTCTGCCCATCCCTGACTAGGAAACTTGTCTCTATCTCCATCACACATGGGGACCCAAGTGCTGAAGCCACTACTGAGAACTGGGTGTTCTGAGTGTTGCTTGCATTACATTCATACAAACCACGTGTGAAAATCACACATGTTCATGAAAAGACTAAGTATTATCAAAATATACAATGTGGAAAGTGAGCGCCTCTCATAGGCCTAGCTTCTTGTGAGAACACTCTACCCTAAGATTGCAAGGAAAACGAAAGCTACATTCCAACAATCGTTTCATAGTTATTGTCCTGTATCGCCTCCCTATGAGTCAGCATCACTAAGATCTTTTATTGTTGAAACAGGAGTGGCGAAGCTACAAATAGGAAGAGGCCAAAATCAGATAGAAAATGTAGGGAGAGTGCCAACACCTCACCTGTGAAACGCAAGGAGAGAGGGAACGGAATCAGATCCCTGGAGTAACATTGGATTAAATGGCCAACCCAAGCCAACCTAGACTCAAAAGTCCATGGCAAATTAGGCATCCAAAAAAGGAAGGGGGGGGGTACCTGGAGGGAGAGGGGAGGGGGCAGGGGTGCAACGTGAGGCACACACACATACAGGCTCCAGTTTCCCAGGTGAAGGTGTGCTTGGTGCCTTCTAATCAGCTTGGGTCTTATCCTAGATGCAAAGCGTGCCTCCCCTTGGCCAATAAATTGCAGTGCTATTTCTCTTCTGGGAACTCTGACAGCTTCTACATTATGCTTGTAGGAATAGTAAGATCTGAAGATATCCTTGAAAAAATACGGCTTTGGACAATAACTCCAACTCTGGGAGTCCCTTTCTTCAAGTTCTACCCAACTCCCTCAGCCTTCATTAATGGCAGGACTTTCCTTTTCACTGAATGATTTCGCCTCTAATTAAGAACCATTTCAAAACTACAAAAGGGAAGGAGGGTGCCGGTAATGACCTCGGGATATCTGCAGGGCTTTTGTTATGCTAACTGGCAAACACAAGTAAGGATCTGAGTTGAATTTCTTGGGGCAGCAGTGGAGAAGCTGAGTGCCATTTTCTCCTGTCTTCCCTTTAGGTATATGCTGCACAAGTATTAAAAAATATCACTTCAAAGGGCGTCAAATTATTAGCTAGCTGTGGATGTCCACATGTCTCAGCTTTTTTTTTTCTTTTCTTTTCTTGTGAGGATCTCATGGAAGCTATGGATCCTTTCCCTAGTACACATGTGTGTACACACACACACACACACACCAATTCATGGAGCTCTCGGACTCCTGGTGCATGGCCGGGGATGCACAGTTTACAAACCCTACTTCAGTGAGTAAGTGTACCGCAAGGGGCTGTAGAAGAGACATTCTAAATGACAACGTTCTTGAAACCAGAGACCAACGAGTCCGGAGTTCTGCTGCCTGCGCTGCTCAGCCAATAGACTGACACAGGAGTTGGGTCATAGAACAAGCATTTATTATCAGAGCACCGGTGGTCTGAGAAGGCAGCAGGTAACACCTCCAAAAACTGCCTTAGCATTCTCAGACCAGCTTAGGGTATTTAAGGGAAAATCTGTGCGTTCCTCCATGATGGTTCCAGGGGTCCGTATGGAGCCTTTCCTTTGGCAACGTGGTTCTCTGGTGGAGTCAGCAACCCAGGAACAAGATAGGAGTAGCCTGGCAAGAATGCTAGGCCATAGAGATTGAGATCAATACGCCTAAGGGTATTAATCATAAGTTTCAGGGTAATTTTCTAAAACCAGGAACTGGGCCAGGGGACATTCCAAGCTCAAGCCTCAGGGGGATGAGCTACTGCTAAGCTATAGGTCAAGGAAAGGTGAAGTCGGGATGTCATTCTCACAGTCTAATTACCTGTGCAATTTGTCCTAGATGGACTATGCACTGGACTGCAGACCATGGTTTTTTTTTTAGGATAAAATGAAAAGAGCCTTTATTTAGGCTTTCAAACTGTAACTCAGCTTGTCTTTGGGGAAACAATGCAAGCATTTGATTTGAGAGTAAATTAATAAATGTTGGTATTGTAATATTGTGTGTGTGTGTGTGCGTGCATTGTGTATATGCAAGTTGAGATTGCGTGTGAGTCTGCCCTGACAATGAATCACCCATTCTCTCTAAGTGCCATTTCCTGGTTTACCTGACTGAGATGAACTCACCCAGGTAAGGGCCAGCCTGTGGGTTCCCAGGCAGCTGGCCCCAGGGGAGTTCCGTTAACCTCTTCCCACCTACAACTGCCCAATCTCCACGTCAGCATCCAGGCTGAGGGCACTAGCCCAGGGAAGCCTTTCCCGCAGCTGTGAACAATTCTCATTTCTTCTTATCTGGAGGACTAATCTGCTTTTTATTGCTAAACCTCCTTAAACTATATCCCACTGTGAGGCCTAAAGGGGATTACCAGCTGTCATGTACCTTTTATCTTTCCACCTACCCAGCAGCAGCCAGGGGAGCTCAAAATGTGACAGAAATAAGAACTAAGAGTAAAGGAATTCCCAAAGGTGTGAATCTGAGTCTCACTGAGGAACTGAAAGCATCCTACACAAATGTAAAACATGAATCTTGGGTTTTCCTGAATTCTCCTGTCTTTTCTTGGCTGAAAGCAGGAGACTTATCAGTAGGGGCCTGCCAACGGCCAACTCTGACCAGCAAAGAAAACCACAGGGTAACACAGGCTCCTGAGCAGGGCAGGCGGGCAAACACACTTGGGGCGAAAGGAAAGACAAGGCCACCACCTTCCTGAGTCTTCAGAAACAGACCGAGAATTGTTTCAGAGGGTAGTCCAGGCAACACAGGAAACTGACAGTTCAACTACGGGCGAACATTTTCATTTCACAGGATCATTAGACACGTGTATACACAGACACTTGCAAATCGTTCTGCTACGCTTCCGCAAAGGTCCGTCTGCTGACCAGAGTTCTAGTTCACTTTCCCAGGCCTGATATCTATTCCAGACATAACTCGAGACCAACAGAATGATGGGCAGAGGAAGACAACCGACCTTTTTATTGTGCAAAGCCTAGTGGCCCAAATAATTTTAAAATGCACATTTTACAATATCTTTCAATGGATTCCCACTTCCCTAAGGATAAATTCTCAGGTCCCTAAGTCGGTCTTTAAGTAGGGTGGAACCATATACTTTAATGGTCCAAATAAGGACACTTCTGAGAGTGGAAGACAGTGCTATTAACAGTAATGCCGGGACAACAGCCGTAAACCTGGGCTGCCTACACCAAGGCAAGACCACGGGCACCCTGTGCTCAGGTCATCTGACTGGTCCTCTGGTCCCGCCTGTCTCTCACCATCTGTCTCTCACCTCTCCTCTAGCCACACTGACTTCGCTCCGTTTTCTGAAAGGCGTAGGCTTGGCCTACTCTCCTGACTCTCAACGTGTCCTTTCCTCTCCCTGTTCCATGCCTTTGCGGCTTCTTCACCTGCTCTCTCCTGCTCACTTCTTCTTCCAGTCTCGGCCTAGATGTACATAGGCAGGGCGTCCTCCTCTGACTCCCGAGACACGGCCGGCGCCCTCGTCTGGGCTCCCACAGCGTCCAGAACACGCCCCGTCACATGTGTGATCTCTCAGTGGTTGCTGCCGCCTGCCTTCCACACTGCACAGCATTCTGCCTTCCGGCCTGGCACCGCTGGCTTCAGTGACAGCCTCGTCCTCAGCCCTTACACTGTGACTGATGCCAGGAGTTGGATGCTTCCAGTTTCACCTCAGGCATCCCTTTGGAGATGCCTTCCTTAAACCCCACCAGCGTCCCCATACCACGGGCGTGCTCTCTGTCCTGGCCCCCGACACGGGAATCCGCTCAGTGCTCTGAGAGTCCCTGCGAGGTGGAGACTGTTGTCGTGCTGGAGACCCTGCTCGCTGCGCCGTTTGTCGTGCGGGGCGGCCTGCGGGGTCTCTGGTCCCGCTCCCCATACAAGAACGCAGGATATGGTGAGGCCAAAAAGGAACACCCACGGAGCCATAGGTAGGGGAGTCATACCACTATATTCTCTCTGGCGGCACTATACTCTCAATGGAGGCTGGATCCACACTGTCCGCAAACCGCCATCCACACTCGCCAGCCCAGCCGCCATCTTCTTGCTAGCCCCATTCTCTCTTCTCTGCTAGCGTAGCCACAGCAGTTATATTAGTGGCCAATGGCTCACTGGTTACAGCTGACGGCCAACTAGCCACAGCTGATGGCCATGCAATCACAGTTGGCCATTTACTACCTGAGCCAACACCTTTCTATGTGAGGCCGAGAGCCTGGAAACTACTTTCTGGGGCTCTGCCCCCACACTGTGGTCCATTCACCCTGGCAGAGAGGTGATGAGGGCGGAGGTGAAGGGTCACACGGAGCCACAATCCCTTGTCGGAAATCGTGGGCCAGATGCATTTTGGAAGTCAGCATTTTTCATTTGAAAATGAGAACATTACGTAATATAGCCAGTGGAGCTGGGCAGCAGCCTGTAATCTGCCACACTGACATCTGTGCAGCAAAATGTGAGGATATTCACACTAAGTGGCTAAATGCAGCCTCAAAATATTCTCACATCCCTTCAGGTCAGGCTTTGCAAGTCATTGAGTTCAGATCCAGTCAGAATTTTCTGCCAAAATCATGAAGAAATTTTGGTGTTCAAGAGCTTTTAGATTTCTAGAATTGTGAAAAAGGGACTGTGGACTTGTAACAACTGATGTTTCATTAATACATATGTGCCAGGCAGTGTTCTAAGTTTATATATAACTATATATGATGTAATAATATTCTGTATGTACTACGTTAATATATAGTCTGTGTAATATATATAAGATATAAATATACACACCATATATATATATATATATACACACACACACACACACACACACACACACACATAAAGTATCATTTAGCCCTCAAAAAAATCCTATGAAGTATTTTCGCTTTGTATTTATTTTTCGGATAAGGAAACTGATGCAGAGAGAGCACAAGGAACACAGAGGTAAGTAGCAGACCACAGAACTGGCCATGCGATCCGCAGCTGGTGTTCAGGGGATCACTGAGTAAATACACGAGTAAGTGAGATGCGAGTATGCATGTGTGAGACACAGACGTGGGCTGGAAGCAACGAAACAGCAAAACTGCTGAGGCGGCCTTGTCACTTCCATGGGACTGTCTGCCTCAAACCTCTGTTCTAGGTGTTGTTTCGACCTCATCTGAAACGTTTACAGAAAGAACATTCATTCCAAGTGGCTCACCCTCCTGGACACGGATGCCTGGTGTAGGGGGAGGCTCTGACTGAAATCAGGGCTATGGGCACAACCCCCTGGACCCAGGAAAGGGAATCACAAAGTCACTCTCTGTCTGGGTGCCTGGACTACAAAACATCAACATGCTTCACAGAAACATGGAACAACCATATAGAGCCTAAAAATACAGCCCAGATACAACCTGGCATATTCTAGTGTGTAGCCCATACTTTCATACTTTTCTTTTTAAATAAAACATTGATGGCACACGGAGTAGTAGGCAGGCCACTCGGGATTGCCTCTGCTGCTCTGTAACTGATTCTCATCAAGAGTCGTTTGGAAATTAAATGATCCAGCCAAGGTTTACTGTGTACCTACTACGGGCCAGGTGCTCAGCTAAGCAGATGAAAAACAAGACAGATGCAGTTCACACCTTCCCAGATCATACGGTTATAGCGGAAAGTGAAGCCACAACAGTGTGAGTGTTCTGATTCAGGAATATATGGGGAACAGAGAGAACACGCAGCAATGGGTTTAAATCAATTAGTAATTGGAACTGAAGTGGAACAAAAGTTAATTATACTATTTATGAGCTGTTCAAGTTTAATTCCAACAAATTTATATCATAAAACTAAACGATTGTGAAGAATTACTGCAACAGCAGTAAAGACACGAATGATGTCTCCACGCACATATTAAGTCATCTTAACCCTCTGAGGTCGAGCTTGGACCATCTAGACTCACTGTTATTATTAACAGAAGACTGACGAGATTTGCATAAATATTATGAATGTCTGATTGAATAGCTCAATAGTGGGAAAGCTAATACAATTTGGGAGTGTGGCTGCCAGAAAACGCTTAGTCCAACCTATATCTCTTGCCCATTTAAAGCCGGGGTTAACCAACGTAAAATTGAATTCTGCAGAAAGCACTTGCGAAAGCATTAGAACATATTTGAATTTCAAGAAATCAAAGAACGACACTGTAGGGATTTCAGCAGTGGTACACAAGACGAGTAGCTAGAGCAATACAAACAGATCTGATGCAGCGTACGAGTATCACAGACCGTCAGCTGGGGATGCACTAACCCTTACTCCTTTCTTCCTCGTTCACATGCCCCAATTCTGTTCAGTACTTTAATACACACCGTTAAATATACTTTCCCAGCTCCTCTTGCAGTCACAGGAAAGCCATACATCATGGTTCTGGTGAATAAAGCCTAAGTAAAACTCCGTTTCTGGTTCCCAATACAGCAAAAACAGTTGGCAAAAGAAACCCTTTCCTACCTTTCTTCTCCCCTTAAATGTAGACCTGATGCCTGGAGCTGCAGCCACCATGTTGTCACCACGAGGATGACAGCCACCATGCCAAGTGGCTCTGATAATGCGCTGACCCCCTCTGCCTCGAGACTTCATATTATGCGAGGAACATACACCCTTATTTGTTTAAACAACTGCTGTCTGGTTTTTCTGTTATTTGTGACCAAGTATTACTAACAGTAGCACAAGGCAGACGGCTGTACTTCAAAGTTTGAGCTGTAGGCAATGGCAGCTACAAAAACTGAGAAATCTCTGTCATTAGTGACTCAGTGCAGGTGCCAGGAAATAACCAGTTTGGTGTGGAACAGCGTACAATACTGATCACCATGGGACACTGAATCGGGATGTGGCAGACGCTGCTGGCTGTTTATTTAACGTACATTCCCCATCTTGCTCACTGCACATGTCCTTCCCCAGCCCCAGACCAAGCGCCCTCTCCGTCACCTAAGCAAAGCCGAACAGATATGGAGTCAGTCAGTTCAGGGGCTGCGCTCTGACAGCTGCGTAGGCAGTTACGTTTCTTCCAACCTCCACCTTAGACACAAGAGATTTTTGTCCGGAATACAGATTTCACCTGGTTTACTTTAGGGCATGTCGAATTACACTGTCAAAACCCTCAGGCCTGTTTTGTTTTGGGGAAGAAGTAGGTATCTAGGTATCTGGTATACCTGATACAGGATTATTACTATTCTTGGACTCGATGGCACCTTTTAAAATAGATATCACAGGGCTGATGTACAGCCTCTGAAAGTAGGGACCTCATCGTTCCTCTTTCGTCATTTGAGAACTAGTGTACACTTTTTAATTTCCTCTTATGTTAACTCTTCATTTGTAAATAGCAACACCTTATTTGCTTATATTTTCTTATAAAGAAGGCACAGAGGGGAGTCTTAGAGAGCAGGACACTGTCAGAAACTTTAAGGCTGGAGAGAATGCAAGAGGTGAGGTTGCACAGATAGGCAGGCAGGGGACGGGGAGTTCTGTGCACCACACTCTGAAGTACGACTTTTATTCCAATGGCAATGAGGAGCCACCGACAGATTTTAAGCAAGGGGCTGACATAACCAGACTTTTTTATTTAGAAAGAGTATGTGGGCTACAAACTGGGGAAGGTGGCACAAGGAGGCCAGTTCCAAGACAGTAAGACAAGATGCAGGCCTGAGAAGACCACACCATGGACAGATCTGAGAGGTATTTCGGAGGTTAAAGGGGAAGGGCTTGGTGCCAGACTGGATTTGTGCAGTACAGCCAGGGAGGTGTTCAGGTAACTCCCAGATTTGACGGGGGGGGGGCGGGGGGGGCGGCTGGTGACACCATTCGCAGAGATATGGAGTGTGGGGCAGGGGTGGGGGAGAGTAAGGTGAATGGACATGTCCCAGAGGGGTGACAGGCAGATAGTACGTGCAATTTTGTGCACTGTGAGGCATCGCATGGGATGGTCACTAGCAAACAGGATGTTCCATGGCTCAGGCACTCAAATCTGAGCAGGACACAAATCTGAACACACACACAGACAGCCGCTGATGTAAGCGGAATTACCGAGATCACCTAAAGAAAATGTACAAAATGGGAAGATGCATACGTGAAACCACAGAGAACTCTAATATCAGGGACAGACAAGAGAAGTAGCATCCACAAGAAAGAAAGGCAGGACAAAAACCACGAGGAGGTGGGGTCAGGCGCAGGGTGGGAGATCAGGGAGGAAGTGGTCTGGGGTGGTCAGCTGCTACCAGCTTCAGCCAGTGCTGACCCCGCAGGCCGTACACAGGCTTTGGCTCACCCCGCATGTGCCCATGATCCTGCTCCTCAGGCCACAGTGAATTGGTCGTGAGGTGGTCACTGACCAAGAAGGATGGAAATCACCCCTGGGAGCCTTAGGGTGCCATCTGCCTCTGCCACGTCGATTAGGAAGCAGGCAGAGCAGAAGGAAGCAGGAACAAAGAGAAAGTCAGGAATTGTCTTGGTTTGGGAAGACACCCAGTACTCTGATAAATGGCGTTGATGCTAAGGCTGGTTCCAGCTGGTTTCTCTTACTTGGAACTATAAAAATCCCTATAAAGCCAACAAGAGAGGCAGAAACATAAACAGCTGTATTACCTGACAGAATGAAATATGTGCTGAATGGAGATATAAGAGGTGGCTGTGGGAGTTCAGGAGGAGGGGAGATTAATTTTGGCTGGGTGGAGGGAATGGTTCTGGAAGGGGAGAAGCATCTGAGCTGGCACTTTAAGGATGAGGAGGATTTTGGGGGGAAAGAAGGGAAAGAGTGCACTCTAGCTGAAGGAACAGGACCAGCAAATGGCAGAGAAGCATGAAAGTAAACGGAGCATTAGGCACAAGTAGCGGCTGGCCACACCTCTGCCAGTCCCCTGGTCCGGCTGACTCTGGGACTCGCACATCCTGACGACCCAGGAAGCACCCCCCACCCTCCCCTGCAGCCCGGCCATCCCACCGCAGCCCTCCCCGTACTGTGTCCAAATGTCTCATCTGTGGGTCTGCATCCCTCACAGGCACCATCCATTTATCTTCGCATGTCCTGGGCCTGGCGCAGAGCCTGGCACCAGAGGGGGCTCAGTGCAGACCTGGTCATCTCCTCAGCCAGTGCAATTGGAGGAGGGGGGCTATGTAACACTGAAGGGAGGCTGGGGTCCCGCTCTGAGGCCCTGTAGCTGCAGGGCGGCTGACAGTCAGGTTGGCTTGTGATGACTTCCAGGCATGGGAACATTAAATCTATGTAAATTCTTTGTAAGTGTGGTAAAATATGCATACCATAAAATTTACCTTAACCATTTTTAAGTGTACAGTTCAGTGCATTCATCTTGCTGTGCAACCACGACCATTATCTGGCTTGAGAACTTTTTCATCTTCGCAAACTGAAACTCTGTACCCTTTAAACACTAATTCCCATTCCTACTTCCCTGCCCCTGGCAACCACCTTGCTACTTTCTGTCTCTGTGAATGTGACTACTGTAGGTACTTCAGTAAGTGGCATCATATAGTATTTGACCTTTGGAAAACAATTTACATTTCTATGTGCTTTAAAATGTAAACATTTACCAAGTGTTATCACTTCCTCCTGCGAGGCAGGCAGGGCAAGGACCATGAGTCTGGTTTTGGGGGCCAAGAAAAAGGAGGTTCAGGAAGGTTAAGTGATTTGTTCAAGTACAAGGCATCACGAGTGCTCATGCGACTGGGCCAGGCTCCGCTGACCCTCTCCCACCCTCCATGAGGGCTGGGATTGTTGGGGAGCCATTACCTCACCCCACAGCCCACACCCCGTGGTCTTCCTGTGCACTTCACTGTGGATTAGCAATCAGAACAGGAAGCCACCAGCGCAGTAGGGTGGAGCCGAACAAGGATGATTTAACCTTACACAAGCTGAGCCAGAGGCCAGGGTATTTCTTTCTAAGGTTGGGTGCTCTCTGTTCAGAGAGGTCAAAGCCACTGCCAGCACGAACTATTAATCTGCACACTGTTCAGAGAACACTGGAATTGGCAGCACAGTAGAGACACAGTGGAAGGTACCAAATGATTAATTCCCCTCCTACCTGAGGAGCCGGCTCCTGGGCCCGCTCTCTTTCTACTGAACATATGGGAAAAGGTCTTGCTTTCTACAGTCAGGTCAAAGGGTTTGCTCACTTCTGTTTTCTGAAGAGTAATGGCCAACACTAAATGACCAAGCAGCAAACTGCCAAGAGACTGTAGGGTTTCTTTAGGTTTGTTTGCTAGAATTAGAAATGGTTCAAACCATGCATTATCTTCTAACTCAAAGTAAAAAACTCTTAGTGAACCTGAAGAGAATGAGTCTCATGCATTTTCTTCTCATCAATACATACTAAAATAATTTATCAGGGGAGAGAGAGAGAGAGAGAGAGAGAGAGAGAGAGAGAGAGAGAGAGAGATCTAACGTTAGAACCTTGAGATGTTAAACAATTGTTTAAACATGCTTGTACTTTTTCTTTATGTCTAAATCTACCTGCAGGATAGAATCAAAAGCTAATCATTTGACCCCATGTGGCTCAGTTGTGCTTAAGCCCTAAGAAAATTGTATCTTAGAATTTAAGAATTTCCCTTTGGGCTGGTTTAAAGGTGGAAACACTGTTTTACCTTCAGATGCTCTGAGTGAGCTGGAGTGACTGGGGGTCAAGTACAGAGGAGGAGCCAAGGAGACTAAAGAAGGGAAAGGAGACTGGGAGCCAGAGCAGGAAGACACACATTCGCAACGTGCTCCAGTGCTTACGACACAGTGCTCTCGGGCAAATCATTTTACCTCAGCCTCAGTTTCCTCATCTGTGAAAGTTATAAACAAAATCACAACTTCATCTTGCAAAGACCACAGTCATGCAGAGATTAAATAAAATAACAGTTGTGACAGCAGTGACAACACGCTGAGTGCTTACACTGAGCCAGGCACTGTCCTGTGGAACCATCACTGGAAGGCATTTTACAAATGATCGTTGTAATAACAATCTTGCTATTGTTGTTGTTTACTGGCGCTTCCCAGGGCTTCCCTAGATTTAGAGAATATGGGCAGGTTTCTTCCACCTTCTTATTTTATTTAAAAAGTTTAAAATCCCATATTGCTGAGTACCAAGTGTCTTACCTCCCAAGTGCCGCTTTGAAAGCCATAAGGATGTGCCTGTTTTCTACCCCCCCCTTCAAGGGAAGAGAAGGAAGGAGGATGAGGAGCTAATACATATTAATTGAGGCACCAAATATCAGTGGCCAGAAGCTATGCCAGATGCTGGGTGTACAGAGATAACAAGTAGGAATAATGTTCAAATATATCACTATGCTTTTCCCCTTTTGTATTTGACGCCCGGTGCATCGGCCGTGTGCAGGGACCTGGAGGCTAGTGGTGAATGCCCAGCCCCACGGCCACCACTGCACGTTGCCTCCACAATAGCTGGAAAAGCCGGCAGCCCTGCATGCATTTCAGCCACTACACTCCAGGGAGCAGCCCAGGCCAGGCACAAACAAGGACCCAGAAGGCTCATCTTGGCTGTGAGGCCCCATTCTCTGTCGTGCAAACCACACTTCCCTGCTCTACGCAGGTGCCATCTTATAGAGGAACTGACGTGGGAACAGGGCTCTGAAAGACAGACGTCGGGATGAAAAACTCTGTCATCTAAAGAGTTGACTGGGGCAAAGTTTTAGAATTTTAGTTGTTGAATGGGACGAAGTTATCAGATTGGACTAAAACTTGGTTTTCCTCTGCTATCCAGCTCGGGGGAGAAGAGGAGCTGCAATGAAGACTGTTAGCAGTAGAAAAATAATCTACACTTTCTTTGCCAATCCGAGTGTCATGTGAGTAAATGTTCTGCCCCGTTGTAACACCAACGGTTACTGAGTTCCTACTATGCACTGGATCCTTGACGTCTATATTCTCATTTCATCATCACAACAACCCCACGTTAGGAGACATGGTTACTTCCCCATTTATAAATGAGCAAACCAAGGCACAGAAAGGTTACGATTAAGCAGCTTTCCCAAGGTTACACAGATAGCAAGAGTCTGGGCCCTTATTGGAGCTCACAGACGGAGGCAGCACAAAACACGGAAAGAGGAGATATTTATGTGCTGAGTGCAATGGCAGAGATGTGTGTGGGGAGTTAGAGGCCCTTAAGAGAGGCTTAAATCTAGCCTGGGCAGGCCAGGGAACCCTTCCTGGAGGGAGTGGTACCCAGGCTTTCTTTTAAAAATAAAGATATTATTAACATACAACAAAATGCACAGATGTTAAATATTCAGTTTTACAAGTTTTGACAATTGCATACATTTGTGTAGCCACGGTCCAAAACAAGATCTAGAACATTTCCATCGCCCCAGAAAGTTCCCTCATGTCCCTTTCCAGAGAACTCCTCCCCCTCCCTGGGTTTCTGACATAGATTAGTTTTGTGTGTTCTTGTACTTCCTAAAAACAGAATCATCTGTACGTTGGCTTCTTTCCCTGAGCTGTTTTAAATGATGAATGCAACTTTAACCAAGCAAAGGGCCCCACAAGACAGAAGCAGAGAGGTGAGACGCAGCCTGGAACGTGGCTGGGCTGGAGCACTGGGTGGGAATGATGGCGGTGGGATGGGAGACAAAGGGAGAGGGTGGGTCGTGGAGGACCTAGGTCCCCGGGTCTAGAGTTTGGATCTCGAGGGCGTGGACTTTATTTCAAAGGCAGAGGGGAGCTAAGGAAGCCTTAAGCAGTTACTGAACACCTACTGTGCACCAGGTATACAGGCTGGTTTGCACATGTTAAAATGTTCGAAACTCGAGAATCTTAGGAGACAGATATTAATCATCCCCATTGTCTAGATGATCAAACTGAGGCTGAGAAAGATTAAGTAAAATTTCCTAAGTGATAAGTCAGGTTCAAACACTGCCCAACGCCACATACCCTGCCCTTTCCACCCACAGAAAGCTACTTTGGAAAGAAAGGGAGGGAGTCAGTTTAAGCTGTGAAGAACTCCATGAGAAACGCAATGAAGAGGGCCTAAGGGACGAAATGCTACTCCGTGTGTGGTAGTGGGGACAGGACAGGGACCTGGCCAAGCTCTGTCCCACTGGATGTGGCACTTGGGACAAACTCCTCATCACTCACGCCTCTGAGTTTCATTTTACACGTAATCCCACCACCCAGAGCATCAGGGCTTTCAAGGTAAATAGAGGTTAAAGAGAGAGTTATTTTAACTCTATATTGTAGAAAACTTTGAAAAAATAAAACAAGAAAATGAATCATTCAGGAATAAAATTTTGGAATATTTCTATTTTTAAAAAAATGTGTATAATTATCCATTTTATTTTACGTATTCTTAATGGGACCATGTTGTAAATGTTATTCTTCCAATTGTATTTTTCACTTAATATTGAGTGGCAGACCCTGTGGGTTGGGTGACCCAATACTCATTTCTAACCCTCATCTCCCTGCTTTCCTGTGCTCTGCAGTTTTGAAATGCTAAATGCTCACTTGATTAACATCTCTTGCAAGCAGAGGTGTTCATGTGACATGGTTTTAGCCAATGAGATGTAAAGAGACATCAGCTGGGGGCTTCCAAGAGAGCTTTGCTCTCTCGATAAATGGTAGGTAAGATGGACCTAGAGAACATTAGGCTAAGTGAAATAAGTCAGACAGAGAAAGATAAATACCATATGAACACACTTACATGTGGAATCTAAAGATCTGAATAAATGAGCAAAGTAAATAGAAATAGTCTCAGAGATATAGAGGAAAAACTGATGGTTGCTAGAAGGGTCGGAGGTGGGGGTGAGGAAGAAGGAGAAGGGATTAGAAAGCACAAATTGGTAGCTACAATAGTGCCACGGTGATATGAAAGGCAGTTTGGGGGATATAATCAACGTTGCAAAGATTTTGTAGGGTGTCAAATGGGAACATGTCTTATTAGGGAGACCACTTCATGGATGGTGTAGATGCCTGACCACTGCACTGTATACCTGAAGCTAAAGCTGAATAATACTGAATGTCACCCGTAATTTTATATATACATATACATATATATATATACACATAAACATATATATATATATATATATATATATATATATATATATATATAGTCACAGGATGTGGAGTACAGCATAAGGAATAGAGACAGTGGAATTGTAACAGCGCTATACGATGTCAGAGGGGCAGTGGATTGGGGGAGGGGAGTTATCACTTTGTGAGTGGTGTAAACATCTAACTAATACATTGTTTTGTACACCTGAAACTAAAAAAAAAAAAAACGGCAGGTAAGTAGTGGTTGCCACCTGCACGCACTCTCTGCTCTGGAGGTGGACCCACTGCTGACGCTGCAGCACCTCTTGTGAGGAGTCGAGCATTAGAAAGTTCACAGATACTGCAGAGATTTGGTCCTGATGCTGCTGAACCACTGAACCAATGCCAGCAGCTGTGCCCATCCCAACTTACTCATATGCGAGAAAAATAAATCCCTACTTCCTTCAGCCACTGCAAATAACTGTATTTTTATTAGTTGCAGCCAAAAGCATTCCTGGTATAAAATGTAAAGAACTTTCCATGCCACTGAATTTACTCTTGTACAATATAATTTTTTAAGGCTCAACAATTTATATTTAATTTTTCTTAATTTTTAAAAACTTATTTTTCAGTTATCATTGACATGCAATATTATATTAGTTTCAGGTGTACAAAACAATACAGGGATTAGACATTTATATACTCACAAAGTGATAACCCCAGTAAGTCTATTATTACCTGTCTGACATTGCACATAATTATTACAATATCACTGACTATATTCCGTATGCTGTACTTTACTTCATTTCAAATGGCTACATAGTGTTCTATCAAAGAGATGTACCACAGTTCATTTAACCAATTTTCTATTGTACCACATTTAGATCATTTCTCATTCAACATACAGTGGTGAAGACTTTTATAGACAAAACTTTGCACACATCCCTGATTCTTTTCTGAGAATAAATTCCTAGAGATGGAATCTCTTGGCCAAAGGGCATCTACGTTTTTCACGCCAACACCAATTTTTACTCTAACCAGCAGTGCATGATGAGAATGTTCATCTCCCCATTTTCTCCTCAATATGGGGAACTGTCATTTTTACAAATTAAAAAACCAGTCCAAAAAGTACCTCATTACTACAAATGTCTCAGGTTCCTTTTAAAACTAAACATGTCTGATTCAACTTTTGAAAAAGAAGAGATTTGAATCTCTGTTTAGAAGACTGACGGCTGAATTCAGACTTGGAATATTTGCAAAGTCATGAAAACACTGCTGGTAGTGAGTTACAACTCAAATCCATACACATCTTCCCATTATCATAAGTCTGGTCTTGTTCCAGCAGTTGGCTCGCCAACCAAAAGCACTGTAGAACATCTGGGGGTTTGAGAAGACCCATGAGGGCAAATGATGGAAATCGGAACCCAGAAAGAGAAGTCGATCTATGGGAAGAAATAAATTTTAAAAGGAACAAGGAGAGAAGGAAGGGAAGAAAGTTAGCAGAGGCAGAGCCCACACCTCACCCTCAGGTGTGCTCACATTGTTTTTTACGAAGTCAAAGTTGCCTTCTGTCTGCAGTTCCCTAGCCACAGGGGTGGGGGTGGGGGGTCCTTTGTGCCAGCTTGGCTGAGCTCTCTGAGAGCTGACCTGTTGGGGATGCACACACAGACACAGCTGATGCTCGCCCAAGCACAGTGCCTGGAATATGGCAAACGTGAAACAGGTGGGTGGGTGGGTGGGTGGATGGATGGATGGATGGATGGATGGATGACTGGGTGGATGATGGATGGATGGACGGATGGATGGATGACTGGATGGATGGATGGATGGATAGATGGATGGATGACTGGATGGATGGATGATGGATGGATAGATGACTGGATAGATGGATGGGTGGATGGATGGATGGATAGATGACTGGATGGATGATGGATGGATGGATGGATGGATGGATGGATGGATGGATGGATGGATGACTGGATGGATGGATGGGTGGGTGGATGGATGGATGGATGGATGGATGACTGGATGGATGGATGGATGACTGGATGGATGACTCAGAACTACAGAGGTTGGAGGCCCAGTGGAATGCTGGAACCATGACCACCCAGGCAATGTATTGGGAGCAACAAACAACTAACACAAAATTTCAAAAATCACACATTGAGTTTTAAAAATGTACTGCCTTAACACAAGAGTCATTTTCCCTCTTCCACTGAACGTCTATGTCTTTGTCCTTTGAAGATTCATTTCTACGCAGCTGAAATCGTGGCATATGGGCAGTTTTACACAGTCTTCCTCACGTGACATACCAAACACATTCCCATGTTGTTGGTCTTCCTCGGAATTATTTTAAAGGGCTGCATGGTTTGTAGGCATGTCTGTGAAGCCAAACTTAATTCTCTGCTCTTTTCTTCAGACATTCCTCTCGTTTTTAGGGGGTCCAGGAAACTGTCATTCCCCTTTGGTCTCTGCTCATCTCCATCCCGCTTGCCAAGAGGCTCCCTACTGGAGGTCCCCTTGCCTGCAGGAATTGGCATATGCTGCTGCCACTACATACAACACGGTTGCGGCCCACTCTTTGCCTGGCCTCTTCCTACCTAAGTTTCAGGGCTCAGAATAAGTGTCATTATTCCAGGAAGTCTTCCCCGACCCTCCTGACTACCTTAACATCCTGTACATCAAGGGTTAAGGCACTCAGCACACCCTGTGCTGTAACTGTTTGTCTTAGGGTCTGTCCACCAGACTGCGAGCAGAAGACATTTTTCTGATCCTTATTAGCTGGCAGCTCTTGGTCTCCCTTGAGTCTCAGTTTCCTCATCTGTAAAAGGGAATAGTTAGGCCGTCTCCCCCACCTCCCGACAAGGATGCTGTGAAGCTCACAGGAGGCGGTCCTGGGAAGACTCTCTGTACAGCACAAAGGGCTGTAAAACATTGGTAATTATCGCTGATAATGTATCTGCTACCTACCTAAGTCTAAGAAACAAAAGGCAGTCAAATAATGTTAACCTTTTGAGGATCACATATTCAGGCAAATAATGACAGCTAACATGTACCGGATGCTGTGGATACCGTACTAGGCAGCTTATATGCATGTTATCATTGTAGCCTCATTAAAACCAACTGGGCAAGATCTAGTATTATTCTCATTTTACAAAGGCTCGGGAGACTAAATAGTTTTCCTGGGGCTGTATCACTGTAGGCTATGATGTCGAAAACCCAATGTAAGCCTCTCCCGACAAAAAACGTCCATGTAAACATCCATACAAAATACTGCATGCCATTTCCAGAAACTTACGGATCCCTGAAAGCCCATCTTCTTTGGACACCAAGGCCCTTCATGCATGAATGTGAATTGTGCAGAAAAGTTCACAGAGCTGCACACTCCACAAATCTGGGAGGTTACAGGAGTAAACTGTGTCAGCAAGAATTCTACGGGAAACCTTGCAGCCTGGGAACAGGTGATAAATCCTGAAGTCTCAGCAGACATAATTTCTTTGGCAATTTAAGTCACTGGGCTGATTGAAGACTCTTGGCCCAAGTAGGAGTCATGTGGCCTGAATGCTGCACTCTGACAAATCAGGTGCTGGGAGAAGCTGATGGTACCAGCTGTCAAACTCTAGCCACCAGCACCAACAACCAGACACTTCACAGTATAGTTTCTGGAGACACTCCTTGTTTGATGTACTCCACAAACTGGAAAAGCAATAACTAAATAACAAATAAGAGGCCTAAAGGAACCAAAATAGGGGCAGGGACAAGTTGGTCAAACTATCTGGTTCTGTCCTGTCCTGATCTCACAATGGCTTTGGACACGATAAGGTGTCATCATGGATGTAAGAAGTGCATGTGTCTTAACCAACTAGGGTGACAGACAGCGGCCTGGTCACTAGGCATGGTGAAACCCATCCCTCTGTAGAAAAATCCTTGGGATTGTGCCGCATGCCAAAATAAGCAATTAAAACTTGAAAAGCAAACCTAGGAGCCAGACTGCATTTTTCAGTGTGCATCACGTGGGCAGAGTCAGAGACCACCTGGGAATGGAATGAGATGAGCCAGAATGGTTTCCATGGTGAGGGCTCCCAAAACCAAGGAAAAAAGGCTTAGGGAGTGCGTGACATCCAGAAAAGCAGTGCGCTGAGCAGAGAGAGGTGTGACCAATGCTCACAAAGACGATGATGGAAATGGACTCTTTTCCAGGTTCACTTAGGCGAGAACGAGGGGATGTTGTTGAAGGAACTAGATGGGGTGGGGTTCACGGAGAGCAACCTGACAGAATCCCCCCCCCCCCCCAGAACTGTCAAGCTTGGAACTGACATAAGCTACCAAGGGGATGCACAAGAGATGGGGGCCGACCAGGCCCTAAACATCAGGGAGGCAGACCGCTTGGTGAAACAATGTTTATTTTGCTTTTAACAAGGGGCATGAGGGTCTGCTGTCTATAGTACTGGGGGTCTACGAGTCAATTTTCAACCAGTTCAAAAAAGGAGAAAATTACGTGCACAATCCTTTAGCTGTAATTCAGAAACCCCCAAAGTTATGAAAACTGAAAGCTTTTTCCAAGTATTTGCAAATCATTTGTTTAACAAAAACCTGACCTGAAATGACATGTAATTCCAGTCTTCGTTTGCTCTGTCTAATGTGAACAATAGTAAGTTGTACTGCAGAGATATTAATGTGTCTGACTGCAGAGTGCCACCCCGTCCCACCGGGAGTTGATGCAATGCGATGTGTAATAAGCAAAGAATTTCCTGAAAAAAGTCAGTAAGTGATTACGGACACATGTCTCCTTTTCTAAAATGTAAAAATGAAAGAAATGTTGAAGCATTTGGGATGGGGTGAATATAATCAGAAAGAAACCTGCAAGATTGCATTTAGCCTCTTGGTAGGAACAAGCTTTGGGACAGTCTGTGTTCCCATGAGGACCACGGATGAGCCTACCCTGACATTTCTGGTTCTAGTCTGTAGTTTCCCTATTATGTCTAATTCTGTGAAACAATAGCTCTGCATCCAGAAATCCAAAGCAACATCAGACTTTTCACTCAGTGAAATCTGGAAGCCTTCCCAAAGCAGTGGTAAGTGCGAATGGGTAACACAGTCTTGCTCCTAAAGCGAACTTGATCTTGAAGATTGCATAGGCAAATAGACCCCTGAAGATAAGAGGGATCTTATCTTCACTTTGTTTTACTCTTTTTCTAAAATCATTTTAGATTTTAGAAAATGATTTTTCTAAAGTAGAAATTTTAATTTAGAAATTTCCAATTTAGAAATTTTTCTAAATTTCTAAAATGATTTTAGAAAAAGAGTAAAATAAAGTGAACGATGAGGTTCTTTTCTTGAGGATTCAAGTAGTGTTTCAGTGGACAAGAGAAGGGACTCCAAACTTTTCTGCCAGATGATGTACTTTTCCTGTTCCATAGCAGGAGGTTGGGAGAGATGGAAAGAGGATCAAAAAAGGGAATAAAGACGGTTTATAAATAAAATGACGGGGATTCAAAGTCAGACACTGCCACTTAACAGTTGTGTGACCTTGGCAAGTGTATCTCCCTGAGGCTGAGTGTCACCTGGAACCTGAAGGAAAACACCACTTTCCTCACAGGGTTTGCAGGAGGATTAAACGACTTGTAAAACATCCGTACATGGGAGCCGCTCAATATATGGCAGCTCTTCTTACTGCTGCTGTTAGATTCTGGAACTTGAGCATGCTCGGCTTCACTTCGTATTTTGCCAGATTGCCTGGCTTAACAGAACGCAGGAGATATTGACTTCATGAGCACAGAGCCAGTGGATAAGAAACACACATAGCAACAAATCACACTGGCAAACCCATCACCCACAGCTAATAACTGCTTCTCAGGATCCTGCATTTGCTTTGTGAGAGGAACTAAATAGACCCTAACGGCTATGAAACCAAATCATCTAGGGGAGGGTGGATTTCATCAGTATTCGAGTTTCTGTTGAGAGCCTGGTATTGTGGGAGTCCACGCAAAACCATCGCTATTACAGTGCTTATGCAACACGGCCTGTTTTCCATGGCTTGTCTTATTCCCTGCTCTTTCAGGTGACAAGCACTTACGGTGCACGCACTGTATATCAGATGCCATATCAGTGCAAAGGCACAAACACAAAAAGACATGGTCCCTTTCCTCTAGGAATGTGGGGCTTGTGGGTGAGACAGATGTGTGCCTCAGTTAGTACGGCACATACTGTAAGTGCCAACGAGGGCGGCAGTAGCCAGAGGAAGACTGTCTAAAATACACAAAGATTCGTTCTATTTCTGTAATGTAAGGTCTTTTCCATATAGTGAACATGGGTTACTTTTGGAATCAGAAAAAAATTTTCAAGGAAGAATACAGATGGTGGTGTGGTGAACACTTATATTTCAAATATTCAAATAATGGGATGAGTGTACAAATTCGGGAATGTAACAGTACTTTGGTGGGATGGATACTTGGGAAGAAAGGCAGGCTACCCCATGCTGCCTGGAGGTAAAGGCGATGAGTCAGGTTTCCCTAAGGAGGTGACACATAGAGTGAGATGTGGAGACTGAATGATGGTTTGCCAATGGGAGTGTAAATTAGTATAACCACGGCCTCTTTAGAGGGCCATCTGGGAATATTTGTCAGGGTTTAAAATGCACATAGCCCTTGACCCAGATGTTCTTCTAGTGAGAGGAATGCCAGGGAACACACAAAAGGCTATGCAAAAAAGGTGTTATTACACCACTGTATATAATAAGATGATACTGGGAATAAATGTCCATCAACAGGGGATTGTTTATATAAATGATAATACAGCCATACACCAGAACAATAAAGTCATGAAAAAGAATGAAATAAAATTTATACATACAATATTGTTTTAAAAGGCAAGTTATAGAACAGTATAATCTTATTTTGTAGAAATAAATTAACATATTTTTATGCATAAAAATGTTTGCATATGAACAGGCGAAGTCTGAAAAGATATACAACAAACCATATGAGGCATATTAGAGCGGAGGGGGGTAGCAGGAGTGGGGGAGAGGGAATTTCATTTTCTCATTTACCCTATATTACATCTTTTACAATGACATTTCTTTTACATTTTAAAAAGGTGTTTTTTTTTTTTTTAAAGTTTTACTAATTGGACAATTATGGATACAAAAGAACAGAGATTTTAGAGAAAGTGTTATTCGGAAACAGTTTAGCATTACTTGACTACAGAGGCATAGGAGTTCAGAGATGGAATTTAAGGAAGACTTTGAGGAAGGAGAAACAGAAAGGTGGGGTTTCAGCCTGGAGGATGTGAGCAGGGTAGTGGAGGGAATGCAGGAAGTGGTGGAACAGCAAGGAAGCAACACAAGTACGAGAACCGGAGGATATTGTTTAGAAAGACAACACTGCAGACAAAAGTGGAACAAGGATTTTCAAGAGTAGAAAGTAGCTTTTCTTTTCCCCCAGTAGGAAGCATATACAGAGTAGACATACATTCTTTTAAAGGTGAACACCTTTTAAAGAATTAAAAGAATTAAAAACCAAAATTTTACTAAATATCTATTATTAACTTTGTTCGTGCGGCCAGAGAGAGAGGCAGAGGGAGAGAGAAAATTCTTCCAAGAATAGGCTGGATGAGGCAAGGAAAATGCCAATTACTCACAAACTGTTCCATCACAAATAGCAGTAACACCTGGAAAAGGCCCCTGAAAAGTAAAGCTCTCATCTAAGGTGAGTTTAGACCAACTGTGGTGCTCTGTACCCCAGCTGCTCCTTTCTGGTTCTTTCCTCTTGGTGGATCTCACTTAACCTCAGCCCCTTTTTATAGCCTCCTTCTTCTATCAGAATGATCTAGAGTAAATCATTTATATTTCAATGTGAATTTACAGAGTCATTCTTACCTTTCAATGTATTTTAATTTTAGGCCTTCGGTCTAAATGAAAATCCTTTCTTTAGAGGGCCCATCTTTTTGTAAAGCAGATTTGAGCATCGGGCAACAGGTGGAGGTGAGGGAGGGAGAAGGTTCTTGGTGGCCAGGGGGTAGAGGGCTGCCTACATTTGGAAGCTGGTCCTCTTCTCGAATGTCTTAACAAGTTAGAAACTTCTTTCTCAGAATTGCTATTTTGGTGCCGGATCTATATGTTTAATACTTAGAACAATGATGGGGTGAAGGGAGAAGGAAATAGTTCCTTGACCAACTCCTCAAAACATGTCAGCAAATGGACTGAAGCTACAGCAATTTTCTGGTTAATCAATTGTAGACAAGAAAACTAGATAATTCTGCTGAAAAAGTATCCCTCTGGTGGTTAAATGGTCTCTTTGGCTATCTATCTCCATCAAATTAATTAAAGAACTCTAAGTTCTCGTTTCATATTGTGCTGCATGAATATTACTTCGGCAGGTTTAAGTGCTGATAACTTAAGCATCTCACCATCTTCTCTGAATAGTCCGGCAGCTAAACAATATCTTTATGCCTTTCTAAAAAAGGGTCTAAAATAATGCCCATCCTTGGGGGAGTACCAGAAATGGCACAGTTGAAACACTGCCCCACTTTTGGAGAGGGTCTTCAATTAGGAAAATGTGACGATTTAAAATGCTTTAAGTTGCCTGTATGTTTCCCAATCTAACAAATAAATAATTTTAAGGCATCTCCTATCTAGATAGGGAGAGTAAATGTGTGGAAGAATAATTTTCTTACATTACCAATACTTGAAACAATAAAAGGAGAAATGCAAATAGCAAATATATTTTTAAAAGTCCAACCTCACTAATAAAACATGAGTGACTTTTTTTTTTACCGACCAGAGGGGCAAATGTTTTTCTTTAATATTCCTTCCAGTGTGGGAGAGTATTTAAGAAAGCAGATGCTGGTGGGAGTATAGATTGCTACATTCTTTCAAAGAGTAATATGAAAAAAATTTTAAACATGTTTTTAATGTTCATACCCTATGATTCAGCAATTCTATTTCTAGACATGTATTATAATGAAATAAACAAGAACACAAAAAACATATATAATCTTTATTTATAGGGATGCTTATAATAGCAAAAAGTTGTGAAAGTCACAAATGTCCATTAATAGTGAGCTATGAGTAAATTATATTATAAAATGGAATACTATGCAGTCACTAAATCTGATAAGGCAGAAGTATTATTTGGAAATATATTCCTAACATGTTATTAAATGACAAAGGCAGGTTGCAAAACCATGTACAGCATGTAGTCCCACTTTTGTTAAACAACACAGACACACAAAGAATATAAACTGAAAACTGTCAAGCAATCCACACACACACACAAGCACATCCACACTCTACACATAAATTGAAAAGGTGTCTCTAATTCTCTTCAAAATACTCCAGCAAAAACAGTGTGATATACAGAAGTGTGAATTTTCATTTATAACCTAAAAGCAGGTACTTAGCATTTGTAACTGCTTACCACTCAAAAGTTGGCATTCCAGAAGTGGTTATTACAAGGCTGGAACTACTTTTATCTGTATCAATATCAGCAGGGTGTTAATAAGCATAATGGATATTAGAAATGATTTTTACTGATAAAAAGGTGTTCCAACTACATGAATCAGCATGAAATGCCAAACAGGTAATTCTGCCTTCTCAGGCCCAGGGTTAAGAGAGTTCGGGGAGCCCAGCAGCCCATGTCCTCCAGCCCTGTGTTACGGTAGCTTCCGTGGTCTGAGCCGGTCTATGAAGGTCAGTGAACCCTGCAGCCGCAGTGCTTCCACCACAAGCACCTCGGTCTTTCACGCAAGGTGGTTGTCTGAGTACCTTAAGGCCAGGAGCTGGGACCTCACCAGCAGGGCCCAGCACGGCCTGTGAGCTTGCTTGCTGTAGCTTCATTCCTGGATGAAGACGTGCTTTTGCTTTATCCTTCTTCCTCTTAGGGAGGTTGTAGAGGTAGAGGCCCATGGTCCTCAGCTCTCAGGATCTATAATCTACCAAAAATGACCTTATTAATCGTGTACGACTGAACTGGCTCAGGTCGGTTTGCAACAAAGGCTGTACCATGCCAGAACTTGAGCGCTGATTATGTGACTCCCACCCATTCCTCCCAATGTGCTTTCTAATTGTGTTTATACGAACAGGTAGTCTGTGTTTTACACAGAATACATATAAGGAAACTGAAACTGCACAGACAGCACTGTCACCCCCTGCTGGCAAACACTTAGAAGAACCACTTAGTTTTGTGCAGATTAGTTACCAGTAGAGACAAAGGATTTGTAGTTCTCCTCATTGGTTTCAAGTTGGTTTTAATTTAAAAGTGTTTTTAATTTAAAAGACGATTTTGGAAAAAGATCACCTCTTGTGATGGAAAACACTTTAAAGAAGGAAGCTGGGGAAGGAGGATCCAAGACAGCGAAGTAGATGAAAGCTGTGCTTCCCTCTTCCCATGACCACATTACAATTACAATTAAATTATAGAATAATCAACCTGGAGAACCATCTGAAGTGTAGCTGAACAGAAGTTCTATACCTGGGGATATAAAGAAAAAGCCACGTCGAGACTGGTAGGGGTGGAGACGCAAAACAGACTGGTCCCAAACCTCCAAGCACAGAAATAAACACATGCATGTATGGTGAATTAATTTTTGACAAAGAAGCGTAGTAAATACAATGATGAAAAACAGTTTCTTCAATAAATGGTGGTGGGAACTGTGGACAGACACATGCAAAAAAGGAAACTGGACACCTTCTTACACCATATACAAGAATAAACTCAGAATGGATTCAAGACTTAAATGTAAGACCCGAACCACAAAACTCCTAGGAAAAAACATAGGCAGTAAACTCTCTGACGTTGTTCTTAGTGATATTTTTTTCCGGCGTCTCATCAAAGAAATGTAAATAAAAACCCCAATGAGATACCATCTCACACCTGTCAGAATGGCTACCATCAATGTATCAACAAACAAGTATTGACGAGGATGTGGAGAAAAGGGAACCCTCCTGCACTGTTTGTGGGAATGCAGATTGGTGCAGCCACTATGGAAAACAGTTTGGAGGTTTCTCAAAAAATTAGAGCTACCTTGTGACCCAGCAATTCCACTTCTGGGTATTTACCCGAAGAGATCCAAAACACTAATTCAAAAAGATATATGCACCCCTAAGTTTACTGCAGCACTATTTACAATAGCCAAGATATGGAAGCAACACAAGTGTCCATTAAGAAGAAGTGGTACCCACACAGGGTGCCAAAATAATGTATACACATTTTAAGAAAGGAAAAAAATCTGTTAAAATTGTAATACAATGAATGATGCTAGCATCCATTTGATTAACACCATCTTTTGAGCGGAATGTCATACTACACTTTGCTACCATAATTCAATTCAACTTCAAAAAGTGTACATTTTTTTGGAACCCCTGGTATATACAATGAAATATTATTTGGCCATAAAAAAGAATGAAATCTTACCATTTGTAACAATATGGATGGACCTAACAGGGTATCATGCTAAGTTAAATAAGTCAGACTGCGAAGGATAAACACCGTCTGATCTCACTTATATGTGGAATCTAAAGAACAAAATAAATGAACAAACAAAACAGAAACAGACTCACAGATACAGAGAACAACCTGATGGTTGTCAGTGGGGAGGGGAGCTGGGGAGCTGGGTGAAAAAGTGCAGGGATTAAGAAATAGAAATTGGTTGTTACAAAATAGTCATGGGGATGTAAATTACAGCATAGAGAATATAGTCAATAATATTGTAATAACTATGTATGATCCCAGGTGGGTACTAGACTAATTGGTATGATCACTGCATAAATTATATAAATGTCTAACCACTGTGCTGTACACCTGAAACTAATGTAAAGTAATATTGAATGTCAAAATTTAAAAAAAAGATGGAAAAAAATATAAAAAAAAGAAGGAAGCTATCCTTAAGCATTACTATATTAGGTTGGTGCAAAAGTAATTGCAGTTTAAAAGGTTAAAAATAATTGCAAAAACCACAATTACCTTTGCACCCACCTAATATTTAAACATTAAAAGAATTCTGACTTTTAAAAGCAAAATGTAGTTCTGTTGACCATGGTCTAAGTATTAGAGCAAATCAAACTCTGCTGGACGTAACATTCATTTGGTCACCCGTCAAATACTCTATATGTTCTTAAATGCGTCTCCCTAAATGTCAATACATACAGCAAAGTGCATGTCTCCTGGAACCTTCTTTCTAAAGACATTTATTAACTGACGACCACAGATGAGGTCTAACTTCCTTCAGCTGTCAATCTGCGGTGTCTCCTGACTTTTCCCCGTGGCCCTGGGGCTTTCACAGGCTTCCCTCAGTACAGTCTCCTGCCAGGACTGCGCAGCCTCACCTGAGCAGTGTAAAGACGGTCCTCACCAACACTATTACACACGTACTGTGTGCTAGTCTCGGGGTTACTTCAGGGCACCGCTCTCCGCAAAAGGTATTTCCCATCTTTTTCGCATGCTTTTGTTACCTCAGCTGGCATACCTTACCCTCTCCCCGCCACCCCATGCCATCGCCGTGGGGCCGATTAAATGTCTCTTCAATAGGGACTTAATTTCTCCCCCTAGAATGAAATGCTTCCTCCTCTGTGATCCTTCAGTATTTTGCCCGTCCCTCTCTTGTTTCACTTTAACTTACACAATCCTGTTGTCACTGTGCGTTACATGCCTGAGTAGACATGGACACATGTCATTTATGGAGCAACCCCCGTGATGCCTGACAAGTAACAGGTGCTCCATAAATATCTAGCGACTATTTGTCGAGGTGAAGGTGTCGGCCTTTGATCACATGGCTCAGAGCTACACATCGGCAGGGAGCACAGACTGGGAATTGCATGAGCACACATGTGCACACACACAGACATGTCCACCATGACAACCGGCTCAGAGGGTGACACATGATACTGACCACAGTACCCAGGTCACCAAGGGCAGCCGCTTCAAATGCAAAGTCAAAACGCTGACCATGCATTACATCCAGTTTAAGTCACTTTACGGGTCTAGTTCTTCAGCTGTTTTCAGTCAGGAAGTTGCCGAAACTGACACGAATATCAGTAAGGCCATAATCTCTGCAGTCTTAATATCGCCACTAAATTTCTAACAGGGGCATTAGAGTCTTAGACCCAGGGCTTGAGTTCTATCAGCAAAGCAAATTCAGCACAAGCAGCAGGAAAAGCAACGCTGCAACAGGCTAGCTTCTTTTCAGGTGTCTGGCTGGCGGAGGCCGCCTGGTTGCTGCGTGCAGCTCTTGACTTTTGGATCCTTCCGCAGAGGACCAGCCTCTGTCTCTTCTGCCAACTCCCACTCTCCTGCGTGCCCAGCCCCCGGCATCCCGCCTCAGGAAACAGGGTGGCTGCTGCCCTCAGAATATCCATCCCACCTTCCAGGAGCCACCGCCCTCACAGTCCTCTCCTCCCTTTCTCTCTAGTGCAAGAAGCTGCTACAGGAGCAGCACCCTCCTCCCCGTTCACCCTTCCCCCAATCATCTCTCTCCTGTTGTACCCCTCAGACATTACTGATAATTTCTGTAAGTTATTTATACATCCTCTTTCATTATAAATGTGGTATTTGGAATCCCTATTTGAAATGAATGGAAAACACGCAAATCCTTTGAACAGAAAGGGTGGTAGACTACATCTGCATTTATATTGGGGACCAGTGTATACAAATGCACACACACACACACACACACACATACACACACAGTGGGATTTTCTGCCTTATAGGTATTCACATAAAGGGCAAACAAGACTTTACTTGCAACCATTAAATGCACTCTCTACACTGGAAGGGACCACAGTGGCCCCCGGACTTTGGGATTCCAGGGCAGGTGAAACTGCCTCCCCACACTGTCATCACTACATCATTAAAAGGAAGGGAACACATGGGGCTGCCAACACTTGATTCCACCAAGTTGAGGACACTTTTTGAAAATCACTATCTATTTTGGAAAAGAATGCTTTCCTAAATATCAAAAGGACATGCTACCAGAATGACAACGAATAAGACATTTAGCTGTATGAAACTCTGACCTTGTTGCATTTGCTTTGTCATGGACCTGCACTGGTTTGGGATGGACTCTTGGGAACCAGTGACTGCCTAAGTGGTTCCAAAATTTCAGACCCTTCAAGAACCAAAATGTCAGTCATTCAAGGATCACCTATACTATTACACTACACTTGATCTTAGCCAAAAGGCCGAGAAGCGATGACACCTATACTGTTATTTCCTTAATATTTTTCATTAAATAAAATTACAGCTTTACTTATATAGTTTTATTTTGAAAGAAAACCTCGGATCACTTCCATAAAGGAAAAGTCAATATCAATACCCACAAATAAAAGGCAACCAAGCAACAAATGCAATAAAAACAAAACATGCTATTAAATTCCAGCTAGACAATATTGCTTACTGAGGCCTGATCTCTCTCTGCATTGAAAAGGGAGACCAGCAAGGGTTAGAGCTATGTTATATTATAACATAAGACGGGGTCTTATATTCATTTTTGCTCCAAAAGACGCATTAGAGCTGATGGTCCGGCTAGGTCTTATTTTCAGGGAACACGGTACTATGTTCTAAGCGCCACACACAACAGAATAGAGGAATGAACAAAACAGATGTAGTACCTCTTGCACAGTTTACCTTCTAGTGGTGAAACACATTAAACAAATGGTCACACACATTATTTTCTGTTGTTTTATATAAATGTGTGTGTGAGATACACATGACATACATGTGATATATACAGGTATGTGTCTGTACACATATAGATATACACACAAATTCAGTAAGTGCTATAAAGGAAAAATACAAGGTCTTGTGGTATAGTTTTAATAGTGAGACCTTCTTTAGGTAAGGAGGTCAGGACAGACCTACTGAGGATGTAACAACTAAGCTGAGACCTAACGGAGAGCAAGGTCCAGTTTAGCAGGCTGAAGGCGGGGAGGCGGGGATATGGCATTCAGGGCAGAGAATAAAGGAGCATTTCAGCTCCTGTGGGGAACTGAAAAAAAAAGCAGTGTGGTTGGAGGATAGTAAGCAAGAGGAAGAGTGAAATAAAAAGAGAGGATAAATAGTCTCCCAGCCTCTTTCTAGGGACCAGAAACTTTCTACCTTTCTGTGCAAAGATCTCTTTCCATCTTTGTACAGCTCCCTAGAAATGTCTCCTTATAAGAAAAGATACATCTCTCTATCGTTTTTACACACTAGTGTATCAGTACAACTCCTTTGCCTCGCACACAGAAAAAATGTAATCCCTCCTCCACCGGGCAGCCCTTCAAATATCTGTAGACAGTTAGTCTGTTATTTCTGAACCTTCTCTTCCAAGCTGAACAGCACCCAAGGACCTCTGCTGTATGTTGTCTGCTTTACTTCCCGAGGAAGGCATGTTTTCCAAGGTCTATTTCTGTGATGGGATTTGAAGTTCCTTCTTCATATACAACCCAAAACTGATTTTCAGCCTTGGATGTTGTTTTATTCTTTTCTAACTGCCTTTCTGGATAGGACTCAAATAAGTTATGTTCAGGCCTCAAGTCCTTGAGAACTAGGAAATTGAAATACATGCCGTTAGTAATATTTATTTCTTCTTTCATGTCTCTTTCTCGCACCTTGGAAGGCAAGTTCCATTTGCAGGGGTGGGCTCAAGTTCTTTTTCAAATAATAGAATGGTAATGGACATTTACCTAAGCTAAATTTAAAAAGATTACACCCAACATCTGTTGTAGAAAAAAAATACACTCTTTACTATATGAACTGATCAAGGAGCGTGGGAATGTTACGTTTAGGGAAGGTGAGTGTAATGCAAGAAAACTGCACTAATTGCTTTAGCTGCAGACCCAGATTTCCCTGAAACTAGGGCGAGGTTACAAGGCTGGTGTTGTATAAGCAGGTCATTTTGCCAGATCAGGATCACAAATCCCAACTTCAAAACTGGGGTGGAAAATATACAAAAAATTTTGTGCATATTTAATATAGCCTCCCTGGCATGGCATGCTGGATGGAAGTGGTCTTTATTACACATTTTATCTAATTAAGCCGAGGTCTCTCAATACTCCTACCCTTCCTCCCTGCTCTTACTTCTTTTATTATATTGGACCAGATTTCTAGATTTCTGGCTGCTTCCTGTCGCAAAGTGAACTGTCCTAGAGAAGAAAGGTCGGCTTCCAGACGATCTGTTCCTCCTGAAGTTTTCTCTGCTTCTGCCAGCCTTCCCGCTCTGTGGCTGTCATATTGCTCGTTATACCTTCATCAGAGGTGGCAGTGTGGCCTGAGGAGGAACAGGTGAGATTCAAAGCAGACAAATTGCTTCTCCCCAGCAGTTCTGATATGCCTGGGGTAAGCAGTCAAAGAAACTGAATGGAATGAGCAAAGTCTGTCCTCTCTTCATTAGCCTGCCTGTAAGAGCTCTCCTTCTACACATAATCAGGAGAAATATCAGTCAGAAAAAATATCTTCAAATATAATCCAAATTACACCACCAATGGCATTCAAACTCAGCCGACTGAAGCGACGGATGGAAGGGCTTCTCTCTCTGAAGGGAAGTACCTGGCAGGTAAAGATGTAGGGAACAGTGTTTGCCATTAAATTATCAACTAGATGGCAGAGACCACGTTTATTCATCTTTATATTGCTTCAATGACTGACACTATCTACAGATTAGTTGTTCAACGACATGGTACATAAATTTGATTCGTATGAATAACAACATGTATAGGCATTGAAAAACACTGAGTTTTATTTTTTGGGAGGTAGAAATAAGGTGATTTTTATTTGTTTTTGCTTTTCTACATGCTCCTGATTTTCTCCAATGAATATGAATTATTCATATTTAGTCAGAAAGTTATCATTAAAAATAAGATTTTTAGACTTGGAAGGGACCAGAGAAATTAGTGCAATCCACTTGTTCCTTACATATGGAAAATTGGGCTCAGAGAGGAAACACGACACGTCCAAAGCCACAAAGCATATTAGTGAGAAAGCTGAGACAAAAGCAAGGTCATTCGTGTTTCCTCACCAAGTGCCTTTTCTCCCACAACACCCTTTGCCTTCCCTGAAAGACACTGTTTTGGTGAGACTCTAATCACACGTTTTTGAAAAGCCTCTAACCCAATCTAAAAGCAAACACTGCCCTCCAGTGAGCTTATTACCACAGAAGAAATTACTTTACAAAGTATAACATGAAGTATAGTTTAAAATATGGTCTGCTGTTGTTGCAGCATAACACCTCACCACTCCTTGATGACAGATGACCCCAAAACAGCCTCTGAAAGGAAGCTTAACTTCTGTGAGCAGCTGAAGAGTTGAGTATCCCGAAGAAAGGAAGGTTTATGCACTAGTTTGCTTCTCAAGAAGTAAAAAGACTTAAGAGATATTTACTGGGGACTCATCTTCTACCTAACTTTTATGGGTGTGTGAACTTCCAACTTTTTATTATAAAACATACAAAAGAGAGAGAACATTAAAACGAACTGAATTCCCGTGTAACCATCATCTAGCTTTCATAATTATTAATTTATGGTTAAACTTCCAGACATTATCCACCTCCCCATTGATAATTTAAAAATCAACCCCAAACATCATATTTCATCCATAAATACTTTAGTATGTATTTCTAAAAGGACTCTTTTTGAAAAAAACATAACCACACAACTATTATCACATCTAAAAAGTTTGACAGTAAATCTTTAACATGACCAAATATTCTGTTTGTGTTCTAATTTCCTCGATTATCTAGATGTGCCCTGAATATATCAGATTCCCCAGAACTTGCCTGGAACCATGGCTACCGAGGCCTATTCTGGTAAGTCCCACTAACGGAAGCCCTCCCCAAGGCCACTCTAGGCCGTGGGCCCCTATAGAATGGCCCCTGGTCTCCTGTGTGGTCAGAATATCCCAGAACCCTCCAGGAAAGAGGTGGATTATCAGACAGAGTTCCTGCTGAAAACAGATGGCAAACTCAGTAGCACCCCGCTCCCCTCCTACCACTCTCACTGGCCTTCCCGCTGGCTGAAACCACTGGGAAACTAGAGACTGAAGGAGCCTGTAAATTGGTCCACATAAGCCAACCTCCCAGGGTTCCGAGCAGAATGGAAAAGGGCATCTGGAATTGTCAATGGAAGCTGTCCGCCACCTTCCTGACATACGAGCCACAGCTTCAGGGGGCAGCTCTGTGGCCATGCCAAGGATCCCAGCTCTCCAAACACTTCCATGGGCAGCCGTCTGACCACAGCTACCTGACTATGGTGGCTCAGCACAGCCAAAGGAATGAGATCCTGCCACTCCTCAGCTGAAACTCCCCCGAGTTTCCATCTCATGTAGAATAAAATCCAGTCTCAACATGGCCCTGTATACTCTCAGTCCTGTCTACCTCTCTCACCTTCTTGCCTGACTTACTACCTGCAAACACAGGTATCTGTTCAATGAATTAGTGTACGTACGCGCACATGAGGAATAGAAGCTTCCTTTCAGCTGAGCCGCACTCCGAAGCTTGTGGCCAGGCCATTAGCCATGCTCCACTTTTTGGGGTCTATGGTTAATTGCCTTTCATAATGACGAAGGCCACTCATGTTTGCTGTAGAAAATTTGAGAATCCACAAAGAATTAAAATTTGAAGATTAAAATAATGCAGCGATAGCCACTGCCAACATTGCTTTTTATGCATATATTTAGTACAGAAAATTGGAATACTACTCTTATTGCTTCATGACTTATTCTTTTCATTGAACAATGGGGAATTAACATTCCATAGGTCACTGAACTCTCTTCCAAAACACGCTGTTTCAAGACGGCACTGTGTTCCCTTGTATGTCCAAACAATGTTGTCACTAACTGATCCCCTATTGCTCAGCATTTCATTTGTTTCCTCCCCTTTTAATTGGTTGTCATAAAAATAATAATAAACATTCTTACACATCTATTTACATTTCATTATATGCTCCAGATAGATGCTTATAAGTGAAATTGCTTGACAAACGGAAACACAAATTAAAGCATCTGTAAGTATTACTAAATTACTCTCCAGAACAACTGCATCAATTAATACTCTCAGCAAGAGTGTTTAAGAATATTCACCTCCTTTTTCCTCTCCCAACACCATGTGTTAATATTTTTTAAACATATATACGCAATACTATGTTGGTAACTGTTTGTTAATTATATGTCTTTATTAGATCACAGATTTCTTGAAAATAAGAACTATGTCTTTTACTTTTGTTTACTTCTGATATGCAGCAGAGACTTGTGGGTGGGTGGGTGGGTGGATGGGATGAATAGATGAATTTTGTCAAGAAATACCAGGAAAGACACTGAGCGGCATGAACAAGTTGTCTTTTTCCAGTTTCTAGGCCTCCCCTAACAGGTTTGTACGTTTACTGTGAGGACCTTCCCTCCATCCTGCTTCATTATGCTGAGCTTCCCTTTGCTTTTGGTCTGGAGCATGAGGCTCACATCCCACCAGATCTGGCTCTCCCTCCCACTTGGCTTCAGCAGAAGACATATTAAAATTACTAATTTTGGCTTACATGATGTTTACTGTCTCAAGTATAACTAATTAATGTTTTCACAACAGAATAACACGTCTCAGATTTCCCTTAGCAAAGCAAACTGAAAGTAAACACCAAACCAGACCATTCCACAACGTCCAAACCTACCACCGGAAAACATACAGTCACCAGGGGCCAATCTGACCCACAACTTGTGCTAAGAGAAATTTAATCCTTCATATTCTTAATGCTGGAGAGCTGCCTGGTACCCAGTCACATGCGCAGACCTCCACTTGTCAGTCCTCAGGAATCCCTTGTTGGTATAGCCCGTGTTAAGCATTGTTTGGCATATGATAAACACCCATTAAATGCCTAATGGATAAGAAGACACCAAACAGAGGGAATGTGGGATGTGAAGATTCATGGAGGCCTGGTTAGGGGTGAGGTTGAGTAAGGAGTATTTTCTGATGTTCTTCACTGTCATCCACACCGAGTGGAACAAATAGACATTCAGGGATCAAACAGCTGGGGGCACAGCTGGGCAGCAAGATAGCTCATAAATTTTGGAATCCGGATTTGGACCTAGGTCAGAAACAGCCCCATTCATTTGCTCTGTTCTAAGCTGCCTTCCAACATTAGAGAAAAAAACGTTTAATGCCCCCATATGAGAATCTGTATTGCAATAAATAATCGGAATCACAGTTACACATTTAAAATGCCTCGAATAATCAACTATATTTCAGCTGTTGTGAAGAGGTTCTCACAGCAACATTCTCCCTGACTTCTAAATGCTAAAAAGATATGGAAGCGAGGACAATTACCGATCCACAATAAATCAGCAGTAATATCATAGGTTTCTTGGACTGGAAAGGCAAAGAGCAAAATGAACAACAGACTCTCCCATTTGCTTTTATTGTTTAATATGTACCCTCTCTGGCTGGAGGCAAGAGTTAATCCTTGTAATGACATTAAATGCCCATAACAACTTATGTGCAAATACAGCACAGGAAGATGTGTAATTTCTCCATTCATTTATTGGGTGTTAGGCACGATGGAAACAAAGACAGTAGGCTTGTCCCTATCCTCATGAAGCTTAGCATTGACCAGGGAGCTCCATAGCAGTCTATCATAGCACAACATGGTAAGCACAGAGACCCACGTCCACAGTGCTACAGGAAGTCCACGACCAGGTTTCTCAAGAAGGTGGCAGGTTGTGTCAATAGGAGAAAAGAATGGATTGTTAGAAAGGAAGAGGAACCGAGGATTATATTAGTTGAGACTATATTAATAACGTCAGCAGTTACCTATTTATTGAGTGCCCTACTATGAACCAGGGACCCACAACAACTCAGTGAGAACCTATTATCACCCCCAACTTAGAGAGGAAGAGACTGAAGTTTAGAGAGTTTAAACAACTTACCCAGCTAGTACATTCCTAAACATGAGACCTGGAAATAAAGATGTGACTACTCGTGTATAATAATCATTGCCCCAAATACCACTGGGAAATTAGGCGCCCACCTGTATTAGGCTGCTACATAACAGTTACTCCCAAAATTTCGTGGTCTAAAACAACAAACATTGATTATCTCACAGTTTCTGTGGGTCAAGGATTCAGGAGCAGCTTAGCTGGGTTGTTCTGGCTCAGGATCTCTCAAGAGTTTGCAGGCAGGATGCCACCTGGGGCTGTGTTCACCTGAAGACTTGACCGGGGCTGGAAGGTGTCCTTCTAAGATGGCACACTCACATGGCTGTGGGCAGGAGCTTCCATTTCCTGGCCATGTGGGCCTCTCCATAGGATTCAACATCCTCAGGACAATGGCAGTTGGCTTCCCCCAGAACTAGTAATCCAAAGGGGAGCAAAACAGAAGCCACAGTGCCTTTTATGACCCAGTCTCCAAAGCCTTAACACCATCCCTTCCTCCACTTCCTATGAGTTAGAAGCAAGTCATCAAGCACAGCTCACACTCAAGGGGAAGGGAATCAGTCTCCACCTTTTAAATGGAGGAGAATTTGGGGACATATTTTAAAACCATCACTATTCCTCAGACTGGAAATAAGAACCAGTGGCAAGGACCCTCTCTAGAGAAAAAGGTTTGCATTTCCAAAAGAGGTGGGTGGGAAATAAACTGGATCCCAGGTGTTGGGAAAATCAGATGGCACCTTCAGGCCAGGCAAAGAATTAGGTGGTTGTTCACATCTATTAAGAAATGAAGTGTAATTATTCTAGGGGAAGGGATTAGGGGCTTGGTAAAATTCATAGTCTTAGAAATAGAAACATGCATGTTATTAATTTCTTTTCATTTTCTCTGCCACTGAGCAAAAGTTCTTTTGAAAATGTCAATATACTTCTTATGTCGTACTTCTTAGATGTGCCTTAAGAAAGGGGTTTGGGTTGAAGAGAAAGGGGGTAATTAGGCTCTCTAGTGGGGAGGGGAGTCGCAGCAGGGATCAAAGGGAGGGAGCCAAGGAGAACAGAGAAGGAAGAGCAGCGTCCCTTAATAAGCTGCTCCCACCAGAGATTCTCCCAAACTTTTGAACATACTGTGCGCTGGTTAAAACAGGGAGACTCCTTTTTGGAGCATAAAGAAACTGGATGAAAATGAACCTCCTAGCACAGAAAGCTGAATGTTAATCAATTTACATGATTTTATCAATGCAAAATACAAACCATGAAATAGTCTTAATATATTGCAGGCAGCATTTGCACTATGGAGTTAAGAGAGAAATATGTTATGCAAAGGTGAGAGACAGCCTAGCATCAAGACTCAATGGATAACGTTGCAGTTGGACCTGTGTTCAAATTCTACTGCCATCTCTTAGTAGCTGTGGCACTGTGGGAAAGTCTTTCTCAGATTGTGATTCCTCTTTGTAAAGAAGGGGGGTACTAGTAATTTCTGCAGAGGGCTGTGAGGATTTAATGAGAAATATAACAGTTCGATGAATGCCAGCTATTATTAATGCATGACTGGGGCTAAGCCATGAAGTTGACCTTTAGGAATAAAAACAGAGGATGTTTGTTCATTTTCTGCATCTCAATGCACGGTTTACAAGAGATTCTCTCAACCCTGCTCAGAGAACAGATGGTCAGCCACTGCCCCTCCTCTCCCTCCCTCCGCCTCCCTGCCCTCCTCTCCCTTTGCTCTCCAGGTCAAGGGGAGGGTCTCCAGCACTCTGAACTGGCAGGAAACACCACTGACTTTCTATCACCTGCGTACCAGCAGCATTTCCAGATGAAGTAAGTGCTGGGAAGGAGCTACAGCAGTGATTACCTATGGTGCTTTCAGTCCCATCTTTCTGAGGCCCCAATTTTTTTATTTTATTTATTTATTTATTTTTTTGCGCACCATAGCCCTATTCAATGGGAGCTTTTCCAAGTCCCAGAAATTAGGAACAGGGGTGCTTCCTGGAATTCTAGGGAAAGGAACCCTGGTGCAGGTGTAAGGTTGGTGAGGACCCTCTCTGGAGTGAAGGGCGGAAAATCACCCCCCCAACGCTATCACTTCCTAAGCCTCACGTCACAAGCCACGGTGCAATACAATTTTATGGCCAGCAGGACTGTGTGCCTCCGTCCAGCCAGCAGCACAGTTCTAGGCCTCCGTGAAGAGGAAAACAACCACACAGGTACTGGAAGGTACGTAACAAAGAAGCTGATGGAAGGATAATTGCTATTTCCCACAGGACATACCCAGAGGCCAACAGGTTAGATGACCATGTTGGTCTCTCATTTTCCGGTGGCAGGAGAGGAGCTACTGCCCAAGGCCGGCCAGAACACTGAGGTCAGAGACAGGCTGTGGGGGCAGAGCCCCAGAAAGTAGTTTCCAGGCTCTCGGCCTCACATAGAAAGGTGTTGGCTCAACTGTGATTGCATGGCCATCAGCTGTGGCTAGTTGGCCGTCAGCTGTAACCAGTGAGCCATTGGCCACAATATAACTGCTGTGGCTACGCTAGAGAAGAGAGAGGAGGAAGGGAGGAAGAATGGGGCCTAGCAAGAAGATGGTGGCTGGGCTGGCAAGTGTGGATGGCGGTTTGCGGACAGTGTGGATCCAGCCTCCAGTGAGCGTATAGTGCCGCCAGAGAGAATATAGTGGTGTGACTCCCCTACCTATGGCTCCGTGGGTGTTCCTTTTTGGCCTCACCATATCCTGCGTTCTTGTATGGGGAGCGGGACCAGAGGCCCCGCAGGCCTCCCTGCACGACAAATGGCGCAGCGAGCAGGGTCTCCCGCACGACACAGGCCGAAACCTCCCTTCCAGGTCTAGTCCTTTAACACTTTCCACAGCCCACTAGGGAAACACGCCTTGATGTTCCTAAATACCGTGCCAGCCGAACAGGTACCGTTAGGCCCACGTGACCTTACCCCGTTAATAACTGAAGCACTTTCCGAAAAGCAAGCAAGTCTACTTTACTAAAGGTCCAACCGGCACATACAAAACCTTCCTAAGCGATCCATGCCTCCCTGGAGCCTAGCTGGGACTTCGAGGGAACAGTGTGAGGGGCTCAGCATTTACTTACAAACCCTGCCTCGGAAGCCAATTTATTCTGAATTCTTGGAGGAAGAACAGAGCGTGTTGCTATCGACTTTTAATAACAAAACCACTTAGCAACATAAGACTGTCCCTTAAACAATATTATTACTGTTATTCAAGGGTAAGGCCTGGGTCTAAAGTGAGCTTGCACGGGACACACTGTCAAATACACGTGCGTGGGGAACCTTCGATGGACCCTCCAGGGAGTTAGAAAAGCCATGACTGCACACCCGGGAGGCTTCTGGCACTGACTCTAGGCCATCAGCTCCTGGGCCTCGCAAGCGGTAGGAATGTTTCAAGTTCTCTGTGCAATACTTTCCTCAGCCTTAATAACAACATTAATAACAACAACCACACTTACCGAGTCCTTATTATGTGCCAGGCACTGCTCTAAATCTTTATTTGTATGATCTCTTTCCACAACTACCCTGAAGGGTAGCTTCCATTATCATCCCCATATTTTACAAGTGCAGAAAGTGAGGCACAGACGATACATAAAGAAGTTGCCCCACATCTGACCACTGAAAAAGCTGTAGAGCTGGGACCCAAACCGAATCTGGCCCCAGAAGGCTGGACACTTACCATCATGCTATTCAAACTTGCTTGCTGTATTCTATAGGTTTTTCTGGGTTTTCTCATGAGGTTTGAGGATGAAGCCCCTCCCCCTTCTTTGGTATCCTAGCAAAACATCGGTTTGATATCCTAGCAACAAATATTAGATGGCCACCATGGTAATCCTTGTAGCTCAGTGACCCTGCCGCAGTCATGCCTTTTTCTTTTTAACTTAACACTGACTCTTTTGGAAGTGCTATTTCTCTATTTTCCAAGTGCTATTTCTAGTGGTGATCAAAACTTCATTCTCCTTAGGAAGCAGAATGAAAGAGTGGAACATGGGATTTGAAGACAGAGACAGGTTTCAATTGCTCTTCTACTATTTCTAGATGAGTGACCTTGGGGATAATTCTGGCTCTAAGTCTTAGGCCGGTGTTTTGCTTTACTGCGTTATGCAAATACTGTGGTGTTGTTTGTTTGTTTTACACATTGAAGGTCTGTGGCAGCCTCGGACTGAACAAGTCTATTGGCTCCATTTTTTCAATAACATTTGCTCACTTCATGTCTCCGTGCCACGTTTTAGTAATTCTTGCAATACTTTAAACTTTTTCATGATTATGATGTTTATTATGGTGATCAGTGATCTTTGATGTACTATTGTAATTGTTCTGGGTGCCATGAAACATGCCCATATAAGACAGTGAACTTAATAAATGTGTGTGTTGTGACTGCACCAGTGACCTGCTGGGCCCCATCTTTCTCCTTCTCCTCGGCCTCCCTACTCCCCAAGACACAACCATATTGAGATTAGGCTAATTAATAACCCTACAATGCCTCTAAGTGTTCAAGTGAAAGGAAGAATCACAAGTCTCTCATTTTAAATCAAAAAGTAGACATGACTAAGCTTAGTGAGGAAGACATATCGAAAACCAAGACAGGCAGAAAGCTAGGCCTCTTGTACCTAACGGTTAGCCAAGTTGTGAATGCAAAGGGAAAGTTCTTGAAGAAAATCAAAAGTGCTACCCAGTGAATACACGAATGTTAAGAAAGCAAAACAGCCCTACTGCCTAAACAAAAGTTTAGTGGTCTGTAGAGAAGATCAAACCAGCCACAACATTCCCTTAAGCCAAAGACTAATCCAGAGCAAGGCCCTAACTCTCTTCAATTCTATGAAGGCTGAGAGAGGTGAGGAAACTGCAGAAGGAAAATTTGAAAGTCACAGAAGTTGGTTCATGAGGTTTAAGAAAGAAGCCAATCCATAACATAAAAGTGCAAGGTGACGCAGCAAGTGCTGAAGGAAAAGCTATAGCTAGTTATTCAGGAGATCTAACCAAGAAAATAAATAAAGGTGGCTATACTAAACCACAGATTCTCAGTGTAGATGAAACAGCCTTGCACTGGAACAACATGCCATCTAGGACTTTCATGGCTGGAGAGGAGAAGTCAATGCCTGGCTTCAAAGCTTCAAAGGACAGGCTGACTCTCTTGTTAGGAGCTAATGCAGTCGGTGACTTCAAGTTGAAGGCAATGCTCTTTCACCATTCCAAGGGCCCTTAAGAATTATGCCAAACCTTCTCTGCCTATGCTTTATAAATACCAAAGCCGGGATGACAGCACAGGTATTTACAACATGGTTTACCGAATATTTTAAGCCCACTTTTGAGACCTACTGCTTGGAAAAAAAGATTTCCTTCAAAATATGACTGCTCATTGACAATGCACCTGGTCACCCAAGAGCTCTGATGGAGATGTACGAGGTTAGTGTTGTCTTCATGCCTGCTAACACAACATCCATTCTGCAGCCCATGGCTCAAGGAGTAATTTTGACTTTCACATCTTATTATTTAAGAAATACATTTCATAAGACTATACCTGCCACAGATAGTAATTCCTCTAATAGATCTGGGCAAAGTAAATTGAAAACCTTCTGGAAAGGATTCAGAATTCTAGATGCTGTTAAGAACATTTGTGATTCATGGGAAGAGGTAAAAATACCAACATTAATAGAAGTTTAAAGAAGTTGATTCCAAACCTCATGGATGACTTGGAAGGTTCAAGACTTCAGTGGAGGAAGTCACTGCAGATGTGGTGGAAACAGCAAGAGAGCTAGAAGTGGAACCTGAAGTTGTGACTGAATTGCTGCAATCTCACGATAAAACTTTAATGGACGAGCAGTTGATTCTTAAGGATGAGCAAAGAATGTGGTTTCTTGAAATGGAATTTATTCCTGGCAGAGATATTGTGAAGACTGTTGAAATGACAACAGAGGATTGAGAATATTGCATAAACTTAGTTGATAAAGCAGCGTCAGGGCTTAAGAGGATTGAATCCAATTTTGAAAGAAGTTCTACTGTGGGTAAAATGCTGTCAAACAGCATCATATACTACAGAGAAATCCTTTGTGAGAGAGTCAATTGATGCGGCAAAATTCGTTGTTGTTTTAAGAAATTGCCACAGCTGCCCAACCTCAGCAGCCACGAACCTGATGAGTCAGCAGCCATCGACATGGAAGCGAGACCCTCTACCAACAGAAAGATTACAACTTGATGAAGGCTCAGATGATTAGTATTTTTTAGCAATCAAGTACTTTTTAATTAAGGTATTGTACATTCTCTTCTTTATACATAATTCTATTGCACACTTACTAGACTACAGCAGAGTGTAAAAATAACTTCTGTATTACCTGGGAAATCAAAAAATTCATGTGACTTGCTTTATTTGCCTTACTGAGGTGGTCTGGAACCAAACCCAGAGTATCTCTGAGGTATGCCTGTAACTACTTAGCTTTATTGCTTGGGTGGCTGTATATCCTCAAGGAAGAAAAAGTTTCAGTTTGCTAGCTTGTTTCATTTTAAAGCATGTCTCTTGGGTGTGGAAAATCAACAAACCACCACTGAGTATCTACCAATTGCACTGCCCCATGCTATGGCCAAGGGACTTGCATTCTAGGGAGCAGGAAGACACACGTGCATGGTAAGATAACCAACCGTTCCAAGAAGTAAATGAATAGGAGACTAACAGAGGAAGAAGACTCTTCCTCTGGGTCCTGTGTAAGCTTAGATGAGAGAAAAATTTAGGAAAGAGCAGTTTGGGAGCGGCAGAGAAGATGGAAAAAAATGCCAGGAAGGGCTGAGAGAGAGCATAGTGAGGTATGGGATGTAAAAATGGAACATCACCAAATACATTCAGTCAACATTAAGAGAGTTGGCTGGGCAGCAGAGTTAATGGCAGGAGTTCAAGATGAAATAATTAAGTGACGGCGGACACATTACTGTTGTAGTCTGCTTTACCATTTACCAAGGGCTTTGTATACACAATCCCACTTAATCCTTACAAGGGCTGCCGAAGCCAGCATTATCTCCATTTTGCAGTTGGGGAAACACACTGAAAGACTGATTCACATTATTTCCACATTTGATCTTCAAAATAATTCTGATAGGTAGGGCAAGCATTATCTCCATTTCAGAAGAAGGTAAAGGTAAATTAATGCTCAGAGAGCCCAACGACCTACCTACTTTAGCGGTTTTCAATGAAGATCCACTACCTTCTTTCTAGAATTAATATTTATAATGCCACTTTTATGATCCTGAAATGAAATAAAGTCGTAAATAATGTAACACCCATAACTGTGGCAACTAAAACTGCCCCACAAATATGTAAAGTGCCACCTAGGGGACAGGATGCCTCAGGCTAAGACCCATCCAAAGTCAAAGGCAGGGCCAGGTCTCAAATTCAGGTCACTGGACTTTTGGAGCAAGGCTCCTCCTCCTTGAAAAGATGGAATGAAGCCAGAACAGAGGACTAGATCATCAGACCTACGTAAGGGGAGCATTACGTAGGATATCAGTGCGCTCAGGGCTGCAGCTTCCTGCCCCTCTAACGTTGGCTACCAGTATTGAGAAGATGGTGACATTTACATCACATCCACTCATATCCTCATTCTTTAATTCTCTAAAACTCAACTTGCTGAAATGGAAATTAAATTTTTGTCTTCTACTCTCTTATGGTAAATATTCTACATCTTAGCTGTATAATAATGACAACAACAACAACAACAACAACAAAAACCACAGGGACTTGAGAAAAATCACTTACATTCTTTAAGACCAATTCAAATTAAGCAACAGTACAAAACATTAGGAAACAAGACTTTTGTTTTAAAAGTCTGTACATGGCTCTGGATTAGATTTATGTTCCTCTTGGTCAAACCACCCGACAGGACTGATGGCTTTGATCAACCCCACCAACAAAAACAAAATCCAGAGCTCACATTCCAGAGCTACCTTTGGGAGATTCTAGATGGGCAAATTTTATGCTCAGATTGTCGAGAAGAAAAGCCACACATTTTTATTCTTGTGATTTAATTCATGTGCTTTAATGCCATGTTAGCATACTTGGAAGCCCATGGCATGATCAATCAAACAGTGAGCATTTTGCATTTCTCTCAGCTGGTTGTTAACCTTCTTTTAGCAGACATTAAATAATAAAACACAGCTACTGTGTAGACACTGCTTTCTTCACATCCTTAACTTCTCTCTGCCCAGAGTTACTCATTCAACAAGTAATTATTAAGCGCCTTTGTAGAGCAAGGCATTATGAGAAGTTTGAAGCTGTCGCTGGTCCTGCCAGGATTCGACAATCTGGTGAAGAAAACAAGCCAGTTGTCCCAAGGCACAAGGAAATGGGAGCTAAGAGTTAAAGGAGAGTCCAACCAATGGTTAGCCATGTGCTAACCAAAGCCAGCAATGCTGGGGACAAACAAAATGTACAGACAACCCCAATACTAATTTAATAGGTAAAATCTTTTCAAAAGATTAACAGGTCAATCTCTCTCTCGATTAGCATTAACCACTTCCACTATTATAGTAAGCCTAAAATTGACTAATTAGGTAGAGGGAAGAGGGCCTATTGTGTTATCAAAAGTCAGCTGAGTGGCAGGAACCAAATGCCGGTGGAGAAAGAAGAGACTCGTGTGCAGAAAGGGGATGACTTTCGCTGCGAAGTCTGGACATTAGTGAGGCTGTGGGTGTACATGGCCCTGCCCCCACGTCAGAGAAAGGAAGACTTCAGGCCAAGGGGAAGACAGACCCCAAATATCTTTAAGGTTTGGTAAAGTCCTCTGATGCAAAGCTCAATTTCATTAATTCTGTCCTCATTTATTAAAGAAAAAAATGCTACCTTTTTAGGAAATGAATAAATATTGCCGAAATTTGTTTTATGTCCTACAACCTTGGGAAACAAAATATATTAATTTTCTTTTCCCCTCACATTTTTAATGGCCAATTCCCTAATTTCCTCTCCAAAAAGAGGACAGCATTCTATTTTATGGAGGGTTAAAAAAAAGGACCACTTTGATGATACAACACCCTCACCTTGTGGAATGCTGAGGTAGTGTGCTAAAGTTTTCTTTCTTTCCTTTAAACAGCTGTATTGAGATAAACTTTTCATACTGTAAAGTTTACCCATTTAAAATATACAATCCAGTGGGATTCAGTATATTTAGTATGTTGCAAGCATCGCCATAATCTAATTTTAGACCATTCTCATCATTCTGAAATGAAATCTTACACATATTAGTAGTCACTTCCCACTCTCCCCTGCCATCTGCCCCCTACCTCCACCCTAGGTAACTATTAATCAACATTCTGTCTCTACAGATTTGCCCATTCTGGACATTTTACATAAATGGAGTCACACAATATATGGTCTGTTGTGACGGGATCCTTTCACTTACCATGTTTTTTGAGGTTCATCCATGTTACAGAATGTATCAGTACTTCATTCTTTTTATTGCCAAATAATATTCCATTATCTGAATAAACTACATTTTATTTATCCATTTATCAGGTGAAGGACATTTGGGTTGTTTCCACTTTCTGAGCTACTATGAATAATATTGCTATGACCATTTGTGTACAAGTCTTGTGTGGACATATTTCTCTTACATATACCTAGGAGTAGAATTGCTGGATCATATGGTGACTTTATGCTTAGCATTTTGAAGAACTGCCAGACTGTATCCCAAAGTGGCTGCACCATTTTGCGTTCCCACCAGCAGTGTATGAGAGTTCTAATATTTCCACATCCTGCCAACACCTATTATAGTCTTTTTTATTATAGTCGTCCTAGTTGATGTGCAGTGTTATGTCATTTAGATTTGCATTTCCATGATGACTAATAATATCGAGCATTTTTTCATGTGTTTATTGGCCATTTGTATATCTTCTTTGGGGCAATGTCCATTCAAGTAATTTGCCCATTTTTAATCGGGTTATTTGTTTTTTTGTTGTTGTTATTGTCGAGTTATAAGAGTTCTTTATACATTATGAATACAAGACACTTATATGGTTTGCAAATATTTCCTCCCATTGTATGAGTTGTCTTTTCACTGTCTTGATAGCGTCCTTTGAAGCAGTTTTTAATTTTGATGATGCTAAAGGATTTTTAAGTTCTTCTTAGTATACATCCTACAGGGGAGGTGAAATTAAGATGCGGGTGTATTTGTACACCCATGTTCATGCAGCATTATTAACAACAGCTAAAAGATAGAAGCAACCAAAGGGTCCAACTGTCTGATGAATGGATAAACAAAATGATGTATGTATAAATGCTGGAATAGTATTCAGCCTTCAAAAGGAAGGAGACTGACACAAGCTACAACATGGATGAACCTTGACATTGGACATTATCGTAAGTAAAACAAGGCAGTCACAAAAAGATAAATACTGCCCGAAGCCACTTACATGAGATGCTTAGAGCAGCCAAATTCATAGCAGAAAGAATGGTGAACACCAGGGGCTAAGGGAGGGAAAGGAGTGGAGTGGGGAATTAGTGTTTAATGGGGACAAAGTTTCAGTTCTGGAGATGGACAATGGTAATAGCTGCACAACAAAGTCAATAAAATACTGCCTTAAAATAGTTAAATAATAAATAAAAAGATGAGGACGGCAGTTAGTTATTACCCTCCTTGGGTTTCAGTTTCATCACCTTGCTCTTTCCTGCCAACTTCTGTGCCAAAAGGTAAGATGGGCCAACAACACAAAAAGTAAAAGGTTCAAACAGTCCAAGAACAAGCAAGCTTCTGAGTTAAATGAGACAGCAAATGTGAAAATAAATTCCTTCTGTGGATTCCCGCGTTTGAAGAGGGCCTATGTTATGTGAGGTACTGCGCTGAGAGCTGGGGATCCAAAGATGCCTGAAACAAGAACTCTCAGCCCTACAGAAGTTTTCGGATTGCCATGGGGATACAAAAGTCAATTTGGGGAATGTAATCGATAACGTTGTAAAGATTTTGTAGGGTATCTGATGGACACTTGTCTCATTAGGGAGACCACCTCAGGGATGATGTAGATGCCTGATCACTGCACTGTACACCTGAAGCTGAAGCTGAACAATAATGAATGTCAACTACAATTATATATATATGTATATATTTACAAGAAGTGGAGTACAGCATTAGGAATAGAGACAGTGGAAATGTAATGTCTGTACGCGATGCCAGAGGGGTAGTGGATGGGGGGAGGGGGGTTGTCACTGTGGGAGGGATATAAATGATAAATGTCTAACTATCACATTGTTTTGTACACCTGAAACTAATTAAATGTTTTAAAAAATAAATAAAATAAAATAAAATAAAAAAATTAAATAAATAAAAAGAAGTTAGGGATGTGTGTTCAGTTCCACGAATGAGATGCAACCTCATTCAACTGGCATACATTTGAAAGAGAATTTTATAAAGGTCGGACCGAGCAACACTGCACTCAGAGTCTGGCTAGACCTGAGAAAGCTCTAGTTTCTGTCCTCCTGTGACACAAGAGCCTATCTTCCAACTCTATGAAAAGCCAAGGCCTCTTAGTCACCCATGACATATAAAAAGAGTGTGAGTATGCAATTTGGGATCCAGAGAGTCATTTTTCTGAACGAATTCATGCATATGCCTGTTTACGACGATCTCATCTCTTCTTGCCTGCGTGTGAAAAAATCACTGCAGTTGGATAGCATGCCAGTCTGTTCACGCTGTGCAATCGTTCACAGCAGAGCTGGCCGGCTAAGAACTAAGAGGAAATGCCACATATGACAAAGGCTAAATTATCTGCCAAATCGACTCTTTAAAAATTACAGGCGTGTTGTTACTACGGCACAAGACTATACCAGAAGAAAAAGTTCCAGAAGAGGGATTAATTCAAAGTCTATGCCAAAGAGAGTTTTTAAATAGTAACATCTTTTGGACAGCCACAGGAGTTCATTTAATAACTCAACAAATATTTATCAAGCATCTCTATGCCAGGCACCATGGTAGGTTCTAGGAATAAAATAAAGAATAAGACTCAAACTTTCCTCACCTTCCCCAGGATCTCAGTCTACTATGGGAGATAATGAGCAATGTGTTCAATAAATGCTGTGATAGAGATGCATAGTGCTGTGAAGGCAGCAGGATTATGGACCGGCATGGAGAAATCAAGGAAAGCTTCCTGGAGGAGTGGAGACTTAGGGTGCATAGAAGTAACTAGGCAAAGAAGGCACAGAGAGGGCCGGTGTTCCTGAGAGAGAGAACAGCATATGGAAGGGGATGGCTTACATACACAGATAAGACACTGGGCTCTGGAGTCAGGAAGATCCAGGATACAGTCCCATCCCACCACTTGTTAGATAAGTGACCCTGCTAGTAAATTAGTCTTTTCCAGCCTTAATTTCCTCATCTATACAAAGGGGATAGCAATTATACCTCCTCATAGGGTATTAAATAAGCACACAAGAGGAGCTCAATAAACACAGCTATTATCATCAGGACAATTTTTTTTTCAAACAGAAAGGAGTATAGTAAGAAAAGAGTTGAGAAAGCATTTGATCCTTGCAATTTGCTTTTACGTTGGTCTCACCTTTCATGAAATATTCATGTCCAATAAATGGTAACTTCTGAGACGCTTCAATTGTTGATACAGCTTTTTATATAAACACATATGTCATCAGTTAGTGTTAGGCTCAACTGTGAAAACCAGAAACCCCAAATAATGATTGAAACAAAATAAAAACGCATTTCTCTTGTATGTGAAAGTGCAGACGCAGGCAGCACAGTGCCGTGTGTATTAGCTCCAGTCCATAACGTCCTCACAGAACCAGAAGCTTTCTGGCTCACTGTTCCTACAGCCTTTGAGTACGGCCCTTGCGCTCATGATTCAATATGGTGGCTAGAGCTCTGGTTGCCATAACTGTGTTCCTGGCAGAAGGGTAGAAGAAGTAAACAAGAACGTGACAGTAAAGTGCACACACCAGTTTTTTCCAAAGTATCCTGGAAGTTACCAATCTCTTCTGCTCACTTCTATCAGCCAGAACTAGTCACCTGGCCTCCAGGTACAAGGGAGGCTGGGAAACGTAGTCTTTACTGGATGGCTGAGTACACAACTAAAACTTGTGGGTTCTGAAAAGAAAGAGAATAAATGTTGGGCATAACTGGCAGTCTCTGCCACAACATTCAATATGCTAGAAACTCAAAATATAATAAAGGGTATTTTAAAAGGAGGTACCATTGACGTCAGTAAGAGCTAATCACGAGAAATTTGCAGATCTCTAGCTGCAATGATTGACAAGATCAGAACTGGTCCACACAGGGGAGCCATAAAGGAGATGAAAAGCTATTGATAAATTGCACGGAGGTAACGAGTTTATCAACAGCTCTTTATATCTCCTTCGTGGACAAAGATATACAAGAAAGTTAACTGAGGCTTTTAGAAAGTAAAACAACGGCAAAGCTGGGCATATTCTTTAATCTAGTAAACTCATTTCTTGCATTTTAACAGTGAAACAAACTGTGCACAAATATGTTTGTTGAAGAATATTCACTAGGAAGAGAAAACAGATACTAGCTGTACAGAACTGAATTACTATATAAAACGCTGCAGCATATTACATAGCCATAAAAGTGAAAACCATGTAAAAACAAAAATTGTATCCTATGAAGTGAACAGAAATTTTTTATTAATTATAATTAGATACACATGAACTGTTTATAAATGAGGACATCAATTTAACTTTTAAAAATTGACCGACTGGCTAAGGGCTCCAATCCTGGGCCCAGTGCAAAGACAGATGGGCTTTATCAAGTCACAGGGATTTTTAAAATATAAATAATTCTATATTCTGTGGTTTTGGACAATAAAACAATTTTTTTTTTAATCCACAGATAGCACAAACTTTGTTAAAATGACATATCATGTATGACTTTAACCAGAACTATAACCAACTACAAAACTGACTATTTTGAATTTACCTCCTTTCCCTTCCCTGTATTCCTTAATTGCACTAATAATGAGTAGATCACTGACAATGTAGAGAACATGAAGCAAAGGAGTAACTATACCAGATAAAGAAATAATGGGAAACAAGTAAGCAAACTGAATGATCAAAATTTAATCATCAGTTCCATAATAATAATAATAATAATAATAATAACAACAACATTTTAGAGAAGATTTGCTTCCTTTGAGAATCTTGTATGCTCTCTCCTTTCCAAAAGTGTGAGTTATCTACCTTATCATGCTTCCCTTTTTGCCATCACTGCCAGGAAGCTCCAAGTAAAATCAATCAAAAGGCCTATTTTAACACTTAAGGATAGTACTTTAATATTCTATTATTTTCCTTGGTTTTGATTTTCAATTTCTAGATCCACTCTGCCAGCTTCATTATTATACATCTGTTGAAAGTCACTTCAAATTTTTTATAGGAAGGAGCAGTGTGAGTCAAACAATTCCCCGGAATCTTTTATATCCCGCCCAAAATAGCATATCGTCTAGCTCCTCGTAAGTGAGCTCATCAGAACTATGTACTGCTCAAAGCTCAACGGCCTGTACTTCTTTTACTGGACTTAGTTGGGAATTCAAAGTCCACAGTAACAACTGCATTCATTATAGAACAGACACTTCTTGACTCTGCCATGTCAGCTGACACCTTCATGATCTCCTCAAGGAACCGTTTTGCCTTAAAACACAAACACCAGGCTTCATCCTGATATAGAGCCTGTGATTAGAAAGTGATTGCTATCATTTTTCTGTTCCTGTTTTCTCATCAGAAAAAGTACATTCTATCGTAATGCTCTATCACCATCTAATGTATGCCCCTTTAAAACACTGAACTAGCTGCCTTTGTAAAGACTATTGCTTCCCATCCTGCATAAGTTATTTTACATGATAGAGTACAAAGGGAAAAACATTAGGAGATTCAGTAGCTCTCTCTGGTTTTCTTTAAAGGAAAAATTATTAATTATTCTCTTCCCTCCACAATATTGCTTTTCCTCTTCTATATGCGCTATTGTTTCATGTTTTGAAGATCATATAAGATATAATCCCAAACCTAGCAAAACATAGGAAGATGCTCATGAAAATTAATTCTTATTTTAGCACACAGGGAGGATTTCTGATACATCATTTGGTGGCACATTTATTAATTCTATTAGTAAATATTCAAGTACCTACTATGTGCCAGGCTCTAGGTGAGGCATACACCCTACCTGCTTTTTTCCTATACAATGTGATTTTGGGGAATGCAAAGGGTTTTGTTCAGAGTTGATTTTTGCTTGAGTGCCGCAGCATAGTTGTACCAGTTCTTCAAGTTTTTAAGTTTTCCTGTACCTCAAGCCTTTCAGTGCCAACTGGTCTCTGGTCCAGCACCCAGGGTCCTCCATGAACTCACGACTGGTACCGCAGGACTCCCAGGACACCACTCCAGTACGGGGAACCACGGCAGCTACGGGGCACTATTGGTTTTGTAGTTGACACATATTTATTTTCACCAGCATCCCTGGTCTTGCTCCTTATTTCAGGTTTGGTCCACGGATCCAACACCAAAGCCTCATTCACCCCCCTCACCCATTTCTTCCCATCTTCTCATGCCAACTCTTCCCCTCTCCTGGACACAGCCGGCTCTGCAGGAGATCAAAGACTTTCCTTCTTCACCGCTCAGGAGGATCAGGGTCTCAGCAACTCCACTGTACTATTAATAAGACCAGCTGAGCTTTCACCCCTTCCCCCAAGGTGATATTCAAAATGTCTGCTTTGTGGGTGGCAATAAGCAAGTAAAGAGTTTGTCGGTGGCCTCAGGCAGGCTTCCTCTTATTATTTGGACAAATCTGGAATCATCACAGGGACTCTGCTTCAAGCAAAAATGTGCCATGAAGAAAAAGCCACTGCGGGTGACTAGACAATCCACACCAGGGTTTGAAAATGATTAAGACCAGCAAGTAGAACTTTGCTTGGGCAGAATCCCAAACTAGGGCACTGGAGGGTGAGAGCGACAGATGCAAAAGCTGAGGAATGGTGCCAGCAATGATTATGCAAAGCACTGGCCTTTCCTGCTTTGATGATAATGCACTCATTTCTCCAATTTCCAGAACACTAAATACAAGTGCAGGTTAATGACAGCAACTGGATTGAAAGGTAATTGGGGGTTGAAAAGAAAGATGCTGCCGCATTGTAATAATCCTCTACCAGAACTGTTTGTTGTGTAAAAAAGCATTATTCCTGTTTAAAAGAATTGCCTTTCTGATTTAAAGGGTGTAATCATTAACATTTTAAGTCATGAATGATAATAACCCTATAAAAATAAACACATTTACATTTATTTTCAAAAACTTATTTCGATCAGGGATTCAGGATGACCGAATCCAATTTCAGGTAAATAAGACGTGAGAGCAATAAATTCAAACCATGAACCTGTTGTGTTTACCTGATATCCTTCTATTTCTTCCATTTTTTTTTGTACTCCTCTTTACCTTTCCATCCTTTCCCTGATTATCACGCACCCCACCGTGCCTTGTACAACTACTTACAAGAGGAAGGGAAGAGACAAAATCCTTCAACATTTCTCTTTTGCCAGCCCTCCAGTGTGACCAGCCCAAGGAGATACCCTGCAGGTGATGGTGATGGTGGTAATGACGACAGCAACTACCGACATGCATCCACTCTGTCCAGACAGGTTCAAAATATATTCTCCCTAATTCTCACAAGAACACACTAAGGAATAAATACTTTTAAAATCATGGTTCGACTGCAAGTAACAGGAAAAAATGGCTAACAGTAGCTTACATAAATTGCAGTCTATTTTCCTTGCATAACAAGAAATCTGGATAGAGAGCGTCCCATAGACGCCTAGGGGTCTTAGTGATGGTAGGACATGGGGCTGGGGTCTCTGATTCTCCTTGTCTTCCTCTCATAGTCATGAAATGGCTGCTGCAGTTCCAAGCATCACATCCTAGTCAGCTGCATTCAAAGGAGGAAGCAAGAAGTAGCACAGGCAGAGGTTTCCCTCCTCTACCTCCCTCCTACCCCGGAGAAAAGTCTTCTCCCAGCTGACTTCCCGCTACATCTCAGGGACCAGAAGGCACTCTCATGCCTGCCCAAGGCCAGGGCAAAGGCCTATCTTTGCTGAGTTTCGGTGAGTTCCGCTGGCTCGGTTAACAAGGAAGGAAAGAATAATGGCTTTGGGGCAAACAACAAACAGTCCGACATGGTAATATCATCTCTAACCTACAGATGAGGAGACTGGACCTGAGTGAGGCCATTAACCTGCCAAAGGTCAAAGCTAGTAAGTGGCAAAGCAGGGATTCAAAGCTGGGGCCAGGCCGTCTTTTATTCCACTGCTGGCCTCTCTCTGACCACAGCCATCCATCCTGCTGGAATTCAATCACCTCCAGCTACAATCCCATGCCACCCTTATTGATTTCATGCCATATACTTATTCTTAAGATAACCATACTAAGTGTATGCATTCAACTGAGGAAACACTCAAATTTCACCCAGGATTGGTCAGGTCAGCCCCTTCCCACCCATTTCTAAGAACTAAGTCCAAATCGGTCAGGTCAGGAGCACCCGAGGCACAGATGTTTCTGCTCCACAGAAAACAGCACTCCCTCCTTCCCCTGTAGCAGGGGATGGAAACGAGCTGTCCCCAGCGTGAGCAGGGAGCAGCCATTCTGTTAAGGGAGCCACAGGGACTCTCGGCAACTGAGATGTGGGCAAGCGGAGCCAGACAAAGATGTCATCCTCAAAAACAGGAAGGGGCGAAAGCCTTTTGTAGAACTGAGAATGTCAGGCACTTGCCTCAGTCCCAGGTGAGACTGGCAGGGCAGTGCGGCAGACAACACAGGTGAAATCCCCGCAGACAACTGGAGCCCGTGCATCTCCCACCCCTCTGAGCTCCTTTGTCCTTAACCCGACAATGGAGGTGACACCAGAATCCATCTCACAGCACTTTCTGGAGAAGTAAAAGACATAATATACGTACATTAAGGGATTAACGAAATGTTTGTTCAGTGAACGTCAGCGCATTAGCAGGAGGGTAGCAGTAACCACGGCAGGACAGAAACAAGACCAAATGCTTGTCCTGTAACAACCAGGGTGTTAAAATACTATCAACCTACCCAGTCATCCTCTCAGCTCAAAGCCTGAAAGTCTGGCTACCTTTTCCCTAAATGCACTCAACAATGAACACTAATCCGAAAACCACAGACAAAAAGTATAAAATTTGACATCACGCAACATCTTCTTTTATTTTATTCTGTGTATGCTTTTTCTTGTGTAATTGTTATACTGTGTGTGACATATTCCAAGGAACCAAAAGAATGTACCTAACATATATGCGCATTTTAAATAAAAGAACAATAACGAGACACTCGTGTACCATCCCAGAGTTTCAGAAATAGAGTAAAATCAATCTCTTTGAAGACCTCTGTTCCCTTCTATAATTCCTGGCCCTCCCGCAGCCCCACCCACAGCAGGCAAACACCAATCTTAATTTTGAGTTCAATATTCCTTTGCTTTACTTTATAGTTTTATCACATATGTATGTATCCCTAAACGTCACTTAATTTTGCTTTGTTAAACTTTAAGGAAAGGAAATTAAATAGTAGGTATTCTGCAACTTGCTTTTTCATTCAATATTTATTTGAGTTTTGCCTATGTTTACACACCTAATTAACCTTCATCCATTGTCACTGCTACATAATAGTAATGCATTGTAGGACCATAGCACAACATACCGAGCCATTCTCCTGGTCTGAATATTGGCCTCATTTCTAGTCCAGAGCTCCTAACCTCAGGCAGATCCTAAACAGTTAGGGTAACCATGTAACTTATTGTCCAAACTAAGACACGTGTGGGAGTGAAAGGGAATGCTGTTAGTAATTACACCAGGACCACAGGCATAAACCAGACCTCAGATCACCCTATAAATACTGATTATTGTCTCAGGATTTCTTAATCATGACCCTAACGTGAAGACTGAGGCATTTAAATCCCATCCTGCTTAACTGATGGTCAGTTCACATTTCAGGTGCTGTTAGCTTCTGCGTGGGGAAGATAACCCTGGGGGGAAAAAAAAACAGCCCAAACAATCAATCACTCCTACCCTGGGAAGAAGAAAAGCAAATTCTTCAAGAGGTAAGATGGAGAAAACGCAGAGCTTCCCAGCCTCTGTGGTCTCAGACATTCACAGTTAATCATCACTGAGGAAAGTTTCAGCTGCAGAGACGATGATAGCAAGGATAAAATTTTAGAGGCCTTAAATCCAAGTCTTTTTTCTGAGCCAAGACCATCTACTGCCTCATTTAATCTTTATGACAACCTCTGTGGCAGGTGTGGCATATGCAGCTCAGCCAGGTAGAGTAACTTGTCCAAGGTCACCATGCAAGTAAGTGGCAGAACCTCAAACTGTCTAAGTAGGTGACCATATAATTTATTATACGAATCAGACACTTATGGGAATAAAAAGGGGTGCTATTAACAACTGCACCAGGAAGGTACATGTAAGCTGGGACTGCCCTGGGCACACCAGGACATGTGGTCACCCTAGTTCTAATTTTCTGTATATTCTTGTAATCTTCCAAGTTCAGAAATAAGTGGTTTACAGGACCGACCAGATTTTGGACCCAAATCTCTGGTGTTCACTGCGCTTCTGGGTGCAGGTGCACCTCCCTCGCATGATATATGCTCCCTCCCCCTCCTCTTCAGGACACCTGAGAGACCTGAGGGACATCCAGTGGCACTCTTCCATCTGGTACAGCAGGTTGGAGCAGCTCATCATTTGCTTCTTGAACTTCATAATTAAATTAGAGCGATATTCCTCCTCCCAAAACACCTTCTGTCTGGAGCTGCCAGCAGCAGAGTTAACGTCCCGTTCATTGGAGCAATCATTGCTCCAAGAGGCCATGACCACATTCTCTGACAGACAACATGCAGCCTTTCCCTGCAGGTCCCCTTGAGACCCTCAGTCTCACTTCTTTCTTCACATATACATAATAGGTTTTTAAAAGAAATGTTTTAGACATGGAAAAATAGAGAACTATGTAAGTCTCCCTTGGACCTGAAGCACTTGTGTGTGTACAAAAGTATTCACAATCACCATCTATAGTAGCCCCGAATCAGAAACAACATAAATGTCCACTAGTAGTAAAATGATAAATGATAGTGTGATCATACGGTAAGAATACTCTCCAGTAATCAAAATGCACAAATTACTGCTACACTCAATACATTAATCTTACAAATCAAAATGTTGAGGGAATGACGTCATAAAAATGGCGGCGTGAGGTGAGCCTCTTGAAATCTCCCCTGGAATTTACAACAAATTGAACAACTATACCTCCACAAAGGACAGCAGACAGGCAAGACAAAGAGGCCCACTACTGAAATCACCTACAGGTGGGCGAGTCGCGTGAGCAGGAGAGGAGGGAAGGGAGAAGCGCGGAGACGGAGCCGCGCGGGTGCAGGACGCAGACCCAGCTCAGTGCTCCGAGCTCGCTGCTTCCCGGAACCACCGCAGCTGCGGGAGAGGGAAGAACTCGGACTGCTAGGGCTCCGCTTATGGCCCACAGGGCTGAGGGGACAGCATATAACACGGCTGAACCCAACGCTCACGGCAGAGACCTCGGAGAAAAGACTGAGGGAAGAGGCTGAAAACGGTGGTTTAAGCCCGCACTGCCGAGCAGAGAACGGAGCCTTAGGCACTGAGACTAGCCGCCCCCTCCCTCCCCTCCCAGAGCTCGCCCCGCCCCCACCTGCCGGTGCTAGAAGCGAAACAGTAGCAGTGTCAGATCAAAAGAACAGAATATTTGCTGTTCTGAGAACTGTGGACCTCAGACACAGATTAGCAGCCCAACTAGTTCTGGCAAAGGAGAGGGAGCCATGGAAGCAGGACTGGCTGTGGTGGTGGTCACTGCCATTGCTCTGGGCCACCTCTCACAACCCACCCTGCCCATGTCCCCACCCATCTGGGTGGATCCCTGAAGGAGTAAACAGAGCTGCTGAAATACACGGGCTCTGAATCTGGTGCAGGAAGAGATCTGGAACTTCGGAAGCTCTCCAAATTCCCCCACAGAGGCAGCACCCTATGACCCAGTGTGGGGACAGAGCCCCAGAGAGTAGTTTACAGGCTCTCGGCCTCACGTGGAAAGGTGCTGGCTTGGCTGTGGCTGATTGGCCGTAGGCTGTGGCCGGTTAGCTGATTGGCCGCTGGTATAACTGCCACGGCTACGGAGGAGAGCCGAGGATTGCCGAGGATTGCCTGCCGAAGAGCCGAGCAGAGCCAAGCAGAGCTGAGCAGAGCTGAGGAGAGTGGAAGAGGAGAGCCGACGAGAGCGGAAGAGAGGAGAGGAACAGAGTCGAGAGAGTGGAGGAGGGTCGTCGGTCGGTTGGAGGAAAGGCGGACGGCAGGTCGCGCGTCCGGTGGGCGCAGCCTCCAGTGAGACCATAGTGGTATGACTCCCCTACCTATGGCTCCATGGGTGTTCCGTTTTGGCCTCACCATATCCTGCGTTCTTGTGTGGGGAGCAGGAGCAGAGACCCCGCAGGCCGCCCCGCCTGAAAAATGGTGCAGCGAGCAGAGTCTCCCGCACGACAAATGGCGCAGCGAGCAGGGTCTGGTGCCGGCTGAAACTCTCCGGAATATACTGGAGCAGTTTATACATATAAAAGCTCGGCTTCGTAAACAGAGTACGGTGCTGGCCAACACCTACCGAAGCATGGTGGGACGGTTTGTGCATGTGAGAGCCCAGCTTCGGGAGGCCCATGAGGAACGACACCAGGAACGGGAGGCGCGGTCTGCCTGGGAGACTCGAGCCTCCAGCTGGCACATCACCCTCTTGGGCATAGAAGGCGTTGTCCTCCTTTTGTTGATCTGCTGCGGCCTTAGGATCCGAGGGTGGTGGACATCTTACACTGAGGCCTCCACCCACTCAGACACCTGGCACGGTGAGCAAGATTCTGACCAGATAGGAATGGCGTCTGACTCTGGGCAGGAGGACGTGTGGACCCCACACAGTATGTGGTGTCCGGTGGCCACTGTTCTCGGGAGTTGGACCCCCAAGGAAGGGTCAGAGGACATGGACGGCTCTCCGGCCAGTGTGGAGAGGGCCCTGCGGGCTCTGGCTGAGCGGTTGCTGGAGGAGGAGAAGGCTACAGCCGGCCGTGTGGGCTGGATGTTCCTCAAGGCCTTGAGTCTCAACTCGGAAAATGCGCTTAATGAAGTGGCCCGGGTGCTGGACCAGGTGTCCCGGTTGGAAGCGCTGGAAGCCCGGGTCCGCCTGTTAGAACAGGGGCCCCAAGGTGGAGACTCTGAGGCAGAGGCGGAGGAAGCAAGTGGAGACAATGTAGCTCCCAACCCCCAAGCCCGGCCAATCTTGAAGCAAAGGGTAAAACGTGAGCAACCTTTGGGCCCCGGGGGCGTTGCTGCTGGCAACCCAGCTGTGACTGAGTTCACGACCTACACCCCATACACTCCCACTGAGTTGCAGGAGCTGGGGAGGCGGTACAGACAACGCCCTGGAGAGCCAGTCTCGGCTTGGCTGTTACGTTTATGGGATGAGGGAGCAGACAGCATTCTCTGCTCCCCAGGCGAGATGGAAAAGCTAGCCTTCGTGACAGTGCATCCGTCCCTGCGACAAAGGTTACAAAACTGCCATAGGTTGGCCAACAACCAGGGCAACCATTCTCTAATGGCGTGGCTCACGGCTGCGGTACGCACCGTATGGGAACAGGCTGGCGAGCTGCCAGACACTGTGAGTCAATGGCAGTCATATACAGAACTTACGCAAATAATCCGTGAAATGGGTATGAGACATGCTATTTTTAACCTCAACATGCAGGGCCCAGATGACGAGCTTTTTACTGCCAGCATGAGAGATCTGGTTTTGGATACTGCACCTGCGAGTACTTTTGGATCCTTGGTTGCTATTCTTACACCGTGTGTAGGGCGATGGATCCATGAAGTTACAACTGCCATGGCCACCCTAGGGGATGTTGAAAGCTGGAGGCAGAGGAAGTTAAGACAGGAGGTCCGCACAGTTGAGACCTGGAAGCCCAAACCAAAGGTAAAGGGGCGAGGTCGCGGGCCTCAGAGAGTAACACGGGCACAGATGTGGCGTGATCTCGTGGCAGCAGGGGTCGATAGGAAGAAAATAGATCGACAACCCAATGCACTCCTGCTGGAACTTTGGAAACAGTTGCGACCAGAACAACAATTCCGGAGAAGCATAAAGGAGGAGTCTGGGAAAGCGCGACCCGTGTCCCTCCAGGACTCCATGCAGCCGCTTGAGGCCGACTCCTCTTAGCTTGATTAGGGGTGGGGCCAAGGTACCCGGTCAGAGGGGATGAGCAGGGACCGGAGGCCCCACGTGGAACTGTCCATACATTGGTCCCCTTCGAATGTACAGAGGGTTTTGGCTCTAGTTGACACTGGCGCTGACTGCAGTCTCGTTATGGGAATCCAGAACTGTTCCCTGGACCGACCAGCAGTCTGCATTGATGGCTACAGGGGGAAAACTGTGACTGTGAAAGCCGTTTCCTTACCACTGGGTATAGGAAGGCTTCCTCCTCGTACCTACAAGGTTTATGTCTCCCCTGTTCCGGAGTATATTCTAGGGGTGGACGTGCTACATGGCCTCAGCTTACAGACGTTGGTAGGAGAGTTCCGTCTCCGGATCCGGGTAATGAAAGCGGTGACACGCGGGCATGCTCACCACCCTCCTCAAGTGTTGCCACAGCCCTGGTGCGTGGTCACAGTGCGACAGTACCGCCTGCCAGGAGGACAGGAAGAGATTGGTCGTACAATATTGGAATTGGAGAAGGCACATATTGTGAGGCCAACGCACAGTCCCTTTAACTCCCCAGTATGGCCAGTCAAGAAGCCAGATGGGACCTGGCGAACGACTGTGGACTATAGGGAGTTAAATAAGGTGACGCCAGGGGGGGGGTAGCTGAGTGGCCACCGCAAGTGACTGTAGTATACAGAGGTCCCGATACCAGGTACCAGGATGATTTTGCGAGGAAACTATGTGCTCTCACTATGGCCTATTATGGGGTCCCCTGTTCTGTTACATGTTGAAACTATGCAAGGGACCCCAAGCACTGCCATAAAGGTCTGGTACCACAAACCGGGAAAGGTGGCAGTGGCAGCGACCCTCCTTTCCCAGGACAAAAAGCTAGCATATATCCTCCCAGATGGAAGGGATTTGCCATTGTTGGTTCCTAAAACTACCGTTTCTTTTCGTCCGTAGGTGTCAGTAGGCTAATACGGCACAGGGACCCTCGCGGAATACGCTTGTCGCGTAGATTGTGAGGCGAGACCCTGTAGGGGTGGAGTGTGGGGACAGAGCCCCAGAGAGTAGTTTACAGGCTCGCGGTCTCACGTGGAAAGGTGCTGGCTCGGCTGTGGCTGATTGGCCGTCAGCTCTGGCCGGTTAGCCGATTGGCCGATGGTATAACTGCCACGGCTACAGAGGAGAGCCGAGGACTGCCGAGGATTGCCTGCCGAAGAGCCGAGCAGAGCCGAGAAGAGCCGAGCAGAGCCGAGGAAAGTGGAAGAGGAGAGCCGACGAGAGCGGAAGAGAGGAGAGGAACAGAGTCAAGAGAGTGGAGGAGAGTCGTCGGTCGGTTGGCGGAAAGGCAGAAGGCAGGTCGCACGTCCGGTGAACCCAGCCTCCAGTGAGACCGTGGTGGTATGGCTCCCCTACCTATGGCTCCGTGGGTGTTCCTTTTTGGCCTCACCATATCCTGTGTTCTTGTGTGGGGAGCGGGAGCAGAGACCCCGCAGGCCGCCCCGCCTGAAAAATGGCGCAGCGAGCAGAGTCTCCCACACGACACCCAGGCAAACTGTTCACAGAGGAGAAACTCGCCTTCCAGGGAATTCCCCCATTGTGTGAGAAGCCAGAATAATGCAGAGAAAATATAACACTACAGTGTGGCAGAGTAAAAGGCTGCAGTCAGAGAGAAAATAAAACATTCTACCAACACCTACTGGAAAACAAAAGAAAGACCTCTTTCTATCAACCTGTTGCAGAACCCTCTCCTGTGGGTCCTAGGAAGAGAAATAATCAATCATTAATTGCCATGCATAACCAAGGTAACAAGACAGCTCAGGAAGAAAATGAAAAGTCTCCAGGAAATGACCTTAAAGACATGGAAATATGTGACTTAAATGACAGAAAATTCAAGATTGCAGTTCTTACAAAACTCAATGAGATGCAACAAAATACAGACAGGCAGTTTAATGAACTCAGAAACACAATCAAAGAAAAAAATAAACATTTTACCAAAGAGATTGAAATTTTAAAAAAGAACCAAATAGAATTTCTGGAGATTAAGAACTCAGTAGAAGAAATTAAGAATGAAATAACCAGCTTAGGTAGTAGAGTTGAGCAAATGGAGGAAAGAATCAGTGACATGAAGATAGAAATCTGGAAATGACACGGATGGAAGAAGAAAGAGACTTGAGACTTAAAAGAAATGAAAGACCTCTACAAGAACTTTCTGACGCCATCAGAAAAAGCAATGTAAGAATAATGGGCATACCAGAAGGAGAAGAAAAAGAGAAGGGAACAGACAGTATATTCAAAGAAATATTCAACGAGAACTTCCCAAACTCGTGGAAAGAACTGGATCCTCAAATCCAAGAAGCAAATAGAACATGTAAATATCTCAACCCCAACAGGCCTTCTCCAAGGCACATTGTACTGAAGCTGTCCAATATTGATGACAAAGAAACAATCCTTAAGGCAGCCAGGGGAAGGAAGACGGTAATCTACAAAGGAATAAAGACCTTTCCAGGCATACAGAAGCTGAGGGAATTTTCTAACACATGACCTGCACTACTGAAGAAATACTAACGGAGGCTATTCAACCAGCATAAATAGGGATAATTTGTGACAACAAAACGTAAAAGTGGGGAGAGTAAAGGCTTGAACCGGAATATGGGAATGGAGAAAGTAAGCATGCTGAAGAAAATGGAATACTCTAAATATGAAACTTTCTTTTACATACTCTTAATGGTAACCACTCAAAACAAATCCAGAACTGAAATATAAATGTAATGAAAGAAGAAACAGAGGGAAAAATCATAGAATACCACCACACAGAAATAATAGAAAACATCAAAAAAGCAAAGAAACAATGCAGACACGGTCCTACCAGAAAGGAAATCCTCACATATCAAGAATCACCCTAAATGTAAATGGACTGAACTCACCAATAAAAAGGCACAGAGTAGCAGACTGGATCAAAAAACTAAACCCAACCGTATGCTGCCTTCAAGAGACACATCTTAGCTACAAGGACAAACATAGACTCAAAGTGAAAGGGTGGAAATTGACACTCCAAGCGAATGGTATCCGGAAAAATCAGGTGTAGCCATACTGATATCAAGTGAAACAGACTTCAGGATAAAAAACGTAACAAGAGACAAAGATGGACATTTCATAATGATAAAAGGAACTATACAACAAGAAGACATAACAGTCATCAATATTTATGCCCCCAATCAGGGAGCACTGAAATATTGAAGCAACTACTAACAGAACTAAAGGAGAAATTGACCAAAACACAGTTATTGTAGGGGACCTAAATACATCATTGACAGCTATGGATAGATCATCCAAACAGAAAATAAATCAAGAAATAGCAGCCCTAAATGACACATTAGATGAAATGGACATAATTGACATTTATAGAGCACTTCATCCTAAAACACCAGACTATACATATTTTTCTAGTGTACATGGAACATTCTCAAGGACAGACCATATATTGGGACAGAAAACTAGCCTCAGCAATTTAAGAAGATTGAAATCATACCAAGCATATTCTCTGATCACAAGGCTTTGAAATTGGATATCAACTGCAAAAAGAAAGTGGAAAAACTACAAATACATGGAGATTAACAACACATTTTTAAAGAACAACTGGGTCAAAGAAGAAATAAGAGGAGAGCTCAAAAGATAGATAGAAACAAATGAGAATGAAATACATCCTACCAAAATTTTTCGGATGCAGAGAAAACAGTTTTAAGAGTGAAATTTATATCATTACAGGCCTATCTCAAGAAACAAGAAAAATCCCAGATAAATAACCTCACCTTACACCTTAAAGAACTAGAAAAAGAAGAACAAGTGAAACCCAAGGTCAGCAGAAGAAAGTAAATAATAAAAAACACAACAGAACTAAATGAAATAGAGAACAAAAAAACAATAGAAAAAATTAATGTGACAAAGAGCTGGTTATTTGAAAAGATTAATAAAATTGACAAACCCTTGGCTAGACTCACGAAGATAAAAAGAGAAAAGACACAATTAAACAAAATCAGAAATGAAAGAGGGGAAGTTATCACAGATGCCACAGAAATACAAAGGATCATCCAAGAATACTATGAAGGACTATATGCCACCAAATTCAATAACCTAGAAGAAATGGACAAGTTCTCAGAAACATATAGCCTTCCTAGGCTGAATCACGAAGAACTGGAAAATCTAAATAGACCAATCACCAGTAAGGAAATTGAATCAGTCATCCAGAACCTTCCCAAAAGCAAAAGTCCAGGACCAGATGGCTTCACTAGTGAATTCTACCAAACCTTCAAAGAGGATCTAATACCTGTCCTACACAAACTCTTCCAAAAAATTGAAGAGACAATACTCCTTAACTCATTTTATGAGGCCAAAATTACCCTGATACCAAAACCTGGTAAGGATAACACAAAAAAAGAAAACTACAGACCAATATTTCTGATGAATACAGATGCAAAAATCCTAAGCAAAATTCTAGCAAATTGAATGCAACAATGCATTAAAAAGGTTATTCATCACAACTAAGTGGGGTTCATCCCAGGGGCACAAAGATGGTTCAACATCCGCAAATCCATCAATGTGATACATCACATAAACAAAATAAAGGACAAACATCATATGATTATATCAATTGATGCAGAAAAAGCATTTGACAAGATACAACATCCTTTTATGATTAAAACACTTAATAAAATAGGTATAGAAGGAAAATACCTTAACATAATAAAGGCCATATATGACAAACCCTCAACTAGTATCATAATTAATGATAAAAAACTGAAGCCCGTTGCTCTACACTCAGGAACACGACAGGGCTGTCCCCTATCACTTCTGCTGCCTTTCAACATAGTGTTGGAAGTCCTCGCCAGAGCAATGAGGCAAGAGAAAGAAATAAAAGGCATCCAAATTGGGAAAGAAGAAGTTAAACTGTCACTCTTTGCAGATGATATGATGCTATATGTAGAAAACCCTAAAGAATCCACCAAAAAGCTATTAGAAACAATAAACCAATACAGTAAAGTTTCCTGCTACAAAATCAACATACAAAAGTCCACTGCATTCCCATATACTGCCAATGAAATCTCAGAAAAAGAAATAAAAAAACAATTCCTTTTGCAATTGCAACAAAAAGAATAAAATACCTAGGAATAAACTTAACCAAGGATGTGAAAGACCTATATGCTGAAAACTATAAGATGTTTTTAAAAGAAATTGAAGAAGACACAAAGAAATGGAAAGACATTCCGTGTTCACGGATTGGAAGAATCAACATAGTTAAAATGGCCATATTACCCAAAGCAATATACAGATTTAACGCAATCCCCATCAAAATCCCAATGGCATTTTTTAAAAGAAATAGAACAAAAAATCATCAGATTTGTATAGAACCACAAAAGACCTGGAAAGCCAAAGCAATCTTAAGGAAAAAGAACAATGCTGGAGGTATCACACTCCCTGACTTTAGCTTGTACTACAGGGCTACAATAATCAAAACAGCATGGTATTGGCAGAAAAACAGACACACAGTCCGATGGAGTAGAATTGAGAACCCAGAAATAAAACCACATAAATATGGACAGATAATTTTTGACAAAGAATCAAAAATCATACAATGGAGAAAAGACAGCCTCTTCAATAAATGGTGCTGGCAGAACTGGAAAGCCACGTGCAAACGAATGAAACTGGACTGCTATCTGTCACCATGTACCAAAATTAATTCAAAATGGATCAAAGACTTAAACATAAGACCTGACACAATAAACTGCATAGAAGAAAACATAAGTGCTAAACTTATGGACCTTGGGCTCAGAGCATTTTATGAATTTGACTCCAAAAGCAATGGAAGTAAAAGCTAAAATAAACAAATGGGACTATATGAAACTTAAAAGCTTCTGCACAGCAAAAGAAACCATTGACTAAATAAGGAGGCCACCAACTGAATGGGAGAAGATTTTTGCAAACAGCACCTCCGATAAGGGGTTAATATCCAAAATATACAAGGAACTCACACAACTCAACAACAAAACAACAAACAACCCAATTGAAAAATGGGCAGAGGACCTGAAGAGACATTTCTCCAAAGAGGACATACAAATGGCAAATAGACATATGAAAAAATGCTCAACATCACTAATCATCAGAGAAATGCAAATAAAAACCACAATGAGATATCACCTCACCCCAGTCAGAATGGCTATCATCAACAAGACAAATAGTAACAAGTGTTGGAGAGGCTGTGGAGAAAAAGGAACCCTCATACACTGTTGGTGGGAATGCAGACTGGTGCAGCCGTTATGGAAGGCAGTGTGGAGGTTCCTCAAAAAATTACGAATAGAATTACCATATGACCCAGCAATCCCTCTCCTGGGTATCTACCCAAAAAATCTGAAAACATTTATACAAAAAGACATGTGTGTTCGCTGCAGCTTTGTTTACGGTGTCCAAGACATGGAAACAACCAAAATGTCCTTTGATAGATGAATGGATAAAGAAGTTGGGGTATATATACACAATGGAATACTATTCAGCCATATGAAAGGATGAAATAGTACTATTTGTGACAACATGGATGGATCTTGAGATTATAATGCTAAGCAAAATAAGTCAGACAGAAAAAGCAGAGAACCATATGATTTCACTGATATGTGGTATATAAACCAAAAACAACAAAAGAACAAGACAAACAAATGAAGAAACAAACACTCATTGACACAGACAACAGTTTAGTGGTTACCAGAGGGTAAGGGGGAGGGGCTCTAGAAGAGGGTAAACGGGGTCTAATATATGGTGATGGAAGGAGAACTGACTCTGGGTGGTGAACACACAATGGGATTTATAGATGGTGTAATACAGAATTGTACACATGAAATCTATGAAACTTTACTAACAACTGTCACCCCAATAAACTTTAATAAAAAAAAATGTTGAGGCAAAGAAAAAAAGAACATATACACTATGATCACATTTATGTAAGGTTCAAAAATGGGCAAAAGTAACCTAAAATGTAAGAAATGAGGATGGTGGTTACCCAGTTTTGCAGAAGAGGTGAAGGATTCTGATTGGTGAGGCTGTGCGATTTGCTTCTGGGATGTTGCTAATATTCTGTGTCTTGTTCTGGATGGTGATTACAGATGTGATACCTGAGATAATCCATCCAATAATACCACTGAAGATGTGTGTGCCCTTCTCTGTATGTATGTGACACTTGAAGAAAACAGGTGTACTTTTTTAAAATCTAGAACTAAAACTTCTTTTAGTCAAGTACTCTGTTGCTTGTACCAAAATTATCTTCACTATAGGAACTATCTGTGTGACCTTGGGCAAATCACTTAACCTCTCTGTGTCTATTTCTGTATCTGTAATAGTACCTGATACATAGAGTTGATGCAGTTGATATAAATCAAGAGAAGTACTTGATATAAATCTATGAAGGATGCTTAGCAAGTATCAAATACATACATAAGCACTCAAAAATGTTAGCTGTTTGACGTAGTGGTATTCCATTTGTGTTTTCCCTCCTCATATTTTGGATTTATATCTCAATTTATCATATCCTCTGGACCGGGTGAGGGCATAGTGGAATGGACAAGTTCATCTGCCTTGTTGGGGGTCCCGAAAGAGGAATGGGTAAATTCTTTCTGGAGGACAATCTGGCCATATGTAACAAGAGCCCAGAAAATATCTGTACAGTGTTCCATTCTAGGAATCTATCCTAAGGAGATGTGACGTTCAAAAAAGACTTACGTGTTGCTATGCTGTTATGTGCAATTGGATGTTATTTATAAAAGTGAAAAACCGAAAGCTATTATATCAGGAAATAATTACATAAAATAATGGCAATGAGAACTTTTAACGACATAAAAATGTTACATATAAAAGTGGCCTATTTGTACCTACTAAAAATTAGTAACAAATACACACAGAAAAGATCGGAAGAAATTAAGTCAAGACTGAAGCTAATTATCTCTAGATGATTGTATTATAGGAATTTACATTTTTCTTCCTTATACTTTCCCGTATTTTCCAATATTCTTCTGCGAGTATACATTACCTTTTATAATTAGAAATGAAATGTTAAATAAAGAATTGTACCATCTTCTCCTGAGGCCTTTGTTTCTGTCGTCAAGGCGACAGCCAGCTGCAATCCATCGTATTGTAGGATGAAAGGTGTCTGAAGGAAGGTGAGGCAGGTTGGAGAAGGGTTCCAACAACAAGCGCCATGAGGAATGGATGAAGGAAAGGGGACGTACAGCTTGAGGACTACCTAACATGACAGCTGTCTTAGAACATCTGTGGTGTGGAAAGCAGATTACCCTTGCTCTACTGGCTCCAGAGGTCAGAACCAAGACCAACAAATTCAAGTCACAAGGACAGAAGGGGAGGATGAAGATTCCAGCCCAGGAGGCAAGCATGCTGTGTGATCACACGATAAACCTCTGGTTTCTTCCTACCCAACAGTATGGAGCTCCCCTTGGGGTGTTCTGCAGACTACTCTGTGTGCATACGGGCAACTGCACACCACCCTGTGGCCGTCCTCTCCTCGCCTCCCAGGCCAGCCGCTCTGTGGACAACCCCACGAGTGAGGAGCTCTGAAATTCATAACCAAACACCAGCCTGGGCATAAGTTCCGGGCTCTCCTTTTAATCCCCCTCGCTTGTCCAGTTGCAAGTTCTTCCAATTTCACACAAGTTGGGCCACTTCTGTCCATTCTTTCCACCTGACCATCTTAGGCGGAGCCATCATCAGCTCTTTCTTCCCTGGACCATGACAGGGGCTTCCTAACTGCTTTCTCTCTTCTGCTGTTGCCGCCCCTGCACCCAGTCCACTGGCTTCATAGAAGCTCATGTAATGGTTTTCTTAAGCTAAAGTAAAAATTCGTTAACATGACGGCAAGATTCAAAGCAGAGATTCCAGCCTTAACAGGGCCCTTCCCCATTGCTCCGTGCACTGTGAGCAAGCTGTGGACCTTTTGGGTTCCTCATGTGTGCTCAGTTCTTTCCACCCTAGGGCATTTGCATGTGCTGAAACCCTCTCCACCCTACACAGTCTCGACCTTTCTGCAACATAAATCTCAGATGTCCCTCTCTAGTTTTAACTCTGTAATTGCATCTCAATGCCCCCAAGATCCTTTATGTGGCTTATATTTTGGTGAGCCACAACTGACCAGTCTGCACCCACTGCCTCATCTCTCAACTCAGCAGAATGCCGAGTCCCTCAAATGCACCTGCATCCTGCTCGTCCCTGGGTTTTCACGCATGTTGCTTCCTCTGCCGGGAAAACATCTTCTCGTGGCTAATTCCTATCAGCTTCAGGGCTCACCCGGAGTGTTACTTCCTCAGGAAGCATCCCTTACCTCTCCCAATACCAGGTTAGGCCCCTCCCCCATGTGTGCCTACAGCACTGTAATTATTCCACCATTACATTTCTTATATTAAACTGTACAATTGTGTTTCCTGCTATTTGGTAAACGATATGGAGGCAGGGGCTGCATGCATGTATATTGCTGAGAACTGTTGAGTAAATGACTTCATTTTAAAAATATGACTTCCTCTCCCATGAATAATTAAGGTAAAAAAATCGGAAAATAACAAACCCCAACAGGAAACAGTCTGATATTTTTAAGTGATATTTTCTTTCTAGAATAATGAAGCAAATCTAGACTTCACTCAATTCCCCTGTCCTAAGTGGAGGTTTGTGTGTTGTCACTTCTATTTCACCAGCTAGCATAGTACTTACTCTCCACCAGCCTTTGAAAGCCCTGGGGCCATCTTCATTTGCCCACAGAAGGATTGATAGGTACTAAATAGATTAAAAAGATGTATAACATCGAATTCATAAAATGGCAGGACATAAAAGAAAAGTAAATCAGGACAACACTGGAGGACATAAGACTAATAAGCAAAAACTAAATCTTCCATAGTCGGCTTCCCCAAAGGCATAAACAGCTCCTATAAATTTAATAAAATGGCTTCATGTGAAAGACCTTCCGAATCCCGACGTCAGAGAGTTGGTGTGGATTCAGGGCAGAAGTGCAGCCCACGGGCGCACGCCCTGTATCCCCGTGCCTGATGGCTTTATGGAGCCATCGCAGCTCACTCGGGACTGCCTACCTGCAAACTCCTTCACCTTCAGAAGAAACTCACTTCTATCTCATGTCGTATCGGACAGCTTTGTGACACAGCTTTTCCTTGAGGCTTATCCCAGGTCAGCCTATTTCAACACACTGGTCCTGACTCTCTCCTCTGGGCCAAGACATTCCGGTTTGTCCCCCTTTACATGTCAGCCCTACAAGTGACTAGAAACACTGTGGGATTTGGTCTAAGAAAACCTGGGTTTCCTGGGTGATCTTGGGCAAGTGGGTGAAGTGCTCTGAGCCTCGTTCTTTATACACAGTGAAGATTCCATCCTTCTATCTGTTGTTTGGAGGAAAGAGCATAGATTTTGAATCAGCTTTCAAAGTACAGATTTTGAATCACTTAATCACGCTGGGCAGCTACTTCTCACCTCTGTGAGCCTCTTTTCTCATGTTGAAAATATCTTTTTTTAAAAATCTGATTACCCTTTTATAATGTTAAAATTTGCATTGTATGTATGGATACATTTTATGTAATTCATCACACACACACACACACACACACACACACACACACACACACAGATGTGTAAGACTCAGCTCTACAGATCACAGATCTTTGAGGGGAGGGACCAGGCTTTTGAAATTGTTAAACTAGCACAATTCTGATGCTCAGTTAGGTTTAGGAACCACCCATGCAAACCATTCAGATGGCACCCAATGCCTCATATTAAAGTGATGTGGGACTATCACTTTATATCCTCAACTAGATAAGCATATGAGGGGAGGATATATTACACTTTTTTGGTTTTCTTACAGTTCTCAGAAAAGGTACCCAATAAATATTTTTTGACGAGAAGTATAATTCCATTTTCCTGTGACATTTCATTCCAACATGGAAGGGTTTTTAAGAATACATGTAACATTTAGCATTATGGGGCAATTAAAAATTACCATGCTCAGTACATGAACCCAAATGTCAAAAAGTATCAATAATAATTTTTCTTTGTTCAAGGTCACAGGTATGGCTAGACTGCGAAGGGCAAGTGGTGAAGTCCTAACCTAAGACCCTACGACTTAGGGACGAGTCAGACTTCATTCCCAGTCTACACGGACGAGTAAAAGCAGCATCTGGAGGAAAACGAAGTGTGTGGTAACTGATTCCAAGGACGCTCCGCTTTATTACGGACAGCATACACATCGCTTTACTCTTACGGAAAAGCACTGTTCCCCGGCCCTCAGTGACAGATGTGCCTCTTCCAGAGGCCCCAGCTTTCTCTTCCACCAGTACTTCCCTCGGTTAACGTGTTTGTAGAGAGCTGATGCATGTGTGAAGGTCATAGAGGTCATCAATGGACATCCAATTTCCAACCATGTCCTTCTTGAGGATACAACACTGCAATTCATTCCAACTTCCAGCCTTGAAGTCATCTGGGGCCCTTGATTAGACTTTAGGGTGCTTTTCAAAATTCCCCAGGACCTCAATGCTATCATACACCCCAAACATGGTCCTCTTCTCGTTCCAACAATCAACCACTTTGGGGCGCGGGAGGTGAGCCTTTGGTGTAACAATCCAGGAATGCCCCCTCGTTGTCTAAGGTGTCTCAAAACTGAATTTCAAGAAAATTCACTCTCATTTCCTAGGCCGTCCCTCAACTGTGAGGGAGATGAAGACACAGACCCTGGAACCCACAGTTCCTTTCTCTGCACCTCATGGCAATTTTGTGCTGTTGCTGTTTTTATTACCCCTATTGCACACGGGAGGAAATCGGAGGTCAGAGAGCAAAGTGACCGGCTGGACGTCACATAGCAGAGGAAATGGCGAAACCTGGATTAGAGCCTAAACCTTCTAAGTCCTGCCCTGGACTTGCCTCCTGTCCTGGGGCTGATTGAGTGGGTCACTACCCCAGGGGCACGACCACTGCCCAGCTGGAAAGGCGGCATCTCCGGCAGGCACTGCCGGGGCCTCCTCTCCACCAACCAGAATGGAAGGGGGTGGGGGGGACTCAGCTTGAAAGTATCTTAGTTCACTGGGCGTTCTAAGGATGGGACAAGACACCGAATGTGAGGCACTTAGCATGGAGGCGGGCATGTGTGAGGCTAGTAGCTCACTGCAGCACAGGAGATACTATCACCCCCTTTTCCATTTGTAGTGCTGTAAGCTATGGTAATAACTACTAGGCACTCAAGTGTCAGGCACAGTTCAAGCACCTTTCAGGTATTAAGGCACTTAATTCTCACACCCAGGTAGATACTACTGTTATCTCCATTTACAAATAAGGAAACTGAGCAAAGATGTCCACGACCTTGCCAAGGTCACACAGCTAGAGAGGCGAGCCCCGGCACCAGAGCCCTTGCTCTTTATGGCCAGAATGCACCACATTGCTCGCTGTCTGGGGGTAGTGTTGCCCCCACAAGCAACCTGAGAGCTTCCAAAGGGCATGGCCTACACTGTATGCATTTCGTTGTCCGCCATGGCAGCTAGCAGAGAATCTTACCTCCCATAAGCCCTCCCAGCACCTGTGATAATTAACTGGCAGCCAATTCACAACTGAATTAATTTCCAAAACACCTATATTGTCAGATGACTTTAGGGCAGGCCCTTTGACTACAGAACCAAGATGTACCTGAAATCAAACACCGAGCGACTCTGCCACAGGGAATGGACGGTCCCTCCACCAGCGGCAGCTCGTGGTTTTCAGAGTCACATCCCTAAAGGCTTGAAAAACTCTGAGAGCAATTCTGACAAATGTTTACATGCTTCTGGAGTCTGAACTGTCTGAGTTCAAGGCCTCTGCCATTAATTCAAATGAAAATACCTACCAGAAAGAACGAAATGTGTCAGAAGTTTGCTGGTCTATAGAGAGCTACCTTTTCCTCCTTGGCACTAATGGACAACGTAACTATTCATGCTGTCATCATCAGGGACACCTCCTGAGTCTGTCACTGTGAAAATCAGGTGCTAGGGATGCACATAATAGGACGCCAACCTCCTGAGGACAGACAACTTTAATTTGGAATATGTGATCATTCTTAGTTCTGAATTTTATTTTTCATTATCTATAAAGAAAAACAATATGCATAATAAATGAATAAACAAGATTAATTCATCCATTCTTCTAATATTTACTGTGAATCTATTAAATGGTGGCACTAGGGTAGCACAGACATAATTTTGTATAATTCTGATTCAAACAGAATTTTATAGTGCAGGAAGTAATGTCTCCATTTTCAAATAGGCTAGAAGTCTAGAAAATTAAATTATGGTCTCCCCATACCATGGAATGCTATGTAACTGTAATAAAACCAGTAGGTGGGAACAGTTGGTGCTAACATATTAACAAAGACTATTTCTGAAAGCAAAAAAGCAAGAGGTGGCACAGTCTTTAAAATATCCCATTTCTATTAAAAATAACAAGAAGATAATGATGAAGATACATACACAAGTGAATATGTAGTGAAATTCTCGGGAAAGACAGTCAAAAAAAATCTGAAGGTCTGAGATGGAAAAGAAAGTCATCGATCTCTCATTGTACTTTCACAACATGGAATTCTTTGTCATTTTCATGATATTAAAGCTTACTAAAAGAACTTAGCATTAATTATTATTTATTGGCCCATGCTGAGCACAGCCTCTGGCACATGATTGGAATTCCAGTATTTACTGCAGAAATGTAAATAAATAATGCTATCAATTACCATTTAAACACATTTGTTTTTCTATTCACTACATCAGGTCCCACTCTAATAATACAGAGAAAAACACTTTGGAGTGAGTCCAAGTCCCTGTATTATGTTTAAAGAAATAGAATAGTGACAATTTTGAAAAGTGTTCTGTAACTCACACTTTTTCTTTATGTTCCCTGCCCTTTTCTTTCCCAAGCTCTCCACTACACACACACACACACACACACACACACAGAATCAGGAAAACAGTTCACTGATAAGAAAAGGAAGGTAGGAAGAAAGGGAAGGAGAGAAAGAGGGAAATAAGAAACGCTTTGCTCCTTTAGTTACTAAAGGGTTGTGTTGCTCAATAATTTTTTTAAACCAATTGCTAATTTGAGAAAGGCAAATCTATCGACACACATTACCCTACCAATTAATTTCCAATGTACATTTTGAAAAGAGTTGGTACAGATTCATTTGAAAAAATCTGCATTATTCCCAACAATAACCGCAAAGTTGTTCTAAACTGTGACAGTAACCCTTAAGCATCTCGAAGGCTCGTCAACACTAAACTCCAGGTTCAGAAGCTCTCAGGTACACCTGACATGGCTACCTGCTATCTCCCTGTGTGACTGACAGTGATCAGGGGAACTGGACACTGACAGTTCTGTTTTCTCAGTGCTGATAAAAGGGGAACAGATTATGTATTTACCCTGAGTGTACAGTACATTGCTTTCAGTTTTTTTGTTGGGAGTATTTTCCCCCAGTAGCAGCAACTGGGGGGGCGGGGGGGAAGACATCTGGTAACTCCTTCAGGGAAGAGCCTTAACAGATTTGTGGGTGTAACTCTACTCAATCTGTTTTGTAAATAAACCCCAGGCAATGGCATCATTTAAAAATCTTTTTCAAGATGGTTTTAACAAGAGCAACACTCTGGAAACTAAAGTCCTAACATTTTAATGATCATAAGAACCACATGTATGGAACACCCCTTATGTACTGGGACTATTCAAAGCGCTTTACAGGCAAGCAATAGTTTAATTATCACAAATCTCTGGGGTGTCATTATTATCCCCATTTTGCAGATGAAGAAACTGAGGGTCACTGAGATGGACGTGTCTGCCCAAGTCATACTGCTAGTGAGTGGAATAATCAGGATGCAAACCCAGTTCTGATGAACTGCAGAGCTTTCTGGAGCATAGAATTCTATGTATGCTCAACAATCTTATAGAGAGGGAATAGTAAGAACTGGAGGGAGAAGAAGTGACCTTCTCTGACTCTGGCACCTTTAAGCAGAGCAGGCCAGATGTGGTAGACAAACAGCAGTTCTGGCACTTGGGATTGTCTTGGTTTTACCATGAGCAAACCTGTTTGTATCACTTAACCTGCCCAAGCCTTGTTCTCCGTGGTCATAAAATGAGACGGCTGGATGAGAACATACCTCAACTCTTAAACGGTATATCTACGAGGACAGGTGTATAGAAACAATTTTGCTGGGACGGTAAAGTAGAAAAAAGTTGAATCTAAGCCACAGAGTATACACTTGAGCGCATCATGTCTACTTTGCAGAGAAAATCCCCAACAGATGGCATTAATCAGCGGTCAGCTTCCAAAGTAATTGCGACCTCGACCTCCAATGGCCATTGCTAAATCCAGTGGTCAATTTTTGGTCCTCTTAACTGACCTGTCAGCAGCATTTGATAGAATTAACACACTCTCCTCTCCAAAACCTTTTCTTCAGTTGACTTCCAAGATCGTCGTCTCCACTAGATTTCCCCCTACTGCACTGGCTCCGCCTTCATCCTCCTCTCCCCAACTCATGCCCACGGACCTCTTTCTGCCCACTGATTCTCTTGCTGCTCTCATCCAACTCCATGGATTTACATGAGGATGACATGACGACGACTCCCACACGTGTAGCCCCGCCCTGGAACTGCATTCACATTCAGCTGCCTACTCAACGTCTCTGCCAGGAGGTCTAGTGGGCATCTCAGGGCCCAAATGAGCTCCTATACCGCCCCGCTGTCCCTCAGTGAAGGGCCACTGCAGTAAATGGGCACTCCGTTCTTCTAATGCTCAGGCCAGGAGAGCTTTGACGTCCACCTTTCAAGGGTTAAAGCCAAAGTCCTTACAACAGCTTACAAATCCTTCTAGGGTCTTATCTGCACTCACCCCCAATTCTCTCTCTGACCTCATGTCCAGTTACTCTTCCCCACCCCTCCCACCTGCGGCCACTCCAGCCAGCCTTGGCTTACATACTTACTATTCCCTCTACTTGGAACACCCTCCCCCATCCGCTGCCCTAACCCTCCCAACCCCCTCCCCTGGGTATCCACAAGGCTCACTCTCCATGGCTTAAATGACAGAAATGTATTGTCTCGTAGTTCTGAAGGCTAGAAGTCCAAGATCAAGATGTCAGCAGGCTGGTCCTTCTAAGGGCTGTGAGAGAGAATCTGTCCCATCTTTCTCGCCTAGCTTCTGTTGGTTTGCTGGAAATCTTTGGTATCTCTCCTGTCATATTGGCCTGACCATATTGTCATATTGGTCACCCTACTCCAGTATGACCTCATCTTAACTACGAGTAGTTACACCACACTGACCCTATTCCCTAATAAAGTCAATTCTGAGGTACTGGAGGCTAATACTTCAACATACGATTTTTTTAGGGGACACAATTCAACCCATAGCAGCTGGCTTTTTCTTCCATTCAAGTCTCAGTCGAAGCATGACCTCCACAGAGAAGCGTTCCTTGACCACCCAGTCAACCACCATTCGATCTCGGTGCCCTATTTTATTTTCTTCATACACTCACCACTACCAGAAATGATCGTTTATTTGGTTTTGGTCTGCCTCTCCACTCTAGATGGTAAGCCCCATGAAATGAGGCATTTTGTCCTGTCCACTTTTCTCCAGAGCCTAAACCAGTGCCCGACACACGGTGGTGTTCAGTCAGTATCAGTTGCATAAATACATGTATTAAATGAGTATCACTTGCCCTTTCATAAACATGATGCCAGAGAGTGCCACAGCTATGAATGAAAATAAAGCAAGGTAAGACGATAGTGAAAGACGGGCCATATCGAATAGCGTGATTGGGGAAGGTCTGGACGGAGCTGACACTGAAGCCCACACGAGCAGTTTCAGTGACAGTGAGGTTGACAGTGTGACTGGAGGGAGATCCAGGTGTGAACAGGATGGGAGGAAGTGAAGACAGAAGGAGGAGACATGAAAGTGGGGCCATCTGCACTTACTACCCTTTCTCTAGAACTTCAGTTAAAAACATGCCGTGTTTCCCCAAAAATAAGACCTAACTGGAAAATAAGCCCCAGCATGATTTTTCAGGATGATATCCCCTCAACATAAGCCCTAATGCATCTTTTGGAGCAAAACTTGATATAAGACCCGGTCTTATTTTCGGGGAAACACGGTACTTTGATGTGCCTCGCAAATGAAGTCTTCCCTTATTCGGGAAGGTTTTACCACAGCCCCGAACCCCTCCCTCCTCTGTCCCCTGGGCTTTTTGTTCTTACTTCTGTGGCTGCATTTCCAGCATTTCTGTGGAACTGTAAGTTTTCCATCTAAATGCCCCTTTGCCCCCTCCAGTGAACTCCCTGAGGGCAATGACCACAAAAAGTACCCAACAGACAGGGAAGGAAGAGCGCTCCTGCCGCACCTCTCCCTATGGATGCCTTTTCTGCCACAAAGACCAGACTTTTCTCATTCTAAAAGCAAGGCTTTCAGGAGTGATGCTATGTAAAATGGCCCAGTGGGAAGCTCTCAGACTCATCCCTCCCCGAAGCAACCATTGAGGTAGAAGGGGTGACTGGCATCAACTATCTGGGAACTCTGCAACTTAACAGGACACTTAAAAGGACCAGGGCAGTGCCAGACCCAGACGGGCTGCTGATCTATCCTCAGTGAGTCCTGTGGGTGAACCAGCTACCACGCCCCACTCCTCAGCCATCACAGCTGTGGGGAGAGCCGCTCACACTGCTAGAGCAGCAGAATGGTGGCAGGGTGGGCAGTGGAGACTCTATCCTGTAAAAATTGGGGGTTGTGCATTTTGGTTGGAGAGCCTGTGTCTTTCTGTCATTGCTGTTGCCACAGAATGTAATCTCCCATAATGCTCCCTAAAAAACCAGAATGTTAGCCATACGAGATTTATTCATGCATCTACTCATTTGAAATACTGGGCACCTTCTATGTGCCAGGCACTGGAGATACAGGAATAACCAAAACAGACAAAAATCCAAGTTTACATTCTGATAGGTCGGCAGGGATGGTGATCCACTGTGCAAGGTGAGGGCAGAGGCAGGAATGGGTCATTCCAGACCCCTCTGATTTGGTACCAGGCTCTTATACGCCATTTTATTCATGTCAACTCTCCTGACCCAGAATGCAAGCTAATCCTTAGGTCCCTGGTCACCTCTCACCACCACCAGCCGGTCACCCAGGCCTGGGAGCCAAAAATGACCAAGTCCCTTGCTCCTGTCCAGAGACAAACAATCACATAATAGCTACAATAATAAAGCTGATATATATTTTTTCATTTAAATAGAACTATGTACCCAGACAATTTTGTTTTTTAAAAAAAGATCTTTATCTTCCCAGGACAATTTAATTAGATTCCTGCCTGAGGTAGAAGCCAAACCACTGTCGTCCAAAACCAGGCCTCCTGATTTGAGTCTTGGTTTGGAGTCATTTAACCGCTGAGCCTCTGTTTTGTCTATTAAGTGGGGATAGTAACGCACACCTCGTAGGGCTGTGGTGAGACTTAAATGAGTTAAAAATAATCACGAGGATGTAAAGTACAGCATGGAGAATATAGTGAGTAATGTTGCAATAACTGTATAGTGCCAGGTGGGTACTAGACTAATAGGGGGATCACTGCATGACTATGTAAATGTCAACTGTACACTTGAAACTAATATAATATTGAATGTCAACTGTCACTGAAAACAAAATTTTTTTTTAAAGATGCAAAAAGTGCTTTGAACAATAGCTGGCACATATGAAGCACTCAATACACATCATCGAGAACCAAAAAGCTCCCAACATTCCTTTCAGTCAATCATGGGATCTAAAGAGTGTCCTTATCTTTGAAATCATACAATTATTAAATTACGGCACACCAAGCGGCAAGGCAGATCTGGGGGGCGGGGAGGTGCGTTCCAGGTGACAGTGTGGGCCTGGGTTCGCTGCTACATTCAGCTTTTCCAGGAGCTCAGAGTCCTGCCTACCATCTTAACCTGGATCTCTTTGCAAAATTCCTCATAGAGACTCTGCTTCCTGCTCCCCACCCCCTCCACCATTTTCCTTTAAAGTAGATTCAAACGGAAGCCTGGGCTTCATGGCCCGTGCCTACCCTGGGGGACCAGGTCCTGGCCCAGTGCTCACCATGTACCAAGAATAACCCCAAAAGGCTGTGTCAAAGAAGGCCCACCACGACCAAGCACACTGCAAGCCTCTGTCATCTTTCCTCACAAGAGAACTCTCCATGGGGCCTCACTTTCCTCCCTTCATTTGCATCACGAGAAGTGCACCCCACCCTGCCCTGGAGAGGGCGTGTAAGCAGATCATCAGTTACCTCTTTGGTATTCCATTCAAAGCAGACATTCTAGCTCCTTGATTACCCACGAAGATGCCTGCTTCCCAGGGCAGCATTATGCTACAACCCGCAGATGAGTACTCTGGGTGAAATCCAGCCAGGGCTGTGGAAACTCCAAAGTCATCCCATGGACCCAGTATGCGAAGTGAAATGAGGCAGACAGAGAAAGACAAATACTGCATGTTCTCACTTACATGTGGAATCTAAAAAACAAACTCAGGAGTAGAGATAGAATGGTGGTTGCCAGAGGTTGTGGGGTGTGGGAAAGGGGTAGATGTGGGTCAAAGGGTGCAAACTTCCAGCTATAAGTAAATCTAAGGAAATCTAAGGTACAGCGTAGTGACTATAATTAATAATACTGTATTAAATCCTTGAGAGTTAAGGGAGAAAATCATAATTATCAGGGGGATCGAATATATGGTGATGGAAGGAGAACTGACTCTGGGTGATGAACACACAATGGGATTTATAGATGATGTAATACAGAATTGTACACCTGAAATCTATGTAATTTTACTAACAATTGTCACCCCAATAAATTTAATAAAAAAAATCAAAAAAAATCATAATTATCACCACATACACTCAAAAGATAATTAGGTAAGGGGATGGAAATGTCAACTAACTTTACTGTGGTCATCATTTCGTAATATATACGTGTATCAAATCACCACTGTGTACACCTTAAACTTACATATGTTATACATTAATATTATCTCCACAAAGCTGGGAAAAAAGTCCTCCAAGACCTGTGACTTCTCTCCAGCTTCCAGTCCCACTGCAGCCTACAGACTTTTCCTCTTTGACAGTTTAAAATAAAATGCTTTCCCTGACATGGCTTAAATGGTAACTGCTCAGAGGATTACACATCTTCTCATTGATGACATCTCTATGAGGACAGGACGTGTGGGTCTGTCATCTTTGCAGTCCTACCAGTAGCATCAAACACAGAAACCGGCCTAAGAAAAAGCTGTTGAAATAAGTACAGAAAATACACACACGATTCCATTTTTATAGCATGTGCTGACATCTAAAAATTCCAATTAGGAGCTACGAAACGTACGACAGATACCTTCAGAGCAACATATTAATTGCAAGATCAATTATGTACTACATACTACCTGTGATTTTATAAAAATGAGCACCATCTCAAAATTAAAGAAAATGTACCAAAAAATAGGCTTTGTTATTTATTGATATGAACACAGACCCAATAATGCATTCTAACCTTCACTATTATAGCATGCCTATAGTATTTTCCTATTTATAAAGTGAGATGAATAACAGCTGCCTCACTGCATTTTTGTGAGGATTAAATGAGTTGGCACAGGGACAGTACTTAGAATATTGCCTGGCAGAGTGACCACTTAGGAAATGTTAGCTATTATTATTGTTATTAGCAGGCACTGTCCTGGCTAACACTATTACACCAAGTTAAATAGAAGTTCATTTAGTTAATCTACCCAGAAAAGTATTAACAGAAGCAAGGTGCACAGATAATCTATCGCCTTGACAACAAAGTCTGCCCTCGGAGCTTCTGACATCTTCTAAATGCCATTAACGGACCTCATCATACAAGAATTGCCCCTAAATTGTTTATTTCTTAGGATGTGATTGTACCTGGAAGCAGAAATATATATTTAACAGACCCTAAACATATATCTGAAAGAACTGAATTAGCAACTTCACTGAAACGTTCCTTTAAAAAAAAAGAAAAATCAGAGAGCAAGTTTTACCTTCTCTTCAGGCCAGACGATATCCGTGATTCTGCAAGGCTTGGGGCACTTTTATTTGATAAGGGCCGTGAGCTGATCAGAGCTTCAAATGACTACTGTTTGGGTTAAAAATAATCACTGAGAAACAAAAACTGAGAAACCAAAAGCAGAAGTATTTACAAAATTGCTGCATTTGCTCTCTCCTAGAGTGGGTGTTTTCTTGTTTCTCAGAACACCACCCTTCACTCCAGCAATTCCCAAATGGGTAGCCTACAGGCCACTTGTCCCAAGATGCCGGGTCATACAAGGGTTCTAAGGTCAAGTAAGTTTGGGAAATACGTACTGTATGCCCCTCCCAGAAAGCCGCACTGTCCATCAACATATTAAAGGACCTGAACCCCTTCTAGGAAAGAAATCTGTGATTTGTGCTTCACCCACTATTTGAGAACTAAATCACAAAACCCTTTCCCAAGGAACATCTACTAGAATCTAGGTTTTGGAAATGCTGGAATAGTCTAAAATTAATCCCTTCTTCCCATTCAGGAAGGACGGCAGGCTTCTTCTCCTGGCCTGGCAAAGTCCACACTTAATTACAAGCAGATGGGAAAGAATGGTAACCCACGGCCCCTCATTCCATGCACGTTTGCAGGACTTGGATCAAGTCAAAAATAAACTACCCTCACGATCCATCTAAGGTGTGTCCCACTCCCAGAGGAGGCACCCATTTTGGAGGACATAAGAAAGGAAGATGTAAGAGCAAGTCTGTCCCCAAAAGGAATTTAATACTCCTGCTTTTTTAAGTTGAGGAGAAGAATCCAGGTGCATTACAATCTAGTTAAACTATGCACAGTCATCAGGAAGAAATCCAGGATGTGAGTCTAATGGATCCAAGCAAGAGGGATTATTCAGGGCTTCCCCGTCAAACTGTCCCCAAAGACTCTAATCTCTAGAACACTATCTTCATTCTATCACTGGAAAACATTTCCAGAATCCTCAATATCTATTTTTAATATAGTTTTCCTTTTTTCCCAGCACCAGACGCCTCACAGAAAATGAGAGATTTGGGGAAGCATCTTGCCTCCCAGTCAGGTTACTATGGTATTCACCAGACCGTAACTGTCTAAAGGGCCCCCTAATGGCCTCCCTAATGACCAAACTTAATAAAACGGCACAACATTAGCAGACAGGAAGCTGAAATTTCTGAAATTACAACAATAACAAACAATAACACTATACTGAGTTATGTAACTCTTTGTTTCCCAAGATTCGAAAGCATTCAAGGTCCGGGAGCCTCAATGTCCCCTCAGTGGGACAGGAGAGGTGCCCAGAAGGGGCTGCTTAGCGGAGTATAGAAAAGTCTATGTCACAGGCTATGCAGTTAAACAGAAAAATCACAAAAAATGGTCCAATATTGGCCACTGTGCGGCCCAACAGAACTTTCTGCGATGATGAAAATGAGATGCTGGAAGCACTGTTCAAGATGGCAGCCACTAGCCAAGTGGCTACTCAGCACTTGAAATGTGGTCAGTCCAACTGGGCAACTGGATTTTTCACTTCTATTCACTTTAACTGAAATAACCACATGTGGCCTATAGCTATGGCATTAGACAGTACAACAGCTTATACACTCAAAGTTTCTTCAATGAGAATTCTACAAAAATAGAGACGGTCGAACCAAGGAAGGTTTTCCTGAGGTTCTGAGAAACGGACTATTTGACTTATCCAAGGGAGCAGGGAGACCTGAGTCTACCATCTCATCGAGGTTTACGTACACGACTGCCACAGCGACAGATGAGCGTCACCATCACTCTTTTACCAAATGCAGAAACTGAGCTACAGATCAATTAATTGATAGAAACAGTAACTGCTATTTGTGGAATATCTACACATACAAAGGGCTTTGTATGCAATCTTTACAGCAACCTCCCCAAGACAAACATTTCTGTCTTTCTCTTGCTGATGTGGAAACAGGCGAAAGGAGGTTAAGGGGCTTAGGAAAGGCCGCACAGTAGGTGGAGCTATGATTTGAACTCAGATTTATCTTCAAAATACTGTTTAGGTCTTGAGCAAAGACCAATTTTCCTTTCTAGATGCAGTCACCAAGTATTTTTTGAGCATTTATTGTATGCACAATCCCATGCTAAACGCTGGGGATGGGGTGGTGGGATGCAAAGATAAATAAGGAAAACCATTAATACACTGAACATTAGAGGTGTGTGGGCCTGTTATTCTTCCCCAACAAAGCACATTAATTATTCAATTACTCACAGCTAGCTTCTCTTGTATATTATAGCAACAGGCCCGTAATAAAAGATAAGCTAATATTTTTAGCATTTCAAAAACACAGAACCAAAATCACAGGTGACAAGAAAAAAAACAGATAAATTAGACTTCATGAAAATTCAAAACTTTTGTGCATCAAAGAACACAATCAACAAAGTAAAAAGACAAAATGGGAGGAAATATTTGCAAATCACAAACTAACAAGGGACTTGCATCCAATTTTTTAAAAACTCTTACAACTCAATAATAAAAAGACAACTGGTGCACGTTTTTGTCTAGACATATTTACATTTCTTTTTGGTCTAGTAGTGGAATGCTGGGTCACACAGTAACTCTATGTTCAGCATTCTGAGGAAGTACCAAACTGTTGTCCAAAGTGGCTGCACCATTTTACAATCCCACTAGCAGTGTATGAGGGCTCAAATTTCCCCACCTCACCAACACTTGTTATTGTCTCTTTTTTATTTCAGCCATTCTTGTTGATGTGAAGTGGTATTTCAATATGGTTTAATTTGCATTTCACTAAGGACTAGGGACACTGAACACATTTTCACATGTTTATTGGCCATCTGTATATCTTCTTTGGAGAAATGCCTATTTCAATTCTTTGCCCATTTTTAAATGGGTTAGTGTGTGTGTGTGTGTGTGTGTGTGTGTGTGTGTGTGTGTGTGTTCAATTTGGATACAAGTTCCTTGTCAGATATATGATTGGCAAATATTGTCTATTTTGAATCTGCTCTTCTCTTAGTCAAATTAGGTTCTCCAGCAGCCTATTCCTTGCTCAGGAAGGAAAATATCATCTGAAAACACAAACTATAATATTTTTAAAAAGAGCATTTCCCTGTCTGATGAGGAGCAGTTAAGAGACCCTCAGTCCACAGCATGGAACGGGCACTAATGACTTGAAAGCAATCATGGGGACAGCAGGAAGGAGCAGATTGGACAAGAAATGTCAAGGCTGAGTTGGTTAAGTACTGACTTCAAAATGGAAAAAAAAAAAGCTCATCTTTTTTCTTCCTCTCTTTTAATTCCTCTTTGTAACCTTTTTTCTAAATCGCTTTAAGTACTTCACAATCATCCCCCATAAGCTATCCGGGCAGTGATCTGGAGAACATGACTTCATTCCCAAAGAGCAGAAATGTGTGATAACGAGCCATGTGAGCCCCGGGCCGGGAGGTCACGGAGGAAGGAGTCCAGGGAATCCAGGCTTTGACCTCTCCCATTGGCTCTACCTTCTACACATCCACCGTCAGTCATTAGGAACCGGTCAAAACCCAAACATATCTGGGTAGAGAGGACACCCAGAGGGGCAGGAACTACATGTGCAACCATTTCTCTCAGTAAATAGAGAGAAGCTTCTTGGGAAAGAAACAGGAAAAGGGAAGACACAAAATTCAAAACATTCCAAAAGGCAAACCCTGGGGAAAACCCAACAACATAAACATGGCAAATTCTCAATAGATGCTAGATAATAGTGCTGCATTAATATTTAATAATAGTAACTTTAAAGTCTGGCATTTATGTTTAAAACAGCAATTATATAAAAAAGAGACTAATGGAAAACTGGTTGGCCAAAATCCACAGAAGGAAAAAAAAAATATTGGGATTTTGGTTGACCATAGTTTCACATGTGCCAACAGTGCAACGCAGCTGCTAAGTAACTGCCACCACCAGGCAGCCCCCATCCACATCAAAGGAGCAGATAGACTCAGTGAACTCTACCAGCCAGGCCATGTCTGATGTGTAGGTTTGCTGTGGGCACAAAACGATATGGACAATCTAAAGCATATCTAGCAAGAAGTGACCAGTGACTACACACCCCCTACACACCCCCTACACACACCCAGAATGACCGAAGGTCTAATCCGAGTTAGATACAAAATAGTTGATGGGACAGGGGGAATTTGGGCCTGCAGAAGTAAAGGCTTCAAGTAGCTACTCTTAAATAGTTGAAGAATTGCCAATAAAGAATGGCCTTAGGTTGTTTTGTTGAACATGCCTGGGTAACAAACAGAGGGTTATGTGCCAGCAAGGGCAATCTAAGGATTCCTGCTGTAGGTGAAAGGATACACCCCAAAGTTCAAAGATGGACCCTGGAAGAAAATAAATGATTAAATAATACATGTGTCTCAAATAGGAACAGCTTATTTTTGTTAAATACCCTTCTACTGTACTTAAACCCTGTATTCCTCATCTGCAAAAGGACTTAAATGAGATGATAATGGTGAATGAACTCTAAAAACCTCAAAGCAATGAAAGAGATATTTATTATTATTGCTGTTTATCAATAAGCAAAGAAACACCAAACTAATTTTAAAAGAAGAAAAAAGAAAGCACTTCCATATGGAGCAGTTGTTTTTTCTTTTCTCTCAGCTGTAACTGCTGAGGCAGGTCTAATTTTACCTTCATCTCAAAACTTGGTAAGCAGAGGCCTGTACACACGATGTCAGCAGGGCGCCTGCCATACAATACTAGCAAGAGAACTTGGAGGCTGGGCTTTGCCTTCTGTCCTCAGAGCGGAATGCATCCAGGATCCAGGGAGGATGTGACAGTGAAAATTGGGGCACTTACACTAAGAATAAACCAAAAAGAAAGGCTCAAAGGCACATCTCAAGCACAATGCACAAAAGAAAAAAAATGATGAGTTGGACTTCAAAATTAAAAACCTTGCTCTTTAAAAGCGACCATTAAGAAAATGAAAAGACCAGTCACAGATGGGAGAAAACAGTTAGAAATCATATCTGATAAAGGACTTGTACCCACAATGCATAAAAAACTCTTACAACTCAATAAGACAAAGAACCCAAGTAAAAAATAAGCAAAAAATTGAATTAACATTTCACAGGAGATAAAGAAATAGCTAACAAGCACATGAAAAGATGCTCAACATCATTGGTCATTAGGAAACTGCAAATTAAAACTACAGTGAGATACCACTACACACACCCTAGAATGGCTAGAATCAAAAAGATAAACAATACATCAAGTGTTGGCAAGTCTATGGAGCAACTGATACGCCCTCCATCCGACCCCAGTGGTGGGAAGATAAAAATGTACAGCCACCTGGAAAACAGTGTAACAGTTTCTTAAAAGGTTAGATATACATCTACTAGGTTGCTGCAAAAGTAATAGTGGTTTTTGCAATTATTTTTAACCTTTTAAATGGCAATTACTTTTGCTCCAACCTAATACCGTAGGTCCCAGCAATTTCACTTCCAGGTATTTACCAAAGAGAAATGAAAATACCTGTCCACATAAAGATGTGCACACAAATAATCATAGCATCATTATTCAAATAGCCAAAAAGTGAAACAACAACAAATGTCTATCAGCTGGTGAACAGATTAACAAAAAGTGGCATATCACATAATCAAACATTATTTGGCAATAAAAAAGAATGAATTACCAATATACACTACGACACTCATGAAATCTCAAAAACATTATGCTACATGAAAAAAGAAAAGCCCCACACAAAGGACTACACCGAGGGTGCCAAAAAAATGTATACAAATGACTCGTATTCACCTTTTTTTATTGGTATATATTAAGTATTACAATTTTAATAGTTTTTTCCTTTCTTAAAATGTGTGTACATGTTTTTGGCACCCTCGGTATATTAAATGATTCCATTTATAAGAAATTTCCAGAAAAGGAAAATCTGCAGCTAGAAATCAGCTTAGTGGTTCCTTGGGGTTGGGGGAGGGAGCAGAGACTGACTACATGGTTAAAAGGCCACTAGTTGCAGTAATGGAAATATTCTAAACATGGCTTATAGTGATGGTTGCACAGCTCTATAAATTCACTAAAATCAGTGAATTTAACATAGATGAATTTTATGATATGTAAATTATACCTCCATATATATATATATATATATATATATTTTTTTTTTTTTTCTTTTTTTTTTTTCTAATTTAAATGGTAGAGCCCTGAGACACATGAAATAGTGGGCCTGGACCAGAGGGCACATCTTTTAGTCATTTCATCATATAAGTCATAGTCAGTTCAAAGAAACAGAATGGAGAGGAAGAACAAATTTTCTTTTCCTTCTATTTCACTTATCAAAAGCAAATCCTTCAGGTATCTCAAAATCTGAAGCTATAAATGCCCAGATTCTCTAATAACATGATTTTGGAGGTAGTTTGCTTAGATGTTAAAGGTGGGGGGCTGTGGGCTCAACCTGTGTCTAAAACCCAGCTCTATGACTTACTAGGTGACCTTGAGCAAGTCACTTGACCTGAGCCTCAAGAATTCATACACATCACAGAGCTGTTTAAAGGAGCACATACCAATTGCATGGGAAGCACTCCACAAAAGCCGTGTTATTTTTATTATCAACATATCATCATTACCATCAATACCTTCCAAGTCCCCTCGGAAAGCCTGAAGCTGTGACTGACACATGTGTGCTCGCAACAAACACTTTGTGCTTCGCTCCATTTAATTCCAACTCCCACTGCCCGAACATAACCAGGGCTCCTTGAAACCCTCATTTGTTATCTTAGGAACTGAGACTTTGAAATAAATTCCCCAAATCGTTTGCCTGGAAAGTTGTCCCATCCCTCAGCAAAGAGAGACATTTTCCAAGTCAACAACAGGAAAACAAAATTGAAGTATGCACATTTCTCTTATTTGTTCCTAAGAGATCTAGACAAAGAAGAAAATGTCAGCATCTCCTCAGAGATGCCCGGCAAACAGGGGGAAATAACAGTAGAAAAATATAGCCATCTGCCCGAGGAGCTAGCACAAAAGCACCATTACCAGCACCCACAGAGTAAAGAGTAAAGCAAGGGCCACGGTCCACTACTGGCTCTTCCTGTGTCACAGCTGGAACCCAGCCAAGTCCAAAAACCCCTGGCTTTCTTTTCTTTCTTTCTCTTTTTTTTCTTTTTTCTTTTTTTTTTTTTTGCTGTTTTTAATTCTACATGAAAAGGGAAGGGAAACTGAAAGGGGTGAACTTTCTATTCTGTAAGACAAGCGTCTTCTCCCAGTTCTCCTTTTCTTTCTGCAGGGGTGAGTGGAGGAAGAGGGGGGCAGGACCCTGGGAAAATATCTGTGGTGCCAGCAGCCCACACCTCGTCACCTAAGTCAGGAAAAGGACAGTGGTCACCTCTGCCCTGGCCATCCCATCCCACTAGCCCACCAGCACACACTGACCCTAAAGAAGCCAAGTTTTCCTGCACATCCTTCTATCCACACACCTCGGAAAACAGCAGGGACAAGACACCAGCAATGGCGGCAGGTGGCAGCCACGCTTGCACCAAGGAGGGACACATGCCCTTCAGTGTCCATACCTGCTGGTCGGCCACAGAAGCCCCAAGACCTTAACACAGGCAAAGGAAGTATGTCATGGGATTTACCTGTCATGAGGAATGCTTTAGCTTAGCATCCAAGAAAACCTCACGGCCTCTGTGGGGACTTGTTCTGGGCATCTCCTATCTCCTGCTCCATAAAATGGGGAGAAAAGCATCTTCGTCATGGGAATGTTGACTGGGGTCCAATGTAACGGCCCCTGAAAACTGAGTGGGAAATAATGTTGTCATTGTGGGTCTGTCCTCCAGTGCTGCCTCTGTCCTGCTTTCTCCACTATAGTCACAGACCTTTACAGCTGAGAAGGCCCGTAGGGGCCCAAGCGGTGAAATAATTTACCAAAGGTCACAGCGCACGGAAGTGGCTGAGCCAAGACTAACACCCAGATTTATCCACAAAGACTGGAAAACACCATTGCTCTAGGTTACAAATTACCCTCTCCACTAAAGGGCATGCACGTAAAGGGCATGCACGTGACCCAGAAAGAAAGAGCTCACAAGGGGAACATCGAGGGAGCTACGAATATGGCTTCAGAGCCAATGACAAGGTTCCAATCGGTTCTGTCCCTTACCAACTGTGTGACTTTAGGAGTTTCTCAACCTCGGTTTCCTCATCCACCACAAGGGGCTAATAACAGCACCAACCCTGAAGACGATTCCGAGGGTGAAATGTACCAATACAGTTTCTAAAACAGCGCCTGATGTAAGCACTACATAACTCATCGTCATCATCATCCTGAAACACAGGGAAACGAAAATGAAAACCTTGGGGATTATATGAAAAAGGCAGAAAGTAACTGTGTGGTCATTTAATAAGCAGGACATCAGTTAACTTCAAAAAAGTTAAACACACCAAAAATCATGTTAACAGTGGCAAGTGGGAAAACAAGAACAGGTTATACAACGTTAGGTATAACAGGACTCCAATTATGTTGACTAATCATACCTACACACATACAGACACTTCAAAAAGAGAGTGAAAGAAAATAAAAGAAACATTAACAGCCATTCCCTGAGCAGTGGATTATGGGTGACTTTTATTGTCTTCTCTATTCCTAAGTCTTATGCAGCAGACATGTATTACTTTAGAAATCAAAATAATTGTAGGTTTTAAAGACTGCTTTTAAAAAAGAAACTTGACACCAGGCCAGGTCTCAAATGGCCAAAGGGCTATTACAGAGCAGCTATGGGGGGGGTGGGGGGTGTCTGGGGGGTGGGGGTGGCAGGTAGAGCCCTAAGCAGCTGGGCCTGTGTGTGGGAAGGGAGGCCAAGAGATGCAGAGCAGGGGAATCTCAAACCACCAAGCGATGTGAAAGATGATGCCTGAAAATACTGGCTCAGTGAGGGGCAGAGCTCTATAAAACAGAAATGAATTTCAAAAAGAAAAGGGGAGTGATGACTGCAGCAGTCCCTGGTTTAAATGAGAGAGACTGTGAAGGCCTAGAAAAAAAGGGGAAAAGAGGATCCTGGAGAAAACGAGACGGCAGCCCACTTTCTTAACCTGGCTGTGATCTAGATCAGTCACCAAAACTGAAAAGCAAAAGATCAAAATGGTTGGAAAAAAGACACTGTGGCCGCCTACTGGGGACAAGGCTGGGACAGGCTGTCTGATCCCGGAGAAGACCAAGAATTTCCTGCTTTTCAGCATTCCAGTGGGAGAACTAGATCTGCTGCCTCAGGGGCCACTGACAGCCACAAACCAGAACCCAGAAAGGACTCCCCGTGGGGTCCAAGAAAACTGCCTTAACCCAGGTATCTTGCTTTGTAAATCTCTGGCTTGTCTTCAGTCCCCACATTCTTCCAGCTTGAGATCTCAGATTACCTCTTTGGCACAGATTCCTTGTAGCTCACATGCAGGGGCAGACAGGCAAGAGACAGAAAAGCAGAACAGAAAAAACAGAAGAAGACAATGCACAGAACAGAGAGCAGAAGGCAGTATCCTGGCCCTCCCAGCGTCTGCTCAGGGCCCGCTACCCTGTGATCAGCTGAAGGAGCACCCTTTCCCCCAGCCCAGCACCTCTGCATCTTTCCCACCTACTGCCCCTCTTGAGCAGCAACCTAGGATCACAGCGTGTTAAGGTTCATTCTGATTCCCACAGTTCCCCGACTTCACAGATGAAAAACCAGAGGCAGAAAGCAGGACTCTCTGTGCCTGTCCAAGTCAGGTAACAGAACACACTATCCCGAGACCATTGTTCAGGGCCCTGCCCAAGGTCGTAAACCTTTGTAGTGACAGCGCCAGAACCAGAGGGTGGTCACCCGGATGGCTGCCCCTTCTGGCCCTCATCACTGCCAGCAAACTGGGCAGCACTCTCCACTGCTCAATGTGAAAGCGCCAATCCAATTCCCCGGCTCCTCCTTAGCAGACGGCAACATACAAAGTAATCCAGAAGGCTGAATCAAAGACAGGTGTGGTGGACAGGGGGACTCCTCACCTCTTCTAAGGGGCAATAACAGGAAAAGTCTCAATCCAAACGGTGACCCTGCCATGGTGGACTGTTGGGACTAATGGGTGAAACTATGAATATTTGCAGTCTTAAAACATTTTCCCCAAAATATTAATGCAGATGAATAAAAGCATTATTAATTACTGAGGTAGTTTTACAACATGCCCACAAATTCTTTGATGCTCCTCCCTCCGGAAGGTGGAGCTTAAATCCCCTCCCTCCCTTTGATTGTGGGGTAGGCTCAGCGATTCTCCTCTAAAGAACAGATTGAGAAAAGGCAGAAATAGTAACTTTACAGTAGTGATACCTGGCAGATACCTCATAACCAAGTGATTACGGTCCACGTCACCAGTGTTGTCACGCTGACTTCATGTGCTCCCTGGCATGACGCGATGACAAGGGCACATTGCCGCTATTGTACCCTTTCCCCAAAACCCAGGACCTCAGCCTAATCATAACAAAACACTAGACAAACCCAGATCATAGCACATTCTACAAAGTACCTGATCACCACTCTTCCAAAGTGTCAAGGTCATATGAGACAAGGGAAGATGAAGCTATCAATACACTGCAGGAGAATAAGAAGACATGAAGACTGAACACAACATGAACTGGATCCTGGAACAGAAAAGAACATTAGCAGAAAAATGGGAAATCTGAATAAAATCTGTAGTTAATAACTAAAGTTAACAGTATTGTACCAATGTAAATCTCTTAGTGTTGACAAATGAACCATGGTTATGTAAACTGTTAACATTAGGGGATGCCCAGTGAGGATATACAACTCTCTATGTTGCATTTGCATTTGCAACTCTTCAGTAAATCTAAGGTGACTTCAAAATACAAAAGGTGAAAAATGAAACTAAAGCAATGCTCCAGCAAGATGCATCATGCTTATGGCTAAGGCTTCAGGTCCCCACAAAACCCCTAAGTGTGCCCTGTCACCCCCAGTTTGAGAAGCATCACAAGACCTCTCAGTTATCAACGATTTACTAATGCCACAGCCTGATGGTTACACATCAAAAAGGAATGGAACGCATCCTTGTAATTATTCAGTTGAGCCCGTCCACCAAGGAAATTTTCTAAACTCCATTCCAATGGGGAACAAGATGAAAACGGTGACCAGGCTCTGAGTATGTGAGGCTCCAGACTGTTGCTTCTGGCTGTGGTCCCATCACCTAGCACTTCACCAAGACCCACACAGGATGAGTTACCGACACATCCACAGGACAAATTCTGAGTGTGCATCAATATTAATTCATTTACAGAGAGGACTTTGCTGGCCCCTCTCTTTCTAAAAACAGCTTAATTGCTTAGTGCAATCTCAAAAGATATGTGGTCACTAAACTCTCAACCAGCCATGAGTGAGAAGAAAAGATAAAATCTTCCCAATGACCTTGAATGAAAACATTTAAAAGTTCTCATCAACTAATATATGCCCTTTACTTCATAGTTTATTTCATTAATCTCTGGGTAAGGCTTGTTTGTTTTGTTTTATATTTTAAGATGCAGTGACACTGCTTGCATAATGCTCCCATATTCTCTACCCCTCTTGCATTCATATCCCTTATTTAACCTGATTATGCCGCTTCGTCCACCAAGGGCAGGGCAGTGGGGAAGGTATTATTTCCCTGCGCCTTGAAGCGTGGCTGGCCCTGTAACATGCTTAGGCCAATAGAATGTGGCAGAATTGACAGTGCGCCATTCTGAACTTAGGCCCAAGAGGCCTCTGTGTACTTCTGCTCACTCCTGGAACCCTGCTCCACCGCCATGACAGCAAGCCAGAGCTAGCCTGTCTGAAGATGAGGTCCTCTAGCCAGCCCCCAGCCAACCCAGTAGCTGACTCAGATACGTCAGCGACCCCAGCCAAGAACATAAGAATTGCCAACCTGAGCCCAGCCCAAGCCGTTGGCCTGTAGAATGACAAGCTAAGTAAAGTCACTAAATTTTGGAACAGTTTACTATACAGCAAAATCTAACGGATACAGTGGAAATGCCTGATTTTAATGCTACCATGTTTCCCCGAAAATAAGACCTAGCCAGACCATCAGCTCTAATGCGTCTTTTGGAGCAAAAATTAATATAAGACCTGGTCTTATATTATATCATGTTAGATAAGACCCAGTCTTATACTATAGTAAAATAAGACTGGGTCTTACATTGATTTTTGCTCCAAAAGATGCATTAGAGCTGATGGTCCAGCTAGGACTTATTTTCGTGGAAACATGGTATTAGTTTTTCTAATCTTAAAAGTATTACATAATTATTGCAGAAAGGTCAGAAATACAGAACAGGAGAAAATTACCCATAATTTATCACTAGAGGAAAGACAATGCCGTGCTGTATGTCTTCCCAATCTTCAGTGGGTATAAGTGAATGAAAATGGATCAGTTTAATTATAATTCTATAACTTGCTCCCCCCTCAAACACTTTATAGTTTTTTATGCCATGAAAACATGTTTTTTAATGGTTTCATAATGTTGTTTGCCATGGATGTACAATAATTTACACCTGTGCCATATATTTTGTAGTTCTATAACTATATACCTAATAATGTTTTTCTTATTGTAAATAATACCATCTATTTCAGCACAGAAACCTTTATTCACTTCCATTGTTTCTTTAGAATGAGCTTCTAGAACTGAAATTCCTGATTCAAAGAGTATTGACTGCCGGTTGTCCACTCAAAGCCAGTACACACACACACACCATACACACACTGAGACACACATACACACCCCCACCCCTTACTGGCAGAGACCCATTTCTTCATTTTTCACCCCATGCTCTACCATATCCTCAGAGCAGGGGCCTCTCCCCGCAAAGGAAAGATGAGAGACTCTTGAGTAGCCACAGTTACAGCCTAACCCAGCCGACCACCTATTTTTGTAGGGGCAACTTAATGCCATTCCGGCCTGCGAGATATGAGAAGTCTTTGGGAGCTTTGGAGAAAGTTCCCCTTATAAAAAGATACCCATGCAGGAAGGAATTGTCACTTTTCTCAACTCCAGGTATCAGTGTGCGAGGATGTGTTGCTGGAAATGATGCAGCCACCTTGTGATTCTCAGGAGTCCGGCCTCAGGGGACCGGCCATTCAACTGAGCATGGCAGGGCAGGGAAAGCAAAGACCGTGTCCTTGGTGGTGGTGTGGAGCCACTGAGTTCCCAGGAAACACTCCACCTCTGGACAACGAGACCTTTCATTGTTTAAACCGGTTTTAGCCAGGTTTTCTATTTCTTGAGGCCAAAAGGACAGAGACTCTTTCAAAGCTTTCCTTGCACATTACCAAACTGAGCTCCCAGAAAGCCTGTAGCTATGAACCTATCCTTCAGCACTCTTCAGGCTTATGTGAAATCCATAAAACAACTGGGGGGGAAATGACACATGTAAAATATTCAGTGTTTTAACACCCAGAAGCCTGATGGAGTTCTCATGTGTTCAAAGTTTTAAAAATATCTCCTAGTATCTTCTTTGTTTACATAAGTCCAGCAATGTGTTTTGAGTTTTCTGTGGGTTTTACACTTTTCGTGGCTATTGTGAAGGAGCATTTTCCCCATCACAGCTAACAGATTGTTGCTGGTATATAATGTAGCTATTGCTCCTCATGTGTATACCCACAAGTTTACTGAGCTCTCATTAACTCCAGAGTGTTACCACACATTTGCTTGTCTTTATTGGTCAGTAATTATGTTGTTTATTTTTTAAAACCTTTATTCTTCCAATTGTCAGCTACACTTTGAATACATGTTTCATGCTTTATTGCACTGGCAAGCAATGACAGAATAATGAATATCATCTTGGTTGTTTTTTTAATTTTAGGAAATCTCTAGTGTTTCCTACTAAATATGACGTTAGATGTTGGTTTAAGATATATGTGCATGTGTGCATGTACACACACACATTTTCCTTGTCTGGTTTACAGTATACTTAAATCATGCTAAAGAAATATCCTATTTTTTCTAAGAGTTTTATTTTTTTAATTAAGAATGGGTGTGCATATGGTTTGTTTTACTGGAACAACTGACTATACGGTCTATTTCCATACTTCCTAAAACAACGTTCATATTCCTGGGATAAAATGTTATGCCAACATCTTCAATGATTCTTCTATTAGAGTTCCTTTAACTTTTTCATGTGCTTTATCAAGTTTTCAAAAATCGTATAACTTGGGTAGCACTTCTACTTGTGTGATCACATTTATGTAACATGGTAACGACCTGATATTTGGAAATTGAAATAAGTTCATTAGTAATATTGTAATAGCAACCCATTACCCCTTGGTAAAATGAGGGAAAATCCGAACAGATTACGTTAAACAGTTTATAGAGAAGGAAGGGAGGGCAGTCTTTCAAATGCCAGTATCATGGTATACTGACCTTCCCACAGCACCTGCTAGATATAGGCCTTGCCTGAAGGCTCGGTTTCCCTTTATAGTACTTCAGCTATGCAACACTTTCCTGCTGCTGGGACTTGCCCTGGCCTTTTGTTGTGTTCTTTTGATTTCTTCTATTGTACCAGAAACACTTTCCCATGTTTCAGACAGTGTTATAAAGGAGGGGAAAGAAAACTTTGATTTCTCCATGTCTGAACACAGAGCCAGCCACCGGTCCATTCCCTACCATGCCATCTGTATGTATTTTCACAATAATGCTGCAGAAGCAACAATCCAAAAATGTCACTGGCATACAAGTGCTTATAGCTCTTACTGTTAGGTGTGGTGGTCACTTTGGTGGCTCTGCTGACCTTGGCTGGGATTACTTACCCTGGAATAATTATCACCCTGGGATCAGCTGGCTGTTTGCAGATATAGGAAGTCCTTGGCTGGGAAAACTAGAGTCATTTGGCTCTGCTCCAAAAACGTCGTCATGGCAATGGTGGAGTGTCAGAGAGCCATCAGAAACATGCCGTTCCTCTTGAGGCCTAGGCTTGGAACTGGCACACCACTCATCACTACGGCAGCAATCTACTGGCCAAAGCCAGTCACAAGGCCAGGTCAGACTCGAGGGTGAGGAAATACTCTGCCTCTTGTGAAAAGGCATGGCTACAGGGAGAGGTGGAAGAGCGGAAAAAGCCATGGTTATAGGGAGAGGTGGAAAACTGGCCACGTTTGCAGTCTACCACACTCTATGTTCTCTGTCTCCAGCTCACTAAGTCTAAACCTCAGTGACCCTGCACGCTTAGCCTCTCACATCTTCTCCCTACCACAGGGTCTGGCCACAAGTCACCCTTTCCCTTCACAAGAGACAGTGCTGTTTTTTATTCCAACACTGTAGCTCTCAGGGAAGGGCCCAAGAAAGCAGCTGGGCCTTGTTGCCAGGGTAAGAAGCATAACTGAGAAGTGAGCTGTTTAAAGCTGTCCCAGCAGGGATGGAAGGGAAGCGAGAGAACAGAGACACCACAGCAGACCACAGAGACACAGCTGTGACCACTGGGAAACCGTGTTCCAAACCTCTGCCTTCTAGTGAGTCAGCAACAGAGAAAAAGAAAGGTTGGGACTTACAGAGCAACACTTGGCCAGAGGTGCAGCTTCTACACGTCAGCAAGTCTGAGTTAGAGGCTTCGCCACTGTTAGCTGCCCGATCTGGGGGTCTGTACCTCAGGACACTGGTCAAACCAGGGGGTTAGACGAGCCTCAGTGAGCCTTCCAGCACCAACACACCCAGCTACGGATTTCATTCTGTTACCAAGATAACCGCTCTTCACAAATATTCATTCTTCAAGTCCTCTGTAGTGTGACTGCTCACAACTTCAAAAATCAGGAGGAACACTCGGACAACATAACCTTAAAGCCAACTTCTCAAGATGGGTATTCTACCACCTTCAACGATCAAAAGCTGACAAAGGCTATTGTTATTCAATCAAAGTACCTTCATGTGAAGAGAACCAAACGTGGACAATTTTTGACGCAGTGTAGGTTCACTTGTGATTGAAGAAAGACTCAGATCTATTTCAAGCATTTACATCTTTGATTTTGCTCACATTGAGAATTACCATTCTTTTCTCCATTTCAGTTCTTTCTTAATTAACTTTTTTTTTTTAAGGAGGGCACAGCTCACAGTGGCCCATGTGGGGATCGAACCGGCAACCTTGGTACTACCAGCACCACGCTCTAACCAACTGAGCTAACCAGGTACCCCATTTCACTTCTTTTTTAAAAACGAAATGTATTTTTTGAATAGTGACACATGTACACGGTGCTAAATCATAAGGTGCAAAATAATATAAATAAAAAGTTTCCCTATGAGGTACTCAACTACTCTCCTCAGTGACAGCCATAGTTACCAGTATCCTATACATCTAAGAAGTTCAAGCACCTGTGTATGTGTGTGTGCACATACAGGCACACACACACATACACTATTCTTTGTAAACTAAAAAATGGTATTATAAAAACATCGTTTTGCACCTTGCCTTTTTCCCTTTTAAGGGTATATCTCAGGTATTATTCTATAAAGAGCTGCTGTATTCTTTTAAAAGACTATCATATTCTGCTGTATGGATATTCTATTATTTGACCAGTTCTTGTTAATGAATTTTTAGGTTGCTTCTAGTATTTTGGTATTTCAAACAATGCTACTACGTGTAACTTTGTGCCCAGGCCATTTTGCACAGATGCAAGCCTGTCTGCAGGGTAAATTCCTGCGAGTGGACTGCTCAGCCTATGGGTAACTACACATCAGTAACTTGGAGAGATAAAGCCAAAGCACCTTCCAGAAACACTAGAACAAGGGTTGGCAAATTAGGATCCACAGGCCAAATCCTGCCCATGAGTTAAGTGTTTTTGCATTTGTAATAAGTTGTTTTTAAAAAAAAAGAGAGAGAGAGAGAGGGGAGGGAATAAAATAGTATGACAGAGACCTCAGGGGACCCGTAACAAAGTATTTACGATCTGTTCCTTTATAAACAATGTTTGCTGACCCCTCCACTAGGCCAATTCATCCTCCAACTAACAATGTATGACAGAGTGTTTCTGCACTATTTCAGTTCTAATCTTTGGTCAAATAGAATTTAAAGTAATGCTCATGGTTTTGTTTCAGTTGAAGAAGATGTTGAAGCATCTGTAATACTTACTACAGGTACTATGATTTCTCCAGGCAAAAACACAGCTTGTTTCAGGATGCAAACAGAAGCTGACATGAGTTTCCCACCTTACAGTTCCAAGTGGCAAGAAAAGGTCAGAACCCCCAACTGTTAGAACTGAAAGGAACTTTAAAGGTTATCCGGTCTGAGCATTTTAATGGTTTGTGTATTACTAAAATTTTAAAAGAATTTAAGGGATTAAAATAATGTTGCCAACTTTTTATTTTGCCAAGTCATTAAAAAATAAAAATCCAACCCCCGTCTACTTTCATAATCACTTCATAAAAGAATTGAACATCAAAAGAATTAGCACATACCCAGTCTTAGAATAATAGGAGGATCCATTAAGTTGAATATGCTTAGTTTCATGACAAGCCAGCAATCATCATTTTCTTCTTGTCAATTTTGCTTCGGACTGAGGAAAATTCCATGTGTAACCTATGTTTGGGAACCAACCTCATTGTTTTCCAAACAATCTAAAACCCCCACATCCCAGTGATATGCTCCAGATTCAATTCTGGTGACCATGAATTCGTTCATGGCAGATTCAGGACTAGAACCCTGGGCTTCTGCCTCCTAATCTCGTATCTTTCCCTTAAACCACACATCCTCACGTGTCCAGAATCACAAAACATAAACAGCACACCTGGTCCAAGCAGCACCCCAGCCCACTCTCTACCTTCCCCATCTCACTGCCCTTAAGTGTTATGTCTGATTTGTTCATTGCTCATCCAAAATATGTTTTGCCCTCTTCCTTGGTTGGGAGTATGACAAACAAGGACAGAATAAAAAGATCTCCTTTCTTCTAAGTAGCTGGAGAAGTCTAAATTCATGCAGGCCCAAACAACAATCACCCATCCACTCTACCTGTGTCCTTTTCCCCCAATCCTTATCAACAGCCTCCACCTCACACTCGTCCTTTGTGCTGCCCGAGCCTGGCTTTTTCTGCAGTGCCCATGGTGGAGAGGGAGTGGGGCTCTAGCAATACACGTATGAGTTTGTATAGGCACTTAAGAATGAATTAACTGTGATGGTTATTTTTATGCGTCAACTTGACTGGGCTAAAGGATATCCAGGTAACTGGTAAAATGTTATTTCTGGGTGTGTCTGTGAGGCTGTTTCTGGAAGAGATTAGTATTTGAACCAATGAACTGAGTAAAGCAGACGGCCCTCCCCAAAGTAGGTGGGCCTCATCCAATCAGTTGGCCTCATCCTGAAAAGAACAAAAAGCCAGAGGGGCAAATTGGCTCCCTCTGCTTAAGCTGAGACGTCCACTTGTCCTTGGACCTCATGTCAGCGCTGCTGGTTCTCTGGATTTCAGACTCAGATCAGGACTCATGCTATCAGCCAGTTCTCAGGCCCTCAGACTGGGACTGAATCACTACACCACTGGCTTCCCTGTTCTCCAGCAGGCAGACAGAAGATCGTGGGACGTGGCCTCTGTAACTGCACAGGCCAATTCCTATAATAAATCTCCTCCTATAAACATATCCTATTGGGCTGTTTCTCTGGAGAACCCTGAGTAGTGCAGCAGCTTTTCCTGAATTTCAGAGCCAAAAAAATTTCAATGGCCTTGGATACAGAGTGAGAGAAACACTACATGTATGTCAGACCCAAGCCCTCGACCTCCTCTGCCCTTCCTGGTCCTCTTTCATTCAATATTCAGCTTTCTCCTATGTGCCAAGCAAGCACTGTTCACTTGCCCCTGTAACTAACTTCTCACCCATGTCCTGACACAGAAGTCAGCCTCATTTTGAACCACCTGCCACGTGGGTGCAGCACGCCTTCTGGTACAGATATGTCAGCCTCTGCCACTTAGACACTCAGACCCTGGCCTCTGCCTGCTGGGCACTGTTGGCTCCAGTGAGCCCTGCAGCTAAAGCTAAACAGTGCTCAGGGCGACAAAGCTGCTGTACTAGTCAGGGTTCTCCAGAAAAACAGTCATAAGAATGCATGTGAGGGCAGTCGGCATTGACAACAGCTGTAATAAATACAGTACTGGCTCAATGCATTCTATTCTCAAGTAAGATGTTAGCTTTCACACAGCAAGGCTTTAATAGACGTCGTAAGTCTGGAAGTAGGTCATTGAGAATGTTGTGGGGACAGAGCCCCAGAAAGCAGTTTCCAGGCTCTCAGCCTCACATAGAAAGGTGCCGGCTAAGGTAGTAGATGATCATCAGCTGTGACTAGTTGGCCATCGGCTGTTACCGGTTAGCCATTAGCCACTGATATAACTGCCGTGGCTAAGCTAGCAAGGTGTGGCGGAGAGTGGGTTGTGGATTGCAGAGAGGAGGATTGCAGCTAGCAAGTGAGGTTGGTTGGCAGAGACAAGTGGACGGCGGGTTGCCATCCCTGACAAATGTATAACACCTTTTTTAATGAACCAAGTAGCAGGTTTTGCTGCCATTCCAGGTTTGTTTGCTTGTTGTTGTTGTTAAGTCTTCCTCTGTCTGGCATCATTCTCATACACACCTGAAGATAATTCTTTTTCTTCCCAACACCATGTTACTCCCTCCCCTCCATTAATTTCTACCTCGGTTATTTATTCCTTTATAAAGCTTTTTAATAGGACTAGTAATTCAAGGGAGAAACTAGGTAGCAGATGGAATAGGCTATGGTCAAAAACACACAAATTCTCCCCTGGATACCAAGAAATGAGAAACACATCCTAAGGAGATTCAACACAGAAAAAGGAGACGTGACCGGTCTCCTCCAGAACGTAATGTTTCCCTCAGAATGACCCCTCAGGTTTTGGCAGCAGGCTCTGCATAACATCAGGTCTCTGTACATCAGCTCAGTCACGCAGATAGGATTTATGTGTCCCCAGAACAACAGGATGTCCGCTGATTGAGATTTGACGTTTGGAGATAAATGAGGAGGCCAGCCCTAGAGACTGCCCGCTTCCCGGTTGTGGGGCAAAGGCATTCTCTTGCCAACTACACCAATGTCTTAGCTTCCTGGCTTGGACCTGACATCTCCACGTCATCTCCCTCAGAGTCTGGATGGTAGAGGTGGAAGACAGCACAGAGATTATCAAGAAAAGCAGTGAGTTAAATGGAAACACCAGCAGAATGGTGAATAAATTAGGGTAGATACGTACCTATAAATGCAGTAAATTCCCACCTGTCCAGGCTTGTAACATGCCACACGGGTGGTGCCTTTTCTCAAAATTTCATTCATTCATCGACTGGTTCAACAAATAATTACTGAGTGCTTACTGGGTGTCAGGTATGAATACTAAGCTCTGGGAATATGATGGTAAACTAGGTATCTCCTCATGTACCTTACAGTCTAGGGTTTACAGTTTAGTTAATAAGCAAAATTACAACTGCTGCCCTTTAAAAAAAAATGGTTGAGGGAAAAGGAGGCTTTGACACACTGATATTCTGGAAAATTGAGAATTACCATATATACCACACATGGATTCTCGATTTACAAATAAGTAGACTTACCTATAATTAGTCTACTTATAAATAAGGAAACCAAAATAGCAGTTCTACTCATTCAGAAAATGTTTATTGAGGACCAGCCATGTGCTAGTCACTGTATTAAGATCTAGGTTACGAAAATGACTGACAAAATTCCTATCCTTAATGAGCTCACAATCTCAGGGACAAGATGGAAAAATTAAAAAAAGAGCTTCCAAATAGGTGACAAAAGCTTTATTAAAGGAAGTAGGGAGTTAAGGAACAGAAGGAAACTGTCCTGCCACAAAATAAGTGTTTGTTTTCCAGGTTAGCATGATCTTATTTTTAAATTTAAACTTATGCAGTTTAAAACTATAAAGGTATTTTAGTGTTTTGTGTTTGGCCTTTAGTTGTTGTCTTCAAGGCTTAGCTTGAACTCTTTCCTCCTCCATGATACCTTTTCTCACTGCTTGGAACCATCTCCTTCTACGCTTTTCCCTGCTGCCACATGCAGACATGTTCAGAGTTTGTACCTTACAGTGTCTCACTTAATTATGCACTTTTTTGGGGGAGGAACATGGAGCTGAAATTGCTCGATGTGTTTCTCCTCAATAGTGTAAGTCCTACAAGGGGAGGCTGTGTCTTTTCCTACTTTTGTGAGCACACTGTGATGGTTTATGCAACAATAAATGCTTACTGAGTATGGATTTATTTTCTTTGAGACATACGGGATGGTCCCAGCCAGCATCACTACCCTGGGGGTGCTGATTTGGACACATCTCTCAAATGTATACTTCCAAGGCCAGAATTCATCTCATGATCTATTTCATGTCTCCAGTACCATAGGATGTCACTTTGTCAGAGAATTAATTATAAGATTGGAAGGAACATTAGGGACATACAATCGAGTGATTTTCAAATGTTTTCTTAGTCAGGAAGCACTGACTTCAAAAACCTTAAGGATGGAAAATATTCTGGAAGAATGGGCGTGGGGCAGATAGTAAGGGTTGGGAGGAGGGCAGCACTTAGGATTTGCAGTTGAGTCTTGAAGAATGAATAAGGCCATGCCAGGCAGGCAATGGGGTGGGGGCTCCCTTCAGAGGGAGGGAACGGCATGTACATTCCCAGCTGAGAACAGTGCCTGCAGGGTGAGTGGCCCCGGCATCTGGGCAGCAGCCAACTGATAAGCCTAGATAAGGAACAGAAGCCACGTCTTAAGGGCTCTGTAAGCCCTGACAATGCAGTTGAACTTTATCTTACAGGCTCTGCTTCATTTGAGCATGATTGGATTAAATGGTTAGATTTGCCTGCTGAAACATTATTCAGACTGACGTAATATACACTGTACACATTTCTAAAGGTGTGGCTGAAGGTGTAAAGATTGGAGGAAGAGAGAATAGTCTAGGTAAGCAATGATGGCACAGTGGCAGACAGATAACCATCATTTGTTCTTTCTAGTTTGATTCCAAATCAAAGAGAGTTTAAATGAAAGTGAAAGAAACATGCCTCATAAAAGGTCATACATTACAACTCAGTCCAGCTTCTTCATTAAAAAAAAAAAAAGCCTAGAATCATATCACAAGAGGAACAAAACTGCTTGTGCCTTTTGACCTAGTAATTCCATTAAGGGATTTCCAAGAAAACAATTTAGATGAGAGAAAAATAACTTTGTTCAAAGATGTTTTTAACTATACTACTGTGTTTCCACAAAAATAAAACCTAGCCAGACCATCAGCTCTAATGCGTCTTTTGGAGCAAAAATTAATATAAGACCCGGTCTTATATAAGACCCGGTATTATATTATATTATATTATACCCATGTATCATATTAGATTAGATTAGAGTAGAGTAGATTAGATTAGACCCGGTCTTATTTATAAGACCGGGTCATATTAATTTTTGTTCCAAAAGCCGGATTAGAGCTGATTGTCCAGGTAGGTCTTATTTTTTGGGGAAACATGGTACTCGGCCAACAAATGAAAATAATCCAAAAGTCTAAAAATAAAGGACTTCGGTTTAAGCCAAATGTTATCTATCGATACGACTAAATACTACATAAACATTAAAGTAACAGTAGCCACACATAGGAATGTGTATGGGAGGACAGCCAACTCCAAAACAACCTATCCACACTGACTACAAGCATTAGTGTGTGCATGGTGTCAGGCCCGAAGCTAGGTTCTGGAAACACAAAAATAAGCCAGACACGGTTCTTGGCCCCAGCAGCTCACAGTCCACTGGGAAAGCTAGACTCACACAATTCTAACAATGTGTGGAGTCCTAGACAAACGTAAGCACCATGAGAGCCCAGAAGAGGACCTGTCCAATACAGAGCCAGCACACACACGTGCACACACACACACACCCAAATCAGTGGCAGAACTCAGGGACAAGTCTTGATGGCTCCAAACATGTCCCTGTTAATTTTGTTATCCTGGACGTAAAAGTACAAATTGTAAAACTTACGATGAAAAACACTCAAATACCCAAGGATATTTGTATGGAACCCCTGGAGTTCTTGGACCCCGGTTTGAGAAACAAATACCTAAAAGTAGGCGGGTGGCAGTAGAAGCGAAAGAAGACAGATGCACCCAAGGGTATTTAGCTCCTGATTAGGACTGAGAGTCAGAGAGGACGTCACAGGCTGAAGCGTCAGCATCTGGGAAAATGGCAGTGGGGCTCCCTGAAGTAAGAACCCCAAGAAGAGGATCAGGTTTGAGAGTAAAATATAAGTTCTACTTTTGACCTATTGAGTTTGAGGACTATTTAGGAGGAGAAAGGTAAAGGTATTCAGGAGGTTGCTGGAAATTCATCTCTGGATACTTGGAGCCATAGAGTAGAGACTCAGCATTCAAAGTCATCTTCTAATAAGATGTTGAAGTTAGAAATGGATGCTGAACAACAGGTATGGGCATATCTGACATTACTAGATATAGAAGACATGCAAACCCCTTTGAGTCCTTCAAATACGTATTTGTTAAACATTTACTTACTTTCGATAGTATCTCCATCAAATTGATAAAATAATAAATGGACTGAATAATATAATGGATAATAATAAACTATAATAAATAATAAATAAATTATGGAATAAAGGATCTGGCTACACACAGAGTAGATACATCAATCGTATATTTTCCCATGGAAAAAATTCTCTTTTGAAGTGAATATGGAAATATGATTTGATATATTCATGACCAGCTCCTACCAAGCCGGTAAACTTCTCAGATAAAGGCTGTGAGGCTATGTCTCACGTAAATTTCTAATACCTGGAAAACAGCAAATGCTTAGTATCTGTGGAAGGACTGTTGCAAATAGGGGAAGGCTTCGTATGGCTCCCCAACACTAGCAAGTATCAAACTACTATAAGAGAGCATTTGTGTGTATGTATATACTAATGAGTTCTACTGTTGAAAACAATCTGGGCTGTCAGTGTGGAGGTGGTGCTTTCACTCATTTGAAATCTACAATTACTCATATGTAAATTAGTGGCCATGCAGAAAATGTGAGAAATTCAGAATCAGTTTACCTTTTTAGTATTACTGAGATTCTTTTTGTGTTTGTGATCTCTATGTGCCAACATTACAATCGTGCTATTTCCAGAAATAACGCGAAAAAACACTTTCAGTGATGAGTTTTGAGAAGCAAAACTGGGAAGGATATTGTCAGTCTGTTGTACATTCGTAGTGCACTGAATCTCATGCTCTTTCACAAACATGCTTCAATGCACAGAAGGAAGTGAACACAACACTGTAAATCTCAGGACTGCGGAGGGGGAGCTGACAGAGGAGAAACACAATTTGGGCTCAGACACTGGGTTGTACATCAAAACACCAGTTCTCTCTCTATTTCTACTTGCTGCAGCAGACACAACCAAGAAAATAAAGGGAAGATAATTCTTCTTCTTCCTGACCCTCTCTCTCTCTTCCTAGTTTCTTATTGTCTTTCAGGGGGAAAGTCCAAACTCGGGTTAAGAGAGAAGTATTTGGTTTTCTTACGTCCATCAACTGAGACTTATGAGCAAAACGGAATTTCCCAAACACATCATAATTGCCTAGGGAACCTGCTAGAAATATAGACTTCTAGGTCTGCTCACAGAGATTCTGATTCCGTAAGTCTGGGATGAGACTGGAAGTCTGTATTTTCCTGATGCTCCTCCCCCCACTATACCCACAGATGATTCTAATAACCTTCCAGGTTTGTGAGTCGTGAACAAAGAGCTGCATTCAGACTGAGCAAGTAACAGTAATAGCTTTCCTATGGACAGTACTTCAGGCTTCACAAGGAGCGCCTTCACATAAACTATTTCATGCCCATTTCATAGGAGGAAAATGAGGCTCAGAGTGGCCTGAGATCACACACCTGTATGTGGCAGACCTCAGTTCAGACACCACAGTAGATAACATTGTCTCTGCTGAACCACCAGTTGAGCACTAAATTTCTGAGCACTAGTGAACTGATCTTGGGTCTCATTTCAGAGTATCCATGCAACTGACCAACTAATAACTGCAGTACATCTGAACAATTCTCCATCTGTCCATTGCCTGGAAAGACCATCTCTTATCCCAGTTAACCACTTTTCACTATATAAGCACTAAAAAAATACCTATTAAGATGGAACTTTAATAAACTTGTAGAATACACAGTATGTAACATTCTAAAGTAATTTCATTTTATAACTTGTAATGAGAAATTATTGGAAAATAGAAAACAAATGTACCCACTTCTGCAAATAAAGTAATATCCATACTCTTACTACTAATTTCTATAACATTCTGCTGAATGCCAGTTGGTTTATTTTTATTTTGATGCAGAATTTTCAGTTTCTAGTTAATGTAATAACTTATCAGGATCCCAAAGGATGACAACAAGATTCCCTGTAATTAGGAAAGGGTGACATGAACATCAAATAAAGGTAGGTAGGGGGGTGTGTGGGTGTATGAGGAGGCAGCAAGTGAGGCAGGCAGGAGACTGAAATATTTTGGGGATGAGTTTCTGGTTTTCTGTCTGTGCAGCTCTGCATAACCCACTGAGGATGAGGATGGGCTCTGACAGAAAGGTTGGTTCAAACACGGGAAAACAAGTTGCAGACATACCTGTAACAGGAGAATCTCTAATGCTACAGGCAAATTAGCGCCCACAGGCCAAATCCTGCAACGCATTTTTGTTGTTGTTGTTAATGGCCTACAAGTTAAGAATGGTTTTAACACATTTAAATGATTGAAAATAAATCAGAATATTTTATGCCATGAAAATTATATGAAATTCAAATTTGAATGTGCATAAATAAAGTTTTATTGGGACACAGCCACACTTATTTATTTTACATATTTTCTATGGTGGCCTTCACATGACAATGGCACAGTTAAGTAGTTATGACCAGAGTCCTGTGACCCTCAAAGCCCAATATGTTTACTATCTGGTCCTTCAAAGAAAAAGTTTAGGGGAGGTGTCAAGGTTGCTTCCTGAAAACTGATTCTGATCTAGCCTTCATTTGCAGTATATGAAATAAAATACTGAACTTAGAGTCATCTCAGATATATTTTCTTTGATATTGACCTAAAAAGCGTACCGCGGTCTGGTTATCTCTGCCTGAGTGTCCCAATATTGAATTGAGGCGGTTCCTGTGGTTTCCTGATCTGGGGGAGCATAGGCAGGGAAGGGTTTCTGCAATTTCAATTCCATTATCAGAATGATGGATGCATGAAGAGAGGAGCTGAGCGCCCTAGTCCAGCAAAGCCCTGTGCATGGATGGTGTTTGAGCCCTCCTTTTATTGAGCAATGGAGAGCTCTACCCGGTCAACAAATATCTCAAGCACTGTTGCCACTTTCCCAGCATTAATACTCAAAACCCAGAAATGCAACATATAGAGCATCATTCAAAACAGAAAGGCAGAGGCCGCTGTCTCCTCCCTTCCACGGAGACTCAAGGGTGGTCTTTCCGAGTGCAGACAGTTCCAGTGCATTGTCAGCAGCCCCACTTCTGCCGTCTCTAAAAGCAACACAAATTACACAGTATTTGCTATTGTTACACCTGTCAGCTAATTCAATTGTCAGATCATTTCAAACCCTGGAATTCCGACTGGAAAAAGCGGAGAGCCTCGCTCCTGTGAACTGCCTGTTAGACTATTCCATATCACCGCTTGCTTGGGGGTAGGAATAAAAAAATATTCTCTGCTAGGAAATTAATGTTTATAAATACCCTGGAAAGCCAAATACTAAGCATAATGGTTAGAAGACAAGTAAACAAGAGTGGTTTATTATTAACATATCTATTTTAATTTGTGGTTTTATCACACACATTGATTGTTAGTTCAACATTTTTTTTTTTAATGTTTTGACGTTGGGTTTTTGTTTGGCTGGTTCTGTATGTTGGTTCAACTCAAAGTATTTTACTCACATTTCAGACAACACCTAATGCAGTCCTCTTTCCCAGTGTTTTCACCTAAACAATCTGTGAATGATACCTAGTTTATAACAAACCTAGTCCTTAGATTCCAAGGTAATAAAGAAGGTGCCCTTATAATGAACTCCACAGGCTCATTTTCCTGTTGAAAACTTGAATATGCTTTACCAAACCATGACACTAGTCAGAATTCCAACTCTTCTGGTTACTTAGTGGGATGTGCATGGATTTGACACTTCATTTCATGAGCCCCAATTTCCACCTGTCAAATGGGGTTAATATTTTAAATGATGGTTTTGACTCGGCAAATTTACTAAATATCATTGAATTATACACTTAGTACTGATCAATTTTATAGTATGGAAATCTTTCCTCAATAAAGTGGTTAAAAAGTTAATTTTTAAACTAGGAGTTAAGGGAGGAAGTCAAGGACAAAAACAAAACACCTATCGGTGAATGCAGATGGAAGACATGGTCATTGAGGACAGACCAGAAGAAGGTCAAAGTAATCAGACTGAGCATGAGAGAACAGACAGAACTTGAAAGGTATGTTTAGGGGTCATGTTCTTAAAACCATCTTCCTAGATTCTCCTGACACCACAACTCCTCTTTCCTGCCCCCCAAAGTTAATCATGCTCTTGCTAGGCTCTATTTGGGGTATGCTTTTGTTATTCCAATCATTACACTGCATGGTAACTATTTATTCAAAAGTCTACTCCTCACTAAACTCAGTTCCTGGAGCTCAGAAGCTGTGTATGTTGGCAGCCCTTGTCCCAAACTCGGCCCAAGAGCTCAAGAATGTTAGATGAATGAAAGAATGAATAAATATTGCTGCGGCAAAAAGGAAAACAAACAAAAAAAAGATGGTTTCGAAGAGTCAACGAAATGTATATGCAAATTGCTTAGCACAATGCCTTACACACAGCAAACATTAAGTGTATGGTGGTTCTTTTTATTACCAACAAAACATGCCAAGAACTAATCTACAGAAAGAAGTCTATTTTGAAGCAACACTAGCCTACAAAATAAAGATGTTCACATGCATAGAAGACCAAATTTCAGATGACCCCGTCCTAGTTCCAAGGCTTAAGGGCCGAGTTATTGGCTAGACTTCAAAAGGCCTCACAGAGCTGTCTACAACTTGTGATCAGACCCTCCAAGGTCACAGTTAGCAGCAGTCCCACTCTCACAACACACTGTACTTGCTGGCCTCGGCCTTACAGCTGGGCTTGCTGAGGATTCGTTCTTCAAGATTCTGGTCTGAATGAGAAGGGACAAAAGGCAACAGAGAGCAAAGGCGAGTGGAAACAAGAGGTAGTGCTCCTGACTACCTCCTCTCCCTCTCCCCAAAGGTAAAACGATGTCCAGCACCGCAGGGAACTCCTGGGCTGTTTGTTTATCCAGTACCAGACGAGGTTCCTTCAGTCATTCAATAGGTATTTACTGAGCCTCTACTATAGGCCTGCCGTTGTTCTGGGCAGTAGATACATCAATGAATTAAATGTTTAAACACACTCAAGAACAAGTGGGGTGATCCTGCCTGATGTCAAGACTTACTATAAATAAGTAGTAACTAAGATCTGAATACAGAGCCCGTAGACTCATCCACATATGAGAAACCTGATATATGACAAAGCTGTCGATTGGTGGGAAAGGATGGGCATTCAATAAGTTTTTCTGGAATAATTGATCATCTATATGGGGAAAAAACTGAATCCCTACCTTAATACACTACTTAATACACTAAATTTAATTGATATAGTGTTAAAGGCCAAATTGAAACTCTTATTAGAAAACATAGTATCTTTAGTCTACACACATGAAGGATTCCCTATGAAACAAAAAGCACAAACCACAAAGGAATGAATTGGTAACCTCAAATACATTTTTTAAAAGACACAAACTGGAAAAATATATTTGCATCTCAGTAAGGAAAAGACAATCCAAAACAAATGGGTAAAATATATGAACAGGTAATTCCTAGAAGAGGAAACTCAAAGGGCTGATGAATACATAAAAATATGATCAACCACACTACTAATCAGGGAACCGTAAGTTAAAACCATAATATTTCTAACCTGTCATATTTGCAAAAATAGTTTAAGTCTGACAGTACCAAGTGTTTGGTAAAAATACAGGCCATTCACGGCCCAGTGGCTCAGGCGGTTAGAGCTCCATGCTCCTAACTCCAAATGCTGCCGGTTCGATTCCCACATGGGCCAGTGGGCTCTCAACCACAATGTTACTGGTTCAACTCCTCGAGTCCCGCAAGGGATGGTGGGCAGCGCCCCCTGCAGCTACACAAGGGATGGTGGGCAGCGCCCCCTGCAACTAAGATTGAACACTGCACCTTGAGCTGAGCTGCCGCTGAGCTCCCGGATGGCTCCGTTGGTTGGAGCGCGTCCTCTCAACCACAAGGTTGCCGGTTTGACTCCCGCAAGGGATGGTGGGCTGCGCCCCCTGCAACTAGCAATGGCAACTGGACCTGGAGCTGAGCTGCGCGCTCCACAACTAAGACTGAAAGAACAACAACTTGAAGCTGAGCTGCACCCTCCACAACTAAGACTGAAAGGACAACAACTTGACTTGGAAAAAAGGCCTGGAAGTACACAATGTTCCCTAATAAAGTCCTGTGCTCCTTCCTCAATAAAATCTTAAAAAAAAAAAAAAAAAAGAATTAAGAAAAATAGCCATTCGTAGATTTCTAATAAATCTCTTTGGAGAAGAGTATGACAATATCTAGTAGAATTGACAGCTTCAGCCCCACGACTCCACCCCTAAGTGCCCTAGCACTCACAAACAAGCAGATACACAAAACCACAGCAGTACTGTTTTGAAACAGCAGTGGCAAAAGAGAAAGGATAATTTAATTATGTAGTATTCCAGCACATGAATATACTTAGCTCTAAAAATGCATGATAAGCCTCTGGTATCAAATAGCTGAATCTTAAATATGTAATGTTGAGCAAGAAAGCAAATTATACAATACATACATTCATACACACATGCATATGATATAAAGTTTAAATATATGCAAAATGATAGCATATATTGCTTAAAGATATATGCATATGTAATAAAAGTATTAAAGTGCAGTGATATGTTAAGTTCAGGACAGAGGCTACCTGTGGTTGGAAAGGAAAAGAACTAGGAGAACTCCATCCCTATTGACTTGGTTTTTTATCTTAGAGTCTTTAATTGAGGTGTAATTTACATGCAATGAAACAGCTCTTAAGTGTACAGTCCGCTGGGTTTGACCAATGTATACATCCATGTAAAGCACACCCATATCAAGAACATTTCCATCACCCCAGAAATTTCCCTTATGCCGTTTCTTAGTCAACACCCATCAGCACACACTGTTTTGATTTCTAGCATCATAGCTCAGTTTTTCCTGCTCTAGAATTTCATATAAATGGAATCACATAGTTTGCACTCTTTTAGTTTGAGAGTCATCCGTGTTTGTGCATATACAGCCGTCTATTCCTTTTTACGTCTGAGTGGTATTCTGTTTCATAAACATACTACAGTTTATCTTAATTTTTTTAACTTTTAAGTTGTGGTGGATACATGGATGTCAATGTATTATTCTTTATACCTTATCATATATTAAATATTTTCTTTTTGAAAAGTATAGGTCACCGAGAGCTTGAGATTCTCTAGGACATACACCTAATGGGGAAATGGCTGGGTTGCAGCTCATGCATATTGTCAACTCTTCCAGCTATGGCGATTCTGGTTTCTGACCAGAGACCCACTGAATCAGCAGCTCAGGAAGTTTTGCTCAGGATTCTGCATTTTTAACAAGCTCTCCAGGTAATTCTGAAGTACATCAGGTTTTGTGAGCCACTGTTTCTAAATACGTTTTCTATATGGTGTTCTATAACACCAACGGCTTCAATTACTATTCCTATATGCCAATAACTCGTAAGTTTATATCTTTAAATAAAACTGTCTCCTAAGCTACAGACCCTCCGTAATCATCTGCTCTGGATGTCGCTACTCAATGAGTCACAGGTGACTCAGACTCAATGTGTACAAAACAGAAGCCAGCTTCCCAAGTTCCACCCCTTGGTTTTCCCGTCCAGAGTTTCACATCTCCACCACACACCCCGGGAGTCTGTCATCCTTAACTCCTTTCCTCCCTGGCCTCCACATGGCATCAGTAACCAAGTCCTACTGGTTCTGCCGCTACACACCTCTTAAACAGAGCATGTCTCTCCATTCCCCTGACCATCTCCTCAGTCCAGGCCATCCGGATTACTGTCATAGCCTCCTAACAGTTTTCCTACCCCCGTCTTGTTCCTCCAGTCCATTCTCCACCTTGTGTCCAAAGGATCCTTTGGAAACAAATACTTGATTTTCAAAATCTGTTTAGAACCTCTCAATGGCTTTTCACTTCCCTTAGGACAATTCTCAACATGCCTTACAGAGCCTTTCATGATCTGACCTCTCCCTCCCTTCCCAACGTGAACTCCTGCCATTCATGACTCCTGCTTGCTATCCACACAGCTCCTCTGAGTGCATCTCGCTTCCTGAAACACGCCATTCCACGCTCCCCTTCTGCATATGTTCATTCCACCTGGAATGCAACCCTCCTCCTCCTTCCCTGGCTGCCCTTGCTCGCCCTCAAGGCTCAGCGAAACGTCACCTGGTCTGGAGGTCAGGAACTCCCACTACAAACCCCTAGCAACTTGTTCCTTTGTAACATCACAGCACAATTCATGAAACAGCTTAACCATCTCCTCAGGCTACAAGCTGGATGAGGAGCCCAGGCTATGAGCCTGCTAGCTCACAGTGGATCTCTAGCACATAGTAGGAGGTTCATTTTAAATATTTGATGAGCGTTACCACATCACATTTAGTCTACAAGCAAACGAAGCTTAGAAACAGCCTCAGTCACTGGTTTCCTTCAACTTGAAGATATGCACAATTCTAAATTCAGAAAGTTGTCTATTAACTGCAGTCTTTATGTTTTAGTCTCCTGACGCTTTGGCAAACATCGTCTGCCACCAGAGCAGCGGCCCATCAAAAGCCGCAAGAGGTGGCAAGACTGAGAACTAGCCAGCTTGATTTTCAAACCTTGAAAACAGCCCCACGTATTTTCCACAGTGTCATACCTCAGTTGCAAAGGAAGCACAATGCATGAAATCTTGTTAGGATTACAATGCTTGAGCTGGAAAGGCTTTTGGCATAAGGATTTTTTGTGTTGGGATTTATGTCTAAGGCACAGCTGGGTATATTCAGCTACTGCTAAGGACGAAGATTGCATGTGAGTTCCCCAGCAGTACACCTAGAGCAGAAGCTTTCAATTTTAAATCCCCAACCTTCCTTCCCATTTCTTTCTTTGTTCTTTTTCTTTTTTTTTAGCAAAAACATTAAGAGCACACACTGTGGTGCCAGAAGGCCTGGCTTCAAATCCCTGCTCCCTCATTTATTAGCTGTGGTGTGCTAGGCAAACTACTTCGCCATTCAGTGTGGAGCTTCCTCACTCGAACATGCCTAGTAGGAATGAAACAGCACTTATTTCATAGGTTTGCTGTGAGGATTCAATGAGCTAATTATATGTAAGGCATTTAGAGTAAGGGCTCAGGCAACGTTAGATGTATCGAGGGGCATAGGAATAGGTTTGGAGGAGAAGGGATGTGAAGTGAAACAGAACAGAAAGGACAGAAGCAAACAGAACAGAAGCAAAAGTAATCTACATAATAGTAACTGAGCACTTTGAAGAGATTATCATTCAGACCTCAGAAAACTCTTTCATGCAGGTGAACCAGCCCGAGCTCAGTAAACGGCTGCGTGGGATTTGAATACATGGAATCTGTCTCCAGACACCAAATCCTGAACCACTAAGAAATGATGTCTCCCACTTTCACATCTGCCCCTTAGGGAATGGAATTCCTGAACTCTTTAAAAAGGGAGAAAGTGAAGCAAAAAGACATAAGGAATGGAAAGGAAGCAAGAATAAACAGAATAAGGCCAGACTCATCTGTTTTCTCAATTTAAAACAGGTTTCCCTTTACTATCCATTCACGAATGTAACAGAGCCCACCAACTTCACAGACACTGTAATTCAGTAGGCCAGGTTGAAATCAAAATCACTGTTAAAGACTTCAACAGATGACAGATCCTTCCCAAGCTAATAAGATCCAAATGGAAATGTAAATGAGAGGCATGAAACGCGAGGGCAAGCAGAGGAGCAATGGATGGGAGTATCAGAAACACAGAAATCAAGCCTCTGTCTAGAGTGGCAAGACACGCCGAGGTGCGCTATAGCCAAAGGATTCACATTTCTTGTTGGGCCTGTAACATCGGAAGAATGCCTTCACATCTCTGAGCATCACTTTTTCATCTGCAAAATGGAAACAAGAACATCTGCCTCTCCACAGATAACATCTGCTTCTCCACCGATAAATCACTTTGATCCAGTAGTAGGAACAAACGGGGAGACAGGCACTCACATGGCCGGTGGGGGACAATCTGGCCATCTCTTTCTCTTTCTTTCTCTTTTCAATTTAACAAACTTACAGAGCACTTGCAATGTGCCAGGCACTATAACAGTCACTTTACAAATATTAACTTAGTTTCTGTGGTGGACTGCAGAATGTCGGCAATGATTTCCCTGACTGCACCCTTGTCCTGGGAGACTCCCCTCCCTCACAGACTCGGAGCTTGGCCGTGACACTTGCTTTGGTCAGTGGGACAACAGCAAATGTGACATAAGCAGAGATCTGAAAACTGCTTGTGCTTTGGGGTTTGCCATCTCTTGCTGCTCTTTGGAACCCTGGGGCCACCACGTGAAGAAATCTGAGCTACCTGACTGGAGCCTGAGAAATCACATGCCATCCCAAATGACGTCCCTAAAGACTAACTCACCTGTCAACTACCAGACAGGTGAGTGAGGCCATCCGAGAGCCTCCAGCTACAGACGGACCTGCCAGGTGATCGGAGAAGCAGGAGAGAACCAGTTCAGTTGGGCTGGCCTGGACCAAAAGAGCTTCCCAGCCTACCTACTGACTCATGAGCTCAGTAAAATAGTTATTGTTTTTAAGCCACTAAATTTTGGGGCGATTTGTTATGCAACACAAATGGAAGCACTGCACAGCAATCCTATTAGGTAGGTACTATTATTATTCCTATTCTAAAAATCAGGCAACAGAGAAGTAAAGAGAGGTTAAGCGACTTGCACAATTTTTAAACGGCAGAGTCAAGATGCAACTCCTGGCAATCCAGCTCCAAGTCTGTGCTCTATTCAGAGAGTTTATGTAATAATCCTCTGTACTATGCTATTTCACCTAACAAAACTGAAGATATTCCTATCACTTGACCCTGAAATCTACTGTAATTTGTCACATGATACACTTGCACATGTGTACAATCATGTCGATATAAGATTATTCACTGCAGCACTGCTGATAATAGCAAAAGACTAGACACAACCAATTCTAGTATATCCATATAAAGGTATTCCATATGCAGCCATCAAAAAAAACTGGGTAGATCTACAAATACTGATCTTATATACAATACAAGGGGAAAAGGCACAATGCACTTACATGCTACTTTCACATTTGTGTGTAAAACATTTACACTTACATACTACCATTTACATTTACATTTGTATGGAAAACACTATGAATATACAACTGCTTGTACATACATAATTTGTGGGAGGACACAACAAATGGCTTTAACATCAGTTACTTCTGGGGAAAGGGAACCAGCTGGCTGGGCAACAGAACAGGAAGAACAATTTTCACAGCAAACTTTTTCAAATTTTGAATTTTACATTGTGTAAATGTATCACCTATTAATTTTAACTTAAAAGGTTGTTATGAACATGAAGGGAGGCAACAGATGCCTGGCACAGAGAAAGCCATCAATAAATAATAGCAGCCTTTCTAATTATTTTTCTGCAACTGATTTCTAACTCTTTCTAATACAAACAATTTTTTTAAAGTAACCAATCCTCTGAAACTTCTGGCTCTGCGTAGGAAAGAGCTCATTTTGGATGCAAAGATAAAGAAGGGAACGTTAGCTGGCTGTGTGAAGAGGTGAAAGAAGAATCCAGCACGTGGCTTCTGTGGTTGTGAATGACATGGAGTTCAAAGTCGGGAAGAGCGGCGAGGCCCCATTTTAGCCTCTCCTCCGAGAAACCCCATTACTGGGCACCATCTGTACTCGTACTTGGTACATTCCCGATGCACCTTCTCTTTCATTCAGGAACACCAGATAGGAGAACGTACTTTCTATTCTAATAGTTACCTCTCTACAGTTACTGATCTACAACAGTGGAAAGCTGACACAGGCATCTGCCAAATTATCTGCTTCTCCAGAGCCAGAAATGACCTGGGCAGAAGTAGGCAGTTTGTGGGCACCAAAGCGTAACGCCAAGAGCAGGGCTTTGGAGTCAGGCAAACCCAGGCACAAATCTCAGCTCCAACATTTAGCTGAATGGCCTTGAGCAACGTACTCAAGCTTTCTGAGCTTGTTATCATACCTGTAAAATGCTGACAAGCCTTACTATTTCACAGGACTCTTGCTAATGATACATGTACCACCGTACCAGGTACACAGAGATGTTCACTAAATATCAGCTCTTCTCATTGGGGGCATTCCAACTGAGGCCTAACCATCTTTCTCCTTGCTCCGCTCCCCCCCCCCCCCCGGCTTCTTCCTCTCCAGCACAGACCAATTAACCATCATAGGTGTACATTAGGGCATTCCCACCTCTCCCTTCCTCCCACATCAGCAAGCTCAGTTGACTCTATCTCCAAAATCATCCCAACTCTCCACCTGTCTCCATCAGCCCTGCACATAAAGATGGTCTCCCTTGCTATTACCATAACCCATTCCACAATCCATTCTATACACACTAGCCAAAATGATCTTCAAAAAAATAAAAATAAATAAACCAGATCACATCATTCCATTCTTCTGCTTAAAATTCTCTAAATAACATCCCTCTGCATTTAGGTTAAAATCCAAATTTCTTACCATGGCCAACAAGGCCCTACAGAAGTCGGTCCCTACCTGTCTCTCCAAACTTGCTTCATTCCACCTCGCAGACTCCACTCTGCTTCAGAATATTTCTCATACAGGCCAAGCCTGTTCCTGCCTCAGAGCCTTTGCATTTGATGTTCCTCAGTCTGGAATACTCTTTTCCCAAACCTTCACATAGTTGTCTTCTTTACATCATGTAATTCACGGTTCAAATGTCAGCTCCTTAGAAATGTCTTCCCCGACCACGTAAACTAAAACGGCTTCATGCCATGAGTCACTCCCATTTCAGTATCCTGCTTTATTCTCTGCGTAGCACTCATCACTATTTAAAATTATTTGCATATTTGCTTACTTCTTTATTATCTGATTTCTCAACTAGGATGTAACCTTCAAAAGAACAGGCTTTTGGCTCTCATCTCCCCACTGCACTATTGCTTAAAACAGTGTCTACACATAGTAGGTGCTTTATACATATGGCTTGAGGTGGTGGGTGTTTTAAAATGCAAATTGTTGCGCTTTAGTCCCAGAGATTCTGATTTAATAGATCTGAGATAGCGCTCAGGAATCTGCATTTCTAGCAAGCATCCATCTCTTTTCATCCCAAAGCGGGTAGTACATAAATCACATTTTAACATACAGGCATACATCGTTTTATTGCACCTCACTTTATGGCACTTCGCAGGTGTTGCGTGTTTTACAAACTGAAGGCAAGATCCTCCCAGTAAAAAGATTACAACCTACTTTATTGTGATAACTCGCTTTATTATGGTGGTCTGCAACCAAATCCACAGTGTCTCTGAGGTATAGCTGTATTCTAGACCATCTCCATCTCCAAATCTTGATTCTCTTACACACCTTACTTAGGCCTACATATCCCATCCCAGTTGCTTTCCTTAATTACCTTGGTGACACTGAGGGCAAAAGGAGGTTACTGACCCCTGAATTTGGAGTGCAAACAAGTAACCCTGCCAGTTCCCATTTCTGCTGCTTCAACCAATGCTAGGCATTCAAACTATCTGGTCAGCCTGGCTGAAATCCTGTCCTCCCCAGAAACACCTGAGCAGATTTGGACTAAATCCAAAAGGAAAGCCAGGTAAATTTCCATGTCAGCTCCCTAACACTTTCCAGTGGCAGCTGGGCCAATTCCTACCTGTTGTACACCCACTCCCCCACCTCCATCCCCCACCCCCACACACAGCAGAAGATTTAATTCTGGCACGATCTGCAAAACCACAGGCCAGAGCTCCCTTTGAAGCAACCTAAGAGCTGAGAGGAAGAAATCTTTGAAAGGGCCACTCAGGTGACTAAAGCCATACCGCACATACATACATTAGTAGCAGGGCAAGCCCAAAGTCCAACCCAGAGAAATGCGCAGGCTCTGGCTTCTTCTCAGCCTTGTCTCTTTAGAAAACACCCAACAGCCTTTCCTTGACACCTGCACTGTCATCAGGGTTGGCCTTAGGAGGTCTGGGAAAGTGCATACTTGGACTTCCTGAAGTTCCCTCTACTCCCCTTCTACCCTGTCCTGCATTTGATTAAAGCAGCCTCCATCCCCAAGGTTTAAATCCAAACAGCACACTGGGATTGGTAACTTAACATAACATCACCAACATTTGTGTGTGGATTAGCTCTCCCCAGACAGGAAAGAACCAGGGGCGCAGGGCCCGTGTGCGTGCTCTCTGGCCTGGCAAGAAGCAGCACCAACCCCCCAGGCTGTGCCTTGACGTGGAATAAACCCTGCAGTTCAGCCTGCAAACTGGAGTTTTTCCACTAAGGGCGCTGGCTGGAGGGGACGGGTGCGCGCAGGACCTCACACCTGATTTGGGAAGCAGCGGCCGCCGAGGGCGCCCCCCAGCGCACGTGGCAGATCCTGTCTTATCCAGGACTCGGCGCGGTGTCCCTCCGCCCGCAGCGCCTGGCTCGCTCCGGCCCAGGTTGGAACTCTAGTTCACACTCCCTCGCTCCTTCCAAATACCAGAAACGAGAGTATTTATGGGACAAAGGGGTGAGAACCACCTCCCCGAAACACACACACACACACACACCCCTCCGCCTGTCACCCACCGAACTCGGACTGGGGCCCGCCCTCCCTGGGGTGTGCGCCCAGGGAGCACCCCCCCCCCCCGACGCCCGGCAGGAAAGTTCCTGAGTCCGGAGGCTCCCGAGGAGGGAGCGAGGCGCTGAGCAGCAGAGCGCAGCGGAGAAAGGGGCCCAGCCGGCACGAGCGGCGCCCGTGAAGGTGCTTCCCTAAAAGCTCGAGGTGGGGGGTGCTGGGAATGACCCCACTCCGCCCCGGGGAGGCGCAGGCGCGGGCAGGGAACCCCGACGTGTCCACGCCTCCGTAGGGAGCGCAGGGTCCGGAGCCCTCAGGCTGGGAGAGACCCCGCGGCACCGCTCGTTCCCCGCAGATCGTCAGGCGCCGCTCTCCCGCCCAGGCAGCGGCTGCAGCCCTGAGAGACTGCATCCCACCCCCAGCCCTTCCCGCCCGGCTCCCCTGCGAGGTTCTCCGTTCCGCTGCGGCGGCGGCCTGGAGCGGGAGGGACGCGCTCTCACGCTCGCCGGCACATTCGCCACCTGCCCCCTCGTGCCTCTGGGGTCACTGGTCACTCACCCTCCGCATGGTGCCGGGACCGTCCGGGCCGGGATGGGCGCGAGGAGAGACAGGGCGGGAAGAAGCGCAGGGCCGCCGGGGAGCGCCACGCTGCCCCCGCCCGCACACGCGTGCGCCGCGGCCGGCGGGCGGGCGGTGGCCTCCGCGGGGGCGGAGCGGGGGCGCGCGGGCAGCGGGGTCCCCGGGCCGGCTCCTGGCGAGCTGAACTCCAGGACCTTCTTCCCCGGTTGGGGCGTCCCCACCTCCCCAGGCCGCTTCACCCCTCTCCTCCCGACCTGGAGAGGAGCTGGTCTCCAGTGCCTGAGCTGGAAAAGGTTGGAGTTGAACGTTGGGGCCGACCTTGTGGGGAACCAAGTTTGAAGAGCAAGAGGAGATTGATGGAGAACTGAAGTGGGATTACTCACCACCTTAAAAGTACCTCTGTTCTCACGGTTGGGTGGGAGGATGCCCCACTGGTGTCCCATCCTACTGTTTAGGGTCTGCGATTGTCTCTTCAAAGTCTTAAGCATCCATAAACCTTTTCGCTGGGGAGGTGGTGAGAGTTAAGAGTGGGGAAACAGTAGAGCAACCTATCGCTTGGGGAAAGACAACCTCATGGAACAGAAGTGGTCTGGTTTTCTCCTGACCAAGCAGCTCAGCAGGGGAAGGAGTCTGTACCCCTGTACTGCCGAACCCACAGGTCTCCCTGGCAACCCCCTATGTGTAGAGCTTCCTCTTCACAACTGGCCTCCCCACCTCTATCCCAGCTTCTCCAAACAACAGGTAAAGTGCATCCCCAGAAACATTAGCTGAAGGGAGGGGACGTGTATTTCTCCTGACTGTGAAAACACTGTACAGCTCTGAGCCAGGAGAATAAGGGATCCAAACCCTCAAGAGAAGGGGTAGGCTGGAAGGATGTGTGACAGTCTCCCAGAAAGAAACCTGGCCTTTCTCTATTCGGCTTCTACTGCTGAACAAAGTAAATGAAATAGTACGGAATTCAAAGCAGCCTGAATTCTATGTAAGAAAAAAAGATACATCCCTTGTTTACCAAAGAATCCTTTGAAAAGCATACAAGGATGCTTGTGTTTTCAAAACCAGAGGTGACAAGTAAGCAGGCAGACAGCAGTGGCAATGCAAAGGCTTGTGCTGAGTAAACGCTTCTGAGGAATGTTTTGGCTTTTGCATTGCTTGGCTGCCAGTAATTCTGGCAGATCCTCTCTTATCGCCACTGTCAAAGAAATACTGTTCTAATTTTCTAACATTGATAGAGTGTCAGCAGCACTATGGAGACCAAATGTAAAACAGACTAAGTACCTTTATGATCTATTAAATAAGAACATTTTGTCTGAATTTCCCTTTGGTGACTACCAGCACAGATAGAAGGGGAAAGGGTGACATATATTAGGAGAAAAAGGAAGGAGAGAAATTAATGAAACCTGCTAACTCCTTTTTATTTTAACTTATGATCTGCATACAGTGGTTTTGTATTTTTTTTATTTTATTTTCTTGATATGAATCTCTTCAGATTGGTCTTTGATGTTTGCCTTTGGAGAAATAATTTTATTAAGTGTGCTTACTTATGCATCATGGGCTTTACCTGTTATCACTTTCAATCCACACAATCCTGTGAAGTGAGTACTATGATTCTGTAGTTTTTCAGAGAGAACTATGAAGGCTCAGAGAGGATAGGTAATTTGCTCAAGGTCACACAGCTTGTCAATGGCACAGCCAGGATCTGAACTCGGGCAGTCTGACTCCAGGGTCCACACACTTAACCCCATGCTTTACTGCCTTCCTGTGCTCTGTTTCATATACAAGGAACAGCAGTGGAAAGGTGTTATTAAAAACATGAACTGTTGTCATAGATCCAATTAGTAGCTTCCCATCTCTAAGTCTTAGCATCTTCATCTGTAAAATGAGAACTAGATCTAAGTAGATGTATTAAGAACCGGTCCAGAAGAAAAGGTCTTGCTTTAGAGTATTACCATGTGAATATTTTGTGCTCAGCATTGTGGGAAACCTTAGTAATTTCGTTGGTTTGTGCCATATCTTACCACACAGCCCCTTGTTTTACACTGCTTATGCTGTGTTCTACAACACTACCTCTCTCCCCTTCTAATTAACAGTCTTTGCTTTGTGAGTGCAATATCTAATCAAATTAAATTTTTTACTAAACTTGAATGAGATCCCTGGTGAGAAGGGTGCAGTTTCAGTTAAGTAATTATTAGGGTGATCTTCAGGCATTAGTTAGCCTGAATAATTTTTCAATCTCCCTTCAGAAACCAAGACAATTATTCAACTAACAAAAAAATGACAACACATCAGATGCTAATGGGACACAGTCATACTGCTCATCTATGGAAAGCCCCATGTTTGCAATGCTACCATTAACTAACTTAAAGAACCAACATAAAACTGAAACTAGATTGAATCAGATCTACCTTTTTTGGGGGGAAGGGTCTTTATTTCTTTCATAGTTTTAAAGGATCTTCAAAGAGTTTTAATAATGAGTCGTATCTCTATTTCATATCATCATACCTCCATTAGCCTTCTAACCTCATACGTGTAATTTGTTTCCTTGAAAATCTCCTAATATTTGAGAACGTGGTATTTTTTTCCTTTTTTTTTTGTTAATCATGTAACAACATCTCCACCAGTGACAAACAACAGTGATGTTCAGTCTCTTGATCTTCAGGCCAGATTTACAAGTCTCCATCTTAAATACAGCAGGAACTGTACCAGGATCAGGAAGTCAGCCTAACTTCTTTCATTAGTTATTAACGCAGATAGGCATTTGATATAAAACTGAGCAAAAACGAACCAGTTTACAATTTCACATAAATAGTAAAAGAGAAATGAATAATTTTGTCTACATTTTGTATATAAGAAATGTTACCAATTAGCATAACTTCTTACCAATCTATCATTCTCCATTTAGAAATGCATTAGTAATGACATACTGGTTTTCTTCATCATGTTCTTAAATTACAACCCTTCAGAAGGCCTCTGTTAAATGCCTACTGTGGGAACATACATTCTTGGTTAAATCAGTTTATATTTCCCTGAAACAGATCAAGAATAATATCAAGGAAACAAACAGTCTCAACTACATGTATTGAGCACTTTATATGTCCCAGGCACTGTGGCAAACCATTTTACATGTATCAATCTATTTCATCCTTATAAAACCCTACCAGATAGTTGTTATTATCCCCATGTGATAGATTAGGAAACTAAGATTTATCGATATTAAACACTTTCCAAAAGTTGCATGGCTAATAAGGGTACAGATCTAACCCAAATCTCTCTGACTCCGCTCTTGTCCAGAGCCTACGAGATTAATCAATGACAGGTGGGTGCTAAAGTATCACAGATTCTGCTCTTTCTGGAACTTCTTCAAAGCAGTGGAAATGTGAGCCAAGAATTTTATATCCAATAAAACTGACTTTCAAATATTTATACAAAAACAGAGAGGAGTTAACTAAAAAAGGGCTCTCAAAGAAGATGACTCATTGGCTTAAAAAAGGAATACAAGATTTGAATTAAAAGAATGAAGAATATTCTTGATGGAGGACAGCAGAATAACCAACATGGAGGTGGTGACAGTAAAAATGTACCTTCAGAAGCAACTCAAAATGGTCCTAACAAGATACTGAGTTGCTTTTCAGAGACAACAGACCAAAACCACAAGCCATGCATTGGAAGCATGCACAGAGGAGAAAACTTTGACCTCTGACTCCACCCAGAACTAAAGTCTTGTCCCCTCACAGGACCAAAGGACCAGGACATAACAGAACTTGAACACTGGAACCCTTTCCAAAGCCAAGGGCCTGTTATCCAGGAATATCTGGTCTTGACTTCGCTCCAACCATAAATGGCCAAGTTCCAAGGTCCTCCAACTAAAACTTGCCCCACCAGCACTTCTTTCTGCATTCCTATTTCCCCTCACCAGGAGACAGATTTGAGCAGTACCTCCTGTCTCCTGTGAGCTGACTCAGAATTAAGAAAATTGATCTTTCATTTCTCAAAAGTCAATGTCGTAGTATTGGCTTCTACGTGTGTTGGGCAACAAACCCTTTGTTTGGTTACAAAAAGACCAGAGCTCCTAGGAATCCTGGAACACAGGGCTGGGGACATAAACCTGGTGGACAGTTAATGAGGGACTGGGATACTCATCAGGGTACCTTATACACATTCCCTCTAATTTCTTTTATCGCATTATCACAGTCACTCAGAAATATTCATTTATTTTGCTATAGAAGAGCTGCATGATTGTTATGCTATTTCTTATCCTCTTGTCCTTGTCAAGGCCTATTTGACTTATCTGAGCAACAATCTCAGATTGGGCACTCCACTGATTCATTCATTCATTCATTCAATCATTCATTTATTGTGGGTAGCCTGAAGATGCAGGGGTGGAGTTGGGAAGAGCTTACCTGTAGCCTTTGTCAGAGGAATTTGATTCTGCTCTCTGCTCTGAGGTGCTGTGCCAGGATTCACTCCCTAACAGGTATTTAAAAAGACAAAATTCACCCACATTTCCACCACTAATAGTATTCACATATTTCCATATTCCTTCCTATTCTTTGTCCAAATGCACATGATTGTATGACTGTCTCTCCTGCTAGACTCTGAGGTCCTTTAAAGAATGAGATTGTCTTAATAATTCTTACATCTCTAAGGCCTATCACAAAATAGATGCTCAAAACATGTTTAATAAATGAGTGAATGATATTCAAAATTGTAGTCTGTTATTTTCCTTCAACAAATGGTTTTCTAGATTTTTAAATGGCTTTAATAATTATCTTTATTGGCTGCTTAATGTACATTTCTCATAGATCTATTATCATTCAACCATCCCCTCATGTTGACATTTGAGTTGTTCCTGTTTCAAAATTTCTTGTGAGTTAGTAAGTAGGGACAAGACTTAATGTAAAGATAGATTTGGAGAAGGATAATATAAATGTCAATCAAATGGTCCAGAGGTAGGGAGACCACTTTGGAGGCTGACCTCAGTCACACAAAATGGAGCTGATGAGGTGACCAAGGCCAGGACTAGAATGGTGATTGTGGAAATGGAAAGAGAGCAACAGTTTCTATGTCCATTACTAAAGCTGAAAAGTTGTAATCATGGCTATGACCCATTTGGAGCTAAATGTATGACAGACAGTGGGGGCATTGTCCTTATGAAGAGTATCATTTTAGCACCACGGACAGCTCCTAGGATGTCAGGTAGGGGCTCTAGGTGGTATGGGACCACTGTTGCTGTCAGTGATGGCTCCTTAAATAAATAAATAAATAAATAAATAAATAAATAAATAAATAAATAAATAGTAAATAATTTATTTCGTTGAGCACATACTCAACGAAAGCGTTACATGCATTAATGTATTTAATTCTCATAAGGAAACAGGCACAGAAAGGTTACATAACGTCCCTCAAAGTCACACAAATGCAAGTGGCAGAGCAAATTTCCCCAGGTAGTCTAGCTTCAAAATCCATTATACTATATTGTAAATGACAATTACAATTAAGTAGGATAAATTCTATGACAGAAAAGCACAAAAGTATCTGAAGTACACAACGGAGGGCAAGGAAGGGAGGAGTATCCTGGGAAAGCTTCCCAGAAAAGCACACTGGAAGTAACTTTTAGAGGATGAATGGGATTTAACTAGAGCAGATGGCCAACAGGCTACCAGAAGTCCTATGTTGTGAAGGCTTCCAAGGCAGATCCAGGCTCAGCAAAAAAAAATGCCTCCTGTGATCAATTAGTAAATGAGGTAGAGAACGGTGGGAAACCTGCGACTAGGGAGGTAGGTGGGCCAAATAATGAAGGATCTTGGATGTAAGTTAAGAAGTTTAGACATCTTCCCTAAAAGTTATAATAAATTGCCAGAGTTTTAAGCACGATGTGGCAGGATAAAATTTGCATTTAGAAAAAGCTTTCCAAAATTTGAGGGTGAAGATATAGAGTAAAAGATGATCACAGCTTATCCTTTTCCTAATACCTAATGTCATGCACAAAAACAAGCTCAGAGACAGGGCTACAGACTCATCCCAGATAAGGCTGGAAGGGGAGCAAGGAGACTTCATCCACACTATACAACAGTTGTAAAAATATTTGGTTGGAGCTGCTCCTACTAAACAAGAGTGAGATGAAAAGAAATTTCATGGTGACCATGTAAATGTGGTACAGTCAAAAAAAAAAAAAAAAAAAAAAAGGAGGATGGATGGGACGGAGATACTGGGTGAACTATGAAGAAACTAAGCCGGAAGAAAGCATAATGCCAAGATACAGGAGATTTCCCAGGGAATGCCTTGTACTAAAAAGACCTTCATACGAATAGGAACCTAAGAAAAGACCTCAAAATTGAGATGATAAAAGTGACAGAGGAAGAGTAAAAAGGATATTTCAGAGTTAGGAAATGAATCAAGAACTGAAACACTATTATATATCTAATTCATAAATTAGAAATGCCAAATTACAGGAAAGACATGATTGAAAATTGAATTAATGGCATGGATAAAAGGCTTGAGATAATTATGACAAATACGAAGGGAAAATGCAGACAGAGTAAAGCAATTAGCAAGAAGATAATAAGAGAGCCAGGAGAAAATCAAACATAAGGATAACTGGTGTCCCTAATTGGTGTAGAGGGTCCAGTAAATACAATGAAATATGCATTCAGATACACAATACAGGAACGTTTTATCCAAAAATGAGGGAAGAACTGAACCTGCAGAGGGAAATTTCTACTGTATGCCAGGAAAAAAAAACTACTTTGAACAAACATCAAGACATAGGCTGGTTAAGTTACTAATTTTCAAGGAAAAATAATTAGACGTCTGAGCAGAAAAGGCAAATCATTCATGGAGTTGGAAGTGGGTAGGAGTGGAATCACACTGGATATAAACATTTGTAAACAATCTCAATGCCAGAAGACAATGAAGCGATGTCAACAGTTTGGAGAGAAAAAAGAATGACCTAGGAATATTACCCCACCATAGGTAGATGTCTCAAACATGAAAGAACTCAACAGAGTAAAACACTCATGAGTCCTTCTTGGAAAAAAAAAGAAATCCAACTAATCAGGACCAGGAGATAAATTAAAAAAAAATTTCAGGAACAGAAAACATTAAGGTAAAAGAAAAAAGTGATGATAGGCAGGTAAACTATTTAAATACAGAACTAAATCAAACAACTGATTGAATTCTAGCTGTGAAACAAAATGCAAATGTTATAAATCCTGACAAAGTAAAAATAATAGATTTTAAAAATCAGAAGGTAAGAGAAGGAGACAGGGAGGAAGTAGAAAGCTAATTGCCTCATCTTTCACCAGCAGGGAACCAACTGTGATCATCTAAAATTGAAACAAATCAAGAGACATATTATAACTTCAACTGTATAATGATTTCCTTTTTTTTCTTTACATCAAGAATGTCTTGTAAAACACTTCTTGGTGATGCAGCTACAGAAGGCAGTGTGGAGGTTCCTCAAAAATTACAAATAGAATTATCATATGACCCATCAATCCCTCTCTTGGGGATCTACCCCAAAAATCTGAAAACATTTATCCATAAAGACACATGTGCTCCAATGTTCATTGCACCTTTATTTACATTGGCCAAGACATGGAAACAACCAAAGTGTCCTTCGATAGATGAATGGATAAAGAAGTTGTGGTATATATACACAATGGAATACTATTCGGCAGTAAGAAAAGATGAAATAGGACCATTTGTGACAATATGGATAGATCTTGAGATTATTATGCTAAGTGAAATAAGCCAGAAAAAGTCAAGAACCATATGATTTCACTGATATGTGAGATATTAAACTGAAAGCAACAAAGGAACAAGACAAAATAACAAAGAAACAAAAACTCATAGACATAGACAATAGTCTAGTGGTTACCAGAGGGTAAGGGAGGAAAACGGTGGTAGATGAGGGTAAACGGGATCAAATATATGGTGATGGAAGGAAAACTGACTCTGGGGGGTGAACACACAATGTGATACATAAATGATGTATTACAGAATTGTACACTTGAAACCTATGTTACTTTACTAACCTTTGTCACCCCAATAAACTTTAATTAAAAAAAAACAAACCCAAAAAACAAAAAGCACTTTTCTCATGGTGGAAAAACAGTTATCTGAAGCTGAATTATTTCAGTTTACTTTTAGTTTTTTCTTTTATAAAACTAAAACAAATTCAATACTTTAATTAAAATAACTGGTAAATAATCATAAAATTCTCTTTCATCTTCTACATTTATATATAAATAGAGACTTTTTGTTTATTTTTCAATTATAGTTGACACAATATTATACGAGTTTCAGGTATAGAGAGACTTCTTGAATTATGTTAATACTCATTCTTTTTGAGTGATAAGATTTTTTCCGTGGTTTTATTGCAATATAATTGACATAACATTGTATTCATTTAAGGTGTACAACATATTTATTTGATGTATGTAAATATTACTAAATGGTTATCACCATAGGTTTAGTTAACATCCATCACCTCACATAGTTACACTGGGGTGGTTTCCTTCTTTCTTGAGTAGTAAGATTTTGAAGAATGTGCTGCTTTTCTTCTTTGTAATTTTCTGTATTGCCTGAAATTTTTGGTAAGGAACAGATACTTTTATTTAAAAGCAATTGTTTTTTTAATCATAAATAAATATGGCTGTTCTCTATGATTTGACATGGAAAGAGGTCCACGATAGATTGCTGAGTGAAAAGGCTGGTTTCAAAATTGCACCTGCAGTATGATTTCATTTAGGTAAAACCTACATATTGCACATACTTACATATGCATTAAAAAGTGCAAAAACAAACATCAAAATGTTAACAGTATTTATCTCTGAAGTTGGAGTAGAGAATTAAGTGGAGGACTTATACTACCTCAGTATCATTTTTAAAAACTTTTTATTTGAAAATAAAACAGATACGAACACAAACAAAAAACAAACGTGTTTTTTCAAGTTACTAAGGTGAACACCCTTGCAACCACCCCCCAAGTCAACAAATACAACCTTGCCAGATAACCCAGAAGCCCCTATTGTGCCCCATCCCCATTCTTCCCCATAGAAGTAAATATTATCCTAACTTTTAAGTACTAATTTCCTTACTTTTTTATAGTTTACCACTCAAGTATGCATGCCTTTCTAGATGTCACATCCATTTTTTTAAAGTTTGGTATGTTAAGTCTCTTTTAATCCACAGGGTCCCCTCGCTTCTCCCCCCTCCTTCCTTTTCCTGTATCTACCTGTTGAAGAGCCCTGGGGGCATCTGTCTTGTTGAGTTTTCCACAGTCTGGATTTTGCTGTTTGTGCATACGTTACGGTGCACTGCAGTTTGTTCCTCTGTCCTCTGCATTCCCTACAAAATAGCAGCTGCTCCAGATTCTCTCTGGCAAGACCACAGGTGGCATTGCATCTTTATTAAGATGCGTATCATGTCTGGTTGTCTCTCTTTTGGTGATGTTAGGTGCTGTTGATTAATACCTCAATCCTTTGACTCTTTAAGGATTGCAAAATAAAATTTTCTATATACTTCAATAAAAAATAATAACAATTAAAAAAGATTTCTAATTTTACACTTCTTTTTTATTTACTAACTGAAATGCTTTTACAAAGAGATAATTCTCCCATTGGTTACCCAGTGTTACAGTTTCTGCAGAAAAGGCAAGATAAATGTTTGATTGTATTTCTTTATTTACCAGTTTTCAAGATAATGAATTGGTTCCCTAATATCCTCTGAAAGTAATCCATTATATTTTTAAATATTTGCATGAATTTAAACATATTTGATGGATTTTAATCAACTACAATAATTATGCTTTCTGCAAGCTCAAATGGTCTCATCTTCGGCCAGTGAGAACCTCTTCAATTCAGCTCCTGAGGTTTTCCTGCCATGTTCCTAGAAATATTGGATACTTTCTTTGCTATCAGGTGTGACAAGCTCATCTTGTATATTTTCTGTCCTAGATAGGAATCAGCTATTTTTCGGAGAATCATCCATTTTTTCAAGAACACTTCATTTCGTTTAGTGGGAAATGGTATTTCAAGACCACAATATTAGTAGTCAGGGTGCTTCATGTTGCTGCTTTGGTCACAAAATTTAGGTCTTTTCAGGGGACAGAGCTCAGACTACAAGACACACACACACACACACACACACACACACACACATTCTATAGACTATAGGATATATATATAGAGAGAGGATATATCTATATTATATAGAGTTTTGCATGATATATAGATATACTAATAATTTAATTTGTGTTTATTTTTTTCTTAACCTCTTTTGTATTATATCTTCTTTCTTCCAAATGAGAATCCTGGTTCTTAGGAACACAGGAGATGATAGAATTAGAATAGCCTGTATTTGCTCATTTACTTTTCCCCCAAACTGTCTCAGAATAGCAATACTAATACTACTAAATATTATTACTGAAAACATTTGAGAACATTTTTGCGTTTACTGTCTCTATTCTGGCCCCTCCTCTTTTAATAGTTGTGCCATATCTACATTATGTGGTCACATAGCCATTACATACTATACTCTCTTCCTTTTAATAACCACTTCATCTTAATTTAAAAACAACCATATTTTTAATTCTCGCCACCAGTCTCTCCCGTCTGAAGCTTATTCTTAAGTAAAATCCTGTGAACAGTATTCCCTGAGTTCTTGAATACTAATGACAGTTTGTCTGTTGATTACGCTGGCTGGTCAGTTCTGAGAGTTCACAGTGGCTCCAGCTCCTTGAAGTTTTACTGCAAACCCATTCCACTCTCCTGCTGTTGGAGTCGGCAAGCCTCTTCCTACGTAGTTAGAGCTGCTGTTTTCAGATTGGTCTGCCGTGCTTTCCCGTGAATGCCTGTTGAGTATTTTGGGATTCTCCTGTTCTCAGATCCGCTAGGTGCACCACGGCTTCCCTCTGCTTTCTCCTGCATAGATGTTAGTACCATGCAGAGCTTCATGTATTTGGGGATTTGGAGGGCCATCTTGTCACCTGTTTTGTCTCCCAGGTGTTCATGGGTTTTTGGTTTGGCCATCTCGTTGTTCTCTCTGTCTTTATTTGGAGATTCAGAGAAATTTCAGAAGCTATGCTGCAGCTACAATCTTCCCAGCTCATTTTATTCCATTATATTTTTACAACAAATACGTTTATCTGGGGGAAAAGCAATGTATTGGATGGCTTTGAAGCAATTAACAGATGTAATTAGCTGGTATGCACTAGTACAGCTATACCAATGTTAAAATATTTAAATACTTCTATTTCAACTAGTAAGTAGCCACTGTTCTAATCTCCAAGCCCTTCTCTTAAATGTCCCTTCCCTAAATCCCTCTGAGTGAAACAAGAACTAAGAGTTAACCTCTCTCACAGGAGGGGTCCTTCAGAATCCTGCTCTAAACAATGGCTGATTGGTCAGTGCCCATGCTGTATTGTGGGTTAAGTGTTTTGAACATTACCTCTGGATAGACTCTACAAGATTTGGAGACTGGTGATACAATATGTGGAAGGTAAAAGACAAGATGATAAAAGTGTGTGCCTTCTAAATGGGCCTCAGTTGCATAGTTCAGCCAACATTTCTTAAGCACTTCCTGTGTCCTAGGTACTATGCAAAGCTGAGAAGGTAGGAAGATATTAAGACAAAGTTATTGCCATTGAAGAGCCTGCAATGTAGTGCCCTGTCTCTGGGACCATGTATCCACTGAGAGGATGCAAATTTTGCCACATCGTGTGATAGGGCTCAGTCCCTGAGCAGAAATGAGAGGAAGGAAAGTGCAAACATAATAAGCTCTTACTTAAGCCATCACCTTAACAAGCTCAAATCTTTTTACAATTGAAACAGTGACTGCCTTGAGAGAATGGGCAGCTAATTAAAACACTTTGTCAATAAGCCAGGAAAGGAATGCTCTGTCCTTGTACACAATGAATCAAACCATCTCCCCAGACACTCAGCCTGGATCGTTATCTAGAGAGTGAATCAGTTATTTAACAATTCATGTTCTATGTCCTAATAGGACTGGCTGCTTCCTTTGGATATGCAGGAAAAAAGAGATCTGCATGAAAAGCAGGCTGGAAACATGGTGATTGTCTAAATAATAACAGTTTTCCTTGAGAAAGATTTTTACACTCAGGAATACAATGCAATTGAGGAGCTGCTCCAATTTTTCTTTGCTCAGTTACTGGAAGCCCACATCTCCTGGAGGAAAAAAAAGAAAAAAATCAAATAGGACTATGTGCTCACTGTCAGAGTCCAAAAGGCACCATCAGGGAAAATAAATTTCCTTACCACCTTCATTCCGCTAAAGTCAATAAATGCCAATTGATTATATGTATTAAACAAATATGTAATAAGCACCTACTCTGTATCAAGTGTAGTTCCTTCTATTATTAAATCCCAATCCACACATCAGAGAAATTACTTTGCAGAAACCATTGGGGTAAAGCTCAGCCTTGCCGCTGTAGACGAGGTATAGAATTTCAGTTGCTCCCACAGTAGAGGTAATACTTGAAAAGGCACCACACATATTGTGAGTAGGACATTACTGTTTATATGTTCAGATGGGACTTCTGAGAGAATGAACACGGTCGTAGCAGCTTGAATAGTCTGTAGAGCTTATGGTGCATTAGGGAACCCCCTACCTTGAAATCTGTATCTGAAACAGAAGAATCAGACCCTATAAATGATCACCTGACAAAATGAGAATGTGATGTTCGCAGCTGCTACCATTAACTTCTAGCAGTACAATGGTTTGCAAGCCTGCCTCTGCACCAAGATTTTTGTTGCTTTGTTTTGTTTAACACAAGGGTAATGCGTTTCATTGACCTCAGTTCAGCTTTATTTTGCTGGACTTGAGCCATCCTCTACCCTGTCAAGATCTGATTTTGCCACTATCCGAAGTAACGCTTATCTCTCTTAACTTTTTGTCATCTTCCTGTCATAAATGTGCCTCTTATATATTCATTCAAGTGATTGATTAAAATTTTGAACTGGAAAGGTTTGGGGACAGATCCTGAAAGTATGCAATGAGCAGTCTCCCTCCTTGCTAACTCTGTGGTATTCTTCAGAATTCAGCCCAGTGTCAGCTCCCGGGAAGCTGTCTTTACAACTCCCCTCCCTTCCCAGATTTCCTGCCCAGACTGAGAAGGATGACTAATTAGTGTGGGTTCTATCTATCTATCTATCTATCTATCTATCTATCTATCTATCTATCTATCTATCTATATCTATCATCTAAACAGATTTGCTATAAGGAATTGATTCACATGATTATGGAGGCTAGAAAGTTCAAGATCTGTAGTGAGCAAGCTGGAGACCCAGGAGAGCCAATGATTAAGTTCCAGTCTGAGTCCAAATCCAAAGACTGATGTCCCAGCTGAGATAGAGAGACAGAGAGAGAGACAGAGAGAGAGAGAGAGCTTTCTTAGTCAGACTTTTCTTCCATATAGGCCTTCAATGGTTGGATGACGTTCACTCAGACCAGGGAGGGCCATCTGCTTTGCTCAGTCTACTGATTCAAATGCCGGTCTCACCCAGAAACATCCTCACAGACACCCTCAGAATAATGTTTAACCAAACATCTGGGCACCCCATGGCCCAGTCAAGTTGATACGTAAATTTAATCATGACAATGCCCTTCGAATGTGGCCCTAACACTCTCTGATTACCTCTCCGATAGCACTGTCACTGCTCTGCAACTGTGTCTCCCCAGCTGGACTCCATGCTCCATCGCCGGACATGGCACAGAGTCGGGACTCAATACATGCTGGCAAAATGAATGAATGGATGCGTGGCTTTGTGTATGTGTCTTCCTCAGCGTCTTCCCTTCTTCAGAGATGACTTCTCTCTTATTGTCTTCCTTAGAAGACCAGCTGGGTAATTGAAATTTGATAAACTAGCGGGCGATAAAGTATAAGAGAGATAACAGCTCAATGTGCTGTCTCTTCCCAGATTGCCTGTGAGGTGATATTTTAAGATGGGTGTCTTGTGTCCTTCTTGCAAAGGTCAGAATAATATGGCAATTTCAGTCACCATGATAGAGAGAGTTTTGACAACGGATGTGAATACTTTATCCTCCCCAAATCATACCATGTTGTCTTCTCCTTATGAGGCTTTGGTATAAGAAAGCCGGAACACAGATCTTTGAAGAATATACATAAACGTTTATAGATTGTAAATAATATTAATAAATACCATCTGTAGCCCATAAAGGTCTTTCAGGCTTGTCCCCAGAGAGTCTCAAACAAAGTAACTCATATCCTCATCTTTGAAACCAATATCATGCTGTTCAATTACCAGAAAATGCCTATCTGGAAATCTAGTCTCTTCCTGAGAATAAACAATAATAAAAAAAGACAGAGCTGCTATTATGTTGTTGTCATTGATAGTAAATTATTGAAAATTAGTGAATATCTCATTCACACTGGTTATGGGGTAGATCAATCCTTTACCCTGAATTACTTAGAGTGACCTGACTTCTCTCTGGTTAAAAATTTGATAGGGAGTTTCCTTTACTACTAACAATTGTGGAGTGAGGGTTACGACCTGGAATTTGTTTCCCCAACATAGCTCACTCAGCTCCTTAAAATGTATATTCATTTTTAAATCAGATAAGGGTTGTAAGCTAATGGCTTCAGGGCCAAATCCAGCTGGCAGACGAGCAGTGTTGCCTCCCTCCTTCTCTTCCTCCCTTTCTTCCTTCCTCTTCTTCTCTTCCTCCCTTTTTTCCTTTCCTTTCCTTTTTGTTATAGCAAAGCATGCACCTCCCACTTCCTCATAGCTTCCTCCCTTCCCTATTGCCCTATCCCAAGTACTTTTACACATTTAAATTCCTTTCCTGGCCCCTAAGACATTTGAGTCTTAGACCCCTACATATGCGGCATTGAACAATTTGCAAAAAGAGGGATAATCATAATAGCTGTTATTTTAGAGCATTTCCTACGGGCAGGCACTACGCTATATGCACTTTCCATATATCATTGCACATCTCCTACAACTTTATGAGCCTAAGAAAGATGAACCAGCCCAGAGCTCTGAGCTGGTAAGTAGTGGAGACAGGCCTCTCCAGAGTAAGCCACCAGCTACACTCCATGAAAATGGGTGCCACCTGGTCCTCTTTATTCTTAGAAAGTTAAGGACATAATGACAGAGGCTTTAACCCAGCAGCAAACTATAACTGGATCTGAAATCCAAAACTCGGAAAAGAAAATGAACAGACAAGCCCTAGAACAAAACTGTAAAAGTTGCCCTAGATTTTAGGAGGAAATCCTAAAAAAATACAAGAATGAGAGTTTTTTCCCCGAGGCTCTTTTTAAACTAATATAAAGTTTTATTTTGTTAAAAATGCTCTTAACGCTAGACTCCAAGTGTAAAATTTTATTTCTTTGTGGAAAGTGCAGGGGGAGAGCTAGAGCTGATCATTAGCAGCTGCGTCTTCAGAACCAGAACCAGAACCAGAACCAGAACCAGAACCAGAACCAGACCAGAACCAGAGCCAGAGCCAGAGCCAGAGGCAGAACCAGAACCAGACCAGAACCAGAACCAGGGCCAGAAACCAGAAACCAGAAACCAGAACCAGAACCAGGACCAGAAACCAGACCAGAACCAGAACCAGAACCAGACCAGAACCAGAACCAGAACCAGACCAGACAGCAGAGAAATTTGGCTGCCTCTGAAAATTCCAGGCTAGTCAGCCCTCGGTGGCACCACGGGCCCTCCTTCCCTTGCTGTGCTCCTAACAGCTGAGATAGGATGGCCCCACAGCTCCTGATCTTGTTATGTCTTTAGGAAGACCTCCTTTCCTTAATCCATGTGTTTATCAGGGCCTCCTGCTGTGCTCCCCTCTGAAATACTGGGGTGCTTCGAACCTAGAAGCAATGCAAATTCTTTCCTTTTGAATCCTCCTTACCCCAAATTTCAAATATCTTTGACAATCATTTTGAAGCATGAAGTGTTTTTTAGAATTTGAGGTTTTTGTGAAACAGATAAACTGTTTCTTGTAGAAATATCTAGACCCCAGACGCTATGGACTGAATTGTGTCCTCTTAAAAATTGTTAGGGGTTGAAGCGCTAACCCCTCCGTGTGACTGTGCTGGAGCTAGGTCCTGTGAAGGGTATACGGCTAAATGAGGTCATCAGGGTAGAGTCCTAATCCAGCAGAACCAATGCCCTTATAAAGAGAGGAAGAGATGCCAGAGCTCCCTCTCCACATGCACCCACAGAGGAAGGCCACATGGGCACACAGCAAGAGGCAGCCATCTGCAAGCCAGGAAGAGGACTCTCACCAGAACCTCACCATGCTGGCACCCTGACCTCAGACTTCCAGCCTCCAGAGCTGTGAGAAAATAAATTTCTGTTTAAGCCACCCAGTCTGTACAATGTTGTTATGGCAGACCTAACAAACGAATGCATGTGGGGTATGTGATATTGTCATGTTTAGAGTAATTAGGGGTACAAAAGAATCAATATTAAAAAGGCATTCACTCAGACACTTCAGTTCAGGGGCCCCAGGGGCATCTGTTATTTAGTCTGCTTGACTCCCCTGATTTCCTTTGGGGAGCTCCTTCATCCCCAGCCCATATACTTAATGTGGGATTGTCAATCACAATCTACTGTCATGCTTATTACCGTACCCTGTTACCCTCACAACGGTGATTGTAATTGGGACAGCGGTGGGCACATTACACAAACGGGACTTATTAGAGCCTTTCTCCACATTTATATTCAGTATATACCATGTAGATTTAATATTCATTGAGAGAACTTGCTCTTTCTGCTAATCTTGCTGAGCTAGGATCATAAAAGCCTAGCTGAGTATAGGAAGCCTGACTCTAATGGGACAGAAGGAGTCTGACACACAGAGAAGAGAAAGAGAGAGAGTGAAGGCTATTTAAATGCCTGACTCCCACCATGTTTTAGGCCTACTCCTGGCTCCCCAGTTAGATGAGCCAGTAGATTTCTTCTCTTAGCTTAAGCCAGCTTGAGTTGAGTTTTGTCACTTGCACTTGAGAATCTTGACTTATACAAGAGGTTCATAAAGTCCCTTTGTGCCCTTTGTTGACCAGATTTGGCCGGAAACCAGGCTCCGAGTTCCTTTCATCCTACAACGTGAACTTTTCTCTTCAAACAACAGGAAGGGCAAGAATTGCTATCACCAAATTCCCATAGCCCAGACCTATGCTGTCCACCATCACCATCAAAGGGGAGGTACCACCCCTGGGTGAGGATGGTTTGGAAGAGGCACACATTCAGGCTGAAGACAGGAGCAGCGCGGCTACTACCTGGATGGAGCATCTGATAGGACAGGGGGTAAGGGAAGTGAAAACCTGTCTGACGTCTCTACCTCCTGGGATCCCGCAACGTCCATTCTTTGGGATCAAAAAGAATTACAGTGTTCACTGCCTCACAGAGAAGAAGCAGTCTGAAGTTTGGCAGGCCTCAGAATGATTTCCGTTATCAGTCAGGCGTTGTTGAATAATCAAGCAGAACAGGGCACGCTCACACAGTGGCTCAGCAAACCATTAAACCATCACAGTCAGTGAGCCAGCCTCAGCCAGGGTCTCAAGGGCCTCCCGGGCCATGAACAGAGCCTTGAGTCATATTGCCCCTCAGGCACAGCCTTCTGTCACCCTGACTGACAACACTACCACCCCATCTCAGCCTGCTGTTGAGACTTTCATTCCCCCTGTTTTCTGGCCTCACTAACTATGGGAATCCACATATGTACCAGACACTGCACACACTGATCTCATTTGGTCCCCACTCTATGAAGTGGGGTACCTATCCCCATTATAGAGAAGGAATGCTATTTAAATGCCTGACTCCGCCATGTTTTAGGCCTACTCCTGGCTCCCCAGTTAGATGAGCCAGTAGAAATAGTCAATGAGGGGGAAGAACTTGCAAGTCTGTGTGACTACACACCCACGTTCTTTCCTACTGTGACAAAAAATGTCCACATATTTAAGATTCCTTGATCCTAAGGCGTGCTATGAGGGGAAAAGCCCAGCACACCCCACCTCATTGCATTGGCTTCCTCTCTCTAGTAATCTTCACCTTTTTTGCTCTGAAATAGAAAGCCATCCTACCAGTACCATTCAAAATATTCTCTCTCCCAAGAGCGGAGAGCCTGTCCCCCAGTGATCCCTCAGTCAACCTTAAGAGAGCCTGGCACATCATCCCTCAGTAATTGTAAGCTGCCCCCATCCTTTGTTCATTCACAGAACAGCTCAGCCTTCTTTTTTGAAGCCCTGTTGTCCGTAGAGTGGCCGGCAGCCCGCATTGTTATCCCTCAGTTGGCCTGGCCAGAGACACTGAAGCAAATGGTCCGCTCTGGGAGTCCAGATCTCCTCTGCTGTCCTCCAAGACCAGTGAGTGACCCGTCGTAAACCAGGCTGCTCCCTAATCCACGCAAATAATACCCAAATGCACATTTCATCAGATGCTTCTGGAGAAATCTCTGTTTTTTAAGGATTTGAAAAGTTTTCAAATAAAGATCATTTGTGCTTCCATTCAGCAGTTGGAGCATCAGTGTGGGATGACAGAAAGCCAGGATGATGCTTATTGTCCTGTGACTGCTGCATTTGTTGCAGTAATTTTAGGTATTAGCAACAGGATAGCCATAAATGGTTGGGTGTTTGCTTCTTAATTGGTTTAAGGCCCTTGCTCACCCCATGTCCTTTCTCATTAATCAGTAACTGGAGACAGCTGTCTACGAGAGATTTTTTTATGGTGTTTTAATGTCATTTTATTTTCCTGAAATGTCAGTTGGACAGCCAAGGAAATTTCCCCTCAGAGTCCGCGGAGGTTGTTTTGAGCTGAAATAAACCTCCACCATGGTCAGCTGAGCACTAAATGAAAAATAGTGTTATATGTCAAATTAATATTTTAGGGAAGAAAATGTGCAAGCCTGCACTGGCCTGTCTGCCAGCACAATCTCCAGCTTTAGCCACAAAGCCACAGAGACAACTGAAAGACCAGAGCTACTCGTGGCCATCAGTTAGGGAGCTGGAATTCAAGAGAGGGGGAGAAAGAATAATGGTGACTAAGTCTCCATTCATCAACTGTGGCAGACTAGAGAGGCAAGAGAAGGCAGGAGTGATGACATTCTTAAATGGATTCATTTTGTGTGAAGACTGCTGGGCAAAAAGCAGTGGATCGGGGCTTATTAGAAACCACAGCTAAAGCTTTAAGAAAAAAAAAAAAAGATACTGTGGATGAATGATGATGAGAAATAAGGCAACTTGACAAAACGGGTTACAAAACTGAATGTACAGTATTGTCCAGTTTGTGAAAACTATGAGAGAAAGAGAGAGAGGATGTATAAGTGAGTGTCATGGTTCTTAAGCCTGATTTTGCCATAGAATATTCTGGAATGATTTTTATTTTTAAATACAGATCCATTGCTCCTACCCCTAGGGGTTCTAATTTGTTAGATCTGGTTTGGGGCCCTGGTGTCTGCATTTTTGAAAGCTTCCCAGGTGTTTCTGATGCACTGTCAGCATTGAGAACCACTAGTACACACAGAGGGGGGGAAAAAAAGACCAGAGATAGCTTTATGGGTATTTCTGATTTAATTTTTCCCTGTGGTTTTTCTATATTTTTACATATTATTCTCTGTAGAGGCATTACATCTACCGTCAGAAAAGGTTACCATATGATCTCACTTATATGCGGAATCTAAAGAAAAGAATAAGTGAATGAACTAATCAGAGACAGTTTTGGAGACATAGAGGAAAAACTGAGGGTTGCTAGATGGGCGGGGGGGGGTGGGGATAAGGGGGAATGTGAGGGGATTAGAAAACAGTCGGTAACCACAAGATGGCCACGGGGTTTTGAAAATTAATTTCGGGAACGTACAGAGGGATAGTGGATGGGGGGAGAGGGGTTCACACAGTGTGAGGGATATAAATGATAAACGTCTAAGTTTTGCTTTGTCTTGTGCACCTGAAACTAATAAAAAAAATGCAATACCTAAACGATGTATTATAGAATTATACACATGAAACCTATAAAATTTTATTAGCCAATATCACCCCAATAAATTTAATTAAATAAAGAAAAAAACAGATTTCCAGCATTAAAAAAAAAAAGAAAAGGTTATTACTAAAAATTATTAACTGAACTTATTAGGAAAAATCATCCAATAACAACAGGAATAATGATGACTAACATTTATGAGCTTCTTCCTGACAGGCAGACACAGTTCTACTAATATTGTCATCTAGTCCTTACAATAACTCTGTGATGTAGGCACTAGTGTTTCGACCATTTTGCAAATGAGGAAAGCAGAGGTCCAAGAGGTTTTGGCTCAGACAAGGGAGTGACAGACACAGAGATTGTTGCCTGAGAGCCCGAGGCTTACCTGCACGTGGTACTTTGCTCCAGTGAAAAGGATGAGGAAGGCACTTCAAGCTGGAAGAAATCCTGCGTGGTCCAGATGCCTCTCTGGACACCAAGGGCTCCCCTCCAATTACATCATTACATGCCCTCTGGCTCCTGGGCCTCACCTATGTCTGCTTGGAGTTTCCAAGGGCTGATGGGAAGTTTCCTCTCTGCATTTTCATGAGTGTGCTCTTCCCCCCTGAGACTTGCAACAGTTTGCTACTCTGCCAAAAGGAAGAATTCTGTCTCCATGCGAGCTAGAGAGAGGGAAAGAGAAAAAAGCCATTGACACCACAGGGTTTTGGCTGGTTATTAAGACATGTCATAAGAATCCTTTTTATTTTTTTTAATAGCTCCCAATTTACAGGGACAATTTCTTTTTTTTTCTTTTTTTCTTTTTAGATTAGATTTTATTGGGGAAAGGGAAGAGGGAACAGTGTGTATATTTCCAGGACTTTATTGGGGAACAGTGTGTTTTTCCCAGGACCCATCAGATCCAAGTCAAGTTGTTGTTCTTTCAATCTTACTTTTGGAGGGTGCAGCTCAGCTCCAAGTCCAGTTGCCGTTGTTCAATATTAGTTGCAGGGGGCACAGCCCACCATCCCTTGCAGGAGTCAAACCGGCAACCTTGTGGTTGAGAACACACACTTCAACCAACTGAGCCATCTGGCCGCCCCTCGGCAGCTCAGCGGCTGCTTAGTGGCAGCTCAGTGGTAGCTCAGTGGTAGCTCAGCGGCTGCTTAGTGGCAGCTCAGTGGCAGCTCAGTGGCTGCTTAGTGGCAGCTCAGTGGTAGCTCAGTGGTAGCTTGTCTTCATTCTACTTGCAGAGGGCACAGCTCGTTGGCCCATGTGGGAATCAAACCTCAACCCTGTTGCCCAGAGCTCACACTCTAACCAACTGAGCCACCCTTCCACCCGAAGAATCCTTTTTAAAAATCCTTAATTATTGTCTGTGTCTATGAGTTTTTGTTTCTCATTTGTTTGTCTTGTTCTTTTGTTGTTTTTGGTTTATATACCACATATCAGTGAAGTCATATGATTCTCTGCTTTTTCTGTCTGACTTATTTCGTTTAGCATTATACTCTCAAGAGAGGATAAGGGGGTTGGGGGGTGGGAGATGAGGGTAAGGGGGATCAAACATATGGTGATGGAAGGAGAACCGACTCTGGGTGGTGAACACACAGTGGGATTTATAGATGATGTAATACAGAATTGTACACCTGAAATCTATGTAATTTTACTAACAATTGTCACTCCAATAAATTTAAAAAAAAAAAAAATCCTTAATTAAAGGACTATAATTTAAAAACTTTTTTAAAATATTCTTATTTTTTTCATTGAAGTGGAGAATGAAGGTCTGTGAAGTGCACCAGGCCATTAAACATGAGCATAAGAGGTTCGACAAGGTTTTCCCGTGGGGAGAGGACAGAGGGCTCATAGGATTATTTCCCTATTTTACAGATGGTGGTGCCCAGTCATTGAGGGATTTTCTGAAAGAGAAAAGATGTTGACTCCCTAACCAGAACCAAAGGTCTTTGTTAGTCCAAAAGTGGTTTGTGGATTTTTAAGATTTGAAAAATTGAACAGGTGTTTAAATTCATTCCCTTTCACGGTAAGTTTGCAGATAAAATACAGTATGCCCTGTTAGATTTGAATTTCACACAACAAATAATTTTTTGGTAAAAGATGTCCCAAATATTGCTTGGAACATATTTATACCAAAAAATTATTCGTTGTTTATCTGAAATTCAAATTTAACTGGGAGTCCTGTATTTTTATTTACTAAACAGGACAGTCCTGTTTCATGGGAAACATGCTTTTATTTTCTCCTTGGTGACTGTTTTCCCTTCTCAGTGTCCCCAGCTCAATGATTTGAGGAAAGATAAACCAGAAAATCAATCCTAGCCCATCCTTTTTTTTGCCAAATACTCACAGGGCCAACTCCTTTGGCAGTCAATAGGTATTACATATTCCAAATGCACACATGCATGAACACCTACACACAAACATTCACATACACTCACACACCTTCAAACACGCTCATGCACACACTTTCACATATATGTATGTGAATGTACGCATGCACACGAGCTGCAAAAGGACTTTAGTTTCTCCTAACATTCCAAAATGCAAATCCCTCGCTCTCTGTGCAGACTTTCATGACTTTCCAAAAACATAGTTTCCTTTTTGGTCAGTTCTTGTGCATTTAAGAAGAAAGTCATATCTCCAGCTTACTTTGTATGCCTGGCTATGCTGACCCAACTTCCCACAGAGAAGGTTGGCAATAAGACCTTATTACTTGTGTTCCAGAACATTTTAATTTTTCTTTTCTTGCCATTGCATTAAACCACCTCTCTTAGTATAAAGGGAATGACAGTTGTGTTAGGATCGGATAATGAATGCAGTTTAATAACAAGGAAAAATACAAAACTGTGAATTGAAAACTTGAACCATACAATAAAACACTTATTTTTGTGTGATTATTGTTTATAAAAAGAGAAAGAAGAGAAATTTTAAGGTATTCTCAAGAAGCAGTATAGCATAGTGGCTAAATGAATCATACCTAGAGCCAAGCTACTTGGGTTACTAGCTGGCTAAGTTACTTAACCTTGTCTGTAGAGTGGAAATGATAACAGTATCTACCACATGGGGTTGTTGTGATAATTAAGTAAATATATAAAAGATGTATGAATTAGTGCCTGGCACATAGTATTTACTATTATAATTACCTCTTATTTGCCAGACACAGAGGTGAGCTCTTTATACATATAATCCCGTTCAATTGCCAAAATAAGCCTGTGAGATATGTGGATATGAAGAAATGGAGGCTCAGAGAAGTTAAGAGACTTGCCCAAGGTCACACAGCTAGCATGCAGCAAAATCAAATTTTAAGTACTACCAATCTCAGTATAAAGCCATTGTTCTCTTGATTACTCGATGTTAAGATGATAATAGGTGGAAAGTGCACAGGTGGCAAGATGGTAGCTCTTCAGGGTGGGGATAGAATTCCCTCTCTGGTCAATGCTTCTGTGTGGGGAGGGGGGGCATGGACTGGTGCACATGGTAGAGAGGACAGTACCCTTTGGTACCCTTTGTTTAGTTGCAAACCTCATCCAAACATTTGTCATCTGGGTTAGCACCTTACTTTCTTGTGACCTCTTCAAGCAAATCCTCAGGAGGTGGGAAGCCCTGCTCCTGGCAGCGCTCTGCCTGACAGTCTGTCCATCATTAAGACAATATAAGGCAGGGCTGATCCACCAGTGTGGGGTGTGTTCTAGCAGCAGCCCCAGGACTCCATCCTTGACTCTTTTCTATTTACACACTTGCCTAGATAATTTCACTCAGTCCATTTAATACTACCTATAGGCTGATGACTCCCACATGTATGGCCCTAGCCAAGACCCTCCCCTGAACTTGGACTCACAACGGCCTACTCAGCACCTCCACTTGGATATCTAATAAATATCTCAGATTTAACAAGTCCCAAACAGGATTTTACTCAAGAAACTGGCTTCACCTCCAGTGCCCTGGCTCAGTACACTACAGCGCCAGGCTTCCGGTTGTGCGGACCTAGACTTGCTATAGCCCTTCACACCTCTCTTTCTTGTGCTTCTGATATGCAATCCATCAGCCCACCCCTCATCCAATCCTGTTCTACCTTCAAAATACAAGGTCTGACAATTAAGTTCATGAACTCATCCTAGAAAAAGTGCTACCCACCTCATTGCTGAATATCACTACGGTCACCTTTGAAGTACTCCCCTTGGGAAGCTATGCACTGATGCCAGTGCCTAGTCCACCCTTCAAAGCAATTTTGGAACTCTTTTTCTGGAATGGCCATCAGAGCTGTCGTCGTATTACCCTTGATGTCCTGACTGTCATCAAAATGCTTCCTTTTGATATTTCCTTTATCTTTGGGGAAAGAAAGAAGTTCCTGGGGGCCAGATCAGGTGACTAGGGAGGATGTGACAATACAGTTATTTGTTTACTGGCTAAAAACTCCCTCACACACAGTGCCATGTGAGCTGGTGCATTGTCGTGATGCAAGAGCCATGAATTGTTGGCGAAAAGTTCAGGTTGTTTTCGTCCCACTTTTTCACGCAGCCTTTTCAGCACTTCCAGATAGTAAACTTGGCTAACTGTTTGTCCAGTTGATATAAACTCATAATGAATAATCCCTCTGATATAAAAAAAGATTAGCAACAGCATTGCAACAAGTTCGTGAACTTCATTGTCAGACCTGGCACATGTAGACTCAGACAACCTCCCGCTATCTCCACCACTGCCATCCTGGTCCGCGCCATCTCGTCTTCGCCTGGACCATTGTAGCAGGCTTCTAGCAGGTCTCCCTGCTTCTACCCTTGCCTCCTGACACGGTGTGTGCTTCACACAGCAGTCAGAGTGCTCTGGTTAAAATGTGGCTCAGAGACCATCACTTCTCTGTGCAAACTCCTCCAAACGCTCTCATCTGAGGAAAGCCGAAGTCCTTCCAATGGCCTAAAAACCCCGCCATGAACTATAGCCCTCCCCCAGCTCTCTCAGCCCTCACCTCCCACCATTATCCCCAGCTCCATCTGCTCCAGCCAATACGTCTCCATACAGGGCGTTGTGTATTGGGCAGCCCCCTGTCTCAGGGCCTTTGCACTTGCTCTTCTCTCTCTGGGACACAACGCCCTTGTGACTCCCTCCCTATGGTCTTGCCAGTCTCCATACTGCTCAGTCTCACCCTCTCTGAGGAGTACCCCGTCCACCTGCATAAACAGCAACACACCCCCTCTCCCTTTACCTGCCTTATATTTTTCACAAGATTTCTCACTTATCACCACCTGATATGATCTGGTCATCTATTTGTTTATTGTCTCCATCGTCTAGAAGAGAACATGTATGTGGCTAGACATTGTCTGTTCCATTGACTGATATTTCTGTATCCTCCTTGCCCAGAAGAATACGTACATACAGCAGGTGCATAAAAACCAACTGGAGAATGAGTGAATGGAAGGAACCTTCTGGGCGTTCTCATGCCAGAAGATCAGAACTCCTCTGCAGAGTGCTTCGGCTTCCCTACCCTAAGCAGGGCTTTAAGAAGACCCTCCATTCTTCGTTCCTTTCCGTCTCAGGAAGGGAAACTGCAGGATGAGCCTCACCAATGTTTTCTGGCTGGCTTGCTCTCGTGCTTTGCATTTCTGCTCAGCAAAGCCATGTGCAAGTCTCCCCACATGTCTCTGGATCCCCATGTGCTTTCGATGGAAACGTGTCTGGGGACATTATTCTAAACAACCAGCAAATGAGGAAAACTCATCACTCAGCTAGAGAGGAAAACAAGTCCACCCACCATGATGCCCACTTCCACGGAAACTCCACGGAAACTCCAAATGAGTCCAGAAGGCCAGCACTGGCAACACTCTCAGCTGTGATTGTCCTCTCTTACTGTCCCAGGGACTGTGTTCTCAGGCCCACACCGAGAGCAGGACGCCTTTTGAGTTGAATGCACCAAGAAGGAAGCTTTCCAACACCCACGTTGATTATCTTCAGCAGCACCTAAACAATTATTATTTTGCAATGCGTTTGCTAGTCAGACCCTTTTGCCCATCCGTCGGGGCCCTCAAACCATGCCCAGCACTCAGCCTTTCAGCTGCAGAAATCCCTTCACCCCTAAAATAAGCAAGACTCTCAGAGAAAGGCTTTGCTGATTCAGGTGGGAGGCCTCATCCAATTCTCTGGCTTTTGCAGTCTGCCAGCAGCTGAAGGGTTGCCCACAGAAGCCTAGGATAAACCTTGAACATTCAAGGATGGGACACTCAAACATGTGACGTCTAAATGTTCATGGTGTCTTTTCCTAAAAGAATCCAGGTATATCTAATCATAGCTGTGCTGATTAATCATTTCTCCAGAGTTATATTAGCAAAAATATCAATAAGGCCACACTGTCTGCTAACGGGCCCCAAGGACACACATTGTATTCACATAAAGGGTATGGTGCCCCATCCTATATTTTATCAGACACTTGGTTCAGTCATGATTGTCTTCTGAACACTCAACCAGCACAAATTTCTAGTTCATCCTTTACGTATATATAAATATGTGTGTGCATAACATACTTTAATTTGTCATCCATTTTAAGATGCACCGTGATTTTATATAAAGCTAAGAAAGAAAATGAAGTTGTCAGTTAAATTAGAACAATCCATTGATTATAAGCAGTGTCCTGATCAGAGATGTTAAGTTGTAAAAAATTGTGCATCTTATAATTCTGTGTTTACACGTGTGTGTGTGTGTGTGTGTGTGTGTGTACGGAGAAAGAGAATGAAGTAGTTTAAAAAAAAGCCCTCATGTAAGTGGTTTGGAGCAGCTTTAATATTTAATATTTTCATCATTTCTAAGATTAAGGAAAATAACTATGATATTGTTTTTAATACTCTACCTAGGGGATTTTAACAGAATTTTTAAAATTATCAACTGTATAAAGTCATTACCATTTTAGACTCTAGTGAGCATGCACTGAGTTCTGTAGCATGAAAATGAACTATGTAATTGCTCTTCTGCTCACTCTTTTTGCAAAGGGCTGAGGCAGGTTCCGTGTCACTGCCTTAAGTCATGTGGCAAAAAGGCCATCATTCTGAGATCTCAAATTCACCCAGGTACTCACTTACTCTCATAACCTCCTTTGATTCTCTCTTGTCTGTGGTGATTTTCTGGGTTTATCACTAATTGCCCATTTGCAGAGGGTAGAACTAGATTGATTTGTAAGCACCTTTTCTGCTTTAACGTTCAGCTTTATGCTGATTCCACTTTGATTTAAAAAATATAGGAATCAGCTGGCAAACATTAAATGAGCATATTATAACAAGACAGTCAGCTTTGTTGAGCACTTACTATGTGCAAGGTACTGTGATAATTGCTTTGCACACAGCATCTCATTAAACCTTTGAAGCAGCTCTGGAAGGTAGCTGTTATTATACCTGTTTTACAGATGCGAAGCTGCAAATAAATGCCAAGCAGGGTGGGTTTTGTTCTGTTACAGAATTATTGAGATATAATTCACATACCATAGTGCTCACACTTTAAAGAATAAAAGTCAATGGTTTTTAGTATATTTACAGAGTTGTGCAGCCAGCACCACAATCCATTCTAGAAGCTTTTCATCACCCTCACAAAAAACCCTGTACCCTCTAGCAGTCAGTCACTCACCATTCCCTATTCTTCCAGCCCCGGCAGCCACTGGTCTACTTTGCGTCTCTATAGAGTTGCTTATTCAGGATATTTCCTATAAATGGAATCGTATACTATGTGGTCTTTCCAAGCAGAGTCTTGAGCCCAAGTCTTTCGGACTGCAGCATTGTATACTACACTGCCTCAGTGACAAGTGTTTTGGAGAACATATATAAAGTGGGACCCTAATCCCTGCTCAACTTTGAGGGAGGAAACACATTCAGAACAACAGCAGACAATATAGGGCAATATGCAATTCACATTCCGAATCAGAAAGAGACAAATGTGTGAAAGGATGAATCGCCCTTGCTTCCCAGCTTTCCTGCTCTTCTCTGCCTGCACGTGGAAGTTCAGAAGTGTGCACAGAGGCATCTGTGTTCCGAGCAGCCACCCACCCACACACTCTTGCACACTGTTTGCAGCTCACTCAGCATCTGTGCAACAGAGAAAGAGAGAAAGCAGGTAGCGGTCCTTGCTCTCTTTGAGCAAAGACGGGCAGGCAGTGGTTTTGTTTCTGCACTCAGCCTTGAGCTGACAGAGCATTCCTCAGTCATCTCCAAGCCACAGCTTGGAGGAGGGGTGGTCTTCCTGGGGGGTCCTCCCTTCCCCCACCCAGGTTCTCTTGCTGGAAGGTTCAGACTCTCCTTGAACTCAAACTGCTGCAAATCTTCTCACTGCAAATAAGGGCCAGCCACCTTGCCCTTGTGTGTGGAGCCTTAGAAATTGGTGACACCTACAGAAGCGACTCTGCTGGATATGCCCCATTTGTTGCATACCATCCTCTCTGCTCCTTTACCTGCTCTGGGCCCCAAAGGGCTGGTCTCCAGGGCTGCATCACCCAGGCTCCCTTGCCCTCAGGGGGGACCCAGGGAGTTGCCTGCAGAAGACAGAAGGGCAGGAGGATAGAGGGACTGGGGTCTTTAATCTCCGGCCATTCTCTCTTTCTTTGGGTCTAGGGGTAGGAGATGGTAGCAGCTTCCTTCTGTTGCTAGCTTCTGGATGTCTTCCCATTGCTTTAGATTTCCCTTAATCTGTCCCAAAATTTTGAAAATAATTTCTCCATCAATTTATTTTCAGTTAAATTCTTCTGAGTGTGCCATATGTTTCTGCTAGGGCCCGACAGTTATGTAGCCTTCAAAGATTCACCTCAAAAGGGGGTAGGCAGAACTTGCTATCTGCCTACTCCAACATCCACTTTCCTTCTCTCTTAAACGGAAAACTTCATTTTTATCTGGGCATGTTTGTAGCTGAACACCTCATTTTTACCTCGGCTCCTCATAATAAAGATCTATTTTTTCCCCTCCAGCCTCCTTTGCAATTCGTTATGGCCATATGACTTAGTTCTGTCCAGTGAGATGTAAGCAGCAGTAAAACGTAGCAGCTTCTGAGAAACCTTAAAAGACAGCTAGATCCTGTCATTTGGCTTTCCCTTCCGCATTCCTTCCTCTACTGTAACGCTGGGAACATGCTTCTGATGGTGGGAGCTCCAGCAGCTGCCTCAGACCAGGAGGATGGAGGCTACAACTGAGCGATGGTGGGATGGGAAGTCCAAGGGGCTTGGGCCCCTGCCTTTCTGGAGCTGCCACACCAGCCTGGACGTCGTCCTTCCGATCCTCTTTGATAAGCCTGTCTTGCTTAAGCCACTATTATTTTTGGCTGTCAAACACAATCCGAACTCAAACTAATGAGTTAGATTGGAAGAGAAGTGTGGTTTAGCAGAAAGAACTTTAGACTTAGGGGCAGAAGATATTGTTTCAAATTGTGGCTCTTCTACTGAGAGGTCTGGAACTTTGAGTAAATCACCTTAGTCTTCCTGAGATTTAAGTCCCAATTTAGTGTGTTGGGAAAACAGTACCCGTCTCACATAATCATTGAGAAGATGAAATAAGATAACATTTGTTTTAGTGTCCAGCACACGGCAAGCACACGCTTTTAAGTTTAAGGCAGATTGCAAGTTGAAATCCTGCCTCCACCACCTACTTGCTGTGTGCCTTGGGGAAGTCACTGGACTCTCTAAGCCTCAGCTCTCTCATCTTTTGAAGTGTGTGATAACAATACATAGGGCTCTGAGGATAAAGTTAGAGAATGAACGTAATGTTCTTATTTAATAGCTGGCACCTAGTAAACACTCATGAAACAAATAACTACTGTGTTATTATTATTATTTTTTAATCATTATTATTCTCAAATCACTTTTACATCATCTTGTGATGATTGTTTTTATTTTACATCTTGGGATTTCATAGTCCCATGACAAAGGCAATGCTTATATACCATTATAGTCTGCACAGTTCTTAGCCCTGTGCCAGACCCAAAGTACTGGATTACACAGTTGACAATCATCTGGGATTATTTAGCAGAAGAGGTCCAAGTCTGGAGTGGGGATGATATTTCTGTTCTTAGACACAACTAGATTTACCAAAGAATGATACAAGATAGGGGTGGGGGAAGAGGCTGAGAAGCTGGGGAGAGTTCAGAATTAGTAGGGCATTTTATGACTCAATGTTCTTTGTTGAAGACATCAGAATTCATTCTGGCCAGTGTAAGCAGAAATAAATACATAAAAGGTACTAAAAAGTTCACAGAAACCTTGGGAAGACCAGGGAACCAGGCTTGAATGCTACTCAGCCAGAAATAATGCAGCTAGGAAAAGTGCCTTACCTCAATATGGAACCCAGAAGTACCAAGCGCTTCTGCCACTGAGCTTAGCAGAGAATCTGCTCTCTTTCTCTTTGGGCTCAGCCGCCATCTTGCATCTATGCCTCACAAGTTGGCAGAAGCTACGTCTCAGGCCTCAATCTAGCTTGCATGAGAGTTTAAGCATGTAGTTTTTAGCTTTCCTTACAGAAAGTGTTTAGAATATGGGTTGAGTGAGCCAACTGGTGGTATTTGCCACATAAATTTTAGGGCTTTCTATTTGCCTGTGGCTCTACTAATACAACTTTTACCAGAAAGACCATGAAGCATAGCGACGAGATCACGGGTCATGAGGCCACATCAATGTGGGTTATTTCTTTTTCTCGGACACACCAGACTTATTCCTATCTTGGGGTCATTGCATTTGTTCTCGTGTACCTGGAACTCTCTGTCCCTACATATTCTCATGGTTTATCCCTCCTTGCCATTCAAGTTCCAGCATAAATGTCACCTCCTTAGAAAGGCCTTCCCTGACCACCCCACCTACATGGTCTCAGCTCTCCCAGCCTCCCATCATGTCATCTTTGATTGTCTTTTTAGCACTTATCTGCTATTTTCTTGTTTGTTTTTTGTTGTTATTGTTCATTTGTTTATTTGTTCATGGTCTATGTTCCCCTTACCTCCAAATGGAATGGAAATTCTGTAAGAGCAGGGACTTTGTTTTGTCAAATCCCTCAAATCACAGCTATATCCCTGCAGTCCAGAAGAGTTGCTGATACACGATGATAACAGAATTTATTATGTAACGACCATGTCCATATATTGTTGAATCTGCACAGAGTAGTTACTGTTATCGTTGCCTTTTTATAAATGAGAAAATAGAAGCCCAGAGAAGGTAATGACTTGCCCAAGGTCATAGAGCAAGCAAATTTTGGAACTGTGGTTCACACATACGCAGTCTGGCTCCAGAGCCTGATCTCTTAACTGCTGAACACACGAGTAGTAGATGCTCAATAAATACCTTATGGATAAATGGACATATTTTAGACATTTTGTTGATCTTCTCTGTTGTATTTAACACTGCAGATTACCTCTTTCTCTGCCTCCGTCGTGGGCTTCTCCTCCTCAGTTTCTTCTTTTCCCTCCCTTTTAATACTGGTGTTTTCTAGACTTCCATCCCATGTGAACTGCTCTTCTTACTACAGGCTCTTCTTGGCCATATCATTCAGTATCATGATTGAATGACCATATATTATGCTGACAAGTCCCAGATCTACTATAAATGTTTGGTGCCGACTCTCTCGGATTGACAGATTAACTTATGTTCATGGCTTCCTGGGCCTCACTACTTGAGCCTCCATAGGCATCCCAAACTCAGCAAGAACAAAGTTGACTTAATTTGCTATATATACAGTCAGGTGAGTCCCAGCCAGGCTATGAAAAGTGTGCCATCTCATCTTTCCCCCAAACAAAATCACTTCCTCCTCCAATATCACCCAGCTCAGTCAAAATCACCAGCATTTACTTAGTTTTCAAGGCCAACAACCTGGCAGTCATTTCAGAATTTTCTTCCTTCTCCTCACAGTTATCTATGACCAAGTCCTGTGGATTCTACCTTTTAAATCGTTCTCCAATCCACCCCTTTCTCTCTACTCCTGCTCCCATCAGGACTTCTGAATCTCCTTCCAACACTATATATTGCAAGAGTGTCCTTACTATTCTATCCGTCTTGTCTTGCTCCCTTAAATCCGTTCTCTGAATACCACCAGCATGACCTGACTGCAATAGAAATTTGTTTGATGTACTCTACACTCTTCAGTGGCTATGCCATGCATTGCCTTCAGGATAAATTTCCCAGTTATTAGAATCAACCTTAATCTGGCTCTTGCCCACATCTCCAAATCTACATCAAGCCCTTTTCCTATTCCCCACCTTCACCATCACATATGCTTCAGAAATGGCCATTTCACTGCATTTCCCCAGCAAAGCCTGTATAGCGCCATGTTTTTCTTCATGTGGAGTAGGGATCAGGGAAAGCCAGTAAACTGGAGAGGAAAGGAAACATCATGATAGCTTTTCAGTCCCCTATTTCCTCCTGAGGCTCAGCTGCAATTCTATCATTTCGTTTTACCAGACACTCCAAGAGCTTTATAATTCAGTCCCTTTATTCACTGCTGCTGGCTCAAGTTGATGTCTGTTATTTGAAACCAAAAGCGTTCCAACAAATGCACTGATGAACTGAAAGAAAAGGCATCTATTGACATGAGATGATTTACATGAGAGGAAGGGAAGGGCCTCCTCAGAGGAAGAGGGCTGCGGGGGGACGGCCCAGCCCGAGGGACTCATGTCAGCAGTGCAGCCAGGGTCGCTGCAAGCAGACAATGAAGTCTCTATTTTACAAAGGCTCCCTCCTGAAGAAGCACAGCTTTTGTGCCAAGTGACAAAATACCCAGAGGGCAGAGTTTTCACCCCTTCTGTGAGGGATGGAGCCCAGCTTTGGCACATTTAGGGCTCCAGGGAACATGAGGCTGCTCTGGCATACCAAGTTGGCCGTCTGGGGATCACTGAAAGATGGCATTCTTGGCACAAACCTCAATGGAAACCCCATGAACGCCAGCAGCATGGGTGGTGGATATGCCCCATTCTCAAATGGCTCAGTGGACAACAGATATCAATAGAGGGAGGTGGTCAGAGCATGGGAAGAAGACATAATGTGTGCCCCTTGGTAACTGTAGTGGACAGACTGATTTGCAATATACCCTTTGGGGGCTCCCCAAAATAACTGAATGAAACTTCAATGGGGGGACTCTGAAACTTGAAGATGTGCAATAAATTCAGCAAAATGTAGGTTATCACCACCAATGTGCCCCCATTTCAACCCACAGGCCAGGGAACTCTGAAAAAGTTCAGGTTCATAGCATTAGATTTACTTTTTTTTTTTTAAAAAAAGAAGGAATAAAATAACCTAGCACAACTAAAATGGAATTACCTGTGGGATTCTTCTTCAAGGCCTTCTCTACAACTCAAAAGATATTCATGAAATGATATCTACTGAAAGAAATAGTTTATAATTTAGCATGCTGAGATTTTTCTACTAATTCAGTGAAATAGAATGGAACAACAACAGAAAGCATATGTTCCAGGGTTTCAGGTCTGAAACCTTATCAAATCAGTGTCTCTGGATAGCTAGCCATAGAGATCTTGCCAGTTTTCCTTGAGCTCTTGGGAAAGAAGTAGACAGACCTTTTTATTTGCTCACTCCTAGTTCTGCATCTCACATGGAACCAACTGTGAGACGACAAATCCCACGCCTGTTTGGAATTAACCCTACCCAACGCATAGCAAGTGAATTCTCCTATGAACTGGATGTCGGTCAACTTGCCTTAAAGAGAAACTTTCTCTCTAAAGAAAACTTTTAATTAAATTCAACTTGACACTTTTATACCTTTTGTGATCTTCAAGCTCTTTTCTTATAAGTGATAAGATCCCGAGTTTTAAATGGAAGCTGATTAGTTATAAAAAAAATCTTCTTTTTAAACATCTTAACTATGTTTACAGATGTTCTTACGACACCCAGGAGACATGAAATGCAGAATCACTAGTTCGCTGGAAGATGAAGACTGAGAATTAAAATGTTTTTCAAACAAACTTCCAAGTAAGCTCAATCCAGAAATCAAACTTCCTATGTGATAACAATAGTCCAACACAATTAACAAAAGCTTATGAAATAGATACTGTTGTTATTCCTATTTAAAGATGAAGAAATGGAAGCTTGGTGCACTTAAGTAACTTGCCTCAGATCCCACAGCCGATAAGTGGAGGGCAGGGAGTAAAGGCAACCTGAATACAGAACCCACATGTGATAACCAGGATAACTTCCCAGTTTCAACTATCTCTTTTCCTTAGCTAGCGTGTGTATCCTTGGCTGTTTTGGTACCAACTCTGATTCCATCTACCTATGTGTGCTCTTACCTTTCAAGCACCTAACCCCTTCTCTAAAAAGAAAATGTAGCTGGCTTAGCTTGGACTCGTGTGCATATCTAAGTTGTGGGAATATGTTCGGAAAGCCCTTCAAAGGCACTCACTATATCTCGATGACTTCTTTGCAATCAAGACTGGAATAACAATCAGAGGCAATAATATTAGGGAGAGGAGAAGTGGGAGGATTACCACGTTGATTACCTACTATGTGCCAAGCACTATGCTAAATGTTTTAAATATATTACCTCATTTATCTTTATAACAGCACACGGACTAAATGAGAACAAAAGCTATCAGCGTCAATCAAAACAATTGCCAGCATTGAAGAACAATGATAAGGCAAGGCATTAGAAGACTCTAATAGCCTAAGAGGAGTGAAGGTAAGAAAAATGGTACAAAGGAAGAGCATTAAAAAGTGAATTTACCTTTTTCTTAATTTATATTTTGAATAGGTATTGTATATAATGGTACAAAATTTAAAAGGTATGTAAGGGGGGATTTTCTGTTTGTTTATTTGTTCTATATAGTCAAAAATAGTTTATTGATTAGGATCATAAACTCTTTTTCATAAGAGATTTGTAAGGGACATTTATCATTTGTGTCTGCCCCCAATCCTTCTGTTTAGTTTTTCTGTATTGTGAGTTCTCTTTTCCATAGACAGAAACTAACAAAGATGACACATTTCCCAAGACCCTCTGCTGCTAGCATATAGACATTTGACTATCTTCTAACCCGAAACCTAAGCAAGACTTGAGGTTTGAGCGAAGGTTGCAGATGCACTCTTCTCCAAGTAAGTGTGGACATGGGGGCATATGGTTTGCTGCAGGAACTGTAATGGGGGCCCTGGTGGTCAGTCCTGGCTTCATAGACATTGAGCATTGCCTGGCAGCCACAGCAGGCTTTAGCTAGACCACCTTTATAATGTGTTTGGACATCTGTGGTGTGCTTGGACATTTCCCGGACATTCTAATTAATATGATGCAATAAATTTCTACTGAAACTAACTACAGTGGATTCTTCCTTTAAAAGAGACCCCAAGGGACTGGGAATTGACTGTGATTGACTAGGTGATCTGGTTGAATTTGAAAGTAGTAAGGATGAGATACAGGTAAAACATTGGCACCCAACAGTGAAAAGGTCACTAAAAGTATTGTAATAGAAGGTTGGATGATACTATTCCTGTCTCAGGTTAGATGGATGCATCAATAGATTATATCTCAGGATGCAAAAATTAGAGTGAGACCAAACTCCTCCTCCCTAACCTCCTCCCTTCCAGGCAGGATTTATAATGGGGATGAAGGAGAACCTGGTCCACATCTCCTGGGGCTCTCAGTGAAATCAAGGACATAAAAGGGGGCCAGAGAGAGGATTTGGAGAAGATGGTTGAGAAAATTTTTTTAAAAGAGGCTTTTGCTCTGCATTAAATCCTCTCCCCTTTGTACATTGGGCATGGGTGCTACCTCCCAACCCCAAGCCTAGCGTGATGGCTTCCAGTAGACCCCTGGGAAAGCTTTGAGATGTGTCTCTTGCAGTTGGAAAACACAGAAGAAGACTAGGGCCCAAGTAATGACCAAGAAAGCTCAGTCAGGTTGTGGAATGGGGTCCAACTCCACCAACAAAATGCAGAATGGTACGGAAGGCTGGCTAAGTGCTTTGGAGATAGAGAAACCAGGAGCATTGTTACACTGCAACCATCAGGGTCTCTGAGTTTGTTGGGCAAGGAATGAGGAGATTATCCATGACTGCACTGGGTTACTGGAGAGATCCCTAGGTCTTATCCAATAGTTCCTCTTAGATGGACCTCAGCAGAGAGAAGCTGGGCATGTACAGCTGGGTATCCAGGGTCTGAGGAATAGAGAGACATCCACTTGAGTCACGGGAACTGCAGGAGGGGCGGCCTGCAGGGAACCTCCCAAATTCCTATGCAAGAGCCCGGAAAGAAAGAATCAGCTTGAGCCATCCTCTAGGCCCCAGCTTTAATCATCTACAGGGCCCAGAGGACATGGTGACACCAGATAAAGTAACAACTCACTTGCCGCTTTTCCTTTCATCTCTACCCTACCTTCCAACCCGGGGAAGAAAGAAAATAACCTTTACTGGGCAGAGGTAAAGGTAAGTGGGGAGAGAAAGGGAAGCCATAGAAGCTTCCAGAAGTTTCCTCCAGGTATAGAGAAAGACCATTTTTTCTTGCTCCAAACCCTGAATGAGGTTTAAAGAGTTGATAGGAGATATATATAAAATTGCATATAGTAGCCCCTGCCGACTGGCAAAACACCAAGACTGAAATGCCTATTAAAAGCAAGGCTCTGGTAGACTGAGGAGGGAGGGATGTAAAGTCTATGAGGTATAAGTAAAATTTAAAGGAAAAAACCCACAGTCTTAGGGATTTAAATTCTCATTTCAAAGCATGGTCAGTGAATGAGGAAATTTCTGTGACTTCCCTAACATAGTCTTTTACGTTAGGCAGGCAGAGGGCTAATAAAGCTGAAAATCAGAGGCAAAGACAATCCTGAAGATTGATGAATTACAAAATAGATTGAATTCACAGTCTCATCAGGTTTTTCAGGGCATTTGTCATGTGGGGCCTCTGGTCCCGTTCCCCACATAAGAACACAGGACATGGTGAGGCCAAAAAGGAACACCCATGGAGCCATAGGTAGGGGAGTCATACCACTATATTCTCTCTGGTGGCCAGGGCGAGACACACGCAGTAGTAGCCACACGATCCCAGTCCGCCATTCACTTCTCTGCCTGCCAACCAACCAACCAATCAACGCAGCCCCGCTGTTACGTCAGTAGCCAATTGGTTAACCGATTACAGCTGATGGCCAACCAATCACAGTTGATGGTCATTCACTACCTGAGCCAGCACCTCCCCATGCAAGGCTGGGAGCCTGGAAACTGCTCTCTGGGACTCTGTCCCCACAACATTTATTAGGGAAAAAGTGGTTCTTCCCATGACACTGAAATGAAGATATTTTGGAAGTGTCATAATTCCAAGCAAGAATCTGAAAACCCAGAACTCACAGGGCTTCCTGGGCTAACAGAAGCAGCCCTTCCCCCACTCTGATGAGTGGCCCTGTCTTATTCAAAGACACTAGCTTTACTCAGAGGTCACCTTGCAAGGGGATGTCCTCACCGCACAACCCCTACCTTCACTCACTGACTCCAGACCAACAGTTAGAGTCAGATTCTAGTATGCCCTGAAATCAAAATCAAATCTGGGAAGAGCAGGCTTATATACCAAAAGCATCGCAAGATTATGGGAAAGAATTCTGAGAGTGTTAGGAAGAGAAGAATATAATTTTAGATTGGACCAAATTCATCTTATAGGTACCCTCACCAAAAAATTTTGGATTCGAAGTGCTCTACTAAACACCTATAAGAGGTTTAAACATCTTGCTTGGTTGTCTGAAACTGAGTTTCAACAATGGCCTGTGCACGTGAACTTCAGATGCCACACGTTCCTTGATGGGATGTAAACAAAAGAATCCAAAGACAAAGAAGACAGGAATAGCAGAGTGGATTCATCATAGCTGACCTACTCACCCAGCTTCAGGAAAAAACCCCCTGGGAAGAGGAGTATCAGCATTCTTGCCATGTACGGGCTCTGTGTAGGCTGGGCATGACAGAGGAGGCGCTTCCAAGGAGAAAGGTTTCCTGAAGGGGCAAGCTGGTCCTAATTCCTTAAATAAACAAAGGCTTAGGTGTGATTATCAGAAGGGTTTGACTTTAGGGATATCTGAGGGTGCCTAATGGTCTTAAGGGCTAAGACACGTGGGCACTAAAGCGTTGCTTAATTTGTATGATGACAATGAACTCTAAGTGTGAGGAGCAGAAGACTGACTGCATCACAGTGAGGACAGCTGCAGCCCTTCCCGGTTCCCAGACCCGAATCCTTTGAATAAAAGGGAGGCCAGATGCTCTTGATGAACAGCCCTGCAAGGCCACCACCACACATCAGTGTGTACTGATATTGTCCTCCTTTCCTTTAAGAAAGGCATGTAGAGCCATTTACCAGGGCAACTGGGCCCTGGAAAAAGGGGTTTATACAGGGCTTGCAGGATTATTATTACCTCCTAGCTAATGCTAATTCCTGGAGGCTCCAAATGCCCTCTGTAATTCTCTGGAAGGCATATGAAGTTCATGGAAAATAGGTGACAGTGGGACTCACTCACAGTTGGACCATTCACAGTGATCCTCAGGGATCTTTGAATCATTCTATAGTCATTTCTTTAGTTCTTGAGTGTTTAGTTGTAGTTGCAGTTCTGGCAGAATAGTCATACTGTCTCCTTGGTCTGTGATGTGAGTGTTATTATCATAAGAAGGGTTAAGTGGAAGCCTCTGGAACTGTCCTTCCAGGCTGAAAAATAATTGCTTTGTATTTATGAATTCACTTGTGTTCATAGCAATCCTATGGAACTGTTTTCATCCCCATTAGGGATAAGGAAACTGAGGCACAGAGCCGTTAATCAATTTGCCCAAGTTGATATAGCTAGTAGAATGCATTCAAACCCAAGCAGATTCTAGCGTCCATATATCAAGTGAAGACTCCTAGTCAGCTGAGATGCTTGCTGCCGGCAAAGGAAACGGGAATGGGTGGTGGAGGAAGAATGTAGTAAACACCAGTGGCGCCTTTGAAAATACTGTAGAAACAGGGTTATGGTGGCTATTCAGAGCGGGAAGGACTATGTGAAGTGGTTAAGTCCTAGGGGAAGAAAGATCATTTTCTTTCTACCTTGTAGGTTCTTGGCTGAAACCCTCCTATAATAAAAAGACAGATTAACAGGAGGAAAAACAATTAATTACATGTGGGAGCCCCACAAAAGTGAGACTCCAAAGGCAGCCAGGCAGTTGGGGACTTTGTACCATCCTGAACTAAGGAGAGGGTTAGAGACAGGGACTTCAAAGCCGGGGAGGCAATTCAGAGGATGGTGAGAAGAGAAGATGTAAGTAAAGTTGGCCCTGCCTGCAGGTAAGTCTCTCAGATGAAAAAGTGATCTCTGCTATTAGCTCTCTTCCTAGTAGTGTGGGCCCCTTTCTAATGTAAAATTACCTTACAGAAGGATAACATCTCTGTTTTCATAGCTTCTTCCTCTCTGCAGTTTCTCAAAATAAATGTCATGCCTCAATAATTCCCCAAATACCCCCATCAAGTCAGTCAAGCTGTGGCCGTTTTCTAAAGAAGGTAAGATAGTTAATGTCTGTGGAAGACCAAAGGGTCCTCACCACCTCAGCCTTCATTATCCATGTCCCTGTGGTTGTCAAGTTACATAAGGAAGCAAAGGTCATCTTAAAATGAAAAATATTCACTAATAGCAAATTAGTCCCTATTCAAACAAACATTTCTCCTCTTAACGCTAGTATATGTCCTCTTTCATCTCATCTTGCCAGACTGGGCTCTTGCTAATTGTGTGAGCCCACAGTGCAAATGCAATTAAGACAATTGCACAGGTGCTTGAAGGGAAAATTATTGGTCTATCAGAGGCTTAGGAGAGGCTCCTGGGAAAAGTGATGAAGCCCTTAAATCATTTTTCAGAATTGATTCTTGTTTTGATACTGTTGGGAAATTTGAGTATGAAAGATTATGTATCCTACTATCGTACCATTTTTGGAGAAACACCCAAAAAAGCCAGCAAAATATATCATTTTTTCATTCTAAGAAAATTACCTATGTGCAAAATAACCTAAATAACCTAACCTTAAATATAAGAAAAAATAACATTGTCTCATAATTTTATTTTATTTTTACTATTTTACTATACATTTGGGTTTGTTGTGAGTCATGCCTGGGTTTAAATCCTAGCTATGCCAATTACTAACTGTGTAATCTGGGGCAAGCTATTTAGCTTTTCTGTGACTCAGTTTACACATCTGGAACATGAAGATGCTGGTGATAATAGTTGTACTCATGTCGCCTACTAAACCATTTGACCCTAACAACAGTCCTATGAGGCCAGTGTTGAGGCAGGTGCTTTGGACAGAGTGGCTTGTGGTTGGGATAAGATGACCAGATGTCCCTTTTTTAAATTAAATTTATTGGGGTGACAGTGGTTAGTAAAATTATATAGGTTTCAAGCGTACAATTCTATAATACATCATCTATATATTGTATTGTGTATTCACCACCCAAAGTGAATTCTCCTGCCATCACCATGTATTTGACCCACTTTACCTTCTTCTACCTCCCTGCATCCCCCCTTACCCTCTGGTAAGCACCAAATTGTTGTCTGTGTCTATGTTTGCTTGTTTGTTTGTCTTGTTCATTTGTTGCTTTCAGTTTTATATCCCACATATGAGTAAAGTCATACGGCTCTCGATTTTTTCTGTCTGACTTATTTCGCTTATCACAATACTCTCTAGATTCATCCATGTTGTCACAAATGGCAGCATTTCATCTTTTCTTACAGCAGAGTAGTATTCCTCTGTGTACCACATCTTCTTTATTCAATCAACTATCAAAGGACATTTCAGTTGTTTCCATGTCTTGGCTGCCGTGAATAATGCTGCAATGAACATCGGGGTACATATTTCTTAATGGATAAATGTTTTCAGATTTTCTGGGTAGATCCCCAAAAGAGGGATTGCTGAATCATATGGTAATTCTTTTCTTAATTTTTTGAGGAACCTTCATACTGTTTTCCACAGTGGCTTACCAGTTGACATTCCTGCTAGCAGTGCACAAAACAAGTAATAGCAAGTGTTGCAATAACAACAAGGCTGTAGAGAAAAAGGAACCCAGATGTCCCTTTTGTGCCTCTGAAATGCTGGGCCTCGGCTGCATAAACCAGAGTGGACAAGTAATTAAGGTCAGGTGTATCTGCAAGTTTAGGGTAACTTTCTCATCTGAGTCTTAACTGGTTTTCAAAGAGTCCATGTTACATGAATCCACCTCAAACAAAGACCAAATGACGTACTGCACCTCAAAAAAATAGGAATATATATAGTAGTACCCCCTTATCCACAGGAGATACCTTCTAAGACCTCCACTGGATGCCTGAAACCACGGATAATAGCAAACTCTATATATGCTATGCTTTTTCTTTTCTATACATAACATACCTATGATAAAGTTTAATTGATAAAATAGGCAGAGTAGGGTTACAACAATAACCAGTAATAGAATAGAACAATTATAACAATATACTGTAATAAAAGCTATAGTGATGTGGTCTCTCTCTCTTTCAAAATATCTTATTGTCTTGTATGTACAGCGTGGATATGCTGTTCAAGGGGCTGATTCACATCCGGGGCAGGATGGAGTGGTGCGCCATGAGATTTCATCGTACTACCCAGAATGGCGGTGATTTAAAACTTTTGAATTGTTTATTTCTGGAATTCTCCATTAAATATATTTTAACTGTGGTTGACTGCAGGTAAATAAAACGGAAGATAAGAGACTACTAGAAGTAACTTTATGAAGGTCAATAGAAAGTGGTAGACTCAAGGCTGGGGTTAACTAATTCTAAAGCCCAATTTGATGCTTTTTTTCAGTCAATTCTCTTTGCACAGCCCTATGGATTGGAGGATGAGTAGTGGGAAGCAGAGGCTTAGACTGGGAGAAATGCAACAGCCTTCAGAAAATAAGGGGCCAGATCGATAGCCAACCTATGAAAATCACGAGTCTTAATTTCCCCCACTTTCTGCAACTAACCCTTTCATTCCTTAGCTCTCTTCTGCCTCCACCCCACCTCTTATGTTCCTCCAGGGTGCACTAAAGAAGGGTTTTGAACAGTACCCTTAAGAACTTAAGAAAAAAGAAATAATCTAAATCAAAAAGACAAATAAATCAATGCGGAACCATCTTCCAGCTGTTCTTGAACTGAGGCACACAAAGCAAGGCCCAGGAGGGTTAGAGTTCACTTTCAAGAACAGTGCAGACAGAGTTCATTCTCAATAAGCCAATGGCGGGAGACAGAATGCAGAGGGCCTGAGGGAAGAAGGGTCATTGCTTGATGATCAATGACATAAACAGAAGCAGCAAACGTGTGTGCAAACATGGGAGATTCAGGTGCTGCTTACGCTGAGGAAGGATCACGGCCACTTCAGAGCTTGGAATTCTGAGCAGGAAACCTGACTGTCCCACTACAAGCAGGTCACGGCATCTCTGCTTCTTTAAACGTGAAGTAGAGAATAACTAAAATCTTTAGAGGCCAAGCTGGGAAGAGAAAATAAAATGAACTGTTAGATCCAAGCAGTATTGCCTTGAGAAATAATCATTATGGAAGAAGAGGAGTATGTATTATTCTATAGTTGGTGCTGGCTGCACTCTGAAGACTAAAATCAATTCATGCCACTGTGGAAGTGTTTTGATTTAGCTTTGATTGAAACTAAAAGAGACTATAGGTAACATGCTACATGGTATTTACTGGTAAGGCTTGAAAGAGGATAATCTCATTGACAAAAGTACATGGAAAAATCAAAATGCTGGGCTTATATTACTCTCTTCAGCCAGGTGATAAAAGGGGATTAGAGAATATTTACACCCCAGAATCCTCAGAAAAAAAAAACAAGGAACAATCAGTATGACCCAGTCAAATATTTAAATTAAAAATTCTTATTATCTCCCATAATCCTGATCATTATAGTTTCCATATTTAAAGGTTAAAAAAAAAGACTCTCCAATATAGTTAAAAACGTATTACACATGTGTTTAAATTCTCTAAAATATAACACTTAGCTTTGAGTCTATAATGTCTACAAAGTTTGTAAAACATGTTTGTTATATGTATTAGATTATAAATTACGTATATTAGGATGTTACTTATAGGAAATTAGAGTTTCTCAATGGGTCACACCATAAATAGCTGGCCGAATATTTTAAACATGGATTGTTATAAGTATAATGGGTAGCCTACAAATAGTAGGTATGAAATTATTACATTTACTGAGTACTTACTATGTGTCAGTCAGAGTTCCAAACACTTCACATGGATTTACATGGATTCTATCATCTAATCTTCACAAAAACCCTTTAAAGTAAGTACTATTTTCTCCATTTTCTAGTTCAGGAACTGAGGCACAGAAAGATTTAAGTAACGTGTCCAAGATCAAACAGTTTAGAAATGGCAGAGCTAACATTAATCTTGTCAGGCCTCAAAGCTCACATCTTAACCTCTTTCACTATGCTGCTTCATGAAACAGAAAATGATAAAATTCCACACTGCTATAATTATTCTTATCACTGCCCTGTTCATTTCTCCAGAGAACTTATCACAGTTTGTAATGCTGCATATTTTCCTTCTTTCTTGTCTCTTTAACTAAATAGCAAGGACCCTGAGGACAGAACTCATGTCCATTTCTTCCACCAGGGCCTAGTGCCTGGTACAATGCATTTGATAAATATTTGTCAAATGAATTCATGGGTAAATAATTTGCCTACAGGGGAACTCAAGATGGCATGATTTCTGTGCAGTGAAAGTGGTTCTCTTCCTATTAAAAGTCAAAACAAAGAAACGCTATCACTTTTATATCTCATAGATGTATACAGACAGCATGGTGTAGTGGAACGGAGAAAGGCATTGGGAGCCAGTCTTGGAGATGAATGCTGTCTCTTTAATTTACTAGCTTAGAAATCACTTAATTTCCCTGAACGTCAATCCTAGAATATGTTTATCTACAGAGTAGGTTCATTGCAACTTATTAAGGTAACGCCATATGCCATGCAATACCTATTAGGTAAGCAGGTAATATCTAATAGATAATACCTATTAAGGTAATGCCTAACCATGCCTGGCACATAGCTACATGTTCCATAGATGCTTGTTTCCTTTTCTCATCTGTAATTCGAGTCCTGCACTCTGTCTATCTCCAAGTGAGCAGAAATTGACGAGTTTCAGTTATTCTGCTGCCTGGATTTGAGGCAACAAAGGTAATTACCACTCCTTCCTTTTATTAGCACTGTTATCAGTTGCTTCCTTCATTTTCGTGCTGCCCTTCCCCCTCTGAGGATCTCTAAGGACTTCACAGACTCCAGGGAGGAAACAGAAACTAATTTTACCAAGATGGAAGCTGGGACACAATGCAAGATCAATGATTTTTCCAGAAAAATTAGAATAGAAATTCCCTTTTTCTTCCTTTCCCACAGCCCATCCCACTATTTGAATTGCTCTCCTGGAAACCAGATGAAAGCAGCCAGCAATCAGAGACCACTGCGTGGACAAAGAATGCTTAGCAGAGGCTGGCTGGGGGCAGATTTTCAGTCGCCACATCTTCTGAAACCTTCACAAACTGCCTCTCCTGAATAATGGCAGTTTCAGTGCAAGAGTTATTTCATTCTCAAACAATTGCCAAGCACCAGATGTACCCAGCCTGTGGCTTTAGATAGGAGTAAGTGACGTGCTTCCCATGATTTATGTCTATCCCTTTGAGAAAGCACTCACTGCTAGATGATGTTAACCCCTTGTATCATCTTCTATTTTTAGCTTCCGAGTGATGATGAATAAGGTTATAATCTGACAGGGAGCTTAAAGACCTATTAGAGTTAAATTAAATTATGGTGCCTTGGACGTCACAGAGCCAGAATGCATTATCTCTGCCCAGTTTTAATTCACATTAATTCCAACCTAAATTTTAAAAAAGGACTCATTATATCAATATATCATAAAGTTGAATACAACTCTAAGATTAACTAAGGTTGCCTCCAATTTTAATCAAGCCCCCTCTACCTGGACAGCTCATTCTAAAAGCTGGAGACAGAAATAATTTCACTTGGATATGATCGTTATGCTGTGAGCTCAGGCACCGCTGGCAGAAACAATACTCTCAGTCATTCAAATATACGTGGAGCACCTACTCCATGACAGGCACTGCCTTGAACAAAAGCAAGACACAATTCTTACCCTTGTGGAGTTAGTTTACTGAGGAGATACCTGTTAAACAAGTAATTGTATAAATAAATGGGCAGGCTTGAGTGCTGAAATGTTATTAGTTCTCTGATTCTGTCTCTTTATCCATCTGTCTCTTAGCTCTGCTACCTTCTATTTGGCTTCCTCTTCCAGCATCGTCTACGTGACTAAGAGGGCCACTTGCAGGTCCTGACTACTATGGTGCTAGTGAATGAGGAATAATTGTCCCTAGAGCTTCAGCAAAGTCCCAGAGAGGATGTTGATTGCCCTGGTTCAGATCACAGGTTCCTTCCTGTACTGGCATGGAGACCTGGGGAAGGTGCACTCTGATTGGCCAACCCAGGTCACATGCACACTCTCAGGGTGGGGTTAGTCTTTCAGGTACCATATGGCTAAGCATGATTTCTATGGGGCAGGTGAGAGTAATTTCCTAAATGAAAGGATGATGGGTCAATGAATGTCCACCGAAGTGTCAGAGGGTTAATGTTTAAAGTTGGTCAAGTAAAAGAAGAGAAGAAGTATAATAATACAAGTTATGCTTTATCTATGTTCCTCTGACTCCTTTAAGGATCAGGGATTGAGGCATGCCAGCATGGTAGAAAGAGAGAGGTCTTCACAACCAGACAGACATGGGCTCAATTCCTGCCTCCATCAGTTCTTAGTGGCCATGTGTCCTTGGGCAAGTCATCTAACCCTCACTAAGACCGTTTCTTCACTTGTAGTATGGGGATAATAATTCCATCCCCAGGACTGTTGAGGAAATGAAATGAAATAATATAAACAAAGAAGTATAGTGCTGGGAAAATTAGAGGGGTTTGATGGATGGTGAGTATTTGGAAATCTCCCTGAAGTACCATGTTGTGTAACAAACATTGTTGAGAGGCTCCTAAGTTTCTGGGTGGTGGGGAGGGAGTGGTATTTGCAGACAAGAGGAAGGAAAAAATATATAAATAAGTAAACAAGCATAGATTTATATTCTGGAAAGTGATCTGATGATAATAAACAAGAAAACCAAAAAAAAACAAACACATCTGATAAGAGTAATAAGGATGGAGGTCTCCTTTACAGAGAATAGACCAAGAAGGCCACACTAAGAACATAACATGTGAACTGAGTTCTGAAGGATAAGAAGAGATTTCCATGCAAAGACTACAGATGAGGGTTCTAGACAGAGGGAACAGCAAGTGCAAAGGCCCTGAGACAGGAAAAGGATGAGTGTGTTCAAGGAACAGAAGGAAAGCCAGTGGTTTATATGGTAAGATTATAGAGGTAGGTAGGAAACACCTCAAGAAGGCCATCCAAGTCAGAGTAAGAAGTTCAAGTTCCACAACTGAATGACAGATCTTGTTAAAATCGAACTGAAGTTGTTGGGTGGAGAATACTTATATCTTTTGAATATGAAAACAAGTTCTCCTCTTTCAAAAAATCATCTTAAAGGGTATAAAAATGTTAACACTCCTGTTGTGGGTTGAATTGTGTGGTCCCTCTCCCCGCAATAAGATATGTTGAAATCCTAGTTCCCAATACCTAAGAATGGGACCTAATTTGGAAATATGGTATTTCCAGAGGTGATCAGATTACAATGAGGCCAGTAGGGCCTTAATCCAATATAACTGGTGTCCTTATAAAAAGGAAAAATTTGGACACAGATAGACATTCACAGAGGGAGACCTTGTACAGACACAGGGAAAATGCCATGTGAAGACGGAGGATTGGAGTGGTACTTCTATAGGCCAAGGAATGCATGAGCTACAAGAAGCTAGGAGAGAGTCATGGAATGGTTCCTTCCCCAGCAACTACAGAGGGAACACGGCCCTGCTGACACCTTGATTTTGGACTTCTGGCCTCCAGAACTAAGACAATAAATTTCTGTCATTTTAAGCCACTCAGTTTTTGCTGCTTTGTTATGTCAGTCCTAAGAAACTAATACATCCCCTACATGTAAGAAGCCCAAAATGTATTTGCTTTGTCACTTTGGAACTCAATAAATTTAACTCTACTCATTATGCTGTAGAATGAAAAAAGAGAAAAAACAACAGATAGCACTCTCCTCAGTTTTGCCTAGCAGGGAATTAAAAAGAATCCCCGAAGACCTCACTTTAATTAGGTTAAAATTAATCTACATTTTGTATTTATAGTGATATTAAATTACTCGAATACATTTTTATAATAATGTATTCCAAAGAGTGGAAATTGGATTATATTAATTTGAGTGCTCTATTTTTATTTAATAAAAGAAAGTTATGCATTTTCTCCTGCTTATTTATAACCCTGGATGAGCCTCATTATATAATAAAATTGTCTATTAATTAAAAAGTACTCTGTAAAAACTATAAAATTCTTAACTGAAAGAGTAGGATGGTGTGATGGTTAATTTTATGTGTCAACTTGACTGGAATAAAGGATGCCCAGATAGATGGTAAAACATATTTCTGGGTGTATGGGGGTGCTTTTGGAACACATTAGCATTTGAATTGGTAAATTGAATAAAGCAGATAACGTTTGCTAATGCAGGTGGGCAACATACAGTCCATTAAGGGCATGAATAGACCCAAAAGGCAGAAGAAGGGCAAATTTGCTCTTTGCTTGAGCTGGCATGTCCATCTTCTCTTGCCCTCACCCCGTGGTTCTTGGGTCTTTGGACACAGATTGAATTACACCACCAGTTTTCCTGGTTCTCCAGCTTGCAGATGACAGATTGTGGGATTTCTCGGCCTCTATAACAACTTGAGCCAATACCTATAATAAATCCCTTTTATCTATCTATCTATCTATCTATCTATCTATCTATCTATCTATCTATCTATCCTATTTGTTCTGTTTTTTTTTTGGGGGGGGGAACTTGACTAATATAGACAGAGAGGTGAAATATCTAGAATCCATCTGGAGGTGGCGGAGAAATTATCATTGACTGATTTGACTAGAGAAGAAAAAAGAAAAGAAGCTAATACTCTGGGGAGGCATTAGTCAGTCTAACCAAGAAAACAGAAGCTATTAACTATTTCAACAGAGAGAATTTAATACAGGGAATTGGTTACACTTAATGGAAGCCCTAAACACCAAACAGGACAATGAGACAAACCTGAGATTAACAACTAAAGGAACCACTACTGCCTTAGGCCAGAGCAGGTGGCATTTTGGTCCAGATAATCCTTTGTTGTGGGGGGCTGTCCTGTGAATCATAGGATGTTTAGCCTTATCTCTGGCCTCTATCCACTAGATGTCAGTAGCAACCTCCCCCCAAGTTGTGAAACACAAAAGTGTTTTTAGACATTGCTATGTAAACGTCCCTTGAGGTTATTTTTTTTTTTGCAGGGGGGTTGGGGGGGAGGAGCGGTGGTAGACAGAAACATCCCGGCTTGAGAACCACTGAGCTAGAAGGACAAAATGAGGAGGTGGTGTTAATTGAACCAGGGTCACCCAGGAAAAGCTGGAATCATGAAGCAGAGAGGTCTGTCCAGTGAGAGTTAGAGACATGAGGAAGAGACCTCAGGCAGAACGAAACAGGAGGAAATATGCTGGCTTCTCCCCTGCCCCCTCAACCTCCTTCAGCCTGGTGTTGGCCTGCTGACGTACAGAGAACAGCAAGGGAAAAGCAAGGGATGGTTCTGAGGGTGTAGGTGCGGGATCAGCTCAGGGTTCCCTGGAAACTTTGGTTGTGCATGAGAACAAAAATGTTAATCTGAGGTCCAGCTTTGAAGCTGGTTCTCATTCAACATGCCGTATATCACCAGATAAATGCTACAAACTGTACAGAGGCAATTTACTGTGAAACCAATGATACGCCTCACTAACATGGGCCTCTTCTGAGACCCTGGAGAGCCTTAGTAATGTCTTCAACATAGTCTCAAGTTTTAGTAAAATTTGCATCCCACTTCCCCCCATGTTGGGTGAAATTGGAGTGGGTGTGGGCATTTTGGAGATCTGGTTAGAGGAAGGTTGAGGTTGGGATCAGTGCTGCCTTTGAACCCGGGCAACAGACGCTCCTGCCCTTGGCCCCACACTTAAGGGGGCCTCACTCTGCCTCTCCTCCTGCTCCACCCATCCCCTCAAGATAAGTCCACAAGGTCAAGGGGATATACTCAACTGGAATTTATGGCCCCTCTGCTTCCTGTTCCTACTTGGAGTACCGAGGACCACAGAATTCCCTACCCTAATGGCTCTGGACTTGCTTCCAGGATCTACATTGTCCCCTTCCTGAGTCTCTCGCCTTCCAAGAGTGGATCACGCTATGGAGTGCACACCCCTAGGCCCAAGAGGTGGCCAAGGCCTGGCTGGTTGCTGGAGGTTATGGATAAAGCTAGAGTGTCCACGTATGGTGGTGAGTGCCCCTCATTGTGTGGAACGGAGCTAGGGATCAGGAGAGAAGGAAGTCATAAAGAAACAATAAAATCAATAGAAATCATTCTGACATTGAGAAGTAAATTGTAAGTCAAAAACCTTTCATTTCAAATTATACCTAAATTAGTAATTCATAAAGAGAAAAAGATAAGTTTTGAATAGAAGTAAAGAATAAGCTTTTATATCATTTTATAATCTAGTTTTTCTTGATCTAACACAAAATACTGACAACATAATCCAGCAGTACAATGGGGTTACCAAGGACAAACTGCTTAATGGGGTCATCAACTCAAAAAGTTTTTAAGATTAGTCCCTGTGCAAGAAAACTTGAAATGTGCATGAAATCTTACAGCTCATATATGAAAAAAATTTGATGTTTCCCAAACTTGACAGCAATTTTTAAAATGTTCATGACTTACCAATGACCAGTTCTGAGTCTGAAAAGCCTTTTTAATCTATCAACAATAAATTTATTTTTTAAATTTATATTTATTTATTTTATATATTTATTTAAAATAAAAAAGAATGATTCAATCATGCTCAAAGAAAGACTGAATTATTTTTCTATAGCACATAACATTATAAAATCATTGCCTTATGCAGAAGTATATAGAGATATTTTGTCCAAAAAATATAGAGATAAAGGTACTAAAGAGATTTGTCAAGTAGTCAAACAATAAAGATATTACTTTTCTAGATTTTTGTTGTATTTGTCAGCTTTTTACATTTTGTAATTTCTATAATTTCTTTTCCCATTTTAAATAAATATCCTACTTCATATTTAATTTTATGTTCATTATTTTGCATTCTCTTTCCAAAGGAAGAACACCTCTCCCCAAATTGTATAAGCTTTAGTTTACTTAAAACCTGGATTTTCCTGGAGTTCCAGTCAAGGTGGCAGAGTAGGCAAACACTGCGCTTACTTTCTCTCATAACCACATCAAAATTACAAATAAACTACAAAACAACCATCATTGAGAATTGCCTGAATCTTGCTGAACCAAAGCCTTACAACTAAGAACATATAGATGCCACCTCAAGACTGGTAGGACGGGCAGAGACTCAGAACAGGCTGGTCCCACACCCATGTGTGACCACTAAAAATCAGGAGAAATATCTCAGCTGTGGAGGGTACCCCCCACCAAAAAAAAGAAGCAAGTGGTACCACAGCCATACCAGGCTCCCAGCCAAGGGTTCCAGTGCCAGGGAGAGGAGTCCCCATAATTTCTGGCTGTGAAAACCAGCAGATCTGTGGCTGAGTGGGACGGAGGGCAGCTACACTCCAAGGCGCTCCTATTAGAGAGCCCGTGCACAGACTTACTCACTAACAGCCTCACTGGCTCTGATCTTATATTTATATCCAAAGAAATATATACACATTTTAAGATAGGAAAACTGTTAAGATTGTAATACTCAATATATACTGAGAACAAAAGATGAATAGAAGTCACGTTTGACTTCTGCAATGACAAGAGGTGCTCAAAGTGGTTACCATCAGCATCCAGCACTCCTGATTATGGTGAATTACTATTTGAGCAATGTTGACCAAAGTGTCCACTTGTATACATTTTTTGGCACCCCGGTATATATATAATGGAATGTTACTCCTGCATAAAAAGGAATGAAATCGTGCCATCTGTGGTAACACAGATAAACCTAGAGGGTACTGTGCTGAGTATAGCAAGTCAGACAGTGAAAGACAAATGTCATATGTTTTCACTTATAAGTGGACTCTAAAGAACGAAATAAACAAAGAAACAAAATAGAAACAAACTCATAGATACAGAGAACATTTTGATGGTTGCCAGATGGGATGGTGCTTGGGGATGGGTGAAAAAAGGGAAGGGATTAAGAAGTACAAATTGGTTGTTACAAGGTAGTTATGGGGATGTAGGGTATAGCATAAGGAATGTCAATAATATTGTAATAATTGAGTATGGTTTCAGATGAGTACTAGATTTATTGGGGTGCTAGATGGGAGGGGTGTTGGGGGCAGGGTGGAAAAAGGTGAAGGGATTAAGAAATACAAATTGGTAGTTATAAAATAGTCATGGGGATGCAAAGTAAAGCATAGGGGATATAATCAATAATATGGTAATAATTATGTAAAGTTACTACCAGGGGGGTTCTAGTCAGGGGGATCACTTTGTAAATTATATAAAGGTCCAACCACTATGCTGCACACCTGAAATTAATATAAAATAATATTGAATGTTAAAAAAAAAAAAAAAGATCAAAATGGCGGCGTGAGGTGAGCCTCTGTAAATCTCCCCTGTAATTTACAACTAATTGAACAATAACTCCACAAAGGACTCCCTGCACAGCAGACAGGCAAGACGAAGAGGTCCACTACTGAATTCACCTAAAGGTGGGGGAATCGCACGAGTGGGGGAGAAGGGAAGGGAGAGAGACGGAGCTGCGCAAGCACAAAACGCAGACCTAGCTCAGTGTCCGAGCTCGCTGCTTCCCGAAACTACCGCAGCTGCGGGAGAGGGAAGAACTCAGACTGCTAGGGCTCCACTTATGGCCCACAGGGCTGAGGGGGCAGCATAAAACATGGCTGAACCCAACGCTCATGGCAGAGACCTCAGAGAAAAGACTGAAGGAAGAAGGCTGAAAACAGTGGTTTAAGCCCTCACTGCTGAGCAGAGAACGGAGCCTTAGGCACTGAGACTAGCCGCCCCCTCCTACCCTCCCAGAGCTCGCCCCGCCCCCACCTGCCCGGTGCTAGAAACAGAACAGTAGCAGTGTCAGATCAAAAGAACAGAATATTTGCTGTTCTGAGAACTGTGGCCTGCAGACACAGATTCACAGCCCAACTAGTTCCGGCAAAGGGGAGGGAGCTGTGGTGGTGGTCTCCGCCATTGCTCTGGGCCACCTCTCACCACTCACCCAGCCCCTGGCCCCACCTATCTGGGCGGATCCCTCCAGGAGTAAACAGAACTGCTGAAACATAAGGGCTCTGAATCTGGTGCTGGAAGGGCTTTGGAACTTCAAAAGCTCTCCACATACCCATCGAGACACTGCGCCCTGTGACCTAGATGAAGTATCAACACAGGAGAAGCCTGTCTCCTAGGGAATCCCCCCATTGTGTGAGAAGCTGGAATAGTGCAGAGAAAACATAGCACTACCTTGTGAGAGAGAAAAAAAGGCTACAGTCGGAGAGAAAATAAAACATTCTACCAAAAAGTACTGGAAAACAAAAGAAAGACATCTTCCTATCAACTTGTTGCAGAGCCACTTCTGTAGATGTCTAGGAAGAGAAATAGTAAATCAATAATTGCCATGAATAACCAAGGCAACAAGACAGCTCAGAAAGAAAGTGAAAAGTCTCCCGAAAAGGAACTTAAAGATATGGAAATATGTGACTTAAAAGACAGAGAATTCAAGATTGCAGTTCTGAAAAAGCTCAACAAGATACAAGAAAGCACAGATAGGCAGTTAAATGAACTCAGAAATACAATCAAAGAACAGCATGAGCATTTTACGAAAGGGATTGAAATTTTTAAAAAGAACCAAATAGAATTTCTGGAGATTAAGAACTCAATAGAAGAAATAAAGAATGAAATAACCAGCTTAGGTAGTAGAGTTGACCAGATGGAGGAAAGAATCAGTGACATCGAAGATAGAAACCTGGAAATTACACAGATGGAAGAAGAAAGAGACTTGAGACTTAAAAGAAATGAAAGAACTCTACAAGAACTTTCTGACTGAAATAGAAAAAGCAATATAAGAATAATGGGCATACCAGAAGGAGAAGAAAGAGAGAAGGGATCAGAGAGTTTATTCAAACAAATAGACGATGAGAATTTCCCAAACTTGTGGAAAGAACTGGATTATCGAAGCCAAGAGGCAAATAGAACACCTAATTACCTCAACACAACAGGCCTTCTCCAAGGCACATTGTATTGAATCTGTCAAAAATCAACGACAAAGAAAGAATCCTCAAGGCAGCCAGGGAAAGAAGACGGTAACTTATAAAGGAAAGCCCATTAGATTATCATCAGATTTTTCAGCAGAAACTCTACAAACCACGAGGCAGTGGAATCAAATATTCAAACTATTGAAAGAGAGAAATTATGAGCCAAGAATAATATATCCAGCAAAGATATCCTTTAGATATGAAGGAGGAATAAAGACCTTTCCAGACATACAGAAGCTGAGGGAATTTTCTAATACATGACCTGCACTACAAGAAATACTAAAGGAGGCTATTCGACCACCATCAACAGGGACAATTTGTGGCAACCAAAACATAAAAAGGGGGAGAGTAAAGGCCTGAACCGGAATATGGGAATGGAGAAAGTAAGCGTGCTGAAGAAAATGGAATACTCTAAATATCAAACTTTCTTTTACATAAACTTAAGGGTAACCACTCAAAAAAAAAAAAAATCCAGAACTGAAATATATACTGTAATAAAAGAAGAAACAGAGGGAAACATCATAGAATACCACCACACAGAAATAATAGACAACAACAAAAAGGCAAAGAAACAATGGAGACACAGCCTTACCAGAAAACTAAAGATAGAATGACAGGAAATCCTCACATATCAATAATCACCCTAAATGTAAATGGACTGAACTCACCAATAAAAAGGCACAGAGTAGCAGATTGGATCAAAAAACTAAACCCAACCATATGCTGTCTCCAAGAGACACATCTCAGCTACAAGGACAAGCATAGACTCAAAGTGAAAGGGTGGAAATTGACACTCCAAGCAAATGGTACCCAGAGAAAATCAGGTGTAGCCATAATGATATCAGATGAAACAGACTTCAGGGTGAAAAAGATAACAAGAGACAAAGATGGACATTTCATAATGGTAAAGGGACTATACAACAAGAAGACATAACAGTCATCAATATTTATGCCCCCAATCAGGGAGCACTGAAATATACCAAGCAACTACTAACAGAACTAAAGGGAGAAATTGACCAAAACACAATTATACTAGGGGACTTAAATACATCATTGACAGCTATGGATAGATCATCCAAACAGAAAATAAATAACGAAATAGCAGCCCTAAATGACACATTAGATGAAATGGACATAATTGACATTTATAGAGCACTTCATCCTAAAACATCAGACTATACATTCTTTTCTAGTGTACATGGAACATTCTCAAGGATAGACCATATATTGGGACATAAAATCAGCCTCATCAAATTTAAGAAGATTGAAATCATACCAAGCATATTCTCTGATCACAAGGCTTTGAAATTGGATATCAACTGCAAAAGAAAGCAGGAAAAACACAAATACATGGAGATTAAACAACATACTTTTAAAGAACGACTGGGTCAAAGAAGAAATTAGAGGAGAGATCAAAAGATACATAGAAACAAATGACAATGAAAATACATCCTACCAAAATTTTTGGGATGCAGCGAAAGCAGTTTTAAGAGGAAATTTATCTCATTACAGGCCTATCTCAAGAAACAAGAAAAATCCCAAATAAATAACCTCATGTTACACCTTAAAGAACTAGAAAAAGAGCAAGTAAAACCCAAGGTCAGCAGAAGAAAGGAAATAAGAAAAATAAGAGCAGAACTAAATGAAATAGAGAACAAAAAGGCAATAGAAAAAATTAGTGGTTCTAATTCAAAGAGCTGGTCCTTTGAAAAGATTAAGAAAATTGACAAACCCTTGGCTAGACTCACTAACATAAAAAGAGAGAAGACACTAATTACAAAATCAGAAATGAAAAAGGGCAAGTTATCACGGACACCACAGAAATACAAAGGATCATCCAAGAATACTATGAAGGACTATATGCCACCAAATTCAATAACCTAGAAGAAATGGACAAGTTCTTAGAAACATATAGCCTTCCAAAGCTGAACCATGAAGAACTGGAAAATCTAAACAGACCGATCACCAGTAATGAAATTGAATCAGTCATTCAAAACCTTCCCAAAAGCAAAAATCCAGGACCAGATGGCTTCACTAGTGAATTCTATCAAACCTTCAAAGAGGATCTAATACCAATCCTGCTCAAACTCTTCCAAAAAAATTGAAGAAGAGACAGTACTCCCTAACTCATTTGATGAGGCCAACATTACCCTGATACCAGAACCTGGTAAGGACAGCACAAAACAAGAAACCTGCAGACCAATATCTCTGATGAATACAGATGCAAAAATCCTAAATAAAACTCTAGCAAATCGAATACAACAATGCATTAAAAACATTATTCATCACGACCAAGTGGGGTTCATCCCCGGGGCACAAGGATGGTTCAACATCCGCAAATCCATCAATGTGACACATCACATAAACAAAATAAAGGACAAAAATCATATGATTATATCAATTGATGCAGAAAAAGCATTTGACAAGATACAACATCCATTTATGATTAAAACACTTAATAAAATAGGTATAGAAGGAAAATACCTTAACATAATAAAGGCCATATATGACAAGCCCTCAGCTAATCTCATAATTAATGGTGAAAAACTGAAGCCCTTTGCTCTACGTTCAGGAACACGACAGGGCTGTCCCCTATCACCTCTGCTTTTCAACATAGTGTTGGAAGTCCTTGCCAGAGCAATCAGGCAAGAGAAAGAAATAAAAGGCATCAAATTGGGAATGAAGAAGTTAAATTATCACTCTTTGCAGATGACATGATGCTATATATAGAAAACCCTAAATACTCCACCAAAAAGCTATTAGAAACAATCAACGAATACAGTAAAGTTGCTGGCTGCAAAATCAACGTACAAAAGTCCATTGCTTTCCTATATAGTAACAATGAAACCTCAGAAAAAGAAATACAAAAACAATTCCTTTTACAATTGTAGCAAAAAGAATAAAATACCTAGGAATAAACTTAACCAAGGATGTGAAAGACCTATATGCTGAATACTATAAGACATTTTTGAAAGAAATTGAAGAAGACACAAAGAAATGGAAAGACATTCCGTGCTCATGGATTGGAAGAATCAACATAGTTAAAATGGCCATATTACCCAAAGCAATATACAGATTTAACGCAATCCCCATCAAAATCCCAATGGCATTTTTTTAAAGACATAGAACAAAAAATCATCAGATTTGTTTGGAACCACAAAAGACCACGAATAGCCAAAGTTATCTTAAGAAAAAAGAACAATAATGGAGGTATCACACTTCCTGACTTTGGCTTGTACTACAGGGCTACAATAATCAAAACAGCATGGTATTGGCAGAAAAACAGACACATAGACCAATGGAATAGAATTGAGAACCCAGAAATAAAACCACATAAATATGGACAGATAATTTTTGACAAAGAAGCTACAAACATACAATGGAGCAAAGACAGCCTCTTCAATAAATGGTGCTGGGAGAATTGGATAGCCACGTGCAAAAGAATGAAACTGGACTGCTATTTGTCACCATGTACCAAAATTAATTCAAAATGGATCAAAGACTTAAGCATAAGACCTGACACAATAAACTGCATAGAAGAAAACATAGGTACTAAACTTATGGACCTTGGGTTCAAAGAGCATTTTATGAATTTGACTCCAAAGGCAATGGAAGTAAAAGCTAAAATAAACAAATGGGACTATATGAAACTTAAAAGCTTCTGCACAGCAAAAGAAACCATCGACAAAATAAAGAGGCAACCAACTGAATGGGAGAAGATTTTTGCAAACAGTGCCTCTGATAAGGGGCTAATATCCAAAATATACAAGGAACTCATGCAACTCAACAACAAAAAAACAAACAACCCAATTGAAAGACAGTGTGGAGGTTCCTCAAAAAATTACAAATAGAATTGCCATATGACCCAGCAATCCCTCTCCTGGGTATCTACCCAAAAAATCTGAAAACATTTATAGATAAATATACGTGTGCTCCAATGTTCATTGCAGCTTTGTTTACGGTGGTCAAGACATGGAAGCAACCAAAATGTCCTTCAATAGATGAATGGATAAAGAAGTTGTGGTATATATACATAATGGAATACTATTCGGCGGTAAGAAAAGATGATATAGGAACATTTGTGACAACATGGATGGATCTTGAGAGTATAATGCTAAGCAAAATAAGTCAGATAGAAAAAGCAGAGAACCATATGATTTCACTGATATGTGGTATATAAACCAAAAAAACAGTAAAAGATCAAGACAAACAAATGGAAACAAAAACTCATAGACACAGATAATAGTTTCGTGGTTACCAGAGGGTAAGGCGGGAGGGGGGGTGGGAGATGAGGGTAAGGGGGATCAAATATATGGTGATGGAAGGAGAACTGACTCTGGGTGGTGAACACACAATGGGATCTATGGATGATGTAATACAGAATTGTACACCTGTAATCTATGTAATTTTACTAACAATTGTCACCCCAATAAATTAAACAAAAAACAAAAAGCAAAAAACCCTGGATCTTCTTCTGGTATCATAATTTATTATGTGTGCCATTTGGGTGTGGAGAGGTCCAGTGAGAGGGGTTGGGGGCATAGAAAATTATCTGAATGGGCAGCTCATTCTGACGCCCAAAATGTCAAGATGTATTATTCCAAGGTAAACGAGTCAGCAACTGTCATTTCCTGAATGCCATTTTCAGACAACTGAATTATGTCCTCATTTCTCCTTGTTTTTGTTTTGTACGTGGTGACAGCTGATAACAAGAGAGAGAACTGGGCAAGGGGGATATGACTGTTTAGCTCTAACTCCACAGTCTCTCATATGGCAGACAGCAAAGAAAGACAGTGTTTTTTTTTGTTTGTTTGTTTGTTTTTAAAAAAAAGCCCCCCAAAACAAAAAACAGAGAGCTGGTCTCTATTTGGGAACCCCATGGACAACTCCTGAAGCAAAGAAGGCATGCGGATGTAAGTCTATAGGAGCCAAAGCAAGCTGGTTTCATTTGTGAGACACAGGCTGCAGTGCCATGACCACTCTTCTCATTGAACAAAGCGCAGGAATTAATTCTTAGTATGTTAAGTTATTATTATTATGCATTTTTAGAATGAAGGCATTTTGCTCTGAAGTGGATTAGGTTTCTGGGTGCTCAATTTTCTCAAAACTAGTTCTTGGGATTTGCAGCTATAATTTCTACCTAAGTTGGTGCAGTACAGTGACTTCTAAAAGATGGGCTGCCCAGGACAATGTCACCTGTCCATTTTTCAGTAAAGCATCTTTAATTCCTCAAAGACTTTGTGGAAAGACTTTACAGTTAAATAAAGTGGGTTGAACACAGGCTGTAATCTCTTCTCCCTTCTGAAATCCCATAGACTGTAAAAGAATAAAATAGGTATAAATCCACAAGGACAAAAGGAATGAGAGAGAAGATGATAGCAGACTAGAGAGTCAACAACATATTGGAAGCTGAGAAGTAGGACTAACCAGGACAGAGAAAGCTGGATCAGAAATATTCACTCTGCCACTATCACTTTAGGCCAGAATAGACAGCTTTCACAGAGTAATTTTGAATTTGTGTATTATGGGGTTATTTTCTTTTTTAACACGGATCACTTAAAGTTATAGAAGGAAGAGCTTTCATTTACTAAATAGGGAGAAATAATTAGGAGCAAGTCGATTGTTAGCCCATATCCACTCTCCATCCCTGGCCAAGAAGTTCTTTCTGGAAAGATTGGGCCACCAAACCCCAGACTCAGGAAGGGCTTGGGTGAGCTGTCAGACCACAAACAGAGGTAAAGGTAGAGTCAGCTCTCCCTGAAACACATAGACTGACTGAAGGAAGGAATGGGGACAGAACTGACTCCATCTTCAATAGCTGACTACGTCTTGAAGCTAATCCACCATGTTAATTTCTGAGTGCATGAACCCGGACCTTTGATCCTCTCCCCTCCCCTCTGTTGGACTCTGGAATCTGTACAGAAGCTTCTTCATGCTAATCATGGAATTCCCATTAATCCTTCCTTAGGGGAAACGTCTCCTGGATGCTACCTATCTCTTAGCTCACGCTCGCACCCCAGCCTCACGGTATCTTGCCCCTTCATTCCCCCTGAGCACCACACATTCTTTTTGAAGCACGTAGGTTCATTTCTAAATTGTGATATGAGTGGGTGGCCTGGGGGTGAAAGACACAGAGCTAGGCATTCTCTGTTGCTCCCCAGGACTGCGTTTCTGGAGGTTCCCTATTCAACTCAGCGACTGACAAGCTGGACTTGTCTGCTTCCTTCTTTGGCCTCTCAGCTCCTTTGGCATTTGGGGCCCCTTCGCATACACGGCTTTCATGGAGCAGAAGGGACAAGTGCTTCCCCAGAGGAAAATTGAAGTAATAGTAATAACTCATGCATAAACTATGTGCAAGCAGTGTTCAAAACACTTTATACACGTTAACACAATTCTCACAATCCCCGTGTGCTGGAAGTACAATTACCATTTTATGTATAAGGAACCCAAGACATGGAGAGTTTAAGTAAATACCCCAAGGTTACAAAGTCAGTAAGCAGCAGAGTTGGAGATGAACCAAGATTTCTGGCTATATTGAGAGAGGGATCTGGACCCTGGGGCAAAACCGTGAAAGGTCCAGCACAGGGAGAACCGTGACTTATGTTCCAAAATTTTCATTAAATTGTGTTGACTGCACACAGTTTTATCATATTTCTAACAGTTACAATGTGTTACAAGCAAATGACATAATACCAAGCTTGTTCTTTTTGAGCAGATCTTTTACTGCAGCACCAGGTCCGCCTATAGCTATAGGTCTGTGATAGTCTGAGTAATGGCCCCCTGAAGGATGTTTCATCTCAATCCCCAGCACCTGTCACCTTATGTGGTAAAAGAGACTCTGAAGCTGTGATCAATTAAGGATCTTGAGATGGAGATTCTCCCGTCTTCACAGGAGACTCCGGGCGCCCTTGCGTTCCACAGCTCAGACCATGAGGGGAGGGGCTCACAGTAGACAAATACCACAGCGGGCCCACATCACTGTTCCAAACACTGGTCAGAACCTGTTGACAACGGTGAGTGAGACCTCAGACAGCTCTGCCTCTGAGCTGGGATATTAAGTGAAAATTGGTACTGATCATACTACTTTGGACACCCATATAAGAAATGGTCTATAATCACAGAACAGAAAGTTCTCTTGTTAAAAACAAGATTAAACATAAGACATTTGGAGTGCTCAAATGCCAATACAAATGGATTTTGGTCAGGAATCTGACCACACTCTAGAACTTCTAGAGTGCCAAAGACTTAGCTGTGGTTTTGAGGAAAGAATCATGAATAAAGCTTGCCTGCTCTGTCTATGAAAAGGATAAAATTTATTAGTTATGGATGAGGGTAGGTGTGTTATCAACAGCTCACCTGTTCTCTTGGTGGAAACTATGTCTATTCATGTTTAAGTTATTTTTATATTGTAAATTTATAATCCTGAAATTATCTTTGTAGCTGGGGAAAGGAGGGAGGAACACCACTGGGACACTTGAATGAGCCACCAGAAACTTGTGTAGATGGAAAGAGCAAATAATATAAGCCAGAAAGGATGCCAAGCCAGTCGTTTGTCTTACGGCATGTCAATAATTTCAGGTCTGCAAGAGGACTGTGAGCTCAATGAGCTCCTTAGACAAAGAACAGAAGCGTATTGGGTGCACCCATAAGTCATGAGCCAGGAAAAGATACATTCAGCCAGGAGCTGCACGGAGACACATGGGAGGCCATGTGACTGCTAGAGGAGCTGGGTTGACCTTGACTTAGAACAGTGATACCAAAACCATGAGGTACATCGTCACCCTTTCCCCTTGCCCATGACAGACATTACTAAGTGATCACCACACAATTTCTTGCTGAAGCCAGAGGCAGCCTCCGAATCTTTCTCAGCACAGATCTCAGACAAAATACTCATTGATCAGAGTTGACCCACAAGATAAATCCTATTTGCTATTCCTGGTTTAGAAAAAGAGGTATTAATATCTGCATTAATATCTGTCTTGGCAAAGTACTAGGGGCACATGGCATAAAACAGAGATGTGGGCAAGAAAAGAAGGGAGGACTTCCGGGGGCTAAAGCTAGAGGCATCCAGGAAGTTGTAGGAGATGACACTAGCCATGCTGAAGTAGAGATGAAGAGCTTTAACAAATGTTTCCATGTCTCTTTGGCCTTAATGGGATCATGTGACCATCCAATCATTGTGGTCAAATGTGAGCTTTGCTGATTGGTAAGTTAATCAGAGCCTATCTGTGGAGTTAAGGGCATCCTGACCTAAACTACATGACTAAGCATGGGAGAGAGGTGGCTCCCTTAAAAGAACTGGGCTATTCTTACCATGAAGGGAGAGACTTAATGCTGAGGAATAAACAATAGGTGATATTTGCCCCAGGGTCGAATTTCCAAGGGCCCGAGTCAGAGAGCTCTCCTAGAAGGGCAGATGGGTTGTCTACAAAGTAGGCGCAGAGTGGCGTGAAGCCCAAGAAAATAATTTCTGGGGACCAGTTTGGAAGTATTTCCTCTTCTAAAGAGACCTGGGAATCCATACCTGAAATAAAAATGAGGATGCAAGTTTAGGTTGCAACTCAGAATGTCCCCAGACTAAGCAAAGGTACCAGTTTGAATTTTCTTGGGCTAAGTGTTTTAGGCCAACTTTCATATGAGGGTGACACCTTGGAACCAGCCAGGAGCTAGGTCCTACAGCCCAATGACAATACTAGCAAATGATTTCTGCAACCCGTGCAAACACCCCAATGCTTGCAATTTTGTTTCCGTGAGTGTTTTCCCACAGTGGTTAGCAATGAACTCCTGAAGTCAGAAAGGTCCCTAGAGGACCTTTGCCTCTAGGAAAGGAAAGAGGAACGAAGCTGGGGGATTGATTGTGTTCTATCTCTTTGTCACTCCTGGAAACAGAAAACCTCCTAGGGATGAAGAGAGGGATGGCAGCTTTGAAAAGAATGACTTTGAATGCTTCGGGCCTATGAAAAGAGGAAAGGTATATCAAGGCAGCGAGGAGAAACGGATGTGTGAGCTTAATGGGCAGGAAACCTATGGGTTACAGAGGAAGAAGAATTTGTAGATAATAAGAAGGACATCAAAGGAAAGAAAGCTGGAAGTCTGCTAGCTTATTTACAAATGGCATCAGTTAGTTCAGGTATCTTTCAGCTGTAAGCATCAGGAAACCTTCCCTCGACTGCTTAGACAGAAAAAGAATTTATTAGCTCACATATTTGAAAGGGACAAATTTAAAATAGACTTTTGGCAAGATTTGATCCAGCAACTCGAAGGATTCAGTTACTCCCATCCCTACTGCCTTCAACCGAAGGCTGGCTCTCCTCAGTGCTGCACGCTGTGTACCGCTAGCTCCTGGGGGAGGGAAGCATGTTTCCTCACTAAGATCAAATAGAAGGGAAAGGTGTCTGTGTCCCAGAATCCCTATCAAAGAACCTCTGATTGGACTGGCTTAAGTCTTATGATTAGCTCTGTATCAATCACTGTGATTAGGGAGAGGGAAATCAGGTTCTCATTAGAGGTGGCTGTGGAATCTGTCACGTACAGTCTGCATGGCTGAGACTAGTGGGTGTCATGGTTTCCTAAGGTAACCAGGATGTTGTTATTGTGAAGGAAGGGGACTACTGGAGACTGGAAAGCCAACAGCAGCTCTCCTGGAGTCAGATGAACAGGAACAGGTGGAATGTCTGTAATATACATTCTAAACCAAAGCTAAAGGCAGCGAGAGACAGTCTCCTGGAAGTCACTTTTGCTTTACAATAAAAGTGGTGACTAGACAGAAGGCCTGCTGCTCAGCTGGCTAGCAGCCACTTCACCAAATGGAATGAGACACGGGAAAAGAACTCACATGAATCATCTCTGAAGACGGATCTCGATACATATACTTTACTCGGTATTTTGGAAGGATTCATGGGACACACCCCAAAGAGTGAGTTAATGTTCTGCTAAGTTCTTGCTCTATTTATTTACAAGGATCGTTTCTTCCCAAAACCCAGCACTGTGTTAATATTCTGCATGTCACTTTGGTTCAAGGAAACTGTAGGAAGATGGATCACTATTCATTCACTGAATAATTTCCGAAGTTAAAAAAGGAGATATAATTAATGTCAGAGTAGCCCAGTTAGAAACTCTCACAAGTTATATAACATGGAAGACAGAGACTGATGAGAACAGCCATTCTTTTGTGCTTAAAGAGACTAGTAAAATAGATTCAGTAGCATGACGATTGCTCAATAATTATTTTTTTTCCTCCTGGGCTTGATTCATGCCAGGAGTCCATGAAACTGAGAAAGCCAATATATTTATCTGAAATGGAATTCTGCAACCAGTATATCAAAATATAACAGTAAATTTTAAAGTCTTGCCTGGTAATGAGGTGATTGTTTAAATAAATTATGATCTGTTCTTACAATGGAATTCTATTCATTCATTTAAAATGATGCTGTAGATGAAAGTGCATTAACTTTGTATGATGTTCCCAATATATTGTTGAGTAAAAAAAGCAGGTTAAAAAACAATATGGAGGTTATAATCACACTTCTATAAAATATTAAAATCATTACATCCTTGCAAAGAGAGAATAAGAAGATATACTTTAAGGTATTTCCAGTGTTTTTCTCTGGGTGACGGGATTATGAATATTCTTTTTGAATCTTTTTTCTTGTTTATATATTCTAAAATTTCTGCAATGTTTATTTATTACTTTTGTAATAAGAAAAACATAGCATAGATATTTTTAATTAAAAAATTGTACCCACGACAGCTGTAATCTTTAATTTTACTTATACTTTACTTTTTGGATATTTTGGTATTCCTGTAAGCAGCCACAAATACTCTGGAATGAGGTAGGGGAAGAAATGCATACACACACGTATAAATGAGCACGTGAATAAATGCAGCACCAACTGGAGCACAAAAGAAATGCTGGGCAACCCCAAGGCCAACCTTCTCTTCCCTTACTTTGATTTAGTTAACACTGAAATGAGATCCAATTCCCGGAGAGTAATATTCGCCTTTGCCCTCATTTCTCTCAGTGTCCCTATCAGAATAAATCCTTTTTATTCTGATTTGATAAAAAGATGGTTTGGTCATGCAACAGGATTAGGGCTCAGCCACTGTTTCCGTGTGACTGGACCTGGAGGTAGGGGCTGAGACGGGATGGCTTCCAGAGGCTTGCTACTCAAAGTGCGGTCCGTAGACCAGCAGTGTCAGATCACCTAGAAGCTTATTAGAAACCTAATTTCCCAAGCCCCTTCTCAGACCTACTGAATCAGAATATCTGGAGCTGGGGCCCAAGAAGCTGTGTTTCCACAACTTTTCCAGGTGATTTTGATGTCACTGAACTTTGAGAACCACGATCCTGGAGGGCCTGTCCCATGTAGGGGTTCTTTCACTGGATGCTGGGCACATATCAAGTTCAGGGGCGGGGACATCTGTTCTCCTAGACAAGAGCTTGGGGTTGGAACTGAGGCAGAGCTGGGGAAAGTGCCTGCAGCACCTTGCACTTATTGTGACGCTCAGCCTCTCTAGGCCTCGGCTTCTTCATCTGTCAAATAAAGACACTCACAGTGCTTTATTACTCTTGTAGTTGCTCTAAGTATTAAATGTCTGACAAATTGTAAGCACTCAATGAACATTAGCATTGTTACTGTGTGCCGTTAGCCTGACAGCCGACAAATGCAGGCACAGGCCCTTATGCACCTGCATTAGTTGTCTGTGGTGACCAGGGGAGTCTCTACATTAGTGGCTTTCTCCTTGTTGACTCAATGAAGTAGCTGTGGTGTCCCAGTCTGGTGGAGGGTGAAACTGGATCGCTGGGTATTAGCCTCAGCATCCCAGATGCCCAAAGTGGTGGGTGTGGGGGTTAGCGACCCTTCTCATCTGGCCCTGGCCTTTCTGTTAATACAAGTTTCCTAACGCTGCTCTAACAAACTACCCCAAATGTAGTGGCTTAAACAACACACATTTATTATCTTACAATTTTGGAGGTTAGAAGTCCAAAATGGATCTCTCTGGCCTAAACATCAAGGTGTCAGCACGCCCGGTTCCCTCTGGATGCTTTATGGGAGAACTCTTTTCCTTTCCTTTTCTAGCTCCTCAAGGCTGCCTGCATCCCTCAGCTTACGGCCCCTCCTTCATCATCAAAGCCAGCAATCACATCACCTCAACCTCTGCTTCCTTTGTCACGTCTCCTTCTCTGACTCTTCTGCCTCCCTCATCCATCTTTTGAGGACCCTTGTGGTTACACTGGTTTCACTCATAATCCAAGATACTTTTCCTATTTTGTGATCCTTAATTTAATCACACCTGCCAAGTCCCTTCTGCCATGTACGGTAGCATGTTCACAGGTTCTTGGAATGAGAACCTGGACATCTTTGAGAGACCATTGTTCCGTCTGCCACACTGTGCCCCTCCCTGGCACAAAGGGAGACTCCCAGGACGGGACTTGGAGAGCAGAAAGGAACCTAAGTGGTTAGCTAGGCAAATACTTTCATTTTACACTCAAACAATGGGAGGTTTGCCCTAGAGAAGGAGCACAGGCTGAGCAACCCAAGATCTGGTTTCCAACCCAGACCTGCAGAGTCCAGGTGCAGAGATTTCTCCAGCAGACAATCTCTGCAGCAGGGGAAACCCCACAAGCAGCCAATTGCCTCAGACACTTTTTCAGACCTAGACTTGTTGGAAGATTTCAACAAGCTAAAGACTGATCTCGGTCTCCTGTCTGTGGAAGAAGAGTTTATCATGTTTTCTTCTTTAAGAGCTATCTCTCCACTCCTGAAAGTTCCTGTGCATGGATGAAACATTTGCAAACTTAAAACCTGGTTTCTATTAATCACTGTCACATCTCACAAAGCGAGAAGCAGTGTGATTTCTCACACACAGCAATCATTTATTTCTCGGGTGAAGATAGTCATCTGGGGAAGGGCACTTATCTTGGTAAAACTACCAACCTGCAGTGGGACATTATTGACTGTTTGAAATTACATGGTCTGCATTTGCTGCTATATTAATGTCTTTCCCTTCTATTTTCCCTTCCCCAGACAAGTGTTGAAACACCAAGACTCTTCCTTTCTTTTTATTAATCTTCGGAAACTCCCATATTTTTAGCAGGCTGATGCCACTAGTAGGAATGTGATACTGAGGCTCATAATAAGGACTTGCACATTTTCAGCTGGAGCTCAGCCACTGAGACCCAGGGGATTTTTAAAAACGAAGCTGCAGGGCCCTTTTCTCTGCCAGCCGAGAAATGACTGGCAAACACCTCCAATGACTTCGTGAGCTGCCTGGATACTCTCAGCTCCCTAGTACAATTCCACTGGACTGGAGGAGTTTAAAACCAACTACCAAATCATGAGGGCTGCTTTCCTAGAGCTCAGGAACAAGGCAAAGTCACAGTGAGTGACTGTGTGTGTGTGCACGCATATATGTTTCGGCTGAGATAGAAGACAACTGCTAACACTGTTTATAGGAAATGAAATGAGCATGACATTGGAAGGCAGAAAACCAAGGCTTTGAGTCCCACTCTGCACCTCTGACTTAGCTACGTGTCTGGGACAAGTAATTTAGCCTTTCTAATTCTTTTTTTAAATCTGTCAAATGGGAACTACAGCATTGAGTTCATAGGTTATAGTGGAGTTTATGTCAAACAGCAAAGTGCATTTAAACTGGAATCTATTATATAATCATAACACAGCTACATAGTTAACATTTTCTTGAGCTCTCATTATGTGCCCAGCCTCGAACTATGCCTTTTACATACACTATGGCCTTTAGTCTTCAAAAACAGCCATAGAGGTAGCTGCTGTTACGAATCCTAGTTTTTGGACATGGACACTGAGAGTTAATGCAGTTAAGTAAATTGTTAAAGGTTTTATCATGAGGTGAGTGGTAGAAGCCTTGGAAACTGCTGGTCACTGTTATGCCACTATTAGGGCATCTTCTCTGAACAAGTGTAGAGCAGAGAGGGATTTTCACTGGGTTTCTCTTCCTAACTTTCTATACCCTACTCCCATGTTGCCCTCTGGGCACGTCAAGTCCATGCTGGGGAAAAGCCAGTGACAAAGGTATGAATGACTGATAGCCCTGAAGAGTCTCTAAAAGATTCTTGTGTGGGATGTCCGGCATCTTGCGGAAGAAATCAAGTAACTCGAAGAGGCAGGGATTTTATGCCTGGTGTGTGACTTCCCAGGTAGGGGGGGCAGCTGGATTGCTGACTCGGAGGAGACAGAGCGACCCCTGTCGGCTCCTCCCTCTCCCTGCACCAGGCCCACCTGTGCAGCTTGGCAGAGATAAGAGGGAGTGAGGCTGAGAAGGAAGCTATGAAGAGGAAAGTAAAGATCACCAAGACTCTAAGTTTGGTTTTCAGTCTCAAAAAGGAGACTTCTTGGAGGCAATTAGCACTTTGCAAACACTGGACATAAAGAAGGGCCTGTTTTTTAAACAGAACTGATAACTGCCAGGATCCATAGCTGGGCCATGCCAGCTTTCACCTTATGATGGGTATTTTGAAAGACTGGGGCTTGCTTATTGAGGACCTTCCATTTGGGGAACTCTGAGCCCTTGACCCCTTGCCCTCTCAGCACTCACAGGAATTAGTTAGGGGACAGGTTAGGATGAGAAATCAAAGCTCTGTGGAAAACGGGGCCGTATGGTGTGGTAATAGATATGAAACTGGCTCTGTAAAAGTAACTGGCTGTGTGACCTTGGGCAGTTACTTAACTTCTCTGTGCCTTGGTTTCCTTGTCTGTAAGATGAGAGTAGTAATAATCATGGTGCTTAACCTCTTGGGGTTGTTATAAAAATTAAATGAGTTAATATTTGTAAACTGCTTAGGCCAGTATCTGGCAACAGCAAGCATTATATAAATGTTTAGTAACAAATGAAAATTTAAAGATGGCCAGCATTCCCTTTGAGGTGCAGTCAGTGCCAGGAAGAGGGCCCAGCACGTTCCTCTTTAGAAAGACTACGGTTAGAGGCAACCAAAGGAATCAGAAATTTCCTGTGAATTAGGAAACTGGTGGCTGGGCAGTGAGGCACTGTGGGAAAATCACAGGCTTTGGACTAAGACAACTCTGGATTTAAACCCTACTCCACCACCTATTTACTGTGTTACCTTCAGCAAATCAGTGAACCTCTCTGAGCTCATTTGTAAAATGGGGATGATGATCTCTAGCTTGCAGGATCATCATCTAGATCAATGATATATGGAAAGTGGGATCCAACAGGCCCTCAAGTGGGGCAGCTCTGATGTTATCATGGTCACCACCATCACCATCATTATCACCACCATCATTAGCACCATCACCATCATCATCACCATCATCATCACCACCATCATCATCACCACCACCATCACCACCATCATCACCACCATCATCACCACCACCACCATCACCATCATCATCACCACCATCATCATCACCATCATCATCACCAATTTCCTGTAGAGGAAGAATCAGGAAATCTAACTAGCCTGTAAGTCGGTGGTTCTAAGCATGGAGTGTCTAGAAAGCTGTTGACATTTAAAAGGGTGTGAGGAAAATATGAAGGTTGAAAAGTACATTCAATACAATAATGTAATTTGATATTTGGAAAGTGAAAAATAAGACTACTCTTTTCATAATACAGCCCAAATAAAGTGAGATTCAACATATCTCTCTGGAGAAAATGGATTAATGAGTGAGGGTTGGGTGATGGGATGGGGAGACTTTTATTTTTCAAAAGGTGCCATACATCTGTCTAGCTGATGCTTAAAATGACCAGAAGCTCATGTATATGGTGAGCATGAAGTTTTGAAAGCCTCACAGACAATGAACTCATATGCAAAACGTTCATTTACTAAAATTCTCTGATAGCTGGACTTTTCTTTTTAATACGAGGCTCCATTCTACCTGATGCAGAAAATTAATACAGTCACTTCGAGGTTAAGCCAGTCAAATTCCGCAACGTAGACATGCTCCCTGAGAAGTCCTAAAAGGTCATTTTAGGTTGATAGTTCAGACATATTCATAATATTCCTTGCATCCCCTTTTCTTCTTCCTGGGGTTGATGTTATGTTTGGGGTGAGGGAGAATGGTGTTCACACACATGTAGCTGCAGCGACGGTGACACTAGGCACTCACGCCCACACCTAGATGTGTCTTGCTGCCCTAGTCCTGCGCCAGGACAATCCTTTCTCTTCAGCATGCCTCCTCCACCCTGGGTATCCCTGAGATACAGGTTCACCCTCATCCACTGCTGGGAAGGAGACGCACATCACCTCTGATGTGTTTCCCTCCTCCTGTTCTGAAATTCCTTGTAGCCCCAACAGGGCTCTCACTCCTTCTTTTTCTTAACTTTTTGTTTCCACTTGTGGGGGTGGGACATGGGGGAACTTTTAGCTGCCCTCTTAGTAGGATTACCAGATGTAGCAAATAAAAATATAGGACACCAATTATATTTGAATTTCAGATAAACACCGAATGCTTTTTTAGCATAAGTATGCCCCAAATATTGCATGGAATATATTTATGCTAAAAATTATTCATTGTTTTTCTAAAATTCAAGTGTCATTGGGCATCCTGCATTTTATCTGGCAACCCTGCTTTTTGGGTTAGTGCAATCCCAATGGGAACAAAGAAAGGCTATTTATTCAGAGCTTGCTATAGCAGGGAGTCTGCCACCATCACTCATGTTTTGGGACAGACTCAAAGGCTCACAGAGGTGGGAAAACCTGATACTGGAAAAAGGGAAGGCTTTGGGTGTGCTCTGATTGGAGACTGCTGGAGCGGGGAAGCTGCAGGTGCACTAGAAATGGAGCATCCTATGAGATAGGTTAGGAGTGCATAGTTAGCTTTCTCTGGTTGGTACTAAGTTGCAAGTAGGGACAAAAATTAGGGAAGCTGTAGGTTACTGATCTAAGTCTGATTGTTTGGGAAACATTGTTACAGGGGTTATTGTTTGGCTTCCTGGACCAGGTGCTAGAGATAGTGCTGTAACTTCCTACAAACCCGACTTACAGACAGCAGGCGGACTTCCTGGGCTGGGGACTGTACATTGTGGGCTGGTTTCTTGGGCTGGCGCTGCAGACCGGGGGTCAGAGATCCATTTTTGTATATGGTCTGGCCATTGTCCATTTGCACATTCAGTGTCTCATCTACAGGACTTATCTCCCTGGACTTCGCCATGGTCTCTCCTCTCTCAGATCTCCAGATCAAATGAGGGTGGGGCATGGCACAGGGTCTCCATACTCCCATCTAACTCTGTTGCGTAATCTCCAATTATTCTCTCCTCTCTTTGTTTTATTGGGTGGGGGGTAGAAGAAGAGGAGGAGAAAGAAGGGGGGGGCAGAGAAAGAAGGAAGGAAAAGAAAAAGAAGAAATGGAGAAAGAAAGGCCCTGTTTGATCACATATATACTTTCCAATCTTTCCTTACATGTGAATTGAGACTTTTCACCTGAAAAAATAAGAAGAATTTGAGATCTCTGTTCTTAGATTTCTTAGTTGATAATCTTAAAGCAATGAGTGTCCCATTATCTAGCTGCCCTAATGAGAGAAGGTAAGCAGGGTCTGGGTCATCAGAACGGCCCCCAAGGGTTGTCTAGGGTGGGGAGAGCAAACCTGGACGTGGACAGGTCTCCACCTCCCTGTCCTGGAGGCCCCTCTTGGTTCCTGCAGGAGGCGCTCACTCTGCAAAGCTGCGCCGTCCACCGCCTCTGCTTGCTCCTGTTCTCACCCAGGGTGCAGAATCTAACTGCCTGAGGATGACTTCTCCCCACTTTTAACTTAGGGTTTTCTATGACTTTGTGGAGCTGGTATAGACTGCAGGAGGCCACAGCAGTCAGGGTTTGATCAGAAAAGCAGAACCACCAGGGGGTATGTGTAATAAGGAACTAGTCACAGGGACGTGACCCTGTGCAATGGTGGGAGCTGGTGAAGCAGTAAGGCTGTTGTCTTGCTGTCTGACACTGGAGTTTGTGTCCCCAGGGCAGGCGGCTGGGAAAGGAAGACGCAAGTACAGTGGGAGAGAGCGAGGACAAGCTGCAACAGTCAGGACAGCCTGGGACCCATATCAGTCCTCCTGGCCTCCGGCCTTGGTGATGAGCTGGTTCTGCAGCAGAAGCTGACGCCTTCCGTCATGGAGCAAAAACATACACCTGGCCCAGGAATCAGAGAAACCTAGGGAGCCAGGGGAAGGTGGGCCGCTTGCAGGCCCCCCGTTGCCCACGTCAACGTGAGCTGCAAAGGCATACACCCCAATCTTCTGCCAGTAAAAAATAATGCAGCTGCTGCTCCACTTCTGCCCTTCACATCTCAGGCAAACATGTCTCTGGTTCCCAATCTAACCTGAAACATGCGGGGAAGGAAGTTCTGGGAAACAGTTCAGCCTAGCCTGCTTGACTGGTTAAATAAGCCCTCACAGCAATTGTGTGAAACACTAAATGAGCTCCTTACAGTGAATTCACATTTTCACAAGCCACAACATTCACAAATTCAAATATAAAAACCATAATTTTTGTTAGAACTAAATGTTTCTTCTACTTTATGCCACATTGGATCCCTGTGAATCCTGGAAGACCTCAGCTGTACGGTGTATACTGAGGTACCACTCATACACATTTAGGTATTTAATTAAAGTGTAATGGAGATTTTTTGAGGGTGGGGTGGGAGGGAATGGGTAGGAAATATGTTTCTCCATAGGGTCTAAGAACCATTGCTAACTGCCTATAAGGCACAGGAATTGCAGTAGCAGCGGAAGAGGAAGTCATAAATCCCATCTATGACCTGTGGTCAGTTGTAGAAACTGGATATCAGAGATGTATATGTGATAAGGAACGAGCTTCAGGGACTGGACCCCACACAAGTGTGGGACCTGGTTAAACAGTCTCTATAAGGCTGTTGTCTTCAGATCTGATGCTGGAGCTCCAATAGTCACATCCGTGTTTCCCTTTTTTGCTCCTGGAAAATCTGAAGACTGACAGGTATCATTTTTCCTTCTTCCTTTAAAGGAAGGCTATTTTTTCACATTTTTTTCCTCTGTGTCTCTTCCTTCTTCCCCTCTTTTCATCCTGATCCCATTTTGATATTTTGTAACCAGTGAGCTAAATGGGAAGTGCAATCACCACAGAAGAACTCTAGACATGAAAGGGGGGAAGGAAGAAGACTCAGGATGGTGGGAGACATGACCTATAGAAGCCTCTTAGCATTGTTTTCCAGTGGCATGAGCTACAAGCTGGGGTCCAGGACCTGGGATATCTAAACTGCCCTATTTACGAGAAGAAATTCCTTTCATGACCCAGTCCTAGAGGACACAGAGCCCTGGGTAGGGTGTCAAGAAGCTGAGGTCCCAATGCTTCAGTATATCGATTCAGGGCAAATCTCTTTTTCTCTCTGGAAGACATTTCCTTCACTTCCCAAATGAAAGTTTTTAGATACTAAGTGTCACACAGGGTCTCTGCTCCCGCTCCCCGCATGAGAACGCAGGCTATGCTGAGACCAAAAAGGAACAACAATAGAGACATAGATAGGGGAGTCATACCACTGTATTGTTGCTGGCACCTGGGTTGGAGACACAGGAAGCAGGAGCCACACGATCCGCAACCTGCTGTCCTCTTCTGCCAAGATGCAGGAAGCAAACATCCGCCTGCACCCCAACAAGGGGTCTTCCTGCATCACAGTCTCGCTGGCTGCCAGACGAGACACAGGAAGCAAATATCTACCAGTTCCACCACATGGTGGTATGTTCCCAAGCAAACAGTCAAGCGGTCCATCAAATCTGGGATGGAAGGCAATTCCCCATCGTCCACAGTCATTCGCCAGGGCTGTGAGTTGACCTCACAATGTGTGCCCTCTCCGCAGGGGTGAGGGACGACCTTGACCTCACTGGCATCTTCCACCAAGGTCTCAGCAAGCCTTTCCTCCTCCTGTGACTACAAGTTCCACACCTGAGCTGCCTCAGTGTCGTGGGGGCATCCGGCGGGGTCTCTGCTCCCGCTCCCCACATAAGAACGCAGGACACGGTGAGTCCAAAAAGGAACACCCACGGAGCCATAGATAGGGGAGTCATACCACTATATTCTCGCTGGTGGCACCCGCCTCTCTGCAATCCGCTCTTGCTAGCACAGCCACCATCTTCTTGCTAGCCCCCATTTTTCTGCTAGCGTAGCCACAGCAGTTATATTAGTGGCCAATGGCTCACTGGTTACAGCTGACGGCCAACTAGCCACAGCTGATGGCCATGCAATCACAGTTGATGGCCATTTACTACCTGAGCCAGCAGCTTTCTATGTGAGGCCGAGAGCCTGGAAATTGCTTTCTTGGGCTCTGTCCCCACAACTGGATTCAGGCAGATGTGGAGCAGCCCGATTTTCACGTCTGACACTGTGTATACATCTGGTCAAAATCCAGTTCCATTGCCACACTGGGACAAGACTGGCTTTCTTCCCAACTTTCCCAGAAGCAGTGGGAGAGGTTCCAGGCATGGCCTCCTAAGTGTTGACGTGGCCCTCACAGTGCACATGAAGCCCGGTGTGTGTCAGATCCTAACTCTGAGCTCGGTGACTAGAATGCAGCAAACCCTCAATATTTGTTGAATGACTGAGAGGTCAGCAGTGGGGTCAAATGTGCCATCCATGTCGGTAACGAAGACATCATGAGGAGATCAAATATATGCTGTAGTCATTCTCAGAGAAAAAGAACAGCCTGGGTATCTGGAATTCATCTCATTATAATTTTTATGGTTAAAAAAGAATAGGCATTGCAGAAAACAGAAAAACACACCATCTAGAGATGATTGTTGTTACCACTTTTGTGTTTATATTTTATATGTAATTCTTTGCAAAATTGGGATTCTACATTTTTATTAATATTGGATTGCTAAATCTAGTATTTTTAAAGGCAGGGTTTTTAATGACCATATATTACTATTCCAGCTCTATCAGAGAATAGTTTTTAGAGCTGAAAGAATCTCCTATCCTGAATTCTAAAAAGGCACTAAAAGGGGATGGGGACTGCCCCACGGGCTCCTCAGGCAGCAAGAGGGCAGAGGCGGACTCTGGACTCAGGTGTTGCTTCTGAGAACCCAGGGCTGTCTCCTGGGGGTGCTGTCCACGTCGTCCCCTGGCATAACGCTGTATGTGGCGTGTTTTCAGTGAATCTTCCCTGTGGTACTCACACATCCTCCTCTCCCCTATCCCTACTAAAATGCAGGTGCTTGAAGTCACAATTCTGTATTTCTTTGATAGTTTATTCACTTCTCGTCCCACCACACATCCCTGCAGCGCCTTTTGTCACTTCCTGAAGCTCCCTGGTCCCTGAGATCTTAGACCTTGATTGTGAGGGTTTGAATTTCAAAAACCCTAATTAAAGTCCTCCTTTGGAACAGACATCTCGCCCTGAGACTACCCAGGGACAGAGGACAAAAGGCAGAGGCTATGTTCTCTTAGAGGGATTCCTCCATTTGTACGGAGAACTGCAAGAGAGAAGGGAGGGGGACTAACGAACGGGGACATGGTCTTTTCTTCTGATTCCTGCTCAGGCCCAGCAGCCCTTGGGGATATGTGGTCAGCGGAGTGGACAGTGGAGTGTGTACGGAGCAGGCGGGGGCAGGGGTCATTACTGGATTCTGAGCTGAAAGAGGACAACAACGACTCCATTTTGGGGACTTTTTATTCCTTTAATTAGATATACTCTGATTTAAGAGGCACTAGCCAGGAACCCAGGCCATCAACTCTTGGACCCTCATGGGAGACAGGGGAGTGAGGGGGCTACTTCCTCACTTCTGTTGATGGGACCTTCCCACCAGGTATTCTGGGCCTCCCTGTCTTGGCAAACAGACCTTCTCTGGACAACAGTTCAACCCTGCTATACATATATTTAAAAATCGAGCAATCATTTTTGCTTGTCATTATTTCAAAAGTTTATAGAATTGAACTTCAACAATATAATTTGGAATTTGGCTGTGTTTTGACACGTACAAATAGCTTTTTGCTTTATGATATTCACATAACCTTTCTACACTGATAAACAGTACCTGCGCAGCACTCCTGAAGCAGGTAGCATCCTTACAACACAGCGCAGTTTCAAAAAGGAGGCGCACCTCAGCTCACTGAGCATTTCCCCCCAAACTCTCTACCACACTAGCTCACGCCAGGCTTTCCCCAGCCAAAATCTTATTTCATTCACACATGACCTGGGACCCATCACTTCCTCTTGGGCTGCTGAATCAGGCAGAGGCAGCCACAAAGGACAAGACAAATATTAGCTCTGAACTCTGAAATGACTGATTTTTTTGGCTGCTAAGCAAATGAACAGACTTTATACCTATGTGTTTTTTCTTTTCTTTTTTTAAATATTTGCCTTAGAATGGGCACCCATCTCCAAAGGCACTGAACCTGCATGTGGAAAAGTGTGTGGGATGCGTTCATATCCAGTATAACTTACTTCTCTGTGTCCACAGGATGCAGCCCTGCCTGCCTGGAGTTAATTAACTAGAGGACCTGATGGATAAATAGCACTGCATAAACTTCAACAGCTCTTTAATGTTCTTGACTAGGGACTTACTGAGTGGAGGAAAAGAGCTAAGGGGAGAGATTATAAAGAAGAATAAGAACACTGGAGATACAGAGACAGCTCCCAGGCAAACTGCTTTTCAGAGACATATCCAGTTCTGGTTTTAAGTGGCTCAGCACACCTTTGCTTCTGCCATACTAGGCGATCCTGGTTGTATATTCTCTTTTGCTCGTCCTCAGTTTCCTTCTTTGTGAAGTAGATGGCTGTATCCATTTTACCCCATTTCTCCTTTTCTCACATCCCTCTATGGAGGCTCCCACTGAAACATGTACTCAGAGATTTCTCAGTGGACTTCAATGTCTCCCATTTGGGACAAGAGAGGTATTAATCCCAGTGGCTTTTATTTGCCAGTGTGGCACTTTCAGAGATTTACAGAAGAGACAACCAAACACACAGAGAGTAACTCAAATGGAAACATATATATATATTTGTGTTTATATAAACAGCATATATATTTCAAAATAAGTATTTAGACATATACACATAGCCCTCTCTGTAACCCATTCACACACAGAGAATCATACAACTATAGAAATACCCGTGTAGGCAGCAGTGAACAGACAAGAAGATATGCAGGGTAACCGTTTACATAGCCACATCACCAACCAAGCAGACCCATGGTTGCTCTTGGATATTCTCCGTCATAGTTTCCCACTGTAAGAGATCAAGCCAGCCTTGACTTCTTCCACGCCCCGAGCCCCGATCTTCACCAGAGATCATGACTGCCAATCATGGAATACAAGGATCCAAACACACATTCATGGTGGTGCTGTGCCAGGTGTGGGGAACATTGAGAATAAGACAGTCTCTCCCACGACAGGCTCGTGTCTAGCAGAGGAAGAAGCAAATAGTCATAAATCCATGTGAGAAGTGCCATCACAGAAGTGTGTACAGGAAGCTGACTCCATTTCTGTCCTCCTGAACTCTGGACAAGAGGCAATTCTCCTCGTTCCTTCACAGGACAAAATGCAGGCCCAGAGGTGCCTGCTCAGTGCAGGTAGGCTGTAAGCCCTGATGTCTTCCACCCAACTCTCTGTAGGACGGCTCAGCCAGTATTAGTTCTCACATCCTGCCACTTAAGTCAGCTTCTCCCTCTTGCTCCTCAGGTATGTCTGGTGGTAGAAGTTGAAGAAAAGAGTGATGAGGCTGGGGTATACAGGAGGACAGCCATGGTGAATCCACCAAGAAAGGAGTACTCAGCAAAGAGACGGTAGGAGGAGTGGGCAGCAATGGCCACAAACTGATCCTGGGGGAAAGAAAGCCGGAGAAGAAAGCGATGGGAGAGGTGAGAAGCCATCTTCACACCCGGTCCCCTTCACCCCTCCATCTACCAGCAGGGGGCAGACCTCCTACAGTTCAGTCTTTCTCTTGGGAAAACAATGAAGCCTGGTGACGCCTGCTCCCATTTTTTCCTAACACATTTTTCTAAAAATCTTCCTGACCCCTCTCCTGGTTCTGGCTCCCCATTTGCCCCAATCCAACTACGTCATGCTGACACTGATGATGAACTCAATCCATCCCAAGTCTCCTGAGGGACACCTCAGCTATCACTACCATCTGGCAGTCAGGCTCCCCAAACCACAAGGCACCGGGGAATGGGTCATTTAGTGATCACAGGCTTATAGGATATTAGCACTCTGAGGTCGTCTAGCCCAGTTCCCTCATTTCACAGATGATAAGACTGAGGTCTGAAGCATGGAAGTCATTCGCTCCAGGTCCCACATCGTGTCAGGGAGAGTTGGTTCTAGGACTTGAAATGGTTGCTGAGACTGTTGCATGTTGGGCTACTAAGGAAGACCCAGGGATGAGAAAGGCTAGTTCATGGTCAGATATCAAGTTATTGGTGCAGCCAAAAATAGAACCCAGGCTCAGTCAAGGCCGCTGGAGCTACGGGGCCCTTTTCACCAGCTGTAGGGTGATAAGATGGCACTTTCACCACAGGTAGGGCTGCATGCTGAGACTCAGACTAGCCAGTCCTTAGCATAGGTACACACAGACATGAGCCAAAGAATTCAGCATCCTGACTACAGAGTGGGGAGGGGAGATCAAGGGAAATAAGTGGAGCTGGGCCTGGCTGTGCTTTGGGTTTTCTCTTTCACGTTCCAATCCTCTGCCCTGCAGAGAACACCTCTCTGCATCCTACAGGGAAAATCCTTGGGAAGGGTCTATCCTGAGGAAGTCTAGCAAGAGCCATCTCAGGTCATGATTTGGTCGTGGGATTAACAGGGGTGCTTATACCCTCCTCTGCATCCCCTGGGCTGATGGCTATCAGCACCTCCCACAGCCTCTTCCCCAGCAGCAGGGAGGGGTGGCCAGGAAGCTCTGAGGAGCAACAGGGAGCAGAGGCCTGATGTCATGGCCACAGAGAAGGGTAACCTTAGAGCCAAACAGTGATACTACAGGATGCACACCTCCCAAGCTGGAAACTCCGCCCAGCAGAGAGAGACCTGCCTCACAAGGGCCTAGGTAGGGCTGCCCTCTGCTGCGTCACGTACCTTGACCACCTGGCACATATTTGACTCCAGCCCACCAGTTGACGAGCATGATGTCATGGTCGTAGATGTGCTGAAAGGTGATGTGCTCTGGTTTCTCTCATAATGTAAAGAAGACCTGGAGAGGAAGAAAAGATAGTGTCAACTGTGGGGCCTTGTTTCTCTAGACTCTTCTCCTGAGACCTCAAGTACCAAGAAGGGAGTGGTTCTGTTTTACTAAAGGGGAGACTGAAACTCAAGGGAAATAACACTAGTCAAACACCTGTACAGTACCGTACCTACTGTGTGCCGGGTACTTTGTATGCATAAAAGAATCATAGAAACACTTACAATAATACTATATGATTTATACTTACTTCTATTTTACAGATGGGAAAACTCAGGCACAGAGAGGTTAAGTAACTTGCCCAAGGTTAAGTCACCCCCAAGGTAGGATAGGAGAGAACTCAGTTGTTGAACATTCAGCCTAGGACCCAGACAACCATAAGGTTCCAAACCATTCCAAAAGGTTCTCTCCTCTTACTCCATTTTGGTAAGGAATTGATAAAAAAGAGCCCCTTCCCTTTCCTCAGTACCCCCAAATCATGACCATGCCCCCCCCCCCCACACTCAATCCTGTGAGCCTTCTGGTTTCATAAGCAGGGTTTCTTCTCCTCATTAACACTTAAGGACAGCTTTTGCTGTCTGATGACCCTTGCCACATAATATTAATTTTTAAAAATGTATTTATCTTTCATTTTCATGTACCCTGGAACCTGGTTGCTAATGGGGCAAATGCCTACTTTTATGCAGGTGCATGGGTGAAGTGTGGGGGCCCGTGGGAGCCTGTGGCGCTGAGAAGCTGCATCGGTGAGCGTCCTTCCTCCACCAGGTACTGGGACCAAGGCTTTGCTCTGACATCAGCCTCAGCCGCGGCCTCCTGGGCAAATCCTGAGGACATCCGACAGGGAGGCTGGAGGGAAGTGTTCACACAGGACACTGCACGTACACCACCCCAAGCCCAGAAGACAGAGGAAACTCAGCACAAGCGCCTAAGAGCTTACCGGGATGGGTCAAGCAACTCAAAGGCCTTTGAGAAGAAGCGTTATCAGCACACGCTCGCCATCTGCTGGGAAGGAAGGGGGAGTGCAGTCAGACCTCTGTCCTAGGGCGCAGTCCACTCTGGCTTCAGCCCCAGTACTCACTGTTCTGAGCCGCCCACTGCTCCCGTAGTGCCCACCTGTCTGCAGGAAGACGCCTGTTAACACAGGAAAGAGGGGAGGAGCTATTGGAGTGATAACAGAAGGACTCTCCAAACGCGCCCAGGCCGCAGCCGTGCAATCTAAGGAGTATAAGGATCACCTGGGATCTTGTTTGTTGAAAAGCAGATTCTTCTTCAGCGTGCTGGCGGTGGGACATGCGCTTCTGCATGTTCAACAAGCTGCCAGGCGGTGCTGATGCTGCCGGCCCGGGACCAGATGTTAGCTCGTTGCTCAACATACCTGATTCAGCATCCCAATCACTCCTGGGGAACTTGTCAAGCCTCCGCTAGATATTTTGCTGCAAGGAAACCTTTCTTTCTGCTTCCAGTTGAGACAGAGAACAGCTAAAAATACTGAAATATCTACCCCTTAGCCAGCGCTCAGTGTGTGCCAGGCCCAGGGCTAAACACTTTCATACATTATCTAGTTTAATCTTCTGTCACCTGTTTCCTTTTACAAAGTAGACACTATGATCCCCATTTTATAGAAAAGAACACTGAGGCCCATCAAAGGTAAGTAGGCAACCCATGGTCACATAGCAAGTAACTGGCAGAGGTGAGATTCAAGCTGAGGCCTTCTGAGCCTGTGCTGACCCAGTGGGTTCACTTCCACTGGCAGCCATACCCTCATGCGAAGCTCACCTGGGCTGCAGTCGTTGGCTGGCAGAAATAGCTGGAGTTCGCCAGAAGCGAGGTGGCCACAAACTAGGAGGGAGGGAAAAGGAAAAGACCAAGTCATGAAGCCTGCTCCCACTGTGGCAAGACTTGACTGGTCAGGGCCCGAAGGGCTAATACCTCCTCCGGTCATGTTCTGGAAACCACCATCCTTCCCAACCTCATTGACACTTGGTGAGTGATTGCTAATCAGATAAACTCCACAGAGTGGCCAGATCAGAGGCTGGGACTTGCATACATCTTGCTGGTCTCCAGCATTTTTAATCTAGACAAATCTGGACTGCAAACCCACATTGGGCACCTGCTAGGTGTGAGACTCTAAGCGAGGTGCTAAAGTGTTGGAGGGGACACAGAGCTGTACACACCTCAGCCCTGCCCCCAGGGAGCTTGAAGCCTCACTGAGGATGTAGGAAACAGTCCTCACCTTTACGGTTGGGGCCCGATGAACAGTAGGAAATAGGAGGTTGGAGATAGAAGCCGGTATCGGACTGGAGAACGAGGAGGCCTTGGGCACACAGAGGGAGGGAGAGGAAGCCCCATGCCAGGAGAAGAGTGCTTGGTGCCTGGACATCTCTTAGCTCACCGGGGACCAGTGAGAGAGCAGCGGGACTGTAATGGGGTCTCTACTAGGGGAGGAGCAGCCCCAGAAGCAGAGACAGAGAGGAGAACCGGTTGACAAGGGGTCGTGAAGCCTGTTTTAAGGAGCTTGAATTTTATCATTTATTTAATCATTTGACAACGATGTGTCAAAGGGTACCAAGCCCTTCATACGAGGTCTGGTCTGAGCACAGAGCCACCTCGATAAAAGAAAGAGACAAAAATCCCTACCTGGAGCGACTCTACATTCTGGTCATATAAGCAAGGGGAGCTACGCAGGACTTCTGAGCAGGAAGCTGATCTGGGCATGGCTGGTTTTCAGAGGATTATGGTGGCAGCAGAGTAATTTGTCACCACAATTAAATGACAAGTTCTTTAAGGCATGTCTCATGTCTCACAAGTTATTTGCATTTCCACATGATACCAGACATTATGCTGGGCCAGTCTTTAAAAAGATAAGTAAGATGTGGCCCTGCCTTTGAAGCACTTACTGTTTGGAGAGGAGACAGACAAATATGCAAATAATGAGACAGAGGGATGAAAGGGGGGCTGATTTGTAGTGTTTGCCAATTCCTATGGTGTAAATTCTCCCTCTGTGGCTGATTTCAAGCTACTGAGGGGAAGTTACTGAAGCTGCGAGATGGAGTTGGGAGAGGCACACCATCAGTTGCTTGCCAGCTGGTGGAGTCTGTCCCCATCCACCACAGAGAGTAGAGGTGAAAACCCAAGGATGGAAACAAACAACCTGACCTTGGGAAGTCAGGGAAGTTTCATGACAGGTGACAATGGCCTGAGTCTACAGGATGTGCATGAATTTGTCCTGGCCCCAGGGAAGAACAGAATTTCTGGGAGAAGAACAGTCATGTGCCAAGGCCCGCTGCCTGATAAGCTTGGCTGTGAGGTAAGTAAGCAGGGCTGCTGAGGGAGCAGAGGGAGGTGAGGCTGGAAAGGAAAGCTGAGGCCAGAACAGGCTGTGGAAAGCCTCATATGCCCGCTCAGCGGAGGAGTCTTACCTCAGCCCCAGCTGGCAGGGAAGCCACACAGGCAGAGGCCCGCAGACAGAGGCCCATCCATTTGGTGTTTTGGGAGGATGGTATGTCAGCAGTGCAGAGGGTGGACCGTTATATCTCAATACAATGAAGGAAGGGAGACCAATCCATGAGGGAGAGAAGGTGAAAGAGGTGTAGTGTCAGCACCTGCTACTTCAGGCTGCTCCCCTTACCTCCTCCCTGCTAGCGCTGTGGTGGAAGGGGAGAAGCTGCAGTGCAAGCTCAGGGTGCCTTGCCATGTGCTAACTTACTGTACCCCTCTGTGCCTCCTGACAGCACTGTCATGAGGATTAGAAAAGCAGATCCTCAGAACATGCTCAGAGCAGCGTGCCCCACCATAACGAATGTTGACGAGTATGAACACTCCCTTTGAAAAGCTCTCCCCACACCCTGAGCCTTGGCTCAGAGCCTGGGTCTCTGCGTCTCCTGCCTGTCCCTGGAGCATACTTTCTGTTGCCCTGCTCTCACTGAATTGTAGTCGCCTGTTTCCACAGCCATCTCCCCTCTTCGACGTGAGCTCCTGGAGGGCAAGGGTGCCTCACCCAGCAGTGATTCTGTGGGTCCTGCCACAGCCTGGCATGAAGTACATGCCCCGTGCACACTTGCTGAATGATGACGTGCCGAGAGCGGGCGTCTGCAAGGGACACCAGCTTGGGGGCAGAGATTAACGGAGAAACAGGTGCAGATAGAAACAGGAGGTAGTGGGGGCTTCTTTTAGGTGGGAGGGGGCTGATGAATTCTGATCTTACTTGTCACTGACCTGGACGTTTCCAATTAAGGAAGAGGAAAATGGGAGCTGGTAAGTGAAATAAGTCAGACAGAGGAAGACAAATACTATATGATTTCACTTATATGTATAGAATAGAATCTAAAGAACTGAATAAATGAGCAAAGTAAGCAGAAATACTCTCAGAGATATAGAGGAAAAACTGATGGTTGCTAGATGGGAGGGAGGTGGGATGAGGGAGACGGAGAAGGGATTAGAAAGCACAAGCGGTAGCTACAATATTGCCACGGGGATATGAAAGACAGTTTGGGGAATACAATCAATAATGTTGTAAAGATTTTGTAGGGTGTCAGATGGGCACTTGTCTTATTAGGGAGACCACTTCATGGATGGTGTAGGTGCTTGACCACTGCAGTGTGCACCTGAAGCTAAATAATAATCAATGTCAACTATAATTTCATATATATATATATATATATAGTCACAGGGTGTGGAGCACAGCACAGGGAATAGAGTCAATGGAATTGTAACAGCTACATACGATGTCAGAGGGATAATAGATTGGGGGTGGGGGGGTTATCACTTTGTGAGCGGTGCAAATGTCTAACCATTACATTGTTTTGTACACCTGAAAGTAATAAAAAGAAAGAAAAAGAAAAACAAAAATGGGAGCTGGTAACAGGGAATGAATGGTGTCTCTACAGGGAAGACAGCAGAGCCAAAGAGGAAACAGAACCCCGCTCCTACCTGTGTCCCCATCAAGGCTTTCCAGCTTTCTGCATAGGAAGATCATGGTTTTATTTATCTCCTGAGCACCCCAAAAAGGAAGAGACCCTAGAACCCTGCAGGACCGCCACCAGCCTTACCTCATAAGAGATGTATCCTGAGAGAACTGCAAGGCCCAGGTTGTAGGTGGCGAGGGATCCTGTCAGCCTGAGAGGCTCCAGTTGGGACATGATGTGAGGGTCTGCCACCCCCAGGAGAAGACAGAAGACAAAGAGGAGGGTGACAGGAAGTGGCGAGTGTGTCAGGAACCAGGAATTGTGCTCGGGTCTAGAAAAGCCAAGGGGAAGGGCGGACAGTAGAGCTGGCCACATGCCCACCTGCCCCCAAGCCCTCCCTTTAGCCAACTCCTCGCCCGCTTGTCAGCAACCCCTGTGCCTCAGAAAGTCTGACACCAGACTGAAGAAACAAATGAGAGCTCCTGTCAGATGACACCATCTGCTACCTCCATTTTCTAAGTCCCCGGAGTGTTTATTCCAGAGATTTCTCTGGGCACTGGCCCTCGTGGGCACCTGTAAGTAAAAGCAGAGCTTGTGTCTCCTCCAACCCTCCCTTACTCTCTCCCTCCCTCACAGCATGGCCAGCTGAGGTCTCCAGTACCCTCCCCCTACCCATGACCACCAGCTTCCTGGCCTCCCTACTCTCCCTCCCTGCCTTGGACATTGGATGACCACCTGCTGTGCACCTTTGGGGAGACTTCATTGCCTATAACTTTGGTCCAATCCTCACACCCTCTGTCGCTCCATTTGGGATCGCCAGCCTCTGCATTTTCCCCCAGATTGCAGGGACCAAGGGACATGCATATTGTGCACCAAGAAGGGGGAGGGGCAGAGAGGCACAGAGCTCTGATTTCCCTCTTACCTGGCTCCCCGCCTCTCACTGAGGCCCACCACACCTAGGCCCTCCATGGCTGAACTTACCCTGTCTGTGCTCCTCCGGTCAGTGACTGACGCTGCTCTGGCCACGCAGGTTTGAGGCTGGTGGTGGGTCCCAGTAATAGGTCCTCTGGGCTCCAGGGTGTAGGGTATCACCCATGCATGGTCACCATCTACTCCTGTGTTCTGATCTGTGCTGTGGATGGCCCGCAGCCCGAGCCCCTGCACACGCACTCACATACCCTCACACTTACACACTGGTGACCAGGAACTGAGGCTGAAGTCCACACTCTGCCATTCTCACTGCCCCGGGGAGAACGAGAAGCAGAGGTAGGCTTGGTGGGTGGAGGACACTCGGAGGCAAAGGATGACGGCAGCGGCTCCGGAGAGGGTGGGAGAAAGTCAGCATGGTCAGTACCCACGGAGAGGCAGGCTGCCCGTCCCCCCTTAGCATCTGCTTAACCTGTGCCCCCCACTCTACATTCTGGGCAAAGGCGACCCTCTCAGAGAAGCAGGTGTGCATGGGACACCACACATCTCATGCCTTCTCGGGGTAGGCCTCTTCCTCTTGTCTCAGGTTCAAGTCTTCTTCCCCCGACCCCCTTCCCATGTGGTTAAGTATTAAGTGTATCTCTTTCTGAAGCTGCCTTTTCCTCACACGTCCTCTAGCCCTCTGCTCACCAGCAGGCTAAAGGAGCATTGGGGGAATCAAATTACCACCTGAATCTATCAGCCGTGCCTAACGAGAGGCAATTAAACTGGCTGTTTGCCCAATAACCTCTCTTAGGCAGACCCTTTTCCTCTTCATGAGATACAGGGCAAAGAACCAACGTTAGAAGCCAGATGGCTGTGTGACTGGCCAGTGCCCATGTGCTAGGTCTCACTCCACAGGGATTCCAGGGCAGCTCCCAGAGCCAGGCTCTTTAGAGCGCAGTGCCTCAGTCTCTCCTCTGAGTGGTCCTGAGCCCGGGATTATCCATGTTCATGGCCACGGGGATTCAGAAGAGGCTTGAAGAAAGAGAAAACGTGGGATCCTCCCCGTCATGAGGTTGTGGTTTAGAACGTGCTGGCCATATATGCCTGCTTCCAAGCCTGTGCGTTGGCACGAGCTGCCAGGACCCTCAGTGAGCCCCTGCCTTTCTCACCATCTGGGAAAGTGTCCTCGCCTCCCATGTAGGTCACAAGCCATTTCCTATAGAATCGAGTCAAAAGGATTCTGCTGGGACTTCAAGTTTGCTGTTTCTCCAGCCAGACCCTCCCACCCACAGCCCAGTGTGCTACTTCTGCCACTGCTGTGATTTTGGTGTCCCTGACCTCCCAGGCACAGCCACACCCAGCTCCATGTCTGTGACTGGCCTCACTTCCCTCCACCCTCCACTTCCTCTGCCACAGAGCTTCTCACTCGCCCTTCCCTCCCCCACAACAGGCGCGGTCTGTACCTCAGAGGTCAGCTTGTGAGTTCGGGTATCCAGAGAAGATGGCAAACTACTGTGGGAAATGACCCCACACTGCATTTTACAGGCTGATGGAAACCCTAGGTGACATCAGGAAGATGTAAACACAGGATGTAAAGGTGGTCATTACTCTGCTGGCAGCTCTCACCTGTGTCTTCATAATACCAACCCCTCACGTATAGAGAGCCTCACTCTTGTTGGGGGAGAACCGTGGAAAATCCCCTATAAAGGACATGAGACCTCAAGACACCCCTTATGCCTGGGAAGCAGGTGGGATCAAGAGTACGGGACTATGAATTTAGGCAAGACTCACAAGTCTGGTGCCCTTTCTCCAAGCTTGGCACATATGTGCTGTGAGGAAGGAGTCCACTTATCACCTCGGATGCTCCCTGCACCTTGTTAAACGCCCCTTGGGTTTACAGATCATTAGCTCATGGAGATTGGGTAAAGGCTTGTCTTTCAATGTCTCACAACTGTACAACAAGATGGTGACTGGGTGTCACTATAGATTCCTTCTGTCCCAATAAAAGGCGTAAGAATCTCACCCTTTCCTCAGTTACGCATCACGAGGGCCTGTCTGCCCTCAGTGGGAGAGCTAAGCCACTTCTGGGGCTGTGAGGTGAGACAGGATGCTCCCTGAGGGCAGAGGGCTGTAAATCCCATGCATGAAACATAGCTTGTACACTTCCATACCTATAACATAACAACAGCTAGGTTGTTAAGTCTACCACATGCCAAACACTGTTCGAATCACCATACACCCGCTAACAGATGGAACCCTCCAACCACATGAGGGAGGTATTGTTGACACCCCCTTTTACTGAGGGGGCAACTGAGACAGAGAAGTTAAGTAATTTTTCTAGCATCATACAGCTCCTAAGTAGCAGGGCCAGGATTCAAATCCAGGCATTCTGGCTCCAGAGCCCATAAGCTTACTGCCCCTTCAATCTCTTGGTGCATCATGGTTTATTGTATTGGGGTGAAAAAGAATCAAAGTGTGGCCTGGCCCAACAAGAAGAGAAAGCTCCAATTTATGAGTCAAAATACAAATTTTCTTATTGCTTCTCACAGTAATTTTGTGGAACTAGCAATAAAAGGCAATCTCCCTCCCTCCCTCCTTCCCTCCCTCCTTTCTTTTCTTTCTTCCTTCCTTCTTCCCTCCTTCCCTCCTTTCCTCTTTCCTTCTTGATGTTCATCCAGTCACCTAGAGCAGACCAGGTGTTTTTAGATCCTTGGGATTCATAGCAGAGGTCTCAGCAATCTCTATGTGGGGAAGGAGAGGCCCCTGGAAAATGGCCAGGTCCCCACCCCCATCTGAACCAAAGAAGGTTCTCTTCTCCTTTCTCTCTGTCTCCCCTCACAAGATTTTATTGGAATAGAAGAATACCACTGCTTTTCCAAAAACATTAAACATGAATGAAGTTGAATAATACTGAATGTCAACTATAATTATATATATACAGTCACAGGATGTGGAGCACAGCATAGGGAATAGAGTCAATGGAATTGTAACAGCTATATACGATGTCAGAGGGGCAATAGACTGGGGGAGGGGGGTTATCACTTTGTGAGGGGTGAAAATGTCTAATTATTAAATTGTTTTGTACACCTGAAACTAATAAAAAAAGAATAAAGATGATATTGAGACTTAAATAAATAAATACTCCTCCCCATCCACCCCCAAAAGAAATATAACTGCACTATCTGATGGGAATTTTACCGTCAGCTCAACCTGGATAGTTTGGGTTGCCATATTTTCTCTCTTGCTTGTGCTGATGGTCATGCTGGCACCCTCCCCCCAGCTTCCATGAGGGGGATACCCCTGGAGACCCTCATCCAGACCTTTTCTTTCTCCACTGCAGGGAAGCTATCCAAGGCACCCACCTCTGCCCCACATGCCCTCCTCACAGGACCCAGGGGCAATTCCTTTCTCACTTCCAACCGTGGGAAGGGCTGCACTTTTCAGGGCCAAATCTATAGCCTCACTTGCTGCGATAGCAGCTGGTCTTATTTTTGACTTTATATGTTCTTCATATATTATGTTCCTGTCACATAATTTAGTTTGTCCTTCTGTTTCATTGTCATTGTTGAAGTTGCTGCAAAATGTTTAGAGTGGCATACAGGCAGCTGTCACACTAACTACGTACACAAGCGTCTTTCTCACTTGCTCCATATCGCTGTGGCATAAGTGGCTGGCCTGGAGTTGGGTCCGTGTGTACCCACCTCCTCCACACAACCTCCAGAGCCTTGTTCTCTGGCGAACAGTGGGGTGAGAAGTTGGTTCTGCTGATTTCCTGAGAGGGTCTCAACTACATGTAAGTCTAGTCTCCTTAAAGTTGAGGCACATTTCTCCACACAACTCTAGGCAACTAGTTCCAGACTTGAGGACCTCATTCCTGAATAGAATATTTCTAAAGACAAGAGGAGGAGAAAATGTGTGTGCAAGTGTGTGTGTGTGCATGTGCGTGGGTGTGCAAATGTGTGTGTGTACATATGCCCACATGTGTATATTGAACACAATATTCTCCAAGTAACTGTCCATATTTCCATATACATTTGCCTTCGACAGCCCTATTTGCCGCACCCACACCCATTTCTGTCTGCTTTTCTTTCTCTGTTCTGCCTCCCTTGCTTGAAAAGCAATAAGCATGAACAATAGAGGAAGATGGGACCAGACAAAACGGAGGCACAGCACTGGGCAGTCACCACTGGGAAGAAAGACAGAGGGAGCAGAGTGGAAACCTAACATTATAGGCAAAGGGAAGATGAGAGGAGGACGGACGGGAAGCCGTGCAGGGGGTGTTGTGGGGAAAGGGTGGATGGAGACACATTTGTCTGCCAGTCAGCCAGCCTTCTCCCTGGACCTCTGTAAACCTGACATGTCACCATGGTCCAGCAGTGTGCCCTTTCCCTACACGCTAGAGAGGAAGCAGCCCTGGGCTTTGCAAGTCAAAATTGGTGTATGGACCGGAGGTCTGGCCTCATTTCCCGCTCTTGACATATCGTGGCGTGGGGTGTGTGTGCAGAGGACAGGCCGCACTCCTCTGGCCTCAGGCAGCCTTCCCCACCCCAATCCAGCGGAGCTGAAAGAGCTCCTTGTAAGAATCGCTCATGGAGCCCTGGCAGGGCAGTCCCGCCAGTCTCGTGGATGGAGGAATGGGTCTTGGCACACCATGGGCCATTACTAAGAAGGACAACCAAATCATTCATTTCATTAACAACAGGGTTTTGGCAGATAATTGTGCGAGAGGCAATTAACAGTTATGCCCATTCCAGGAAGAAGCGTGGCAGGCTGATTTTCCACGGAGCTTCCAGGAGAAATATGAGACAAGGTTGAAACTACCACAGGGCTCTCACCCCCAGAATGAGCTGCTCTTTTAAGCCTGTGGCTTTATGGCTTCAGAGTCAGAACTGGAGACAGAGAGAGTTCAGGTTTGCTTCTTGCACAAAGATTCCCTAGGAATGCTTAACTTTTCTCTTCTCTTTGGTAGAAGGAAGCTCCGCATTCCACCAGCCCCCATTTCTGCCTCACCACACACCTCATTTTCACGGGCCCAGCACAGCAATCTTCCTAAAATGCTAATTTTGTCATGTTAGCCATCAGATTGGGAAATGGCAAAAGTTACTGTCTATGGATTTCAAGTTCAGCTCAGATTAGTACTACAATCCTCCCTGAGGGCTTCAACTGATAAATAGATAAATGAAATATGCTATATCGTTACAATAAAGATCAGTCAGTCATAAAAATGAAGTACGGATTCAGCCTACAACATGGATGAACCCTGAAAACAGTATGCCAGGTGAAAGAAGACAGTCACAAAAAGTTGTGTGATTCCACTTATATGAGATTTCCTGAATAGGCATGTCTAGGGAGACAGACAGTAGGTTAGTGGTGGCCGGGGTCTGTGGCACAGAAGGGAAAAGATTGGGCGTAACTGCTGCTAGATATGAGGTTTCTTTGGAGTGGTGAAAATATTCTGGAATTAGAGAGTGGTGATGGTTACATAACTCTGAATATGTCCAAACGACTGAACTCTATACTTTGAAAGGGTGAATCTAATAGCATATGAATTCAAAATTTTTTAAATCTTCCAGGAACGCACAGCATGGGGCAGGGCGTGGGCGGCCACGTGCTGGACTCACAGGGCCAGGACACTGCTCCCTGGCACCGTCCTGGGAACACAACCAAACAGGCTCCACGGATGTTGGTGTCATGGTCCCGTAAAGGGTTCTCGTGCACCCCGTTTACAAAACCAGTGCTTGGGGTGAGTTAGGATCACAAGAAAGCACTCAGTGTTTCTAACATTTCTCCTAGGGGGGGGGCTAATCAAAGAAGCTCAAAGTTCTGAAGGACTCTTGCCCCTCTGGCTGGTTCTAATTCGCATAGGAAGGTTCTGGGGCATTCCAGGCTGTTGCAATGCAGAGGCAGGCCTTCCCCTAGGAGCACAACTGAAACATGTCCAATGAGATATTGGTTTATTTATTACCAGAACTCACACCCTCGTTTTCAACTCCTGTCATCCTACGTGACTAAGCATTTGTCCAGAAGTAAGATTTTTCTCAGTCCTGTTTTCCTATGTCCAATATTGTCAATTTCACATTTTATGCTATTTACAAATAACATACCTGTTATTTAAGTATTTCTGTAATCACTATTATTGTTATTATTTTCATGGAATGTCAGATGAAAGAAGAAACACATACTGTGAGGACATTAACTGTTGCTCTGAGCTACAAGGAGGAGACATTTACAAAGGAATAAAACATGCTTTGGTGATTCTTGTGAACAGGGGAACATGCAGCTCTGTGTGCAGGTTTAGATATATTTGCTAAATAATTGATCACATTCCTTCACAGCCATCCTGAGGTGTCTCTCTGGTTCTGTTTCTCCAGCTGGAGAATGCGGGCAAACACCCACTGGCCTCCATCCTTAAGGAGGATAGTCCCTTATTCCATCACTGAGAAACAGTTCTGCCTGTTCTGCTCTTCTCCTCCCTCTCTATCTTACTTATTCTGAATTTATTTTACTGTTCACTACACTGAATTGGGAAAGGAAGGAAAGCCACCAATAACGCCAGTTTCGTATTTCTGAGTCTTTCTCAAGACCGAGTTGGGGAAGAAAGAGTTCAGCCTCATGAAATAAAGATGGGGGTTGTCTGTGGATTTGGGGTCCCTGACGTGGAGAAGGATGTAGGGCAGTGGTCTGGATGACGGGACCCCTGGGTTCTGGCCCCAGCTTTGCCTCTCAATTACCCAGTGGTCTTGAGAAGACCATTTTCCTGGGTTTCAGTGTCTTTTCTTGTGAAATGAAGTGTCTAGAACCAGTGCTCTGGTTTAGGTCTCCAGGGTTTCATGCCTCCCGGCCTGTGTCACTGCATGACAGTACCATTGTTTGTACTAACCAACCAAGAAGTCGGCTATCAGGAGTCACTGTCAAGGGTAAAACAAGCCACTTGTTGCCAGTGCCTGTGCGCCAGTGCACGGTCCCTGGAGCCAGCACCTCGCTAAACCTGTCATGTGATAGGCGACTGGGGAGGTGAGATCTCACGTCTGCACTGAGCTCCTCTCTTTGAGTAAATCAGTTCCCAGTTGCTTCGGTGTGTTTGCCATGACACAGAGCCAAGGAGGGCAGGCGGTGGGGCATGGGTACCAAAGCCGGTGGATGTGGCCTGGGGCTGCCTGGGTCAGTGACCCAAAGTCCACAAGGGCCAGCATTAGGGATGCAGGGAGGAGTAATGTCACGGGATCCTCGTGAACTGGGGTTGTGTCTGCGTCTTCTTGCTTTGACTGATTCCAGGGTTGGGTTGGGTAACAAGGTCTGCCTTTCAGCAATGCTGCTGGGAGCGGAGCCTGCGGTGTCCAGTCAGGAAAGCACTCTTGTCACATTTGTCACACACACCTCATATGTGCCAGCGATTCTGCGCCTGCACATGGAGCCCCGAGAAATGCTCACAGGTCTGCTGAGGAGGTCCCTAGCAGTGACATTGCAGGGTGGGAGCCGAGGTGATCCAGGAGTGTGCCCCTGGGAGGACGGCCAGGTCGAATGGCAGAGGTGAGAATGGCATAGGGTGAGTGCGCACCATGAAACAACAAACTAGGAAAACATGGAGGGACATGGATGGACCTCAAAACCACAGAACAAAGGGGGACAGTAAAAAGCAAAATTAGATTTATAACATAACAGTTTATGTAAATTAAACATGTATGCATACAAAAAAGTGATACACAGCTTGGAAGAATTCACACAAATAAAAGGACATACAGGAGTCACATTAAAATGTTTGCCTGTGGGGTGGGGCATGGGAATGGGAGCCGGAAAGAATAAGTAAATACATATATTCACATAAAAATAAGTAAAACAAAGGCAGTTTAATGACCAGAGAACTATGATTAACCCAAACCTCTACACCAGAGATAAAAACAGAAAATAAAGCTAAGACTTGACAGCTGGCAATTATTTTTTGGAGCTTGTGTCTAGAGCCCGGTGACCTTAAAATGTAATGTGCTTGCCGTCACAAAACCCTGGTGCTGTTATGTCGTACACCTACAATGCCACCATTTTCTTACCAATGACAAATAGAAAAGCAGAAATAAACGAGGAATTTATGGTATTCCTTTGGTGTGCAGACAGCCTCTCTGCTGGAACGGCCTCCACTCAGAGAAATGAAATAGTGACCCTACTGAGGGGGTGTCACCCCTCAAGCTGGTGGGAGGGGTGTTTGGCCAGCTATTAAAACCTCTAAAGCCACACCAAATTATGGAGCATTACAATTTCCCAGTTAAAAGCCCTTCTAGGGTAGGACAGCTGCAGCAAACGCGTCCTGATTTCCAGAGCGGGGACACAGCCACACTGCTTTAGGAAATGTTCCTCCATCCACTCTGGGACTGGCTGCTGGGGACTCTCACACTGGGGGCCCCCATGGACATGGCTCTTGGAATTCACATCCCAGTGTGGTTCCCTGCCACACTGACCCTGGGCTTGGCCATGTGACTTCCTTCGGTGAATGGGGTGCCATCATTTTGGACAAGGACTTGCTCATTGGGTCGTAGGAGCTCCTGGAGCCTGAGCCGCCATAGAAGAGGTCCAGGCACCCGCTAGAGATGCCCGGCTACCACCCCCCACTACCTGGCAGGTCCAGCCATCCCAGCAGAGGTGCCAGACATGTGCATGAAGAAGCCACTTTGGACAGTCCAGCCCCAGCAGAAAGTATGTAAAACAGAAAAGCTACCCAGCTGAGCCAAGTCAGCCCACAGAAATCACGAGAAATATGAGACATTGTTGTTTTAAGCCACTAAGTGTTGGGGTGGTTTGTTATGCAACAACAGGTAACAGACACAGGCACACAGTGAAGCTCAATACATTGTATCAAATTAATTTTTATGAATTTATCTCCTTCTTTTAATAAAGCAAAAAGAGTATTGGCTTGCTCACTCCAAATGCCAGGTAAGTCACTTTGGTGTACGTGGCTGCAGGTCAGTTGGGAATACTGTGCCCGCATTATCACTGGAGAACCCAAGGGGCCACATGCTCTGGTCCATTACTGGTTCACGAGCCCCTGGCCCACTGTTGGAGGGTAACAGGTTGTCACGCAGGGTGTCATGCGGGGTCTCAGCTCCTGCATAAGGACGCAGGATACGGTGAGGCCAAAAAGGAACACCCATGGAGCCATAGGTAGGGGAGTCATACCACTATAGTCTCGCTGGCGGCTGGGTTGGAGACACAGGAAGCTGCAGCCACACGATCCGCAATCTGCCATCCACTTCTCTGTCAACCAACTTCACTTGCTAACTGTAATCCACGCTTGCTAGCTCAGTCATGGCAGTTATATCAGTGGCTAATGGCTAACTGGTTACAGCTGATGGCCAACCAGTCACAGCTGATGACCATCTACCACCCGAGCCAGCACCTTTCCATGTGAGGCTGAGAACCTGGAAACTGCTCTCTGGGACTCTGTCCCCACACAAGCCAAGCTGAGGGTTTAAATGATGACCTCAAGGTCACAGGGCTAGTAAGTAGAGGAACCAGGATTTGGACCTAGTTCATTCAACAGTCTGCTCAGCGCTCCTCCTGTTATATTGCATTATTTAATTGCTGGGACCACTAAAAAAAAAAAAGAACAGATATGAGAAATTCTGGCATGAATCAGGTGCCTGGTTGGTCTGCTGATTTCATGACTCTGAGGCAAGGGGTGGGGTGGTGTTGAGAGGCCCCCTACCTGTGCCCAACAGACATCACACTCACTAGAATGAAAACTCCAGGAGTGGGTGCAGTTGCTTGTCTTGATCACGACTGTGTCCCTACTGCCTAGAACCACACCCCCAAAAAACCACACACACCAGCAGACACTCCATAGATGTTTGTTGAATGAACAAACGAATGGGGGAGTGAAACCCCAAATCTAGGGCCCAGAGGGTGTCCGGGGATAACCTCCGCGTGTTGCCCTAGTTTAGGCTGCTGCTTCCTGCTGCTGCTGAGTCTCCAGGCGACCACACTCACCAATCATCACGGTAACTCAGGGCAGTCGGTCTCATTGGCAGGCAAGCTTAGCGCCGGGCTGCCCATGCCCTTCCCGATCCAGCCACGAGAGGGCAGCCAAGCCCTGTGGATTCTGCCAACGCCACTCCGCTCTGCACCCAGGCTCCAAAGGCACCTTGGACTTCCCTGCTGAACAGAATGCTAAATGCCTCTGCCAAGACATGTGTAATTCAGAGAGCACTTCAGAGGTACCAAGTGGAGAAAGGCATAAAACATAAGTCCTGTGGCCTCATCCTGGCTGTGAGGGGTGAAACTGGAGTCAGCTTCCCTTCCTCTGCTCTTTCTGCAGTGGGGATCCCCAAACTAAGGGCTCTGAGCACCTCCACATTCTGATCCCAGGCAATGTCACCTTGTGGAGTCACAGGCTTCGAGTCCGCTTCCTGCACCCCACTTCCCAAAGTAAAGAAGGCAAATGTTCCAAACTGGAAAACTGCTGATGAGTAGAAGCAGATCTGAGGAGCCACGAGAGGAGGAAGATCTCAGTGTGTGCCCAAGGGTGTGTTTGGGGTAAAGGCCGACCAGGGTCAGTGTCGTGCGAGGCAGCCTGCGGGGTCTCTGCTCCTTCTCCCCACATAAGAACGCAGGATATGGTGAGGCCAAAAAGGAACACCCACGGAGCCATAGGTAGGGGAGTCATACCACTATGGTCTCACTGGAGGCTGGGCCCACCGGATGCGCGACCTGCCATCCGCCTTTCTACCAACCGACCGACGACTCTCCTCCACTCTCTCGACTCTGTTCCTCTACTCTCTTCCGCTCTCCTTGGCTCTCCTCAGCTCTCCTCTGTAGCCGCAGCAGTTATCCTAGCGGCCAATCGGCCAACCGGCCACAGCCGACGGCCATCCACCACCCGAGCCAGCACCCCTCCACGTGAGGGCGAGAGCCTGTAAACTACTCTCTGGGGCTCTGTCTCCACAGTCAGGCTGTCCTGGGTGCTTGTAAATATGCCTTATCTCAGTTGATCCTCAAGGCACTTGGGACAGGTAGGTATTATTATTCCAAGTTTGCAGATGAGGAGACTGAGGGTCAGAGTGATTGGCTTGCCCAAAGACACATGGCTGGTCTGTGACCAAGCTGGGATTCAAACACAAGGTGGCCCGGCTTCAATTTTCCCTACAGGAGGAGACCAGGGCTTTGGAGAAGGGGCAGAGTCTGGCAGTATGGAGAAGGGAGTGGAACCCCAGGGTAGAGAAACACCTGTAAAGAATTTTCCTGATTATCACACATTTCTCATCTCATTTAATCCTCACAAGAAGTCTACAAAGGTGCATAGCTTAATCCCCATTGTAGAGACGAGGAGGGAGGCTGGGCAAGGTGAGCTCCTGCCCACTGCTGACCATGCACAGGCCCTCTGCCTCCGGGCAGTCTGAGCAGTGCCAGAAGCTACTGGATTTCATGACCCGTGGCTGAGAAGTGAGGGCCGCATTTCCAATACGTCTCCTGATTCTTGGGGGATGACACCGGTGCAGGTACTTCTATGGTCTCTGTTTCCTCACCTATAAAGTGGGAGGTGGTGACCTCCTCTATCCTTGACCCAGCTCTCAGAGAGACAAATTAGCCCGCTTCACTCTGAGCCTGAGGTGAAAAGTCTGGGGACAGAAAGAAAACAAGACGGCAGGCATAAAAAATATTATGTAAACTCTGCTTCTCCTTATCAATATTTTTGTAAAGATGAACGTGTTTCTATGGGACAAATGCCAGGCCTTTCCCTTTTTTCTCTCCTCCTCAGCCCCTCGCTCACTTCGATTCAAGGCAACAGGAGCTAATGGGCTGGGCAGAGGGCCCGTGCGAGGCACGCAGGGGAGCAGCAAAAGGGCGCACACGTCCCTTGGCCCGAGCAGCTCGGCATCTGATGGAAGAGCAGCGCGTGCGCAGAATGCAGGTGCCGGGGTCGTAACGAGGCTTGAGTCTGGCGCCTTTCTTCCACTTGGTAGCTCTGAGATGACCTGCATGTTAGGGTGAGGCTCTGGAAGGCAAAGTCCCCATGCCCATAAAGCCATAGGTTCCTTGGACGATAGGGCCCCCAGACCCGGAGAGTTCTTGCTCCTCTGTCACTGCCTGTAGCGCTAGCTGCTATGTTCATGGTCCCAGGAGACACGGTGGAGATGGGTTTCCAAGTGCCTGCACCACCCTCCCTACTATGGGCTCACTGGCCAGCCAGAGTGCAGCAGACCCCGAGAAGACAGCACTCCCTTTTCCTTACCTGCAGTGTCCGCTCTGAAGCCACATCAAGCTAGTATAATAATGCCTCCTTCTCCTGCTGCAATTGCAGGAAACATTTTGCAGGCAGATGCTCCTTTTTCCAAGGCTCTGGAAGCTCCCAAAATGTCCTCTACTCACCCCTGAGCAGGACGCAGCCTTATTCCCCCCGATTAACTGGGGCAGAGGAGGAAGGAGAGGAGGCAGCCCCCGTGTGTTCTACCATGTGCCTTTGATCAGATGGGTGGGAGCACACAGGTCCCACACCCCTAGGCCCTGCATCTCATTCCTGAGCTGACGATAAACAGAGGCCTGCTGCTGTGAGTAAACTGCGTTTTGAGGGTGGAGGAAGTACCTGGCACATAGTAGGTGCTTATAAAGGCTTGGATGAAGGAACTGGAGGCACACTGGCTCAGTTTTGACAAGGTAGTTGTCAGGCACAACCAGAAATGCAGGCCCTTGTTGCTCAGGAGCGTGGTGATGCTGTGACCCTCCTCTTGCCTCCTCAAGGGGAGCCAGAGGACTCTGCCACTGAGAGGCCAGGCGGCAGCATCCCCTGCTGAGGGGAAGAGAGGAAGGAGAATACAAATGGGAGAGGACTGCAGAGGCAGGGAGTTGGGCCTCTCCAGAGCGGCCGCTTGTCCTCTGCCCTTGGAGGCTGTGGTCACTGGGGTCTGCGTCTTCCTAAGCAGGGGATCAAGACCACCCTTCAAACCCTCCTTCAGTCTGTGAGATTCAGTTAGAGAGCCAGGTTCCACGTGGCTTCTAGTGGGGCTGCCAGTAGGAAGGAAGGAGGAGCCCAGTTGCAGGTAAAAGGGATTCTATTTCCTGTGTGCCCTGGGCCTCCACCTCCAGGATGCTCCCTCTCCCAGAAGGGTGGAGAAGGCCAAAGGGCACAGACCAAATGGCCTGAGTGTCCTCCCAGGAAGGTGCAGGGTGAGCGTGAACAGGACCTTTGGACAGGAAGCATGCCCATCACGCCCATGGAGCAAGGCCTGGAGGTGGTGTGGCACGGATTGCTGTGGGCATGCTCCTGCCCAAACCACCTCCTGGGAGCTGTGTTCTGGAGAGCCAGGCTCTAAGGAAGAGCACGTTTTGCCTACCATGAGTGGGCCTGGGATGCATAGTAGCCCCACACAATCCTTATCCAAAAGTCAGAGAGACAGAGGCCTGCAGGTGACCCAGCCAAACCCAGGGCTGTGGTGGGGCTGCCGCGGAGATAGATGCAGTGACCATCACCTACACGGTCAGGTCACTGATTAGCCTGGGACCTGAGCAAAGCTTTTCTCCTCCAAAGCTTTATCTACGGCATGGGTTTGCCCGTGTGCCGATCTGCTCTAGTAACTCTATGGCATTAGCCCCGCATTAGCCTATGGCGTGTGACCTGTCCGCAAGGAGCTCACCTACCACAGCAGCCAATTGGGAAGTTTGAAACTCATGGGAATTAGATAAACAGCCTTTGAGTGAGGTCAAGAGAAGAATGACTGGTTATTTTTGTTATTAAAAACGAAGTGATTCTCATCCTCAGTGTTTTCATGGATGGATCATTCACGGACAGCATCACCCGAAGGCTTGTTCTCTTTCCCCCTGCCTCATTGTATAAACTAATAATTCTGGAAGGTCTGGGCTAGATGAGACTTTATCCAAGGCCCTCATGTCCAGTACATGCCACAGAGGTCAGGTGTCATGGCCAAGGTCAGATAGCCACTCAGTGGCCCACGGGAGACCAGGACCCAGTCCTGCTGAGTCAGACACAGCATTCTGATTTACCCCAGTTGTCCCTGTTTCTGTCTCTCTGTGCTGCCACTCACAGGGTCTAATCTCCAGCGAAATGGCTTTTTCTCTGCTTTTCAAACAGTCTAGTAAGATAAACAAGCAGACAAAGGAAAAGGCGGAGGTGGGGTGAAAATGGGGTGGGGGTTGGGGGGGTGTCAAATTAACATTGCATATGAGAAAATGTGCCTTTTCAGGAGAGTATAAATCCCAAACTGGTGGAAACTGTATTTTCTCTTTGTTCTGTGATGAGCACAGTGATTGAGCACACCATCAAAGCGGGAGTGACTACTCGCCAGGACATCACTCAGTCCTTCTTCCTACGTCGCAGGTCCGCACAGGTACACACATGTGAGACGCACAGCTGGGGGGGAGGGGCGCCTGCTCTGCTTCCCCAGAGAGGGAAATACAAGCAAATGGTTTGCAATGAATAAAGAAAGCGGGGCCTCCAGGGTCATTTAGTACAACTCTATTACACAACAGGCTTTAGGAAGATCAGGCCCAGGGAGAGAAGAAGACACTTGTCTAAAGTCACAGAAGTTAGTTCCTATCCCAGGACTAGAGCTCCGCATTCCAGACTCTGTCCCGTGGAACAATTAGTATCATTTAAGTATGTAATGCTCAGTTTTCAAACTGCAGATAATGACCTGTAGAGGGTCATGAAAGAAATGTGGTAGGTTGCAAATTTATTTAACTTTTTAAATAAAATTAAACCAGACCAATACAAAATAGAATAGAGTTAGAAGGCAGCAATAGTAAGTGTTGTTTCCCTAAACATTTGTTTCATGTGTATGTGTGTGAATACACACATGGACATAGATACGTGTGTGTGTGTGTGTGTGTGTGTGTATTCAATGAATCATGGCATAAAATATTTTTCTTACTATATGGGTCAGGCTGGCATCAAAGGAAGTTTAAAAGTTATTGGTGTAGCTTGAGGTCAAGTATAAAGTATGACTTAAATCATGGTTCTAATACCCCTAGTGCTGCGCTTTTGAACAACCGTTTTCATCTTCTGAACATTGTTTTTTCTTCTTCCCTCATCTGTAAACTGAGAATAACGATAAACCTACCTTATAGGATTGAGGAATTTAATGGAAATAATCCATGCCAGATGTTGAGCACAGTACCTGACACAAAATAAGTGTCGATTATTAAATACACATGTGATATTATTTATATATATATAAATAAAATAAGGGCCCACATTTTAAGGGCAACAAAGACATTACATCAGCCCAAACAGAAAGCAATCCGTGCGGAGGGAATTGAGTGACACTAAAGGAGGGCACCTGTCCAAAAGGAGGCCTATACCTGCACACCCCACCCATCAGCTATTCAGTCCCAGACGGTTAAGCATCACCTGATTCCTGCAAGATACAGGTGTGCTTACAAGGCTCAGCTTTACCTTTGCAAGAGGACGGGTGGTTTGGGGTCTCCTGAATAAGGACAGGGGCAGCAAGAAGAGAGGGGACGTCCTGAAGGTAAATCCTGCCTCCTTCACAATAGCGTGGAGGGCCCAGGCCCCCGTCTTCCTAACTGGACCTCTTCCTCCTGCAGCGCCTTCAGCTCTGCAGAAGAGAGCTGCAGGGTAGGGAGACAAGGCGCTGCTGCCACTCACTGGTATTTATTTGTTTGCTGTTCTTGAATAAACTTCAGGGGAATTTAACAGCCCCTGAGGAAGGATGGATTGGGTGGGAAGGACATGGAGCCTCTCGGCAGCTTTTGCATCCCAGGAGTGAGTGGATTTTTATATTTAGCTGATGACTCACCTTCAAGCACATTAGTCACAGCCTCCCAGCTCCATTCTGACAGGCTGGATGTTGGGGAATCTCAATAGGGTGAGATCAGACAGGAGATGGGGAGACATAGCAAGGGAATTGGAGAGCTAAGAGATGGGGTGACTGATAGGAGAGGAGAGATTAGGGCCCCAAAGCAGGAAGCCTGGAGAAAGAGGGCAGCTGAGCTGTGCCCAGTGGAGAGGTTCCGGGCCATAGGACGCTGGCTCAGGCTTGCCCTAAGCACCAGCCACTGCAGGGAGGGAGAAGAGAGGGGGGCAAGCTCACAGCACCTGGCTTGGATGCTGTGCTTGCGGCCTGGCTCACACATCCGGGAGCCCTCCAAGTGGTCTGCCCTTGCCCCGTCCACAGGCAGCTCACCAGCCAGTCCCCATCCACAGTCTGGCTATGGCAGGGACAGAGGCCAGGGCAGGGGTTTTCACAGGGTGCCATCAGACCATGTTGGGGCCAGGAGCCTGAACAGGGCAGAGAAAGAGAACATCTGAGAAAGACGTTCTGTCACAGGAGAAGGAACAGAGGAAGCAGGAACCTCTTAGGCTTAGGGCAGAGGTTCCAGTATGGTCCCTGGGCCACCTGTGTCAGAAGTCCTGGGAGCCTGTGACCAGGGAAGCCCTGGGCCCACCCCAGGCATCTTACCCGTCACTCTGCAGGGAGGGTCCAGAGGGTCTGCTTGTAACCGGCCGTGGGGATTCGTATGCACATTAGGGTTCCCAAACCTCCGTCAGGAACTGGAGCTCAGCACCCCAGTACCCTGACTCTGATTCACTGTGCGATAAAGCCTGTGGCTACTCTTCCCTGTGCCTCAGTTTACCATAAAAAAATAAGGAGCCCACTTAAAGGACTATTGTAATATTTCTTAAAAAACACAAGAAAGGAATATAAAGTTGGTTTATTGATTTTCTCTTCCACGAGAAATCTAAGTACTTCTTAAATAGAAGTGGGTCAGACCTAAGGAGAGGAAAACTGTACCTTGCTGGGTCCCACAGCACCAGAAATGGTAAAGGCCATCCACAAGCAAACTGCGAGGGGCCAAGGGTGGCTGGTTGGGGCCTTGCAGGCTGGGATGTGGGGCCATCCCTTCATCTGTCCCTCTTGGCACAGGCCCAGTTAGTTAGGGCTTTTTCCACTAAGGGAGAAGGGTGCCTCCTCCTAGAAAGTCAGAGGACTTGCTCCTCCAAGCGTCTCTTGTGACTCATGGGATGAGATCCCTGTGGCCCTGGGTAGAAGAGGAAGCAGCGATGGCAGCAAAAGTCAGGGTCCGCAGCTGGAGGGGGGAAGGGAGAGGCATGGAGCTGTTGTACATGTCCTTCTTTGCCACCATGACTCCCACCCCCACCACAAAGGAGAGGACGCTGGGGCTGAGAGTTGAATGACCTGTCTACGTTTGGGCAGCAATACCGACAGTCAGTACCTGAACTCAGACTAGGGCCCAGGGCTTGTTTTTACTTCTTCAAACTGTCACTTCAGTTTGTCACCAGTTATGTCACCAGGATCCTCTCAGTCACTTAACAGACTTTCCAGGTTCTTGTCTGTATACTCAGGGTAGCCATTTCTCCCTCATGCCATCCCCCTCCCCTCTCCTTTCTATCTATCATGGTCCTAATTTTCAAAAGGCTCCTTTTGGTTCTCAGTATGGAAATACGCCCATCTTGATTCTGGGGCTGTTTTCTCAATTCTGCTTTCTAGTGGCCATGTTGTTTCTAAGGCCACATAAAGCTCACCTTCACGACCCCATGGCCACACTGTCCTCATTGCCTGACCTCTCTGTGCAGCCACACCCACTCGGCATCACATGTGCTGGAGTCTGTTCCTCTGGAGCTTGGTAAGGATTCTCTCTGACATCCCCGCCTTTCCTGGACCTGGGCTCCCTGAGAACCAGCACTTTGTCTTTTCATCTGTCTGCCTCCCTCACAACTTAGTTTAAAGCCATGTACCTAGAGAAATACACTTTGTTGACAGATAGATTAGCCATGAGAGAAGCTCATCCCTTTAAACGTGAGTGCTTCACACGCTCAGGGACGTTTAGGGGAGGACACAATTTGTGTTTTCAAATAGGGTTTTGAAGAAGGTGGTGGGAAGCGAACGGAGGAATGAAGGAAAGGAGACCTGTAAGGCAACTTTAGGGTACCCCTTTCAGAAAGGGGGGCTTCACTCCAGAGAAGAGGCTGAGCAGAGCAGAACGGTCACAAGAAAAGCAGAGGCCACATGAGGGCTGAGTGTGTCTGGCGGGTGCCCATGAGGGGTCCAGGCAGGGCGGAGGCTCCTGGTGGAAGCAGGGTCCAGCTGTGACGGTACATGTGAGTGTGAGGTGCTCAGTCCTGGGGCAGGTAGCTATTTAATGTCACCGATGTGAAGTCTTGGGACAAATGCAGCATGGTCCTTTCCCTTAACAAATACAAGTCTGTTGGATCAAAGATTCCAGGGAGAGAATGATCCCTCTTCCCCCACCTCTCTCCTGACCCCCTTAAAAATTCCTTCCTTGGGCTTTAAAAACTGTTACTATCTGGAAGACAACATATCTAACCGGGGTTTCTCCCAGTGAAATTGATGCCATGAAACCCACAAGGAGGAAACACATGCCAACTATCTTGTCTGCTGGTCCAGTGGCCTCCTGGAGCTGGCAGGCCACCTGCTCACCTGACACTTGGCACTTACTGCCTGGTATGGCCAGCGGCCTTTTCCTGATGCTCCCTGTGATCCCCACCAGTCTCAGATCCCTTGGAGGAGCTGGAGACACACCCAGTGCTTCTCTGTGATTTCCAATGTGCCCGGCAGAGCACTTGGCGTTAGTAGGCATTTAATTACATTTATTGAGAGTCTATTATGGGGATTGCCATTTAGCATTTAGCATTTCTAGAAGCACGGAAGACATCACAACACTTTACTATCGTTTATTTTTTATTATTTACTAATTTGTGATTAATTAATAATTGAAAATCCAGCCTTGTTTCCAATTGGCTGGGAGACTGGGAATAGGCTGGGGATTTCCTCATCCCCCTAACTTTCATCCTTCATACACCTTCCTAGCTGAACATGTCAGGGTTTGCTTTCATGATGTTTGAACAAGAGAAAGGGAAGGAAAGGCATTTAAGTGGCCTCGGCTCTTTCTTATCCAGTGGACCCTTTGAGGGGTTGGCTGCACATTGTGGGTTGGCAAATACAGAGCCAACTGAATACAATTCTGTTCTTAGAAATGTGGCAGGGCTGTGATTCTTGGGAGCCACTGTCCCTCTTGCCACCAACTTCCAGATCTTCCCCTCGTGGCTTTTCAACTGCCTGGGGTTGAGAAGGTAGCTTCCCAACAACACATTCTGCCAAAACCTTCCTCCTTAAGTTTGCATCTAGGTGTCTTTGAGGCCAAGACCTGCGATCCATATGTACAATTCGCTGATACTTCATCAAAATGTTCTTTGCCTTAAAAGCTACTGGAGACCCAAGATGCTCTAGGAGCATATTTTTGTTTGCTTCTCTGAGTTTCTCTCTGCTCCACAGCAGGACATTCTGCCAGACATAAGTGACCCCCCATCACCCTGAGTGAAGGGTGGTACCAATGTGGCTTGAGGACCAGGCCGCCGCTGCGAGAACTGAGGTAGGAAGTCCAAGTCAGCCTCCCCCATCACTCCCCTGTGTGGCTGGGCTGAAGTCCCCAGTCCCTCTGCTCTTGTATTTCACCTGGGATGTAGCAGAGCTAGGTGATAGCCTCGCCCATGCAGGCTCTTCAGAACTGCACACAACACTTACACAGCAGCTCTGCAGTGAGAAGCCAAATGGACAGATCAGATGTGCATCTTTACCCACTTTTGTTCCCAGGGAGGACATTGGTTTTGGCACCAGAATTCAGCTCGTCAGAAGGCTGTCCAAGGACAGTCCACGTTTGAGTCAGTTTCAATTTCCTGCACCTTTTATAACTATATGTTCCTCTGGCATGCTCTGGAATAAAAAAAAAAAAAAAAAAAGCCAAAACAAAATTGCTATCCTATGCAGGATACTACTAAGCTCCAGGCAATTTACCTACATCATTTCTAATGCTCATAACAGCCCTACAAAGTAAATGTGATCATCTCTATTTCTGCAGACCAGTACATAAAGCCGAGGTTAACAAAAGTTGCCTAAAATCGCAAGGCATGTGAGTGGTATTCAAAGCCCAAATCCAACTCCAGATTTGTCTCATTCCAAAATCCATTTCCTTTATACCTTAATGAGCCTCTATCCTCGACTACAATGAGCCTTAATCATTCAAAGGTAGGTTCAATTATTTGTGATATTCACCAAGGTGAGAAAAGGGTCTAATGCATTATAGAAATATTTTCAGTAGCATGATACAACTAACAAAAAAGATGTTCTGGTTAATTTTCAGAAAACCCAGCAAGTTTATTAGCAAGAATAGCACAGCTCCTGAAGAATTCAAATTCAGGTCCTCATGATATGACAGCTCTGAGGTTGTCACAAGGGAGATTTCGGAGGGTTAGAGGACTCTTGTTCCTGCTCTAAGCTGTTTTCTATCTCTCTGAAGCTTTGTATACACTCGTATGTGTACATGTGAGTGTGTGTGCATAGATGTGTGTGCACCTGCCCAGGAGATGGAGGGTGGTGATGATAAGAGATGGATTTTAGTTAGAATCTAGCCACATGATTGGTTTAACCAAGAACAAAGAAATGGATCATATTGCAAAGGATCAACAGGATGAATTAGATAAACCATTAAGCAATTGATGTGTTTCTTGGCAACTGAGTAGCATAGTGCTAAAAACAAAATAAATTGACTTGTACCCATAGAATTGGTTGTGCAAACAAGCATGGTCTCAATTACAAATATATAGATAAGAATGAAAGAAGCCAGGGATTGTTTTCCTTTTATGAAAGGGACACCATGAAGCCTTTTTAACAGCATGGCTCTCAGTTGGTGAACTCATTTAATTACTTAGACACTCCATGAATGGCCTTTCAGATTTCTCTCCCACAGCTTGGCCTGCCCGTACATCACCAACAGCTTCCCTGCTAAACACCCAGGCCTGTTCATCTCCACTCTATCCCACAGGCCTTTACAACTCCAGGTGAGGACCATGTCATTCATGGGGGATGGATAAATGGCAGCCTCCATCTCGCAGGCTCTAAGCTCATCTAAATAAGTAACGTCAACTACTACACCTTCCCACTCTGTTTTCCAAAATTACGGGAGGGTTCAGCAGATGGATGGATGGATGGATGGATGGATGGATGGATGGATGGATGGATAAATAAATGGAATAAATGAACAAATAAACAAAGAGACGAATACAGAATGCCTACTCAATGCCTGTAACAGAGATGGCACTTTTATATAAGTTATGTATCTGCTATGATCTAGAAAAGTAGCAGCCACATGCTCATAAGGAAGTAACACCTCAAATTATCTGTAAGCAACTGCTGGTAAAAAGCCAAGCCAGAGAAATTCTACTTAGGGAAGAGAATATGAGGAATGGTGACACATCTACTCCGCTGGGCATCCTAAGTTCTATTCCATATCAGCTAAACTCTGAGAGCATGTCCCCACAGGAGCCGTGGGGAGCTGTCTTCACTAATCTGCAGTTTAATGCTATGCCCTCAGCTTTTGTTGAGATTTGTTGTGAAAACCACTTCTGCCATGGTCGTACAACGTGGTCGAGAGAATTGTCCACTACATCATTCAAGGTCACACACAAAAATGTTGTGTTATGTAGTTTTGTCCTTGTTTCCTTTTTACCTTAGCTGGCAAGGGAGCTCAGAGACAAACCTGGCAACCCATCGGAGGGACTAGCCTGGCTTACAGATTTAGCATAATTTTTAATCTTGATACACAAACATATTCCTGCTTTAGAAAGTTGACCACACCTATATGTATGGGTGTACGTGAGTGTCATGCGGGAGACCCTGCTCGCTGCGCCATTTGTCATGCAGGGAGGCCTGCGGGGTCTCTGCTCCCGCTCCCCATACAAGAACGCAGGATATGGCCAGGCCAAAAAGGAACACCCACGGAGCCATAGGTAGGGGAGTCATACCGCTATATTCTCTCTGGCGGCACTATACTCTCAATGGAGGCTGGATCCACACTGTCCGCAAACCGCCATCCACACTTGCCAGCCCAGCCACCATCTTCTTGCTAGCCCCCATTCTTCTCTCTCCTCTCTCCCTCTCTTGCTGGCGTAGCCACAGCAGTTATATTAGTGGCCAATGGCTCACTGGTTACAGCTGACGGCCAACTAGCCACAGCTGATGGCCATGCAATCACAGTTGGCCATTTACTACCTGAGCCAGCACCTGTCTATGTGAGGCCGAGAGCCTGGAAACTACTCTCTGGGGCTCCGCCCCCACACTCCACCCCTACAGGCTCTCGCCTCACGCGACAAGCCCTGTAGGAGCCTGGGGGTGAATGCAATATCCTGGACACAACTAGGCTCTCTGGGCACAGCCAGGGTTTCTCAGGGCACCACCAGTACTCCTGGGCACAGCCAGACTTCCTGGACTTCTTAGGGTACCACCTGTCTTCCCGGACACAGCCAGGGTTTCTCAGGGCACCACCAGTATTTCTGGGCACGGCCAGACTTCCTGGACTTCTTAGGGTACCACTAGTTTCCCCGGGCACAGCTAGGATTTCTCAGGGCACTGCTACTCTCTCTGGGAACAGCCCGACTTCCTGGGCACAGCCAGGGTATCTTCAGGGCTCAGCCAGACTTCCTGGACTCAGCCAGGGCTCTCAGGGCACTGCCACTCTCTCTGGGAACAGCCCGACTTCCTGGGCACAGCCAGGGTATCTTCAGGGCTCAGCCAGACTTCCTGGACTCAGCCAGGGGTCTCAGGGTACCCTGCTGGAACAACAGCGACTCACAATCAAGGTGCTTACATATTCTCAATGGCGGCCAGTCAAGAGACAAAAGCAAATATCCCCCAGTTCCACTAACAACAGTTCCCAAACAAACAGTCAAGCGGTCCATTAAATTAGGGATGGAAGGCAATTCCCCATAGTCCATAGTCATTCGCCAGGGCTGTCCTGAGGGTGAGGGACGACCTGGACCTCACCCTCATCTCCCATGGAGGACTCAGCAAGCGTTACCTCCTGGGACTATAAGTCCTGCATCCGGGCTGCCTGAGCAGGAACTTCCCCGGCCCACAGGGCTGCAACGACCTTCGCTTTCTCCGCCTGTGCTGGTTGGGGAACCGCCCACATCTTTCCACCTCTCCACGGGGCTCCATCTCTGCAGCAGCTGCATGGCTTTTCCTGTGCTGGTGGGAGAACCGTCCACGTCCTCCCACCCCTCCACGGGGGTCCAGCTCTCCGGCAGCTGCTCCTCCTGGTCTTCCTGAGACTGAGTGTTCATACACACAGACTGCTCCACCATCTTTTGGAGAGCTTTGGCTGGCACCATACCCTGCTCGCTGCGCCATTTGTCATGCGGGAGACCCTGCTCGCTGCGCCATTTGTCATGCAGGGAGGCCTGCAGGGTCTCTGCTCCCGCTCCCCATACAAGAACGCAGGATATGGTGAGGCCAAAAAGGAACACCCACGGAGCCATAGGTAGGGGAGTCATACCACTATATTCTCTCTGGCGGCACTATACTCTCACTGGAGGCTGGATCCACACTGTCCGCAAACCGCCATCCACGCTTGCCAGCCCAGCCGCCATCTTCTTGCTAGCCCCCATTCTCTCTCTCTTCTCTCTTTCTGGCGTAGCCACAGCAGTTATATTGTGGCCAATGGCTCACTGGTTACAGCTGACGGCCAACTAGCCACAGCTGATGGCCATGCAATCACAGTTGGCCATTTACTACCTGAACCAGCACCTGTCTATGTGAGGCCGAGAGCCTGGAAACTACTCCCTGGGGCTCCGCCCCCACAGTGAGTATAGGTGTAGATAGAGCCTTTTGGGGGAAAGAGGCAGTAGATAAGCAGAAATAGATGAATAACAGCATGGTGTTTAATGCCAGCGTGTTTACCTGAGAAAAACAAAAATACAAAACAAGGCGAATCTCGAAAGCACTACATATGGCCTAGGAATCCAATCCATGTGACTACAAACAGTCTTGCACACCCAGCCACAAACATGTACAGCCACACGGCACCCCAGAAGCACACACACCGGCTCTGACCTGCATGACTGCCCCTCCTCCAATAGTCTCTGCCTCAGACCTGATGTTTGGCAAACTCTCAGCACACACACAGATGAGAAGGTCATCTGCTTGTACAGTCACAACGTCACCGTTTTGTTTAGCATGAATCCTGACTCGCTCTCTGCCTCTGGTTACTGACATCTTCAGTGTGTTTACTCCTCAACTTTAGAGACTTGATTTCTCTTCCTGGTTACCCAGTGTTAGATGGGAAAAACAAGCATGTCATGAACGTGTTGGGTGCTTATAGCCACCTAGCTCTCATTTCCTGAATACCCACCATGTTCAAACCCTTGCATGGTTACATGCACCTTGCAAGAGGGGCAGCTGAGGATAGAGAGGTTAACTCAGTTCCAAAGGGCACGCAGCCAAGACCCAGGACTGCCTAATTCTACTGCCTGTGCCTTTCCCCACCCAGCCCTAACTCTGGTGATGTTAAGGATTGAATGTAATGCAAGGTGACCAGATGGAATGTAATACAAGAAAAGACCTTGGCTTCCCCAGCCATTCACCTGCTAGATCACAGCCACCTATCAAAACCTCTTCAATGCTGAGTTCACAAAAAGACCTGAGGACAATGTGAAAGGAAGAAGACAAAGGCAGGTGGATGAGAGAGCAAGTTACAGGGATCCACATTTTAAGAAAATAAACACCTCATCCTAAGGCATGTGTTCTAGCAAAGTCCTAGTTGAGCTACCTGTGTATCCAGCTGTCCCAGGTCAGTCCTGGGCACTTGTCTAGGGCAGGGTTTCTTCATCTCAGCTCTAATGACACTTAGAGCCTGGTAATTCTTTCTTGTGTGTGTGTTTGCGGTGGGGGGGGGGGGGAGAATTGTCCTGTGCACTGTGGGATGTTTTTTACCATCCTTAGCCTCTACCCACTAGATGACTATGGGACCTGCCCGTAGCTCTGACAGCCACAAAATATCTCCAGACATTGCAAATTGTCTCCTGGGAGCAAAATCAAGCCAGTTTGAGAACCTGCTGCAGCAGGGTTGCTAGTAAGTGGAGGCTGTAAGGGGGTGGATGGAGGGTGCTAGACTGCTGTGTCAAACAAAGTAACCTGGCCAAGGGGAGCCCAGACTGAAAGGGGGTTTCAAGCAGCCATGTCACTGACCACTGCCTGGCCCCTCAGCATGATCTCTCTGGGATAAGCCCCCCAGTCTCTTGCCCTGGGGCTGCAGAAATGGAATGTAAGTAAATGGTATGAACCCTTTCTGTTTCCTGGGTGGATTATAGTTTTGGCCTGCGCGATTTGAAATTGGTGACAAATAGGCCAACCTGGGCTGAGTTTACCTTTTTCCTCAGCTGAAGGGAGGACTAGCTGAGATGATGAGTGGTATAAAAAAGACAGCAAAGGGTCCACCGCTCCCCGCCCCCGCCCCCAACACACACACAAGGAACCGTCTGAGTTCCTGAGCGGCACGTACCTCCAGCATGGTGGTGCTGGCTGCAGGTGAGATTGTCTTCTGAATGAAAAAGGGGCTACAAAACAGACCTGACAATCTCAGGGGGGACACACATGGCAGGCCTGACAAGCACAGTGACTGAAAGCACCCACACAGGATGGTCTGATCATAAGTTCCCAACTGGGCAGGTCATGGTGGGTAGTCACGCCCCAGGCCCTTTGCTTCCCAAGGGAAAGCTTACCCTTTACCTTAAGTAAGCCTTGTCAATTGTCCTTGAGCATCTAGGTAACATACCTTTAAATTATCAGGGAAATTCTCTTTTCCAATCCCTCTAAAACAGACCTCCTGCCACCCGAGCAGAGGACACCGAGACTCCCCGTTACCTGTTGCCCGCATACCATCTCTGTTTCCTGTATTGTTAAATGTTACCTACCCTGTGCCAACCAGTGTAAAGAAGTGTGTGTCTTTCCATTTTCCTTTTCATCCAGTCCTAGAGATTTCCCCACTTTGCTTCCTCCCACCTCCTTAATCTACCACCAATGGATTTCATGAAACCTTGCTTACACCTCCTCCTTTGATTCTAAGTGTATAAGAGAAATTGCAAACTGCCATTCTCCGGAGCATTTTCTCAATCTATTGAGATTTTGCTTCCAGGCTGGTCCTCAGACCTTTGTTCATATAAACTCTTCAAACACTACTTTAGGTCTGGACTTTGTTTTATTGACAGTCTCCTCAGGACACTGAGGAGACCCCCAGGCCCTCTAGGTGCAAGCATTTCAGACGTCACTGAAGGATGGCTCTCGACAAACTCTGTAATCTGAATTTGTCATGAATCGGAATATCTTGCTATCCCCAGGCTATGTTAGTCTTAACAAGTGAGGCCAGAATGGTATCCCTAGCGGAGAAAAGCTAGAATCATTTACTCCCACCTCCACCCAGTGAGGTCACTCCTTCTGTCCCCTGGGGAGCGAGGCCTGACCTGACTCTTGGAGACCAGGGCACAGCAGGTGTTGCTGGGGATTGGGTCCTGCATAGCCACTTGGGGTCTGAACGGGGCTCTGAAGTCGTCTGCTGCTCCTCCTGCACCAACAGAATATACTTTCCTCCCACATCTGGTCCTCGCCTCCCCCCCACCCCATATAAATACCTCAGGGTTTTTAAAAGAGAAAATTACAACTGGAAAGTCACACCTGGGTCTTCATCCCACTTGCTTCACGGAGAACCCTACTGCGTCCTCCTCTGCCACCTTGCTCTGGATGTGGGGTCCGCAGCCTGGACGGAATCAGCAGCCATTCCTGGGAGCAGGTTAGAAATGCATTCGTGGGTGCTGCCCAGATCACCTGAATTTGAGTAAGCATTTTAACAGGATGCCCAGGTGATATGGGGCACACCTGGGCCCAGGTGACCTGAGCACCGCCTTCTCCAACGTGGAGAACTAAACCCGGGCTCCTGATCACAGTGAACGCTCCCTTCAGGATGGACTGCCCCTTCCCCCAATTGGTTCTACTGAAGAAGATGCCACGTGGCCCTTACCTCCTGGCCATCCCAAAGGTCAGGAAGACTTTTCTCCTACCTGCCTCACCTCTCCTTCTGTGATTGCGGCTGAACTACGCTTGCCCCATCCTCGGCATGTCACTGCTTTAAAAACTCTTCATTTGCTTAATGACAGTGACTTGCTGCCTGTTTCCTGGCTCATTTTTGGTTGTTTTCAGAGTAGAAACCTGAGGCCTTTATCTGCAGGGGCAGCAGTGTGCCCAGGCCCGGGTACAGAGCCGGGCGCAGGGCAGGCAGGGAGCCACGGTCAGCAGAGCATAGTTACGGAGGAGTAGGACTCCAGGCCTTTTCTCCCAACATTTGGTCCTGTAGACTCTGCTTGCAGGAAAAAAGGCCTGGAGATCTCCTAGAATGATGGCTCAAGCTGTGCCTGAGATTACAACACATAGAGTCATCTTGTTGCGTTGGGAGGGTTAGAGCACAGGAAAGAACGGAGGGTGGATGCTGGCAATCAGGCAGGAGAATGCCCTGTACCTCCCTGCTGGGGCTGCTGCCTGGCTCCCGCGCCCAGGCAGAGTGGGCCACAGGCTGCTCCAGGCTTTGCCAGCTCACCACAGGCCAGAGGTCCCTGAAGTCATGTGGCTAAGCCCTCCAGTACAAAGGCCTGGAAGCTTTCTTTGTCCCTCAGCCATTCTGAGCAGAACCCTCTGCAAAAGGGTTCCATCTGCAAAGTGGGAGGGGACAACCCTGCTCTTTATAATGGAATCATTTTCAGGATCATATAAATGTCTTTGGAATGATTCTACCTGAGAGAACAGGAAAGAAAACTGGGGGAAACCTGAATTGGCTCCTTCTCCTGCTCCAGTGGGCTCCTCAGGGCCCTTCCTTAAGCAGAATGTGCCACCTTAGTGAGCTTCGCTCCCACTGGACTTCCTCCCATATAATTCTGCCTTTGGGAGCCCTGCCAAGGCTTTAAGGACCAGCTCAGATTCAAACTCATCTAGGTCACCTTCCCAGGCTCCCCAGTGAGAATTAATTAACCTCTCCTTCCATCTGTCACTCTGCTGTAGCCTTTTCCATGGTTCTGGCTTCTAGTTGCCAGATTTGTGATAGTCAGTGTCTTGACTCCAGAGTCAGCGGCTTAACTACCAGCCCTACTGCATACTAGCTCAGTGCTTTGGGCAGGTGACCTCACCTCTCTGAGACTCAGCTTACCTGGCTGTAAAGTGGGTAGAATAATTGCACCTGACTCCTAGGAACGGTGTGCCAAATAAATGAGGTGATGCGTGGCAGTTCTGTGCATTGCCTGGCACGAAATATGAGCTCACTCGGTAACTGTGACCTGCTGATAGTGGTCACAATGGTTGTAAGTGATCACAGCCACTAGACTGAGCTCCTGCAGGAATGGAGCCATTTTAAAATCATCTTTGACCCTTGCAGTGTTTAATCAAGTACCTTGCACACAGTAACTGGATACATTTTGCTTTGGGGATAAAAATGAGATAATAAGGTAAATGGAAGCAAAAATGAGATAATGAGGTAATGAAAACAATTAGTGCCTTCACAAAGGAGGCCAATAAATTTTAATATCCCTTTGCTAAAAAAAAAAAAAGTTAGTTGTATCAAAGCTTTGTTTCATCGACAGCCTGAATTAAGGCTGCTAATAAAAAGGGCTTAAAATTATGTTGTGGTCACCCAGGAACTGAAAAATGATTTCTAAAGAAACCATAACTTTGTAGCTCTAAACAATTTGTTGGTTGAGGCAATATCAGCTGCATGTTGTCAAAATGGTTTCAAATCAAATCCTCCACGCCCTAGTCTTGCCCTCGCAACGCCTGCAGGAATGTCAAAGGGAGGTAAGTGATGAGTCTGACACGCTGTCAGGAAGATTGAGATGGTGATAATAGTGGTGCATGAACAGGCTTCAGGAGGCATGTATACAGAGTACCCAGGAAGAGCCCCGAAACCCCAAGTGAAGGGACTTTGATGTTATTTCAAGGGCCTTCAGAGAGTGGGCACAGGGGAGAAACTGAATACCCACATCTCTTTCCAACTCAATGCCTTCCCGCAAAATCACCTTCCCCGGGTACTGATTGATATCTGGGGTGCCTGGAGGTGGAAAGGAATACTGCTTTCTGCTCTATACCTTGGGGAGGCTCGGCTGACACCAAAGCAGTGGACAAGCACGTGAGCCAGCATACACACCCCCATACATCCGGCCCAGGAGTCAGTCCCTGCTGCTCTCTCCTGCAGACAAATATTCTGGGCTGCGGTGCTCACTGTTGAGAACAATGAACAATTCTGTGGCAGAGTAAGAGGGAAGTGTGGCTGGCAGATGGGGGACAAGAGCTCTGAGAGAAGCCGGCTGTTCCTCTCTCCTTTCTCTCTTCCTCCCCAGGGCCTCACCGCCCACCCCTCCTCTCACTGCACACAGCCAGTGCAGAAGTGTGCTGCCATGAATATAGGTCCCCGCGAGAAGGTATGTGCCACCTGAAGATAACGTCAGATGTACCAGAACTGAGAAGGAATGCTCCCTGAAATCTAGATTTCCTGAGTTTAAGTCCTGGACCTTTGAAGTTGGGTATGACCCTGGACAGGTCGCTGCATTCTCTGGGTGACAGTTTCCACCTTGTGGAATAGAACATGGCAAGAGGTACAGAACAAGGAGGTGATGGCTCTGGGGTAAAGATCAAATAACCACTCACTTGACTGGCATTGTGTTGCTAGAATTCGGGATACGAGCTATGACATGGACTTTTCATATTACGTCTGTGGCATATGCTGGTTGGGGCTCATTTTCTATACCTGGGTACACAGGCAAACTGCATTTCCCAGCCCTGTGGCATCTGGATGCAATCTGTGATTGTTCTCACCAACAGGTGTGCATCGCCGCCTAGGCCAAGGCAGTGAGAGTGGGTGTTTTCTCCGTTCTTTCCATCATAAGCTAGAACCCTCCTGCACTCCTGTAACTACCGGGAGAGCTGCCCAACCCCTGCTGGGTTGGGACGAGGGTGAGACACAAACTTTTACTGTTAGGTCATTGAGAGTTCAAGCGTTACCTCTCATAGCAGTGGGGTTACTTACTCTAACTAGTACAGGCACAACCCCCCAGTCTAGGAAGGATAAATACAGGGTACTCAGTTGTAATTTTTGACATATTTGGTGGGCAGATTACTGAGATTCCAGGTAGGAAGCCTAGCTTCCGGTCCAGATTCTAAAACTAGCAAGCTGTGTGATTCTGAAGGTGTCATTCCTCCTCTGGCCCTCAGTTCCTGATTTATAGGATAAGGGTCTTGAACTACATGGTCAATACCATCCCCTGCTGCTCTAAGACGTTTATGATGCTAGGCAACAGGGGCTCAGTCCCACTGACTAACACCCACCTGTCACTGAAATGTGGGCTAATGACGTGCCCCAGATCTGAAGAGTGATGACCTTCTACTAGACAGCTAAGTGTCCCTGGAGATATTCTTCAATATCCCCTGCTGGTGCCATAGACGAGAATGGCAAGGTATGGTAGAATCTCAAGTACTCAGTAGTTGCTCAACCAATGTTTGCTGAACAATTCCACAGTGATGGCTGAGGTGACAGATGAAATGAAAGTAAAGTCTCCCATAATTCCTCTCTATGCCTTCCCCAGACCTCCCATGCATCCTCTCTCCAGCCGCCATATTGCACGGCTCCAGGCTGCACCCTTCACATTGCAGTCTGGATAACTGACTTCCCCTCGAATTGTGCAGTGCACAGCTGCTGCAGCTGTGGCTGGTGGCCTTAGCTGTTCTGTGTCTTCCATGAATGCATGTGTATTCTCATACCTCCTTGCTTTTGTCTGTGTGGCTCCCGAAACAACTTCTCTCTTTCCTGAATCTGTGGAGGTCTAACGTTCTTTCAAGGCAAGGCCCGTTTGAAATACCCTCGCCTCTGGGAATCTGTTCCTGATCCTCACTCCTTGTGAAAGAATCGTTTATTCCTCTTTGATAGCATCAGTCCCTTCACTGCCCAGTTCATTATTTGCATGCTTGTCTCTCCCACTGGACTGTGTTTTCCTCAAGCACCATAACCCTATCTCTGTCACCTTGGAATTCCCAGCACCCCAACAGTGCTAGGCTTATGGTAAATTTTCAGTGAACATTTATGAATTGAAGGAACCAAGTTTCCTTTTTCTTGTTGCCCTGGGGTCATATACAGAGATGCCAAATTGTGGTTTTGAAAAAAAAAAATCACAAAATGTCAAAATGTGAAACTACTCAGAAACCCCTGCCCCCAGAAAAGCATCAGTGATTACTGAGTTATGAAAAGATGGCTGCTGATATTAGTGCTTTGAGATGAGAGCAGGAGTCTGCTTCTCTTCTTGAACGAATAAAGGATTGTGGCAAGCTATGTGCTGCCCCGCCTCCTAAAAGAGGCTAAGTTCAGGCAGGGGGTGAAACTTCCTGGGACATAAGATCATGGGGCATCACTGCAGAGGTCCACGTCCAGATGTGGTCTTTATGGTTCCCACTGACACTTGGCAACCTTCTTGGTGAGGCTATTTCTCTGCAGGCTGACATATGTGACCGTCCCTCTGAATTGGTCTGATGGAGATGGTCCCTGCTGATCCCTAGGGACGCAGAGAATGAATGTGAGGACCATAAAGAGAACATGAAATGCATGTGGGTGGAGGGAAATGGGACAGTGAGCTTAGCTTTCCATCAGAGTGTTGATGGTGAGATCAATGGCAGGGTAAGCAAATTCCCAGGAGTGGTGAGAGATGGGAATGAGTGTGACAGAGACCATGGCCCTGGCCATCAGGCAGCTGGGCCAAAGAGCATCCAAGGTTGTCCCCCCACCCAGAAGAAGCCAGGACAGCCACTGAAAAGGCTTAGGTGAATGGCTGTGCTCTCTTCCTGATCCCACGGGTGTCCTGTGTAGGCATTACAATCATTGGAGAGAGCAGTTTCCAAGTGAGGGCTATCTGTGGACAGGTCTCTGATAGTTTATGTAATCATGTTCACACACCTTCGTCCCCAAATACTCATTGACTTCTGCTCAGTCTAACAGCAATCTCAACCGTTACTGAGATTCCAAGCTTCCCATTTGTTCCAGGGGGTTCAAAACTTCCCCTGGCTCCCAAAGTCAGTGAGTGGTTGAGGTCAGCTTAATAGGGAGATCCTCTGGAACTGATAAGCATGCCCCAATCAGTCAATAATTTCTAATCTAGATATGCTACATGAGCCTAACCTTGGGACGCACACTTCCCAATCAGCCGACATAATTCCCATGGTGCCAGGCCACGCCAGCTCTTTAAGGAAGAACCTCACTGCAGTTCCCTTCAGGTCATGGGCAGTTGTACAACCACATACCAGCTGGCTTTGCACTGGTTAACTACTTTGTTTCTCCCTGCAGACTCTGAGCTTCCTGGGATAAGGGCTATGTCCCATATCTTGCTGTCCCCAGACCTATGCAAAACCTATATAGTAAAGAATTTAACCTTGCCCCAAATGAGGTCTGTCGTTGCCCTCACCTTTTAGGAGGTAATCCCTAACTCCTTGGAATGTTGTGGCTAATGGAAGTGTATCTGTTTGCCTGGGGACCTTGGGCTAGCCAGATAGTAATAATGTGATTTGTGGTGTGGGTCTTGAGCCACAGCAAAAACGTGATGTAGGGTGGGGGCTTTGGTATGAGCTCAACATCCTGAGGGGCTGGAGACTGAGATTTGCCACGTGGGAAGTCAACCATGCTTAGGTGATAGAGCACCAATAAAAACTCTGGACACCAAGGCTTGAAGGAATTTCCTGTTTGGCAATATTATGTGTGTATTGTCAGACATCGATGTCAGGAAAGTAATGCTGTCTTGACTCCATGGGGAGAGAACAACTGGAAGTTCCACATTTGGAACTTTTCTTGGATTTTGCCCTGAGCACTTCTTCCTATGGCTGGTATCCATCCTTTCCCTGTGATACACCATAACTATGAGTATAATAGCTTTCAGTGAGGTATGTGAATCCTTTTAGCAAATTATCAAACTTGAAGGTGATTTTGGGGACCCCTGAACTTACAGCTGGTGTCAGAAATGAGGCTAGTCTTATCAGGACTGTGCTCCCTCAGATGTTGCAGAGCTTTCCATATAATCAGAGATATGAGATATGAGAAGCCTCACTCAATCCAGAGTAGTTGGACAACAGATGCTCTGGGTGGCTGAGGATAATTCTGCTGGCTTCCACCCCCCGATTCTTAGGATCTCCCCCACGGAGGCTGACAGGGGAGACCTAACCTTGAGGTGGTAGGCAGCAGGATCTTCCACCTTGTGCCAAGAGGACTCTAAGCCTTCCTCTCATCCAAAGGATAAGAATATTAGAATAACTATAAAAGTAGCAGTAGCAACTAAAACTGACCGAGTACTTTCTGTATACCAGGAACAATTCTAAGCCCTTTGCATTCATTATCTTAATCTTCACAGCTCTGTGAGGTAGGTATGTTATTTCTATTCTACTGATGAGAAAAATGAGCAGCAGAGAGATTAGTAACTTGCCTAAGGTCACAGAGCAGGCATACGGCAGACCCAATATTCCAGCCAAGTCACTCTGACCCTGGGACCTTGTGGTTAACATTAGTTGTCCAATCACTAGATTCCAGGCTATCTGGCATCTTCCTCAATGGGTAAGTCAGAATTTGTCTTTGTCAGACTGTAAGCCTCTTGAGGACAAAGGCTTATTATGCCCATTCAGGTAAAGATTCCTTAGAAATAATCTCAGGCACTGAACTAAGAAGCTCTTGTGTACATGTTTTCCAATTAATCCTCCAGCAACACTGCGAGGTGGTACTCCCCCATAATATAGATTGGGGAAGTGGAGTCTGCTTTTGAAAATATGAACCTCCAGATGTTCTAGATCCTCTCAAATCAAATAACATGTTTATCTGGCACCTTTGATATATTAGGTTAAATTTCAAAATATTGCTGATATTTGATCATTTTTGACTAACAAAAACGGCAATTTCATATGGTTCAACCTAATATAATATGTCTGGCTAAGTATGAAAGGTAAGATATGATGAAAAAGATAAATAGGAAATATTTGATTATGAATGACTACTCAACCCCAAACTTTAGGGACTCCCAGTGTTTACTCACATGTACATTATCCCTTCAAAAGTGTCGATAACTTGTAAGAGACCAATGGTCTCTAGAACTCTCCTTGTCAGCACGTGACATTTCAAGCAAGTGAAAATATGACAAGTGCTTATGTTGCAGAGTCCAGATAAACTAGCACCGTGTATGGTTTATTAAAAGTGTCATAACCCGAATACCCAGGTTAGGGTTCTCAGCTCTGCTTTCAACAATTATGTAACCTTCAGCAAGTGACTTAAGCTTTCTGAGCCTCTGAGAAAAAAGAGGCAGGAACACCACCGGGCTTCCAGGGTGACTGTGAAGACACTGACATTAAGGATGTGAAAAGATTTTGCAAGTTATAAAGTGCTTTACAAACATTCTCTGCTGCATAATCTTAGGTCACATCATTACTCATAGCTAGTCACTGCCAATGTTCCATCAGCGTTTGTCCATCTGACCCATTTTGTGATGGTAACTTTTCAGGAAAGCCTTCTATGCAAGTAGCACATCACCTGGTCATCTGTGCAGCATGCCTGGTATCCTGCTGTGTCCGTGCTGGGCAGAACTTGGGATAGCCTGGAGGTACCACAGACAATGCACCCAGAACCCAGCACCCACCCCACTTCCTCCTCTCCCACCCCTGTGCTGGGAGGAGGGAAGGGGGCAGGAACACAGACACCAGCACCCCTCTTCCCTGGCCTCAGTCCTGGGGGAGAAGTGAAGAGCCAGCCCAGTCTCCAGGAGCCAAAGGAACAGCTTGCACTGCCGGAGCGGGCTGGTGCCAGGAGGGGATCTGAGTCACTCTCTGACAGCAGTGAGGGCGCAGTGCCAGCCCATCCACATGGCCTCCTGCCCCTCCCCCTCGCCTGAGCAGCACCACCACCCATGCGGGTACTCCTCTGGAGCACAATGACACCACAGCAGGGGACACATAGCTCCTAGGCAGAGGGCTCCAGCTCAGCTTTAGGCCACCTGGCACCTGGCAAGGCACAGTGGCAAAGACTTCCTTTCCTTAGCTCATCACCTTGTGAGGCAGGGGTCCCTGGCTGCGCTTTTCTAAGCCACCACAATCCTCCCATTGTGGAGAGACCCATGCTGAGGATACAGGCAAGAAAGAACAGGATGCCGCTACCACACAAGATGCTTGCAGGCACAGATGGCACTAATTAGAGAGGGAGGCACGCCAGCTCGCAGACAACAGCCCTCTGCTTCCCCAGCCTCATAAGTGGCCTGGGAAGGGCCGGATTCTCTGTTCTGGGAACTTGTGTCTGAATTTCAACTCTGCGGAGGGAAGGGACAGCTCATTCTAATGGTCACTGCTTCAAATTCAGACCCTCAGCCTGCCAGTTGCTCTTTACAAGACCTCAAACACGCCACTTGACTGCGCTTAGCCTCAGGTTAGCCATTTGTGAAATGGCGGAAAAATCCCTGTCCGGTTCACTTTTCCAGAAAGTCAGGACTATAACCTAACAGTTAAATGTTAAGGGTTACCATTTACTATCTACCTATTAAATTATAATTTGGGCCAAATAAAATGAGGCTGGAAAGGAAAATTGCTGAATGAGAACTGAATACATAATTCAGCCTCAGGGCTTTTGGCTTTTCTGAGGGTTGGATGTAACGACAATAAAAAGAGCATGAGACACGTACAGGTTCAGATCCAGCTCCACTTCTTAGCAGTAGGGCCATTTTAGCACCAGCCTTCTCATTCGTATGATGCTGATGTTAACGTCCAGCTGACAGGTGTAGCTGGCCAGCAAGGGGTGGACCCAACAAGCACTAGTTGTTAACATCACTGTTTACTTCATCTAAACCCTGTCACTGACTGCGGCAGGTAAAGATGGGTGTTTACCCCGAGCTGGCTAAGTATTTTCCAGCTTCCCTGGCAGTAAAACTCCACCTGGGACCTCACATTGACTTAGAGAAACTCAGGATTCTCTTCATTATTTCATCTCTCATCCTCCGAAGCTCTGAGAAGGCAGAGGACAGGGCTGGGAAGTCATGGCATAGAGAGGTTAGGGGGCCTAGTTAAGGTTCCAGAGCAGGGTGAGGCAACAATAAGAGAACCCAAGTTTCTTTATTTTTTTTCCAAAATGAAAACAAAATCATGTTTATTGGTGAGTATGCATACATAGAAACTAAGAGACCCTCACACTGTCATGTACTCACAAAATTATCTTCACAGCAACCAGTGAAATGCAGGAGAAGCCAAGTTTCTTAAATCTGACCACTGTTCAAAACAGAGACAGGACTCAGGCAGAGGGAGGGCACCTGCCCAGGCTGGAGGGGAAGAGCTGCTGGCAGCTGCTTTCCCCAGAACAGGATTGAGAGCCCTGGAGCCGTGGGTGCATAATGAGCATGGCCCCGCAGCCCTGCTGGTCCCACCCGGAGAGAAAACACCCTCGGTTACTAAAGCAAACACATCTCGATTTCAAGGTCTCTCAGTTTTCAATCCATGACCTTCGATGCACTTAACATACTACTTTGAGTTTCACAGCAACCTTTATGTAAATGGGTGGAGGAGGGCTGTGCCAGCCAGCCAGCCCTTCCTGTGCCTTGCCTCCAGAGCCTCCATGGAAGGTCCCATTGTCACCTCACGGAAGCCTGCGATGGCTCACTCTTGCCATTGGCTATGGGTTACCTCAGTTTTTCATTTCATTCATTTGCTTTAGAAAAAAATCGACATAGCTTTGTGCGTTTATTCATCCTTTTCAGTCAGCCTCCACATACTGGGTCCCCAGGGGCTGGATAAAGGCTCAGATCTGGGGGTGACCAATACTCAGAACAGGAAAATGAAAGAGCCAGAGAAAGAGAGGCCACAGAGCTGGGAGGAGGACCAGACACAGGCTCACCACTGGAATTAGGGAAAGAGGTTCGATAGAAAGGACACCATCCAATTCAATTCAATTCTGGCTGATAACCATCTGACAATTAAGTTCGCGAACTCATCCTAGACGAAGTGCTACATACCTCATTGCTGAATATCACAACGGTCACCTTCGAAGTACTCCCCTTGGGTAGCTAAGCACCAACACCATCTCCTAGTCCACCCTTCAAAGCAATTTTGGAACTCTTTCTGGAATGCCCATCAGAGCTGTCATTGTATTACCCTTGATGTCCTGAATGTCATCAAAATGTCTTCCTTTCAATATTTCCTTTATCTCCAGGTAAAGAAAGAAGTAATTGGAGGCCAGATCAGGTGAGTAGGGAGGGTGCTCCAATACAGTTATTTGTTTCCTGGCTAAAAGCTCCCTCACAGACAGTGCCATGTGAGGTAGTGCATTGTTGTGATGTAAGAGCCATGAATTGTTGGTGAAAAGTTCTGGTCGTTTTCATCTAACTTTTTCATGCAGCCTTTTCAGCACTTCCAAATAGTAAACTTGGTTAACTGTTTGTCCAGTTGGTACAAATTCATAATGAATAATCCCTCTGATATCAAAAAAAGTTAGCAACATCGTTGCAACAAAGTTTGCAAACTTAATTGTCAGACCTTGTAGTTTGAGGGCCCGTTCTTCCTCACCATGTTCTAGGTCAGCACTGTCTAACAGAAATATAATGGGAGCTACAATGTAACTTAAAATGTCTTAATAGTCACATTAAAAAGTCAAAAGAAACAAGTAAAAATAATTTTAATAATACGCTTTAGTTAACCCAGGATATCCAAAATATAATCACTTCGATGTGTATTCGATATAAAATTATTAGTAAGCTATTTTTTGTACTAAATCTTTGAAATTCATGCATATACTATACTTCTAGCATTTCTAAATTCAGACGAGTCACATGTCAGGTGCTCAACAGCCACATATGGCTAGTGGCCACCATACCGGGCATCCCTAAGCATTACTTGTTCTGGGTATTGGGGAATCTCAAATGAGTGGTGTGGTCCTGGCCTTTGAGGACCAAAGAACAGCCATACAGACAATTCCAACCAAATAGAGTAAGAAGAGCGAGACTGAGGTACTTCTGGGTACTCTGAGTACACGTGAAGGGCAACTAATGTAGCCCACCCTGCGGGCTCAGGAAAGCTCCTGGGCCAACCACATTCGAAGATCAGAGAGGCTGGGCAAACAATTGCAGAGAACAGCCCATAGCATGTGGCAGTTGGGAGGAAAAGCCAGTTCCTGGCATGGGGTGGGGCATGAGGCACATGCCAGACTGCAAGGGGTTAAGAAGCAATGAGTCAGTAGGAAAATGGAAGCAGATGGCTATAACTAGACCAACACGTTGCATGGCCAAAGGAAAAAGATAAGGTAATAGCTTGAAAGAGCAGCAATCATAGTTATAATTTGATCATCATAATGGGAAATGCAGGTGAGAGAGAATCTAATGAGGAAATATGACAGAAAAATCCTAAATGGAGAAGGTCAGAAGTTCCCATGGAGAAGTTGGCCTCAGGCTGTGTGGGCAGAAAGTAGGGACACTTGTTCTTTGAGGCAAGAGAGACAACCGAGGTGGGAAGGACCCTTTACAGTAGGAGAGGAGAAGAGCTGCTGCCAGAATCTGATCAGGCCCCCAAATCTTCCACCACTCCTCAATGACAAGGGAATGAAACCCACTCTCCTTAACACACAAGTACAACTGTCCACGACTGGCCCCTCTCCCCAGCCTTATTTCCCATAAAGCATCCTCAGTGCTACAACCTCCTCCCTGCCTCTTCCACCTCTGGTTCCCTCATATCTTTTTCTTTCCTTAAAACCCACCCCCACCCACTCACCTGTGAACCTCATTACCCATCAAAATCCATATTCATGAAGGCATCACCTCATCTAGAAAGTCTCTTAATCCTTCCTAGAGGAGTAACCCCCTTCCTCTCTGCTCTCCTCATATCAGACGTGGAACTTTGTTGATGCCTCCACTCCAGCAACTACCATCTCATGCCTGGCATGGGGGTCATATGGGTCTCTGTCTTCCCACCAGCACATGAGCCACTTGAGGGCAAGGCCCATATCTTAGTCTTCATGGTGTCCCTCAGGATCTTTCACAGGGGTAACCTGTGCTTTTGATCACCACTGTGCCCTGAGGTAGCCATGCAGTAGATGTCTGATTAATATTGTTTGAAAGAAAGAATGAATGAATGTACATCTGTCTACACAATTAGACCAAATACGTAAATCCTCAAAAATTGGGATCACATGGTAAAATTTTTTGTATTCTTTTTCAGCACATGGTATGGGACCTTATCCATAGGGAGCATGAAGTAATGCTACTGACTAAGTGACTGATGATAATGTTAATAACAGCTTGGACTTGTATGTTACCTTTCTTTCAAGAAGAAGCTCACACACTTTAGAACAGAGGTTGAAAACTGGTGGCTTGAAAGAATTTTAATTTGAGAGCCCTTATGCAGGTCCTGCACCTACGGTTCTCCTCACTCCTTTTGGCCTACGCCTGGCCCACTTCTCTCAATGACATTACCCACTGGGCCCCTAAAGATATGTGAATATTTAGAAACCATGTCTCCTCTTTACAGATGGGGAAACAGAAGGATGGAGGGCTTAAGTGTCTTGTTCCAACGTAACACTCTTCCAAGAGGCCCATGTCCCGGTCTTCTTTTCTTTAGCATCGCTCTGTGTGATTCCACTACAAGCCAATACTTTCCAAAGGTCGTAACAAACTTGGCTTCTCTAGACCAGCTTCACTTCAAATAGCTTAAGATGCACGTAGATTCTTGATACCTGGCAAACTCCAATAACCTCAGTGGCAAGCTTTCCCAAAAGGGAAGATCTTTTGCAGAACAAATGGCACTGTCCCCAAATGGGCCCATACTGTCTGCTTTGGCATACTCATGGGAGGGGCTGACTCAACATGTCCACATATCAGAGTAAACCTTTTGAGATATCTGAGTAACAGTGCAATAAAAATCATGACCCTGCTTAACCAAATGCAGTACTTCTGCACCCTGCATTCCCAGGCAGCACCCAACCCAGATCCTGAATCCCATCCATGTCTTTGTTCTGAAACGAGAAGTTCATATCCCACTTCCTCCCTGAGTTTCTTCTCCTTCTATGAGGCATGAGTGCTTTCCCCTCCCTTCTCTTGAGGAAACACTTAACATCCACACAAATGGCCTCTGGGAGACACAGATCCACCACAGCTTGACCAGCACAGACCCTCAGATGTCACCTGGCCAGGTACCCTGATGTTCTGCTCAAAGATTCCAACCTAACTCCCAGTAGGAGGAATTCTATTCAACAAAGTGCCTGAGGACCTCAAAAGTGTTTAGGGCAAATGGGAACTAGAAAAGCAAATGCTCAGCCGGACAGGTTATGGGCTGCTGAAAACAAACCTTCAGGTCAGGTGGTGGTGGGTGGCACATGGTTAAGATGGCAGTTCTTGGGGTTGAGGGCACTTGGGGATTGCTCAGTGCCCCTGAAAAGGGGTTTCTTGGAGAGATGAGCTTTGGCGCTGTAAGATCTCAATTTAAATGTTTTATTGAGACCCTTAAACATAGCATGGGATGTGCTAGATTCTGTGATGGGTGTAGTTAGTGATAAATATATTGTGATTCTGTCACTCAGAGAAGTTCCCATTTAGTAAAGATAGAACATATAGGCATATACCTATAGTCCAGGGCACTGGGTGGTGTGTCATATCAAAGGCACAGATTAATAACAAAAGGAGAGCAAGGAAGAAGAAGCAAAATTTATTCTATAAAGTGGAAATTATGGCCATGTGAACTGAAATCATCTTTGCCAAGAAGGCTAGGAAAAGGGAAGTGGGGGACAACCTTTCTGGAGGTGATTCAAATAGAAGAGTTATCTGATGTAGATTCAACACTCAGATGCATTTAAAATTTTTCTTTTCAGGAACCAAGAGAAAGGAAATGACTGCATCCAGGAAGTAATTAATATTGAACTGAGGCAAGTATTGACCCAGGGCAGGTAATAGAACAACCAAAGTGCAGATGAATCAGTGAGAGTAAAATATCTTTAGGAACTGGAATACTGGCTGGAAGACTCATGGATTCCTAATATTGTTTGTTTGTATTTAAATGTGAGTGGAAATAACACCAATTAGCATTCCAAAGAATGAGAAGTCATTGACCTGCTCCCTCTTTTATTAGCATTCTATTTAAAGAGCTCAAAGTATTGCACATTTTTATCTTTGGATCCTCACAACAAACTCAATGCCTCAGGAACATAGTAGGTGTTCAATGAATGTTGAAGGAATCAATGAACAAGTGAAAGCATGAATGAACAAGCAAATGTGTGAACACATACAAGAACTTATAATACCAACTCTTGTGGTGCCACCCACACTCACTAATACTTATTTAAATTTCGGTCAAGCCATTCAGTGTCTCGGAGCCCCAGTTCCCTCGTCTGCAAAACGGAGATGGTTACAGAGACCTTCCAGGACTCTTGTGAAAATTAAATGGGAAAATACTTTGTCAATTTGGAAAGCACTAAAAAAAGTCCTTTGGAAACTGGTATCTCATTTACACAATGAAGGAATACATTTTATTGAGGAACCAGAAGTCATCCCTGTTCCATTTGCCCTGTCTGGAAACAGTCCTACCAAATCCATTACTGGAAGGAAATGTGCCCTCACCACTAATTCCTGTGCAGGCGAGCAGTAACAAAATACCCGATGAAAAGCGATAACCGTGGCCATTCTTTCCCCACGGAGGCAAGGAGTTTCTTAGTCGGCTACTTATAAGCAGGAAGTTTCGTTATCCTTGTCCCAGGTTTTCTGATGTCAGGCATTTAGATGTCAGCTGGAAATGCAGGCTTTGTTCACATGGAAAAGCTGCTGATTTTTCAACAACTTTTACACACACACACACACACACACACACACAAGCGTACACTGCTGACACTTGCCTGCTCTTGATAAGATAACTGGGCCATCTGGTGACAATATTAATTAGACAATTGCTGCTGAAGAAGGAATCTGTAAAATTCTCCACCTGCTTTTCCATGATACTGTGTTTACATACAACAGGCAGCCAACAGGGTCTGACAGGTCAAAATGGTATGGCTGTAGCTTTCTCCAGGATAGCAGTTCCAGAAGAAATACTGGAGTGGCAGAGAGATCTGGGCAGACTTCTGGGATGAAAGCCGGCCTCTAGACCCTTCTTTACAAGGCTTCTATTATCTGGAGGTTGAATACAAAACCCTAAGCTCAGCATTCAGGGCTCTCAAGCAGTGTTATTGGGGAACTGAGTGAGGATCCTGGCAGTGGGTTGGCCACTCACAAGAGCTGGGTTCAAACCCCAGGTCTGCCCTGTGCTGGCCGTGTGATCTTGAACTAACTTCTTTCCATATAATGTGAACACAATTACCTTTCGTGTAGAACTGATGTGAAAATGAAGATTATATATGTGTAACGCCTCTGTATTAGCTCTTTCTCCTCTCCTGACCCTCCTAAGTGAGCCATGCCAGTTGACTCACTGTTGTTAGAGCAGTTACTTTCTCACATTCATGCTTTGCTCCACCGCACACCATCACCCAGGACACACGCCCCTTTCCCACCGACTCAAATTAGGTTCATCCTGTAAGCCTCAGCTCATACCTGCCATCTCTGCAAAGCCCTCCAAGACTCCCCAACTGAATGTGACCTCCTTTTTACTGAAATGCCATAGCAATATTGCTAGTGATTGTTCCTACATGTGGGACAAAATTCTTGAAGGTGGAAGTTAGCTTTAACGCATCTTGGTACTCCATTTTGGAGTTACATAGCCTATCGCACGGAGGCTGAGGCCGTGCCATACAGCGTTCTTTACGAAAGTTAACATACTGTGAGTAACCAAATCTCAGTTTCCCCAGCAGTGGACCTGCGGGAAAATCCCTCTGCCCACTGTCTTTTAGGAGCATGTGAAAACTAACCTCTTCTGTGTGTGGTAGGAATAGAAAAGTAACTTTAAAAAAAATCTCTCAGTATCAGTCCACTGTGCTGGAATTATCCAACAAGAATTATTGTGTCCTGCTACGCGGCAGAAACCGTGCCGTCCTCTACAGTCATTGAAAATCACTCCTCAGAGCATGAGCTGCTTTCCAAGCCAGCCCTGCTCCAGAATGTGAGGGAGCTGATCCAAAACACAGCCTCCTGCCCTCAGCTGCAGAACTCCCAAATCAGTGTCAAGGGCGGGTGCCTGTAACCTGCATTTTGACAAGCTCCCGTCCCAAGTCTCAGGTACATTAAAGTATAAGAACTAAGTGAGACTCCCAGTGGCCATGTCACTCCAAAATTGTATCCGAGGAGGCCACTTGCCCAGTGTCTGAAGAAGAGAAAGGAAGTGAGCAAGAGGCTGTGAGGTGACTTCTATGAGGATGAGCGGAAAGCACTGGGATTATGGCGCATGGAGAAGAGATGGTTATGGAGGTTCCTACTGAACATCCTCACAGCCCCACAAGTTTCCTGTGGAATTTGACAGTCACAGTTCTCATCTCCGATGAGGACCCTGCAGGGAACAGTGGTTGTAACATATAGCACAAGTGGATTGGGCTGATAGTCCAGGGTCACTAAATGGAAGAGTCAGAAAACTGGGAGAACTGTTTTCCATCCATAGGCTTCCACTGAAGGTCACTGAAGGTCAAAGCACATACAGAAAAGGTGATAGAATTCGATTGGTTCCTTACTCCTCTAAGATTTAGGAATATCTTTAAATGGGGGCCCAGTGTAAGGAGCAGTTGGCTTTTGCAGAGAAATGGCTCTAAAGAAGTTGATTGTGCAAGTTGAATGTTACCCTGATGGATGGAGCAACGGACTGGGAACTTGGCCACTCATGATCTTGAGCAAGTAAATGTTTCTACAACACAAGGCAGCATGGAGCCGTGGAAAGGACACTAGACGTGGAATCGCAGGGCATAAGAAAGTGAATCAAAAGAAATCAGGTAGGCGCTGAGCAGCTGGAGAGGGAGTCACTGGCCATAGCAAGGTGATGAAAACGTACCCTCAGCAGACCATGGCAGCAGGAGGCAGCAGAGGCACAGGTCAAAAGGGCTGATAACCGTTCCCTGTCACTCTGTTCAGCCCAGGACAGGCTTGAGACTTTTGTGGGGAGAGGACACACAATCTTGTTTTGTTGCATGTTGATTCCAGATAGCATATATCTCACGGGCGAAATCAATACCTTCTTGATTCATTAGAGTTCGTCTCAGATTACAATTTAGAAAGTGGCCTGGTGCTCTACCTCTCTTAATCAGGGACCAATCCACAGCCCTCCCCTCCATGCTGTGGCAATGTGAATGAGCCCAGGACCAGGGAACAGGGTATGCAGGGCTTAGAGTGGAGCTATTCCCTTCCCAGGATATCCCGGCCCCATTTCTAAGAGTCACTGCTGACTTATGGCCAGAAGCCTTGATTTTCCAATCTCTAAAATGGAACTAACCACTTATGTCTTAATCTCAAAGTAAAATGTATTGAGGTCTTTATTATATTTTATTATCATTGTGACTGTTACCATCACTATTATTATTAATTATATTTGATGCCTTTACCATGTGCCAGACAGAATATTTTTATGTACATTATTTTGTTCTACTTTTACAACACTTTGAACAAGGACTCTTATAATTCCCCCACTATAGATGGAGAACTGAGAGCTCAGAGAGATTAAGTAGCTGGCAGAGCCTTAATCAAAAGAGACAGGACTCAAACTTGGGTCTTTTAACAGTTTCTTCTGCCAGAAGTGTTAGAAACAAGGTTGCTTTTGCAGTGTGGAGAATGACCTTTTGCTCTCAAAATAAATGAGGAAGGATATTTACAGGAGCATGTGATATTTACATTTTACTTTTCCTTTGGTGTGTGTGGGGGGAGTAGGAGGAAAAAGGGAAGGTGCCTTCCCTGCAGTTGTCCGAGGTGGGGTGAAGAAAGGGCATATATTTTCCACTGGCTCCCATCACTTCCCAACAGATGCTCTATAACCAGCTTTGAAAAAGTCCACTCTTACTCAGTTGAGGAACTAAATAAATAAACCACACTTTTTGGTTGCTTTAGTCTGGATTATTATATTTTATACTATAATGTAAAAAGCTTTGGAGTGGTTCAATTCAATTAGGGAAAACAAAGAACAGCTTGTCACACCTGCGAATACTTAAGACTTGCATTTGTAAGGTTTGCAATCATTAATTAGTTCATCCATGCAACCTTGCTAGTGGACAATTAAAGCAGTCTGAAGAGGCAATCCATCCTGCTCAGGCCGTATCCCGACAGTCTGCTGCAGCCAAGAAAAAAGTCTGGAATGTTGCTGTAATTCTCCCTCTCCTACTTCTCTTTTATTGTATTTCCAGAGTCCCTGCAGATTCTTCCCACCCTTCTATGTTCTGAAACCTGAATTTCCTGGGATTCCTGAAAGCATCAGTAGAAACCTAAAAGGAAGGTGGAAGACTCAACACCAGTCATGATGGGTCAGAGGGCTTAGAAGGGAAATGCTAGGCAGAAGGTTTGCGGAGTTCTGCCGAGTCACGGGCTGAGACTGAGGAGGGAAGGCCCACAGCTGTAGACCAACTCTGCTGCAGCAGGAGGCCGCAGCCTGGCAGTAGTGACAGCATGGCTGCAGCTGGCTGGCTCCTCCTCGGAGAACACACTCAGAGGGAAGGGGAGGTCATTGCACCTTTGAAGCCCCTGTGATAGGCTTGCATCGTGCTCTCGTGAAGACACATGGCTTGTCTTATGCCTTGTGTCCATATTTTCTTTAGACTATGACGAGTGCCTCTTGCCTGGAAATTATCAAGTATAGAATTATCCAACATGCTAGCTGAGGCTTCTGCCTCTGTCACATTCTTGAATCTCTCCTCTTCTCTCCATCCCACAGCTACCATGTTAGTTCAGGCCTCCCCTCCTGCAGTGGTCCCATAACTGATTGGTTGTCCTACCCCCTTTCTGGCTCCCTCTCAAATTCACTTTCCTCACTAAAACGGGAGTGGTCGGTCTCACAGGCAGGTCTGATCACATTACCTGCTTTCTTCAAGTCAGTCAGACTTCCCATTGCCCACAGGACAGGGTCTCAGCTGCTCAGCTATCTCACTTGTCACTCAAGGCCCTTCAGAGTATATCTTTCCCTCTAGCCTCACCTGTCTTCACTCCTTCACTCAACAATCTAGTCCAAAGATAGTGAACTGCATGGGATTCTTAGAACAGACCTGCCAGGCACACTCGCCTGGCACCTTCAGCTGGCTTATGTCCACCCATCTTCCCATTGTCCAGGTAGGTTCCCTTTCCTGGAAGCCTCCATTAACCTCACAAGACCAGGTTAAGTGTCCCTCCCACCTGCCATTCCCTCCTGGGCTCAGTACTTTGCAGTACTTACCACACTGTAATGAAATTGCTGGGTTTCACTCTGGTGTTTCCTACTAGACTGACTTTCTTGGGGGCACAGACTCTGTCATCTTCAACCCTGTATCCCCAGGAACTAGCACAGCTGGCCCATAGCCGGTGCCCACTAAGCGCCCACTGGATCACACAGGGCCTGCATCTCACTGTCCTCACGACAGCACTGGGCATCTTTGCACCGGTGGTGGCTTCTGCTCCCCAGCGAGTGGCAGTAGATGAGGAGCAGAGGCTTTGAGACAAGCCGCCTAGATCCAAATTCTGTGACTTCAGACCGTACGATACTGGGGACATCACTTAAACCCCCAAATGCCTTTCTTACCTGCTTCCTGAACTGTAAAATGTGTGCCTCTTAGGATTGTAATGAGGATTAGAAGAGAAAAGCTATGATGAGTACATGAGCCAAAAAAGGTACTAGCGCAGAGAGCTTAAGAGCTGAGACACAAGTTGGAATTGGAATTGGGCTTTTCTCATCTGTAACATGGGGCCTGTAGCAATACCCACAATGCCAAGCTGCCCTCTGAACTGTCAGAATGAGAAGCTTCCTCTTGCCTTGGTGTCACAGTGGGAATGGCTGAACTGGTAAGTGAGCCTGGGGGAAGGGCCTGAGCAGTGCGATTCTGCCCCTTCTGGGTTTCCTCTTTCAGACTTGCCAGGCTACTGGAATGATTTCCTCTATGGCAGGCCCTGTGCTAGGCATCTGGAAAACAGCAGTAAATAAAACAAAGTTCTAAACAAGCATTTAAAGATGCATAATGTAATGTCAAGGCGTAATAAGTGATTTTTAAAAAGTAAGATAAAGGCAAACAGAGTAACAGAGAGTGTAGTTGTTTTAGAAAGAGTGGTCAGGGGAGGCCTCTCTGAGGAGGCAACAGCTGAGCAGTGACTTGAATAAAATAATGAGCAAACATCACGGGGTAGAATGTACCAGAGAAGAAATAGCACGTGCAAAGGTCCTGAGGCAAGAGTGAGCTTGAAGTGCTCACATAGCCCCAAAAAGGACAGTGTGGCTGACGCAGGGTGAGCAGGGAGCTGTGGGAGGAGGAAAGGTCAAGGAAGTAGGTAGGGCCTCATGGCCCTAGAGGCAAGATGACAGCCTCAGAGGCAAGACGCCAGAGCTGAGATTTTGCTTCTGATGGGAAACTATGAGTTTGGGCCAGAAGAATAACACGATCTGATTTATAGTTTTAAACCATCCCCCTGACTGCCGTGATGTGAGAGGGGAAGCAGAGAGCCGTTGGGAAGGTATCTGGGTTGTCCACGCAAGCAAGAAATTAGGGCGGCTTGGATTAGGCGAAGGTGGGAGTGGAGCTGAGGTGTGGTTGGAAGGGAGATTACTGGGATTTATTCAGCATATCTTCTTGTTGAATGGGATGTAAGGTGAGACAGGAAGAGAGGAGTCAGGGAGATTTGAAGGCTTCTGGCCTGAGCAACTGAGGGCTCGGCAGTGCCACTTACTGAGAAGGAGTAGGTTTGGGCCTGGGCATGCTGATACGAGATGAGGGCACATGTGCCCCTCCTCCCCTTTCTCCTTCTTTCTCCAGGTGGTGAGAGACTTCACCTTGTGGGAGAGGCTGGGTGTGTCCAGCTCTGCCTGTGACCACACGGTCAAGTGTAACTCAGGACTGAAAATATCGGGGAGCCCCGTCGTGCCCACAAGTCAGGTTTTGTCCTCCCGTTCCGTTTTATCAGTAAAACATGCAACCATAGGACCACACACACCTTTCCTACTGTGAGATCCTAGTTCTCAATTGGTCCACACTAGGATGGACAGATCATTTATAAGTTATCTAAAGTCACACTAGTATAAAAAATAAAAAAACAAATCGTCATGAAAACTCACTGTGGGTTAAATACACCATTCATTTTCAATGCACAGGACTCCAGGAGAGGCAGTATATTAAAATGCTGAGGTTTCCAATCTGTGCCTGACTCAATCAATAAGGAACCTGTGAAAATATTTGCACACCAACTATTTCTGCAAACGAAATCACCCACATGTCCCTTTCAGCTCTGTAAGTATCTCTACTTCTTCCAGACTGGCAGGAAATCTGTGGTGAGAAGGAAGTCTTTTCTGAGAAGGCCAAGAGCATGTGCTCCTAGAGGCCAAGGCCACCGAGAAACCTTCTTGCCAACATTGTCCAGGCTTGGCCCACCTAATCCGACCACCCACTGATAGCCCAGGGCCTGAGAAGAGGAACATCCAGTGACATGGACAGAGCTCATCACAAAGAGGGACCTATCTAATGAAAAGGCCAGAAAAATGTGACACTGGTAAGAGTTAACACTTACTGACCCAGGCACGGTGCTCAGTGTTGTATAATCATCCTTCCATTTCACCGGACACAGGTAAGTAGGTCCCGTTATCTCATACCTCACAGATAAGGAAGTTAAAGCATCCTGCCCAAGTCACGTGCTCAGTAAGGGCTGGTGTCTGCAGTTGAACCTACGCAGTCCAATTCCAGAGTCTAAGTCCTTAGCCGTTCTCCCTGCCACCGCTCTTCCAGAAGTCTCTGCTACTGATACTCCAACAGTCACTCTTAGCAAAACGTCTGTGCTTCCCCCGCGCTGATAAATGTCCACCCCCACCTGGCTGTCAGTCTCTATTTTGTACAGAGATAGGTGGGTCTTGACAAATGAAAAATGATTGTGCAATTAGACAGTGTCAGTAGCGATTGCCTACTGTGAGGAGAGCAGAACGTGTGGCTTAGCGCCTGCCTTACGTGTGACAGGGCCTGGTGTGACTCACAGGTCCATGGCGGGGACCGAAGGCAGCAGCTCCGGGAGGCTGCCTGTCAGTGTCCCAGCCAGGATCTGCCTGCAAATGCTCTGGCTCCATAGAGACGGCTGAACTGGAGCCCGGCCCAGCAATAGGCACATTAGCCCTGGCTGGCCCTCAAGCCCTAAATTAAAAGTATCAGGCCCTGCCTACGTAAGAATTCTAATGCAAACTGAAAACATGCACAGTCAGCCCCTGTGCTCTGTCTTTAGACAATGGAGGTTTGGGAAGGGAGTGAAGCAGGGAGACTTAAACAGCAGGTAATCCCAATTGCATTTCTTTTCGGCCTCAGGAAGTAGTATATGCTTTTTAAAGATATTTTCTTTTTAGTGGAGAATGGTTTTGCTTTTCAGATTATACCTCAAAAATACAAGTCCGACTAAGTCTTTAAACGTTTTTTAAGAAAACTGTTTAAAACACTCCAGGGGCCCCCATTGCCCACGGGGAAGAGGTCATCATCGGGACCCTAGTCTCTGTTCAGCTTCAGCTCCCAAGACCCACATGCCCCTCTTCCCCCCCGTACACATGCTGCTCCCCAACTATACCCCATAAAATGGATCGCAGAAGCTATATTTTTGGTCTTCCCAGAATGCTTTGCCTTGTCCTCTTCTTCAGGAAATAAGTGTCCCTTTCCTGTGAGAACCTTCTCTCTGTGGTCCAGGTGTACTGACGCTGGGCCTGCAACCTGCCCAAGGAGAGGCCTGGCCCATGTTTCTCCTTCTCATCCCAGTTGGGAGGACTAACTTCTCATATTTGCTATACAGAGGCTAGGAGAGAAGTGTGTATCTTTCTCTAGATTCACAAGTCAAAAGAAACACATGAGCCCGATGTTACAGGAACTATTTCCCTTCCTTCTCCTGCCCACCTTCTGCAGTGGAGAAAGCCTGCCTAGGAATCCAGCTGACCTAGAAGACAGCACAGCTAAGATGGGCAGAGAGAAAGACAGACACCTGCTGATTACATTTCAGTACCTGAAACCGGTCATGCCTGCAGCCTCTGGACATTTTAGTTTCTGGAACCAGCACTTTTTTTTGGTCTATAACTACACTGAGTTTGGTTTATATTTTGTAATGCAGGGTCTCAGCTCCTACTCCCTGCACAAAAATGCAGGATTTGGTGAGGCCCAAAATGAACAACAATGGAGCCATAGATAGCGGAGTCATACCACTATATTTTCGATGGCAACTGGTCGAGACACAAAAGTAAACATCCGCCAATACCCCAAAGAGGGGTGTTCTGCACCCCAGTCTCACTGGCAGCGGGCGAGACACAAGCAGTAGGAGCCACACAACCAGCAATCTGTCGTGCGTGCTTGCTGACCCCACTTGCTGACTGCAATCCGCTCCTCTCCCAACCAGCCAACCCCCTAGCGTAGCCACGGGAGGTATATTAGTGGCTAATGGCTAACCCATAACAGCTGATGGCCACCCAGCCACATCAGATGGCCATCTGATTACAGCTGATGGCCGTCTACTACCCGAGCCAGAACCTTTCCACGTGAGGCCGAGAGCCTGGAAACTGCTCTCTGGGACTCTGTCCCCTCATATTTGCAATCAAAAAAGAACTCATGGTTCTTAACGGTGCCTTGTCGTTTTCATTTGCAGTGGTGCCTCTGCATGTGCTGTTCCTTCTGCCTGTATTTTCGGGACTAATCTTGCACATGGATCTAGTCAAGATGCAATTGAAGTGTCTCTGCTCCTGAGAAACCTTTCCTGCCATCTCCATGGCCAGCTAGGGACCTCAGCACTACACTTCTTGTTTCTGCAAGGCTTTCTCATGTGCCGTAATCCCTGAGGGGTGCCGATGCCTCACCCGGGAGACTCTGTGCTCCCTGGGGAGACAGGATTCTATCCCTCATAACCTTTGTCCTGAAACGATGAAGGGAAAGAAGAGTTCCCAGAATCCAGAGCAATAGCTGTGTGGAGAGGGCCACCTGGTAGGAACAGGCCAACCAACAATAACTCAGCAGGGAACACGCTCCCAGCTCCCTCCCCTGCTGCCCTCACTTGAGGCACGGTGGGTGACCCAGGTGATGTATTCCTTACCGCCTTGGGGTTACAGGCAGGTGGAGAAGCATGGAGAGTGAATTCGGAGGAGGAAAAGGAAGAGAACCAGCCACCTTCGGATTCTCACTGGAAGGAACAGGAGACTACAAGAGGGAGTTCAAGGGGCTCCAACACTACTGGGTGCCTTTAACCTGATCACCTGCTCAGAAAACATTCCTTTCATTAGTTTCCTGCCTGGACACTGACTGATACATCTAGACACCCCCACCAGCTCCAGCCCCTCACTGGGAAGAGCAGATACCTGCAATGCCCGAGGCAGGGGACAGGAAGAAAGACGAACAAGAGACCTCCGTGGCCTGCCCAGCATCACATAGCAGCAGAGCTAAGAACAGGCCTCTGACCCCTGCCGCCCACTCACCCAGAGCCCTCCATCCTCCCACGAGTGCACACAACACGGGGCACTCACCAAGAGAACCCACTCCTCTATCCCAGGCTCAGCTGCTACATTTCATTAAGCTAACTCATCTTGCACCTTAGCCTAGGGGTTATTTGGGAATGTTTTCTGGAGGGAGGAAGAAACTCTTCACAAAACCAGCCAACCCACTGATAAGAAAGCAGCAGATCCAAACCAGTCCTGGCAGCAGTGAGCGCAGGGGGGCACATACTGGCTCAACTCCAGTGCCTTCCTGTGGTCAGTCCGTGCTCTGGGAGGGCCTGTCATTGTGGTCAGTCCCTCTGCTGCCTGACAGGGCAGGGAGGCATGGTGAGAGGAGTACTGGACTGAGAACCCTAGGGCTGGGGCCCTGTCCCAGCTCTGCCACTAGTTAGTCGCATGACCTTAAGCAAACACCTTCCCATTCCAGGCGGAGGTTTTCTCCTCCATCAAAGGAGGGTATTGGAATCCTGGCCTCTAAAGGGACTTCCATCTCTATCGCTCTGTGATTTTGTGACGTCCTAGCTGCGTTTCTCAGTATTTGGGGTGGGACTGTTTTTCACAGTGCAGATTGCATGCAGCATAGCAGAATGTTACCATTCCTGGCTCCAAATCATAGTGACAACCCCCACCCTTTCACTCATATCCACCCTGGGAAGTTAGAATGAGAGGGGCAATAGGTCTATATTTTGGATTCAGTTCTTGTGGAAAGAAGGATTGATTCCATAGCCTCTGACAACATTGCTAACACTAGTCAACAAACTATGAGCTTGGTCTCCCGAGGGGGGTAGATGTAGAACATTACTCATCAACCCAACTGTAAAGACACTAACTCAAAGACCTAAAAGACTAAAGACGAAGATATTGCCTTTCTATAGGATCCCATGCTTTTCAAAGTGGAGCCTTGATGTGAAGCAGAAAGGGCCAATCTTCCTTTTTTCTTTTTCTTTTTTTTTTTTTTTTTGCCCCCACCCGCCCCCTGGTTATTTATTATTATTTTTTTTAGCCATTGTTTCTCAGTCTAGTTGTGGGACGCAGCCCCCTGGCCCATGGTGGTATTCTGAGCCTTGCGCTCCACCGAGCTGAGGCAGTTGATCAGCTGCTCACAGCAGCTCATGGCAGCTTGGCTGCCGGCCACTCACGCTGGCTGCCGGCCGCTCACAGTAGCCCATGGCAGCCCATACTGACCTCTGGCTGCTCATGGCAGCCCAGCTCCAGGGAGAGCTGTTGTCCGCAATCTTAACTGTAGAGGGCACAGCTCACTGGCCCATGTGGGAATTGAACCGGCGACCTTGGTGTTAGGAGCACGGTGCTCCAACCACCTGAGCCACCGGGCCATACCAGGAAGGGCCAATCTTCACAGCCTCATTTTACAGTTGCCATGAAGGCACCTGTCCAAGGTCCTACCAGAACATCAGTCTCTGAGTCTTTGTTTTATGCTTGTTCGTGGTTCAGAAGGAGGACAGCGGCAGGGCACAGCAGAGGGAAGCAGGGGCGTAGGCCCTGTAACTGAAATTGGGATGAAATGAAAGTCGCCTCCATCTCTGGCCTACAAGGGCCTATTAGATGTGGTGGGGGGAAAACTGGACTGCAGGAAGCCAACCCAATGTAGTCCCCTAGGAAAAGAGGGCCAGTGGCTCAGAAGAGTTGGACTTGAGAGGAAGTGGATGGGTAAGCAGGTGAGTGGTGATGGAGACAGCAAGGTCAGCTTAGCCTGTGTGAGGAGGCTCCACAGAAGGGTAGAGGATCCTGAGCCAGATCAGATCTGCAGGAGGTGGGACTGAGAAGGAAGGAAGACAGGACTTGAACTCTCCCCTGCTGTGTCCAGGTAGGAAGAAAAGCTACCACTGAGAAATCCTCGATAGTGGGAGTCCTCTCTGGGGCCATTAGTAAAAAATGAATACTTAAGAGGAGCGCTGAAGAACACCGCCTACCACCCCACCTCAGATCTTGCTGGTTATGGTCTCTCTGATCTGAAAGTCTGGGATTCTAGCCCTGGGCCTCCCTCACACCCAAGCCTAAGCCCCAAGGTTAATGACTGCTCTAGCCTCAGTCTTCCTACTGACAAAATCTCTACAGTCTGACATGGGCAAAATAATTCAAAGGAGGGAAACTGATTTCCGTGGAGATCGAGTGAGTTAGTGATTAAGCCATGACTAGCACACATCACTTTAGTCATCAAAAATTCATTACATGCCCATCTGCAAAAGGCACTATACTAATTCCCCTAAAAGAAGAATGTCAATATGGCTTCCCTATTCCCTGCCAAGTTTTTAGTAATGTGCTTATTAGGTGAGAAACATCTACTCCCTTGTGTTTAAAGAGAAGAGTGAAAAAATATAGGAGTCCTAGCCTCTCTCTTTCTCCAAAAGGCAAAAATTCAAATAATAAGTGGCTCCATAGGAGAAGGACTGGTGTTTAGCACTCCTGAGGGGGAGAAGATGGAGCCAGTCTGACTCTGTCTCTCTAAATCAAGAGAGAAGTTGAGCCAGCATGAGTGTGTACATCTGTGCGTGTGCATGCGTGTGTCTATGTGTGCACGCACGTCTGTGTGTAGGGGCCGGGAGGGTGAGGGAGTAGAGGAGGAAAGAGAATGGAAAACCATGAAAGTGAGAAAAAGAAGCAGCAATAACTCAGGAAAGAGTATAAGGAATCTGAGGACAGAGAGGCCAGGATGGGAGATGTCAGACAGGGATGATGGGTGGGGAGAGGAAAGGGGGAAAGAAAACCAGGAAACTGAGCAAAAAACAAATAAAAAGAGGTGCTGTTAATTCAGGAAACTCACTGACTCTGAACCCATAACTAGCCATTGGTAATCTGCATTGAGTGCTTCACAAAGAAAAACTCTCAGTAAAGCCAGCTCATTAAAGGGTGCTGGGTTGGACTCAGGAGAACTGGACCCACTTCTATCCCTACCACCAGCCAGCTGGGTGGCCCTGTCAAGCACCCTTTATTCTAAAACTGTTGCTACATCTGTAAAGTAAGGTAGTTGGACCAGCAAAAGTAGAAAGTTCTTTCCAGTTCTCACATTTTATGGGACTATGAAAAAAAAGAGGATCAACACCTCAAGCATAGAAGGAAACCACCGTTCACTTCACAAAACCCTGATCCTAGCAGAAGAAGCAGCACATCTTCTCCAAGCTCTCCCAGGGGTTGTAAGGACAGAAATATCACGTGTTCTGAGATGGGTAAGTGCAGTGAAACCTGGACAGGGAGTGGACAGGTGACCTCAGGAGGGCTCCTCGGGCCCACAGCTCTGTGGCTCTGTGACCACATCTGTCCGACTCTCCTGGGCCAGGGCTGAACTGGTGCCACACAGTCAGGCTTCCCTCCTCAGGGCAGAGTCCTGAAGACGGGGCTTTGGGGAGACCACATGGCTGCTCTCCTGCGCTGCTCCTTGCCTGTGTCCCCCGCTGTGCTGACACCCTGGCAGAGGACCTCCCCCCCTCCCCCCACCCCTTCGCATTCACCCCCCACCCCCGCCCCCGCATCCTCACCAGGATGCTCAGTCTCCCCGACTCCAGCAAGGCTGCACTGTGTTCTTTGTGTTGCTTTGGGATGTCTTGTTTTTGGCTTTCTCTTTGTGGCTTTTTCCTACAACTCTGTTATATCACATGCACTCAAAATTGACAAATTTTACCTGTGAACAGTTCTGACCAGCCTACACATACGTTTCAGTGTCATCTAACTGGCTCACCTTGCTTACTTAGCTCATTCTCAGACAAGACCTAGCAGGATGGTTGACAGTGACCCTGGAGCCAGACTGCCTGAATTTCAGCCCTTGCTCTCCAGTTCTCTAGTTGTATACTCCTGGGCAAGTTACATAAGCTCTGTGTCTTGGTTTCTTCATCTGTAAAATGGGGATGTTAATAATACAGCCACACCCCTGGCTGCTGTGAGGATTAAAGGAGTGACATGTAAAGCTCTACGAACTGTGCCTGTCACATTCTAAGTGCTTCATAAATGTCAGCCCTCAGTAATAAATCCTGACACTCTTTGTATCCCAAGACAACACCACCAAGGACATTTCTTAGCCTCAGCTCTGTATTATAACCAAGGGTCCGAAGTGAGTCACCACTGAGGGTTATAACCGATACATCAGCGTCCACTTCCGTGGTTCGATTCTTTGTATTACCATTAAAATACAAACTGAGATGAATTAAGTGCAGATTATTGAAATTCCCCTGCCCCTTTCTTGTCAGCAGGCAGCCAGCATGCTTCCCTCTGCTGAGTTCCCTTTTAAAGAATGAGTCAGACACGTCCTCTCTGACAAGGGTTCACATTTTTGTTATAATCCATTGTTACTCTGCATATTTTTCCTTCCTCCGCTCTCTGCCTGAGATTTTTCTGGCTGCTTTCTTTCACAAGATCTTTTCACATATCTCATAGCTGAAGCTCTGTTGCTTTTTTTATTTTGTTAACCCTTCCAAGGCTTCATCTAGAGAAAGAATGTAGAAACAGCTAACTCCCACCATGGGTGTGGAGCTGACTTGGCTTGGAATCCTGGTTCATCATTAAGTGTCTTGTTTGACACAGCAAAATGTGTTTGTGTCCCTATGGGAAATGGGGGCCCATTTCTTGCTAAACAACATGGACCACCTTAGGGTGGAGGCTCTCCATGGACCTGGTTTTGCTCCCAGCTTCCAATCTCTCCTTCACACTGTGGCCAGAAGGAGTTTCGCAAAATCATAAAGAGCCTCTTATCATCTTATCATCTTGAAAACTGCCTGGCCCGTGAGGTCCTTCCAGATTTCCCTGGTGGTGCCTGCCTCTCCCACCTCATCCCTGCCATTCCCCTACTTTCCCTGCCAGACTGCCTTCCCCAACCCTGCACTTCACCCATACAGAATTCTTAGCAGCTCTGCACATGTACCAGGGTCCTTCACACTTCCGGCCTTCCCACATCTTCTTCCCTCTCCCCAGGATGTCTGCCAGAGTAACTCCTACTTGTGTCTCAGCGCTTCACCTCCTCTAAGAAGCCTTCTGGGTTCTCTGTTCATCCCGCCCCTCCCACCCCACCCCACCCCACCCCACCCCACCCCACCCCACCCCACCCCAGCCTAGGCAGGCAGCACTCATGCCTTCCCTTTGCTTCCCCCATGCCCCTGTTCTGGCACATCACACAGCAAACCAGAGTTGTTTCATTTGTATTCTCTCCCCTACGTAGACCTTTCTGAGAGCAGAAACGGCCTTTCCCATCTGTAAAGTTCCAGGGTCCTCCACAGTCATTGACAATCAGTGAAGAAGTTCCTGACTTGACTTAAATGGAACTGAGATGAACAAAAGTAAACAGCGCTGGATTTTTCTGCTGGCCTGGGAACTAATACAAAAACACCTCAGCCATTGCAAACTCCAAAGACCCGGGAGTCAGAAGGTCCTGACAGCAACATACAACACCTGACTCTCAGCCTTGCCGTTCATCACCTGCTCCTGGTGGCCTAAGAGCCACAGACGCCGTGAGACCCAAGTGGGCTCAGCTCTACTAAGAGTTACCTGCTATGCATCAGCGCATGTGAATATAGTCAAGGAGAAGATTCAATGCCGGTTTCAATTCACATTTGACAAACCTTGGAGATTATTCGGCTGGTATAGCTATGTGGGCCAACAGAAGTTCCGGGCTGAGATCAGGGGTTTGGGGTACTGTGCAGAGAAGATGGTCTATAGACTGACTGCATTGCCACTGACCCTGCAAATTCTCCCCGTCTGCATGGCTTTGTCTCTGCACTCGTTATCATTATTTGGCTTTTGCTTCCTGGCCTGATGCAGTAATTAGGGCTAAGGAAGCCCCTCAGCTTTCATTCCCACCCTAGTTTTTTCTTTGGGCTCTGAGACCCCAGAATTCCACTACTGAGATTAAAAGACAACCGTATCTCATTGGTTGTGAGCTAAATAAGTCTCTCAGGGGGTATCAAGAACCTGACCTCACACAGACAGAACTAAGCTCTCATACACACATATTCAAATGGAAAATAAACAAAACAAAAACAAAAACACAAAGTAAACAATCCCAATTTGTGCAAATTACCTTAGATATATTACGTGGAGAGTCCCATCCCTTGGATCATCTAGACAAGACCAGGGCCTGGGAAGAAAGGAAGGAGCTAAGGAGCAGATCATCTCCACAACTAAATCCTAAGAAACTGCTTATGTCACTTCAGGGACCAGCTCCCAAGCTGGCAGACGTTTAGCAAGTGCAGCATCCGGAAGCCAGGGGTCAGAAGGATCCACTTCCCTGGTGTCTCGACAAGTGGGATTCTGCTAAAGTACAAGAGGCCAGGCAACACCAAGTGCCGTGGTCTAAAAAGGGATGAAAAGATGGTTTCTGGACCACACCTGCAACTGGAGCTGACCAAAATGGACTTGATAAATCAACTGGGGTGGGAGGGAAGAATGATACACTTGGGAGAATGTCACCCTAGCAAGAAGTGAGAATTGATGGCAGAGAACTATGGCAAGGAGAGTTACACAGTGTGGGCACTCTCCCAGGACGGAGACCTTCACCCTGACGCCCATGGTCTCCTACAGGGCCCACGCATGGGCACCCATCCAGGATTATAGCAGCATTCACAAGGGGGCCTGTTTGATGAAGAAATGGGTGAGAAGTTGCTATCATTGCAAGAACATCCTGGAACTCTAGAGGCTTCATGACATCTCAGCTTCCAACGTGTTTCTCTTTGCTTCAGAAATCTTTGGGTAACTGTTTTGCATGGTTAACATTGGCTGAGTGACTCCTGGTGCTCGGCTCTGTGTTAAGAAATTTATCTCATTTGATCCTCATGAGCACTCTCTATGGTCGGTGTTATCATTGACTTCGTTTTACAGATGAGGACACCAATGCATAGAAAGGTTAGGTAACTCAGCTGAGGTCATATAGCGAGTGTTACAGCAAGGACTAGAACCAGGTCAGACTCACTTCAGAGTGTGTACCCTTAACCAGTAGGACTAGGGAAAAATAACCATCAGGAAAGGTGGTACGAACAAGTCACCAATAGAAAGACATGTATTCTAAGGGGAAAGCTTACACAAAAGCATCCAAATTCTCTAACTTTGGCCAAGCAAAATCACTGCAAGATGGCTGGCCTGGGGAAGGATATAATGGGTGGTCATGACACAGAATTTTCTCTAAATGAAGATAAGTGGTCCACACAGGGACGTAGGTACTGTGCCCAGGATGTCTGGAAATAACTCTTGGCTGGAAGTAGAAGACATAAGATTGGAAGACAGACTGGAGAGAAAAGAGAGAAAGATCCTATATTCTCCCATTTTTTCATTACAACTTTGCAGAGGAATTACATCAAATCATTTCCTCCCTCCTCTGTAACAAACATGGGACAGAGACCACAAAAATCAAATCTATCTGGAAAATACTTTCCAAGTGAAATAATCACCTCAATCACAGAACTCTGGCAGGCAGGAGAGATTTGGAGGAACATCAAGAAAGATGTAAGGATAACGATACTGGTCAGCAAATTAGATACAGCATGGCAATCCCATGAGGTAGCAAAATTCAATGCTAACATGACTTGCAAAGTTTCCTGAGCCAAATTATCAGTCACACTGTGGGCTAGGAGAGTGATGAGCTCCTTGTTTATACTCCTGGTGGGTCACAATTACAGGGCAGCGTTTGATGTGAACCTCTGTCTTAGAAAGCTCTCAAACATCCTAGGAGGAAAAGAGATGGAGCTAAGGATGGGCAGAAAGAAGCAAGTGGAGGATTGGGAAATGTCTACTAACCAATGTATATACGTGGACAGCAGACGAAAGGAGAGGCTGAGTGTTAAGGGAAAAAATAGCAATAGTGATATCGTGTGTAATGTGCACTCTGTAAAGAACAAGATGTGAGAGCCACCCAAGACTCAAAGGGACCCTGCTTTGGGTTCAGAGTTTTCCCCATCATCCCAGATGATACTGCTTCACTTCATTAAAGGTTTGCATGAAAGGTGATTGTATAACGTTCCTCAGCAGCTTAGACTAATTTCTTATCATTGTTACACACCGAGAAATACCTTTGCGAAGTGAACCCAAATCTTTCCTCCTCAACCTAAACCATTTCTTTTTCTATTGCCTCCAAAAGAATAATAATTTCTTAGCATCCTTCATGAAAAAAAAATATCCATGCTTGAAGGCTAATAAAGTATTCAGTTGAGAAAACTAAACAATCCTAATTTCCCAACTTTCATTCATGCCTCCCAATCTCCAACTCTGCCTTTTTTTTTTAAGGAAAAAAATCAAAGATCCAGGAAGGAGCTTAACAATCACCCAGCTCACAGCTCTGCCTGCCACCAAAACTCACATCCAGCAAATGACCCAGCCTATCCCCATCTAGAGGAGGGTTTCTCGACCTCGGCACTATGGGCATTTAGGAGCAGATAATTCTTTGTGACAGGGGGCTGTCCTGTGCACTGTGGGATGTTTACTAGCATCCCTGGCCTCTACACACTAGATGCCAGTAGCACCATCTCCCCAGTGCTTACAACCCAAAATGTCTCCAGATAATGCCAACTATCATCCCCTGGGGGCAAAACTGGCCCAGTTGAGACTGTATCTGGTGGAATCCATTTCCTTCCTCTGACTGTGGACCCTCCAGGTGTCCCCCAGGGTCAGCATGACCAGGGATAAGCACACTCAGGCCTCCTCCTCCAGTTCCAGCGCAGTGTCCTCCTGACAACCCAGGAGCTGCTGCACGTGGCTTTGTCTCTGTTCTCCAGCACACCTGACTGGAGTCTGATCAACCAGCCAGCACTGTGCTAAGTGCTAACAAGAGAACCACAGAGCTTTTTGTTTTTCCACCTCAGCAGCAGTATAGGGGCAGATTAACCATTCTCTTTCAGGGGGCCCATGTTCTCTAAAAACAAGAGATAAGGAACATGAGCTTCCTGGGGGAGTGAGTGTGTGTGTGTGTGTGTGTGTGTGTGTGTGTGTGTGTGTGGCACAGCCACCAGTGACGTTCTTACTACCACTGCCATATTAGTGCCCCTGGAGGGCCGCTCTTAGCTCTAAAGCTGCTCAGTGTCCAGAACTCATGACAATTATGTTTAAAACCATCCTTGTGAACATTCCCAGGGCCCTAAATCAGCTTCCATCAGGCTGCACAGCACTAAGCTCTATATACAAGCTTGGGTGCTGGTGGCTTCGCAGAGCAGGCGAAGGTTCAGGTCCCTGCTCTGGAGATGCCTGTGGTCTTGTGACACGGCACTCCCAGAACAAAAACAACCCTTGTGCACTGTGCACAAACCCACACCTCAATGGCAGGAGTGGAGAGGAAAGGATCCTGGCTTCCCCATCTCTTCCCCAGTCACCTAAAAGCCTGCCAGTTAAGAACGTCACCTCTCAGCAGAAACCCAAGGCAAAACTCAAATGAAGCCCATCTAATGCTCAGATAATTCACTGCCTGTTGTTACTGATCATTACTAACCCTGATTAGTAAGGTGTACTTTACCTTAACTCTCAGGAATATTATGCCCAGGTTGCTCATCCAAATAGAGTCGAAAAGAGCTGGAATAATCATTTTGCCATTTGAGGCTATCAGGAAGGAGGGCTGTTACCTGTTCAGGCCCACAGTGAGTCATTAGTCTAGATGTCACCCATTTTGTGTCTTCACCCAAGGACTGCCACCTCAGTGAGGTCCTACCATTTGACGTACATGTTCCTGCACCTTAAATTTTCACCTCCCTGCCCTTTTCTAGGGGAAAATAATGGCAAAGTCCAAACACATGACAAGTCCAAGCGCAAACCCCAGTTTTATATGAGTTCCTCTCTAAGCCCTAGAACTTTCCGCATTGGTTTGAAAGCTTTTTATTTTTTAACAGAATGTTTTTTACAAATATATTCAACAAATTTACAAATATTTTCAACAAGATAAATGTGTAATCACTTCCCTGGTGGGAAAAAATTAATGTATATGTTTTGGCTTCATTTACAATTTAATCACCAAACAGTGTTTTTAAAGGATCTTTTGGTGATGATGAGCCTGTTTAGCCTTAATGAGCTTTGGGAAAACTGAAGTTATTTTTAATATAGTAATTTCTCTTTTAAAGCAACATACCAACAGTACATAGGTTTAGAAAAGAGAGGGAAAAACACCCATAATCCCACCACCCTAACAAAACATTTGGGGGTATCCCTTTTCTGAGGTGGATGAGAGATACTAATCCAATCGGGATTTTAGGAGGAGGGCCAGTTGCTCAGGTCGCCTGAGAAAAATCAAAGCACAAAGTTGCCCAATTCAAAGATGTATTTTGAAGGACTTTAAGAAAAACTCACTGTCCTCCATGTTTTGGCAGTCGCATGGTAAGAAAGTTTCTCCCACCTCTGTTACATACTCTCGTGGCCCTCCTCTTTCTTCTCTCATGGGAGTTTTCCTCACTTCTCTCCACCCTGTCCTGCATGCTTCCACAACACCCAAAACGGATTGGGGCACAGCTCAGAGCAGGTCTTCAACTCTGCCATCTGTCACTGCTGCCAAGAAAGCACACACCTCAGTGTAGCCCCCAGGGTCCCTTAGCCACTTTGCACAACAGCTCTGATGCAAGTTTAGCCTTATCACAGGCAGGATGCAAAAGGACGCCTTGCAGAATTCTTTCCTACACAGCACAGGATGGAGACTTGGCCACCATTTGGCTATTTGGAGCATTATAAACAACGTTTCAGAATAACTGAATCATCTGTAGTTAGAGCCCAAAGGATAGTGAAAGGGTTTCATTAAATCCACCAAGACAACTAAATATGATGCTGTAATCCAAAAGCATCTTTACACACAGTATCAAGACTGCTGTTGCAGTGCTGCATGCATATATAAACTGGCTGAGTTGAACTTAGATAAATGGAAGGGAGAAAGCACCCCCATGCCCAACCAGGTCTCCAGACTCAGTCTAAGGAAAAATCCCATCGCTCACGTGCACATTTTATTTTATTTTTTTTATATTTATTTATTTATTTATTTATTTATTTATTTATTTATTTATTTATTTATTTATTTTACATTTTCTTCCTTCCATAACATGCAATGGAGGAAATTTAGAATCATCAGACCCGCCTAGGATGTGTTTGAGATGCAGCATGAGTGTGTTGTTATATACACAGGCAGTGTGACCCAGTGCTGCAGCCATTGTTAAGGACCAAGTTGGTACCCCCAAACATGTTTTAGATGATTGTTTCAGGCTGGCTGCCTACAGGGAAAAAATATATTTTATTCTCTCTCTTTCCCTCTCCCTCTGTCTCTCTCTCACTTAACCAAAATACCATCTGACTTTTTACTCTGAAAACAGAGTGGGAATGCCAATGTGTAAGTACAAGTATACCTAAAAATACTTGTGGACTTAAATAAAAAAAGATCAAGGAACATGATAAGAGTCCAACAAATGAAATATCATAATTGGAAAAGAATATCATATTTCATTGTTTTCCGTGGTTTCGTTTTCAGAAACTGCTATCAGATGAACCTCCCTTGTCTCCAACCAGCCCATCTGAGTACATTTCTACCTATACGCTCCTCTTCTGAAAAATCACAGACCCTATATTCTCTAAGACACCCAAGAGGCATCAGTAGTCTGTGCTGGCTCCTGGCTAATCATTCAGTCACAATGTTTTTCACACGGCCAGGAAGGAAGGAAGGAAGGAAGGAAGGAAGGAAGGGTGGGAGGGGAGGAAAGCCACCTTCCTCCCCACCTTCCCCCACCCAACCTAAAAATCTGGAGTTTTAGATCACCTACTGTTACTGTTCTTTTCACTCTTGTGGCTACTCAAAGGCAATAAGATCTGGAGACTCTAGTCTAACTCCCCACTTTTCAGATGAGGAAACATTTTACAGAGCTGTGCCCTGACCGCCCATGTCCACTATCAATATGCCCCAGTTGTGGGCTCCAGGATTCTTTCTGTGTCACCCTCCTAACTCCCATTTCCCCCAGTCTCGATGCACACTCGGCTTGGCTAATGAGTCCAAAGCCAACAGCAGACGTGCTGAAATTGCTTAGCCTGTACTTGTCGCAAGTCTCAGGAGCCGTTGGAGAGGAGGCTTCTCTGGCCTAACGAGCCCTTAACACTCCTGCTTGTCCCGGTGCCCCGGGATGGAAAGGGCCCGTGGTAATCAGGGCAGATTTGAAAAATCTCTCACCGTGAGCAGGAAATAGGAAATAGGAAAGCCTGGTTAATTTACTTTTGAAGTTTCCTAGGAGGCACATTGCGTGTTTTTATCAGGAATTTGAATCAGGTGACTATTGGAGGAACACGTACTCGTAAGTGTGTGTGTGTGTATGTGTGTATTATATATTTCAATGGAATTAATGTACCCCATCACTGCTCAGAGATCGGGGAAGCCCAATCTCTGTCCTGGCAGAGGGAATACATTTACCAGGCTGCTCCTTGCTCCTCTGGTTTTAGAGGCCAAGCTATTGATCCCTGATGAAAAGGGAACTCTGTTGTCCAAAGTAGCGACAACGGAGCTACAGAAGGGTCATGTCACTGCCTTTCTTTCTGCTGTCTTTGCATTAAGCATGGAGACATCCTTTTCCCAAAGGCCTGCTTGGCAGGAATGAGGAAGAAGAGAAGCTCTTATTATGAAGTGACTGTGAAATATTGCGAGCTGAGTGACTCGGCATGGCAGAGAAGTACTAAAAAGAATCAATTGGGGGGCAAAAACTACTCCCAGCTTGCAAAGTGTTTCCACGTGGACCTACCAAAGCATCTTAAGGGGACAGCCAAATCGCCTGCCTCCCTGGTTTCCAGCTTTTTGAATAGTCACGTGCCACGGACCGCAGCTCCTGTGTCCAGGCCCACCTCATTTATGTCAGTGTCCCCACCAACACTACTGTGGGGAGCAAGCCTGTGAGTGACCTCCTGCACCCCAAACACTCCCTAGATGTGGGCAGAGCACAGGAGGGCAGAGACACCTCTGAACTCCAGGGCTTTGGGGCGTTTCCTGCTGCTCCATTCCTTACCCCCCAGTTCATTGCCACAGGTACTTGCTCCCACAGATCGGGCCACCGACCAAGCCAAAGCCTGAGCTGAAAAATTTCCGTCTTCTCTCTCTACAGAGATCCCTGGATGTGGAGAAGAAGCTCATCAGAAGCCAGTCACAAAGCTCATATCCACTGACCGTGACCATGTGAGTGCACTGTGTTAAGTGCTCTGTACCCCTCACCTCATTCTGTCCCTACAATGACCTCTGAGGTGGAAATTATTAGCCCTTGTAGGAAACAGAGGTTCACCAAGGGTTAAATAACATGTCCAAGGTCAAATGCAAAAAAACCCAAATTCCTTTCCATAAAGGGGCACAAAGTATTAGTAAGACAGAAGGGCTTCTCCCAATAGGTAAGCTTAAAAGGTTTGTATTTTTTTAATTAAAATAAAAGAGAAAATAAAAGTGTTGATGAATATGTGGAGAAATTTGAACGGTTGTATATTAATGGAGCAGCCATTTTGGAAAACAGTTTGCCAGCACAAAAAGTTAAACAGAGAGTTACCATATGACCCAGCAATTCCACTCCTAGGTGTATAACGAAAAGAACTAGAGATGCATGTTCACACAAAAATGTACATATGAATGCTCATAGCAGCACTATTCATAATAACTGAAAGGTGGAAACAACCCAAATACTCAGCCATCAACTGATGAATGCATAAATACAACGTGGTAAATCCCTACAATGTAATATTATTCAGCCATAAAAAGGAATGAAATATTGATACACACTATAGGCATGAACCTTGAAAACATGAAAGAAGCCAGACACAAGATTCTGCTTCTATTGATTCTATTTATATGAAATGCCCTGACTAGGCAGACCCATAGATTTAGAAAGCAGATTAGCAGTTGCTTAGGGCTAGAGAGAGGGGGAAACAAGGGGTGACTGCTAACGCGTATAGCGGGGTTTTTTAGGGGGTGATGAAAATATTTTAGAATTAGACAGTGGTAATGGTTACACAACCTTGTAATATACCAAAGCCCACTGAATTACATACATTAAATGATAAATTCTGTGTTATGTGAATGATATCTATATAAAAATATTTTTTGAATAAAAAGAGTGAAAAAAGCGGGATTTGAGCTTGAGTCACATCCGGGGTCCCTTCCTAGTCTAAAACAGCAACACAATGCAGTACTGGAATATGCTGTGAGATCCTTTTCTTATACTCAATAGCCATTCAACGAGTGCCTGCTCTATGATAAGCTAGGAGCTGGGGATACAGAGGTGATCAAAACAGATGGGGAGCCTATGCTTTTAACACCTGGAGTCTCAGGATAAAGGCGAAAGAAACTACACAAAAGTGCAGTGATAAGAGACATACGAGGTGCTATGGGAACGCACGGGCCTCTAACCTGCATAAGGAAGGGCATCAGGTAAGGCTCCGGGAGGAAGTGAGCGTTCACCTGTGTCCTGAAGGATGCGTGAGCGGTAACTAGGCAAAGATGGGGTAGGGAAAAGATTCCATGCAGAATGAAAGGAGCCTATCATGGTGCCTGGCATATAGTAGGTGCTCAACAAATTGTTGAGTGAATGAATGCACAGCTTGGGCAAAGCCCCTAAAGTGAGAGCAGAACATATAAGAAGAGCCAAAAGGAAGTTTCTGTGATGAAGCAGACAATTGAAAGACTTAGGGGATTGGGGAGAGATGAGGCTACTCAGGTAAAGTGAGGGCAGGTGAGCCTGATATAAGGAGTTAGGACTTTATCCTAGTTACTATGAGGAATCATTGAAGGATCCTGGCTACTCACTTCTGCTGGCAGGGGTGGGGTGGGGGCTTTATGTAAGAGTAGATATAATCAAAGACTTCTACGTAGGTTTGGGAATAATTCCAAGCTGGCTGGATAGAGTAAGTGAGAAGTAATTAAGGTCTCTGAGAGGAGCAGTCCAGTCTTTCACTAGAGTGGGAAGAAGGGCACAGAAATCCAGAATATCAGGCTGTAGGAAAACCAACTCATTTCCCAGACATGACAGGGGAAGACCAGCTCTGCTTTGTTCGCCCTGAGCTAAAGGGTCATGGGAGACCAACCTAGCAAGGTGGCTCTTCTGTGTACCTGGCTCTAGGAGAGTTTGTGTCCTTTCAACAGTAAGATTCCATGCACTGGGCAGCAATGCCCACCGAGGAGAGTGGTCACAGGTTAGCAACTGCTGAAGCTGGAGGACACAATCAAGGGGAGTTATTTGGAGGGCAACCACCTGCTCCTCCCCAGGAGACACTGGTGGACAGGAAGAAGGAACCTCACATTCGTTGTACATTTACTATGTGCCAAGCAATTTGCATTCATTTTCTCAATTAGAAATAACCACATCTCTTCAGGGACGTTATTTATTATTCTCACTTTTATATGTGAGAAAGCGGAGACTTGCCAGTTAAGTCATTTGCATAAGGATTAGGGACCAGGCTCAAATAAAAAATGTCAACCTTCTGACTCCAAATCTTATGCTTTAGCTTTTTGTTTTCTTTGTTTTTAGATCTCAGGTCCTGAGAGTATAGAATAGCACACTGCTCAGTTCATGATATGCTCTGATCAGAGTCATTAGAAGGCACTTGTTTTGTGCTGTTATTTTTTTTTCCCCCTTCATCCCAGATCCTGACCCCAGACCCTTGATGAGCACTTTTTCCATGTGATGAATATACATCCTTGGATAAATAGGTATCCCTGAGGAATAGACAGTGTTCTGACTATTGTGTGTGTTTTTACTTTACATTAAACACATGTTATAGAACTCAACCTTAATTCTGTCTAGTATGTTTAAGGTCCACCCATCACTTGATGTACAGTATTACAAAATATGCATATACACATGCAACTTGTCCACTCCCATGGTGATGATGCTTAGGCTGTGTACAACAGTCAACCATCACAAATAATGCTGTGATGACACCCTTACACATACCTCCAGACAGACCTGTGCAAGAGCTGTTCTGAGGTCAGTATATAGAAGTAGGACTGCTGGGTCATGGGTGTATACTGAAATTACTGCTCCAAATGAGCTGCACCAATTGTCACTTCCACCAATGGAACATGAGGATTCCTGTTTCCCCACATCCTCACAACCACTAAATACTATCCCATTTAAAAATTTTTTTTGCCAAGAGAGATCCAAAATGGCAGAGTAGATACACTCTGTGCTTGCCTCACTCTGTGCTTACCCCGTGAACACATCAAAATTACAACCAAATTATAGAACCATCAACCTGGAGAACCATCTGAAGTCTAGCTGAACAGAAGTTTTATAACTAAGGATATAAATTAGAAGCCCTATCGAGACTGGTAAGATGGGGGGAGATGCGAAACAGGCCTGCCCCAAACTTTCATATGGTGGATGAAAATTGGGAGGCATATCTTGGCCACAGAGGTTCCCCATAGAGGTGCAAGAGACCCCATCCCCACACCAGGCTCCCCAGCTCGGAGTACCAGTGCTGGGAAGAGGAGCCCCCACAACATCTGGCTGTGAAAAACAATGGGAATTCTGACTGTCTGGGTGGGATGGAAGGCTACGGGAAACCCAGATGTCCTCTTAAAAGGCCCATACTAACTCGCTCACAGGCACTTACCCTGGGCTTTAGTGGAAGGACAGTGACTCGGGGTACATCAGAGACATATGAAGTGCAGACTGAGGTGTGTGACTTCAGGCAAGGGATGGAAGACAGTCGCATTTTCCCTATGTGGGGTCCTTCTCCCATGCAGCTGACAGATGGGCACCATCTTTCCTGGGTTGAGCCCGCCCCCACAGGCCAAATCTGAATCTGATTGGTCTGGTGAGCTACGCTTGCTCTACCCTGCTGACTCACTGAGACCCCACTACTACACAGGCTTTATCAGCTGCTGAATCTTACAGGAGCCAGGAGTTGGCAACCAGGAGCAGGCTTCCATGTGTCCTGGCTTTTTGCCGAGCTACCCTAGACCGAGTACTGGTGGCTACTGTCTTCCATTCACAGCATGGTCTCTCCCACACACCTCCAGGGTTAGCACAGGCAGAAAACAACTGCGGATCACTTTGTAGCTCCTAGCAGGTCGTACCCGACTGATCACAGGCAGTGGGTGACCTGGGTGTACATAGGAGCCCCTCCCAAGAAGCCCCAGAACCAACATACCTGGAGGTTGGATTCAGACCACAGCAGATCACTGCCCAATTAGCCACACAAGTGGCACACCCACCCAAAGAGCAATCTAAACAGGCACCAGAGCCCATTGGGGTGAACCCACTCTGTGGCCAAACCCCACAGCCAGTCAGCCTGAGAGTCAATCCTATCCACTGACGTGGCAATAGCAATCAAGGCTCAACTATAACAGGAGGGCACACACAACCCACACAAGGGGCACTCCTGGCACACCTGGCTCATGTGACCAGGGAGACTGTGCCAGGGCCCCACAGGGTACCTACTACATAAGGTCACGCAGCCAAGAATGGGAGACATAGCAGCTCTACCTAATACATAGAAACAAACACAGAGAGGCAGCCAAAATGAGGAAAAAAAGAGACACATCCCAAATGAAAGAACTGGGGGAGAAAACTCCAGAAAAAGAACTAAATGAGGCACAAATTGTCCACTGAAAAGAGCAGAGTGCAGCGGCTGAAAGCCGGTGAGGCACAGTCACAATGTTCCATATCAAGGGTGTACACATACCTGATTTCACATCTGTCTTCCCATCATACTTCAAGTTCCCATCCACCTTGTTCATCACTGTATCCTCTGTGACTGGCACTAAAAAGGTTCTTAATAAAGATTTGTTGAACGAACGAAAAGGAGAAGGTAATACATAGGTAGACTGGAAGGAGAATGAACACAGACTCTGAGCTGAGATGTCTTGCTCAGCCTTGTCTTCACCTAATAAATCCGCTTTATTTCAAAATGCTGCCCAATAGAGTAGATCCATTCTGTCTATGTAAAACCAAGTCAGATGTTATTCCTTGGCTTTCCACCTTCTAGTTGTTATTTATCTTACTCAAAGTAAAAGCCACAGTCCTTCAAATGTCCTACAGACTCAACCAAATCTGACCTACTCCTATTAGACTTGCCTCTTTGTTGTTCTCTGAACAAACCAGACTCATCTGCCTCAGGCCCTTTGCACTTGCTGTTCTCTCTCTCAGGAATGCTCATCCCATCTCCATCCCCACCCCCAGATGTCTATGTGGTTCACTCTAATTGTTAGATCTTCATCTAAATATCACCAACTCAGTGCTGCTTTTCCTGAGTTCTCTATTTAAAGTTAGAAACCCCTGACATTTCTTTCTGTCCTTCTCAGCCTTATTGTTCTCCATACAATTAGCACTGTCTACATGTTTTACCAATTTACTGTTAACTGTATCCTCCCACTAGAATATAAGTTCCCTGAGGGCAGAGATGTTCCTGCCTATACCATTCACTGCAGTTATACTCAACATTCAGAATAGCCACAGAGTAAATAAACATTGGTGGAATGAATGGATGTCTTCTCATGTCCATGCAGTGGATGACCCTGCATTTTACGTTTGATTGTGTTTTGTCTTGGTTCCAGAGCATTCTGTGAATCCTTTCTACAAGTCTTTTTAGAATATTTCACCATCTGCCATGTCTGCAACAGATCTCATGAGTGATTGAAAGTTTGAGCTGAATATAATCTATCAGTCTTATTTCCTGCCCCCACACATATTCTAACTCTTCCCAATTTAGCAAGTCCCATTATATGGAGAGTCTAATTATAAGGGAGTATAACAATAGCAATTTCATGTTGAAATAACATTCACGTGTGTCCTCCAGAGAGGTATTCAAACTCATGTGGCAGACTAGGGATATTATAGGGTATGTGAGAGACAGTTGGGTTTCAATTGAGCATCGCTAAATTGAACTGAGGAAGTAATCTAACTGCTTCAGTTGAGAGGAGCACGAGCAGAATGTCTTCTTAAAATACCAAAATATTTTCCAGGGACCCACCAGGAAGCGGGTCTTCATTCATGTATTCATTTATTCATTTTATACATATTATTTAATATCTTTTAAGTGATGAGCAGTGTGGTGAGTCTATTCAAAGATAGCTTGTGATTTAGAAAAAGAAACAGGCTTGTAAACAGATAAATTATCTCTTTCGCAATGTGGTAAGGGCTCCCGCAGAAATATGGGAAGCAACTAAGTCTACCTAGGTGAGTCAGAAAGCTTGCATTAAGGAAGTGACATTTAAGCAGGGTCTTGAAGGACAGCTGAGAATTTTCCACGGCATTCTGGGCAAAAGCAACAGCACATATACCAGAGGGGCTTGTGCACGAGGTGGGGTCGGGGCCAATGTGAGAAGCTCAACTTGGCAAGGGCCCACACTGAGATTGCGGCCCAAGATGGAGCAATAGAGAAAAGGTTGCTGAGGACCACACTGAAGTTTTAGTTTAGGAGTTCGGTGAACTGCACCTCAGAAATGGAAGAAGAGCTGGTCTTAAGGATTAGAAATGAGTTACACTCTGAATTCCTCCACTTTGAAATAGGGGCCTGAGAAAAGGGGTGGATTAAAATGTACCCTTCTCACCTCAATATCTAGCTCTGGGAAAACTCGAACTGTCCAGTTTTCTGTCCCTGCAAGAGCAGAGAAGAAATCATAAATGCTTCTACTCTCCAAATAGATTTTCTCCTCACATTCTCAAACTAGAGATTCATTTGAGTTAACAAATGCCTCTTAATTTGAAAGTACCCTCTAGGAACTTTAAGTCATTGTCACTTAACTGTGACTCAATCAATCATTCCACAAAGAGTTGGTGTGGGTTATAAACGAGACCTTGCAGATATACTGATGAATAGGACATGGACCCCAACCTCAGATGGCCTAGAATGAATAAAACAGAGCAAATCAACATTTTCTCAGAGGAGGCCAGAGGAAGGAGAGGGCATTCTAGAACCCCGGTCTGGATGGTTGGGGGGGGGAGGGGGGGGGCTATGGTTGCCTACAGCAAGTGATGTACGTATGTCAGCTTGAGGTCTGAGCAATGACCTGAGGGGCATCATCAGCAAGAAGTAAAGGAGTAAAGCAGCTTCCAGGTGGGTGGTGAAGGGAACAGCTTTCTCCAACCTCATGTGACCTCCACCCTTTCTCTATCCACTTCTCCCACTAAGATGCTTCTAAACAGTATCAACACTTCCTCACCTCCTATCCAGCCCCCAACCCACTGCTAGCAGGCCTCTCAACCACTCGCTTGACATTGCTCTCAGCAGTGTCATTACCAGCCTCCCAGGCAGACAAACCCACTGGAAGAAACTGAGCCTTTATCTTACAAACTACCACCTTGCCTGGATTTCCATGGTCAGGGCCCTAAATGGTTTCTCTAGCAGAAGTCTGTGTTTCCAAATAAAATCAGATGAATTGTAAAATATGAAGCTGACTCCATCGTGTCCTTATTTAAAACCTTCTTTCCCCATTGCCTTTGGGATCAAATGTAGTATCTGAGGCTTGGCTGGCAAAGCTTGCCCCAGTCCTGCCACGGCCAGTACCCTACCTGCTGGTCTCTGCACTCCATCCTCACTGGTCCTCCTGGAATGCCTGAACTCCTTCCTCAGCACTCCCTTTTTCCACTGGGCCTCAGCATATGCTGTTCTCACTGTTTGCAGTGCCTGTCCTTGCTAAGGTCTTTGCCTAGCTAAGGCTTAAATGGCCTTCAGAACTCAGTTTAGAAGTCACTTCTTCCAGGAAGACTTCCTGGATTTTGAGTCTTGGCGGGTGCCTCTACTATGTACTGTTAGAGGACCTGGTATTTACCCTACCCCAGCACTTACCATGCATTAGTGAACCCCCATCATGACTTGCCTGTGTCTTCCTTCAGGCTATAAACTCCTGAGAAGCAAGGAGCTCCAAGATCAGGGTGTGGCACAGGAGAGGCCTCCGTGTTTTTAAATAAATTAGTTCATTATTTCCGTGCCTCCATTAGTCAATTTTCATAGTCTACCACTGCCTGATATCCTATTTATACATGAAGCACTGTGTCTCCTGAGTAGAGATGTTCCTCTCATCACATACAGACAATGTAGCCAAGTACCAGCGTAGAGTATTTAGGCCAGTCTGCCTGGCTAATCAGCTATGTGACTTTGAGCCACGTACTTCAGTTTTCTTTGCCTCCATTTCCTCTCATCAAAATAGAGACAATAATAGTGTCATGGCTACCGTGCTTCCCCGAAAATAAGACCTAGCTGGACCATCAGATCTAATGCATCTTTTGGAGCAAAAGTTAATATAAGGCCTGGTCTTATTTTACTGTAAGACAGGGTCTTTATAATAATACAATATAGTATAAATCGGGTCTTACATTAATTTTTGCTCCAAAAGATGCATTAGAGCTGATGGTCTGGCTAGGTCTTATTTTTGGGGAGACTCGGTAGAAGTGGGCACAGTAGTGCTAGCAAATGTTTAACAACTGGACGGTCAAGAAATAGAGAGGGCCTGCCGCGTTAGCCACTTTCTATGGTGTAAGTACTCCCACCGTGGCCAACTTCAAGCTACCAACTTGACATCACAAATGACTATGAGTTTTTCCATCAGTTGGATATGACTGACATAAATAAGGTTAAGAGCATAGACAATAATAAAATGTAATGAATAACTGGGAAGTGATAAGCTGTGAGTATGGCTTTTGTTTTTTTATAACAGACTTTCCTTAATTTCAAGTTTATAGAATTTAATTTTTTATAATGGCTACGTTTTACAACAGGCTTGCATAATGCCTGAAAAGGTAGCAACTGGTTCTGTTGAGGAGGCATTCGTAGGCTCCAGCAAACCACTGGGTGGGTTGTGTGTGGAGAAGATGACGGACAGCTCACAAGTCCCGCTTCTCCTCCGGGGCCTGAGTGGGCAGGTTCAGTCCCCTGTGAGGTGGGAGAGAGGGAGGCTCCCTTGGGCTCCAAGTCTAAATGGTGCCCTACAAACAATTTGGCAGGGTCCTGGGTAATAAGTTAGGGTTGTGATCCCCATTTAACTCAGGGCTCTGTGTTCATGCCTTACCTCCCCAAAGCACACTGGAGAAACAAAGGGTTTTGGAAACTCAAACCTTCACCCTAACAATTGCAAACCAGCATATTTGATGTGTATTTACACACCATCTCTTTGAAGACTGCTGGTCTATGTTATGCATCATATCTTATATTTTAACATATCTTTGTGGTATTAGTCAATGTTTATTGTACATTAAACATATGAATCAGGTTTGATCATTTCTTACAAGTTAATTCATCTGTGATATCACATTTTTCAGCATACGTTAGATTTCAGAAGCTCCTATTAAGGCTCTATCATTATGCTGTAAGGAAAATAGAGTTTCATGTTCAATCAGCTGGAAAATACTACATCATAGTTATCACCATGGACTTCAAGAGCTAACCAACCTTTCTACTGAAAGCTGCATCCTCCAATAGGAAAGCTACGGCATGTAAGGGTTTATCTACCTTTACAGTTGTCCCCCCTTTAAGTGTCAAACTCTGTCCCTGTCTGAAATAGTCAGCAGGCCAATTCCTTCTCACACGGAACAGATTGCCATAGGGTAAGATGGCAAAGGACACTGTTTAATTGCACAGGAAATGTTGACTTTGCCACCAATCTTCCCGTAGTTAAAGCATGTGGTTACCTCCGCTACAAAAAGCTGCATTTCCTATACGTTTGGCACTCTGATAGTAAACTATCTAGGTCCTGTTGAGAGCCTGCAGGAGACCATTCGTCTTTGAAACAGATAATATTAGCTTGGTGCAAAAGTAATTGCGGTTTTTCAACCTTTTAAACTACAATTACTTTCGCACCAACCTAATACACGGAGCATGATAAAAGTTCTGATTCTTTAAGCGCTATCAAAATCACAAAACCAAAGAAAAACCTATGTCTTGGGCTTTATTTTACTTTAGCTCAGTAGACATGCTTTCATAGGTACAATTTAACATGGTTTCAGCTTTATATGAATATCAATATAAAATATGATTTATGAAATAAAAATTCCACAGCTGTGTAAAAGCACTAGTAAAGGATTTCAAAATGCCTATTGGCATAAAAATCAGATATTAAATTGCTTAAAGTTTAGTGTAAGAGAAAGGATTAGATTGTCTTAACTTGAGGCATAGTATGGTTATTTTCCTAGATGATGAGGGCCACGTGACTCATTGTTTCCTTTCTCTCTTTGGCTGTCAGGAATCTCAAAGGTAAAGTTTGTGCTCAACTGAAATAAAGACTATTAACTCTGGCTTTCTGTACAATTATCTCTCCGTCCTTCATTACATGGCTGCTTTACCTTTGGTTTTACAGCCCTACTGCAAATGTAATTTTTATTGTATACCTCTCCATGTTATTTCTGGAGGAAGTCCAAGTATGAATAATTAATAAACAAATAAATGTAGCTTACTAGGTTCAGCTCAGTCAGCTTTCCATGCATTATCACTATGTCTTTGTAAGTACCGAAAACTCATTCTATTAAGCACCATTAAATGTCCATATCATCACTGCTAAAAGAAGCTGTCAGTTTCCACTTCCTCAGACTAATGGGGAAATGAGTATAAAATCTTAAAATCCAATCTACAAAGAATTGAATAAGGTTAGTTAAAAAAACAATTCCATTCTTCTTTCCCCAATCATTACAAGAAGTGCCTAGAAGTAACATTTGATTCAATCTCTCCACTTTCCTCCTTCTCACCCAGTCATAAAGGAGAAGGAAGCATGGGAGGATGCGAGAAGCAAGAGGTCTGAGTAGTCACAAAGTGAAGAACCAGCCCTTGATAATACAAAGCTAATGCTGCTTTGAGATCGTATGATTTTGCTAAGACTCTTCACACAAATGAGCTTGCTCAGCTTTGTTTTACTCTGCATGGCATTCTCAGAGCTGGGAAGACAGCAAAAGCTCAGGAGTGGGAAGGAATGGGAAACTGAGGCCAGGGAGAGAAAGTAACAAGCTTAAGATCGCACCACCTTTGAGCAGCAAAACCAGCACTAGAACCAGACATGCAGAGTCCTACCGATTGTGTCCGACTGAACTTGCTCATTACACAAATATCATACATATGCATGGAATTTTCTACTTTTTCCTCGGTATTTTCATTCCCAAGCAAAAATAATATATTCATATTTACACCCTTGCCAAACATTATCCTCAGTTTAAAACACCAAAATGAGATCTAAACAGCTATTATGAGATACAAGTTATGTGAATATGCTAAGACATAAGAATAATTGAGGAAGGAATGGAGAGAATTAGAGTACAGGGTGATTTGAAGAATGATTAAAAAGTTGTGTGTACGAGTATATTTTAAATGTCCTTTCCTTTCCTGTTTTAGATGGGCACGTTAAACACTGCGTAAGTCTAGAGGAAAGAATATGCCAAACCCCACTCTAACTCCAGCAATTCCTTTGGCATCTTCCATCAGAGGTCCAGGAGCTGGCAGACCCCAGGGGCAGGGGCTGGGGATAATGAAGTGTGGAGAGGCCACACAGAGTCAATGCAAATAGGAAGGACAAAACATGTCCTACTTTTTTACGTGTAACTGATTGATGCCCTTTAAACCCGTATTACCTTTGGATTGAATTTGTCTCCTACAATTTTAAAGCAGAAAATGGAGAGGGAAAGGTTTCACGAGGGTAAACAGTTTTCTTGATATTTAGCTGGAAGAATGTTAGGACATCCCTTTGTTCCTTCCTTCCTCCCTTCCCTTTTTCCTCCCTCCCTCCTTCCCTCCCTCGTTCCCTCTTTTCCTTCAGGTGCGTATCTGTTCATTCATGCAGTGTCAAGCAAATAGCACCAGATAGGGCACACTCCCAGTTTTGTGGGGGCCACACATGTATATACAGTGTGGTTCTTTCCAATAAGGTCTATACAGTGTTGTGGGAAAGAAAGATATAAACAAACCATTATTAGTGTGAAATGCCATAAAAGAAGGAAATACAGAGCTTTGGCAGTCCAGAGGATAGAGAAAAGTTACTTGGCTGAAATTAACCTGAAGACCTGCTTTGACCAAACAGACATTATAAGGAAGGAACAAAGAAAATATTTCTCTACCTTTCATGGCATGTCCATGCCTGAATACAGTGTGCAGTCTGGGTAACTAACTCAAGAGAGGCAGAATATGGACAGACACACAGACATGCTAAAATTAGATCAATGACCACAGGTAGGAAAAAGAAGGATCTGTACTAAGAAAATGTAATGATGTTTCCTGGATGAGTCATTGGCCCTTACCCAACAACTGGTCCTTATAACGCAGGGGAACTTCGGACACAGGCATAGAGAGGGCAGACAGCCACATGACAATGGAAGCGGAGATGAAGTGATGCCGCTACAAACCAAGGAGCCAAGGATTGCCATCACCCACCAGAAGCTAGAAGAGACAAGGAAGAACCTCTCCAAGAGGCTTCAGAGAGAGCACTGCCTTGGTGACACCTTCATTTCAGACTTTTAGCTTCCAGAACTGTGGAAGGATAAATTTCTGCTCTTTTAAACCCTCCCAAAATAAAAAGGAAGGATGCTTTAAGGCCCACTTCAAATGCCCCCCACCCACCCCAAACCCCTCTGGCAGCTCTCCAGAATCTCCTGTCAGAACTACTTGCTTCCTCTGGACCTTCTCTGCCCATAGCTAGTTCACCCATCATATTGTCAGTGGTCTAATCCGTCTGTCTCACCACACGGAGCTCCTTGCAGATAGAAAACCATCTTCTTTGTTTTTCAATTCTGAGTCTAGATTATCAAAGTCAAATACAATCCAGTCCCAAGAAAAGACCAAGAGAATTTGCTCCTCGTCCAATATTTGGGGGTCAAGCATGACTGTGAGCCTATTTTTAAGTCACAAGAAAATGAGTGAGTGAGCGTATGTGTTTCTATAAGTGTCTACATGCATTCTGGGCTGACAGAAGCTGCTGGCATCTCTTTGGCAGATTAACTGGCTACACTTGCCACTTTCTTGGCATCTGGCTCCTGTGTCAGCTCTCTGTGTACGGTCTATTTCTTCTCTGGAAATAATCACTTAAAAAAAATCAGACCTCGAGCATTTGTATTCTTTCTTCATCAAATCCCTCACTTCTCACCAAATTATACTTCCACTGAACAAAGGCACTCCTGCTCCGCTGATCACAGTACAGCAGACAAGTGTGAGATTCTCTGTGGCCCCGGGAAGAGAGCTGCAGGTTGACTGGGCTATAAGCACTGCCACTTGATTCTAAACAGTGGCAGGGACGGTAAACAAAGGGTAATGATAAATGATTGTGTTGCAAGTGGGTGGGAGGCAGTTAGTGGGGTGTTCCCCGGATTGTGATGGGCCCAGTTTCCCGTAGCATCTTTATTAATGATGAAGTAGGAGGGGAAACACTCACAGCACACTCATTACAGGCAGGAGGATGCTAAATCGGGAGGTGTTGCCAACACCACAAAGGACAAAGAAACAGCAAACGATGGGGATGGTGGAGACAATCTTGGCAAAGGAGAGAAGGACAGGATTCAACTGGGTTACAAAGGGACCTGTTCACCTGGGAGAGGCCACCTGATCCTCAACAGGGAAACCATAAGGCACAGCTTTCATCTGAAGTCATTTATCTAGAAGAAATAATTTTTTGTGTGGAGGTGGGGACCTTGGGCTGGTTTAACCCTGGAAGCATTAAAAGAGTGAATCTGCTCTCAGGAGACCTAAATAGAAAACTCTACACAACTCCGGGACTTGAGTGAGAACAGAAAGACAGAAAGTAGTCCCCACTGCACTGTGACTAGTAATAGTCTGACATCTAAGAGAGAGAATATTTCAACTGTTGGGCCTTTTGGTTTCTAGTGTCATGTCTGCCATTAATTTAGTGCCATTTTCAGAAGGTTCTCTTCTTTCTCTGGGCTTGTTTCAGTATCTTTTCCAGAAAGGCCTCCCTGTTTTCTTCTCTATCCCAGGGATGTAGTTATCAACCTCATTATATAATTTTCATTTAATGGGTCAAGGCAAAGGATTCATAAGGAAGACCTCTACAAGGCCACGTGCAGGAGGGAAGTCTGTTTCCTGCCCAGAGGAATAACAGATGGAGAACTATTCACCCTGCTTGCAAAAGTCAAATGGTAAATCTGGAAGGATAAAATAAGGCTAAAGACTTTAGAACATTAAGCTCCTTGAAGAAAGCTGTTGCATAAATAATATATTAGAAGCACTTAAAAATCTTACCTACTTGCAAAATTTTCTTGAGTTCTCCCTATAGCATCCAACAGAGTGAAATATTTTCTTTCCTCATTCATTCAGCACTTATCGAACACCTACTATGTACCAAAAAATTCCTATCCCCTGAGAAACTCAGTATAATAGAAATGACAGATAAACATAAGCATTGGTTAAATATATTTTTCAAAGTGTTACGGTGATGTAGTGATGCTGGGTCTTTATGGATTCAATACCGTGTTTCCCCAAAAATAAGACCTAGCCGGACAATCAGCTCTAATGCATCTTTTGGAGAAAAATTAATATAAGACCCAGTATTATATTATATATTATATTATATTATATTATATTATATTATATTATATTATATTATATTATATTATATTATATATTATATGACCCAGCCTTATAATAAAATAAGACTGGGTCTTATATTAATTTTTGCTCCAAAGGACGCTTTAGAGCTGATGGTCCCACTAGGTCTTATTTTCAGGGAAACACAGTAGTTGTCTAGTAAAAATACAGGTGGGAGGGCAATGTCAAGCAAAGGATGATGCGTGAAAAGGTACACTGACTTAAAATAAATATCATTCATATAATTGCTAGAAATGTTGAGTAGTTCTGTGGGGTTGGAACATAGGATGCACAAAGTGAGGTGGCATAAGATGACTACAAAATGAACATTTCCCGATTGCTAGCTACTTAGAAGAGAAGGACGTGCATCCTTTCCATGGGAGTTTTGCTGGGTTGAATTTTAAGGTCCTTCTTTACTGTGCTGAGGACTTTGAACTTTATGCTCTATATAGTATAGAAGAATTGATATTTTTAAAGAAGAATAATGATACCAAACATCTAAAAAATATGGACCAATCTTCTGTTTGCTAAAATTTTTATTTAGCCAAAACCTAATTTTATTTCCTTCTTGCTGAAATGCTTGGGCTGATAAAATAATATGTGATATGCCAAAAAATATTTAATATTACACTATGCAGCAGTGGTGAAATATACAATCATGTATATCTTGTATTAGTAAGACCTCAACAAATGTATAAAAGGATGGGTGCTTATAAATTACAAACATCTCTGTTCATAACAACAAATGCATTTTGGATTTGGCTTAAATGAATATTTCTAACATCATGCTAAACAACCACTGTGTCCAGACAGGATGAATTAAAATGGGTACAAGAATGAAATAGATTAATTGCTATTTACACCACTTTTCTAAACTTGCATCAGATCACTTATCTTCATAGCAGTGTGAGACCATGTGCACTGAATCGTAGTTGGAGATTCAGGATTCCTGACTTCTACCTCTTCTACCACCCAGCTTCATGCCCTTCAGTAGCTGGATGTTTTCCATTGCTCTGTCCTTCCTCATCAGTAGAATCAAGTTTATGATACAGGAATATAATGATAAAGAACTGGATTTGCAAGTTGATAACTGCCAAGCTCTTCAATACCACCACACAGAAAAGATGGGGGCCTGGCAAGAAGGCTGTTGAGGTGATTCAAATATGAACTCAGTAAAAGAAATAGATGACTTTAAAGGTTCAGGTCAACTCGGAGATTCTGAGATTCCATGACATGCCTCTAAGGCATTGTTAGTATCAGATCTTGTTATCATCGGCTTATGGCAAGGTCCAAATAATTTTGATCTTCTCTGGATATAAGGATCGCTGTGGGGCAATGGAATTGAAGACTTGTGTCTTAACACTTCACAAAAAAGGCCAACTATGAAAGCTACAGGCACGCTAATGAGCAACACAGTAAACGATTTCTGAGTCCAGATTTTGCTTCTGAGTAAAAACCAGAACCGAACCCATCTTCCTGATGGTGCCGGCACCTCTGTGATGCTAGCTCTGAGATAAGCATACTGTCATAGAAATTGCCTAAGATGCATAATTTCATAATAACTAAAGCATCATTTCATAATAACTAAAAATATTCCAGGGTTTGGACATTGTCTAGACTTTTTTGTCTATTGCAGCTCTGGACTGGAGCTTATGCTCACCAAACTGCCTTGGGCAATATTGATCCCCATAGCTCACGTGATTGCACACAATTTCCCAACAAAATGTAACTTAATTCCAGCTGATGTAACCCTGGATCCTCTGCAATGTTCAGGATCTTCTCACTTGATGGCTTGTGTTCAAGATTCTAGTGTTTGTGTGACCCGAGACAAAATATATACATAGTCGTGTATATAATAACCCCTTATTACTTCATCATTAAAGCTGGATGGATAGAAATTCTGTCTAACTAGAATCCATGATTTTTAAAGCAGTCATCTTAGAAGAGTCAGGCTTGGCAATAGTGAAGCCCAGGGTAGGGTCTGCTCCGTGCAGTAACCTGTGTACTTCCCGTGACTGCCTCTAAAGCCCCCTTACACATGTACGGCATTAGTCACAAGGGAATTCAACAAGAGAGTAGGTCATTCAGAGCCTCATATTCCTGCAAATACCTTTCTGAGAGTGGATCGACAGAGTCGCAGGTAGGAGCAAGTACTTTTATTGGCAAAATCTAATCGATCCCTACAATTCATGTCTATTCAGTTTGCCCAATAGAAATGATTGTTTCCTTCACCAGAAATCACTGGGATGTTAATGGTCTGGTCTCATTTGTTTGGACTTCCTTTCGATTCTGTACCTAAAAGAAGGGATTCCACTTTTGAGAGACCTGCTCAGTTTTCTAGAACAATCAGATGACAGCTATGATGTTTCTAGAGTGCCAGAAAGAAATGGACTTTTCTGCTCCAACTCAGCTTTTTGTTCAGGAGGTCACTTTTCTAGAAGAGTCTGATCTGAAATGGTGTCATACTTAGTTATTTTCACTGGTAGCTAGACAAATTTATTTATAAAGTACGAAAGAAAAGTAAGTAAGAAAGCAAAACCACTGCAAAGGGACATACTCGTATACACACACGGACGATATTTCCAGGTGGAGGTAGGAAAGCAATTCTTTGAGGTGACAAGCCTCTCGATCTTCCTTCTCCTTTTCTTCAGAGACCTGCAGGTTTCAGGTAATACCACGCCCCAGTGATTCCGGCACAATCTAAATATCACTGGGTCTTTGATGCCTCTGAAACTGGCTTGCCTTAAATATGACTTATTCAATTTTACTTCTTAAATGGTTGGTTTATAAACTGTGAGCATCTGTGGGATTATATGATTTACTACCTAAGGCAAAAGAAATTGGCATTTTATTCTAAACGTCAAGTATTAAAATGCTCAGGTTTGAGATTAAAAATATAAAATCTAGTTTGTCAGCACAACTATGAATCAATACTGCAGAATGACCGAAGTTTGGGGAAGTTGCATATGCTCTCTGCACAGTTTCAAATCTACTTTGGGCCAGATCTGTTTCTAGTACCACAAGCTGGACTTTGTAGCAAATGCAAATTTCATGCTAGTGCGTTAGAGACACAGAGTGATAGGAATTACCATTAATCACATAGCCGAGAGGGTTTTTCAGATCCAAGTGCAAAGCTACCCAAACAATTGGTTCCCCTGAGATATGTTTTCAGATGAAAAGTCTAAATCATCCTGGACCAGATGCCAAGCTTACTCTCTTAATGAGAATGCCGGTGCATGAATTCCATGCCGAGTAGTTCTAAGTTGGCCACAGACATATTGTGGGCACGGTGATAGTGCCACAAGGACGGAGACTTTGCTTTTTAAAAGCTCCTTCCCACAAACTCCCTTCCAGGCACTTCTTTATCATCCATGTGACACATTAAGAGGAAGTGCTAATGTTACACAGATGCATTAAGTCACACAAGTGGTCTGGTGCATTTCACTGGGACCTCAAAGAATTACACCACAAAGGTGCCCAGACGAAGTGGGGAGCAGGCCATGTCAATACCATCCGAAGCTGTGCTCTGAGCATACATTACAGAGGAGCGCTATTACCCAGTCTGTGCCATTAGGCAACATTAGCCAGCATCACCCATCACTGCTGATTAATAATTGAACTCGATCCATACAGGAGAGCTCAGGCTAGTATGGAAGAAGCCTTCTAGCGTGCATTAGAAAGGAGCATCCCAGGGGCCTCAGAGCACTTTGTCCATTTAACAAGTCAATCCATAAACTACAGTCAACTCTTGATTATTAGAAACTAATGATCCTACTTCTGAATGTCCCTCCGCTTTACTGCTCAGCTTTCTTCCTCGTGGTGCCTTGCCTCTGGCTACACACAAGCTTATGACTCTCTCCGTATTGGATGCTCTGATGAATCACCCAGACACCATTCACGACTGTGGAACTCATCCCCCCCGAGCTGCTAGGAGGGCCCCCAGCTATCAGGCCTCCTTGGGTATTACCTCCGACGAAGACAGTCACGCGCCCAAGCTCATGCTCCTTCCCAGGGCAGCCTCATCACAGACAGGTCACTGAGAATGTCTAAAGGCCTGGACCCTATACCCCAACTCAGAACAACTCTGAAGGACAGTCCCAGCTTCAGCGCTACCTTCAGGGGCAGCTGGGCCTCTGTCATGACACGTCGCTGCCCAACTTCTCTTTCTGTTCATCCCTGCTTCTCTTTTCTCCTCAGGTATAATGCCAAGGGCGCATCTTAGCAATCTTCCTGCATCTTTTGCGGAGTCCGTTTCCCATGGGACTTAACCAGCCCGTGGAAAGAAATATCTATACCTTACCTGTCACCTCGAGAGGCTGTTGTAAGGGTCAAATAATACGGTGTACTGAAAATCCCTTATAAACTGTAAAGGATCAAAAAGGAACATTTGTCACAGTCCACCTTTAACTAAGACACCATTGAATTGTGTGGTATTCGTACATGGATCAAACAAAAGTGCGCCTTTCCTGTGGTCTGCAAATTTCGAGTTTAAATAAAGCTAGAGGGTTCGAGCTTACTGAGGTATGAATTTAAATAATACTGAAACTCCTACCTTCAGTATATGGTATCACTTAAGTTTTCATTCATTTATGACAAGTCTTCCATTCATTCAAGTTTGAGGAAGTGTTGCTGGGCTTTGCGGGGCCTGTGTGTGTGTGTGTGTGTGTGTGTGTGTGTGTGTGTGTGTGTGTAAAACGCCTTTCTTCAAAAAGTATCAAAATAGTTTGGCATTTGCAAATCGGCCACATAGTTCTGTTGAGAAAGACATTCTTGTTATCACGCATATTTATAAACCAGCACACAAAGTCTTGGAGTCGTAGTATAGAGACAGGCTACGGGCCCACAAAGCCAAATTGTGTAAACCCAAGGTGATAACATCAAGCTTTTGGCCCAGTTTCTCACTTAGGAATGTCACTTCCACAGCAGACCATGTGCCAGAAAATACACACTTTTTGAATTTAATGAAGAAGGAGGAATGGCCCAGGCAGGAAAAGGCCAAAGTTCAGAGAGGACCCCATCTCTAGCCCTATCAGAGATCTACATATATAATGTCCACCTCTGACTACTGTCTGTCACCAAGGGCCTGAGCTGTCCAAGCAACAGTGGAGTGTAAACCCAGGTAGGAGAGATCAGATCCCAAAGGAAAATGCCCTAGCGTCTCCAAATTCTGCTGTCTTACTTTTTTCCTTTTATATGAATGACAGTTTCTTTAACTGAAAAATGGAATACTTTATCATGATATCTTTATGATTCTTTTTTGCTTAATTAAAAGGAATGGTCACAAGTCTTTGTACCAATTAAAAGTGCTACCTCATTTGGGCTAACACATATCTGCCCTATAGCGCAGGTTCATGGACAGGTAGATGAGTAGAGGTCAGCATGTATAGGTGTGTGTGTTCATGTGTGTTTGTGTGTGTATAGGTGTGTGCACACACATGCATGAGCTGGGGCTGGGGATAGGCATTTTCCTGGAGTTACAAATATCAAGACCTCAAAATAAGTGATATGGGCATTTAATAGCATCAACCAGGGATAAAATATACCTGGCATATCATTTCTCATTCTTAGAAACTTCTCTAGCAGCACTTACTTTTATAGAGTCTTATTTCTTCATCTTCACATTAAGTGCCCAGCCACTTCCCCACTTCTACTCTTGAAAGGCACATGCACTAAAGTGCCAGTAAAGTAAGTTTCAAGGCTCTCAAGAAATAATAGAATGTGTACAATCACCAGTCCAAAAGATGATGCTTTAACAAATCAAACCCCAGATTGTCTAAAAATAGGAATAACAATTTTCCAGCAAAATTAACTGCCAACATCTGACCTCTGAAGGAAAAGAGATATGAGGTCTGATAATTAAATTTGAAAACATGTTGCAACGATGTCATTAAACTTTTTTGATATCAGAGGGATTCTTCATTATGAATTTGTACCAAATGGACAAACAGTTAACCAAATTTACTATTTGGAAGAGCTGAAAAGTTGCATGAAAAAGTTAGATGACCTGAACTTTTCGCCAACAATTCATGGCTCTTGCATCACAGCAATGCACCAGCTCACACAGCACTGTCTGTGAGGGAGTTTTTAACCAGTAAACAAATTAACTGTATTGGAACACCCTCCCTACTCACCTGATCTGGCCCCCAATGACTTCTTTCTTTACCTGAAGATAAAGGAAAAATTGAAAGGAAGACATTTTGATGACATTCAGGAAGGACATCAAGGGTAATACAATGACAGCTCTGATGGCCATTCCACAAAAAGAGTTCCAAAATTGCTTTGAAGGGTGGACTAGGCGCTGGCATCAGTGCATAGTTTCCCAGGGGATTATTTCAAAAGTGACCATAGTGATATTCAGCAATGAGGTATGTAGCACTTTCTCTTGCATTAGTTCACGAACTTAATTGTCCTACTTCATATATGTGAAAAATGCACCCATCCAACCTCAAGCAAAATGGATGAAGAAATATATTATTTGGAAATATTCAAGCTTCAGGTCTTGGGAGGGAACTCAATGATCAATGAACTATTTTAACTAAAATTACAACTCCTGTCAAAGTAAACTACAATAAGAGTCCTTCCCAAAGGACAGAACACCAAGAACAACACTTTTTGTTGAGAATCTTAACCACTATATTTACTGAATTGGGGAATTGAACCCAATACAATGAGGGTTAAATGTCATCCCAGCCAGAGAAGATGGGAATTGCCATAACAGGTGATGATGTTCAGAATTTTCCTTTTCTTTTTTAAATTAGTATCAGGTGTTCAAAACAATGTAATAGTTAGACATTTACACCCCTCACAAAGTGATAACCCCTCTCCCCCAATCTATTACCCCTCTGACATCGTATATAGCTGTTACAATTCCACTGACTCTATTACCCATTCTTTACTCCACATCCTGTGACTGTGTGTGTGTGTGCGTGTGTGTGTGTGTGTGTGTGTGTATATATATATATATATATATATATATATATATATATATATATATTTGACATTCAATTTTATTCAGCTTCAGGTGTACAGTGCAGTGGTCAGGCATCTACACTGTCCATGAAGTGGTCTCCCTAATAAGACATTGATCATTTAACAATTAGCCAATATCCTGTGATCATTCAAAAACTGAGCCGTGCGTCCCTTCTTTTAGGACTGACATACACACAGCCTTCTCTAAGGTTAAAAAAAGAACCATTTTGCTTGTTAATGGAGGGGGAACATTTGGTGGGGTGAATCTTAGTCTCAGAGAGATTCTCTTTGAAATTCACATAAAATTACTTCCTTTCTGAAACAGTGAAATAATGATGTTGTATAAAATGGGGAAAACATCACTGTAGAGATAAAAGTATCTTGGATTTCCAAATATGTTTAACTCAATACATTGAGGAATAACATTTTTAATAAAAGTTGGATTTGGCCCTGAGCTCAAAACGTCATTATCCTAAGCTTAACCCTCTACTCATTGATCATTCTGATTTCAATTCTGAAAAAATAAGTTTCAACTGAAATTAGTTTGTCTGGAAACATTCCTGAAATGCATTTAACTCTCAGCACTTGAAACAATGTTGAGAACGTTATCTATTACAGCAAATATGAAATACCACATAAAATCTATTTTAAAAATCATTAATAGGTTTGAGAACTCAATCTAGCCCCTGAATGTTATTCTCTAGAAAAATATTTCATGAACCAAAGATTCCAACAGATAAGCAATAAAATTCCTTAAGGAAAGCAGATAAAAGTCTTACAGCTGTTTAAATCACAGCTATTTTGTCCAATCAGTTTTAAGAAAGAAGAGCTGGACCACTGTAGAGATATTATAGCTTATAAATTTTTATGAGCATCTTTGTAGTATGTGCTATTTAAGAAAAGACTGTATTGACTCATGTATGCTTGCGGGGGTTATTTTATTTTGGGCAAAGAAAGTTAAGAATAGGTTTTTATATTTATACACTGTCTCTCAGACAAGCATATGAGAAAACTTTGCAAACAACATCTTGCTTTATTTCTCAATATTCGCAGGTGGAAAGAAAAAAAAACAAATCACACAATATTGTGTACCTGGGAGAAATGAGGCAATCAGAAGACATGTAAATTATTAAAGATACCTCTGACTCCTCAACTGACACGGCAGAGTTTACCCTTGACATTGGGGTCTGGAGATATAAAATAGTATTATGTCTCAGGGCAGAGGCGAAAGAAACTAGAAGCAGAGGCTGAGTGTTCTGTGGGGCTGCTGCAGGTCTGGTATTAGATGCAGGACTGAAGATTCCTGCTGAAGACCTCTCTACCCCAAGTCTTCAAGTGTTATCTACATACATTTAATCTTGCAGTAAAGCCTCTGCTCTCCCTGGAGTCTTCTTTTAAAGTGCAGCTCCTGCTCTAAGGAGGAGTTATCCCGAGCCCTCCTCCCTGTGCCCCTCCTTTCATCATTATAATCAATATATCTATTTATATCTCACATTTATAGAACACCTTAAAATTTACCAAACATGTTAACCAATATTATCTCATTTAATCCACACAACTCTATGCAGTATTATATTTCCATTTTAGAAGTGAGCAATTTGAAGGCTCAAAGAACCTACGCCCCTATGGAAAACCCACTGGTCTTGCTTTAACAAGAGACAGGACACGTTCCAGCATTCCATCAACTCAGTAAGCATTCACAATCCCTACCATGGAATCATCCAGAAGCCTAAGCCTGCTCACTCCACTCAGCAACTTTGGGCCAGCCCCTTAGACTATAAAACAGGGACAACAATATCAGCCCTACTAATTCGCCAAGCAATATAATTAATGTGGAAGTGATTTGAAAACTGCAAAGACAGCTATACACACTAGAGGTGTTGCTATTAGCAGCTCACTGGGAATGAGTGTCAGATTGCCGTTAACGTGATAACAGCCAAGGGCTGCTGAAGGTTCTGAACATCTGGTCATGGAAGGAGTGCTATTAAAGGGGAAGTGGGGGGCAGTAAGACCAAACCTCCTTCCAGCCTGATTAAGTCAGAGGTCCTCACCGGGTCAATGATCTGTGGATGCTAAACAGCATGACAACACGGAGCTCCAAAACGGATCCCCACACAGCCTAAGTTAAGCGCAGGGCTGAGCAAAAACACCGAGGGAGAAAAAGGCAGGTAAAAGAAGACCTCAGGGCGTTAGCCAAGGTTCAGATCTGAAGGAAACTGCCAAACGTAATGGGTTTGGAATTCAAGCCTATTATCACACCAGGAAACAAAGGAGGACAAACATTACAATCACTGTAGTTCATCAATTCCAAGATTTGTTTTGTTTTGTTTTTACATTTTTACATCTCTAAAATTGGGATGAATCAATGCAATGGTGGGTCATAACTGTCAACGTTCTCTGTTTCTTACGAATATTTCAAGCAATGCTGCATCTTAAAATCGATGACAGATTCAATTAATTAAATAGGATATTTTCAGTTACCTGCATTTAAACTGGTTCAAAGGGCTGCTGTCCAGTGGCGAGGTGTGACCATGTTGTCCGAGGCATGCAATAGGACTTTGCAGAGGGGCACACTTTGCTCAGCCTCAGGGTTAGCCTTCCCTCCACAGGCAAGCCTGGGGCTGGGGGTGGGGGTGGGGGTGGGAGCTGGACAGGTCTGCACTGACCACAGGAAGCAGCAGCCAGCTTCCCTATCCTGTGGCAAAGTGACTGGGATCAGATGACATCAGCTCTCTGTTCTCGACTCTTCTGGTTGGCGTCCCTTAAAAGTGACTTGACTTCTTTTTGAAGCTCTGTAAACAATCATGTTTCCAGTTACAGCCTTCTCTCCCTGCAGCTACCTGGATCTGTCTGCTCTGCTTCACGACGCCCTTTCCAAGGCTGAGCTTTGAGAACCACACTCAGGGTTCTGAATGACTGGGCTCATTTGCCCACCGCCATTGATGCGGTTCAAGCTCTCCCTTACCCTTGTCCGTCAGGACACTGCCTGGCTTGTTCTCCAACCACAACAGAAAGATCACGGGCAGCCTGCCCAGCCTCACAGTCTACTTTCAGTAGCAACTTCTACAGCAAAAGCAAGATTCATCTCCAAATCTTACCATTTGAGCCCATCACAATGCACTACATTTCTAAGTTGACGCACCAGCCCAGCCACCCAGTGCATTTGGCATATAACAGACACCTGTCATAAACCATGTAACCCTATTTTCGGACATAAAAGAGCTTATATAAAACATAATATTCACAAGGAAGAAAGAAGAACTTCTAAATCTCAGGCAGAATCAAAAGGAAATGCACCAAGTCATAAAAAAAAAACCCAAAAAACAAACAAACAAAAAAACAGGAAGAAAGGCATGTTAATCACATGTACAACTGTGTGAGAAAAGAATATGTAAAGAATAGTTAGGGATCACTTTGTCTGCATCCAAATCACTTACTTCCTACACCATTTTGTAACCATAAAGTTATTTGATGCCAGGCAATAGCGCTGTCATACACACGCACACACAATTATCCTTCCAGAAAAGCTTAAACTATGAATGAACTATAGTTTCCAATCAAAAACAATTTAAGTGAATATAATCAATGATTTTACTCCCTTAAGCTTCATTTCTTTTTTCCTTTTCGAAGCTCAGCGCCCACTGCTTTCATAGGCCAAATTCCAAACGCCTCTCCTTGGGATCCCACCTGAGTCCAAACTGTAAATTTATTGTCAAAATGTAACCCCAGTGTATTTCCTTGTACAGAAGCAACAATTCAGGTGTTTCTAAGAACACAAGGCTGCTTCATGATTTTACCCTGAATTCATCATATTCTTTAAAAAGACCCCGCAAGAAAGGGGTCCCCAAAGGCCAATTAAACAAGAGACAAATAACCAGTCAAGATATTCCTTGATAAGATCCTTAAAAATTATCTTTAATTGATGCCAAATATGAACAGATCATAAAGTGACAGAAGCAAGTAAAATTGCATAGATGAAAACTATGCGCTTCAATTAGGTTTTCAATTCATAACATTCAACGTCCTCTACCTGACATATTAAACAGTTAGGGCAGGGGAAATGCACAGTAGGTGAAAATGAGACACATCCTCAACTCAAGGTGTAAGCAACTGGCAAACTCAAGAAATAAAAGAGTGCTTTTTCAGCTTAAATGGTTTGTTGTCCTGATGGTGCACTTTAAATTAATACTACTCGATTTCTATTTTTGACCTTGGTAATAGTTTACTATTCACCTAGAGTCCATGCTGACTATGTAGAGCTGCTGCATCAAACTGCACTGAAGAGAAGAAAGGTGTTTCTGCATGTTTGAGAGAGGAGACAGTTTTTGACCTGGAATAGTTTGCAAGGGATTTTTGTGGTTTGCTTTGTTTGCTTTTCTTACACCATTTCTTCTTCCTCTCTGGTTATGGTACAAAACTTTTCTATACGCTTTGAAGTCTCATGTCATAAAAAGTAAACTCCTACTTAACTCCTAAATGAAAATCACTGTGACCAGGGCTGATCTCCTAAAAGCTAACAGTCCTGAGGTCAGCAGGGCTTCACCCTTTATGTACACACTGGACTCCCCAAGAAAGCCCATGGTCGTTTTGCCTGAGCTAAGAGACTGGCATTGGATCCTAAGACCTCTAAACCTTACACGTGTACCCTGAATGAGTTCGCACAGTGACCCAAGGTAATGGAACAGTTTTGGTTAACAACTCAGCTCTTGTTTGCTTCTCTACAAAAATGATAAGTAATGTACATTCTCCTAAGAGTTACCTGAGTCATGCTGGACATGTTCGCATATACCCTGAAATTCCATAATATAAATACGAGGAATCATACACCACATGGTGGATGATGACCACTCCTGAGATCGCAATTCGACTTGGGTTGTGTCTGGTTTACAAATTATAGTTTGTCTTTTTCAAATGAACATAAGCTTGAAAGACATCACCCTTTCTTGAAAAAGCGGGAAGATAAAATGGCTGTTTGGCAGTTTATATTCTTTCTAACAATTTTATACTATGGATGGTTACCACCCACCAATTCTCACCACTCCCAGGAATAAGTAGTTCCTGGAAGAAAATGGGGAATTGCCTTCCACTAATGTTCTCGTTCTCCTTTCTGTTCAATCTAATCTACCAAACGAGGACAATTCCATTGTAAAATTGTTTCAAAGCATGTGTTTTGAGGTCTCCTATATTAAATAGGAGGATTGGGAAACTATTTTACTGACTCTTCTAATGTTAACTAATTTGAAAAACCTGTAACTAACTACACACAATATGAAGAAGGTCCTGTATGGACTAAACCAAATTTCTACCTAAAGAAATCTATTCCTCACATACAATTTACATGCATTTTTTAAAAACTCTCAAGTGAGTCAAGACTGGTGGCTCTGGTGCTTCTGTTCCACCGCAGCGGAATCTAAACCTACCGCACAATTTGATTTTAGAGAATTGACTGTCCATCGGCCATATTCCAGGAGAAGAATCTGCCATTGGTTCCTCTGATTTTGCTAGGCTAACTCACTAACACACTCCCAGTGGACTGTTTTAACTGATGATCAGAACTCAACTCTCACGGGGGAGCAGGGAGGGCTGTGCACAGAAAGGGGAGAGGAGAGGCGAAAACCAAAACCTTTCCTGGTTACAATCTGTCTCCTATAAATCTGAGGACAGAGGAAATTAACATCTTTGGTCTCTCTAATTCAGATCACTTGAGGTGAGTTAATCACTTCAGAGATTCTGGGATGGCTAACAGCCCTGGTGTGACCCAACCCTTCCACTGCCACCCTATTGAACTAGGGCCCCAAACACTGGAAGAGCTGAGCTATGGCTATCAGCAAGTCAGAAGTCTTCTCCTTCTGGAGAAAACAAGTATTCAGGACATGAGCCATTAAAGCTCAAGACCTAGGAAGGGAATGAAAAGGTTAAAAGCCCAATAAAATAAATATAAGGAAGTAAACCAAAAGATAGTCATTTCTTACTAGGCAGTTTTGTGAAGTGCACCTTCAGGTCTACAAAAGCATTTCAGCCCGTTACAGTGCAGGGGGAAGAGCTTTGTCAGACTTTGCATGCCTATGCTACACAGAGTCCCGGACTCCATTCGTACTCACTTGCTTGCAATGTGCTACAGATGGATAAGCAGCGTTCATTTTCCCCATACCTCCCAGATTCGTAACAGCAGCTCCTCCTGAGTCCCAGGCCGACAGGTTCCCTGCATGCAGCTCTTTTTCCTGTTGCACATGCAGAAGAATCACGAGTCCAGTGTCTAACTATGAGAGGTATACCAGGTAGCCAAAGTCCATCTAATCAGCCTTGGTCCCATTTTCTCATCCTCTGACCCATCCATCCCACAGTACTGAGTGGATTATTGCTGTTGACAGTGCAGCGTTTCAAGTTCTGTGTGTCCTAGACCTCAGAACCTAAATAAAAGCTCGAGACATCCCCGGAAGTTTGGAACAGGTTGGCATTTTTTCCCCCCCAACTGGGGACTTTTAAGCAGGTAGGAGAGGAATAGCCAGGATGAGTCAAGGTTGACAAGAGAAGGAAACATCACAGGGGAGGGTTTATGCCCTGTGGTCAGATGTGTACAGTCCTTGGTTCCTCATCTTCCATGATGTTACATTCGTCTTACAGAGTCACAGAAGCAGCACAGGAAAATAAAGTATCCATGTTCTTTCTTTCCACACACTCAGCCAGCCTGAGTGTTATTCTAGTTTCTTCATGTACTGCCTCACTGCTAGTTCTAGGATAGGGTGGGGGAAGGGTTGAAGGTAACAGGGGAGATTTCCAGAAGCGGGACAAGAGTGTAAGGTGGTCAGCAGCAGGTAGCCACATGCTAAGTGCAGAATGAAGATTCCCCACTGGTGTCCGTAAAAAGATGGTGAGCTCCTCTGCATTGCTGGACAGCTGCTGGGCCCCAGAGGCCTGTGTTACGTGGCTCTCTTTCAGCGAGGCACAGGGTCCCAGCTGTTCTCTGTGCTGGTTGCCGGGGGTGGCAGAAATTAGACGCTCAGCCCGTGAAGTGACTGCTAGGTGAGAAAACCATAGGCGCATCATAGGAAATATCTGAAGAGAGTGGGCCAGAAAGGAGGGCCTAGGAAAGGTTAGTCTGAACCGAATGTTCCCACAGCCACGATATGCCTAGAAAGATGAGACTAGTAGAGATTTGCAAAGTGCTGTTGCTAACAGAGGAGGAATAAGAAAATGTACAAGAAATACTACACTGGACCTGAGGAAGCCTTGAATGTCCAGAGTGACCCTCGATAGGAAATAAATTCCCAAAGAGTTTATCTTGGCTTCTGGTGGAAAAGGAAAACAAAAACATAAACAAAAACAACAACAAAAACCCCAAAACACAAGTTCATGGTTCATGTCCAGTTGGAAGCTGGGTCTCAGGTCCCAGTTTATATCACACATCAGGCTGCCAAAGGGACTCAGTCCAGAGGATGGCCAGAGAAACAGCACCGTCCTGGATCTCTCCCCTCCAGGGTTCAGGATGGTGTGGTCTTCTCACAGTGGTGAAGTGAGACAGCGAGGATGGAAAAATCAAAAGCAAAGTATCTGTGCCCCAACCCTTCCTCCCTTTGTTACATAACTTCTCAGCTGTGTTAACGGAGGCACTTTCTGCAGTTCACTGTGGGTACAGGATAAAGGCACTAAGCAACTATGAAATCGATTGGTTAAGTTTCTTCAGGGAGACTCAAGGAGAGGGGCGAAGTCTCCACAGACTTCAAGTCATGACTGCAAAAAGAAATCAGCTCTGCTTTGGATGCATACAATAGATAAACATTTTCATTTACATCTTAAGAATGCACCAAAAACATGCAGTATTGCACCTTGTTTTTTGTGTGTGTTTGTTTTGCTTGTGTTTATCCTCAGCTAGAAAGAATACTTGTTCTTAGGTGTTGCTCTATATACCTTGATGACCTCTTTAGTTTTCCATATAGCTTCCTTTTAAAGGATGGGCATATTGGTCCTTACTCTGCCTACACCTGCACAGAAACCCAACATTTCCCTGAGCAAAGGCAGGAAAATTGACTGAGTGCCCCCACCCCCACCCCCACCCACTATATCTTTGGGCCCTTCATCCCACAAACTTGTAATTTTTATTATTTTTTACATTTTTTTACTGAAATCATGCATTAATTAATTCAAGGTACATCTTAATCAAATAGGCCATAATACTGAATACGAGAACATGCTTTGAGCTCCAAAAAGTTTTTGTTCCCATCTGACTAACATATGCACTTAAATACAGTACTTTATTTATGAATAAAATAGTTAAATGAAGGAGTGCACTTTTGGTGAATGCAAATGAAAAAGGATCTATTTTTAGAAGAGTTGATTCAAACTTAAGCTTATCCCCTATTGTCTGAGTTAACGTTCTCAGCATGCGATTATAAAATAAATATTATCAGAATCAAACATGCTTACATTTAACTCTATTTGTGCTCTCTTGCAATAAGGAGGTTAAGGATTTACATCCAGTTCTGAAGGCCAGGGGTCAGGGTACAGGACCAGTGAGAAAAGACCTGTGTTGGGTTCATCTGCAGGTGAGAAACTTAGCAGCACTGCAGATTAATCAATTAATTTAATTCAGTATCTTTTTCTTAGAGGATAGTTTGTATAGAAGGGGAATGGGGCAGAAAGAAAATCCCTACAGATCAGGACCAGCATGAGATTGATAAGGTGCTTTGTGAACCAGTCTTAAGTAATACTGTTTGCTTTTTTCTTTCATCTTATAATATGCAGTGTGATTGATCAAAATAAAAACATTTGTTCATTGCCAATTTTGGCTTGTATAGCATGTTACATATAATACATCAGATGCACTGTCTTAAATGTGCTATGCAGTTTGCAAAGATTTTCTATTGGAGTCCCATGCAAGTTTTAATTTTATACTTCTAAGTGATCATCTGGTTTTTAGTTAAAAGAAAAAAGTTAAAGAAGCCCAAAGATTACAAATGTCTCAGTATGGGGAAGCATATGAATCTTATTTTACCGAGTCTAGCTCATGAACTGAATTTTTAAATCAATTTTAGAAAATACACTTTCTTTTCCCATTTTTTAATAAAATGAAAATAGTTTTTTTCCCCCCCACAGATCTTGGAAGCTGCTGATTGGTCGCCCCCAAAATCCACAATGCAACAATGCATTGACAGTTAAATAGAGCATTCAAAAACTATTTAGTAAAGTATCGACAAAGAGTGACATGGGTCACTAGGGTTTTTGTTTTGTTTTGTTTTTTAAGTCTTTCAAGCGGCTAAGTGGGGCTTTTTTGTTTGCTTGGCTTTTTAGACATCGGTCAGTAGCTTGCTCTTATTAACGCAGTTTTGGTTAGCTGTGGTGCAATTGCCAGTTCTGAGATTGGCCTGTCTATAATGGGCTATGCTATTATTCATATCCTCTTCGATCTCCATGTACTCAGATTTGCTGAGAGTAGAGGAACTGCGCCGACTGAGGTCACTGTCAGAGGCTAAATTAGGGGAGCTAACGTGGAGCAGCTGAGCCTGCTCTTCCCCCTCAGTTTCTCGGTGGTAGAAATAGTTGAAATTGGACACAATGACAGGTACGGGCAGGGCAATTGTCAGCACACCAGCGATGGCACACAAGGAGCCCACGATCTTGCCTCCAATTGTCACAGGGTACATGTCACCGTATCCTACAGTGGTCATGGACACCACCGCCCACCAGAAAGCATCGGGGATACTGGAGAAGTGCGACTCAGCTTCTTCCGCCTCTGCAAAGTACACTGCACTGGAAAACAGTATGACCCCGATGAAGAGGAAGAAGATGAGCAGCCCTAGCTCTCTCATACTAGCTTTCAGGGTCTGGCCCAGGATCTGGAGGCCCTTCGAGTGGCGGGACAGCTTGAAGATTCTGAAAACCCTTACCAACCGGATGACCCTGAGGATAGCCAGCGAAGTGGCCTGCTCGCCCTTCTGGTTGCCCTCCTGCTCAGCGATCTCGGTGCCCAGGGTGATGAAATAGGGGATGATGGCCACGATGTCGATGAAGTTCATGATGTTTTTGAAGAACTCTGTCTTGCTGGGGCAGGCGAAGAAGCGCACCACCAGCTCAAAGGAGAACCAGATGATGCACAGGGTCTCCACGATGAAGAAGGGGTCCGTGAAGATGTTGGAAGTGTAGATAACCGTGGTGTTGTCGATGCGGTGGATGGTGCCCGTGAAGTCCTTGTCGTCCTTCAGCTCAGGGAGGGTCTCCAGGCAAAAGATGACGATGGAGATGAGGATGACCATGACAGAGACGATGGCGATGACTCGGGCGGGCCCCGAGCTCTCGGGGTACTCGAAGAGCAGCCACACCTGGCGCTGGTATTCCTTCTCGGGCAGGGGGCGCTCCTCCTCCTTGATGAAGCCCTCGTCCTCCCGGAACTTCTCCATGGCCTCCTCGCCCAGCTCGTAAAATTTGATCTCCTCAGAGAACATGTCCAAGGGCACGTTGACCGGCCTCCGCAGCCGGCCCCCCGACTGGTAGTAGTAGAGGATGGCGTCGAAGCTGGGCCGGTTGCGGTCGAAGAAGTACTCGTTCCTCAGCGGGTCGAAGTAGCGCATGCGTTTCTTGGGGTTGCCCAGCAGCGTGTTGGGGAACTGAGCCAGGGTCTTGAGCTGCGTCTCAAAGCGCAGTCCGGAGATGTTGATCACCACGCGTTCGCAGCACTCGTGGTCCTCGTGGTCGGCGGGCCGGGGGTAATCCTGGGGATGGCCCGGGGCGGCGGACGCCTCGTCCACGTTCTCCCCAGACATTACCGTCATGGCAGAAGCCGGGTGCAGGGGTGAGAGAGCAGGAAAGGGCCAGCGGTGGTAGGAAGGACAGAGAGAGGAGGGGTGGGGGGGACCCAAGCGCCCCCCCCACCGGAGTGCGTGTCTCCCCCACGCTCAGGGGGAGGGGCTTCGAAGCCAGCCGGTCAAGAGATCTGCGACTTCGCTTCTGGTTCCCTTCCTCTCCACCCTACCTTTGGCTCAGTTTGGAATCCCCCTCGCCTGCGGCCCGGGGTGCACCTTTTTGCCCAGGGTTGGGGTGGGGGTGAGAGCTGGTGTTTCTTCCTGCTCCGAGGTGCCTTAACGCAGTGCCGTTCTAGCGGGCTGGGCCATCTCTTCGGGGTCACCCTGGCCTCCCCTCCCCTCCACGAGCTCTCCTAGGACCGGGTGCAGAGCCAGCCCAGCAGATGCCCTCGCCTGACAACCCCTCTGTTTCTCCTCGGCTCTCCCCCCTCCTACCCCTCTTCCCCAATGCCCAACAGCCGATCTGTTTACAACTTCGTTAAACTAGAGATCGGAAAAGCGCCGAGAGACGCTGGGGAAGCTCCAGGTCCCAGGCAGCGTTCCTACACCCCCGGCTTCCCCCCACCCATCGTCCCAACCCCTGCTTCTGCAGCCCCGATCTGGGGAGCCCCCTACCTGGCCGGCCGGCTTGGCGCAGGAGTGGTGCTGAGTCCGCGGAGAGCCGGAGTTGGAATGCGGCAGGTCGCTTTTGCAGTACACGGGCGGGAGACGCGGCCGCCGCCGCAGCAGCATCCGAGAGGCGCCGGGGCAAACTCGCCGCCCTCGCCCTCTCGTGCTACTCCCCTTCAGTCGGGCAATTGCTTTTCTGAGCAGCTACAGGGGAAATGTCCACTCCCTATCCCCATTCTCACCCGTTGCCAGCAACCTGGAGACGGCGTGCTCTTCTGGTGCAGGGAGTTCCGGAGGATGCGGGGCGGAAAAGCAAAATGCCACCCTCTCCCGAAGCTCTGAAGCAAATGATGATAAACAGCACTCTCGCCCCCCTCCGAACACTATGGGAGCCCTTGATTCGATCCCGAAGGAAGCAGGCGAGCAAGACCCTGGGTCTACATGGCTCTCGGATGCCCTCCGCTTCCGCACCCCCGCGTGGACCTCGCGGAGGCTGAGAGGCGCGCGGGGAGCTGTTAGGAGCGCCGAGTGGGGTAGGGTGCGTGCAGCGGCGGGTCTGCGCGGTCCATTTCTGGGCGCTGCAAGATCAGCAGAAACCTGAGAAAGCGCCTGGAGCGCGGAGCAGCGATTGGCCCACCCAGGCGTGGGTTGGGGAGGGCGGGGGAGGGCAAGAGCGAGGAGGTAGAGGGAAAATATGAGGGGGTGGTGGTTCGGTGGAGGGGGGTTGCCATTCGGTCCCCACCCTTGCCTGCACAGCTTTTTCCTTCTGCCAAAAAAGCCGACCACCAATTCTATTTTCCTTGTGGTCCACAGCCCCGCACACGCACGGTCCCTGGCCGCGACCTTCACCGGGAATTCCACATTTCAAATGGTCAGATCCGACGCAATGCAGGCGGTTGTTCCTGGCAAAACTCCTTGGATGGGGTTGTGTTTGTGCAGTCGCACAATAATCAGCTTCGGTCGCCACGCTGGGCGCGCCATCCTCCCCTCCCGCAGGGGGCCCTCTGCGGGGTCCACCCAGCTTCTCCCGGCTGGAGTCGGAGAGATGCGGACTTTGGGTAGAGCTCTGCAGTTGAGGATCAACTGGGTTTGCTCTATGTAGTGTTATTGCGAGACGGTGGTGCTAAGACTCTGTCCCTCTTTGACCTACAATGGGAGTTGGAAATTTTCTTACAGTGAGATTATTATGAAATACGGAGAATGTGGGCAACCACTAAAGGCTTCGTGAGTTTTTGGGGGTTGTCTGCCAACTTGGTGCTAATTGGGATGATTCTGAGAAGCAAGTCACCTGCCCACCTCCCACCTACGTCCCTCCTCCCGCAGCCTCTTTTCCCGGCCTAGGGCCTCACAGGTCCACTTGCAAGGCTTGCAACTTCTTCGGGAAAGGGTCGGCACACAGACGCAGGGCAGCAGATGCAGGGGCGTGCGTGGTGCACACGGAGTGCGGCTCCAGCGGCGCCCTCGGAGGCGCTGCGCCTGGGCGCCTGCAGCTCCAAAGCCGGCAGCCAGCAGCTCCGGTAGTTCGACTGCAGCGGAGGCTCTAAGCAGGCTGCCAGAGCCCGGAGTCGCTGCTGATTGGTCCCCCCGCTGCATTGGGACCACCCCTTCGCACCACCGCGGATCGCGTGGCCGGGTGCCTACACCACCCACGTCTTTAATCAAAGCCACTCTCTTGTGGCTAGTGGAAAGCCGGGGCCTCAGCGGGGTTGTCCAGGCAGTGCAATAATCCTGGGTACGGCACTCGTTAAGTCCCTCCTCCAGATTCAGACTCCAGCGTTCTTTTCAGAAAAATAAAAGTGTTTGTTCCCTGCACTCCTCCGGATCCATAATCTCAGCTTTTCTTTTGCAAAAATAGAGTTAGTTCTCTTAAACTCCTCCTTCCCATATTAAAACCCTGCCCTTTCCCCACCTTCCACACACATGTTCTATCCCACTAACTCTACCTTTCTGCACTATTGCTTTATTGCAAATAAAACATGGAGCTGTGTGCTGAAATACCGACAAGTCCCTTTAAAAAAAAAGAATAGTTTCAGGTGTACAAAGCAACGTAATAATGAGACATTTACACCCCTCACAAGGTGATAACCGCCCCTGAGCTACACCCCCTCTGACATCTTATATAGCTTTTAAAATACTATTGACTATCTTCCTTATGCTGTACTCCACATACTGTGAATATATATATATATATATATATATATATATATATATATATATATATATATATAATTATAGTTGACATACAATATTATTCTACTTCAGCTTTAGGTGTACAAGTCCCTTGTTTTTGTTGCTGCTGCTGCTCTTGCTGCTGCTGCTGTTACAGTCCTATGGGAGACAGCCCTACCACACGTGATAAACATTTTCTGATCATGTCCTAGCAATCCTGGAGTTCCCTACCCTGCTCTTGTACCTCACTCTGCCTGTAACTTCCTTCATTCTTTTCAAGGCCTCCAGGACTCTCATCTCCTAGCCTCATGTGGATGCACTTGCCCTGATTCAGCATTTGGCGATTGCCTTCCTAGACAAAATTCACAGACTGGTTCCTAAAGTCAGGGCTTTACTAGGGGGCATAATAAGATCAGGAAGTTTTCAACATCCCTAGCAGATGTGTTAAGAGCAGCAATGGACCTCCAAGGACCTGGAAGAAAGTTGTTGAGCCAGGAACTCATCATTCTTGATGCAAGCTCACCATTGGTAAGGATCTGAAGGTATTTATTCATTCAACAAATATTTACTCAGCCCCAGCTGTGTGTCAGACATGTTCTAGCCCTACAGACACAGTAATAACTAAGGCACATGAGGCCTGAGACCTCACAGAGCTCACATTCTGCTGGGAGAGACCAATAATAAACAAATAGACCTCACATTATAATGCCAGGTGAAGAAAATGTTTAAAAAGGGATAGAGAGTGACAAATAGAGATTTACATGTCTAGGAAGGGCCTCTCTGCAGAGGTAACATATCAACAAAGAACTTCAAGAAGAGAGAAAGCAAGGAATAATAGCAAGATCAAAAGGATAGGCATAAGAGACAATGCAACGGTTCTGAGGCAAGGGCAAGCTTAGAATATTTGGGGGAAAAAAGCGGGCCAGTGTGGCTAGAAAGAAGTGACCAAGGAAGTAGGTCACAATGGTAGGCAGGGTCCAGATGGTGCAGGCATCTTAGGTCGCTGTAAGAACATTTCATCTTATTCTGAGTGCTGTGGAAGATGTTGGAGGACTTGGATCTGTATAGCACTAAAACATGATTTGCTGTTTTCAAAGATTATTCTGCCTACTGGAAATAAGGCACGAGTTTGCAGGTTATAAAGTAACACAGGCGGTGATGGCATGAACAAGGAAGAGAGTGGTAAGCTTGTGAGAAGTGATTGAAATAGGATTAAATTTTTAAAATAGAGATAGCAAGATTTGGGATGTGGGGTGCGGGGAATGTTTCAAGAATGTCTTCTAGCCTTAGTAACTATGAGGATGGGGACGTCATTTACTGAAAGAGTGGATTGGACAGCTTCTCTCCCACTAGAATGTGAGCTACACAAAGTCTGGCTCTTATGTAAATAAGGCCCTTGTGTGTCTTATTTATCACTGTGTTGGGCAGTTGAGGCCTCTCCTCAGATTCCTCCCTCCTCTCTCTTCTTCTTGCCCTGTGGCAACTTGCGCTGCCTCCGCTGCTGCAGGAACAGCCAGCTGTGTGGGCAGCAGAGTTCTGCCTCATGAGGTTGACCACACTGCAACGAATACAATCTGGATTCCTCAAGACTGAACAAAGGTCCGGGTGAACAATACACCATGTGGAGGCATTAACTCAGTGGACCAGTGATAACTTGCCTAATAGGACGTACGAGGTATGACTATTAAATTCACGAACTTATTGCAACAATATTGCTAAGCTTTTTTGATATCAGAGGAATTATTCATTATGAATTTGTACAAAATGGACAAACAGTTAACCAAGTTTACTATTTGAAAGTGCTGAAAAGACCGCGTGAAAAAGTTAGAGACCTGAACTTTTCGCCTACAATTCATGGCTCTTGTGTCACAACAATGCACCAGCTCACAGAGCACTGTCTGTGAGGGAGTTTTTAGCCAGTAAACAAATAACCATATTGGAACATCCTCCCTACTCACCTGATCTGGCCCCCAATGACTTCTTTCTTTACCCGAATATAAAGAAAATATTGAAAGGAAGACATTTTGATGACATTTGGGACATCAAGGTTACTACAACGACAACTCTGGTGGCCATTCCAGAAATAGAGTTCCAAAATTGCTTTGAAAGGTGGACTCAGCACTGGCATTGATGCATAGCTTCCCAAGGGGAGTACTTCAAAGGTGACCATAGTGACATTCAGCAATGAGGTATGTAGCACTTTTTCTAGGATGAGTTCACAAACTAAATTGTCTGATCTCGTAAGAGATAGGACAGAGTCTGTAGATAAATTTTCTCTCCCTTTATTCTTTTTAGCGACAAGCAACCGTATGGTCTAATAACGGGGATGCATCTCTTTATAGCTCATGAAGGAGCGGCCAGCTTGGCAAGTCACCACCTTGTCTTTGCACACTATCCTTCCCTATCTCACTTCCCTTTTCCCTGACTCTCACTCCTAGGGAATCGCATCTTCCATTAAAATGCAAGTCCTAGCTCAGGTTCCGTTTTCTAGGGAAACCGAGCTGAGGCAGAGAGAATCCAAACTTCAGTTTGAGCCATGCGAAGTCTGTTAAATATCCAAAAGAAGATGTTGAGTAGGAAGTTGGGCACATGAGTCTAGAGTTCAGAGAGGAGTGGTGGGTAGATCAGGGTTTCTCAGGCTGGGCACTGTTGATGCTGTTGCTTTTTGGTTGTGGAAGGTATTTTTGTTTTGTTGTCCTATGCATTTTAGGATGTTCAGCAGCATCCCTAGCCTCTACCCACTAGCTGCCAGTAGCATCTGCTCCCAGTTGTGACAACCAAAAATGTCCCCTGGGGGCAAAATCACCCCCAGTGGGAACTACTGGGGTAGATGGTAGTTAAAGCCAGAGTACTGAATTAGGGTCCTTGGACATGAAGGTACAAAGAGAAGAAGAAACATTGAGAGATTGTGCCTCAGGATGTCCTAATTCTTAGAGGCCAGTAAAAGAAGGAAGAACCAGCAAAGGAGACCAAGAAAGAGTGACTGGGAAAGTGAGCAAACCAGGAAAGTGGGGGTCCTTGAAAGCAAATGAATACAGTATTTTGAGGAGAGAGATCAATTTTGTTGAATAATGCTAACAGGACAAGCAGAATGAGGAATTTAGAATTCACTATTGGATTTAGAAAAATTGAGTTGAAAAGAGATTGAGAGAGAAGAACTTATGACAGTGGGTAAAATCAACTCTTGGAGTTTGGGGGTCAATTGGGAAAAGAAAAACGGAGTAGTAGCTGAGAGAAGACGAAGAGTGACAAGCCTATTCTTTGTAAAGATAAGAGCTGTTATAATATGTGTTACTGTGTGCGGAGGGGATTGATTCAGGAGGAAAGGAAAAATTGTTGATGCAGTAGAAAAGGAAAAACTGAAGCTGTGTTCTTGAGAAGACAAAAAGAGAATGGAATCTAAGATCCAAAGGAAAGAGTGGCCTTGAAAAGGACAGTTAGTCTACAGGAATGGAAGAAAGGGAACAGAGTTCAGACACAAGTCATTTAGTAGATGTGTTTGTGGACATTCACTTATGCAATCAGAAGTTTTCTCAGTAAAAAAGGAAGCAAAGTCACCAGCTGCAAATAAAGATGGCAAGAAGTTCTTAGAAGTTGGCGGGAAAAAATGTGAAATAACCCAGGAGATTAGGAAAGTGAAAGAATTAGGAAACGTAGCAGGGTTACCTGGTAATACCACGGGCTCACTTGTGGTGAGGGACCAAACATTTCAGTGACAAGGCCCTGAGTGTTTGAGATAAACTTGGAAGTGGATCATGATAAAATTAGTGTAGATGATCTTTTATGAGAAAAATGTAAAAATAGTGCTAAAAATAGCCTCCTTTTTAGGATCCATTTCTTAAGTGTTATGTAGTGATAAGGCAAGTGGTCTTACCAGGCAAGGATACGCCCATGTGGATTCACCTTAGATCCTGCTGAGGGCAGGGTCACAAGCAGGACAATGGCTGTCTTACAAGTTATGAAGCATAATTGTAAAGGTGATACAGAACCCCAGGAGGCTGGAAGGAAAGTTCGGACGTTCACCAAGGGTTCAAGTTGACAATGGTAGTGTGGATGGGTACATAGGGGTCCTCTTGCTGGTGTCCGTGATTGGGCTTATTTGTGGATGTGCTCCAGGTGCCTGTGAACCCTCTGAAATTGTACACATACGAGTATTTTTGGTACATGTCAAAAATCCTGTTTCTGAGGACCAGATTTATAAGTGAGTTTTATTGAAATCTCAGAGGGAGATTACACTGGAACTATTAAAATGCCTAGGATTTTAAGTCAGAGGTGAGTTCTAATTCAATCACCCTGATCTTACACATGTCACTTCATCACTTTACATCTTAATCTCCTTTTTTTTTAAAATGTCGTATCTATATCACAGGCTGTTGTGACGATAAGATACAAATTGAGTACCAATCAGTGCCTGGCATAGAGTTAAAGCTGGATGAAATGCCAGCTTCAAGAAAAAGTGACCATAAAGGCCAGAAATCATTGCATTAGACAGATCTTTGATAAACATTTACCAAGGACACAAGAATCAGAGAAAAGCGCAAATGTATTATCTACCATCAAGAGTCCTTGCATCCAATGTCAGCATTCAACAGTAAATGGTCCTGGACTTTTCCTCCCACCAAAACAACTAGAAAACTGGACAGAAGACATGAGGCAGCACTGGCTGGGTAACCGGTAAGGCAGAGCTGAGATCTCTTAGGAAAGGGAAACAAATGAGGTGAGCTCTGTGTTCACCGTGGCTTTTTGCCTGGAGGTACTTTCCAGAAGCTATGCAAGGAGGTAGAACCTGAACACAGCCTGGCATTCTTATTGAGTTTAGGAGGCAGAGACTGGAGACTGAGGCTGAGCTGGCTAAAAGTTATGAGGCTAAAAGTTAAAAGTACTGGAGAGGAAGGAGCTACACAGAGATAGAACACCAAAAATCTTCATGGGGCCCCTTTGAATCTGTTGCTGAATACTAAACTGCACATGAATAGGTAGGTTAAACCCCAGGAGGCTGAGTTGGTTTAATATTCAAACATCAGTCAATGCAACTCACTGTATCAGGCGAATCATCATACTTATGGTAAAAAAATTGAACACTCTCCCCCTAAGATGAGGAACAAGGCAATGATATGGACTCTTGCTACTCGGATTCAACATCATATCAGAGGTCCTAGCCAGTGCAATGAAGTAATAAAAAGAGATAAAAGGCATACAGATTGGAAAGGAAGAAGCAAACCTGTTCTTATTCATAGACAGCACGAGTGTGTATGTGGAAAATCCTAAAGATTCTACAAAAAAGCTACTAGAAATATTAAATGAATTTAATAAGGCTGAAGGATACAAGGTGAATATGTAAAAATCTGTAGCATCTCTACCACTTACAATAACATAAAAAAAAACAACTTAGAGATTAATGTAACAAAATATGTTATATATACAATGGAAAATTGTACATGGAAAACGACAAAACATTGCTGAGAAAAATTAAAGAAGACCTAAATACATGGAAAGATGTACCATAACCATGGGTTGGAAGACTTAATATTGTTATGTCAATTCTCCCCAAAATGGAACTGCAATCAAAATGCCAAAAGGTTTGTCTACAGAAACTTATTCCAAAATAGAGCTGATTCTAAAACTGACATGAAAACACAAAACTAGAATAAAAGAAGTTTTAAAAAGAATTATGTTGTAGGACTTACACTTCCTCATTTTAAGACTTATTATAGTCAAAACAGTACAGTATTGGTGTAAAGAGAGACATATAGATTCACAGAACAGAATAGAGAGTCCAGAAATAGACCCTCACTTATATGGTCAATTGATTTTTTTTTTAAAAGGTGCCAAGGTAATTAAATGGGGGGAAGATAGTCATCTCAACAAGCGGAGCTGGACAACTGGCTATCCATAAACCTTCACACTTACACAAAAATTACTCAAAATGGATCCAGACCTAAATATAAAAGTTTAAACTGTTTAAGTTCCAAAAGAAAACACGGAAGAAAAATTTACACAAACCATACAAGAAAATGTTGAGACACTGAACATCACAAAAATTAAAAGATTCTGCTCTTCAAAAGGCACTGTTAAGAAAATGAAAGGGCAAGCCATGCACTGGGAGAAAATATTCACAATACATGTATCTGACAAGGACTAATATTCACACAGATCACTATCTCTTACAACTCAATAATAAGAATACCAACAACATTATAGAAAATGAGCAAAATATTTGAATGGGCACTTTATGAAAGCGCACACACTGTACTTGTATGTCTCCATCTATATGGACCTCTAGAATGAGCAAACACAGACCAGTGGTTTCCTGGCACCAGAGATGAGAGGTTGACTGCAAGGGAGCATAGGAAACCTCTAGGGTGATACAAATGTTCTACATCCTGATTTAAGTGGTGGTTACAAGGATATATTGTCAAAATTCATGGGCCTGTCCACTTAAAATGGGTATGTTTTATTGTATTTAAATGGTATCAAAATAAAATTTATTTTTAAAATACCTTGCTATCAAATAGATAATATTGATGTACACTGCACTGGCAGAAGATGTTTAGAAACAAGTATTTTTTAAGAGCTTAACCTGTGAAGCCTTCTTAAACCTCTCTGAGTCATCCTAAAGAGAAGAAGTATATGTACTACGAAGGACCAGTGGCATATCCCGTCCTACTAGGACTGGGCAGGTTCACAACTTGGAGAAGAAAATTATGACCTTTAAGAATTCGCTAAAAAATAATTCTTGTGCGCCTCAATCATTGTGTAATATGTCAGAGAGCAAGACGGAATCCTTGCCCTCCAGGAAGTCATTTTAGTGGTGGAGACTGACTCAAACAGGTAACTGCAGTGCAATATGGCAAATACTTTAATGAGACAAACAGAGGTGCCGTGGGAGTTTAGAAGAGTGACCCCTAACCCAGCCTTGGGAGTGAGGGAAGAATGTTCAGGAGAAATAATAAGGTAACAAGTAAGATGAATCCTGAAGATAAGTAGAAGGCGTGGGCATGGGAGTGCAGCGTACTTTAAAGCTCTCGATATACAAGTGAGTCCATAGCATACTCAGGGACACAAAACTTAGGTTAGTAGAGCTGGATGATCAAATACAAGGAGGTGAGCGGCAAAAGATGAGGCCAGAGAAATTGGCAGGAGCCAGCTCATGAAGCACCTTGTTAGTCACTGTAATGGACCCCACTGATTGCCTCCTGCCCTTCCAATCCACTCTTTTCTCCCTAACACAACTCCCTTACACACAGCCATGGGCCTGAAGAAAAGCCCCCTGCTCCAGGGCACCTCATCAGGAATTGGTCTGTGACCCAGTCCTAGCCAAGGAGACGCGAGGGAGGGCAAGTCTGCTGGAGAGCTTCAGGGAACGGCTTCCTCAGTGATAAGAAAGAGCGATAGAAAGACTTTCTCTTCATCCTCTAGATGTCATGTCTGGATGAGTCATTGCTATATCCATCCTGTTACCAGCCCGAATGATTAAGTCGTAACTGAAGATGTCATAGCAGAAATGGAAAAAACTAAAAGAAAATAAACCTGGATCCTGGAAATATCACCGAGCTGCTGAATCAGTCAGCAATGAAGTCGTACTACCATGGAACTTCCTGTTATAAAATTCAATAATTTTCTCATTGTTAAGTTAGTTGGAGTTGAGCTTGCTCATTAAATCTCAGTAAAGGATTCCTCATGAAGGATTTTAAACAGATTATGGATAATATTTTGGGGAAATGATTAGATATAAGGGCTTGCATCAATTAGAACTCTTTCTGGTTATTGAAGTAGAAACTTGAACCAAAATGGCTTGAACAAAACAAGGGAATGTACTGGCTAATAAAACAGCACTTTGGGAATAAGAGCTGAAGCTTCAGGAAGGGCTTTATCCAGCACTCGGGGTTCATAACCAGACTTATTTTTCCTCTGCATTTCTCCATTTCCCTTCCTCGATGCTGACTCTACTCTCAAGCAGACCTCTTCTGCGTGTTCCCAATATGGCTGCCAGGAATTCCAGAGGCTCTATGCCTCATGTCACAGAAATAAGTTCACATAAGACTTTTGGACTTGAGTCTTATTAGTGACTCTGATTGGGGTGACTTGTGTTATTTATCCATCTTTGAGTCAATCACTGCAGCCAGGAAGATGGGATATGCTGACTGGATTAAAGAACTCAGGGCCCTTCCCTAGAGATGGGGTGGGTTCAATCTCACCCAAACTTTGTGGTGGGAAATTTCAGAATACTGGTAAAAAGAATAAGAGAGGACTGCATGCTAGAACAGGAGGTGTGGAGTTCCGACTGGCTCCTAGGTCTCTTGTTTGGGCATCTTGGAGACAAATACACAAAGAGAAGGGAGCACTCCAGGAAAGTCAGTTAAGGTAAACAATATATAATGAAATGTAGTGATTGCCTGGTCATTGGTTGTCTTGAAAACAGCAGTTTCAATGGAGTAGTAGAAACAGATACCAGATTGTAGTAGTCAAGGAATGAATGGAGTGAGCGAGTGATGTCAGAGTAAGTAGTTATTCTTTGAAGAATCTTGGAACTGGAAGGCAGGAGAGAGATAGAGGTAACAGCTAAAAAGGACTTCGAGGTGAAGAGAACCTTTTTATGTCTTTTAATATAGGATAGATTTGAGCATGCTTAAATGCTAAAGATAAATGAGAAAAATGTATGGAAGAACAAGATTAAAGATATAGGCCAGAAATCAAGTAATTAATGGAGCAAGAACCCTAGGAATAATGAGGAGAGGGTTGCAGACTACACTAAGATAATTACTCTTCAAGAAGAGTAAGGGACATTTTCCCACTATGATAGAATGGAAAGAGGGAAGGACTAATGGGAATGCATTACTGCATCTGTAATGGGAATAAATTCAGGAAACTGAGGCAGATCCCATCTGAAGGTTTCTAGTTTCTCAGTGAAATAGATGTTACCTCCTAATGGGCATGCGAGAGGAGACCACGAAAGGTCAAAGACAATCCTGAGAAAGAATAGGAGAGTGGATTAGGAAAACATATGGAACCTTGCCGTTTTGTCCCATATCATCCAGAAGATGTGTAGTCTATTACCATAAAGACCCAATCTAGCTCATAGTCAATCATACATACAATAAGAATCCAATGACTGGGGTAATATAGTTCTTAACTGTTGCCTATTAGATCACCTTCCACTCCTGTCAGTCTTCACCTCAGACGGAAACTGAGAAGTCCTTTCTCCCCTGGCCATCCCCTTTCTTCCTTGCCTACTGTTCTGCCTTTCTTTCAGGGTCCCAGCTCCATTCTACCTTTCTTCTATGGCAAACTGGAGGAACCATTTTGTCTGTTGTTTCTGAGCCTGGAGAGACCCATACTTATGTCAGTCCTCACAGGGTGTTGGGGGAGGCTTCAGAAAGGACCACCTACAGAAGAGCCAACTTCTCTCTTGCTAATGTTGGTCACCTCCCATAGTAACCCAAAAGTGCTATTTTGGAAAAGGCCCCTTGTCCACCAGAGAAGAGAACAGGAAGGATGAAGGGATGAAAGGGGCACATATAGAAGGATCACAAAAAAGCATCAAAGGCCCAACTGAGATCAGAAACCAGGAACGTGAAGAAATGCCAATTTTTGTGTTTGGTTCATTTTTCTCTGAAAAGTTTCACCATCTCAGATATTGAATCAAAAAGGAGATTGGCAGCACGAGTTTTAAAAAAATCTGTTAAAATGATGTGTTTGTCTATAGGGTACAAACAAATTAGAGCATCAGAACACAGATTATAATTTCTAGCCAAAAATAGATACATTGGGAGTGTTTATATCTCAAAACATTCTGTAATAACGTACCTCTGCCTGATGGCACAGAGCGTTGAAGCCTCTGTTGCCTAATTTTCTCCGTGCTGCAGCAGATGCAGAAATGCTTTCAGATGTAAATTTTCCTCCTGCTCTAAGTATTCCCTTAGCCCAGTCACAAGGAATAATACTCATGAAAGGTTATTGGAAAGACATACCATACAGACATTTTTCTAGAGCTACACTGTCCAACACGAGAGCCACTAGCCACATGCAGCTATTTACATTTAAATGAATTAAAAATAGGAGTTCAACTTCAGTTCCTCAGTCCACTGGCCACGTGTTAAGTGCTTAATCGCCACATTGGCTGGTGATTCCCATATTGGACAGTGCAGATATAGAGCGTTCCCACCATCGCAAAAGTTCTATGGATGATGCTGCTGAAGAGCTTCAACGCTTGGCTCAATCCAGGTCCTCAGTGAGCTCCATACAAGAGCGGCGAGCGTGGTTTGGGTGTCTTCGACAACGGTTTTTATGCCTTCAGCATGCAAAGAGGAACATGACCAGAAAAAGTGTTATGAATTCATGGTGGTAACTAATGTCAGAGCTTTGGGAAGGCCATCTACCATATCACACGGTGTCTTTCTTTGTGACTGTCCCTGGAAGAAATCTTAATCTCAGCGTCAGGGCAAGCTGTTGTTTTCTTAAACATTAAATTGTTTTTATTGTGCGGTTACTGGGACTCTGAAAGCTGCTTCATATGCCTTGTTGTCTTTAGACAAACTTAGAGTCACATTTGCAGCCTTCCTCCAGCAACCGAATAGGACTCTCCAGTGTGCATTTCTGTGTTGTGTGCCAGCGCACACGCGCATACACACACACACTTCCTGCCTTCGTTGTCCTTCACAATTTATTTTATAGTTTTGGGCTGCATACATTTTTAAATCCTTCCTGTCATTGAAGTAAACTATAAGTAAATAGATCCATTATATGCATACACATACACTTGTGTTACATACAATTATCTTTTACCCACAACTCAGATATGTGTCCTTGGGATGAGAATATTACTAAAAACGCATTCTCTTAAACACAGCCCCGTAAGCGCTCTAGTGTATCACTTGTGGCATCTTTCTAAGCCACCCCAGTTCAAGATCGTAAATGATTATTTTGCTCTACATAACAGATTAGTCGTTACCGAGGTGTCAGTGTCATGTGACAAATATTCAAACCTATATTATAATATTAAGCTTCCAAAGGCTTGTTCTATTTGATATGTAGCTGTTGCTGGTAGTAATAGGCAGAGCAAAGGTCTGGTCTGCATTGTGGCAACTGTAATGGTTTCCAGCGTGGTTGAAGTGATTTTATGAATATTTATGCAGTACATATTTTAAAAATCCCAGTCATATAGAAGCAAAATGCTGTCTGTGACTGCATGCAATGGAAGCTTCCACTCTGACCTCTTTCACTGATTACATGACATACATTTTACTCATGCACTAAATCTACTAAGCAACAAATAGATACTATGCTTAATCATCCAGCATAAGAAAGAGATGCAATACAAAAATTGACTTCAGAATTTCTAAAAACCAACTGTGCTCCTTCTCAAAAGGAAAATATATATATATATATATTTGACTGTTTTGCAGTTTTTTCCCTTTATTCTCCATATCTATCCCTTTACAGTACTGAGTACTTATTAGGCTCATGCCTTTTTACTACGGAAAAGGCGAAAAATGAAAAAATGCATCGTCCATACCTTCTGTAGATATATACTCTTCTTTGTTAAGGATATAAGACTTAAGTGAATGTAAAATGACAGCCTCTGAAGGCAGTCCCGTGAGCAGGGCCACCTAATGTGTTGTTCCATGAGGTGTTGGGGATGGGAAGACAGGAGTGGCTCAAACAGCCTACTGGGCAGCTTTGCAGGTGATCTTTGAAGGATCCACAGAGGGGAAGGGAAGGGAAGGGTGCATTTGAGGAGGGAGGGAAGGCAGTGCAAAGATGCAACATGAGAATCCACAAGAACTTTCAGGGGACAATGAACAAGTCAGTCGGGCGGGCGGGAACACACTCAAGTGGAGATGCTAAGGAGCAGTGGAATGAGGAAACAGGCAGGAGGGAGATGGAGGACCAAGGAGAGGAAATGCACACTCAGCATTTCACCCTTGAACAACGAAACGTCATCAATGTGATACCAATTGCTTTTTTTGCCCCAGAAGGAAGAATAAGAGCAAAATTGCAGCCAGTTTTCAGTGATATAGTAAAAGAATGTGGGTTTGTGATGGTAGTTATTCAATACATGGCAATGAAATGGGTTTTTTTTGGGTGTGTGTGTGTGTGTGTTTTTAATTTATTGGGGTGACAATTGTTAGGAAAGTTACATAGATTTCAGGTGTACAATTCTGTATTACATCATCTATAAATCCCATTGTGTGTTCACCACCCAGAGTCAGTTCTCCTTCCATCACCATATATTTGATTCCCCTTACCCTCATCTCCCACCCCCCACCCCCCACCCCCCTTACCCTCTGGTAACCAGTAAACTATTGTCTGTGTCTATGAGTTTCTGTTTCTCATTTGTTTGTCTTGTTCTTTTGTTGTTTTTGGTTTATATACCACATATCAGTGAAATCACATGGTTCTCTGCTTTTCCTGTCTGACTTATTTCGCTCAGCATTACACTCTCAAGATCCATCCATGTTGTCACAAATGGTCTTATTTCATCTTTTCTTACCGCCGAATAGTATTCCATTGAGTATATATACCACGACTTCTTTATCCATTCATCTATCGAAGGACACTTTGGTTGTTTCCATGTGTTGGTCATCGTAAACAAAGCTGCAATGAACATTGGAGCACACGTGTCTTTATGGATAAATGTTCTCAGAATTTTGGGGTAGATGCCCAGGAGAGGGATTGCTGGGTCTTATGGTAATTCTATTCATAATTTTTTGAGGAACCTCCACACTGCCTTCCATAGAGGCTGCACCAGTCTGCATTCCCACCAACAGTGTATGAGGGTTCCTTTTTCTCCACAGCCTCTCCAACATTTGTTACTATTTGTCTTGTTGATGATGGCCATTCTGACTGGGGTGAGGTGATATCTCATTGTGGTTTTTATTTGCATTTCTCTGATGATTACTTATGTTGAGCATTTTTTCATAGGTCTATTTGCCATTTGTATGTCCTCTTTGGAGAAATGTCTCTCCAGGTCTTCTGCTCATTTTTCAATTGGGTTGTTTGTTTTCTTGTTGTTGAGTTGCATGAGTTCCTTGTATATTTTGGATATTAGCCCCTTATCAGAGGCACTGTTTGCAAAAATCTTCTCCCATTCAGTTGGTTTCCTCTTTATTTTGTCGATGGTTTCTTTTGCTGTGCAGAAGCTTTAAGTTTGATATAGTCCCATTCATTTATTTTAGCTTTTACTTCCCTTGCCTTTGGAGTCAAATTCATAAAACACTCTTTGAACCCAAGGTCCATAAGGTTAGTACCTATGTTTTCTTCTATGCAGTTTATTGTTTCAGGTCTTTGATCCATTTTGAATTAATTTTGGTACATGGTGACAGATAGCAGTCCAGTTTCATTCTTTTGCACGTGGCTTTCCAATTCTCCCAGCACCATTTATTGAAGAGGCTGTCTTTTCTCCATTGTATGTTTTTTGCTTCTTTGTCAAAAATTATCTGTCCATATTTATGTGGTTTTATTTCTGAGTTCTCAATTCTATTCCATTGGTCTACATGTCTGTTTTTCTGCCAATACCATGCTGTTTTGATTATTGTTGCCCTGTAGTACAAGCTAAAGTCAGGGAGTGTGATACCTCCAGTATTGTTCTTTTTTCTTAAGATTGCTTTGGCTATTCGGGGTCTTTTGTGGTTCCAAACAAATCTGATGATTTCTTGTTCTATTTCTTTAAAAAATGCCATTGGGTTTTGATGGAGATTGCATTAAATATGTATATTGCTTTGGATAATATGGCCATTTTAACTATGTTGATTCTTCCAATCCATGAGCACGGAATGTCTTTCCATTTCTTTGTGTCTTCTTCAGTTTCTTTTAAAAATGTCTTATAGTTTTCAGTATATAGTTCTTTCACATACTTGGTTAAGTTTATTCCTAGGTATTTTATTCTTTTTGCTGCAATTGCAAAAGGAATTTTTTTTTTTTATTTCTTCTTTTTTTTAACTTTCTTTTTCTGAGATTCATTGTTAGTATATAGGAATGCAATGGGCTTTTGTATGTTGATTTTGTAGCTGGCACCTTTACTGTGTTCATTGATTGTTTCTAATAGCTTTTTGGTGGAGTCTTTAGGGTTTTCTATATATAGCATCACGTCATCTGCAGAGAGTGACAATTTAACTTCTTCATTCCCAATTTGGATGCCTTTTATTTCTTTCTCTTGACTGATTGCTCTGGCAAGGACTTCCAACACTATGTTGAAAGGCAGCAGAGTTGATAGGGGACAGCCCTGTTGTGTTCCTGAATGTAGAGCAAAGGGCTTCAGTTTTTCACCATTGATTATGAGATTAGCTGAGGGTTTGTCATATATGGCCTTTATTATATTAAGGTAGTTTCCTTCTATACGTATTTTATTAAGTGTTTTAATCATAAATGGATGTTGTATCTTGTCAAATGCTTTTTCTGCATTGATATAATCATATGATTTTTTCCTTTATTTTGTTTATGTGATGTATCACATTGATGGATTTGCAGATGTTAAACCATCCTTGTGCCCCTGGGATGAACCCCACCTGGTCATGAATGTATAATCTGTTTAATGCACTGTTGCATTCGATTTGCTAGAATTTTGCTTAATATTTTTGCATCTGTATGCATCAGAGATATTGGTCTGAAATTTTCTTTTTTGTGTTGTCCTTGCCAGGTTTTGGTATCAGGGTAACATTGGCCTCATAAAATGAGTTAGGGAGTACTGTCTCTTCTTCAATGTTTTGGAAGGGTTTGAGCAGGATTGGTATTAGATCCTCGTTAAAGGTTTGGTAGAATTCACTAGTTAAGCCATCTGGTCCCGGACTTTTGCTTTTGGGAAGGTTTTGGATGACTGATCCAATTTCGTAATTGGTGATCGGCCTGTTTAGATTTTCCAGTTCTTCATGGTTCAGCCTAGGAAGGCTATATGTTTCTAAGAACCTGTCCATTTCTTCTAGGTTATTGAATTTGGTGGCATATAGCCCTTCATAGTATTCTTGGATGATCCTTTGTATTTCTATGGCCTTTGTAATAACTTCCCCTTTTTCATTTCTGATTTTTTTTATTAGTGTCTTCTCTCTTTTTATCTTAGTGAGTTAGCCAAGGGTTTGTCAATTTTGTTAATCTTTTCAAAGAACCACCTCATTGTCACATTAATTTTTTCTATTGTCATTTTGTTCTCTATTTCATTTAGTTCTGCTCTGATTTTTATTATTTCCTTTCTTCTGCTGAACTTGCGTTTCATTTGTTCTTCTTTTTCTATTTCTTTAAGGTGTAATGTGAGGTTACTTATTTGGGATTTTTCTTGTTTCTTGAGATAGGCCTGTAATGACATAAATTTCCCTCTTAACACTGGTTTTGCTGCATCCCCAAAATTTTGGTAGGATGTATTTTCATTCTCATTTGTTTCTATGTATCTTTTCTCCCCTAATTTCTTCTTTGACCCGGTCGTCCTTTAAAAGTATGTTGTTTAATCTCCATATATTTATGGTTTTTCCTGCTTTCTTTTTGCAGTTCATATCCAATTTCAAAGCCTTGTGATCAGAGAATATGCTTGGTATGATTTCAGTCTTCTTAAATTTGCTGAGGTTAGTTTTATGTCCCACTATGTGGTCTACCTTTGAGAATGTTCCATGTACACTAGAAAAAAATGTATAGTCTGATGTTTTCGGATGAAGTGCTCTATAAATGTCGATTATGTCCATTTCATCTAATGTGTCATTTAGGGCTGCTATTTCTTTATTTTCTGTTTGGATGATCTATCCATAGCTGTCAATGATGTATTTAAGTCCCCTAGCATAATTGTGTTTTGGTCAATTTCTCCCTTTAGTTCTGTTAGTAGTTGCTTTGTATATTTCGGTGCTCCCTGATTGAGGGCATACATATTGATAACTGTTATGTCTTCTTGTTGCATAGTCCCCTTTACCATTATGAACTGTCCATCTTTGTCTCTTGTTACCTTTTTCACCCTGAAGTCTGTTTCATCTGATATCAGTATGGCTACACCTGATTTTCTCTGGATACCATTTGCTTGGAGTGTCAATTTCCACCCTTTCACTTTGAGTCTATGCTTGTCCTTATAGCTGAGATGAGTCTCTTGGAGACAGCATATGGTTGGGTTTAGTTTTTTGATCCTATGCTACTCTGTGCCTTTTTATTGGTGAGTTCAGTCCATTTACATTTAGGGTGATTATTGATATGTGAGGATTCCCTATTATTCTATCTTTAGTTTTCTGGTAAGACTGTGTCTCCATTGTTTCTTTGCCTTTTTATTGCTGTCTGTTATTTCTATGTGTTGGTATTCTATGATGCTTCCCTCTGTTTCTTCTTTTATTACAGTATATATTTCAGTTCTGGATTTTTTTGAGTGGTTACCCTTAAGTTTATGTAAAAGAAAGTTTGATATTTAGAGTATTCCATTTTCTTCAGCACGCTTACTTTCTCCATTCCCATATTCAGGTTCAGGCCTTTACTCTCCCCCTTTTTATGTTTTGGTTGCCACAAATTGTCCCTGTTGATGGTGGTCGAATAGCCTCCTTTAGTATTTCTTGTAGTGCAGGTCGTGTATTAGAAAATTCCCTCAGCTTCTGTATGTCTGGAAAGGTCTTTATTCCTCCTTCATATCTAAAGGATATCTTTGCTGGATATATTATTCTTGGCTCATAATTTCTCTCTTTTAATAGTTTGAATATTTGGTTGCACTCCCTCCTGGCTTGTAGAGTTTCTGCTGAGAAATCTGATGATAATCTAATGGGCTTTCCTTTGTAGTTTACCGTCTTCTTTTCCCTGGCTGCCTTGAGGATTCTTTCTTTGTCATTACTGCTACTTCACCTTAATACATTTGGAGCTCGGAGTCCATTATCATTGACTTTGGGATTTTTCTCTTTACCATATTCTTTAAGAAACACACTAATTACAATGGGAGACAGTGATTTTTGAGGGAAGTATATAATAATTAAAAAGATTGTTCATTCTGTCTTCTAGATTTTTCAGGTTTAGGAGACATGCCTCTTTATTTAGGCTAGTTTGGATTCTACCCTGCCTGAAGACAAAAGAATGAACTGTTTAACATCCTGGGAGTTTGGGAGCTGCAATGATTCTGTGATTCTTTCCTCTAAGAGCTGGCTTGGACGACACTGTCAGGAATCCAAATCTCTTATTTAAAGTGCATCAGAGATAAATGCAGCTGGATGTAAGCAATGTGTATATGTAGAACAACAATGTAAATATTTTATAGACTGCAGCACAACAATATTAAATACTTTTGCTTGGACAAATAAATTCCATCTTCAAAGCCACTGCAAATAATCTTACGTATCAGACACAACAAATCTGCAAGTAACTGAACACATTGCAATGTTCACATAACTGCATTTCTCCAAAATCTTAGTGCCTTCTCATCACTATTGGGAACAGCCTTACCTGTTGCTTTTTGGAAAAAATCTTTTTCTCTTGGCAGCCTGATAGTTAATTATTGAAATATATGAGTTGTATAACCTAATTGAGTCATATGTGTTTATTCTTACAGAGCTGTTAAGCCTCCATCCTTCTTTTACTCTCTGAACAGTGTCATCTACTTCTCCAACTCAGAGCAATGACCCATTTGACGATGACAGTTCCCAAGGTGCCCTCATCAACACTCTCCCTCTGACCAATGCCAATATCCCTCAGAGTTCATTTTCCATTCCTCACTGCAGACTTTGACCCATGGTGCTCTCAGATCTCAGACAACAGAAGTATCTTAGAGACCAGAAGCTAGCAGGAAGGTAAGACTGACCACCCTGCATCGACTCTCACCACTCTCATTTAACATAATACTGGCAGTCCTAACCAGCGCAATCAGGCAAGATAGATATATAGACAGATAGCATTTAAATCAGAAAGGAAGAAGTAAAATTGTCTCTGTTTGCATATGACATGATTTTATACACAGAATACCCTAAAGACTCCACCAAAAAACTGTTAGAACTAATAAACAAATTCAGCAAAGCTATAAAATCAACATAAAAAAAATCAGTTGTGTTTCTATACACTAAAGGAAAACACAAAACTACTTGAAAAAAGAATAAAGAAAACAATCCCTTGTATAATATCATCAAAAACAATAAAATACATAGGAATAAATTTAATCAAGGAGGTGAAAGATCTATACAAGGAAAATGATAAGACAATGAGGAAAGAAACTGAAGAATACACAAACAATTGGAAAGATCCTATATTCATGAATTGGAAGAATTAATGTCCACACTACCCAAAGCTATTTATAGATTCAATGCAATCCCAATCAAAATTTAAATGACATTTTTTATAGAAATAGAAAAAAAATCCTAAAGTTCGTATGGAACCATAAGACCCCTAAATAGCCAAAGCAATTTTGAGAAAGAATAACAAACATGGAGACATCACAATTCCTGATTTTAAACTATATTACAAAGCTAAGTAATCAAAACAGTATTTTACTGGCATAAAAACAGACACACAGAACAATGGAACAGAATCAAGAAACCAAAACTAAACCTACACATATATAGTCCACTAATACCTGACAAGGGAGGCAAGAATACAAAATGTGGAAAAGATAGTGTTGTCAATGAATGGTGCTGGGAAAATTGGATAACCGCATGCAAAATAATGAAACTGAAGCCCTTCCTTATACCATTCACAAATATTCATTCAAAATGGATTAAAGACTTAAATGTAAGACCTGAAACCATAAATCCTAGAAGAAAATATGAGGGAAAATCTCCTTGATGTTGTTCTTGGCAATGACTTTTCATATATGGCAACAAAAGCACAAAGAGCAAAAGCAAAATCAACAAGTAGGACTACTTCAAACTAAAAAGCTTCTGCACAGCATGAGAAATAATCAACAAATTAAAACCTATGGAATAGGATAAAATATTTTCTTTTTTTCCAAACTCTTTTTTTTATTTTTCAATTGTAGTTTACACACAATATTAGTTTCAGGTGTACAAAATAATGATTAGACATTTATATAACTTACAAGGTGATCATGCAGATAAATCTAGTACCCATCTGATATGGTATGTAGTTATTATATTACAATATTATTGACCATATTCCTTATGCTGTACTTTAGTCCCCATGACTATTTTCTAATAACCAGGTGGTAGTTCTTAATCATTTCCCTTTTTTCACTCATTCACAACTTCCCTTCCATCTGGCAACCCTCAAAATTCTCTCTGTATCTATGAGTTTGTTTCTGTTTTGTTTATTCATTTATTTTGTTCTTTAGATTCCACATATAAGTAAAACCATATGGCATTTGTTGTTCTCAGCCTGACTTACTCCACTCAGCACAATACCCTCTAGGTCCATCCATGTTGTTGCAGATGGCGTTTTCATTTTTTTTTATGACTAATATTCCATTGAATATATGTACCACCTTCTCTTTATCCATTCATCCACTGATGAACACCAAGGCTGCCTCCACATCTTGGCCATTGTAAATAATGCTGCAATGAACATATGGATACACATGGTCCTTTGAAGTAGTGTTTTTGGTTTCTTTGGATGAAATACCCAGAAGGGGGCCACTGGGTTCTTCTTTGTCTTGTTATAGTCTTAGTTTTAAAGTCTATTTTGTCTGGTATAAGTATTGTTACCCTAGATTTTTTTAATTTATTTCCATTTTCATGAAATATCATTTTCCCTCCCTTTACTTTCAGTCTATGTGTGTCTTTTGATCTAAAGTGAGTCTCCTGTAGGCAGCATATAGAAGGGTTTTGTTTTCTTATGCATTCCGCAACCCCATGTCTTTTGATTGGAGCATTTAATCCATTTACATTTAAAGTAATTGTTGATAGATATGTAGTTATTGCCATTTTATTATTCATACTTTCTCTTTTGCTTCTTTTTCTTCTTAAAGAAGTCTCTTTAACATTTCTTGTAATATCAGTTTGGAGTTGATAAACTCCTTTAGCTTTTTCTTTTCTGGAAAGCTCTTTATGTGTCCAGTGGAATCATACAGTATTTGTCTTTTTGTGACTGTCTTGTTTCACTTAGCAAAATGTTCTCAAGTTTCATCGATGTTGTCACATATGTCAGCATTTCCTTCTTTTTTAAAGCTAAATAAAATTTAGACAATTAAGTTTGCAAACTCATCCTAGAAAAAGTGCTACATGCCTCACTGCTGAATATCACTATGGTCACCTCAGAATACTCCCCTTGGGAAGCTATACACTGACACCAGCACCTAGTCCACCCTTCAAAGCAATTTTGGAACTCTTTTTCTGGACTGGCCATCAGAGCTGTCATCATATTACCCTTGATGTCCCGAATGTCATCAAAATGTCTTCCTTTCAATATTTCCTTTATCTTTGGGTAAAGAAAGGAGTCATTGGAGGCCAGATCAGGTGAGTAGGGGGGTGTTCAAATACAGTTATTTGTTCGCTGGCTAAAAACTCCCTCACAGACAGTGCTGTGTGAGCTGGTACATTGTCGTGATGTAAGAGCCACGAATTGTTGATAAAAAGTTCAGGTCGTTTTCGTCTAACTTTTTCACACAGTCTTTTCAGCACTTCCAAATAGTAAACTTGGTTAACTGTTTGTCTAGTTGTTACAAATTCATAATGAGTAATCCCTCTGATAGCAAAATGTTTAGCAACATTGTTGCAACAAGTTTGCGTACTCATTTGTCATGCCTCATGTCATATATATATACCATGTTTTGTATGAATATACTATATTTATCTGTTGATGGACACTTAGGTTGCTTCCACCTTTTGGCTATTATGGATAATGCTGCTATAAACATGTGTACAAAAATATCTCTTTGAGATCCTGCTTTCAATTCTTTTGGGGATATACCCAAAAGTGAAATTGCTGGGTCACATGGTAGTTTTATTTTTAATTTTTGTTTCCCTTTCTTCCGCCTCCCCCACCCCACTCTGATTCAAGCTGTAGTTTCTCAATCTAGTTGTGTAGGACACAGTTCCCTGGCCCATGCTGGTATTATGAGCCTTGCACTCCCCCCAGCTGAGGCAGACAGCCATAAGCCTCCCCCGCCCCCAACTTACCCAACCTCCAGCTGCTCACAGCAGCCCAGCTCTGGAAGAGCTGTTGTTCACAATCATAGCTGTAGAGGGCGCAGCTCACTGGCCCATGTGGGAATCGAACCAGCGATCTGGTGACCTCCGTGTTAGGAGCATGACACCCTTAACCACCTGAACCCCCAGGCCAGCCCTATTTTTAATTCTTTAATAAACTGCATACTGTTTGCCATTGTGCCTGCACCATGTAACATTCCCACCAACAGCGCACAGGAGTTCTAATTTCTCCACATTCTTGCCAATACTTGTTATTTTCTCTTTTGGTTGGGTTTTATTTTGTTTTGTTTTTATTGTAGTCATCCTAACAGATATATGAGTAAGATGGGATAACTCATTGTATTTTAATTTTTATTTCTCTGATTATTAATGAAGTTGAAAATATTTCATATTGACTATTCTCTTACTGAATACCTGCAAATCTTTGCCAATTTTTATTTTCAGTCGTCCCATGTATATTGATTTGCAAGTTACCTTTATGTAAGCTGAATCCAGTTTCATTGTTATAAATTTCTTCTCCCAGCTTGTGGCTTAATTTCATTTTCTTTATACCGCACTTTTTATGAATAGAAATTCTTAATTTTAATATAGACAATTTAATGGATAGTTTTCTTTATAATTTGTAGTTCTTAATTGTTTAAGAAAACCGTTCCTATCCAAGGAAAAAAAAAAAAAGTACCTTAAGCTGTCTTCTAAAAGTTTTATAGTTTTAACTTTCATGTTTAAGTCCTTGATCTATCTGTATTGAATTTTATGATATAAAATGGAGATCAAATCTCATTTTTATGCATAAGTAATCCTTATTGAAAAGACCTTATTTTCCTCTATTGAGCTACTGCAAAACTCTGTTATGCATCAAGTGTAAATACATGTGTGGGTTTATTTTTTCACACTCTAGCCAACCCTGCACTACAATCATTTCATTCCTATAGCATCACATCCACTCCAACATCTTTTCCTCTTCAGTAATGTCCTGAATCTTCTTGGCCTTTTGCTGTTTCATGTACATTATGTCAAATTCCATCAAGAAAAAAAATAAACGTTACGAAAACTGAGACTTTTGTTTGCTTTGAATCTAAAAATCAATTTTGGGAAAATTGATATTTTGATGATCATCTCATCTATACACAAGTAAATGTCTTCACTGGCTTAGGTCTTCATTAATGTCTTGCAATAAAAGTTGCATAATTTTTCATCATAAAGATCTTCAATAACTTTATTAGATTTATTTGTAGCCACCTTATCTTTTTATGATATTGCAAATGATACAATTTTTAAGTACTGATATACAATTTCTAACTATTGCTGGAATAGAGAAACGCAATTGATTTTTTCTGTTTATTTGTACTCAGCAAACTTGCTAAATTCTAATTTGAATTATATAGGTTGGAAATATAGCATTTGCAAATGATAACTATTTTGTTTCTTCCTTTGAAATTCTTACATCTCTTATTTCTTTCTCTTGCCATATTGTGCTAACACTATATATTTCCACTATAATGTTGACTAGAAGTGGTGATTAGGTTTGATTTTAACATTACTCCATAAAGTATAATCATACTGTATACATACATATACATATATGTATATTGACATATACATAACTATATGTATATTAGTCCTTACAAGGTGAAAGAATTTCTCTTCTAATACCAGTTTCCTAGTAGTTTCTACAATGGATAGATGTAGATTTTATTTATCAATTTTTTTGCATCTTTTGATAATTGTAATATTTTCCTCTTTGAATCTATTAATTTGGTGAGTCTAATTTTCTTTATTAAACTACCCCCTGCATTCTTTAAATAAACACAAGTTTGCTGTTTTTGTGTACTATTATTTTATTTGGAATTTTAAAATCTATATTCACGAAGAGATTGGTTTGTAATTTTCCTTTCTCATAGTGTTCTTGATAGAGTCAGGTATCAAGGTTATGTTAGCCTCATGAAATGAGTTAGGGAGTGTTTAGTTTTTGTGTGAGTGTACTATGAATATAATTTTGTGATATTGGACTTTTTAAATTAAATTTTGGTAGAGTAAAATCAACTAAGCCTGATATTTTCTTTATGCAAGGATTTTTAACTATTAAAGTGACAATCATTATAAGGTAATAAGATTAACCAAAGTGTCTATTTCTTCTTGAATTATTTTATAATATCTATAGATTTCTTAAGAAATGTAGGTTTTCAAATTTGTCATATTGAAGTTAATGATAATTTTTATTATCTTTTAAATTCTGTTCCATTTTCTAATTATACCAGTTTTAAATTCCAAATGTTGGTTATCCTCTTCCTTCTCTTTTTTGATCAGTTGTCTGTCAGATTTTTCAATTTTGTTAGTCTTTTCAAAGAACAAATTTTACATTTGTTATTCCACTCTACTACATGAATCTTTTGTTTTGTTAATTTCTGCTCCTCATTCCTTCTTGTATCTCACGTTTTCCAATAGAGTCCTTTTTCTTCTTACTGAAGTACATTCTTTAGTGTGGGTCTTCTGACACTGAACTTACATTTTTGTTTTAAAATGTCTTTAACCCTTTTTCTTGAATGTATTCTAGATTAGCAATCATTTTCTTTTGGCTTTCCATTGTCTTAATTTTTTGCTTTGTTGGGAAGTCCAGTGTTAGTCTTATTGCTGTTCCTTTAAAGTTAATTTGTCTTTGTTTTCTCTTGATGCCTTTAAGATTTTCTCTTTGTCTTTAGTTCTTTGCAGTTTCTCTCTGATGAGTCTAGATGTTGATTTATTTTTGTTTATTCATCTTGTGTAAGTTATTAGGTATTTTGAATAGGTGGACTAAGGCCCTTCATCAGGCTTTTTTCTCTTCAAATATTATTTATGACTCATATGCTCTCTGCTCCTTCTGGAACTCTATGCTCTAAATTTCATTACCTCCCTTCCATATTTTCCAACTTTTTTGTCTTACGGTGTTACATTTTGAATAAAATCTTTTTAAAGCATTTCTGGTTTACAAATTTTCCCTTCGTCTGAGCCTTATCTGCTGTAAATCCCTTCTATTAAGTTTTATGTCTAGTTTTTATGTTTTTCAATTCTAGAAATTTTATTAATTCTTTCTAGTCAACTAGGTTATCTTTTTTATGATTTTAAGTGCTTACAGACAATTGCATGCTTTTATATTTTTAACCCAAAATAAGGCATAGTTCTTTTATAATCTGTGTCTAATAATTCCAATATCTAAAATGTTTATGGTCGTTCCAACTTTTGTCATTTCTGCTGGTTCTCACTCATATTATCCTGTTCCTTTCTTTTGTGCTTAATTTTGTTTTACCTGTGTATTGTTCACTATCCTTACAAAAGGTATTTGTGGAGGATTCTTGAGACCTAAAATAAAGGGTATCTTTATCCAGAAAGTATTTTTGTTCGTTTTTTTTCCAGGATCTGGGGAGCATTACCATTCTAGGTGAACATTAACCCAGCTCACTGCTTTGGGTTCCTTGGACCACCTAAACAGTACAAATCCCAGCTGCAAATCCCCGGTAAGGCCATCTCGTATCCACAATCCCCCAGGAATATTTGTTTCATTTGCGTTTGAGCCTTTTCCCCTTCAGCATCTGTACAACGTTCTTTGGGGGCTGGATTTGCGGCTAGGTTTACTTCTTGTTCCTCTTACTCTGATGTTGTGTCTCTTTGGATCCTAGCTTGGTAGAAGGAAGGGTTTCCTATTAAACTTTTCACCTGGAGTGAGACTAAGTTCTTGACCTCTTTCCCCTTCAGCACTTAGGTCTGCCAAAACTGAAGCCCAGGGTTGCTAGGATCAAGAATGCTCTCAAAGCAACTTTGGAGCCCTGTGTATATCTCTGCTTCTCACTTTCTCTGAGATTTTTCCTGGTGTTGATTACTATCTTGTCAGCAATTTGTGCTTTTAAGGACACTTTTTCTATATTGTAGCCAAAGTTTTAATTGTGTTTAATGGAAGGATTGGTTCAAATAACCTAATATGTCATACGAATTGGAATTAATCACCATCTCTTTTTTCACTACTGCCCAGAGAAGAGAATAAATGAATTTTTAAATGGCCCTTCAGAAAGGTCAATTCTGAGAATCAATTCTGTAGAGAAGATATCTCTCAAAGGAAGAAGGAAGACAAATAAATGGGAAATAGATTAGAAAGTCTCTGATTTTGAAAGTTGTTCTATAATATCTGTTTGGTTAATATGTGTCCGTGGAAAAAGAGGAAGAAAAGAAGAAAGAAAGGAATGAACAAAGGAAGAAAGGAAAACTGGTGAAAGTAGATATATTCATCTCCCACTTTAAAGTCTGATAGAGGTCTTAGGCTAGAACCAAAGCAGTCAGTGACCTTCCGCCACTATTTAGTGCTGAAAGTGAATCACTGTGTCTCAATAAACGAACCATATTTCATCGTAATTCTCCTCTGGTACTTTGACTAAATGTTTGTAAAGTGCTTATGTAAAGCTTATTAAATGTGCTTGCAAATCTAGGATATTGACTTAAATTAGAACAATGGAATGCAAGCAAGGTAGATGGAAGAATTTTCTGGAAGTGAGTATTGTTAAAATAGGAAACATAGCATTTGGAAAATCTTCACAGACAATATTTAAGTTTTACCATGATTCTATGATTCTCTCTCTCTTTCTTTCTGTGTGTGTGTGTGTGTGTGTGTGTGTGTGTGTGTGTGTGTCTGTGTATTCAATATATATACATTTATATATACTTAATTTAAACACACACACACACACACACACACACACACACACACACCAGTGTTCTCTTGTAGGAAGACTGGGAATGGGCAAGATGCCCCTGGACTTTCACTCCAACCTAATGATTCTAGTAATTTAACTCTGGAAATCAATGGCTAAACCTCAATTTGGATCAAAAGGAAATCTTCCTAAGCTATGAGATTATTTTTATAGCTATGGGTAATGGAGGAAAGCCCTGATATTGTTGGTCACCAGCTCAAATTTCATTGTCACTAAGGCTGAGGCACAAAAATGCAATTTTAAAGAGCCTTAAAATAAGTGCCTATTTGAACAAGAAGCCAAAATCAGCCAACATTGTGAGATCCTCTGAGCTCTTTGGGTCTCTGAGTTTACTTTATTATAATAACACAGTGTCTCTTTTGCGTATTTTTGCTGGCATTTCCTTTTGGCAACATATGCTTCATCCATCACTACTTGGGACAGCAGTTGCTGTTGGGAAGGGTTTTGGCTTTGATCAATGGGTTCTCTCTGCAAAAGGGCTGTTTTTGGACACCTGGAACATAGCTTTTCTCTGGAGACCAGAAGACTTTACTACTAGTATGTTAGAATTTCAATGTTCTAAATAAGCTTCAGAAATCTTTGGGCCTGAGCAGCTTTGCCCGAACATAAAATCTGCATATACCCCAAGAACTTGAGACTTTCTTTAAGGTTGGTAACAACTACTACCTAAGTGTCCCTGCCTCCCGTCTCAGGTAGTCTGTCTGGCCACCCACAGTCAGATTAATGTTCCTGAAGAACTTCTGAGCAAGTTTTGTTCTTAATTAAGACAACTGGGTACCTCTAACTCCTTGAGGTTCCATCCATCAAATATTGTTCCCCCCTTCTGCTCCTCGGCCCCCACCTGCCACTTCACTCAGGTTGGGTCCCCACTCTCCCACTCCCACACCATGTTCATCTTCATTTCCTACCTTTGCTCCTGTGTTTAGAAAGGGACAGGCACTTATCCAACACTTCCTTGATCCCTTCTTCCTCTCCATCGCTCTACCTCTCCTCTCTACATCCTGCGCTGACCCCCATGACTCCCTTCACCAGAACCAGAGTTGCCCTCTCTAATTCTTAGTTATCACCCTGATCAGGGCCTTGAAAACATCAGTCTGCAGAAGAATGGGGTAAATATTTGCCAACTCCTACTTTCTCTCTCCCACCCCTATTCATAGATATAATAATAATAACAATTAAGTGTTTGAATTATTTCTTTGAATCCTTGCCACATCTCATTTTACTGATGAAGAAAGCAAGATTCAGGGAAGTTAACTCCTCCTCACTCAACCTCAGGGACAAGATTCAAATCCAGAAATGTCTGGCTCCAAAGCAATTATACATTATGACTTTTTGATGACTATCCCTTTTCTTTTCCTTCCTTCCAAGAGTCCCTTGTAGATAGTTTAGTTATTTAAGATGCAATGTGGTATAGAAGAGAGAGGCTTTGAAACCACACAGACCTGAGTTGGAATCATGTCTTCAAGACTTACTAGTGGGCTGGGTTTGGGCAAATGGCTTAACCTCCCTGTCCCTTGATTTTCTCATCCCCTAAAATGAGGTCACAGTGCTCTCGAACCCAACACAGGGCCTGGCATGTCATAGACACTCAGTAAATATATGTTGACTCACTTTCCCCCTCTTTGTTTCCCTTATTGTTTTCTTTCTCTCATTCCCCCTTTTTCATTATTGTCTTTGATTCTATCTGAGATCGATCAAAATACCCAGTGCTATTATGAGACAACTGGGGAAATATGAATACTGGATATTTATTGATATAATAGAATGATTGTGAATGTTTAGCTGTGATAATTGTACCACAGTTACGTTTTTTATTAATGTTCTTAAAAAAAGATACATACTGAAGTATTTATATGATGTCTAGTATTAGCTTCAATAAAACCCAGTGCAGTTGGGGGTCAGGGGAAGAAAATGAGTCGGGGTCTGGATGAAACAAGATAGGCTTGAGTTGATCGTCATTGAAGCTGAGCAATGGTTATATGGGGATTTATTATACTATCATCTGTACTTTTGTGTATGCTTGAAAATTTCCAAAATAAAACACTTTCTAAAATGCAGAAGGTTCAAGCCTCAGTATCTTCCTCATCTTTACCAAAGTCCCCAATTCTCCTGAGTGATATTCTGGGCAGCTTTTCTCCTTGCTTTCCCCTGTACTTCCTGGTTTATTCCCAACTCCACGCTCGCAGAGAACCACCTCACTGCCTCAACCCCTGCAGTTGGCATTTTGACAAAAATCCCTTCCTGGCCCCAGATGGCATCACAGCTTCCTCAGCCTGATCCTGTCAGCATATTTTTCCAGGCACCTGATTCCTGGATGTGGCAGCAATAAAACCAACTGAGATTGTTTGGCTGGCCCCTTTGGAGCAGGTATTTCCCATTCTGATGCTGTCAGCCATCTGAGCCCGCTGCTTCCAAGAGCTCCGAAATAACAGCCGAGTAAGAACTTCACAGACTGCAGTGCATGCTTTTAGACTTCTGGCCAGAATGTTCCTGAGCGATGGAGAGTCACTAGGGTAGATGATATACTAATATTCCTGATTATTAATGGAAAAGCTGATACAAACAAGCAATTTTATTGGGAAGCTGGCATGAGGGAGGGAAGAAAAGCAAAGAGCAACCATACGTGGGTTTATTTACTCTGCTGTTGATCACTCTATGGACTCTGCAGGTTAAACGTATATGAGACTCTAGTTTGATTGAAGTCAAAAGATAAAGGGCTGAGTTAGCCCAGTCTTGGTGATTTCATAAAGAACAAACAAACAAAAACAGATAAGCAAGGTAAGTCAAACCAGGTCTGTGTGGAGGGCTGGAACAGTGGGCGGTTCCCAGGTAGTGTTTCATCAATGGGCTCTTGAGGGTTCGTGGGTCTTCGCTGGGTGTGTTCGGGACCTAGCCCCTCCCACTGGACTGTAGTTTACTCCTCAGGTCATAAGACAAAAACCCGATTTCCTTCATTCTATAAGGTTCTTCCAAGATGAAAGATGGAGAATGGGCTTTCCAATTATTTTTTCTGAGAGAAGGTTCCACCCTTGCTTCCAATATCATGTGTTACCTCACAGTTTCAAAGTAGTTCAGCTCTTCCTGAGGTAAGGCAGGTACTGTTATCACTAATTTGCCAACTTGGGAAACTAAGGTTCAGAGATGTGGCGATGATGTGAATGGTCCAAGGCCACACAGCCTCGGGGGTGCAGCTGGAAAAAGGACCCAAGTCTCTTGCCCTCTATTTCATTCTTTTTCTCCTACACCAAAGTGAACACAGTGCTATCATGCTCAAAGCCGTCAGGGTCTTCAAGGAAATGGGCTGAGGAAAGGGCTCAGAAGCAAGCCGAGTAGACTTCTCCTAGGCTCCCTGACTGGGTCTCTTTTCTGACAAAACCCAGGCAACATTTACCACTGATAATCACACAACAGGTGGAGAGAGAACAATAATGATAATGGCCTTGGATGACTCTATTCCCTGTGCAGTGCTGAATGGGGTGCATGCCTCCCTCTCTGCCAGGAAGTGACAACCTTTTAGTGCAACAGAGTTGCAACGACAACCTGGTCTAGCTCTAGCACTGGGCTAGCATTACTGTACTTTCTCATTAATGATGATGCAATTTGCCTGCTCCAATCCTTCCTCCTTCTTTCCCTCCCTTCCTTTCTTTCTCCAGTGAACATATATGGAGTACCAACTCTGTGTAGGCACTGAGCTGGGCCATGAGGATATAGTAGTGAACACTACTCTCCCTCTGTTCACCACAATATATTCATGTCCACCTTTGTCACTATTGCCTGCCTGGAATGCCCACTTCCCCCCTTCCTCTTGATCCATCCCTCCCATTCTTTTATAGCACTGCTCAAAAGCAGCTTTCTCCATAAAACTTTTTTGTGTTTTTTTTTTTATATATAGTTTTTTTTTTGTTTTTTTTTAAAGATTTTATTGGGGAAGGGGAACAGAACTTTATTGGGGAACAGTGTGCACTTCCAGGACTTTTCTCCAAGTCAAGTTGTTGTCCTTTCAATCTTAGTTGTGGAGGGTTCTGTTCAGCTTCAAGTTGTTGTTCTTTCAGTCTTAGTTGTGGAGGGCGCAGCTCAGCTCTAGGTCCAGTTGCCATTGCTAGTTGCAGGGGGCACAGCCCACCATCCCTTGTGGGAGTCAAACCGGCAACCTTGTGGTTGAGAGGACGCGCTCCAACCAACTGAGCCATCCAGGAGCTCAGCGGCAGCTCAGCTCAAGGTGCCATGTTCAATTTTAGTTGCAGGGGGCGCTGCCCACCATCCCTTGTGGGACTTGAGGAATTGAACTGGAAACCTTGTGGTTGAGAGCCCACTGGCCCATGTGGGAATCGAACCAGCAGCCTTCGGAGTTAGGAGCACGGAGCTCTAACTGCCTGAGCCACCGGGCGGGCCCCACCATGAAACTTTTTCCTGCCTGTTTCTCCTACCAATTTAGGCCTATTCCCTTCCCCAGCAGAGCTCTGTCACTTTGATTACAGGTGGCACAATTTTCATTTTGATGTTGAGTAAAAGAGCTCAGACAAGGAGTTCTTCCACACTGTCTTCTTGACTCCGTTATTAGCCATCTGTGTAACTTTAGGCAAGTCACTTAAACTTTCTGAGTGTCAGTTTCACCCTTTGTAGAATGAAGATGGTAAAAATTGCCTGATTTACACATAACATTGTGGATGCTGAGACCAATGGAAAAGAACAGAGGATTGTACACAGTCATTGGTTTAATATTTATGGTGTTTCTACTAAATGTGAATCACTAATCCAGTCACTAGATAGGCTGTAAAGCCATGCTGTCAAAGACATACAATATAGTTTGGGAGAAAACACCAATACGAGGCCATGAAAGATGGTATAGAAGCTTAGAGGAGAAAGAAATAAATTCTGATTGGGGAACTCAGAGATGTTATCATGAAATAGGTGGCATCTTACCTGAAACTAATAATTTAAAAAAAAAAAAAAGGTGACATTTGAACTGGGCAATGATAGACCAATGTGACTGAGACATGTAAGGTGGTGGGAAGAGATGGAAAGACAAGTTCGTAGAAGGAACACCACAAGCAAATGGCTGGGCTTGGGGAGGGGGGTGTTGTGCAAGACCCTGAGTAACATGTGGTTTAGTTTGGCTGAAGTATAAGCGTTCCAGGAGAGTCAACCAAGATAAATCGAGAAATGTGGATTTGCAACAGATTGCTAAATTCTGGGTTTCAGAGGTCAGGCTTCATTTGAGAAGCCATGTAGAACCATTGGTGCTATTTGGCTATGGAAGTTTTCAAATACAACGAGATGCTTTTGGAAGATTCCTCTAGCAGCAAAGTACAAGATGGCATGGAGATAATAATGCTAAACAGGTGCAAGTTATAAAGTGTAATAGTGGTAATTTGCTCCCATTAGGCTATGTTAATAGCTGTATGTTCTTGTAAATGGGTCTCCTTCCTTTGTATCATCTCACAAGTCCCATGTGCTTGTCTTGGCACATGGTGAGGAGCTGTTGCTCCTAACTGGTTGGTTGATGGCTGAGTTCTAGTTGTGTGTCTATCCACTGAAGCCTGGGCAGTTGCTGTAAAAGGTGCTGGTTAACCTGCGAGGAGGAGACCAAGCACCTTTACACTGAAGACTGGTGTGCACCTTGCCTCCTCCCACCATTTGTGTTCAGGTTTGACTCACAGAGCCTTGCAGCTTCACAGTCACTTATAGATGGACATGGTAGAGACAGCTGCCAGAGATAACAGCTGGCAGGGTTCTGTGCAGATGTTCCAATCACTGGAATATGGAGACTGAGACCCAACTGGCATCTGAACATTGGAATGCTGAACCTTCCCCACTCTTTAACAGGATCTGCTAGGCTCATTGTGAGATGGGAAGGATAAAAACGGTCTGGTTTTTTGATAAAATCACATGAGATCATGAATGTCAGAGCATTCCACTGATGGAATGAAGAGCTTAGCTACAAGCCTCAGAGAACAGGAGCTGGCACAGAGCAGCAGTGTGTCATTTGCTTATTGTACTAGGCAAAGAACATAGTGCCTATGAACGTTAGAGCCCCTCTAATCAACAGGTTGTTACACACACTGTCTACTTTGTGCACTGGACCCAGAAAACTATGGAGATTTTTCTCATCCCTTCTAGAGTGGCTCAGTATGAGGCCCTCAAACTATCTTCAGTGTATCACAATATCCTTGGTTTCCTCATTCCCTGATCACATTTTTGACTAGAATGGGGAGGGGAGGAGATACAGGTAACCATAACTAGAGAGAGCAACGAGTGAAGTGCACATAGCATATGAATGATTATAAAATAATAAAAATAGCTGCCATTTATTGAGCACCCTTTATGTGTCTGTTGGATACTTAAGAAATGTAACTTATTGAATACTGAAAACATTCAATATGTATTTCTAATCCCATTTTCAAGACAAGCAAACTAAGGCCATCATTCTATGTAATATTACATTAGAAAATGTGTGGTAAAGGGAGAAATTATACCAGAAAAAATACATATTGGAGCAATAACATGTCTGCAGTATTTATATTTATGAAATTCTTTTACCTGCAATGAACCAATCCCCAGACAAAAAGGGGGAAAAATCGAGAAATTAGATCAGAGGGGATATAACATGTACTGAAAAATTTCTACACGCCAAGTACATGTGTTATCTAGTTTAATTATTAGGTGACTGTCAGGTCAAGATGGAAGATTAGGTAAATGCTGTGCTCACCTTCTTCCATGACCACATCAAAATTACTATTATACAAAAACCACCTTTGAGAACAACTTGAAGACTAACTGAACAGACCTCCTATAACTAAGGATGTAAAGAAGAAGCTATTTGGAGACTGGTAGAAGGGACAGAGTGTGAAATAGGCTGGTCCCACACCCATGTTTGGCATTTAAGAATCAGGAGGGATATCTTAGCTGTGGATATCCCTCCAAAAAGCAAGGGGTCCTAGTCCTACTTTGGGCTCCATAGCCCAGAGCACCAGTACTGGGACGAGGAGTTCCCACAACATCTGGCTGGGGATTCCTTCTCTCAGGGTGAGAGAGAGAGGGCTGCTGCAGTCCCAGGCATCCTCTTAGAGGGCCCATGCACAGACTTACTCACTGACAGACTCACTCACTCTGAGCTCTAGTGCTGGGACAGCAGCTCGAAAAGTGCCAGGGACATATGGAGAGAAACTGAAATGCCTGGCTTCGGAGCAAGGGCTGGAGGGGCAGCTGTCTCTGGGAGTAAAGTGCTGGCAGGCACCACTGTTCCTTTGCTGAGGCCTCCTCCCACCCAACTTGCAGGAGCAGGTTGGTACCAAATCTAAGACTCCATCAAACTTTCCCCACCCTGGTGATGACCTGAGAACCTGGCCCCATGCAATTCGCTCACAGGCCACAACCTCTTTCAGCAGCTGTTACTCACAAGCAACTGGCCTCAGCCCAGGCTGTGGACTTCCCTAAAATCTATGAATAGTCTACAAACCCCAAACAAGCAGCAGCTGGCCTCAGCTTACCCTGTACCTTTAGCTAAGCAGCCCCCAGCCTAGCACTAGTGGCTGGCCTCAGTTCTGTTTAACCTCGCCCAGTCACCACCAAGACCAGCAGCTACCAACTACAGATCACTTTGTAGCTCCTACCAGGTGGCCCTGGGCAGGGTACAGGCAGCAATAGACCTGGGCCTGACCAGAGCCCCCTCTCAAGAGGCCCCAGAACAAACATACCTGGTGGCCAGCTTCAGAGCACCCCCCAAATACCTCCACAGACAACACACCCAAAAGGTGGACTCAGCAGGCATCAGAGCCCCACTATAGCGAATCCCATTCAGTGACATCAGCCTTGACACAACAGTTCATCCGCTGTAGTCATAGCCAGTTCTCACAGCCAGTCAGCTTGAGGGTCAATCCCACCCACTGATGTGCCAACAGCAATCAAGGCTCAACTACAACAGGAGGACATACAACCCACACAAGTGACCAGAGAGACTGTGCCACTGGGTTCCATAGGACACCTACTACCTAATGCCACCCTTCATTATGTCTCCTAAACTGGGAGACATAGAAAATATACCTTATATGTAGAACCAAACACACGGAAGCGGCCAAAATGAGGAAACAAAGAAACATGTCCCAAATGAAAAAACAACAAAGCTCCAAAAAAAGAACTAAACAAAATGTAGACAAGCAGTCTAGAGTTCAAAGCACTGGTTATAAGAATGCCCAGTGAACTTGGGGGAAGAATAGATCAACTCAGTGAGAACTACACCAACGAGAGTGTAAACATAACAAAAGGATATAGAAACTATTTTAAAAGAACCAGTCAGAAATGAAGAATACCATTACTGAAGTGAAGAATATGTTAGATGTGCTCAATAGAAGATTGGATGAAGCAGAGGATTGGATCAGTGACTTGGAAGACAAGGGAGCAGAAAAGACCCAGTTAGAACAGCAAAAAGAAAAAACAAATCCCAAAAAATGAGGAGAGTCTAAGGGTTCTCTGGGACAACATCAAGTGTAACAACATTTGCATCAGAGGGGACCAGAAGGAGAAGAGAGAGAGCAGGGACTTGAAAATCTATTTGAAGAAATAATGACAGAAAACTTCCCTACCTGGTGAAGGAAATAGACATACAAGCCCAGGGAGCACAGAAAGTCCCAAACAAGGTAAAGGCAAAGAGACCAACACCCGGACACATTATAATTAAAATACCAAAGGTTAAAGATGTAGAGAATCTTAAAAACAGCAAGAGAAAAGCATTTGTTGCTTACAAGGGAGCTCAGAAGACAGTTAGCTGATTTCTCAACAGAAGCTTTGCAGGCCAGAAGGAATTGCCACAAAATATTCAATGTGATGAAAAGCAAGGCTCTACAACCAAGATTACTCTACCCAGGAAGGCTATCATGTAAAATCAAAGGATAGATAAAGAGCTACCCAGACAAGAAAAAGTGAAAGGGTTCATTACCACCAAACCAGTATTACAAGGAATGTTAAAGGGACAAGAAGAAGAAAGTGAATGTGGAGAAGAAGGAGGAGAAGGGGAGGAGGAGAAGGAGGAAGAGGAGGAAGAGGAAGAGGAAGAGGAAGAAGAGGAGAAAGAGGAGGAGGAGAAGAGGAAAAGGAGGAAGAGGAGGAGGAAGAAGAGGAGGAGGAGAAGAGGAAAAGGAGGAAGAGGAGGAGGAAGAAGAGGAGGAAGAGAAGGAGGAAGAGGAGGAGGAAGAGGAGGAGGAGGAGGAGGAGGAGAGGACAGAGGAGGAGGAAGAGGAGAAAGAGGAGGCAGAGGAAGAGGAGGATGAGGAGGAGGAGAAAAGGTCAACAAGATGAATAATAAAATGGCAATAACTACATACCTATCAATAATTTCTTTAAATGTAAATGGATTAAATGCTCCAATTAGAAGACATAGGAGGGCTGAATGGATAAGAAAACAAGACCTTTACATATGCTGCCTACAAGAGACCCAGTTCAGATCTAAAGACAAACTGAAAGTGAAAGATGGAAAAAGATATTTCATGCAAATGGGGGGAAAAAAGCTGGGGTAGCAATACTTGTATCAGACAAAATAGACTTTAAAACAAAGACTACAACAAGAGACAAGGAAGGACATTTCATAATGATAAAGGGGTCTATCCAACAAGAGGATGTAACCCTTGTAACAATTACACACCAAACATTGAAGCACCTAAATATACAAAGCAAATATTGACAGACGTAAAGGGAGAGATCAACAGTAATAAAATCATAGTAGGGGACTTTAACACCCCATTAACATCAAGGGATAGATCATCCAGACAGAAAATCAAAAAGGAAACAGCAGCCTTGAGCGACAAATTAGAGCAGATGGATATAATTGATATTTTTAGAACATTTTACCCCAAAGAGGCAGAATATACATTTTTTTCAAGCACACATGGAACATTTTCCAGGATAAACCACATGTTAGGCCACAAAACAAGTCTCAATAAATTTAAGAAGAGGGTAAGGGGGGTGGGGGGTGGGGGGTGGAAGATGAGGGTAAGGGAGATCGAATATATGGTGATGGAAGGAGAACTGACTCTGGGTGATGAACACACAATGGGATTTATAGATGATGTAATACAGAATTGTACACCTGAAATCTATGTAATTTTACTAACAATTGTCACCTCAATAAATTAAAAAAAAAAAAAAATCTTACCAGCATCTTTTTCAATCACAATGGTATGAAACTAGAAATCAATTACGAAGAAAAAAGGAAAACACACAAACATGTGGAGGCCAACTAAGATGCTATTAAACAAACAAAAAATTAATTCAAGTCAATAACCTACGCAATAGAATTCCCCTTAGTAAATGTTCAATGAACCTCACTCTCCAACTTTCAAAACTAGATGACCCAGATAAACTCAAAATACTGTTGGCTTTGAAAACTCAAATCTAATTTGCGGTAAAATCCCAGTAGTAATCAATGCAGAACATCTAGTTCTTTCACGAAGACAATCTCAATGAGATAAATATTTATATAGATTCCACTATGAATTAAAATAATACCAATTATGTACCCCCCAAAAAATTAGGTGTATCATCTCTACTTTGCAGAGGAGTAAACTTAAGTTCAGAAGAGTTAAGTAATCTATGTGAAGCTTATAATTCATAAGTAATTGAGGCGGGACTGTGTTTAATATTGAATTTGGTTAAAGATGAGAAAGATTGGGCCAGGGATGGGAGAGACACACTCTCTGCATCCACTGAGTTCCTGAGTATTGTGATTTTTTAAATCAGTCAAGTATATATGTGGAAACTGCTGCTGGGATCAGAAGAATAGGGAAGAGTGGGAGAGCCTGAGATTTTGATTACATGTGAAGATTAAAAAGTAAAGACTGTGATTAAATATAAGTAAGAAGACCTGACCTGTAGTAATCTGCACAGACCACTGTAGTATCAAATTGGCTAACAATCGAAACATGTAAACACTGCAAGGATACTAAGGATAGTAACCAAAAGCAGAAAGGTATGATTGTTAAAAGCTTAAGAGGGACTCTTGGGGGAATTAATAAAACTTTCATTATTTTTGTAAAAATTATGTCTTTTATGATCCTGCTAAGAAAGCCAAATATAAAGTGAAAGATGGCATACTGTGCTATCACTCAGTTTTAGTGAGAAAATACAAATACCAAAAAACAAACACAAAATCTGAACACTTGATCTACTCTTAAGTTATTCTCAGAGTAGGTATATAGTAGTAATTATTATTTGAGTATTATTGAATATAAGATCAAATAAAGGTATTTTCATAATTATTAGTTTCAACTTTCAAGATAAAGTCCTAATCCCACTATTTCCCTCATTATTTCCTCTGAAAGTTTGGTCCCATTTGCAGTGGATTTACTTTAGGTGGTCTTTCTCGGCTGAGGATAATACTCTATGTATGGCAGTGGTGGAATTTCCAGTCAGTAGGGAAAGGATAGATGACATCAAACATGACGTTACCTCACATCATACACAAAATGAATAGCGAGTTAAATATTTTGAAAACCCAACTATGAAGTCTTAAACTATGAACAGACATTTTATAATCTTGTGGTAGGAAGGTGTCACGCAGGGTCTCTGGTCCTGCTCCCCACACAAGAATTCAGGATATGGCGAGGCCAAAAAGAAACACCAACGGAGCCATGGATTGGGGGCTCATAGTCTCGCTGGTGGCTGGGTTGGAGACACAGGAAGCAGGCTCCACACGATGCACAATCCGCCATCCGTTTCTCTGCCAACCAACCAACCCCACTGGCTATCTGCAATCTGCCATCCACTTCTCTGCCAACCACCAAACAACAACCCCACTACCAGCAGAGCCATGGCAGTTATATTAGTGGCTAATTACTAACCGATAACAGCTGATGGCCACCCAGCCACAGTGGATGGCCATCTGATTACAGCTGATGGCCATCTAATAACCCAGCCAGCAGCTTTCCACGTGAGGTAGAGAGCCTGGAAACTGCTCTCTGGGACTGTCTCCACACTCCACCCCCCAGGGTCTTGCCTCACAATCTATGCAACAAGCATCTTCTGTGAGGGGCCCTGTGTCAGGAACCCAGCTCATGAGACAAAGTTTCAGTCCACTTCAAGTAATGTCCCAGGTGGTGCCCCTCGATATCCACCTACTTTCTGGGCACAGCCAGGGTTTCTCAGGGCACCACCAGCCTTTCTGGGCACAGCCACACCTCCTGGGCACTGTCAGGGTTCCCAGGACACCGTGCTGGAACAATAGTGGCTCACAGCCAAGGTGCTTACATATTGTCGATGGCGACTGGTCAAGACACAGGAAGCAAACATCTGCCTGCACCCCAACAAGGGGTCTTCCTGTACAGCAGTCTCACTGGTGGCCAGGGGAGACACAGGAGGTAAACATCCACCAGTTCCACCACATGGTGGCAGTTCCCAAGCAAACAGCCAAGTGGTCCCTCAAATCAGGGATGGAAGGCACTGCAGCGTGCACAGGTGGCATCACTTTATTCAGTTCCCCATAGTCCACAGTCACTCACCAGAGCTGTGCGTTGGCCTCACAGTGTGTGCCCTCTCCGCAGGGCGAGGGCTCCAAGTCCTCCCCAACCTGGGGGTGAGGGACGACCCGACCTCACCTGCATCCTCCACCGAGGACTCAGCAAGTGCCTCCTCTTGGGACTACAAGTCCCACACCCAGGTTGCCCCAGCAAGCACCTCCCAGCCCACACGGCCGCAACGACCTCCACTTTCTCCAGCCTTGCTGGTTGGAGAACGTTCCATGTCCCTCCACCCTTCCATGGGGGTCCAACTCCTGAGAACAGTGGACAACGGGCACCACACACTGTGCGGGGGCCACACATCCTCCTGTCCAGAGTCCATTGCTACCTGGCCAGAATCCTGCTCGCCGTGCCAGGCCTCTGATTGGGTGGAGGCCTCAGTGTAAAATGTCCACAACTCTAGGAGCCCACAGCAGTAGCGGACCACCAAAAGGAAGGTGACACCCATCACATCCAACAGGTCGGCATGCCATCTGGAGGCCAGAGAGGTCTACCAACTCCACGAAGGGTCACAGTTCTCCCAGGCAGATTGTGTTTCCTGTTCCCCGGTGCTGCTCCTCACAGGCTTCCAAAGACTGAGTACCCATGTGCACAAACTGCTTCACCGCCCTTCAGCAAGCTTTGGGGGACACCACACCCTGCTCACTGTGCCATGTGTCATGCGGGGTCTCTGGTCCCACTCCCCACATAAGAACGCAGGACATGGTGAGGCCAAAAAGGAACACCCACGGAGCCATGGATAGGGGGTTCACACCACTATAGTCTCGCTGGCGGCTGGGTTGGAGACACAGGAAGCAGGCCCCACACGATGCACAATCCACGGTCCACTTCTCTGCCAACCAACCAACCAACCAACCAACCAACCAACAATGCCCCTGCCAGCGTAGCCACGGCAGTTATATTAGTGGCTAATGGCTAACCGGTAACAGCTGATGGCCACCCAGCCACAGCGGATGGACATCTGATTACAGCTGATGGCCATCTAATGACCGAGCCAGCTCCTTTCCACGTGAGGCTGAGAGCCTGGAAACTGCTCTCTGGGACTCTGTCCCCACAGAAGGCCTTTCTAAGCAAGACACAAAACCAAGGAATCATAAAATCAATTCACAGAAAAGGAAATCAAATGATGGATAACCATATGAATAGATGCACAAACTCACCAGTAATCAGAAAAACCCAAATTAAAATATTAAAATACAGTTTCCTCCATCTGAGTAGCAAAAATTTGAAAAGATGGAAAATATTTAGTGTTTGGTAAGGTATAGGGAAGTAGATATTGCTATATACAATTGGAGGGTGTTAAATTTGAAAAGCTTTTTTTGGGGGAGGGAGAGTAACATGGCAGTATCTATTAAAATCTAATATATGTCCATACAGCAAAGAAACCATTTTACCTTAGTTATTCTTCTAGGGAAATTACCGTACTTATACATACAGTTGTACATCAATATATGTAGTTGCTCAACAATGACATGTGAAACACATAAAACCCAATAGAAGGGCTGGGCCTTCTATTACGGTACTTACAGTACATCCACATTATTCAATGTTACATAGCTGTGAAAAGGTATGAGGTGTCTCCACATGTACTAACATGGCAAGATCTCTAAGATGTTAAGTTTACAAAAGTAAGATGGAGTATGACTCCATGTATGTTTTTCAGAAGGACATATTTTCATGGAAATATATATAATAAATGCACGCATAGTTAAAAGACAAGGGACTACCAATCTGTTCACAGGGGTTGTCTCAGGGTAGAGTGAGGGGAGGGGAGGGGGAGACTTTCACTTTTTACTTTATCTTTTACTTTATGTACTTATATAGCCTGGGTTCCCTAGAAAACAGAGCCTGAGGCAACATTTACATGCTAATGTTTAATGATAGAATGCAAGCCTAGGAAAACGAAAGTGAAGGAAAGAGGAACAGAGGAGGATGCAAAGAAAATGCAAGTTGGTGTGCATTACCACGCAGGCCAAAGCGCCACACTCACACACACACACACGCGCGCGCGCATACACACCATCTGGTTCATCTCCAGAGAAGCCATTTGAAACCACTGTGACTGAGAACAATGTGTTGCGGGGAGGAAGGGCAAGCGAGACGTGTGCACTGGCTCCCTCTGCTCTCCTGTCTCTTATCAAAGTTGGTCTCACAGAGCGTTAACCCTCCAAACCTGCAGGCTGTGTTACCTAGCCTTTCCAGGCAGATTTGGGGGAAGCGGACCCTCTGTGAGTTTGATTGGCTAGACCTGCAGGCTAGAGCTGCTGTGGCTCTCACTTTGATAAGTGCAAGGTGGTCTGTGAAAAGGAAGAGCCAACCAACGCGTCAGAAGAAGTCACTGCAGCAGTGACACAGATTTAATGGCTGCAGGAGAGCTGGGAGCCGTCACGGGGGTCCCTCTGGCTGGGATGCAGGGCCAGTGGCCAGGACCCAGGGGACAGATGGAGTCTATTATACGCTAAATGACATTGGTACAGAACTTGTGCATGTTCACTTTTTTACAATATGTTCAAGTATGGCGTGTATAATTTTTACACTTTTAAGATGTTGAAGCAGCATAAAAATAATGATGTGATAGGTTTTTTTCAGCTTTTAATTTGAAAATATTTTTTTAAATAATAATGACAACTCTTGAGGGAAATGTGATAAAATGGGCATTCTCGTACATAGAGGAGAAGTAAACGTTTGTAGAAGTAATTAATTCAATAAGTACCAGAAATTTTTTAAATGTTTGTACATTTTGATCCAGTGCAAAGGTAGTCATTGTGGCATGATTTATACAAATGAAAGATTAAAAACAATCCAAGTATCTAGCAATTGGGGAATTATTAACTGGTTTGTACCTTCTGTGTATAGTCTATGCAGCCATTGAAAGTATAGAAATGGAAACTATAGAAAGTATATAGTACGGAAAATTTTAAAGATTTCATTAAGTGCTCAATACATAATTTTAAGTGAGTAGCTCAGGATATTAAACAGCGTACACATTCACTCCTAACGCGTTCCCTCCGCGCACTATATTTTAGCTATACTACGCTACTTATTCCCTGGGCCCAGCACATCCTCGCTTCCCTTTCCTCTCTGCAAGTGTCCATGCCGTTCCCATGCCCAGCCCCGCGTGAACTGTCTCTTCCTCTGTGCTCAGCTGGCTCACGGTCCCTTGCCCACCACCTCCAGGAGCCTCCCCTGACCAGCACTCTCAGTCTGGGTTCAGTGTTACTCTACACTCTTTGAGCTCCTTGCTCTTGCCTCTGTTTAATGTTCTCACATTGTATTGTAATGATCTGTTGACTTCTGTGTCCCACCCACCCATCCCAGCACACATGTGAACACATGTGCATTTACACATGCATTCATGCACATGGACACACCCACATGTACACACTCGATGATGCTTCTCTTGAAGGCAATGACCATTCCTCATGATCTTCATATTCTTAATTCTTTCCCCAAGTGCTTAGTACGTAAAGGTGGCATTCGTTAATTTTTGCTGAATGAATAAATACATTTCCTCAGACACTTGGACAAGAGAGGAAGGGAAAGGTCTCCAGGTTTTCTGTGGCTCACCTGAACCAGGGAGAAGGAGCTGCAGCTATTTGCTCTGTGAACAAGGGCCAAAAGGGACCCAGTGGCACTGCAGCCTCAGAGTTACAAAGATCGGCATTTGGTCAACAAAAGTCTTGCCATAATCCCAGCCCTTGGCTTTTCATGGAGCTTTCCTTAAGGAACATGGAATGTAACTCTAAGTTCAGAAGAAGGCCTCGTATTGTTGAAATACAAAGCTTTGGCCTTGAGATGGAAACCATGGATTTTTGCATTTGTTAGACACACATTTTTAAATTTTCTTTTAGGAAAGGAAATAAAATATAACCTTGTACCCCTAATTACTTGTGAGGTAGCATGGATGATACACAAGGGAAAAGCTATTTCGCGAACCATCGATCCACAGCAGGAATTCTTTTGCCAGTTGATGAAGCATCTTGTACATTGAGGCTGCGCCCAGCAGCTCCTTCCCTCCCATACAGATCAGCAGAGAATTTGTTTTGAAGATAGCTGTTTCTTTTTCCAGTTTTCCTGCAATGTTCTTGTCAGATCTTCCATCAAAAAGTGGGGCTCAAATACGCTCTGGCAAAACCTCGTTTTATTGAAGCTTCGTTTGTCAAAATGGAAAGAGAGTTTGGCTCCTGTTAGAATAAAGGAATCTGTGCCTTTTTTTATTCAAACATTTTCTTCCTTCCCTTCTTCTTGTCTTTCCCCCATTGCCGCCAGTTATGTGAATAAAGATGAGATGTGTTTCTCCTCCCAAACCCCACATCCTCCCCAGTGGCTAATGCTTCAGCACAGACACTGGAGAATTGTAGGAGTTTGGAAACGAGCAGTGAAGGATCCCCAGTGACACATTCTACAAAAGGCAGGGAAACGGACTGCTGCTCACAGCCCTTTGTCTCAGGCAAGGCATAGCCTTGGTGCATGAAGTGTGGTCCGCAGACCAGAAGCATGAGTGTCTCCTGGGAGCTTGTGGGAAATGCAGAGTCTCAGGCCCCACCTCAGCCCTCCCAAGTCAGAATCTGCATTTTACGAAGATCCCCCAAGTAGGTCACATATAGGATAGTGTGAGAAGCACTGGCCCAGGGCATGCACTTTAGAATCAGACAGACGGAATTGGGATCCTGACTTCATCACTTCCCCACCTGTGACCTTGGGCATGTTCCTCAGTGTCCTCATCTTCAAAATGGGAATAATGATCGCCTCTCCTCACAGCACTGTTGAGGAAGTAAGTGAGAAAATGTACGTAAAGTGTTTAGCATGGAGCCTGGCACCAAATAAGTCTCAATAAGTGAAGTTGTTGTTGCTACTACATCAGAACCTCAGACAGAGGACGTTAGGCTCCAAACTACATCTGTCCTGGAGTCAACAGGATTTATTTGGTCAGCAGTGAGCGAGAAACAATGTACACTATCAATGCATTTTTCCCCATTTTGGTTAAATTTTGTTAAGAACAAAGACACTCAAGACATATCATGTAAGGAAAAAGGAGCAAGGTGAAAGATATCATATAGAGAATGCTACCTCTGCATTAAAGTGGAAATATCAGTAGATATTTACATTTACTTGTAGCTTAAAAAAAACTTGCTATGGAACTCTTTCCCATAAAATTATTCAGTGATCGCAAGAGGCCATAGAAAGAAAGAACAGTGTGTTTAGGGCTCCTAGATTTGGGTTCCAAGCCAAGCTCCACCACGTACTTACTGTTTAATTTTTGGCATATAACCTGCCTGAGCTGTTTCCTTATTCATAGAATACCTACTTCCCAGGGTACTGTGGGGAGTTCACGATTTTAAAATAGAGGTTTTAGCATTGTTTAGGTATAGCAAGATCAACAGATCAGGAGATGCTTGCCATTGTAAAGATAGGTTGTTACTCGGAGTTCACAAAAGGAGGAGACACACCATGTCACTGGGGTCAGCCAGGAAGGGAGGGAGAAATTGTGTCAAGAACCTTCACTGTGGTGTCTGTGGGAAGGAAATATGTGAGGAGCAGGGTAAGCAGGCTTAGGGTTGGCTGATTAGAATAATTTCAGGGGCCCTGGGAGATAGGAGCTGTCTGTCCCTAGTTGGCTGGTACCTGGCCCTGGGATGGGGAGGGCAGGGGGATAATGGCTGGCAAAGCCTGATAAAGAAGGTGGTAGAGATGTGGGCTTTGGATTGGCAGGTTTCATTTGAAAAGTGCACTTGTGGCTGAGTTATTATCTCTAGGAACTGGCTAACCTTGGGAAGGGGCCCTCCAGGGTTTGCAAGGCCCGGGATGTCAAAGCATCAGAATACAGAAAATAAAAGGTATAGTTAATATTCCCTGAGTCAGCTGCATCACCCACAAGACACCCTAGCATTGATGCTTAAAGAATATTTATTTACCTGCTTCCCTAGGAATTGCCCTTATCCCCAGGTAGAAAAGACTTAACATTCAAATACACAATCAAGGACCAAGAATCAATCCATGAACACACAAGAAGTTCTCAGCACCAAGATAGTTCTCTTATTCATAGAAAGGGTACTGCCCTTACAACATGAGAAAATGTCTTCTGGGCCCAACATAGAATACTTTAAACCAATAATGTCTAATTCTCCACTTGCTATTATAAAACATTTACTGAACACTTATTATGTGCTGGGTCAAGTACTTGGCCTTGAGAATACAAAGGTGACCGGGATGTGTGTTATGTTCTAAAGGAGTTCAGTGTCCCATGGACAGAAATGCTACTACTCTAACAATACCTGCGGATGCTGATAAGTTTTGTGGAAATGTTTAGAATACCAAGGCAGCCTTATTGTCCGTCTTTTGAGGTCAGAGTATTTTAAAAGTGAAGAATATACCTGGATTGTAGGAGCTCAGAGCACAAAATCTCCCAGAGTAGAATAGGAAAACAAAATAAAACAAAACAAAATAAAACAAAAAAAACACTGTGAAATCTAGAGCTAGATGAAGGCTTAAAGGTCATCAGGTGTCACGTTTGCGTTTTATTCCTCCTCTAACACTCAGGAGGTACCTGAGTATCGGTCACTCAGCTAGTCGGAGGCAGGGCTGGGATCCAAGCATGGGTCCCCGCCGGAGCTCAGTTCCCTACACGCTGTACTGCGCTGACCTGCCTTCCACCCCCCTCCTCCCTCTTTTAGTCATCTAGGCCAATGTGTTGGGGGATGTTGAGAGAAGAGCAGCACCAGAGACAGGAAGACAGGAAGGGAGAATTGTACTGAGCAAGTGGCAAGTTTCACTGATGCCCAGAGCAGGTTTGGCAGCTGCACAGCCCAGACTCATCTCTGAGGCCAGACTCAGGGAGCTAAGGATGAGAACGTGTGCATGTCCTACTGATCCTTCTTCCTCTCCAGCCATTCTTCTCGTCCATGTCAATCCTACCTCCCATCCATGCCACCCACCCAGTCACCCTATCAATAAGTTTCCTATCCTTCTGAGTCTCTTCCTCTCTGGCCCAACCATTCCAATTCATCAGCAACTCATACTGTTTTAATCGCTTCCATCAATATCCATCTTAAGCGGTTAGTCTCCTCTGCACACTCTCGTTTTGAGAGTACCGTTTCAGAGTACCATCCAGACATGCACACTACTCCAAATACGACCTACTACTTTCTCCATTTCCATAATCAAGTCAGTTCACAACAGGGGAATCTTCAAAGTGAGGTCTGCATAATATCAGACTTGTGTTATAGAAAGACTGACTCTTCGTGAAATCTCCATCCCATTCAAAGCCATTTGGGGACCAATAGGACTGCAACGTGAGGAAATTAAGTTAGACGGAAAGGAAAATATTTATTCAGACCTGGAATGAGTGTTCAGTTAGTAGTGTTCCTTTTTCACGTGGCTGGGACAAAGAAAATGGGTGTGCCCAGGCCACAGATGCGGATAGCCCTGCCAGGGGACGTGCAGCTGGCACAGATGAGCCGTGGCCGTCCCCTTCACTTAGACACTACCAAGGTTGCACCCAACAATCAGCATTTAGAGCATGATCTTTGAACAAAGCAGAAAGAGAGGAAAATTAATTACCTTGTGGGAACAAAGAGAAAGCGCTCCCAAATGAACAAACCTCATCAAGGATCTAGAGTACGGAGAGAGTGTGCTGCCTTGTCAGACTGCCCGGACTGCGACACTGCATTTCCTTTATATTGTTCTTTTCTTCTAAGAGGCGCACTGCACCGCCCACAAGACACCGGCTCATTTATCTTCTTGTGGTTGTATTTTATTGTGGGAAGGACATTTCAAAGGAAAAATGCAAGTAAAGGAATCCAAACACATACCTCCAAATCATTCTTTCCTCTCCATCTACCAGTGTGGGTATTAAAGTGTTATCCTTTTTAATCCAAAACAGATAATATGAAAATGAAACTGTATAAAATTCTTTTATTTGCTTTTTACCCGAATTTTCCTTTAGTGAGAGTTTTCTGCTCTCTTTTCTCAGTGACCTCAATTCCATAATTGGTCCTCTTGGACTGTTTTACAGCACCTAGCTTAGTCTAAAACAGACTCACAAGATCCCCTGGCCACAGAACACAGGTTGTAGTAGCCTCACCTCTGAAACACCAGCACCAGTGCCGTGGGAGTTTGGGTGGGGGGAGGGTATTGGGAAGCCATTCTGCTCCAGTTCAGGAAAGCACACCCTGCTCATACCATGTGGCAGAAGACTGCCAGGAAATCTAAGTGATGTCTTCCATAAGGCCCCACCCCTTCCAGGAAATACAAAAGAAACGAGCTGCCTAAGGCACGTTGGTGGTCACCACCCACCTGGGCAGACTTGACAGCCAGCCTATCTCTAACACCCACTTGCCGCCTTGCCTAAAACCTTGCCCCTAGCGACTCCTTCCTTCTTAAAATTTAGTATTGAAATGTTTAAGATGTGCAAAAGGTACAGTAATACAATAGCCACTGAGACTAAATAGATGTTAACATTTTCCCACCTTTGCTTCCAGCCCCTCTCTTAAGAGAAAAACATTAGAGTTTTGCTGAATTTCCACCTTTTATCTCCTTCTTGTCCCTGTGTCCTCAAGAGATACTACTAACCGGAAAGGTGCTTATCATTCCTACATGTGTTCTTATACTTTTGCTACATTTATGGTAGTAAACTGTCCATGTCAGTTTGCAACTTGCTTTTCTGAGCTCCACATGCTTTGCTTATTGTGATTTATCGATATTGACACAGGCCGATCTAGTTCATACGTTTTTCAATTGCTCTATAGTATCCTACTTCGTTAATAAACCAGAGTTTACTCATCGCTTATTGTCGGTTATGTATACATGCTAGTGGTTTGTGCACACTGATCCTATATCCATAACCTCAATGAACTCCTGGTTTTTAATAGTTGGCATATAGATTATTTCAATTTTCTACATTGACAACTATTTCATCTGTGATAAGGAAAGACTTTTTCTTCCTTTTGAATCCTTATTCCTTTTATTTCTTTTCCTTATGAGTACTACTTTACATAGAAATGGCAATAGCAGGTGTCCTATCTTGTTTCTGATTTTTAAGGCAATGTTTCTTAGGTTGGACCATTTAATAAGATTTTGCTGTAGGTGTTCAGTGGGCATTCTCTATAGGGTTAAAGACATTCCATTCAATTCTTAGGTTGCTACAGTTGTTTTTTTTTTAAACCAACAATGAATGTTGAATTTGTGAAATATTATTTCTATAGCTATGAGATAATAGGTTATTACTTATTTTTTGCTAATGTGGTCAATTACATTAATTTTTAAATAATTTGCTATATTAAATTTATGGGATGAATTCAGCTTGGTCACAATGTAGTTTTTAATGTATTGATGGATTTGGTTTGCGAATATTTTGTTGAGGCTTCTTGTGCCTACTTATAAGTGAGCTTGGTTCATAATTTGCCCATCTTGTAACTTATCTGAATTTGATACCAAAGTTGTACAGTTTTCCCTCTTTATTCTCTGATGTAAGAATTGTTTCTTCCTTAAAGATTTGATAGAATTCAATGCAAAACTATCTGATTACATTGTTGCATTGCTTATTTGTTCTGTGGGTAGCTTTTAAACTACTGATGCAAGTTCTGTAATAGTTTTAGTCTAGTCTTGTTATCTATCCTTTTATTCACTCAGTTATAATAAGTTATATTTTATCTAGGTTTTCAAACATATTGGCATAAAGTTCATCATAATTGTTTCATAATTTTTAAATCTATACTGTAAACACAATTACTTCTCAGTTTTTACTTCTATTATTTTGATTTTGTGTGTTCTCTTTTATTTAATCAATATTACCTAAGGGTTGTCTATTTTGTTACTTTTTCCAAAGAACCAGCTTTTTAGTTGTTTCTTTCTATTATTTTTTCTCATTTTATTAATTTTACTCTTTTCTTTATTAGTTCCTTTTTTCTATTTCAATTAGATTACCCCACCGCTCTTTCATAAATTGAGTTAGTTAGACTCTTCCTTCCTTCATTAATTTCAGCATTCTTTATTTTTAATACACATCACTAGTTATATATAATACAAGGATATTCTGTGGGTACATGGACTTTAAAAAAAAGGTATAACACCAATGTACTTAATAAAATGTTTCTTAAAAAGAAATATAATAACTACACTTCAAACTTTATAATAGTCCATGGATGGCCTTGCTTCAGAAAAAGCAAGTAGTAAGTTAAAAGACAAAAATCAATTTAAATAAAAATAATAGTAAAGTTGAGCTTTGTTTTATACTTGATTAAAATTACTGTATTTTCTAATTTGGAGTACAGGAGTCTAGATATGTACATTGAGCAAAGGTTGCTAATCATGTTATTCAAATCTTCTAGATGCTACTTTTTTTACCTGCTTGACCTATTGGTTTTTGAGAGGTATGTTAAAATCTCCCATTATAAATGTATTTGCCAATCCCTCTTCATAATTCTCGAAATGGTTGCAGTATATAGTTTGAATTTGAATTATTAGGTATAATTCAGCTCCTTCCTGCAGCACCGATGTCATTGCTCACCTTCAGAGGAGTGTGCTATGGGCCTTTCACTTACTCATTCTGTGTTCCTTTAGTAATTAAAGAATGACTCTTTATCTTTCTCTTAAATGTCTTTCTCTTAATGTATCTTTCTCTTAAGTCTCTTCTGACTGCCACCAATATGGCCACCCTGGCTTTCTCTTAGCTATTATTTGCTTGATATGTATTTTTCCACCCCTTTATTTTCAACCTTGGTCTGTCATTAAGTTTTAGTATTCTTTCCATCACATCAGGCTGTTCTTTTCCTGGTTCATTATCCTTCTCCAAGTTCTTTGATCATCTTGAGCTCTGGAAAGCTAGTGTGTCCACATGGCACATATATCCAAATAGCCAGATGGAAACAAGAAATCTTTAAGAGAAATTTGGACGCTCATGAAAGCAAGTTAGAGCCCCTGATTTGCATCTGGGGATGGGGAATGGTTAGCATAAGCTCTGCAGACTCCTGCCAGCCCAGGGAGTCAACGTACAGCTAGTGTGCAGTGGCCAAACTTGCCCCAGGAAGACCCTGGTTCTAAAGCTGGGGCACAGGCAGTTCTTCTGCCTTCTGTGATTTATAACTTCATGTAGGTGGGGATGCTGCTCCTTGAAACAAAGACAATGTGTAAGCCCCAGGGAAACAATGTAAACCATTGTGTGGCTCATCGACTGCCTTTCTCCTGTGGACACTTGAGAGATTGTCGCCAGGCCTTAGTTCCTGGTGATTGGGATTAAAGCACAGAGTGTCAGGCAACAAGGGGCTGACTCCAAGCCCCGCTAGTGCTTGAGATCTACTCTTAAAACAACCTGTGAGTTCTGTCTCCCCACACTGCTCTTCATTAAGTCAGCAGGCAGAAATCCTTTGCTTTGCTTTTTCTAAAAGATTCCCAGGCAACACTGAGGGTCCTGAGGCTCCTGTTTTATATCCACAGAAGAATCACGCATACTCTGCAGGATGGGAAATGTGTGTCTGGAGGAATGAAGATGGGAAGTGTTTGCCCTTCAGTGGGAGGAGGGAACTGTGGCTCAGGTCCTGGGAAGCGCTCTACCAGTTAGGGACCAAGGATGCTTACTAGCGTCAGTCTCTAGTGTGGGACTTAGGAGGTAGTGGACACCACGTTTCTAGTCCTGCATCAACCATTTCTTCTATTTGGGCCTCAGTTTCTTCATCTGTAAAACAAGAGGAGGACACCGGGTCAGATTTTTCCAAACTTCATTCATTTGTTAACACTTTGACATTTTTTGACATATCCATGTGCTAACTTTACTATTGACATTTCTCTTTATACTGACTTTGTTTTACTTACTACTTACCTTGTCGTAATCAATACCATTTGTGGACTGATGGGTTTGATGTGATAGTTGTTATATTTCTTTCTAAGACACATTTAATGAACTGCATCAGCACATTTTTGAAGTCCCTGTACACCATCAATTATACAATAGATCATGCTTGGAAATTGTTGGATGATCCCATTTTAGAGTCTGTGTCCCTGAAATTGGCTTTGACCCACTTCCCAAGGCCCCGAAGACAGCAGAGGAATATCGCGTGGTGGGCCCAGCACCTAGGTCATGCTTCGCTTCTCCAGTTCATTGTTTTTGTTTGTTTCCTAGGAACTCTGTGAAAAGTCTCCTGCTGCTGAAAGCACAGCCTAAGCCATCCGAAGCTCATAGCGGCACTTCCAAATCAGGTTTATGGATGGCTCTTCCAAAACCACAGAAAACTACAACCTCGACAGGCGCCTGGTTTGGAGAGTTCAATTTGCTTAACATGTAGGTTTGGAGGCAACATTAATCAGTACCAGATTACACACTTAATGCTTGTCACCCTCTCCTCAACAATTGGCACTAACCCCAGACTCTATTTGATGTTTAGATTCAACTAATTAAGCGTTCCCATCTTATGCTTCCTTCCTGCAGCACCGATGTCATTGCTCTCCTTCAGAGGAGTGTGTTGTGGGCCTTTTGCTTACTCGTCACTTTCAGAGCTGGAAACAGAAGTAGTTTAGAGGGCCTAGGTAATTCATGCAAGCGAGGCTTTTTGGTGACAACAATGGATCACCCAGAGAGAACATTCAAAACCTGCTATCTGTAAATTAACTATGGCATAGATCCTTTTTTGGTCATTAGTTTGACTTGGGGTCCTCCTATAGAATTTCGATTGATGTGAATTAGTTGGACCTCCCATTAGGTGAGAGGCATCTGGAAGAGACCACATGTCTAGCATAGAGGAAAGAATGTCCCTTATCTTCATGGTCCTAAATTTTCATGATCCTAAACTGTACTTCTACAAACTAAAATTTATAATCCATGCTTTACTAACCTTGTAGGCATGTTGACTTTTTGTTTTATTGTCTTCTTACTGAACACTGCATAAGCACAAGCCCATGATTCTGAGGCCTGAAAGAAAAGAGATCGGGATCCTGTAGAACCTGGAAGTCACATGATTAATAAATTAAAGAAAGACAATGACAAGGGGATTAGTAGCTAGTAACACAGGCCCAGCTCCTGCGTCATCATGGAGATGTCAGGCTGTTGGCAGGCTGGTTGACAGCAATGGACCCTGATCAATGTCAGGGAGCGAGCCCAGGTGCTGAGTCTCTTCTAAGTAGGCTGATCACATAATGCATTGTCCAAACTGGGACACTTCTGAGAGCAAAAGCAGGCACTATTAATAATTATGCCTGGACAATAGGTATAAACCAGAGCTGTCCTGGGTAAACCAGGATAGGTGGTCATCCTACCTGTAAGTTGAAGAAATAATTGAAGATACTTTCCCTCCACATCTGTAGACTTCTCTATGTAGAGTTGGTAGAGATGTTAGAAAATCCATGTTAGATAGGCCAGAATGTCCTGGAGAAATGAGAGGAATGAAACCAACAGGTCTTAAACTCCTCAGCCTTAGACCTGACGCCTTGCAAAATACCAACCAATTCAAGGTTCCTGGGAACCCCACAAAGCCTCATAAATGCATGAAGCTCAGGTCCTAAAAGTCTCCAGTTCTTGTGCTTAAGTTACTTCGATGAGCAAAATATAAATTAACCACAATGCAGCCTCCCTCCAAAGGCTCAGTTCACATGATGTTCCAGATTTACAACTTTTTCCCAATGACGAGGACAGAGCTGCCACTGGTAACAACTGGCTTTACAATGCAGGACTGAGAGTCCATCTTCAAGGCTTGAGAAGCCCACCATGCATCACTGCCCTTTTAAAGCAGTTCTGAGTTAGTCACAAGGTGCTTCTTTCAGGCTATGTCTGTACGGGAAGTCATAGAGGACCTCTCATTACCACCAACTCCCCTAACACACAGTGTCCTTCCAGAAACCTCAGGAATATGTGCCAGACACTGATATGAATTCACCAAATCTAAATATGGTTTCCTTTTCCTCCTGGGAACTTCATTTCCCAGTCTCGCTTACAGTCAGATGGGGCCATGTGATTCTTCTGGCCAATGGAATGTTATCAAGAGTCATTAATGCAGGGCTGGCCAGGTGGCTCAGGTGGTTGGAGCTCTGTGCTCCTAACTCCGAAGGCTGCCGGTTTGATTCCCACATGGGCCAGTGCCAGATGGCTCAGTTGGTTGGAGCACATCCTCTCTACCGAAAGGTTGCCAGTTGGACTCCCGCAAGGGATGGTGGGCTGCGCCCCCTGCAACTAACAATGGCAACTGGACCTGGAGCTGAGCTGCGCCCTGCACAACTAAGATAGAAAGGACAACAACTTGACTTGGAAAAAGTCCTGGAAGTACACACTGTTCCCCAATAAAGTCCTGTTTCCCTTCCCCCCCCCCCAAAAAAAAAGAGTGATTAATGCAGCTTCTAGGACTAGCCTCTAAAAATCTTCCTGGTAATCTATTTTCTCTTTCCTCCCTCCATCCCTCACCTTCCACCCACAAGCAGTGGCGATTTATGAGGCCTAAGGAAGATCAGGGCCTGGGTCCCTGAATGACTGCATGGAACAGAGGCTCCTCCAGGCCTTCCTCTTTCACCAACTCATTGAACAGTGATGAGAGAGAGAAATATACTTTATTGTGTAAGGCTACTGAGCTTCTTGTTTGTTTGGGACAGCTCCTTCCTGACTAATGCCAGCACTTTTCCAAATTAGTTTGTGCCAAAGCACTAAGCAGGGCATTCTAATGTCAAATGAAAGGTAGGGGTTGCTCACATTTCCAGATTTTCAGGATCCCTGTGTTCCTTCAAGAGCAAGAATGGCAGGGTCAAGGGAACTTTTGATGTGTTTTCATACCCACATACCCTCAAAGGAGTCAAAGATTCAAATCTTCCCCAGTTTTCTTAGCTCTGTAGAGTGGAATGAATTGTAGGGCCAAGGCTGGGAGAGAGTCACTCACATCAGTTACTCATCCCCTGATCCAGCATTTCTACACCCAACCTTTCCACCCCCTAGCCCATACAAAAGAATTTCACTAAGTGACCTGCTTAACACAGTGAACCATTTCTCAACTCTTCTAATGATGAAGTTCTACCTCTTGTCTGATCTAAATTCCTCCTTCGACAGATAAAGCCCTTTCACTCATACACCCTCAGGAGAATGTCTTGGTCTCTGATCTCCAGACATTCACTGTTAATCCTTCACCCAGATACCATGGTTAGGCCGTGGGTCCATGTTGGCTTGTGTGTGCTTGCGGTTGTGAGCCCCTGCCCTCCCCTCCCCAACTAACCATTCTTGCACCTGGTCAAGAAGCAGTCAAAGCCCTTTGGAGCAGGCATAGAGGGAGCCAGAGAGGCAGCCTCTGAGCTTTCAGTTACAGCTATTTCCTTGGACATTGCTTTGCTCATCCAGATGGCAAAACGGGTAAACAAGAAGTCCCTGTTCTCTGTCAGCATGTCAGCGAGCGCCTCACTCTCGGGCATTTGCTGAGCTGGGGTATGATCTCGTTTATAATTTGGCCTTCCTCAGAGGGCCCGAAATGTGCCTCTGTGTAAACACTCAGAGTATTTCCTCCAGGGAGGACACATGGACAGGGCAGTCGACACCTTTCTCCTCATGGCATGGGGAGGACAGAAATATCACTCTGCTTCCCTCAGCTTTCTACCCAACCACCCCAGCCCAACAACTGCCATACTGCCCCCAAATGCAGGGAAACACCCAACTGATTCTATTTCTATTAAGTTCCAAGTGCTTGCCAATTTTTCTAAGTCTGTACTCAGCTTCTACTCTCTCATTTCCCACTGCTGCCACTTACCAGCTGTGTGACCATAGGCAAGTGATGTAACCTCTCTGAGCATCCATTTTCTCAAACGATTTTCTCAAACAAACACTTATCAAAACCTTATGCAGTGCCTAATGTATAACAGTCTCTCTACAAGTATCAGTTCCTTTCCCCTTCCCTGGTCCACCTTATGGCAATCCCTTACCTGGCATTATCTCTTCTCCCAACAAGAAGTAGGCAAGTACCCAGTGGCGAGGTCAGTCTCTTGCTTCAAGACCAGGTTGCTGTGAGCCATGCTCTCTGATCACCGGTGCTGAGCACCAATCTCCTACCTGTCAGTCCTGAGAACCTCATCTGTTGGTTCTCAAAACTGCAGTGACCGCTTACTTCTCAACTTTTATCTCACCTGTTAAGACTCATGGTCTACTGCCTGATTCTGGCTCTGACCTCTGATTTCTGACTTGTCAATACCTAATTGGTGACCCTTCTTTTCTGTTGCCTGGGCTCCCAATTTATGTCAGATGAACGAATGAATGAATAAATGACCAAATGAATGCCAGGGCAATATAAGCACCATGGAAACTGAAAAATGATATATAATCTTCTAGAAGTCACTGGACTTAAATTCTCACTGTAGGGGATTTGTACTTGTTATTAAAAATATTCCATGACATTATTTTTCTAGTTCTGGTAGGAGGTTATGACACATAGGTCTTACAAGCCAGAGGAAAATTTTGTTGTTACTGAAGGGGATCCAGGCAGAGATCAAATTTTGTCCTCCTAAACAGAGCCTACTTGTGGCCTGAGAGCCAAGATGCCAATTTCTATCCCTCACTCCATTCCTGAGTCTCCATGTTGGCCAGCTATGGCCTGGGCAAGTTGCTTTGCCTCTCTTATCAGCACTGACGGGGAATTCCCTCAGTCTCTGCATGAATAAGGTAGGGGGAGGGCACGAAGTTGCCTGCAGGATATGGCGGAGCTGGCTCCTGCGGGCTTGCTAGACCCAGATGCTAAATGTCCAGGAGTTCTGTGGTACATTACAGCCCAGTGATTTATTTATTTTATAACTGGAAGTTTGTGCCTCTTATTCCCCTTCACAGGGAATGTATAGTATACAGTATAGTATATAGTTTACAGCCCAGGGAATATAGTCAATAATATAGTCACTTTGTACAGTGACAGATCGTTACTAGACTTAATTGTGGTGATTACATTGTAAGGTATATAAATGTTGAATCGCTATCTTGTACACCTGAAGCTACTATGGTACTATATATCAACTATACTTTAATATCAATCAATCAATCAATCAATCAATCAATCAATCAATCAATAAAATGTTCAGGAATTCTGCAAATAAATAAAAAAATTTCAGTTGATATTACATTGGTAGCTTGAAATCAGCCACAGTGGGGGTATTTATACCAAGGGAATTTGCAAATGCTATAAATCCCCACCTAGAGAGCAGGTTGTTAAACATTTACCATCACAACACTGGTCACATTGGCATGTTCCTTCATCTCTGAGCTCTAAGGGAAGCCAAAATGGCACGGAACCCGAGTCCCAACTTCCTCCTCTGCAAAATCAAGATGGAGGGGCTCGCCATTGCTTCCTACCTCCCAGGCAGGCACAGCCTCATAGGTAGGCAGATGAGAGGGTCCTCCTGGTGGTATGGCTTGAAGGAATGTGCATAAGATTGCCCCATCCAGAACTGAATCACTGTAGGAGCTTTCCGAAGTACAAATTTGATCTTGCCATTTTTCTGCTCAGAAACCTTTGAGGCCTCCCTATTGCTTCCAGCATGAAGTCAAACCGTGATCCCCTCCATTATCTTACCACATCTACCTCTCTAGGTTCCTCTCCTTCCACCCCTCCCCCCGCCCTCCACTCCCCACTCACACATTCAGGGTGTTTGCCACATGTGCCCTGTGGACAACTCCAGTTACTACTTGCTCACTATGTGTTTTTACTGGGTCAGAACACCTTCACTTTTGGGGGAGAGAGTTGAGCCCCATTATTTGGATTAAAGATGTGGCATGCGTGAGAGGAAATGGACTAAACACATGAGAGACGTCGCCTCAAGGCTGGGGCTCTGGAGATAGACTTCCTGTGAGACTCAGTTCCACTGCTTACCTGCTATGTGACCGCAAGCAAGTTACTCAACCTCTCTGAGCCTTAGTTTGCTTCTCTGAAAGGTGGGAACAATAGTACCTTAGTACCTATCTCACGGGGTTCCCAGGAGGAGTAAATGGGCTGTTGCACATCAAGGACTTAGCACAGTCCCAGGTACAGAGCTGGCTTTCAGTAACCGTTAGCTGGTATCGTCACCATCATTGCCCTCACTGCTGTCATCATCATTGTTACCGGTAGCCTCAGATCATCATCGTCACCATTATTATTCCCATAAGTAGCGTATTGGCTTATAAGTACATTTCTGCCCACACACTCCTTTGTGTTCTGTCCTTAGTTCGAATCTCTTGGGGGCAGGAAAATCTCGGGAAAGAAGTCAATGCCTTGTATCCCATCCTTGCCACACTGGAGAAGTCAGACTTCAGAGGTTCCTGGGGCCGTGTTAAGAGCCCTGACTTTCCCAGTCCCTTAGAAAAGCCCATGTTTTCATCAGACAAATAACCAAGTAGCCAAATACTAAGGCTCTGTCAAGCGTATAGAGGCAGGGGAGTTTTCTACAGAGGAGATTCAGTCTAGAGCTCTCCAACCCTGCGCAGCTGGGTGTTAGCTCAACCAGAGCACTTTGCTGACAGCACGTCCTCCTGGAAGCTCTGTGTCTCCCAACCAGCAGCTCAGAGCCGGGACGGTCTTGCTCCTGGACTTGCTGAGGCAGCAGAAGCGCCCTGGAGATCTGGTGCTTCATCCTTGAAGGAGGAGAGGATGACCCAGTAAAAGCAAATGTGCTGTGAAACTTAGAAAATGCTCTCTGAGTTCTAATGCAGCCGTATGACAGCCTTCAGTGACCCCGACGGCTGGGTACATGGTGTGAAAACTTGCCAATTCCTTCCCATCTGACTCATTTCACACATCAGCTGGAGAACAGAAACGTATTTGCTATCTATTCAGACCCATCTGCACATGTCTGAAGAACCATTGAGGAGAATCTACTGCAGCAATTGATTGACATGAGGAAGCAGTGCCTGCTGGGAATAAATGGATTCCAGAGATTGGACCACTCTCCTTCTAGAAGCAGTGGCACAGCATTAGTGGGGAAGGGTGTGTCACTCAGCCCATCCAGCCCCAGGACCTGCACCTGAATCCTAGCTGGTGGTGGGTAGGGAGAAGGGATGGAACTGAGAAGCAGAAAAGAGTGAGAGCTGCTTCACTGAAATCTCTGGGAGGCAGGGCAGTACAGAGCAGCGTGGGTTAGTGAAGTCTGCTTTCCCATTCAGGGTCACTTTTGGAATATTTCAAGGCCAGGGATAGAAGCTGCACCAGGAGCTGGAGGAGTAATGGGGAATAATCAGGAGAGGACCTCATGACTGTAGGCACCGTGGCCTGAGAGGAAAACAACAGTGGGAAGCAAGCATTAGCTGCCAGCACAAATTCTTAGAGCATGTGAGGTGATTTGGGGACACTCAACAGCACGTGGGAGGAATCTTGGTGGAACAGAGGTCTCTCCTGGAACACGTGGAGGCAGGGCCCCGGAAACACCAGCTTTTGACTCCCATTGTGATCTGATGTGTATCCAGGTTGGTCCCCAGTTCTAGGGAAATAGGACTGTGCTTATTCCCACAGCATCCCAGCATTCATATCTTGTTCCATCACTTCATGACAGCGGGCAGTGTGCCTGAGCAATGTACCTATGTTCTCTGAGTCTCCATTTCCTTATCTGCAATAGCACCCAGTTCTACAGCACTTGGGAGAATTGAATTGATCAATATGTGCAAAGTGCTCTGCGTGGCATCTGATACACAGTAAGCACTCTGTGTCAGCGACATCTCCCTCACCACCGTCATCATCCAGACAGAAAAAGTGATATGAGAGTCCTACATCCAGATTGTCAGGGTTGGAATTCCAGCCCCTCCCCTTATTCATTGTGAGACACTGGAGAATTTATTTAACTCTGTTCTCTCTTCTATACGTGAGGACGATACTAATACCCATTCTGTAGGGTTGTCCCCGAGAGTCAAGGGCTCATGGAAAGGACTGAGGTCAGGGTCATAGGGAGCGCTCTCTCATAGGGATGCTTGGCTGCGTCTGAATTAACAGCTTTTCCTCTGGGTGAGGTCCGCCTTGTCGGACTCCTCACACGTGTGTCCGGCCCGCCCACCACCGCCAGGAACACTGCTCAGCCTCGCTCTAGCCCATTAGCCAATGCTGCTTGCAATATTCTCCTTCTCCCTTTTGTGTTTTAAAGTTGGGCTCAGGTCCCACTTCTTCCAAGAAGTCTCTCGCAAGCACAGTGACCTCCACCTTCCCTGACCTCTGACCTAACGTGCTCCCACACACTGAGGATCTACTCTGTAGTGGACCCCATGACAACATGCGGGACAACGTCCTAGACTGGAAAGGTCCCTGCCTGAGGCTCATATTAAGGGGAAGATAGATGAGGGAGCATTTGCATCCAGTTGACCAATGTTACCACAGGGACAAGCTCAGGGGCTGACGAGAGAGAGCCTCACTAGGAGAAGCTTCCCAGAGAATCAGACACCTGGGCTGAGTCCTGAAGGAGGAGGAGTGGCTGGCTGAGGTAAAGAGATGAGAGAAGAAGGGTGTTCCAGGCTGTACTATTTTCCAACACTTGCTGTAAAATGACCACATACATGGTGGCTAAACAGCAGAAATTTATTCTCTCCCATTGCTGGAGTCCAGAAGTCTGAGCTCAAGGTGTTGCAGCGTCATACTCTAGGAGAGAACCCTTCCTGGCCTCTTCCAGTTCCGATGGCCCCAATCTTTCCAGTCTTCACTTGGCTTCCTCCTCCTCTTGCCTCTCTTCTATGTCTCTGGTGAGAATACTTGATATTGGATTTAGGGTCCACCCAGATAATCTTCGATGGTTGCATCTTAAGATCTTGAACTTAATTATATCTACAATAACACTTTATAGTGTCACCAAATAAGACCACATTCACAGGTTCCAGGGGTTAAAATGTAGACCTATCTCTGTGGAGGCCACCATTCAACTCACTGCACAGAGAATGCGGCAGCATGAGGAGGGTGATGGGGCCAGGCAGTTGTTTGTTTTCACTCTCCCATAGGCCTCTGGGATGCGGAGTCCAAGACACCAACATTGACTGTGGACCCTCTTGCCTGCTCGGTGTGTTTGAACTCACCACTCACCTTGTGCTTCCAACTCTCCACGGTCCTTCCTGTCGTTGTTCTCCCATTAGCACAGCCATCCCTGCAACTCTTCCCCACGCACACATGTAGGAGAGAAGCAGACAGGTGGTGGCACCGGGCCAGGAGAGCCCCTGGGGAGTGCGGCTGGAGGTGAGGGCTGGAATGGACCCACTGTGCCGGACTGGGCACTCCTTGGAAGGATGGGGTTATTCTAACCCCTGAGCCTGGCCCTGGCCAGGCTGGCATGTTCCAGGCAGGTTCCCCTCCCTCTAAACGGGCTCCAAGCTCTCTCCCTGAAGCCAGTCCTGTTTAGCCCCATGTGGCATTTGTATTTAATCAGGCAGTTTTGGTTTCAAGCTCCAGGTCGACCACTTACCTGTGGAGAGACTTAAGACCTGGGATTTAACGTCTCTGATCGTCTGTTTCCTTAACCATAAACCCAGACCATAAATCCTTGACCTGATGTTTGCAGTGAAGCTATGCAGCATAACACGGTGTGAAAAGCACTTGGCACTTTGTAAGCATGATGACATAGTGAATTAAGTCACCCTACATCTGTTTTGGTACAAGCATTACATGCAAATGTAAAATGCACACACGTACACACTCACTTTCATTATTGATTAGTATCATTGTTCTCTTACCTGGTTTCCTCGTTTCCTGGTTACCTAGTTGCCATGATTTCAAGCTGTGCTCGTGGATCTGTATGTTATAATGGTTTCTGGATTCTCCCACATGACAGAGTCCCTGAGCTCAGGGACACCTGTCTCTCCAGGGTAATGGGATTCAGTGTGGGGAGGGAGTCCAGTGTTTCTAATGCCATCGCTGGCTGACAGACTGTTGTTCCCAGATGAGGGGTGTTTCACTGCCTTGTCCTGATATAGCTGCTACTACTGACAGCTCAGTAACTCCCACGAGGGCCACGCCAAGTGTGGAAAGCATGGAGACTGCAACCCCCTGCCCCCACCCCAGCAAACTACCCTTTGTGAGGATTTCCACTGTGCTGGGGATGAGGATGACACAGCCCTTGATCACCTCCCAGAGCAGAATGTCTGTCTCTTTGCTGACAGGGGTTTTTTTACGCCCCACAATGTGGGTCCTGCTGAGAGCAGACGTCTTCACAGGCAGATTTTTCCGCAGCCTCCCAGGGCCCTCCAGCTGGCTGAGAACCTGGGGACTCTGGTTTGCTGACTTGTTTGCCCTGAGTTTGGGGGAAATTCTACCCTGCAGGTCAGAAAAACACTTGCCTCCTTGACCTGGGAGGGAATGTAATGCTTTTCACACCTTTTAAGGCACTGAGGGGTCAGCAGCCACTGGAACTGCTGGAATTGTAGCTAGAGAGCAGGGAACCCAGGTTCCACTCTTGGTCACTAATTGGCTGTGTGACTCTGGGCAGGTTACTTCGCCTCTCTGGGCTTTAGTTCCTTCTTCTGCACAAATGTGGGGCTTAGATCTTATGATCTCTTCAGCCCTTTCTTATTGAGTTTCTGAATTACTTGTTATTCTGGGCCCTAAACTGATCTTTTCTGTGTGTCTATTGGGGGGTGGGAGGTGTTATTTTCCCTATATCACCTTCTTGAATTATCTGCTTGTCTGTAGAGTCAGGGAAAAAGCCACCCAGGATGCTTATAACATGGCACATTTTGTCCTTTTTATTAATTCATTCAATAAATATATATTAAAATATGCCATCACTGGCTTAGGAACTGAGGCATTTGTTGTGAAGAAAGAAAGAAAGAAAGAAGGAAAGAAAGAAAGAAAGAAAGAAAGAAAGAAAGAAAGAAGGAAGGAAGGAAGGAAGGAAGGAAGGAAGGAAGGAAAGAAAGAAAGAAAGAAAGAAAGAAAGAAAGAAAGAAAGAAAGAAAGAAAGAAAGAAAGGAAGAAAGAAAGGAAATCCCTGTCCTCATGGAACTGAGGTCAGGAGACAGATAACAAACAAGAGATGGTAAGATACATGGTACGTGAGATGGTGATAAACTAAACACTAAGCAAGAAGGGGGATTAAGAGGTGACGGGGAGGGGGTATAAGAATTTCAAATAGAGGGGCAGGGAAGGCGCCACTGAGAAAGTGACCACTGAGAAACTTAGGGTGTCATGGAGATGACGGTCGTCCCACAGGCTCTTGTGGAGCCTGATGTAACAGACAAAGGGGGCACGGTAAAACTGGCCTGGGTCTTGGGCAGGTAACAATGGGGAAGCTATGCGTCTGGGGAACATGGGGGCTTTCCAGGGGCACACGGAGGTCTGGCCTCTTCCTCCCCAGCTGATGGAGTGTGGGGCGGGGGGACAGGCCATCCCGGAATGTCGGCAGGCTGAGCCAGCCAGGCCAGGTCTCAGCTCCCACCCCAGGAAGGCAGCCTTTCCCAGGGGTCCTGCCATCGCCTCGTGGACCACACAGCAGCGTCCCCAGCCTGTACTTGTCTGAAGAGCCATGTGAACATCTGCAAGTGAGTTGGAATGAAAGACTCCCTGTTTCCCTTCTTCCTCCTCTCCCCTTGGTACAGCTAGAGATGGTAGGAAAGGGGGGCTGGGGGGCAGGTGGGCACCATTTGCAGGGCAGTCCCAGGCCCCATGGACTAAGTTCTATGAGGAGAGAGAAAGGAGGGGTGTAATCAGTTAAGCCGGCAGAGAAGCTCAAGCTCAGGCTCAGCGGATTTCCTCTGTCAATTCCCTGCATGGAAAGCAGAGGTAAGAGAGGCCTTTGGTTCAGTTTAGGAGCCTGTGCACCCACTCTGCCTGGAATTTTCCATCCAGGCCTCTCTCCCTACCTATTCCATCCAGGTCTTGTGAATGGCCCTCCCCAGCCCCACAGGGCTTGGCGTGGAAGGGGTTAGGTGCCAGGAATGGGAGTGGGGGAAAGGCACGGTCTTGGGGAGGCTCTTTAGGACACCACAACACCCCCACCCTGTCAGCGTCTCTGCCCAAGTCACGCTGCATGGGACTCTGAGCTCTCCCAGAAGCAGCCCTGCCCTCTGAGGCCTTGTTTTCTCTTTTCTTCCTCCTTCTCTCTGTCTCGTGGAGCCTACAGCTATCAGATCCTTACCTAGCTGCTTTCTCCCTGCCACCTGCGGAGCCCTTTGTCCCCTGGTCACCATCTGTGGCACACCCAGGCCCTCTCCTCCCTCAGGACAGGCCTCCTGCCCAACCCGTTGTCCAAAACTTCCACAACTCAGCTCACCTGTACAAGATGGTGCTGTGGAAAGGGAGGTGGGGAGAGATGTGAGTGCAGATATTCAGGAAAAGGAAAGGAAAATGCCGTAAACTAAATCAACTGCCATGTTCCAAGGCAATGGCATTGTAGCTGCTGCATTAACAGATTCGAAGCCTCCCTGGCCTGAGGTGTGAGTGACTGGGGTGGGGGGAGGGGGGCCTGGTGGACTTTCATGGGCTCCCGAGTCCAAGTAAGGCGCCCTCTGCCCCTGCCTGGGACCCAGTTTCTGCCAACCTTCCTTAGGCCTTTTCTGACCACCTTCTCATCTTCAGGAAGACCCTCCTCCATCCCCACTACCCTGGTCTCTCCACCTAACTCCAAAGTCCCCGTGAGGAGCACTGCAAGGTTTGGCCTCCGTAAGGGCTTTAAAAATAGACTGTGGATCCCCTGCAAAAAAAAAAAAGAAAAAAAATCCCTGGCTAAAAATAGCTCTCAGCATCTAGGGGAGAAAAAAAAGAAACTGCAGCAAAATTCAACTAGAGCAGTGACTTTCCTGCCTCTGCTGTTCAGGGTCAGTTACAGCACTGGGGAAGGCTGAGCGGGGGCGGGGGGGGGGGCGGGGGGGGGGGTCCTGCAAGGAGAGGCAAAGGATGGGAACTGCAATCCACAGCAAACACTGCTCTCTATTCCCTGACTTGGGTTCACTGGACCCCACTGGTCCCAGCAACCAGGCAGCACTCAAGACAGCAGCAGGGAGCCATGGAGGACTGCATTGGCAATGGAGCTGTGCAGTGGCAAGGGTACCCCAAAGCAAGACTTCATGGGGAGCAATAGGTCAGGCTAGGATCTGAGGCTGAAAGTACCTGCCATCCAAACAGCAACAGAACAGCTGAGGAGTAAGTGCAGAGGCTCTGTCTTAAAGAGTTACTGCTTTGTACTCAACAAAGAACAAAGGAGCTTTTTGGAAATTGTCACTCGGAAAAGCAGAATTTATATCCAGGATATCATGCAAGGGAAGGGGAACCCCTTGGTCTCATTTAAGTTCCTTTCTATACCAGCAGTAAGAGAGCTGTGTGGAAACGACAGACCAGCATGGAGACAGGGATTTGCTTACTAAAAATGCTTTAAGGAGAGTGTTTTGGGGTAGGAGCTTATAGAGTCTAAACACACACACACACACACACACACACACACACACACACACACACACCTTTTCACTTAGATCTATAAAAGAAGGAGCCTGCTCCTTTGTTCATGCCAAAAAGCTATCACAGTGAGCTAGAGAAAAATTAGGCTGCAGCCTGAGAAGAAAGGCTGCTGGTCCCTCCATTTAGTTCTAATGGGGGGGCTGTATCTGAACAAATGATTTGTTTGTATTGGTCACGGGACCAATGTTAATAAGCTAACTGGAGGATCATTGGAGGTGAGAGGTAGGATCTCTTAGGAGAAGTATGGGTGGGCCCAGGAAATATTTACCACATCCCCAAACTAAATTTTTACAGTGGATGTCCTGTAATTTGCCATAGAGGCTGTACACCCACATGCACACAAAGACACACACATGCACAGAAACACCAGAGAAATGTGTCCTTCAAATGAGTTAGGGTTCAAAATACACACCCAGCCCACCAATGATCGCACGTGTCCCAATGTTACCTGGATCCATAATTTTTCTTCCAAACCACTACGTGGCCACTTTCATGCCAAAAAAAGAAAGAAAAGGTTTTGATGGCTGAAATGCAAATCCCTTCCAAATAATCTGTGAGAGATTAAGCTCTTTCCAAAGCTCATTGGTGCTGTGGGAAAAGGGCCTAATGGTGAAGCAGGAAGAGACAGGGATGCCACAGAAATGTTAGGTGGCCCATTAGTTCTTGGTTAGCGACCGCTCTGTAGGCTCTGCTGCCTGCTGTGGTGCTTGGAACATGCATATTCCCAGGTGAGACTGGCTAATGGGCCATGAAAAAGGGACATGCGATAACTCCCAGACCACACTTCTTTGCAAGTACAGGGCAAGAAAAATACATCTTGGTTATTTTGTCTTCATAGCTTCTAGGACTGCCTTACTCAGTATTTTTCTCCCTAAAGAATTCCTTCTCCTGCCCCACGCCCAGGAAGGACACCCTGGTCAGCACCACAACACTGGGTTCTACCGAGGCCTCACAGCCCACCCCCAGGCTTGCATCTCCTCCACGACACAGACACACCTGGGCAGGGCACACTTTGGTCCAACCAGCCCAGCCCGCCCTTACTGTCTCCTTGCACAAACTCTTTTCTCTCTCTTTCCTTGCTCTCTCTACAAAATAGGGATAGCAAACTTTGTTCCATCTGCTACCACAAGTCATCTCTCTGCGTAACAGTGTTAACGAGAGTGTACTTTGAGAGAGTGGAAGGAAAACCAAACTTGAAAAAGAAGCAATCCCCTCTCCCCATTGAACCGTAGTTCTCCATGGTGTCTGTGTATATCAAGATTGCAGTGGTGTGTGTGGCCTCCGTGCAGAATGTTGCCGCATTCTCTGAAAGGCTTTGCTTACCCTCTCCAGTACTTTTCCTCTTCTCAGACCCTTGGGCCTGTGAAGAAGTAGTCCTGGCTCCCCCTAGTGGCCAGAAGCTCATACCACTAACTCGGGATGCTTCCCACAAACGTGGTAGTTAGCCAATAGTTTAGTTACAACCACACTCATTAACTAACAATTCCCATTTCCTTGGCGATTTAGCTGTGCATGCATTTATCGCACTGACTGCTTCCTCCGACCGCTAAAATCCCCAGGTTATTACCTGCACAGTGCTCACTGCACTGGGTGTAGATGGCAGCCTGGTGTCCTCATTGTGTTCTAAGCCAGTGCTGCTCAAAATGTGGTGTCCCGACCAACAGCATCAGCATTACCGGAAAGCTTGATAAAAATGCACATTTGGGGGCCCCTTCTCAGACCTATTGAATCAATAACTTTGGGGGTTGCAGCCCAGGAATCTGCGTTTTAACAAGTTCTCCAGATGATTCCGAGCCACAATGAAGAATGAGGAAGTACTGGCTCAGACCAAGTATGCCCTGGTATTTTGCTCCTATTAATATCCAGAAGGCTTTCTTGACTATTAAAACATTGGGCAAAAAGAAAACTGGAAGAGAGGAGGAGATCCAAGATGGCGGAGTAGATAAACACTTGGCCTGCTGCCCTTCCATGAACATATTAAAATTACAACTAAATTATAGAACAATCGACCTGGAGAACCATCTGAAGTCTGGCTGAACAGAAGCTTTATTACCGAGGATATAAAGAACATACCACATTGAGAATTATAGAAGGAGTAGAGATGCGTAATGGGCTGGCCCCAAACCTCTGTGTGGTGGTTAAGAACCCGGAGGGATATCTCGGCCATGGAGGTTCCCCCCAGAGGAGCAAGAGACCCCAGCCCCACACCGGCCTCCTCAGCCCAGAGTACTGGTCCCGGGAAGAGGAACCTCCACAACATCTGGCTGTGAAAAACAGTGGAGATTCTGACCATTTGGGTGGGATGGAAAGCTGCAGGAAACCCATGTGTCCTCTTAAACAGCCCACACACAGACTTTCTCACTCACGGGCACCCACCTTGGGCTCCAGCTGAGGGACTGTAACTTGGCAGGCATTGGCGTGAGGGCTGGAGGACAGTCACCATTTTCCCTGTATGAGGTCCTCTCCCATGCAGCTGGCAGGTGGGAGACATCTTTCCTGTGTTGAGCCCACCCCCACCACAGCCAAATCTGAATCTGATTGCCCTGGTGAGCTCCACTGCTCCACCTACCTGACTCACAAAGACCCCAACCCACCCAACTAGCCCAACACCAGAGACACTTTCTCTGAGAGCAGCCAGCCCTCCCACATTGCTCTCTTTCTTGAAAAACTATCTGAGTCCGCAGGACTCAGGCAGGAGGCAGGTGGCCTGGGTGTGCTCTGAAACTTTTGCTAAGTAGCTCCAAGCTTAGCACTGGCACCAAACCAGGGTCTACATTAACCTGTGGACCACAACTCTTCCCACTCTAGTGACTCCCTGAGACGCTGCCTTCACCCAATTTGTGTCCCGCACAAGGCTTTATCAGGGGCTGAACCTTAAGGAAGCTGGCAGGTGGCAGCAGGTCAAGTGTCCTGGCTATTTTCAGAGCTACCCCAGGCCCAGTACTGGTGGCAGACATCCTCAGTTCGTAGTGTGGTCTCTCCTACGTGCCTCCAGGGTTAGCACAGGCAGCAAACAACCACAAATCATTTTGTAGCTCTTACCAGGTAGTCCCCAGCTGTTTACAGGCAGTAGGTGACCTGGGCCTGCACCAGAGCCCCTCCCAAGAGGCCCTAAAACCAACATACTTGGAGGTTGGCTTCAGACCACAGCAAAGCACCTCCCAATTAGCCCCACAAGCAGCATATCCAAAGGGTGGTCTCAAAAGGTACTGGAGCCCACTGGGGTGAATCCCACTCAGTGGAGTAAGTCCCCTACAGAGTAGCCTGTGAGCTGTGGATGTGGCCAAGTCCCACAGCCAATCAACCTGAGGGTCAGTCCCACCCACTGACATGCCAATAGCAATCACGGCTCAACTGTAACAGGAGGGCACTCACAAGCCACACAAGGGACACTCCTGGAGCACCCAGAGCAGGTGACCAGGGAGACTGTGCCAGGGCCCCACAGGACACCTACTACATAAGGCCACCTGGCCAAGACTGGGAGACATAGCAGATCTACCTAATACATAGAAACAAACAGAAAGACAAACAAACAAACAGAAACAAATGAGAAAACAAAGAACTACATCCCAAATGAAAGAACAGGAGAAAAATCCAGAAAAAGAACTAACCAAAATGGAATCAAGCAACCTATCAGAGACAGAGTTCAAAACAACAGTTATAAGAATGCTCAAGAAACTTAGTGATAACTTCAACAAAGAGATAACAAGCATTAAAAAGGACATAGAGGGCAGTCGGATGGCTCAGTTGGTTGGAGTGCTAGCTCTTAACAACAGGGTTGCTAGTTCGAGTCCCACATGGGCCAGTGAGCTGTGCCCTCCACAACTAGACTGAAGACAATGACTTGAGCTGAGCTGCTGGTGGCGTGGCCGGATGGCTCAGCTGGTTAGAGCGCATGCTCTTAACAACAAGGTTGTCAGTTCGATCGATTCCCCCATGGGATGGTGGGCTGTGCCCCCTGCAACTAGATTGAACATGGCAACTGAACTTGGAGCTGAGCTGGGCCCTCCACAACTAGATTGAAGGACAATGATTTGACTCGGAACTGATGGGCCCTGGAGAAAACAGTTACCCAATATTATGAAAAAAAAATAAAAAATAAAAAATAAAAGCTGGAGTATCCATATTTATACCAGACAAATAAACTTTAAAACAGAGGCTATACAAGAGACAAGGACCCAGTAATTCCATTTCAAAGTATTTACCTGAAGAAACCTAAATGCTACTTGGAGGGGACCTGTGAATCCATATGTTTATTGCAGCATTGTTTACAGTGGCCAAGATGTGGAGGCAGCCTGGGTGTCCATCTATGAATGAATGGATAAAGAGGAGGTGGTACATATATACAATGGAATAGTGCTCAGCCGTGGAAGAGAATGGGTTCTTGCCATTTGCGGCGGCATGGATGGACCTGGAGGGTCGTGTGCTGAGTGGAGTGTCAAAGAGAGAAAGACAGATGCAATGTGATTTCATTTATATGTGGAATCTAAAGAACAAAATAAACAAAACAGAAACAAACTCATAGATATAGAGAACATACTGATGGTAGCCAGATGGAAGGGGCTTGGGGGTGGAGGTGAAAGAAGGGGAAGGGATTAAAAAGTACAAATTGTTTGTTACACAGTAATCATGGGGATGCAGGGTATAAAAAAAGAAAACTGGAAGACACTTCCTCCTTATTCTGACCAATAATGCATTGATTGGAATAATGTACTGATTTAAATAAGGAATTTCTTCTCCCAGGTTTGCCTCTAAGGAAACTCCCGCTAAACCCCCACCACTGTTCCTCATTTTCTTTTCCATTGAAACTCACTTCGGAATGGAGTCTCCGTCATTAAAACATCTTTGAGAGACTGAGCAGTGCTTGGAAATTAAAAGTAATGAGGACCCCGTCACCAGGATGTAAGGCAATTTCACAGAGCTGGCCGCTAGCCCGCCAAAAGTAAGCAGGCCCAAGAAAGAAACCAGACAGTAAGCAAATGATTGCTGACATAGAGAATGTAAACCTGAGCGTTGCTTTTGGACTTTTCCAGCCTATTGCTGTGAAATGCACCAATTACTGTTGACACTGTTAAGCACAGAGGGCTCAGAATTATTTTGATGAGTTGACTGGTTCTAGGAGGTCAATCTAATTTTATTTTTACTGTTTTGTGTTTTTTTTAGATGCTTATGTAAGGACAAGAAATGACTTTTAACATGCTCCAAACTGCAAAAAGCAAAGAGTTAGCGACAAATGAAATACAATGCAGGAGGACACACCGAGCATACCACTGTTGCTTTCAGGAGGAATCTTGGAGATTGCTGACATCAACTCCCTGCTTGGCCGAGAAGGACACTGAGGCCCTGAGTTGAAGACGTGCCCGGGAGGAAAAAGGTTTTACACAAGGTCACCTATCCATCTATTCCCTCCTAACTCCAGGTCCGATTAGCAGGTAGGAGTTAAAGATAATTCAGCCTGATTCTTAGGCTGGTGAGATTCTGGAAAATCTCTGTGACTCAGTGGATGATTAGTGAATTAGGTGGCCCTCAAGTTGCCCACTGGACTTCACAGGCCTGGGGATCTGGGAGACTTGAAAGCCTCGGCTTCCCCCATACATGCCCAGGGTCTCTGAGCGTCATGTTTACTACCGCACCTCCTTCTCGTGCTCAAGTATGAATGGGGCGGGGGTTGGAGGCATGCTCATCACCTAATTCACTAATCATCCAGCCTCATCGGGACTGCTGGGGAAGAGAACCCTACAGCCCCAGAGGAAAGGCAGTGCAGACTCCTAGACCTGAATGGATTCACACAGCAAGTTTGGTTGGTCATGCAAAGACTCTGTGGAATGACCCATGTGCTGACTCAGAGCTCTTCCAACCAGGAGGTGCCATGGGCCCCCAATGGCCACTCTGAAGGTCTTTGTTTCCCATCAGGCCAATGGGAAAAATACAAGTGACAGTGGCTCCCTCTAGTGGAGTTGTCAGATATGGAATCCGGCTCTGAATCTTAAATGGAGAAAGCACCTGCTGGAGGATACCCAGCTGATGGGGGTGGCCCAAAGATTCTCATACATGTCCTCTCAAGTAATAGATAAAGTTTTTGGAGGAAGTCACTTTGTTGTGTTTTTTATCACCTCCAGCATGGGAGGCTGTGGCTGCAGGGAAAACCACTCTTGATCTCTGACTGTAGGCCTCAGGGTCATTACCAAGCCAGAAGCCAGCTGGCCAAGAGCACTAGCATCCTGCATAGGAAGTCTCTTCCAGCCACTGCCACACTGTGGACAAATTCCCTTCACTTCCCTGGGGCTTGTTTACCTCCATATGTCGGGGATGGTGGTGTGCAGGTCAACCAGCTGATCTCCCATCTCTGAGATGCTCTAAAACGCCATGACTCTCAGATGAGCTCACAGTCTATTGCTCATCCAGGAGGAAGCCACAGCATTGCTCATTGCCTCCCACGCCCGAAGGGAGCCTGCCAGTCAGCAAGCACGTTCACAAACCTCACTGCACTGTGCTCTCACAACAACCATCTGACGCTCCTTATCCTGATGGCTCCTTCTCTGCCCCAGCCACCAGATTGGTTTGTGTTCTGAGACCGAGCTCAGAGACGAAGGATCCTCCTCTGGGGCCCACAGAGCCAAAGATTCCAGGCTGAGTGTTCCATCAGGTCTGTTGGCTTGAGCTTGGAGCCCTGTGAAAATGAGGCTGAGGAATTCCACTCTTCCTTAATAGTAACAGTAATAATAGTAGTAGTAGTAATAATAATGGTTAACACTTATACATGCTTACTACAGACCAGGCACAGTTCTAATCACTCTACTGTTATATTAACTCATTTAATCATCACAATAACCCTATATCAGGTAATCCATAAATGTGTCATTCTTGCATGGATACCAGAATAATTTTAACAAGAGCCAAAGTCACTTGGTTATGATAAATGCTTGCCACTGAGTATAGATGCTTAATAAGAATTGAATCAACATGGATCTCCCTAGGCAAGGAGAGGGCTTTCTTTTTCCATCGTGTACATGGAAATCAGTTTGCCCTCAGTTACCCACGTGATGGAGTTAAAATCTCAGAATCACTAAGTGGGAACAGACATTGCAGACCATTTGGCCTAATTCTCCATTTCCCAGATCAAATGGAGGACTCAGGAATAAGCGCTGAAACGTCTTGCCATGCACCACACAGTGAATTTAGTGGCAGAGCCAGGACTAGCCCCCAGGTCTCCAGACTTCCAGCCCAGAGTTCTCTCCACTCTTCCATGCTATGGCTGCCACACACTGGAGCTGATGAACGGCACTGAGACTGCCCCTTCTGTGGCCCAGTGGGCTCCCTGGCCTTCGGCCAGTCCAGGGGAGCTCAAGACGGAGAATCCTTCTAATACCAGGCTAGGGCACCCAAAAACAGACTAGTAAATCAGTTATCTGCTACTTCACCTCAAAACAAAGACATTGGTCATCCTTGGAGTGGTGCATTCCAAAGGCAGATAGATGGCAGAGAGCAGGGACAGGCTGCCCACCTGTGACATCCCGACAAGGGGTGGCCTTCTTCCGTTACCAATCCACTTTGGACAAGGCCTCCATGGCCCTTCCTTAGGAACTATCCCGGAGGTGTTCTCAGCTTCCCGGTGACTTTCCTTCTTTTCCCAGACTGCTGTTGTGTTCTGCTGCTGCACTCCATACACCCCATCTTTCCCTTTCCCATTGTCTCTGCCTCAGGGTCTTTTGGTCTCCTGATTCTCATTTTGGTTTGTCTCCTGCCAGGATGTGACGATACCTCACCTGTCATTTCCCAGCTGGAGTCAGTGCCACTCATGACCCCAACTTTCCCAGGAGTGGGCTGAGAGGAAAGAGAACCTTCCGGACAATCTTACTTTACGGCTCTGTGGCCATAGGCTTGGCTGGTAGTCCCCTGGTCCAAGGGTACTCGAGAGTTCTCTGGGCATTTTGCTGTGGGTGTTCTGTCACTCGGCTGAGAAGCAGACTCCTCTGCTCTAGTTTGAGTGGGGAGGGTAAGAAGCATGCAGAGGCTAGTGAATAAAATCAGAGGATGGATGTGTGGAGGGACAGAGGAGTGAGAGTGAGAATTAATGACAGAAACTCATATGCAGCCCATCCTAGACGTGGGGTCAGGAAATCAGACAGGGCAGAGGCAACAAAAACTGATGTCTCCCACCAGGGAGACATCGGGGAGGAGGCTCACCCCGCAGGCCTGCTGCTGGGAAGGGTCACCGGGCCTCTCGCAGTAGCCAGAAAGCACCGAGCCTCCAGCCTTTCCTTTTTCCACATACCTCTCAAACCCGCATCCTGGGAGTCCTCCTTGCCTTCACTCTTTCTCTACACCCCACATCCAACACCTCCTAGTGGCTCTCTCTTCAAACTTATCCAGAATCTGTCCATTCCCACCACCTCCACTGTTGACAGACTGGCCCCTACCACCGTCTACTGTCACCTAGATTATTTGAACAGCTTCCTAACTGGTAATCCTGCTAAAATTGAAGTCCAGTCACAGCACTGGTCTGATCAGAGCCTGGAAGAATGGCTTCTCCGATTCCACGTACAAGCAAAGTGCTTTTAGGCGCCTTCCAGACTCTGGCTGGCTGGCCCCAGCCTCTGCTGCCCAGCTGTGTCTGACCTCATCTCCAGCTCCTCTCCTGCTTGCTCACCGCCCTCCAGCCACTCTGGCCTCCTAGCTGTAGCTAGAATGTGCCAGCACAGCTCTCACCTCAGGCCTTTGCAGGTTCTCTTCCCTCTGCCTAGAATGTCTCCCTCCCTCCCCACATGGCTCCCTCTTGACCCCCTCTGCTCTTTACTGAAACACCACCTTCTAGGTCAGGCTTTTCCTATCTCCCTTATTTTAAGCTGATCTCCACCCCTCCCCACTCCTGCTGTATTCCACAGCCCCATTTCCTGATTTCCTCTATTGCATTTGTATCTAGAATATAATATATTTTAGTTATTTATTGTGTCGATTGCCTGCCTCCCCCTACCGGAAACTCACCTTCATAAGTGCACAGGTTTTGTTGGTTTTATTCATTGGCCCAGTGCATAGTAGGCACTTAGTGAACACCTGTTAAGTAAAGAAACAATCAAATGATAGATACAGCTTGGAAAATAGGCCTTCACACAGGAGATGTCAGACTTATGGGGTTTCCTTAGTAAGAAGAGAAGCCTGGAGAAAAAAGGTTGTGTGTGTGTGCGTGTGTGTGTGTGTGTGTGTGTGTGTGTGTTGCTGGGGTGTTTGACAACCCCCTTCACTTATAGTAAACAAAGTGTGAGTTCATAGTGATTTGAATAGGTGATATTATGATTTATAATAAGAAACATATTTGATCTTTGTCCCCATTTCTGGCACAAAGCTCTAAAACTCTTGGAATTTCCTAAGTGATGAGGGAAATAGAGGTGTGTTGTTATATGAATGAGGTGACTTTTGGAAAGCCCCTATGGAAGGGGGCTGGTTGCCAGGAGAACCAACCACCAGATTAGAAGTTTGGAACTGTCAGTCTCCCCACCCCCCACCCCCCCACGACCTCCAGGCCTATGTAAGCAGGTCTCCGTAAAAACCAATGGGGTTCAGAGAGTTTCCGGGTTGGTGAACATGTGGAGATGCAGGGAGGGCGGAGCCTAGAAAGGGCACGGAAGCTCGGTGCCCCTCCCCACATAGCTGGCCCTCTGTGTCTCCTCCCTCTGGCTGTTCCTGACTTACATCCTTTAATGATAACCGGTGATCTCGTCGGTAAAAGGTTTTTCTCAGTTCTGTGTGCTATTCCAGCAAATCAATTGAACCCGAGGAGGCAATCATGGGGACCTCATTCAGAAGCATCAGTAACAATCTGGACTTGCAACTGGTGTCTGAAGTGGGTGTGGGGTAGGGGGCAGTCCTGTGGGACTGAGGCCTCAACCTGTGGGATGTGATGCTACCTCCAGGTAGATAGTTTCAGAACTGACTTGAAGTGTAGGACACCCAGCTGGTGTCCTGAGTACAGTTTGTAGGTGTGGGGGAAACCCCTCCCCACAGAGGAGCTGGGTGCAGACGCCTTTCAGCATCGAAGTGGTTTAACTGTATGTATTAACCAGAGTCAGCAGTTCATTCATTCATGTTGTCACTCACTCCGTCATCTGATATTTTAGAAGTGACAATTCTGTGTCAGGTGCTTCACTAGACATTAGGTGAACACATGGCTCAGAGCACGGTCCCTGCAGCCCAGACTTCTGCAGTCGGGTAAGGAAGCCACAGCACTCACAAAATCTCTGGGAAGGTCCAGGTGTTCAAACAAACTGTACCCCCCTCGCAACACCTAATAAGGAAAGTAAATTCAGGGCAAGAAAATCAGCATCATGTGTTTGTCACCAAGAGGAAAGGCTACTTGGGTGAGTGGCTACTAGTGAGAATTCCTCCCTCCAGAGCACCCTGACAGGATCTGGGGAGGGGTAAGAGGGTGAGAAGGGACTTCCCAGAAGTGACCTTGCTGTCCCTCCCCTGGGGCCAGGCAGGCCAGGAGTGAAGAGCTGTCAGCTGACCACATCACAAAAAGAGCAACGCGGTCACACACTAGAAAGAAATTCTACCTGCTCCTGGGGGACCCTGCACATAGCATCCTCTGGGACCTGGGAAAGCCACAGGAAACGTAACTCTGACCTTAACATTTGCCCACAGGCTGACACTTGGAGAGTGTCCCCTGTCCAGGGTGGGGTTGCTGCAGAGAGCAATCAAGTACCTTTTCTGATAGCACCTGGGAAGCTGGCTGGGTGTTCTAGCATCTTGGAAACCTGCCTACGTTTGTCATGAATACTTGACCTGTCTGCTTAACTTAGCTGTTAATGTGTCCATGCAGCAAAACACATAGCCTCTGAGATTTGCCATATATTTATTTGTTAGTCTTCCATGGCCACTTTTTCCCCGGGTGGGTCTGTGGTATGCACTTTATGCCATCCTTTGACCTCAGACCTCCTTGTACCTGGTCTCTTTTGCCCACACCACCAGCTTTCACCTCTCCCTATTGCCTCACTCCAGCATCTTGGGGCCCATCTTTAATGCCAGCGGGTTCAGTCTCAGTTTCTTCTAATCTGGTCACTGATGTGGGGGGCCACTGGAGGGGTGTCAGGCTGGATTGCCCAAGGAGGGATCTCGTCCTCTGGAGAAGTTAAATGTCCAGGCCCTCTCTGTCCGGCCGCTATCACACCTGTGTGTAGGTCTCCTTGCTTGGACCACTGTGCCAGCCTTTTCCCTGCCAGGGAAGAATCAGAACAAAAGGAAGTACAGTTTAGTGATCTCAGGGTCTGCTGCAAGATAAACGGCACCAGGGAGCCAGGAAACACCCTCTGGCGTCTTTCCTCAGCTCCTCTGGCATTTGCATAGTGGTTCCCCACCTAGCCCTATTTCTGGTCTCTCTGGTTTGCTCAAACCATACCTTCCACGCCAATCCCCCACAAAGGCCCCTGCAACCCATCAGCCACTGCTGAGCATGGCCAACCTGAAGCCACTCCTCAGAAGTTGCTCGTACATACTATGTCATTAATTATCTACATTTACTGGCCCCTTAGCACCCTAAGAATCAAGTCCAAGAATTTTCCTTGACTTCCAGCCCCTGGAAAGGGAAGCTTCATACAATCTGCTCAGCTGGGTCCCCTGCTCTCTAATATCCAGCACTGTGTACCTTGGTCCCAGGGGTCCATCTCTGACACTCTGTGTGTATCAGGCATATCCTCCCTCCATGAAAGAGTTCTAGCCACAGCTTGGCCCCTCCCTCGGCCCACCCACCGAATGCTCCTGTCTCCCTCCCCCAGCCTCAGTCTCACCACCCTCCAGGCTCAGCCCAGCCCACCACTTTCATGAGCGTCTCTGGCCATCCCAACATGAGTGATCTTTCTCTTCCCTGATTTCCTGCCGCCTTACCGTCTGTCCCAAGGCATACACAATTGTTTTCTATTAGAAAGTGTGTGAGATTGGAGGCCCTAAGTCCTGTGTTTAATGTCTGCCTCTCCCTTGCACTGGGCAAAGACAGTTAGGCCCCTCACTTATCCATCCATATATGATGCCTGTGATGCTATAACTACACTAAGCCCTTTAAGAACAGACTGGGTTTGTCCCAAAACAAATAAAACCAATAATTGCTTGCTATTCTGTTCCCACACATGTACTCATAAAACAGGAATGACAGCGATCAGGTGCGTCCCCAGTTTCTCAGGGCTACCACGAGGATCAAATGCTTGTGAAACTGCTTTGGAACAGGTTAAGAGTCACAAAAATGTCATTAGATATGACTGTGCCTATGCAGTAAACTCCTATGGATAAAAAGATTTAATATTTATCATTTCAATTATGTGAGAGCAAGCCCCAAGGTCCATAACATGGAGTAACGTGTAATTTTGCTAAAGCACAGGTATGACCCCAATGCGTACTGCAAGCCTGGGGTTCTGCAGGCAGCAGCTTGCCTCGTGGCTAAGTGTTGATGAGCATCTAGTGTCAGGCCTATAAGGATGTCACCCGATGCTTTCCACTGGCTTTGTCCACGTGCAATGACTCCCACAAAGTAGTTGAAAATGAAATGAAACAAAACAAAAACCTTTGTTTCTGTGTGAAATTCCAGTGGTCATCAAATGAAAGATAACACTTTAGCACATGGTCAAAATGCAGTTTTGTATTGTTCCACAGGGAAGTAAACAGAAATCTGATCGCTCTCCTTTCAGGCTTGTGACTGGGAGAGGCCTGTACAAGCACTTCTGTGTTCAAATGTTGAGCTGTGTCAGGTGTCTGGGCACAATTTCCAAATGCCAGGGGTCTGCATTAGGCTCAGTTCTCATGTTATGGCAGTAAATTATACACCGCGGGCTTTATCCCAGGGCTGCCTTGATATTTATACCACAGTGGTTCAGAAGCATGTGGAGAAGAATGGTGGACGGTGCAAGAAAGCTAAATCCTTACCTTCCATGGTGGGAAGTCAACTTTCCTAAGACTTGAAAAATAAGGGGGAAAGAGGGAATGTGTGTTATTGAGAAATACAGTGGCAAATGTATTAGGTTGGCACAAAATTAATTGCAGTTTAAGAGGTTAAAAAGTATTGTAAAAAACACAATTACTTACTTTGCCCTAACCTAATAGAAGAAAAAGCTAAAGAATTGAAAGAGATTGTTTCTGGGGAGTGCAAGATAGGGATGGGGCCACGGACTGTTACAAAGACAACAACAACAATAAATAACTTTGTTATAAGCCTTGTTGAAATATTTTATCGTTTTAAGCTTAGACTAATATTTTAATTTAAAGGAAAAGAAATACACAAAATACTTGAAAATATCCCAGAATGGAAAGACACAATTCTCCAGATTAAAAAGTTCAAGTTCTAAGGTTGCCAGGTCTAGCAAAAACAAACAAATATAAACAAAGAAGGATACGCAGTTAAACTGAATTTCATAAACAGCGAGTTTATGAAAATCTCTTAGTAAAAGTATGTCCCAAATATTGCAAACATTGCTCATAGTTTATCTGAAATTCGAATATAATGTGCATCCTCTATTTTATCTATGCCCAATACACAAATACACAGGTACAGAGCCAGGATATTGCAGGGCACCAGGGATAAAGAGAAGAGGCTAACAACTTCTAGATGGAGAAATGCCGCATCCACAGAAATCAGACAGCATCGACTTCTCACAGCAGGATTGGAAGTTCAGACGCAGTGGAGCAATACCTTCAAAATTCTGAAGAAAAATGACAGCCATCCCGGATTTTTACACCCATCTAACCATAATGAAGTTTGAGAAAAGCATTTTTAGGCATGCAAAGTTTCAAAAACATACCTCCCCTTTACCCTTTGTTAGAGAACTAGTGGAGGATTTGCTCCACCAAAAGAAGAAGCAAACGAAAGAAGAAGAGACGCAGTACAGGAAAATGGAGACCCAACATGGGAGAGAAGAAAATGAATCCCCAGGACAAAAGCTGTGCAGAGCCAGAGAGACAGGAGGCAAAACTGGAGTGGGAGAATGGAAGACTTCAGGGGAAAAAGGAACAGATAGAAAGCCCGATGCGTTTGATTGCATGGAAAATGGTGTTTAGGTAGGTTTTCCAACTCTGTTGGAGAGTTTGGAAAGAATTATAAATACGTACAAAGAAAATTAAGCAGGTGAAGAAAATTAGGAAATTATTAACGAAATGTTTACAAGAGACTAAGTGAGCATTATTATAATACACTGCTTGGCAATGCAAAAAATAATATTTGATAGGGATAACGATATAAACACGAAGCATTGATTTAACCAGTAAATTATGCTGGAAGCAGAGAAAGTGGGGTTTCATAGAAAGAGAAGAGGTAATGTCCCATTGCCCAGGATGAAAATCAGTCCTTATAGCAGCTTACAAGGCCCTATGCAATCGTGTTGCCCCAATTCAGTCTAATTTATTCCTTATTGCTCTCCCCTCGTTCACCTTCCTCCAGCAATAAGGGCCACATATGACCTCCCACCTCAGGGTCTTTGCACTTGCTGTTCCCTTTGCTTAGAATGCCCTTCCCCCACATATCCACAGGGCTCTCCCTCCCATCTGGTCTTTGTTCAGATGCCATCTTCTCAGTAAGGTCACCCACTTCTCCCACTCCCTTATTTAACATTGCATTTTTCCCTCAACATTCCCTACATTACCCTCATGAGTGCTCATTTTCCTCTATATCTTTCTGTATAGAGCACGTCCTCTATATAATGAGATAATCAGAGTGATAGTTAAAGATTTGCTTATTCTCCCCAATGGAGTGAAACCTCTATGAGGGCAGGGAATTTACATCTATTGATGATTTATTCACTAATGTACCCAAGCTTAGTGAGCAGCACGAAGTAGGAGCTTTATAAATATTTGTTAAATGAAAAAAGAAATCAAGAAATAGCAATGTAAGCATTGATTGAGAAAAACAAGGGTAAATACCAGAAACAAACCTGAAAAAATTTAAAGTTGTTGTCTCTGAAGTCTTCCATAAGAGAAAGGCAGGGCGGCTGATTTTCCTTAGAAGCCTTAGAGTATTATTTGGCTTCCCAAACTGTGCATGCATTACTTTCATAAAACATTTAAATGATTTTTAAAAATATGCGCACTGCTTTCACCTCCCCACCGAAATCACATTTCATTCTAAAACCAAAAGGAGGTGACTACCAGGTTACCTACTCTTTTCTATTATTAATCCTAGAAGTCGTCTTTCTCTCTTCCACCTCTTTCTCTCACCCACCACCTGCAAACCATCATGAAGACCTGATGTTCCCACCTCCACCGTAGCTCTCAAACCCAATCACCTCTTCCTGTCTCCGTCACTACTGCCTGAGTGCCATCTTCACCTGGATGTTGGAGAAGTTTTCTAACGGGTCCACCTATGTCCATCCAGTCCATTACACCATGGCCAGACAGATATTCTCAAACACAAATCTGACCATGTCGCTCCACTGCCACTCACTTAAAACATGCCCATGGCGTCCTGTGGCTCCTGGGCTAATGATAAAACAGCCCTCCCACCTCGCTCCACGTTTGCTTTTCCCTCACCACCCGGTCTCGTACTCAGCACGTTTCCCCGCCGCAGGGCCTGTGGACATGCTGTCCCCTCTTCCCGGAATGCTGTCTCTAGCACTTTTACCTCTTTACCTCCTGCTTATCATTTAAATATCAGCTAAAGAGTCACTAAGTCAAATCCTCCTATTTTAGTCTGTGACAGCACAGGTGTGTGGCTTTCTGCGCTTTGTAACACTTGCCACAGTTGCAGTTTTACATTTGGTCTGATTGGATTAACATCTGCCTCCACTCCTACCATCAACACACGCGCGCACACACACACACACACACACGCACACTCACTCACAAGCTTCATTAAAGGAGGGCATCATTCATTTCATTTATCATTATATCCCTATGGCCCGTACATAGGCAGGAACTCAATAAATAGATATTGAATAATTTGTTGAAACACGGCCTTTTACTACTGCAACAACCCGTATGTACTTCTTGGGGATGTATAATGGTTTTTCATCTGTCTTACCTCACCCTAGACTTGGAGCCTGCTTGTTTTTTCTTTAAAGCCCTGCCACTCACTTCTCTATATAGTACTTCCAGTTCCCATCTTCACACATAACTTCTGGAATGTGTATTGACATAAAAGGGGCAGAAGATTATGAGTTGTGTGGGATTTCTATCCTGGAGGGCCAACATATTATAAAATCCTTCCTTACACTTTGCCTTTTAAACATAATCATCCATGATATATTTCCAGCACTTCACATATCATCTTTAAATATATCATCTTCTTTCATAATTCAACACGGATTCAGTTGGCTGAATCCCAGTGCACAACTGATTGAAGCTGAAGATTTGGCGCTTTAGGCAAACCTGGTGGTTTTTATCTTTTCTCAAATCTTTAACACCTATGCTCTCTGCTGGAGAGTCCTCTCTTTTCCCTCATTTTTATAAACAAAGAGGAAAAATGCAACAGAAAGAGGCAAATTATTGCACGTGCATTATTATACAGAAAAGAGGGTGACACTGGCTGGCTGGCAGGGCTGTTCTGAAAATACCGATTGGTCAGCTAATGAGCAAAATTCCAAGTCCAGCAGAAGAGAGGGGACCAGAGAGTTCTAAATTTGAACATCTAATGTTGAGCACCACTTGTTTACACTCCTTGTGCGATTAGGGACTGCTTGATAATCCAATATTAATTTAATTCTTTGCTGAGTAAAACTAGCTTGAATTTATCCATTTTCTTCCCTCTTTATTCAGAATTGTATGATAAAAAAAATATTCTTTAAAGTTCTCTCTAAAGAGTAAAACTATCAAGTTGTCTTCCTTTACATTAAATCCCTTTCAGACACAAGCTAAGATAATCATGGGGAGTCCTAATTTTTTAATGTCTGCAATATAATACACTTGAACCATGAAACCTGAGAATTCCTATGCATGTATTTTTAAAACACCCCTTCCTTTGCCCCCCATAATCAGTCTCTGGCACTATCTATTGGCGGGGTGAGTTGGGGGGGTCACATCTTCAAACAGACTGCAGTCCCTAGAGCTTGAGCCATACCACATCCTCAGGGGAAGGCGAGGGCCAATATTTGAATGATCCTGCCTCTGGCTGAACGCTGTGTGAGCCCCTAACCATCTCAAGTCATGTCTACACTTGCTGCTCTTGTCACCATATTTGGAGTTAGGCTCAACAGTTGTTTCCCAACCATTCTTGCCATTTCTGTGAGTGATGTGCAATTTGGCGTTCCAGGAAACCTTGATCTTGATCAAATGTGTTTGTCTGGGGTATGTCACTAAAGCCCTGCGCCTTCCCACAAAGGGGAAGGCGTGGCATGCAACACGTTTAGGGCTATGGTTTATGTGCAGACACCCACAGGAAAATTGTCAGAACACTCTCAAGGCTTAGTATCTACCATTATCCAACCCCGCCTCCCACCGTTTTATTGAGATGTAATTGGCGCACAGCACTGTATAAGTTTAAGGTGTGCAGCATAATGACTTCACACATTGTGAAATGATTACCACAGTGAGTTTAACATCCATCATCTCATATAGACACCAAAAAAATATTTTGTTGTTGTTGTATGAGAACTTACAGGATTTACTCTCTCAACAACTTTTAAATACACCATACAGCAGTGTTAACTATAGTCACCATGTTGTACATTACATCCCCAGTGCTTATTACCTTGTAAATAGAAATTTGTACTTTTTGACCATCTCCATCCAATTCCCCCACCCACCAACCCCATCTCTGGTAACCACAAATCTGATCTCTTTTTCTATGAGGTTCGTGTTTTGGTTTTGATTTGGTTTGTTTAGATTCCACGTATAAGTGAGATCATGCAGTATTTGTCTTTTTCTGTCTGACTTATTTCACTTAACACAATGTCCTCCAGGTCCATTCCTGTTGTCACAAATGGCAAGATTCCCCTCTTTTTTTGGCTGAATAATATTCTGCCATTATCTTTAAGAGCAAGTGTACATTAAAATCATCAATGAAACGCTAATTAAACAAGATACTATTTAATGCTGATCAAATTAACAACTCCCCCTTTCCCCCACACACACTAGAATATTCAGAGCTGGTTGGGTGTTATAATCACTGTCATTCAGAGCTAGTGATTTCTTCTATCTGTTTGCCTCTCAATTTCTATAACCATCTATTATCGCTTTTTCAAGATGGAAATAATGTTTCTGATTCTAAAAAAAAATACTCACTGCAAACGATTCAAGGACTACAATTCAGTTAAAAAGAAACTGAAAATTATGTACATCTCTTCAACCTAGAAAAAACACACATATTGCCTTTGGAGTCACACAGAGCTGGTTTTAGTTACCAACGCGGTGCCTCATCTGACAAGTGGAAATAAGGACTGAAGCTGCCTCATGGTGTGAGGATTTAAGAGGATATTTGCATGTGGCACAGTGTGTAGTAACTGGTGGCTACGACCATTGCTGTTATTGATATACTTCCACTCTTTTTTATGCATACATATGTACATATATACATGCCAATGTGCACTGTTTATGTCCCCACAAGTGGCTTTTGTGTGACCAAAAGATTATTTAGAAGAGACGTTGCTTTGATAAATAAATATTTAATTTATTAAGATTATAAATCTTTAAATTGAGATCTTCCTGAAGCTTTTGAGCTCAGTTGATACATTTTATTACTCTATTCATAAGCAGAGTTTGCCTGTTTTGTTTTCCAAAAGGCTGAACTCCTTGAGAGTCTTTGAAAGCAGCAAGAAGAGGAGAACCTCTTGAAGGTTATGTGTTATGGATTTAATGTTTGTGCCTCACCCTCCGAATTCATATGCTGAAGCCCCAAGCCCCAGTATAGCTATATTTAGAGATGGGGGCCTTTAAGGAAGTAATGAGGTCATAAATGAGGTCATCGAGGCGGGACTCTGGTCCCCTGGGATTGGTGTCCTTATAAAAGAGAGAGAGACCCTGGAGCGCGTTCTCTCTCTCTCTCTCTCTCTCTCTCTCTCTCTCTCTCTCTCCATAGAGAAAAGGTAATGTGAGGGCACAGTGGGTAGCTCAGAGGTCAAGGGCAGGGACCCACCCACCACTAGATGCTTAACATCCCTGGAGATGGCCAGAATTTGGAGCTCAGGCTACAGGGTGCATAAAAGTGGCCAGACCTGAGTCTGGGGGCTCTTAGCCTGACAATGATGCTGCATAGCCCCTACGGGGTTTGTGAACTGAGATTTATACCCAGTTTTAGAGCTGTCAGATTTCGCAAATAAAAATACAGGATCTGCAGTTAAATTTGAGTTTCAGATGATTTTGTAATATTTGGGATATTTTTATACAAGAAAATTATTCACCATTTTCTGGAATTCAAATTAACTGGACATCCTGTATTTTATCTGACAACCTTACCCAGTACAGGAACAATTTTCTGGAGGGCATTTTAGTAATGCATGGCAAAAATATTTAAGGCATACATAATTGTTAGCATAGCTATCCCACTTCTAGGAATTTATTCACACACACAAAAATCATTGGATAATAGATAGACATGTACAGGTAATGATATTATCAGTGTATCATTTATAATCATACAAAAACTGAATTAACATAAGAGTCATTAAATAGTTTTGGTACCTTTGTTCAAATGTATGCAGCCTTAAAATTATATTTTTAAAATCCATATTTATTATTACAAAAAGATGTCCAAAATATGACATTAAATTTAAAAAGGTAATAAAGTAATTTTAAGTTTAATTTTATTTTTAACCAAGTATTTTATATGTACAACTTAAACACACACATGAAAAATATCTGAATAATTATACAAAGATGTTAACAGGCATTATCTCTGGATTGTGGCATTATTGGTGACTTTTACTTTACCCTATATGCCTTTATGCATATATTATTTTAATAACCAGAATAAAACATATAGCTGTTACAATTTTGGAAATGACAGCATTCTTTGATAATTCTATAATCTTCAGATCTGAAGCAACGAGTCCATGTGTCAATTCAGGAACTCCTCACCTAAAGTCGAGGGCACGTTCCTCATCCCCTTTTGGTGTTGATTTATCTAAGCTATGACATCTTTTCCTTGTCTGAGCCACAGAAGAACCTGGATGTATATTTGCTATTTTTGTTCATTTGTTTGTTTACAGGGAGGTGTTTTTATTTTCTAGCTACCCAATATCCATTTTATCCTTTCTTTTCATTACAGAGAACCAGTTTTCCTCTGAAGAAACCATTTCCCATCCCTATACTCAGTCCACGTGCTTTGGTTAAAATTGATTCCAACCTTGGCTCCAAGAGTAACCCAAATATGTCCAGTCAGAGCAAACCATTCTCCTGGCCTAATATAAAAATTCTGTCCAGACAAAAGAATGAGGTAGAATTCTAACTAATGAAAATCAGATCATAGGCTTTGTCAGATCAACAGAAGCACTCTTTTTATTGGACCACTACCTGGGAGGATATGTGTCTGGAGTTGTTAGCCATCTTACCACCATCTGAAGCCAACATGGACAGCAGAATTGCATTAATAGAGATGAAAGGATTTTTACCTCCTGGATCATACTGTATCTGAATCCCAATTTTACTTTTTAAAGAATTTTATTATTTTCAAGTAACATAGTATGAACCTTAGACTTATCATGAACTTTCCAGCAAAGTCTCTAGTTAATTTAATTGATATAAGAATGAAATTAATTGAGTCAATAGCAGTAGGTGGAAACACTACTTAAAGATATGGGTAGAATTTCATAGGTGGGAATACCCTAAGGAGTAGGGTTGCCAAGCATCCCGTATTTAATGATTATGCCTGCTTCCTGTAGTGACTTTCTCAGGACACCCTAAATGTCCTGTTGTCAGCTTTTTTCAATAAATTACAAAAATTCAGCAGTTAGAGCTATTTATCAAATTTATCTGAGCATTAAATACTTTTATTTGCTAAATTTGGTGGCCCTACTAAGGAGTCATTCAAGCCCTCCAACTTTCCAGCTTCAGCTTGCTCTATAATATTTCTGCCACCCACAGCCGACTTTTAGATGAAGTTATATGAGTTGATACATTTCCCATTTTTGATTAAGTTGGCTTGAACCTGATTTTTAGTCTCTTGTAACCAAAAGAAAGCTAACTTGACCCAATTAATTACAGAACCACCAACACCTAAGCTCTACAGCCTAAGCTCTAATAACAGCTCTAATAACAGCTACATTTTATTAATCACTTACTGTGTGCTAGACAAACATATGACAAAGTTCTTCACTTTACAGAGGTGGCTGAGGCCCTTGGGCCAACATGTCCCAGTTCACTTAGGCTGCCCTTGGAAAGAGTCAGAAATGGGGAAAGCGCTCTTGCTGTCCTGGTTTCTGCTCCCCAGCCATCGCACCCACTGTGCTCAGCTGCGTGGCTGCTCCCCCTGAAGGACGGCAAAGGCGGGGCCAGGAGCCCCTGTAGACGCCTGCACGGATGGAGGCTGGCAGGCAAAGCTATTCGGTTTGTTTCTGAGTAAATCTATTTTTCAAACATCTCCACCTGATGACTTCCTGGCAGCCCTGAATATTTTATGGAGGAAGTTCCAGTAACAGAAGAGACACAGTCCCTTACCTCCCCGTCTTAGCAGCCTGAGGGAGGGCTTCAGGCTCCAAGAGAGGGTCAAGGGTAGACCAGTGTGGCGGAAGGAGGGGGAATTTATGACACTATGCCCCCAAAGTCAGTAGGATGACGACAACCACCCCACCCCAGGTTCACTCCACTCCCTCCAAGTGCGCATGCGCACTTTCCACCGTTGGGAAAATCAGAGAACAGTTTCCGTGGCCTGGCGCAGCAGTGCTTCAAATACAAGGGTTCTTTTCTAATCTACCTCTGAACTGCAGGGCGCACACTCAGCCTGTCCATCCACAGGCCCCTAGCGATGCTCAGTAAGTGATGGTAACCTCTTGTACCTGGATTCCTACGACAGCCTTCTGTCAACGGCACACCAAGGGCAGTGCCCTGAGAGAGGTCTGCCCCCATACAGGCAACAAAGGGGTGCGTCGTCCACAGAGGATGTAAAAGCAATAGTAAGACTAACCAAAAGTCGGAGCCTTTCATTTTCACACGTGCCAGCAACTATAAACAATGTCAGTGATAAAGTATCCCTCCAGACTAGGGTGGACCACCTCTGCCCACGACTGACAATGCCAGTTACTACTCCCTCTGGGGTCCCAACTTCTAGTCTCTGTCCCACTCCTGTCCTCACCTCAGCCAGAAGCATCACCCCCAAATGGGATCTAGGAATGTGATGCTTCTGCTTTAAAACTCTGGCTTTCTTCCACGGCCTTCAGAATGAATCTAACTTCTAGCAGCTTCATGAATCGTCTCCAAATCTGACTCCAACCTATGTTTCCAGCTTCCCCTGCACCCTTTCACCCTCCATCCCCACGTGTCCCAAGCTCCCAGTACCTTGAACACATCATCCCATTTTCAGGCCCCCATGCCTTTGTTCAAGACATTCCTTCTTCTAAGAATTTTCTTTTCAATCTTGAAAACTCTGACTTATCTTGCAAGGCTTGGACAGTGTGTCAGTTTGTCTGGGAAACCTTCCTTAACTGCCTCCAGCCAGGACGGATTCATTCCTCTTCCTCCCTTACCTGGAGCACCTGCTACGTGCCTCCACTGTCACTGCATATTCTACGCCCTCTGGTTCCATTAATTACTGGTGACCTTTGCACAATGGGAGGGGGTTTAGAGGTGCTGATTCCCCCCTCCCCATGCAGTTGAAAATCTGCACATAACTTTTGACTCCCCACAAACTTCACTGTAGTCCCTTGGTATCCACCTGGGATTGGTTTCAGAATTTGCAGATGTGCAAGTCCCTTATATGAAATGGTCGTAGACCAACCCATACAGTCAGCCCTCTGCAACCACAGATCGAAAATGCTGAGGGGGAAGCCAAGGGAGTCCCAAAGAATCCTCTGAGACCTAGTAGCATGGCTGGGGCAGGCTGGTTGCAAAAGTGGTTCAAGCTCCCCACCCTGCCTTCGCAAGGTCACTTTCAGCTCCTCCCACCAAGAGGCAGAGTCTATTTCCCCATTACTTGAGTCTGGACTTGTCTAGTGATTTGTTTTAGCCAGCAGTATGTGGCAGAGGTGACTGCACTAGTTCCAAATCTTGATCTCAGGTGGCTTTGATGCTTCAGCTTGCTCTCGGGCCCTGTATCCTCCATAAGAAAAAGCCCAGGCCAGCTGCTAGAGGGACAGGAAAGACACGTGCAGGAGAACTAAGGCTCCCCGGACAAGAGCCAGCCAAGCCCCAGAAGCAGTGCCACCTGATCAACCCAGGCTGACCAGAGAGGCACGAGGAAGCGCAGGTCAGGCCCCATCAGAAGAGCTGCCCAGCTGTGCTCAGCCCCTACTGCTGACCTGCTGAACTGCAACCTAGGAAATAATGGTTTTTGTTTCAAACCCCTAAGGTTTAAAGCGGTTAGTTCCATAGCGATAGCTAACTGGTTTACCAGTCCTGGAGCTGTCCCTCCTCAAGACTCCAAGTTATATGAGAAAATAAATGTGCTTCTGGTTTTTGTTTTCCTGACACTGTTGGATGCAGCCAATAGCTCCCTGATACCGTGCTGCTGAGGACTGAAAAGATGAGACCTTCAAGGAAATGCCAGTCCAATTGGACTTAAAACATGTTTTTCAAGTAGGTTGTCAACCCTTTGAGGTGAGGACTGGTGCCTTGTGTATCTAGAAAGGATTAGCATGAAAATACAAGGTAACCTCCAACTTTCCTCAAAAAATTACGAATAGAATTACCATATGACCCCACAATCTCTCTCCTGGGTAACTACCCCAAAAAATCAGAAAACATTTATCCGTTAAAGATATATGTGCTCCTATGTTCATTGCAGCTTTATTTACGGTGGCCAAGACATGGAAACAACCAAAGTGTCCTTCAATAGATGCTTGGATAAAGATGATGTGTAGTATATATACACAATGGAATACTATTCTGCCATAAGAAAAGATGAAATAGTGCCATTGGTGACAACATGGATGGATCTTGAGATTATAATGCTAAGCAAAATAAGTCAGGCAGAAAAGATAGAGACCCATATGATTTCACTGATATGTGGTATATAAAACTGAAAACAACAATGGAACGAGAGAAAAAAATGAAGAAACAAAAACTCATAGACACAGACAATAGTACAGTGGTTACCAGAAGATAAGGTGGGAAAGGGGTCGTAGATGAGGGTAAATGGGATCTAATATGTAGTGATGGAAGGAGAACTGACTCTAGGAGGTGAACACACAATGTAATGTATAGATGATGTATTACAGATTTGTACACCTGAAACCTAACTTTACTAACCACTGTCATTACAATAAACTTTAATTTAAAAAAAAAATGATTCGCCCCAAGAAAAACCCACAAAAAACAGGGTAACCTCCACTGAGTGTGAAGGAAGTGGGCCAGTCCACACAGAGGCTTCATGCAGGACACTGTATATGAGCTAGGTGGTCTTTGAGGGAGGTTTAGGATTTAAACAGACGGGGATAGAACGGGAGGTGAAGAAAGGCAGGATCCTATCTGGGCCTGAAAAATGGACATTCCATAGGGATTTGTTCTGGGAAGAGGTGAATGACTAGGAATCGAGTTCAGATGTGGTGATTTAGGGCATGAAGGACATACAAGGAAAGAATAGCTTTCTCAATACAGGCCCCTCTTCCCCCAAATATCCATGCTGTGAGTTCACAAGGTGAAGCTGCTGGGAGGGACAGCCAGTATGCTCCACAGCCAATCTCAAAAGAGTTTCAAAAGGTGCATCATCTCAGGGGTCGCCCCATGACCCCAGAAGGGACCAGGCTGAAGAATCCCTTCGACCTGTGGGTTCCTGCTCCCTTTCTCTTACCCAGTGCACTTACTGGTGACAGCATGGCAGTGGTGTCACAGAGGAGGCCTTTAGTAAAGGTGGGATAGCAGGCTGAATAGATTTTACAAGCCTACGAAAAAGTAACAGAGAAGTGCTCATTTCTTTCAAACTGCTAGAGTCTGCCACATGTCTCTCTCCATCTGAGTTGCCCTGAGCCTGAGAGGAATGATCATGGGCTTACAGGATCACCCCAGGCTCTGGATAGGGTCATCCCTTTGGAGCTCAGAGGTAAGAGGAAGCCTCCCTGCTCCTTGGTCCCAACTGCAAACATGAAAGCACTAGATAATCCCCAAACCAAACTAGCTTCAGAACTAGAGCCCAGGGAAGGAGGAAACGATTATTTATTTTGGCCAAGAAGCCTACTTCCTTTTATTGAGCAATGATTGTGTGCTAAGCATATCTTATCCTCATGAGAAAACGCTCACGATATTTCTGTGAGATGAGCATAATAATCCCCATTTTATAGTTGAGGAGCACCAGGCCCCAAGAGAGGAGGAAACTGCCCAAAGTTGCCACACTAGTGAGCGGGAGAGGCAGGATTTGAACCCAGGTCGTTCTGACACTGAAGTCTGTACTCTCCCCATGAAGCTCCCATGCAGTGCCTGGCTGTTATGACTTCCTCAGTCTGAGAGGAACGCAAGCTTTCACTGGAGATTATTTGTATAGGCATCCCATCTTAGCCAAGAGAGTAAGTAAGTGGACACGTTAGACTTCAGAATCGGCTCTGTTCTAAAGTAACCATGGTAATTATATGGTTTGGGGCCAATCAAGTGATCTCTTGAGGCCTCAATGATTTTTTCATTTATAAAATAAGAAAGCTAAGTTGGATGATGGATCAGACCCCTTCCAGCTCCCACCACTGGGAAGTTTGCCATCTCTTCCATAGAAAGACTAACCCAGACTGAATAAGCCTTCTGTCCCATGTCAGGGCTTCTAGAAAAGAGGCGCAGATTGGCTCAGGTTCAAACCTCCTCCAACCCACCATGTCAGGGGATGAGGTCAGCCAGGACCAACTTGGCTGCTGGAGGCTCAGCTTTGTGGGTGACAGGCAGTTAAGGGGGTAAGTGCGATGGGCTCTCAGGCCCTCTGATAATCATTCTGTCTGACAACATCCAACCAGAAGGGTAAAGATCCAGCAAGCCAGCCATTCTGGGTCATGGAAAACTTCACCACTGCTTGCTTTGCTTTGGGAAAGGAGAGCTTGTCAGTCTTATCCCCACGCCCCTCCTTCCAAATCCCTTACTTGGCAGCAAAGCCACACTAAGGTGCCTTTCCTGAAAGTCAGTCCTGGGGGATCAAAAATCAGTGAAGATATTGATTGGCTCTCCACACACACCAACCCACCAAATCAATTAACAACCCATGGGGGCCGGCCCTGGGAGAGGGAAAGAATGGCATCGCAGCAGGAATCGGCTAGGTGGTGGCTGGTCTCAGTTAGATGGCAGCTGATGGCTAAATAAAGGGAAGTGAGGGGAATAAGCATTTGATCGCTTCCCTCTGGGGCAGCTCTGCTACCTGCATTGCCTATGAGGCAAAACCCCGCCTCCTCCCACCACTCCTCCCAGCCTCCCAGGGAGAGAGGCTGCAGGATTCTGACACAGAAAGCCTGCAGTCGCTGGGAACTTCTCCAGGACACAGCCTGTGCAAGGGAAAAGGTTTGCATGCAGAGAGGAAGAGTAAGGGAAACAGAGTCATTGGTTTGAGTCAGGTGGGAATTTGAACCAATAGTTGGTTGCTGGTGGAGGGTGGTGGAGGGGTCCATGCAGTGACCGGGTTGTTTTTCTTCCCCTGCTCTGCCTGGTTAAGTGACAATCCATTCCAGATGTCCAGACTGGGGACTCACCACTGCAAGAGGCTCCAGCCCCCACAGCGGCCTCACAGGAAGGACTCAGGTGGGCTTTAAGGCTGTTTGGGAGCAGGATGGGAGGCGGAGTGGGTGCAGGGGGAGAAGCTTCAGTGTGACTGTGACCATTCATCCAGGACAGGAGATGACAGCTGGGGAGATGGGAGTTGGCCATGGGCAGCTGTGCTGCAGGTGACCCTCCATGCTGCTGCGAGGCACTGCGCATGCTGCAGACGACCAGCAGTGAAGGACTAATCTGGGGGCTAAAGGTCAGACGGCTGTGGCGGCATGCACCGTCCAGGTCCCCGGGGCTTTTGCCCCTCAGTGCCATTATCTATCTGCTGAGTGGGATGGAATTTGGGAGAGAAACCTAACTGCACATTTCACAGAGGGCTCTCAGGGGAAGAGGAGTGGCTGCAGTAGAAGGGCTGTGGATGAGAATGAAAAGAAAGGGCTTCCCGAGTCAACACTAGGAGAGGCAGCTGAGGGAGGCTAATGTGATTTCATCCTGGAAGATCTTCCGGGAGTGGGAGGCTGCCCTTCTGCAAAGGGCTAGGCTGGGCAGAGAACAGCTACTGCTGACTGAGGGAGAAGCTGTGCAAGCTTGGGTAACTCAGTCAACGTCTCTGGGCCAAGGTCGATCATCATAAAGCCTTCTCTCCTGACCTTAGTGGATTGTTATGATATTCCAGTGTGAAAGAGATGTGTAAAGTGTGAAGTGCACTTACATGTAAAGGTGTCAAATCATTATTGTCAGAAATTCTCAGACTAGTGGTTCCCACCTCTGGCTGTGCACTAAAATCTCTTGAGAAGGTTTTTTTTAAGTGTTGCACTTGGACTTCACCCTAAACAATTATTCAAATTGGGGGAGGAGTAGGATGAGACAGCAGAGGGGACAGAAAATGGTACTTTTAAACAATACTTTCAGGTGACTGTGATGGCCTATGAAAGTTGAGGCCCACTGCCTAGACTCCCCAAACTGCCTGAAGATAATCACTTGGAGCACGTCTTTAAAACACAAGTTCTTGGCTTTTCTCAGATCTGATGAATCTGAGTTTCAAGGAGGGCTGGCCATCTGTATACTGAGCAAGCTTTAATGCAAGCAGCATGGACGTGCCCTTCCAGGGGCAAGGTGTCAATTCTCTCCTTTCCTACACAATGAAGAGTCAGACCCAGAACGCTCTTGACAGCACGGGCAGAGCAGCTTTGGAAGGGGACGTGTCCTGCTTGGATAATATGTACAGATATGTGCTCCTGGGCCCGGCTGCATTGGACAGCCACATCCAATCCCATTCCTGCTCCACTGGCTGACAGTCCAATTATTATAATGACAAATTTCCCAGCCAAAGAGCCTGAGAACCTTCAGATAAAAAGGAAACCATGATGAGTAATCTGTAACGAATAACACAGATTACGAGTGTTTTATTATTTTGTCAATGGGTTGTCCAGGCTTTCCTGCTTCACACTCTCTGCTGACTCTTCCACTCATAAGATTACACACACACACACACACACACACACACGCACGCACACACGCACACACACACGCACACACCCAACCTCATTAAACACACAAATGGGGGGATGAAGAGGCAGCTGTGTTATTATGGAACAATGCTAGTGTAGAATTGAAGAATGCAGATAATGTTAGGACTGAAAGGTACCCGAGGGATTAGGTTCACTTTAGTTCTTTCCTCTCACAGGGGCAGTGTTAGCACAGCAGTTAAGAGGCAGGACTCTGGGACCAGACTGCGTGGGTTCAAATCCTACCACCCTACTTACTGGCTGTGCAACTTAGGGCAAGCTATTTCTGTTAAGTAGAAATACTACCGAGACTGCTAGGAAGATTAAACAAGTTAGTACATCCAAAGCGCCTACTAGCAACGTTCCTGCATGCCGAGAAGTGTTTGCTGCACTTACTTAGTGTGGTTTCTGTTATAGGTGAGGAAACTGAAGCCTAGGAAATGATTTCCTCAATTTGTCATACTTCTTTGACTGTTGTAGGAATACAACCTAAGGAAATAGGCATAAATGTGAACAAATACCTATACTGACAATGGTCACTGTCGCTTCATTTAGAAGAACAAACTGAATGTCCAACACTGGGGGTAGTTACCAAAATAATGATGCATCTGTGGGGGTTTATGTAATCATTGCATGAGAAAATTAGAGACATGATATGAAATTTTTAAAATGAAATACAATATGATCTCTATAGAGATATAGCTACAAACTAAGACAGAGCTAGTCTGGAAGAAAAACCCAACAAAATGCCAACACTCGATGTCTCTGGTTGTGGGATTATGGAAACTTTTATGTTCTTCCTTATACTTTTCTGAAGTGCACTAATTTTCCATAATGATCAGCTATTACTTTTAAAGTCAGAAAATAAAATGTTTGTTTCAAGCAATTTGCTCAAGGTTGAATAGCACACCAGGACCCACACAGGCTCCTTTCCAGGTTTCTGCTGCTTCATCAGCCTGCGCTGGCAGTAGGAGGGGAAGCTCAGTGGATGAAGGGATGGCCGAACACCAAAAAGCACCCACACTGGCGCAGCCATGCGGCATGGGACCCGGCTCAGAGGGCCCCTGGTTTAGACGCACGGCGCCAGCTCCCAGGGCTGAGCTAGAAGGGCAGAGCTAGACACTTTCTACCCAGCCAAGATTTTTCTGTCCAGAGCCACTGCATGGCACCCAATCCATGCCTGCCCTGGGGGCCACTGCCCTGTCTGAGGATTCCAACGAAATGTACCAATTTTTCTTTCCTGTGTCTTTTTAACAGACTCCCTGGAAAGTAGGGAGCCAGAGACCCGGGGAATACTGGTTATATCCCTGTTGCTCTGCCTTCTCCTGCTTCTCCTTACTATAGAAGCGCCTTTCCTTTCAGTGCCCAACATTTTTCCAATCATGATGCCAAGGTGCTGACACAGCCCAAACCAAGGAATGTTTATTTTGCAACTATAAAATAAAAAATGACCTGGAATCACTTAATAATTCAGATAGACCTCGTCTAAGAGAAATAAGAAGGCAGGAAGGCAGGCAGGAAGGAAGGAAGGAGGGACAAAAAGTAAGAGAAAAGCAGAGAAAAGAAATTTCTCACTTTGGTATTACATGAAAATTATTACATCTCTTTCAAAACTTTGCTGTAAGCTGCTCAGTACATTTTTAAGCATTAAGTTCTGATCTTTGTAAAATAAGAGGCTGGAGTAGATGAGGTCTGAAATTCAGTGATTCTATATAAAGTTGAAATTTTAGTAACTCCAGCTCTCTTTTTAAAGATCATTCTGGTGGCAAAAGCTAAGCAATCAAGTTTGCCACATCATCAGGGAAACCATCCATACATTTAATGAATAAGCTATAGGATATTCAAGCAAAAACTCAAAAATTGTCTGATTCAACCATCTCATTTTACAGGTGAAGACACGAGGCCAGAGAATAATACTAACAGCTAACATTTGCTGAGTGCCAGGCAAGCAACTTGCTCAGGGTCACACAGTAGGTTGGTGACAGACCCAAAATTAGATGCTTTTCCCACCTTCCCCATAGTCCACTTGTTCTGACTTTTGGTGGATTTAATGATGAAAGAAGCAATCAGATATCAAAAACTCTTCCTCAGCCCAAGATGTCCAGAAAAGGAGCAGGTTCAAAGGCAATGACAGGTCAAGAATAGCTAGGCCCTCTCTCCTTTTTACCTCTGAGCACAGAAGGGAAACCTTGGAAGAAAGAATTGAGTCTGAGCCAGCTGGTGGAGGAGCAGACAAGGGTACCAGACCTTCCTGCAGTCAGCAGAGAGGAGTCAAAGGTAAGACCCCTGAGCAGCACAAAGAGCACAGAGTGGAAATAGCTTTCCAGAGGCCTTAAATTCGAGCGCTGGAGGGACCAGATCCCACAGGGAGGCACCAGTGCCGAGGTACCTTGGGAGAAAGTGTGTCGCACCTGAAAGCGGTATGTAGGAAAACGAGAAAGAAGACTGGGAAACCTGGTTACCTGGAGTTCATGGCTAGTATTTCTTTGCGTCTTACACAGATTGTGACTGAGATTTTATACATATGGTCATTAATTAGTAAAGGTACGCGTGAATGTTTTCATTCAAAGTCGAGTTTAGTTAGAAAAGTACTCCTGCATAGAAATGCATGTTCCCATCTTTTATTTGGTTAACAACATACGTGGAAATTAGACTGTTACTCCATAAGGGAACATCATAAGTAAGTCTTCTGTCTGGAGAAGTGTATCTGAAGTGTGGACATTTGCCAGCAAAATAGAAACTCTAAATCTAACAAATAAAACCAACTCTTACAGTTACTTTTCCCAAAGACTTCTCTTTAAGAAGGCTTTGAAGGGCAAGAGGGGAAAGGATATCTTCTTTCACGTTACCCAGAGCCTTATCAAAACACTGATTTTATGTCTGCACAACTCAACAGGGGTGAAGAAAAGCTACAAAAATGGTTCAATTGAGAAAACCTTTGAGGGCTGAGGTTCCATGACTCAAACCCATCACAAGGAGTTTTAGATTTCTTTGAGTTTCTCAAAGTGTATTCCTTAGATTACAGTTTCTGTGGGATGTGACTAGAAGTTACCCCAGAAAGGGTCAAAGAAATGAAATAGGTTTATTTGCTTCATGACTTGTCAGTGCCTTTAATCTTTTGTTCACATACATTGTGTCTCTCCAAGAGGCAGTGTTTCTGAAATGTAGTGCCTGTGGATTCTTTTTCCATGGGATTGTCGTGTCAGATGAGCATTCTGCAGATCGCATTTGAGGAACTCTGGCATAAGCAATTATTCTAGATAATATGGTCAGTCGAGTAGCCATATCAGTAAAGGACAAAATGGGAGGAAGGAAGTTAAAAGTACACAGGCGATGTGTAACCAAGACAGGAAGAAAACATTCTTACAACAAAGATTGTGAAGCTCCAACACAGACAGCTTGAAGGGGTCTCAGTTATGGATTCTCTCTCTCTGGGGATGTTTCAGAATAGGCCTTGAAAAATTAGGAACTTTTTCTATTGTGGGGCAGAGTAATGCATTCCGTGACTTTTGGAAGCCTCTACCAGCTCAATTATTCCACATCATTTTGTCTTATTCTCTACTTACATATCACATGAGTTCAGCTGATGTCCTTACAAATTAAATAATTCCTGAAATGTTGTCTGTAAGGAAATATATTATCTGTGAATTGAGTCATATTTTCCACTGACTTGTATTGCAATTCCAAAGAAGAACGTCGACCCCAAACATATCAGAAAAGGGACACTTAGGGACCTGCTGGGCAGTCGAGGAAACATTCTACTGGGTCCTGAGCAGTCAGTCTCCTTACAGCTCCCTCTCCGGAAGTCAGGCAAGTTAAGGGCTGGGCCACAGGATCTTCCCACACTCACGTATTCCACCTCTCAGTTAATTCCCAAGTGAGTTGGCTGTTCTCACTGCTCCTAGGGATTTTGAATGGATAAGTCACTTCATTGCTTATGTTCTTTTTATAGAAATTTGTCCGAATTCCTGGATCTTCTCTTCTGCTGGTTTTTTTAGCATGGAGAAGCTCTCAGTCTAAAAGGGTATTGAGGCTCTTTGCATGAGTCACCTTTGTCAAAACCAAGTACTTCATGATTTAATAGCCTAATCATGCTCTGTGTTAGGTCAGAAAATAGAAACCTACAGAGTGAGAGAAACGACTGCATATATATTTTCCCCAAAGCCTTTGACTTACAAGAGCTTTGAGTGGTTTCAGCTGTTTCTAAAGGTTGGGCGATTGTCAGAGGCCTTGCCGTGCCTCAGTACCCACCGAAACAGGCAGAGAAGAAAGAGACCATGGAACTCAGAACCCACTTTTATTGGATACTTAAACATGCCAGGCACTGTGATACACCCTAGTTAGCATTATCTCATTTAATTCTACTGGCCACCCTGAGGGACATTACATTAACAGCCCAATTTTACAGAGAAGCAAACCAAGGCTCAGAGAAGACCCCCAAGTTCCCAGGGCCACATAGTTACCCAGCCAGTAGGTGGCAGCACTGGGCTCTGACTCCTAGGGGGGCCGACATCACCCCCCTCCTACATGGTTAACAGAGACGAGGGACTCAGAACTGTGTCTCGGTTCCCCCTGTCCTACCTCCCCCCATAGGCAGGCATGACGGAAATGCCGTGCTGCACTGGGTTGCAAATTCTTCACCCAGAGAGTCAAAATGCAGTAAGGAAAAAAAAATGGAAATGGTAATAGAGTTTCTTAGAGTTCCCACTTTTGAACATATATTTAGAAAAATATCCCCTAGTTCCTCCAATGAATAAAAAGCCTCTTTCTTTCTCAAATCTGTTCAGCAATCTCCATCATTTCTACTAACACCGCATTCCTTTTCCTTCCAGTGGAGGAAAGAATTATGAGTGTGAAGTATGGCGTAAACCAGTTGAAGTTCAGTTTTCTACAGACTATATACTCTTTTTCAAATTTACTGTATACGTTTTTAAAACCTAAAAGGCCCCCTTTTAGTAAAAAGCACCTCTGATAGGAAAAAGATTTTCGTTTTTTTATACACACACACACTCAATTCATGTCAAAAACAATAACTTTTCAGAAGTGTACTTATTGGGAAAAAGTGAGGCAGACAGGCATTAAGCTGTAAGGCCCGTGATGGATTTTCTTTAAGCCAGATGTAATTTTTCCGCACTCCTGCAAAGGGCAAATTGGGGGCGGTGGGATGGTGGGGCGGTTATACATCCTTTTAACTTTGGGTTTTCAGAAGTGAAAGCTGTCCCCACTGAGGGGTGACCTGTGTAAAATCTACTTCTCTCTTGGAATCCTAAGGATTTTGAGCTGACTCTAGCCTGAAATGCTGTTGAGACTGCCCTCCTGAATTTTGGCCCTGAAATATTTTAATGAAATTACAGGTCAACCTAGGAAAAGAGGAGAGCCTTTCTCATCTCTCTCCCAAGGCAATAATGTTGGACACGGTTCCAACTACAGTCACTTAACTTTTGACCAATAACATTCACAGACAGGAGAGTCCACCTGAGAGCCAAAACTGACAGGGCAGAATCCAGGAAGAGAGGCAAGAAAGGATCTGGGATGACCGTGTCATGCAGACACCTGACAGATGCAGAGCCCGTGCCTGGGCGGCCAACCATTACCCGGGAAAGCCACACGTCTCTTATGAATCCCCACTCTTTACTCTCTCGCATCCCATCCCACCAGCAGGAGCAGAGTGATGGCTCATTAGCTGACATCATAGAAGGAGGAGGTCATCCTCAAGAAATATCCAAATACCCAAGTTTGCCTTTTTCTCATTTTAATCATTTTAGAGGGAAATCCTTAATTGCATCACATATCGCCCTGCCTTCTTCACTTGACAAAGGACAAAACTTAGCATGTCGTTGATTCCTCTGAGGTCCCTGCTCTCCATGCAGCCACATAATTCTGTCTGTCTTCTGGAGTTGTGACTGTCTCCTCCCCAGGCTGCCAGCCCTCACTATGTGTTTCTGACAACCAAACCCCCTCTTCCCCATTTAACAGTCCACCGTGACTCGGTTAAATGAGATCATACAGAAAGTCTTTCAAGAGCAGTCATGCACCAGTGTCCCACAGAGTCACGTGATGCAGCAGGGTGGGTGTAGTTTCCCTAAACACTACACCCTTCAGTCCTTGATTTTGTAATCTGCCGTAGAAATGCACACAGAGGAAAGTGTTTCCCACCTACAAGAAAAACAACGCTGTGAGCACAATGCAAATGACAGACGGCCACAGCCTGGGCGGGCACTAGGCAAAAGAGAACCCACTCCCCAATGAAGAGGGCAGCTGTGCTCAGCCCTTGCTTACTGATGTTGGAGAGTCGAAATGCAGTAACAATGAGACCAGACTTTAAGTTTTTCAAGGGAAACGAAAAACCCAGCACTGCGTGTGAAATCTTCCAATATTTACTGTATGTTTTTTCCAGCTTTATTGAGATATAATTGTCATATCTGATATTTCTGAACATGGTGTCATATTTGCCCCAGAAGTCACATATTTAGGACCTGTTATCAAGTGTAACCTGCAGTTTTAGGCTGGGTGCTCTGGGATTGCTATTTGGAATTCTGCAGGCATGGAAAACCATGACCAGAGGGTTACAGATGCAGAAGAAAAAAATAAAACAAAAGCAATCATACTTCCAGATGAACAGAGGACAGCTAATAGGATTCTGGCTGGGTGTGGGTGAGGGCATGGGCTCCACAGGCACACATGTGTGTGCTGCTCTAGGGCAAATGGGAGCCCTCCTGAGTAGAGAGCAGTCCTGCAGGGCACACACGCTATTTGCTCCAGCACGCCAGACTTTCTTTCCAGCAATGCCAAGTAGCCTCCAAGCAGCAAGCAGCTGGGGAGCATCTGTCTGATTTATGGCCCAGCTACCATGGCTTCTGGAAACTTTGTTCTCCCTGACCCTGGTCCGATGATTTATAAAAGAGACCTGTAACCCAACAATAACTTCTCTTTCTCTACCAGGGCAACAAAGTACAGAGAAGAGTCTAGAAGCTGATTCTGTTTCCCAGGGCATCAGAAGTCAGCACTTCTGGGTAAGATGCTAATTTTCTACATTCCTCCCTTCCTCTATAAAATACAGAACTCTCAAGTAACCTCCTGCTTTCCAACCTATGACAGTTTCCTGCAGCCCAGTCCCTAAATTGAACAGAAAAAGCAAAGCAAAGCCCTGAAAGTTTAAATCTCCGTGAGATTTGAAGCCCAGGCGTGTCTGCCCAGGCCACAGCCTGTACACAAGCCTCTCTGCCCAACGCAAAATACATTTGGTACTCAACAGAGTAACAGTTATTAACCCTTCCTTAAAAATCCAGGAGCTGATTCTCTGACCAGGATTTCTCTAACTAGGCCTGCTGCCTCAGTACCTCGGAAAGTCAGGAGAGAGAGATGAAATTAAAAAGCACTTAATTCCACTTCCTATGGACAGCTCAGTTAAGGAGTTTGGTTGGGAAATGAATAAAGTTGGTTTAAAAAAATGGTTAAATGATCCTTAGTTTTCCAATTTCCACAGAAAAATATCCTGAGGTTGAAGTCAGAAAATGGGAGTCCTAGCTCTGCCCCTTACTGCCGGTGTGATTGTGGGCTGATCATTCCAATTCTTGGTAGCAGATTCCTCCTTCACAAAGGAGGGTTTCCAGCCCCTTCCATCTCTCGGGTTCTGTCCATCTGTGACCCTCCTAAATGCCCTTTGCAGGGCCCTTGTGCTCGTGGTAAGGGGTGAGGAAGATTCCTCATTCAACTTTGGTTGGAAACACACTGTTGAAAAAACTATTACCCATATATCCATCCTATTCTTACAAGATATATTCAAGTCACATTTCTATATATTATGTCACATCTAAAGTGCAGTTATTTAAAGAGATTCTGCTGTGAAGCCTTTAGGCAAAGAGCCTTCTGGTAAAACAGCTACTTATGCTCTGTCAATTTTTTATGTCATATTTCATTTTGGTGTTTGTTTCAGAGAGCAAAACTGAAGTCACCGGGACCCTGTCTTTCTTTGAGAATAAAGGTGGTCCCAGCCCTACCCTGTGGCTATTCGGTGTCACTGAGCCCCCTCAGCTGCCTGGCAGAGGGAAAGCCTGCTCTGCTGAGAGTTCATTTCCTGCTAAACCCTTTAACTTGTAGCCTCATTTGAGCCTCAAACCTCACAAAAAGCAAATGGAATTAGCTTCCTGATTTTGCAGATGACAAAACTGAAGCTTGGAGAGGTTAAATGAGGTGCAGCTAATAAATGGTGATTCAGACCCAACTCCTAAGGCAAACAACCCAAGAAGCTCAGAATTCAGGATGGCAGTGTGGGGCAGACCCGCTGCGCTGCCCTGGGCAAGGTCCTCCTGGGGAGCTCGGTGGCTGTGGGAATGAGAGGGTGCATAGAGCGTCTGGCCTGAGCAAGGAACCCACAATGAGAGCTGAGGCAGCTGCTCTCTAGTCACAGTGGAAGCCAAGGGACACCCACAGGAGTAGGGGGCCCTGGCTTGTTCTGACTCTGGGGTCTCCTGTCTCCTCCACCCGAAAGGAGGAAAGCATCACTGAAACACACCCAAAGAATGTCACAGGGCATCCCCCACCTGCAAAATGAGGGGTGAGGACACAGTGGGATGTGAAGGTGGCTGGGGAACAGAGGGGACACTGAGGAAAAGGACCTATGGAGGTGGGATTTTGAAAGCCACTGGAACAGTGTACGAAAACTCTGAGCAGGGGGTCTGGCTTTCGGGTTCTGTCCCCAGGGCGAACTGTGAGACCCTGCATTAGTCGCAAGGAGGAAGATGTGAGGAAGTCTGTAAAGAAGGCTCTAGTGCAGGACCAACCCCTGGGAATGTTAACATGTGAGGTGAGGAGAAGAGTGACGGTAGTGAGACAAGGCTCTATAGAAAGATGTATAGGTAGCTATGTGCTATCAGAGCCCCATTGGGAAAAACACACAGGACACCTGCCAGTTTTCCATCAGAGATAAACTGGCATGTAAATAAAAGCCCACGTACATTTTCAAGAACCGTGAACTCATTCTGTCTTCTTGCTTAGTACCAATCAGAACCTCACTGCATTCTGTTCTATTCTCTCTCTCCTGAGGACAGTGGACCACACATTAGCAGTATGCCCTTGAACATGCCCTCTGAGCGTCAACTGTCTCATCTGCCAGAGGAAAACAATGCCTTGCCTACTACCTCATTTGGTTGTTGTAGGATAATAAGAGCCAATCTTTGCATTATGCTTACATGTAACAATATGTACAAGGAGGCCCATTTAATCCTCAAAACAGCTCTATAAAATTGGTACTCTTATTACCCCCTACTTGACAGAGAGGGAAACTGAGGCACGGTGTGGTTTCAGAACTTGCTTAATGTCACCCAGCAGGTAAGTGGCAGAGGTGGGATTTGAACCCAGAAAATCTGTCCCAGAGTCCATGCTCCTAACCTCTTTGTGATATGATGTGCTGTCTGAAAGCACTGAACATGTTTTAAATGAAGGGCAGATTCTCATTCTTATTAGGATTACTCCCACTGGGGAGGATGAGAGTGGTGGGAATTCACCAGGCGAGGACGGCACCTCAGCATCAGATCTACGACCCCGCGACTCGCCAGGTGCGGGGCTTCTGGGAAGAGAGGGAAGGAATGGCGCGTCCTCCGGCCCCTCCCAGCCACAGGACTGTCTTCCTATGTTCTTTTTCAAAGCAAAGCATCTCTGCTGCCAAGAGCGGGTTTGTCTGTCTCTTGGAGACAGCGGTTGTCAAGACTGGGAGAACAGCAAGCATGTCAAAAATAGCAGCGCCAGCAGACTGCGTGGCTGCAATTTCCTTCTGAAATGTCGGCTTTGCTCTCGCCAAAGAGCAGGGGTCTGTCTGTGCTCCCTGCAGCCTGCAGCTGAGGCTGCTGAAGGTTCCAAGATGTTTGCTAGGGGCGGGCAAAGAGTGTCTGCCAGAGCCCATGACAGACAAGGGGAAAATTTTCTTCACAGTAACAGTGATGAATTGGAGTTGTGTTTAAATATTTTTATTTTATTTTATTTTATTTTATTTTTGTCATTAAACCCCACCAGGGCTAGGCCCCAAATAGGTTAAGTGATAGCCAAGTTGAGACCAGTGTTATTGATACTGGCTATAGTGTCAGCCCCTTTTACTGTTTTGTTCTGGAAACGAGGGAGTCACTGTCCTGTTTGGATCACCTTTCAAAGCAGTTGGCGCTAGGTTTCCACTCCTGCTTCGGGTGGCAAGGGGATGAGGACCAACAAAGGGTGAGGAGGCAGGGTGAACACCTTTCTCTGGGAGTTCAGAGCAAAGGGATGTGAAAGCCGTGGCAGTCTCCAACCCCACAGAGACCTCACATCCAGAGCAGGAAAGTGGTTCATGGAGGACTGTAACAGGAGAGCCAGGCACCCGTCTGTCCTTATTCTCAGTGGCCTGAATCTGGGAAGCTCCCTCTGCCGCTAAAGCTCCCACCCAGCTCCAGGCCTGATTCTGCCATGAAGCATCTGTGCAACCGGAGGCAGCCAGGTATAAAGTGGGATGGAGAGAGGAAATCCTACCGTTTAAAGAATGGATTTCTTTTCCTTCCTTAAGTAACCTTGACAAGCTAGAATTGGACCACACTTTGCTTCCTGGGGCAATAACCAATAGTCAAAAACAATCAGAGCTGGATAGCACTTCCAGCTAGCTTGTCCCAGGAGGACAATATTCTCTGGGAATCTATTTGGCATTCACGTAGAGATGCCAGGGGACAGAAATACTGCCAAGAGCAAGGGCTCAGCCAGTGGAGAGAGGAAAGATAAGCCTCAGGACTGAAAGGTGTCATGTGAGGAAAAGCACCAAGGGGAGAGAAGGAAGAGGTTAGTAAGTGACAGCTGAGTCAGAGCAAGAGAAGAGCAAAGTCTGATGAGCAACCACAGAGAAGGGGGAGCTAACGGAAGGCTGCTACCCCACTTCTTCTGTTTACCCAAAGCACCAAAGATTGCTGGAACCCCATCATCAGGCTGTTAAGGGTTAATGACTGCTGCAGGGAGAATAAAGCAGTGACTCCCCGTGCAGTTTCTTCAGGAATTCTGGGTTTACAGGTGCAGAGATTAGGTGGGATTTTTTGGTTTGTTTGTGGAGATTTTGCTGTTTCCTTTTTCCTTTTTTTTTTTTTTTTTTTGCCAGCAAAGTATAAGTCCCTCAGGCAAGTTCAACGCCCTCGTCCCATGTAATGAATAATAACCACATACTTACTGTAGTTCCATACATGCTAATTATGTTCTGCACTTACCAAAAATGGTTTGCACTATCTTTAGAGTAAAAACAAACAAACAAATACGCAAATCCAACCATGGTTTGTCAAAAAAAAAAAAAAAAAAGTCTCTAAAGTGTCCCCATGTGGCAGAAGAAAGAAACAGTCATTCCACCCTGGATATCCAGCCTGGTCCATCTTTAGAGATGCTAAACTTCTAGATTCATAAAACCAAACCATCCTCCCAGCCAAGATGTGACTCTCCCAGGTTATTCGCCTCTTGTCACGTTTTGTTCACAATCAATGATTGTTTTGGTTAATTTATAGTGTACTCTCACCACAATCTTGTTTTAGAAAACTCCCATTACCCCCCAAAAGCCCTACCCCCAGTGTCCTGATGCAGGTGGGACTTACCCTATGCTCTATGACAGGGGTGTCCAAATGGCGGCCTGCGATTCATTGTTAATTGGCCCGCAGCAAATTCCAAAAATATATTTAGTTTACTTAAACAAACCAGGTGAGGCAATACATACTTCACCTCGAGTGAGTGGCCCGGCTGTTTGTGTATTTTACCGCATATGGCCCTTGGCAAAAAACGTTGAAAAAAAGTTTGGACACCCCTGCTCTATGACCTCCAGCAAGGAGGGTGCACAGGCTCTCCTATGGACTGGTTGGTGGTGAATCATAATCCCTCTGGTCAAGAAGCGGCCCCTGCACCTTGCACTGCTGGGATTTATATCCCAACTTCTGTTCTGCCCTCAGTGCACAAGAGACAGCTGTGAGCTCTGAGAACATTCAGCGGACCAAGGGCAGTCAGAAGGCCACCTGTGAGTTAAGGCTTTTTCCAGGCTAATTCCAATCTTATACCTTTTTAAGTCCTCTTTTCTCTGTTTATTTTACTATTTCTACTGTTCCTTTGTCTTGCATCTTTCTGTAAGCTGCTTAAAGTTGGGGGACCCTAAGGTGACTATATTTCAGTGCTATATGGCAGAGTATTTATCTCAGGTTCTCTCTCTCTCTCTCTCTCTCTCTCTCTCTCTCTCTCTCTCTCTCATGCTTGCAGTTTCAGGAAATTTCTGGGAGACATTTTTCTAAACCCATAGCAGTCTCATCTTGCTTTGTAAGGTCAGGACTTTCCCTCAGAGGTGAGCACGGTAGGAACGGACGGTATATGAGATGTCAGGTAAAAGGGGAATCCTCAGCTGGAGAACAATCTTCTAAGCAAACACTGCTAGTCTTAGAATTTATACTGTGACCTCAGCAGAAATCCTATAGGTTTCCCAGCCACTGAAAAAATTGAAGAGGGAGAGAAAGATGGATAGAAAGAGACACACAGAAGGAAGAAGACATTAAAATAACAGAAGGGAAAGGTGAGAAGAAAAAAATGCAGAGCAAGTGAGAATGAAAAGGGGGAAATGCAGAGAAAAGAGATGATGAGAAAGGGTAGGGTGAGGCAGAAGTAAGGGAAGAGAAACAAGAAGGAAACTAAAATGGATGGAGTCAAAAAACGTATACAGAAAGAGAGCAAGGTGGTTGCTGAGGACAGAGAAATCCAAACCCTGATTCTCCCCAAATGCATGCTCTCCCATCTTCTCTCAACCCTTTCCCTCCCTGAGTTCTCATTTGGCCCAAAGGACCGAGCCAGAAGGAAAATTCCCCAGCAATAAAACCTACCTCCGATGCAAAGACGGCCAGCTGTCCCTCTCGCTCCTTGGGGGTGATCAGGCCAAAGGAATATCCCATGTCTCTGTTGAGCCTGACAGATCCAGGAAGACTTCTGGGAACTGAGTCAAGTGTAAAGATGGCCTGAACGCTGCCTTTGCTGGGAGCTGTGAAATCGCCACCCCAGGTGTTGCAGCAACACAGGGTGCATATTTTCTTGGTGCTCAGGGCACAAAATCCACATAAAGAGGCTTAGAGTCAGAGAGGGATCATTTGGCAAAATCCTTCGCAGGAAATAGGTCAGGTCACAGCCTCTCAGTTTTTCTTCAACTTCTTAAGAACCACCTATGAAATTCTTCCCAGGAGCTAGACTGTTCCTTGGGGGAAAGAATGTCATTTCTTTCCATCCCTTTTAGAGCTGGGAGGAGCCTCTCTCTGAGGACATGAAAACTCCGTGACACTATTATGGACTAAAACTATTATGACTCTCTGCGATGCCCAGCCTGACTGCCTCTTGAGGAGCAAATCCCCTCCAACGCTCTGCGTGTCATTGTGAAAAAGATAACATTGACATTGGTTTAACAGGCAGTTGCTTAGCATTCAAGTTTCTGAAGACTCAGAGGTGAGATGAGGCAGCTTCAGTGACTGGGTGGGGAAACCAGGAAGAAAGGTCCAGGGTGAAAGTTTTGGGGACTTGGTTGCCTCTCATTTTCCAAAGGTCACACATTTCTGTCCTGGCACGACCAACCCCTAACCCTTTATGCAGGAAGTGTTCCCATTTCCGAAGCTGGGGGTATGTTGTCTTCTGTTCTCCCTTGCTGCCCAAATCAGAAGATAGAACGGTCTAGAAGGTTGCTATGGCAACAAGAGTCCCTAGAGAGCCCGGCTCTCCACAAACCCTTTACTTTCAGGCATGCTCTGACTTGAAAAGGAAATGTTTTATTACATATGGTGATGCGGGTGATCACGTACACATACAGAGATACACACTCCCACATGTTCCAACAGTCACCCCCAGTTGGGCCCTTCTCCTTTCCCCCAATAGCCAGGAGTAACTGAAGAGATTTGGAAAGGCAGCACTTTATGGCCTCAGAGCGGGTCTCTAAATCACGACCTCCCCTATATCCTACTGTGTTCCAGGTTTGGAGAAGTCAAACTCCCCATCAGGGTGGTCCAGGGCCCTGGAAGGACCCCACTGAAGCTGTCTAAAGAGCAGCCTTCTTTCTGAAGCGTAAGAAGAAAGACTAAGGCCCAGTTCGAGAGGCTTAGGAGGGAGTTAAGGAGCTAATGACCCAGAATGGCCTATTCTCGGGCTTTGGATCCAAGGCAGAAACTCTGGGAGGAGGCTTTGCCTATGGGAGACGGGAGACAGGGAAGTGAACTAAAAATCAAGTCCATTTTACAAAAATTCACACATTTGCATAGCATCATCCCCAGCTTCCCACATGAGTTTATTGGACTCCCCATGAGGTAGGGAGGGAAGACATTAATGTTCCCATTTAATGGGTGGGGAAACTGAGGCACATAGAGGAACTGTGGTGCCAAAGTTGCCCTGTAAGGCTGTGCCAAAATCCAGATTTAGATCTGGCACTCACAGGAGCCACAGTGTCTCTAGAAAACCCTCAAAAGCCCGTCCCTCATAAGTTTCTCTTCGAGAAAATAATTAAAAAAAAAAAAATTCTCATCAAAGAGTCTTAAAGCATAGATATAAAATTTAAAACATGTTAACAGTCCTTTCAGCTTCTGAACTGTACCCAAAAGAGCTCAGAACAGTACATCACAGTTTATCAAGGCAACAAACAAATGACAATGTTACCAGGATAGAAATGAGGGGAAGTGGGCAGTAGGCTGGAAGGCAAGAGTTTCATGATGGAAGAAAATGGCTTAGTCCAGGTGGTGACACCACCACATTACCTTACCAGTTTGAGCAAGTTGGCTGCAGCTCCAAGGGGTGAATGTTTGCTTGACTCAGCAAAAAACCTCGAGCAGTGAGACTGTCAGCAAAGGAATAACGCTTCTTCCTTACTCTAAACCATCTATTCCATTGCCCACAAGATGGGGGGAAAACCATGCTAGCATCCAATGTGTGCTTTTACCTGTCTGCAGGTTTAAGCTGAAGTTTGTTTTAGAAAGCCTTCAACTATAATCCTAAATCAAATTCCCAGGAAGAAGGGTGCTGGGCTAGAGAGGTTGGGGGAAAGTGAGGGAGAGAAATTTGCCATCAGGAACAGGATTCCTCTATCCCTCTGAGATGACAATATCTGTTTAAGTGGCACCTCCCTTCAGATATGTGGACATGCCAGTTGCTTTACTCTACTCAGCCATTTCTTCTGGCTCTGTGGTTCCCTTTTTCCAGTTCCTCTGCACAGGAAGGCACTTGCACAAAAAGAGTATTTGGCTCTAAGAAGGAACCTTCCTGGAAGCTACAGAGAGTCGGGGGATGAGAGTGGGGAGGACTAAAGGCAGACCAAAGAATGATGTGTACTATGCCAGAACACACCTGGGAAAATCCATTGGCCCCCTTTTGTCAGGGACTGACTTTAATGTCCTCCATATGGCCAAGTTTAATTGTAGTTTCTCTAATTCTGTCCCAGATTAGAGATGAATAACATATGCTGAAGCCGTGCAGCTAAAGACTGCACCAACGGTCCTCCGCCAGACGGCCAGCAGGTGTTACCGAGCCCTGGAATACAACAGCCAGACGAGTACTGTTTCTATCCTCCAGTTGCTGCCAATCACCACCTGGCCAGAAGCTAAGGCGGGTGCATGACCCAAAGCAAAGGACACTAAGGAGAAAAACAGGACCCAGGTATAACCTGGTTTCCATCCTGTTGACATCTCTGTTCCTACAGATAATACAAGTCTCAGACATGAAAAATCAGAGTCTTGAGGGAAAGTCAGACAGAAATCTCATCCATGTAACAGAAGATGGGCGTAACTGGGTGGCACCATTAGAATTTCAAAAACGTCACTTAGATGGATAAACCTTGAATACTGCAGGGACCAAGCAACAAAGTTGACAGTCCAGGTGTTTGGTCCTGGATGTCATGCATTGGGTGTAGGGAAGGAGTCAGAAAGTCAGCTGGAGCTCTGGTGAGATTCTGGAGGATGACAAGAAGCCTAGGAGAGTATTTGCTCAGTGTCACCCTTCTCCAGCAGGCCCTGCCTGCTTCAGTCAAACCTCAGTGAGCATTCTTTTCTCTGCGTACATCCGATGTGGAGTGGGAAGGTAGCTGGGCCTACGCTCCCGGGTGGTCTCAGACAATTCAGGCTTGCCTAGTCCGTTGTCAGCTGCCTTCAGGTCCGGTGCAGGCTGTCCACAAGTGACATGGGTGTACTGGCCCTGCTCCTCCTGCTCTGTCTCCCGGTGGTAGAAGTAGTTGAAGTTGGAGACAATGACCGGCACGGGCAGGGCGATGGTGAGGACCCCAGCGATGGCACACAGTGAGCCCACGATCTTGCCCCCCACTGTCATGGGGTACATGTCCCCGTAACCTACTGTGGTCATTGTAACCACTGCCCACCAGAAGGCATCCGGGATGCTGGGAAAGAGAGAGTCGTCATCATCGGCCTCTGCGAAGTAGACAGCGCTGGAGAAGAGGATGACCCCGATGAAGAGGAAGAAGATGAGCAGGCCCAGCTCCCGCATGGAGGCCTGCAGGGTCTTGCCCAGGATCTGCAGCCCCTTGGAGTGGCGGGACAGCTTGAAGATGCGGAACACCCGGACCAGGCGGATCACGCGGAGGATGGCCAGGGACATGGCCTGCTGCCCATTCTGGCCACCCCCTCCGCTGGCCGACTGCTGCTCCTGCTGCTGCACCAGCTCGGTGCCTAGGGTGATAAAGTAGGGGAAGATGGCCACCAAGTCAATGATGTTCATGATGTTGCGGAAGAAGGCAGGTTTGCTGGGGCAGGCGGAGAAGCGCACCAGGAGCTCAAAAGTGAACCACACAATGCACAGGGTCTCCACCAGAAAGAAGGGGTCCGTGAAGAAGGAGCCCCCGAGAGTACTCAGTGAGCTTGAGCCTCCTGCACCTACTCCCCCAGAGGTGATGCCAGGATGAAATGTATACGGATCGTCTTCATCCTCCTCTTCTTCCTGACTCCCCCTGGAAATTGGGGAGACTCTGCTCACACCACCGCCATTGCTTCCACCTCGACCATCTGCACGGAACTGGGGCAAGGTCTCCAGGCAAAAGATGACGATGGAGATGAGAATGACCAGCACCGAGACGATGGCGATGCCCCTGGCGGGACCGGAGCTCTCCGGGTACTCGAAGAGCAGCCACACCTGGCGCTGGAAGGGCTGGGAGGGCAGTGGCTTCTCATCCTCACCACCTTCGGGCAGGCAGCCCTCGTCCTCCCTGAAGGCCGCCAGGGCCTCGTCCCCCAATTGGTAGAAGCGGATCTCCTCCAGGAAGATGTCCAAGGGCACGTTGACCGGCCTCCGCAGCCGGCCCCCCGACTGGTAGTAGTAGAGGATGGCGTCGAAGCTGGGCCGGTTGCGGTCGAAGAAGTACTCGTTCCTCAGCGGGTCGAAGAAGCGGACGCGGCGGCCGGGGTCGCCCAGCAGCGTGTCCGGGAACAGCGACAGGGTGCGCAGCTGCGTCTCAAAGCGCAGCCCGGAGATGTTGATCACCAGCCGCTCGCTACTACAGCAGCCCCCGCCTGCCCCGGCCTCCGCGAAGTCGCCCCCATCCTGTTGCTCCCCCTCCGGCCCACGGACCTCCCCCGGCGCCGCCAACGTGAGGGATTTCTCCGACCTCATGTCCCCTCCGCCGTGCGCTCCCGGCCACTAGGACAGCGCCCCCCGACACAAGCTCCGGAGCGCGGCAGCGCGTCCCAGCGCCAGGCTGCGCCCTGTTTCCAGGGCGGGGCTCGCGCTCCTCGGAGCTAGGGGTCTGACCTGCGGTTGGGTCCGCGAGCCCCGAAGCCCTGGTCCCTGTAAGGCCGTCAGGGGAGGTGCCCTGGGCGCTGAGGACGTGGCTCCGCGCTTCCAGCCGTCCGCGCCTGGGCGCTAGAGCTTACTGGGATACCTGGAACCGCAAACTGGCGCGTGTGAAACTGGATGCCTGAGAAGACGCGTGGCTTCGTCCCACCGTGCCTGGGATTGGGCTCCGGGACGCAGGGGTCCGCCCTCCAGACCGGTTAGCACTCCCCAGCTCCCACTGCGCTTCTCCCACAGCGGAAGCCCCCCGGTTGCCGCGGGTACCCAAGCCCCAGATGCGCCTCCCTCCGGCTCCGCAAAGACTCCTGGCGGGGCTCCGGCCTCCGCCCTACGTCCACGGCGGTTCAATCTAGCCAAGGTCGCCGTTCCCGCGCCACAGCCGTCACCTCCTCCCTATGGGCCTTGCTGCAAGCCTCGTAGAGGGCTCTGGGGCTGTCTTGGAGCCGGGGCGCGGGGACCCACCTCCCCAACGCTCAAGCCTTCGCTGCAGCCGCTGCAGCTGCAGTGGCTCGGCTCTCCGCTCTGCCCTTCCTTCCCAACACACACTAGCCAAGTGACGTGGCAGGCCCCGCCTGCTGCCCCCTCCCACCCCACTCCCACATCACACCCCTTGCCCAGCCAGGGGCTGCCGCCAGCCAGGGAGCTGTGGAAATAGACACACAGTTGCCACAAGAGTAATCTTTCCCGCGCTCTTTGGGCACGCCTCTCCCCTTCGCACGTTCACATTCACGGCCCCCCTAAACGAGCAGCAGTGCCCTCACACCACACTCCCTCCTCCCCCGCAATCAGCTTTTCTCCGGTCGGTTTACCTAGTCGACCTGCGCAGTGCCTTTCATCAATAAGAAAACACACCCCGCCCCACCACACCGCACAGAGCTGTGCCTCCACTCTATCCAGTATTTAATGAAAACATCAAATTATATTTTGTCCTTCTGTGTATACAAAGACCCATTTACCAGCTTCTCCAGTCTCCACTGAGAAAAAAAAAGTATAGGAACCATTTTTGAGATGTCTTGAGAGCTTCCAATTTAAATTGTACTCCAATGTAAATCCCCAAAGGACCCCGTACCCCTCTTTGCAAACTTGAGAGGATGAGGCTGCAAGTCTCCTAGGATTGCAACATGATAGTAGAGAAAGTGGTGGAAAGTCTCCCATTGCCTTTCCCATCAGAAGTTTTCCACCAGAGTCCTAGGAACTTAGGAGCCTGGGGGAAGAAAGAACCAGAAGGTGGTGGCATCTCAGAGGTATGGTAGTCCAGGGAAGTGCAGCCTAGAATTCATTTGCTCCCATCCTCCTTGGGAAGCCATGCAGAACGTCTGCTTATTGTGCAGACAAGAAAAGGGAGGAGAGGGTGAGTGAAAAGGGTAAGCAAGAATGTTGATTTTTTAAAAAAATCATAGCTAGGTTTACTGAGCATCTACTTTATGCCAGCCACAATCGAGGTGTTTACCTGTACTCTCTCCCTCCGTCCCCGCAGCCCTGTGAGAAAGGTGGCCTCTGCTCTAGGTGATGTTACAAGGATGTTGACCCACCTGCCATATTTGGGTAGGGACCAAGGTTTGTTTTAACTCTCCAAGAGGGAGGCGGCAAGAATGGTTTTTCATCCATTTCTGCCAGAGATCATGTAGTATTCTGTCACTTTATCAGACATGTTACCGTCTGGTGGAGGAGGATTGGTCTGATCTTTTCAGACTGCCACTTACAGGTAGGGTTTACATTTGCTTTACTGTGCCTCAGTTTTCCCCTTTTGGGGTGTCTATGGCCAAAATTAATTGGCTTACAACTACAAGTGTTTTTGTGTCGCTTCTTTTGTATATTAGATGATTAGTAAAGGTTCATTGATGATAATGATGGGAATTCTACGTAAAGGTACTCTCAAACCACAAGATACTGTAAAAGCTCTTGACATTGCATAGAGTGTTTGAAAACCACAGTGGCTCCCTGGAGGTGGAGGGAGAGTAGGGAACTAAGCAACCTGGGTGTGTGAGGAAGAGGTCAGGTGACGAGTGGGTAAGAGAGACACTAGCATCTCATTGAGTCTTCATGCTCTAGTTTTGTCTGTCACCAGGTCTGCCAAGCCATAGGTTCTGCTTCCTGTCTGTGCTTGCTCTGTAAGTTTCCACTCCCTCCTCTCACCTTGCATGTTTCAATGGAAGGCAAGAGATAGTACGTGTTTTGAGTCACCCAGTTGATCATTTTCCTGTTTTCAGGGTATGTAATTAAGCAATTTGGACTTCACACAAGTAAGTTGCTCCATTCAAAAATAGTTTTTAAAGGAAAACAACAACAAATACAACATAAAAGATACTCTTTTACCCTTATCCAATTATCAGTAATTATTTTCTAGGTTGTAAATGGATTCCTTATGATTCCTTTTGTCTTTGTTTTCAAACTGTATAATGAAATATACATTGGCACGTTTGTCTTCATCATTGCCATTTTTATTCACGAGTTTATCAACTAGGCCAGTAATTCTTCAAAACAAACCTTGGAGAAGCATGGGAAGGACCTGCATTCCTCCAGAAGGGTGCACACTCTAATATGGTGGCAGGAACCACCACTGGAATATGCCTTGGGTTAAGCTTGCCAAGCTACAAGCAGAGCTGATATCCTATGGGTGTCTTCACATTTGGCACAGGGCATGCCCCAAGGGAAGTTTCACTGTGCACAGAGAAGTTCCCCTGGAGGGAAAAGCCATTAACAAATTCATGAACCAGAATTCTGTTTTTGGTTCTTTTGTGAAAGAGACTCATTTCTTAGCTTTAGAAAAGCCCTGTGCCTCGGTCATTCCCCTGCAGCATATATTAAGGGTGAGTAAGGTCACACCTTCAGAAGTGACAGTTCCCAGGTGAAGGAAGATGAGGCACAACCCCATCCACAGACAGCAACATTTGCCCCGCGTTCAGTGAGCACCAATGTCAGGACAGCACAGATTTTTCTTGGTGTATCTAAATTCCAACATTTGCAATAATGGTAGCGGTCATTCAGTCATTTCACAAGCATTAATTGAGAAACTACTGGGTGCCCATCATGGTGCCAGGTGCTGGGGATTTAGGTGTGATCTAAACAAAATATCTGCTTTTATGTTTCTACATTTTCATTCAATAAATACATCACATTCGAGATAGAAAATGTTAACAGAAAACAATAAAGATGATATTCATGTGTTGTAGTAAATGCTTTGAAGAAAATAAATGGGATGCTATGTCAGAAATGAACCTGGAGATTCAACTTTGAAGAGAGTGGTTGGGAAAGTTCTCTTGGAAGAGATATGTTTCAATTGAGAATTCAAAGACAAGAATGAGCCAGCCATGCTAAAAGCCAGGGAAGAGCATTCTGGGCAGATGAGTGCCAAAGCCTTGAGCTAGAAGGGTCATGAGTGTTCAAGGACGATGAAGAAGGCCATTTGCTGGGAGGAGGTGGGGCAATGGGGTGGGATGGGCAAGATGAGACTGAAGAAGAAGCAAGGGGTACATTCTTGTAGGGTGAGGTGCTCAGGTTTTACCTAAAGGATGACGGATGTGAAGCCAACGATGGTTCTCAAGCAGAGGAGAGACATGGCACATAGAGGCTGTCGGGAAAATGAATTACAGAGGGGCAAAAGAAAAAGTAGAAAGAGCAGGAAACTGCAGTAGTGTGAGGGGAAGATGATGGTGATTTGGACTATAGTAAGGTAGGATGAGTAGAGACAGAGTTGGAAGGAGGTGGGGTAGGGCTGGAGAGGTGTTTAGGAGATAGAATAGCAGGAATTGATGATGAATAGGACATGAGAATTAAACCATGAATGCCAGGGTTTTTGTTTGAGCAACTTGGTGGGTTGGTGGTACCAGTTATTGAGAAAGGGGAGATGTGGGGTTAAACAAGTTGGCAATCAAGACCTTGTTTATAGACATATTAAACTGGAGAGGCAAATTAGACATGCAAATGAAGACATCAAGGAGGTGATTACTTGTTCAGGTCTGGAATATGGTAGGGAAATTTATGATTTACGAATTAAAGATATTTAGAAATATTCGAACCTAGGGCATTAAAGTCTTCCAGAGAGACAGAATATAGATCTTGAAGAGAAATATAACCAAGACCAAGTTCTTCACAGTAGTCAACAGTTTACAGTTCAAGTTCAGGAGGAAGAGGAGCCAGCAAAGGAGACCAAGGAGTTGTCATGAGGCGGGAGAAATATCAAGAGAAGGGGTCGTCAGAAACCGAGGACTGGGAGCAGACCCCAGGGCTCCCATCCTCCCAGGCCCAGGCTGACCGTCCAGCTGAACACAAACATCATCAGATCAGGAGGACGTGGTGGGAAGAAAAAGGTGCCAGTAGGGAGGAATCGCCTAAAAGCAGGTGTGTGTACCAACCGAGATGAGCACATGTAGTGTGGCACATAATGCAATAACCATTTGTATTCATATCTCTGCCCTGGACCTTAAAATGTATTTATTCCAGGTATACAAACGATTGTTTTATTCTATTTTCCAGTCATCTTTTATTACATTTTTCACTTTGCTGTGTGTGTGTACGTCCCTGTCATAACCCCAACAGTATAATCCTTTCAGTTTTCCTCTGGGGCGAGAGGATAGTGGTCATAAACTTAGCCTTGTTTCTCTGAGTAATCTCTGGGAATGGCTCTTTTCACTACCCTATGGAAAGCCTCCGTGGAAGGAAAGAGTGGTAAGTGGCCAATTCCCTCAGTTCTTACTGAGTAAACACTTGTGCACGAGTATACACACACCCTCCCTAAGAGGAATCACCTCTGTCTGTAGCTTTCCACCATAGAAGGCAAACAGCACAGTGATGGCTGCAGGCAGGGGTGATGAGTCAGACACTGTCCCTCATCTTTCTGTCTCACCTTCTGGCAGGGCTCCCTACCCTAGTCCATCTTCAAGATGGCCAATGTGAAAGTTCCTCTGACCGGAACACAGTCCCTCATGACCCACCCCCCTTCTTCTTGGGTCATTTTTACTATTTCTCTTAACCTTCCTCCATTTTTCCTGCTGGGGAGGTAAGGGAAGGAAGTTTTCAATCCTGGAGGGAATGGAGAGGATAATGGGTAATTCTATACTATGCACATTTTTTGCTATTTTCCTTTTGTTCCCCTCTGTCTATACACACACACACACACACACACACACACACACACACACACACAAACACACACCACAAATTTCATCATCTACATTAAAAAGAAATCAATGTCTTGAACTTCAAAGGTTAATTTCCTGACCAAAGCACCCACTGATTCTACAAACTGATTCTACCCACTGATGCTCACTGCTCACACTTTATAGGATAACTCATACAGCTAAAGCCCCTTCTATTAATTTAGTCTTTGGAAGCCCCATGACCACTTCCCTCCTTGTGGGCTTTTCCTGGGGCTGAAGTGGACAGGGGGAAGGACAAATGCAAATATATAGCCTATTGATAAGCATCATTTATAATTAGCTGCTCAGCCAAAGTTTTTGATGATGACGAAGATGATGCTGATATATCAGCTACACAGTGGTGATGGTGATGATGACGCTCCAGAATTCACTGGAGAAAAACCTAACAGCTTTTGCTTGAGTGAAGCTGTATCTTGAAAAAGGAATGCATTAGACATCTGTGCCATGCAAATCAACAGCCCTAGGAAATGACTAACCATGCCAAGAAACAAATCTGTGAAGAACTCCTTATCTTTCGGGGAGGATCCCAGGAGAGCTTCTTAGTATCATAAGCTTACAGACGGCCTCTTCATCCCATTCCCCAACTGTGGCAGTCATTAGTGCTGTTTTCTAAGTGTCTCCAGCTCCCTACTTATTCGGATCTTGGGAATTGTACTCTCTAGCTCACTTGTGGTTGGACCAGGCAACTAGTTCTGATCGATGAATTGTAAGCAGAAGTGATATGTGTCACTTCTGGACCAAAACGTTTAGTTACCAAAGTGAATGCCTCCCGAGCTTTCAGCCACAATGTCCATCATCACGCAGGATGGTGGCTGTTCATGAGAGAGAGGTGGATTCCAGAGTGAGGTGACATGGCACTCAGCCCCCGCCACAGCAATAGGAACGTTTCTGAGTGAGAAACATCCCTTGTTGTTCTAATCCTCTGATATTTGGGGATTGATTTGTTACCACAGCATAAGCTACACTGATTCAGTAGTAGGACCCAGAAATGAGAAGCTGCTATAACTAAAAACCTGAAATTTGTGACATTGGCTCAGTGGCCAGATAATGGGCAGTGAATAAACTTCACAGAAATCTATTAAAGGCAGTCCATGTCATGAATGACAAAATATTTGAAAAATTGTCAAATATTTGAAACATTTTGTCAATATAGGCAGATAATTATACCTAAAAAGCATGCATATCTTGGAAGAGTTTCAAAAACAAATCATTAGTATTGTATGGTGGCTACTATTGGCTGTCTCTGACAATATAATGCAAGATATTGATGAGCTCAGAAAAGAATTGGCCAGTTAGCAAGTAGAGATGAAATGGACAAGAGAGTCCAGAAATATGGGGCTTGACAGAGGCAACTGTTTCTTCTCCCCAATAAGGAACAGACAAAACTTTAAAAAGCCTCTGTGAAGAACGGCTGATTGGTACTCAGGCTTGCTTCGTGAAATAAATAAGCACAGGGCAGGAATGCCTATTGCTAATACCTCTGAATGGAATAAGGTGGTTTAGAGTGAAACCTAATTAAAATTGTAAAATGATAGCTTTCAGAAAAAATCATTTGATTAGACAAAGTGACTTAGGGGGGAAAAAACTAGAGGTTGAGCCTCCCACAGAAAAATGATAGACATAAACTATCTACCGTTAGGGTCATCTCAAGAACCATGAGTGGTTATTGGCTGTCAGCACATACAGCTGTCTAAACAAACAGGAAAAAGCCAGGGAGATTTAAGCCAGTCATACTGCCAAAGGAACCATGACTTGGACTAACCGGTTCATGACTGTTCAAGACTCGAAACAACCTTTAGGCCCCTAAATATTCATGGTCAAGAAGCAAGTCAAGAAAGCTGCTCAATCCCCAAGGAGGATATCGTCGGCAATGCCCATTTCAGGTCTGATCAAGGAAGATAACAAAGAAAAAGGAACGTTTCAGAGGGAGAAAAAGCCAAAGGGCAGAGAACAGTGGACTGGGAGCCCCTCCCAAGCAGTGAAATGAGGTCCTGCTTTTGCTCGGTGGAGTCTCAGAATCACTACAGACCAGCAATGGCTGCGCGTCTTCCATCTTTCCCATTTCTGAATGGGGATATTTATTAAAGTTTTCCTATTCCAAATCAACCATTGTTTGTTGTATTGTGGGAAAAGGGAAGATAACTTGTCTTTTTGGTTCCCTATGTCTCTGAATTAGGAGGAGCCACATTCACAACTGATGTAGAGACCAGAATATGTCGCTCCCTAACAGGAAGACCACTTCATGATCCTAGAATTTCAACTTGGTGCCAGGGCTAGATAGGGCTTTTGGGTTGTCTCCCTTAGGGAGTGAGCAAGTATATTTTGTCTGTGGGAGCCAAACAGTTTTTGAACAGAAGGGCAGTGGATGGTAGCAAGTGTTGCTATTTACCAAATATTCCCAGTTGTCCACCTTCTGGGTACGTGGTAAGATTGTGTTCACCTGTGTTCACCTGGTTCACCTATGATTGAGTAGGATCATATGACTATTTCTGATAAGCTGTGACGTGTGTCATGTGGCCGGCAGTACTCAGATGCCAGGTCTTTTTCCTCTGCCTTAATGGTCCAGCGCACTTGAGAAGGTGATTATTCCACCAGCCTATGACCAGATTGAAAGAAATAAAACTGAGCCCAAGAACATCAGTCATAAATGTAAGTCCTCACTTAATGTCAGGATAATGTTCTGCAACATTAAGTGAAACCAGTTTTACCATAAGGCTAGTTGATATAAACAAGAGTTAAGTTCCTATGGCACCTCATCAGCGTTATAATGGAACAGTGCTATTCAGACATGTTTTGTAGTCTGAGTCATAAATAATCCTTCAATATAACCCCCTGAGGTCTACGGGATGTTTGTTACTAGAGCATAAACTAGACTCTCCTGACCAATACACCTACCTGCTTTCCTGCTTGGAAGATACATACAACACAGGGGTCATTAGTATTCTACTTTCTATGACTACAAGAAGAAAATTGAACATGGATCATGAGATTCATTTCAAAAGCTTAAATTTGACTACTTTTTTGTTCTTATTGTTGCTTACTTCTCCCCCTACCATATCATTTGGTAGAGATTTTCTCATGTGTTACATTGAATTAGTCTGAAGTTTTGTTCTTCCCTGCCCATTTTCTGACCTAACTCTGTACCACTAAAGTAACAAAAACCTGCTGTCTGATTCTGGTGTTCCATCTCCAATGGGATCATGGGCTGTAGCTAAGTCTTCATGATAGAATGTAGTTAAGTACCTTTTGTTCATTAACTTTCTAATAAATATTAACTAAAGATAGTAATAGCTAATTATAAGCATTCAGTGAATGCTTATTGTATGCCAAGCACTTTTTCTAAAACTTGTGAGGTATTGGCTTTCCCTCACCTCCTTATAAAAATGAGAAAACTGAAGCACAGAGAAGTTAAATAACTCCCCATGTGGCAGAAGTATTGCGGACAAGAGAAGGTTTCAAATGCAAGCAGTCTTTCTATCAGAGCTCGTGTTGTAGGCACTCTGTTCCTCATTCCCAAACTGTGTTCTACACAATTCTAATTTTGCATCATGTTAATAGATGTTACACACACACACACACACACACACACACACACTCCCAATTAAATGAGTTTGGGAATCTGATATTGTAACTGACTCGGAGGTTCCCAACAGACAGTAGAATAAAGGCTGTTTTAAAAAGGCTCGGATACACGCCTCCACATTATTTAACCCAATGTCTCCCAAATGGATTTAACCTTGGAACCCTATTGTTCACCTAACCTTATATTTTGAAAGATTTATGTGCTGTAGATCATAATTTGAGCAATTTAAGTTATAAAAGCCGAGCATGAGCAGTGACAGTGAACATCACCCCACTTAACTGCATTATTTTGCTGGTACTAGAACAGGACTTTATAATGAGGAATGACTGTCCATGGTCCAGGCTACAGGGGTTGGAATCCAGATCACTTACTTCCTGTTCAACATGATTTCTCTGCTCCATGGGTTACAAATAGCGAACTCTTCCAGGATGAAGTAGATCAGAGAGAAGCCCAAGTTCCCACAGGTTCCAATCATCATGAGGACAAGTACCGTGTCTGCTATCTTCCCCCCTGGCTTAGCACAGTATCTTTCACATAACAGATGCTCGTCATGTTCTTTGATGAGGAAAAATGAGGAACAGGAAGAGGATAAAGTAACCAGGGAGAAGAGAGGAAGAGACCATGTAGCCCATGTAGAGAGAATGTTGGTTATTAAGCAGGTGACATAAGAAATGCCCCAAGATCCAAAAGGCTGTCTCTTCACCTACAGTAATGCCATTGTATTAAAGGTGATGAAAAAGCAAATCCTGTATAGCTGCATATGTGAACATGATTGTGTGTGTGTGTGTGTGTGTGTGTGTGTGTGTGTACAGGATGGCGAGGTTGAGTGATGGAAGGAAGGAGAGCTGGACAAGACAGAAAATCACGTCTAACTGAAGATATTGTCCCAAATAACAGGCATGACGTAAAGGGGTACCCAAAGCCGGTCCAGTAATGGAAGAACAAAAAGAGCCATGACTTTCATCGTGTGTCCTAAAACAATAGAGAAAATATTTTCCTGCCTCTTCCACCACTGGAGTGAGGTAGAAGTGCTTTGAATATGATCATGAAGAAATTGATCTGAAACCTTCGACAGAGTTTTGAAAAATTGTAGTTTCAGAGTTTATATCTATTGTTAATTTTGCTAAATGTGGAGTCCACAGGGTACCAACTTCTCTCAGTTCTGAAAACAAATTAAAGAACTTTATGGTCAAGAATGGCAAAGCCCGCAATATGCTTTGCAAAGGAAAGCTTAAGGCAAATAAGTAAGTAAGTAAATAAATAAATAAATGAAATCACTTTGCGTTAAGACAAAAGTAAAATGATTTTTGTTTTCCCCCAGAGAGAAGAAATTACAGAAGGCTCTCTGTTGAGAAGGACAGGTCCTCAAAATCGGGTGGGATGACAAGGTCTCAAAGACATCTCTTGTCAGGCACTGTGTTGGGTGGGATGCAGAGATGAGAACAGAGATGCTGATATCCACTTTTACGCTGTCTTCTCTTCAGGCTTGAATTTCCTTCCCAGCCTTGGGGAACGAAGGGGGTGCTTCTGAAGAGAAGGAGGGGAGGTTCAGGAGGATCCTCGCAGAAAGAGGAGACTCCATAGGCACCCCACACTCCCTTGCCCACCTTTGATGCAAATAGATGGGAGCAGTAGTGGGGAGGCTGGGGCAGCTGGTCCCCTGTTTCCATCCAAGGCATGTATATCAATCACCCTCTCCCCAAGAGCACTCCAGGCGGACAGCCACTGTCCCTTGCCCAGGGAGTCTAAGTTGTGTGTAGTTGTATGCTTCCCTTCCTGAGGAGCAAAGGGCGTGATTTTAATGTTCTGGCTCTTCTGCTTTACTGAGGTAATGAAATAGCTGGGCCTAAATAATGCAAACCTTCTGGTCCACTGATGGTAACTTCTCTCTTTTTTTAACTACAGATTCAAACTCACTGCTAGTAACAAATTATGTTTTATGGCCTTTTATAAATTATTCATTCCTCCTCCCAGTGCCCTCAGTAGTTCAAGAAGCCTGGAAATGGCCTGGTGTAAGGAGGACCTCATTTCCTCCCAGACACAATTGACAAGGGCCAGGCGGGCTCTGACCACAGCAGGCTGAGGATGCTGGCCTGGGCTGAGGGCAAGGGTCCCGGCATTCTGTTTCCCACAGAGCTGGACTTCAGGACACCTGGAGATTGAGGGCCCAGGGGGATGTGAGGCAGGAGAGTGAAGGAAAATCCTGATGCATTTCTTCCGAGTCCTCACACTTCAGCCATTGCCTCTGACCAGGTCAAAGCCTCACCAAGCACCCTTCACACACTGCCTTCCCCTCTGCACACTCTTTTCTGAAATGTGTGTTGTTTCCACTCAGACCTGAATCCAGGACAACGGAAACCAGAGGACCAGCGTGTAGAGGGGTGGGGGAGGGGTGCAGGGGAAAGGAGGGCAACAAGAGTGCAGCTCTGGTGAGAAAGGAGATTCTCAAATGCACCCCCGTTTCTCTCTACTTATATTTCCTATCCAAGTGACCAAGGGACACGTGATAGTAATAACATTAATAAGGACTTTTTTATGGTGCTTTACAGTTTGCAAAGGGTGGTCACACTGAAGCTGGAGTCAGGGAGCCTGGCTTCCAGGCCTGCCACACCCACAGCCCGTGTCACCACACTTCCCTGGGCCTCAGTTTCCTCTCCTGCACAGAGAAGAGTTTATAGGAGAGAACTCTGGGGTCTAAGAAATTATAACTCGAGTTCTAAAACCCTCAGATTCCGGATAGCACTTCAGAGCGTCTCTGGGCATCTGTCTACTGATGAGCAGAAAGAACGGCATTGTCCCCAAGACCGACAGTGGCCGCAGCTGCATGACGGGAGCGGTCTCCCACTGCAGCCCAGGTGTCACCCACCAGCTCCTTCCCGCTGGGTGAGGACTGAGTTCTAAGGCCTCCCTGTGGGCCCAGGACTTCACTCCGAGGCTATGCTGAGGACACGTTATCAGCTAAGCATACACAGCCACAGAGGCAGAGAGCCAGGATGCAAACACACTCATCACCCCAGGTGCCATTTTCCTTCTATTCAAAAGTATTCCTATTCCATTCTATACTGGGAAGTGCTTATCTGAGGATAAGACGAATGGCAGAAGCTGAAAGATCTTAAACTAACAGCCAGAATATGGGAAGGTGACAATTACAGTGGAAGGTGTTTCCAACTGAGTTATCATCTAAAAATCTCACAGTACTCTGAGTGTCCCATTTACGCCCAGATTTATTGATCTGAAAAGCCCAAATTAATTACTGCAGGCACTTCACAGCATCCCAGGCAATTGTGTAGGTAAGGGTCTATGAGCCTTGAACCCCCCAAGTTGTGTTAACTGCAAAATAAATAGGCTTCTCCACCCATTTCTGGGTGAACTGAGCAGTATCGACATTTGTATGGGCAGAGAACAAGATGAAGGATCCTTGCGAGGACTGTCTCTCTCCCTTGCTCTTTCTTGTCATTGCCTGCTGTCCTTTGCCCAGGCATCCTGGAGACATGAGAGGAATTCATTCATTTATTCAACAAATAATCTGAGCGTGTTTTGTGCACCAGCTCCTGTGTTAGGTGCTGGATATACAATGTGAAACAAAATAGTCATGGTACCTGAACCCAAGGGCTGCCTAATAGGGGGCGCAGTGATACATATGTACACACACACACACACACACACACACACACATACACACGCACACTGAGAGAGAGACACTCTCCAGCCAGCCCCTAGCTGTTTCAGCATTCACACCATCAGTCATTCACATCACCCCTGCTGAGGTTCCAGATATCACAGAGAAGATATGGAACATTCCCACGGGGACTTGCCTGATATGCCTGAATCATAGAATAGTGCAATATAATAAAAACAAATTGTTGTTTTAAGCCACCGGGTGTTGGGTACCTTGTTATGCAGCAATAGAAAACTGAAACCCTCAGAGAAGCCAAGTAACTCGCAGAAAGTCACTCAGCTAATCAGTTATGGAGTGGAGATTCAACCCCAGCTGTGCTTCTAGAACGGACCACCTTCTGGGCAAGGAGCAAGATATCAGAACTCAGGGAGGCCCAGGGCTCCACTTGTTCATCTGCTTTCTTGAATGCAGAACTAACCCTCTGAAGCTTCCTTTACACACACACACACACACACACACACACACACACACACACACATGCACACACACATTTACACAGAAACACCTGGGCATTATATTTCACTACCTCAACACCAGAAGTGAGTTCTTACAGGGAAAGGGTCTGCGTGTGGCCTTTCATTTCGGGAGAAAGCTTAGCTAATCAAAGAGTCAGCAGACCTCTGGAATGCCAGATCTGGCTGATGTACGCCATGCTCTAGCCATACTTTGCAGCACAGAGGAACCAGACATAAGGTTCCAATTTGAATTCCATTTCCATGAAAAAAAAGTAATAACAACGACTTCCAGCCTAGTCCTGTGGTCCTTTCCAAAGCCAGGAAGGGGCCCTGCTCTAAGGAAGTACCCTGCAGCCTCACAAAACAAATTCTTGCTCCCTTGTCAAAAACAGGGAGACCAAGAAGGGAGAAGTGGGTACGCATAGAGGGCAGGCCTGATCCTGTCTAGAAATGCTGCCTTGGGCATTCCTGGTTTCATCAGGTCAGGAATGGCAGAGGAAGGGGCAAAGTCACGTTTTCCAAAGCACAGAAAAAGGAAGTTGCCATTTTTGACAGCTTTCTTGTGCCAGCTTCCGTGTCCCCCAGCTGCTGAGGGAAATGTCACCCCTGCAAGTACCCTGGGTTCCCTTAAAGCCATGGATGGATTGGGAATAAGCAAATGGGATTTGTGCCCCAAATTATACAGGAGAGAACATAGAGAGGGGTGTGGATTAATTTACAGTCAGAGACAGCGTCTCATCCATCACTGCTGCCCTAACACCTAACTGGTGTGGCTGATAAATAATAAACATTCATTGTTTGTTGAATGAATGAAAAGCTGATCTCCATACACCTGGCTTGAGGTCAAGTTCCTAAATATTTCAGGAAGTGGATGGCTTGCTCCTGGTCCAGATGCCTGTGCTCTTCTGAGGAAGAGTGGGTACAATGAATGGTGGGGCTCCTATGCCCACTGATAGAGCTCAAGCTCCTGGGAGAGTAGATGGAAAGAGTACAGGCCTCCTCCCCAGATGCCACTCACCAGCTGTGTACCCCGAAGCACATTTCTTAACCTCTCTGAGCCTCAATATTCTCATCTTTAAATGAAGCTAAAATCCCTCTTCTTCCCAATGTGAAGATATTTGGAATACTTTCTATAAATTAGAAATTTAACTGTAATTCCTTCCTTTTTGCCTTGAGTTGCCACAACTCCAGCAATAAAATTTTGTCATAAAATATAGAATCCTAGGTTTCTCCAGTCTTTCTCTTCCTTGCACCTCCCTGCCCTTGCAATCTGGCACACACCTGGCAGCCTAGGCACACAGATGCACTTTGGGATGTGAGGCGATGTTGGAGTGCATTTGAGGGACTCATGAGAAGCAGATGCTAAGGGTAAAGTTTTCTTTCAGGTCCTCGATGGGCCAAAGGTAGCCCTGGGCTGGTGGAAGGATTCAATGAGATACAGCAAGAACATCACTTACCCTGGTTCATAATGGGAGAAAGCTTTAAAAATATACCCCAGAGCTGATTACTTGCTCTTACCACTTACTGCTGCTCTAGATGTTTCTCCATTAGTCTCCTGCCAGGGATGTGCTAGAGCTCAGAGCTCACAGGAGCTGACGACAGAATTTTGAGGAATTTTACCAGCCTGTTGTAGTTTGAAATTGGCCATGGTGAGAGCATTTACACCATAGAAATCAGCAAACATTACAAACCAGGACCTTTCCTCGCCCCACACCCCCACCCCCACAAGAGCTGATTTACCACCATTCCACTCATTCCAACCTTCCTGTGGACTAGTCTCCACCCACAATCAGAGTAATTTAAAAATGTGCATCCAGGTGGGTCATTTGCTTGCTTCAAAGACTCGCATCGCCTCCCATCACACTAAGTATAAAGTTGGAATTCCCAACTTTGGTCCACATCATCCCACGTGATCTCGCTATGGCTAGTGCCAGACCAGCTTCAGCCACACTGTCCTTCTCAGAGCTCCTGGGCTCTGAGTGCTGTCTGTGTCTTCAGGCCTTGCACTTGTTTCTTCAACCTGGACCAACCCCTGCACCCTGATACGTCTGCAGAGGTCACTCTCACTTTTCTCCACTTAATTGTCATCTCTTGGAGAAGCCCTCTCTGACTTCTGTATCTAAACAGCATCCTCCACCTACCCTGGCCGCTGCTCTATTCTTCTTCATAAAACTATCACCACCTGACATAATGTACATTTGATTTTTTCTGTAAGAGCTTTATTGAGCGATAATTCACAAACCATACAATTCACCCATTTAAAGTGCACAATACAATGCTTTTTAGTATATGCAGCATTGTGCAACCTTCACAACAATCAATTTTAGAACATTTTCATCACCTCCAGAAGAAACCCCATTTCGCTATCACCTCCAAAGCCTCCCCTAGCACCCCGCCTCCATTTCCCACCAGCCCCTGGAAACCACTAACCTACTTTCTATCTCTATGGATTTGCTTATTCTGGACATTTCACATAAATGGAATCATATAATGTGTGGTCTTTGTGACTGGTTTCTTTCACTTAGCATAATACTTTCAAGGTTCATTTGTGCTGCAGCACATATCAGGACGCATTCCTTTTTGTGGCCAAATAACATTTTATCACAAAGATATATCACATTTTATGTATCCATTCATCAGTTGATGGGAAATCGGGCTGTTTCTACCTTTTGGCTCTTATAAATAAAGCTGCTATGAGCACTTTTGGTGTACATTTTCCCATTTCTTTTGGGTACATACCTAGGAATAGAATTTTTCTAGGTTCTGGGCTAATCCCTAACCTCTTAGCCACCCACTCACCCAAGAGCAGGCCCTCTTCAATTTCATGTTCTCACTCTGAAGCAGAAGCCTGTAGCCCTCTCTCCCTCATGAAGAGCAAGAATAGCTTGCGGCTGAATAAAAGCTCTGAGTCCTGAGCCGCAATCATTATTTCACTTTAACTTGTCATGTCCTTTCTTTCAAATGACCCCCATTTATCACTCTCTGCAGCCTGACCCTCAGCCCTCTCTTCTAATGACCCATCTTGGACATCGTCAGAGAGGGCCTTGCTTTCCACGCCACCATTAGAGCCTCCTCCCAGGCAGGCCCCCACCCTCAGCTCTCAGAGTTCATTACCGAGCCTACTGCAGCTCTCACCAACTGGACGCTTAATGGAGATGTATCTCTCCCCCGGGATGGCTCTAAAAGCAGCACACATCAGTTAATAGTTTCTTCCCGATGTTTTTTTTCAAAGATAGGGCTTGAACTGGTGAAAGGGAGAGGAAATAATCATATTATGTCTTTAAAAAAAAAACTTGAAAAAAAAAACTTATTCTAATAAAATCGTCATCCCCTAAATATTCAGGAAGGGAGGTGAAATTTTTTTCATTCCTAATTCAGATCCCATCATCAGGTAGGGAGAGAGGGGGCAGGGAACTCAAAGTGGATTGGAAAAGCATAAGGACCCTAACAGTTGGAATAAACAAAGTTCTTATCTCATTACAAACATTTACATTAGTGTTCCCTCTACTCTCTGTTCAATTCATTTGCATACTCAGTTGCACACACTTGAATTAGTCTGGACTGTTCTCCTAGGCAAAATTCCATTTAATTCTCCTTTAGGTGACCTATGTTGCCTTAGTTATTCCTCTAAATTATCTTTTTCTGATTTAATCCACTCCTCTCCCATTTTCACTCTTGATTCAGCTCCCACTGTAATCCTCAATGAAGGGAATTAGTGTGTGTGAGTTGAGGATGGTTGGGGGTAGAGGGGTGCAATTAGTTGGAAAAGAGGCAGCAAAGGAAGATGAGGAAGGCCTGGGACACTGGTAGCAGAGCCAGAAGCGGCGCTCCCTCTGTCAGACTAAGAGCTCTTTCCTAAGGGTGCCGAGGCTAATGGATTATTTTCTTTTGAAATATGTTTTACTGATACTAATGGACTATTTCTTATGGATATTGTTTCCTGATACACTCTAAAATAAACCATGAAGGAGAACTGCTCTCACAACCCACAATTTACATTTCCTTCCTGAAGTATTTGTTGTTTTCTAAGGTACTCTTTGCTATGTACTCAACCCACTTTCAACACTTACCATGTACAAGACACTGTTCTCAGCACTAGCACTTATGTATCTAATTTAATTCTAGAAACAATTTTATCCTTATAGTAGGACAGTCAGAAGGATTGATCAGGTGTTCCATAAACCATTTCCTTTTTCTCCTGGACACACAGCTAAACTACATTCCCCAGCTTCCTTTGCAATTGACTCAATGCAGTCATGTGACTGGGTTTTGCCCAATGAAATGTGGGCAAAAGGGGTGTGGCTCATTCCTGTTCTGGCCCATAAAACTGCACAAACCTTAACAATCCCTCTCCTTTCCCCCCTCTTTTGGTCAAATGAGGAGGACTGAGGACCGTGGATGCAGAGGGCTTAGGGAGCCACAAGACAGATCCTGAGCCTCTGAGTCACAAGTTGGAGAACAGCTATTCAGAAGAGCCGCTGGACCAGCAACGCCTGTGTTGGATGGTTGTGTAAGACAAACTTTTATTGTGTTAAACTAATAAAATTGTGGTTATAGCAGTTAACCTGCCCTGTCCAATATACCCCCCATTCTATAGATCATGGAATTGAGACTCAATGAATTTATGTGACTCCCCCACGTTCAAGTAACTATTAAATGGCAGAGCTGGGATTCACAGACAGATTTTCTGACTAACATTAGTGCTTTAGCCACTACATCACAGCTGCCCAGAATCACTTCTGCTACTATCTTCACGAAAGCAACAAATCTGCTGAGGCAAGCAATCATTTTATACAAATGCTTTTACAGTTCATTGATGCTGTCCTAATTAGGACCTTAATTAAGATGGCTCTGGGGAAAACCAGACTAAAACAGGGAGGTAATCAGGGCCAGGTCCTGGACAAGTATGGGGAGAGATGCTGCAAAGTCACCTCTGAGAACCTCAAAACAGCCTTAGCCAACAGGAGGCAACATGGTTAGCCTAGAGAGGTTATCAGCAAGGGTAGAAAATTGCTACACTGTGCTCACATTAGAAAAAGGTAGACCATGCATGGCTCCTGGGAGGAAGGAAGTCCCAAACATGCACATAAGAATTCTTGGAAAGTCAATCTGCATACCCAGCAAATCAGCCCACCATCACTCTGTTGAAAATTTTCAGTTGCTTCCCAGTGGCAATGGAATAAAGTCCACACAAACTGCACACAAAGTCCACCATAATCTACGAATCTCATCTCTTCAGCCTCAGCTTTCTTAAGGTTGGCACAGGAAGAGTGGGGAAAAGTACCTTATGCTTGAGCAATTTAGACTATCTCACCTCCCAGAGCACACCACACTGCCCAGGTCTTCGCAATGCTGTTCCTTCTGCATGGTCTGTCCCCCGCCCCTAGTCCCAGCCCCTTTAAAGCTCAGGTCATGTGCCATGTCTTTCTCTCCAGTCTGGGTTGATGATCCCCTTCTGTACCCCCTCCCCCAGTTTCCTTTGCACACCGACATTATAGTGTTGCTCAGACTGCATTACAGTAGTTCATTCTCCTCCTGCCAGACTATGTTGTTTGTAGCTGTGACTTCCCAGCACCCAGCAGAGCACGTGGAACATAGTATGAGCTCAGTAAATGCTGGTAAGTGCATGAGTAGATAATTGAATAAACAGAATCCTAAAGAAAAGTCACTTGGCGCCATAGTAGCCAGAAAAATGCCTCCCCCAAGCTGTCCCCATCCGAATCTCTGTACCCTGTAACTGTGTTATGTTACATGGCAAAATGGAGTGAAGGTTGCTAATCAACCGACCTTAAGATAGAGAGATGATCCTGGAGTATCCAGATGGGCCCAATGTAATCACAGGATCCTCCAACGGTAGAAGAGGGAGGCAGTGGCAGAGTGCCAAAGTGCTATGCTAAGGTCTGAAGGGATACATGGATTAATGGGAACAAATCCTGACCTTGGGCAACTATCCTTCCAAGGAATTGGGGGGTGGGGAGGGCTGGATCAAATGATGACCTGCCACTACAAGACACTAGAAAGCACTCAAAGAGGGAGGGAGCTACAGTTAGGAGGGAAATAGAACTGGAATCTATAGCTGAGCAGATCTCTCCTTGCCAAACCCAAGCCTAGGAAATCTGCCTGTGGGGCCGCTTGCCATGCTACAGGAAGGGGCCTTTGAAGGCAGCCGTGCAAAGTTTGCTCTGGACCAGAGTGCCCAGGGAACATCCGTGTAAATTCCAATTCCAATTCCAATATGGGAATTGGAAAAGAGCTGTCCTTGGTGACAAATCTGTGGAAGAAAAGGGAATGAGAATGACAGAATGCTAAGGCCAGAAGTCACTCTTGTCCAATTCCCATATTCAACAGATGAAATGATCGAGTCTCCGAGAGGGAAATACCACCGTCATTTTGAAGTCTTCTTTGGCCCTCAGCAGGCAGGTTTAATCTTCCTCCCATAGGCACGTTCCTTCAGCCCCCAACTCACATCTCTACGGCAGTACTCACTACAGTTGCCACAGTGTGGATGTGGCTGCCTAATGCCATTGCACTAGCTATTTCTTGAACACGGGCTAAATCTTATCCATTTTTTTTCCATTCCCTTAACAGTGATTAACACGTGATCATTGAAAAATAAATGTTTGTTGAATGAATTAATGTAAGATCGTGACAGGGAAAGTCAGATAAGCAGAGACTTCCCAAATTAAGGTACCAGAGAAATGAGAGAGGTTAGTAGCAATTTTTCTTTCAAAATATTGATTACTTTTATAGTCTAAAAGAAAGTTGTGTTTTAACCAAAGTGATTCAAATCCACGTATTTTTTGTTTTTTTCAAAGCCTATATTTTTCTATTCTTCTATGCTCTTGGAAACCCAAATTATAGTCCTCATGCAGTCATTTACGAGTTGTGACTGTGGCTGGTATATTAATCTCTAAGTGCCTCAGTTTCCTCATATGGAAAGTAAAGATGATAATGCCTATTATGTCAGATTGCTAGGCAGATGACAGATAGTATTTGCACAGGCTCCAATGCCCAGCACATAGTAGATGCTCAATAAATGATAACTCAGTGAGCATCCTCCCAATGAGAGGACACGCCTTTGCCCTCCATGGGGAAGCACTGACCCCATCATTACAGTTTCGGCGCTTTGGGCTCCCTCTCACCCCACCCTGGGAGAACAGAGCTCTGTTTTTTCTAACGTGCCTCTGTCTGCCTTCTTTGTCCTCAGAACAGCAGGCCCCCTGTGCTGGGCTGGTAGTCTGAGGGGGTGCTCTACACCACCCCAAACCTGTGCCTGAAAGAAACACACTGACACCATTGTTCTAGAGAGGTATTTTCCAAAGCCTGTACTAGAAACTTCTGTCTTTTGACAGATGACTTTTCTAAATCCATGAATAACAGACTAGTGAAAAATGCTGGATTTCTATATAAAATATTAAACTTAATAAATCAGGCTACCACTGTATGTAAGCTATGGTCCTAATTTTATGAAATGTATAAACATAGCCAGACACAGATTCAAAGAAAGAAAGACGAGAAGGAAATAAAGAGAAATTTATAACTATTACCTCAAAGTGGTAAGATCACACATGTGATTTGTTTATTACTTATTTATTTTTGCCTTTACATGTTTTGGAAATTTTTACAGTGGAAGATAAAACGTAAGTATTATTTATTCATTTGTTTCTCTCCACGTTCCTTGGGGAGACAGCATTACGGAAGACATTTTTGTTGGCTGCTGTGTTCCTTTAGGTTCAACCCTGTCTCTGTCCCAGGGCTTGCCCTCCTCTCTTCCTTGCCCTTTCAGTCCATCCAGGCAAAGTTATTTTTGGCTCTCTTTGCTCCCAGTTCTCTGTTTACTTGTGGCCACATCCCTGGGACAGTCTCAGGCCTCTGGAGCAGAGAGAGTCCCTATCTCCTCACTTACCTCCTCAAATCCCACTTTGGTCAGGAAACCTTCTAAGCCTGAGATGTGACCCGAAAACCTTCTCCACACCCCTGTTGGCCCTCCCCTGATTTCCAGTGACCCTGCTTCCCTTTCTGCACCATTCAAGTTGATTCGACAGATGCATAGAAATGAAAGTTAGGACTGAAGGTGGGAAGGGTGTGAAAATGGATGAAAACCATAAAATTGGAAAGACGAAGTTTGCATAACTTGGTGTTTCTAGGCCATCCAGCAGCTGTGAAGTCTCAAAAGGCAACAACAGAAAGGGCTTCAAATGGCCCTTTTTCTCTTTTCTCCGAGCCCTGTCGGAGGAGGCACGAGAAGGTGTCTGAAAGAGAAGAAACAGGGTGTCTCTTCTGTGAGGACACACACTCTCCAAAGAAAAACACTGTGTTACGAGGTCCCCTCCAGACCCGAGAGGAAACGCCCGGTCTCAAGGTAAACTGAGCTGTGTCCCCAGGGTCACCCCTGCAGGGAGTTTATTTACCTGGAATTTTCTATTCATGGATTTAGCCTCTCTCTCTCTCTCTCTCTCTCTCTCTCTCTCTCTCTCTCTCTCTCCCCCCCCCCATCTTTAATACACTGTGTTTTAGAATTTAATGGTGGCTTTAGAACTAACTTGCATCCCCTGATCTAGAGGCCCATTTATAATCACAAATAGCCAGCGTGTGGTGACAGAGTTGAAGGTATTACTTATTAAAATAACATTATAAGAGAATCCTTGATTCACTCCAAAGTTTTCTCTTTTAAAATGGGATATTTGTCTCCCTTCTTATTGCTATTTCAGGGAAAAGAACTGCCAAATGGAGTATTTCCATATTTGACTTGAAAGGGGGCGGGGGAGGGGTAGAAGTTGATCCTTGTTAAAACATTGGTGCCAACAGTTGGCCTGGAATAAGTGTTCACAGCCAGATTTTCGAATTCCAGTAACCAGGAGCCCAAAATGAAAAGACTCCTACAAATCCCTCTGTCTGAGGCCTCTGGCCAAGATGAGCCAGAATCTTTGATCTTGTCTGGAGCCAATAAAGACCTACGGATGGGGGGAGACAGACTAGAGTGCTGGCAGAGAGCTCGCTGGGTACCTTACTGAAAGCGTGTCTGAGATGAAGTCTGTCCACTGCTGGATTTGCCAGACCGCTCCAGTCTAGGGCCAGGGCAAGCTGGATTTCATAACAGTTGCCTGTTTATTCTACCATATTGCGTTCAGGGAGTAACTGGCCAACGGGTCAATTTGCCCAAAGAGACCCAACCTGACCACAGCCACCCTCCCCCAGGGGCCTCAGCTGCTTCCTTAAAAACCTCCCTTCCTTGTCTTCTGGATGGAACTGGCCCTGGACTGATTTTATTTTTCCAAACCCCTCTATACATAAACAGGATGTTTGGAAAAACTCAAGATGGCCAGGGGTCTGCTGTGTTGGCCATTGAGTCTCACTTGGAAAGCAGTTTTGGGCGGCCTCAGTGCAACTGCTTCTGCCCAGGCTCTGGATATGGCCCTAAACTGATGGATCTCTCTCTCTCTCTCTCTGTCTCTCTCTCTCTGTCTCTCTGTCTCTCTCTCTCTGTCTCTCTGTCTCTCTCTCTCTCTCTCTCTCTCTCTCTCTCTCTCTCTCTCTGTCTCTCTCTCTCTCTCTCTCTCTCTCTCTCTCTCTCTCTCTCTCTCTCTCCACTCCCTCCCTCTCTCTCTAGGAGAATTTGGCTACAAGGAGCTCACATAGTAGGGGTAAAGCAGAAGAGATGCCTTCACTTTTTAGGGGTGTTTCCTATTAGGGTGTAAAGAAATCTTCCCTGCTCACAAGGGCTTTAATGGAGAAAGGTGAGTCTCATAGGTAGGACGTTACTCTGTTTACTGAGCTGTTCCCAAGATCCGAAGGGTGGGGATAGGACCCCAAAGGAAAATCCTCTATGGAAAACAGCCCGTCTGTGATTAAAGGTCCACAGGGCAAAGTGTTTATGAGTAAAGACCGCCTCTGGCTCCCTTCTGACTGAACAGGAAGATGCACGAGAGCAGGTTACCCTATTGATCAATAGCAACCAGTGCCCGCCCCTCTGAAGCTGAATTAATCCCAGATGCAAAGATCCTAACGTCCAAGGAGAGAGAGAAGAAAATCCCACAGACACAGTGAGAAAACCAGAGCCCTCCTGCAGGGAGCGCGATGAGAGCAGTGCAGCTACAGATAGAGGGCCTTTTCTCCTGGCTCTTTCACCCCGCCTGGCCAATCCCAGGTTTAGCCATCAACATTTGCACACTGAGCTACTACCTGCCATTAATAGAGTTCCCTGAGGGCCATCTGGCACCACTGGGGTCTCCAGCAGCAGCTACTGGAAGCAGGAATAGGCTCTGCCCATCCACCCCTCCCATCTCCTGCAGGATCTGCTGCCCTGGCCACATGTGCTACGGCACCTGGTACCACGGCTGGCACCGCTGCTGCCCATGCATCCACACCAAGCCTGCAGCATCCTCTATCACTCACACTGACTTTACAGTTGCCGCCCCTGTTGCCCCTGAGCCAATGCTTTCCTATCCCCTCAGTCTGTCTCCCATGTTCCCTAAACCATGCTGGGCAACTCGGGAGTGCCGTGTTCCAGCCCAGGAGAGCAAAACAAGCCCTGGTGGGTAGCCAGTCCCCAGAGCAGCAGCCCTGCCCGGGAACGAGTGTCCAGCTCTGACTGGGAACCTAAGCCCTCATCAGAGTGTCAGGACCCAAGGCTTAGAAAACAAAACCTCTGAGCCTAGACCTTCTGTACCACAGAATCGGTGGCAACCCTCCCACCCCCTGCACCCTCTACCAATCTGTGAGGAAAAATTCTAGCAGCAGTGTAGGGGCTCCTTCACAGGGCTGGGGTGAGACTTCTGGGAGAAAGGAGTTCCATGGATTGTGGTGCTAGAGCTTTGTGCTACTTGTGGACTTCTTTCGTTGCCATTGTTACTGTAACCCATATTCATAGGTTTTCCTGTTTTCCCCATGGATCAGAGGACACTGGGAAAGTACAAGTTCTACTCCTTTTCAGTGAATTCCATCTCCAGTGAAACTCCCCTACCCTGGAGAGAAGCTCATGAAGATTAAAAGTCACTGGGAACTAATTGTTAAAGATTATTACAATCCTGAGAACCACTGTGCCCAGTAGGAGCCCACGGACACTGTCCAGGCTGCTGTCCATCCAGCCATAGCTTCATGCCAACCACAGAACACACACACACAGACGTAAGAAGAAAAGACTGCTGGGAAACGATTTTGTCAAAGCATTTAAAACCACTTGGTTAAAAAAAAAGAAGGAGAAGGAGAAAGAGAAGGAAAAGGAGAAGGAGAAGAAGAGGAAGATGAAGACATTCTTTAAGAATGAAGGCAAAATAAAAGCATTTTAGATCAAAAACATGTAGCAAATTTGCAACAACACAGATGGACCTGGAAGACATTATATTAAGTGAAATAAGCCAGACACAGAAAGACAAATACTGTATGATCTCATTTATATGTGCAATCTAAAAATAGTCAAACTCATAGAGACAGAGACTGGAATCTTGGCTGCCAGGGGTCAGGGGAGGGGGAAAAGAGGAGATGATGGTCAGAGGGCACAAAGCTTTAGTTATGCAAGATGAGTGAGTTCTGGGGATCTACTATACAGCATAGTGCCTACAGCTAACAATACTGTATTGTTTACTTAAAAATTTTCTAAGAGAGTAAATCTTATGGTAAGTATGCTTAACACACACACACACACACACACACACACACACACACACACACACACACACAAATAACAGGAATAAAAGGGCCAAGAGGAAACCTTGAAGATGACACATATGTTTATGGCCTTGATGGTGGGGATGGTTTTATGGGTGTACATCCCCAAACTCATCGAGTTGTGTACATTAAATATGTAGAGCTTTTTACATGTCAGTCACACTCAATAAAGCAGTTTAAAAAAAAAAAAACACACTTGGCAAAACATATGGGAAAAGGACAAAAATTTTATAAAGGAAACCTATTTGATTGTTTGGTGGAGAACCCCAAGCAATACATTGAGGGAGACCATGCAATAGGTGTCAGCAATGTTAAGGTTGTATTCCCAGCAGTTTCTCAACAGGTATTATTTTAGAACTCAGGAACCAAAGTCAGAACTCTCAGGAATTTTCAGGAATTCCCCCAAATCGTGTTATTCTTTAAGTAGTTCCAAAATTAATTCTTCTCTTTACCCATTATTGTAGATATCTAAAAAGTTGTTTAATAAATAAGAAGTATTAAGTTTAGTAATAATTACAAAAAAAAGTTAGTCTACAGCAAATACTCAAACACTAGGAAACACCAGCAAACATTACTATGTAACATTCAAAAGATGTAGCATTCAGATCGCCTGGTAAGAGGTTAACTAAGTTAATAGCACTGGTCAGAATCATATATTGAAATTGCCCATTTCAGGGCATGTTTTGCTTCCAAAACTCGTTATTTCTTAGAGCTTCATTCACAAGATATGTATCAAGTACACTATGCACAAAAACTTATTAATATGTATCTATTATTTGCAACAATTACTCACTATGAGAGACAGGTGAGTCACGAACACACTTACAACCAACCAATTAGATCTTGACTGCTTTTTTATTCTGCCTCCTGCTGTCCTGGTTTCCAAAAATATCACCCTTAACCTTGGACTCTGTGTGTCAGTGCTTCCTGCTCTCAAGTTCTTGGACTTCAAAGGGTTCCTTCAAACCAGTAACATCTCTACATTACTCGCAAAGCTTTAATTCTTGCAGGAGAATTATAGAGCTCTTTTTTTGTTTTCCTAATTTCTCAATGGATTTATATTGAAATGGGAATTTGGAAAAAACAGAAATTTCTCAAGCAATGCTGGGGAGAAATCCTCATATGGAAATACTAGATATGCTGCAGGTACACGGGGGAAGACCTAACAGCAGTCTCTCTGGAAGCAGAAGTAGAGAGCTTGATGAAGGGGGTGTAGCTGGGACTTTGGGGCTGCCGCCAGTCCCCGGACAACTCATCTGGGAAAACAGCAAAGCATAAGCCCATCTTCTTCAAGTTATTCTTGGCTAGAAAATATAGTAGAAGCAGGAGCCGCGAGACTCATTCAGTAGTTAATGAAGAACCTTTAAAGAATGGAAGAAGATTGGGGGCCGGCAGGTTAGCTCCGTTGGTTAGAGCGCGGTGCTCATAATACCAAGGTCGCTGGTTCGATCCCCGCATGGGCCACTGTGAGCTGCGCACTCCACAACTAGATTGAAACAGCTACTTGACTTGGAGCTGAAGGGGCCTGGAAAAAAAGCACACTTAAAAGAAAAAAAAAATGCAAGAAGATTGACAAGGTGCTTAGAAAAGACAAACCCTGGCCTAGCTGTTATGTATGACTTGTTAGAGAGGGAAGGAAGTTAAAACCATACCTATTTCTTATCTTGTTGTGATAATGTTTCTGCCTACGTCTTTCTGTTAAGGAGGCTGAACAGCTTTCTGATAATATTGAGAAATTTGGTTTTTATCATTCCAAGGATAATCTTGAGACAAGTTTGGTACTTGAAACTACATTTGTCAAAATGTTTGCGGGACACAACTGTTAAAATTAACAATTTGAAGTCATGAGAAGTTGATTTTATCCAACAGTTCTGTGATAATTCCTCACCATGACATTACTGATCTAACTCTATTTCACAGAATCTCTGTAAAAAGACTTTACAAATTTCCTTAAAATGAGGAAATTAGCTAAAAGCACATTTTCTGTTGTAAAAATAGATTACGAGTAAAATAAAGGGACTCTATAAGATTAACTCTAAAGCTGCTAGACTCACATTATTATGACACAGCCCTTGGCTCCTTATGCCTTAGGTTTTGCACAAATGAGGAACTTGCTCATCGTAAAGAGAGCTTTGGTGTGGTAGATGCTTGGGGCCTGGAGAGAAGGGACAACCAGGTCACGATAGCACAACTGCCCTCCAGGCCTACTGCCCTTTGGAAAAAGGCCAGAATCCTAGAGAAGCAGCAGGTGCAAGGAGGAGAGGGGCAAATCCAAGCTGCATCCCTGGGGTTTCTATGGGAACTTGTGGGGACCAAACACAGCTGCTTTGTACCTTTAGTTTGGACAGATGGCATGAAAACAGGAAACAAGCCTGCCACCATAGGGCTGAGAGGAGCATTTTGTAACAGTGAAGTGAGGTTCCTTCAGGATGCTTGCAGGTGTAGCTTCTTCCCATGGCCCCATGAAGGGTCTGTCAGGGATGGCCACCCAGAAACCCAGAAGCAGTGTGAGATGGGGAGACAAATGGGCATTGTGAGACAGCCCAGGGGCTATCACTGTCTGAGCAGAGGAAGAGAGCTGGCAGGAGCTTGGTCCCCGAGATCCAAGTCCTGGGGCAACCACCAAATCACTTCTCTGTTAGGGTTTTACGATGCTTTGTACACCAACCTGTCACGTTTCTGTTGTTTACAAGGTAACTTGAACTTAGAATAAGCTCCAACATTCCCAAAACTCAGAGAGAGAGGCGTCAGTGAAAAATTAACTTGGTTACCAAGGAAACAGTCTCCCGACTGGACTAAAGATAGTCACTGAGATGATCTTCCCAGTGTCCTAACCGGTGAGGGCTGAGAGCAGACGGTGACCAGAGATGCGGATTCCATGTAGAACAGGACAAATAGATGGTTTTAGGGCCAAAGAAGCAAATCAACACCATCCTGGCCTTAATGAACAGGCTGCCTCACACATCAGAGCAGCCGCAGGGAGCTGAGCACCTCTGGGACAGGGGGGCAGCCCGAGCGCTTGCCGTTGTCCTGACTGTGCGCGGGAGAGAGTTACACATTTCCCTTGAACAATATGGAATACCAAATTCGATTAAGCAGCATCGCTTATAGCTACAGTTTAGCAGGAAGAGATATTTAATGTGTACCCAGACAGGCAACTTTTGTTTGAGTGTGTTTCAAATCTGTTTATTTTGAAACAATTTCAGACACAGAAAAGTTGCAAACATAGTACAGAGAATTCTTGTCTACCCCTTACCTTTCATCCAGATTCCCTTTACCACATTTGTTTTATTATTTTCTGCCCCATCTGTCTGTCTGTCATCCGTCCATCCATCCGTCCATCCACTGCTTATACATATGCATATGTATAAAATCTCAGAGATAATGGCCTCTCCCCTACCCCAATCTATCATCCAATGAGTAATTCATAAAATCAAGGACACTCTCTTACATAGCTGGAGTACGATGATGAAAATCAGGAAAACAACATTGATACAGTACTATTATTTAATCCACAAGCCTTATTTAAATGTCACCAGTTGCCCACTGTTGTCCTTTATAAGCAAAGGAAAAATAATTTCCCCTCAGGCCCAGATGTCAATCCAAGATCACACATTATATTTAGCTGTCATGTCTCTTTGGTCTCCTTTATTCTGGGCAGTTCTTCAGTCTGTCTTTTATGACTTTGAGATTTCTGAAGCGTACAGACCATTTATTTTAAAGACTGTCCCTCAGTTTGGGTTTAATTGATGTTTCCTCAAGATTATAGATTGAGGTTCTGTATTTTGGTCAAGAATACCATAGAAATGATGTATTCTTCTGGGTGCATTGTCTCAGGAGGCGTACGATACCCATTTGTTCAGTAACCAGTGATGGATGCTGGTTAACAATGATAACTTAGTTATGATGGTGTCTGCCAGGTCCCTCCACCATGGAATTACTATTTTGTAATTAATAAATATCCTCTGGGGAGTTATTTTGATACTGTGTATGTATCCTGTTTCTCATCACCCATTAGTTTTAACATCCATTAACGATTCTTGCCTGAAGCAATTTTAACCATGTGGGTTGCTAAATAATTTTCTAATTCCATAATTCTTCCTACAACTTTGAGTTGGCATTCTGTCATAAAGAAGAGCTTTCCTTTCTGTTTACTTGTCCATCCATCCATCCATCCATCCATCCATCCATCCATCCATCCATCCATGCATGCATTCAGTTATATGAACTATCAGATTCTTACTTTATTCTATAATCTATTATAATTTATTGTATAAAATCATTACTTATTTTAATCCTCAAATTGTCCAAGATTTGGCTGGTGGGAACCCCCTGAAAGGGCTGCTGAACATGTCCCATCATTCTTTGAGCAGTTTCTTATTTTTTAACTTAGGAAAATTCCTCAGCCACACAACCCCAAAATCGGCTATTTCTCTAAGGAGTCCTAAGTCCTTTTACAGGAAAATGTTTAGAAACTGAGACCCAGATGCTGGATGTTGCGTGTGCTTAGATGGAGTGTGTATTCGTTTAGACTAGAGAAATATAGTTAGGTTCACTTGTTTTTGTTTGGGTTTCCCTCAGTCGTTGTTGGTTATATGTATTTATGTTTCAGTGTATGAAATAGATCATGGTTCTAAAAGTCTAATTGTAGAGAACATGTATATTTTGAGAAGTGCCACTTCCTCCACAGCCCTTCTGTCCTGTTCCCGTCTGCAGGCTTCTCCACCCCCCATGGGTCACCAACCTCACTCGCTTCTGGTTTATCCTTATGTTTCATTTTGCAGAAATAAACAGACAAATATACATTTTTCCTTGTTTTTTACCTAAAAAGTACATACTATAGATGGCATTCTTCCTTTTCATACTGGAAATCACTCCATATCAGTTCAAAGAACTGTTCCTAATTCTTTTCATAGCTGCATAGTACTCCACAGAGTCGATGGATGTTTGAGCACATACTTTGTTTCCAACATTTTACAGTTATAATCAATACTGCAAATAATTACTTCATACATAAGTATGTTCTTATTTTTTGGAGGTGTAAATTCCTAGAGGTGCAATTATTGGCACAAATTGAAAATGAACATACAGCCTTTTTAGATATCGCCAAATATCTCTCCAAAAGAATTGTACAGTTTGCGTCCCTACCATCAAAATATGGATTGCCTGTTCCCCACAATCTTGCCAATAGAATGTGCTGTCAGACTTTTTCATTTTTGCCAATGTTAAATGAAAGGTGATCTCAGTACAGTTTTAATTTGCATTCATCTAACTATGCGTGAGGTTAAACATCTCTTTATGTGTTTAAAGACATTGTATCTTTTGTCTACTTTTCTATTGGATACATGCTTTTGAAAAAAACTTTCCTATGAATTGCATTTTCCCTTCAATGTGCTAGGCCGAAGTTAGAAGTTATACATTTGCTGAACATTTATTCTGTTCCTTAATTTTTTCATGATAAAATCTTATCTGTGGTAATGTTTCAGTTCTTGATATGGATGGTGCTCACTGTGAAAACTGTATCAAGCTGTACACTTACGACTTGTGCATTTCTAAAAGCTTATTTTTTAAATTCTTAGCTGATTTAATTCTGGGCAACATTAGCAGTGTTTTGCTTGCCAAGTGCCTAAAACAAACCCAGTGATTCCCAGACTCATACCCAAGCAGCCCTGACGTGAGACTAAGAGGGCCAAGTGGCCCTTTGAAGAAGAGACCCTGTGAGCTCATACTGAAAGGTGAGCCCCACAACACAACACACACACAGGGTCATCCTACCTTCCCTCCTACTATGGGGCCCACTCCCAATCTCCAAGAGCTTACCCAAATTGGCTGCTCTAGCCATGCCTCCCCACCTCCCCAGCTAGGGGGAGGGATGTACCCAGTGGACAGCAGTAAGGACCCCTGGTTTTACCTTTCTCCTACAATCCCTCCGTTGCATCCCCTCTGATGACGCCCCTCTGTTTCAAGCCTCATTTTCTCCATTATTTGCAGGGACAGTAGAAGGAAATGGGTAATCAAGTCTATTAAAGGTTAGAAGTTACTTAGAGAAAGCTGCAGATGGCTCGGGTTTTTTGACCATTGTCTCTGCACAATGCAGAGCTGTGATTAGTGGAGGTGCAGTGTCTCCTACCATCGGCCTCTGGGACCTATCTGACGGGACAGATTGGATAATCTAAATGCAATCGTTGTGTGGGGATGAATGGAGCAAATTGTAAAGTTGCTTGTCTATTTGCTGTATCTTTCAGGACAGCCCAGCAAAAAGAGAGTGGGAGCAGCAACACACCTTCAGAGAATCGGAACCACCTGAATAGTTGTCACGCTGCCTGCCTGATGATGACCCGGCCTCTCCCATGGGGCAGCCCCAGGACAATGGGGAGTCTCTGAGATGAGTCGGGCGAACAGGAGTGGGGCAGGGGCCACAGTAGTTGTCAGGAATGAAGAATAAACAGCATTGGCAGAAGTCAAAAATAAACTTCCACCTCCTGGTTCTCTCCCCACATGACAGCCAGATGATGGTAGTTATTTCAAGGAGTTTCCAAAGATGGCATTTCATATATATCATGGCCTTCCAAGGGAAGCTGGGGGCAAGGCACTGTAGTTTCCTCACCCCTCCCCAGCCAGGACACCCCAACACATGCACAGACCTCACGCCTCTGCATCCTGTGTGTCGCAGGCTGAAGTCATAGTAAACATATGTGCGCACGCGCACACACACACACACACACACACACACACACACACTTTCTCTCCCCCTTCCCCACTCTGAGCAGCATTGGGAGTAGAAGCCATTCCAGCAGCGAGAACTGGTGTCCCAAATCCAGGCTTTCTGAGGATCACTGGATGTTAGTTGGCCCCCCAGTTTCGGACTGTATGCTGGATTGTCCACCCTTGTGTGGTACAAGTCTGGAGCACAGGAACAAAGTAACCGGAAGTGTCCTTCTTTATCTCCAGACATCGTTGGGTGGCTCTGTTTCTGACAGCTCTTCCCTGGATGGGAAGAGAGACAGAATCAGGGTACTGAAATGCCCTAGTAGTACAGCATCCCCCTCTTCCTACCCTCCCTGCCATGCTCAGAGACACGCTTTAGGGGTCCCTCCATCCTCTGCAAGGCATCCAGAGGACAAACGAAGCAAAGTGTAGAGTTAGACCACCAATGCTTTCTCTACTAGCCCTGTGGCAAACTAACCACAGATCTGGGAGCAAGCAATGCAGTGCTGGGTTCTGATGACACCATCTGCCTTTCCTGAGATGGCAGCAGCGTGTCAGTATGACTGTCAAACCATGACACGCCAGGGAGAGCCACGGTCCTTCTCTGCTTGATCGTCCTTTTCACATCTTCCCCCCTGAGCGCATGAAACCCTCTGGGATGCTCCCTTCCTCCTCACTGAGGCTGAGATGGGACTAGAGCAGAAGTTACTTTCAGGAATCTCAGCCTATTTTTTCTCCACCACTCTGGGGGCAGTCCCTACCTCTCCCATTGTGGGGGCCTCCCCGGGGTGTACTACTGGAAACATTAGGGGCTTTAGAACTAAAGGGCCTGAGTTAAATCCCAGTCCAACCAGAGTGGACTTTGGCAAATTATCTCACCTAAGTCTCGATTTCCTCATCTATAAAATGGGTTTAGAGTTAATATTAGGGCTAAAATTCAGATTAATATTTATTGAGCATCTTGTGTCTGACACTTAGTGGCAGGTAACCCAAGATGGAACAGCTTTTATGTAGCTGTATAATAAATGTCAGTTCATCTCTGCTTCTGCCTCTTCCCATTAATGGGGGAGGAGGGAGGAGGGGTCACCTTCTCTTCCCATGTGCCAACTCCACACCCCCTGAGCTCTTTCCTCCTTATCCCTTTGGCTCAACAAGGGACGAGATGCCGTTGTCCTGGGCCCGTCCTCTTCGTCCAGCCCTCCCACTCCTTTCAGCAGGAATAACTCCCATCATCTGTCTTAGTGCAGGGGTACCTTTGTTTTCCCTCGCTGTCATCCTGAGTTAACAGCCTCCATTTGTTGAGTGAGAAACCCTGATCTTGCTGTTCCATCTTGGGTTACCTGCCACCAAGTGTTTTAACACCAAGCAGGGCACCAGCTCTATGTGCAAATCCTTGCTCCCTCCCTCACCATCAACTCCCTACCTCTCACCTCTTCCAATCACAAACTGCCCCCAACAACCCTGCTCCCCCAAATTCACCTGCCACTGGCTACACTGGACTCCCTGTGCGCCCCCCCACACACACCTCCTGGGGTGCCTCCATCCTGTGTTATCTTTCAGGGCGGCGCTCCTTACTCTTGAACTCCCCCGTCACTCCCTCTGCTCCTTTCTCTGGGCCCGGCTTCCAGGCCACACAGGCTCCCAGGGAGGGGCCACCAGCCAGGAGGGCCTGGCCCGCAAATGTGCCTGCAGCGCTCTGGCCTCAGCACTGGCTTGCTGCTAGGGTCACTCCCCCGGCCACCGCTGCACGCTTTACCCCCTGATTCTCACTTTCGCTAAATGCCTTTATTTTTCACTTTGTCAAGAAGACCACGCTTCCAGTCAGTGCAGCCCCTCACCCGGAAGCCGTGGGCACACCTCGGACGCTGCTCCTGGACGGTCTCAGAGGAGCTGCCCAGCTTCGGCCTCTACCGCCAGCATCCCCGGTGCGCTGAGCGCCCCCATTCTGGACGCACATAATGAGAGACCCGCTTGCTGTCTAACATCCGTTTATTTCTCCCTCTTGGCAGCTTCCTTTTTTCCTGACTTTAAATAGACCCAAATGCCCCAACGTTAAAAGAGGGAAAAGAAACACCCCTAACTCTACCTTCCTTTCAAACCAACATTCAGTATTTTTCTTGCTTTCAGAATCAAACGTCCTAAGCAGCAAGGCAATAACAAACAGTGGATGAGATTCTGTGTTTGCCTCCTAAACGTTTAATATGCTGTATGACCTTGGGAATATTACTTGACTTCTCTGCGCTTTAGTGAACATAGGTGAAGCAGAGATAATGACAATACTTCTCTTATAAAATGTATGTAAAGACTTAAAGTAGATCCTGTTTGACCCAGTGCCTGGTACATAATATGGACTCAATAAATCTTGGTTATTATCATTTATTGTGACCTTCCTGAGAGAGTCACTAGCCTTTATCTATTTCCTCGTCACCTCCAAGTGACATGTGCTTTGGCTGTTTCTTACATCGTCTTCACACTCTTCTCTGGTTTCTATTACATTGTATTCCCCTGGATCTTATCAATTTTTGCTTTGGCTTTTATTTAGGGGGTGTTGCCTGCCTGTTTTTAAAGGATTTTTCTTTCTTTTTCATTTTTACAAAAGGAATATGTGGTTATTTTTTAACTTGGAAAACATATTTTTAAAATTAGAAGCACTTATAATGGGATAACATTGTATATGTAATTTTTATATTCTGTTCTTTAAATTTAATGTTACATCATTGTACAGTTTCCAATTTCATTAATTTAATAAATTCATAAATTTTCCAAATTCATTAATTGTTATTATTACTTTTAAAGATTTTATTGGGGAAGGGGAACAGGACCTTTTTGGGAAACAGTGCATTTCCAGGACTTTTTCCAAGTTAAGTTGCTGTCCTTTCAATCTTAGTTGTGGAGGGTGCAACTCAGCTCCAGGTCCAGTTGTTGTTGTTAGTTGCAGGGGGCGCTGCCCACCATCCCTTGCAGGAGTTGAACTGACAACCTTGTGGTTGAGAGCCCACTGGCCCATGTGGAAATTGAACCGGCAGCCTTTGGTGTTAGGAGCACAGAGCTCCAACAGCCTGAGCCACTGGGCTGGCCCCATTAATTATTTTTTTTGAAAATACACTTTCTGAGAGTAATTTGAATGACTATATCATATTCAAGGGATGAACAAAAATCTCCCCTACTGTTGGACATTTAATTTTTTTCCTAGTATTTTGCTATGATAAATATTAAGATATTTTCTATATGAATCTTGACCTACATTTTATATTATTCCTTAAATTAAGATATTAATTATTTTTTAATTAAAGTTTATTGGGGTGACAATTGTTAGTAAAGTTACATAGATTTCAGGTGTACAATTCTGTATCACATCATCTATAAATCCCATTGTGTGTTCACCACCCAGAGTCAGTTCTCCTAATTTAATATCTTAAGATTTAAAGGCACTAATTTATGTGCCTTTAAAAGGGACATAATTAGTTTTGAGGTTCTGATCAGTGTCAGGGTTTTAGAGAGCTAAATTGCTTCCTGGAACTATGCCCACTAGTAACATGGGAGAGCATTCCCCTTACAGGTCTCTTCCTCTTCTTGAATGCTGACTACAAGTGGCGTCCTTCTTCTCACTACTTCTCCCAGAGATTCTCTTTGTGTCCCAAGCTGTCATTCTATCCGGAAGACTTCTGAACAGTGACTTTCACCCACATGCTCCCCACTTTCAGCTGCATCTCTACTCTCAACTCTGCTCCTCATCTACAAGCTCAGGTCTCTCAAATATGCCTCATCTCCTCAAATCGAGTTACTTCTCAGCCAATGGCAATATCTCTCTTGTGGTCTTTGAAGGTCCTAACCTTCTCTGGTTGGCTCAAAACGTTAATCATGAAATTGGAAGAAAACAAAGACATTATCTAGTCTTACCTCCTTCTCAATTCTGAGAAATATCTTTGGTAACTTTTAAGTAGAATGAATGTGTAAGTAGTGTTTATAAAGTAAGTAGAGCACAAAAGTGTCCCAACTGTCAATCAATATTATGTTTATATCTGAAAGAATTGTGGTCCTAATAGATCAGATGGATATGAAAGGCTTAGACAGAAGGAATTGACTTAAAACTGACTTAAAATCACGAAACACCATGAACTACATTATTGCCTCCATCTTTAACTTTTGAAGTTCTTGACAAGTGATCATAAAAAGAGATCCAGCCTGGACATAAGAGTGGTAGCCAGAATCCCCCTGGATATACTGCAGCTCCAGGTCTCACCCAGACACCATCTGTCTTCTATCAGCAACTTCAGCCACCTGAGAAAGCGATCTTCCAAATTCTGTTGGAAAGGCAACCTTCAAAGTGTTTAGGATGTCGTAATTGTTTCTTCAGTGTATGTAATATCTTTAATTTCCAGGAGATTTAGAATGAAGTATAGATATTAAGAGAATCAAACACATAGTATTTGTTAAAGATTCTATGTGTATTACTATTTTTAAGTGCTTGTTATGTTTAAGAAAAATTGTCGTACTGATTAATCTTGAAATACCAATTTAAAAATGTGTAATTTAATAATTAAATCTGTTATTTTATGTTGAAATATTACTGGATTGCAAATGCTTTTGACCATTTAAGAAAACTTAAAAATCATTCCATTTAAAATTAGATAATTGAAATTCTTAAAAAGAGAAATTTAACGTATTAAATTTATAAATACAGTGTGTAATGCTTAAGAGAATTTACTATGTAAAATCCCTTTTAAAGTTGCTAAGAGAATAGATCTTAAAGTTCTCATCATAAGAAAAAAAATTTTTGTTAAGCATATGTGGTGATGGGTTCTAACTAAACCCGTTACTGTGGTGATCATTTTGCAGTACATAATAAATTATGGATACTGTGTTGTATACCTGAAACTAATATAATGTTATATGTTGATTATATTTCAATATAAATAAAGAAATATTACAAATAACTCTATACTCATAAACTTAAAGAAAGGAGTCAATTCCTCAAAAATCATAAACCACCAAAACAAGTATAAATAATCATAAAAACTCAAAACAAATAATCTGCATAGCTGTATACCATTAATTTTTTTTTTTGAATTCATAATTTTAAAACTCCTGAAAAGAATTCTCAAGACCCGTATGGTTTTTTTTGTTTGTTTGTTTTTGTTTTTGTTTTGTTTGGTTTTTTTTTTAGTATGGTTTTACTGAAAAAGTATACTAAACATTTAAAGAAGGAGTAACACCAATTTAAGTCATTCTTTTCCAGAAAACCTCTTCCAGACAATGCCTCTCCCAGAAATTAATCTATTCTGCAATTTTTTGTCAAAAAGATAAATTTTATCAACAGGAAGAGGAAACACTTCCCAACTCATTTTAAAAGCCAGTATTAAAACCAAAGACAGTACAAAAGGGAAAAAAAAAAGAGAGCTGCAGACCGTTCTCTAATGAACTTAGACACAAACATCTTTAACAAAATATACCAGCACACCATGACTAAGTGTGACTTATTCTTGGTATGCAAGGCTGTTCAACATTTGAAATTTGACCAGTGTAATCATCATATCAACAAGCTGAAGAAGAAAAAACATGATTACATAAATTGGCACAGAAAAAGCATTTGACAAAACCCAATTCACATTCACGATAAGAAAAAAAAAAAAATTTGCTCATGATAGCCCAGGTCCCAGGATATCCTGGATTTTTCAAAAGCCAGAGTTCAGCTCCCAGACAATCTTCACGCATATCCTCTTCATGACCTCCTCCAACTAGATTTCAGTATATACTGTCATAAAAAGTTTGCTTAGAGATGTCTGGTCAAGATGGCAAAATGGGTAAATGCTGTGCTTGTCTCCTCTCACAACATCAAAATTACAACTAAACTACATAATAACCATCATTGTGAATCTCCTGAAGCTGGGCAAAAGTCCTACAACTAAGGACATACAGAAGAGGCCACCTCAAGACTGGTAGGAGGGGCAGAGATGTAGAACAGGCTGGTTCCCATTCTTACATGTGGCGGTTAAAACTCGGAAGAAATATCATGGCTGTGGAGTTCCCTCTAGAGGTGCAAGGGGTCCCAGCCCCACACCAGGCTCCCCAGCCAAGGGCTCCAGTGCCAGGAAGAGAATTCTGGCTGTGAAAACCAGCAGAGATTGTGTCTAACTGAAATGGAAGGCAGCTGGAGTCCCAGGCGTTCCTCTTAAAGGGCCCATGCACAGACTTACTCTCTGATGGATTCACTTGCTCTGAGCTCCAGCACTGGGGCAGCAACTCAAAAGGCAATAGGGACATACAAGGAGGAACTGAGTCATCTGTCTTCAGAGTGAAGGCTGGAAGGGCAGCTTTCTACCAGACAGAAGTGCTGGGAGAAGCCATTATTTCTTTGTTGGGTCCTCCCCCTCCCAGCATGCAGATGCAGGTGGCTACTATATTTGAGTCTCCATCAACCTGGATAACACTATTTGCTCCACCCTGGTGATTCCCTGAGACCCTGCCCACCCAACTAATGGGCCAGCCCAAGCTGCTTCCAGTGTTTTTTTCCATACAAATGGCCTGTCTTGGCTCATGCTGTGAACTCTCTTAAAATCGCTCAAAGGTTCAAGAACACCAAACAAGTTGCATCTGGCCTTGGCATGACCTGTACCTCTGGCTGAGCAGCCCCACGCCTGGCCCTAGCAGCAGCCAGCCTCTGTTCATGGCTTGGCCTCTTGAGGCATCTCCAAGCCCAGCACGGGTGGCTACCATCTGCAGATTGCTTTGGGGCTCATGCCAGCTGGCTCTGGGCAGGGCATAGGCTTGAGGCTGAATTTGACCTGCCCTGGGGTCCTTCCCAGAAATTTCTGGAGCTGACATGCCCTGTGGCCAGCTTGCAACAAAGCCAGAGCACCACCTGGCTGCCTCTGTAGATGATACACCCAACGGACAAACTGGGCAGGCACCAGAGCCCTGCTAAAGTAAATGCTACTCCAGGTCAGCCCCTGCACAACAGTTTCTCCACTGTAGTCATGGCCAATCCTCACAACAAATCAGCAAGAGGGTCAATCCCTCCCACTGGAGTGCCAATAGCAACCAAGGCTCAACTACAACAGGAGGACACACACAACCAACCCAGGGGACATACCTGCAGCAACCAGCTCAGGGGACCAGGAAGACTGTGCTACTGGGCTCCACATGACACCTACTACATAAAGTCACCCTACTAAGACTGGGAGACATAGCAGCCCTACATACTACATAGAAACAAACACGGGAGGCAGTCAAAATGGGAAGAAAATAAAACATGTCAAATGAAAGAACAACAAAGCTCCAGAAAAAGAACTAAATAAAATGGAGACAAGCAATCTACCAGATGTAGAGTTCAACCCACTGGTTATAAGGATGCTCAGTGATCTCAGGGAGAACTTCAACAAAGAGACAGGGAACATAAAAATGGAGGTAGAAAAACATAAGAGAATCACACAGAAATGAAGAATGCAATAACTGAAATAAAGAATGTATTAGAGGGAATCAACAGTAGATAAGATGAAGCAGAGAATCAAATCACTGATTTGGAAGACAATGTAACAGAAAACACCCAAACAGTACAGTAAAAAAGAAAAAGAAAAAGAAGAAGAAGAAAGAATCCAAATAAAAATGAGGATAATTGAAGGGACCTCTGGGACAACATCAAGCATAACAACATTCACATCATAGGGGTACCAGAAGGAGAAAAGAGAGAGCAAAGGATTGAAAACCTATCTGAAGAAATAATGACAGAAAACGTCCCTAACATGGAGAAGGAAATAGACATAACAAGTACAGGAAGTACAGAGAGTCCCAAACAAGATGAACCCAAACAGGCCCACACCAAGACACATCATAATTAAAATGGCAAAGGTTAAAGACAAAGAGAGAATCTTAAAAGCAGCAAGAGAGAAGCAGTTAGTTACCTACAATGGAGCTCCAATAAGACTGTCAGCTGATTTCTCAACAGGAACTTCACAGGCCAGAAGGGATGGGCACAAAATATTCAGTGATGAAAAGCAAGGACCTAAAACCAAGATTACTATATCCAGCAAAGCTGTCATTTAGAATCAAAGTAAACATAAAGAGCTTCCCAGACAAGAAAAAGCTAAAGGAGTTCATCACCACCAAACCAGTATTAGAGGGATTTCTTTAAGAAAAAGACAGGGAAAAAAAGATTTAAAAATATGAATAATAAAATGGCAGTAACTACATATCTATAAACAATTACTTTAAATGTAAATGGATTAAATGCTCTAATTAAAAGATAGTGTGACTGAATGGATAAGCTAACAAGACCTTTACAAATGCTGCCTAGAAGAGATTCACTTCATATCAAAAGGCACACAGAGACTGAAAGTAAAGGGATAAAAAAAGATGTTTCTTGCAAATGGAAATTAAAAAAAAACAACAAAAAAAAAAACTGATGTAGCAATACTTATACCAGACAAAATAGACTTTAAATGAAAAGCTACTTCACCAAAAAGCTATTAGAAACAATCAACGAATACAGTAAAGTTGCTGGCTACAAAATCAACGCACAAAACTCCATTGCCTTCCTATATACTAACAATGAAATCTCAGAAAAAGAAATACAAAAAACAATTCCTTTTGCAATTGCAGCAAAAAGAATAAAATACCTAGGAATAAACTTAACCAAGGATGTGAAAGACCTATATGCTGAAAACTATAAGACATTTTTGAAAGAAATTGAAGAAGACACAAAGAAATGGAAAGACATTCCGTGCTCATGGATTGGAAGAATCAACATAGTTAAAATGGCCATATTACCCAAAGCAATATACAGATTCAATGCAATCCCCATCAAAATCCCAATGGCATTTTTAAAGAAATAGAACAAAAAATCATCAGATTTGTTTGGAACCACAAAAGACCCCGAATAGCCAAAGCAATCTTAAGAAAAAAGAACAATAATGGAGGTATCACACTTCCTGACTTTGGCTTGTACTACAGGGCTATAATAATCAAAACAGCATGGTATTGGCAGAAAAACAGACACATAGACCAATGGAATAGAATTGAGAACCCAGAAATAAAACCACATAAATATGGACAGATAATTTTTGACAAAGAAGCTAAAAACATACAATGGAGCAAAGACAGCCTCTTCAATAAATGGTGCTGGGAGAATTAGATAACCACGTGCAAAAGAATGAAACTGGACTGCTATTTGTCACCATGTACCAAAGTTAATTCAAAATGGATCAAAGACTTAAGCATAAGACCTGACACAATAAACTGCATAGAAGAAAACATAGGTACTAAACTTATGGACCTTGGGTTCAAAGAGCATTTTATGAACTTGACTCCAAAGGCAATGGAAGTAAAAGCTAAAATAAACGAATGGGACTATATGAAACTTAAAAGCTTCTGCACAGCAAAAGAAACCATCGACAAAATAAAGAGGCCACCAACTGAATGGGAGAAGATTTTTGCAAACAGTGCCTCCGATAAGGGCCTAATATCCAGAATATACAAGGAACTCATGCAACTCAACAACAAAAAAACAAACAACCCAATTGAAAAATGGGCAGAGGACTTGAAGAGACATTTCTCCAAAGAGGACATACAAATGGCAAATAGACATATGAAAAAATGCTCAACATCACTAATCATCAGAGAAATGCAAATCAAAACCACAATGAGATATCACCTCACCCCAGTCAGAATGGCTATCATCAACAAGACAAATAGTAACAAATGTTGGAGAGGCTGTGGAGAAAAAGGAACCCTCATACACTGTTGGTGGGAATGCAGACTGGTGCAGCCGTTATGGAAGGCAGTGTGGAGGTTCCTCAAATAATTACGAATAGAATTGCCATATGACCCAGCAATCCCTCTCCTGGGTATCTACCCAAAAATCTGAAAACATTTAGAGATAAAGACACGTGTGCTCCAATGTTCATTGCAGCTTTGTTTACGGTGGCCAAGACATGGAAACAACCAAAATGTCCTTCGATAGATGAATGGATAAAGAAGTTGTGGTATATATACACAATGGAATACTATTCAAGTAAGAAAAGATGATATAGGAACATTTGTGACAACATGGATGGATCTTGAGAGAGTAATGCTGAGCGAAATAAGTCAGACAGAAAAAGCAGAGAACCATGTGATTTCACTGATATGTGGTATATAAACCAAAAACAACAAAAGAACAAGACAAACAAATGAGAAACAGAAACTCATAGACACAGACAATAGTTTAGTGGTTGCCAGAGGGTAAGGGGGTGGGGGTGGGGGTGGGAGATGAGGGTAAGGGGGATCGAATATATGGTGATGGAAGGAGAACTGACTCTGGGTGATGAACACACAATGGGATTTATAGATGATGTAATACAGAATTGTACACCTGAAATCTATGTAATTTTACTAACAATTGTCACCCCAATAAATTTAATAAAATAAAATTTTTTAAAAAAAGAAAAGCTATAACAAGAGACAAAGGACCCGGTAATCCCATCTCTGGCTATTTATCCAAAGAAACCCAAAATACTACTTTGAAGGGACATGTGCATCCATATGTTCATTGAAGCATTATTTACAATGGCCAAGATATGGAGGTAACTTGGTGTCCATCAATGGATGAATGGATAAAGAAGAGGTGGTACATATATACGATGGAATATCACTCAGCCATAAAAAAGAATGAGATCTTGCAATCTGCAACAACATTGATGGACTTAGAGGGTATTGAAGTGAATGGAGTAAGTCAGACAGAGAGAGACAAATGCCATATGATTTCAGTTATATGCAGAATCTAAAGAACAAAACAAATGAAAAAACAAGACTGAAACAAAGTCAGAGATACAGACAACATTTTGATGGTTGCCAGCTGGGAGAGGTTTTGGGGGGTGGGTGAAAAAAAGGGGAAGAAATTTAGAAGTACATATTGGTAGTTACAAAATAGTCATGGGGATGTAAAGTATAGCAGAAGGAATATAGTCAATAATATTGTAATAACTATGTAGGGTGTCAGATGGGTTCTAGATTCATCGGGGTGATCACTTCACAAGTTATATAAATGTCTAATCCCTACGTTGTATATCTGAAACTAATATAATACTGTATGTCAACTGTAATTGAAAATAAAATTATTTTTTAAAGGAAATAAATTGCTTAAGTATAAAACATTTTTTTTAAGTTAGAAACACAGGAACATTACTTCAATTTGATAAGGAGCATCTACAAAAAATCTACAGCTAATGTTATACTTACTGGTGAAAGACTCAGTGCTTTCCCCCTGCATTTGGGCACAAGGCAAGAATGTTCACTCTCACCACTCTTATTCAACGTCGTACTAGAAATTCTAGCCAATATAATACAACAAGCAAAAGCAATAAAAGTCATACAGATTAGACCATAAAAAAAGTGATTGTTAAAACTTGCTAGATTTATAGATAAAATAAGATTTGTAAGCTGAACATAAAAGTTTAAAGAATAATGAAAGTTCATTAATTTATAACTTTAATAAATTGAATATTAATTTTTTTAAACAAAAGTAAAACCTGTAATTGTATTTTCAGCATACAAAAGATACCATTAAGGATGCCAAAAACTCGAATTAACTACACTACATTTGCTAGATGTTCAAATATGCTTTGCTTGGTGACTGCCATTGACAGAGAGCTCACCACTTTGCCAGGCTATCCATTTTTTGTAGAACAGCTTAAGCCATTAGACTGTTAGAAAGTCCTCCCCCTGCCCCTTATACTAAATCAAACTCCTTGATCTCCAGTGACTGGTCTTAGTTCTGCCCTCCTGAAGACACTGAACAAGTTTACTTCCTCTTTCTTATGAACAGAGCATCATGTTTTCTCTAGATTCGCCTCTCCAAGCCAATACCTCCAGGCCTGCCAATCTTTCATTTGCTCTGCAACCATTTCTTGAGTGCCTGCAATGCTCCAGGCACTGTGCTAGATGCCAGAGAGAAAACAACAAAGAAAACCAAGGCCCTTTCTTCCAGCCCACAGTCTAGTGATGAAAAGCAGCAAGTGAGCAGGTAATTAGAAAAGATAATGAGACAAGGCCAACGAGAGGGGCCCTGAGAACACACAGAGGAATCACCCATCCTATTCCTGTGGAGTCACAGATGGCTTTTTGAAGAAGACAATATATAAGGCTGGAAGAACATTTTGCACGTGGCCTGAAAGAGGTGGAGGAGGGGGAACAATACCTACAGAAGTGCCTACAGAGGTAGGAGGTGGCATGGCCTTTTGTAGAATTACATGTAGTCCATTCAGTTGGAGCTTTGAGCAGGGAGACAGGACTCCTGTCTCCTCTTTCTCCTCACTGGTATTACGTGGTTCAGAAAGATTTAATCTAGGATCCAAAATGCCTCTGAAATTGTCAGTAAAACTTTGCACATAGGTGCATATACGTATATGTTTTCCTGGAGAGTCCATAGCTTGCAGCAGATTCTCAAAGGGGTTATGAGCTTTGAGTGAGATTGTCCATGTCTTTTAATACATGACTCCTGAACCCAGTACAGTAGGAACATGCTCAGAAGTCTGCTCACAGACAGCATTACCTCCCTCCATCAGGCCATCACACTCCTGCCAACGTGGCTTAATGCAGCCCAATCACATGGTAGATTCCCACATTGACTGGTCAGCCAAGTCCCTCACGTCAATGTCACGTGAATTCTGCCAGATTCTCGCCTTGGTCAATGGATGTTGAAGTTAAAGTCAGGGCTTTTGCATCACTCCTGTCAAATTTCAGCCCCGTGCTCCAGACTCTGATTACCATTAATAATAAAACTGATCACAATCGCTGATATTTATTGAATAGTTTCTATATGCTGGGCACTATGCTAAATGCTTTATATGCACTGTCTCATTGAATCCTTCCAACAGGCTTATAAAGCATCTCCATTTTATAGGTGAGGAAACTGAGTCTCAGAAAGGGTAATGAAACTGTTCAAGGTGGCTGAACTAGGATTTAAACCCAAATTCTTAACTGTTAACCTATAACAAATTCCAATATTTCTTCCCCTTAGCCACCCCACCTTAGTCAACAGACTCAGTGTTTCACTCTAGTTCCATTTCCAGTGTTTTCCCTGCACACTGCTACAAAATAAATCTTTCTATAACACTATCAAATCAACTCTGCACCTCTCAGATTATATGTGAATATATTTATCCTTTAAAAAGCACGTGACTCACCTGTTTAAAATCCCAGTGCATGTGCAGTCCGTGTTTGGCTGCCTTGGAACATGGCTCTAAAGTGGGCTTCTCCCCAGAGCCAGGGTCTGTCAGGCAGCGATCATCAACGTTTTTCTCTGAAAACAGTCCTCCCACATAGAATTCCCCAGTTAGGTGGTAGTAGGTATACTAAAAGAGAGCAAAGGGATGTGCCATGGTCACAGTCCGTGGAGAGGCCCTTAACTCTATAGAGGGCATGAAGACTGCTCTCGGGTGCCCTAGACACTCGGTCACCACAGGGAGCATTGAACTTTCCTGGGTAACAAGAAGTGCCTTCTCCTTCTTTCTCCCCACCCCACCCCAGTTGATTCCAGAAAGAAGACGAGGCATAAGGAGGTAGCACTAGCCTGCTTACTTTCATACAGGGAGCCCAATAGAATCATAGCTTGCAGGGATGAGGGAACTTATCTTTGAAAAAGAAAAAACACAACTGAACTTTGTAAGGTGTCACTGTAAGCCTCAGCTATGAGCTTGTTGTCAGGAAACCTGTCAATTTCTCAATCTGACACTGCTTTGCTCAGTGAGCTTGGGCAAGTAAGCTGTTTTTGCATTTGTGCAGTGGAAATGCTATCTTGCATCTCTCAAATGTTCCTATAAGTGCAACATGCAAAGTAACACGATAGATGTGAGTACTGTCAAGGAAAGAAAGTCCCCTGGCTACACCTTCCACTTGGTGCCATATCTCTTCTATCCCAGGGAGGGACTTCATTCAGCGCCTCTCTTCTCTAGCTGTTTCCTTCTCTACAGAAGAAGCCACCAGTAGCTCCAGCTGTCCACCTTCCAGGGCATACAAGAAGTACTGGGAGGATGGGTGGAGGCAGTGGGAGGAGGGGAAAAAGGGATTGAAGGTTATTGTCAATGAGAATATTACCATGAAGAATGAATGCAGCAGAACAGAGCCTTTCTATCTAGCCTCCCTGTATCTGAAATGGAACTATCTTGCCATGACTTTCCGAATGAACTTGGAAGTGCTTAATTATAAGTACAGGTTTGGGTTTCATCATTACTCATTGTCCAGGATGCTCAGCTCCAGCTTTCCCATCACCTAACACTGAATCTAAATCTGACAAAGGTTGCTAGGGGCTGAGCCTCAACAGACTTACCCTGTCGGGGTAAAGAAGATTGTGAAAATACCTGTGGACTGTATATATGACAGGAATGCATGATGGGGGTATTGCCTGGAATGGGTCCCTGATCCAGGCAGATGTTTTGATCCAGTGAGTTTTTAATCTGAAAGGTCAAAACACATAACATTCTCGGAAAGAGGCAGAGAAAGAGGGCCCTCAAACCTCCCCAAGCCCTGCATTTTCCCCAGTACTCCAAGGATGCCGGAAATTACCAGCCAAAAGGGAGCAGCAGTTTGGGATCCTGGCAGCCATTTTCTAAGCACCAGACAAATGCTGAAGTGAGGCATTTCCCACTTCCTGGGATCACCTACCCACTTGGACCATCGCAGCACATATAGAGAAGGGCACCTATGCCCGTGTTCATGTGGGCAAGGCCAAACATCTGGTTGGCTGAGAAATCAGGAAGGTCAGAGCAAGGGCTGCAGTTTGCAAAATAAGGAACCAGAGGCAGAGAGCAGGAAAAGAGATAGGGACTGGGGAGTAAGAGATGAAAGGAAACCAAGAGGGTCCAAGGGCAAAAAGCTGAGGAAAGAGGTGGGGGTAGAAAAGGAATCTTGGACAGGAAGGGTTTTGGAAACGCTTTTCTGGCAGTCATGCAATTCAGGTTTCATTGTCTTTTACAGTCGAACATTTTAAATCTGAAATTCTATTTCATAATACGTACTGTTCCATAGGCCACAATGTTGTGGGTTGGCTTCAATGCTGGATAAACATTTTTCAGATACCAGTCAAAACTTTTACATTTCAGTTTCTCCCGGAGTGCTATTCTGGAAGAAATGTCTCCATAATCGATTCCAGAGTTCTGTAAATGAAACATGGAATGTTTCTGTGTAATATCCTTGAGTCCACCAAAGGGTATGGGTGACACCTGAGGGAACTGGGTATTTTTATGATGCCCTGTAAGGTAACCTTGAAATTTGTAGTTTTCCAGGAAAAGTGGAAAAACCTTGAAACCTAGGAATCTCTGCTAGTTTCAAAGGTACCTGCGAGGCCTATGCAGTGGGGTCATTCAGGTTTATTTTTCATCTTTAGCAACCTGGCACAGACTGCTCCTGTTTGAGGTAACATTTACCTCAATAAGGCCTGAAATATTCCTCATGATAGCAGAAAAGGCTTTCAAAAGGAATATTCTGGCAGCAAGATTTGGAAGTTAAGGGACATTTTCTAAAAATTATATCTGTGGGCAATCAAAGTGAAAGGATGCTTGAGCCAAGATCCACAGCTCAGAAAAAAGAGGACTGCAAATCGTGTTGACTTCAGGTGGCAAGGACAAATGATGTGCCCTGAGCCAAGAAAGTCATCCTCATTCACACGTGTCCAAAAGGATCACAGTCCCCTCTCCCATCACCCCACATCCCACCTGCCATGTTAACGTCCTCTTAAGACACTGAATTTCTGGTTCCAACTCTGCCTCACAAGGTTTCTACCAGTATAAATGATGGATGAAGAACATGGAATCTAGAAGATTACTAAGCTTGAGTCTTATGTCTTTCACTTGCTATCTTATTACTTTAAACAAGTTTCTTTCAACTCTCTGTGCTTCAGTTTCTCCATCTGTAAACTTGAATAATAAAAATAAAAAGTAGCCAAGATAAATGCTGTGCTCACCTCCTCCCACAACCACATCAAAATTACAACTAAATTATAGAAAAACTTGAGAACCATCTGAAGACTAGCTGAGCAGAACTCCTATAACAAAGGCTATAAAGAAGAAGCCATATCAAGACTGGTAGGAGGGGCAGACACCAAATGGGATGTTGCCACACCCACATGTGGTGGTTAAGAATTCGGAGATATATCTCTTCTTAGAAGATCCCTCCTGAGGAGCAAGGGGTCCCAGCCCCACACTGGACTTCCCAGCCTTGAGTGCCAGTCCTGAGAAGAGGAGTCTCCACAACATCTGGCTGTGAAAATCAGCAGGGAATCCACCAGGTGAGATGGAGAGATGCTATAGAGCCAGTCCTCTTAAAAGGCCTGAGAACAGACTCACTTGCTCACAAACACTCACCTAAACACCAGCAAAGGGACAGTAGCTCAAAAAGCACCAGAGTCATACAGGAAGGAACGAGTTAACTAGCTTCAGGGCAAGGGCTAGAGGGGCATTCCTCTCCATACAGAAGAGTTGGCAGGTGCCATTGTTCCTTTGTTGAGGTTTCCCCACACACAGCTGGCAGGCACAAATGGAAGTCTCTTTGTGGAGCTATCTCCTCACACAACCTGCAGGTGCAGTTGGGTGCCACATCTGTGTCTCCATTGACCTGGCTAACACTGCTCACCTCTCCCTGGTGATTCCCTTAGACCCAGGCTTACCCAACTCATACAGGAATGTGAACCTCTTTCAGCAGCTAGTCTTCACTAGTGGCTGGCTTTGGCCCCTGTTTAAGAATTTCCTAAAATTTCTTAAAAGTACAAAACCCCCTAACAGTTAGTGATTGTTCTCAGCATGCCCTGTACCTCTTTCTAAGAGGCCCTTAGCCTGGCAGCTGTGGCAGCCAGCCTTGGTTCACAGCATAGCTGCTCACAGGCACCTCCAAGCCCACAGGAGGCAGCTACAAAATGCAGGTCACTTTGTAGCTACTATCAGGTGGCCTTAGGCCAGGCACACACCGCAATAAACCGTGGCCTATACCAGAGCCCCTCGCAAGAGGCTCCAGAACTAACATATCCAGTGCTGGTTTCAGACCATACCAGAGAACCATCCAATTATCTCCATAAACAACACACCAAAAGAGTGGATTTGGCAGGCACCAGAGCCCTGCTAAAGCAAATCTCACTCTGTGGGGTGAGCCCAAACACAACAGCTCAGCCACTGTAGTCACAGCCAGCCCTTATAGCCAATCAGCCTGAGGGTCAATCCCAACCATGTATGTTCCAACAATAATCAGGGCTCAACTACAACAGAGGGGCATGTACAGCCAGGACAAGGGACACACCTGCATCCCGTAGCTCAAGTGACCAGAAAGACTGTGCCACTGGGCTCCACAGGACATCTACTACATTAGGCCACCCTGCTAACACTGGGAGATGTAACAGATCTACCTAATACACAGAAATGAACACAGGAAGACAGCCAAATGAAGAGACAAAAGAAAGAACAGGATAAAACAACAGAAAAAGACCTAAACAAAATGGAGGAAAGCAATTTACCAGATACAGAATTAAAAACACTGGTTATATGGATGCTCAATGAACTTAGGAGAAGAACAGATGGACTCAGTGAGAACTTACACAAAGAGATGGAAATCATAGAAAAAGAACCACTAGAAATGAAGAATACAATAACTGAAATGAAGAATACATTAGAGGGAATCAACAGATTAGAGGACCAAGTCAGTTATTTGTAAAACAAAGTACCAGAAAACACTCAACTGGGACAGCAAAAAGAAAAAATAATTTAAAAAAAAAATGAGGATAGGGGGCTGGCCCGGTGGCTCAGGCGGTTAGAGCTCCATGCTCCTAACTCCAAAGGCTGCCGGTTCAATTCCCACATGGGCCAGTGGGCTCTCAATCACAAGGTTGCCAGTTCAATTCCTCGAGTCCCACAAGGGATGGTGGGCTCCACCCCCTGCAACTAAGATTGAACACGGCACCTTGAGCTGAGCTGCTGCTGAGCTCCTGGATGGTTCAGTTGGTTGGAGCGTGTCCTCTCAACCACAAGGTTGCTGGTTTGACTTCCACAAGGGATGGTGGGCTGCGCCCCCTGCAACTAGCAATGGCAACTGGACCTGGAGCTGAGCTGTGCCCCCCACAACTAAGACTGCAAGGACAACAGCTTGAAGCTGAATGGCACCCTCCACAACTAAGATTGAAAGGACAACAACATGGAAAAGAAGTCCTGGAAATACACAGTGTTCCCCCAATAAAGTCCTGTCCCCCTTCCCCAATAAAGTCTTTAAAAAAAAAAAAAAGACCAAACTGTTTCAAGTAATGTAATAACACCCCAGAACAAAGCTAAAAAAATAATAATAATAATAAAACTTTAAAAAAATGAGTATAGTTTAAGGGACCTCTGGGATAAAATCAAGCATAACAACATTCCCGTTATAGGGGTACCAAAAGGAGAAAAAAGAGAGCAAGAGACTGAAAACCTATCTGAAGAAATAATGACAGAAAACTTCCCTAACCTGGTGAAGAAAATAGACATACAAGTAGAGGAAGCACAGGGAGTCCCAAACAAGATGAACCCAAAGAGGCCTACATCAAGACACATCATAATTAAAACACCAAAGTTTAAAGAAAAGAGAGAATTTTAAAAAGCAGCAAAAGGAAAGCAGTTAGTTACCTACAAGGGAGCTCCCATAAGACTGTCAGCTGATTTCTCAACAAAAATACTGCAGGCACCAAACAACCAAAGTGACATAAAGCAAGAACCTATAACCAATATTACTCTACCCAGAAGGCTATCATTTAGAATCAAAGGAGAAATTAAAGATCTTCCCATACAAGAAAAAACTAAAGAAGTTCATGGCCACAAAACCAGTGTTACAAAAAATGATAAAAGGACTACTTTAAGATAAAGAAGAAAAAAAGATAAAAAATATGAATAATAAAATAGGAGTAACCACATACTATTAATAATTACTTTAAATGTAAATGAATGTATTCTCCAATCAAAAGACATATGGTGGCTGAATGGATAAGAAAATAAGACCCATGCGTATGCTGCCTACAAAAGACCCTCGTCAGATTAAAAGATACACACAGACTGAAAACAAAGGGGTGGAAAAAGATATTTCATGCAAATGGAAATTTTTTTTAAAAGCTGGGATAGCAAATATCAGTCCCAATAGACTTTAAAAGAAAGGGTATAACAAGAGACAAAGAAGGACATTTTCATAATGATAAAGGGATCAGTCCAATAAGAGGATATAACCCTTGTAAACATTTATGCACCCAATGTAGGAGCACCTAAATATATAAAGCAAATATTGACAGATATAAAGGGACAGGTCAATAGCAATACAATAATAGTAAGGGACGTTAAGACCCCATTGACATCAATGGATAGGTCATCCAGACAGAAAATCAACAAGTAAATATCGGCCTTAAGTAGTACTTTAGACCAGATGAACTTAATTGAATTTCATCGTAAAGCAGCAGCATATGCATTCTTTCCATTTGGTTTCTATTTGGAACATTTTCAGGATAGGCCACATGTTAGGCCACAAAACAAATCTCAATAAATTTAAAAAGACTGAAGTCATATCACGCATCTTCTCCAAGCATTATGGTATTAAACTAGAAATCAATTACAAGAAGAAAACTGAAAAACACACAAACACATGGAGGCTAAATAACATGCTACCAAACAATGAGTGGGTTAACAACAGATCAAGGAAGAAATCAAAAGATAAATGAGACAAATGAAAATGAAAACAAAACAACCCCAAATCTAGAGGACACAGTGAAAGCAGTTCTAAAAGAGAAATTCATAGCAATACAGGCCTGCCTCAAGAAACTAAAAAAAATCTCAAGCAATCTAACCTTACAATAGAAGAAACTAGAAAAAGAAAGACAAACAAAGCCCAAAGTGAGTATAAAGAAGGAAATAATAAAGATCAGATCGGAAATAAATAATAGTCTAAAAAATAAACACAAAAGACCAATGAAACCAAGAGCTACTTCATCGAAAAGATAAAAAAAAAAAAAGATGAACCTTTAAACAGACACATCAAGGAAGAGAGAGAGAGAGAGAGAGAGAGAGAGAGAGGATCCAAATAAATAAAATTAGAAATGAAAAATTAGAAATGACAACTGACACCACAGAGATACAAACAATTATAAGAAAATGCTATAAATAATTTAAATAATTATATGTCAACACATTGGACAACCTGGAAGAAATGGATCAATTCCTAGAAACATACAATCTTCTAAGACTGAATCAAGAAGAAACAGAAAATTTGAACAGACTGATAACTACTAATAAAATCAAATCAGTAATCAAAAATCTCCCAAAAAACAAAATTCTGAACTAGGTGGCTTCATAAGTGAATTTTACCAAATATTCAAAAAAAAAGTTAACATCTATTCTTCTCAAAGTATTCCCCAAAAAATTGAAGAGGAGGGAAGACTCCCAAGCTCATTTTATGAGGCTAGTATTATTAAACTACAAAAAAAGAATATTATAGGGCAATATCCCTAATGAACACAGATGCAAAAATCTTCAACAAAACAATAACAAATTGAATTCAGAAATACATCAAAATGATCAAGTGGGATTTATTCCTAGGATGCAAAATTGATTCAATATCCATAAATCAATTAACGTGATATACCACATAAACAAAATTAAGGATAAAAATCATGTGCTCATATCAATAGATGTAGAAAAAGCATTTGACAAAACCCAGCATCCAATTATAAAAACTCTCAGCAAAGTAGAAATAAAGGGAACATACTTCAACATAATAAAGGCCATATGTGACAAACCCACAATTAACATCATACTCAATGGGGAAAAGCTAAAAGCATTTTCCTTAAGATCAGGAACAAGACAAGGATGTTCACTTTTATCACTTTTATTCAACATAGTATTGGAAGTCCTAGCCTCAGCAATCAGACAAGAAAAAAAATAAGGTAACCAAATGGGAAAGGAAAAGTAAAACTGCATTATTTGTAGATGACAGTCATATATATATATATATATATATATATATATTCCAACAGTTTTTTGGTGGAATATATATACTCTATATATATAGAGAGAGCATGAATATATATATATATATATATATATATATATATATATATATATTCCACCAAAAAACTGTTAGAACTGATAAATGAATTCAGTAAAGTAGCAGGACAAAATTAATATTCAGAAATTGGTTGCATTTTTAAATACACCATAACAAACTATCAGAACAAGAAATTAAGAAAACAATTCCATTTACAATTGCATCCAAAAAAAAATCAAATGTCTAGGAATAAATTTAACCAAGAATGTAAAAGACCTGTATCAGAAAGTTATGACATTGAAAAAAGAAATTGAAGAAGACACAAATAAATGGAAATATACTACCCAAAGTAATATATAGATTCAATATAATCTCTACCAAAATACCAAAGGCATTCTTTACAGAACTAAAACAAATAATCCTAACATCTACATGGAACCACAAAAGACCACGAATAGCCAAAGCAATCTTGAGAAAGGAGAACAAAGTTAGAGGTATCACACTATCTGATATCAAACTATACTGCAAGGCTATAGTATTTAAAACAGCATGGTGCTAGTATCAAAACAAACACATAGATCAATAGAACAGCATAGAGCTCAAAAATAAACCCATGCCAATATGGGCAATTAATCTATGCCAAAGGAGGCAAGAATATACAATGGGATAAAAAGAGTCTATTCAATAAATGGTGTGAAAACTGGACAGATACATGCAAAAAAAAAAAAAATGAAACTGGACCACTTTCTTACACCATATATAAGAAGAAACTCAAGATGGATTAAAGACTTAAATATTAAGACCAGAAGCCACAAAATTCCTACAAGAAACAGGCAGTAAACTCTCTGACATGACTCTTAGTAATATTTTTTGTTGATATATCTCTTCAGGCAAGGGAAACAAAAGAAAACATAAAAAAGTGGGACTACATCAAACTAAAAACGTTTTATACCACAAAGGAAACCATCAACAAAATGAAAAGACAACCTACTGATTAGGAGAAGATATTCACCAATGATATATTTGATAAGGAGTTAATATCCAAAAAAATATAAGGAATTCATACAATTTAACACCAAAAAAAATCTGATTAAAAAAATGAACAGATGACCTAAATAAATATTTCTTTAAAGAGTATATACAGATGGCCAATAGATATATGAAAAGATGCTCAATGTCAATAATAGAGAAATGCAAATTAAAACCACAATGAAGTATCACCTCAGACCTGTCAGAATGGCTATCATCAATAAATAAAAAAACAAGTGTTGGTGTGGATGTGGAGAAAAGGGAACCCTCGTGCATTTTTGGTGGGATTGCAGATTGGTGTAGCCACTATGGAAAACTGTACAGAGGTTCCTCAAAATATTAAAAATTGAACTGTCTTATGACCCAGAAATTTGACTCTGGGTATTTATCTGAAGAAATACAAAACACTAATTCAAAATGATGTATGCACCCCTATGTTCATTGCAGCACTATTTACAATAGCCAAGATATGGAAGCAATCAAGTGCCCACTGATAGATGACTGGATAAAGAAGAAGTGGTACATTTATACACTGAAATATTACTTGGCCATAAAAAGAATGAAATCTTACCATTTGTGACTAGAGGGTATTATGCTAAGTGAGATAAGTCAGGAAGAGAAAGACAAATACCATATGATCTCACTTACACGTGGAATCTAAAAACAAAATAAATGAACAAACAAAACAGAAACAAATTCATAGATACAGAGAACAAAGTGATGGTTGCCAGATAGAAGGGGGGCTTGGGGACTGGGCGAAAAAGGTGAAGGGATTAAAATGTGCAAGTTGGCAGTTACAAAATAGTCTCAAGGATGTAAAGTACAGCATAGGGAATATAGTTAATAATATTGTAATAACTATGTATGGTGCCAAGTGGGCACTAGATTTATCACATGGATTACTTTGTAAATTATATAAAAGTCTAACCACTATGCTGTACACCTGAAACTAATATAATATTGAATGTCAACTGTAATTGCAAAAACAAATTTTAAATAAAACCTACCCCATAGGTATGTTGTGATAATTAATGAGTGCCTGGAACATGGTATTCCTACATGTTAAGTGTCATCATCGTCACACCATTGGGACTTTACCCTTATTCTTTAGGGCTGGGATGGCATCTTTGCTCTATTCTTTCCCATTTCCCACCACTACCACCACCAGCTCCTCCTTTGTGCTTCTCTGCTTCTGTTCAATTCCATGACGAACCTGGAGAGGTATGTTCCAGACAAAGTAGACCATGTCTTTGTACTCATCCATCCAGATTTCAGCCACCCTCAGAGCATTGCGCTTCAAGGCAGGTGCCAGATCCAAAGCATAGGGCTTGTGGTGTCTCTCTAGGTGAGCAATCCTGGAGCAGGGCAAGACCTCAATTCTCCCTCCACACTGCCACACCTGAAAGAGAAGGGAAAAAAAACCATCTGAGCACGCTGGGCCATGGCCGACAAGTAACACAGCTTGTTGACACACAGAGACTACATTTTGCAACCATTTTTAAAAGAATGTAATTTCAGTCCTTCCACTCCCACTCCTGCATCGCCTTCCACCCTGTTTATCTAAAACAAGCTTCCTTTGAAGTCTACCAAACTTCTCTCCTGTGGTTCAGACAGCTCCAGAAATCTTACCTTCAGGAAATTTTCCTGCTGCCCCTGCTCATTTATCCCTAAGGAAAGTGCCAAAGTCCTGAGAAATGCCTCGCCCTGAGCCAATCCCGCTGGACTTAGCTTCCCATGATCCCTCTCCGTCCTGCGTGCCAGGTATAAGACAACGTGTGGACAGACTCTCAGGTGGTCCCCATGATCCCGGCCTCCTGATCTTCTCACCACTTCCCTACTCCCTTCCCCTTGAGTGTGGTCTTGTGATCTTCTAACAAATAGAATATGGCACAGGTGACAGTATGTACACAGTTACATGTGTGATTGCATTAGATAAGACTGTAGTGTGCATCCTCCTAGAAGATGCACTCTCTCGCCGACTTTGAAGAAGAAAGCCACCATGCTGTGAGCCTATGGAGAATGCAAGAAATGAAGGGTGGCTGCCAACTGATAAATCCCAAATACCTCCTCAGTCTGGAAGACTCCAAGGGACTGACTGCTGCCAACAACATGAGCTTAGAAGCAGATCCTTCAACAGTCAATGTTAGATGAGATCCCAGCCCTGACCAACACCTTGACTGCAACCTTGCAGAAGACTCAGCTAAGCCAGGCATGAACTCCAGAACCACATTAACTGGGAAGTAATAAATGTGTCCTGCTTTAAGCCACTAAATTTGAGATAATGGTGTTACACAGCAATAGATAACTAATACAGGTAATTCTTTACCAAGCGGTATCATGACTTACGAGATAATTATAAATATTTTTCCTTGTCATCCTGATGGGTACAAACATGTTCGTCACACCACACATTCTAATATTTGGCTTAAAAATATGATCTTCCTCCCAGTAGGTGATAGAGCTATCTAATGCTGAGATTGATACAATGGCTCCAGTGTCTTCTCTTCATGGTTGCCCAAGTGAGTTAGTTTCTGGGAGGTAAGCAGCCTGCATAGCAGTGGTTAGCCACCTGATGCACTCATGCCTGTTGGAAGCCCTCAGACAGCAGTGAGCAAATTAAGTCCCGCAGGTTCCATTAACCAACCACCTAAGAGGCCAGTCCCCTTATCTGACTCTTTTTTTCCATCCCTTCCTCCACTTCTGAACCCACAGATTTCTTTCCCTTGCCTCCTCTACAACCCAGAATAGTGGAATGGGGCGGGGGGGGGGGGAGGAAAGCCAGTCTTTGAAGTCAGACTTACCTGTGTTCAAATCTATAACTGCACACCTGACAACTAGGGGCAAAACACTCCCCGTCAGTGAGCCTCACGTGGCTCATCACAAAAGCACATTCCCATCTGCTGGGTTGTCAGGTGGACTAAATGACATAACAAGTACTCAGGGAACAGCAGTGTCAACGATTATTAACTAGAAGCACATCTTTTCTTCTGTTATCCTCCTCCATTGCTCCTCATTAGTTTCCAGAACTATGTGGAGTTTACAGCTAATTTATTTCCAGATTTTATTTTTTACAGACAAACATTTAAAAATATAAACCAAAAATTCAAATACAACTTTACTTCAACTTTTCTAGTGGAAGGAACTTTCCAAATCATAGGAACTTATGAGAGAAAAATTAACTGTTGGCACAAGAAACCTTAAATTCAAGTGAAAAGAGAAAAGTCAGAATTGTCATTTATGAAGTAATGTTAACTATTATCCTTGATCAATACTTTTCAAATTTTACTCTCTCAATTTATTCCCATTTGCCAAACACCCCTACATCCACTCCTTTCCCCCGTTTTCTCTCTCTCTCTCTCCACACACACACACAGAGATATGAAACTTTGCTTATAATAGCAATGGTTTACTTTGTGCCACATACTATCCTAATATTTTTCATGAATTTAAGCCTCACTATATAAGTATTATTATTATCCCCACTTAAGTAGCTTGCCCATGTCTGCCAGCTAGTAAATGGCAGAACTAGATTATGAATCCAGGTAGTTCATCTGTTAAGCTCATCTGTTAAGTGCCAGGAATATCCAAGCTGCTTGACAAACACTGGTTTTCCTTTGTCGTCCATCAGCCCCATCACTCCATCTCCATTTATGCACACCCATATACATCATCACTGCTGTGGCCTCTAGATGTCAGAATAAAACACTCCATGTAGCTCTGATATCCTCCAAGATCTGTTATTGGAAAAAGCTCCTAAACGGTTTTTACAGGTTTGAAAAGCCAAATGGCTACATACATAAACCAAGGAACCTAGATATGGGTAAACTGTTTTATCCAAGAAAAGCGTAAGAATGACTCTTCCCTGACACTCCCTACTTTTCCAGCAAAATTTAAAAGAAAAGAGGACTTCTTGTAAAAAATATAATGGCAGAGTCTGACATGGGACAGAGGAATGGAAACAAAGAAGCAGCCTAGATGCAGAAAGGAAGAGCAGAGAAAAGAACAAAGAACTCAGAAGTGGTAAGAATGACTTTGGGTCATAACTTGGGAAGTGCGGAAAGGTCTGGTAGGTAGGAAAACCCCAGCCACAATGTAGGTTGGGACATCTGCAGGATTTTGCTAAGTACCAGGCATAAAATAAGGCTTCTGTCCCAGAAGCCAAACAAGGATTCTAACTAATATCTTTATAAATCATTTCAAATTATTTATTGCATTTTAACTGCAACAGCATCCTTATGAGGTAGTTAAAACAAGGACACTTCTCCTTATTTCACAAATGGGTAAACTGATCTAGACCACCATGCCAAAAAACAGTTCTCTCTGCCAAAGAACGACTCTGGTTTAATGGATAACCCAGACAAGGACTCAAAGTTTACTTGTTAGCTTATAAATATGGGGTCCTGGGTGGGTCCTAAGTGGGTGCAATATGTGGTCATCAGTATCAATTGGAAAGAAATTGAAGGGTGTAGGCCTGAGCAAGCTTGAGCCAGGAAGTTATCTTGTTCCTCCAGACACCACAATGAACCAGAGGTCACTTCGTCTCAGGCACAGAATTTTGGAGTTGGGAGGCAGGGGAAGCCATTTCTAGAAGCTCAGTCCACAGGAAGCTAGTACAATAAGGATTAGAACCTAGGTCCAGCCTTTTTCACAATGCCACCCCGACACCCTTATTATTTTTTTTTATCATTAACCATTTATTGAGTGTAAGCCATGTGTCACTCATCGTGCTAGGTTCTTTATATAGCACGTATGACTTAGAGAGCTTGTATGTTGCCAAGGATAACATACTTTCTACTGGAAGAGTAGGACTTGGATTTACTATTTAGATTCCAACACCTGTGTAATTTTCACTACCGTATGTGACCTTGTGGGGACAGAGCCAGGAGTGCAGTTTCCAGGCTCTCGGCCTCACGTGGAAAGGTGCTGGCTCAGGTAGTAAATGGCCATCAACTGTGATTGGATGGCCATCAGCTGTGGCTAGTTGGCTGTCAGCTGTAACCAGTGAGCCATTGGCCACTAATATAACTGCCATGGCTACACTAGCAGCAAATGGGGGCTAGCAAGAAGATGGTGGCTGAGCTAGCACGCAGCAGAGTAAGGCTTGCGGATCATGTGGCTCCTGTTTCCTGTGTCTCCAACCCAGCCACCATCAAGAATATAGTAGTATGACTCCTCTATCTATGGCTCTGTGGGTGTTCCTTTTTGGCCTCACCATATCCTGCATTCTTATGCAGGGAGCGGGACCAGATGTCCCGCGTGACACCCAGCATGACAGACCTCTTTTAAGAGCTTAGGCTTAGGCTAAAACATGAAAGAGGAATAAACTAATAAGAACAGTTATAAATGCAAGGGTCATGGCTTTTAACGAAGACCTGTAGACTATACAGAAGAGGAAAAGTATACTTGGGAAGAGATATTTTGTGCATTAAACCTGTTCCAAGCTAATAATGATGGGTTGAATTTATTGGCCTGAATTTTTCATACCTCTCTTCATGGCTTCATTCTATAGAGAAGATATTCTCCATCCCTTGACTTTGGGCTTGGACATGAGACATACTTTGACAAATGGGATAGAAAAAATAATGTGCTAATTCCAAATTTAAGCCTTAAGAGCCACCCCATCCAAGCCCAGCTTAACCTGCAGATCTGTGAGAATAAATTATTATTGTTTTAAATCACTGAGTTTGGGTATTTCCAGTCAAGATAACAGAATAGGAAATGCTATGTTTGCCTCCTCTCAAGACCACATCAAAATTACAACTAAACCACAGAATAGCCATCATTGAGAATTGCCTAAATTCTAGCTGAGCAGAAGTCCAGAACTAAGGAAATATGGAAGAAGTCATGTCGAGACTGGTAGGAGTGGGGGAAACACAGAATGGGCTGGTCCCACACTCACGCATCATGGCAAAAAATCAGGAAGGATACCCAACAGAGGTCTCTCCTGAGGAGCAAAGTGTCCCAGCCCCACACCAGGGTCCCCAGCCCAGGATTTCAGTGCTGGGCATAGAAGTCCCCATAACTTCTGACTGAAAAACAGCAGAGATTGTGGCTGAGTGAGATGGAAGGCAGCTGAAGTCCTAGGCCTTCCTCTTAAAGGGCCTGAGCACAGACTCACTCTATGATGGACTCATTCACTCTGAGCTCCACCACTGGGGCAGCAGATTAAAAGGCACCAAGGACATATAGGAGGAACTGAATTGTCTGGCTTCATGGCAAGGGCTTGAGGGTCAGTTTTCTCCCAGACAGAAGTGCTGGCAGAAGTCATTGTTTCTTCGTTGAGCCCTCCCCCACCCGTCCCAATGTGCAGATGCAGGTAGTCACTATATCTGAGTCTCCATTAACCTAGATAACACTGTTCACACTGCCCTGGTAAATTCTTGAGACCCCGCCCCACTCAACTAGCAGGTACAGATAAGCTGCTTCTAGTGTTTTTTTGTGGGGTTTTTTTTCATACAAATGGCTTGTCTTGGCTGATGCTTTGGACTTGCCTAAAATCTCTTAAAGGCTCATAAACTCCAAAAAAGCAGCATCTGGCTTCAGTATGCCCCATACCTCTTGCTAAGCACTAGTGGCAGCTGGCCTCAGTCTAAATCATAGCCTCTCCCAGGTACCTTCAAACACAGAGTGGGTGGTGACCATCTGCAGATTGCTTTGTGGCTCATTCCAGCTGTCTGTGGGGCAAAACACAGGCTTGGAGCTGAACTTGGCCTGTCCCAGGAGGTCCTAGGGCTAAGCACACGCTGTGACTGACTTGCAGCAAAACCAGGGCGCCACCTGGCTTCTTCTGCAGATGACACAACAAAAGGGCAGACTGGAGAGGCACCAGACCCCTGGTAAAGCTAACCCTGCTCCATAGTGTCAGTCCCTGCACAATAGCTCCTCCACTGTAGTCACAGCCATTCCTCACAACCAATCAGCCTGCAGGTCAATCCCTGCCACTGGCCTGCCAACAGCAACTGAGGATCAACTATAAATAAGAGGGCACACACAACAAACACAAAGGACATACCTGTAGCAACCAGCTGAGGAAACCAGGGAGACTGTGCTACTGGGCTCCACAAGACACCTACTACATAAAGCCACTGTACAAAGACCAGGAGACGTAGCAGCCCTACCTACTACATAGAAACAAACACAGGGAGGTGGCCAAAATGGGGAGACAAGAAAACATGTCCCAAATGAAAGAAAAACAAAGTTCCAGAAAAAGAACTAAACAAAATGGAGACAAGCAATCTGCCAGATGCAGAGTTCCAAATCTGGTTATAAGGATGCTCAATGAACGTAGGGGAAGAATACATGAAGTCAGTGAGAATTTTAACAAGGAGATAGGAAGCATAAAAATAGAGATAGAAAACATTAAAAAAAGAACCACTCAGAAATGAAGACTACAATAACTGAAATAAAGAATACATTAGAGGGAATCAACAGCAGATTAGATGAAGCAGAGGACCAAATAAGCGATGTGGAAGACAAAGTAGCGGAAAAAACACAATCAGAACAGCAAAAAGGAAAACGAATTTTTTTTATTTTATTAAATTTATTGGGGTGACAATTGTTAGTAAAATTACATAGATTTCAGGTGTACAATTCTGTATTACATCATCTATAAATCCCATTGTGTGTTCATCACCCAGAGTCAGTTCTTCTTCCATCACCATATATTTGTCCCACTTACCCTCATCTCCCACCCCCCACCCCCCACCCCCCTTACCCTCTGGTAACCACTAAACTATTGTCTGTGTCTATGAGTTTCTGTTTCTCATTTGTTTGTCTTGTTCTTTTGTTGTTTTTGGTTTATATACCACATATCAGTGAAATCACATGGTTCTCTGCTTTTTCTGTCTGACTTGTTTCGCTCAGCATTACACTCTCAAGATCCATCCATGTTGTCACAAATGTTCCTATATCATCTTTTCTTACTGGCGAATAGTATTCCATTGTGTATATATACCACAACTTCTTTATCCATTCATCTATCGAAGGACATTTTGGTTGTTTCCATGTCTTGGCCACCGTAAACAAAGCTGCAATGAACATTGGAGCACACGTGTCTTTATCTCTAAATGTTTTCAGATTTTTTTGGTAGATACCCAGGAGAGGGATTGCTGGGTCATATGGCAATTCTATTCGTAATTCTTTGAGGAACCTCCACACTGCCTTCCATAACGGCTGCACCAGTCTGCATTCCCACCAACAGTGTATGAGGGTTCCTTTTTCTCCACAGCCTCTCCAACATTTGTTACTATTTGTCTTGTTGATGATAGCCATTCTGACTGGGGTGAGGTGATATCTCATTGTGGTTTTGATTTGCATTTCTCTGATGATTAGTGATGTTGAGCATTTTTTCATATGTCTATTTGCCATTTGTATGTCCTCTTTGGAGAAATGTCTCTTCAAGTCCTCTGCCCATTTTTCAATTGGGTTGTTTGTTTTTTTGTTGTTGAGTTGCATGAGTTCCTTGTATATTCTGGATACTAGCCCCTTATCGGAGGCACTGTTTGCAAAAATCTTCTCCCATTCAGTTGGTGGCCTCTTTATTTTGTCAATGGTTTCTTTTGCTGTGCAGAAGCTTTTAAGTTTCATATAGTCCCATTCGTTTATTTTAGCTTTTACTTCCATTGCCTTTGGAGTCAAGTTCATAAAATGCTCTTTGAACCCAAGGTCCATAAGTTTAGTACCTATGTTTTCTTCTATGCAGTTTATTGTGTCAGGTCTTATGCTTAAGTCTTTGATCCATTTTGAATTAACTTTGGTACATGGTGACAAATAGCAGTCCAGTTTCATTCTTTTGCACGTGGCTATCCAATTCTCCCAGCACCATTTATTGAAGAGGCTGTCTTTGCTCCATTGTATGTTTTAGCTTCTTTGTCAAAAATTATCTGTCCATATTTATGTGGTTTTATTTCTGGGTTCTCAATTCTATTCCATTGGTCTATGTGTCTGTTTTTCTGCCAATACCATGCTGTTTTGATTATTGTAGCCCTGTAGTACAAGCCAAAGTCAGGAAGTGTGATACCTCCATTATTGTTCTTTTTCTTAAGATTGCTTTGGCTATTCGGGTCTTTTGTGGTTCCAAACAAATCTGATGATTTTTTGTTCTATTTCTTTAAAATATGCCATTGGGATTTTGATGGGGATTGCATTGAATCTGTATATTGCTTTGGGTAATATGGCCATTTTAACTATGTTGATTCTTCCAATCCATGAGCACGGAATGTCTTTCCATTTCTTTGTGTCTTCTTCAATTTCTTTCAAAAATGTCTTATAGTTTTCAGCATATAGGTCTTTCACGTCCTTGGTTAAGTTTATTCCTAGGTATTTTATTCCTTTTGCTGCAATTACAAAAGGAATTGTTTCTTGTATTTCTTTTTCTGAGATTTCATTGTTAGTATATAGGAATGCAATGGACTTTTGTACGTTGATTTTGTAGCCAGCAACTTTACTGTATTCGTTGATTGTTTCTAATAGCTTTTTGGTGGAGTCTTTAGGGTTTTCTATATATAGCATCATGTCATCTGCAAACAGTGACAATTTAACTTCTTCAATCCCAATTTGGATGCCTTTTATTTCTTTCTCTTGCCTGATTGCTCTGGCAAGGACTTCCAACACTATGATGAAAAGCAGAGGTGATAGGGGACAGCCCTGTCGTGTTCCTGAACGTAAAGCAAATGGCTTCAGCTTTTCACCATAATTATGAGATTAGCAGAGGGCTTGTCATATATGGCCTTTATTATGTTAAGGTATTTTCCTTCTATACCCATTTTATTAAGTGTTTTAATCATAAATGGATGTTGTATCTTGTCAAATGCTTTTTCTGCATCAATTGATATAATCATATGATTTTTGTCCTTTATTTTGTTTATATGATGTATCACATTGATGGATTTGCGTATGTTGAGCCATCCTTGTGCTCCGGGGATGAACCCCACTTGGTCGTGATGAATAATCTTTTTAATGCATTGTTGTATTCGATTTGCTACAATTTTATTTATGATTTTTGCATCGGTATTCATCAGAGATATTGGACTGCAGTTTTCTTTTTTTGTGCTGTCCTTACCAGGTTTTGGTATCAGGGTAATGTTGGTCTCATAGAATGAGTTAGGGAGTACTGTCTCTTCTTCAATTTCTTGGAAGAGTTTGTGCAAGATTGGTATTAGAAACTCTTTGAAGGTTTGGTAGAATTCACTAGTGAAGCCATCTGGTCCCAGGCTTTTGCTTTTGGGAAGATTTTGGATGACTGATTCAATTTTGTTACTGGTGATCGGTCTGTTTAGATTTTCCAGTTCTTCATGGTTCAGCCTTGGAAGGCTATATGTTTCTAAGAACTTGTCCATTTCTTCTAGGTTGTTGAATTTGGTGGCATATAGTCCTTCATAGTATTCTTGGATGATCCTTTGTATTTCTGTGGTGTCCGTGATAACTTCCCGTTTTATGTTCTGATTTTGTTAATCAGTGTCTTCTCTCTTTTTATCTTAGTAAGTCTAGCCAAGGGTTTGTCAATTTTGTTAATCTTTTCAAAGAACCAGCTCTTTGTCACATTAATTTTTTCTATTGTCTTTTTGTTCTCTATTTCATTTAGTTCTGCTCTAATTTTTGTTATTTCCTTTCTTCTGCTGACCTTGGGTTTTACTTGTTCTTCTTTTTCTAGTTCTTTAAGGTGTAACATGAGGTTATTTATTTGGGAGTTTTCTTGTTTCTTGAGATAGGCCTGTAATGAGATAAATTTCCCTCTTAAAACCGCTTTCGCTGTATCCCCAAAATTTTGGTAGGATGTATTTTCATTGTCATTTGATTCTATGTATCTTTTGATCTCTCCTCTAATTTCTTCTTTGACCCAGTCCTTCTTTAAAAGTATGTTGTATAATCTCCATGTATTTGTGTTTTTTCCCTGCTTTCTTTTTACAGTTGATATCCAATTTCAAAGCCTTGTGATCAGAGAATATGCATGGTATGATTTCAATCTTCTTAAATTTGTTGAGACTGATTTTATGTCCCAATATATGGTCTATCCTTGAGAATGTTCCATGTACACTAGAAAAGAATGTATAGTCTGATGTTTTAGGATGAAGTGCTCTATAAATGTCAATTATGTCCATTTCATCTAATGTGTCATTTAGGGCTACTATTTCGTTATTTATTTTCTGTTTGGATGATCTATCCATAGCTGTCAATGATGTATTTAAGTCCCCTAGTATAATTGTGTTTTGGTCAATTTCTCCCTTTAGTTCTGTTAGTAGTTGCTTGGTATATTTCGGTGCTCCCTGATTGGGGGCATAAATATTGATGACTGTTATGTCTTCTTGTTGTACAGTCCCTTCACCATTATGAAATGTCCATCTTTGTCTCTTGTTATCTTTTTCACCTTGAAGTCTGTTTCATCTGATATCATTATGGCTACACCTGATTTTCTCTGGGTACCATTTGCTTGGAGTGTCAATTTCCACCCTTTCACTTTGAGTCTATGCTTGTCCTTGTAGCTGAGATGTGTCTCTTGGAGACAGCATATGGTTGGGTTTAGTTTTTGATCCAATCTGCTACTCTGTGCCTTTTTATTGGTGAGTTCAGTCCATTTACATTTAGGGTGATTATTGATATGTGAGGATTTCCTGTCATTCTATCTTTAGTTTTCTGGTAAGGCTGTGTCTCCATTGTTTCTTTGCCTTTTGTTGTTGTCTATTATTTCTGTGTGGTGGTATTCTATGATGTTTCCTCTGTTTCTTCTTTTATTTCAGTATATATTTCAGTTCTGGATTTTTTTTGAGTGGTTACCCTTAAGTTTATGTAAAAGAAAGTTTGATATTTAGAGTATTCCATTTTCTTCAGCACGCTTACTTTCTCCATTCCCATATTCCGTTCAGGCCTTTACTCTCCCCTTTTTGAGTTTTGGTTGCCACAAATTGTCCCTGTTGATGGTGGTCGAATAGCCTCCTTTAGTATTTCTTGTAGTGCAGGTCGTGTATTAGAAAATTCCCTCAGCTTCTGTATGTCTGGAAAGGTCTTTATTCCTCCTTCATATCTAAAGGATATCTTTGCTGGATATATTATTCTTGGCTCATGATTTCTCTCTTTCAATAGTTTGAATATTTGGTTCCACTCCCTCCTGGCTTGTAGAGTTTCTGCTGAGAAATCTGATGATAATCTAATGGGCTTTCATTTGTAAGTTACCGCCTTCTTTTCCCTGGCTGCCTTGAGGATTCTTTCTTTGTCATTGATTTTAGACAGCTTCAATACAATGTGCCTTGGAGAAGGTCTGTTGGGATTGAGGTAACTAGGTGTTCTATTTGCTTCTTGGATTCGAGGGTCCAGTTCTGTACACAAGTTTGGGAAGTTCTCATCGACAATTTGTTTGAATATACTCTCTGTTCCCTTCTCTCTTTCTTCTCCTTCTGGTATGCCCATTATTCTTATATTGCTCTTTCTGATGGAGTCAGAAAGTTCTTGTAGAGTTCTTTCATTTCTTTTAAGTCTCAAGTCTCTTTCTTCTTCCATCTGTGTAATTTCCAGGTTTCTATCTTCAATGTCACTGATTCTTTCCTCCATCTGGTCAACTCTACTACCTAAGCTGGTTATTTCATTCTTAATTTCTTCTATTGAGTTCTTAATCTCCAGAAATTCTATTTGGTTCTTTTTTAAAATTTCAATCTCTTTCGTAAAATGCTCATGCTGTTCTTTGATTGTGTTTCTGAGTTCATTTAACTGCCTATCTGTGTTTTCTTGTATCTCGTTGAGTTTTTTCAGAACTGCAATCTTGAATTCTCTGTCATTTAAGTCACATATTTCTGTATCTTTAAGTGCCTTTTCTGGAGATTTTTCACTTTCTTTCTGAGCTATCTTGTTGCCTTGGTTATTCATGGCGATTACTGGTTTACTATTTCTCTTCCTAGACATCTACAGGAGTGGCTTCTACAACAGGTTGATAGGAAGCGGTCTTTTTGTTTTCCAGTACTTGTTGGTAGAATATTTTATTTTTTCTCCAACTGCAGCTTATTTTTCTTCTCCCACATGGTAGTGCTATGTTTTCTCTGCACTATTCCAGCTTCTCACACAATGGGGGGGTTCCCTGGGAGATGGGCTTCTCCTCTGTTAATAGTTCATCTAGGTCACAGGGCGCAGTGTCCCGGTGGGTATGCGGAGAGCTTTTGATGTTCCAAAGCTCTTCCGGCTCCTGATTCAGAGCCCGTATGTTTCAGCAGTTCTGTTTACTCCTGCAGGGATCCACCCAGATAGGTGGGGTCAGGGGCGGAGTGAGTTGTGAGAGGTGGCCCAGAGCAATGGCAGCGACCACCACCACAGCCGGTCCTGCTTCCACAGCTCCCTCCCCTTTGCTGGAACTAGTTGGGCTGTGAATTTGTGTCTGTGGTCCACAGTTCTCAGAACAGCAAATATTCTGTTCTTTTGCTCTCACAGTGCTACTGTTCCATTTCTAGCACCGGGCAGGTGGGGGCAGGGCGAGCTCTGGGAGGGGAGGGAGGAGGCAGCTAGTCTCAGTGCCTAAGGCTCCCTTCTCTGCTCGGCAGTGAGGGCTTAAACCACCGTTTTCAGCCTTCTTCCCTCAGTCTTTTCTCCGAGGTCTCTGCCATGAGCGTTGGGTTCAGCCGTGTTATATGCTGTCCCCTCAGCCCTGTGGAGCCCAGGCGGAGCCCTAGCTGTCCGAGTTCTTCCCTCTCCCGCAGCTGCCGTGGTTCCGGGAAGCAGTGAGCTTGGCGCACTGAGCTAGGTCTGCGTCCTGCGCCCGCGCGGCTCCATCTCCGCACTTCTCCCTTCTCTCCTCCTCCCCCCCGTTCCCGCGAATCTCCCACCTGTAGGTGATTTCAGTCGGTAGTGGGCCTCTTCGTCTTGCCTGTCTGCTGTGCAGGGAGTCCTTTGTGGAGTTTTTGTTGTTCGATTCGTTGTATATTCCAGGGGAGCTTTACAGAGGCTCACCTCACACCACCATTTTTCCGGAAACTCCCAGAGTTTTTTTTAATTTTGAGAGAGAGAGGTTTTTTAATTTTGTTTTTTAACAGAGAGAAATAACACTGTGGTTGTAGGCCGTGGGAATAGTATGGAGAAGAATTTTTTAAAAATGAGGATAGTTTAAGGAACCTTTGGGATAACATCAAGCATACCAGCATTTGCATCATAGGGGTAGCAGAAGGAGAAAAGAGAGAGCAAAGGATTCAAAACATATCTGAAGAAATAATGATGAAAAACTTCCCTAACCTGGAGAAGAAAATACGCATACAAGTACAGGAAGCACAGGGAGTCCCAAACAAGATGAGAGGCCCACAATCAAGACTCACCATAATTAAAATGCCAAAAGTTAAAGACAAAGAGAGAATTATAAAAGCAGCAAGAGAAAGCAGTTAATTACCTACAAAGGAACTCCCATAAGACTATCAGGTGATTTCTCAACAGAAACTTTATAGGCCAAAAGGTATTGGCACAAAATAGTCAAAGTGATGAAAAACAAGGACCTAACAACTAAGATTACTCTACTCAGCAAATCTATAATTTAGAATCAAAATAAAGATAAAGAGCTTCCCAGACAAGGAAAAGCTAAAGGAGTGCATCACCATCAAACCGGTATTACAAGTAATGTTAGAGGGACCTCTTTAAGTGCAAGAAAAAAAAAAGATTAAAAATATGAATAATAAAATGGCAATAACAACATATCTATTAATAATTACTTTAAATGCAACTAGATAAAATGCTCCAATCAAAAGATAGAGTTGCTTAAGATAAAAAAAAAAGAAAGAAAGAAAGATAAAGACCCTTAAATATGCTGTCTATAAGAGATTCACTTCAGATCAAAAGACACACACAGGCTGAAAGCAAAGATATGGAAGAAGATATTTCATGCAAATGGAAACAAACAAACAAAGAGCTGGAATAGCAATACTTATACCAGACAAAATAGACTTTAAAACAAAGGTTATAACAAGAGACAAAGAAGGACCTAGTAATCCTACTTTGTGGTATCCAAATAAACCCAAAACACTGCTTCTAAGGGACATATGCTTCCATATGTTCACTGAAGCATTATTTAGAATAGCCAACATATGGAGACAACCTGGGTGTTCATCAGTGGATGAATGGATAAAGAACATGTGGTACATATATACAATGGACTATTACTCAGGCATTAAAATGAATAAAATCTTGCCATTTGTAACAACATTTATGGATCTAGAGGGTATTGTGGTGAGTGGAGTGACTCAGACAGAGAAAGACAGATGCCATATGATTTCACTTACATGTGGAATCAAAAGAACAAAATAAATGAACAAACAAAACAGAAACCAACTTATAGATACAGAGAACATTTTGAGTGTCGCCAGATGGGAGAGGGGGATTAAAGAAAAAGGTGAAGGGATTAAGAAGTACAAATTAATAGTTACAAAATAGTCATGGGGATGTAAAATACAGTGTAAGTAATATAGTCAATAATATTGTAATAGCTGTGTGTGGTGTCAGATGGGTACTCGATTTATTAGGGTAATTACCTCATAAGTTATATAAATGTCTAATCACTATGTTGTACATCTAAAACTAATATAATATTGTATGTCAACTGTAATTGAAAAAAAAGTTTTTTTAATTATTTTTTTTAAAGTCACTGAGTTTGGGATGATTGGTTACATAGCATTTTTGTGGCAATAGTGAACTGATACACTGATGTAATATGAACTTGCACTTGGAATTTCTTCAATCGTCTTAGTGTGTACCCTGAATTCCCTTATAAAGCACAAAAATACAGGATGTGAATTTGATCTGAGAAAGCAAGAGAAGCTGTCAGGTGCAGAGAAGAGGCACCATAGCTGAAGCATAGAGCCAATTTCATTCCAGGTACACAGGAATTTGGTCAGAACTAGAATTGGTTTGAGGATTTTATTGCTGTATAACCCATCACTGGCTATTTGTCCTAGACTAGACTACATCTCAGCATGGACTTATGTCATCATGCCAGCTACTTTATCTGTCCATACAGGAGCTGGTTGGCTGTCCACACATCTATATCCTTTGATCCCTCTGCCCAGCTTCTCTTTGACTTGTCTTACAGACAGCTGTCTGCCACAAAGTTGTTTGATCCTAGGAGATGTTTGCAAAATGCCTGGATTCCTCAAGGGAAATAGAAACACCATCTTCTGAGCCTCAATTCTACCCCTCCTACTCATATCTCTTAGATTAGGTAGACCTACACCAGAAAGCTCCGCTCCAGAAGTCCTATTGCCTATCTCTAGTGACCTAGAAACATGAGGCTTTGTCCACCTTTTGAGCCAATGACATTCAACCTTGTTCCAGGATTCTAGAGATCCTACTACCCTCCTAATATCTTCCTTTCTGTTTTGTCCCATAAGGACAATGCAAATATACTTACCCTCAGGCTAAGTTCCACATTTTCTCCTCCATAGACCAGCATCCCACCATCCAGAGATCCGATCTTTCCCAGGAAGAGCCTGTTGGCAGCCAGGATGCCCATGATGGAAGGACTCCTGTAGAACATAGAGCAAGAGAGTTACTAACCTCTTGATGATGAATGGGTAAGGATGGAGGTGAGGGGTAGGACCCATTGATAGTTTGGCCTGTGAAACTCCACCCGAGCCTCTTCTTATCCTGTAGGCTATCCGGAAACCGTCAGGCTGGACTCAGTGCATGTAGCTTTCCCTCATCCTCTGTACTGTCATAACCCTTCTCGAAGTCTATTGAAAGTACATCTTTTCATCTTGGTATCCCTACTTTATAGCCTGATAAATGCTTTAAATGGCCCAAATGTTTTTCTAAAACATTATATACTTTGCTTTATTTTGCTTGAAAGCTCTCAATAGCCCAAAGTGTCTGTGATTTCTTATCTGGGATCAGCTTATTTCTCACTATCCCCTGTCCTTCATTTGTCCCGCCCCACTTCCATCACTATCGCCAAAGACAAACAAAATCCACACCGTCCATTCCTGACTTCCCATGTGCTAACTCAGTTCCTGGAGCCCAGTCAGACTCACCTCACTGGAGCAGTGACATCATTCAGATCAATCCAGTCCTTTGGCAGTCTATCGTAGCGGCACCAGAGTTGCCAGTTGAACCCATCAACTGCCAAATTATATTTATACAGTTGGAAGGTGTCAAAACGAATGTTATCAAACACAGGAGACACAATCACGGTGTGGTCTTCCTGAATTCGAGCCAAGATGGGCTCTGACCTAGAAGAAGAGTGTGTATCAAACCCAGGTTGGCTATGAGTGTAGGCAGGAGAAGCATCAGACAAAGCTGCTGCAAGCACCTTGTCCTAAATGAGCACCTTCTTCATTTAGGCTGTGCTGGGTGGTATGTAGAACTCACCAGAGCCCACAAAATCTCTGCAGCTTTTGAGATAACTGGGGATTCTAGCAGTTTACCCATGTCAAAAGTATATTTGAAATTAGCACCCAAATACCAACCCCAAGTTATTGTGAACCAAGACCATCAGTATTCTGCCTGAATTTACATTATCTCTTGGGTATTTCTGTTTCCAAAATGATATCTCTCTCTGTACTGTCTGATTCTCTACATTTTCCAAAGAACACAGATCTCTTTGTATTATGTAATTTCAGTGCTGGGGAAAACCTTAGGAAATACAAAAAGATAATATCTGCATTTTATAGATAAAGGCCATGAATGCCTAGTTAGGTGAGGTGATTTATTTGGTAAAGTCAGGGTTGAGATCAGTTATCAATACTCCAAGCCCATTGTTTTTTCTCTAGCACTAGATTATTATCCTTAGCCAACAAAAATCCCTGAGTAAAAGCAACCTCTCTTTGTAACTTCCCTTTGTTTAAGGTCTGGTGCTGACTTTCCATATTTCCACACTATCCTATCTTGTATTCAGTACGCGTGCAATATCTCCATTCTCCCCTTTCCCAGCAGAAGAAACCTCCTGGAGCCTTACCACCCAACGTTTACTTCAATATGAGCGTCCAAGATGGCAACCACTTCAGCCGTGGCCGCTTCCCTGCCAGTGTTGCGTGCTTGAGCAAGACCTTTTCTCTCGGTATGCCGTATTATTTTCAGTAGTCCTGGATACTTCTGGTTGTAAAGTTCAATCTTCTCATCCAAGTTTGCTGTTAGTTCTCCTGCAAACCAAATGCACATCTATAGAAATTCTGAGTGCAATAATCAATTTGGGGCAGAAATGTCATACTATTATATATATATATATATATATATATATATATATATATATATATACATACATACACACATACATACACACATACATACACACATACATACACACATATATACATATATATATATATATATATATATATATATATATATATATATATATAGTAGTTGCTGGACTATCTCCAGCCTAGGATGAGAAATCCTACAACCTTGACTGAGAAAACAGGCAGTGTTTCTCCTGCACCTACCTCTCCTCTCCCTTCCATCCTCAGGCTTAATATTACCATTCCTAGTTTCCTTTCCCTCAAAGTTAGACTATCTTAGAATAATAATACTGCTTACTATGTGCCAGACACTGTTACACAAGTGTTATGTACATTGAGAAATTCTAGCAAGAATGAGTAGGACAGACCCGATCTAACTCAGGTAGCAGTGCTGGGGACAGACATTGCCGAGAGACAGCTTGCAACACCTTCACAGCTAAGCACTCAAGAGTTTCTAGAGAACGCATAAATGACTGAAATTGTTTTGTCTTGTGTTAACTATTCCTAGTCGGCCTACTCAAGGACCAATGGGGAAGAACACCCAGACTAATCTCTTTTCCAGCTTCTAGCTGATGAGTTTATCCCCACAATTATGCAAACAAGATTCTCTGTTCCCAGATTGTTCACAGTTTTTTTCTTTCCTCTCCTCTCTTATATGGCCTGTCCATGCTTTTGTTCTTTGACTCTGCCTATCAGTTGTTTTTATATGTCTGAAAACAACTTACATGCAAATCACTAAGTGGTGTTTAAAGTATCTAACCAAATGACTCCGAGGTATTCATTGATAATATTCATTTAATTCTCAAAGAATACTATGTGGGAGGCACTTCAGTATCCCCACTTTACAGATGAAAAAACTGAGGCACAGAATGGTTAAGAAACTTGTTCAAGTCACACATCTAGTAAGTGGCACACTGGATGTGAGCCCATGTGTTTACCACCATGCCACGCTGCCTCAAAAGCTATGTATGTACTTGGTTGGGTTTATCAAGATTTCCCTGCATCTCCTCTCCCCCACCCCCAACCCCTGTTGCCAAGAGATGAGATTCTTTCTGGTTCCTTTCTCAGAAGAGGAGATTTGTGAGCCCTGGAGTGGTTGGGACCTGGAATCAATACCTACATGACTATGGTACTAAAATTTGCCTCATTTTATAACTTTCCCTGTTACACTCCAGGGTGACTGACTCAAGAATCAAAAGTGTTAAAGAAAGCCGAAAGATCTAAAGGCTGCTTGCTCCTACGAGAAAAAACAAAAGGTGGAAGTCCCTACATTCACCCAGTCGCTACTTTTAGGAAGTAATCAGAAGAGATTGACATATTTTTTTTCCTGCTTGCTGCCACCATGGCACCCGTGAAAAATTAGAGAGAAAAAACAAACAAACAGGTTTTGAAGTTGACTGTACCCACGCTATAGACGATGGAATTATGAATTCTGCCAATTTGGAGCAGTTTCTTCAAGAAAGAATTAAAGTGAGAAAAGCTTGGACTCGGTGGAGGGGTTGTAACTATTAAAAGGAGCAAGAACAAGATTACCATAATTTCTGAGGTTCATTTTTCCAAAAGGTACTTGAAATATCTCACCAAAAAATACTTCAACTACGTATAATCTATGTGATTGGTTGCATGTAGTTGCTACAGCAAAGAGAGTTAGAAATTATGTTACTTCCAGATTAACCAGGAGGAAGAGGAAGGTGAGGATCAAAATTTATTTATCTGGAATATTTTGTATGAGTTCTTGAACAAAACTTGGGAACACAATGGGGGGAGAAAAGGGAAAAAAGAAAAGGAAGGAAAAGAAGGGTTTGCCATAGACCCTGGATATCTAGACTGTAATTTGTGCTCCCTCACTATCTAATTCTGTGTCACTTCCCATTTGGGGATCTCTGTTTCCTCAACTTAGAGAAGGCTGGATGTTGTACCAGGATCCTCCCAATTCCAAAATTCTATGAGTTGTAGATTCTGAGTCACCCTCTCAGAAATACTGCCTATAGTCTAGCACACAATGAAAGACCCTTTAACGGATCTTCTAAAGTAAATGTATGCTCCCTTCTCAGCCTGGCTCTCTCATTGGTACTCCCCACCCCCACATAAAAACGTTTATTCCAGGCTGGCCAGCTCAGGGTGTTTCTGGCTTCTGCATCTCTGCTCACATCATGTTTTCCTCCACTCCCTATCTCCCCCACCACCACATCCAGTCTCCCCTTGTTTCCTTTGTCTTTTGAAGTCCAACCAACCTTTCAAGTCCCAATCCAAAACCCCCTCTTCCAGGATACCTCCCTAGGTCTTCCCAACACTTCTCTGAGCTTTCTTGCACTCCCTTTGGCACACTACTTTTCACACACTAAGGTATCTTTCCATAGGTGTCTTGCCTCATCAACTCAAATGAGAACTTGAAATCACGGACTTCCATGCAGAGTGTCTGTCACATTACAGAAACTCAATAAATAGTTGTTGATTCTGGAATTTGCCTAAAATTGGTGAGAAAATACAGGATTCTATCTACATTAATATAATTTTTGAAAAACTTAAATTAGCTCTGCTGACACTTAGAACACTTGACTGTATACAAATGAAGCTTTACATATAGGGGGGAGAAGGGGGCACACCTCTAATACCAGATTGTGGTATTTCAAGAGTACTACAGATGACACTGAGATAAACAAGGAGTAATAACATTAGCTAACACTTATTGGGAGCCAGCCAATCTTGTATCTTTCAATTTCACTGTTCTACAAGAAAACTTCAATTAACCCTTATCTGCTCCTCAGGAATGTGGAATTACAGAACCATTGATTTACTTTTTAAAATTTTTTCATAGAATAAGATATCTTCAGAGGTCCTCTAGCTTAGCCCCTGCGTTTGCCCCATGAAGAAGCGGAATCCCAGAGAGGTGAGCTGACTTGCTCAGATCATCTCACAGAGCCAGGGAGTAGAGGCAGGGTCTCTTCAGGTGTCCAGAGCAAAGGTCTTTCTAATTAAGCTCTTACCTCTTGCTTGAAAACCAGGTGTGCAACTGGGTATCAGTCTCCATGCCCAGAAATGAGTGAAGTCAGCCATTCTCTTTTCTTTGCTTTGTGGTGGAATTTTGCTTAGGAACTGTACCTTCTCATTTTTGTGGTTATATTGGAAGGACAAGAGAGGGAGGTATATAAATCACGAAAAAGGGGTATTTTTAGTGTCTGGAAATCCAAAAAAGGAGGTTGAAGAGGGCATTTATCTCTTTTCCCCGAGTCAAACTGCCCCTCATTTGAAGCTGCAATAACCTGTCTGGTATTTAAAGATCCCAAGAAGGAACAAATTATTCCTCCGATGGGCTGCCATTTCACAGCACTTACTATCAGAAATTTCTTCTATATTGCTAGCACAAATCTCTGGTTTTGTGACTTAATTCTAGTTTCTTTTATTTGGTGCCCCAAATTAATAAAACTAAAAGCTAACATTTGCTGCAAGGTTACTATGTGCTAAACGTTATTCATAATCAGTGAACACAGTGGCTAGAGCTAGGACTCTAGACTCTGAAGTTTATGGTCAATCTCAACTCTGTTACTTACCTACCAGCTGTGTGAAGTTGAGCATGTTCCTTGACCAGATTCTGCCTTAGTTTTTCGTATCTGTGAATTGTGCAAAAAAATAGTGCTTCCTTCCTCATGCGGTGATTTTAATGAAATAGTTAATGTGTATAAGGTGCTTAGAACAAACAATGTTAGCTATCATTATTATCTCATTTAATTATCATTGTAGTCTATCAGATAGTTATTTTTATCAACATCCATTTTTCGCACATATGGAAACTGGGGCATGGAGAAGTGAAGTTACCCAAGGACACATTGCTTATAAGGGAGGAATTTGGGTTCCCAAACCCGAGAAAGTGAGGACTCAGGTCCACCCACTATTTCCCACTTCTCCATGAGTCCTCCTTGGGTGAGTTAGACCAGGGTGGGGATGGGGCATGCTGTGAGCAAAAGACATTGTCATTGTAGAGGTCTCAGAATCCAAAGTTGCCTTTGTCTCTGGGCTTAATTACCTGAAAAGATTGTTTTTTTCCCCCCCATAGGGGATGGCTCTGAATCCCTTCTGAGATCCACCGTTTGGACCCCGCCTCACTCCCACAGGCATCTCTCATGGTTCATGGACAGGGCACAGGTGGCTTTGGAGTTGCACACTCCTGGGCCTGACTCAGCGCCACCCTGACTCGCCACACAATTTGGGCACACTGTGTTCTGTCTTCGTTCTTCATTTGTGTAATCAACATGATGGTCCTGTCTGACTGTGTGAATGTTAATGTGCCCAGAACGCTCAGGCACTCAGTAAATCATCCCTTTCTCTTTCCTATATGAGGAGCCCAAAGTGTCCCAAACATTAAGCTAAAACGCCTTTCCAGCCAAGCAGAGTCGATACGTGGTCGTTTTCGCTAGTATTCCTTGATCGAACTGCTCACCATTTGAGCTAAAATCATCCACCAAGATGATCTCCTTCAACAGTCGCGAGGGGGTCCTGTTGATGATGCTGGTGATGGCCCGTTGTATAATGGACAGAGCTTCGTTCATGAATATGAGAATGACACTGAGGGATGGGAGCTGTGAAGAATATGTCTTCTGAAGGCACCTACAAGAGACCATTTTTATAACCATATTTCTTTTTTAAATTGTTTAAACATCACTATCCAATGTACCCCTTCACTACATATAATGTGTATAGGTGTAGATGTAAACGAACACCATCTCCATCTTTGTGTTCTTCCATGCTGTGACCTTTGACTGACCTCGCTGTTCTTAGTAAGCATAGCAAAGCCTTCTAGTTAATTATCTGTGTTCCATAAAATGTAACCATATATTTTTTTGTTAGTAACAGCCAGAATGACATGACAAGTGCAATAAATATCAAACTGGTGATAGAACTGATTATAAACAATCACAAGAGCACCAGGAGGTATGGCCCCTGACCCTTCTGCAATCTTTGTCCGTTTGTCCTATCAGTCATTAGTACCCAGAATTATACTATAAAAAAGTAGTGTAACAGGGGTCTGTTAGTGGAGAATAATCTGCTCAGAGTTGCTGCATCATCTCTTCTGCCCCAACTTAACCTTCCCATATTACCCCATAATAAATTCTGTTGTATTCTATGGAGTCACCTCCTTCATTTATCAGTCCTTAGATGGTGGCCATTAACACATTTGCCCCACCATCAAATATAATGTTATAATATCAATCAACTCATTAATTCCCCAAGCTCATTAGGAAGGGAAATTCTCACTTGCTTATCATACTAGCAAGAAGATTATATATTTGTTTATCCCAAATTTTCCTGTTACGGGGATAAAATCCATTTCTTTTTTATTACTCTCCAGTAAACATTTCCACCTAAACATTCAACATACCCCCAAAGGAATTTCTATATCTCTTCCATCCCCAAATTAGCTTCCTTGCTAGAGGCCTTCTGTCCGTCATTGCCACCACCCTTTCCCCATGTTCTCAGACCTTCATTCATTTTTCACACAGTCTTTTATTTCACCACTATAGAGATGTGGCAAACTGCCCCCAAAAATTGTGCTTGACACACTTTTTAAAATGTCATAATTTACATTTATTAAATGCTTACCATATGTTAGGCACTGGCTTACTCCTCTTCTTTAAAATATTTTTATTGCAATAACATTTTACATATGATAAAATTCACCCATTAAAAGTGTACAATTCACTGTTTTTTATAACATTGAGAGTAGACCAACCATCACTACTACCTAATTTTAAAATATTTCATCACACTGAAAAGAAACCTATATGCATTACCAGTCACTCACCATTTCTTCCCAACCCATTTCACTCCCACCCACTTCAGCCAGAGGCAACCACTAATCTAATTTTTATCTCTGTAGAATTGCCTATTCTGGCCTTTTCATATAAATGGAAACATACAATATGTGGTCTTTTGTGACTGGCTTCTTTCACTAGCATAGTATTTTCAAGGTTCATCAATTCTGTAGTACATATCAGTACTTCATTCCGTTATATTGCCTAATAATATTCTACTGCACGGACACGCCACATGTTTATCCACTCATCAGTTGTTGGACATTTAGGATGCTTCTGCTTTTTCACTATCAATGCCACTGTGAACATTCTTGAACAAGTTTTCATGTTGACATATGTTTTCAGTTCACTTCTATACACACCTGAGATTGTAACTGCTAAGTCAAATAACTCTATGTTTAACATGTGGACCCCAAGAAAAAAGATTCATTTGATGTGAACCTCAAGAAAGGATTTACCTGCTGAGAGGGATTCCCCATGGTCAACCAAGGGCCCACATTTTATAAATTATAGGAGACAAGTGGCCATTTGCTGACAGGGGCTTCTCATGTACTCTGTACACCAGGAAGAACCTCAGACTGAATGCTCAGCATCCCACACTATGCCCCACTTATTTATGCCATCTGAACTAACCACTGTAGGGAAAGCCTGGTTTCATTTTACTAAACAGCCAGAGACCTGCCCTGCCTAATCAGAACTGCACAATTTGGATACCTCATTTACATAAATGGAGAACCTGGGTGCAAACTTTTGCTATAAAAGACCCCCTCCCCTTTGTCTCAGTGGAACACAGTTTAGGTTGCTACCTGAATCTGTGTCTCCTGAGCTGCAGCTCCTCTCAAATAAATGCCTTTTGTTCTTTATTACAGTCTAAAATTAATTTTGGTTTACAAACAAGTTGATGAATAGCCGTACTGTTTTCCAAAGTGTCTGCACCATTTTACATTACCATCACACCAGTAATGAATGAGAATTTATTCTCTAGATCCTGCACAACGCTTGTCATTTTATGTCACTTTAATGTTAGCCATTCCAGTGGTTGTGAAGTATTCTCACTGTGGTTTTGATTTCCATTTCCCTAATAACTAATGATGTTAAACATCTCTTAATTACTTGTTGGCCATTTGTGTATTTTTTTAAAGCAATGTCAAAGTTCTTTGTTCATTTTTAATTTAATTATTTGTATATTCATTATTGAGTTGTAAGAATTATTTATGTATTCAGATTCAAGTACCTTATTGGATACATGATTTGCAAATATTTCTCCCACCCCGTGAGTTTTTCTTTTACTTTCTTGATGATATTATTTTCAGCAAAAGATTTTTCAGTTTTGATGAAGTTCAACTTTCCAATATTCTCTTTTACCACTTATACTTTTGGTGTCATATCTAAAAACCACTAGCCTAACCCATGATCTCCAAGATTTACTCCTATGTTTTCTCCCAAGAGTTTTATAGTTTTATCTCTTACATGTACATGTATGACCATTTTGAATTAATATTTATGTATGGTAGGATATAGGGGTCCAACTTCATCTTTTTTGCATCTAAATCCCCAGTTATCCCAACACATTTGTTGAAGAGCGTGTTCTTTCCTTCATTGAATTATCATGGCACCTGTAAAGAAGAAAAACTCTCCTTTTGTCTTTCTCTCTACTCACAGCACTACTCTCAAAGGAAACTTCAGTGACCAAATGTGTGTGGGCTTTTCCCGTATAAAAGAGTTCTGTGATCCTAGTGGGGTGTCCCATAATTGAACTCAATTCTGACGCTGTCTATGTGAAATTAACATCAGATCCACAGGTTAAGGGGTCAGGCCCACTAGGCTGCTCTCCCACCCACTACAGAGGCCAATCCCACGTCCAGGCTGTTACCTGTGCTTCTGACCCACTGGCTGTAAAACAGGTTCCCACGATCCCCTGCTGGGGTCAGATTAATTTGCTAAAATTGCTCACAGAACTCAGGAAACCAGTTTACTTATGAGATTACCAGTTAATTACAAAGAATATTAAAGGCTACGAACGAGCAGCAAGGTCCTGAAAGGTCTCGAGCACAGGAGCATCTGTCCCAGTGGAGTTTAGGGTGCAGCACACAGCTGGCGTGTGGCTCACAGCTGGCTCTTGTTCACCAACCCCAATGATCCCCAAATGCCATAGTTCAGGGATTTTTTATGGAGGTTTAATTATGTAGACATAATTGATTAAATCGTTGGCCATCTGTGATCACATCTATCTCCAGGCCCCTCTCCCCTCCCTGAAGGGTGGAAGAGCTGAATGTTCCACACCTCTAATCACAAGGTTGCTTAGCCTGGCAACTGGCCCACATCCTTAGAAGCTTTTCAAGTCATCTCATTAACATAAACTCAGTTAGGGTTGAAAAGAGCTTGTTATGAATAACAGAAAAACACCTTTATCTCTCTTCTCACTTAAGAAATTCCAAGGATTTTAGGAGTTCTGTGCCAGGAACATGGGCAAAGTCCAAACATATATTTCTTATTATAAAAGTTTATTTCTGGATATCACGTCTATTCCACTGATCTATATGTCTATCCTGAACCTTGTCTTATGTACTGCAGCTTGGTAGTAAGTTTTGAAATTAGGAAAATATGAGTCCTGTAATTTTTTTCTTCTTTTTCAAGATGTTTTGGCTATTTGGGATTTTTCTCATTTTCATCTGAATTTTTGGATCAGCTTGTCAATTTTTACCCAAACTCAGCTGGTATTTTGAAAGGGATTGTAGACTAACCTGGAGACGACAGTGGTCCCCACTTACCCACAAGAGATACTTTCCAAGACCCCCATCGATGCCTGAAATCACGGATAGTATATATATATATATATATATATATATATATATATATATATATATATGCTATGTTTAATTCAGCCAAACAAATTTGAAGATCTAGTGTTTCCCTGAAAATAAGACCTAGCCGTACAATCAACTCTAATGCGTCTTTTGAAGCAAAAATTAATGTAAGACCCAGTATTATATTATATTATATTATATTATATTATATTATATTATATTATATTATACCCTGTCTTATAGTAAAATAAGACTGGGTCTTATATTAATTTTTGCTCCAGAAGACACATTAGAGCTGATTGTCTGACTAGGTCTTATTTTGGGGGAAACACGGTAATTAGCTTTAGTTAAGAAATTCATGAATTTGGCAGCAACCCATCTAGCAACTAGAAGTGTGCTTGGAGGGCTTGTACAAAATGGAAGGTATTATAGGAAGAATGGTGTGGCAAGGGAGCTATTAAGAAAAGAAAAGAAAGGATTATTTTGGGGCAAGCCCACCTTTTCTTTGGGGAAGAGAACAGAAGGGTTTTTAGCATACAGATTACCTCTTCTTTCTCTATGGGATGAAGAGAGCCCACATTTTACTGATGCTTGGCCAGAAAATTCCAGACTGGTTGATTAAGATTTCATTTCTAGGAGAGGTTGAAACTATACTTGGATCAGGTATTAAATCTAGGATTGATATCATGAGCTTTTAGCACAAGTGACATCATTTTGGGCCTGTGGTTTTTTCCCTTTTAATACATTCATACCTATAATAAAGTTTAATTTATAAATTAGGCACAGAAAGAGATTAACAATGATTGATAACAAAGCGGAACAATTATAGCAATACACTGTAATAAAAGTTATGTGAATGTGGTCTCTCTCTCTCTCAAAATATCATATTGTGCTGTGCGTACAGTGTGGATCTGCTAGACAAAGGGATGATTCACATCCTGGGCGGGACAGAGTGAGTTGGCACAAGACTTCATCGCACTGCTCAGAATGGTACGCAATTTAAAACTTATGAATTATTTCTGAAATTTTTTATTTAATATTTTTAGACTGTGGTTGACAGTGGTTGACTGTGGGTAACTGAAAGTGCAGAAAGCAAAACCAGGAATGGGGTGGTGGGGTGGGGCGGGGGCTCCCAGACAATGAATAAGAGAAATAAGCAGAGTTTCTGTAGTCACATCACAGCTCTGTCGCTTTCTATCTGTATGATCTTGGGAAAGTCACCTTCCTCTTTTTGTGCCTCCTTTATGTTATCTGTAAAATGGTAGCAGCAGTAATAATAATACTTACATCATAGTTGTATAAATCTTACCAGTTTTCCACCTATGTAGGGTGTAGGTGCATAGACACCTACCATGTGTCTCCTTTATTACTCATGTTATTATCACACAGAACACTTCACTCTTGACACTTCTGGTAACAAATATCAGAAGCAGTATCTCTGTGACACTAGCTGGGTGTCCAACCATTCTGACAGTATCTACCTAGAGACAGCATCAGAGCCCACAGGTGAAAGGGTAAGTCCCATAAGACTGTCCCCACCCCACTTCAGATGCCAATTATAAGTGGGAGGTCTCCAGGTTACCCACAACTTCTGTCAGACTCGACCACAAATCAGAGGTTCTCAGGACCCCCTCTTCAATTTGCTAGAGCAGCTCATAGAACTCCAGGAAACACTTACATTGGTAAATTTATTAAAGAATATAATAAAGGTTATAAATGAACAGCCAGATGAAGAGCTACATCGGGCAAGGTCTGGGAGCATCCCAAGCACAGAAGCTTCTCTTCCCAGGAAGGTGGGATGTGTCACCCACCTGGGTGGATGTGTTTGCCAACATGGAAGCTCTCCAAACTCTGTACTATTGGGATTTGATGGAATTATCCTCATATAGGCATGATCAATTCACTCCATATGCAGCCCTTCTCTCCTCTCTGGAGAATGGGGGAATAAAACTAAAAATTCCAAGCTTCTGGTAATGCTTTGGTCTTTCTGGTGACCAGCCCTCATCCAGGAGCCCACCCAGAGTAGCCTCAGTAGAACAAATGATGCTCAGAATCTTATTACTTAGGTATTTACAAGGGTTTCAGGATCTTTGTATCAAGAACCCAGGCAGAGACCAATACATATTTTCTATTCTCTCAATAGTATTATTATGAAAATCCAATGTAATAATGTGCTTAACATGCTCAGAATAATTGTTCTAAAAATGTTAACTGCTCTTATAACTAATGTGATAGTTCTTGTTGTTGTTATAATTATTACTTGTACAATAACACCATTCACTGAGGTAGGAACAACCAGAGGAGAAAAAGAAATGGGTACTTTCAGGTTTGGCCATGTTGAGTCTAAATCGCCTCTGAGATACACCATAAAATTTGCCAGTACGTCACTGAGTAGATGGTCCCAGAGACGGAGATGAACAATGAGGATTAGCGACATGGGAACTTGAGTGTCTTCAGCATGTAAGTGGATGATTCCTAAGACTTGGGTAAAACCTCTCAAGTTACATGCAGATAAGAGCCTTGCACTAAAGCCTGATGGTCACCAACATTTCAAGCTGAGACAGGGGAGCCTGAGAGGAGAACTTACAATTCTTTCAAGCTCAGTGGCAGTTCTTAATGTCTAGTACAGAGTGGCTATATAATTAATATGCATTTAATTGAGAGTGGAACTGATAATTATGTTAAATTGAAAACTGGTTAAAACTCTGCTCAGCTTCTCTTCCCTCTAATCCATATAATCCCATCAGGTGTGTTTCCTCCACCCAGCGTCTGTTTCAATATTGTCTTCACTATATTCTAAATGCTTTCACAACACTTCTCTTATGCACACCCCACATTCTTTTCCCCACCTTCTGTCAAGAAAGGCAGGAAAGGTGGCTCCTGCAGTTCCAAAAAGAATGATCTCTCCTTCCTCCTTGCTTCCTAGCACTGTCCTATCACATTTTCTGCAGTGATGGAAATGTTTTGTGTCTGTATTGTCTGTTACGCAGCCACTAGCCACATGTGACTATAGAGCACTTATAATGTGGCTACGTAACCAAAAAACTTTTAATATAATTCAATATTACTTTAATTCCATTTTAATTTAATTCAATTTTAATTAATTTAAATTTAATTAGCCATGTGTGACTAGTGGCTACCATATTGGGCGTGTAGGAAACTACTGAAAAGTATGTATTGCTTGGATGACAGCCTGAGTAACTGATTAGCAATTCCTCCCAATATAGAACCACAGTCGCCCCCTCCAACACTTTTAGCAACAAGAGGGCACAATGGGAGAAATAGATACAGTGAGTAAATTCTAGGTGTTATAGTTAGAAAGGTAAATTTTATGCATATCACAACTTTGCCTAAAACAGAGAGAATAAACTAATAGGTACACATGCAAACAGGCTATAAGCAATTGCAAAGTATACTCTTACACTGGGATTTCCTAAGGTGAGTCATGCCAGCAGCAAAGCTAGCTTCCTGAGTGTGCAGCCTGTGCAGTTAGTGAACTAACTTGGTTTCATACTTTGCTATCACCATCTTGAAATTCTTAATAATGTTCTGAACAAAAGGCCCCACATTTTCATCTTGCACTGGGCCCTGCAAATTTTGTCGCTGGTCCTGTCCACAGCATTTTGGTGGACTACTTAATAGAGACTAACTATCCAACTTATGTCTTCTTACGTGTTTGTTTGTTGGTATTCAATATCTACCTAAACTCAATAAAGTGACTGACTGATTCTCTGATTCCATACAATGCTCGTCTGCATAGCCGTTCTCTGGTCTCTGAAAGGTAGAGAGAGGGCGTGACAACAATATGAGAACCGCCAGGGCTGGCATCTTTCTGGTCTCAGACAGCTACTCAGAAAGCTGGGGAAACTGAATGACTGTAATCACTTTGATATCTGGCTTAGCAGGAAGCTGGATTAAATGGCATAGAAAGTTTATTCTTTTATAATCTCTTAATTCAAGATTCTAAGTGATAGCTCTGATTCACTGAATTATTTCTCTCTCAGAGAAAGTCAATAGAGTGTTCTTCCTATACTTCTCTAACCATGGTGGTTTCCAGAATGTTTTAGCTCTGAAATCCATATATGTCTGAACCACATGGATTTTTCAATGGACAGCAGGGAGAAAGAGTCCTCATTTGGTTTATAAATACCAGATGTGACTCAGATGTTATGCAAGTACATATGGATAACTGATACATACATATTTTTTTTATCCACAGTAATGCTTTCTAACAAGCACTTTCATGAGCTAATCCCTAAACTACCAAGTGATGCCACCATATTCTCTTCATACCTACAGATCTAAATTATGCAAACAACCCAGGAGAAAATGTATTATGTCCCACTTGCCTCCTGCTATGCAAGTGGCAAATACTGACACACATGCCTCCATTTTCCCCGGGCATGATGGCAGGCATCTCCAGTAGCTTACGGCACTCATGCCTTGGACCACATAGATTCAAAATGTCCCCACCACAGCACTCCAGGTAGTCACTACCGGTCAACTGCACTTGACATGGAAGACAAAATTGCAGAATATGTGTTTCATAACCCCCAAAGGAAATATTCTTACTCAAAAATATCGAGGCACATCCAAGAAGCTCAATGAACCCCAGGTACAATAGTGGTAGAGGTACATACCCAGACATACCATAGCCCAAATGCTGAAAGCCAAAAATAAAAAATTAAAAAGTCTTGAAAGAAGCAAGAAAATAACTCACCATTTACAAGGGAACCCCAATAATATTAATAGTTGCCCTCTCATCAGAAACAATAGAGCCAGAAGGCAATGGGATAACTATTGAAAGTGTTGAAAGAAAAAAGATGTCAACCTAGCATATTTTATCTTATATCTTTCAAATATGAAGGTGAAATAAAGACACTGGCAAACCAACAAACAAACACTGAGAAAATTTGTTGGTAGCAGTCCCACCTTACAAGAAATACTAAGTTCTTTAGGCTGAAAGCAAGTAATCTCTGACAGTAATCCACACAAAAAACAAAGAGCATCAGTAAAGGTAATTGTATAATTACAAGAGACAGTATAAATGCTTATTCTCCTTTGTTCTCTTAACTGAGTTTAAAAGCAATCATATTTTTAAAAAGTGTATACAATTGTATTGTTGGGCCTATAACATATACTAATTTAATGTACTTGACAATAATAGCACAAAAGAGGTGGATGAGAGCAAAGCTGTGTTGAAGTAAGGAAATGGCACCAGATGGTAAACTGAATCACAGGAGCAAGTGTAGAGAATCTGACATGATAAAGAAAAAGATAAATATAAAAACTCTATAAATTTATACTTTCCTATTTCCTGACATTTAGTAGGCATATAATTATATAATTATAACAGTATATTTTTAGGTTGGTATCATACATATATGTAATATATGTGACAATAATAGCAAAAAAGAGGAAGAAGAAATAGAGTTATCTATGTGCAAGCTTCTTCTATCTCATTGGAATAAGTCTAAGTAGACAGATAAATTGAGATGTATGTGATAAACACTAGAGGAACCATTATAAAAATATACTAAAATATCATTAAAAGAATCATACTGTTGCATTAGAAAGTATTCACTTGATATAAAAAAACAAGTACTAAAGGAGGACTAAAGGAAAAAAATGAGACATTAAAAAACAAAAATAGAATGGCAGAAATAAATCCAACCATATCAATAAAATATTAAGTATCAGTGAATTAAACTACTCAATCAAAAGGCAGAGATTGTCACATCGTGGTTGTTTTGTTTTGTTTTTTGTTTTTTTAAAGCACCAACTATATTTTGTCTTCAGAAAATACACTTTGGATCAAAACAGACAAATAGGTTGAAAGTAAAGACTATATCATGCAAACAGCAAAAATAAAGCTAGAGTAGTTATACTAGCATGATAAAAAAAAATTTTATAATGATTAAAGCATCAATCCATCAGGAAGATATAACAATTAGAAACATAGTATGCCCCTAGCCACAGAGTCTCAAAATACCTGAAACAAAAACTGACAGAATTGAAGGGAGTAATAGACAATTCAGCAATAATCTTTGGAGACTGCAATACCCCCACTTTCAATTATAGACACAACAACAAGGTAGAAGATAAACACAGAAATGAAAGACTTATAGAATGCTGCAAACCAACTAACAGACATGTATACAACACTCTACCCAACAACATCAGAATACTTTCAACTGCACATACAACATTATCCAGAAGAGACTATATGCTAGGGTACAAAATAAGTCTCAGCAAATTTAAAAAGATTAAATTCATACAAAGTGTGATTCTCTGATCACAATAGAGTGACATTAAAGAGGAAAAGTTTGGAAAATTTACAAATATGTGTAAATTAAACAATACATCCCTAAATAACTATTTAGTCAAAGAAAAGCATCACAAGGGAAATTAGAAAATACCTTAAGATGACTGAAAAACAAAACACAACATACCAAAACTTATGTGGTACAGATAAAGAAGAGCTTCAAAGGAAATCTATGACTGTAAACACCTAATTAAAAATAAAAAAGATCTCAAATCAAAAATCTAGCTTTCTATCTTTAGAAAATAGAAAAGAAAAAGCAAACTAACTCCAAAGCAAGCAAAAGGAAGGCAATAGTAAAGATGAAAGTAGAAATACATAAAATAGAGAATAGGTATAATAGAGAAAGTCAGTAAAAAGTTGGTTCTTTGAAAACATCAACAAAATTTACGAATGACCAATAAAATAATAAAGAATACTCAAATTACTAAATTCAGGAATAAAAGTCAGACTTTACAGAAATAAAAAAGATTATAAGGCAATACTATAAACAACTGTCTGCCAACAAATTAGAAAACTTGGATGAAATGAACAAATTCCTAGAAAGACACAAATTACAAAACTGACTCAAGAACAAATAGAAATCTGTATAGATTATATCAAACAAAGAGATTGAATTACTAATCAAAAAAAACCCACGAGAAAAAGGCCCAGGTCCAGATGGCTCCACTGGTGAATTCTGCCAAGTATTTAAAGAAGAAGTAATACCAATGCTTTACAAACTTTTCTGAAATATAGAAAAGGGAGAAACACTTCCCAACTCATTCTACGAAGCCAGTATTACCCAGCCACAAAACCAAACCAGAATGTCACAAGGAAAGAAAACTACAAATCAATATCTCTTATGAATTGAGACACAAAACTCCTCAACAAATACTAGCAAACTAAATCCAGCAAAATAAAGAAACAATTACATACCATGATCAAATGGAATTTATGCAAAGAATTTGAGGTTTATTTGACATCCTAATATTAATTCATATTTTAAAATTGATTATGGTGATAGTGCTCAACTCTGTAAATATACTAAAACCATAAAAATGTACACTTTAAACGGATGGATTATATGGCATGTGAATTATATCTACACAAAGGTGTTATTTTTAAAACTTACGAAGGAGGACAGGAGAGGCAGAAAGAGAAAAAATGGGAATGGGAAACAAAAGGAAAGAGAGAGGGGATACTCCGTAAGTTAGAATTAATAACAAAGAGGAATCCAAAAGGAGAGCTTGAGGAAAACACCAGGGGAGGAAGGAGACCTGTTAACTTCATGTAACTTGCACAAGTTCTTTCTCTTTCTCGACCTCAGTTTCTCTGTCTGTAACATTATGAGTTAGACCCATCAAACCAGAATTCTCAAGAATCTCTGACATTTGTGCATCTCTAAGAGGCTACAAATATTTGGACCAGTTATCTTCTCTGAGCTGCCATTATAAAATGGATTAAAAACAAGAACTCTGCTCAGTCAGCTTGCCAGAACTTTCTACGCCCAGTATCCCTTCCCTACCAATTTTCAATTCCCTCAACCCTCTTTCCATCCCTTGATTTTCGCTGCTCCCAAAGCTCATCCCCAAATTAAATTGAGGTCCCTAGGGAGCCCAATGTCCGTCCATCCTACCTGGAATCTCGTGTGTCTGGGATGGGACGATCGAGGGGCAACTGGTTACTGAGGTAAACATTGTAACCAAACTTCTGGAAGAGGTCCTGGGCCTTTTTCTGCTCGGCCTCAGGAAGATCCTCCCCCCACTGCTTGAAAAGCGGTGAGTCTGGGAAGAGTTTCTCTCTGGGTTTCTGCCTCTTCATCTCACTCTCCTTGGCTTCCATCCTTTCCAGTACGCTGTCCACACGTTCTTGTTGCTTCATCGCCAACTTCATACTTTTTTCTGCAAATGAAGGGCAAGGGAAAGACACGTCAGCCAGTCATTAGTCAGCTGGGCATTGCTTTGCATTCGAATTTCCTTGAAATGTTTTCCTCTCCAATTTCTAAAATTTGCAGAGGATGCGATATGTCAGGGGAAGTAGTCAGAGTCATGCCAGGCTGTCCTGGCATGGTGTGCTCTAAAATGCACCTCTTTCTACTTCTATCAGGACTTATCTATCCCAAGTCCCACACCTTCAGAGTTCTCCAAAAACTGTAATCTGAGAAATACATACATTGACAATAAGGCCCAAGAAACGTATCAGAATCATCTGTTGTGATTATGTAAAAATGTACATATCCAGGCTTATCCCCAAACCAAGGAAATCAGAATCTCAGGGTCAGATAAGGGTAGGAGAAGAGGCCAGAACCTGCACTTATAACAAAATCAGTGAGTCATTCTTCTGTACTACAAAATTCGAGAAACACTGCACTACGCTATCAGTGGCTGCCTCTTTCTAATGATGTGGCCTTGGCCAGGAGATTTGTCTTCTTGGTGCCTTAGGTTTGCCAAGTACCTCAGAGAGCTGCTGTGATAACGAAGTGGACTAGTACCTGTAAAGTGCGTAGGGCCTCGCACACAGTAAAGTCTGGCTGTGATTCTATTTTCTATGGCTTCTCTGTTTCCTCCGCTTGGGGATGTGGGGGAGGTGAGGAAGAGTCTTGAGAAGAGTGGAAAATGCTCAACATTTGTATGATAAGAAATGGAAGTGAGAACTGATTTGTGGGACACAGAAGCACTGAGGATTGGGGAGAATGCTGGCTGAGGCATGGCTCAGTGATGGGAATTTTCCAGGCGTGCTTCGCACTTGGGTAAACGTGCACAGAAGATGGGCAGCTGATTTCACACAATGTTGGGGGGTTCCTAGGCGGGTACAAGAGAACAAGTGTGCAATGGAGGTGTGGATATTGGCAAGAGAAGAGTTGGAGAAATGGCACTGTCATGGAGAAAGCCTGAATAATTATGCTGCAGTAGTGAGGTTGTGATCAGCAAAGGACAGCATAAATTTGTCATTTCAGGGGTGAGCACTTCTGAGTGATGGCACAGTTTAGGATGCACCTTAGAAGGGTTATGTGGGATGGAGTCAATGGACTTTATACATGGGAAGGCCAAGGTGTTGAGTGGGTCATCCACAGGACACTGCACTGGCCAAGGCTGAAAGCAGCATTTGTGGCAAGGACGAAGCCTGAACCAGGAGCCATTGCAAAGTCTGTAATGAGTGAGAAAACTTGACAAGGAGAAATGTTAGCAAAGAGAGGGCAGCCAGATTTCCATAGTAAGATAAAGGGCTATTACCACAGCCGTCCAACTCTCTCCTTTCTGCAATCGGACCAAACCTAGAATCAATTACTAGTATTTCCCAAGCCAACATTGATTATGGAACTCCCAAATGGTAACCGAGGCACTCCACCATAGAGATCCACTTAGTCCCCACTAATCCTTCCCTAAACCCACACCAAATTCCAACCAGACTGATAAGATCCTTTAGTCCATATGTACCTTCCTGCAAAGTAAAAAGAAAGCACACCTTTTTCTGATAATTGTAGCCCGGGGCCACCAGCTTGGCGAGGGGACAGTCCCCTTGCGTGAATTTCCTCGGGCAGATGCAGCCCCAGGCCCCAGCACCGGTCTTGGTGAGCAGAACACGACTGAATTTCAGCTACATATACAACCCTTAAAGGGAAGCAGGAAAGCCCTGCAGCTGGGAGGAGGACATTTTTAGAAGGTGGTATAAAACTGGTCCAAGGAGGAAAATCAACGATGAAAGTGCTTAAAGCAAAAAGAAGAGGGTCTAAGCAAACTCAGAAAGGAAAACAAATGGTGTATCTTTCCAAGATGGTTCATGTGAATACCATGTATATTTGCTCAGGTAGAAAATAAAAATTAGAGCAGAATTTTTATAGTATTCCAAACTGAGTAGTATTTTTATTCAAACTCTTTTGTATTAAGCATATGGGAGTCCTAGGGTAGCCTTTGGTTCTCCATTCCTTTAAATTCCCCTATGTTCTTCTTTGGGGGATATCTGGTTTTTCTCTTTCATTCATTGCTGTCAGTGGGAAATTGTTTGGATCTGGACACCCTGGAGTCAATTTGAAGATGTAAGTGCAGAGTGCAGCAGGATGGGCTCGTAGGGCCACTAGACCATCCCTACACTTTATCATGAAACTTACCAAGAGCCAATGGCATCGTGCGGCGGGACCTTTAAGAACCTCTGGAGAAATTCCAGAAAACTGGTTTAGCATCATTACCATCCCACAGCAGCGATATCATTACCACTGTGTGCTTGCTTTTGCTCTGTGGTAGTTTACCTAATATGCCTAGGTACCCTTGTTGGCTTGTGATTTCCTTCAATCTTCTTGGCGGCAATGAGCAAGCAGGATGATTTGTAACTGAACAGGGTTTCAATTTCAGGAAGCCCTTCAGGAAAAAAGAGCTTTTATAATCTGGAAACAGGGTCCAGAAGACACTTTGAAATTCATCTCAGGTGATCAGGAGTCCCTGACACCACATCATTCTAAAGTGAATAAAAGGGGGGGAGCATCAAGAATAAGAAAAGGAGGAACTGGTCATTGCAAAGAGGAAAGGGAAGTAAACTTGATGGCTCCAGAGGACTTCTCGAGGTGTCACTGTGTTCCAGCTCAAGGAAAGAATAACCAGGCTACCGCTGTTTAAGGCCCAAGGAGGCTGAGCCAGTGGGATGAGCCCTGGGGTTGGGTGAGAGTCCTGGTGTGGTCTGGGAGCTCTGTCAAGGGGTGACAGTGGCTACCCAGGTATGCAGGCATCCTCTCAGTGAAGGTGCACCGAGCACATTTGCAAGTCAGTGTCAACCTCTTCAGATGGGCTCAAAGCAGGGCTTCTGGAGCTGTCAATCTTCCCTTTGTTTGATCTACTTTCTTGTCCTCTTTCACTCTTCCCTTAACCCCGACTGCCTGTCCTCTGTCCTCTCCTTCCCAAACTCATTCATTCATTTACTCATCCATGTAATTTCTCTGTGCCAGGCACAGGGAATAGAGTGGTAAGACTCTGTAGGAGACAGTTATTGAACGAGCCTTTGTGAGGCTTGCCTTTCAGAAAATTGTACCATAGCAAAATACGATGAGCCTCCTGAGGCGGGATGTAGATGGTGCTAGGGTGCTTTGTGCCTCCTTCTCTCTCACCCACTCTCCTTTTCCCTTTTTCCTCCTATCCTCAAATAAACGCTTTCATTCTCTTGACCTAGACTCTCCTTTCTTTGCTCCTTTTCTGTCCTCATCTCTTTGGTCCTCTCTCATCCCCTTTCTCCCTCTCCCTTTCCCTAATTTCTTCTTCCTTTTTCTCCTCCTGTCTGTCCTTCCATCTGTCCCTCTGCCTCACCCTGAAACAGGACAATACTCTGTTCTCATTTTAAAAGACACTTTCCCCAACTCCACCCCCTCGTGCACACACCCACACACCTGTGCAGTCACTTCCTGCTCACACATCCAACCTCCCTTTGGGGCACTGGCATTTGGCCCCTGTCACTTGGGAGCAGGGAATACATGGCTATTTCCCCTGACTGGAGTCAGAGGCTGAGACACACACAAATCATAGGGGTTAGAGTTTCGTAGTGAGCCGGAATCATAAATAAAGCCCAGAATTCATGTGAAGAGGTTGAAACTGGATGCGCCTTGACGGCATGAAGCTAAGTGAAACAAGTCAGACAGAGAAAGACAAATATCATTTGGTTTCACTTACACATGGAACCTTAGAGAGAGAGAGAGAGAGAGAGAGAGAGAGAGAGAGAGAGAGAGAAGCTCATAGATACAGAGAGAACATTGGTGGTTGCCAGAGGTGGGAGTGAGGGATAGTCGAAGTGAGTGAAGGGGGTCAAAAGGTACAAACTTCCAGTTATAAAATACATAGGTCCTGGGGATACAATGTACAACAAGGTGATTATAGTTACTAATACCATATATTTGAAAGTTGATAAGAGAGTAGACCTTACAGGTTCTTATCACAAGGAAAATAATATTTATAATTGTGTGGTGATGGATGTTAACTAGACTTATCACGGTGATCATTTCACATTATCATATAACTTTGGGGCGGCTGGTTGGCTCAGTGGTTGAGGCGCGGTGCTCATAACACCAAGGTCGCCAGTTCGATTCCCATATGGGCCAGTGAGCTGTGCTATCCACAACTAGATTGAAAACAATGACTTGACATGGAGCTGATGGGTCCTGGAAAAACATGCTGTTCCCTATATTCCCGAATTAGAAAGAAAGAAAAAAACTAATACAATTTATATGTCAATTATATCCCAATAAAATAAGTTAAAATTTAATACACGTCAGTTTATAGAGCACTTTCTGCATACATTTCATAACCCTGTGGCCTCGAGACCTTCTCATCAGATCCATTTACAGATCAGGAGCCTCAGACTGAGAGACATAAGCACTTGCTCCAGGTCACACAACTGTCATGGCTTCGTCAGGATTGGATCTTAGGTCCTCTAACAAGGCCCCATTAGTTCCTGATAGTAACTCACAGCAAAGTGGAAGCGAGGTTTGCCCCAGAGACTGTCACCTCTGTGGAACAGCCCTGCCACACGAAGCGCTAAGGACAGGGCTGTGCCTAGATGTCCCTGAACCTCTCAGGGATTTTTCATCTGAGTCTTGGCCTACCTGTTGCATGTAGGTACTTGTGACCATGTGTGTGTGCAAGTGTATATACACACACACACACACCACTCACATAGACACACGCTGCTCCTCTCCCCTCAACTGCTTGCTCTGATCCCCATTAATTCTCAATACTTACCACCCATTTGGAGGCATAAAATTCAATGTCAGGTGCTGAAACTGAGCAACTGAGAGATGAGAATGTGACCTTTTCTCATTTTTGTCTTGCACCCCATTTTTCTAAGTGTCCCTAAACATACACACACACACACACACACACACACACACACCATCCCCTTCAAGTTAGTGTTATAAACTTACTCAGATGCTGAAAATCCAACTCCAAGTGTGAGAATCTCTTTATCACTGTCCCGTTCCATTCGGACAGTGGCAAATGGAGCTCCTTTTGGAGACTACTCAGAATCAACTTTTGTAAAATCGCCTTGGTATAAAACACCAGGAAGAGATTGTAGGCAATAATCAGAATCAGCCCAATGCACAAAACTTTGTAGACATTTCTCCTGAGCATCATACTGTGTCGGCTGTGTCTCTCCCCGCGCGACTGAGTGTGTCACTGCCCAGGCAGGCTGAGCCTGGTCTGCGCCGGCTGCATAGATGACACCTTGCCTACCAAACCAGATGTTCTCCGACTAGGAAAGCTGTCACAAGCTTCCTGGTTTCTCCTGAGCAGCATCAGGTGTGTGGAGTGTGCCATGGCAGCCGCCCAGTGACCAGCAGGTTCCCTGGGCACACCCTGCACTGTCTCAGAAGTCAGGTTAATGCTTGTTCCTGGAGCTGCAGGGTGAGAGGCTTTTCTCTCTATATTCTGTTTCATTTGTTTTGGGTTTTTAATGTTCCTTCTCCCTGGTGAAAATCTCCTGGGAGACTCTGAAAGAGCATGTGAGGTCTGTTCTTCTGAGTATAGAAGAGGTAAATAGTACGAGAAAAGAATCCACAAAGTGGGAAGTTTCTGTACTGTATGCTCTGAGACCAAGGATCACATCTCAGGTGCCTTTTTATCTAACTCTACAAGTCTTGGACATTGCAGATGTGCAACGAATGCTGATTCAACAAACTTGGGGGAGATTTTTCTGCCGGTCCTGTTAGAAGCAGGTGGCTGAGCTGGAGGGAGCTCTGGGAGGTGAGCCCCAGGCGATGGCCCTGCCTCACTGATCCCTGTCCTCTGCCAGTCACCTGCACACAGAGGTTCTACCCTGCTCCAGCTTCCAGTAACACTTCTGCGCCCACACCTCACATTCACTGTATGTTTTGGACCAGTCATCTAATTATCACCATTGTAGATTAAACACTTAAAATTGTTCTCCCCAAATTTAAAGTTCTCAGGCTAGTAGTGTTGGGTTCCTCCATAATCACATCTCCCATCCTGTTCCAGACCCTTGGACACCTTACGAGGTCCCCAAACACAACATATACAGAAAAGAGCTTAGGCAGACATTTAGAATAAAGTGAAGAAATGTGGCTTTAGAAAAAACAGGTAGAATGAAACAAAACAAAAAGAAATGAACAAAATGAGTAGTATTTTGTTGGTTTGTTTTTCATTAGTCTTCCCCATGTTCTCGCCGACAAATTAGAGTCGAAATAAATAAAAAATGCACAATCACTTCCATTTCTGACTCAAAATGGAGTAAACCACTTATCTCTATTCCTACCCACTAAGGGCAGCTAGAAACTCTGGACGTTATATATAAAACACACATAAGAAGACCCTGAAAAGTGGAGAAAAGAGGGCAGACCGGCAAAAGATCTCAGGACCCAAGGAACAAGACAGCCGTGAGTTCCCTGGGGTTTCTTTTTGCCTAATATATCCCAGACTGAAAAAGTTGCCAAACTGTAAATGCCCACAGGAAAAGGCAACAAAATCCCCCAAAGATCCTGGTCTCTCTGCAGCCAAAGGAACAGGAAAGAGCAGCCTAGCAAGACTGAAAACATTCAAACAATAACTGCTCTATTCCATGCAGACAGCACTGAAAAACCTGCTGCTCCACGCCCATCGTATTAACAAAGGTCATGTGGGAAGACTTGACTTCCACGCTCACCCCCAGCTGTGACAAGGTGCCCTGCTTGCATCCCCCTCTAGGATGGTGGCCTTATGGGGAGCCATAAATGTTATACCTGTCCCCTATGATGTCAGTAAAAGAACAGTAACGAAGTGGCCCTCCCTCTCAGCCAGCTGATGTCAGCAGAGGTCTAGTGGGGAACCTGAATTTCCTTTCCCACCCAGCAGTAAAGGTACACCCCCTCCCCCCGCATTGTCAATGGAGGCAAAGTGGGAACCTGTTCTTCCACTCCTACCTGGCAGTGACAAGGTGGCACCTCCCTTTCCCCACCAGAGCAGTGTCAGAAAGTCCTGCTAAAACAGAAGATCTAATTGAGATTCAGAGTCTTGTAATATAATATTCAGAATGTCCAGGATGCCACAAAAAAATCCTTGACAAACCTAGAACCAGGAAAATCTCAACTTGAGTAAGAAAAGCAGCAGACACCAACACCAATATGACAGAGATTTTGGAATTGTCTAATAAGGATTCAAAACAGTCACCTAAAAATGCTTCAACAAACAGTTATGGACATGCTTGAAACAAATACAAAAATAGTAAGTCTCAGCAAAGAAATATAAAGTATAAGAAAATGAATAGAAGAACCAAACAAAAATTTTAGAAATGAAAATCTGATAAGTAAAATTTTTAAATCAGTGGAGGAGCCTCAACAGTAGAATGAAAAAGATAGAGAAAAGGATCAGGGAACTTAATTAGAAGATAAGTAGGAGAATAGAAATTATCCAATCTGAACAGCACAGTGAGAACAGACTCAAAAAATAATAACAAAACATCAAGAACATGCGACTATAACAAAAGAAATTGTTTTTCATCAGAGTCTCAGAAAGAGAGGAAAAATGTGAGACTAAACAAGAATTCAAAGAAATAGGGCTGAAAATTTCCCAAAGTTGTCAAAAGATGTAAACCTACAGATTTAAAAAGTTGAGTGAATTGCAAAGAGGATAAACTCAAAGAGATCTATCCCAAGACACATCATAATCAAACTTCTGAAAACTAAAGACAATGAGAAATCTCAGAAAGAGAAATACAAAAAACAATTCCTTTTGCAATTGCAGCAAAAAGAATAAAATACCTAGGAATAAACTTAACCAAGGATGTGAAAGACCTATATGCTGAAAACTATAAGACATTTTTGAAAGAAATTGAAGAAGACACAAAGAAATGGAAAGACATTCCGTGCTCATGGATTGGAAGAATCAACATAGTTAAAATGGCCATATTGCCCAAAGCAATATACAGATTTAATGCGATCCCCATCAAAATCCCAATGGCATTTTTTAAAGAAATAGAACAAAAAAAAATCATCAGATTTGTTTGGAACCACAAAAGACCCCGAGTAGCCAAAGCAATCTTAAGAAAGAAGAACAATAATGGAGGTATCACACTTCCTGACTTTGGCTTGTATTACAGGGATACAATAATCAAAACAGCTGGTATTGGCGGAAAAACAGATACATAGACCAATGGAATAGAATTGAGAACCCAGAAATAAAACCACATAAATATGGACAGATAATTTTTGACAAAGAAGCTAAAAACATACGATGGAGGAAAGACAGCCTCTTCAATAAACGGTGCTGGGAGAATTGGATAGCCACGTGCAAAAGAATGAAACTGGACTGCTATCTGTCACCATGTACCAAAATTAATTAAAAATGGATCAAATACTTAAGCATAAGACCTGACACAATAAACTGCATAGAAGAAAACATAGGTACTAAACTTATGGACCTTGGGTTCAAAGAGCATTTTATGAATTTGACTCCAAAGTCAATGGAAGTAAAAGCTAAAGTAAACGAATGGGACTATATGAAACTTAAAAGCTTCTGCACAGCAAAAGAAACCATCAACAAAATAAAGAGGTAACCAACTGAATGGGAGAAGATTTTTGCAAACAGTAAACAGTGCCTCTGATAAGGGGCTAATATCCAAAATATACAAGGAACTCATGAAACTCAACAACAAAAAAACAAACAACCCAATTGAAAAATGGGCAGACGACCTGAAGAGACATTTCTCCAAAGAGGACATACAAGTGGCAAATAGACATATAAAAAAATGCTCAACATCACTAATCATCAGAGAAATGCAAATCAAAACCACAATGAGATATCACCTCACCCCAGTCAGAATGTCTGTCATCAACAAGACAAATAGTAACAAGTATTGGAGAGGCTGTGGAGAAAAAGGAACCCTCATACACTGTTGGTGGGAATGCAGACTGGTGTAGCCGTTATGGAAGGCAGTGTGGAGGTTCCTCAAAAAATTACGAATAGAATTGCCATATGACCCAGCAATCCCTCTCCTGGGTATCTACCCAAAAAATCTGAAAACTTTTATCCATAAAGACACGTGTGCTCCAATGTTCATTGCAGCTTTGTTTACAGTGGCCAAGACATGGAAACAACCAAAATGTCCTTCAATAGATGAATGGATAAAGAAGTTGTGGTATATATACACAATGGAATACTATTCGGTGGTAAGAAAAGATGAAATAGGAACATTTGTGACAACATGGATGGATCTTGAGAGTGTAATGCTAAGTGAAATAAGTCAGACAGAGAAAGCAGAGAACCATATGATTTCACCAATATGTGGCATATAAACCAAAAACAACAAAAGAACAAGACAAACAAATGAGAAACAGAAACTCATAGACACAGACAATAGTTTAGTGGTTACCAGAGGGTAAGGGGGGTGGGGGGTGGGAGATGAGGGTAAGGGGGATCAAATATATGGTGATGGAAGGAGAACTGACTCTCGGTGGTGAACACAATGGGATTTATAAATGATGTAACACAGAATTGTACACCTGAAATCTATGTAATTTTACTAACAATTGTCACCCCAATAAGTTCAAAAAGAAAAGAAAAAGACAATGGAAAAATTTTGAAAACACTGAGAGGGAAAAAATAGCTCACCTGTAGGGGAGAAAAAAGCTATTTGAATGACAGCAGCTTTCTGATCAGAAATAACAGAAACTAGAAGGAAGTACCACAACGTTTTCAAGCGCTGAAAGAAAAGAGTGGTCAATCCAGAATCATATATTCGACAAAAATATCCCTCAGGAATGAAGGAAATCAAGCCATTCTCAGAAAATTAAGAGAATTTGCAAATCTACTCTAAAATAAAGCCCACAGAAAATTTTCAAAATGAACAAATGAGAAAAGAAGGCATCTTGGAACACCCAGAAGAAAGAAAGAACAACAGAAAAAGTAAACATCTTACTAAATACAGACTTCCCTTCTCCTTTTGAGTTTCTAAATTGTTTGACAATTGTCACAAAAAGTATAGCCTTGTCTGACGTGGTTCTCAAAGTATGTAAAAGAGATATTTAAAGATAATTGCATTATAATAGGAGAGGATAACGGGAGTTAAAAGCAGATGAGGTTTCTACCTTCCCCTGAACGAGTGAGATGACGACACAGGAGACTGTAACACGTTGCATAGTATAATGGTGATGGAGTCGCGCGCAGGGATTTTGACTGTAGCCGTGGCTACACGAATCCGCATGTGTGACAAAATGGCACAGAACTATGCACACACAGTATCGATGGCAAATTTCTGGCTTTGCTATTGCGCTCTAGCTGTATAAAATGCATCCACTGGGGGAAGTGGATAAAGGCACACAGACGTGCTCTGTACTAGTTTTGCAAAATTAAATGTTTAAAAAAAGAGCTATCCCTACCCTAAACAAACTTACTGCTGACGTAGGTTACATTCTGAAATTATAAACCTTTTATTAAAACACACGAAAGTTAACTGTGGGGATGATGAGGGCTGGGAAACAGAGAGATAGAGGTAGGAAGTAGACTGACTTTCAACTGTACAATTTATATGTATTTTAAATTTATATCATATTACATGGATTGTCTATTTAAAATAAATAGAATAATTTAATAACAATTTGCATCACAATCTCAGAAGTTCAGTCAGCTAGAGAGAGCAACTATTTCTTTCCCTGTAGTCTTCCTTGCTCCAAAGGGGCCATGTGAATGTTTATGGGACTACTAGGTTCCCTCAGGTATCCAATCACTGCTCAGAACACTGGGACAGTGGTCCTCAAATGTTCAAGTTCATAAAAATCACCTGGGTAGCTTGATCAAAATGCAGATGTCCAGGTCCCAAGCCTATGGATTCTAATTCTATAGGTCTCATGGGACCTGGGCATCTGCATTTTAACAAATGTTTCATATGAATAACCTTACATCGCTGCCCCAGCAAGCTCATAAATCCATGGAAGAGATGGACTGATTTGCAATTAGAGTGACTGTGATTAGAACCCTGTAGGAGGCACCAACATGGGCCAAGGGCCACAATAGGGCAAGTGGCTGTTCAGCCTGGGTATGTGGCATCTTGAAAAGGATGTAAGTTTCAGTCCCTCCAACAGATGGGGTAAGTGTAAGGAATGGAATAGCACAAATACTTGAATTGGGACAAATAGTTCAGGGTGGTCAGAATGTAGAGGTGAAAACTGGCATGCAAATACTACAATCTGTTGACTTCATTTTTGTTTATAATAGTAAAAAATAATCATAATAAGTAGATCTAAGTGTCCAACCACAGGGGAATAATTTATGATATGGTAATGGCTAAGCAAATTATGGTACCTCCACTCCATAGAATATTAGAGTATTATGGACAGCAAGGAAAAGCTGTTGGAGAAAGTACGGATGTTATAGTAAGACAGTGATTCTGTTACACACTAGCCAGGTAAACTCAGGAAAGTTATTTCACCTCTCTCAACCTAATTTCCCTTATCTGCAAAGGAATCTGTAACACTCCTTTGCAGAGTTGTTGTGAAGTTTAAATGAGGTATGCTTTGTAAGGGGCCTGGCATATTCAATAAACATTATATATTATCATTGCTGTTGTTTTTGGTAAAAAGGTATTGAAAGCCATATCACAACATGAAAAACTGCTTATAACAAAATGCTAAGTGAAAAAAAAAAAAAAAAACAGGCTAGAAAATTGTTTGGGTGGCCCAAGCTTCCTATATGGGTCTTATAAGAGTCCTAAATAGTGACACAGTGCCACTGACAGCCCAAATTTATTTGCCCCTTACCATGTCTGCTGTTACAAGATTCCAGCTCTCTTCAAAGACTCCTTGCATATTTCTGAAAGGCCCCTGTGGAGTCTCAGCAGCAGTACAGCAAGCCTCCATGTAGCATCTTATACTTTTCCTCCCTAACCCCATCAGCAGGTGGTCTCTCCACCAAACACAGCAAACTCTTACAGCCCACCCTGCTCCTTCTGTAGAATACCCAGGCCCTTACTGCTTCAGAAGTTGTACTCACAGTCCCCTTAGAGGTGCCCCAAACTAGGAGACACCCTGTGCTGGAAGGAAAGAGTTGGGGGTAGGGAGCCTCAAAGCCAATCTATCTTATATACCATTGCCTTATGAAGTTTGTAGTGAAAATAAAATTCTTTCCATTTTTACCCATAGACAGCACTTTTTTCTACCTAGGGTACAGCTATGATAAGGATTGGGAGGGACGCTGAGTCAGAGATAATCCAAATGTCACCTACCACACCTAACCAGAATCACTTCTCACTGATTCTGATGAGGAGGACTTTACATCTGTCCACATTTGTCTGCCTGACTCCTTTCCTCAGCATGAGTTCTTCCCCAGGAGGTACCTGGTCCTTACAGACTCCTGGTTGCCTCCCCCACCACTTTGCGAGATGTGCCCAGCAATGGCTAAACCCAAGCAATGAGCATGCTTAGAATCCAAATGGGAACTGCCCCGCTGCCCCAGCACATGACCATGACTACAGCAATATTGGAAAGAAGACCAATATGCAATGTCCAGATTCCCCATTACAAGGAACCAGTGTACCTTAGAGAAATAGTTGATTCTGGGGCAGGAAAAATGTAAGATGAACCTGAAGCATCTTGTAATACCAGAAGTAAGGAAGCTGAAGAAGAAGAAGAAGAAGAAGAAGAAGAAGAAGAAGAAGAAGAAGAAGAAGAAGAAGAAGAAGAAGAAGAAGAAGAAGAAGAAGAAGAAGAAGAAGAAGAAGAAGAAGAAGAAGAAGAAGAAGAAGAAGAAGAAGAAGAAGAAGAAGAAGAAGGAAACTGAAACAAGAAAACCAAACAGAAGCACAAGGAGAAAGACTAGAAGAAAATATGCTGAAACAATAAGAATGGTTGTATTAGTACCAGTATAGGCAATTAATTTACTTTTTCTATTTTTAATTATTCTGTGATTTAATTATTCTGTAATATATTGTCTTACCAGCTTCATACTGGGAAACATTTATAAATTAATGATATTCTAAAATAAAATTACTGGCTACCAGATGGTAGCCCTCTGAAAACAGAAGATAAGGGGAGAGAAGTCATAAAGAGGACTCTGAAGTTTATAGCTTTAGCAAATGAGTGCTTGGTAGTGCCCATAATCCAGGGAGAGAATAAAGAGGAAATAATTAGGTTAACTAAGGATATGTTTCATTTGAAAGGTCTCTGCAAGATCACATATGAGGTCTGACAATTATGTTCGCAAACTCATCCTAGGAAAAGTGCTACATACCTCATTACTGAATATCACTAGGGTCACCTTTGAAGTACTCCCCTTTGGAAGCTATACACCAACACCAGTGCCTAGTCCACACTTCAAAGCAATTTTGGAACTCTTTTTCTGAAATGGCCATCAGAGCTGTCATCGTATTACCCTTGATGTCCTGAATATCATCAAAATGTCTTCCTTTCAATATTTCCTTTATCTTTGGTAAGTAGGGAGGGTGTTCCAATACAGTTATTTGTTTACTGGCTAAAGACTCCCTCACAGACAGTGCCATGTGAGCTGGTGCATTGTCGTGATGCAAGAACCACGAATTGTTGGCGAAAAGTTCAGATAGTCTAACTTTTTCACGTAGTCTTGTCAGCATTTCCAAATAGTAAACTTGGTTAACTGTTTGTCCAGTTAGTACAAATTCATAATGAATAATCCCTCTGATATCAAAAAAGGTTAGAAACATGATTGAAACAAGTTCGTAAACTTAATTGTCAGACCTTGGTGTGTCCAGTAAGAAAAGTGGAAATTTGGCTCCGAAGCTTTGGGGAGAGATCAAGGGCAGAAAATTTTCTTGGAGGAAACGAGTAAAGTTTTTGAGAGTAAAAGCGTGTTGTAATTAAACATAGCAATGGAATATTCAAGTATGGACAATTTCCGTTTATAATGTCTTAAATCATATCGGTGGAAAATGGTGATTCAATCATTCACAATGTCTGTCTTTCCTTTCCCTTAGTATAAAACCTCCAGCCAGACAGTAAATATTTCATAATGGATTTCTTTTATTTATCATAATGCGGACCCTTTTGGAGGAAAACTTCTGCCTTTATATTTTATCACTAAAATTTCTGCTCATTCTATGCTCACTTGGAGGTAAAATATTCTCAAGAGATTAAACTAGCCTTACTAAATCAGTTATAAATATATGTGTAATTGCAAAAGATTCATTCATTTGACCAGAAATAGGGTTGATAGTAATGACTGAGAAAACATATTTGTAGATTATGAGCACGAGTTGGAGGGAAAAATGGAAATAAATATTTTGTAAGCACCTTCTATGAACCAGCCAGTGTTAGGCATTGTATATATGTGATTTCTTTGGTCTTCATAACCACCCTGTGATGCTTTTATCATCACCCCATTTCACAGATAAGGAAACTGAGGGTCAGAAGGTTAAGTGGTATTTACTCTGAATCAGGATGTAGTCTTTTCTTTTCAGTGTTTTAATCACAGTTCTTTATGCTATAGTTTTAGAGGTTAGTACAGATAACCTATAAATAGTTTTCTTATTGCATATATATATATATATATATATATATCACCTAGTGTCCTTTTTGATCTCCTGGATTGGTTGCCTCTATATTTATCATTGTTCTGAAGTTTATACATGACAAAGATACAAGTGTTCCAAGGCAGTAATGTTTCACTCTTGGTGCTCAGCCAGGAATGGGAATATAAAATGGGATGACCCAGAAAGAAATCATAACGTAAGATTGCTGAGTAAGAAAACTTTCAGGTATAACTCACTTTAAAGATTATTAGTCTTTCACATCAATAATCAAGAGACTTAAACCTCTCCCACCATAGGAACAGAAGAGAAAGAATTATACTGCAGAATTAGAAAGCATCATAAAACCTCATGCATAATTAAGAGTATAAATTAGGAAGAGCCAATGGTGTAGTCAATACAACAGATAAAGAGTTAACTTTGGGAAACACCAGAGTAATAAAATTATTTGCAATTTATCCATCAGCCCTAAGTACCTATAAAAGAAAGGAATTGGAAAATAGATGAATATAGATTGCAGAACAGGGCAACAAAAGAAGAGGAGAGCTGAGACCAGAACCAAAACACTGTTTGCTTGTTTTTTAACCACATCTGGTTATGAGTTTCATCAGTGACCTAGCAAGGAAGTCTTGGCCATTATCATCAGAACTAGAATAGACACAATTTTTATACAGCCCACACTTATCCATGTAACTGAATTTTATAAGACTTTAAACTCAATTCTTCAAGTATTATCTGACAGATGATGATTTAAAGCACTACCTTATTTACCATCTGTCACCTGCCAGCCAACAGGTCAGTTTCCATTTCATTTAAGCATTCCAGTGAGACTTTAAATAATTCAACGTGGAACTATCAGTTTGAAGGAAAATTGTAAAAAGCACTTAGGAAAAGATACTCTTCACTTGCAGGCAACTAAAGGTTAGTTTAATAGCTTTGAGAGAAGGATACTTGTCTTATATAAAATTTGTTGAAAAAAATCAGTTTATAACAGATGAAAAAGCACCACAATATTTTTAAATTTTTCTGGAATCAACTTCTGCTTCCAGCTATGATAGAACCAGGATTGGATTTGCTTTCCTACCAAAAACAGCTGTAAAACTGAAAAAAAATATGTGAGACAACTATTTTCAGGCAATGGGAAGCAAAAGACTGTGATCCCTGAGAGAAGAGAAACATAAAGTGAGTGCTACATGTATGCCATCACTTTACTGGGGGACAATTTCACAATCATGGCATAAGATGGTGAACCCCAAGCAGAGCATGATAGTCCCACTGTGCTGGGGAGTCAGAGAGCAGAGTTTGGGAGTTATTAAAGCACCTGGAAATTTCAGTGCAGGGCATCAAAGTTGAAGGAGCTTCATAGAAAGAAGGATCACAGAAGTTTTTCTGGGGATTCACTCCAGATTCTCAGACAAGGGATAGGATGAAAGGGCTCAGGGAGAAACTCCACGAAGTCTAGCTTAGAGCTACTGTTACAGGTTTGAGGACATAACAGAGACATTAGAGGTCACACAGTCTTGGGGGACACAGGAGTGCCAGTTGAATCATAATTCAGAAATTTACACTGAGCATTCAGAAATTTATTCTGCTAAGACACCAGGAAGATTACTACTTAAGAGTAACAAACATGCCCTAGGATAAGGGCCCCTTTAAAACTACTCTAGTGAAACCTCAAAGCAACTTTCAATAGCACCAAAATGAGTTGCCAGTATATTAACATCCAGAGCAAAACTCAGCACTCTTTAAAGACAACATAAGCCAGCTGTTTTACAAGGATTCATTCACAGTGTTAAGGATATAACCACAAATTACTGGACATGTGAAGAGGCAGAAAAATGTGACCCATAAACAAGAAAATTGGTCAATAGAAACTGACCAGAAAATGACCCACATGTGGTAATTAAAAAACAACAACCTTAAAGTGGCTGTTATAAAAATGTCCAAGCAGAAGGTCCAGTCAAGATGGTAAGGCAGGTAATTGCTGTGCTCATCTCCTCCCATGATCACATCAAAATTAAAGCTACATTACAGAGAAATCAACCTGGAGAACCATCTGAAGACTAGCTGAACAGAACTTCTATAACTAAGGATATAAAGAAGAAGCCATACCAAAACTGGCAGGAGGGGTGGAGACGCAAATAGACTACTGTCGCTCCCATGTATGATGGTTAAAAATCAAGAGGGAATATCTCAGTTGCAGAGGTCCCCACTGTGGAACAAGGAGCCCCAGACTCACACAGGGCTCTTGAGCCCAGGGATCCAGTACCAAGAAGAGTAGTTCCCACAACAGCTGGCTGTGAAAACCAGAGGCAATTCTATCCCTTCCGTATGAGACGGAGGGCTGCTGGAAATACAGACATCCTCTTAAAGGGCTTGTACACAGATTCACTCATTCACAGGCACTCACACTGAGTTTCAGCAAAGGGACAGAAGCTCAAAAGACACCAGAGACACACAGGGAAAAAACTGAATTGTGTGGCTCCAGGGTGAGGGCCGCCATTGTCCCTGTGTTGAACCCTCCCCCGCCAAGCTGGCAGAGGAAGGCGAGCACCAGAACTGAATATGCATTCACCTGGTGACTCCCAGAGAGCCCTCTTCACCCAACTCTTACAATGCCCTTGTGTCTTTCAGTGGTTATGCTTCACAGGCAGACTCAGCCCACACTGCAAGATTTTCTAAAACCCCTCCAAGGTCCGCAGGCCCCAGACAAGTGATGACTGGCCTCAGTGTGCCCTGTTCCTTCCACCAGGCCCAGTGCAGGTGGAAGCCAGGCTCAAGTGGCAATGTGGCCTCTACCAATGAGCCTCTGGGCCCAGCACAGACAGCTGCCAACTGCAGATTGCATAGCTCCTACCAGGTGACTCCAGGCTAGAGACAGACAGCAGTTGAACTGGGCCTGTACCTGAACCCCTTCCAAGAGACTTCAGAACCAACACACCAGTTGGCCAGTGCCAGACCACTACAGAGCCACACCCAACTAGCTCCATGAACTGCACACCCAAAGGATGGTCTTGGGAGATACCAGAGCCAACAGAGGCAAATACTGCTCCATGGGGTCAGCTCCCACTGTGGTTGTGGGCAATCCTCACAGCCAGTCAGCCTGAGGATCAACCCCAACAACTGACAAGCAAACAGCAATCAAGGCTTAACTACAACAGGAAGGTACACACAGTCCACACAAGGGACACTCCTGGAGCACCTGGCTCAGGTGACCATGGAGACTGTGCCACTGGGCTCCACAGAACACCAACTACTTAAGTCCACCCTGCCAAGACTAGGCGATGTAGCAGATCTATCTAATATGTAAAACAAACACAGAGAGGTAGCCAAAATGAGGAGACAAAGAAACATGTCCCAAATGAAAGAACAGGAGAAAACTCCAGAAAAAGAACTAAATGAAATGGAAGCAATCTACGAGATACAGAGTTCAAAACACTGGTTGTTAATATGCTCAATGAATTTAGCGGAAGAATAGATTAACTCAATAAGAACTTAAACAAAGAAATTGTAAACATTTTTAAAAGGACATAAAAACCATACCAAAAAAAGTCAGAAATTAAGAATACAATAGCTGAAATGAAGAATACATCAAATGAAATCACCAGCAGATTAAATGAAGCAGAGGATTGAATTAGTGATTTGGAAGAAAAAATAGCAGAAAACACCCAATTGGAACAGCAAAAACATCCAAAAAATGAGGATAGTTTAAGAGACCTCTGGGACAACATCAAGTATAACAACATTTGCATTGTAGGGGTACCAAAAGAGAAAAGAGAGAGCAAGGGATGGAAAATGTACCAGATGAAATAATGACTGAGAAGATTCTTAACTTGGTGAAAGAAATAGACACACGAGTTGAGAAAGCACAGAGAGTTCCAAACAAGAGGAACCCAAAGAGGCCCACACCAAGACATGTCATAATGAAAATGCCAAAGGTTAAAGACAAAGAGAGAATCTTAAAAGCAGCAAGAGAAAAGCAATTAGTTACCTACAAGGGAGCTCCCATAAGACTGTCAGCTGATTTCTCAACAGAAACTGTACAGGCCAAAAGGTATTAGCAGAAAACATTCAAAGTGATGAAAAGCAAGGACCTACAACCAAGACTACTCTACCCAGCAAGGCTATCCTTTAAAATTGAAGGCAAGATCAAGAGCTTCCCAGACAAGAAAGAGGTAAAGGAGTTCATCACCACCAAACCAACATTATAAGAAATGTTAAAGGGACTTCTTTAAGAAGAAGGGGGGAAAACAAGAATATAAATGTTTATAATAAAATGGCAGTAACTACAAACCTACTAATAATCACTTTAAATGTAAATGGGTTAAATGCTCCAATCAAAACATATAGGGTGGCTGAATGGATAAGAAAACAATAAAACAAGACCCACGCACATTGTGTCTACACAAGAATTATTTCAAATTGAAATACACATGCAGACTGAAAGTAAAGAGATAGAAAAAGATATTTCATGCAAAGGAAAATTAAAAAAAAAAAAAAAACTGGGGTAGTGACACTTATACCAGACCACATAGACTTTAAAATAAAGGCTATAACAAGAGACAAAGAAGGATACTATATAATGATAAAGGGATCAATACAGCAAGAGATTATAACCCTTGTAAACATTTACACTCTCAATGTAAGAGCATCTAAATTCATAGAGCAAATGTTGATGGACATAAAGGGAGAGATCGACAGTAATACAGTTACAGTAGGGGACTCTAACACCCCATTGACATCAATGGATAGATCATCCAGACAAAAATCAACAAGGAAACAGCATACTTAAATGACACATTAGACCAGATGGACTTAATTGATATTTTTAGAGCATTTCACCCCAAAGCAGCAGAATATATATATATTCTTCCCAAACAGACACAGAACATTTTCCAGGATAGAACACATGTTAGGTCACAAAATAAGTCTCCATAAATTTAAGATTGAAATCATATCAAGCATTTTTTTCCAATCACAATAGTGTGAAACTAGAAATCAATTCCAAGAAGAAAAGGAAAACACTCAAATACATGGAGGCTAAGTAACATGCTACTAAACAATGAATGGGTTAACAACAGATCAAGAAAGAAATCAAAAGATACCTTAAGACACATGAAAATGAAAACACTACTCAAAATCCATGGGACACAGCGAAGGCAGTTCTGAGAAGGAAATTCATAGCAATGCAGGCCTACCTCAAGAAGCAACAAAAATCTCTAAGACCAAGGTCAATAAGTTTAGTACCTCTGTTTTCTTCTGTGTATTTTATTGTTTTAAGTCTTGCATTTAGGTCTTTGATCCATTTTGAGTCAGTTTCTGTGTATGATGACAAATAGCAGTCTAGTTTCATTCCTTCATGTGGCTTTCCAATTTTCCCAGCACCATTTATCAAAGAGGCTTTCTTTTCTCCATTGTATGTTTTTGGTTCCTTTGTGGAAAATTATTTGGCCATGGCTATATGGGTTTATTTCTGGGCTCTCAATCCTTGTACAATTGGTCTGTGTGTCTGTTTTTTCTGCCAACACAATGCTGTGTTAATTATTGTTGCTTTGTAGCATAATTTGAAGTCAGGAAGTGTGATACCTCTGACTTTGTTCTTTTTTTCTCAGGATTTCTCAGGATCTGGGGTCTTTTGTTGTTCCATACAAATCTGATAATTTTGTTGTTGTTCTATTTGTTTTAAAAAATGCCATTGGGATTTTGATGGGGATTGCCTTAAATCTGCATATTTCTTTGAGTAATATGGCTATTTTTAATAATATTGATTCTTCCAGTCCATGAATATAGAATATCCATTTCTTTTTGTCTTCTTTAAATTCTTTTAATAATGTTTTGTAGTTTTCAGTATAAAGGTCCTTAGAGAGGATTTTATAAATTTGACCTCAAAGGCAAGATAGATAAAAGCAAATATAAATGAGTGGACTGTATCAAACTAAGAAGCTTTTGCACAGAAAAAAACAAAACAAAACAAAACAAAATATCAGCAAAATGGCAAACAATTGACTGGGAAAAGATATTTGCAAACAAAATGTCTTGTAAGGAGTTAATATCTAAAATATATAAAGTACTCATGCAACTCATCTAGGTAAATAAATAAATAAATAAATAAATAAACAAACAATCCAGTTTAAGTGTTGGAGAGTTTGTGGAGAAAAAGGAACCCTCATACACTGCTGATGGGAATGTATGTTGGTACAGCACTATGGAAAACAGTACAGAGGTCTCTCAAAAAATTAAGAATAGAAGTACTATATGACCAAGCAATCCTTCTTTTGGGTATCTACCCCAAAATTTTGAAGATATGTATTCATAAGATATATATAAACCCATATGTTCATTGCAGTATTATTCATGATGGCTGAGAAATGGAAACAACCTGAATCCTTCAACAGATGATTGGATAAAGAAAAGGTGGTACATATATACAGTGGAATGTTACTCAGCTCTAAGAAAAGATGGAATACTGTCCCTTGTGATAACATGGATAGATCTTGAGAATTTCATGCTAAGCAAAAAAAATTAGATAGAAAATTTCAAGAACCATATGGTTTCACTCATATGTGGGATATAAAACTGAAAGCAACAAATGAACAAACAAGACAAACAAACAAACAAAAACTCATAGACACAGACAACAGTATGGTGCTTACCAGAGGGAAAGAGGGATGGGGGAGGAAGAAATGGGTAAAGAAGGTCAAATATATGGAAACAGAAGTTAGATTTGATGTTGGGTGGTAAACACACAATGCAGTGTACAGATGGTGTATTATAGAATTGTACACATGTAGCCCATATAATTTTATTAACCAATGTTACACCACACCAATAAATTTAATAAAATTATTTTAAAAAAACAGAATAGTTTTATATAAACAATCTAACCTTACACCTAAAAGAACTAGAAAGACAACAAAATAAGCCCAAAGAGAGTAAAAAGATAATAAAGATCCAAGAGAAAATAAACAAAATAGAATCTTAAAAAAAATACAAAAATTATAGAAACCAAGAGCTGCTTATTTGAAAAGATACAGAAAATTGACAAACCTTTAACCAAACACATCGAGGAAAAAAGAGAGAGGACCCAAATAAATAAAATCAGAAATGGAAGAGAAGTGAAAACTAACACCATGGAAATACAAAGGATTTTAAGAAAATACTATGAACAAATATCATTAAAATGTCCATTCTACCCAAAACAGTCTATAGATTTAATGCAATTCCTATCAAAACACCAATGGCATTTTTTACAAAACTAGAAAAAATAACCCTAACATCTATATGGAACCACAAATGATCATGAGTAGCCAAAACAATCTTGAGAAAGAAGAACAAAGTTGGAGGTTTCACACTTCCTGATATCAAACTATGCTACAAAGCTATAATATTTAAAACAGCGTGGTGCTAGCATCAAAACAGACACCTAGATCAATGGAACAGGATAGAGACCAGAAATAAACCCATGCCTATGTGGGCAATTAATCTATCACAAATGAGGCAAGAATAATGGGGTACAGAGAGTCCATTCAATGAATAGTGTTGGGAAAACTGAACAGATACATAAAAAAAAAATAAAACTAGACCACCTTTTTGCACCATATACAAGAATAAACTCAAAATGTATTAAAGACTTTAATGTAAGACCCGAAACCATAAAACTCCTAGAAGAAAACATAGGCAATAAATTGTCTGACATTACCCTTAGTAATACTTTTGTTGATACACCTTTTCAGACAAGGGAAAATAACAAAGAAAATATAAACAAATGGGACTACATCAAGGTAAAAAGTTTTTGTACCACAAAGGAAACCATCAACAAAACAAAAAGACAACTGACCAGTTGGGAGAAGATATTTGCCAATGATATATCCAATTAAGGGTTAATATCCAAAAATTTATAGAGAAATCATACAACCCAACAAAAACAACAACAACAAAAACAAAATCCAATTAAAAAATGGGCAGAGGACCTGAATAGACATTTCTCCAAAGAGGACATGCAGATGGCCAATAGACACATGAAAAGATGGTCAACATCACTAGTCATCAGAGAAATGTAAATTAAAACCAAAATGACATATCACCTCACTCCTGTCAAAATGGCTATCATCAATAAATTAACAAACAAGTGTTGGCAAGAATGTGGAGAAACGGAAACTTTGATACATAGTTGGCTGGATTGCAAATTAGAATAGGCACCATGGAGAGCATTCCTCAAAAAATTAAAGATAGAACTACCTATAACTCAGTAATTCCACTCTGGGTATTTATGCAAAGAAATACAAAATACTAATTTGAAAAGATATATGCACCCCAATGTTCATCACATCAATATTTACAATAGCCAAGATATGGAAGCAACCTAAGTGCCCATCAATAAATGATTGGATAAAGAAGTGGTATATATATATATATATATATATATATATATATATATATATATATATATATGCCCACCAGTGGTATATAGTCTAATGCCCACCAGGTATTATATATGCCCACCAGGTATATATATGTCCACCAGTGGTATATATAGTCTAGTGCCTGGTGGGCATTAGACTTACTGGGGATCACTTTGTAAACTGTATAATTGTCTAACCACTATGCTGTACACCTGAAACATATAATAATCTTGAATGTCAAAAAATAAAAATGAAAAAATAAATAAATAAAATACAAAAATTAAGGTTTGCTATCCAAAAAAAAAGTCCAAGAATGGACATAATGAGTGCAGAGAGTGAGAAATCTCAAGGAAAAAGTAGAAACTCTAAAATTAAAGAACAAAATGGGAATTCTGGAACTGAAATTTACAGTGAAAGTAAAGATTCATTGGATAGACTTAGCAGTAGATTGGCAACTTTAGACAAAAAGGTCATAAATTTAAAGATATATCAATAGAAATTATTTAATATGAAGGAAAAAGAGGAGAAAAATGATATTTAGAAATAGGTTCATGAGGGAAGGAAATCCAAGATGGTTGAACAGATACTTGTAAACACTGTGCCTGCTTCCTTCTGTGAATAAATTAAAATTATAACTAAATTATAGAACAATCAGGCTGGAGAACCATCTGAAGTCTGGCTGAAGAGAAGTTGTATAAGGATATAAAGAAGAAATTATATTGAGGGAGACCCGGTGGCTCAGGTGGTTGGAGCACCATGCTCCTAATGCTGAAGGCTGCCGATTGGATTCCCACATGGGCCAGTGAGCTGTGCCCTCTACAGCTAAGATTGTGAACGACAGCTCTCCCTGGAGCTGGGCTGCCATGAGCAGCCAGAGGTCGGTGTGAGCTGCAATAGGCTGCCATGGACTGCTGTGAGCTGCCATGGCTGCTGTGTGCTACCATGAGAGGCTGGTGGCTGTGCTGGCCAGCAGCCAGCATGAGTGGCTGGCAGCCATCATGAGCAGTCGGCAGCCGATGAGAGCTGTCATGAGCTGCTGTGAGGGGCCGACCAACAAGTGGCGACCAACTACCTCAGCCAGATGGAGTACAAGGCTCATAATACCAGCATAGGCCAGGGAGCTGCACCCTACAACTAGACTGAGAAACAATGGCTTAAAAACCAGGGTAGGGGGGCAAAAGGAAAAAAAAAGAAAGAAACCATATTAAGACAGGTAGGAAGGGCAGAGACACAGAACTGGCTAATCCCAAACATTCATGTGGTGGTTGAGAACCAGGAGGGATATCTCAGCTGTGGATGTTGCCCCCAGAGGAGTGAGGGGCCCAGCTCCACACTGTCCTCCCCATCCCAGAGTACTGGTGCCAGGAAGAGGAGCCCCCACAACATCTGGCGGTGAAAAACGGTGGGGATTCTGACTATCTGAGTGGGATGGAAGGCCGTGGGAAACCTAGGCATCCTCTTACAGGACCCACGCACAGACTCTCTCACTCCCGGTCACTCACCTTGTACTCGAGCAGAGGGACAGTAATTTGGGGGGTGTTGAAGACATACAGGGGGCAGACTGAATCATGTGACTTCCAAACCAAGGCTGGAGAACAGTCGGCATTTTTCCTATGAGGGGTTCTGCTCCCGTGCAGCCAGCAGTTGGGCTTCATCTATCCTCTGTTGAGCGTGCCCCCTACACTTATGGCCAAATCTAAATCTGATTGGTCTGGTGAGCTCCACAGCTTTGACCTGCTGTCTCACTGGTACCCCACCCCACCCAACTCCCCCAATGCCAAAGGCACTTTCTCCGAGAGCAGCCATCCCCACCCACATTGCACTCTTTCTTGGAAAGCTATCAGAGTCCTACAGACCCCAGGTGGGCAGTGACTGACCATGGTGTGCTCTGAGACTTGTGCTGAGTAGTTTCAGGCTCAGCACTGGCACCAAACCAGAATTTACATTAACCTGGTGACTACAACTCTTCCCACTTTAGTGACTCCCTGAGACTCTTTCTCACTCAACTTGCACAAGAGGCTTTATAAGTGGCTGATCCGTAAGGAAGCTGTCAGGTGGCAGCAGGCCTCTGGGTGTCCTGGCTCTTTGCAGAGCTACCCCAGACCCAGTACTGGTGGCAGACATTCTCAATTTGCAGCCTCTCCCATGTGCCTCCAGGGTTAGCACAGGCAGCAAAAAACCATGAATCACTTTGTAGCTCTTACCAGGTAGTCCCTGGCAGGTCACAGGCAGTGAGGGGCCTGCAGCAGAGCCCCTCACAATGGGCGCCAGAATTAAAATACTTGGAGGTCGGTTCCAGACCACAGCAGAGCACAGTCCAATTAACCCCATAAGTGGCACACCCAAAGAGTGGTTTCAACAAGCACCAGAGCCTGCTGGGGCAAATCCCACTCAGTGGAGTAAGCCCCCCAACCCTGCCCTGCACAGCAGCCTGCAAACTGTAGGCATGCATGGCCAAACCCCACTTCCTAAGGGTCAATCCCACCCACTAATGTGTCAACAGCAGCCAAGGCTCAACTGTAACAGGAGGGCACACACAAGCCACACAAAGGACACTCTTGGAGCACCCGGTGCAGGTAACCAGGGAAAATGTGCCCCTGGGCCCCCTAGGACACCTACCTCATAAGGCCATCTGGTCAAGACTGGGGATGTAGCAGGTCTACCTAAAATACAGAAACAAATAGTGAGGCAGCCAAAATGAGGAAAGAAAGAAATACATCCCAAATGAAAGAACAGGAGAAAACCCCAGAAAAAGAACTAAGCAAAGTGGATACAAGCAACCTACCAGAGACAGAGTTCAAAACATGGTTATAAGTATGCTCAAGGAACTTAGTGAGAACTTCAACAGAGAGATACCAAGCATGAAAAAGGACATAGACACCATAAAAAATAATAATAACCAGACAAAAATGAAGAATACAATAGCTGAAATGAAGAATGCACAAGAAGGAATCACCAGCAGTCTACATAAAGCAGATGATTGAATCAACAATTTGGAAGACAAGATAGCATAAAACACCCAATCGGAACAGCGAAAAGAAAAAAGAATCCAAAAAAAATGAAGATAGTTTAAGAGACCTCTGGGACAACATCAAGCATAACAACAGTTGCATCATAGTGGGTACCAGAAGAAGATGAGAGAAAACAAGGGATTGAGAACATATTTGAATAAATAATGACTGAAAACCTTCCTAAACTGGTGAAGGAAAAAGACATACAAGTCCAGGAAGCCCAGAGAGTCCCAAACAAGATGAACCCAAACAGGCCCACACCAGCAACAAGTTATAATTAGAATGACAAAGGTTAAAGACAAAGAGAGAATCCTAAAAGCAGCAAGAGAAAGGCAACTAGTAACTTATAATGGAACTCCCAGAAGATTGTCAGCTAATTTCTCAACAAAAGCTTTGCAGGCCAGAAGGGATTGGCACAAAATTTTCAATGTGATGAAAAGCAGGGACCGGCAACCAAGATTATTCTACCCAGCAAAGCTATCGTTTAGAATCAAAGGACAGATAAAGAGCTTTCCAGACAAGAAAAAACCTAAAGGAATTCATCATCATCAAACCAGTATTACAAGGAATGTTAGAGGGACTTCTTTAAGATGGGAGGGAGGAGGGGGGAAAGGAGGAATCAAAATTATGAATAATAAAAAGGCAATAGCTACATATCTATCAATAATTACTTTCAATGTAAATGGATTAAATGTTCCACTCAAAACACATAGGAGGGCTGAATGGATAAGAAAAGACCCTTACATATGCTGCCTATAAGAGACTCACTTCAGATTCCAAGACACACAGAGACTGAAAGTAAAAGGATGGAAAAAAATATTTCATGAAAATGGAAATTTAAAAAAAAGAAAAGAAATCTGAGATAGCAATACTTATACCAGACAAAATAGACTTTAAAACAAAGGCTATAACAAGAGGTAATGAAGGACCCAGTAATCTCACTTTAGACTATTTATCTGAAGAAATCCAAACATTACTTCGAAGAGACATGGGCATCCATATGTTCATTGCAACATTGTTTACAATGGCCAAGATGTGGAGGCAGCCTGGGTGTCTGTTGATGGAAGAATGGATAAAGAAGAGGTGGTACGTCTATACAATGGAATATTGATCTATGTGTAATTTAGAACTGTGTTGTCTAATCTCTGTGTATTTTGAGATATTCTAGCTAGCTTTCTATTTTAACTCCATATGATACAAGAGCATATGTTATATGATTTCTAGTCTATTAAATTTGTGAAGGTGAATTTTATGGCCCAAAATGTGGTCTACCTGGTGAATGTTCCACGTGAGCTTGAAAAGAATATGTATTCTGCTGTTGTTGGATGAAGTATTGTGTAGATGTCAATTATATCCAGTTGATTGATGGTGCTGTTGAGTTCAACTATGTTTTGACTGATTGTCTCCTGTATCTGTTCAGTATACATAATGGAGAGCTGAAGTTTCCAAGTATAATAGTGGATTCATTTATTTCTACTTGCAGTTCTATCAGTATTTGCCTCATATGGTTCGACACTCTGTTTCAGGTATATACACCTTAAGCGTTGTTATGTCTCCTTGGAGTATTGACCCTTTTATCATTATGTAAAGCCTGTCATTATCCCTGATAATTTTTCTTGCTCTTAAGTCTGCTCTGTCTGAAATTAATATAGCTACTCCAGCTTTCTTTTCTTTAGTATTAGCATGGTATATTTTTCTCCAACCCTGTACTTTTAACCTATGTGTTTTTATAATTAAAGTGGATTCCTTGTAGACAACAAATGGTTGGGTCTAGTTTTTTATCCACACTGATATGTGTCTTTCCACTGGTATATTTAGACCACTGATTTTTAAGGTGATTATTTATATAGTTGGATTAATATCTCCCATATTTGCTAATATTTTCTGTTTCCCTTGTTCTTTGTTTTTGTTTTGTATTCCACTCTTTTTATGCCTTTTATGGCTTTAATTGAACATTTTCCATGCTTCCATTTTCTTTCTTTTCTTAACATATCAGTTGTACTGCTTTTTTTTCCTTCTTATTTCAGTGTTTGCAATCTACATTTGCAGTCCTAGAGTTTGCAATCTACATTTACAACTAATTGAAGTCCACTTTCAAATAATGCTTCACAGATCCTGCAAATACTTTATAATAACAAATTCCTGCCTCTTATCCTTTGTCATTCATTTAACGTGTACATCAAATGCCATTATATTTTACGAACTTTTATCTATTAGATGATTAACAATAAGAAAAATAAGTTTTTATTTTACCTTCACTTATGCTTTCTCTAATGCTCTTCCATTTTCATGTCAATCTCAGTTTCTAACCTCTATCATTTTCCTTCTCTCTGAAGAACCTCTTGTAAGGCAGATCTACTTGTTTCTTGTAAGGCAGATCTACTAGCAACAAATTCCTCAATTTTCATTTGTCTGAGAATGTCTGTATTTTCCCATTACTTTTGAAGGGTTGTTTTGCAAGATACTGAATTCTAGGTTGGCAGGGGATTTTTCTCAGCATTTAAAATATTTCACTCCCTTCTCTTCTTGCTTGCATGGTTTCTGAGGAAAAATTAGATGTAATCTTTGTTTTCTTCTATAGGTAAGGTGTTTCTTTTCTCTTGCTTCTTTGAATAATTTTTCTTTATGTTTGATTTTCTAAAGTTTAACTATAAGATACCTAAATGTAGTTTTGGATTTGTTGTTTGTTTGTTTTGGTTTGGTTTGTTTTTTTTGTTTGTTTTTGCATTTATTCTTCTTGTGTTCTGAATCAGTGGTTTGATGTTTAACATTAATTTGAGAAAGTTCTAAGTCATTGTTGTTTCAAATATTACATCTGTTCTTTTCTCTCTTCTTCTGGTATTCTCACTATGCATATATTACACCTTTTGTAGTGTCCGTTTTTTTAATATTCTTCTCCATTTTTTTTTTTTTTGCCTTTTTTCTTTTTGCTTTAGTTCTAAAAGTTTCTATTGACATATCTCAAGCTCAGAGCTTCTTTCCTTAGCTGAGTCCAGTCTACTAATTAACCCATCAAAGGCATTTTTCATTTATGTTATAGTGGTTTGATCTCTAGCATTTATTTTTTATTGTTTCTTAGAATGTCCATCTTTCTGCTAATACTACACAATCTGTTCTTGGTTTTGTGTGTGTGTGTGTGTGTGTGTGTGTGTGTGTGTATTTTGTCTATTTTGTCCATTATTGAACTTACCATATTACTCATAGTTATTCTAAATTCCTGGCTTAATGATTCCAACATCACTGACATATCTGAGTCTAGGTATCGTGTTTGCTCTGTCTCTTCAAACTGTATTTTTACCTTTTAGTATGCCTCGTAATTTTCTATTGAAAATTGCACATAATGTGTAAAAGGAAGCATGGTAAATAGGCCTTCAATGAAGTGGTGGTTAGGTGGTATGTGGAGAGTGAAAGTGTTACATGGTCCTAGGATTAGGTCTCAGTCTTTTGGTGAACCTGTAACCCTGGGTTCTGAACTTCACAATTGTTTCTCAGTTTCTTCCTCCTACTCAGGTGGGACAAGATGACCAGAGGGGGCTGGAGTTGGACATTTCTCTCTTCCCCCAGGTAAGTTAGGCTCTGATAAAGCCCCAGCAGGTTAGGCTGTAGTAAAATAGTTTCTCTTGAGGGCAGGTCTTGTTAAAAAGAACAGATGGCCCTTGCATATTTCATAATTATTACTTTTATCTCCCCCTGTCAAAAGCACAAAAATATTTTGCTCCAATGTTCACTATGAGAATTCGGTCAAGATCTGGAGATAAAACTCACAGAAGTGCGGACGCCCTCCTAAAACTAGACCCCTCCAGGAATTTTTAATCTCAGACTTGTTCACACTGAGCCTCCAGTAATTCATATATTACAGCTTAGGTTTTCCTACCCCAGTACTAGTTTTTAAGGCAGTTCCTGCCCCCTCAGTTTCTGCTCCAGTAAGTAGTGATTCTCTGTATCTGCCAGTCTGTTTCTTCAACTTGGGGGGCAGTGATTTGCTTTGTAACCTCAGTTCTCAGAAGGATCTAAGAAGAGCTGTTCATTCTCAGTTTATTTAGCTTTTTACTTGTTCTTAGGACAAAGTGACAACTTCCAAGTTCTTTACATGTTTGATAGGAAACCGGGAATCCCACCTATTTTTGTAAATAAAATTTTGGTGGAACACATAAATGGACTGTCAGTGTCTGTTTTTGTGTTACAACAGAACAATGAGTAGTGTGACAGAGACCATATGGCCTGCCAAGTCTAAAATTCTTACCACCTGGTCCCATACAGGAAAGTTTGCTGACCCCTGGACTATACTAGATAAAAAGGCAAGACTCGACTATATTCTGTCTCCAAGAGACACATTTTAAATATAAAGACACAAATGATTGACAGTAAAAGATTGGAAAAAGAAATGCCATGCAGCAAGAAGTATAAGAAAATTGGTGTGGCTATACTAACATCAGACAAGAAAGACTTTCAAACAAGTAGTATTACCAAAAATATAGAAGACATTTTTATAATAATAAAAGGGTCAATTTTATCTTAAATATATATGAATCTTATAACGGAGCATCAAAACATGCAGCAAAACTGACAGAAATAAAGATAAATAGGCAAATGTACAATCCTGGAGAGAATAAGTGATAAAACAATTAGAACAAAAAGTTAGTAAGTGTACTAGTTTTCTCTTGCTACATAACAAATTGTCACAAAGTTTGTGGCTTAAAACACCACAGTTTTGTAGGTCAGAATCCAGGGCGATCTTAAATGGGCCCAAATTAGAATATCAGCTAATCTGGGGTCTGGGGAAGAATTCACTTCTAGAGTCATTCAGGTTGTTGGCAGAATTGAGTTCCTTGCTGGTGTAGGCCTTAGGTCGTTTCCTTGCTGGCTGTTAGGCAGGGCCACTCAGCTCCCAGAAGCTACCTGCCTTCCTTGCCACCTGGTCCCCTCCATCTTCAAAGCCAGCAATAGTGCATCCATCTTCCTCATGTTTGAAACCTCTCTGACTTCCTCTTCTGCTACCAGCCAGAGAAAACTCTCTGCTTTTAAAGAATTTATATCAATGAAGAAAGTCTACTAGAATAACCTTCCTATCTTCATGTCAACTGACTCATAATTTTAATTGAGTAGGGAAGGAAAAAATATCTCCCCTCTACTCTTCTAAGTTCTGGAATTCCTATAATAAAATACAGATTAACAAAAGAAAACCAAACAGAAGTTTATTAACACCTACAGAGCTTGGGAAGATACTCAGGGAAATGAATAACACTCTAAGAGACGGCTTAAAATTCAGGCTTAAATATCATCTTCAGCTGAAAACAAAGAAAGAAGGGTATGGAAAGGCCAATTATTAGAGGGATCAGGAAAAGTATGATAAATAAAAGCAAGATTTGCTCTGTAGATTTAAGTTGGTGCTTTCTCCATTGATGAGTCTCTTGTGATATAGTCATCTTCTCTTCCAGAGAGGGAGATACCCTTAGAAATGCAGCTTTCCTTTATAAATGTAAATTTCACTTATAAAAGAAAGGGTAACTTCTACTCTATTTTCAGAGCTTCTTCCTGTGTCTGCTGTTTCTCAAAATAATCTTTACACCAAAGAGGCATATTTTTGGGTGAAGTATTCTGGTCTCCTGCAATTGCATCTGTAAACCCTCTTTTGCCATGTAACATAATTTAACGACAGCAGTAACATCAGGAAGTGGAGATCATAGGGCCCATCTTAGAATTCTCCTAATCATAACAATGACGCAGAAGATTTGAACAACACAATCAAAGTGGCCTAATTGGCATTTACAGAACTCTCACTGACAAACTTAAACATAGACCTATACTATGATCCAGCTATTCCATTTCTAGGAACTGAGCCAAGTGAAAACTTATGTCCATGAAAAGACTTTTATATGAATATTCATCATCTTGTATAATTACCAAAATAGAAGATTTTAATAATACAATTAAAGCATATGCCTCCTTGTAATTAAGAAAAAAAGCCATTAGAAACTCCAGGAAATTTGTCTTTTTCTGAAATCACTGAAGAAATGTGAGAGGCCAGAGAGGTTGTTAAATAAACATTTGAAATGATGTCCCAGTATTTTCTTTCTTTTCTTTCTTCCTTGGGAGCTCTTAGCTACAGACTGGTGTGGCAGGAGCCAGGCAGGTCTCCTGTTTCCTCCAAAGTTGGGATGGTGCACAACGTCCTCCAAGCAGGAAAGAGATGGTGCGAGAAGCATCCACAGGTGATGGAGGGACTCCACACATGAGTGGCGGTGGGGGCGGGGGCGTGTGTTTCTGTGTGATGGGGTGGGTGGGAATTGCTATATCCATAAGGGTTAGAGGCAGGCTGAATTATGGAATGCTTCTGGGACAGGTATTACGACTGCTGTGACTTCTCTTAGCCATTTTTAATGTCGCCACAGTGCGACCATTTAGGGAGTTGAGGGGAGGGAGGGTGGAAAACATTCGCAAAAACTTAATTAGGGATTTTGTCATATTTCTAGCTCTCTGGGAACAGACTTCTTCTCCATCCCTCTAGAACAAAAACATATGTATTTTCTCACACCTCTTTAAGGGGGCAGTGTGAACCAAAGCAGGAGACAGCCTATTATGTGTATGGTGTGTGTGTGTGTGTGTGTGTGTGTGTGTGTGTGTGTGTGCGCGCGCTTGGTGTCTCAGCTTGATTCTAAATCTAGCTGGTTGATTCAGGCAAGTAATGGCATAACTTTCAAACTGGTCCAGTGGCTCTGCTAAAGGCTTCAGGGCTGTGGTGCATCCTGGAAAAGAACCCAGCGTTCCTTCACTGTGTTCCTGCTCACACTCCCGCTGCTGGACAGGAAGCCTTTCTGGCCCATTCCTCCCTAGCCTGGTCTGTTTGCCATCAGAACACTCTCCTTTATAAATGATACTAAGGTTAAGCATCTTTCCAAGGAGCTGAGCTTTTCACCCCTACTGCTCTAAGCCAGGGGTTTTTCCAGCTGTCCTCTGAGAAGCTTAGGAACTCCAGACAGACACAGGTGGGCTGATATAAAGACAGAAGGTAGACAACAGGCTAGCAGAGCCCCAGACCTTCTGTCCTCTTCACTGCTTCCTGCTTCCACAGAGGACCTTGCTTCCATCTGTATCATATGCAAATTACCAGAGAAGGATGTTTTCAACTGAAGTATTAGGTTGCTCAAAAAAAAAAAAAAAAAAATGATAACAGTATTCTTCTAATGTTTGAAGATGGTCTACCTAGAAGCCTTGTGAAGAGAACTGTATTTCCAGAAGCTTCTGCACCACAGCTTATCGCTGAAACTATAGGTGTTTCTTTCCTTATTTAAATAATCTTCACCTACTCTTCGATAAAAATACTCAATTCTTATCTGAGTAGAGGTTTGTCACAGAAAATACATAAGTGCATATGCATGCATGTAAAACTGTTTATAGTGTCAGTGGATTGATGGACCCCTGTCCTTATATTTGAGGCTCGTCCTTCCTTCTCAACTTACCAGGCCCACACTGGCAATGGTGTTTTAACACCATCATACTCTGGCAACAATCTCTAAAAATCACTATTACTGTTCTGTAAATTTTAATTTATTTGTTATTATTTATTAGTTTTATTATTATAAAAGTAAAACATGTTCATTATAGAAAGTTTATAAAATAGAGAAACAAAACCAAACATTTAAAACAGCTAGGAAGAACCTGAGATGACATTTTGATTCTGTCCTTCCAGTCACCTCTTAAAACATTTTTTTTTTACAATAAAAATGGGATCATGTGAAGTTTTAACTTGCTTTTTAAAATTTAGTGATATATTTAAATATCTTTCCATGTCATTGAGTATTCTTCAAAAATGTTATTTTACCACAATCATTCATCCAAGCCTTAATTGTTGGCAGCTATTTCCAATCTATTACCAGTATGAGCAATGCAACAATAAATACCTTTGAATAAAAATTTAATTATTCACCTAAATTCAGATGATTTCCCTAAGGTAAATTCCTTGAAGTGTTATTTTTATACATATTCCCAAGTTGCTCTTCATTTCATTTTATATCCCACCATCCCTCTCTCCCAGCAGTATAGAGGATTACCCATATCACCAATCTTTGCAAACTCTGTATGATTATAGAAATATCTTATTGTCATTTACATTTGCATTTCTTTGGTTAATAATTGTATTGACCTTTTTTCATAGGTATATTAGTCAAAATCATTCTGCTTCTTGGACATTTCCACTTAGGTGTTCCACAGGCACTTCCGATTAGATATATACAAAAATTAACTCATCTTCTTCCCCTTGTAAACCTGCTCCTCTTCCAATGCTCCAGGCCTTGGCCAATGGTGCCACCCACCACTAGCTTCCCCAGCCAAAAAGCTTGGACGCATCCTTGATTCTTCACCTTCATCTTCCACACCCAGTTCATCACCAAGAGGTGCCGATTGAACTTCCTAAATATCTTTCAAACTGGTCGACTTCTGTTTCTCCAGGCTTTCCAGCTCTCATCATGTCTTGCTTAGATGACTTCCCCAGAGCCAGCTGATCTCCCTGCTTCCAGTTCTGTCCCCATCTGATCCCCTCTACACGGTATAGTCAGAGGGATCTTTCCAAAACAAAACCTGGTATTGCTGTTTTGCTTCAAGCCCTTCGGTGGCTCCTGTTTCTAGTCAGATGAGGTCCAAATGTCTGAACCTGCTGTGCAAGGTCTGCATGATGAGCTTTGCTGCTGGTCCAGCCCAGTTTCTTTGTAGCACTGTGTGTTTGTCTGCTTCCTCTGCCTGGCATGTCCTCTCCCGTTTCTCTCACTTCAGGTGTGGCAAACTTCTACTCATCCTGGGAAGTCCACCTGAAACACCCTCTTCCATGAGGATGTTTTTCCTAACTCCATTCAGCCACTGACGTGCTCCCGTGTTCCCATGGTGCTTTGCTTGTATCTCTGAAACAGCAATACCTGGTTGTATTTTAACTGGTCTGTTTATGTGTGTCTCTTCCCAACAAGACTTTAGTTCCCTAGAGACAGAAAACATCTCCTTTGTGTCTGATTTACATAGCCTAGCATAGAGTGGGGTCATAGCAGGGTCTCAATAACTGTCAAATAAGATAATTAATAAATAAATGAAACAATACAGTGAACTGATGAGTCTCCAAAATATTTTCTTAAAGAAAATGTGTTCTTCCTTCTTTTTTTCTTTCAACAAAGATTTATTGAGCTCTAATGCACCAAATAGAGGTGCCGGGCATACAATAAAAAATAAGACAAGTCCCTGCCTTTGAGGGGTTTAATTATGGACATTATTTTTCCTTCAAAAAAAAAAATCAAAGTGCAGAAAATGTGTCTATTTTTGACAGCAACAACAGAACTTCCCATTGTCGGCTCATGGAAAAAAACAAAAACCCAATTCACAGATTCTCATATTTGGACACCTGTGGCCATGTAAATAACATTTTACTGTCGATTTTACTACCACATAAAACAATATGGTTATTATAATGAAAACAAGAGAAGTTATTCTAATTATCTAATTTTCTTTTCAACTCTCAATTTTTAAGGCCCGAGAAGAGAGTGAAAGAGAAGAACATGAGGACTGAACTAGGAAGCGTATAATCTGGTCTAGGACCTTATCCTCTCCAGGACTTTCAGAAAGTGATGCACTCCCACGACTTCACTTTTACACACTCACAAATGGGGGACATGTACCACATCTGCATCAATAGCTTCGGACTCAGAAGACGACAATCAGTTTTATTCTTATTCAGCACCCATGTCCAATATGTTGTACAAATCACAAGAAAACATCATTTTCTCCCTAAGAGTTTACGTATAGTCTATGAAGATAAGAAATAATATAAGAAATCAGTACTCTTCATTTCTTTTAAACCTAGGTAGCTTAGAGAACAGTCATAGCTCATTTATGCTCAAGTTTGTGATGGGCTTCTCACACATTGGGAACCTATCTAAGAGAAAAAAACGGAATTTTGATAATAATTTATTACATCCCCATCACTCCACTAGTTCTTTGTTAGGTACCACCCCAATGTCCTCTGCTATTGATTGCCTTCTCTTTCCTGGTCTTTCAAATCCTTTGACCTTGCCCTGCGCAATGCCAAAACTGAAATTTAAAAGAAGTCAACAACCAGCTTTTTTAATGTAGTAATCACTTATCTTGTCAATTTGGGGTAAGCTCTCTCAAGGCAGATACTTAATCATGAAATATTTGTTGTGGCACTACTAGTTATAGCTGAAGATAGACCAATTGAGAAAATGAGTGCCTGCTCTAAATCTAAGAAGATACATAGTCAAAACTTCTAAAAACTGTTTTGCAATGAGATAATTTTCTAAGCATTTTCCCTCAGATATTGATTTTATCATATTTGTAGCACCCAGGATACCTGCTTCAGAAACACTAACTTATCTAGCAAATTATCCACATTTTATCCCCACAATAAATATTTATTGAATACTTATAGTATATGAAACATTGTCCAAAGATACTAAAAAGTTTGCTCAGTGGACCTAAATGACAAACCTAAATCAGGGAAGTAATCTCAGATGGAAAGAGATCATTGTGGTCCCCTCATTTTATTATGTTTTCTATCTGGGTTTTAATGGTTTTTCTAACTTAGATTTAAATCCCCACAATGAATATTTTGTTCTTTGCTAGTACCCAGTGTGTACTTAGTAATAAAAGTTATTAAAATTAACACCTGTATATTGAGCTTGTCATTTTCAATGTCCATTAACCAACCACAATCCAAAGTAAAAGCAAAAGGCATAAAGTAGGTACATTCCTTGATGTAATCTTCACAGGAACACCATTAAATCCTACGAGTCACAGTTTCTTCTTTGTTTAGGAGTGTTTTTACATAAAACGCAAGATTTTCTTAAAAGGTCCAAATTTTGGCTTTGCCATCTAACCTATCGAAAGCTGCATGCCTGTCCTGTATCCCTATATGCCTGCTGGATTTACGTTAATGATGACGTGGCTCTGCTCTCCTAACTGGTCAAAGGACGTAAATACTTACTGGCTCATCAATCACCTTTGGGACTGAATCCTGAGTCTTCCGGTTCTGTATGTCACCTATCCTAACAGTCACCACACAATGTCGTCGCTGACATTGACACTCCGTGGGGTTTTTAGTTGTGAATCTCTAAGAGTTCATCTGCTTCAAGGTCAGTCTCACAGCTCTAGCCTATTCTACCAGGAAGTATAGATCTGTGATTAGGATGAGTTAGGTGTAAGAGCAGCAGGTGGATTTATCCTTAAAGTCGTCAGTTACTTTCATAAGCAAAATGCTTCCCAACAACTATTAGGGCTTTACAACAGGTCTCCAAAGCCATCAATATGAGAAGTGAGTCCACGGTACCAGGCAGGGTGCAGGAGGATTGTCTTTACAGCAGATCTACTTCTCAGGAGCTGGGCAGAGGGAGGGACATTTGACCAGGGCCAATTCTTTGCCCAAGGGAATCGGTGTCCTCTCTGAGTTCTTAAGTTAATGTTAACCTAGCCCGAGAAGTTTCTTTGGCCAAGACACATATACAAGCCACTCTCCACATAGTTTTCTATTTGCCTCTAGTGTAACAATGACAATCACCAAAAACTAAGCACAAATATTATTCAGGATCTTCACGCAGTCTCAGTTTGGGAAGCACAGTGAGGCCGTGAATCAGGGTGTCAAGGGCCTTTCTCCCCCAATCTCCCTGTGGCGGGAAGCGGTGTCAAGTTCCCAGGTCCTCATTGGTCTCTCATAGGAACCCCCTGGTCGGCCCTGAGTCAGCTCTGCTGGGCTCCTTTTGCACCCCCTGCCCTGGGGAAAGCCGTTCCAGGCCCGCACCATGGGGGACTGAGGTCTAGGCCTACTCACGTCTCCTGGCAGTCCCATCTCTTTTTGAGTAGCAAGAACCCTGGACATGCATTCGAGATTGCCCCGAGAGCACCTGCTATGGCTTCAAAAGAGCTATGTCCTTTCTTTCTGAACTCAGTTCTGTTGCTTCTCATTTCATCCAAGGTCCTGGTCCACCGGATACCAAGGTGGATTTTAGGTGGACTTCATTGGATATTAAAAGTGCATTAAAAAGAAAGTCCATTCAGCTACAATAATTAAAACAGAATCCAATTTGGCATGAAATATGATATATCACCAAAACAGTAGAGCTCCAAAACAGACCCTTAATAGTGACAGAATTTGGTATATAAGAGCCAACATCTACATAGTATTTAATCATGTGTCAGGCACTCTTCTAATGGCTCTACATACGTTAGTTCATTTAATTCTCACAATCATCATATGAGTAGACATTATTATAACTATTTTTACAGATAAGCAAACTGAGACACAGAGGAGTTAAGAAATGTGCCTAAGATCACCAAGCTAGCAATTACTGCAGTTGGGATTTGAAAGTAGACTGGATGGTTCCAGAATCCATGCATTTAACTTCTAACCTATGACAAAGATGGTATCACAAATTATTGGCTAAGGAAAACATTATTTAGTAAACAGTAAAAAAGGGAAAGGAAATTATAGCTCTACTATATACTGGGCCCTGAAATAAATTCAGCTGTTTTAGAGTTAAACATTAAGCAAATAGAGTGAAATATTGACTTGATATTGGAAAAGGAAAGAACAATGGAAGAATCCACACATGAAAACATGCAATAGATTTGACCAAATAAAAATGTAGCTTTTGTATATTAAAAGTCAAGTAATCAGCTGGAAAAATATTTGCAACATATAATATATAGTTAACAGCTTTACTATATAAAATGTTGGTACATGTTGGCAAGAAAAAGAGATGTTTATCTCAATGACAAAAATATGTAAATTGCATTCGCAAAATGACCAACAAACGTATGGAAAATGATTGAAGAAATGCATATGAATACACGGTAAGATATCCTTGGTACCCTATCAAATATACAAAGGTTTTAAAAAAAAGGAACATGAGTATTCAGCATTAGCAATATATAAACCATTGGTGGGTTATATAAATTCTCTAGTCTTTTTTGAGGCCAATTTCTCAGTGGTTATCAAGAATCTTAAAAATGTTCACTCCCTTTAGCTCAGTAATTCCATTTCCTGAGGAAATCATCAGAAGTGTGGACAACGTGTATAAGAATGTTCTTTGCAGAATTACTTGTGTTGAGGCTATTTACGAGATAACATCTTTTGTGACACCATGCTGGACTTTCACCTCCAAACTGGGCACATGTAATTTGAAGATTTATATTATGATAAACTTCCTGCATTTGTAGAACAAATTTCCTAGAAGCAGGATAACTTACACCTCAACTTGTGTTCTGGAATTTGAATCCTGGGAAACTGATTATAATACATTTTCATCAAGAGCAAAGGAACCAAGTGGCTTCATGCAGAAAAGACTTGAAGTGGCCATGCCGAGACCTCAGTGCTCTGAAAATTTCTCTGTGGAGTAGTCTCCTTACCACATCTCCTCATTCTATCCTGTTTCAAGGGCTCTTGTCTCTCCCTTGGCTTTCCCTAGGCACTGATGTCTCCCAAATCTATACCTTCTAGTACTGACTTTAGCCAAAATGCCAGCAATGAGCTTTGAAAACCCTCCTGTCTGATAATCCGTAATCACAGCAGAGTCTACATACCGTACCTAAAAAGAATATCATTATCATTATCAAACTAGATTCCCTTTCTGACTCTCTCATCCTGGTCCAGGTCTTGCTCAGTTTTGTCTTTATTATGGGGCAACCATTTAGCATTTTTAAGCAAGGGAATAAAAATTAAAACTTCTATTTAAGGGGAAAACTCTGACAATGGTGAAATTTGGAATGAATAGAGAGGTAAAAAGACCAATAAGGTAAAAATTTAAATTAAAAAAAAAAGGTAAAAGACCAATCAGGAGATGTTCTTTAGTGTAGTGACAATTTCTTTCTTTTTTCTTTTTTCTTTTTTTTTAATTAAAGTTTATTGGGGTGACAACTGCTAATAAAGTTACATAGATTTCAGGTGTACAATTCTGTAATACATCATTTATGTATCACATTGTGTATTTACTACCCAGAGTCAGTTCTCCTTTCATCACCATATATTTGATCCCATTTATCCTCATCTACTACACCCCGCCCCTCCTTACCCTTTGGTCACCACTAAACTATTGTCTGTGTCTATGAGTCTTTGTTTATTTGTTTGTCTTATTCCTTTGTTACTTTCATTTATGCCACATATCACTGAAATCACATGGTTCTTGACTTTTTCTGCCTGACTTATTTCGCTCAGCATAATAATCTTAAGATCCATCCATGTTGTCACAGATCACACTATTTCATCTTTTCTTATGGCTGAATAGTATTCCATTGTGTATATATACCCCAACTTCTTTATCTAATCATCTATTGAAGGACACTTTGGTTGTTTCCATGTCTTGGCCACTGCAAATAAAGCTGCAAATGAACATCAAGGTACATATATATTTACGGATAAATGTTTTCAGATTTTTTTGAGTATATACCCAGGAGAGGGATTGCTGGGTCATATGGTAATTCTATTCGTAATTTTTTGAGGAACCTCCACACTGCCAACCATAGCAGCTGCACCAGTCTGCATTCCCACCAACAGTGTATGAGGGTTCCTTTTTCTCCACAGCCTCTCCAACACTTGTTATTATTTGTCTTGTGGATGATAGCCATTCTAACTGGTAATAAACCCACATAAATATGGACAGATAATTTTTGACAAAGGAGCTGAAAACATACAAAGGAGAAAAGACATCCTCTTCAATAAATGGTGCTGGAAGAATTGGAAAGCCACATGCAAAAGAATGAAACTAGACTCCTATCTGTCACCATGTACCAAAATTAACTCAAAATGGATCAAAGACAAAAGCATAAAACCTAAAACAATGAACTGCATAGAAGAAAACATAGGTACTAAACTTATGGACCTTGGGTTCAGAGAGGATTTTATGATTATGACCTCAAAGGCAACGGAAGTAAAAGCGAAAATAAATGAATGAGACTATATTAAACTAAAAGTCTTCTGCACAGCAAAAGAAACCATCGACAAAATAAACAGGCAACCAATCAAATGGGAGAAGATTTTTGCAAACAATGCCTGTGATAAGGGGCTAATGTCCAAAATATATAAGGAACTCATACAAGTCAACAACTAAAAAACAAATAATCCAATTAAAAAATGGGCAGAGGACCTGAATAGACATTTCTCCAAAGCGGACATACAAATGGCCAATAGACATATGAAAATATGCTCAATGTCACTAATCATCAGGGAAATGCAAACAATTTCTTATCTTTGAATCCCCAGTACCTAACAAAATGTCTAAACTATCATGAGAGTCCATGAATAGAAAATTTTGCAATATTCAATGAAGGCAATTGAAACAGGGTCATGGAAAGGTTTGTTATAGTCAGTGATTAGCAGTTAATAGATTCTTTTTAATTCTTTTTCAAAGTACCTGATTATAAGCCCCACAAAGCTGATGTAATCCAATACTCGAGCTCCGGACTTAGAATAAGATGTTTTGCCACTTACCAGCTGTGCAATTTTGGGTAAATCTACCTTCTTTCTCCTTATCTGTAAAATGGAGATATTTTCCCTCTCAGGGTTGTTTGAGCCTAAGTTAGTGTCTTGCTTGTCACATTTACATATGAATGAAATGAATAAGGACAGAGACAGCTTCACGTAATTGATATGCCAAGTAGACTCTGGTACAGTGATAGGCATATTGGTAGGAGGTCAGTAATTTTTTGAATGAATGAATGAATGTTTTATGTACTCTGGTTATAAAACTTATTAAAGCCACTCAAAAATGCAGAGGCTTTTTTTCTTTACCCTGTGATCTTTCTAGTTTTCCTAGTAACTCATCCATGGTTTTGCTTCCATTTTGATTTGCAATCATTAGATTGGGTGTGTCTTTGAGAAAAAGCTAAGTAGTGGGCTTAAAGAGTCTAGGAATATATCTTTAGTTGCCACTGGGGAGGAAAACAATCATTTGGAGAAGGTAGTGGGTTATGAAAGCTTCTTTGAAAATCCCCCCATCTCGTTCTGTTAAAGGAGCTCCCAGCTGATTTCTTGTGAACCTGATGATCTCGCATGACTTGCCCTGGCCCCAGGCAAACCTGTAAAGCCTGACCACCTTTCCTTACCTCCTCCAACTCCCAGTGTTCCCGGTTATAGGGAAAACAGCACTGGGCAGAAAAGCTGGGTCTGGTCCTGCTGCTGCCATGACTTTCTGACACCTGGCTTCTTTGCGGCCATCTCGTAAAATGGAGCGATGTCCACTTGACAGGTTTGTGGTGAGGATGAGAAAACAGGTCAGCATCTGGTCCTCTTGGATCCAGGTTTCCCCGCTTTCCTGACTGACAACATGACTGACTGATGGGCTGGATCAGTCCACCAATGAGTTTTCTTGAGCACAGACAAATTTTGTTTGCTTTTTAAAAAATTTAGTTGTCAATAATTAAAAATAAAAGGTTTTCACACATTTGTGAAAATTAGACTTTCAGCTTCCCTTGAAACATGGGGGTCCTGGCAACACTGACCAACATCCCTCAGTGGAAATAAATCATCTGGAGGGAGCAGGCACAGATGCCCCAGTCCACCACTCTCCCTTGTGTTAAAGGATTATCTTGAAACAAAGGTAACAGTCCTAACTCTCATACAGGTATAAAACGAATATGTGTGAAAGATTGTATTTAACTCATTAATGTGGAAAGTGATGAGGCGTCACAATCAGTCAAGAGAGAATCCAAAGAGCCAGTGACTCCAGTGAAATAAATGTGTCACTGGAGGCAAAACTTGGGGAGGAAGCTCAGCTGAACCTCCACGGACAGAACGGACATGTCTACGGACAAGAAATATTCTGCATTGCTGTCAGTTATCTCCAGCTTCCGTACGAGGTTGTAAAATAACTTCCATAGAATCAAATCAGAGAGCCCAAAAGGTTTGCTCTCATTTAGAGTCTAGACTCCGGACAATGCGTCATTTCCCCTGAAGTACAAATTTTCCCCTACACTTCTATTTCCGACCGTCCCACTTATGGGCTGCCTGGCCCCAGAAGCGTGTGTCCACCCAGATCTTACAGAGCTGTCATTTCTCGTTTTTATTCGTTTCTTCAATGATGAAATGTGGCGACTGGACCAGATAATCTCTAAATTCCCTTCCAACTCCTTAATTCGAATTTCTTAGTACTGCTTTCACCCACCATCCCCACCCCACCCCCAACACACACATCGCCTTCATAAATCATTTATCATTATTCAGCATCCAGGTCCTTATCAGTGAAGTGTAGCTACTTTAATTTGTGCTGAGGTGTGAATGGGTGATGTTTTATTAATATGATACTTTATCCTCTGCAACATCTCCTTCTACAGCTTCAATTACCGTCATCACTTTCATGAAAGCACCCCATAGGATTCTGCTTTAAGCATCCAATGCCAAGAAGGCCCAGACATCTACCTGTCATGGAAAAACCCTCCCTCTCCTCGTAAGACAGTTTTTTTCCCAAGTCCCTCCTCACACTTGGCCGAGTTCAGCAGACAGGACAACCTCTGTTGGTAAACTGGGGATAAAGCTAAGTGAAGGCTGAGGAAAGCAGCCCATCATTCGGTCTTCCTTGACCTCAGCTGGGGGACAAAGAAGAGGATTGTGATTATTACATGAGACTGGCATTCTAATAACCAAATTGAGCTGATTATAACTTGAGATTTTATTACAGAATGGAAACTGTTATTACCTGAACGAGACCAAAACGATTTGAAGTCAGATGGAGTTTTCACCTAAGAGTAAGGAAAAAAATCTCCCTATCTCATACATTCATTCATTCAGCAAATAGTTATCAAGTGCTGAGTAGGTTCCTAGCACTGTTTTAGGTGTTTGGGGATATAACAGTGACTATGACAAATAAAAAGTCCTCCCTTCATGGGCTTACATTCTAGTGTAGAGATTTTAAAGAAAAGTTGAGAGACAGAAATTGAAGTTGCGCTTTAAATACATAGTGAATAAGTGTTGTTTAATATATTAATATATAGTTTTATTAATTAATACAAACTATGATATATTACTATCAACCTACACTATCCTGGTGCTTGAGACTAATCCCCCATCTGTGCTCTGATTTCTGTCCCTTCCACTTCCCCCAGGACCAGGCACCACCGATTATGGCAGCATCACCCCAGCGCACACCAAGGTACTTAAATCTTTGCATCCCTGACCACGCGGGCCTTCCTGTTCCCTCAGCCTGACTGAACTTTAGAGGCTTCTTCCCGACTCTAGGACACTGACATCCCTAAGAGCATTTTCTTTAGAAAACTTATAATTGTTAAGTCTTTCTCTGCCCCTTGGAAATGTATATAAATCTTTTTAAAAGTCTCTTGCCAATTTTACAACCCAAGAGTGTCTTTCTCCAGGACCTGAAAGCCATCCCTTTGAAGTGTAATCTTCGGGGAAATAGCACCCCATCTCCCTCCGTCTGTGGGAAGGCAGGAGGCTAACTGCAGTGGGTGGTGGGGTCCTGCTCCAAGCTGTAGAGCTATCTCCCGTCATACACACACGAGCAGTTTGTTTTTCCTTTGAATAAAGCCACTTCACAAACACACATGGCCTCTGACCTCCCTTCATCCTCTTACCGAATCCAGATGGCCTCACGTCCTCCAGTGCTTTTCCACCAGCTCCCTCCAGCCCTGAGCACCCCTCACCCTCTGCCTCCGCAGAGCTGAGCTCAGACTTTGTTCTGTTTCTCTCTTTGGTTGTAATAGTCCCTTTCCCTCCCTTGCAATAATCTTCTCAAATAAAAGCCTCTCCTTACTGAGTCTGAATGCTTTTTATTTGACACTCCTGCTCTGGTTTCAGTCCTGCTCTGGCTCTCATTCGCTCAGGTCTTTCCTTCACTGGAAAGGTTTCTTCAAATACGTCTTCACTCCCTGCACCTCCCGTTCACTCCATAGCCTTCTGGAATGTAAATCTGATGTCTTTCTCCTGAGCATCCTTAGATCGCTTCTGGAACAAGGCGTCAGTTTTGTAGCCAGATAGACCCAGGTCAGAAAAGCAGCTCAGCTGCTTATTAATGGGGCCATTTACTTTCTTTAAGCCCGTTTCCATCATTTAGAAAATAGGAACCACCCCCTCCTTCAAGAAAGGCAGCTATTACTTCAGTCAGGAAGCAAACGCATGGATTCAGGCAGTGATGGTTTTCCCTAAAAGGTAACAGCTAACATCTGCTTACTAGGTGCCGGGCTCAGCACTTTGGATGCATTAGCTCACTTAATTCCTCACTGCAATCCTACGATATAAGTATTTGTGCATTTTATCATCATCAGCCTCTCCATTTTACAGACAAGGAAATCGATGCTGAGAAAGAGATGAGGTGATTTGTCCAAATCTCACAGCTAAGATGTGGTAGTGTTTATTATACTTGAACCCAAGTCTGTACAGAGCTTACCTGCTAAACCACTCTCCATCACCTCCAAGTTAAAGGTTAAACTTCTCGCTCCTCTCCCTCTCCCGAGACAGTGACTCTGTCTCCTACAGATCAACAGCTACTCTCTCATGCCCCAGTGCCTTTGTTCATGCTGTTCTCTTCACACTGCTTCCTCCTCTCTCACCTCTCTCTCTCCCTTTCCCCACCCCCTACACACACACACACACACACACACACACACACACTCATGCGCAGTCACACATTTCACCTGGTTATCCTCCAGACAGCTTTATAAACCCATTTTCCTACGGAGGTGTCCCAAAGCTTTTCAGAGCTGGCCTCTTCTTCATACTCTCAGAGCTCTTTGCATATATCTCCATATAAGCTTCCACGGCAGGACTTATATTTATCATTACAATGAAGTTGGAGTGACCTTATAGCCAAGTAAAGCTACGGGAGATATATATATATATATATATATATATATATATATATATATATATATATATATATATATATATATATATATATGAGGGCCCAGGAAGAAAAGAATTTAGAATTAAGAGTAGGATCAGGGAAGAGCCGATTGCAGCGGCTGGCAGCTAATGGGGCACAGCGGCAATGTTCCGTATCGAGGGCCTTGCGTCCAAGCTGGACCCCGAGGAGAAGAAACGGCAGATGCGCGAAGATGTGATCTCCTCCTTATCTACGTGGGCCTGCTGCGAGTCACTCCTTTTAGCTTAAAGAAATTGGACAGCATATAAACATTGGACATCACATGTGAATGCGTGATATGAAGAACCTGGTTTCAGCTTCTAGTTTGCACATGAACCTGCAGGTGAATAGGCCCAGAAAGATGTAAGAGACTCTTTGACTGAATGGACATAAAACTTCTACTTGTTAAGAACAAGTTTGGCTCTGGTAACTGACCTTCGTAGCTAAAATATAAACTATTTGGGAAGTATGAAAGATGTTTTATGGCCGTAGTATGCCCTTAATACCTGTGATATTCAGCCTCCATGAATGTTGGTGTAATTGTAAATAATGCCAAACTCCATTTTCTAGCAAATATTAATTATCCACGGGAATTATGTCGGCAAAAAAAAAAGAGTAGGATCAGAAGGTAAATAGATGTGTTGAATTATAGAGGGGTAATGATAAATGTAGGTAAATTATAAGTGACACTGCAATGATAAATGGGGTGGAGTTACAGTCTTGCAGGCCGAAGTCCGCTCTGTTGAACAGCTAAAGAGCAACTGGAATCCTGAGGACAGGGCGACAAGCACACCTCCCGCAGGGCATGATTTGACATCCCTCCCGGAAAAGCTGCTGTACATGGATGCTCAGCTCGTCCGTCTGTCATGAAAAGAATCAGCCTGGACGTGGGTGCCCAGATCTTGCACCCGGGCCACAGTCCCTGGTCACATGCAATCTCCACATACTCAGAAGAGAATTCCAAAATGCTTGGGATGGTACAATTGTTTCCTTAGTTGGTAAAGACAATATGCGGGTGCTAGAGACATGGATGGAAACCTCTAAAAGACAAAATTAAATATGTGGAATGAAGCAATTCAAACCTTGAAAATTTTTATGCTAAATTTGGGAATAATGTGCATATTTGGTATTAAAAATACTTGTAATATTGAAGAATTTAGCATTTTGGAGTCAATAGATTCATCTTATGATTCCAATTTCAAATGTGTACTTTACTGGTTCAGACTTGATTTTTAAGTTGACAATTTTGCTTAGTTTGTAAATAGAATCATGATTACCAGACAGGTTTAAAGAATAATATCTATATAATGATTAACTTTACTAGAATTGTTCAAGTATGTGGGAAGAGTTTGTGTATTAGACAGTTGCAAAACTTAGAAAAAAGAACTTATTACATTTAAAAATGTGTTTAATTATCTAAGGAAATTTAAGTAACTAAATTGTAAAAACCCCTTAAAACCAATCGCTACATTCACTAGATTTATAAATAATTAGAATTGTTGGTTGAATTTAAAAGCTTAAAAATTAGCTTTGTTACTTCAACAAATAATTTGAAAATTTCTGTACTAATAAACCGCCTTCTGGGAAACATAAAGATCCACATTGAGGCACAATAATCACTGTTTATGTGTCTGTTTCCCGCCACTAAACTAGGAATTTATTTAGGAAGTGTCTTTTCTTCCTTATATCCCCATCACCTAGCACAATGGCCAGAAGAGGCCATTCATAGTAAGAATACCAGCAGCTAATATTTATTACTTACCATATGCCAGGACTGTGTGTGATATGTGCTTTATCCATATAATAGATAGGAATCCTCACCACAACCTATTGACGTGGTTGATGGAGGGAACAGCAACAACCCAGAAAACTTAGATAACTCTCAAGTTCCACAGTGAGAGAAAGTTGGAACCCAGGTGAAATCCAGGCTCTCTGACTTCAGGGGCTGCATTTCCCTTAACTTTTATGTTAGTAGTTGAATGGATGAAATTCTTTAATGGTGAGACTTTCAAAAGTATTATTTGAGCTGAGGAGACAATGTGCATGTGCTAGAGACATGAATGTGAATTGTCCTACATGGACAAGTAAGCAGGACAGAGATATAGGATCCAAGTGGTGCTTTCTGGGAACAATTTGAGAAAAGTGAAAAGGCTGTATTCCTTAAAAGACAGAAAACATGAAGATTCTGAAGGGAAGGACGTAAGTGACGGTGAAGAAAGCCATTTGGCTTCATTTAGAAGGATCAGGGCAAGTGCTGGCTGGTTCATGATTCATTTGGTGGAGGCCCAGGGAACATTTCCTTCATGGTCGGGTTAGCTGTTGTGGCATTTTGATATGGAGCAGAGGTAACTGCTGGTAACTCAGATTAAGCAAAACAGGTTTCCTCAGGAGCCAAGAAAAATGAAAGAGAAACCTTTGGCATTGGTCTAAGGAAGAAGTATGAAACGACAAGAGGAATAGTATTACGGGGTTAACTAAACCACCCACTAATTTGTGGCAAACAATGAGTCTATACTTTTAATTTACAAACTAAAGTTAGCACCCAGAGATATACGTATTTTATAGTACCTTTTTGCATTTTCGTACTCAAATGTGTACTCTCCTAGAGAATATACTGTGGGGGAAGAGAATCAGAAGTAGGAAGGCTGGACCAGGGATGCCTTGGGCCTACTCAAAGGTGAAAATCTAAAGGCCTTTACTCAAGGATGCCTAGTCTCCCCACTTTTAATCAACATAGTATTGGAAGTCCAAGACACAGCAATTAGGTAAGAAAATGAAATAAAAGTCATCCAAATCAGAAAGGAAGAAGTAAAACTATCACTATTTGCAGATGACATGATACTATGTGTAAAAAAAAAAACCCTAAAGACTCAAAAAAACCCAAAACAACAACAACAAAAAAAACAAAGCAAAACAGAATAAATGAATTCAGTAAAGTTGTAGGATACAAAAATGGTCAGGCATGTAATTTCCCATAGTTGGTAGCATTCACGTGCTAGTACCTGTGAATATCCCCGTTCTACTCTGTATAGTTCTTTGGTGCATCCCAAGTGGTATAGGGATCCATTTGTCTTGCAGCTGCCCAAGACATGCCTCCTATGTAAGCTTCCCTTAATAAACTCTATTAATTACCAAAAAAAAAAAAAAAATCTGTTGTTTCTTTACACTAATAACAAACTATCAGAAAGAGAAGTCAAGAAAATAATCCCATTTACAATTGCATCAAAAAGAATAAAATACCTAGGAATAAATGTAACCAAGGAGGTGAAAGACCTATACACTGAAAACTATAAGCCACTGATGAAAGAAATTGAAGACACAAATAAATGGAAAGATATCCCATGCTCATGGATTGAAAGAATTTTGTTAAAATGTATATACTACTCAAAGCAAACTACAGATTCAATGCAATCCCTATCGAAATTCCAACGGCATTTTTCACAGAAAACAACTCTAAAATTTCTATGAAACAACAAAGGACCCCGAATAGCCAAAGCAATCTTGAGAAAGAAGAACAAAGCAGAGGTATCATGCTCCCTGATTTCAAACTATGCTGCATATGTAATCAAACCTGTATGATATTGGCGCACACACACACACACACACACACACAGAGATCAATGGAACAGAATAGAGAGCCCAGAAATAAACCCATGCTTATGCTGTCAATTAACTTACAACAGAGGAGGCAAGAATATACAGTAGGGTAAAGACACTCTTCAATAAAGTGTTGGGAAACTGGACAGCTGCATGCAAAAGAATGAAACTGGACAACCACATACAAAAATTAACTCAAAATGGATTAAAGATTTGAATGTAAGTCCTGAAACTATAAATCTCCTAACAGAAAACATAGGCAGTAAGCTCCCAGCAATGTTTTTGTCCTGATCTGACTCCAATGGCAAGGCAAATAAAAGCAAAAAATAAAATGGGATTACATCAAACTAAAACCTTCTACACAACAAAAGAAACCATCAACAAAACAAAAAGGCAACCTACTGAATGGGAGATATTAGTTGTAAATTGTTTATCCAATAAGGAATTACTATCTAAAATATATAAAGAACTCATATAATTTAATAACAATGATCTGATTGAAAAGTAGGCAGAGGACCTGAATAAGCATTTGTCCAAAGAGGACATACAGATGGCCAATAGACAGATGAAAATATGCTCAACATCACTAATCATCAGGGAAATGCAAATCAAACATCACTAATCATCAGGGAAATGCAAATCACACCTGTCAGAATGGCTATTATAAAAAAAAAAATAAATAATAAGCAAGGACGTGGAGAAAAGGGAACCCTTGTGCTTTGTTGATGGAAATGTAAATTGAGGCAGCTACTGTGGAAAACAATATGGAAGTTCCCCAAAAAATTTAAAAAGAAACCAACATACTCGTAGGATCCAGCAATTGCACTTGCTGGTTATCCATTCAAAGAAAATGAAAACACTAATCAGAAAAGATATACGAGCATGTACCCTTATGTTCAAAGCATTATTTACAATAACCAAGATATAGAAATAACCTAAGTGTCTATCGATGGATGAATGGATAAAGGAACTGTGGGATATATAAGCAACAGAAGACTACTCAGCCATAAAAAAGAATGAAATCTTCCCGTTTGCAACTTGGGTGGACCTTGAATGTATTATGCTAAGTAAAATAAGTCAGACAAAGACAAATACCATATGATTTCACTTAAACGTGGGATCTAAAAAACAAAACAAACAAAACAAAACACAACCCAGACTCATACAGAAAACAGATTGGTGATTACCAGAGGGAAGGGGTGGGTAGAGGTATGGAAATGGCAAAGAGGATCAAGAGGTCTAAACTTCCAATTATAAAAGAACTCGTGAGGATGTAATGTACAGCGTGGGGAATACGGTCAACAATATTGTACTAACTTTATATACGACAGATGGTACCTGAACTTATTGCAGTGATCACTTCGCAACGCATACAACCTTGAATCAGTATGTCTTACACAGGAAACTGAGTAATTATACTTCAATTATACTTCAATAGATAGAAGAGCTGTTTGCTAATTCAGAAGCTAGCATCTTGAATAGCAATGGCGCTCAGAGTATTTGCATGACCAGTGAAAGCCCTCCCTCCCTTATCAGGCCCATTTAAGTCGGTGTCCTTTGTGACTGTCAATATGGTTGCAGGCAGTTGGCGCCTTCCTTATGGCTTGTGTGGTTGTGCTCACACATCAATATACTGGAGTGTGTGCTATTTTATTATGTATTACTTTCCTTAATTTCTTGTTTTATAACGTTAGATAAGTTATATAGCAGCTACAACTTTCATTTCTGGATAATAAATGAGGTATTACTAAAAGGGTGTGTGACAAGGAAGAGAAACTATCCTGGTTGAATTATGGTTTCAGAGGAAGCAAGTATGCAGCGTCATGAGTTATGACGAGATGAGAAACCACATTGCCAGAACATACCGACACTGTAAGATGCTGCACATTATAGAATTATTATTTCAAGTCAAATCCACTCATCTGTGTGCCTACTGGCTGGCTTAGGACCAGCAGGAGTTATTATCTGAAATAACGAGAGATAACTGAAGAAAAAAAATGCAGCTTAAGTTGGGCTCCTTTCTCTAGAACACTGAATCTCACATTAGTGTGCACGAGAAGAAACTAGCATGTTTAACAAAAATAAAAGTCCTCGGCCCTTTCTCTAGAGACTGGGATTCCGTAGTTCAGGGACTCGGCCACCTGAATTAGCAACAGAAATTGCTCTCCTCTGACAGACACTTGTGTACATCGGTGCTTTTCACACCACAGTGCATACAAGTCTCTAGGGACCTATTTAAAATGCAGATCCTGGTTCCACAGGCCTGGGGCGGGGCCTGGTTTTCTGCATTCCCGACAAGCTCCCAGGTGCTGCTGCGGCTGGCCCCCACTTTTAATAGCACACTTTCATCCGTTTGGGGACCAAAGACTCCGGAGCACGCAGAAAAAGGAAGGTAGAGAACTCACCTCCTACGTCCGTGTTCCTTACTTACTCTGTCACAACAAGACGGGCATTACTGAATCTGAGCAGGGTTCTCACTGACATTCCCATCCTACAGATCAAGGGGCTGAATCACGGTGGAATGCAGTGACCAACCTTGGGTCACTAGGATGGTGCTGTGTTGGCCTTGCCTCAAATTATGGGAGTTTTTCCTCATACTATACTGAGGAATTTGCTGACATGAAACCAACTGTTCACCTGGATCTTGGCAACAATATTAACAACTTACACAGAAGTCCTAATTTCTAAGTACCGGCCATTACTGCAGAGAAGCTGGGGCACGTCCTCTGCATGGGAGAGAATCTTTCTACACTAGGTGTTGTCCTAACAGCGCATAGAGGCCTCAGGTAGTCCAGATCCAAGCAGAGGACCATGGAATTAATGCAAGTAGGCTGAGAATGCATGTCCATAGACCATGTCTTAGACGGATGTACTATTTCTTCTTTGTATGTAGATGTCATTAAGATACATTAAAAAAAATAAATTCATATTAGTTATGGAACATTGTATATTTTCTCAATTAACAGATAGTATAAAACAATGTATCTCTCTTGTGGTCATCACAATATTCTGACATTAAAAAGGGGTCCCTGTCTTCCGGAACATTAGCTACAAGTGGCTTGACAGAGGAAGTTCAAATGCTGCAGTATTTCAGAGGATCAATGATCTATATGTCACTATTAAACATACATATTTAAAGAAAATTATGCTCAAATTCTAAATGGCTGAATTTCTCATTTTATAAATTGAGAAGGAAAACACTGCTGCAGAATATAACCTCAGATGCTTTAATACAGAGATCTTATTTACTCTTTATAGGATACTCTGGTGAAAGTGGGCTGGTCGCTAGCCAGGTGACCCAAATGACACCCAAACCAGCAGCAGCTCAGGGTCCACTAAACATTAACAGTCTTGGCTGGCTTCACGTCTTCAATTTCGGAGGCCAGCCAGCGGTAAGTGCGATGACGCCGTAGCACCTCGATGGCCTTCAGCTCCAGGGGTACAGCCTGAATGCCAAGGTCTTCCAAGCCAGGCAGGTGAGGCAAGGTCATGTCTGTGATGTGAACCTTTGAATAAACAAAGAACCACAGAAAGTGCTGAAAACTGGCCGAGAACACCAAGTAAGCCCTTCACCACTCAAGCTGGCCTGAGTCCCATGAGTGAGACTACACTGCTTTCAAAGGATATATGTATGTGGCAGCATTTGATTCCTGGAACTCACTCGAAGTAGAGCACAGGAAAAGGGTTTTGGAAAAAAAAAGGCAGGTCTACAAAATATCAGCTCCAAGGTCCCCAGCACTACCCAGGAACACGGGACACTGGCTCTAAGTGAGTCGTCCTACAGATTTAAAGGGAAACAAACATAGAGTGGAGAAGCACAAGTCATCACATTTGTCAGCCGTGGCTTGGTAGGAGGGATGAAGAACAAAGTCGGGGCTACAGCAGAGCTACCCCATTCCTCAATTCCTGCCTCAGTTTTACTGTTGAATTAAGGGGATAATTAGCATTTGTCCTTGCTCATTAAAAGATAATCCATTAACCTGTGTGCCTCAGCTATACAAACCTACCCTGTTTTTAGGGAAGGAGAATGAACTGTAAGACTTCCACAGATCCCACGTCGAAAAGCACATGGAGATAATCGTTTGCACACAGAGCAGCGTCACTCCTTTAACCTCCCATCCTGCAAAGTCTGCAGTTTTATCACCAGAGTGCGGCAAAGCAGCCCCCAAATCAAATCTAAAACCCATTCAGCCTACTGTACCAACACTTTTCCAATTATAAATGTAAGAGGTCTCCCAACATTTAGAGATCGGGAAGAGGGTGAACCAGGAAGCAGACCGAAAGCAGGGTCTATAGGAGGAGGAAAAGCAAGGCAATGGCCATAAAGAGATTCAGGGTTGTAAAGCAGAGAGCACCTCATAGATGGAGGGAGATGAGGTCAGAGAACTGACTATTGGAATTGGCAGAATGGAGATCACAGGTGACCCTGAAAAGAGCAGTTTTAGGGGAGAAATGGAAATAAAAGCCAGAATGGAGTGAGTGTGGGGGCGGAGCCCCAGAAAGTAGTTTCCAGGCTCTCGGCCTCACATAGACAGGTGCTGGCTCAGGTAGTAAATGGCCAACTGTGATTGCATGGCCATCAGCTGTGGCTAGTTGGCCGTCAGCTGTAACCAGTGAGCCATTGGCCACTAATATAACTGCTGTGGCTACGAGGGAGAGAGGAGAAGAGGAGAAGAAAGATGGCGGTTTGAGGAAGAGAAAGAGAAGAAGGATGGGGCTAGCAAGGAGATGGCGGCTGGGCTGGCAAGCGTGGATGGTGGTTTGCGGACAGTGTGTATCCAGCCTCCAGTGAGAGTATAGTGCCGCCAGAGAGAATAAAGTGGTATGACTCCCCTACCTATGGCTCCTTGGGTGTTCCTTTTTGGCCTCACCATGTCCTGCGTTCTTGTATGGGGAGCGGGAGCAGAGACCCCGCAGGCCTCCCTGCACGACAAATGGCGCAGCGAGCAGGGTCCCCCGCACGACACATGGCGTAGTCGGCAGGATATGGTGCTGGCCAAAGCTCTCCGAAGTGCGGTGGAGCAGTTTCTGCGTGAGTCTGAGGAAGACCAGGAGGAGCAGCTGCCGGAGAGCTGGACCCCCGTGGAGGGGTGGGAGGACGTGGACGGTTCTCCCACCAGCACAGGAAAAGCCATGCAGCTGCTGCAGAGCTGGAGCCCCGTGGAGAGGTGGAAAGATGTGGACGGTTCCCCAACCAGCACAGGCCGGAGAAAACGAAGGTCATTGCAGCCATGTGGGCTGGGGAAGTTCCTGCTCAGGCAGCCCAGATGCAGGACTTATAGTCCCAGGAGGTAACGCTTGCTGAGTCCTCCGTGGGAGATGAGGGTGAGGTCAAGGTCATCCCTCACCCCCAGGACAGCCCTGGTGAATGACTATGGACTATGGGGAATTGCCTTCCATCCCTAATTTAATGGACCGCTTGACTGTTTGTTTGGGAACTGTTGTTAGTGGAACTGGGGGATATTTGCTTTTGTCTCTTGACTGGCCGCCATTGAGAATATGTAAGCACCTTGATTGTGAGTCGCTGTTGTTCCAGCAGGGTACCCCGAGAGGCACAGATAGAGTGGCAGTGCCCTGAGAGCCCTGGCTGAGTCCAGGAAGTCTGGCTGAGCCCTGAAGATACCCTGGCTGTGCCCAGGAAGTCGGGCTGTTCCCAGAGAGAGTAGTAGAGCCCTGAAGGTACCCTGGCTGTGCCCAGGAAGTCGGGCTGTTCCCAGAGAGAGTAGTAGAGCCCTGAAGGTACCCTGGCTGTGCCCAGGAAGTCGGGCTGTTCCCAGAGAGAGTGGCGGTGCCCTGAGAAGCCCTGGCTGTGTCCAGGAAGTGTGGCTGTTCCCAGAGAAAGTGGCAGTGCCCTGAGAAATCCTAGCTGTGCCCAGGGAAACTAGTGGTACCCTAAGAAGTCCAGGAAGTCTGGCTGTGCCCAGGAGTACTGGTGGTGCCCTGAGAAACCCTGGATGTGTCCGGGAAGACAGGTGGTACCCTAAGAAGTCCAGGAAGTCTGGCAGTGCCCAGGAGTACTGGTGGTGCCCTGAGAAACCCTAGCTGTGCCCGGGGAAACTAGTGGTACCCTAAGAAGTCCAGGAAGTCTGGCTGTGCCCAGGAGTACTGGTGGTGCCCTGAGAAACCCTGGCTGTGTCCGGGAAGACAGGTGGTACCCTAAGAAGTCCAGGAAGTCTGGCTGTGCCCAGGAGTACTGGTGGTGCCCTGAGAAACCCTGGCTGTGTCCGGGAAGACAGGTGGTACCCTAAGAAGTCCAGGAAGTCTGGCAGTGCCCAGGAGTACTGGTGGTGCCCTGAGAAACCCTGGCTGTGTCCGGGAAGACAGGTGGTACCCTAAGAAGTCCAGGAAGTCTGGCCGTGCCCAGAAGCACTGGTGGTGCCCTGAGAAACCCTGGCTGTGCCCAGAGAGCCTGGCTGTGTCCAGGATATTGCATTCACCCCCAGGCTCCTCGCACAGGTCCCCTCGCGGAAGACGCTTGTCGCGTAGATTGTGAGGCGAGAGCCTGTAGGGGTGGAGTGTGGGGGCGGAGCCCCAGAAAGTAGTTTCCAGGCTCTCGGCCTCACATAGACAGGTGCTGGCTCAGGTAGTAAATGGCCAACTGTGATTGCATGGCCATCAGCTGTGGCTAGTTGGCCGTCAGCTGTAACCAGTGAGCCATTGGCCACTAATATAACTGCTGTGGCTACGAGGGAGAGAGGAGAAGAGGAGAAGAAAGATGGCGGTTTGAGGAAGAGAAAGAGAAGAAGGATGGGGCTAGCAAGGAGATGGCGGCTGGGCTGGCAAGCGTGGATGGTGGTTTGCGGACAGTGTGTATCCAGCCTCCAGTGAGAGTATAGTGCCGCCAGAGAGAATAAAGTGGTATGACTCCCCTACCTATGGCTCCTTGGGTGTTCCTTTTTGGCCTCACCATGTCCTGCGTTCTTGTATGGGGAGCGGGAGCAGAGACCCCGCAGGCCTCCCTGCACGACAAATGGCGCAGCGAGCAGGGTCCCCCGCACGACAGTGAGTTAAAGAAAGAATGACATAAGAAACTGTCAAGAGCTCTTTTGAGGAGTTGTGATACAAAGGGACACAAACAGGGTGGGACCAGAGGACTTTGCCTTTAAAAAAAAGTGGAGCTCTGAAGGCACATTTGTCCACGATAAGAAATCTCTAACAGCTAAAGAAACATTGATAACGCCAGATAGAAGGTAATGGGGCTACCACACCCTGGGTAAGTTCACAAGGGGAGGGGCTGACCTGATGTAGATGAGAACAGACAAGCGCATGAAACTAACCAAGGAAGCAAGCAAACAAAAACGAAGTCTAACTTATCCGTCTCTACACTCTGGTTTCTCTTCAGACCGTACACATCTCTCGCCTTTCACTAACTCAACCGTCTCTGCAGCATCGGCCCGGCAGGGGTTCACCACACTCATACTCACCCGCTCCACTTTATCCCTCGTGGTCCAGGGCTCAAACGGACTTGTTTCAAAGAGTCGTGCTATCAATCTGGACAAAGGAAGAAACATGGCACATGTGGTAAGTGTCTCTATGCCCAATATGCAAGCTGGCCTATGAGAATCACAGGAAGAGAGGCTGCCGCAGAGGCGGGAATTCACTGAATTTGTTTTTAAAGGCAATAACCAACATCCTGGGACCGCAAAGTGTGGTTACCTTCCTTTCAAGCTAACCCAGCCTGACCACTGTTAACTACTGGCACTCCTTGACAACCCATCTTAAAAACTAAAATAAAGTAAAGCTACCGCCAGCAACAAAACAAACATAAAAGATCCAACATTCAATGAAGTCTGAAATTCAATCTAATTTAAGCTTCCGACATTCAAATACCCTCCTGGTAAGGATGCAGGGCAAGCCGAGTAGTGTGCAAGATACAAATTATAATCCTTAAAAGCAGGAGCCCCAAGGGAACCAAGACATCGAAAAGTAAGGAGAAGCCTAAGATCTACGATTCAAATCAGGAAGCCAATACAAAAACCAGGACAGGAGGGGCTACCACCGTGGCTGACGCCATCTTGACTCTAATAAAAACTGAGGGCTTTGCTTGTCTGTCATCGGTTCCGTCTGTAGTACCCTCGGGGCAGCGGGTGTTAAGCTAGCCTACAAGGTACCCTAGGAATTCCTTATGGTCCCCAAAGAGGACTGTGACAAGGGTTTAAGGGTATATGCTCTGAGTATCACTCATCACTACAGCCAGACCAGCTCTGCTTTTATCTGATTACCTAGTGGGCCTTTATGTAAAAAGTCATTGAACACAAGATTCCACAGCTTTTTAAAAACTTAAAAAATATCATTCCAACATGTGGCAGAAAAAAAATAAAAAAGGAGGGGCCAGCCCGGTGGCTCAGGCGGTTAGAGCTCCATGCTCCTAACTCTGAAGGCTGCCGGTTCAATTCCCACATGGGCCAGTGGGCTCTCAACCACAAGGTTGCTGGTTCAGTCCCACAAGGGATGATGGGCAGTACCCCCTGCAACTAAGATTGTACATGGCACCACGTGGCACCTTGAGCTGAGCTGCCTCCCGAATGGCTCAGTTGGTTGGAGCACGGGCTCTCAACCACAAGGTTGCCAGTTCAATTCCTCAAGTCCCACAAGGGATGGTGGGCAGTGCCCCCTGCAACTAAGATTAAACATAGCACCTTGAGCTGAGCTGCCGCTGAGCTCCCAGATGGCTCAGTTGGTTGGAGCACATCCTCTCAACCACAAGGTTGCCGGTTCGACTCCTGCAAGGGATGGTGGGCTGCACCCCCTACAACTAGTAACGGCGACTGGACCTGGAGCTGAGCTGCGCCCTCCACAACTAAGATTGAAAGGACAACAACTTGACTTGGACAAAAGGCCTGGAAGTACACACTGTTCCCCAATAAAGTCCTGTTCCCCTTCCCCAATTAAAAAAAAAAAAAGAAAGAAAAGAAAAAAGAAAAAGGAAGCTGAAGATTGGTCAGAATTTCTCCAGGAACACAGAAAGCCTCACATTCCAGACAAGCTGCTCCCATGGCAGGAAAAGCATGTGATTTGGGCTAACAGAGCTAAGTGAAAACACTCCTTACAAACCTTTAACTCTCTGTGCTCTGGTTCTACGCTAACAGGTCACCGGTGGTGTCTTTTTTTTAATGTCCACACTGGGCCCTGCCACGTGCACATGCCAACTCCATGAGAACCCTGTTTTATGCACAACCGAGAAAGTGGGTCCCAGCAATCCGGCTTTCACCCCCGTCCCCTGCAGTGAAGACAAACGACCTCACTACTAACTCCAGTGGACACTTTTCAGTCCTTTACCTTACTTGACTTTTCCGCAGCTTTTCATTCCACAAATATTAAGAGTGCCTACTGCGTGCCCAGTATTGCTCTAGGTCTTGGAGACACAGATGTGAACAACTAGCAATGCTCCCCTTCTTAAAACAGCCCCTTTCCTTTGGTGTCTAGGCTTCCAAACTTGCTTCATTTTTTCACTCAAACATTTGATTACTCATTTTCAGCCTCCCTGGTAAATTTCTTACTCTGCTGGTCCTTCAAATGGAGGGATTCCTTACTCTGACTTCAGCCTTCGTCTTTCACTCACACTATACCCTTTCCTACCTCCTTTAAAGTCACCATGAGTATAAATGAGGAGGCAGACAGCCTGAAAATAGAACACTCTCCGTAAACATCATCACCCTGCATTCTAATGGTCTGTTTTTATGATACCTGTTAGAGGGTTTACTGAAACATCTTGACTCCCTAGTGCACTGACACAGTAGGCATTCGAGAAATGTTTATTGAACGAATAAATGAACAAATGAATGAGGAGTGAACTGCCATGCTGGTTTACAAATTAATCTCTGGCAAACTGGACATGAAAGTATCCCTCATGAGACCACTAGCGTGTGACATAATTCTGAGACTGTCAACCTACACGGGGAGACGTGGACCAAGAAGCAGGAAAAGAAGGTAAGGCAACCACAGGCCACGTTGGAATCAACCTGGCTCCTTCCTCAGCCACATGACCAGACGAGTTACATAAAGAAGGGTCCCTTTGCCACTTCTAGGTGAGGGGTATAAAACAGAGGGAAACCTCATTGTTCCTTTGCCCAACCTGCCAAGCAAGATACTTCTCCAAATTAAAACTCACTAGTTTTGAACTGGAGAATTTGAAGAACTACAGATTTAACCTCTCAACACACAGTTTTCGCATCCACAACAATCTACATTTCCTTTCCTTAGATACCCTCTGCTTCCTTCCTAATGTCAAATCTCAGGAGCACATCCTAGAGACTCGGAGGCTTCACCAGCTGAGACATACTCTCTATCACCCAAGTGAGAGCATTACGAACAAATGTATTGAGTTAGCTCTATTGCAGGACGCACAGAAAGAAGCACTTCACTTACCTATAAGCAAAATGCGGCAAAGGGTACGGAAGGAAGGGTCTGTGAGCCACGGCAAAGACATACTGAACCAGGTCAAAGAGGAGGTATCGGCTGGGCCTGCAGAAGGAAGAGGCACCACCTGCAAATGAAGGATGCACTCCTACAAGGTTTTCTTTTACCTTAACAAAATAACACTCTTCTAATGAAAAAGGAACACATATGCACTGGAGTAAATACAGATGAGCACAAAGAAAAATCATCCTAATCTCACAAAAGATGAAGATAATATAATTAACACATACCCTTCTCATCCCCTTTCATAGACATTTTTGCTTTTATAAATGTAAGACTACACAGTTCATCCTATTCTGTGATGTCTTTTTCATATAACACTAAATCACAATCATCTCTCAACATCATCAGATATTCTAGTGTAGGTTTAATGGTTGCATACACTGCATTGCATGTGATCGTAACTATTTTACCAATTCCAAGTTTTTGGATATTTAAGCTACATAAATATTTTTCTTTTAAAAAATACTGCAATAATAAACAGTCTTGTAGCAAAAAACATGTTTCCCCCAAAATAAGACCTAACCGGAAAACAAGCCATAGCATGATTTTTCAGGATGACATCCCCTGAACATAAGCCCTAATGCGTCTTTTGGAGCAAAAATTAATATAAGACCCGGTCTTATTTTCGGGGAAACATGATATTTGTACTTATCCATAATTATGTATTTAAAACACATTCTATAAGTAGAACTGGCTCAAAGTATATTTTGCAATTTTAAGGCTTTTATTGAACCTTATTCCCTTTTATTGAACCTTGCTTTCCAAAATGCTAGTAGCCCCCTCACCAAAAATGAGTTTAGTCATACAAAATAAACAAACAAAATTTTGCCAATCTGCCAGGTAATAAGGTACCTCAATGTTTTACTGAGCATTACTTTAATACTAAAGATTAATCTTTTTCTTCATACATTTTTGGTCATTTGCGCTTCTTTCTTTCCTCGCTTTCCTCCTGGAATCCCTGTCTGTGAGAATGATTTGTAAGTGTTCTTTATATTTTAATGATATGTTGGAAACATCTTTTATTGTTTGTATTTCACCTTTTAATGTTTAGGTGTTTTGTGGCATACAAAAGTTTAAACATTTCACTTAATCAAAACCACTAATTTCTTTTACTTTATGGTTTGGTTTTATATTTAGAAAATCCCTCTACAGTCACCAATGACAAAACTTTCCACATATTTTTACTAATGCTTTTAAGCTGCTTTTTTTAATCCATAAGTTCCTGCTACAATATATCTTTGTATTGTTTTAAGATAAGGATGTAACACTGTTTACTGAATAATCTACCTTTTCCCCCTATTTTGAAATGTCACCCTTAATCATATACTATATTCTTACATATATATTTGAGACTGTTTCTGGACTTTCCATTCTATGCCATTGATCTGAATAATTTTGTACCTGAATAGCCTAGCTTTAATAATTATTACTGCTTATAATACATTTTAATATCTCTTCACCCACTTTCCTAATCCCTTTTGCCTCAGAAAGCCTGTAATAGCTGAGAACTAAACGAAAATAATTTAGTGAGAACCTCATCATGCTAACATTTTTGCAAAAAAAAATAGAAAGAAAGAAAGAAAGAAAGATGAAAATATCAGCTAGGGGAAATATCAGACAAAGCCCTCAAATAGCTTCCTTCAAGTTTCAGAAGGATGTGTAAAGGTCACTGCAGGGCATGTAATACATGCTCTGCCAAAGGACAACCTGCAATCTGTATGGTGACAAGTAATACTAGTAGCACGGGTAATCTCTGTAATTATATGTAGTACACTTGCTCTTCAGCTGTTCTAAAGCACTTTGTTTCATTAAGTGTGACTCAAAGACTGGTTTTAGGGCCCCTGCTCACCGAAGCCTGTGTCCTTCCCTGCTTAGATTTCATGGTCATTCCTTTGCAAGTATCCTCAGCAAAACCTCATCCCCCAGCTTTCTCTCCGCTATCCTAGCACAAAACCCCTTCTGTGGTTAATCCAAGTATCTACCTGAACCCCTAGCATGACAAAGTTGTAGAGAAAGTACAATTGGGCTAATTGGCTTCACCTTTTATTTCTGATCACTACCTTCAAATGGAGAATTCAGTCTTGCCTTGCAATCCTACTGTTCTCCCCGAGGAGGGCTCTTTTCCTGTTCTCTCAGAGAGTATTTCCTATCTTCTTCTTTGTCCTCGGATTTTCCATATACCTCTCTGATCCACCCTACCCTGCCTTTTAGCTGATGATCTCCTTACTTGTCTTTTTATCGTTTTCTTAAGGGCGTCTTTTGAAGCATAGAAGTCTTTACTTTTGATGAAGCCTAATTAATCCATTTTTTTTCTTTTATGGAGTATGTTTTTGTCATAGCTGAAAAATCTTTGCCTAACCCAAGGTCTAGAAGGTTTTTTATTTTTCTTTCAAAAGTTTTAGAGTTCTAACACTTACATTTAGGCCTCTGATTTATTTTGGGCTGATTATTTTTTTTCATGTATTGTATAAAGTAAGAATCAACGTTCATCTTTTTACACGTGGATATTCCAGTAGCATTTGTTGAAAAGACTGTATTTTCCCCTTTGAAGTGTTACGGCACCTTTGTCAAAAACCAACTGTCCATAAACATAAAGGTTTATTTCTGGATTATCAAGTCTCTTTCACTGATCTACATGTGTATTCTAGGACAGTACCACATTTGATCACTGTAGCTTTAGAGTAAGTTTTGAAGCTCTAAAGCTTAATTGCTACAACTTTATTCTTCTTTGTCAAAATGGTTTCAGTTATTGTGGGTCTTTTGCATATCTCTATAAGTTAAGAACCAATTTGTCAATTTCTGCAAAAAACCCTATTTATTGGATTAAGTTGAATAGATAGATCAATTTGTGGAAATTTGCCATTTTAACAATATTGACTCCATGAATGTGAGATGTCTTTACACTTATTTTGATCTTCCTTAATGTCCTTTGGCAATGTTTTATAATTTTCAGCGTACAGGTCTTGTACTCCTCTTGTTAAATTTATACCAAGTAATTTATTCTTTTTCAGCTTTGAATAAAATTATTTTCTTAAATTTATTTTCAGATTGTTCATTTGCTAACCTATAGAAATTGAGTTATACATGTTGGTCTTATACCTTGTGACCTTGCTGAACTTGTTTATTACTAGTTTTCATTTTGTGTGTGCATGAGTGTGTAAGAGTGTGTGTGTGTGCGTGAGTGTAAGTGTGACTGTGTGTGTGTGCGTGCGTGTCCAAGTGTGTGTGTGTGTGCATGAGTGTGTGAGAGTGTATGTGTGTGCTTGTGTGTGTGTATCAATAGGTATTTAATGAATGAGTGATAAACAGAATGGACCAACACCATATAATTAAACAACTACGAAAAAACTAGAAGGAAAATTAAGGTCTTATGCCTCTGCCTTAGCCTCCAAGTGTTGGGGAAACAAGCAAAGTTTTCCCCTGGAGCTGAAGAGACAAAAAGAGAAGTGTAGATGCATTTTTATAATTTCACTGGGAAAAATGCCTACACTGCCATGTCTGGCATTACTTGTCCCATCACCGTGCCAAACAAGTATGAGTCAGAGGAGCCTAGCAAAGAGACTGGAGTGGCTGGGCAAAATGAAAGAAGAAAATGGCTAACTCATCCCAGAGCCATTCCCATGGAGTACTAAGCAAACAACGTTCGTAAAGCCATTTCTGTTCATTTATTCCTTGGAATCCTGGTCTAACAACCTCTTGACTAAAGTCTGATGTCTTCTGAGTCTAGTGTTTTATGGAACTTGTGCTAAACACATTTTTTGGTGAATAAAATAGATTGCATGCTAATGTACCGAACTGGGAACTCAAAGAGAGACATACATCTTGTAGCAGCTAGTTGACATGGAAACACAATACAGTTATTTGCACCAAAAAATTGTTTGTTTGTTTGTTTTTTTACTAAACTAAATTTATAATAGTGAAATATAACAATGTATGGATTCATAATCCTGGAAATAAATTCTGTCCATCTGGCTTAGAGATAAAAATGTCTTTTCTCTAGAAGCAAATTATTTCCAGGAATTAGGCTATCCCTTAATTGTTGAATCAGATCCCCTCATCAGGTTTCACTTGTTTCCTTCATAGAATGACAGGGTTCTGGGCCAATTATTAGGCAGATTTGGTACTTCCGAATTTGGTAGGCTGAGTCTTAGTTCTTTAGTTTTAGTTACTTCAGTCAAAAGATCTTAAACCTAGATGCAACATAATATGACAATTTCAGGTAAGACACAGAGCTGAACTGTGTCCCATTTTTCTGGAAAGCATATTTCAATGAAGAGAGCATAAGACAAAAGATCAGTCTTGCATAACATAAGTAACTGTACTCTAAACTAGTCGTTTCCAAACTTTTGGGGCATTAAGATACTCTACCAAAATTAATTTGATTTTGCAACACTACTCACTCCCTAAAACTGTTTTGTGTTTTAGAATTTATAATAATATTCTTTTACATATTAAAAACATCACTGAAGTAGTACAAAATTATCGTTGGGGTCACTGGACTAAGTATACGTAATAGTCTAGGGTGGAGGCTCTCAGACTTTGGTGACAGAAAAACCATTTATTAGAGCAGATTCCTAGGTTCCCTCAAATTCTGATTTAAGATAAGCATTCAGTAGATTCTGATAATGGTGGTGGCCTTTGGACAGCTCTTTGAGACACACTGGCCTAAGGGCTAAGGGAGTACGGTTTCTGGAATGAATACAGTGGAAGAAAGACACCATAAAAATGCAATGAATAAATCTGTTAGTGATACGTTTAGAAATCACTATTATTGTAAAGCATCATGATTCCTTCATTTTAACAGGTAGCACAATTTTAAAGTCAAACTCTAGCCACCTACCCAACAAAGGCAAAAGTTTTCCCTGTGGCATCTGGCTCCTTAATTGCATTAACAATTCCTTTGGATACATCCACAACCTACAAGAAATTATAACACATGTTTAAGTAATTGTTGAGAGAGACAGAAACAAAGTCAGAGAAAGAAAGAAAGAAAGGGAAGGAGGGACAGAAGAAGGGAGGGAAGAAGGGAGGAAAGGAGGAAAAGATGGAAGGAGAGAGAGAAGAAAGGAAACCACACACACACACCATGATAAAACTGAAGGAACGGCATTGTCTGTTTTCAGAAAGCTTCGTAAAGAACCCACTTCTCAAGAGCTCAAAGAATCTCCACATTAGAAGGTTCACCTAAATACTTCCTCTAGTCAGGACGCACATCTGTTCAGACGGCTGTCAGGGCCTTTCTGATTCGCCTTTGCCCATCGCATCCCTCACCACTCCGAACTCTGTCACTATGCTATCACAACTATTAATATTAGGCTGAACCACATGGAGTTGCCGATATTCTACCACGTTGACTTTCAAAAATAATAATTTTATATGGTTGCAGACCCGATGGTTTTAAACTGGGGGTAATTTTGGCCCCCAGGGGACATTTGGCAAATGCCTCCAGACAGTTTTAATTGTCACAACTGGGGGGGTGCCACTGCCATCTAGTGGAAGAGGCCAAGAACAAAGCTAACCATTCTCCAAAAGCCCCCACAACAAGAATTATCTGGCCCAAAGTGTCAACAGTGCCACAGCTGAGAAACCCTAGTTCAACATAATATGGAATCCAACATGTTCTCTCACCTCTGGGCCCCTGTGCACACTGTTCCCTCTGCATGGACTACGTTTCCTAACCCCCTTCATCAGTTACTGTCAGTCATTTCTAAGCTGTCACCTTAGATGTCATCTCCTCTGAGAGGCCCTCCCTGACCCTCCTATATAGATTAGGTGTCCCTCCGATATAATTACCTAAACTCCTCTCCCCTTCAACTGCACTTATCACATTGCATGATAATTGCTTTGCTGACCTGCCTCTGAGTGAGACCAACTTGAGAACAGCAATTTGTGTCTGTCTAGTTAATCTTTCTATATCCCCAGTGACATGTAGTGTGCCTAGCACATTAAGGGTTCCACACATCACATTTTTCTTAAATGAATGAACAAGTAAAGACCCAGAGAACACGTGTACTTCTTAGTAAACTGAGAGGCAATCAGCTGAAGCAAACAAAGAAGAAAATGACAAAATTACAGTATTAGGATAAAAATTAGAACACTGATCATCTCAATCTGAATTCAGCTAACGCCCCTTCATCCAGGGTACTTACATATACTGGTTGTTTCACTGTCTTCTTGCCCAAGGAAACAAGAGGTACACCACCAAACCAGCGCATATCTGGCAGAAGAAAGAGAACTCTTCTTAGAAGGCCTGTGCTGCTATAAGACCCACCACCCTCCAGGTACTCCGGGTTAGCAGAATCTTTTGCGTAACAGAAATAATGAATTCAATGTAACGGACTCTCAGGAAGCTAATGAGCAGCCCTTGTTTTAAGACAACAAACATGGAAAGTAAAAAGGCCAAATATTTAAGGACGCACAGAGAAAGGCAAAGAGGTCAGATGGCTCGGCTACTTACCTTCTACTCTATAAGGCTAAATGTAAGGCCACTCCCAAGGCTGCAGTCTAATTGTACCTCATGTTTTTATTTTTCAGTTACAGTTCACATTCAATATTATTTCATAAAAGTTTCATGTGTACAGCATAGTGGTTAGACATTTACACAATTTACGAAGTGATCCCCCCGACTAGTCTAGTACCCACTTGGCATTGTACATAGTTATTACAAGGTTATTGACCATATTCCCTATGTTGTATTTTACATCCCTATGACTATTTTGTAACTACAATTTGTACTTCTTAATCCCTTTACCTTTTTCACCCAGCCTCCCAACACCACTCCCATCAGTTTGTTCTCTGTATCTATAAGTCTGTTTCTGTTTTGTTTAGTTTGTTCTTTAGATTCCACATATAAGTGAGATCATATGGTATTTGTCTTTCTCTGACTTATTTCACTTAGCATAATATCCTTTAGGTCCATCCATGCTGTCGCAAAGGGTAAGATTTCATTTTTTTTATGGCTGAGAAATACGCCATTGTATAAATGTACCACATCTTCTTTATCCAGTCATCGATCGATGGGCACCTAGGTTGCTTCCATATCATGGCTATTATAAATAGTGCAGCAGTGAACATAGGGGTAATTGCACCCCATTTTAAGGAGGAACATAGGAATCAACAGATCAGCGATAAAACATAGGTAACCCAGAAAAAGATGCTGGTAAAATGGGCATTTAGTATATGATAAATGCAGTATGACAAATATGTGGAAAATGGAAATATTATTTAAAATATGGTACTGAGACAACTGTTCTACTACTTGGGAAAAACAGAAAAATGGCTCAGATCTCACCATAAACTAAAACAAATCAAATCGCAAGTGGATTAAATGCAAAGGTAAAAAAACTTTTCAAAAAAATTTGTTCTAAAGTAGAAACTGTAAGAGCATCAAAAAGAATAAAATACTTAAGAATAAACTTAACCAAGTTGGCTAAAGATCTGCACACTGAAAACTATAAAACATTGCTAAAAGAAATTTTAAAAGACACAAATAAATGGAAAGACATCCTGTGTTCATAAACTGGAAGATGATACTGTTAAAATGTCAATGTCACCCAAAGCAATCTACAGATTTAATGCAATCCCTATCAAAACTCCATCCTAAAATTCATAAGGAATCTTAAAGAACCCTGAATAGCCAAAACAATCTTGAAAAAGAAAAACAAAGTTGGAGGTTTTGCACTTCCTGATTTCAAAACTTATTATAAAGCTACAGTAATCAAAACAGTGTACAGTGATTGAAACAGTGGTATAAAGACAGACATACAGATTAATGGAATAGAATAGAGAAAAATAATCCTTGCATATACGGCCAAATAATTTTTGACAAGGTGTCAAGACCAATTAATGGGGAAATGACAGTCTTTTCAACAAATAGTGCTGGGAAAACTAGATATTCACATATAAAAGAATGAAGTTGGACCCTTAGCTTACATCATATACAAATATTAACTCAAAATGGATCAAAGACCTAAACATAAGAGCTAAAACTATAAAATCCTTACAAAGAAACATAAGGGAAAAGTCTCATTACATTGGACTTAGCAATGATTTCTGAGATATGACAACAAAAGCACAGGCAACCAGAGTAAAACTAGGTAAATTGGACTACAAAATTAAAAGCTCTGTGCATCAAAGGACGCAATTAACGGAGTGAAAAGACAACCTATGTAACGAAAGAAAGTATCTGCAAATCCTGTATCTAATAGGGGGTTACTATCCAGAATATAGAGAGAGCTCCTACAATTCAACAATCATAAAAAACCCAATTAAAAAATAACTAAAGGACATGAATAGGCATTTTGGCAAATAAGACATACAAATGGCTAGCAAGCTCATGAAAAGACACTCAACATCACTAATCAACAGGGAAATGCAAATCAAAACCATGACAGATTACCTCACATTACTATAAAAGAAAATAACAAGTGCTGACGAGGACGTAGAAGTAAATGGAAACCTGTACACTTAATAGAAATGTGACCTGGTATAGACACTAGGGAAAACAGTATGGTAGGTCCTCAAAAAAATTAAAAGTAGAACTGTAATATAATCCAGCAACCCCACTCTGGACATAATACTCCAAAGAACTGAAAGCAGGATCTCAAAGAGAGATTTGCACACCCACGTTCATAAAAGCATTATTCACAACAGCCAAAAGGTGGAAGGAACCCAAGTGTCCACTGACAGATGAAGATAAACAAAGTGAAGTGTACACATACAGAGGATTATTATTCAGCCTTAAAAAGGAAGGAAATCCGGTCACATGCTACAACATGGATGAACTTTGAGGATATTATGCTCAGTGAACTAAGGCAGTCACAAAACAACAAATACTGTGTGATTCCACTTATATGAGGTAGCTAGAGTAGTCAAATTCAGAGACGAAAAGTAAAATGGTGATTGCCAGGGAGTGGAGGGAGAGGGAGTGGAAAGTTGCTTAATGCACATAGTTCCAGTTTGGCAAGATGAACAGAGTTCTGGAGCCTGGTCGCATTACGATGTGAATATACATAATAGTACTGAACTGCACTTAGAAACGGTTCAGATGGTGTCTCAGTCTGCCATAACAAACTGACTGAAAGGCTAATTTAAACCAGAGAAATTAATTTTCTCACAGATCTGGAGACTGGCAAGTCCAAGATCAAGGTGTCAGCTGTTTTGGTTCCTGGTGAGAGCTCTTCCTAGCTTGCAGGCAGCCAACTACGTTCTCACAGGGCCTTCCCTCAGTACTTCCGCACAGGGAAAGTGAGAGATCTCGTCCTCTTCTTATAAGGCCACCAATTCCACTGGGTTAGGGTCCCACCCTATGAGCTCACTTAACTTTAATTACCCCCTAAAAGCCCTGTCTCCAAACTCAGTCATATTAGGGGTTAGGCCTTCAAGGAATGAATTTGTGGGGGGACACAATTCAGTCCATACACAGATGATAAATTTGATATTATGTATTATATTTTCAGCACAGTTTTTAAAAATGAAATAGAGAATGTGAAAGGATACAAGCAATGGGGGGGAAAACACATGATAAAAACATGTAACTTGGATACATGAACTGTGGTACATCCATACAATGGAATATTATCCAGTACTAAAAAGAAATGGAAGAAATTTAAGTGCCATGGCTCAGTTAAAGAAGGCAATCTAAAAAGGCTACAAAGTGTATGATTCCTACTATATGATATTCTGGAAAACGCAAAACTGTGGAGACAGTAGAAAGATCCATGTTTGCCAGGTATTAGGGTGGGGATGGGAGGCAGGTGGGCAAACAGGGAGGGATGACTGGGTGGAGTACAGGGGAATTTAGGAGAGTGAAACTATTCTGTATGCTATTCTAATGGTAAGCATACATCATAACATATTAGTCAAAATACACAGAATGAACAATGAATCCTAATGTAAACTCTGAACTTGAGTTAAAAATGTATCAACTTCGGCTCATCAATTATAACAAATGAACACTAATGCAAGATGGTAATAACAAAGGAAACTTGTGGGAGGAGGATGAGGGTTAAAGGACATTAATTTTTCTATAAACCTAAAACTGCTCTAAAAAATACCACTCTTGAGGTAGACATTATTACCTCCATTTCAACAGATGAGGAAGCTGCCGATCAGAGACTTGCTAAAGTCACAGAGCTAGTTAGTCCCAGGGCCAAAACTTGAACTCAGGTCTCTGACTTGCAAGGACATGCTCTTTCCATGAATCTACATTGCTTCTTTTGATATACGGTAATGAAGATCCTGAGAAGGACCAGATTGACTAGGCAAATATAACGACCTTGGGGAGAAAAAGGCAACTGGGGGAAAAGGTATAACCTCTGTCTTAGAGAATATTGTCAGCTTGTGCTTAGCTTCGGCCTGGTTAGCCATTGTCCTGTCTTGTACCATTAAAAAAGAACACGCACTTGCAAAGTAATTGAGGAATCTATCCTCTCGTCCAAAGATGTCCGATGGCTTTATGATAATGGCTTCTGGAAATGCATTTCTCACTTCTTTCTCTCCAACAGCCTAAACAAACAACCAAACAAAACAGGTGTGAGATGAGTGAAGAAATCGTCCACTCTTTTTACTGTTAGGACATTACTTGTATTTTAAAGGTCATATGTTCCTCCAGATTAAGGTAATCATACTCTTCTTAAAACTCAGTTACACAGAATTTCTTTTTTTTTAAAATCACACATAAAAATGCCCAAGCTCTTGTTCAGTTGGTTCTCATATTTATTCTAGGGAAGCTTACATAAAAGGAGAAAAATCAGGGTAGAATTTTCCTAGCCTCCATTTTTCCTTCTAATTACAGACTGTGTGGTTTGTGTCAACTACCTAGCAGCCTGCCTGAGAAAGGAAGCCTAGCATGATGGAAGTTGCAGCAGGACATACCTACCCACAGGAGGCTGGGGGTAGAGCCCTTCACGTTCCTCCCCTCACTCGTTATCATCTACTCAGCGCCTAGGCAGGCCTCTGGTGGAACGCAGGTGTCGGCGCCTAGCTCAGCCTTCCTTTCCTCCTGCATCGCCCCTGGGGTGACATCTCGTCCAAGTGGCCTTGAACCTGCTTTCTGAGCTCCTCAACTCCAGGGACGCCCTCTTCACTCCACTCGGTGCTCTCAACTCGGTCAGGCCACAGACCATACTGACAACTGAAAGTGCCCTTCTTCTGAAACACTAAACGAGGACGGCCTACTCTCAAGCATCTCCTGTACTTCCAGCCTGCTTGTTCTTTGTTTCTGTTCCTGAGACATCTGCTCCTGAACCTTCTCAGGAACTCTAGTCCACTCCTTCTGCCTCCTCTACACCAGCTCCTCCTAACTTCCCTTGTTTCAGGTTAGATTTAGTGGTGGGAACTTGGTCCCACTTTTCAATCACTCTCTTACCAATACCGTAAACTACCTTGTCCCTTTGTCCCTTCCTCCACCCACCAGGCAAAAATCCCAATCCTGGAAGAACGTCATTACCCTCCTTCTTTGAGCCATGCCCCCTGCTGCCTTCAGAGATGAAGGAAATGAAATACATAAAAATCATTAATCAGTGCCTCCATACAGCCATGCTCCACATAATGTTTCGGTCAACGACAGACGCATATATCATGCTGGGCCCATGAGCTTATAGTGGAGCTGAGAAATTCCTGTCACCTGGTGACATCATAGCCATCCTAACGTCACAGCACAACGCATTCCTCACGTGTCTGTGGTGACGCTGGTGTAAACACACCCACTGTGCTGCCAGGTGTACAAAAGTACAGCACACAGCTATGCGCAGTCTATACTTGCTAATGATAATAAACAACTGTAACTGATTTATGCACTTACTATACCATACTTTTTATTGTTATATTAGAATGTACTCTTTCTACTTATAAAAAAGTTTGCTATAAAACAGTACGCCGCGTTATACTGGCAGCAGCCTTGTACAGCTCATGTTTAATGTGCCTCTTTCACCACTTCTCTTGTGCTCCGTTTAATCTCGCGTTGTTTTGTACAGGAACGTGCTGTACAGGTGTGTAGCACACAGCCTACGTATGAGCAGGCTACACCATCTGGGCGTGTGTACATGCCTCTGTGATGTCCACACAACGCTGACACCGCCTAAGGATGCATTTCTCACAACGTAACCCCTAAGTGGCCCAGAGCTGTAAATTCACGTCACCTGTTTTAGCTGGGCCCTCAACATTTCACCAAAATAGTGTTTTCTTATAATCACTTTACTCTCCCAAATGAAAATTTCAAACATTTTCTATCCTATTTAAATTTCTCCCTGATTTTCCTCTTCCTTCCAGTAAATGGCATTGCCTTCTAATTCAAAGATTTAGCAACAGAAAAAACCACCTCAAGTTCCCACCACTAAGTCCACAGACTCAGGAGCATGACCCAACGCTTCCTCCTCCCTTCTTACCACACAACAGGCGCAGTGCCGCCTCCAACGCTTCAGAGCTCACGTCCTTGAACTTTCTCAGGAACCTGCCCAATTGACTCTCTATCTTCAGTCTCACCCTCTTTACCAGCACATCCCTACCACTAGTTAAACATGCTTTTAAATAAAGATCTTCCACCTTAAGAGGAAAAGAATTTTCCAACTTCACACGACCCTCCAGCTGCCTGTCCATCTGTCCCCCCTCCATCTTTCCAAACCACTTTAAAAGGCTGTCTGCCCTACTGTCCCCACTGCCTCAGCTCCTGCTCACTCTTCACTCACCTGTAACTCTGGATTCTGCCCGGACACTTGCATTCAAACAATTCTAGATAAGATCACCGATGCCCTCCATGTCCTCGTCCAAGGGGACTTCAGAGCTCTCACTTGCTTCTCAGTGGCATTCTTAAGTCTACTCCCTCCTCCCAGCACCGTCTTCCCTTGGCTTCCATACCTCACACTCTCCTGGTTTCCCTCCTACCGCATCATGTCCACTCCCTCCCAGTCTTTGGGTTTGTGTTTTGCAGGTGCCTCCTGGCCTACCAGACCATACTAACCACTGGGATTCCGCTGGGCCCAGTACAAGGTTCTCTTCTCAGTCTACACGTCCTCACTAGGCCGTCTTACCCCCTCCCATTGCTTCAATTAACAACAAACACTGGTGACTCCCTGATTCACACCTCCAACCCAGACCTCTCTTCTAAACCGCAGGATCATGAAGTCCATTTACCACCAATACCTGCATGATTGACATGTATCTGAAATGCAACCCAAGTCCAAACCTGGATCACCCTCTTCCATTGTTCATAAATAAGTCTTTTTCAATCTTTGCTGCACACTGGAATGACCCAGGGAGCGTAAAATACCGATGCCCACGTTCTATCCCAGGAGATTCTTTTTTAATCGGTCTGGGTGCAGCCTGAGCTTCAGGATATTTCAAAGTTCCCTTGGTGATTCTAACATGCAGCTAAGGCTCAGAGCCACTGCCCTAAAGCCTAGTCCTTCCAAGTGTTTCTCACCTTACTCAACAGTACACCATCCAGCCAGTGGTGTAAGCCAAAGGGGTAGACATCACTGCCTCTTCCCTTTCTCACCACTGACTCCCCCACCCCGTCCCTTCCAAACAGTCATCACTCCAGACGCCTCTATGAATGCTAGGGCAGAGGCAGGCACAGCGTGCACCCTCTCTGTCCCCAGAGTAATATGAAAATGTGAAGCCTGGATGTGCTGTCAGGCAGTTTTGTGAGCATGAAAAACCAGGCTTACACAAAAAGCTGAAAGAATCACAGGACCAAAGCTGATGCCTGAACCTTAACATCAACGTGGCTACGTTTCCCTATTGCTGGGTTTTTCAGAGACGTGGGCTTATGAATTCCCTTTTGTGTAGGCCAGTTTACACCGGATTTTTTGATGTCAGTAACACAGTAACAAAATGCTCTTAATGGACAGACGTCCTCTGTCCCCCATTACAGGTTCCTATGGCACAGTTTGCTATTTTGCAACATCTGGTGCATCTGGAATTGTTTCTTCAATGGACTGGAAAGCAGATACGGGCTAAGACCATGTCTGCTGTATTCACTACTGTATCCCCTGTGCCTAATACAATACGCAGTACATAGTAGACACTTAATACATTTGCTCAATAAAAGAACACAGGGGCCCAAAAGCAGGAGCCACCGTCAAGGAACTCTGGTCGTTCTTGGCCATCACGTCACCGCTTCAGAAGTGGCTTAAGCCCGTGACTGTGCAGGGGTTTACAAAAAAAGATGGTCCTTTAGCTTTGGTAGGTGACACAGGTGTGACTCCTTTGGGCAGGAATCATACTCTACGTCCCATGATTTTACTGTGTAATTATTACGCCCCAAGAAGCTGTGCATTTGAGGGCAGGTAATAATATGGTCAATCCACCTTTGAAGCCCCTCAGCATAGTTCCCTGCAAACAGAAGGCACTGAACCAAACTGTCAGAACACAACACACACACACACACACACACACACACCTCCTTGCAAGTGAAAATCTCATTCTGGCACGGAGAATTAGAAACCCCTTTTAATCCTGGATACGGCAATGAGAAACCCTTCTCACTTAACTCAGGTTTCAAAGGGGCCAGGAAACTCCAGCTCTGTGAACCACTTCCCAAATCAGCTTGTTACTCACCTTGCTTCTCAGATATCTAGAAGAGCTTTTAATATCAGCATTCAGATGTGAGATGTGAATAAATTTTTCAACTCCAGCTTCCTTGGACACCTGAGCAATTGCTTGGGGAATACTCACAAAAACATCCTCAAAATCAAAGTTTCTGGAAGAAAAAAAAAAAGGGAGGGATCAGCTAAGAACACCTAATTAACAATATCAAAGCTTTCTGTGATAAGCTGTTTTTCACACTATTGCTGGAATTCATAATACCTAAACTTTTAAACAGCAATGACTTAACCCAAAAATCAAAATTAAGCTTTTTAGGTTAATGCGCACTGTTATTACTGTACGTAACTCAAGGCTTACAATAAGTTACAAATCAGCACACGTCATGTTCTGTGTCCTCAAGGAATCTCAAGGCTGAGGCCCTTGAAACGCATTTGGCTACACTGGCTGCACTGATGGGTAGGGATGAGGGAAGTGATGGGACTGGATGGGAAGTCACTTCCTATCCTGGCGGGGAATTGGAGAGTCAATCACCAGTTTAATCCAACAATATGAACTAAATGCTCACTTTGTTTAAGGCGCTGTTAGTCAATTCGGTGACTATAACGTTGATGAAGACCCTCCAATTCCTCACAGAACTTAAGACCATTTGATGAGGCAGATACATGTAAACAAATCTAAGTCAAACTTTCCTACATGCGACTAAAAAGGTGTGAACAAAGTGCTGTGAAACTACAGGATTCAAACATTTGTTGATAAACAGCTCACACAGAGGCTAAAAAGGACTATTCAAACCAGCACTCCTGCCACCTTACATTAACACCACGAAGAACAGATCGAGAACACTGTCCATCGAGAAAAAACAATGTTCATCTAGCTGCACAGCAGAACAGGCAGAATTCTCCCCCCTAACCCCATCCCAGCTGGACAGATGCAAGCACTGGGCCAATCCCGCTCATCCCGTCAGGGTGATAACCCCGACCACACAGACACAATCCATATGGGCTTTTTACGGGAAGCACATCACACTGCTTTACTTATATGTACCGAACTTATGCAACTAAATCCCCTAAGGGGAGGTCACTGGGTATGTAAATGGTTGGTATGTAAACGGTAGTTCAACTGATGCTTACTGATGGACTAGTTAACAATGTCACCACTACAATGCTTAACAAGTAGACGTTGCCCAGGAAATGTCTACTAACCCCGAAGATGGCTTATGCAAAGAAGAAATGAGTCGAACACTTACTTGGTTTCCCATTCTCGGCCCACGAGATTGATGACCACATTGCTATGCTCCACCGCTCTTCGGATAGAATCTTTGTTTCTCCCATTCCATTCCTGTAACAGCAACAGCCAATCAGATGAAAACCCAAGGGTGCACCCTAGCAGTAAACAATTCTGTTGGGCCCCACCCCGCCACTCCTGGGCAAATTTCAAAATGGGCCATCTGTCGTCGTCACAATGTGGTACCATTTCATTTAGGCTCCATTTATTACAACAGAAATGATTCTGAGGGTAACAATAAATTGGGAGCGTTCATAACTATTTTCTTATTCCTTTTTAACTCTTCCTCTTTATAATCCCAGATGTAGTCATTTCTACTCTAAAGACATGAAAACAACACTCAGATGTGACCTGCCTAAAACTTCAGGGTGAGCCAACGCAGACCGTGGTATAGAAATATACTTCTGAGTACCATTTAGGACTTAGGTCAGATTGATGATTCATATACAAAATAGGGGCTGGGGATTAAACAACCCGTCATACAGCTTCCTATGTTAAAACGAAATGGAATGTTTAAAGCATTTCAATGGGAGATAATAAGAATTTCATAGGGTCAAATACTAAGTGTGTACGTATGAGTGACAGGAGTGAGAGGGAGAGGGAGAGAGGAAGGGGGGAAGGGAGAAGAGCAAGGGGGGAAGAAAAGAGGGAGGAAGGGAGGCGAGAGAGGGAGGGGAGAGCACACATAAGCAAGCATGAGTGAGCCCACTGAACTCCCTGTGTAATTTAGAAAAGAGTGAAAGGGCTAGAGGAATCAGATTCAAAAGGATGAAGCCCTCAGCGGGAAACAGTTACAACTGATGGAGAGTAGGGTGCAAGGGACAGTACAGAATACCAGTCAGACAGGAATGCAAATTCCAGTTCGTTGCTTACTGTGCACGAGTAATCTCTCCAACCTCCATGTAAAATTTGAAAATACAGCTCACCTCATGGGGTTGCTATGAAGATGACATAAAACACACAAAATCGGCAGCACCGTGACCGACATACTCATCAAAGAAAGCAGCTCTACACATAAAGCGCTGAAAGAGGCTTTTTCAGCAAAGATGGCCAAAGAATCCAAAAACACTCAGGAGTGGAAGAGTTTGAGTACGAACTGTATAAATGGCCCAAGAGCGAGGCCTGGAGAGAAGGAATCAAAAGGATACCAAATTCCCAGGGATAAGGCCCAAGAGCCCCAGTCAGACCAAGTGGCCGACCACTCAGCCGTTTCAGAGACTGAAGCAGAGAAATCAGCACCGCACACCCAACATGGTCCATCCTTCTCAAAAGTGAACAATAGTAACGTGGCGTACTGCCCCTGGACTTGCCCCTCCATAAACATCATTATACTCAAAGGTATGTGTGTGGTGTCTGTACTGCCTGTTAAGACTGTGAGCGCCTGTGGACTTGTTCATCCAGACATGCTCAGAGCTTAGCCCAGTGCCAGGAGCAGTGGACACTCCATGAATACTATGGAAAGAATGGAATACATGTCATGTGACTTGATTTAGTGATTCCACATTTTCAAGCCTATAACAGCTGTCACCTGTCATTTGCGAAATATTTTAATTCTGAGGACTGGCAAGGTGACCAATAATCTTAAATTACAATGAACTAGGAAAAAGCTAAGCTCCTTGTGGTAATTGATATACCACAAGGATATTTGAGAATAAGATTTTGGAAAAGAAAACTCTTTAGAAACAAGAAATTACCAGTATAAATATACTTAACTTGTGAACATTCAATAAAGAACAAAAATTACATTAAAATAAGTCAAAATTTAAGGAGATCATAAATAATCTGTATGAAAATAATATCAGAGATATTAAGGATGTTTACCAATTACTTTTTAAAGGGGAAAGTGTGCAAACGGAAGAGCTCAGTTCCATACAGGATGATGAGCGTAAGAAAAGTCAGCTGAAAGAACAGCAGACCCAAGCCTCAAGGCGTAGGCCGTTTCTCGGTACGAACAATGCAGGCATTCTGGCAGCATCATTCTCTGTAGAAAGGGACTGTCCTGTGCACTGCAGGACATTTAGCATATCTGCCCCCTACCTAATAAACCAGTAAGGTCTCCAGTCACTGTGACAACCAACCAAAGAGCCCACACATTTTTAATCTATCCCTTGAAGGGTTTCCCCAACCCCATCTCCCGTCTCACCCCATTGGTAACCGTTGGTGTAAAGATAGAACCTGCAGATTAAAAAATAACAGGGAATGCTCAAGAAGAACTATTCTAGTCTATGCCAAGCAAACCAAGTTATAAAATGCCCTACTTATGATTTTCTCTGTCTACAGAGGCACTGTTCAATGGAACTACACCATGAGGTGCATATGTAATTCTGAATTAGCCACATTCATTTTTATTATTTTTTTTTTAAACTTTTATGTATTTATTTTAAGTGTGTTTCTCCGGGACCCATCAGTTCCAAGTCAAGTAGTTGTTTCAATCTAGTTGCGGAGGGTGCAGCTCAGTGGCCCATGTGGGGATTGAACCAGCAACCTTGTTGTTAAGAGCACCACGCTGTAACCAACTGAGCTAACTGGCCGCCCCCTATTGGCCACATTTAAATGAATAAAAACAAACAGGTGAAATTCATTTTAATAATATACTTTATTTAATCCAATATGCCCCAAATATTATTTCAGTATGTAATAAATATAAAAAATTATTAACGATACATTGAATATTATTTACGATATTGAATATTATTGTCTTCGTACTAAGTCTTTGAAATCTGGTGTGTATTTTACACTTGAAAGCACACCTCAATTCAGACAAGCCACATTTCAAGTACACAGTAGCCACACATGTGACCAGTGGCTACCATATTGCACAGCATAAGTCTAGAGCAGAGGCCGGCAAACTATGACCCACAGGCAAATCGAGCCTACAGTCTAGCTTTGTAAATAAAGTTCTATCGGAACACAGCCACTCCGATTCTTTTACACATTGTCTATGGCTGCTCTGGGGCTACAAGGGCAGAGCTGAGTAATCATGGCAAAGGCCCTATGACCCACCAAGCCCAACATTTACTATCTGGCCCTTCACAGAAAGTCTGCCAACTGCTGGACTAGAGTTTGCAAGAATGCCCTACGAACGGAGGACACCCTTGGCCCACTCTGTGATGAAACTGCTGCTTTATTATACTGCCCCTCTTTCTCAAAAATAACCTTAGTAATTCATGTTTTTTAGTCCAATAATCAGTAATATAGGCTGTTACCAGAAAGATAATCTGGCCCAGGTCACCCATGGGACGAAGGTGCATGACGTCATATGGCTCACACCGATAGGGCACGATCACCTGTGACCCCATACGTCCTAGAAAAGAAGGGATGGAGACAAGGATCAATGCTGACATAGTATGGACACATTATAGGACGGTGATTTGCTAAATAGTTAAATTCCAATATGTATGTGAATTGCTATTATATTTAACGGAGCATATTTTGCCATGTTAGAGATGCCGTAACTTCTCAGAGACTCCCCTTCACACTTTAATGTCCTATATAGAAAGTATGAGGAGGTATGTGAGTGCTCAAAATGCTCCACAGACCAAAACTACCCAAATCCAAGATAGGAGTTATTATACTTGGAACGATTAAAATGAAAAGAAACATAGCTCATGGCTTCTCGTTCGGTCACCCAAGTAAATGGCACTGGGGTTATGTTAAACTGAAGGAACTTTACTTACCAAGGTGGTTGACAACATAGCGGCCCAGGAATCCTGTCGCTCCAAACACAGTGGCCACGACCCCACTGACCGAGGAACGCCCACTTCTCCCATGAGGTATGACCGCGTGATGAAGCTGGCGCTGGACTGGGCGGTGAAACACAGAGGCAGCCACTGCAGTAACAGAAGAACCTTAAAAGCCCAGAATGGACAACAAAGGAAAATGTTCACATGAAAGTCACTATGGATACAAACAGCTTCTTTTCCTAGAAACGCGTTAACATTATTTTGCTATCAGTATTTTTCATTTACTTAGGTTAAAGTTTAAATTTAACTTTTAAATTAAAAGTTGTAATGTTAAGTGCCAACGGCAATAATAAACACAGACTATCGCAACAAAGACTCTGTAGGACATAAGGAAATATATAATAAAAAGTATAAACTCACTGTCTTATAGGACATAATTTGTCTAGGAAGATAAATCATTAAAAAAAAAAAATTAAACAGTTACTAATTAAGAGAGTATAAACCTCTACAGTGAAAGGAACTGAGAGAAAGCAAAGCAAAAGAGCAATGAGTTAGATAATCACGAGGAAAGATTCTTGGTTTGTTTTTCTTTTAATTGAAGTTTATTGGGGTGACAATTGTTAAAGTTAAATAGGTTTCAAGTGTACGATTCTGTAATACATCATCTATGTATCATAGTCTGTGTTCACCACCCAGAATCAGTTCTCCTTCCATCACGATATACTTGATCCCTTTTACCATCATCTACCACCCCCCTTCCCCTCTGGTAACCACTAAATTATTGTGTATTGTGTGTCTATGAGTTTTTGTTTCTTCATTTGTTTGTCTTGTTCCTTTGTTGTTTTCAGTTTTATATCCCACCTATCAGTGAAGTCATATGGTTCTCGACTTGTACTGTCTGACTTATTTTGCTTAGCATAATCATCTCAACATCCATGGAAACAACCAAAGTGTCCTTCGATCGATGATTGGGTAAAGAAGATGTGGCATATATACACAATGGAATACTATTCTGCCCTAAGAAAAGATGAAATAGTGCCATTTGCAACAACATGGATAAAGTGTTTTGAGAAAGGTTTTAAAGAGTAATAACAGAAAGATCAGATTTCCACGTGAAACACTTAACACATATAACAATGAAGAGGTGGGAATGAACACACCGAATGCCGGGAACAGCAAGACTCACCTTGAACAGACTTTGAAACTGATGATGAATGAAAAATAAAGTTGACGATATGGATGCATATTAAGGGAGGCAGAGGGCTGTTAGTAGAGGACATTGTTTTTCTGTTCTTTTTAATTAAATTTATTGGGGTGACATTCATTAAGATTATATAAATTTCAAGAGTACAATTCTATATACATCATCTGAATATCACATTGTGTGCTCACCACCCAGAGTCTAGTCTCCTTCTGTCACCATCTTTGACCCTTTACCCTCTTCAACCTCCCCTGACTTCCCTTCCCCTCTGGTAATCATCATACTGCTGTGTCTATACGGTTTTTGTTTGTTTGTTGCTTTTTGTTTTATATCCTACATGAGTGAAAAATCACAGGGCTTTTGTCCTTTTCTGTCTAACTTACTTCACTTAGCATGATACTCTCAAGATTCCTCCACGTTGTCGCAAATGGCAGTATTTCATTTCTTCTTTTGGCTGAGTAGTATTTCATTGTCTATATATACCACATCTTCTTTATCTATAAAAGTGTCCATCGAAGGATACTTAGGTTGTTTACATGCCTCAACATCGTGAATAATGTTGCAATGAACATAGGGGTACATCTATCTTTACAAATAAATGTTTTAAAATTTGGGGGGTAGATACCCAGAAGAGGGATTGCTGGGTCATACGGTAATTCTAGTCTTAATTTTTAGAGGAATCTCCACTCTGTTTTCCATAGTGGCTGTACCAATTTATATTCCCACCAGAACTGTATAAGGCTTCCTTTTACTCTACATTCTCTCCAACACTTGTTATTACTTGTCTTGTTAATAAAAGTTCTTCTAACAGTGTGAGGTGGTATCTCATCGTGGCTTTGATTTGCATTTCCCTAATACCTAGTGAAGTTGGCCATTTCTATGTCTTCTTGGGAGAAGTATCTGTCCAGGTCCCCTGCCCATTGTTTAATTGGATTGTTTATTTTTTGCTGTTGTTGAGTTTTATGAGTTCTTTAAATATTTTGGATACTAGCCCTTTATTGGAGGTACTGTTTGCAAATATCTTCTGCCATTCGGTTGGTTGCCTTTTTTGTCTTGTTGATGGTTTCTTTTTCTGTGAAGAAGCTTTTTAGTGTGATGCAGTCCATTTATTTATTTTTTGCTTTTACTTCCCTTGCCTTTGGGGTCAACTTCATAAAATCCTCTCTGAGACCTGGTCCAGAAGGTAAGTACCTATGTTTTCTTTTATGTGGTTTTTTTTTAAAAAAAGAGTACAATTCAGACTTAATATAAAAGTACTGAAAATAATCAAAAGTAGGTAGGTAAGTAAGTCTGTGTCTGTTTTCTAGGGATGACTTTCCAGTGACATTCTTCCCAGAAACCATTGTTTATCCCTATCCAGAAGTGTGGAATTGGAGAAACAGCCTAGCTTACTGATCAGTTACTGAAACCCCAGAGATTAAAAAACAAACATTGCACTTTACATGTTTTAGGTTGGAGCAAGAGTAATTTCGGTTTAAAAGGTTATAAATAATTGTAAAAACCGCGATTACTTTTGCACCAACCTAATAGTAACTAGGTGCAGTGTCAGATGGGTTTATCAGGGTGATCACTTCATCAGTTATATAAAGGTCTAATCACTATGTTGTACACCTGAAACTAATATTATACACCAGCTGTAATTTTAAAACTTGCAGATCAGATACATAACAACGAAACAGTAACATCATAATAACAGCTAAACTTAACCAAGCTCTTACCGGGTGCCTGGCATTGTTCTAAGTGCTTAATAGGTGTTATCTTACTTAATGTTATCTTCATTGCCACTTTAGAGATGAGGAAACTAAGGCTCAGACTGGTTAAGTGACTAATCCAAAAAGCCAGCAAAGACTGAAAAGCATCCCAATTAAAAAAGACAAGAAAAGAAAAAAAAAGAAAATGGCATCCAGAAACCAAATGAAAAAAGTGACTGATGGAGAATACAGCAGCCCCCACCTCATGCTCAGGGGATACATTCCAAGACCCCCAGTGGATGCCTGAAAGCATGGACAGTACCAAATCCTATGTATACTACTATGTTTTGTCCTATATGAACTTCCATACTTTTTCACTTAGAAGAGGCACTTTCTGGCTTCTCTTTGACATATCTGAATTGCCAGCACCACTACTCTTGCTTGTTGGGGCCATTATTAAGTAAAAGAAGGGTGACTTGAACATAAGCACTGCGATACGATGACAGTCGATCTGATACTAACTGAGACAGCTGCTAAGTGACTAACCAGTGCGTAGTGTATACAGCATGGATCCAGTGGACAAAAGAAAGATTAACATCCCAGGCAGGATAGAGCAGGAAGGCATGAGATTTCATCACACTACTCAGAATGGCATACAAATGTGCATTTAAAACTTATAAATTGTTTATTTCTGGAATTTTCCATTTAATATTTTTGGACTGCAGTTGACCACAGGTAACTGAAATCACAGAAAGCAAAACCACAGTTAAGGTGGGGACTAGGAGTGAACTCTGTCAAATGCTGCTGAAAGGTGAAGTAGGATGAGGACAGAGGACCATAGGATCTAGAAAATGTTGGTTGTAGACGGTCTTAACAAGAGCAATTTTATTGGAATAGTGGGAATGAAAGCTTTACTGGAGCAGGCAAAAGAGACAATGTAAGGCAAGAATGCGGTAAGAGGAATACTGACAATCTTTTGAGGAGATGGGACATAAAGGGACAAAGAAAAATGGGACCAGAGTAACAGGAAGACAAGGAGGGGATTTTTTAAATATGAGATATTATATTAATATGCTGATGGAACTGACCCAATAGAGGCAAAAATTAATGAGTTGGGAGAGGGAATGAATAGGTAAGAAAGGATGAGATCGAACGCTAAGTGAAGAAACTGGTCTTAGATCAGAAGGAGCTCATCCACTGTAACAGGAGGGAAGGAAGAGACTTATCACACATCAGCTATGAGATTTTTATGGTGGGAAAAAGAGATCATTCTCATCTGATTCCTTTGAATTCTCTGTGTAGCTGAGAATGAGACAGAAGCACATTAAAAGTGTTAGGAGATTGTGATGTCAAATAATCGTTATGGAGAAAGGGAAATTTCCTAGGAAAATGTAGGGCTGAAAATCTATTTTGTATTCTATAGAAAATCTACTTTGAGATTTGTATTCAGGAATTTAAAATAAGGCCAGTCAGATGGCGTTTTCCCTAGCTCAGTTCTTCACTGCTCAGGGGCAGGTAGGAAATACATGGAAAGTTTGTTTTAATCAGTACTTTTGTTTTGTTTTGTTTTGTTTTGTTTTTTTTATGACAAAAGGAGATGGGCTGGGGAGTTGAGAATGTATGAAAGGGAATGATTAAAATGATGAGTAAGGATGGAAGTGAGGGCATATGATAAAGGACAGAGTCAATAAAATGGGAACAATTATTGGAGTCAAAGAATTAATACCTCAAAGGATTGTTATGACGATTAGGGTAAATGTACATGAAGCGTTTAGCACATTACCTTGTACACATTAAGCACTCCAGGAATAATGATTGCTTTCCTTTAATACTACTGTAAAATTCCTCAGAAGGTAATGTTCTAGTAACCTCACAGTTACTTGTTTTTCCAACAACTATGGGCCAAACACTATTCTAGGTACTGTGACTAGCATAGTAAAAAAGACAAAGTCCCTGGTTTCATGGAGCTAACGCTTTAGAGGGTCGATACGAGAATTAGTAATATATAGGTAAGTACCTGTCACAGTGCCTTGCTCATAGTAGGTGCTCAATAAATATATTACCCTCTTTAACTCCAGCCTCTTACTTTCTTCCATTTATTATGAACATCATTAGGAAAATAACATTACTTATTCCTTATACTCCTCTGCTCAAAAACTTACACTGGTTTCCTACTATAATACCTTAACCAATAGTGTCCAAATATATTTGCTTGTACACTGACTTTTTTAGATATTTATTCATAAATTACATGTTCTATGTAGTACCAACATGTTATACACATTAGAAAACATAAAGCACTTAGAACAGTGTACACAGTTTGAATGATGTGTTAGCTATTGATGTTATTACAGAAAATCTTTAAGTTCTAATACTGTGTTTGTATCCCATTATTTTCTCTTGCAAAACCCACTTTGGAGATCACTCTAAACTCTGCTCGACTTTCAAAGTGCTCTGTTATTTGATCCCATGTAACGTATTCAACCTCCTTTCCAACTATTCCAGATCTACAGGTTGTCACTCACTGAGCATGTCATGATTCCATTTTCACCCCGTCCTTGCCAGTGACAGGAAACTGTGCACTCTCTGACTTTCCAGAGCATAACAAGCCTAAAAAAACATCAGTGGAAGAACTGCAATTCTTCAGTGGTCTTCCAATCTTCCCTTACTACTCCAAATAATACTAATCCTTCCCTTTTCTGGTTTCCCATGGTACTTAATAGTTTCTCCATATTTCACTATATATAATTGTTTTACATAGTACTGTTCTACAGTGTTTTGGTTATGTTACGCACTAGACTTGCCTCTCCAAAGTTTACTCAAAAGCTCACTTTACCAGAGACAATAAAGTGTCAGTTAAAAAAAAAAAAAGTTAAAGAAAAATATTTATAAAAATGTCTAGAACTGTGGTTAGCAGATAGCAGGTACTGAATAAACAGCAATGATTACCATTCACAATCAACATTATGTCAAACCAATGTAATAGTTTAACAAGAACCAGCAGCCTTTGCAAAGACGTCATGGCTACAAAACCATCCACTATAAATGATGTGCACCAAGAACCTTCCCAGGGGCATGCAGGACCCAGCTCTACCAAAGATGATAAATAAAAAAGATCCTCCAAACACTTTTGAGTCTCACCTCAAGCTGAACCTTAGAACTACCTGTGGAGCATTTTAAAATTTATGGTGCTAGGAGCCAATCTCAAAAATTCTGATTCAATAGCTCTGCAATGAATCCCCATTTCTACTTTTTATAATGCTCCAAGAATGAGTCTGACGTTCAGCTAATTTTGAGAACAAATGATATTCTGTAACGACTAAAACACACTGGAAAATACAATTTTTGGAAGTTGATTGGGGTGTGTTCGTGAAAGGATAGTGGGTGACAGTATGATGATGAAGTGTAACTATATTAAATTTTCTTGCTTTTCTAGCCTTAGTGATTGGAAGAGCAAATGTATGTTTTCAATTTGAAGACCATGATAGCAAATCAAGTAATGGGTTAAATCAACAACGCTTAGACGAATCCCAAGATATCCTTTACTCTTCTCCCTTTTCCTTCCCACCAAGCTCCTGATTCTTCTCTCTCCGAGCAGTCTTCGCTCCCCAAGGCCCCAGCGCCTCGACCTGACACACTCCACAGCTGCAAAAATGCTTTTGATTTAGAAAGTGCTTCTATATTACTTCATTTAATCGTTTCAGAAACCCCCTGACATTGTGTATTATCATTTCCATTGTGACACGAAAGATCGTAAGTTGAGGCCGATTAAGGGTTTGCACAAGGTCGTCAAGTCAATGCATGAAGAGCCTTGACTCCACTATCGTTGTTTTCCATCCCTTTCACGGGCCCCTGCCCCTTCCCCCAAATTCTTTTCATAACCCCAAACCTTTGCAACCCTGTAAGAAATGTGATTCTCTCGATCCCTTCCTTACACGTCCCCCATTTTCTCCTCTTCCCTTGTCGTTGCTCACGCTCTCTCAGCGCAGACCCCTTCCGAAAAGCGTATTTTAATATGTGAGCGAGGGAAGGGGGAAAGGAAAAGAGAAACTGTACAGAAGCAGCTCCGGACCTAGAAAAACCAAGGTTTCCCTGGAGTCAGCATGACGCTGCAGCACAGCGCCACTCCTCAAACTTTCGATCCCCGGCTCAGAATCCCAATCTAGGACCGGTGTTCCCGGTGACACTTACGTGACATTGGCAGGGCCCGGACAACCCGGGGGTGAACGGCGGCCGCCATCTTCTCCCAGAATCCCCCACGGCTGACGCGCCGCCTGACTACGGCTACGAAGCTGGGTCAAAAGCGAACTTCCACGCCTGTCTGCGCAGGCGCTGCCCGGGAAGGAAAGGGGCGGGTCAGAGATGCGTTGGAGTTTGACAGAGATGAGAACTGGGGAGAGAGAGGCAGACTGAAGGAAGGGAACGTGAGGAGACAGGGAAGAAGGGCAATAAAAAGAAAAGAATCCTGAGGTCGGAACCTCAGATTACAGCATGGACCGTAAAGATAATCTCATTGCCTTGAATCCCGAAATTCAGAGTCAACCAGTGACTGACTCAAGGGCATACAAACTGGCAGAACCCACACTCAGCTGTCCTGACTCTCGGTTCGCTGTTCCCTGAACATGTCACATAGCGATGCCCCGGTGAGACTGGGGGAAGGTGGAGGCGTGGCCTCTGGACTCCGGGAGTTCTTTAAGGAGAAAGCCAGGGTCCGGGGGGAGAGGTGGTACGAGAGAGGAGAAGGGCGGGGAGGCAGAGAGGAGAAATGAGACATAGAAATGGCGGTATGCACGTCGAACTCGCTAAAGCACATTCTCTCCAAGCCTTTGCCCTTGCTGTGCCCTTTGTCCTGGCATGCTCACTCCTGCAGGTCTGCACGGGCTCAAATCCCTGCTGGCAGGTGACCTGTTCAGAGACTTCTCTGACATCTTATCCAAGGTGGTCATTCTAGCTATCTTTTATTTTATTACTTATTTATCAAAGCAGTAGTCGCCACCTGACATGAATCTTAACCTGGAGTGTGATTCATAAAGTAGACTTTAGGAAGTCAATGGACCTCCTAAAATATGTAAAATTCAGTGGACATGTGTACCCTCTGCACATTTTTCTGGGAAGAAACTCAAGATGGCTCTCTCTAGAGCGATAGTTTGTAATTTGTTGTTGTTTTTATTGCAGACTCCTTTGAGAATCTGCATTGTTTCAGACAGAGGTATCTACAGCCTCAGGAGATTCCAGAAAGATTAGACTAAACATTTTTAAGTAGCTTATTCTGGTCAACCTCTCAAGATCCCTGAGTCGGAGACAGCAACCTGTCCTGAGACATCTACCTTGGGCTTATTAGAAAACCAACTAGGGGATCTTTCTAGACTTGGTAATTCTTTCATGCTTGGTTTTTTCAGGAAGAAAGGAATGCGAATTGCTGGGATGGAAGACAGACCTATAAGGAGTAGAGGTTGCCTATTATTAGCAACCTCTTGTAAGATTGGTTGTTTCCACGCCACCCCAACTCCACTATTCACTGAATGTCGCCAACCAAACTGAACTAGAAGAGGAAAGAGACTCTTGATTTTATCAGAAAAATTTACTAATGCTATTTACTAATGTCTTGTATTTCTTGGCCTCATCCTATGTTCCGTCAGCACTTAAAATATGGTAATATTTGATTCTGGGGTCAATATGAATATAAACATACTTTCCGGGTTCTAATAAATTGATAGACCCCTATTACCAGCAACCTCCTAACACCTGTATAACATTGCCAATTATGTTATTTTATATTTCCAAGTCAAACACTGCCCCATGTTCTAAATACTAGTTTCAAGGTGACATGATATAATTGAAACAGCACTGACTTAAAATTCAGAATATTAGATCCTAGTTTGTTTCTATCAGTTATTAGTTGTGACCTGGGCAAGCATCTACACTTGTCTCACAGGGAAAATAATACCTGCCCTCAAAAGGTTATTGTGAGGATCAGATTACATAATGGATGTGTAAGTGCTTTGTCAACGCAAAGTGCTATATGTGTGTACATGTGGTTTTATTCAAATACCTCTGAAGTATCAAAATCATAGAATGTTAGAGCCAGAAGGCATTATAGGAAATCAGCAAGCCTAATTTCTTTATTTTAAAAATGAAGAAACTAAGACCTAATATAAAAGATCATCAATACATAAATAACATTGGTGAAGGAAGCCTGTAATAAACCAGTCACTTGAATTTGTTAACTATTTTAATCCTTACCTTGTGGCCTTGATCAAAGATGTTTTTTTGTTTCATTGAGACTATGTATTAGTCTTATATTTAGTCATTGAAGTAAGAGTACCTAAGGTAACATTTCCAAAGAGAATGTACTACTAATGAAGTCCTCAAGCCTAGAAATTGCCAACCAAATGCCTTTTGGTCGGACTTATCCCACTACAATTCCTCAGGTGGAGGCCTTGTAGAGGACGGATTAGTGCTACAGTGTCGCTAACCATCTGAGTTTTAACCCAGAGATAGTCACTTTAGGCAAAATATCCCCGAATTTATTTTTTTACAAATGTATAATGAAAAAGAGTCCAGGCTGGATCCCACAAAATGAAGTGATTCCATGGGCTTTGCATAAAAAATGTACTAGACACCCCAATTCTTTTAATTCTTCGTCTCTGCATCCATCTGGATTTGTTAATACATAATACTCTGTTGTTTTTAAGTGGAATCCATTGGCAAAATTTCCCCCTCCCGTATTCCCTACCTACGTTAGACACTTACTGGAGAAAATTAATCAAGAGAAAAGTAAACCCAGTCCCTCCAAACTAAGTATCAGATCTTTGGAGTGTATCTTCACCCCCCCCCCCGTCCTTTCAGGGATCAATTTCTGGTAGCCTCACCACTGTTGCTATAGAGACAGTGATATCACTAGTTGTGATTCTGATGTCACTCACCAGTCCCAACAAGGTGGAGGTACATGGAAGGCTGGGGGAGGAAACAAGATCTTGAGCTGAGCAAGAACATCCCAGCATCTTTGTTGACTTTGAAAGTATATTCTGGAGTCTTCTGTGGTCACTACTCCAGTACTACAGAGGTAGGAAATCCCACTGGACTGATAAAGCAGCGTATTTTCTGATCCTCTGTGGTTAAAAGGGAGAATTCAGTGACAAGTGATGGGTCTCTGCCCAGTCAATTTTAATTTTACATCAGAGTCTTCTGAAAATATATGGGCCCCTCCTTCGGCAGCGTTACAGCTAAACCTACTATGTTTGCTGTTGAAGTTTTCATTTTGTTGCAGACCGACCAGATCTCTGACCGTCCTTTTGGGCGGCTGAAGGAGGTCTTAGTCTCAGCTTCTCAATTTGACAATGAGACTGGAAGCTTGACTTCCTCCTGACTTTTCCTCTTTATTGTATGGCTATTCCAAAAGTTCTTTTCTTTCCAGTGCTCTAATAGCAGAATCAGACTGATATAGCTCTGGGTCTTGATTCTTATCCGTTCTCATCCTCTCGCTATTATTTCTGAAGGCTTGGCTAGACAACAGAGAACTGGGAAAAGGCAGAATGTGTAGATAACTATGCTAAGAAAGGGTCTGTACTAATGGAGCACTCGAGGAAGAAAATACTACTAGCGGGAAAGTGAACATAGAGGAGTCCACAGGAAAGCTTAACAGTGAAGAGAAAGACACATTCACACACACACACACACACACACACACACACACACACACACACACTTCCAATCCCTATTTAAACAAAATCAGTAGAAACTGGTTTCATCAACAGCCAAATTTATTGGGTGCCTACAATGTGCCAAACACTTAGAGAAAGGGAGTAAGAAAAAGAGAATGGATGTAATAAAATGCATTCTTTTTTAAAAGTAGTAATGAAACCTGGTTCACTAAACTTTAAAACTTGATCAGATATGTATCAACCCTGCAAAAGCTTAATGTATGCCACCTGTAATTTGAGCTTCTCTAGGAGTTTAAGAACCTTGAATTAACAGGAACCTCTGGCTTCTGATGAATACAGGAGAAACCGTCTTGAGATGGAGCACAGCAACTATAAGCAAACTTCTGTGTCGTGTATGCCCTTCCTGACTGACAGTCATGATTTGCACCCCTCCTAAACTATCGCTAAAGTAATAACCACACTGGCATTTTTAAGGAACATTGTAAATCAATCCTTCTATTTGGAGGATCCCTGTATCGGCTACAGAAAAAGTTCACAGCTTCCAGGATGTTAACCTGCAGAGCTGTAATATTTAAAGGAACAAATTCACTGGTTTTGCTATTCCTTCTCTGGGCCTCAATTTCCTAATCTGTAAAATGAGGGTGTTAGAATAAATTATTTCTAAAGTCGATTTATCTTTACACTATATATAGCTTTCCTTCCTCATCAAATTTGATAACACAAAACATTCTTTTTCTCTACTTCCACCTTAACTCAAGGATATTATTCACCAACTTTGGAGTTAAGAAATTTATCAAGCCACTCATTGGCTCCATTGCACTCTCTAGATTTTCCTTCCCTCTTTTCTATTTCCTTATGAGAAATGCATACAGATTTTGGATATCATTATCATCAAAAGATATTTAAGTACCTCTTTTTATATACTATTATCCAGGACAACTTAGGGAGCTTAAAGTATAAAACAAGCTTCATGGATGCAGATAAACATGCAGAGGACAGAAAATAGAATAAAAACATTAGGACATATGTAAGTGGAAGTGTTTGCTACATATATATGACTAGTAAGTATACTTTCTGTTTATTAAACGATACAAGAACACTTCTGAGATGATGATTTATTGGTATTATTGAGATAGGAAGGTCTGTTAATAAATCATTGGGTAAGTATTTATACATTGGATAAGTCTCTCGGGTGAATTTATCCCCCAAAGGAGTCAAGCTTCAAGAAAGCCTGAATGTATGGCCTACCACTGTAGAAAACTTGAGCAAATCATTTCTTTTTGTTCTCAGATTCTTCCGTTTAACAAAGAAAGAAAAATTGAGCTATCTGGAATTAGAAATAGGCAGTATTCGTATATTCATTCTTTCAGCAGACAGTTATTAAGCACCAAGTTTAAGATACTTGCTACTATGAGAAATTCCAAAATGGGTAAGCAAATGTATCTGCCTGCATAAAATCATCTAATAAAGGAGATGAAGTGTATGTGAGCAATTAACATGCTAGAGAGGACATAAAGTTTGAAACAAAATATGATGGAAACTTTGATAATGGATCATTCAATTAGGTATTTGGAAAACATTCCATGGATGGGGTAAGGTGGCCTGGGCTATGAAGCAAGGTGGGATTTAGAGGACGTTGCTAGGGGGCTAGGTGGACATGCCAAGATGAGAGTGCAATGCCCTCATGTCTCCTATGGAAACGTCTTAGCAGTAGAGGTTAGTGTAGAATGAGGAAGAGAATTGACCTGAAAGCTGCTTCTGACATTAACCACCAGATCCCTTTTATAACATGAGGATGTATATTGCTCTCAAGTTATCACAGGAATACTTACAAAATGTTTTGAGAGCCAAGAATTCAGGGCACTTAGTCTCCATTCTAACTACTAATCTTCTGACTTCCTTTTCAAGCAAGTTTGAAATTAAGCTAAAACTGTTCCTTTTCTTCATTGTTAAATAAGCATATATATCAGTGATTTGAAAGTGGAGAATGTCATTTCAGAAATTATTGGCCAGAAGATGAAACCCTTTTTGTCGCCTGGAAACCCTCAGATCGTACCAAGAATGGGACCTGGACTTGAACTTTGAATGTGATTCTGTGCTCATCTCTTGTGTAGTACATGTGAAAAATAAGAAATAAATCAAAATCATTATTTGGAAATAAGAGCAAGAGGGTTCATATGTAAAATCAGTCACTTGTATTTGTGTCTTTCTATTGCAGATTCCTTATATTACATGGCAGGAGGGTTCGGTAAATTTAGGGATAGTGAAGACAATAACAGATTAATCGAGAACTTTCCTCAGATTTCAGAACCCATCCTCAGTAAGTGATCACATAATTTCCTTACTTTTGTGCTTAATTTTCATCCTTGCTTTTTAATTGTTATATAGCGTAAATCAGTCAGTGGATCCTATTGATTTTGCCATTTTATATTAGAAGTAATGCAGATAAATGGCAGTTAAGAAACTTGCACGGTCAACAGTCCAGGACAGCCCATTTCCAAGTCTTCTCATTCTTTGGCCAAGTAATAGTACCATCCATTCCTTTCTTCATGGTAATGATTCAAGCAAAAGAATACTTATATTTAATAGTGAGCTACTAAGAAACAATACAGGGTTTAACTTCACAGACAGTAACAGCTTCCTTCTCAGGGTTTTAAAAATCACGTTAAAATGAGATACGAAAGAAGGTTATGAAATCTCCGCGAAAATTTTTAAAGAAAAGAATAAATTATCTTTCTGGAGCTGGCCCGACTTTCTCAGGGAGGCTCTCGCCAGATAAGTCCAGGCCCGAGGATTCTCAATTCTAGATGTATGTTAGAATCCCCCATGGAGCTTTTTAGAAATCCAATGTCTAAGTTTCCCCACACTCAAAAAAACTGAAATGATTCTCCAGGGGATAGTATCTCTGATTTAGTATTTTTAAACAGTTTTCTGCATGATTCTAATCAGGGTGGTGAACCCATTGCTGACTCAAGGAATCAGTTATTACAGTGTCAAGAAGAGTAGAAGAAACTTGTTTCACTGACTCAGGTTACTGAGTCAGTGATTGGGGTGTTAAAATGGGTACAAATCCTGTGTCAGGAAGAGTAAAAGAAACTTGTTTTGTTGACTCAGTAATCTGAGTCAGTGATTGGGGTACAAATCCTGGAGGAGCAAAGAGCAAGTAGATCTTATAAGATATTGTATTTTATTTTTAATAATTATCTAAAATATTCTGTATAACAAGATTAATGAATCCACTTAAATCTGTAAAATCTGTTTGATTTGTGTTGGTTTTATTTTGAAGGACGATGCCTACCCCCAGCACAGCCTAAAGTCATTTAAAACAAATATTTACAATTAACCAGATATTCAACCCCTATTAATGCTTCACTTATTTCAAGTAATTCTTTGTAAAACATGTCACTATACAAAAAATAGGATAAACTTTTGGACTTTACTATAACGGAATTTTAAACATTGGGGAGGAAAAGTTGACCATCTTATTCTACCCTGTTCATTTAGAAGTATAGATCGAAGCAACATTTATAATGAAGGAAGGGAAACTGTTATAAAGTGTGGACGCCTGGTGATGGAAGTCTGGGTGGGAAAACAGGACAAAGAGAAGCGTCTCATACTTGTAGGTCATCAGTGGGCAAACATCATGATAATTAGCCATGTCCCCAAGGACTGTCACATAAGATGTTGTGGAAAGTGGATGAGACTAAGGCCAAAGGCCAAAGGCCAAGGGGTGCATGGAATAAGGGCTATGGTGCTTGTGTGTGAGGCGAGGCAATGAAAGCAGCAAGTATACACAATTCTTTCAAGAAAAAATGGCTACAAGTAAGGAGGAGTAGTAGCATCTAAAGAGACGCTTGGGGTGGAAGGAGACAACTGAAAGGAATATCCGCTTTCTGGCTTAGAAGAGTGGGTTGATGGCGGTACCATTACAGAGATTGGGGAATAGAGAAAAGTGTTGGGAGGGTTATGAAAGAATCAACGTCAGCAAGGGTGTTACTGCCTCCGTAAATATGACATCCGTCTTCTGGCATTCAGTGTGGCTGAATCATGGAGACTGAAAATTCCCCTGGGATTCTTGGCTAATTAGAAGAGGTATTGGTCTTAAAAGAAAAGCTACTAGAATAACTGCTAATATAAGTAAGTTAGTGCTCCAGAAATAATTTTAAAATAAACCATATATTACTTTAAAAAATAAGTTGGTGGGGTAAGAACAGGCAAGGGAGAAGTCAATAATTCTATTTTAATCACATTGAGTTTTGAGTGTCTACTGAAAGTCCAAGATGTGGGAGGGCTGTCAAGCAATGACACAAAGAGAAAGACGTAGCTGCTTAGGTACTTTGATAAATAAATCTGTATTAAGCACCTCTAGCATATAGCAGGCACTGGCCTTAGCACAAGAGATACATATGTCTAAGACATCTTCCTGCAGTTGAGAGCTGAGGATGAAGATATCCAGAGTTGAGTTGGTTTGAAGTAGCTCTTGGGACAGGTCTCTATGAAAGCATTGCTCCTATTTTCCACACGTAAGCCATGTACCTTATTTCTCCTTACTTTCATATAACTTGCCCTTTTGATGACCATTTCTTTCTTTCTTTCTTTTTTTTCCTACTTCCAGATGTCAGAAAGGGTTGACTGGCTACAAAGCCAAAATGGGGTATGCAAAGTTGATGTCTATTCACCCGGAGACACCCAACCCCAGGTCTGGAAAATGGTAAATGTCAACCTCCTTACAAAAACTGGGTTAGGAATATGTGGAGTGCCATTAAGAGTAGCCTAATTCTCTCCACCACCACCCACCTCTTATTTTTGAAGATTTAATTCTTGGGGGGGAAATGAACTCCTCTAGAACAACAAATCCCCATCTTTAATTTTTGGGAAAGTTCTTATAATAGAACTTAGAACAATACACTATCTAGTAGGAGAAATATGCTATAATTAATGAAAAAACTGTGTATTAGAGCTATAACATTTTGTTTAATTTTCAAACGGAAGGGGATTGGATTTCAAACAGAAGAAATGTCTCCAAAGGTCATAAAAAAATATTTTCTGAAATGTAAGCTGCCTCAAAATTCTCAGAATTATAAACTCTCATTCTGCCTTCATTGTTCAACGAATAATTTTTAAATGCTTGCTTAGTATCTGGCAGTGTAAGTCAGGGTCCAGTCAGAAGATGGAAAGCACACCAGTAATTTAATATTAAAATACTGTTTATTAAAGGTAGTTAACTAAGTTAACTACTAAAAGCTATAAAACAGAACTGTAAGAGTTCCAGAATTAGCAAACACAAAAAGCAGCTGCTACCCTTAGGCTGAGAGAGAGTGAACAAGGAAGAAACTAAGAAACTAAGCTCTCTCTTCCCCAACCAAGGCTGCTTCAGCTCTCTTTGGAGAAGTGTGGCTGCCACCGATAACACGCAGCCTGTTGGTGCCAGAGACACTTTCCAGAGGGTGCAGGTGGTCCAGAAGGGAAACCCTTTCCCTTCAGTGCTTCTATTAACAAAGCCAGCTGCCAAAAGAGAAATGTTCAACGGATCCAGTTCCAGTGTCATAAAGCAAGATAAAGGAGGCTGGATTGACAATTGAGAGACAATGATGGATAACTGATACAGACACTGTGCTGAGTCTCAGAGTTCTCTCCCTTTAAGGATCTCAATCACTATTGTAATCCTCATCCTTAGTATTAACATTTATCAAACACTTACTTGCATGTAATGTTACATGACCCATCTTCTGTTTGTCTAAATCGATCTGGTCTATCTAGCCTAAGAGATAAAACATTAATGAATCTATGTAAGACATTAAGACACATAATAATAAATATCCAATTACTGTAGAGTAAATGCCAACCAAAACAGCTTCTACTAGACCTTTTATGTACCTCTGCCCTTTCATTTAGAAAAACAAAAGACAGATGAGTTTCAATATTAAAGTACCAAAAATTTCTTCATTTTTCACTAAGTAAGAAGCACTCTGGGAAATTGAAAAAATAAAAATCTCTGCCCTCGTAGACCTTACCATTCATTTGGCAAAATAAAAACTATACCTGTGAAAATATAATTCAAAAGCTCTGAATAACTGATGGACACGAATTGTAAGAAATCTGTGATCATTTGTCAAAAGGCTTTTCTGGATAATAATTGCTATAGGTGTTTAAAGAACAGATCATTTCGAAGTGGGAGGGGGTCAGGGAAATTTTTATAAAGTATGTTTAATTGAGCTAGAGAGAGGTGAAGAAGAATAGGATGGGAGGTATATGTGTTGACTTAAAACTAAGCTACTGAAGGGGAAGATGACTGAGAAGAGAAAATTAAGCCCCTTAACCCTTTTCATATTCTCTGTCGTGACATGAAAATTTTCTCTGGCCTTAATTAAGATAGGCTCAGAAATAATTTGACATCCACCTTCCCCAACCGCTCAGGATCTTACTGTATAAGAAGAGAAAGAGTTAAAGTTTGCAAAGGGGTTTGGAAGAGATGGATGTTTGATTGTAGACTGCACTGATAGAAAAAAAAATGTGGTTAATCTTTCAGTCAGTCACTATGGCTCCACCATCCACTTTATTTTTACTTTTTGCAAAATTCTTCTGGATCGAATGGAATAAACCCGGCAAGCTAACACAACTCTTTAGACTCCATCACAAAGCTCTATGTTATGCTGTAGGTTTGTTGGGGTTTTTTAATGTTCTGTGAAAAGAATTGAAAATGATATAAGAATAAACCCCACATCTGCATGATACTAAGAAGACTTACCTGTACATGTTAGCCCAATTATGGAAACGCACCTATATGTAGACAGTGTGCTTATCTGTAAATAAGTAGGTACGATTAAGGGATAATGTTCAAAAAGGATCAAATAAAGATTCCCAATCAAATGCAAAATGAATACATGTTAGGGGATGCCCGGTGGCTCAGTTGGTTAGAGCACGAGCTCTGAACAATAGGGTTACCGGTTCGATTCCCACATGGGCCAGTGAGCTGGGCCCTCTACAACTAGATTGAAGACAACGAGCTGCCGCTGAGCATCTGGAGGAGGGGCGGCTGGATGGCTCAGTTGGTTACAGCGCGAGCTCTCAACAATAAGGTTGCTGGAACCCTCATGGGATGGTGGGCTGAGCCTCCTGCAACTAAAGATTGAAAATAGCAACTGGACTTGGAGCTGAGCTGCGCCCTCCACAACTTGATTGAAGGACAATGACCTGAAGCTGATGGGCCCTGGAGAAACACACTGTTCCCCAATATTCCCCAATAAAATTTATTTTAAAAAAATTATATACCCGTAGATTGAAAAAGCAATTATCAGGGTGGCTGTTAGCTCAGTTGGTTAGAACGCGGTGCTAATAACACCAAGGTTGCCGGTTCGATCCCCACATGGGCCACTGTGAGCTGCGCCCTCCTTAAAAAAAATAAATAATAATAATAATAAATAAATGAAAATAAATGCATACATGTTAAAGATTTTACTTAATTCATTAATGAGGAAATTGTTGAAATGTTACAACTAGTTCAAAGGAGAATTAAAAAAAAGAAGATATAGATCAGCAATATGGAAATGAATGTGCAAATAGAGGCAAAACTGCCCTCTTCCACATTAGAGAAGGGATGTCAGCTGACTCTCTACTGAACAAAATTTACATGTCTATAGACGTAGAATGATTTTGCATTGCTATCAACTATCTAAGCTCACAGAGAGGTAAAATAGCTCCCCTTGATCAGAAACAGTTTATGGGGAAGGCTATAGACAATGCTTTGTCTATAGACAATGCATAGTTTTCTATTGAAGCACTAATTTTCCTCTACAGTTGCCTTCATTTTGATTTAAAAAAAAAAAAAAAAGATAACTTTTGACACAAAGTAAGACTAGTGTATCATCAGACTTGGTCTGATTATTTACATAGGTGCAGCAACCAGATAGGACTTTAAGTTTACTTTACTGGAAGCTTTTATAAGGAATCTCAGGTTGGACTTGTAAAGACCCCCATTATTTGCTATCCTGAGACTAGGAAACTGTCTCCACCAGGTTTTACCTGCAGTCCCTAGAAAAACAATCAGGATTTCTCTGATGCTATTGTTCCTAAATATAGTCTCAACCACTTATAGTAATCATAACTTTTTTCAAAATATTTTCTATTCTTTATATTTCACAAAGAACACTGGGGAGGGAGAGGTATGTAATTGTTAACAAGTTAGCTAAAGTACAGACTAGCAGAGTTCATGAATACACATAAGACAACTTCTACAGCCACATCCCTCATACAACCTCAGTGACAAAAATGAACACATTCATTAACAGACCCAAAGATATAACATTTCTATAGTATAAAAAATGAGAAGCAAAATGTTTTTTACTTAGAAATTATCTAAGTATCCCGTGAGTATCCATTAATTTAATACCAGTCCACTATTTTAAGTTACATAAAGATGTTGGAAATTTATCATAAATCTGGCATACTATAAAACGTAACTTGAAATAGTCTGTCAGAATAACTATTCAATTTGAGTACACACAAATTTATATTTTTCATGATATCAAACATTAAGTAGAAGTAATACTACCTTATCGGATCTATATAACCTGTATAAGTTTGTGAAGAACATATCAAAGTAAAACAAAAATCCACACTTGTATCATACTTAACACTGATAAATCAGAATAGACATAGCTGTTTTTATTAAACTAAAATTATTAAACTAATCTTGTTTACCCAACTTAGACTTATCTAACTAATCTAACTTTACCTAACTTATGTGAATTTAAGTTCCTAAAATATTTCTGAGTTAGGTTCTATAAGAATACTATTATTCGAATGTTACTCATCCATAAAACAGGAGGAAATCTTGCCATTTACAACATGGGTGGACTTTGAGGGCATTATGCTAGGTGAGATAAGTCAGACAGAGAAAAACAAATACCATATGATTTCACTTATATGTCAAATCTAAAGAGAAAAAAGAACTCATAGATACAGAAAACAGATTGGTGTTTGCCAGTAGTGGGGGATGGGTGGAATGGGTGATGGTGGTCAAAAGGTGCAAATTTCCATTTGTAAAATAACTAAGTCATGGGGATGTAATGCACAGCATAGTGACTATAGTTAATAATACTATATTGTATATCTGAAAGTTGCTAAGAGAATAGATCTTGAAAGTTCTCATCAAAAGAAAAAATAATTTGAACTATGTGTGGTGATGGATGTTAACTAGACTTATTTTGGTGATAATTTCACAATATATACAAATATTGAATCATTATATTCTACACCTGAAACTAATACACTGTTATATGTCAATTATATCTCAATTAAAAATAATAATAATAATAAACTTTAAGCCATGTCAAAAGTTAAAACAGAAACACAAAACTTATCTGTCCAGAGATCAAAGGCTCTTCTCCTTCCAAGTGGGCACAAAATTATTGATTTGAGCTTATAATGGGCAAAAAATACTAGCCGAACAGATTTTCTGTTTTGTCTCACCCAACGGAGAATAGAGTTCTATAAACCAAAATTCACCAAAGAATCACAAAACGGTCAGACAGTAAAACGAAGTTCTCAATCATTGCTGTCACCAATGATTATCGACCATAAAAAACCAAAGTGAAAACCAAAAGCAAGTTTAGTAGAAAGGAAAAGTAAAACTAGAAACACAGAACACCTGCATAATTCTAGTGCCACTTTGGATTCACCTGTGGGGGCCAACATGCACCTGGTACCCTGCTCTCATGGTGACATTTACCTCTGTTAGGTGAATCTGTTGGACATCTTAGCAAAGACTTCCAAAACTGTTAAAAGACCATTTTCAGAGAAGAATGAAATAATGACTGTCATACTTATATATGTAAAAATAAACTCACATTAAAGTTTATATTTAACTCATTAACAAGGAAGTGTGGTTCAAAGGAGAATTAAAGAAAAAAAAAGACACGTATAGATCAGGAATATTGAAGTCAATATGCAAATGGAAGCACCTTTTCCACAGTGTGAGAGGAAGTCAGTCAAACCTTCCGTGGTCAGAATTAATGTGTGAAAAGACAAGTATTATATTGCATTGCTATCAGAGTTGTCAAATAGCTCCAAGAGAATGAGAATCAGAAAGTGTGGAAGGGTGTACTACAAATCATGCACAGTTTTCCACTGAAGCACAAAATTTCCCTATAGTGGCTATTGTTCAAATTAGAACCATTAAGAGGACTTTGAACCAAGCACGATGGCCAACAAGCAGTTGAAACCAGCCCTATAGAAGACTGGTACAGGACTGGTACAGCTGCTCTTCTCTTCTCTCCAAGTCATCAAGAGAGGCAGTGGTAGAGAGGACCAGATTGACAGTAGGAACTGGATTTGAATACTAACCCCCATCAAGTAGTAGCTGTGAGATGCTAGTGGATTTATTTAACTTCTCTAAGCCTCAGTTTTCCCACCTGTGAAACTGGAAGAGTAATACCTAGCTTACAGGGTGTGTATGAGGATTAAATGAAACAATGTGTGTAAACCACTTAGCATAGTACCTGGCTAACATAAGTATTTAACAAATAGTAGCTAGTAACTTTATGATGCTTGGTAATTAGAATACCAAATTATTCTTTAAAGATGGGCAATACTTCTGGTCATTTCCAGAAGACGTAGCTCCAATAAATACAATGATCCTTTGCATTTGATGGTAAATTGGATAATTTCACACACATTCTTATTTTGGCCTATGTTCAAGTGAAAATTACGGATTACAAATGTAAATATGTACGTATGTGCAAGGGCTTATCACAGCTAGTGTCCGTTAAAGAATCTGTATTCACTTAAAAAGACTAATAAAGTATTCAGATAGTAACTCCTCAGTTATAAATCAGATTGTTAGCTCAAGTGATGTTAAATAGTGCATTGGAAGCCATTTAGCATATGCAATTGCGCTTGTGCAGCCTGGCAAAGTAATTAATTATGCACAATTTTCCTTGACTTTTCTAATTTTTTCAAAACTTTTGTAATAAGAGACCTAACTAAAAACAGATAAACCATAGAAAATAGCAGTTAATACATAAAAAAATTGATTCAGTTCAAATGCTAACTCTTCTGTGTAGCTGATGACTGTCAGATCTCCAGGATACATGTTGTTAGAAGCAGTCTAGTGAAGTGGCGGAGAGCATGGGCTCTGGAGTCAGACTGCCTGGGGTGGAATTCCAGCTTCCTTAACGATTAGCTGTATAACTTCAGATAAGTAACTAAATCTCTCAGTTCTTCAATTTCCTCTTCTGTAAAATGTGGATAATAAGAGAGCTAACATTTAAGTTTACTGTGAGAGTAATATAAAATGAGATAATAGTCTTAAAATACTTGGAACAGTGCCTGATCCATAGTAAGCAAGTAAATGTTTCTGATTTTTATTGTGATGGTTTGAGCAAGTTCAGGCTTGAGCAGGGTGATCGTTTTTGTAAGTGATCTTTGAGTTGTCCTGAATATCCCATATGTTTATCTTGCTATAGTCGGATGAATCCTTGCCTATTTTTAAGGAAGCCTCAACTGATCCTGTCAGAGTGCTCAGCTGGCTCTGCAAAGACCTGGAAAGAAGTACAGCAGGGTTCCAAGATGTTAGGTTCAAGCCCGAAGAATCATCATTTGGTGGGGAAATGACCAACACAGGAGACCCATGCAAGTGTTTCTTTGTGGACTATTACAATACCATCAACAAGGACAGTCCAGGGAGATTGCATTTTGAGGCAACTCACAGAGAGAACCCTCTCCAGGGCCCCAGGGCCCAACTTGGCAATAGGAGTTCAGTAGATGAAATTTCCTTCTATGCTAACCGCCTCACAAATCTAGTCATAGCCATGGCCCGCAAAGAGATCAACGAGAGGATCAATGGCTCTGACAACAAATGTATCCATCAGTCATTGTACATAGGAGATGAACCCACGCCCAAGAAAAGCCTGAGTAAGGTGGCATCAGAGCTGGTGAACAAGACTGTCTCTGCATATTCCAAAGCCACTACCTTGGATAAGATTCCTGACTCTGGTGACAGACCCTTGGGATTGTTCCAGGCTCCCCCAAATTTGAGATACAAGACCACTTTGGACATCAAGGAGAACAGCAAGGAGAGCAAGGGTCCAGGTGACAAGCCTGCTTCTAAGAAATCTTTCTTCTATAAGGAAGAGTTTGAATCTCATAATGCAGTTGATGCCAAAGAGGGTGGAACGTTCCTACCTGGGGAGAGAAAGATATTCAGAGGGCAAGAAAGGCCTGATGACTTTACAGCTTCTGTTAGTCAAGCAATCATGACCTATGCCAACAATGTGGTATCTGATATGATGGTCTCCATCATGAACACACTAAGGATCCAAGTGAAGGATACAACCATTGCCACCATCCTGCTGAAGAAGGTGCTGATCAAGCATGCGAAAGACGTGGTCTCAGATCTCATTGACTCCTTCATGAAGAACCTTCACAATGTCACAGGGAGCCTCATGACTGATACAGACTTTGTCTCGGCTGTGAAAAGAAGTTTATTTTGTCATGGAAGCCAGAAGGCCACAGATATCATGGATGCCATGCTGAATAAGCTACACACTGTGATGTTTGCCAAGAAACCTTCTGAGAGTATCAGGAAAACCAAGGACAAGTCTGAGAGTTATTCCCTTTTGTCCATGAAAGGAATGGGTAACCCTAAAAACCAAAATGTAAACTTTGCAACAATGAAATCTGAAGGTAAATTGAGGGAAAAAGTATACTGTCCTCCGTGCAAACCAGAGAAGACTTGTGCCGAAACTTTGGGTGAACACATTATCAAAGAGGGACTGAGCTTGTGGCATAAAACTCAGAATAAAGAAGGAAAATCTCCAGATTTCCAACATGCAGCATTTGCAGATTCCAACAAACAGCATAATCCTACACCAGACATTCCCCTGGGATTTCCTTTGGATCCTTGCAACTTCAGCCTCCCTATGCCTCACCCAGAGAATCCTGAGAATTTTATGTGTGATTCCTGGGCCAAGGACCTGATTGTATCTGCCTTACTTTTGATTCAGTACCACCTGGCCCAGGGAGGAAGCATAGATGCACAGAGCTTCCTTGAAGCTGCGAGTGACACCAACTTTCCTGCCGAAAAGTTCCCTGTAGTTCCTGATGAGACCAGCCATAAGTCTACTCACATGGGAGATAACCAAGAAGAAGAAGAAAAGAAGGATCTAAAGAGCATTTTCTTCAACTTTATCCGGAATTTACTTGGTGAGACCATTTTCAAGAGTGACCGTAGCTCTGAATGCAAGGTGCCAGAACAGCCAGTTAAGGAAGAAGATGGCCACCTGTATGAAAGACCTGTTACCCCCACCCCCAACAAACTAAGTGATGGCGATGAGGCTGGTGGTGCCTTTGTTGGGCTGACCAAGATGGTTGCCAACCAGTTAGATGGCCACATGAATAAGGAGATGATAGAACATCTGACGGACTCAGTTATGAAGTTGTGTGTCATTATTGCCAAGTCCTGCGACTCTCCCTTGACAGAGCTGGGAGATGATAAGTCTGGGGAGTCCACCAGGACAACTTTCACCTTCCCGGAGCATTTATATGAGTGTTTACCAGTTAAGGGCACAGGGACAGCAGAGGCTCTTTTGCAGAGTGCCTATCAAGCTGTCCATAATGAATTGAGAGGTGTATCAGAACAGTTGCCTGAAGAGTGTACATCACCCCCAGTGATTGTCAGCAATCACAACCTAAGTGGTGTGGTTCAGGACAAGCAACTCCAGGCCGTACTGCAATGGGTAGCCGCCTCTGAGCTCAATGTCCCGATTTTGTACTTTGCTGGTGATGATGAAGGAATCCAGGAGAAGGTAAGGAAGCAGAGTCAGAGGAGTGTATTAACGGTTAATTAGGGTTTTAAGTTCTGTTTTCTTTGTGAATGGGAAGACAGCCACAAGAAGGGTAGAATTTGAAGATGGAGAGATATACTTTAAACAAATCTGATCTTTTTTAATGCATATATTGGTGGGATTGCACACATGAGGAACCTCCAAGAGACCTGGTGAAAGAACCAGATTAAGGCCTGGGCTTCAGGCTAAATTTTGGATAGGACAGCATTGTCCAAAGGATGAGTAGGGGCTTCTGGGAAGCATCCAGGGATAGGTTGAGGAGGGCAGGGGGGCGAAGGATCTACATGAATGACCTTTTCAAACCTGCCATTATTCTCTTAGCTGGTTGTCTAGGAGGTGTTGGGGATTTGAAGGGATTTCATAAATAGCACCCCTCTTCCCTCACCCTAAGATCTGAATCAATTGAGAAGTAAGACTAAAGAATAAGGCAGATGAGAATCCCTGTTATTACTGATAAAGGTAAGTGTGCCTTCTAAATCCTTGCTTCCCTCAGTGTAGGCCTTGGAACTGCTCACTGAGGGGATATTTTGAGTCTGGAAAGCGTGAACACTTATGCAAATTGCTGCTTCACACTATGGTAGAGGAATTAAGAAAGAGACTATACACCACACACACACACACACACACACACACACACACACACACACACACCTGCTTAGGACTTTGGATTATTTTGTCTTAATTGAGAAAAGTGGAACAATAGTGGTTACCAACTCAGGAGTAAGGGGTGGCACAAGAGGCTGGGATTATTTATAAAAATAATTCATAGTTATAGAAATGAGAGGGTGGAAGAAGGGGCTTTCTGTGTTTAAAGAGTGGCATTAGTACCCCTTGCAACTGGTTTACTTGGCTTGTGTGAGAACCGGGAAGACACAGGACTGTATAGCATCCAGATTAGACTAAGCCTAGACTTGCTACTCAAAATGTGGTCTATGAACTGAAAGCATTGGCATCAGCTGGCAGCTTGTTAGAAGCACAGACTCTCAGGCTCCATTCTGGCCTACTGAATCACAATCTTCATTTCAGCAAAATCCCCAGGTGATTTGTATGCACATTCAAGTTTGAGACAGAGGACAGACGTGGACTTCCATTCCTACATACATCCCTAAGACTCCTTGGCAAGTTCTGTCTCGTTACAGTTTTTCCAGTCTGCAAAACAGACAACTATTTTGGTACATAGCAATTAGCACAGGGGGCTGTATTCACAAAAGCTTTAGACTGATGGAAAAAATCTAAAAGGAAGCATAGCTTTGGTACAATGTGTAAAACAGGCTTTTGTTCCATAGCTATCTTTTAAGTCAAAGCCACTGTATATAAAATCTGTAATACATTCTGGTTTAAGATTATTTTGAATTAGAATTCTGATAATATACTTATCTAAAATGGGCCCAGTAGACTTGCAGTCCTCCTCCTATACACACACAAATAAACACACACAGGCCCATACATCTTCGCCCACTGTAAACATAAAGAGAGTCATCTATTTTATTAAAGGAAAAGAGTGGAAAGAAGGGGCAGCAGCAATCCAAACTTCAACTAATGAGTAGATTTGCATTGAACATCAGTGTATTTTTAAGAACAGTTAGTTGGATGAAGTGTACCTCATAGCAACTACCTAACACTGATTTGAGACTTTTTTGAAAAGGGATGTAATAAATGCATACAAATATTCTCATACTGATACATACAGGTGATTGAAGCCAGTAACACCGGGATGCCCATGAGCCCAATTCCTTTAAATAAATTTGCATCCATTTTTGAATAGGTAATGTGTGCATAGTTCAAAATCCAAGAGCACAAAAGTGAAAATTAAGGTTTTTTTCTCATCTTTATCTCCCATCCTGTTGCTCTGTCTAGAGAAAATAATTCTGATCAAGTACTTGCTTATCCTTCTAGAAATACATATACATGCACTTATGTGTACGTATCTTATTTTTTAAGTCTCAAATGGTAGTAAACTATATAAATTCTCGCCTGCAACATATAGAGCTGCCACATCTTTTTAATGGCTGCATATTACTTTATTGTATGAAGGTGCTGTATTTACTCTCCAATGTATGGACATTTCAGTTGGCAATATTTTGCTACTACAAGCAATGCTGTATGCACAGAATCAATGTATCTGTATATGCTAAATACTTAGGAAAGCAATTTCAAGATCACCACTAATGTGTGTTGTGTATTTAGTATAAATTCCCAAATTGCCTTTCATAGAACTTGCACCAATTTGCACATCTACAACAACGATTTCCCATACTTTTTGATCAACGGTGAATTGCCAAACTTGCGATCTTTTCAAATGTTGCTTTACTTTGCACTTGTCTTATTAGGTATGAGGGTGACTATCTTTTCATATGTTTAAGAGCTATTTGAATTTTCTTTCTCGTGGATGAATTGTTTGTTTATAATCTCTGCACATTTTTCTATTAGGTTTTTCTCTTTTTCTTATTGATCTGTAGGAGTTTTATGTACAAGATGTACACAATATACACAAGCCTTTGTGATATTAAGTACATTTTTAAATCATTTGTCTCTTGGTGTTTTTTGTTTTGTTTTTGCCATGTAGAATTTTTTAAATGTTTATATAGTCAAATCTAAGACATTTTTTTCTTTTTTTTTTTTTCATATTTTGGAAGACATTCTTCACTCTAAGATATTAACAAAAGTTTCCTGTGTTTTCTTCTAATACTTTTTAAAAAATTATTCAAACTTTGATCCATTTTTAATTCATTTTTATATAAAATATGAGGTAGGTAAGAACGTAATCTCTTATTATTTCCAGACGGCTATCTATCTTTGGTTCTTTTTCTGAACTTTCGGTTCTGTTTCATTGAATTGTTAGACTATTCTTACATTTTCATACTGTTTGAATAGCACACAGTTTAATTACTGTCATTCTCTAATATATTTTAATATCTGATTGGGCTAGAGGCTCGTATTTCTCTATCTCAGAATTTTCTAGACTATCTTACCCAATTTCCACCTCCAGCCTCAGGCAACCATAAACCTGATTTCTATCATAGATTTATCTTTTGGACATTTTATACAATGGAGCAATAAAATATATAGTCTTTTACATCTGGCTGTTCACACTAGCATGTTTTTGAAGTTTATCCATGCTGTAGTATGCGTGAGTAGTTCATTCCCTGTTATTGCTGAGCAGCGTGTCATTATGTGGATGGGCTATGCTTTGTTTATGCATTCACCAGTTAAAGAACGTTTGGATTGTTTTCACTTTTTCACTCTCATGAATAATACTACTATGAACATTCACATGCAAGGCTTTGTGTGCACATACGTTTTTATTTCTCTTGGGTAACAAGGAGTGGAATTGCTGCACTTATGGTAAGAATATTTTTAAAAATTGCCAAACTGTTTACCAAAATATTTGTACCATTTATATTTCCATCAACAATTTATGTAGGTTTCAGTTTCTCCACATCCTCATCAGCATTGTTTTTTGTTTTGTTTTGTTTTTCTTTTTTTTTTTTAATAGCTGTTATTGTGGTATCTGATTGTGGATTTAATTTGACATGTATACATTAGAATGACTAAAGATGTTAAACATCTTTTTATGTGTTAATTAGCTATTCACATATATTCTTTGTTGAATCTATGCAAAACTTTTGCTCATACTTTGGTTTGTTTTGTTGTTATAAAGTGGCAAGAATTCTGTATATGTTCTGGATACAAGTCCTTCATCAAATATGTGATTTGCAAATATTTTCTCTTTGTCTGTGGCTTGTCTTTTATTTAATGGAGTCTTTTGAAGAGCAAAATTTTTAATGATGAAATCTAATTTATTGTTTTTTTCTTTTATTGTTTGTGCTTGATGTTATGTCTAATCTGTGCCTAAATAACCCAGTGGTTCTCAACTGGAGGCAGTTTTGCCCCCAAGGGCCGTTTGTAATGTCTGCAGACGTTTACTGTTGTCACAACTGGGAGAAGGGTTGCTACTGGCGTGTAATGGGTAGAGCACAAGGAGGCTGCTAAACATCCTACAATACACAGGACAGTCCCACAACAAAGAACGATCTGGCCATAAGGTCAGTACCGCCAGAATGAGAAACACTGACCTAACCCAAGGTTAGGAAGATTTTCTTCTTTGTTTTCTTCAAAATGTTTGATAATTTCAGCTCTTACAGTTAGGTCTGTGATCCATTTTGAGTTCATTTTTGTGTGTGAGATGAGGTAGGGGTCTAATTCATTCTTTTGCATGTGGATGTGCAGTTGTCTCAACACCATTTGTTGAAAAGATAAATGGACATCTGGCCCTTTTAAGTTGTTTTTCCCTGTATAAAGCCCCTTTATAAAAAAATCAATTGACCATAAATGTTGAGGTTCAAGCTTTCTTTTGATTGGTGTTTTCATGGTACATTTTTTTCCATAATTTTACTTTTAACCTACCTATATTATTTGAAGTGGTTTTTTGAAGGCAGCATGTAGTTGGATCATGTTTTGTTTTTTGGTGTTATTTTTATATCCATTCTGACAGTTGGTATTTTTAGACCATTTACATTTGGTCTAATTATTGATATGTTGGGATTTAGGTCTACTATTTTAATATTAGTGCTGTGTTTTCTATTTTTCCTTCCTGTTTTTCTCTTGCCATCTTTTGGATTAAATACTTTTTAGTATTCCATTTTAATTTATCTGTCGTGTTTTTTACTATATCTCTTCGCATAGTTTATTTTAGTGATTTCTCTATGGATTACAATATGCATACTTAACTTTGAAGAGAGTCTATGTAGAATAAATAGTTGCCATTTAAACTAGAACATAGAAATCTTATTACCATGTAGGCCCCTTTACACCTCCCTCTTATGTTGTCGTTATTTCATATATTTAATCTACATACGTTGAAAAAAATTCTTAGACAATGTTATTTTTGGTTTCAATAATAAAACATTTTAAAGAACTGAGAAGAACAGTTTATTCCTTATAATGAGGTTTTTTACTGTTTTTGTGGGTTTTCATTTATTCCTAATGTTCCCAGTTTCCTTCTGATATTATTTTCCTTTTGTCTGAACAACTAGAACACATTTTCCAGCAATAAATTCCTAGTTTTTTTTTAATCTGAAATTTTCTTTATCTGATCTTTATTCCTGAAGTGTATTTTTGCTGGATATAGAATTCTGGTTTGACAATTATTTTCTTTTTGTGCTTGCAAAATATTGTGCCATTTCTTTCTGGCCTCTATGTTTTCTGATGAGAAATCTCTTGTCATTCAAATTGTTGTTCCCCTAAAAATAATAATTTTTCTCTGGCTGGCTTTGATATTTTTTTATTTTTCTTTAGTTTTAAGCAGTTTGATTATGCCATGTCTTAAAGTAAATTTCTTTGGGTTTTTCTTATTTTATGTTCACTGAGCTTCTTAAATTTGTCAGTTATATCTTTTGGGAAATTGGAGAAGCTTTCTTCCATTATTTCTTCAAGTATTTTTTTTCTGCACAACCCTTTTTTCCTCTCCTTCTAGGATTCTAATGACATAAATGTAAAACCTTTTAGTATTGTCCCACAGGCCCTGAACTCTGTTTATTTTTTCAATCTTTTTTGAAAGAAGTTTAATCAAACCTATATTGTACAGAGTGCCTAATTTCTATTGATCTATCTTCAAGTTTACTGGCTTACTTTTATATCTCCGTTCTGTCCCTTCAGTAAGTTTTCATTTTGGGTTTGTTTGTTTTTTTTCAGTTCTAAAATTTCCAATTGGTTTTTCTTTATAGCTTCTTTTTGCCAAGGCTTTCAGTCTTTCCATTTGTTTCAACAGTATTTGTATGTACTTCAGTTTCTCACATGAAAATTTCCCCTTCTGAAAAAGCTCCTGATATTTGGCCTGTTTATTTGCCCTTTGACTTTTTATCATAGAGTTAGGAGCAGGATGCACAAAATAAAAATTGGGTTATTTCAGTCTGTTGCTGCTAGGATTCCAGATGAATGGCAATGTACTGTGTTCATATTATTACTGACAAGTCTCTTTACCTCTCTGGGAAACATTTTCATGAGTGTTGAATGAATCTTTGAACTGCATTCCCGTTTTAACATTCTAGGGGTTTCTGGTCTATGGGGCATGGGACAGCATCCACATTTGTTCTTTGACACAATGATGGGGGACTGTTCTGTGATATTACAGTGAACTTAAGAACATTAGCATTCTTAGAGAGCAAGAACACCATTGACCAAACACCTACTAGAAACAGGAAGAATTTTACTCTTAGTGGGAAATTATATTTTCCATGTCATGGACAGATGGATCTTAACATGTCTTCTTTAAACTAAGGGTGATATAATCAACTTTCTTCTGTCAAACAGGCCAGCAAACTTTACAATAAGGAAGTCTTCTTAACATCTAATTTGAGTCCCTTCTGCAAAAGTTTCTCAAAGTCTAACTGTGCTCTTTGTTCTAGCCTGGGCAGCTGTGGGTGCTATGGGATGTTCTGCCCCTCTACTACTGCTTTCTTTCCTTTCCACAGCTACTCCAGCTCTCAGCTGCTGCCGTGGACAAAGGATGCAGCGTAGGTGAGGTTCTCCAGTCAGTGCTGCGCTATGAGAAGGAGCGACAGCTGGATGAGGCGGTGGGAAATGTTACACGGCTGCAGCTGCTGGACTGGCTGATGGAGAACCTGTGATCCACGCCCCCCCCCCCCCCCCCGCTGCTTTCCCGGTTCCAGCAGTGGACCCAGCCCTGGTGCCCCTCCCTGTTTTCTCACTTCCACAGCCGCCCTCTCCATACCGTCACAGAGCCCTAACTTTATCTTCATCCCACTCACATCAAAAACGTCATCTTATGCTGGTCACTGGATTTTTCAGATTTTCTTCTCCATGCGAGCAAGGACATAAAATAAAAAAAAACATGCTATTAAAGGGCTCCAGGTGTGTGGTTTCCTTGAGCTCTAATAGGGTAATAAGGGAAAGAAATCTCAGGAATGAAAAAATTAATCAGATAGCAGAAGAAAAATAATGCTAGGCTAAGGGGTCCTGCAAAAGTCACTCGGCCTGTTCACTGTGTATCCCTCATCTGTGCCATGACTTGCAGCTCCTCTGCTTTAAAGTGTTCCCTAAATATAAGAAGCCATAATTTATCAACTCATGTTAGCCTCTCATATCCATGTGAATTGGGAAATATTTTCTAACATCCAACCCAAGTCATTCTGATTATGATATTAAGGATTTGGCTTCGAGGACAAAACTGTTCGCCTCAACTTTATCCAGGGTTGAAGAGAGCTGGTATAAAAAAAGGTCCAGAAGACCTGAGTTCTATTGCCATTTCTGTACCTCTCTGGCTATAGGACCTGGGACAAATTAGCTGTGATGACACTTCTCCGACTTAATATGTCCATTTCACCCCATTTAAGAAGGATTTTCTGTTCTTTTCCTGACCTTTCTATGGAATTGTATGTTCTTGATCCTTCTTTCTAGAAAGTTTCTCCTCCTCTGGTTTCTAATTTTCCTATTTTCCTATGGGGACTCAACTTTGTCAATCCCTTACATCTATGTATTTTTCCTAGAACTTTCTCTTGACCCTCTGCTGTTCTTACTCTGTATCATCTTCCCTGGGTGATCTCATCTAAACCCATAGCTTCAATTACCTGGTGTCTCTTTCCATAGAATATTACACAGTGATTAAAATGAAAACTATGAAGCCAGGTATATTTTCCACGTTGTTTATGATGTTATGATCTAAAGATTTTTGTAACATCTTATCTGTACTATAATTACAACCACAGAGGTTATGTACGTATTAGATAAGGACTAGAAAGGTAACAAAGTAAATGGACTTGATTAGACTTTGGGACTGGTGGATGAATGAACACGTCCTGTTGTGGGGTCCTAGAGAAGCATCAGTCATGGTGCTACCACCACCATCTCAGAATAGGCATGTGACCCAGGCTAGCCAATCAGAGGATCCGAATATTTCAGACATAGTGATTGGCTTAAGTCCAGTCATTTCTGAGACTTTCCTGCCAGCAAGGAAGACTACATGTTTTGACTGAATGAGGGTGGTCATCTTAACTTCTGGGCACAGCCTGTCTTCAGAATGAAGTTAACCATAAAAAGAAGCAAGGCTGAGGTGGAGAGGAAGTTTGAGTCCTAAGACCTTGTTTGAATTCCTCGATCCTGCTGTACCCGAAACTACACTTATCCTTCCCGATCCCCAATTATATAAACCAACAAACGTCCTCTGTTGTTTAAACTAGTTTGAATTCAGCTTCTGTCATTTTCAAACAATAATCCTGACTAATATAGATTAGCTGTTTGGGCAAAAAGAAAAATGTATTTAGTGTTCTATTAGTGATGATATAACAAAGAGTATTTAATACCCCCATACACACACCCACCTCCATTGTTATATCTGGTTGAGGGCATCGGAGGGAATGTGGATGTAAGAACATCCTTTCCTATCCCTCAAGTTGGAAATCATGCCAACTGGCCATGTATATAGAGTTATTGTTTTTTTAAACAAACCCTTTATGCATTGAAAACAACAATAGGAAGAAGTATTGTACAATATAAGTGCAGTCTCTAATACAAATCGTTGGTGAAAAGGAACAGGACACACCCTCAGCTGAGGTCACACAATAGGTGGTAAAAGGCTTGGGTTCTTGGGGGAAGAGTTTTTGCTTTGTTGTCCTGTGGAGGTCTTGGACTCCTCTTGCCCAACAACAGTCTCTGGTGTTCCGGAAGCTTCTGCTAGATGAGGCAGCTGGACTACTTCAGCTACTTGCTGGAGGGAGCCTTGCTGATCATCTGAATTCTGACCCTGCTTCGTGGAGCCATCTTTTATTTTGTCTATAGTCTCTTCTTTGATGACTACATCGGCTGAAGGAGATAGAAGACAAAGGAACAAGTGTTCAAATGTGAATTACATTCTAACTGTCCATTACCTGTCCATTACTTGTCCATTAGCAGGGAAATCCTGGTCATACTGATATAAAAACAACTCATTGGTAAAGTACATTCTACGTGCCCGGCATTATTCTAAGTACTTTCCATATACTAATTCATTTGGTCCTTTCTCTGCAACCATAGAGAATAGGCATTATTCTCATTTTCATAAACGGAGAAACTGAGACACACAGAGGTAACTAAATTGCCCAAGGGCCCGCGCCTGGTAAACAATAGGGCCTGAATTTAATTCCAGACGACCTGACACCTGTGACCATGTACATAATCACGAGGCTATTTTCATATAAAATATATTACATAATTCCATTGTCTAATAAAAGTTCAAAAGGTAATTACGGGGCTGCAGAAAAGGACACAACGAAAGAAAAAGAAGAGAAAGGGAATTGAAGATAAAATTAAAAAACGGGAAAATCCCAATGATAAGGGGCAAAAAAAAGAGGAGAAACCAGCTATAAACAATTTTCCTGAAAAACGAAAATCCCAAAAGTGAGAAATGGCACGCCAGTAATGGTGTACCCACAATTATGATCCACGGTTGAGTTCAGAGAAACGGATGTGCAATCTTCCAGGGATGTCCCCCCTCCACCCCCCCGAACTATGAGAAAAGGACTGGCTATTGGAAGGGCTGTACCTTTTTTACCCACAAGATGATACCCTTGAACCTTGTCCTTCCTCGTCTCAGAGGGGAAACACAAATTGGGTTTTCTCAGGATCTGGGGCCTGAGCTGTGGTTTGAGATTCCGTGCCTCGTGAATCCACGCATGCTTGAGGGCCTGGTCAGGGGTCATGCGCAGAGAAGGTTCCCACCTACATACCAACAAAGCCCAGCACGTTAGTGTTTTACTTTTTAATGCAGAAACGTTTTCAAAAACTCCAATAAAGAACCTAAATAAGTCATTATAAAAGTGGTTAATTTTTAAAGAGACCATTTAAGCTATGCTATAAATCAAAGATATCATAGAACAAAGATTATGACATATAATTTTAAAGTACTTGGAAATAACTATTGGAAATAATCTTTTTAGTAAATTTGTATGACATGCCAAGGGATACATTAGAGCCCGAGTCTTCTAGAGTTCCTCAAAATTCCCTTACAAGAAATATTATAGAAAATCTTAACCAATGGGGTTTGGAATTCAGTAAACTAAGATCAAAATGAACAGATGCTTAATTTCAATTCCCAAACTACAGAATTTGGGCTTCCCAATATGTGACAAAGAATATTATAGAATGCTAGGATATTAAGATCATAAGGGGATTTGGCTATAATCCAGCCAAACTTCTAATGCAGTGGCAAAATACATCTGACCAAACCCCCAACATGGAATCCTCCTGCCATTCTTGAGCAATTTTAGTGACAAGGCACTGACTCACAGAACCACTTATTCCAATTTTTAAAAACTCCAGTTCTTTAAAAGTTCTTCATTTTTATTAAGCCAAAATTCACTTTCCAGGAACTTTTACCCCAGTAACTTTGACCCAGGTCCTAATTCTACCCAGTAGCATCATACAGATTGAGATAACCAACCCGTCTTTTATGTCTTAATCCTGCAACTATCTGAAAACATTTACGTTATTACTAACTATTGATCATGTGACACGGTTGCCACCTTCCTAGATAGGAAATTTCAGCTGTGGTCTTACTGGTGCCATCATGTTGGGAGTAGGGTCTAACTGAAGGTAGGTGGCATTAGTATTTTAGACTCATCAAGGTCGTAAACAACTCAAGCTCCCTGCTCTTTGTCAAATGAACTGCTGTTAAGCCCCATCTGCCCTCTCTTGAACTTCTAGGGTTAGTCTATAAAACCTAGACTAGGACTTGACATTTACCCCTGTTAAATTTGACTTAAAACTTTAGTCTCTCATTCCCAGATTTGCTAATTAGCAGAATACGGAGTGATGAAGTAACAGGCCCCATTAGCTGGACTGCTGCTTGCAAGTTGTGGGCAATCAGCCCTTTGCACTAAATAAGAAAATAATTTCTTTCTTGGTTCTGAGCTGTGTTCTGGATGGTTGGGGTTTCTGGATAAATCACTTTTGTCTCAGTAGTTAGTTTCGATTACTTGTTAATGCACATTCATTCTGTAGCCTCAGCAAGAGGTTGGGTGGGGGTCATGGGGCTACAGGATCCTTCTCTAATTCTGTTTCTCAGATGAGTAGCATGACCCCCAAGATGAGAAAACTTCCAGCAGCACCTGATGGCTTATCCTCTGGGTTAGTACCTAAATTCCAGAGTGCACAATTGCCAGAAGAGTGTTTTGCTAAAACGACTCCAACACTCTGGGGGATGACAGTACATAAAGATATGGTGTTCTAAAATACTGAACAATTATGGGACGGATATCACTGGAAGGGACCTTAGGAATACCCCCATTTATAGAAAGAAAACTGCGGCCAAGAGAGAGACAATGACTTGCCAAATATCACGCAGCTAATCCATTTACCACTTGGTGGAGAGAGACTGGCAAAACCTCTTTCAAAAGTGACAATAGATTACATTTTCCAAACACCTTCTAAATTAGGGACTGTTCCTGGTGTGTTATGTGCTGTCCCATTGTTTTTACTATGACTTGACTGAAGTACAGAACCTAATTTCTAAGATTTAAAATATGCATGTAGATTCTAAAAAGTTGTACATAATACATGGTTTATAGGTCACCCTTTCCCTTCCCTAATACAACAGGATTTAGGCTCTAAACCACAGAGGAATTGGGAGGGGCCCTGAAACCATGCACTGGGTGTGTGTGCAAACAGTTACAACTGGCATGTGGCAGAGATTGGCTTCAGTTTATGAAGCAGAAGACATTAAAGACTTGCCTACAACCTCACTGCCAGGCAGCTGGAGGCCACGGAGAAGGCACTCTACCCACACACTGTAATCCAGGGCAAGTCACTCAATCTCTTTGAGCCTCAGCCTTCATATCTCAAAATAGATCAAATCATCTGCCCTGATAATCACACAGGAAGGGAGAGAGCGGACTGATCAGGCAACAGATGGGGAAGCGTTTTGTAGACTCTAAAGCTCTATGGTCAGGATTTATTATTGTTTTTATAACTGTCTCCCGGCCCCAGACTTTCACCAGCAAACGTGTGGGAAAGTACAGTATGTACAGGAAAATCAGAGACAAAGACACCCCGACAAACTCACACCAAACACCTTCTGAGAAAGTCCAGGAAGCTAGAGTCGTAGGTTTTCAGCACCATCGTGAGATCCTTGGAATCCGGGTATCTTTTTTTTCCCCTGTTGCTGGTTATATTTTTAGGAAAACCTTTGGAATCTTTAGAGATACAACATTCTGTGTTTAGTTCCAGGTGTAATATTCACTGGGCCTATCACAGCTGTCATTCAACCATGCTGCATCTTGAAGCGGTCACTGCTCTCTCACTCACAGCACTGCACTGCCCCCTCCATACAAACACACCCCACAGTCTCAGGCAGTTTGCAATAAGCACACGTAGGTTATCCAATAAGTGCAACTAACGTTTACAAGCAATTTTCCCTGCTGTTCAGTGTGTTTTGAGACTCCTCCCCACTGCCTCCACCCCGAATCAATCGAATGGCTTAAATGGTGTAACACCAAGGTAAAATGATAATGATAACGATTAATACTACTACTACTACTACTACTAATAATAATAATAATAAATAGGAAGTGACGAAAACATTCAGCTCTGAACAAAACGGATATTGTCCATTCTTGGATTACCTATGCCCTTGCTCCTTCCCCACTAACCCAATAAGTGAGAATTTGGGCCATCCTAAAATTCATTTTAGGAGAATGATTAGTTTTCAGAGACCATTTACAAGCCACATAAGCTAATTAATCTCATTACTTCTTTAGAATCATGTCAAAATTTTGTCCAAAATTGGAAATTAAACTTGATTGGTTCCTTAAGACACAGCTTAAAGTGACTTTCTTCAGCCACTTCCACAATTAAAGCCCTCACCAAAGGTTGATTTGTTATGCCTGAAAAGAAGCCCTGAAGACAGCTCCAAAGGCTTTCCAAGGATGCTTCCTGTAATGCTGTGAAGGTGAGACCACACATTTGGACACCGAGATCCTGGTGTTGTGTTCAGAAAAGTTGGCCACTCATGCTCACACCTTGTAAATCTGCATGTAAATTGGGTGGCTATGTACACACACACACACACACACACACACACACACACACAATTTACACATCCAACTGAATTCTCACAAAAACTCAGTGGGGTTCATGGAACAGACCTTCTGGAAGGTGCATAAGGAAGTGCTTCCTTTACTTTTGTAATTAATGCAATTTGCAGGGCCTCTGAAAGAACATCTGCTCTTACTGAATCCCCAGAAGAGACCAGTAATGTGCATATGTGTACGTGTGTATATACACACATGTGTATCTATGTATTTATATGGATAAGGGTTAGAGGCATGACATAAGGTATAGGTCCTGTGAACTCATGCAAATCTCCATTTGGATGCCCCCACCTTATCCTATATGTTGCTCTTTTTACAAATGACCAAAGAAGAATCCAGCTCACAGGCTTATACATAACATGGCTCCTAAAGTCATCATTATATAATTAATTTTCTGACACAAGTTTTTCTCACCCCTCTGATGCTCCCCAACTATTGTCCCCACCTCCCTCTTGCTGCATGGTGCACCTAAGTATCTCACTACTACCTTTGAGGCAACATCGTTTTGCTGCTGATTAGGGGTATTTTTGAGGAGTGGCTGAGAGTTGAGGAGTTGTTGGCAACTCAAACCTGGGGAAGGGAGGGCCCAGAACTGAAATGAACACAGTGTTTCCCAAACTCACTTTATCATAAGAATCACAAGGAGCTATTGTTACAAACAGAGATTCCTGAGTCCCACCTCAAACCTACTATGTCATAGGTTATACAGGAGGAGCATGAGAATTATCATGATTGCCAAGTAGCCAAGTGCTCCTTAGAGTCGGATAAAGGTAGGGAAACACTGAAGAGGCTGCAGCTCCCAATATGGTCCTTTCTTATGCAGGAAGTGACGACATGTCAATGTTGCTACCAAAACTACATCACCATTCTAAAGCCTAGTGCTGATGGTGAAAATTGGATGCTCTATAAAATGGACATGTGTATGTCTTTCACGTGCATATGTCTTTGGGACCCTTTCACCAAGATGCCCTCTAGTCCCTTCCTTTCAGTCTCCACCCACCAACCTTAGTGTCCACTCCACTGAGTTCAATGTCATAGGCTTATGATGTGGCTCCTCCCACAATGTCTTTGACGAGCAGGAGGGAACACCAGTATCGCTACTCTCTTTCCCTAATCCTTCGAAATCCAAAAGACCAATTTGGGTCAAAAGACGAATTCCATTGCTCCATGGATAAGCAATAGAGCGAGTCAGCCAGGTCTTTTGCCTGCCATCCGACAGCTCTGGAAGAAGGGCTAGCTAATGTGTGGGCACCATTCTAAGGCTACCAGGACACTGACAGTCCTCAGAGGCAAGGTCTTCGAAGCTTCAGCCATGACTACAAGGTGACGTTTAAAAGATTTTACCATTGGAATGGCATGGGATTGACCTATTAGAACGGATGACAACCTTGGCAATAAAGTAGGATCATGGAGGTATTCTACTTGCCAGACCTCAAACTTTTAGTTTCTGGATGGTGGGGAGTCCATGGAGTCCTGGGAGAGGGGCCAGGGAGCTGTGGCTGTGGCAAGGGCTTAGGGCTTTGGCATTTTACCAAATGGTACAGAAATAGTCTACATTTTAACCCCCACAGGGCTGAGCCAGTACATACTGACTGAGCACCAATATGCCCGAAACCCTTTTGACCAGGATGCCACCCCACGAGGGTGGTTTTGATTCTCCTATTGATGGGGCAACTTGTAGAGAGAAATTACATGATTTGCCTTCCCATTTTGAGGCCATTCTCAGGTGAAAATAAGAGGTGGGAGGGTTAGGAATGACTGAGATTCCACAGCCTGTATGACTGTATGAATTAATCTGATGACAATGGCTGGTCAGAAATGTCGTTCCAGGTGTCATGGAGCTCCTGTCTGTGGAGTCCCCTTTCCCTCATGTCTGGCTTCACTCCACTTGACTGACCTTTGAGCCACTATGGCTTTTTTCTACATGGGAATCCCTTAGTTTCTTGTGGTTTTCAAGGGGATTTTAGATTTGGGACTGACTTCATCTTTTTGGTGCATAGTGCCCTTAGAAGCTTACCCTTTGGGATGGGGCCGGGGAAGAGCACTAAGTGGGGCTGAGGTACGGGAGATGTCTTCAAGGCCTATGACAGCTCATCAGCCACAACAGAAAAAAGAGAACTAGCCTTGGGAACTTACCAAAGAATGTCTGTCTCCTGGAGGACGTCTGAATGAACTGGGTCGGTGGCAGACCCAGCACCTGCAACAAGTAAAATGCAGTTGGTTCCCTCTTGTGGAGTCACACATTCAAAGACCATTAGAGCTGAGTGGGACTTTGGCTAAACTCTGCCTTATACAAATAAAGACCAAGGGATATTCAGAGATGACATCAAGTCAGTGGCAGAGCAGGCCCAGAGCCCAGGTCTTCCAACTCCTAATCCGAGGCTGTCAACACCAGTCATGTAACTCTCACTAAGCATCAGCACCCATGAGAGACAGGTACTCTTGAGGGCAGCCAGATCTCACTGCCAGCATGAATAAACCAGTGTCCATGCTGACGACCCCTGAATTAAGGAATGTGATATCCTGGCTCAGAGCATGGGGAAAGGAGGAAAGTACAAGATGGAAATCACCATATGGGTATCAGACCACCTGTATGATGACAAAATACCTACTTGAAAAGTGTAGCACCTACTCGTTTACCCTTCCCCATTGTGATCTATAGGGTGCACAGAGATAGAGAAATTACAGGTGTCACCCTTAGCCCTGGATCACCTAAACTATCAGCTGGGTTCCCAGCCGTATCTGGATCATGGGGAGTCCAAGGAATCCTGGGAGAGCCAGCCCCCAGGGAGACTGCAGCCGTGGTGAGGGCTTAGGGCTGTGGCATGAAAAACTCTGCCCTCTGGCTCCTCAGCCCCAGTGACACTGAGGTCAGGAGGAAGCTGAATCTGGGGCAGTAGGCACCTCAATCCAGATCCCATTCTCCTCATTCTCATTCTTGGTATTGGAAGCAGGAATAACTCAGGGTTGCTTTATTAAATCATCCATCATCAACCTAGGAGCCATCTATGCTGATCCACTCAATTCATAGAAGTCCAGAGCAGGAAGTTGCCAACGAGAAAGAGCCAAGACTAGACTCCAAGTTCACTGATTCTCAGGCCAGTGTTCATTCCACTATAGCTATCACTTATAGTTACTATTACCTAACTTATTTTAACAGTTTATTATTAGTTTCAACCTATAATAATGAAATGAAACGATCTATATTTAATAAGTCTCAAGGGTGTGTGTGTCTCTCTGACCATGTGTAACTTTGAGACATCTAGAAAATAGAGATTTGCTATAGAGGTAGACAGACAGATAATGGATGGATGGATGGATGGATGGATGGATGGATGGATGGATGGATGGAGTACATCTTTGTTCACAGTCAAATATCTTTGTTCACTGGAAAATTCCTTAAATGTGAAATTTCCAATTTTTTTAGGGTTATTTTCTCCTGTTTTGTCTAATTTAGCTCTGTAACAAGATCGCTTCAAGGTAAAAGAATAATAGGTAAAACTCAACTCCACTCCAAAAACACAAACAATCCGATTAAAAAATGGGCAGAGGACATGAAGAGATATTTTTCTAAAAAGGACATACAGATGGTGAACAGACATATGAAAAAATGCTCAACCTCATTAACCATCAGAGAAATGCAAATAAAAACCACAATGAGATATCACCTCACTGCAGTCAAAACGGCTATCATCAATAAATCAACAAACAACAAATGCTGGCAAGGATGTGGAGAAAAGGGAACCCTTGTGCACTGTTGGTAGGATTGCAGATTGGTGCAGCCACTATGGAAAACAGTATGGAGGTATCTCAAAAATCTGAAAATGGAACTACCTTATGATCCAGCAATTCCACTCCTAGGTATCTATCTGGAGAAATCCAAAACTCTAATTCAAAAAAATTTATGCAGTCCTACGTTTATTACAGCACTATATACAATAGCCAAGACATGGAAACAACAAAAATGCCCACCGGTAGATGACTGGATTAAGAAACTGTGGTATATGTATACAATGGAGTATTATGCAGCCATAAAGAAGAAAGAAATCCTACCATTTGCAAAAACATGGATGGACCTAGAGAACATTATGTTAAGTGAAATAAGTCAGACAGAGAAAGACAAATACCATATGATCTCACTTATATGCGGAATCTAAAGAAAAGAATAAGTGAATGAACTAATCAGAGACAGTTTTGGAGACATAGAGGAAAACCTGAGGGTTGCTAGATAGGAGGGGGGGTGGGGATAAGGGGGAAGGTGAGGGGATTAGAAAACAGTCAGTAACCACAAGATTGCCACGGGGTTATGAAAGTTAATTTGGGGAATATAATCACTAATGTTGTAAAGATTTTGTAGGGTATCCGATGATGGACACTTGTCTCATTAGGGAGACCACCTCAAGGAAGATGTAGATGCCTGATCACTGCACTGTACACCTGAAGCTGAAGCTGAACAATAATGAATGTCAACTACAAAATATATATATATATATATATATATATATATATATATATATATATATATACTTACAAGAAGCGGAGTACAGCATTAGGAATAGAGACAGTGGAAATGTATTGGCTCTATGCGATGTCAGAGGGGTAGTGGATGGGGAGAGGGGAGTTGTCACTGTGTGAGGGATATAAATGATAAATGTCTATTACTTTGTTTTGTGCACCTGAAACTAATAAAAATTAAAAAAAGACAAAAAAAATATTGTCTACCCTTTTGTAGCACTGACAATTTGAATTAGATTTAAAATAAAATCTGAACAGAAAACAAAAACAAACAAACAAAAAGAATAATAGGTATAATAAATGACCATATGATGAGTCTTAGTAAATCCTTTTTATTGGGAGACACTCTTCCCAGAAAGCTAAGATAAAGAATGACTAATGACAACAATATGTAGGTTTTGATGGGTGTCATGTCACTCTGGTTTTAGATTATTTTGAATATATTTTTAAAACTGGTATAATCGTTTTATTTAAAAATGTGACTATTCACAACATGCTGATAATTACATTTTTTGCAGTTATTTATGATAAAAATGTTAGACGTCAACTTAAAAGTGTACAAAGGGATCCATAACTTCAAAAACACTCTTAGGGAACATCCACGCCCAAACAAAAAGTACGCAGCCCCCTGCGGAGCAGTGTCTGACACACGCTGCTTTGGAGAGTGAAAGCTGGTTGCCCTGCAGCGTGCGGGCCTGCGGGTGCGGCCAGGCCCGCGCTCACCTCCATGATGCAGGCCAGCTGCTCCGCTTCGTTCTCCCCGGGGAACAGCGGGGAGCCCGTGTACAACTCCGCCATGATGCAGCCCAGGCTCCACATGTCGATGGCCATGCTGTAAGGGCGGCCCAGAATCACCTCTGGGGATCGGTAGAAACGGCTTTGGATGTAGCTGTACACTGAGAGGAAAAGGAAGAGAAACCTCACGTGGCAAAACCTTCTCTCCAGAGCATCCTTCTTCAGGGTACCGTCATCTCGGATGAGGTTGAATAATAATGACGACTCCCCACACCTCCTCACGCGGAGCCAGAAGTCCAGCTGAGCAGCACCTGGGAGTCACGTCACTACCTAATCTCATCAGATCCTCACAGCACCCCGATTAGCATGGTGGTGTTATTATCCTCACTTTTATGCCAAAGAGCTCATAGATACCGAGAACATTTTGATGGTTGCCAGCTGGGAGGGGTGTTGTGTGGGAGTGGGTGAAAAAGGTGAAGGGATTAAACTGGTAGTTACAACATAGTCACGGGGATGTAAAGTACAGCACAGGGAACACAGTCAATAATGTGGTAATAACTATGTATGGTGTCAGGTGGGTACTAGACTTACTGGGGTGATCACTTGGTAAGTTATATAAATGCCTAATCACTATGTTGTACACCTGAAACTAATATAATATTGTATGTCAACTGTAATTGAACAATAAAACAATTATTTAAAAAAGAACTCTAAAGTAGTCATTGTTCTAGGGAAATACATTTTAGTCAGCTAAGCTTTAAGAGGGAAGAGACATAAGACTAAAATAAAGCTAAGTTTCCAAACTGTCAGGTTAATTTTAGGTAGGCATCTTCTGCAAGTATTGTGATTTGGCAGAGAGGAAGCATATCAGGACTGGAAAAGAAGCATACAAAGTGCGTAGCTTAAAAACGTATGTTCTATATATTATGTGCTTGTGTTGTATAACGTAAAGTATAAAAAGAAAAGCTCAATGAAATCTCAGCAGATGAGGCTGTATAGAAGATAGTATCGTAAGGAGCCTAGATTTTATAGCTGAGGAGACAGGTCAGGGAAAGGGGACAGTTTAATTGTCTCCCTGGATGGGGTGAGACAGGATTCTGTAATTCCTTCTCTGCTGTTTGACTTGGTTATAGTAAGGATGTAATAATTTTGTGATTAAAGACAAAATGAAGATTTAATAAAAGTGACTTTTATATCTTGCCTGCTTCCCAAATGGATTTGTGATCAAAGCACATACGTACAGGGTAGTTCCAACAACTGGACTTAACAAATACTTACATAATACTTCACATGTACCAGGCACTATTCCAAGTGCTTAACCCAGAAGAACTCTTCCAATTCTTACAACAACCTTATGAAGTAGCCACCATTATTGTCTCCATTTTTAAATGAGGAAACTGAGGCATACAGATTGTAAAAGTCACTTATCCATAAGTGGCAAAGCTGGGGTTTGAAAACCCAGGCAGTTTGAATCTAGTATTCATACGCTATACGATCTCACAGTTAAAGATAAAGAGGAGTCAGAAAAACAATATGTAAAGGGGGAAATGGCTATCAGAAACCAAGGATAAAATAATTACAAATTCAGTTTTGAGCATCCTGCCAGCCACGATAAAAGGTAACTAACAGGTTACACAGCTTTCCTATCTGAGAAGAGTAAGCACACGGGTTCTTTGTGAGAGGCATACTGCTTTCCAGCCGGCATTTCTTATGGGATCCATACACAAATGACAAAGGACATACGCCTTCAAAAGTGCTGCTGCAGAATATTCAAACACATCCACCTAGTAGTCATTTCTTCAACCTCAGGAGGCTTCCTCTGACACCCCTGCCACCATGAAGCCACCCAAAGCCCCTCCTTTGTATGCCCTTAACACAATCTGTATATGTCTCTGATGACTGCACCTGTCGTGCTACCTTTTTATCTTTACGTCTCTGGCATTGGACTGTAAGCAACCTGAGGACAGGCAATGTTCTTTTTTTTTCTCTTGTTCCTGTACCCAGGAGAGTGACTGACACACAGCAGATACTCAATAAATGTTTGTTGAGTGGTACATACTCTTAATTAACATCAAATTTGATAAAAGCCAAAAGAAGAGACTAATAAATCAAATACAGAAAAAGTTGTACAAATGTACTCTAGGTCTGCTTTATGGATTCTAGCTGGAAGAAAGTAAAAACGTAGAGAAACCCAAACTTTAGAATACCTATATTTTCTAAACTGCAGACTCCTGGGTACTCCCCCAGAAATTTAGATTTGATCTATTTGGGGTGAGGCCCTGGAAGCTATAATTTTTCAGAGGCCACAAGTGATTCTGATCTACGTAGTTTTATTAGATTTGGGACCCAATGCTCTGGGGTAGCTCCAAATCCACAGAAATGAGAACTGCAAAGGATCCTTGCAGTATTTGAGTCCAACTGTCTCATTGACAGATGAGGAAAGTTAGGCCCACAGAAGTGAAGCACCTTGTTCAAAATCTATACGAGCAATTATTATGGCTGAGCCCAGCCTAGAACCCAGGTGACCTCATGTGTGAAGGATTTGTTTCAGCAAGGGAAAGAAATCACAATAGGGAAACTCAGACAAAGAGACAGGAATGGGGCCTACCTTTCTGATGTTCATAACAGCTTGATCCGAAGTCAATAACTTTAACAGAGACCTGGCCCTTCTGGTATAACACGATATTCTCCTAGAGAGAAGAAGGAGGACATACGATCCGTTTTAATAAGGCTGTGCTAGGCTCTCTATTGACCTAAATGTCTGCCATCCTCCATGACCCAGTCCAAAATTCAACTACCTCATGGAGGACTCCACCTACATCTTCTCTAGATCCCACTCTTCTTCCCCTCCTCTGACTTCCCATTTGACTTGTGGTCTGTACTTCTTATTTGGATCCAGTATTTGCTGATTTGCAGTATATATATTTTTTTTTTTTGCATATATTTTGTCTCTTTTCCCATATAGATTGTGGGTTTACTTTGTCTCCTTGGCATCTTGTCTTATGCCTTCCTTACATACGGCCTTAAACATATCACTGACAGTGATATGTGATAAGCGCCCACCAACATACTGCTATGACAGTAGAGAACAAAAAAAAGGGCCACGATTTGATTGGAATTTGTGGTTTTCACACTGAATTTGGGGAACTATGAAAACAGAAGTTCCAGTAGTCATGGAGAAGGAGGCAGAGGTCCTGGGCTCTCCTCCCAAGATGAGAGTATATTACTGTGTTTCCCTGAAAATAAGACCTAGCTGGACCATCAGCTCTAATGCATCTTTTGGAGCAAAAATTAATATAAGACCCAGTCTTATTTTAATATAATAGAAGACCAGGTCTTTATAATATAATTATGATATGATATGATATGATATAATTAATATAATATAATTAATATAATGTAATATAATACCGGGTCTTATATTAATTTTTGCTCCAAAAGACGTATTAGAGCTGATGGTCCAGCTAGGTCTTATTTTCGGGCAAATGTGGTACCTGGGTCTGGAAGATTAGTCCTAATCGTGTTTTCAAGGATCTGAATATAAGATGAACTGATTATCGTGAATATCAGGTGAATTGATTGCTTTACGAATTCCCTTAACATTCTAGATATGGCATAGCAGGCCTGGTCCAAAACCTCTGACACCAAAACTAAAAAAGTACAAATTTAGTCCACAGTACCTTTTCTAAAGAGTATTTGCGTTAACTGAAACAGTACGATCAGCAAGTCTTTCTTAAAAGACAAGACTTTCTAGTGTGTCTCTAGCCCAGTGGAAAGGCTCCTTAACTAGGTGAGACTGGCCTTCCCATCTATTGGTAGAACTCAATCTATAGAGGTGACGGATGTACCAGGCCATCACAGCTCATTGATACTAACCATTAAGTCCATAAGAATAAGTCCAATTCTTGACTCCACACTCATTAAACATTCTCCTGGTTATAGGGAAGTGTAGACGTCCCTGTTGGGCACATATATTCCAATCTACCTGAGCTATTTCTCAAGGAATCTATTATCTGATATATTGGCTACTAAGTGTCTTGTGAGTTTCCTGGGTAACAGTGAGTCTCCTAAGCCCAAAGACACTAGTCACTGTGACCTTTTGGAGCTGCAAAGCTGATTAGGAAGTTGGATGTGGCGGAGAATAAATCAATGCCACCATCCTGACAAGGCTCCACCAGGCAGCCCTGAGGAAACGTCTCTATCTTAACAATCTTTAATTGTAAAAACATCACAAATTTACCCAATGAGTGACAGTTTTTTCGTTTTGTTTTGTTTTGTTTTAATAGCCATTTTGGGTGTGAGGAGAAAGGAACGAGGAAAAGGGATATTTACGTATCTGTGAGAGTCAGGTTGTTTTGGGAAGCAGCCCCTGATCCTGTATCTTCACATTTACATACCTCTTCTCTAGCTCCCTCTCTGTATTCCTCACACTTGCATCTAACAAGCATTTACGCACCGGTGGCCTACCATTACTGTTGTGCAGTATGATATTGGGTCCTGGGAATCAAATGGTGAGAAGGCACGGTTGCAGATCTTTGGGGTGCTTGCAGTTCAGGGGTGTTACCAATAAAGAAACAATTCCTACAGAAAGCAATCGGTGCCAAGATAGAGCTGACCGTAGACTAGCAGGAGGACGTGAGGAAAGGGCACTCCATTTGGAGTAGAAGTAGTCCGAGATTTGTTGCCCCCTAGGACCAACGCAGAGTAGAGTGGACACAGTGAGGACGTAGTACAGCAGTGATCCAGCTCCCTGCAGGGCACCGGGCTCTGCACACCCTAAACTACACCTTCCATAGGAAAGCCGCACACCTTCCTGTCCCTGTGTGCCTCGGTGACACCACATCGCTCTCCCTTGTCTCAATACCCCTTCCTGGGTCTTCATGGCATCTCACTTCCTTTACACAGCCTCCGGCTGACTGGCTCCTACCCTGGAGCCCTGGCTGCGATGCTGCTTAGTTACCACTGGGCAGTGGAATGGGACACACAGCTTCTGGGGGTGGGAACCAGCGCCCCTGGCAGGACACAGGTTGTACTCACAGGCTTGAGATCGCAGTGAATGATCTTCTCTACATAGAGCATTTGCAAACATTTCAACACAGACAGGGTGAAGCGCCGAATGATTGACAGACTGAAGCCTTGAAACCTATTATTTTTCATTAACTCATACAAGTTGATTCTGGGGAAGAGAGAAAGGGACATGTATCAGTGCGAAAAGTATAATGCTGAGTTTGAACCTGCAAACAATCCCACACCAGCTGGTCTCCCTCTGGTAGCAGGCGAGCGTCAGACCAGCAGGCAGGCTTTCTTGTCCTATAAACTCAACTTTCCCAGGATCCATGGTGGCTCCAGGATGACACTCAACTGTGCTGGCCTCTTAGATGTCCCCTCATTTCTTAAGTGATAAGGTCATTTAACCACTTGGTTACACTCTGGGTGTTAAGAGGTTAGAACAAACTTCTAAAACATTCATAGTTCTTCAGGCCCGTGGGAGGGATCCAGAAAGCCCACCAGTCACTCAACCCAGCAGCCACTCTGGCCCAAGCCTCATAAGGCTGTCTAAAGATGACAGGTTCCTGACAGGTAAGGGAACAAGAGAGTGGGCACATGGGGGCTGAGGCAAACCAGAGACATCCTGCCCTATCTATAGCAAGCCTGACTGCTTGTTCCCGATCTGTCGCTTTGCAGGAAGAGGGCACACTTTTGCCAGGTTATTCTAAATTTTCTAGACAAGCAGAAGCCTGCAATATTGTATAAAAACCTGCCACGTTACATGAAACCCGCTGACTTACAAATGTTGGAAACTAATGCCAAAGCATTTTAACAAGAAAAACTTATTTGTGGGCTGCCAGCTTATAACCTCTGTACAAACGGTAAGATGAGGAGAGGAGGGAGAGGACACAGACCCAGAAACTACTCTGCATCAGCATCTTCCTTATTTCTCCCAATCTTCTATCTCTAAGCTTTACCTAACGCTGCCTTATTTAGAAGCCATTCATTCTTGAGGGGCACAGTGGAGATATGAGACTTGGCACTGGCCTCATCCTGACCAGCTGTGTGTCTCTGGGAAACTGCCCAACCTCTCTGGGCTTTGGCTTCCCCCTCCACACACCTGCTCCTCTTGACCTCTCAGAGCTCTGTTAGGTACAGCGACATGCCAGCTGTTCACTTGATTAATGGCCAATAATGGCAACCTGGGGTCCATTTTGCCACAAGGAAGATAATTCACCTCTGCATATTGGGAAGTAGACATTTTGTAATCATCAGAGATGGTGACGACAGTGCCAACTTTACTCCTTATTCAAATGCAGCCAGGTCTGTGCTCACTTCAGCAGCACATATACAAATGTAGCCAGTTCCTAGAATTTCACCATCAGTGATGGTGTCCTGGGAACACCAAGCCACCCGCTCAGTGCAGCCAGTAACACAGGGCCTCTGAGAGATCACCTCTAATTATTCTCCCTTGCTAAATGCATTCTGGGTTTCTGGTTTTATTTAAATTGCATCAAGTGGTCTTCTCAGAGAGAAGAGTAATCAAATTAGCATTTCTTCCCAATTAGCACACTCTTTCATCTCCAATCTTCAATCAGGCGATTGAATCAGGTGCCAATCTATTTCAGTCACTGTTCTGTTTTCTTACTAAAAAATCTGTTCCTGTCCTTATTTGCACAAAATTAAACCTCGTTCCCCACTCTGAGCAGTCAGCTGCCTGCTCCCCTGGGTTCCAACCTCGGCCACAGGAGGTAAAGCCAGTGAGTATGACCGTGGTAGTAAATTTTTCAAAATATTTTAGTTTTGTTCTTGAGGGCAGAGAGCTTGTTTGGGTTATGTCACCCAGTCTAGCACCCAGAACCTGGGCATGCTGTGTATGCTGGCAGGTGACAGGCATGACTGAGGGATAGGGTGAGATGGGCAGCTTTTGGCCCAGCTTCCTCACTCCTGGGCTTTCTAGAGAACTGAGTGGACATTCTAATCATTAAGTGTTCACATCCAGAGAAATATCTAGTGTTCTGACCTCAAAGTATTTTTCTGTTACCTTAACCAACTTTTAAAAAGAAAATGAATTAAAAAGAAAGAGCAACTGACCCCAGGAGTTCAAAGGTGATGCAGAGGTGATTGCGGAAGTAGAAAAAGTCCTTCATGTGGACCACATTGTAGGTGTTGTCTTTGTCCTTCCTTCTGAGAGCGTCCAGGATCTTCAGCTCCACCAGGGCCTGGAGGTGAAATCTGAATGATTGGAGGGTGAGGAAGGGACAGAAGACATGGTGTCATATCATGCTGCGGCAGCAGCCCATTTTATCAGCCCCTCCCCTTGACCTCAACAAGGCAGAGAGCACTAAACACTCCATAGTCTTGCTTCCTCTTCACTCCCCCCCCCCCATGGAGTCAGATAGATAGAGAAGGAGGAAAGACAGAGGCAGAGGCAGAGTCAGGAAGGGTTGGCATTACGAAGGGGCCAGGGTTGTCAGTCCCTCCTGTACAGCCGATGCCATCCACCACACCTCTTCTTGTTCCTGATGATTTTCAAGGCCACCAACTCATTGTTTTTGTGATCCAAGCACTTGGCCACCTGTCCAAAGGACCCTTTCCCGATCATCTCCAGAACCTCGTAGCGGTAGGCAATGTGGTCATGCAGGACCTGCAGAAGCCAGGCAAAGGGTGAGGAGCAGGCCATGGCCCTGCGGCTTCCCTGACACCGGGGCCCCTGGATACTCATCCTCAGTTCATGGCTCGTTCTTGGGGAGAACTTTCACTAGGTGCTGGTGCAACTCCCAACCTCCTCTCATTGCTACTACAATGGTCATGGTGTTGCCCGGATCCCAGGCCTGCCATGTGGTGCCAGGAAAGTCCCACTGGCTCTGTCCATGTCGGGCCGTGCAAACCACATGGCAGACTCTTCGGGAAGAGCAGCAGCTTCAGTTTGGAGAAAGTTCTGTTTCTGACCCCTCAAGTGTCTCTATCAATCAGAGAAGGCTTTAAGTCTGTTCTTCCTCTTCCTGGCCAGATCTGGTTCTCCTTTTGACTTTTCCAGATTTAGTTCTATCTTGGAGTTAGAAGTACACAACTTGGACCTTTCTTCAACTAAGAAAAGAAGTGTTTTCCAAGAGCCAGAATCATCCATGTCTCTCCATGTGCTGAAAACTAGGGAGGAGGTGTTTAGCCCAAGCAACAGGAAATTACCAATAAAAAAAGACTTTTCTGGGTGGCTTCAGACAAGCCACTTACCCACTCTGAACTGTAGTGCTCTCGTCTGTAACTGACGGTTCTAGATAGGATTATCTCTAAGGTCCTCGAGCTCAGAGTATCTGTGATTCCTAGCGTTACACTCCTGAATTCGGGAGAGGTGTTTGTGTTCAGGTCCTCACGACGTGTTTGTGGTTGTGTGGTGGGGATCTGTTCATATAGCAGGAATCAAGACCATGAATATGAACATGTGCAACTTGACTGATATGTGGAAGTAGAGGACTCTGCTTGTGAGGTCTGTCATGAGAATGTATGCGGAACGAATGTTGGTGTAAAGGCACATGTGTTTCCCTGATATTTGTGCATATCGTCTACATGCCACCAGTTTGGGGGTGTCAGAATTACTCACTCACATGTCAACTTGAACGCTGGTTGTGGTTACTTGAGCCCAAGGACCAGGTCCTACTCATTTTTGATAGTTCCCTTTATATTTCAGAGTCTAGCAGATGCCCAAGCATATGATAGGTTCTCAACAAATAGGTATTCAATGAACATTTGCTGACAGGATAAATGTGAGAATGTAGTTGTGTTTCTTGTTTAGGAATTTGCTATATACATTGTGTATCTGTGTGTGCACTGGATGTAGTGAGGCTAGAGATTCCAAGCATACAGGAAGCACACATATCCTTTCCCCCCAACCAAAACATAGCTTTCTAAGATTTGAGACTGAAGAACTGAGTTCCAGTGAATTAGCTTAAAGGTAGTGTGACATCCCTGGGAAATTTCCCAGAGACCCTAGGCCCAGGTTGGGGGTGGGGGATTTGAGGATGGCTGGCTGAATTGGAGGTAAGGTTTATATTAATGATTCTTAACCAAGGACCCATTAACAACCCCCCCTTCCCTGCCCACCTGCTGAAATTTTGAGTATGGGTGTCTTTTCTGGGGTGAGAATTTATAGCTTTTATCAGATTCCCAAAGGGATCCTTGACCTAAAAAATGTTGAGAACTAGGGCTCTAGATAGAGGGTGTGTGCCAGAAACTCTAAATCCTTTCTTCTCAAAGTGGGTCCAAGGACCAGCAGCATGGGTACCACCTGGCAGCTTTTTAGAAAGGCAAAAAGTCAGGCTCCACCTTAGACCGCTGGATAAGAATCTACATTTTTAACAAGACCCCCAGGTGATTTCTGCACACAGTAGCTTCAGAAACACAGCCCTCAATGCTGTTGAAATAATCTGCCTCTTCTGTGAAGCCATCAAAGACCAATACTATCTCCTAAGCCTAACCAAATTAGGAAAAAATATGTCCAGAGGAGGAAATGCCCACCAGCCCCACCAGCCTGGGGGCCAAGCATCACTCATCTGGACTTTCTCAGAAGTGGAAATTGCTTCCTGAAGTGAAAGGGGCACCTTCCACTGTCCAGATTTCATCTTCAGGCTGGGAAGAGACCCTGTCCTGGGAAGCCCCAGAGATACAGTCAGAAGAAGGAAAGAAGAGGCCACTGGGATCCATTTTTGGAAAAATGAAGGAAGTCAAACACCAGAGACTATAGTGGCAAAAGCTTTTTTCCCCCGCCTGTGGGGTAAATGATATTCATTATAAAATAGAAAAAAGGTCTGTTCATGGGCTTCTACGGAGGAAACAGAAACAGGGAATGCTGGGGAGATTGCATCTTATTCCATAGTCTGGCTTTTTCCAAGAGGTCCAAGCTGTGAAGCCTCTGAGAGTTCACCCAGGATACCTGTTACCCCAAATGCTCTTGGAGAAAATCAGTGTTCTGTTATCAGAATAGTTTGTATATTAACTGCATGTGTTCCCGTTTTTAAACATGGCATTTCTTTGGGTTACCACCTACTAGAATCCTTCAGTATGCCTGGTCCCAGACATATCAGCACCAAATGCTATAAAATACCCCATACGTTTTTCCTTTCCAGACTATCTCTTGTCCCCAAGCCCCACACCCAGCATTTTCACGACCTATTCTCCCATCACCTTCATATAGGAGCCGTGTTCATCATCAAAACTTGTCTTGCTGAATTTCTCAGGAGCCATGTGGAGCTTCTCAGCTTCGAGCCCCAGGAACCACAGCTCTGCATAGCCCAGGATTTCATTTTGCTCATAAGAAGACAGCTGGTTCTTAAAAAACCTTAAGGCCTCTGTGTGAAAAACACTGTAGTTGTCAGTTAACTTGAGGCAACTTGGGGATCTGCCCAGGGTGCAGGTGATGGCAGCCCTTCAAGTTCGTGAGCCAGTCAGCCCTTTCCTCAACTAGATGGCTCACTAAGTAAGGACGATGTATCGTGAGTCTCACAGGGTGGAACTGTCGCACAGATAAATGTCAAGGTGTTGTATGATCCCAGTACAGGTGTTGCACTGATTCCAAAGGAAGGGAAAGGGAGAAGTCAGTATCCAAAGAGCTGTGGGTTGCAGTAGCATGGGTAAGAAATCCAGGAGTAAACTTAGTGTCAACAATTGTACCGTGTTTCCCCAAAAGTAAGACCTAGCCGGACCATCAGCTTTAATGCGTCTTTTGGAGCAAAAATTATTGTAAGACCCAATCTTATATTATATTACATTATGTATGACCGGGTCTTATATTAAAATAAAACCAGGTCTTATATTATATTATATAAGACCCGGTCTTATATTAAAATAAAACCGGGTCTTATATTAATTTTTGCTACAAAACACGCATTAGAGCTGATGGTCCAGCTAGGTCTTATTTTCGGGGAAACACGGTATGTAGAAAAGGAAGCAATTGCCCAAGTTAATATGGTCTCGGGCTACACAAACAGTCTATCCTGAGAGGGTCTACAAACTACAATGCCTTCAGGGGCCAAGCAGATGGCAAACGTGACTCTCAAGGACCAGGCGGTTTTCCCAGCTGCGCCAGTGCATCCCTCCAACTCCAAGGAAGGAAGTGTGTTCACTCTTTTCTACTCTACACTGGACCGGTCACATCAGGGGTCTGGGGTTTGCTCTCGGGATGGGTGGGGTGGGATTCAAACTTTAAGAGAGAGCTAGATAAACTGCAGAGTGCTGGGAGGAAGGAAACCAAGATTGGGGAGTAGAACGGACACCATGTTATTTGACAAAATGCTGAAGAGTTGGAGAAGGAACTGCCAGGAGGAAAGAAAGACTTATGGGGGACAAGACCTGTGTGTGTGACTTCATATATATGACGGGCAGTCATGTGTCATATATGTGAAGGGCGGTCATGTGTCATATATGTGAAGGGCGGTCATGTGTCATATATGTGAAGGGCGGTCATGTGTCATATATATGAAGGGCGGTCATGTGTCATATATGTGAAGGGCGGTCATGTGTCATATATATGAAGGGCGGTCATGTGTCATATATATGAAGGGCGGTCATGTGTCATATATATGAAGGGCGGTCATGTGTCATATATATGAAGGGCGGTCATGTGTCATATATGTGAAGGGCGGTCATGTGTCATATATGTGAAGGGCGGTCATGTGTCATATATGTGAAGGGCGGTCATGTGTCATATATATGAAGGGCGGTCATGTGTCATATATATGAAGGGCGGTCATGTGTCATATATATGACGGGCAGTCATGTGTCATATATGTGAAGGGCGGTCATGTGTCATATATATGACGGGCAGTCATGTGTCATATATGTGACGGGCAGTCATGTGTCATATATATGAAGGGCGGTCATGTGTCATATATATGAAGGGCAGTCGTGTCATATATATGAAGGGCAGTCATGTGTCATATATATGAAGGGTGGTCATGTGTCATATATGTGAAGGGCGGTCATGTGTCATATATATGAAGGGCAGTCGTGTCATACATATGAAGGGCGGTCATGTGTCATATATATGAAGGGCGGTCATGTGTCATATATGTGAAGGGCAGTCATGTGTCATATATATGAAGGGTGGTCATGTGTCATATATATGAAGGGCGGTTATGTGTCATATATATGAAGAGTGATTGTGTGTCATATATATGAAGGAGAGTCATATATATGAAGGGCAGTCATGTGTCATATATGTGAAGGGCTGTTATGTGTGAGCTGAATAAGGCTGGTTCTTTGCCCAGAAGACAGAACCAAGGCCTGAGAGCAAGGAGGCAGACAACAGCTCTGTAAAGGCAGAACTAGCTCAGAACTGAAATGATCTCCTAGTGGGCAGTTCCTAAGATTAAGGACAACCAATTTCAAAGCTATGAGAGAAGAGCTCCAAGCATCAGATAGTGTTGGAACCTGGTACATGCTCAGTGGATTTTGTTTTTTTTCCCTTTGAACCCTAGTAGGTTATGAATCTCTGAGCCTTGTGAGGAGTTGGGCTCCTGGCCAAAACCTATGTGTGATCTTCCAGGCCTGACCATAGGCAGTTACGAAGGTTTTACCTTGGCAGGCCTCACGGAGGAAGCTGCCCTCCCCACAGCAGCCTGGGCACGGCCAGGGCACTGACGTCTTGGAAGAGCTGCAGTCAAGGACTCAGGTTCCCCTGGCTGGCCATGCGCTCTTACACACCTAACCCAGGAGCCTCCATTCAGAGTTCTCCTCTGGTACTTCTGCTAAGATCTCTTTATCAAGAGGAAAGAAACTTCAAGACTTTTTCCCCAACTCTGATTCAGTATTCAGTACTGTTTCGCTCCTAGCCCTTCCCCCTCCCTTTCTCCCCTTCTCCCTAAAAGACAACAGGGGCTCCCAGATGGCGAGATAGTCTGAGTGCTGATACATCTGACCCTGGTCTAGTGCCAGTCCACGGCAGGAAATGGAACAGTGGGGAGTCAGTGCTTTCCCCTAGTTAGTTTCCTGTTTATACTATCATAGGAAGTGATGAAAGGCTGGACTGGTGCTTTCACTTTGGCTTGTTGCCTTAATTGACTCCTCCAGCCTCTGGCACCTTAGCCCTCTTCAGCTCAGCTCAGCTCTTGACACCTGACCATCTCTAACCACCCTCACCACACCTTGCTGGGGCTCTGAAGGCATACCTTTTGCTGTCAGAGGCATCTTGTGCTTCCTCGGTGCTTTCTCCTTGGGCTTGGAATCTTGGGTATTAGTGTTTGAAAGGAAAGGCATCTCTGAAGTCTTGAGCTCAGAGGTCGACATCTGATTGTGAACTTGATTCTCCTGTCCAGGGAAAGAGACTTGCGATAAAGGACTCCTTAGCCTTCTCCTGGGTGTCCTAAACCATTTATCTGACCAAGAACACCCACACCCAGCCAGACTCTACTCCTTCCTCTCCAGGGAGAAATGGTAATTATGAGACAGTGGGTTTTCTCATATTTATCTCAAAGAAAGTATCTGTCTGATTCTCATTATTCTCTGTAAGACCCATGTACCTTACAGGATGCATTTGACAATTCTAGTGACATCTTATTACAGGAGAAGATGGGAACAGTATTTTCCTGTTTCTCTTGAGAAGGCTAATTCCTAACTGGATCATGACTTGCCCAAGGACACAAATACTTAAACTTATGTGTGTACAATGTCTCTTTAATTTGGCACTTTCTCACATTATCTCATTTGGTCTTTACACCAAAAAAATAAGGGGGCATTGGAGGCAAAAAAAAAAAAAAAAAGAAAAGAAAAAAGTCCTCCAATGGGGTGGCAAAAACCTCCAAAGCAACGTTGTATGCTTTTACCATTTACACAACAGATACTTCATTTTTCCTTTCCTCAATGAATCCTCATGACAACCCTATAGAGAGCCTGTTTTGTAGATAAAAGAAAGTCAATGACATTTGCTGAAGTTTACATTCATTGTAAAGAGTGAGAACAGGACTAGAGCCCAACTCTTCAGCTCACTTTGTGCTTTTCCCACCTTCCTGGGACTTTCTAAACTTGACTCTATACTGAAATCAGGTCTTTCACCTGCCTGCCGAAGGCCATGTCCACTGCCCTGCACTCACCTGATACAGCAGGGATGGCATTAGTAGGATTTTGTGGCTGATCTGTGGGAAGTAATCATATTTATCTCAAAGAAAGTATCTGTCTGATTCTCATTATTCTCTGTAAGACCCATGTACCTTACAGGATGCATTTGACAATTCTAGTGACATCTTATTACAGGAGAAGATGGGAACAGTATTTTCCTGTTTCTCTTGAGAAGGCTAATTCCTAACTGGATAACGACTTGCCCAAGGACACAAATACTTAAACTTATGTGTGTATAATGTCTCTTTAATTTGGCACTTTCTCACATTATCTCATTTGGTCTTTACACCAAAAAAAATGAGGAGGCATTGGAGGCAAAAAAAAAAAAAAAAAAAAAAAAAATCCTCCAATGGGGTGGCAAAAACCTCCAAAGCAATGTTGTATGCTTTTACCATTTACACAACAGATACTTCATTTTTCCTTTCCTCAATGAATCCTCATGACGACCCTATAGAGAGCCTGTTTTGTAGATAAAAGAAAGTCAATGACATTTGCTGAAGTTTACATTCATTGTAAAGAGTGAGAACAGGACTAGAGCCCAACTCTTCAGCTCACTTTGTGCTTTTCCCACCTTCCTGGGACTTTCTAAACTTGACTCTATACTGAAATCAGGTCTTTCACCTGCCTGCCGAAGGCCATGTCCACTGCCCTGCACTCACCTGATACAGCAGGGATGGCTTTAGTAGGATTTTGTGGCTGATCTGTGGGAAGCTAACCATGTTTTTCTTCCCCGTGGTATCCACAAAAGAGAGTGAAGTAATGTCAGTGTTTGTACTCTATGGAAGGAGAAAGTGGAAAAGTTACAGAAGCCTCAGGCAAGAAAATGTCTTGGAGAGTCATTTCTTCCAGCACCTTCCCCGCAGCAAGGATGCCAGACCTAAATCTGTATTTAAAGTTCTTGCAGAGAAAAGCAGAGTGGTCAGACAGATGGCCTCTGGGCTTGAATTCCTACTCCACTTATCAGCTGTAGACCTTACACAGATCATACCCTTTGTCTAAGCTTCAATCTTCTCATCAGTATCATGGGAACAACAATGGCACCTACCTCACACTTTCTGTGAGGTAAATGAGGCAATCTATGTAGAATATTCCACAAGTGTTAGCCATTATTATCATCATTCCAATATCATACCACCCTAACATGGGGAAGTTCTTCCTGCAAAATTTCCTTAGTGCAATATAAGTTCCCATTTTCTCTACATTATTGACATGACCTACTCACTTGGATGCCTCCCACCACCCTGCATTGATTAATTGATTGATTGATCAATTGATCGATTGATTAGGGAAGAGGTAATTTGACTATCAATAAATAGCAACATTGAGCATCGTGTGGAGAGGAGGCATGGTGATGTGGATAAAATGTGCTTATCTTGTCATGCTGAATTGACCAAAAATTCCTGTTCAAAACTACCCTGGCCACCTATGTGCCCTCATCCTCTCCTCGGGAAAAGATACTAAGCATCACTTCCTACCTTATGTAATAAGCGGGTCATTCTGATGTTCTTGACAGTGGAAGATGGCTTCTCGGCTTGAACCAAAGGTTTACTCTCAACCTGGATCAAGTGGAAGAGAATTGGAAATTAGTGCTTGGCATGGTTTCACCCCAAGCCACCCACACATGTATTAATATATTGCTTCATTACAATAAACAAGATACACTTGAAGCCACCTCTGCTCACCCCCTAAAGCTAGGAAGAGCCAAGAGAGACTCAAGGCACTGGGTGAATGACTGCTTGAATAAATACCCAAACAAATGATCTTTCTAGCAGTGTCTATCCTGGACTGACTTGTTCTGTGGTTTTCACACATTTAAAAAAAATATATCCACTGAACCCTTCCCTCCAATAAAATCTTAACTAGAGCCCTGGACATGAGAAGAGATCAAAGCTGAGCTGCTCTTGCTGAAGAGAAGAAAATGCCCGTTGTCTAGCCCAGGAATGCTTTCACCCTCAGAGGAGCTCCAAAGGTGCCTGAGGAGAACCTACTAGAATATAGGTGCCCAGCCTGAACACCATTGACCTGATCAGAAGAGACTTAACATCTGGAAAGAGGTGGAGGGAGGAAACCAAAGCAGCAGCACAGTGTGTCCTAGAGTAGCATGCACGCAATGAAGGCATGTGACATAATTGTGCATAGTACACAGATAATAGTTATTGAATGGTTAGGCATTTATTTTTATATCCAATTGAGAAACTATAACTAGTATGTTAAACCTACAATTCTGTTGTTGTTGTTGTTGTTGTTATTTGTCATGAGGCTAAAATTTAAGTAAAAACAATGTGAGTACACAAAAGTCATGATGGTGGCACTGAAATGACTAAAGTTCAGCAAAAACAGGCTACCGCTTGAATCTCGGTTCTACTCTTTGAAGCACAACCCAGGGGTCTCCTTCTTCCAGCCGTCTCTGAGGGAAGCAAATGACATTTGTCCAAAGCTGAGACACAGCTGGGGCCAGACTCACCTCTGTGAAACTTGGTATACCGGCTGCATTGAACTAGGAATGGGGTACAGTGCTTCAACTTATTATCACCTAGCACGGCTAAGCCCTCCACAGAACTGTACTGATGTGGACTATTTAGAAGAGTCCATCCTGACCTTCTAGAATCAGGACTTGATCTGAGGGAGAGGGGACTGCCTAGAGCATGGGCCAGAGCCTCAGACCAAACTAATTTGATTAGCTAACGTGTACTGCGTACAGGATTTGGTTGTTTATTGGATAGACGACGATGATACCTGAGCAAATACTGTAATGGTGAATCTCATTAAGTGCCAACTTCTCATCAAATAAATCTGTGGGGATTAAAACTTACAACCACCAACAATGACAAGTCGGCACTGAGGATGAGTTGGGAGACTGGACAGATAAATGAAAAGTACATTAACAAAACTCACCCCAGACTAAATACCAAACACAGCGCGTGGACAATGAGAGTCAACAAAGAAGGAAGAGATCACTGTGAATGCATCTGCCTCAGAGAATATGGACAGGCTTTTTGGAACGGGTGTGGCCTGCTCTGGGCTATATTTGGGAGGAAGAGTAGAGAGTGTGTTCACTAGGTGAAACAAAAACAACAGCACCTGGGCATATTCCAGGCGTCTTCACAGCTCATGCTGGTTAACCTGGGGCATAGGTATGCTGAGGTTCTCAGTGCGAAGGTTCTCAGTGCTGAGGTTCTCAGTGCTAAGCTAAGGTACTTGGTCTTTATCTTATGGGCAATAGTAAAGCACTGACACTTTGCAAGGCTGGGAGTTACATATACAAATATTTCAGAAAGATCCCTCCAGCAGCAATGTGGCATAAAATAATGCTCACAAATATGGACTCTGAAGCAGACTCTGGTTTTGAATCCCAGCTCCACTACTCATTAGTTGCTTGACCTTTGGCAAGTTATTAACCTCTCCTCCTGTAACACGGGGATAATAACAGTACCACCTCACGGGGTTGTTGTGAGGATGAGTTGAATCCATACATGAAAAGCACGTAAACCGGTGCCTTGTATATGCTAAGGGTACGTGTTTGAGAGAGCTCATTTTCCTCATTTGTAAGATGGAAAGAGAGATCTTTGCTCATTTCTCATGAGACAGGAAAACCATGGACTCAGAAATGATGGAGAATATGCAAAATGATGTGGAGCCTAAAATGATTACAGGAACTGAGGATGTTTAAGCTGAGAGAAGATGAAACAACACTTCTGAGAGGGTAACAATTCTGATACTGCCATACATGTATACTGGAATCAAACAATTAAATAAGTGGGTGAGACGGTAGGAACCAGGTTTTTCACTGTCAGAGTGGAAACTTATAGATAATCAAGGTCAACATTAACATTTCCACCATGTGATAATGGATTAGAGTTGGAGACATTAGTAAGAACTTAAGCTTAACTTAATATAGATACAGATGACTACATATAGAAATATTTATAGATATGTGTATACATAAGGGTTAGCGTGCACACACACACACAGACTTCTTTGCTTTGTCATCTGAGAGGTCCTACAAGAAATAACATCCCAGTAGAAATAAACACTTAGCACTCAGATCGTGGTTTCTAATTCCATTCTCCAATAGGAGGAACCAAGGCTCCTAGGAAAAATAATTGACTCTAGGACTGGAGCAGGAAATGTGCAAGATGAGCCTGGAGCATCTTGTAGTGACAGAAAGTAAAGCACTGATGAAAAGAACAAAAAACAAACAACAACAAAAACATTGATAAGAATATGTCAAAAGGGCGAAAGAGCCACACTGGCTAAAGCTGGAACAATTTCAGCAACAAAATACTGTAGCATTGGATTATAACTCTAAGCATAAAATTAATATCCATGAGCCCATGCTCATGTAGCTAAAATATTTAATGAAGAAATAAATAAGGGAGAAGAGACAAATCTCCCATGCAGAAGAATCCCTAATAAATTATAGATACTTCCACCCTCAAAGAGGAGCAGCACAACTCCACTCCCTCAGCATGGGCTGTGCATAGTGACTCGTTTCCACAAAGCACCGCATGGAAAGAGAAAGAACCACTTCACCGTGGCAGAACCAGGGAGACACTACCTCCGACGCGATCCAGGTCAGCATCAACAGTCGTAAACCGTGCTGATAGCAGGCACCTTTGACAGAGTTTGATGAAAATGGCACTTCCCTTCCGTGGCCTTTGTCCCCAAATCTATAGCCCTAACCTCATCATGAGAAAAACGGCAAATTCCAATAAAAAGCATCCTACAAGATATCTGACCAGTACTCCTCAAAACTGTCAAGATCATCCCAAAAAAAGGAAAGTCTAAGAAACTGTTAGAACCAAAAGGAAGGAGCTTAAGGAGACATGAAAACTAGGTGTAATGTGGTGTCTTGGATGTAACCCTGGGACACAGAGGACATTAGGTTAAAATTAAGGAAATCTGCCTAAAGTATGGAGTCTCCTTAATAATAATGTATCAATATGTGTTCGTTAATTGTAACTAATGCCCCATACGAATGTAAGATAGAAACAGGGGAAACTGGTGCGGGGTATGGAGAGGTATGTGGGAATTCTGTACTATCTGCTCCATTTTTCTGTAAATCTAAAACTGTTCTAAAAAACATTAAGGTTATTAATAAAACAAACTCCTGAGAAGAGGGGCAATATCAGAAGGGCTGTTGCTTGACACAGTACAAACTTGTTCTACGGGGTCCAAAGAACAGAATCAGGTCAAAGTGTAGAATTTTTAGGGAGGTAGCTTCTGGTTCAGTAAAAAGAAGGCTTTTCTTAAGTTTAGAGCCTTCGTGAGGTCTTGCGAGGCAGTGAGCTCTCCACCACTGGAAGTGCCGATTCCACCCCATGAGCACCTGTGAGAAATGTGCATGGAACTGTGGGCTGGGCAAGATGTAATCTCCAAAGTCCCATCTGTCTGTAAGATTCATTCAGGGGACTCCTGACAGTGTTCAACCTTCATCCTCTTACGGAACCAAGACTGAAAACCATTGCATGTAGAACAGTGCTTCCCAACCTTTGTCACATCATGCCACACATAAAAAATTAAGTTTGGATGACAACCTGGAGTAAAGAGAGGCAGCTCACGACCAAGTGCTACCAGCCCAGGGTTCCCGGTGCCCCAGGCTTGGCCAGGCCACCGTGAGGGCTGGCAGCCTCCACAGCTCTGCACCCATAGCCCGTGCACTGGTACCGATGTATGGCCCACGCTGATGAACCTGCTGGCTGTTTTTTGTCTCCAGCAGCTTCCTCAGAGACACACAGGACCCATAACAACACTGCATTCTACCATAGCAACCCCGGGAGGCAGGAAGAAGGTGTGAGCCCGCATTCATGGTGGCCAAACAGAACGTTTCCTGTAAGACACTGGGCTTCATGACATTGTTCTGTGGTCCCTCACTGACCTCTGACCCAAGAGAACAGGAATCTCCTTAATGGTCTTGAGCTCTGTGTCCAAATGTCGAATCCTCAGCATAGAAAAGATTCTATCCACAGGGGCACCAGCATAGGTGGTGAGTCCTGTGCTGTCCGAGGCCTGGGCACTGGACGGGCTGGAGGAAGCCTGTGGAGCGGCGAGGGGCTAAGGGGCGAGGGGCTAAGGGCGGGGCTAAGGGCTAAGGGCGGGGCTAAGGGCGGGGCTAAGGGCGGGGCATCGGAGGAAGTGACCAGGCGGCTGCAGAACCCCTTTCTGTGCCTGTCACAGCGCTCAGAGAGGCCTCTTCAAGCCAGAACCCGACTGTGACTGACGCTCCTTTATTTTCCAGACTTTTTATATGAACATGTAGTGCTTATCATTTGAAAATACCGTTATTTAAAAACAAAAAACATTACAACAGAGAAAGCTACATGGTTCCATGCAATGCTGGGGAGGGAGGGAACAGTAACAATGGCAGGGAACTCAGTCCCCGAGAGCCTGATGGAGGGGGTTACACTTCAGGAGACGCTGTGGAGGGAGCTGGGCTCAGAGCCTCAGAGCACGGGCACAGCAACGACACCGCAATGCGCGGATATGAAGAAGAGAGGGAGACGTGAGTTTACAAGCAGGCGCAGGTTGCTAAGATTCTCCCATACTGAGGCCCACGTCCAAACCAGGGGATGGCCCTGGGGTCTCCAACTATGCTTACATCGCCGGGTGACAGACCCAGAGGGCCTGGGCCCTGCACGACTGCACTTGGCTGCCTGATGAGACGCCTCCAGCCTGGAGCCCTGACCCTGGGTCCCTCCTCCACCTCTCTTGTGCCTGTGTCTACTGAGCTGGAGACCCCTGGGTTCCCACACTTCTTTTGTTTTCTCAGGGGGAAAAAAAGGCAAATTCCATCTCACTGCTTTGCAAAAGCCAGCTCACCTTTCTCAAACAGAAACTGAGTTCAGTGTGAAAGCTGATTCCAGGGAAAGTGAGAAAGCAGAACCCCAGATGCTCCGCCCTCACCCACATCTCTAGCCCTCATGCAAAATAGTTCAAAGTTGCCAAATTATTACAGTTACTGATTCCTGGGACTCAAGGATTCTTCCAGGAACACGTCCTTCCTGCCTCCCCCTCCGGGAGGATACATGGGATGGGCCCTGAGGATGCAGTCTTTCCTGAGCACATCTGTGTGTCAGCACAGAGCATATGCTCCAGTGGCTTTCACATTTGTCTGAAGGGCTTTCAACATACAGAATCTCAGATCTGACCCGATTCCCTAGCGGTGGCCCAGAAACCTGTATTTTTTAAAAAGCTCCCCAGGTGAGTTGTGTGCAGCCGGATTTGGGAGTCACGATATAATGCAATCCCCTCTTTGGAATCTGTCTCTCCCAACTCTGAACTTGGGTTTCCTTTATGCCATTGATGTTGACGTGCCCACCCTAATTTTTTATGAATTCTCATCTCCCCACAACGAGACTCTGTGGCAGCAAAAGTTAGGCCCTCTGTGACATGCCAGCCCTCGACAGCAGTCCCTCTGGCTGGTTCATCTCGGGGTCCCCACAGTGCCCAGCCTGTGTGTGTCAGTGTCCATGCCACAAGAGTCTACACTGACGGGGGCCACCTGCAGAGCCAGCCTTGGATTTGCTGAGTGTCTCGGGATGGGGATGGATCTTCATTAAGTATCACCTTCCTTGCTGGGATGGCAGGATAAGCTATAGGCTGCTTTTAAACAAGGCTGCTTCCTTTGTACGATGTTACAGGGAAATGCCTTTACTGCAAATCTAGATTAATCAACATAAGCTGACTGCAGTAAGCATGACCTTCTCACTTGCAGTAGTGAGAGTGAGAATGTTTTTACAAATTGGCCAATTGTCACTTATGATTTCTTACCATGAGTAGCACAAATGTGTGAGAAGGAAGCTAGCCCTGCACGCCTCTGCCCACACATGCCTGGTTCAGGCACCTATTGCAATGGTCTCCTGAGCGGTTTCCCCGCCCCTCCCCCAACCCATCCTCTTCTGCCCCAGTGACCTCCAAAATTAACATGAACATCTGATCTTGTTGCTTAAATCTCCTCAGTGATGCCCTCCCAGTGCGTAGAAGTCCTGGCCTACAAAGCCCTCCCAGCCTCATGCCTCGCCATGACCCTGGCCCTGCCCTTGTAGCTCCAGCAATTAGGAATGACTTGCAGTTTTCAAACACCACACTATTTCACATCTCAACACTTTTACTACTGCTGGTCCTGGGAATCTTCTCCTGTCACCCACCCTATCATCACTTCCTCCTCTCCACACCCCTGTCATTCACCTGGTGAATTCGCCCACGTTCAAGCCTCAGCCAAGGTACCACTTCCCTCCATGAAGCCTTTGTAACCATCCCTCTTGCATTTGGAACCCTCCTGCTACCCCACGCTTTGTACTTGTCCTGATCACAGCACCTGCGAAGATTTGCTGCACAGCATCTGTCTTCCTCCCAGACTGTAAGACGCTTTAACAAAAGATCTGGGTCTCATCTCAGAATCCCGAAGCCCAATGTGGTATCTCACCCATAGTAGGTACCTAAATATTTGCAAAAGGAAGGAGGGAAAAAAGGAAAGGAGGGAGAGACTGAGAGAACAGGAAGCCCTATTAGCTGTCCTCAAAGATTTGAGACGACTCTAAGCCACCCTGGGAGACCGTTGAGCTGTGACTCCAGCATCCCCATTCGGTTGGTAGTCCACACTTTCGACAGTGTAGCCACATTCCCACTCCACGTGGCTTCCACTCCCACCAGGTGCGAGTGCTCTCTTGCTGCCTGGCGCTTCCTTTTGGAAGGAAAGCCTTCTAATCAGCTCCTTCACCCTAGAGAAAACCCTTCTCCCTCTCAAAGAAATTGCGTTTTCAAAGAATTCTCAGAAAAGGAAGTGCTTTGTCTCAAATAAATATCTGCTCAAAGAAGACTTTCCAGTACTGGGGAACTAGATGAAAGAAATGGTTCATTTTAGGAAAGAAGTGCTTTGCAAACCCTATCAGGCAGGAGCCCATCCCATGGGTCACACTGACACGTGACTTCTGTCAGAACGGAGGAAGAAGACACATAGAAAGGTGAAATCTCCAGTCCTACATCCTGCATCAGTATCTTCTCCCAGTGCCACTCCACCTTCCCCTTCTCTATTTTGCGTTCTCATCATGCCAAGCCCCCACCCTTAACATTCAAAGTTAACCCACGAGTCACAGGAGAGTACATTTCCTGCCCCTTCACTCTGATCCCTATGTAGGGCTAGTTAGAGCAGAACCCCAAGACGCATGGCCTCATCTTATTACCTTGGACAGAAGCTTGGATGTTCTCATCTGTAAAGTTTAGGGAAGAAAGCAAGTGGGCTCTCAGCAGGCATCAGGGCCACCTGGCCCCCTGCCCCTAAGACATCTAGCCTTTTCAGAAAGACACACCTCCATGAAACAACAACCCTCACAGGGTTGTTGGTTTTTTTTCCCTCAGTTGGCTCCGCCTTGTCTCTTCCTCCTCTCCGTTAAAAAAAAAAAAAAAAAAAAATCCCCAAGTGCCTGATCAGTGGCAAGTAAAGCTCAAGTTCTGTGATATCAAATCACAGCTTCCTCCTTACAGGCTCCATAATTCTTTCCCAGAGGCTAGAACAACTGAGAGTTCAAAACAAATGCGTTAAAGCAGGGAGAGGGGATAATGAGAGAGAAGAGAAACCTGAGGGGATTCTCTAAAGAATACAAGTTCAATAATTAAGCCCAGCAGAGCACCTCAGAGATCTGGGACAAACAGGGATGTACCCAGGTTCCTCACATCCGCAGCCGAGCATTAAGCTCCTATCGCTCCACAGACCTTCGGCAAATTACGGCATTTCTCCCGCTGCCTCTTATAGCTAAGACTCTGCCCCTAAAGCCCCTTGACTGTGTGTGAGGAAGCCCGTGATGCCTTGCCAGGTGGGAGCAGCCTCCCGATGACACCCACAGCTAAGGCTGGACTCTGGAGGCCAGCCCCTTGGGGGACCAGGTTTTCATCTCACCGATGCATGCCCTCCCTGGGGTCCTGCCCACCGGGTTACGCCCTGGTGAAGGTGGAGGAGAGAGACCCTGGTGGTCCTTCGGACCTGAGGGAAGGGCAAAGCATAAGCCTGTACACCCAGATGCTTGGAGCCGCTTTCTAATGCACTCAGTGACTGGCCTTGGGGGAGATACTCCCCCTTCTGGACCTCTGGACATGGAGCTTGGAAAATCGTGGTGCTAGAAGCCACCTCAGGGAACCTGTAGTTAAAAGCTCTCATTTTACACATGGAGAAAGAGAAGCTAAGAAGGGATCCAAGTGACTTGTTGAAGATAACAACACAACAGCAGCAAGCCGGGGTCTCGAATCTATGCTCCCTGGTGCCCTCTACGGTATCGCGTTGACGTGAGGTGATATCCTCTGACCTCTTGTGTTCTCCCATGAAACTGGGTGTGAAGGGCTTATAAAGCACTTCCCCTCCAAAGGTCTCTAATTAGATGTAAGATCATGCTTCTATTATGATGACACGTGGATACAGTTGACAATAGATAGAAACACTCAGAAAGCAGGTGTTTATTCTAAAGTAATTAAATAAATTAGACACTAATTTCCCTATAATAGAAAGTGGATTTATGCATCATGTAGAAGGACTAGAGGAGATGATTTGTAAGCCTTTGTTCCCACTGATTTAGATTTATTCTATGCGTTTGCATATGTTATTCCTTCTGCCTGAAATGCCCTTCCTTTAGTTCACCCTGCAGTATCCCTGTTTAACTCCAGGGGGCATCATTCCCTTTGAGAGAATGTGAATCATGAGCCCTGTAACTATGCCACTTGATGGACTGTAGCTGACTGGCACATCAGTGAAGCGTGGCATTGTGCCTCGGCATTAGCCAATGGCTTAGGAAATTTTCTCTAGGCTCCCAGAGAACTTTGTTTCTACCTTAGTGAGTGTCCTTACCATGCCTTATTGTCCCTTGTCTATTTACATGTTTATGTCCCCCACTAGGCTATGCATACTAAGCAAGGAGCTGTATATTGTTTATTTTTGTATCCCAGCACCAAGGACAATGCTCGACTCAAAGCAGGCTCTCAGTAAACACTTGTGGAATGATTTATGAAAGAATTCATCAGTCAAGGGTCTTTAAAACTTCATAGGCTAGAAAAAAAGTACATGGAGTTTGGAGTTAGACAAACAGCTAGAATTCTGGCTCTGCTACTTGCTAGTTGTGTGACTTTGGCAAACCATTTACCCTTTCTCAGGCTTAGTTTCCTTTTCTGAAAACAAGATTAGTAACCTCACAGTAGTTAAAAAAAAAAAAAAAAAAAAGATTTACAAAATACACAAGGAAACAAGGTACTATGAGTAAGAACTAGCACAAACTATAGACACCAGAATAAATAACCCCCTCAAAAAATCCAAGTATTGGAATTATCAGGTAAAAATTACAAAGTAGTGATGCATAATATGCTTAAAGAAATAAAAGAGACTAAAAAATAAGTGTAAGACACTATGCAAATGACCAGATTTTAAAATGAACAAGTTAGAACTTTGAAAAATAAAAAATACATAAAAATTGAAACTTTAAAGTCAATGAATAGGCTTAATGAAAAATTATACATAGCCAAAGAAAGAATTAGTGAACTGGAGGAGAAAAGTTTGAAGAAATTATCCAGCCAGCAGCACAGAGAGGTAAAGAGATGAAAAATACGTTCAGAGATTACAAACATGGAGGCAAAGTGGGCTCTAACATACATCTTATTAGAGCTTCAGAAGGAGAGCAAGAATATGGCAGACATAAAGACAAAATGGCTGAGACTTTTTCAGGACTGATGAAAGACAGAATTACAAAACTTTTAGCAGACATATCTATAGAGTTAAGAACCACTTAATGACAGGGCTATGCTCTGAGAAATGTGTGGCTAGGTGATTTCACTGTTGTGTGAACATTGTAGAGTGCACTTCCCCAAACCTAGATGGTGTAGCCTACCACACACCTGAGCTATATGGGATGGCCTATTGCTGCTCCTAGGCTACAAGCCTGTACAGGATGTTACTGTCAAAATAACACTAGATTAAATCAAGCATTAAAAAAAAAAGATGCAATCAAGAGATTTGGGAAACAGAAGATGTATGAGGTTGCTGCTGGCATAACATGGCATACTCAAACTTTTTTTATAATTAGAAACAGTATACTCTAAAATAATTATAAAAAGCATAGTAAATACATAAACCTATAGCATAGTCATTTATTATCCTTATCAATATTATGTAATATACATAATTGCATTGCTATATTTTTATACGACTGTCAGCACAGCAGGTTTGTTTATACCAGAATCACCACAAACACGTGAGTAATGTGTTATGCTGTGACATTCCAATAGCTATGATGTCACTAGGCAATAGGAATTTTTCAGCTTCATTACAATCTTATGGGACCACCAATATACCTGTATATACAGTCTGTGGTTGACTGAAATATTGTTATGTGGCATATGACTGTATCTTTATGATTTTAGAGGAGAGAATGATTTCTTAAACAAGACAAAAAGTACATATCATAAATTTATCTACTTTTAATTAAGTACTTCTGTTTATCTAACGACAATATACAGCCACAATTATAGGAAGATTATAAGATACAAAATTGCTATACAAAGCCAATTGCTTTCCTACATATCAGCAATGAACAACTAGAATTTGAAATTAAAAATGCACTGCTTACATCAGCATCCCCCACCAATCAGAATACTTAGGTGTAAGTCTAAGAAAATATGTACAAAATATATATAAGAAAAATTAGGACACTTTAATGAAAGAAATCAAAGAAGATCGAAATAAATAAAGAGATTTTCCACGTTCATGGATAGGAAGACTAACTATCATTAAGACGTTAGTTCTCACTGAAAACTCTTAAGACATTGATGAAAGAAATTGAAGAAAACAAAAAACAAATGGAAGGATATTCTATACTCATGGATTAGAAGAATTAATATTGTTTAAATGTCCATTCTGGAGCATTTGAGATCTTGCTCCCCAGCCTATGTCATCAGTTTGGCTCAAATAAACTCTTATAAAAATTCTCTAAAACAAAAAAAAAATATAAGTCCATACTACCTAAAGCAATCTACAGATTCAGTGCAGCCCCTATCACAACCCCAATGGCATTTTTCACATAAATAAAACAATCCTAAAATTTGTATGGAATCACAAAAGACTCCGAATAACCAAAGCACTCTTGAGAAAGAACAAAGCTGGAGCTCAGAAAGTTAGGGACACAGGAGACTTTTCTTGTACTGTGTGTTGGATACACACAGGGTGTTCATTGTGTTATTATTCCTTATGCTTTACACATAAACTTAAATATTCTTTTATATATTCTCAACATTTAATAATAAAAACAATTTTTTAAAAAGCATTAATAAATTAGAGAATAAAATCAGAATCCTGATTTCAGCTTTTATTAGCAGAATTAGCTAATTTGCTTACTCTCCTAGAGTCTCAATTTCCTCCTCTAAAATGGGGCTGATGACTACCTTAATATTGTTGAAAGGAGCAAATGTAAAAAGCTAAACACATATGGGGTGGGGGTTGTATGTCTAACATCTCCTCCTCTCCACTTCCAATGTCAAACAGATTCCATTTGTCATGGCCTGAGGAAGCTTTCGAGAGAAGTTATCTATTCTCTGGTTAATTCTGGGACGCAGAGATGCTCCCCCATGCTTCTTGCTTCACATGCTGGTCATAGCAATTGAAGGTAAACTCAACTCTTTGTTCTCCTCTCTCTCCAAATTGAGAGCACCAGTGGGAATACAGAACAAAGGAAATGGCACTTCCTATGTAGGTCTCAGAAGGAAGAGTGGGGTCCTAGGAGAGAATGGGAAAAAGTATGTAAGCGGTCTCCCTCAAACCCCGAAAGTACCCTAATGTAGATATATTGTATTATACGCCCATTTTTTCATTGAGCCACCAACTCTAGAATGGCTGCTTGTGATTATAGTTTAAATGTTTAGTTAGGTGACCATTTAAGTTCTTCTAGTCTGAGCCTGCAATTTGCATTTAAAAGGTGAATTCATTACCATAAATAATAGCGTACCACACTAAAAACCTAGGCAAAATGGCAATTGGAATCTCTGTTCTTTGTTCTCTCTTCAGTTATAATTGGCTATGAATTCGATTCCTTTGCAATACCAAATGGTCGGATTGTTTGTTTGTTTTTCTGATGGAGTAACGATGAGATCCAAAATGCGACAGAATGAATGGCTCTCAGATACCCTCTTCTACTCTGGGAGACATAAATAAGCCTGTCACCTACAGGAATCCCCTTTCTGTTAAATGGACAGAAGGGGGGAAGGTAAAAGCAGTCAATATTTACTGGGCTTCCAACAGCTGCCAGGCAGTATCTCATTTAATCCCACTGGATTCTGGGAATGTAGGAATAACTTTTCAAGTTTCACAACCAGCCAACAGTTAGAGAGATTTAGTCATCTAACCAGGGTCTCAGACTGGTGTTTAAATGGACATCTGTCCCCGCATGATAGGAAGGAACTCTTTTTGGAATTCTTATAAGAGTTTATTTGAGCCAAACTGACAACATATGCCACGGAGCAAGATCTCAAATGCTCCGGAGAATAACAGGCTTTTTTTGCAGCTTCTTTTATGCATTTGAAATTAAGGAGGGAATGTAGGAACTTTACATGGAGGTGGGAGAAAGCATGGCAGAGACCGGATTACAAAATAGGTAATAAGAAATAAACTTTTAAAAATATGTCCGTGACCCTCAGAAATTCTGATTTCAGTGGTCTTTAAAACCTCCCCCAGGTGATTGTAAATATCCAACAACCAAGGCTGAGAACCACTAGTCTAGTTCAATCTGAACTCTTGACAGCTGAGGAAAATGGGAGCTGGTCATTACCCTTTTCAGCATGTAACTGCTCTATCCGGTCTTTTGACAAATAATCCCAATTTTAAGCGTCATGAGTTTTGTTTTGTTTTCCTTTCTTTTCTTTTGGTCTTGGTCTGTTCTGCTCTCCACTATATCCCCAGCACCTAGAACAATACTTGAATGAAATGAGTAGGCACTCAATAAATATTTGTAGGGGGAACAAATGAATATACACTTTCCTGATTTTTATTCCACAAATAAGCATCAAGTGCTAATCTGTGCTGGGTACTGTCCTGGGTTCTGGGGAATTCAGCACTGAAGCAGACCAAAAATATCTTTGCTGTTATGCAGCTTCCATTCGAGAGCAGCACTCTCCTGTAGAAATATAAAGTGAGCCACACGTGTAATTTAAATGTTTCTGGTAGATACATTAAAAAAAGTAAAAAGAAACAGATGAAATTAATTTTAACAATATATTTAACGCAATATAGTCAAAATACTATATTAACATGTAATCAATATAAAACGATTTTTATGTTATTGAGGTATTAATTAACATACTACAAAGTTGACCAAATTATAAAAAATTAACAAGGTACTTTTTTGTTTTGTTTTTTTTGCACCGAGTATTTGAAATCTGGTGTGTATTTTTCACTTACAGCACACCTCCGTTTGGACTAGCCCCATGTAGGGGGTTCGTAGCCTCATGTCGCCAGTGGCTGCCATATTGGACATTGCAGTTCTAGAGGGGGAGGCAGACAGCAAACAAGCAAACAAGCAAACAAGCACAGATATAGTATAGTTAGAAAGGGTGGCGAGGGAAGGCCTGTCTAAAGGGGGCGATATTCAGCAACTGAATGACTTAAAGGACAGAAGAGAAATAACAGAACAAGTACTTAATCTTCCAGTATCCCGAAAATAGAAAATGTGTCTTAAGCAAGCTTTTGGATATACTTTGTAGTACCTGCTCATCAACTGCCAGGGAAATTGTAAAGTAACATCCTAAGTTAACAGAGCCCCCTCCCCAGGCCTCTTCCAGATCGCCCTCCGGGAGGGCTGAACCTGAGACCCTGCAGTGAGCTCCTCCAGTCCCAGAAGCGGGCTGCGAGGCAACACTGTTTTCTTTCAATAGACTTGCAGAAGAGCCAGACATCCTCCAACTTACTAGCGGACATAGTTAGGTCCAGAAGACAGTATGTTCCTTCTGACAGCAGTTAGGATAAACTATAACACGAAAGCATTTTCCTGAAGGGCAGAGAGATCCAGTGTAATTGAGAGCCACTATAAGAGTTCTACCACCCTTGCCAGCTAAGCTGAAAGGCTGAGGACTCTCCATAGATGCCAAAGATAAAGGTCTCTCTATGGTACATGGATCTCTAATATTTTACCATGTTTTAGTCAAACAAATGTGGGCATTTTAATAGGAATCATATATTACTATATACTATATATTATTATATTAATATAACCATGCATTACTGTTACAAATACTACTAATCATATATTACTTAATACTATATTAAGACCTGTTTTTTATTTAAATTGAAGTTTATTGGGGTGACAATGGTTAGTAAAATTACATAGGTTTCAGGTGTACAATTCTGTAATAATACATCATCTATATATCACATTGTGTGTTCACCACCCAGAATCAGTTCTCCTTCCATATATTAGACCCCGTTTACCCTCTTCTACCACCCCCCTACCCCTTTACCCTCTGGTAACCACTAAACTATTATCTATAAGACCTGTTGTCTTAAAGCCAGGTGAAATGGATTATTAAAAATGACATTTTAAACCCCCCCCAGCTGAAATACTACCAAGATCCATATAGAAAATATTTACTTATCATTATAAACACTATATAACATATTAAATATCCTGAAATAATATACATTTTTATTAATTTATTTAAATATCTAAAATAATTTTTTCAACACCTGCTTGGGGAAGTTGGTATGCTGAGATCCATAGCTTTCTCATCTTCAATGGTTTTTTATGTGAAGGGATTATAATTCATTCTTTTCATCCTCCAATTAATACAACTATCAACTGAAACCCAAGGTTTCATGTACTGAGGACAGTTACTGATTTGTTTGCCTCTCCTTAGTTAAGCCTATTCAATTCAATTAAATGGGAAGTTCATTGGGAGAAAATATTAATAAACAGGTGGTGAAAAGACATTTATTTAGGGCCCATCAGAATAACTACCAGTGTAAAGACAATAGTTATAAGTTTAAGTAATATTTTAAAATGATATTGTCAATTTGCCAGCAGTTAACATCAAATAAAACATAAATGAATTTATCTTCAGTGTGCTTTTTAATTTTATTTTTGATCATTCCTGTCACTGTAATTGCAGCAGAATTTGCTTCTTAAGATTAATATAATTAAGGAATTGTATATGACAACAGAGTTGACATTGCTCAGCAAAGAGACATGGAATAGAGTGGTTAACAATATGGGTTTGCCTCATACACAGTTAGTGGGAATGTTAATTAGTGCAGCCACTATGGAAAACAGTATGGAGGTTCCTCAAAAAGTTAAGAATAGAACTACCATATGATCTAGCAATACCTCTTCTGAACATTTACCTGAAAAATATGAAAACACTTATTTGTGTAAAAAAAATATATATATATACATATATTTGTTTATATATATATAATATAAATATATAAATATAAATATATAAAAATACAAATATATAAATATATTTATTTATATATAAAATAGATATCTCTCTCTCTCTCTTTATATATATATATATATATATCTCTCTCTCTCTCTCTCTCTCTCTCTCTCTCTCTCTCTATATATATATATATATATATATATATATATATATATATATATATATATCCCTATGTTTATTGCTGCATTATTTATATCTAATCGCCAAGGCATGGAAACAACCTAAGTGTTCATTGATGGATGACTGGATATAGAAGATGTGGTAAATATATACAGTGGAATACTACTCTGGCATAAAAAGATAAAATATTGCCATTTGTGACAATATGGATGGATCTTGAAATTATTATGCTAAGTGAAATAGCCAGACAGAAAAGGACAAGAACCATATGATTTCACTTATGTGCACTATAAAACAAAAAGTAACAAACAAGTGAAACAAACAAGAACAAATTCATAGATATAGACAACAGAATGGTGGTTACTAGAAGGAATTAAAGGACAGAGGGAGTGCAAAGCAGGTAAAGGGGGTCAAACACGTGGAAACGAAAGGAAACTAGATTTCAGGTGGTCAGTATGCAATAGAGTACATATATGTCAAATTATAGTCTTGTGCACCTGAAAATTATATAATGTTATTAACCGATGTTACCCTAATAAACTTAATATTAACTAAAGAAAAAAAGAATATGGGTTTGAATTCTGTCCTTCACTCACTGGTTTATGGCCATGAATAATTAACTTCACTTGAATCTCAGTTTCCTCATCTGTAAAATGGTGGTAATGATAGTACTTGCCTCTAAGGTTTATCTAAGCACTCAATAAATATGAGCTCAAGCAGCTAAAAAAAAAATGAAAGTTGCAAAACTTGTGATGATTTTGCTAAGTAAAATCATGACCAAGACCACTCTGTAGCCACAGTATTTAAAAATTTGAATGAACAGAATATTGTCTTTATTATATTATCATGTTTTGCTGTAGGATTTCCTATTACAAATATTTTATATTAATTTTGTTTTATTGAAATAAATATTTTAGGTATTAGTAAATTTTTGTACCTATGAGTTGCAAAATAAATGTTTTTGTTGTATATGGCAATGGCAGAAGTAGGGGTGGGGAACAATGGACTTTGCATTAGGGTCCATTTTAAGAGTTATAACCCCGAGGGGAAGAATGCTAGAGTTAAATCAGGAAGACCGCTTGGAGGAGGTGACCCAAGAGTTATAATTTTAAGAAGGTGGTATGTGATCCACAGTAAGGAGAATTTTCACCAGGCCTTTGGTAGGCGGCTAACCTCTGGCTCTCCCAATCAATGATGCACGCAGAATTCAGAAAGCCCCACCTGAATGCTCTGGCTAAAGTTTGCTGCAAAATTTTCACAACAAAGAGCTCAAAAACTATGATCCTTTGAGTAAGTTGTGTAATTCAAACTTAGGGCATTAGATTAACAAGTACACCTGATTTAGAAGTTGATCTTATAGATGGTGATCACAAAGTTACCACATCACAATATTATCTTTAGTGCTGTGGTAATTCAGTAGTTTTTATGACAGAGTAAAAAGAAAGACACCATGCCTGTGTTAGAAATAAAACAGACCTTTTCGGGAAATGTTTTGCATACTTGTTCAGAACCATTCCAGGACACCTCTGGTACCAGGAATACAGAGTGGAATAAAAGATACTGTGGAACAGATACTAGCCCAGGGTCCCCGAAAATACAAGTCACCTATTTAAGGCCTGGCAGTTCTGAAGTTCATAAAACTACATTCTGGCCCTCCAGTCGATTTCCCCTCCAAGCTCTCCCAGCCCTGGCTCTGCCAATTAGCCTGGTCCTCTCACACCTTCCTTGCTCTCATCCTGTTGTCGAAGGTACCTGGGGCACAATAATCGCCACTGGGTCCCCAAGTCTTCAAGATGACACCATTCTCTTCCACAAATGAAATTCTAGGATCCTTACCTTCAAAAAGGTGAGATTTTGTTTCTCTTCTGTTTTCAAATTTGGAAAGGATGTCAAACTGCATTTCCTTGGCTTTTTAGCATCCATTTTAGTCCTGCAGGAGAGAGAGTAAAAACTAAATTGGCAGGAGGAGAAAAATATAAGTAATGACCCCACACTCAGGGATGCAAACAACATAGGGCAGGCTTGGAGGAGAAAATGTGGCAGGCTTCAAAACAGTGGCTGAATCGCTGCTGTTCCTTTTTTCCTTTCTGGTGGCCAATGAAGTGAGGAGAGGGGCTATCTTGGTATTAGGCCTCATGTGCTGAGGGCAGAGTGAGACAGGAGGCAAAGAAGAAAGATGGGCTAATGTGGTGGTGAGCAGTTTAGGATACCAAGTGAAAAGACCCATTTCCCCAAGCTGACTGCAAAGATAAACCATTCTCTTGCCACAAACACCTTTGGCCCTAAAATATAGATCTATTAGTGGTTACTCAGTAGCTTAATGCCTATAGAAAAAGAAAAGGGGGACAACTGATAGAAATGCTGCCGTGCATCTCATTTTGGCCATTTTTGTACCTTCTTCATTCAGAGTACAGTTCTACAAATAATTAACTCATTGCAAGATGAAAAGATAACTCACGTATGTGTATGGAATCTAGCTAAAGTGGTGATTTATGCAAGTGGAAGGTAGAGTCTTGTGGGGCTCTCATGCCACCGGTATACTCCTGTTGCAGTAGCAGACCACTACTGAAACTCCACTTTGAGTCTCTTGGAAGTCCCTTTTCAGCCCCTATCACTAGAAAGAACCAAGGAAATTAAGAATACACGAAAAAGGGACAGAATAGGAACCAATGCAAATGTTATCATGACTTTTAATAATCACTCCATTGGTAGGTTCTTGCAGACACTATAATAAATAGTGACAGCATCCTCACAATTTTGAAGTTATTCATAGGATTGGAGACAAGTCACACCAATAATTATTGCAGCATGATGTTGAAACATCAGACATTACTATATATAATGACAAGTTTAAAAATATTACACATATATTTCTCATCAAGATGGTGGAGTAGGTAAATGCTGTGCTCGCCTCCTCTCAGGACCACATCAAAATTACAACTAAACTGCAGAACAACCATCACTGAGAACAACCAACCTGGTCTAACTGAACAGAAATCCTACAACTAAAGACATACAGAAGAAGACATCTCTAGACTGGTAGGAGGGGCAGAGATGTGGAACAGGCTGGTCTCACACCCCTGTATGACGATAAAAATCAGGAGGGATATCTTAACTGCACAAGTCCCTTCCCGAAAGAGCGAGAGATCCCAGACCCACAACAGGCTCCCGAGCCCAGGGTTCCAGTGCTGAGAAGAGAAGTCCCCATAACATCTGGCTGTGAAAGCCAGTGTGGATTGTGGCTGGGTGAGATAGAGGGCAGCTAGAGTCCCAGGTGATCCTCTTAAAGGGCCCGCACACAGACTTACTCGCTGATGGACTCTCTTGCTCTGAGCTCCAGCACAGGGGAAGCAGGTCAAAAGGTGCCAGGGATGTACATGAAGAAACTGAATTGTCTGGCTTCAAGGGTGAGGTGCAGAGGCACATGTTTCTCCCAGGGAAAAGTGCTGGCAGAATCTATCATTTCATTGTTGAGCCCTCCCCACTCCGGGCCTGCAGACGTAGGCAGCCACTGTATCTGAGTCTCCATCAGCCTGACTAACACCATTCATCCTGCCCTGGTAATTCACTGAGACACTGCCCCACCCAATTTTTGGACCCACCCAAGCTGATTCCAGTGTCTTTTCCATACAAATGGCCTTTCTTGTTCATGCTACAAACTTTCCTAAAATCTCTCCTAGGTTCACAAAACCCAAACAAGCAGCATCTGGCTTTGGTGTGTACTGTACCTCTTGCTGAGCAGCCCCAAGTGGGGCACTAGTGGCAATGGGCATTGGTTCATGGCTTGACCTCTTTGTGGCTCATGACAGATGGCCCTGGGCAGGGCACAGGCCACAGCGTAACTTGGCCTGTGGAAGCGCCCCTCCCAAAGGGGCTCTAGGGCTGGTACACCTGATTTCCAGATTCAAACTTTGCTGGAGCATCACCTGGCCACCTCAAAGGACAACACACTCAAAGAGCACACTGGGCAGGAACCAGAGCCCTGCTAAAGCACATCTTGCTCCATAGGGTCAACCTTTGCACAACTGTTCCTCCACTGTAGTCACAGCCAATCAGCCCAAAGGTCAATCCCTCCTACTAATATGCAAAGAGCAACCAAGCCTCAAATACAACAGGAGGGCACACATAACCCACACAAGGGACACACCTGGAGCTCCTGGCTCAGGTAACCAAGGAGATTGCACCACTGGGCCCCACAGCACACCTACTACAATAGGGCATTTTACTAAGAATGGGAAACATAGCAGCCCTACTTAATACACAGAAGTAAAAATAGGGAGGCAGTCAAAATGGGGACACAAAGAAACATGTCCCAAATAAAAAAACAGAACAAAGCTCCAGAAAAAGAATTAAACAAAATGAAGACAAGAAATCTACCAGACACAGACGTTCAAACACTGGTTATAATGATGCTCAGTGATCTCAGGGAGAACTTCAACAAAGAGATAGGAAACATAAAAATGGAGATAGAAAACATAGAAAAGAATCACTCAGAAATGAAGGCTACAATAACTGAAATGATAAATACATTAGAGTGAATAAACAGTAGATTAGATGAAGCAGAGGATCTAATCAGTGATTTAGAAGATAAGGTAGTATAACACACCCAATCAGAACAACAAAAAGAAGAAAGAATCCAAAAAATTGAGGAGAGTTTAAGAAGCCTCCGGGACAACATCAAGCGTACCAATATTCCCATCACAGAGGTATCAGAAGGAAAAGAGAGAGAGCAGGGAATTGAAAGCCTATTTGAAGAAATTATGATGAAAAACTTCCCTAACCTGGTAAAGGAAATCGACATACAAGCCCAGGAAGCAAAGAGAGTTCCAAACAAGATGAACCCAAACAGGCCTCCATCAAAAAACATTATAATTAAAATGGCAAAGGTTAAAGACAAAGAGGGAATCCAAAAAGCAGCAAGAGAAAAGCAGTTAGTTATCTACAAGGGAGCTCCCATCAGACTATCAGCTGATTTCTCAACAGAAACTTTACAGGCCAGAAGGGATTGGCAGGAAATATTCAAAGTGATGAAAAGCAAGGACCTAAAACCAAGATTACTCTACCCAGCAAAGCTATCATTTAGAATCAAAGAACAGACAAAGAGCTTCCCAAACAAGAAAAAGTGAAAGGAGTTTATCACCACTAAACCAGTATTAAAAGGAATGTTAGAGGGAATTCTAAGAAGGAAGAGAAAGAGAAGGAGGAGGAGGAAAGATAAAACATATTAATAATAAAATGGCAATAGCTACATATCTATCAACAATTACTTTAAATGTAAATGGATTAATGCTCCAATCAAAAGACATAGGGGGCTGAATGGGTAAGAAAATAAGACCCTCACATATGCTGCTTAAAAGAGACTCATGTGAGATCAAAAGACACACAGACTGAAAGGAAAGGGATGTAAAAAGATATTTTATGAAAATGGAAATTTAAAAAAAGCTGGGATAGCAATATTTATACCAGACAAAATAGACTTTAAAACAAAGGCAATAACAAAAGACAAAGAAAGACCCAGTAATCCCACTTCAGGGTTTTTATCTGAAGAAACCCAAAATACTACTGCGAGGGGACGTGTGCATCCATATGTCCATTTCAGCATTGTTTACAATGGCCAAGATATGGAGGCAGCCTGGGTGTCTGTTAATGGATGAATGGATAAAGAAGAGGTGGTACTTATGTGCAATGGAATATTGCTTGGCCAGGGAAGGGAATAGGTTCTTGCCATCTGTGGTGGCGTGGATGGACCTGAAGGGTCGTGTGATGAGTGGAGTATTTCAGATAAAGATAGACGCAATGTGATTTCACTTACATGTGGGATCTAAAGAACAAAATAAACAAACAAAACAAAAACAAACTCATAGATACAGAAAACATTTTGGTGGTTGCCAGGTGGGAGAGGGGTTGGGGGTTCGGTGAAAAAAGAAAAGGGATGAAGAAGTACAAATTGGTTGTTACAAAGTCATGGGGATGTAGGGTAGAGCATAAGGAATATAGCCAATAATATTGTAATAATTATGTATGGTTTCAGATGGGTACTAGGTTTATCAGTGTGATAGTTGGGAGAGGGACTTGGAGGCAGGGTGAAAAAGTTGAAGGGATTAAGAAGTACAAATTGGTAGTCATAAAATATTCATGGAAATGTAAATTAAAGCATAGGGAATATCGTCAATAATATGGTAATAAATATGTCTAGTGCCAAGTGGGTACTAGTCAAGGTGAATCACTTCTTAAATTATACCAAGGGTGCCCAAAAAATATATACGAGTGGACACTGGTCAACGTTGCTCAAGCAGTAGTTCACTATAATCAGAAGTGTCTGGGCACTGATGGTAACCACTTTGAGCACCTCTTGTAATTGCATAAGCCAAACGTGACTTGTATTCATCTTTTGTTATCAGTATATATTGAGCGTTACAATTTTGATAGTTTTCCTTTCTTAAAATGTGTATACATCTTTTTGACACCCTCTGTATAAATGTCTAACCACTATGCTGTACACCTGAAATTAACATAAAATACTATTGAATGTCAACTGTAATTAAAAATTTGAAAAAGGGGAGAAAAAAAGGTGAAGGGGAATTAGAGGTCCAAATTTCCAGGTATAAAACAACAAATAAGTCATGAGGATGTAACATTCAGCATAGGGAATGTAGTCAGTAATATTGTGATAGCATAGTACTGTGTCAGATGGTTGCTGGACTTATCATGGGGATCACTTTAGGTATATAGACGTTGAATAACTATGGTGTACATCTGAAACTAATATAATATTAAATGTTAGCTATATTTTAATAAAAATATTTTTAAAATAAAAATATGGCACATATGTATTATGGAATGTGATACACTCATTTTTTAAAATGAGGCAAATCTTTATGTATGTCCGGAATACATTAAGTAAAAACAGAAAAATATGTATAATTCGTATTTATTTAAGAAAACACATAATGTTTACATGATCTTTATCAGGCATATTGAAGGCTCTAGAAAAAATAAACTGTAAAAAGTTTATTGAGAAGTGGGGCTGGGGGAGGTGAGTGGGAACATTAATTTTAACACACACGCACAACAAAGTGAAAAAATCCTATGCAAAGGCAAACAAAAATAGTTCTCTGCAAATGATCCTGGTTTTACTTCTTCTTTCCTTTCCTTCCTTTCTACAGACATTTGCCGAGACAATTCCTACAATGAAGCAGACCTGGCCTCTGCCCTGAAGCAGGGCTCATTGTCTAAGAGAGGAGACTCCTGGGCGCAGGTCCTCAGTGTGCGCATGATCAGGGGTAACACAGGCCTGTGCGAAGAGCTAACGGAGAGCACTTCAAGAGGGTGACTAAGTCTGTTGGAAGAGCTGAGGAAGCCTTCACACCTGAGCAGAGTAGAACCGTCCTTGAAGAATAAAAAGGATAGGAACAGAGTCAAAGGTAGATGAAGGAGATTGTGCAAGACACAAAAGTATGAAAGAGCATTGCCTTTTCCAGAAATTTTGAGTATAATCATGGGACGTTTCTAGTGGAGGGCGATGTAGGGCATTGGGGCCTATGTGGCTATTCTAAGGGTAATAAGACTCGATTTGTATTTGGGGACCACTCTCTGACAATACCATGGAGCTCGGGTAGGAAGCCATCTTGAGCATCTAGGCAAGACATGATGAAGGCCTCCACCAAGGCAATGACAATGTGAGTAGAGTAGAAGGATGAACTTGGGGATACTTTGGGAGACAGAACTGGTAGAAATTTGGCCATCAACTCAATGTGGCCAAAATCCAAATACTGGGAAAGAATGAGTACAATTTTTCCTGCCCAAGCTCTGTATCAAATGCTCCCTCCATCTACTTTACAGGAAAGTAGGAGACAATAAAAGTCAATTTACATCTTTCCAACCAAGTGGAGCTCTTTCTTCTGTTTGGTTTTGATAGCACTGTACGTAAAGAGAACCTGGAACCCAAAGAAAATGCTGAGGAATCTTGGAGTCTCGTCTCAGTGTTGCTATACATAGATTTTGAGCAAATCACTTATCTTCTCTATACTCAGTGCCCCCATTTGTAAAATGATGAAACAACTACATGACCTCTAATTTTCCTTCCAGTTCTAAGCTTCTTTGATTCTATAACTCTGTAAAATACTGCCAGATTGGGAAACAAAGTTCTGTTTTGACTGATTCCATGTGTTTCGTCCTTTGGAAAATTCTGTGGTTACCACAGACTGTATTGTGCCTTTCTTTCTTAAGGTACATCTGGCTTCCACCTAATCCATTACACTTAACCTACACTCAAAACTTCACAAATCTACTTTTTGTCCTCAAAACCTGTGGTGAGCTACGTAGGAAGGAATTAAAATGTTTTATATATTGTTTGTACTTGTTATGGAAAGGATTAAAGACAATGAATAAACTCTGCTTAGAGCTAGAGTGAATATGGCTTTGAGAACTGAAACCAAAATTTAAAAATTCCTCCTATTGTTTTACATGAAGATCAGAGTTTCCCTACCAATCTATACAAGCCTATACCAATTTCCTCCCTCTGGATTTCAACACTTTTGTCTGTGGGGACCATTTTGTCACTTGGTCAACAGCTTTAGCATTAATTACCTTAGGCGTATACCAGGGGTGCCAAAAAAATGTACACATTTTAAGAGATATTATCTATGTGTTACTTTTCGAAGTTGAATTGAATTACATAACAATGTGTAGTATGATGTTCGCTCAAAAGATGGAGTTAAGCAAATGAATGCTAGCATCATTCATTGTATTACAATTTTAATACAGTTTTTTCCTTTTTTAAAATGGGTATACATTTTTTTTGGCACCCTCTGTATATTTTCATCTCATCTTGATTGTGAGTCTTTTGGGAATGGGGATGATGAGCTTGTATTTTATTTTATTTTTTTCTATTCAGCATAGGGTTGAGGACAATGGCTTGCCTATTGAAAGCACTTGGTACAAATTTTCTGAAGAAAGAGAAATCTAAGATAGTTTAGATCAATTCATCAAAAAATTTTAGAACACCAACTACAAGCCAGATACTGTGCTAAGCATGAAGTATTCAAAAATAAATAAAACAGAATCATTGTTTTCACAAGTTCAAAGTCTGGGGGGCAAGACAGCCCCATAAACAGTGGTGCCAGTGTTACCGCATGATCAGTATTTTATGCATAATGCATTATCCATGTATACTGAACTGCCCAGAAAGGAAAGATCTGTTCTGAGATGGTCCTGTTATGATTTCAGTATTCCCACTGCACTTGTCAGTAGCTTGATCTTTATGCCCTTGTGGGGCTGACGACCTTTGGGGCAGAAATTATGGCCAAGTAGGATGTGCAGGGATTCCCTTTGCATTTGTGATGAGGAGATGATGTACGTAATGTACTTAAGTTACTCTCACTTGTGCCAAAGAGAACTCCTCGGCCTCTGCAGTTCTCCCTGAAACTCTTAATGGTCCAAAGAATCACAGACTCTTCAGAGCTGGAAGAGGTTCTTGCCCATTTTTCCCACCTCCTGGTAGGAATCCTCTTCAGATTAGAGTATCCACAGTGATCAGTCTATCTTTGCTTAAATACGAGGTGTGACAATTAAGTCTGCGAACTTGCCACTGTGCACTTACATGGCCAGCATTGTACAAACAGCTCAGTAAGGTTTCATAACCTTGGTATATCGGTGTCTCACAGCTGTGTTTGTGTTGATGTGTGGCGGTCTCTTGCTGACTGGCATTCATTATTGTTGTGTGTTTTTGTGTGCCGTTGCGAGAACGTCTGAGCTTAAATTAGAGCAACAGACAAACATTAAATTTCTTGTTAAACTTGGCAAGAATGGAAGTGAAATCAGGGACATGGTTAGTCCAAGTTTATTGGGTTAATGCCATGAAGAAAACAGCAGTGTACAAATGGATTAGTTTTTCTGAGGGGAGAGAACACATCACTGATGAAGAGAGGTCAGGGTGGCTGGTAACGAGCAGAACTGACGGAAACGTTGCAAAAATTCGTCAAACTGTGCTTCAAAATCATGGGCTGACTGCGAGAAACATAGCAGACCAAGTAAACGTTGATAGAGAAACAGTTAGGGAAATCTTAAATGAAAATTTTGGCATGAGAAAGGTGTGTGCAAAAACGGTCCTGAAGGAGCTCACTGATGAACAAAAGCAAAGGAGAGGCAAAGTTTGCCAAGACCTTTTGGAGCAGCAAGACGATGCTTTGGGCTGTGTTATCACTGGTCATGAAACATGATTGTACTGATATGACCCTGAAACAAAGCGTCAAAGTGCACAGTGAAAGTCAGCCAATTCTCCATGACCAAAAAAGTTACATCAGTCCAAATCAAGAGTCAAAACGATGTTGCTATCCTTTTTTGAGATCAAAGGGATTATTCATTATGAATTTGTACCAACTGGACAAACAGTTAACCAAGTTTACTATTTGGAAGTGCTGAAAAGGCTGCGTGAAAAAGTTAAATGACCTCAACTTTTTGCCAGCAACTCATGACTCTTGCATCACAATGCACCAGCTCACACGGCACTGTCTGTGAGGGAGCTTTTAGCCAGTAAACAAATAATAGTATTGGAACACCCTCCCTACTCACCTGATCTGGCCCCAAATGACTTCTTTCTTTGCCCAAAGATAAAGGAAATATTGAAAGGAAGACATTTTGATGACATTCCGGTCAAGGGTAATATGACAGATCTGATGGCCATTCCAGGAAAAGAGTTCCAAAATTGCTTTGAAGGGTAGACTACGTGCTGGCGTTGGTGCACAGCTTCCCAAGGGGAGTACTTCGAAAGTGACCATAGTGACATTCAGCAATGAGGTATGTAGCACTTTTTCTAGGATGAGTTCACGAACATATTTCTGTGACAGAGCTCACTGTTTATCCAGGCACCCTATTTCACACCCAGCTGTTAATTTATATATGGCTGGTGCTTGGTAAATGTTGGTTGGAAGAGATAATATTGAGCAACATATCCTCCACTGACATGTGCAATCCTCTGCAAAGCAACAAAGAAAACACCTACCCTCTCTACTACTCAAGAGTTCTTGAATATTGAAAACAGTGGCTTTTTGCCTTCCCAGCACCTACTCATCTCCAGGCATTCATTTCAAACCCTCCTCATATGATGGAGCATCCAAGCACATACTAGAGAGTATTGTGATTATCCCTCTGTTTTCTAATTTTTTATGACCTCTCTTAAAGTGACTAGTTTTCTAGTCTAGACTATGTTGTAATCAATGCTAAGTCAGGCAGTGAGACCTTTATACCTCTCATCTGGTCACTATATTTCTATTAAAGCAGCCTAGACCAGTATTTGCTATCTTTTTAGCTATCACAACACACTCATGTTGAGTTTGAGGTCAGCTAAACCCCTTACTCCCAGCACTGAGTCCTCCCAAATCGGAGAAGCAGCATTCTAGCTAAGTTGCTGACAATATGGAATTGGAGAGAAAAACATCCGGGAAGAGTGGCTGGCACATTGCTAGACTCCTTTCAGGTTTCTCATTACCCTCTTGATAAGGACTAAAATAAGGAAGGCAAGTAAGACTCAAATCACAGAAACAGTCAGGCACAGTCCATGTTTGAAGAATTCCTTAGAACTCCTAGATTTTACATACCTACCACATGCAGGGGATTAAATCCCTCCAGCAAGACTGGTCACAAAATGATTTGTCATTTCATAGTTTGAATTTGCCATTTAAATGGCCCCATACTTTTGCCAAATCCACTGAATCCTGAACAGTGAAGCTTGAATTAAAATTGTTGCCCGTCAGTCATTTAAAACATGTCAGAGGGGTCACAAGTTTCTTAAGCCCTGAACTGGCTTTTGGACTTTTCAAACATAGCAAATACCACAAATTAACTACAGACTTTTAAAAAATCCCAAATCTTGCGTCATTCATACTCGTTTTAAGGAAAACAAATTGCTAACACGGGGAATCACCCCAGAGCGGCAGGTGCTACCTAAGAGGCAAGTTGCTTGGATCCACGCATGCCTTAACTCGCGTCACGGAGCGGGCTCCGGGTGGGCTCCGAGCTTGCAGGACTAAGGGCTGGGTCGGAACGGGCTGGTACCAGCCAGATCCTCCTCAACATGAAGCCAGTGGCCGGGGACTCCTTTCTGATCAAGGGGACAGGGCATGCAGCAAAGACAAAGACAGGGGGAAGCAAGTCTTGTGCCCCAAGTTGTCGGAGTCAAGGCTGAAAGCAGTTTCAGGGGAGGTCTTGTGAGTTCGCAAAAACCCATCTCTCCCCGCCCCCCACTCAGCCCGAAGTCAGCGATGCGACGTTCCATTAACAAAGTTTATCGATGTTGTTCTGCATCTGTTCAGAACAAGATCTAAACACCTGCCCCTTCCTCTCCGCCGACCCACAGGCCCCTTTCTTTTTTGTATTCTGTACCCCTTTCATTCTCCCCGCTCCCCCCACCTCCTTCCCCCATTGCCCCAGAAGCTTCTTCCCCTGGGAGGGCCGCCCCCACCTGGCTGGTTCGGCCTCTCGAGACCGCGAGCCCCAGCGGCCTCCTCGCCCTTACTTTGTTCCGGTGTGAGGGGCTGCATCAGGCTGGCGGTCTGCTCGGCCCCTGCGGGGGCTGGGACCACTAATCCGCCAGGTTCAGGTGGAGGACCACACCCTCCTCCCGTCGCTATAGAAACCATTTCCGCCCTTTTTGTGACTCGGGAGCTGAAAGGACTTAAGGCCCAAACCACCTTTCACATCAATCTAAAAAACACATCTCTTTTCTTCCTACTCCCATTCTCTTGCTCCAGTTCTTTCAAGTTTGGAACAAGAATTGAAGGATTTCCAGAGGGCAGAGAGATGACAAAGCAGACCAGATTCTGAAATTGTCCTTACCCACCTCCTCTTCAAACTTCGTGGTTAGCAGAAGCTCATAGCAAAAGTTCTGGATATAATGTATTCATCAGATGAACACCTTTTGAACACTTGGTTTTAAAAGCAGGAAAACCAAGGAAAGTTATAGTTGAATTACAGTAGCGTGGCCTGGAGGTACACATCTGGCCATGGAGGAAACAGACATGGAAATAATGCTTTTTGAAAAGAGCCATGTGTTCGAGGACAAGTAGGAATTAGCAACGTAAAGAAGGCAGGTAAGAGCCAGTCTGAAGGCCCAGGGCGCGGGGACTGCACTCCACCATGGGTGCCAGACAGGGTCGGCCAGATTTGAGATACCTTGTGAACAAAATAGATGAAGGTTTGCGTGGTGGATTTTCAGCAGAGGGGTCTTCAAGCTCAGATTTTATTTTAGAAAACTCCCTCTGGCAACAATAGTATAGAGGGTAAGCCAGAGTGGGTTAAGAATCAGGGCAAGAGTACCTGTTAGAAGCAGTAAGTGTGATGTTTCGGAGTAACGGACAGCAAGTCGAAGGAGAGGACGGTTTTGAACCGAGGAAATGGAACAGAGCTTGGTGATTGGATGTGAGGGTGGCAATGCCTCAGGTACTGAGTTTGCGGTTGTGCCATTTACTAACAGGAAACATAGCAGGGGGAAACACTGGGGGTGGGGGTGGTGTTACTGATTTAGTGATGAGTTCCTACGTCAAATATCAATGGACCAGGCAACAGGTCTTGTGCAGAGTAAGATGCAGGCTAAAGATTCTAACATGGCAGTAACTGTCACATAGGTGACCACTGGGGCTTGAAGTCACCTAAGCTTTAAAAAAGGAGGGTGGGGTTGGGGGGGAATGACGTGACAGAATATGACACTATGGTGGGAGGAGTGGATGTAGGTGACACAAAAGATTAGAAAGCTGCAAAACAGTGAAGAGCAGAGAGGGACATGGGGAGAAAATTATGAAAGACTAGTGTTATGTGAGCCCAGGAAATTAAATGTATTAAGCAGAGTATGAAGAACAGGGTCTATAAGATGAGGTGAGAAAAATACACACTGGATTTGGAAACAGTAAGGTCACTAGTGCTTTCTGCAAGGCCAGTTTTAACAAACTTTATGGTAATTTTCAATAGAAACTATATAACACGGAGAAAACAGGTTCATCAAGCTGGTGCTAGATGATTAATCAATGATATCAGTACCTAATACAGGGTAAGCTCTTAATAAATGTTTACTATTGAACTGCACCATATATGGTATCTCAATATTGTGTAACTGGAAAACATGTTTTAAAAAGGGAATGGGGCGGGATAGATGAGGCGGTCGGTATATGACAGTATATAAATATACACTAGATAAGAAAAAAATGTACAATAGCAGTAAGCCAACACTCACTTTAATCATAATTCTAAATTACTTATTTTCACATTAACAGATATTTCTATAAACCACAAAGAACTGAGCTAAGTATAGTACATTTTTTAAAGAATTTTATTAAAAAGTTATCAGGAGCTGGTTGAAATTGTCACCATAAATATAAAATGTCTATTACTATTTTGATTCACAACAAATTCAGATCTAGGTTCCCTGAAAAGCTGTAGTATCTAATATCATAATAGGGATGACGAGGTACTGGACAGACACCCTCTAAAGCACTGACCATAAACAAAGTGATTACTTTAACAGCCAACCCTTTATTTTTACATCAGAAGCCTAATTTTTTTTTTGCCAAGCATTCATTTTATCATGAAATGTAGACAGAGACGGATGTAATTGTATCAAGGAAAAGAGCAGATCAAAACCTTTCGTTTTTATTAAAGGTTTTGACAATGAGGGCTTCATAAAATGTCAAGAAATTCTATTTGCTGTACAATAACCAGTTATTTCTAAGTAGGAGACATATGCCATATAGAAACTGTTTCAATGTGTAAAATAATTCTGAATTCTCATTATAAAAATATTTGGCTAAAATACAAAACATCTTTGCAATAAAACTGACAATGTAGCTTAAGTACAAGATTTGAGAAATGTCTCCTGGGAAAAATGGGAATGTTTCCTTTTGCCAGATAAACTCTGAACAAAGTTAAGGTGCCATAAATTAGACGAAACTAGAAAGAAACCTTCTGTTAATAGAAAAGAACAGCATGTAATGTACACTTCCTCCACGTCAAACTGACGACCACTAATGACAGTAAATTCTTATACGTAAGGAAAATAGAATATGCTCTTCAGAAGGAAATGACATTACAAGGTAATTCTTACAAACCAACCTCTTATTGAAGTTTCAATAGCTCTTCAGAGAACATAATCACAAAATGGGCAGAGATAATTTATATGACATTAAAGAATTCCTTTATATTACAATACCCTTTTCAAATACAAACACAAATCAAATATAAACACACTTGTAAAATTGTGATTCTGTTAATTAAACGTTTCTTTGAGACCACACTCAGCTACTAGCGACGTTTGGATGCAAAGGTTTAACTCGTGCTAATCTGGATAAGCCAAGGCGGAGACTCTGATTCGGAGACTTAACAGACACCCCTGCCTGTGGGCTGCTGCTGCTGCTGCTTCCAGATACCGCTGAAAGAAAACATACCACCTGATGCTGATAATATTAGAAACCTCCTAACAAACATAAATGTATACAGCAAAAAAAGCAGCTAAGGCTTATTCTGCTATGCAGGCTCTATGGAGTTATAAACAAGATTAAAAAAAAAAAAGGAAAGTAGTAAACGACAGAAAAAATACAGTATCACCTATCTTCAAACATCCCCAGAAGGCAAGGTAAAGATACCAAAACTTTAAGCATGAAAACTGAAATGGCTTAAGTTGGGAACAAATAACATTGATTGTAAAGGGATAAAGAAATGAATGCAATTGTAATTTCTAAAGTAGTAGAAAAATCTAATACATTTTTAAAACTCCTGCAATTTTTACACGTACTCCTTTGAAAGGATCTATTTTTTAAAATATTAAATAACTTTAAACAGGACAAATACTGTTTTTTATTTATTTACACTGGCTTCATTTATGCTCCCACTCTAACGTAATAATTATTTCCATCAAGTACGAAATTTCAAAATTTATCCACATAAGTGTTCATAGTTGATTATGCCTGTAGTCATAGTACAACTGTGTGTACTTTTTTCAAGGAAAGATTTATAAACATTCCCATGATTCTAACCATCCGATTTATCATTCTTAATTGAATGTATGTGCCATATATCAAATTCTTTCAACAAACTTTTAGGCTGTTTCTAGTTTCTCACAATTTTTCTATAAATAGTTATGAGAAGCTCACCACTTATTACTTTTTCTTCTTTTTAATTATTTTTTAAGAATAAATTCCCAAGACTAGTTTGTAGGCCAAAGCACAGGTTTATTTTTATAGCTCCTGTCAAGCTGTCCTATAAAGGGATTATAAATTCATAGAAAATAATTATGCCTGCTACCCCACAATCCAGAGTGTACTGAGTTATACTGTTTTATTATTTTCTAGTTTGAGAGGTATAAAGTAGTATTTTATTATTTCTCTAATTATCAGTGAGACTGAAATTCTTTTCATACTCACTTCTAGTTGTATTTCTTGAGGGCATTAGTATGTTTATGTCCTTGGCTAACTTTCCCATTGGGGGCTTGGTGGTCTCATATTTGTATAAAACAGGTAACTGACTGCCTACCTGAGGGTCAAATCTAGCTCGCAGATATATCTATACTGGGTTTTAAAAAACTAAAGAAAAAGTCAACTTTAAAAAAAATATGAGATTTCATATTAAAATCTGGATTTCTGGCTTCTTTTGAAAAACTCAGATCTGGAAATACCAGGCCCATAATCCTGCATGTGAACAATTAGAAAGAGCTGAGCAGCAACTGTTTCCTTCCAAAAAGGCCTGAGCTGTCAAGTCTGACAATCCCCGCTCCCTCAAGTTTATCACACGCCCCCATTCCCTCAGAGACATCACTTGCCCTACCCATTCACACAATCTGTAAGTACTGTGCGCTTTATGATATTAACTCTTTATCCATCATTCCATTATTTCCTTTTTTGTCTTTTTGATAATGCTACCTTTAAATTTCTACAGTCATTATATCATTTGTTTTCGATTTCTTTTGTTGGGAAATTACTAATTATTCTCAGAAGAAATACACTAAGGATTATCCTTTAAGTGATAATGGCATCATCATATCAGTAACTAATCTTCTTCCTTTCCTTCTCCAAAAAGCTTTTAAGTGCTCGTTAAAATCCTAGAATTTTTAAACCAGAAAGGACTTTAAATATTATGTAGTGCTTAATGTTTCAAATGATGAAATGAAGACTCCGAAATTAAGTAATCATGCAGTCTCAGGCCTGAATCTGTCTACTAATACATAGTTATTACTAGGAGAATGACCACTGTGGACCAATCAAGAAATGTCACTGAAAAGAAGAAGTAAAGTAAACCTGAGTAGACTTGGAATGACTTAGAAAAGGAGAGGGGACAGATGAAAAAAGACATAATCAGAAAGAGGAGCCTGGATAGAGAGGCTCTGACAGAAGAAGACATACACTCTGTTTAGGGAACACAAAGATGTATCAGTTTCACTGGAAGAGAAGATTCATGTGGTTGGACAGGGAAAGTGTAGACAGAGCCAGGACTATTTAGGAAGCCACCAGTAGTTGGGGCATGAAATGAACAGGGCCTGGATTCGGGTTTAGTAATGTCAAGAAGGGTGAAGGTCAAAGAATTCTTGAAGCATCAATGAGACTTGTTGTGGAGCAAAAGAAAACAAAAAGAAGTCAAGTTTGTAAGAGCTGGAGGTTGCGTTTGCTAGGGCACTTGTTACCTGCCGGGATTCCCATGTACAGGCCCTGACACTTCAGGCTGTGGAGGTCAGCGGGTCGCGAGCAAACAGATTTGTTGCCAAAATCACGTATCAGGAACCTTAAATGTTACTTGCCTTTGTCACTGTAATTCTACTACTAGGAATTCATCCTAAGAAAATAATCAGGGATGTGCCCATACATTTCTAAAATAAGGATGTTTGTGCTTATTACAACTTTATAACATTCAAAAAAATACTAAACAACCTGGATGCTCAATATGAGGGAATGATAAATGATGAATGAATGCAAAACCTTTGTTTTGGAGAATATGTAATGATATGTGTAACATTGACAACTAGGAAAACCATCTACCAGTGGTAGTTCTCCAAGCCCGAGCCCTTGATCAATAAATATACCATACCTGGTGGGACCCACTTAGGTCTCTTGCTTTCAGCTGAAGGACTGCATATTTGTAATGGTTTCCTAGTGGCCTCTGAAGAAAGAGAAACTTTTTTCGGTGAGGGCTGAGATTCTGATTTGACAGCAGCTGGAGCAGAGTCTACTGAAGTCACTTATTTGAAAAATATCCATAAAAAAGTTTGTCAGGAAGATTAAGCCTAGTATATATCTGTAAAAATTATAGTAACATAATCTTCTAAAAATTAAAAAGGCAGTATCATTTTGAAAAACTTTTTAATCAACATTTATTGAAAGACTAAAACAGTCACCTTTTAAGAGCATTTATGTGCTAGGCAGTGTAACATGCAATCATATATGTTACCTTTAACCCTTAGAGCAACTCTGATACAGATACTACCATCACCACTGTCAGACAAGGAAACACAGAGGTTCAGCAATCTGCCTGTAGTTTGATTGCTAGTAAATGTTTGAACCAGGATTAGGAACCAGGTCTGACTCCCAAGCCCAAGTTCATTTTTCTAAACATTACACAACAGTGTCTCAGTGTGTCAGTGAGACAATACGAGGTCTGACAATTAAGTTTGCAAATTCATCCTAGAAAAAGTGCTACATACCTCCTTGTTGAATATCACTACGGTCACCTTCAAAGTACTCCCCCTGGGAAGCTATGCACCAACACCAGCACCTAGTACATCCTTCAAAGCAATTTTGGAACTCTTTTTCTGGAATACCCATCAGAGCTGTCGTTATATTACCCTTGATGTCCTGAATGTCATCAAAATGTCTTCCTTTCAATATTTCCTTTATCTTCGGGTAAAGAAAGAAGTCATTGGGAGCCAGATCAGGTGAGTAGGGAGGGTGTTCCAATACAGTTATGTGTTTACTGGCTAAAAACTCCCTCACAGACAGTGCCGTGTGAGCTGGTGCATTGTCATGATACAAGAGCCATGAATTGTTGGCAAAAAGTTCAGGTCGTCTAACTTTTTCACACAGCCTTTTCAGCACTTCCAAATAGTAAACTTGGTTAACTGCTTGTCCAGTTGGTACAAATTCATAATGAATAATCCCTCTGATATCAAAAAAGGTTAGCAACATTGTTGTAACAATTTTGTGAACTTAATTGTCAGACCTCGTATATTAGGCTCTAGGGTTACAAAGAATATAATTCATGAATCCTGCTCCCAAGGAATTCCTATGGTCCAGTCACTAGACTCTCGTAGAAAGGGCAGCACAGTAAAGATGTGCGCCATGCAGTATGGAAAGAGCTATGACAGACTCTAGAGGTATCACAGTAGGAGGGAACCCATAATCTGTGTATATTATCTACATAGATTTAGAAGTCATAGGGAGGTAGGTGGGTGAGGATAATTTGAGCCAAGTCAAGCCTGGAAGGTAAAGATGAGTTAGAGGAAGTTTCTCAGACAGAGCAGAGCATGCAAAACTGGCCGATGCAAGTTCCAGGGCGAGCTACTTGGCCAGTAAGGCTGGAGCAGGAATGGCAAGGGTAGGAAAGGGAAGAGATACAGACAGGGTGCAGATCACTGAGGAAGTGAAGGAGCCACGTAATTTTTCTCAGGAGGACCTGCATTTAGAAAACATCTTTCTGACAGAAGTAATGGCAAGTAGACCACTAGCAGGCTCTATGGTAATCTGGGAGAGGTGGTAAGGGCCTGCACTACGGGGGAGCATAGAGGGATTGGATCTCTTTTAGTACTCAGATGGGGGAAAGCAGTGGTGAAGATGAAGCAATCAGGACTTGCCAGCTCCTGCTGTGCACACCTGCTGGATGGTGACATTAACCCAGAGAATAAACACAAGAATGGGAGTAGGTGTTGGTTTTTTTGGGGGGTGGGGTGAAGGGAATGATGGGAAGAGAGGTGGACTATAAATTCCCTTTCAGATAATGCTTGCTTTGCGATCCCTAGGGTTATCTGAATGCATATGAACAGGAACGTTTTCACTATATCCTTTTTAATGTTAACATTCCTCTTCCCTACATCAGCACTGTTCGGCAGCTTTTCTGCGCTGATGGAAATGCTCTACATTCTGTGCTACGCAATCTGCAATTCCATAGCCACTAGCCTCCTGTTGTTCTCCAGCACTTGAAGTGTGGCTGGCAAAACCAAAGGACTGACGCTTACATTTTATTTACATTTAATTAACTTAAATGGAATATAGCTACATGTGGTTAGTGGCTACCACATCGGACAGCACAGACCTTGAAATTTTCTCTGTCAAGGGAAAAATTATAACATGGGCAAATGAAAGACATTACATTATTAGTGGAACTAGAAATATAATCCATCTTGCCTAATTCTTAATCCCATTGTTTAGGAGACAAATTTTACTTCCAATATTATATATTAAACTTCTTTGTGAAGCAACTTGCTCCAAGGTATACAGAAGACTTTATATGGTAAATTCCAACTTGGAAACTGAAATTTTATTTCCAGTTTTTAGTGTGTCTTAGGGAGGAAGCATAAACAAACATTTAAAGAAAACATAAAATATATTCATATTGTTAATGATTGTTTTCATATCACAGTTTGTGGTAGGCCCTGCACAAATGTCTACATCCTGATTCCCCAAACGTGTGTAGCAACGGGACATAGCCAACGTCACTAAGGGTCTTGAGGTGGGGAGATTAGCCTGAATGCTCTGGATGGGCCCGATGTACTCACTCACCAGGGTCCTTACAAGTGACAGTGAGAAGCAGGGGTGGGGGTAAGAATGATGTGATGTGAGAAAGCCTCTGACATTCCTGGCTGTGAACACGGAAGTGGGCCGCAGTCAAACACAGGCGGCCTCGAGCAGCTGGAAGAGGCCGGAAAATGGATTTTCCCCTAGAGCCTTCACAAAGGAACACAGCCCTGCTGATAGCTTGATTTCAGCCCAGTGAGAACCATTTTGAACTTGTGATATGCAGAATTGTAAATATACATCTGTAGTGTTTTAAGCCACTAAGTTCCTGGAAATTTTTTACAGCAGCAACTGGAAACTAATATACAGCTTTATCTCTAAAAAGCCCTGCATGTGAAATGTAATTTCTGGAGATGAGATCAATTTGTCAATTAAAAAAACACTAACTAAAACCTCTTTTATTCAGAATACAGTGGAGAGGAATATAACTGAATCAGCAGTTACTTCTTACTGCTTAGCAAGTACTCAGGACCATGCTATCAGGGCGAGGGCAACTGCTACTATTCATAAATGGAGTCTGAGTAATGGAAATTTTAGTTTCAAAAAGCATATATATTAAACAACTAAGACATAAATATATATATAGATATATATCAATAAGTAAAACAAATAACGTTAATGAAAGTTATGTTATAATAATTTACCATATATTGTGAACTCAAAAGCATCCTAACTTCTTTTACAAAGGAAACAGGTATTCCATGCTCAAGTCGTCACAAATTCCAAAAGTTTGCAAAAATGGTTTCTAACAGAAGTTGTTTTGAAAAAAACCAAAAGGCTCGAAACGTGGCAAAAGAGTTCTGAAGTGGAAGATTAAGTCAAGCATGAAATCAAGAAAGTAGAATCGTCAAAGTTCCCTGTTTAATGGTCTGGAGAAAATGTGGTCCAGTGGATAGGGCGTAGGCTCTGGATGGACAAACCTGGGTGCAAATTCTAGCCCCTCCCTTACTCCTAGCTGTAAGAATTCCAACAGATTATTTAGGCTCTCTGAGCCTCAGTTTCCTCACAGTATAATGCAGGTGACAACAGCTATCTCAGAGGGGGCTGTCAGTGCTAAAGGGAGGTGATACACAGGAAGCGCTAGACAGGTAGTGGAGCTCACTCCCCTCATCTGCTTTCTCCACCCACCCTGCTTTCTTTACACATCTTAACTAGAAAGGAACACTCACAAACTGTTAAGGAGAACAAAGGCAAATACAAGAAACACCTATTAAATAAACCAAATACATTTCCTTTATAAAGTGGTTTGGACTAAGCTTACCCAAAGTATTACATCTGGATTTAGGTTTCTTCTCTTTCTTTTCAACTGGGGATTTAATCTTCACTCCTTTCTTTTTAATTTCTTTAACTTTACTTTTTGTTACAGTGACGTCTGCATCATCATCTTCGCTCTCACTAAAATCAGAATCATTCTCAGAATCTTCACCTAAAACAGAAGAGTACACACTTCACCTTTGTTTTAAGAAGCAAGGCTTCTATGGCCTTGACTTTTCTCTGGCTTTGGCACACTCTTGTGCACCTCTGTGCTGAGCCATTGCCAGCGGCAAAACACTGCCATGATGGACAGCAGGCTGCCTGGGTGTGAATCCTGGCCCGTCCACTTACAGGTTGTGTGACCTCCGACAGGTCGCTCACCCACGGCACTGTGCCTCAGTTTCCTCTGTATAAAATGGAGGTAACCAGAAAACCTACATGTGCGGATTAACTGAGTTAACACAGGTCAGGCATGTAGAATAACACCTGGCATACCGCAAGCAAAGTAGAATTGTTTGCTATTACTATCGTCATTGTAATTTCCTATCAGTAATCTTTATTTCCGATTTTACCAGTTTAATTCAGTAACTTTTGAAACGAATGGTAGGGTATAACATTAGCTACTCTTTCAAAATGATGACCTTGATGATAATAATAACGGTATACCTTCCTTAATCACATAAACTTCAACATTCTAGAATAGAAAAACATTGGGAATTGAGGAGCAGGGACTAACCATACAACAACCTTAACAGACTAAACAACATAAAATATTTTTTAAAAAAATGATAATCCTATATGATTTCATTTGGGACACACCTCTAATTTCCCACAAACTCTTTTCTGGCCTCCATGGGGTGATGTAAGCCAGTGAAGTAATATGTTCAGTAGGCACACCTGCTCTGGAAAAAAGGATGGAGAATACCTGATAGATAAGCAGGACATGCTTATTGCAGAAGATATAGACCACAATGAAAAGTATTAAGGAAAAAGAAGGCCTGCGCCCTGATTTTACCACTCAGAGATAACCACTGTTATGCCCACCATATATAATATCTTCCTATTCATCTATATGAAATATATTTTATATAAAAATACATATATGAAAAATTTTAAACGTACATAATAGTAGATAATAACTATTCAACAATCTCAGTATTTTGGTGCTTTTGTTTCATCTCTCTCTCTTTTCTTCTTTTCTCTTCCCTGTCTGGCTTGGAGTATGTTAAAATACATCTGAGGTATCGTGTCATTACACTCCTAGATTCTTCAGAATGCATCTCTAAGAAACATGGACTTCTTTAAAGAAAACAATGTCATTATCATACCTAACAATGTTAACAAGTGTTTTGGTGTGTCATCTATCCAGTCCATATTAATCACTTTCAATGTAGAGCAATATCCCCAACCATGTCCTTGACTTGTTGAAATAACCAAGTCAGTTGTTCTATAAAATGTCCCACATTCTGGATTTGTCTGTTTACTTCCTCATGGTGTCATTTAATTTACTCTTGCATTTTCTGTGAGCTGGAATTTTCTGAAGACTCAATTAGAATCAGGCTCACCTTCTTATTATTTAGGGGGGACAAGAATACACTTCCTGGTGATGCTCTGTACTTCGTATTATATCATATCAGAAAGCACATAATGTACGGTTGTCCCACTCTGTGTTGGTTCAGCTGATGCCAGCCTGAATTCTCCATTGTAAAGATGCTCATCAGCCTTCCATTGATGATCTTTGCCTAAATTAACGATGGTCATTATGATCTTCAAATTGTAATTTCCTTATTCTATCATTTTTTCCACAAATAAAATTTTTAAAAAACAAAAGAGTAATCAACCCACATATTCACATAACGATTACTATGTTATATAGAATAAGGCCAGCAGATCACACAAAGACTGTTACAAATGGTACCTTGCAAAATCAAGTAATTATTTCTGGAGTCCTAAGAGGATCTAGGTTCAGGGACGGCAAGTAGTAGGGAAGTGTCTCCAAAATTTCGGAATATAAAATCTAGGACAGTTCTGGTATTGCATGTGTTTTTGGCTTGAGAGGATAAATAGTAGGAACTGGGCAAAACTCTACTGAACACGTTTATCTAAAGATGGGGTCCAACTGAGCTTTATGAGTTAATGGAGAAAGCAGTCTAAATAATCTGGAGGTGGGAAGATGGACCCCCCAGAATCCCAAGTCATCAGCATACCGTATTGGAAAATCTGGAAGGCCCAAACACTTAGGTTATAGATTCTGGGAATATTTAGATGTCCTTAACAAAAGTCTAATGTTCTCTGCAATTTTCACTTTTTTTTTCCCAAATGAAGGTCACAGATGACCCTTTCTCTTCTTATCTAGGTTGAGCTGATGCTGGGGGAAAGCTCTGACATGTTACCTAAAGAAAAGGAGCCTGCTCCAAACTTGAGGTTGTGTGAAATGATAGTAGCACATTCAAGTATAATAAACAATCACCTTTGAGGGGATTGGAGAGTTGTTAGTCATTCTGGGCTTAGGGTGAATGAAAATAAACTGTTGCTCCTTAAAGTTCACTAAGCACGGAGGAATATGTCTGTCTTTCAATTTAAGGTAAAGCAGGATTGGCTGGAGTAGATTAAGGAGGTTTACACGGCCGGAAGACAGTGTAAGGCTTTTGTACTTCTGGGGTGGGGGACAGAAAAGGAGTCAGAAAGTTAGAGAGGCAAGGCAAAGTTTTTGCTTAAAGCTTAGTTTGTATATCCACAGTGGAGGCTAGATGGCAGTTCTCACTCTCTCAGCTAATGAGCTAGCTCCCTGTAAGGGTTGAAGGACTGCTTCTCAGGGCTGGACCATATGTATTTTATAGGGAGAATAGCCATACTTGGAGTTTAGTGCAAACCATAATAATGTACTATGGAAGAAAACCAAATCAGCTGTGAAAGAGCTAGAGGAGAAGCAGTCATTTTAGTCCACAAGTGACACGAAGGTGAGAACTACTGCATCTTGCACAACAGAACCTAAGAATGTTTAAGTATCTACTACAACATAAACCACCAGCATTACTTTCTCCCAATGTCCTATCCGGTCTAACGTCCAAGAATTCAGACATTCCATTTATTGATAAATTATTTTTACCACAATGGCTTCCTGTTGTGATTACTGTCCTAATTACAATAGCAACCCTCATTATCAGAATTCACGATAAAATCACCATTTGACAACCACATTTCCCCCAAACAACTATAGGTCCTGAATCTGTCTAAAGGAAGAATAATTTCCAGTTAGAAATAATTTTTGCAGTCCTCATATCCATCATAACTTCAGAGCACTCATATTTCAATAAATGTTTTCCTTCCTACTTGTGTTTTCCATATCATAAATCATTGTTCACCTGTACAAAACTTAAAAAACTATACTTCTCTCAAACCTCTGGCTCGTATTTCATCTCAAAAATATTTCCTTATGTAGAATTGAGTAACAACCTGGAACCAAGCTATTTACTTTTGAAAAATGATTTCCTTTAAAAAGCTTTTGAATTTTGGTAAAACACATAATATAAAATTTACCATTTTAACCTTTTTTTTTTTAAAGATTTTATTGGGGAAGAGGAACAGGAGTTTATTGGGGAACAGTGTGTACTTCCAGGACTTTTTCCAAGTCAAGTCGTTGTCCTTTCAATCTTAGTTGCAGGGGGCACAGCCCACCATCCCTTGCAGGAGTCGAGGAGTCGAACTGGCAACCTTGTGGTTGAGAGCCCACTGGCTCATGTGGGAATAGGCAGCCTTCAGCGTTAGGAGCATGGAGCTCCAACCGCCTGAGCCACCAGGCCGGCCCTATCTTAACCATTTTTAAGTGTACAGATCAGTAGTGTTAAATACGTACCGTGTTTCCCCAAAAATAAGACCTAGCCAAACCATCAGCTCTAATGCATCTTTTGGAGCAAAAATTAATATAAGACCTGGTATTATATTATATTATATTATATTATACCCGGTCTTACATAAGATCTGGTATTATATATTATACCGAGTCTTATATTAATTTTTGCTCCAAAAGATGCATTAGAGCTGATGGTCTGGCTAGGTCTTATTTTCGGGGAGACACGGTATATTTAAATTGCTGTGCAATAGACCTTCAGAACTTTTACAGCTTGCAAAACAGTGATTCTGCACCCATTAAACAACTTACTTTACCATTCTTCCCCCCCCAGTCTTTGCTAACAACCATTCTTCTTTCTGTTTCTATGAATTTGACTATTTTAGATCCTCATATAAGTGGAATCACACAGTATTTCTCTTGTAGCTGGCTTATTTCACTTAACATAAGGTCCTCAAGGTTCGTCCAAGGTGTAACATGTGACAGAATTTCCTTCCTTTTTAACATTGAATTAATACTCTACTGTATATATAGATCACGTTTTACTTATCCATTCATCCGTCCATGGATATTTGGGTTGCTTCCACCTCTGGGCTACTGTTAACAATGCTGCTATGAATGTGGGTGTGCAAATATCTGAGACGCTGCTTTCAATGCTGGATCATATGGTAGATCTATTTTTAATTGTTTGAGTAACTGCCATACTGATTTCCAATAGCGGGTGCATCATTTTACAATTCCACCAACAGCGCACAAGGATTCTAATTTCTCTACATCCTCACCAACACTTATTATTTTGTTTTTTTGACATCCTAATGGGTGTGAAGTGATATTTCATTGTGGTTTGGATTTACCTTTCTCTAATGATCAGTGATATTGAGCATCTTCTCACACGCTTTTTGGCCATTTGTGTATCATCTTTGGAGAAATGTCTATTCAAGTACTTTTAAGAGCAAATGGGCAATTTTAAAGTCAGTATCCAAATCATGATTTTCATAAAACTTCCTATTATAAAATGGTTCAGGAGACATTACCGGACATGGGAATGCAAATAACACAATGCTATTCTTTTTAAATATCTATACCTCTAAACATAACCCATGAATTCCATAAACCCAGCAAATAAACACGTGATTTCACTTCCACTTAGATAGCAAACATTCTGATCCTTTATTAAAGATAAATTAATTTCATTAGTGTGCTAAGTAGTCTGTCAATAACTTTAGAATTGCTTACTGATTTCTCTGACAGGCATGCATCAAATAATGATACTACCATGCTGGGGGTGCTACAATTATGCCTAGAAAAGACACTGAAACTGCCAAGGAGTTATTTTGACTACACTGTTTCTTTTGTGTTGTTTTTGGTATTATATTAAGTAACCCTAAGTTGGGAAGCATTTAGTCCATGCTTTGCTATGCTTCTTGAGGGTATTCTCTTTCACTGGCTCCTGCTTTTTGTGCTCCACTTACATTAGTGTTTTTCAAAGTAAGATCCATTGACCAACTGCCTTGGGATCACCTGCATCACGTAGAGGGGCAGGTCTGGGTTAAAAAGCAGACTTTTAGGCTCTATCCTGCTTTCCCCGTCTTCGTAGCTCTTCTATGACACTTGACAAATTATGTACAACAGGTCCTCGAATAATGTCAGTCTGTTCAACGTTATTTCGTTATAAGGTTGATTAGATGCCGTAGGAACTTAATTCTTGTTTATATCAACAATTAGCCTATGGTAAAATTGGTTTTGTTATATAGCGTTTCACTTAAAGTCATAGAACCTGTCAACGACGCTACGTGAGAACTTACCAATTTGATTATTGTCCATGTCCTCTCACTCAAATTTAAGCTCCTGGAGGGAGCTGATTTGCTCACTGCTGTATTCCTAGTGTCCAGAATACAGTGCACATAACAGGTACTCAAATACTTGTGGAACAAATGCTGATGAAGAAATCTGTTATTGTTTGTTGACAGCATGTTATAATCTATCAAAATATAGCATCTGATTTGGCATAAATTTTTGCATTTATTCATTTTAATTTTTAATTAATATGTCATGATGTACTGTCAAGGTCACTATGCTTCCTATTTGTCCTAAGTTCTGAGTCTGAAAACAACTGTCACAATAAAGGTTTCCTATCACTTCTATCCAAAATATTTTCGTGGTTTTCTACTACTTACAGAAAAAGTGTACACTTCTTAGAATGGGCCGGAGACCCCCATGGTTCAGTGCCAGCCTGCCTCGTGAGCGGCTCCTACAACATTCTTCCCTGCGGGGCTCACTGAACTCTCACCCGGGTACTTGCCTGTTCCACTGTTCATGCCTATCAGTCAGAAATGCTGCTTTTCCCTGTAGTTTGCCTAAATGCTACTCATTTTCCAAGGCATGACTTAAAGGTCACCTCCAGATAAAGCTTTTCCCCAAATGCAATTTAACCATCCTGTGTGTTCCTCCAACTTGCACACACCACATATTTAGCAGAGTGCTCTGAATACATTAATGTCTCTTAGAACATTTCACTGAATTTCCATAGGATTAATTTTGAGGTAGGATATCACTTACTAGTTCCAAAGTCTGGTTTGGAGTCATCAGCACTATCGCCATCACTGCCTTCCAGAAGAATCTTCCTTTGTTGTACCCCAGCTTTAGATGCTGCTTTTCTTTTTCTTTTCCCTCGAGCACCATGCAAATCATCTTCCTCAGTAATCTTATCCAAATCTTCAGGGGAGGTATAAAAATCAATGGAAAACTTTTTGTGACAGGCAATATTTAAAGAGCTGAGAGTAGACTCCTATTCAGTCTGCTGTTTTTATTGGCCCAGCTTCATCCCTCCCCGGCTTCTAGTAATAGACCACATAGCCCAACCTGGGCCAACTATAATACATCAGTCTCCTGGCAACACAGTCTAGTTGAAGGATAAGTCCAAGACCCAAAATGAGAGTCTCTCCCCAAGAATTTTCAAACTGGAGCTGGGAAGACACAGCCCCTTTCTTCAGTGGTCAACTGCTGTCGATTATAAGCCATGGGTAGTCACGACCCTTCACCAGGGAAGAAACTGGGTCTACAGTAAAAGAAAACTAAAACAGAAAGAAACAAAGGCGAGAGATGAAGGGCACCTTGACAAATGTAAAGATCTTGGTTCTAGCCACAGTTTTAGAAATTTAAATACAAATTTGAAAAACAGCATTGTTGTAATAAATAAATATTATTATTACTATAAAAAACTTACCTAAATAATCACTGGCTACACTGCAATTGGAGATATGGGGAGACTTATCCATTGTTTCTATTTTACTATTGCTGCATTTTTCAGTGCCTAAATATAAGGAAGAGGTAAGAAGGAACAGGTGTTCATTAATCAACCAATGTCTAGAAGTAGGAAGATTAGTGCTAAAATGTAATAGCATCCAGATACAGATAAATGATTTAAACTCAAACTAGGACAGTGACTTTACTTGGAGAGGCTAGCATATTTTTAGGAGTTTGGGCTCTGAAATGAAACAGTTAATCAGACTTAAGTTCAAATTCAGGCTCTACTGCTTAAACTGGCTTATATGACTATGGGAAAGTTGCTTATCCTCTCTAAGACTTAATTTCCTTGTCTATAATACGGAAATAAAAATAGTGTGGGGATTAAGTGGGGTTATTGTGGGATATGGAAATTGCTTATTGTAGTACCCAGCACATAGGAAGTCAATAAGTATTGACTATTATTTCTGTGTAGGCAGGACCATGCTTTTACTAACATAAAGGCTCTTCAATCAGTATAATAATCTTAAAATGATCTAAAGTGTTTTAAGAAGGCTTTAAGTCATGATAATTGGTACTGTTAAGTCCCAGTGTTACAAAGTGCTTTATTCTGTGAGAAGTGTTACTTCCAAGGAAATCCTGCTATACATTCCACAGCCTCTTACGGGCAAGAGATGGATTTCATTTTCTCAATTTTAGATATAATTTATGACAATTCACTTTTTAAGTTTCTTTGATTCCTCATTACCAAAAGGTCCCCTAATCAACACTGTCTCATTTATTTTCAAATAGGAGGCAATACTGATTTAAATATCTATACACCTAAATAAACTAATGGGCTAAAAATATCTCCAACATAAAGGAAGTTAAACCAAAACAATTTAATTCAGAAAGCATTTTAGCAGTTTGGATGTCTTTTCCAGGAATAACTTCTGCATATCCAGAATATAAATAAGTATTGACATCTGCCGCAGTCACCAGAAAAATCAAAGGAGAAAAACCCATAGAGAAATCCAAAAATCATATATCCCTTAAGTCTACTGAGCTTGCCAACCAAATTACTACCTTTAACCTTTGTAAATAATAAAAATTACCATCATTAGGTCATGTTTAACTTGAATTTTGAGAGAACGGAGGTGGATTGTTACGATTGTACAGATTAATGCATTTGATCAAGAAATTAAATTTTCACTGTATACAAAAATGTAATCTGAATATCCCCAAGCTCACAGGCCAGGTCCATCCTCAAGCTCACTTTGGGTGTTAAGCAGAGATGTATGTATGTATGTACGTGATTTATGCAGCAGAATAAACTGAATCCAATCATACCCTCTGCAAATTGTGCCATTTATGGTCCAAAGTATTAAAATTGTACTCTTTCCTCTGGGAAGTCTCATCCAAAGAAATTATAAAAGCAATAAGAAAGTTAGAAAGATAAATATATAGAAAATAAAGTTACTTTTATCTTGAGACTCCTCCACATCAATGATGACTGTCGGAAGTTCCTTCACTGATAATGCCAGTGCGACTTCCAAGTCTCTCTGGTAGAGCTTGTCATCTAAAGCCATCCTGGAGTAGATACACAAATAATAGTGAGTTTTTTTAAATGATCAATCTCAACTAAACAGAAAAATTTGAGATTTTCCTGCATTACCATTTAAGAGTTGCTAACCTCACAAAAATGTTTTTAAATGATAATCATGATCCTCATTGACTTTTAAGGATGAGACTTCTAAAAGGTAGCAATGTCATGTTGTATCTAGCATAAGAGATTTGACATACGTGCTGTTGCACTTACTGTTTCCTTTCATTGTAATGTCTGTCCTTACCACCAGCTCACCCATGTGGGAAGCACCTACCTGCTCAACCTGGAATAAGACTTGGCTCACAGGTCACTTTTTTTTTTTTCACTTAGAAATGACCTCTCACACCTCCTCAGACAGCTATTATAGGTCTTATATTTAATTTAAAAAAATGTTTTTACATCTGTTTCTTCCAATCTAGACTTCAGCAAATAGTTCACCAGGTACTTACTGTGTATGAGGCACTGCACTACATAGGACACGAAGGTCCATCAAGGAGTCTGCCATTAATGAGGCGGGTAGAGAAATAAGACAGACTAATAATTATCCCATATAAGCAGATTATGTCTCCTGTTCAAGGTGGTCAAAAGTGCTATGGTGTGTAAGAGGAAGAGAAATCAAAAATAGAGAAGGTTGCATGAAGGAGGAAATACTGAGATGTACCTTGAAGGATTTCTTATTTTTCTAAAACAGCAATTTTACTGAGATATAATTCATATAGCATTAAATTCATCCTTTTAAAGCATACAATTCAGCAGTTTTTAGTATATTCACAGAGTTATGAAACCATCACCATTACATAATTTCAGAACACTTTCAACACCCCAAAAAAGAAATCCTGTATCCATTAGCACTCACTCCCCAGCATCTGGCAACCACTAAACTACTTCCTGTTTCTATGGACTTGTCTACTCTGGACACTTCACAGTAATGGAATCGTCCAGTATGTGGTCTTCTGTACCTGGCTTCTTTCCATTGGCATAATGCCCTCAAGGTTCATCCATGTTACAGTTCTATCAGTACTTCATGTCTCTTTATTGCTGAATAATACTCCATTGTATGGATAGACCACATTATCCTTTCATCAGCTGACAGACATTTGGATTGCTTCCACCTTTTGACTATTATGAGTAATGCTGCTACATTCATGTACAGATATTTGTGTGGGCATATGTTTTCATTTCTCTTGGCTATATGCCTAGGCTGGGTCATACAATAACTCTGTGTTTAACATTTTGAGAAACTGCTACTCTGTCTTCCAGTGTAGCTGTTCCATTTTACATTTGCAGAAGGAATGCATGAAGAATCTCCAATTTCTCCACACCCTCCACAGCACTTGTTATTGTCTGTCTTTTTTATTATGGCCATCCTAGTGGGTATGAAGTATTACCTCACTGTGGTTTTGATTTGCATTTCCTCGATGGCTATGGATGTTGAGCATCTTTTCATGTGCTTATTGGCCATTTGTATATCTTTTTTGGAGAAATGTCTACTCAAATCTTTTGCCCATTTTAAAAATTGCATTATTAGTCTTTATTGTTGAGTTGTAAGAGTTCTTTAAATATTCTGGATACAAGTCCCTCAATTATATGATTTGCAAATATTTTATCCCATATGTGGGTATTTTCACTATATTTGAAATATAGTGAAATGATCAAAAACAGAAATTAAAAACAAAATAGAGAGAGAAAAGTAAAGAGAATGACATGGACTAAGTTTCTCTATGTTAATTAACTTTTCTCATACTTGTAGCAGTAAACCATCACATGACCCATGATCCATTTGTTAATATCCCTCTTCTGCCCATCTCCTCTCCACACGACAAGTTTTGGGCCTCTCAGGGCTTCCTTCCCTCACTCTCTTCTCTGTTGGTGTTAACTAATGGAATCCCAAAGTTAGTCTAAATATTACAAGATCTTCTCATTGCTGGACAAGTCTCAACAATATAAAGAGAAAATATTTTTGTTCTGCAGAAAAACACATGGTTTTAAATTTTATAAAACTGTCCTTACAAATGTAATTTTTAACAAAGTAGTTTTGTGAGACTTGACTTCAGAAACAGGTATGGGGTCGTGTAAAAGTAAGTTATAACTTCAGAACTTTACAAGTATGATTGTCTTAATATTTAAATGGGTATTTCCTTACATGTTTATGAATTTCTTTAAGTCAGAAAGTCAGAAGAGGATTAATGGTACATCCTCAGTCTCCTACAGGCACTAAATAAAATAACACCTATGGCTCTGCTCGAGCTCTAATTTAAACCAGAAGCCGCATCTGTCTCTCTTTTAACACATCTAATGTCAGGTATTCACTGTATGTCTTACCTCTCACCTTTTTTTAGGGGTTTTCTCTTGCAATGGGATATCTTCTTTCTGGAGATTCTTCAGTTTAGGTGTTGGTTCTTCTAGTTTTAACTCCTTTGGTGCTGTTCTAGATTTCTTAGTTAAATGTCCAGTTGCAGAAACAAAATCATCTATTTATGTGTGAATTAAAAATAAAAGAATATATGAAATTCCTTCTTCTAAGTAATAAATAAATACAATTTTTTTTAGCAGTTGAAATTCATTACAGTGGGTGTTCAAGTTTTAAAGATTAAGCAAATTGTTTAATTTCCATAATTTAAAAAATGTTGGTATACTGTCTTTATTCTCACTCATGTTTTTCAACTTTGTTTTAGTGGCCTTATTTATTAAAATATCAACATATCAAAAACGAAGTCACTGATATAGTTCTGTTCATACTCAACATAAAACTACTGCTTTAGCTTTTAAAGCTAAAAGCAGCATGTATCATGTATGCATGACACAGGTATGCATACTTTCAGGATACATGTAGTACTAATCACATACTTTAGCATTTATTAGTACATGTTGTCTCTTTTATGCTTCCTCATGGAGAAATATAACTTGTGATTGCCTCAGTCTCTACCCCAGTGTCTATAACACAACTGGCAATTTATAAATATTCGGTGACAGATGGATGACAGTGATAAAAAGCTGCAAATTATATTTTATAGTATTTTCTCCTAAGTCTTACACACATTAAGGCTGTGCCCAAGGCAGAAAACAGATTCCTTCAAACCTCAGAGTTCCTAAGCATTTGACTCACAGAAAGCTCTGGTGGTCTGAGAAATACAAAACCTACTTCAAAGTGAATGTAATCTAGCCCAATGTTTCTTAAGCTTTTTGACCAAAGTTGTCTTAATAACCTATATATATATATATATATATATAAATATATAACCCAATAGGGTATACACAGTTTAAGCCTAACCTTTCTTCAAGGTCTTAGTGTATAATTAATGGGGATTTCACATTATATTCTGTAACACATTTGTGCCTCAAAAAAGTGTGTCCCTTCCTAGGGGAAGGGAGAGGAGACAAACCTCACCTTGAGAAACATGGTCCTAGAGTAATTTTGACCTAAGGAAACATTTCACCTGGATCTATTCATTTATTACTTACCTACATACTTCTTGTCAGTATAATTATCAGCGTAATTATCCCAAATGCTTAAAAATTATTTTTGCAGACCTACCTCTTATGCAATTGGGTAATATGTTCAAATATATATATATACACACACACATATATATAATATGTAAATATGTAATAAATAAATATAAAATATAAATATATATATGTCTCATATACATTTCTGAGGAAACAAATTTGCAAATCTTTAAAGTAAAAATAAGAATCTCTATTTACCATCACTGTCGGAGTCCTCAAACTGTGAGTAATTGACCGGTTTTCTATGCCTATGATCAAAACAGAAATTTTTCATTTATACAAACATCAATTTTCTCACCCCAATCCTTAAAACCATTGTCTTGAGTAAAGAAAAATGTGTTTGTATTCTCTTGAGAATACTTAAACTTAAAACACGATTTGGATTTTACAGGGATTTAACATTAGCTGAAATAGTTATTTGATATGCCTGATAAGAAAAAAATTAATTCAGATAACCCACAAAGTTAAAATAATCAATATAGTTAAACACTTACAATTTATATACTGTTTAATTGCTGTTGGGCATTTAAAAGTTTCTATTGTACGTATTCTTTTGTTTTATATGCGCATTCTGTCTTCCTTATTATAAACTTGACACTAAAAGCCATTTTCTTTTCTTTTTTTAAATCTCACCACAATACTAAATAATGTTCTGTATGCAATGGGCATTTAAAAAATGGCGAGTGACTTTGTATTTGCCACCTGAAACAAATCTTTATACTACTTTAGAGGACACTAGAAGAAATTCTGAGATTGAATAATAGTAAAATAAAATCAAAACTCTTTAAAAAAAATATGCTCAACGATTAAGCTATAATGATATAATTCTTACTGTTTATCAAGCACATTCTCTCTTTTTCACTCTGAATTGTAGCAATAAAGAATACGACTACTTGTACAGTTCGGTGCCACCTGCCTTGTTTCGTGCTAAGGTGCCAGTCATTTGACCATCACTGCTGTGCCAATAACAGAACAATAAAAAAAGCAAGTAATGCCTTAGTATTATAATGAAAATAGTTTTGACCACATGAACCTCCCAAGAGGGTCTCAGTGACCTGTAGGGGTCTGCAAACCATACTTTGACAAGCTATTCCAGACAAAGGTATTATGTATTCGCTGCTTGGATGTTCAATACCCATTTCAAAATTAACATGCTCAAAACGGAACTCTTGATCCCCCTCTGGACTTGTTCCTTTAACTAGTCTGCCACACTTCAGTTAGTAGAAAGATCATCCATTCAGTAGCTGAGGCTAAAGTACTGTGAAGTCATTCTTGATTCTTTTTTTCCCTTGCTTCCACATCTACTGCATCAGCAAGTTTTGTAAGCAGTTCCTCCAAAATATATCCCAAATTCATGTGTCCCATTCCATGTCCACTCCAAACATTACCCAATGATACAATAGTCTAATTGGTTTTCCTGCTCCCCTTCTGGTTATCCCGTCTGCCATTCATTCTCCACCAATAGCTGCAAGCAAACTTTATAAAACCAAAATTAGATTTCTCTCCTCTATTAAAAACTCTCCCCTGACTTCCCACTGAACATAGAATAAAATCCAAACTCCTTTCTATCTAAAGCCTACAAGCCCTCTCTGCTCTGGTTTTTGCCTATTTCTGTAACCCAATCCCCCACAATTCTCCCCACTGCTTGGAAATGCTACAGCTTTCGTGGTTTTCTTTCTGTCCCTCGAACATGGTCAAGCTCAAGGCCGTGGCTCTTGTTCCCTTTACTTTACCAGGATTCCCCCAGATTTTCATTGGCTAGTTCCTTCTTGTCATTCATGCTTCAGCTCATGTGTTATCTCCTCAGAGAGGCAACACCTATTTAAACTAAGGTTTTCTTCCTTCTTACTCTCTCTCACATTCCGATGTTTATTTTTGGTCCCCTAACCTCCCCCCGTGACTAGAATGTAACCTATATTATATTCCATCACTTTACTAAATGAATGGCTGACCCTACACCTCCATAGCACTCAACTGTGGTTAAGTAGAGGAATAGCTTCAAATAGTATAATGGAAGCACAGAGGATTTGGAGCCAGGTGGCTGAGGTTTGAGTATTATCCTGCCACTCACCAGCTTTGTGACTCAGGTAAATTGGACTTTAGGCCTAGAAGTTTAAATAGATAAGATAGGGATACCTACACTGCTGTTATCAAATAACTACATAAGTAGGAGCTTGGTGCAACGTAAAGTGCTGTTCGTACGCTACTATACAAGGTCTTATCTGAATGGGGTGGGTAAAGAAACGGCAATCGCTGCGGAGGGAGGAAAAGAGAAGGGAAAGGCTAGAATGCTAGGATACTTCTGGAGAATGGATGGCCCTCAGTGGAAACTGGACAGTTTCCCAGTTACCGTCCATCCCACCGCACCATCGCTACCCTCCGTCCTACTCGTCCCTTTCCCCTCAATCGTGTGTAGGTGAGGCTGACTACAGCGTCTTCCTCCTCTTTCCTCCACATCCCCGCCTGATGTCTTGAATTACTCACCTCACAGGCCGCACCATGGCTCCCTTCAAGCCTGGATACTTGCAGCTCTGATGTTCTAGTTGGCAGCAGTGGCGGTTTCAATTCCCGCCCAAAAACAGACACCGGAGCTCTCCGCCCCCTGCCATCAGTCCTCCAATGATTACCAGCCATCCTTACCGGCGCGCATGCGTTCTGAGAAGAGCTAATTTGTTCACTCCCTTCCCCCAAGACATTGCCCTTCCGCTTCCGGTCCACCGGAGCCGAGTTTGTATTTTGCCGCTGCATGTTCGTCACGACAATGGTTTTTGTGCCGTGTCTGAAATACAGTAACAGTAGAAATATACCTTCTTACACTTTTGAATGATTAAATTGAGGCAGGGTAGAACAAGAGGGCACTTAGACCGAGGAATTTTCTCCGGGGTGGCAGGAAAGAGGAAAAGGGGTGCGCGAATCTGCTGAAGCGGATCTGCTGGCTGTGAAAACAAGTCGGTAAGTCAGCTGATGGTCCCTAAGCGGCGGCTCGTTGACAGCTTTGAGGGTGCGGAACTCGAGGAGGTGAGCCCAGAACCAAGAGTGAGGACACCCCTTTAGAATGAAACCCCTGAAGGAGGGACTGTCCCCTCTCTCGGCTGGAGCTTCTGCCCTTCCTTTGCGTGACTAATTTGAGCCTCAGGATCCTCACTGTGTTGGCGGTGTGAGTTCTGCACAGCACTCCTCCTCCTATCCCGTTTTTGCATGAGATCCTTCCTTGATTTCACCCCTGCTTAAAAAAAGGGGGGGGGGGGAGGGAACTAAAGAATCAATTTGTTGAAACATAATAAGTCTAAATGTTGAACCGATTGAAACCAAAGGTAAAATATTTCGCCAAGAAGAACAGTAAGAGTGTTTTAAGCAAAGGAAAAGCATTCGGAAAGGTTGGGAGTGGAAAAAGAGGTTTGGTTTAGAAACGAGTTCAGTATGGCTGGAAGATAAAAGTTTGCGAATTTGTGTCTTGGGGAAGAGGGGTGCAGGTGCTGGAAAAAAAAGTCTGAAGATGTAAGCAGCGGCATTGTAAGCTGGGTTAAGGAGTTTGACTGTTACCCGGAGACCAATAGAATGTGATAGAAAGGTTTTAAGCAGATGAGCACCATCAGGTATGAACTTTGGAAAGATTACTGTGACTTCAGTGTTGGAGTCTATTCTGTCTCAGGTCCCATAAGACGGGGTTTAATGCGGGGGCGGGGGGCGCCTATTGACAGGAAGTCTAGTAAGGAGGCTGATAAATAAATCTTTATATGATGTTATTTCTCTCTATTGTTGACCAGATTTTCTTCTTTCTGAATATCACCCAGTTTGCCTTGTGGAGTATCTCGTACTTTGTTTTCTGTATATCTTCTCCCCACATGGAAACCTTTCCAGCGCCATCTCCCTTTCATCTACCCCCAATCCCATCTAGCACATCTAAGATCTCCAAGATCACTTCTTGGTCCCTGATCTATTTCTTTGACTTTGTATTCGTCAGCTGTTTCATAAGCTCTGTATCTGTCCACCTATGTAGCTCTTCCGAAGAATTCTCTCTGCTCTTTTCGCCATGTAATCTTTCCCTGTTTTTGAGAACCCTGCCTAGGAATGCAAACTCCATGGGCATAATTTTTTTCTTCAATAAGGCTTAAAAGAAACTTTTCATTTTCAAAAGAAGCCCTTCATTTTCACTATGAAAATGAAAATGCAGGGATAAATGTAGGAAAACATGCTCAGAGTCACACAAATAAAATCTCTGAGTGATGGGCCATTTTCTTAGAAGTGGTAACAGGAACAATGAAAACATCATGTTTTTATGGACTTGTAACCTGCTGCTTTTATTTTCTAGTTCTATAGATATCCTGCCAAAAAAGATGAAGAAAAACAGAGAAAGATTCTGCAACAGAGAGAGGGAATTTGTGTATAAATTCAAAGTAGGAAGTCAGTGCTTTGAACTGAGGGTACCCCTCAAATTTCCTGTTCAAGAGGATGCCACTTATTTACATGGACGTCTGATGCTGCTGCACAGTTTACCATGCTTTATAGAAAAAGGTGAGGACTGATTTTTTTAATACCACTTTATTATTTTCCTATAGTCTCTGTCATTAGAAGTTTCACATTAGAAAGCATAAACCCAGCAAGCATTAGAAACAGCCATAAAATGTGAAGTGTTTAACTGCTTTTAAGAATGAAAAGGTTCCCCAGACCTTTGTTTTATTTAGTGCTTTTTCTTATAACCCTTGTATTGTTTATAAGGCAGTTTAGTATAAAAAGTAAATTATATAATGATAAATTAGTTACAAAATCTGGATTAGAACTTTTAACCTCTTAATTCAGTTGGTGCATTCATAAGGCATTTCAGCTATCACTTTCTATATTATTGAATTATGTTGCTAAATGTATTGCCCCTTTAATAATCTGATTCTCAATTCCTAAGATGTCATGGAGGAGAAGGAATACTAATTTTTGCAGAATTTTTGCTTACCTAAATTAATTCCATGATGTGATGTGTATTAAACCATTTTTAAAAGTCTATGTTCTATCTCACAGATAAGGGAAATATTTTCAGTTGAGACTGTTGGATCATAGAAAGATAAAGTTGCAAGAGAACCTAGAATCTTTCTAGCACAACCTCATTGTACAAATAAGGAAACCTATAAATAAAGGGTTAAATTATTTGCCTGAGGCAGTGGTTCTCAGAAGTTGTTCCCTGATCAGAAGCAATCTCATCATCTAGAAACTTATTAGAAATGCAAATTCTTGGGCCCCACCCCATTTCAGCTGAATCAGAAACTGAGGGTAGCATGCAGCAATCTATTTCTGTAAGCCCTCTAGGCATGCTAAATTCTGATGCATGCTAAAGACTGAGAACCTCTGGTCTAATGTGACAAACGTTATGAACCTCCCAAGATCAGAACATGTATCCTGACTTCTGTCTCTGTTCTTTCCATTATATCAGCCTCTAAGTTGTGTCTCTAAAATTGAATTATTGATCATCTGAATTAAATCAGTTTTAATATATTAATTATTCAATTTCTCTTTCAAATTCAAAAGATAACAATACGTATATAGGAAACTTTCACTTAAATATAGTAACCTTTTAACCCTTGAAATCTGTAGATGATTTTTCTTTACGTTTTTTTACCTACTCAGTTTCAAACTGAAGCATCAGGCTTAAGAAATTAACCTTTCAAATTAGTATCAAGGTTGTACATAAGAGTTAAGAATTTTGACCATTGTCCATGCAATAACCTGTAATAGTAAAGGAAAATAGTTGTGAAATTAGTTAAATGATCCCCTACATTTGTTTTATTTATTTAGACATTGTATGAAGAGTATAAGCTTGATGAAATAAAATTTCACATTGGAATGCTTGGTCAGGTAAGATGTTCCCTATTTATGTCTGGATTTCGCTGATGATGGCGTTTCTTGTCCCTGTTACAGACTTAAAAGAGGCTCTGAGCCAGTTTATAGAAGGAGAATCTCTCAGAGATTATGATAGAGATGCTGAAGCCTCGCTGGAATCTGTGAAGTCAGGTGAAGTAGATTTACATCAGCTGGCAAGTACATGGGCCAAAGCTTATGCTGAGGTAAGAAAACAGATCAGATTGTAAATTTCAAGGATATTCTGGACTTTGATGAGGATTTTTTTTTTCTTTTTTCTTTTTCTTTTTTTTAAATTTATTTTTTAAATTTATTGGGGTGACAATTGTTAGTAAAATTACATAGATTTCAGGTGTACAATTCTGTATTACATCATCTATAAATCCCATTATGTGTTCACCACCCAGAGTCAGTTCTCCTTCCATCACCATATAGTTGATGAGGATTTTTAAATTTATAAGATAACACTTGAACAATTGTAGAATCCTTTTTTCTTTACATACAAAAATGTATTCCATAATATACACTCTATATCGATGCTTGAGTGCTTCCTTCCTGTATGAGGGTTAGCATATAAGACAATATTTTGTGTAATGCCTTTATAAAACGAGAGGTTACTTTTGTGTTTCTAACCAGCCTTGGGTTGCCAGATTTAGTAATTAATAATAAAGGACACCAGTTAAATTCGAATTTCAGGTAAACAATGAATAATTTTTTAGCATAAGAAGTATACTTATTGTATACTTACTGTATTTTATCTGGCAACCTTAACTAACAGTAGTAGTTCATTTTAGTCTGGTTTACTTTTGTCCTATCACTTATCTTCACTGCTGTTACATAGTTATATAACATCATCATTTTTCCATTTAAATACTATACCTTATTTCATAAAGTCTAAGATGCCCTTGATCATAAATACCCCCACCAATTAAACTATGATGGATACAGTATGTTGAGAATCTGTTATATGCCATGTACTGTACTAGGTGTTGGGTGTAAAATAGAAGTAAGACAGACAAAAAACTGAAATTTACATTTTAGTTAGAGAGCCAGATACAGAACTATGTAAACAGACAAATAAATTCAATAATTGCAAGCTTTAATGAGTGAATTACATCCTATTTTAAGCAGTTCAGTCTATGGGAATTTGAAAGAAATCCATTTTATGGGGTCATATTTGTTAATCAAAGTAGTTTGCACTGTGCCAAGAAAGGTTTCCTAGTTTATTTAAAAGATGACAGTATTTACAGATATTATTTTAAATATTTGCATAAAAAAGATATATCTGTGATAATTACAATTAAAGAAACCTGATCTTTCTGCTGATAAAAAAGAATAAAGCTGTAAGATTCATTAAAATAATAATTCCACTAATTTATTTAACCAGTATTCTTTGTACCTCTAAAATGGATTGGGTATGCAGTTGAGGATGAGTCTTTGCCTTCAGGAAGCTTACAATCTAGTAGGAAGACACAGACTGTTATAACACTGCAATCGATAAATTTCAAAGTCATGGAATGAATGAAATTGTACATGGTGACTATGTAGAATGAGAAGAGTAGATGCCTAGACAGAATCCTGACAAAACTCTGTATTATAATTGTGTATTGGCTTACCTGTATCTCCTACTTGTGGATATCCACCTGGAAATGTCTACTTTATTACAGCTCTGGTATCTAGTACAGTGCCTGCAAATAATAGGGCTTTGGTATGTGTTGGGGAGATGGGTGGCAAATAAACGGATGAGAGAATACACAAATGAATGAACAAATACTAGTGCATAAGGTATTAACAGAGGAAAAAGAACCTGCAAAGGAAAGAGAGGAACTTGCTAAAGACGTAGAAAGAAGGCAAATGGTTATGGTTTCATGAAAATTAAGAAAACAAGAGTCACCAGGAAGGAGGGAATGGTCAACAGTGTCAAATGCTGCAAAGAAGGTCAAGCGAGGAAAGACTCAGAAAATATCCATTGGGTTTATCAAGTAATCTTCGTATGGCAAGATCACTTTAAATGATTAGGGGCAGAAATTAGATTTCCGTGACTTTAAGAATGTGTGGGAATGTGGAAGTAGAGAGAATGAGAATAGATAACTCAAGAAGTTTGGCTCTACAGAGGAGAAGGATGAGGCACTTTCAGATTGGGAACACAGGGTCAGAGGTTTGTTCTTTTCAGATGGTAGAGATGAAGACCAGAAGGGATGGAATCCAGAGCTCAAGTAGGAAAGTAACCTTAACTGGGCAGAGGGACACTTCTTCCATTTTAGCATAAAGGAAAAAGAAAAGGATGGACATAAATTAAGACAATTTTACTACTTGAGTAGCAGACGTTATGGTAAAAGAACTGCTTCTACTTTATCTGAGAAGTAATAAAGACAGGTCATTTGTTTGGATGAAGTGGGGGGCTAATGAGATAGTTGGATGTTTGAGGAGAGAACTGACCAGAGAAAGATAGGCTTGCCAGGCATCACTGAGGGGAAAGTTTAGTCACACCAATCTGCCGCCATAAACTTCCGAGGTTTGCAGTTACTCTGCTGTAGCCCTCTACAACCTGACTGTAAGATTAGAGTTCTTATAGGTGGGCAAGAGAAAGAACATCAGTAAGGAGAGTGGAGGCTTTTGGCAAGATAGTGGTTGAAAGCTGGTCTGTGGAATGGAAGCTGCATAGGAAAGGAGGTGAAGCTAGGTGGGAGCCCATGGCTGAGAAACAATGAAAAAGTAGAGGATCTGTGGAGCGGAGGTCCTGCCGAGGTGGAAGAAACAATTACCTGGGAGTCATTGAATGAGAAATCTTGGTTGAAGGTTATAGTCAGAGACCGAATGTTTGAATTTTCCAAGTTGAGCTGTTGCTGGTGATGATACAGAATGGGTAACTGAGGTGGAGTGGAGGACTTATTAAAGATATGGAGTTCAGGGAAGTAAGAAGGCAAGGCATTGTGGGTTATCCACATGGACATCAAAGTGACCGGGCTTGATGAAGGATGTGTGTCATCACACATCTGAGGAAGGGTGTGAACTCAGTGCCAAAGCTTTAAATGAATGAGGGTGAGTGATGGGTAGGCTGTTAGATAATGATGGCCAAGAAAAATCGGGGGTGCCAAATGGTTTGAGCCCCAAACAGAGTTTTATGCCTGGATGTGGCAGTGGAGAAAGAATGGCCTGGGCACTGAGTACTATTCTCTCAGCAGGCCTTCCCTCCGCCCCATTGCTCTCAGCGCTCACAACGCCCGTTCTAGTTTCATCTTTCCTGAGGCCACGGGGCAGTTAGGTCAAGGAGAAACTGTTTCGTGCTTCTCACGTAGGTAGCCTCTGCCCATTCACAAAGCTAGGCTGAGTTTTCAATTGACGCTGCAAATTATTATAGACAGCTGATATGGCTCGTGGGGTTACTGAACGTCTGGCCAAGCATATGTGTGTGTGGCCGGGCATATCCCTATTACCTGGCACTGGCTCTTTCCTACAAAATTTTAGCCTGAGCCTGAAGTGAATTTTGAACCAAGGTTAAGTTACATGGGCTGGTTTTAATTCCTAGAGCAGTGCCAGGTCTTATGATAGGGAGCAGGTATCAGCATGTGGTTTCAGGTTTTCAGAGGCACAGAGTAGATGAAGTCCGTGTTCTAGGGTCAGCTAGTCATTTTAAACTCTTCCCTCCTGATCTGGCAAGTGACTAAAGTGAAAGGAAGGAAACAAGGGGGAAAGTTCACCTATTGATTGACCAAGTTCAAGATAGCTGTTTCTGTGATTTATCCATTCGTTTTATTTTTAAGGTAAATTATTACTCAGTTATGTTATAGATTGCAGCTTTTAATATTTTCATTGGTAAGAAAAGGAGAAAATTCAGATTGTCCTTTTTTTTATAGGTGATCTGTTAACAAAGAACAGTAATGGAAAAAACATACCAATCTTTGTGTTATTTCCACTTTTGCCATCAAATTGTATGATCCTTGACAAGGGACTTAGCGTATCGGTGTCCTCACTTGTAAAGCACGGTGTCGGTCTGAGTCGCCCCCTCACACGTCCGTGGGACAGGCAGCCCTGAGTGGATTTGTGTGCTGCGGGTGTCCTTGTTTCGCATCTCTCAGTGTTGCTGTTTTTCTTAATCAGTGTTTACTCAGTCCCTTTATTATTTGGATAGCTACTCTTCTCATATACCTAAAAGCATACTTGCATTTTTAAGAAGAAAGCAGAATACTAGAAAAGATCAAAATATGAAAATTGCATATGTTTATCATGATATAAAATCCTATGCATGAATTGGGTTTTCAAGGTCATTTCATCACCACACAGGTGACCACTTAGGTAACCTCATTTGCTAAATATATAGCCTACAAAACATTTTTTAGCAATATATTTTTTAATAATGAAAAGTTTTTCTGATTACATAATTAATACATCCAGACTATTGTATTATACAGTATATTATAAAGAAAGTAAAGGTCATCAGAAACCTCACTGTCATGAAATAGCCACCATTAGCATTTTATTGAACATCCCTTCATGTATGTATATATTGTTTTACAGAAATTGGATCATAGCATACTTGTTTTGTTTTTTTCTATTGTGGACACTTCTGTGCCTGCCTCCACATTGCCCCTTCCCCATCCCTGCCACCAGGTAAACCATATAAATAACACCGTTTGTATCTTTCTATTTTGGGAGGTACTCAGATAATCCTATATAACCAATATATACACACATATAAATAGAGGGGTTTTCTGTCCTTGTCTGATGTACAGAAATATAATCACTGTATACGTACATTTCTAGTAGTGTGTTAAATAAAAATTCTGTGTCATGATTTAAGAATGTCTGTGTATTATCTTGTAGACCACATTAGAGCATGCAAGGCCTGAAGAGCCCAGCTGGGATGAAGATTTTGCAGATGTGTACCATGACCTAATCCATTCTCCTGCCTCTGAAACGCTCCTAAATCTGGAACATAATTACTTTGTTAGTATCTCAGAACTGATTGGTGAAAGAGATGTGGAGCTGAAAAAATTACAAGAGAGGTATTTCAAATTTCTCGCATTATCATAATTAAATGTTATATTGTCAGATATGACGGCCTGCAGAATAACTTGTTCTTATTGTTGTAAAATTGAATAAAATAGAAAAAATTCTTTGATATTAGAAATTAATTTTCTTGTGTGTTTAAATCTGTAATTTCAACTGGGAAGTAAGTCCTTGTAGATTTAGAAAACTTCTCAAAAATTACCTAAGTAAATTCCAGTGGCCTTATCTACTCTTATTTCTAAAAAAGGAATAGCTTACCTCTGCTGAAGGTTTACATTGTTCCAAGCACTGTGCAAAGTGCTTTGGATGCTGTCTTAGTCAGCTCGGGCTGCGATGACAAAACCATAGACCGGATAGGTAAAACCACAGAAGTTGACTTCTCACAGTCCTGGAGCCTGGGTCGTCCCAGATGAAGGTGCCAACAGATTTAGTGTCGGGGAGGACCCGTTTCCTGGCTTATAGACAGTGCCTTCTTGCAGTGCGTTCGTGTGGCCTTTCCTCAGTGCGCACTTCCAGTGCATCTCTTCTAGGGAGAGAGCGCTAACATTTCTTCCTCTAAGCACTAATTCCATCATGAGGGCACCAACCTCATGGCCTCTTCTAAACATAATTACCTCCCAAAGGCTTTACCTCCAAATACCATCACACTGAGGGTTAGCTTTCAACATATGAATTTGGAAGGGATACAAACATGCAATTCATACCAGATGCCTTTCCTCATTTGATCCTTACCACAACCCTACTGTCATTTCATTATCCCCATTGTACAGATGAGAAAGCTGAGGCTTAAGTAACTTGTCTAAGGACAAACTGAATTTGAAACCAGAAGGGGACTCCAAAGTTCTTACCGCTATACCACACTGCCTCCCTGTTCAGAACCTGTTTAAAACTCTGCTGAGGCTCAGTCCATGGTCTCTTTCAGTGCATATTATAAGCTTATTTGCATTAGGACAAAAAACACTGGCATTATTCCAAGAAATATTAATTAATTTGAATTCATTTTGTATGAATTACTTAAAATAGTATGCAAACGATGCTCTTATGACCTGTTTTTTTCCTTCAGAGTAAGTAAAAAATTGCTAGCATTTTTTATCTTAAAGCATGACTTTCCAGAAAGCTTCCTAATAATTTCATAATTATAGTAATAATTCAGGACACTCTCCTCTTTCCAGATAATCCATTTTAATCTAGCTGAATCTAATAACATTTATTACCTTAAAAACAGTTACTTAAGACTTAGGTCTACATAGCATTAAGATAATTTTTTTGGTGTTGCTGATGTAAAATTTCGTTGATTGTGAAAATGCATTAGCAGCAAATCACACTTATTCTTTGGGACTGATTATTAAATCAGTCCCAAAGAAGTAAATTTAAAATGAGGTACTGGTTTGCTCCTGGCCCTCGTTAGCTTTGCATTAGAAAACATTGCACTAGCAAGATGAGAATAGCGTGTTGTTTTGAGGGTTGTCATAGTTAAGAACACTTAAAACACAAAAATCGTAAGTAAATAGATTTAATCATTTTTCCTGAGGGCTACTTTCTTGTGTACCAGATCAGCATTTTTATTATATTGCATAGATTCGTAAATTTTCATAATAATGCTATTCCTCTGGACCTTTTATTCTCATATTTAACAAGATATTAGAGCTGTCTCTGTGTCAAAAAGAACATGATGTTTTGAGATATTTGTCATTCTTCATGGGCTTGGGTTTGCTCATTACCTGTATTGAGGCAGTTTATTCCTTTCTAGGGTGGGATACACGCAGTATGGATAGGTGCCACCGGGTAAATAGTCGAAGTTGTGTCCCTGGGGGAGACAAAAACTCCATTTTTTTCTAGTTCTTTATTATGTAGCCAATAAAATTATGAATATATTTTAAAAATAAGAACAAAATAAAGATTTTATTTTTAAAAAATACATAAAAATATAATTACCTAATACAAATTAATTACCTTCTGTTGAACTTCATTTTCCTAGTAGGGCTTTAACTATATAACCTTAAACTCATTCTGAATCTGTTCTTGGAGCTCACGTTTTCTGGGACTGCACTCATTCTGCCTATAGTTAGGGATATGAAAAACTTCCTAGCTTGGCCATCTAGTTCATATTAATACTGTTACTAGTCCTTTCTTTCAGCTGCTGAGCTGCTCTAAATTGTGGTCTACTTTACTGCCTACTCACTACACCGCCCAGAAAATTTCATATCAATATTCTGTAATGGTTCTATTTTCTCTGATTGAAACAGATTCCTATCCACATGATTCTTTGGACCTTTTGGGAAGCTGAATTCACTAATTTTTGCATTTACTGCTAATTTATGCTTTTTTTTTCTTTCGTAGAATATTTTTTAGTAGAGGTTTTTTTTGGTTTATGGTATTTTTTGAAATGTCCTTTGGCCAGACTTCTTGAAGGGGCTTTGCTTTTTTTTTTCTTTCTAAACATATAAACAATATTTGAAAACATTTATTTAAAAACCAGTGTTTTAGTTTATCTTTCACATATCCAAACTGTTAGCTTGAAAAGGAAAAATAGCTGTTTGTCTTAAGGTAGATAACATTTACCAGTATTGTAAAGTTGAACAGTGTAACTTAAAGTAAGTTGGAATTCACTGGTATCTGAGGAATTTCACCCAAAATTTTGGTGCTTAATTCATTTATCCAGTTCATGAGCAGAAGTGACACAATTCCTTATTTCTCCTTTCCTTTAAATTTCATTTTACATCTTTAAAGGCAGTTTCTCAGCACAGCATCAATAAAGTTATAATGATCTTTTTCCCAAAGTGTCTTCAAAACAATGTACAGGTTGTCAGAATTGTCATGCCTGACACACTAAGTCAATGCATAGTTAGTAGTTCATCTGAAATATAACACAATTTCCTTTTATCTTAATCATCAAAAATATATACTGTATTATTCACTATATCATTAGCTACTTTCACTTCTTACACATTTAGGGTAAAATACATGTTCATGAAATTTTATTTGTAGATTTCTTATTTATTAGCCTTTCTTTGTCTCACTGGAAATTTGCTCCTTTTAGCAAACCAGATTGAAGTTATTTTTTTTTTTAAACTTAAAAATGGCAATGATACCTTTTATCCACTAGAGGGAACATGTGTAATGTAAAATATGAATATATTCATATCAAAGTTTGTATGTATAAATATTTAGCAGTTATCCTGTTTTAAATAAAAATCTTACTTGCAAGCATAATCTTCACCTGACCTCTAATAGTTATTAAAAAGTTAATGTGAGTCACCTACATTAGAATTAAGTGGGGACTAAATGGTATTGAATATTTAATCCTAGAAGGTGTGTATAGAAATGTGTAAATGTATAACATGTGAATGAGTTTCATTACTCATATACATATCTTAATCAGTTGTTATAAAGAAGTGTAAATTTGCTTCTAAGAGCAGTTTACTTAACCAAAATGATAGTGAAATTTTTTAAGTAGATGTCTGTTTCATTCTAAGTGTGTTAAAAATATGTTTTAGAACAAACATCTTTAACACATTTGTTTTAGAAGATAATTTTCAATTTGAAAATTTTTAATGAACTTAATTTATTAAAATATAACATACATACAAAATAGGCAACAAACTGTAGATGTACACATCAATAAATTTTCACAAAGTAAGCACACCCATGTAATTACCACCCGGAGCAAGAAATAGGATATTTCCAGCACTGATGAAGGCTCCCCCAGGCCCATCTATCACTACCCATTTCTCTCATAAATAACTAAAATAGAAACTTCTAATACGATGAGTTTTTCCTGGAAGGAAAACCATTTTTTATTTCATGCACGTTATTTATTTGAATAAATGAAGAAGGTAAGACGAAAGCTTATCTTCAGAAGTATTGCGTTGGTGCAAAAGTAATTGCGGTTTAAAAGGTTAAAAATTGCAAACCCCGCAATTACTTTTGCACCAACCTAATAGTATGTTCCTCTGTAAAGGGAACTTTGTGACTTTTGTCACTTTGATTCTTAGAACCTAACTGGCAGCTTCTGGTTATAATATAAACTAACTTTCAAAAGTTGAAGTCACTTTAATTCATGTACAAGTAAATGGAAAATATATTTAAGCTGGAATTGCAGAGTATCTTCTTTAGGGAAATCTGCAGATGAAAAGGGGTCTGCACTTGTAAACATCTGCCATGGAAATTGAAAGATCACCCAGATTTTGACTGCTTTCACTCACATATTAAACTTAGATTAAAATTTAGCTGTATAAATGATGTTGTTGATGCTAAATGAAATTATCAGTGTTTTTTCCACATCTCCATTTCCAAGGCTTCAAAGTGCTTTCCGGGTATTATAATTGCCATTGTTAGACATGTTCCAATAATATAAAAAAAATTTTACGTCCACTTTTCAGAGATTGTTTAATGAATCTGGAATGGTCGTATATCTTAAAATTTTGATGACTATATCTGATCTGCTGATTTATGTTTCAGACAAGGCATTGAAATGGAAAAAGTGATGCAGGAATTGGGAAAGTCACGGACAGATCAAGATGTAAATTCACTGGCTGCTCAGCATTTTGAATCCCAGCAGGTAAGTGAAGTACAACGATGTTTAGAAATGTAGTTACATTTTTTTTCACTTATTTATTTTTGTAAAAAAAAATAACCAGTTGGTATATTGTCTCTTCTTAGGTCTTAGAAAATAAATGGTCAAATGAATTAAAACAATCAACTGCCATCCAAAAGCAAGAGTATCAAGAATGGGTGATAAAACTTCATCAAGACCTGAAAAACCCCAACAACAGCTCCCTCAGGTATTAATCATATGTATTCTTATTTGATGAAAATTCAGTGTTATTAATAATTTGTGCTTATTGTAAAATTGAACCTTTTTGTAGATATTTTTAAGTTACCGATGAAAATTCAAGATAGTTTTATACTTCTTTTAAAATCTTTTGTTTTATGGATTTTATGTGGATTACTTGAGAGGGGGGTTAATTGGTTGGTTTTAAATAGTGATTTCTCCTCTAGAACGTAGTTTTATAAATCTCTTATACCTAAATACCCCATGTACTATCTCTTGTTTCTTTGAATTAGTTTCCGTCAGTGCAATAAGCATTGGTTGACTGCATCTTAAATGCTAAGCACTCTCTAAGCAAAAAAATAAAAATGACATCTGCCCACATGGAGATTATATTCTAGAGACTGACCTGTAAGTAAAACAATACTGTATAGAGTTATATGTGCAGTAATAGAAGCATGTACAAGGTACAAAAATAATACAGAGGACTTTCCATCACCCATAACTTGTATGATGCCTTAGGGCCTAAATACATTATGTTTCATATATTGCCCTAGAGCTTGACAGTGCCTGTGTTATTTCCTGGCTGTATATTCACACGTTGGAGAATTTTTTTCTTCTTTCAAATCCTAAAGTATATTCAATTGGAAATATATTTAATACAGTATAATAATCCTACTTCCAGCATTTTCAGATATGTGCTATAAACATTTAGAAATAGCGTCTTATTTATATCATGTCAGTCTCCCCCACTAGTCTTGCCTTGAAAACAAAAACCATATTTGTTTTTTCTGCTGTTGTATACCCTGACCCTTGCCAAGTGTCCGGCTCTTGACACTGGCACATAAGACATACTCAGTAAATATGGGCTGGGTGGACAAACGGGCAAGTGGATGATCATTTAACTGTTTACCTGATATTTGTCACCTCTTATCTAAGTATTATAATCTCCCATTTGCCTTATTTTTTCCCCAAGTCAACACCTTAGAAATATTTAAACAATGTTCTTTTATATTGAGATGGGTAACATTCTTGATGATAACATGTTTGACTGTACTCCTCATTTCAAATGAAAGTAGTGATGAAAAGGGGAAAGATGGACTGCCAATGTCTGTATGCTATACTACACAATGGTGTTTTTTAAATTGCTGACTATACTCCTTATTTCAAATGAAAATAGTGATGAGGGAGAGCTGTAGGGAAAGATGTGTTGGGAACATCCATATGCTATAATGTACAGTGGTGTTTCTCAAACTGCTGGTTGCCATCAGCTAGGGATCATTCTAGATCTTTTACTTTCCAGTCAGACTTGTAAAATAACGAAAAAATGGAATGGAATGAATGGAACAGAGTAGAGTAGAATAGGGAAAAATAAATATCAGAGCATATCATGCCTGAAGCTTTCTATAAGTGAATGTGTGTATTGAGCCAAAATGTAAAATATATGCTGTATTTCGTGGTCAAAAATGTGGAAAGTAACTAATTTAGGGAAGCTGAGAAAACCCCTTGCTGTAAAAATTCTCTCTCACCGTGCTGCTACAGTTTCAGAAATTCAATGTATAGTATCAGTTCTACTGTGTAAATATTGGCCTCTAGCTGCTGCTGCTTTTGAAAACCAAATGTTCACTGGAAGGAATGTTTTTACTATGACTTTGTTTGGTTTGCTTTCCTTTTTTTGGTAGGGGTTTCCTTGGGCAACAGAAATCTGTTTTCAAGACAAAGACATATAGAACTCCTATATGAGATAGATAAAAATTGTATTTTATTTTTATTCATTTAATTTTGCCTTTTTTAAAGTCAGATCTATTGGAGGATAAATTACATAAAGTAAAAATCATCTGTTTTAGATTTACATTTTGATGAGTTTGACAAAGTTAATTAGTAATGAAACCATTACAGCAATCAAGATACAGGATTTCTCCTTTACACCTTTTTTTTCCTTTTCTACCTTTACAGTTAATCTCCTTTCCTGTTGCCCAGCTCTTGGCAATCTGGTCTGATTTCTGTCCCTATAGTTTTGATTTTTCCAGAATGTCATATACATGGAATCAAACTGTATGTAGCAGTTTGTGTCTTGCATCTTTCTCTTAGAGTAATGCTTTTGAGACTCATTCATGTTGTTCCATTTATGAGTGGTTCTTTCCTTTTTATTGATCATTAATATTCTGTTATTGTTGATCCATTCACTTGATGATAGACATTTGAGGTATTTCCAGATTTTGGCAACTATAAATAAAGCCGCTATAAACAGGTCTTTGTATATAGATATGTTTTTGTTTCTCATATATGAATACCTAGAAATGGAATTGCTGAATCACATTGTAAATGTCTTAACCTTATGAGAAACTGCCAGACTGTTTGCCTAAGTGCCTGTCCATGTTTCCGTTCTGACCACCAATGTGTGAGGATTTTAGATGCTCCACCTCCTTGTCAACACTTGGTCTTGATATTTGGTCGTTCTGGTAGGTTTTGTAGTGATGTCTCATCATGGTTTTACTTTGCATTTCCTAAATGGCTAGTCACGTCAAACAGTTTTTTCATATGCTGATCTTCCATCCATATGTCTCCTTTGTTTTTTGTTTGTTTTAATTGAGGTGTGAGAGTTCTTTGTATATTCTAGATACAAGTCCATCATCAGATAAGTGTTTTGCAAATATTGTCTCTCACCCTCTAGCTTGTCTTTTTATTTTCTTAATAGTGTCTTTTGAGGAGCAAAGTTTTAATTAAGTGCAATTTATCAATTATTAAATTGTTTGTGTCTTATCTAAGATACCTTTGCCTAATCCAAGATTACAAAGATTTTTCTCCTGTTTCCTTCTAGAAGTTTTATAGTTAAAACTTACATATATAAGTAATAATGTATTATGTCACATGTATAAAATATAAATACAAATAAATTATTGACTATAAAATAATAAATAAATAAATATGCCGTGTGTGTGTGTGTGTGTGTGTGTGTGTGTGTGTTGGTCTACAGTTTATTTTTCTTATAATATCTTCATTTGGTTTTGCTATCAGGGTAATGGTGGCATCATAATGTGAGTGGTTGGTCTACCTATGATTCTGTCAAAGGGATTGATAACTGTTGCCATTGATTTGATATCATGTTTTATTTCTAGTGCTTCCATTTGTTTTGTCTCTTTGCTGAAATTCTTATCTGTCCTTGTGTTGTTTTACACTAGATCTTTTCGCATATTAATCAGTTATTTGAAAGTCCCTTTCTTATAGTCCCGATAATCTGTTTCTGTCTAAGTCTGTTTCTGTTGATTGCTTTATCTGTCTCTTTACAATGGGGTTGTTTGTTTGCCTGCCTTTTTTTGGTGTCTCTCTTTTTTTCTAACTGAATGCTGGATATTGCATATATTAGAAAAGTAGACACTGAGGTGATTGATATTTATGTGCAGAAATGAACAGGCCATTCATGGGAAGGTCATGCAAATCCAGTGGCAGTTGAGCTGAGTTTGGTTTTATTCCTTCAGTACAGCACAAGCTTCATTTTCTGCAGTAGTAAGCTGCTAACACTTCATGTTTAGAGTGGGGCTTTGGGTTCTAGAGGGGTTTCTCAGTCATTCTGCTCCATCCTCCGCCTTTGGAAGTCTTTGCAGGCCTGGCCACAACACGAAGTCGCTGCCTCTGCTGTTGCTCACCCCCAACAGTAGACTGTCATTTGTCACTGGGTGCTAGGCTTATCATTGAGGGTGGGAGACAGCTGTCCGTTGTGTTTGTCCAGCTTCAGTCTGGGGCAAACGCTGTATATGTGGGTCTTGGGCTTGGGGCATTTACAGCATTTCTAGCCATGCCTCCTGCCCTGCCCTCACTGTGTTCTTGGAAGCACCTGGTGGACACCAGTCGAAAAGAGTTTGCAAATGTATGCAAACTGCCCTCGTGCTTGGCACTCGCAGCTCTTCTAAGTTTCCACACTAGCCCATACTTGACCATTAAGAATTGGTTGAAAATTTGGCTGATTTCCTGTTATCCCCTTATGTTACACCAATGCATTTCTGCCATGCTCTGCCAAAAGTGAAAACTGTGTCCTTCCTCTCCTGGGAGAGGTGTGTCACACTTTAGAATTTAGTTTACATGGTTGCCTTGTTACCTCAAATCTCTGATGGGCTCCAGAAAAATTATGATTTTATAGATGATCTGGCTTTTTCTTGTTAGAGTGGGAACAACATTCTTTTGTGTCTTTCTACAACCTAAGATGAGGATGTTTTACTAATACAAATTTATTTTTAGGTTTAAATTTGCCATATTTACTAACAAAGTCAGTGAGATTAATGAGATTGCTTGGATTAACCCCCAAAATGTAGTCAGGGGAATGGATGACTATTACAGCTTTTATCATCTTCAGCAAACCATGAAATTTGAATTGAACAGCTGTATAATTATAGTGCCTCCATGGAAACCTTTTCAGCAAATACAAGAACAGAGTAGAGCAGAGAGAAGTATTTTTTTGTGTTTTTTTTAATGGGAGGAGAATGTTGTGGGGGACGGGGGCAGGAAATGGTAAGAAAAAGAAAAGAGGATGTGAACACATCAAAATGAACTTCATCTTTTTTTATTGTTCCTTGTTTGACATTTTACTTTTTAATTTTTGTTTCAGTCATTTTACCTATTTTCTAGTTTTGCCTGCAGCCAGCCCTGATAAAGGAGGTATTTTTTAAAATGTCATTTTAAAGTAGTAAGTTAGTAACTTCATTTAATCATTCTCTTAGGCCACTGGGAAATATTAAATGATAATATATGAATTGATATTGTAGAGATTGAAGATGAAAAACATGTATTACTTACTGTGAGGAAATGAAAGAACAAGTAGGATTTTCGAACCTCTTGGTACTTAGATCTTACTTGTCACCATGGATTTAAGAGAAGTTTAGGAATAAATTAAGTTCTACTTTCAGCTGTTACTTTTGTGTCATTTCATTATAAAGCTTTCTTTCCTTTAAAAAAAAGTTCTTGACAGTCATTTCAAAAAAAATCAGTACTTTTATTAATTTCAGTGAAGAAATTAAAGTTCAACCAAGTCAGTTCAGAGAATCTGTAGAAGCAAATGGAAGGATTTACGAGGAACAGAGAAAGTTAGAAGAAAGTTTTACCATTCACTTAGGTAAGTGTATTAATTTTTTGCAGTCGTAATTTATTGTAAATTGTGAAACATTTTTTATGCTATAAGAGAAAAATTACTAGCATGAGTAGAATATACCAATTATTTTTAATTACAAAGTATATCCTGCTCCTTCTGTTCTAGTTTAAATATTACTTTTGCAAACAGAAAGATGAAGTATTAACAGTTATGAAAATGGGAAATGGCAAGGCCGTTTTTAATTATTTATAGTACAGATTGATCTGGATTCTTGTCATAGAGATTTCATCCTGTTATACTGGATTTTGCAGCTAAGTATCTTTCTGGGATTGTTGCCTGCCCCCAGGAGCCCAGTTGAAGACCATGCATAATTTGAGATTGCTGAGAGCAGACATGCTGGATTTCTGTAAGCACAAAAGAAATCATAGAAGTGGTGTGAAACTCCATCGGCTCCAGACAGCTCTGTCACTTTACTCCACATCTCTCTGTGGCCTGGTTTTACTAGTAGATAATCGAATCAATTCATACAGTGGTATTAAAAGAGGTAGGTTAACATTATGCATATTTATTTTATTAAATTTCTCCTTTATTACCATTCTTACAAAGAAAGGAATTAAATTATGGAAAACTTGAAAAAAAATTTAGTTACCCCAATATTCAAGTAAATGAAAAAATACACATGCCCAGCCATGGCCATTTTAGATTTGTGTTTCTTACTTTGGCATGGGTAGAATGCTTCAGGATATTTAATTTTTTCTTAAAATTCTATTATATTATAAATAATACTCTTACAGCATTCTTGTTTCAAGGTATAACAAAAAGAATAATCAAGATATAAATGTAGTTTTCAATTTAGAAACAGATCCTGGCTCGGTGAATTTTAATTCATCCATTTATCCTTTTATGTTTTTTTAAACATCCTATTTCTTAAATATACTAGGTAAAATTCTACCTTCCCTCATAGTACAAATCACATTTATGATTATTTAAAACTTTTTAAATATTTAAAGTGTATAACTTTTTTAAAAGAAGCATGAATAGAGTCTGTTTCCTATCATAAATATAAGACACTTCTTGTATTTTTTAGCACTTTTTGGGACTGTATTATGATTAAAGTACCTTATTTAAAGAAGCCTTGGAATTATATTACATTTTCTTTGTTGTTTACTCTTTTGCGTGCTTGAGAGATTATTTCTGATCAAAACAAAATTGTTGTACCCTAACAATAAGACAATTATTGAAAGGACAAGTATAAGCAGTCATACTTCTGAATTTTCTATTCTATCTCACCAGATCTCCTTATTTATAAGTAAATACTAAACATTTGATAGTTCACCTTTAGAAGATTGTCAATGTTTTGGATTCCTTAGATTTTGCCACAGTTTGCCAAGAATGCACTGACTTCCATTTTCCCCGAATTGAAGAGCAACTGGAAATTGTCCAGCAGGTGGTACTTTATGCCAGAACGCAGCGCAGGAGTAAATTGAAAGAATCACATGGTCAGTAAAACTCAAATTTCTTAAAATTTCGCTTTCAGTATGTTCTGTCCCTAAGCATTCTAATAGCATATGGGCCATCATTGAAATATATTAAGTTGGGTTGGTGGAAGGGTGGAAGGAAGAAATGAACAAAATTCAAGATCTTTAGAAGCTTGGACTCTGTTCTCAGTTTCCCTTTTATGCATGATCTTATTTAAGATCCTTAGCAAAAACTGTTTTTAAATGTCGATTTTATAGTTATATTTGACATAGGCATTCAGTGGAAAGTAGGTGATCTTTTGACCCAAGTTCTGTACCTCTAAAATGGACATAATTATTACTATAGGAGGCATTGAAATCACAGAGTAAACAGTCACACAAATATATACTTTTTATATCTTTGACTCATTAGGTAACATGAAGTCAATTACCAGAATTGTTTTCAGGTGTTCTTTTAAAAAATTGCTATGTCCAGAACTATGTCCTGCTTTTTCTATATCTATCCATGACACGGACATCCTTTCTAACTATTTAGGAGATTTGCCAGAAAACGATTTTAAAGCTACAGAAAAAGTTCATGGCTTCTTTCTTCAGAAGATTTCTATCTATTCATAGAGAAACTTAAGGGAAGACATAGATAAAAGAAAAAACTGTCTTAAATTACAGATTAATTCTGCTATTTTTTTAATTGAAAAATGAAAATTTTGTTTTAATTGAAGTTTATTGGGATGACAATTATTAGTAAATTTACATAGATTTCAGGTGTACAATTCCATATTACATCATCTATAAATCCCATTGTGTTTTTACCACCTAGAGTCAGTTCTTGCATCACCATATATTTGGAAAAATGAAAATTTTTAAGTTTTTTTAAAAATTAAATTGGTACCATAAATTTGTTTAGTTGGATCAAAACATAGGGTAATATTTATTCAAAAATATATGTAACATGTGATTTTCTTCGTTTTCTGACATTTTATGTTATGTCACAGGCATAAAATCATAATGCATGTTCCTCTCTGGCTTGAATGCATACTTAGTATTTAATTATTTCATATAAAAACTTGATGTCTTGCCCAGGAAATAAAATATGACAGGTCTTTAAGTTGTGGCTGATCAGACCTTTAAATTTGCTTCTGGTAGTTCAGATATCTTTTTTGTTCGTTTGTTTTGCAACTGCAATGTTTAAAAGAAAGCATTATAGTACTTTTGGTTCGTATTGTTATATCTTTGCTTGGTGTCTTGGTTCCTCTCTCCCATATAAATTGTATAACTCCTCCTTCTGATGCTAGACTGTAGCTATCTAGACAGCTTGATTAGCATTGACTATAGTTTCCTTCTTCAACAGATTTTAAATGATACTTATTTTTAATCATTTCTTAAATAGGTAAAAGAATCTCAAGATTCACAATTCAGACTGTACAAAAGAACATACAGTGAAGGTCTTTGTAAACCTGCCCACCAGCCACCCAGTTTCCTACTCCAGAGGCAGCCAATGCTACCTCACATGTACTTCCCAGACATGTGTTTAGGTATATACGAGCACGTGTATCTGTGTATTTATTATCCCTTTTACACAAATGGCAGCTTTCTCTGCACATGTTTATGTGCTCTGCTTTTTGCTCTGAATAATTTCTCTTGGACATCATTTCATGTCAGTACATAAAGAGCATCCTCATACTTCTTACTGCTGCATAGTAGTCCATTGCAGGATAAGCTATTATTGGTCAGTTCCTTATTGATAGATATTTAATCTGTTCCCAAAGTTTTTCCTATTATAAATTATAATGCATGAATAACCTTGCACATATATCATTGTGTGCATGACCACATCTGTAGAATAGATTCCTAAAGAGAAATTTCTGGGCTAAAGGACACATACATTTATAATTTAATAGTGCAGCAATTGCTGTCTGTAGCAGTTCCACCAGTTTATAGTCTCACTAAAGGTGACGGTGGCTTTGCTGTGGCTGGATGTGTTATACTTGACAGAACCAGGCTGAGTTCTAGGAAATCAGGAAAGTATAGCCCAACAAACGGCCATTTGAAAATTCCACTGTGTCCTCTTATTTGCCTACCATCGTCTTCCTCCATCTCATTCAAACTAGCAATGATGTGATCAGTAACATTTTACTATTATTCTTAGTAGTGACTAAAGCGTGAAGACTGAGATCATGACAGGTGTGGGAGGAGGATTCTAAGTATATTTACGAGCGATAGAAAGTCTGCAGTAAATGACAGGAAGTTTTTAAACCACATACGGTTAAGGCAATGTGTGTACATCATGGTATTATTTTGTTCTTGTTCAAGCAACTATTTTGTGGTTAAATGAGTCAGTGAAACAAGTAGGTTTATAAAAGACAACTTTCTTAAAGGAACCAGCATGTTGTTACAGAGAGTTTTGTGAAAATACTTTCTCCGTCTTTTCCTTTTCTGTGCGTTCCCACGTGTTTGTTCTACATGTTTATATCCTGATGCACAAGTGCCTGTTTGTTCTAAGGCATTCCATTGTTTTCCTTACTGTGTTTATTATATAAGCATCTTTATAGTCCTACAAAAACAGTTTGGTTTTGTGCACATTTTGTATACATTTTTTCATTAGTTTCATGTGTACAAAATGTAATAGTTAAGACATTTACACCCCTCACAAAGTGATAATCCACTACCCCTCTGACATCGTATGTAGCTGTTACAATTCCACTGACTCTATTCCCTATGCTGTGCTCCACACCCTGTGACTATATATATATATATATATATATATATATATATATATAAAATTATAGTTGACATTCATTATTATTCAGCTTCAGCTTCAGGTACCCACAGCAATCAGGTACCCATACCGTCCATGAAGTGGTCTCCCTAATAAGACAAGTGTCCATCAAATACCCTACAAAATCTTTACAACATTATTGATTGTATTCCCCAAACTGACTTTCATATCCCCATGGCAATATTGTAGTTACCGGTTGTGCTTTCTAATCCCCTCACCTTCTCCCTCATCCCCACCCCCTTTCCACCTAGCAACTTTAGTTTTTCCTTTATATCTCTGAGACTGTTTCTGATTAGTTTGTTCATTATTCTTTAGATTCCGCGTATAAGTGAGATCATATGATATTTGTCTTTCTCCGTCTGACTTATTTCACTTAGCATGATGTTTTCTAGGTCCATCCATCCATATATATATATATATATATATATATATATATATATATATATACACTTTTTAAAAATGAAAAATAGCCATTTTCTTATTACAAAGTATTACCATTAAAACATGGAAAGGGAAATGGACTATGAACTGTTCTCTTTTGTTTACTTAATAGGGATTCTGTTGGTTAAAACCCCTGTGAAAAAAATTAGAGTCCTTATTGTCTTTTGTTTTCTGTACTATGATCAAACATTTAAAGCTTATCAATCAATGGCTCTGTATGAGGAACTATTACATCAAATGTGGGTTCTGGCAACACAGAGCTCCTCTTTGTGCCCCTCTCTCCCTCTTTCTCTTCACTTATAAAATGTATGCATTTACAAGGGATAGTGTTATAAATCAATTCATCAAAGTAGTCAATAGGTGAAAATATTAAATTACTTTTATTTAGAACATTCTTGAAACCACAATATTCCCTTGGTATTTGCAGTTTACTCATTTGAAGTTCTGACTCTTTTCAAGTGCTTTTCTAATGCTGGAGGCCATTCCAAATAGTTTTGTATTTAACTGAAATAAATATTCAGCCTCTTAAAGAGAGCTACGTTGAATGCTAATATTCATTCTGCGTTTTTGAGTTCTGATAGGATTCTTATAAAATTCAGATGTGTCTTTTATTAAAAATATTTGTATGCATGTAGAATAATTAGTGTGCAAACATAGTAATATGTGGTCAATTGTGACGTATCTTATTTTACCAACATTTATCCTTTTAAGTAATATCATGTCTTCTAAAAAGAAAAAAAACAACAACTAGTGACTCTGAATTTTAAAATACTGCATTTAGAACAATCTCACATTATCTGTTTGAAATTGAGTATAATGTCAGATAAATAACACATTTTAGGGATGGGTTGAATATCAAGTGATTCCTGGTGCTACTAACCATTTGTAGTCCTGAACAGTTATATCAACAACAGTGACTCCATTCTAAATATAAATATGGCCACACGACAACTATCTAATGAAGTTATGTGTCGTTAACTTAGTGCCTTGAACCTCCCAGGTGAAAAATAGGGTATTGGCAAGTCTAATGTGGTTAGGATCATAGGATTTGAAATCTGAGTATTTGGGTTCAAGACCTGGTTCTACCACTTACCTGTGCACCATTGGTAAAGTTAATTAACCTACCTAAGCCTCAGTTTCCTCATATATAAATGAAGAAGTAGTAATAGTACTTGCCTCATAAGATTGTGGTTATAGGTGTTTTGTAAGTATTAAATGAGATCATCCATGTAAAAGCATGTGTCATGCATCAGAATGCCTGGCACCTAGAGACCCTTAGTAAATTTTTACTGTTGTGGTTGCTTGAGGAGTGTTTTCATATGTTGTTATGTTCTTTCATGTTGCATTATCTTATTAATAGATTCTGGAAACCCAAGTGGAGAAAGTGACGATAAGACTAAAAATGCTGATAGAAACTATTTAAATATTTTACCTGGTAAGTATTATTTTAAATTGCAATTTTCTTATGCACATTGAAATCATAGATTTTAAATCTAAGTTCTTATGGTGTACTTTATAAAAAGTTTTTCAGTGTATCACTTTGAAACAATATTGTATCTATATAATACACTTTCACAGATGTTCTGCAAGTTAAATCTTGTACGAATACTGACTTTTTTCTAAATCCGTAGAAGAAAAATGGCTCAAGCTGTTGCATATGTTTTGTTATTTGCTATTTCAGATTTCCTTTTTTATACATTGTTCTTAGTTTCTTAAATTAACCAAGAAATAGTTTTTACTCTAAAATATAAGCAATGGTACATACAGATGTAAACAGTTGAACGTGTAGAAAGAACATAGGTCACTTGATTTAGAACCTTTCTTACTTTCATTCCCCCATGAATTTTCCTGTTTTCCATTTCTTTAATTTCCTTTATTTTTGGATACATTGTTTAGAAATCAGAAATTCAGTCTCTTCATCCTCTTCTATATTGAATTCATTAGTAGCGTTTGTATGACAGGGTATACAAGGAAGGGCTATTTGTTTACTTTTTAAGTGTAACATCTTTTCAACTAAATGGTAAATTTTGCCCGTTCCTAAATAACCATGGTTGTTTCCTCACATTTCCTTCCCCAGATTTTCTACACATAGATCACATTCCATTTAATCTAGCAAATGGCATACCCATTTCTGGTGTTCATCTTGTCAGGCCCAGTCAGTTAGCTTGTGGTCATCAGCTTCCAAATTATCTTCCACCTTCAGATCTCCTACCTTCGTGGATAATGTTAGAGGCAGGATTGTGTCACCACAGGCTGTTTCCTTCACTTTGTGGAACAGGAAACTGTCCTCCTCTCCATCTAAAAATACCTTCATTGAGACAGGATTTATTGTATTTCTCTTCATAGATCCATAATTTAAATCATCTATATTTTGTGGCTTTCTTAAAATGTGTCAATCTTATTATCTATTCCGGAAGTACAGATGTCTGATTTTTCTTTTTAAACTTAACTCTTTATTGCTATATTTATTACCTTCCTTGTTCCATTTTGGGAAAAGCCTGTAGGGTTAGTATCTTGTTATCACCACCAAGTCAGGAAGATATATCATAAGTCTGCATTTAAAAAGGGATGTTAAACTATTCAGTTGGATATGCTGGTAGCAGCTGAATTTCCATTTCATTAAAGGATGCCTGCACAGCTAGGAAGTAAACAGGACAGGAGAAAAGATTCAAATCACAAATTTTTAAGTTGCAGAAAAACCCAATATATAATTATTAACCGATAGTTTTGCTTTGTTATCATCTAAATAGTTACAGTTTATATCAGCTAATTCTCACAACACCTTTGTAAGGAAAGCAGTCAGGCATTATTTTCCCATTTCATACACAAAGTACACAGGATCTATAAGTTGGATTGATTTTCCCAAGGTCACTCAGCCAGTAAATGCTAGAGACCAGCTATCCTATCCCAATCTAATTCTGTTTCTACTATAGTATTTTGATTACTACTGCCAACCAGGACGCCCATTTTATTAATGGGTAAAATGAGGCCAAGAGAGAAGTCATCTAAGGTCAAACCAAGCAGTGCCAGTTTGGGGATTAGGAACACCTGAACCGTTCACTAAGTCATCTGCCTCCCCACTGGACCATAGCCTGGGTTTAATGCTACAACTTCCATCACCTAAATTATCAGTAGGATTTTAGGAGCTAATACACTTCACTGGGCCCAAAAGGACATTATCTCATAGAGTGTACTAGGTTTCTGACAAGCTGTCTGTGTCTTTTATTGCCTTCCAGGGAAATTGTAACTGTACTATTTCTCATCAGACAATTTTCTTTGTCTAGCTTACGTTGATATTTCAGGCACTATCCTTTTTTTAATTTCTTTTTCTGCTTGTGTACTTCTTTTATCTTAAGTTAGAAACAAAAGACCTTTGCCTGGGGCCTGTCAGTGGCATCCATGAGTACGGCTTATGCACACTGGTAACTAGAAAGAGTTAAACATTGTGCTAAGGTATACTAAGTACTTTTAACTATACTATATGTTTATCAGTAAATATGAGTAAAATCCTAAGGTAATGACTTTGAAGAAAAGGTGAAAAGAATTTGTAAGGGCAGGGGTTAGTGATAAAAGTATTTCTAAGAAGAACAAAGCTTTCCTAGAAGGACTTATCAGAATTTCCAGGGAGCAATGTGTATTTGTAAAAACATATTCTTTATATGTTTTGTATTTTACTTATCTATACTGAGAGAAACTGCAGGATATAGAAGCGGATGAGTTTTTTTGGTTCTGTTGGAGTTTTTTTGCCTAATTGGCTACATAGAAAATGGAATGGTTGTAGCAAGCATGGATTTTAAGGTTTGACAAACACTGTTCTAACATTCAGTCTAAAACATCTGTTCATTCATTCATTTAACAAATGTTTATTGACTACCTTCTGTGTACCAGGTACTGTTCTATGTGTTAGAGATAGAACATTCATCAAGGTAGACAAAATTCCTACAGGTGTGGAATGTAAACAATGGTCTCTTTAAACTAATCTCATAATGAAATAAAATAATTGTAATGCTGAGAATAAAATAAAACAGAACAATGTAAAAGAGAATAAGAGGGGTGAGGGAGTCCTCTCTCAAATGGGACAGTCAAGGAAGACCTTTGATAAGAGGCATGACTGATGAAAAGAAGTCAGCCATACAGGAATCTTGGGGAAGCCTTTCAGGATGCAGCCCTGACTTGGGAACGAGCTCTGCGTGTTTGAAGAACTGAGCAAACGCCTGTGTGTCTGGGCGGGAGGAGAGGCTGGAACAGATCGATAGTCAGTGTCTGGATCTTACAGGCCTTGTACACCACAGTCAAAAGTTTGGCCTTTTCCTGAATATAGTGCGAGCCTGTTAGACGATTTTAAGTAGGGGACTGATGTAATCTGATTTATATATGCATATAAATCATTTGGTTTACAATGTGGAAATGGTTTGTAGGTGGGCAAGAATGGGAGCAGAGAGGTTAATTAAGAAAACCTGTCACAAAAACCTAGGTGACGGATGATGGTGGCATGAACTAGGATAATAGCAATAAAAATGGAGTGCTCAGATTTGAGATGTTTGTTGGAGATGTTACTGAAAATAGTTGGTGGAGAATTGGATTGGGGATTGGGGAAGGGAGCATTGACAGAAAAACAGTAATGAAGAGCAAACGTCTATGTTTCTGTCCTAAGGAACTAACTGGACAGAGATTGGACCCATAAATTGAGATGGAGAAGAAGAGCAGATTTAGGGTGTGGGGGTGACAAATAATCAAGTAACCCGTTTTTACATGTTAAATTTGAGTTAAGCATCTACATCAAAATACAGATGATGAGTACTCATTGGATTTACTTACTGCTCGATGATTAGTTTGTGAACCTAATGCAAAATTGGCTATCACCTCTTTTTCATCGCCTTCTTTCCAAGAAGTAAGAAGCAGTAATCATATTCTTCCCGGCCAACATAGGTTCCTGATACACCTCTACTATTTCAACACCTTGACTGTCCCTTCCGTTATTTATAAAGTCCACTGATGACTGTGATTTATGCATTTGAAAATCACAATTGTATTTGTTGTTCACAGGAGAATTTTATATTACACGGCATTCTAATCTCTCAGAAATCCATGTTGCTTTCCATCTCTGTGTGGATGACAATGTGAAATCCGGGAACATCACTGCTCGCGACCCTGCCATTATGGGATTGCGAAACATCCTCAAGGTCTGCTGTACCCATGACGTCACAACCATAAGCATTCCACTCTTGCTGGTGCATGATATGTCAGAGGTGAGTACATCGAAAAATAGCATAATTTTATGAATATGTTAATCCTCTGTTGTACACTAATAATAATCTACATTTTAAAAGCACTTTTTTTTTTTTTTACTAATGGACCTTCGTATCTCTTATCTGGTTAGTAGAATTGAGTGGCATATAATACAAAACAGTGAATAATCCTTAATCGTTATGTTCAGAGAATTGTAACATTATTCTGTGGTAGGTAAACTAGAAAATCAAAGTTATCTATAGCTTTGGATAAGGTATATGCTCCTACTCCTCCCCCTCTCTCTCTCCTCCTTTTCGCCTTCATTTTTGTCTTAAGTAGCATTAGATCTGCCTCCACGTTTATATTTGGCTTAGGCTAACATTAAAATTAGTTTGCATTTGCTGTGTGTGCTTTGATAGGCAACGGAAAGAGATGCTAGATGACAGGAAAAAGCCAGCCTCATTTTAACATTTTCTCAAGGATGCTCTTTGGACAATACAAGTATTGGCTTCTACAATTAAAATTTGACATAATCATGCATTCATTTTATTAAGTACTATTTTTATTTTACTTTTTTTTAAATCTCTTTTTATGACTGCTTTCTCTCCTGCTTTCTTCCCTCACCCACATAAAAACTGGTTAGGGGAAATAATAGTTGTGGAAATAACACAAAGACTAAAAATTGAGCTTCCAATAGTCTGGAGGAACAGAGCAGTCTCACAGCCAATGGGGCACACAGGTCCTGGGACAGCCAGGGTCAGCCTGGTGGTGCAGGGCCCATGTCAGCAGCTTGGTACCTGCTGGTGTTGTTTTAAAAAGCAAAATGCTAACTAGTAAGTGCAGGTTGTGACTGGCAGGAGGGACGTTTGATCCTTAAAAGTTGTTTTGCACAATAAAAGGTGTGTGTTAATGCTATATTACAAAGTACAGTGTAAAAGATTTTATGTTTTACTTTTTAGAGTGACTAAGTGTTTACTGAGACTGATTATAAAGGGCCTCATTTTTAAATGCAATCCCCTATATAAACACACACATAAAAAATGCCATGTAAGACAAGAAGATTTTAAATGGTTTCCCACTTGTAATCCATTTGTGTTTTCACCAGACACATTATCGTTTTCAGAGCGTTCTGGCTCCATCCTATGAAAGCAGCATCAGACTTGTTAGTCTCTCATTCCATTGGCTTCTGTAGCCTCAGTCCTACCTAATATGGTATCAGGAGAGATTGACATAAACATGCTTTATTTTTCTCCACTGTAGCTTTATAATGTCTTAGTTCCATCTGGAATTTATAGCCATTGTTAAGTTATCATCCTAGGCCATCTATAAGAGAGTCTTTGGGGAGTAACAAAGAAAGTTTGTGATGAATTCCAGCCACAAGGAAACATCCAAACATTCCTGCAGCTGGACTCCTGGTTAACCAGTTTATAAAAATGGTCATATGTAGGTGGGAAACAACCTCAAAAAACAGTGTTTCCAAAAGTCGCTAAGTTCGGATTTACTTCCAGACATCTGATATGACCAGCATTCCCTCTCCCACAAGGTTACAAAAGTTACATGTTTTAAATTGGGACAGCCAGCTGCAGAACATTAAGTTGTTTCCCAAGTGTCCATTTTAATTCACAAAAGTATATTGAGCCACGATCTTACAGTTTGTTGTATTTAAACATCCATTCAGGTCAAGAAGTTTACTCTACAAACTCAGACAACACTCTACAGGATATAGCGGTAATATTTGTCTCAGGCTTCCTGCAAGGATCCCAAAGCATTTTCAGATGTTGCTTTCTTTCTCTAATAGACAATTGCTAGACACTCATTTACCACATCTTAGTGTGGGCAAAATGATAAAAATGTCTGAAACAGTCTATGTCCTGTAGTAAAGAAAAAGGACTGTAAAAATTAATGGCAGTTTAAAAAAAATAGAAAGGAAAGGAAACAATAATCAAGAAGAAAGATAACTAATATCACCAGTTTTATCTTTATAGATCTTTGTGATCTTAAGATACTGTCTTACTGGAGTCAGTCTAACCTGATAGATACGGAATGAACCTGCAAGTCAAGAATCCTGAGTTCCTGACTTTTATTTTTACTATTAACTTGTTGAATAATTTGTGATTTACTGGTTTTAGTTGTAATTGTCGTGGTTGGTGAAGATGTTTGTTTTTAACTTTTTATTAGAGTATAATACCCATATAGAAAAATACATATATCATAAATATATAGCCCAAATTTTCACAAACTGAGCACCAATGTAACCAGTACCCAGATTATGAAACTGAACCTTACCCAGAAGCCACCCTTATACTCCCTTCCAGTCACGTAAGCTGCAGTCCCTCCAAAAGGGTAACCAGGATTTTCACTTTGAAAAGCACAGATTAGTTAGATGTGTTTTTGTAGTGTATATAAGTGGAATGAGTCATATAGTACATACTCCTGTATCTGGCTTCTTTCAGTCAATACTATGTTTGTGAAATTCATTTATATTATTGTTTGTGGTTGTAAATTGTTCATTCTCATTGCTATATATCATTCCATTGTGTGACTAGACCACAATTATTTACCATTTTACTATTTATGGACATTTGCCTAAGCTTTGATTATTATGGATTATATTTCCAGGTTTTGACTATTATCATAAATGTTGCTGTGAACATTCTACTACATATGTGTTGGCATTTCTATCGGGTGTGTACTTAGGGATGGACCTGTTACGTGTCGGGGTGTGCGTATGTTTCGCTTTGGTAGATACAGCCAAATAGTTTCCCACAGTGGTTGTCCTTACCTCATTGTCTTTGAATGAAAAATGAGAAAGCCATACTAGTTCTCCCCTTCTGATAATGGCTATGAAACTGATCAATACAAGTATTTCAAGTATTAGTACAAGTATTGTAGGTGCTCAGAGGCACATACTTGAGAGTAAAGACTAGTCTTGCAATTTCCCTCATGGGCACATAAACTCAGAAAATAATTCTATCTAACTTCCAAGACAATCAGTGAAGACCTAAAGTATATACCAACTAAATCCTAATCACCGCAGCAGTTCAGCGTTACCCTAATCAGAAGATTCAAGTTGAGTAGTCAAAGTATGGCCATGAACTTCCGATAGACGGTGCTATCTGCAATTACAATCAGAACTGACATTTTAATTTCAATTTCACAAGTGTAGAATTTATTCTGTGTGTTCAGTGCTCACTTATCATCTAAAGTATAGCCAGACATAGGGCCCGCTTTTCTGCCTGAGCTCCAAGGTCTGAAGTGTTCCACGTGATCCGTTCCACTTTTTCAATGGATTTCTTTGGCAGTATGTTCTCACAGGTGTGACAGTAAGGTTTCGTCACTTGGCCATTACTTAGAACTCATGATCAAAAACATCTGACCAACTATGCCGTGTACTCCTGCTGTATCGTGTAGCCTGGGATTTGTTTCCAGGGAGAGCTTCCAGACAGCAGGCCATGTCCCATGATGACATTCATGAAGTCATGTCTTCTCGTGACCGTATTGACTTCTGAAGCTCACGGTTTACCTTTTCCAAGTACACAAAGCCATTCTTTCTAGGTGCTGGTTTTAAGCAGAGAAAAAATGATAAGAATGCTTGGGATGGGGTCTCTGTGTAGGCAAATGAGGGCTTTATAAACAACGAGGATGCGTGTACACACAGATGCACGTGCTTGCAACGGTCTGCGTTTTCTTTCAGGTTCAAGTGCTGCTAAGCAGCATTAAGTTAAAGTAAATGGAATATGAGGGTTTATATCATATGAAAATTAAATTGTCTTTGACTTCAAAGATAGCGTGGGATCCTGCCATGAGTTGGTATCTTGGTGTGTTCTCTACAGCACTGATGAAACTGCATTCATTGACCTCATTCTGAAGAGTGCGAAGTTTTCAATTTCTGTACTAGATATTTTCTCTAGACCATTAACCACACATTTACAAAAAGCAAGAAAGCATGGTATTAATGGGTAAAAGGTGATGATCCTTTTTTTTCCCATCTACTTTTAGTCAGCCGTTAAATCTATCCCCTACTCTAACTTGTGCTTCAGTCTTTCACCATTACCATTATTATCCTTATTTTAACACATTGGGATAATATATATTCCATATGTTGGAGTTCAAGGCTAGCCCTGCTGAAGCTCTGCGCTTACAGCTCACATTAGTTGTATTCATGTGAGTAGTGATGCTTAGGCTTGACCTCAGCCTGAAATAACTCAAATAATTATAAGACACTGTCAGATAATGCTTTGCTATATATAAAAATGAGTGCCTTATTTATAATAATATAAATAGTTATAATTCCTTGATTTTGATTATTTTCATGGTATTTTGGAAAGTGGTATGTTTTAGAGTAGCATTTTAAGGTGATACAGATACTCGGTTATACGTTAGTATTTGTTCCTACATATGATCCTTTAATAAAAAATTTAACATAAGTGAAAGATAAGTATGTCCTAAATAAAATGCCATGATTCAAAACCAGCAGAAACAACCACACATAAAAACAGATACACAAAGATTTGAGACACAGACCATGAAATATTTGATTACTGTCTTTAAAGAACTTGAAGACAAGCTTAAAATATCTTCAAGTAAAAAAATGCTGTGAAAAATGACCTAGCAACTACAGAACTAAGCTTAGTTGCTGAAAGAAATTTTAAGACCTGAATAAGTGGAGAGATACAGTGTTCATGGTTTGGAAGGCTCAATACTATTAAGATATCAGTTCTCCTCAAGTTGATCTATATAGATTTAAATCTTAATCAAAATCTTTATAAGGCAATTTGGAAGCTACTGACAAGCTAATTCTAAAATTTATGTGAAAGCCACATGACCTAAAACAGCCAAAACAATTTTGAAAAAGAACAAAGTTACACCAATTGATTTCAAAACTGATGGTAAAGCTACAGTAACCAAATACAGTGTGACCTTGGCAGGGGAATAGACTATGGGTCAAAGGAACAAAGTACAGAATCCAGAAATAAATCCATGCATGTCTGACCCTTTGATTTCCAGCAAAGATGCCAAGGCAGTTCAATGGGAGAAAGGGTAGTGGTTTCAGCCGCTGGTATGGGAAGAATGGGATATTGGTATAGAAGAAAACAACCTTGACTTTCCCCCAACATCATGCATAAAAATTAACTTAAAAAGGATCATAGCCTTAAACGAAAAAGGTAATACTGTAAAACTTCTAGAAGAAAACGTAAAAGAAAACCTTGATGACATCAGGTTAAGGAAGGATTTGTTAGGATACAAAAAACATAAAGCTATAAAAGAAAAACTTAATAAATTGTACTTCATTAAAACTGAAAACCTTTGTTCAGCATAAGATGCTTTTAAGACAGAAAATGCAAGTCGCAGACTGCCGCATGACCTTGGGTGATTCACTGTACCTTTCTGGTTGTCCTTTTTTTAAATTTATTTATAAAGGTTTTTTTCTTGTGAGATACAAGTTACTTATGTACATTGTAAAGTTCCATGTAAACATAAGACATTATTATTGTAATTTTAAGAGCTATCAGCATCTCTCTCACCTGTAGGTAGATATTTCTTACTCACCTTAAGAAATGTTTTTGTTTTTTTTTAACTCAGGAGAATGAGTCAAAAGACAAAACCTTGTCCTGCTGCGCGTGTGCGCATCCCCGTAAGGCACTGCGGCTCACTTGCAACAGGCTTTGCACTTACACGGAATACACTTCCTCTTTGGGGACTTTGAAGCTGAGAAGTATTGGAAACAAAATTTAAACATCATAAAATTCTACTAGTCATCTTTATAAACTTCCAGAACTTTGGAAAAGAGGATTCTTTATTTTTAGCCCTCTCAGCAACTAGACCCCTTTTATTTACCGGTCTTAAAGTATCTTGGACATAACAAGTAGTTTCCTATCAAAGTCTATTTCTGCTACAGAGAAAAGCACTTTCTTTTTAAATTCCCATGGATAAAACCATGATTCACTCAGCCTGTCTTTTTGAGCATCGCTGTGCTCACTCAGTGTTGTAGAAGGCATCAAAAAGGTAGTAAAGGTGAATAAAAAGTGGTTTCTGCCCTTAGAGAGCACACAACTTAAGAATAGAAAACATAAATCACATCTCCCTACCGATTGCTCTCCCACACCCCCTCCCAAAGAAAGACAGGGTAAAATGTGATCATTGAGACAAAAGAAAAACTAATACTTGGGAGTTCAGAGGATAGCAATACCATTCGTAGCTAGGAAAATAGGAAATACTTTATGAAGGAGATGGCAGTTAAGCTGGACACTGAAGAATGAAGATCAGGTTTCAATAGATGGAACTAAGAGGCGGGCATTCTAGGCAGAAGAAATGGCTTACGGAGAAGTGGGAGGAAGTGGATGACAGGCATTGCAGGTCACATTTAGGCAAAGGTGGACAGATGTGCTTGAGTGAAACCTTCATTTTTTTATTTAAACATCATAGAAGCTGAAGTAGTTTCGGCCTTAATGTAAATAGCCTTGAATACTAAAAGAAAGTCTTAGATATTATTCATGAGACAGTAGGAGACAATTGTAAGTTATTAAACAGCAATAGTAATATGATCAGAAATGTACTTAAGATAAATTAGCCAAATCAGTGCTTTGGAGGGGAAATATTGGAGTCCACGAAACTACGTAGGAAGCCATAGCAATAACTAGGCATGAGGTACAAAGACCATCAGAGTTTGGTGAAGAACTAGGATATTCAATAACAGATCAGCCTCTTGGAGGGGTTGGCAAGTTTAATGAAAAAGGAGTGGTCACTAATGTGAATTATGCCAGTAAGGTCAATTAGAGTAACACTGAGAAACGGTTTGGTAAATAATAATCATTGAATTATAACCCAACATCTAAAGTAAAGATCCATGAGTCCATACTGATATAAACGAATGAATGAATGAATGAATGAATGAGAAGAAACAAATCTCCCATGAAGAAGAATTCCAAATAATTCATGTAGATACTCCATTTTCAAGGAGCAAAACATCTCCACCTTTTAAGTGTGTGCTGTTCATAGTGAGTGACTTCTTTCCAAAGATTACAATGTGGGAAGATCTAGATGTGAGGGAAATAAATGTACAGTGGAGAAACCTGAAAAACACTACCCTCAACCAGGTGATCCAGCTCAATATCAACAGTCATAAATCATGTTGACAGTGTACACCCTTGATATGATGTTATGAAAATGACACTTTACCCCTGTAGTCCTCCTACCAAAACCCATAGCTCAAGTCTAATGAAAAAAAAATCAGATAAATCCCAATAGAAGGCATCCTCAAAATACCTAAGTAGTGTTCCTCAAAACTGTCAAGGTCATCAAAAACAAGGGAAGTCTATGAGAAACTCACAGGCAAGAGAAACCTAAGATGACACAGTGACTCAATATAGGAGTAGTATATTGGATGTGATCCTGGAACAGAAAAAGTCATCAGGTAAAAACTAAGGAAACCTGCATTAATGGATTTTAGTTAATAATGTATCGGTAGTGCTTTTTTTAAATCATTGGTTATTAAATGATTTGTTTATTTTACAGCATTTACAGAAAACAGACAATAGAATAAAAGAATACAAAGGATAAAAATAATACAAAGAATAAAAATATATTTGGGGTTTTATTTTTCATTGACAGCAAAAAGAAATCCTTTAGTGAGATCATAGCAATTTGACAATATTATGATTAAATGCAGTAAAAGTACTTGGAAGATCACATTCTACATTTGCCTCTTTCTATGGCTTCTAATTCATCTGCCTCCTTAAATGATAGGGTGAAAGCCCTTGTTTGTTGGGAAACATTTCCAAAATGAAGTTCTAGGTTCTCTTGTTAAATTTTTTTTCATGTCAGTTGTTAAAATGACCTGTGTGTGTGTTGGTTATTTCACCGTAATATCATGACCACTGTTCCTGTTACTCCACAACTATTATTTTACAGTATAGAAAAGACTTCAGTTGTAGTCTGCTGTTGCTTTAAATGAATACGTGTAAATCATTGAAAACCCAGCATGAATTAGAATTTCTGAAGCATTTTCCCTGCAGTTGTTTCATACAGTCTGTTCTCTTTCTTCTTGGTAGGTACATAGACAGCCTCCATTTTAGTAATATCCTAATGTAAGATGTTAATAATAGAGGAAAGTGAGCGTGGAAATATATGGAAATTCTCTGTACCGTTTTCATAACTTTTCTGTCAACATCAAACTATTTCAAAAAGTAAAGTCTCTTTTTTAAAAGCAATCAGGGTAGTACCATTTTGGATCTTTTAAGTTTGTAATACTGTTAAATAATATTTTAAGTAGTATTTAAATGTCCAAGTGTTGGTGAACATATGGTAAAATTGGATGGTGCATACATTGCTAACGGCGAATGTAAAGTGATCTAACCTTTTGGGGAAGAACCTAAATTTTATTTCACTAATCAAAAGAAATAAGTATCACAAGAAATTGTTAAAAAAAAAGAGACAGACTCATACACATACACCATACACATACATATACATAAATATGTTCACTGCAATATTATTAACAAAAAAAGTGGAAATCTAACTATAAGGGGCTGTTAAATAAATTATGATACATTAATTCAACAAAACAGTAGTTTTTAAATTGTGTTCTGATGATCTCCCCAGGATCCTAGCCCCTTCTGGGGCTCAGCAAGTTTAAAAATATTTTCACAATAGTAAGACATGATTTGCCTTTTCCACTCTCATTCTTACATGAGCATCAGTGAGTTTTTCCAGAGGCTACATGCTATATGATAACACAACAGATTCAATGCAGAGGCAGATGTGAGAATCCAAATGTCTTCTATTAAGAAAGGCATTAATGAGATTTTCATATATGTAAAACATTGCCACTCTTCTCACTAAATTTTTTTTTAATTAAAGTTTATTGGGGTGAAAATTGTTAGTAAAGTTACATATATTTCAGGTGTACAATTCTCTAATACATCATCTATATCTCACATTGTGTGTTCACCACCCAGAGTCAGTTCTCTTTCCATCACCTCTTTTTAGACCACGTTTACCCTCTTCTAGAGCCCCCTCCTCCCTTACCCTCTGGTAGCCCCTAAACTATTGTCTATGTCTATGAGTTTTGTTCTTTCATTTGTTTGTCTTGTTCTTTTATTGTTTTCAGTTTTATATACCACATATCAGTGAAATTATATGGTTTTCTACTTTATCTGTCTGATTTATTTAGTTAGCATTATAATCTCAAGATCCATCCATGTTGTCACAAATGGTACTATTTCATCTTTTCTTACCACCGAATAGTATTCCATTGTATATAGATATATAGATATAGATATAGATAGATATATAGATAGATAGGTAGATTAGATAGATAGATTAGATAGATAGATTAGATAGATAGATAGATAGATAGATAGATAGATAGATAGATAGATAGATAGATATCACAACTTCTTTATCCATTCATCTATCGAAGGACACTTTGGTTGTTTCCATGTCTTGGCCACTGTGAATAAAGCTGCAGTGAACATTGTAGCACACGTGTCTTTATGGATAAATGTTTTCAGATTTTTTGGGTAGATACCCAGGAGAGGGATTGCTGGGTCATATGGCAATTCTATTCGTAATTTTTGAGGAACCTCCATACTGCCTTCCATAATGGCTGCACCAGTCTGCATTCCCACCAACAGTGTATGAGGGTTCCTTTTTCTCCACAGCCTCTCCAACACTTGTTACTATTTGTCTTGTTGATGATAGCCATTCTGACTGGGGTGAGGTGATATCTCATTGTGGTTTTGATTTGCATTTCTCTGATGATTAGTGATGTTGAGCATTTTTTCATATGTCTATTTGCCATTTGTATGTCCTCTTTGGAGAAATGTCTCTTCAAGTCCTCTGCCATTGTATGTTTTTAGCTTCTTTGTCAAAAATTATCTGTCCATATTTATGTGGTTTTATTTCTGGGTTCTCAATTCTATTCCATTGGTCTATGTGTCTGTTTTTCTGCCAATACCATGCTGTTTTGATTATTGTAGCCCTGTAGTACAAGCCAAAGTCAGGAAGTGTGATACCTCCATTATAGTTCTTTTTTCTTAAGATTGCTTTGGCTATTCAGGGTCTTTTGTGGTTCCAAACAAATCTGATGATTTTTTGTTCTATTTCTTTAAAATATGCCATTGGGATTTTGATGGGGATTGCATTGAATCTGTATATTGCTTTGGGTAATATGGCCATTTTAACTATGTTGATTCTTCCAATCCATGAGCACGGAATGTCTTTCCATTTCTTTGTGTCTTCTTCAATTTCTTTCAAAAATGTCTTATAGTTTTCAGCATATAGGTCTTTCACATCCTTGGTTAAGTTTATTCCTAGGTATTTTATTCTTTTTGCTGCAATTGCAAAAGGAATTGTTTTTGTATTTCTTTTTCTGAGATTTCATTGTTAGTATATAGGAAGGCAATGGACTTTTGTGCGTTGATTTTGTAGCCGGCAACTTTACTGTATTGGTTGATTGTTTCTAATAGCTTTTTGGTGGAGTCTTTAGGGTTTTCTATATATAGCATCATGTCATCTGCAAAGAGTGATAATTTAACTTCTTCATTCCCAATTTGGATGCCTTTTATTTCTTTCTCTTGCCTGATTGCTCTGGCAAGGACTTCCAACACTATGTTGAAAAGCAGAGGTGATAGGGGACATCCCTGTCGTGTTCCTGAACGTAGAGCAAAGGGCTTCAGTTTTTCTCCATTAATTATGAGATTAGCAGAGGGCTTGTCATATATGGCCTTTATTATGTTAAGGTATTTTCCTTCTATACCCATTTTATTAAGTGTTTTAATCATAAATGGATGTTGTATCTTGTCAAATGCTTTTTCTGCATCAATTGAAATAATCATATGATTTTTGTCCTTTATTTTGTTTATGTGATGTATCACATTGATGGATTTGCGTATGATGAACCATCCCTGTGCCCCTGGGATGAACCCCACTTGGTCGTGATGAATAATCTTTTTAATGCATTGTTGCATTTGATTTGCTAGAATTTTGTTTAGGATTTTTGCATCTGTATTCATCAGAGATATTGGTTGTAGTTTTATTTTATTGTGTTATCCTTACCAGGTTTTGGTATCAGGGTAATGTTGGCCTCATAAAATGAGTTAGGGAGTATAGTCTCTTCTTCAATTTTTTGGAAGAGTTTGAGCAGGATTGGTATTAGATCCTCTTTGAAGGTTTGGTAGAATTCACTAGTGAAGCCATCTGGTCCCGGACTTTTGCTTTTGGGAAGGTTTTGAAGGACTAATTCAATTTCGTTACTGGTGATCAGTCTGTTTAGATTTTCCAATTCTTCGTGATTCAGCCTAGGAAGGCTATATGTTTCTAAGAACTTGTCCATTTCTTCTAGGTTATTGAATTTGGTGGCATAAAGTCCTTCATAGTATTCTTGGATGATCCTTTATAGTTCTGTGGTGTCCATGATAACTTCCCCTTTTTCATTTCTGATTTTGTTAATTAGTGTCTTCTCTCTTTTTATCTTAGTGAGTCTAGCCAAAGGTTTGTCAATTTTATTAATCTTTTCAAAGAACCAGCTCTTTGTCACATTAATTTTTTCTATTGTCTTTTTGTTCTCTATTTCATTTAGTTCTGCTCTGATTTTTATTATTTCCTTTCTTCTGCTGACCTTGGGTTTCATTTGTTCTTCTTTTTCTAGTTCTTTAAGGTGTAATGTGAGGTTATGTGTCTGGGATTTTTCTTGTTTCTTGAGATAAGCCTGTAATGATATAAATTTCCCTTTTAAAACAGCTTTTGCTGCATCCTAAAAATTTTGGTAGGGTGTATTATCATTGTCATTTGTTTCTATGTATCTTTTTGATCTCTTGTTTCTTCTTTGACCCATTCATTCCTTAAAAGTATGTTGTTTAATCTCCACATATTTGTGGTTTTCCTTGCTTTCTCTTTGCAGTTGATAATCCAATTTCAAAGCCTTGTCATCAGAGAATATGCTTGGTATGATTTCAGTCTTCTTAAATATACTGAGGCTAGTTTTATGTCCCAATATATGGTCTATCCTTGAGAATGTTCCATGTATACTAGAAAAAAATATATAGTCTGATGTTCTAGGATGAAGTGCTCTATAAATGTCAATTATGTCCATTTTATCTAATGTATCATTTAGGGCTGCTATTTCTTTATTTATTTTATGTTTGGATGATCTATCCATAGCTGTCAATGATGTATTTAGGTCCCCTACTATAATTGTGTTTTGGTCAATTTCTCCCTTTAGTTCTGTTAGTAGTTGCTTGGTATATTTTGGTGCTCCCTGATTGGGGGCATAAATATTGATGACTGTTATGTCTTCTTGTTGTATAGTCCCCTTTACCATTATGAAATGTCCATCTTTGTCTCTTGTTACCTTTTTTATCCTGAATTCTGTTTCATCTGATATCAGTATGGCTACACCTGATTTTCTCTGGATACCATTTGCTCGGAGTGTCAATTTCCACCCTTTCACTTTGAGTCTATGTTTGTCCTGGTAGCTAAGATGTGTCTCTCAGAGGCAGCATATGATTGGGTTTAGAGTTTTTACCTAATCTGCTACTCTGCGCCTTTTCGTTGCTGAGTTCAGTCCATTTACATTTAGGGTGATTATTGATATGTGAGGATTTTCTATCTCATTTGTCTTTAGTTTTCTGGTAAGACTGTGTCTCCATTGTTTCTTTGCCTTTTTGTTGTTGTCTATTATTTCTGTGTGGTGGTATTCTAGGATTTTTCCCTGTTTCTTCTTTTATTACAGTATATATTTCAGTTCTGAATTTTTTTGAGTGGTTACCATTACGTTTATGTAAAAGAAAATTTCGTATTTAGAGTATTCCATTTTCTTCACCACGCTTACTTTCTCCATTCCCATTTTCCGGTTCAGACCTTTACTCTTCCCCCTTTTATGTTTTGGTTGTCATAAATTATCCCTATTTGTGCTGGCCAAATAGCCTCCTTCAGCATTTCTTGTAGTGCAGGTCATGTGTTAGAAAATTCCTTCAGCTTCTGTATGTCTGGAAAGGTCTTTATTCCTCCTCCATACCTAAAGGGTATCTTTGCTGGATATATTATTCTTGGCTCATAATTTCTCTCTTTCAATAATTTGAATATTTGATGCCACTCCCTCCTGGCTTGTAGAGTTTCTGCTGAGAGATCTGAGATAATCTAATGGCTTTCCTTTGTAGGCTACTGTCTTCTTTTCCCTGGCTGCCTTGAGGATTTTTTCTTTGTCGTTGATTTTTGACAGCTTCAATACAATGTGCCTTGGAGAAGGCCTGTTGGGGTTGAGGTAATTAGGTGTTCTATTTGCTTGTTGGGTTTAAGGATCCAGTTCTTTCCACAAGTTTGGGAAGTTCTCTTTGACTATTTGTTTGAATATACTCTATGTTCCCTTCTCCCTTTCTTCTCCTTCTGGTATGCCCATTATTCTTATATTGCTCTTTCTGATGGAATCAGAAAGTTCTTGTAGAGTTCTTTCATTTCTTTTAAGTCTCAAGTCTCTTTCTTTTTCCATCCGTGTCATTTCCCGATTTCTATCTTAGATGTCACTGATTCTTTCCAACATCTGGTCAACTCTACTATCTAAGCTGGCTATTTCATTCTTCATTTCTTTTATTGAGTTCTTAATCTCCAGAAATTCTATTTGGTTCTTTTTAAAATTTTCAGTCTCTTTTGTAAAATGTTCATCTTGTTCTTTGATTGTGTTTCTGAGTTCATTAAACTTCCTTTCTGTGTTTCCTTGCATCTTGAGTTTTTTCAGAACTGCAATCTTGAATTCTCTGTCATTTAAGTCACATATTTCCATGTCTTTAAGTTCATTTTCTGGAGACTTTTCATTTTCTTTCTGAGCTGTCTTATTACCTTGGTTATTCATGGCTATTAATGATTTATTATTTCTCTTCCTAGACATCTACAGGAGTGGGTTCTCCAAAAGATTGATAGAAAGAGGTCTTTCTTTTGTTTTCCAGTAGGGTTGGTAGAATGTTTTATTTTCTCTCCGACTGCAGCCTTTTATTCTCTCTCACACTGTAGTGTTATATTTTCTCTGCACTATTCTGGCTTCTCACATAATGGGGGGATTCCATGGAAGGCGGGCTTCTCCTCTGTCAACAATTCGCCTGGGTCATAGGGCACCACCTCCATGGGGGGATGTGGAGAGCTTCTGAAGTTCCAAAGCTCTTCCTGCACCAGATTCAGAGCCCGTGTTTTTCAGCAGCTCTGTTTACTCCTGCAGGGATCCGCCCAGATAAGTGAGGACAGGAGTGGGGTGCGTTGTGAGAGGTGGCCCAGAGCAATGGCGGCGACCACCACCACAGCCGGTCCTGCTTCCACAGCTCCCTCCCCTTTGCCGGAACTAGTTGGGCTGCAAATCTGTGTCTGCAGTCCAGTTTTCAGAACAGCAAATATTCTGTTATTTTGCTCTGACACTGTTACTGTTCTGCTTCTAGCACCGGGCAGGTGGGGGCGGGGCGAGCTCTGGGAGGGTAGGAGGGGGTGGCTAGTCTCAGTGCCTAAGGCTCCGTTCTCTGCTCGGCAGTGCGGGCTTAAACCCCCGTTTTCAGCCTTCTTCCCTCAGTCTTTTCTCCGAGGTCTCTGCCGTGAGCGTTGGGTTCGTCCGTGTTATATGCTGCTCCCTCTGCCCTGTGGGCCATAAGCGGAGCCCTAGCAGTCCAAGTCCTTCCCTCTCCCACAGCTGCGGTGGTTCCGGGAAGCAGCGAGCTCGGAGCACTGAGCTGGGTCTGCGTCCTGCGTCAGTGTGGCTCCATCTCTGCGCTTCTCCCTTCTCTGCGCTTCTCCCTTCCCTCCTCCCCCCGCTCGCGCGAATCTCCCACCTGTAGGTGATTTCAGTCGGTAGTGGGCCTCTTCGTCTTGCCTGTCTGCTGTGCAGGGAATCCTTTGTGGAGTTTTTGTTGTTTGATTAGTTGTAAATTCCAGGGGAGATTTACAGAGGCTCACCTCACGGCGCCATTTTTATGACATCATTTGGTAAAATTTTTTGTTTTAGAAAATATAGTTACTTTCCATTTAAAAAAAGTATGTTAACATGTTTATCGTCTTTAAATAAAATTAGTATTTTAGTAGTTTTCATTTCTAATGCAATAAATATCTAGAGATATAAACTCATCGGAGTGTTCAGTGATTTTTAGAAGTGTAAAAAGATCCTAAGACCCAAAAAGATCGAGAATCACTGTAATAAAATAGTAAACATATTTTATCGTTATAACTATGAGGACTTGCAACATGGGAAAATAATTCTGATATAGTGAAAAGAAATAGAATTTAAAATGGCATAATTGCTGATCATAATTAGGAAAAATTATAAAATGTATTGGCTAGAGTCTGACACGGGCACTCAGTCAAGATTAGACAGGAATATAGAAAAATAAGTGCATTTGGTTTGTGAGGTGGTTGGGGTGGGGTGGTTGTTTATTTCTATTACTTTTGTAATAAGATAATAACATTTTAATGTGTTGCTTATTCAAATATTGTACAATTTAATAGAATTATTCAAGTTAACATATTGATAATAGTAGTTGGAGTATCTACATCATTTATGTTTTTGTTTAGAATTATACTAGATATGTTCATTTTTAAAATTATATTTACTAGGCTAATTAAATTAACATTTCACAAGTATAGTATAACAGCTGGAAGAAGTCATATGCCTGAAAATCCAAGGAAATCCAGCTGAAATGAGCAAATAGTTGCCCAAATCTATTCACAAACTGGATGACCCACATTATAGATAAATAAAGATCTGACTATATGTATTGTTTTTAATTTATTGAAAACAAGATTTGTTTTGTTTCTGCTTTTAGGAAATGACTATCCCGTGGTGCTTAAGGAGAGCAGAGCTTGTGTTTAAGTGTGTTAAAGGTGAGCATAACGTTGTATTTAACAACGGCCTATTTGTCTTTCTTCCAAATATTGAAAGCAGAGCAACCCAGGAGAAAGAATGTGAAAGTTACCCCTGCTAGCTGGTGCCTCAATTAAATGGGTTTAATAAGGAAATAATTCATAACGGGCTTTTTTACTTACCTTTTTCTCGTCGCAAAATAAGTGTCCTGCCCTTTTGACATACAGGATATTTGGACATTATTTATATTTGGCTCTGATTATAGCTTGTTCTCTATTGCCTTTTACTTTCTTAAAAAGAAACAAAACATGAGCCACGTGTTTAATTAGACTTTAATAATCTGTTTTGGCTTCATCGTGTGGAGACTAAACAGGACTTGAGAAATCATAAGGAAGCGTGTGTTGACTAAACCATGTTAAACCTCTTTGGTATGGAGAACCAAGGATTGCAGAAGCCTCTCCTACAGGCAGGCGGCTACCTCAAAAGTCAAGATATGAAGATGCACAACGAAAATTCAGTTTATTTCAGTAAAGGATTTGTAGGTTTGAAGACCAGCACTCATAATTAAGCAAAGTCTATTGTTCTGTTTTAGGTTTCATGATGGAAATGGCTTCGTGGGATGGAGGGATTTCTAGGACAGTGCAGTTTCTGGTACCACAGGTGTGTTATCTGAGTAGGGCTCACCCCAACTTAATCTCTGTTATTATATTCCTCACTGATAGAGTGAGCACACTGCCCCTAATATTTAAAAAATGCTATCAGCTTCCTGTTTTTTAAGGGGAGAAGTGTTTGGATGCCATAAAGCACTTAGTTTATTGTCAAGATCTCAGACTCTCCACTCAGGATCTTTTATTTCACTCCAAAACCAAACTTGACTCATCTTTGCTTTGTTCTGTTCTTCCCACATTTATGTTACATAGATCTTGAAGAGTTCATAAATAAAGGCATTGATTAGCAGAGAATGATTCCGTCTTCTGTATAGACCTTAGCAAAGTTAGTGGAACTTTTATTATTCATTACCCTGGTGTTATCTAGGGTTTTTTCTGGTAATCACACCTCTTATTTGACAGAAACAACATAGGTTCTCAGAGGACGGACAGAGCAGGAAAACACCCCACCCAAAGCCGGGCAGTTAAATCAGCCATGAATGATAATTTTTACATATTGCACGACGTATCTAGAACTAGTTCCATAATTTAAAATATTTAAAAATTGTTTAAAAATCAATGACGATGTAACAAATACAAACTTCTTTTTAACCTCTTACAGAGTATTTCTGAAGAAATGTTTTATCAACTTAGTAACATGCTTCCCCAGATCTTCCGAGTATCATCAACACTTACTCTGACATCCAAGCACTAAACCCTCATAGATCAACATGCTGGAGGAAGAGGATTGTTAAACTCTCCAGAAACTCAAGCTCTGCTGGGATAAGGTCAAGCAGAAGATGCCCAGAAAGAGAACTTGCGACCCAAGCCACACATCAAATCATGATAGATGTCTGTTAAACATTCTAAAAGTTCATCTAGTGTACAGGCCAGTGATTAGCCCCTTCCTTATACAGTTATTCTTAAAGTCTCTTTCTGGAAAAAAAAAAAAAATGACTTTTTTTTTTTATTGTAATGTCCTATCTGAATATTAGTAAGTTAAAACTTTCTATATACCACACATGGACACTTGATGTAGGGAATTGTTCACTACATTTTCATGGAGACATTTGTCTTTTCCCAAAGAGTTGAATCCTATCAGGTGCAAGGCTTAATGAAGCAAACAAGTAAAACCTTCCCTCTATCTTCTTTGCCTTGAAAAATAAAAAGCACTGAAGTATAAAAGTATTGCAAGTATGGCTGTCTTGTGAAAATCTTTGTAAAAACACAAATACATGAAACAGATGTACTTATTGTTTTAAATTCTATTTCAAAAACTTGCTTTTAATGTATTCTTTCTAAGGTTTTATAAGTTGAAAGTCAGAAAAAGGCTGGATCCTTTACCTCTGTCCCATCTTCCCTAGGTCACCTCACCCTTGTCTGGTAATAGCATTTCATGGGCTGGGAGGATAGTGTGCTGATTTGCAAGCCCGATGGAAGTTAGTTTAAACCAGCACCTTGCTCGTCAACTTCGTGACAGTCAAACAGTGAGAATCCTTCTCGCTCCACCCCGCTTCCTGCATTCTCAGTTTCCTTACCCATTCTCCTACTGCATTTCTTTGCTGGTAACTGTCCCATTTCTGTCTCTGCTCTTCTTTTTCCTCATCTTTTCCATCGTCTGTCCTTGTAGAACTCTGTCCTCAGATGCTGTGGATCACCGACGTGTCCCATGTATAACATTTGCAATGAGCAGTGACTACATTGCCCAAAGGCATTTACAAAGCAATAGTTTCGTTAAATTCAGATCGTATGGATGTTGTAACTGGCTAATAGAGTGAAATGGATGACTTCTGACATCGTGAAAGAAACAAAAAGCACTCTGCTGATATGCCTACATGTAGTACCTTATATAATAGAAACTCTTGTGGCATGCCAACTGCTTTCCCATAACATAGGAAATGTCTTGATTTTCTACTCAAGGAAATGCCTGTCTAAGTAACAACATTAAGGAGAATACCCCTTCAAGATTGAGTCCATAGCACACTAACACTTTCCCAATCCTTTTTCAGGGAACCTGTAATCCCACCAAGAAGAAGGTAGGTATTCTGCCCTGGGAGTGAGATGCTGTCTTCCAGGCATCATTGCTAATAATGAAGACTGATTCTAACGCAAAGCAGGGTTGACAGAAGTAGAAAATCAGGGTGTGCTAAAGCCCTGTCAGAGGCTGTTTTAGTTTATAACATGACAGGTCAGGTTGGAGGAGAGTGTAGTGGGATCAATCAATGAAAGGCATTCAGAAAGAGAGGTACTAAGAATCTTTCCACAGAATCCCTGTAACTAAGTGTACAGCCAACAGCGTGGAGGTTGTATCCAGGGGCAGGGAATAGGAGGAAAGTTCATTCACAGAAAGTTGGTGAATGCGGCTGCCCAATCTCTTCCTTTGTCACCTCAAGGCTTTCCCTCCAGGGCAATTTAAAGTCCCTGTTTATAAAATCAAGATGAATTTATTAAATATTCATTTTTCACATGGTACTATATTATGAGATATACAGAGAAGATTAGAAAAGTGCTTATGATGTTACCTATCACTGATATGAAAACACACCAAAAACTAAGCTAATAACAAATATATAATTTAAGGAACTAATTATATGCATTTAAATAATGGGGATTTTAGTGAAGCAGTAGATGAGGCAGTCTATAGTTCTGTGATTGGACCAGGAAGGATGAGATTACGACCTTATTCTGTATTGTGTTCTAGGGGGTTTCTTGGAGGGGTGTGGTTTCAGGCCCTTCGCGACTGACGTGGAGGAGGTACCTTAGTCGCCTGAGACTAGAAGGGACGTTCTAGGTATAAGGTGCTGATGGGAGCAGGAATAGAATGAAGAGAGGCAGTGACGAATGGTCTGAAGTAGAGAGAAGCTGACCACAGGAGCCTTTTGGGGTGGGAATGGAGGGCGCTGGTGAAGAGGTCTCCGTGAGCAGCAAGTTTTCTATTTGTATAAACCAGTACTCCTAATACACGACGGTCTCATCCTCAAGGCCTTAAAAATATGCATTGGAAATCAGGCAGGGGCACTAAGCCTGAGGTCTCCATTCCACCTTTCCTCCCCTCCTCCCATTTCTCAAAGCACAAAACCAAACAAGTCTGTATCCTTGCCATTGATCAGGAGGTGTGGGACCAGCTGTTCTCAGCATGACAATGTGACTGGAATGGAAGAAATGCATGAAAAAGAATTCCAACAGAAACAGCTTGCCTGGGAGTTGGCAGATCTTTTGCTGGCATGGGGCACACTGTCATTTGTGTCACTTCAGCTGGATCCTGGCTAATTCTCAACAAGAAAAAAATGTTCCATAAAGGAAAGAGGAATTCACGGAAACATTCGTGTTCTGGAGGCCCTAAGGAGAAGGAGCAGAGCTGTGTTGAAAGGACGGACAAAGATTAAATGGGATCTTCAGGGCTATTTTTCAGTGTATAGGTGAAAATGATTGCTTTTCTCTTATTTAGTTTTCCCAATTAGATGAAAGTGGACTGCTTTGCTCAAAAGAAGTTACAGCAGTGTAAAAATCATTATCATAATTTTGAAATAATTAAAAATATTTTACAACACCTATTTACACAAAATACCACATATTCAGAACCATTTAGATCAAAGATTTTCTATCCTGTAACCACCAAAGAACCATTTCCATTATCTTCCCCATGTTTCCCTGAAAACTTTTACTTAGTAAACAATTGAAATCATTTGAGCAGTAATCTGTTTTTGTTCATCACACACATGTCTGTGGAGCTGAGTGATAGACAGTATTAGCAAGTGATACATCGTATCACATAGAATTATCCTCGGATGATTCCAGGCAAATTTACAAAAACAAAACCTTGCTATTTTATGTAACCTGTGAGGTCTCACCCTAGTGAAATGTATTTCCGGAAAGATTTTTAAAATATCTCAATGACATAGTTAAGACAACTTTAAGGACCACTAATTCCAGGAAGCCCACGCTGGGGACCACAGCTTAAGACAGAACTATTTGTATGAGAGTACATCACAAAGGAAAGGCATCGATAAGGACAACTAAGTAGCACATTGACCCTGAGAACTCTGTTCAATAAACCAGTGTTTGCCGAGTTTCTTCCATACACAGCAACACAGTGCTAAGCGAGATCCAGCCTCTAGAGGGCTATACAAAGGCAATGGGATTGAGAAGCTATTCGATTAAGACTCGGCAAGCTTCTCTGTGATCTGTGATGCTGACAATCTCCAATGACCAGTACAAAATCCTAACAAGCAGGAGAGTGGCTGGGGAGCCTCCTGAGGTTTCCTGCAGGACAAATGCGCTTGCGACGTCCTTATTTAATACCCAAAGCTAAAATTGTGACACACTCCACCTCTCTCCTGCTGTTCTTTTCCTGTTTCCACAGAGGAAAACTGGGTTTCTGATATACCCAAATCTAAGCTCTGTCGGGCTTTCTGACAAATCCAACTCAGTCTTGGCTGAGCTTCATGCTCTAGAGAGTCAGCCCTCATCAATCGTGGACTCTATATTTGCAAATTCCCTACTTGCTAACATGTATTTGTAACTGTAAAATGAATCAATAAAGTCATCTACAAAAGCAATCGTTTTATCAAATCCAAGTTGTGCGGATACTGTCACTGGCCCACAGAATGAATCGGAGGACCTTTGGCAGCACTTCTGGCATCATTTGTGGGCATGCACAGAGCAGTGAAAACTGAGTCGCCCAACACACATTCCCAGCTGAGAGAAGCCAGGTGACCCTCTGCCTTTTGCTTTCAGCTAATAACATAAACAAGTGTCCTTTTCACAGTTTATTTCCTGCCATGTTTTTTGCATTTTTGTACTTTTTGTTAGTGATTTTGCTTTTTAGTCCCCAAGCCCCCAAGCAATGCTGAAGTGCTGTCTAGTGTTCTGCATGTAGGAAGACTGATGTGCCTTATGGAGAAAATATGTGTTAGATAAGCTTGGTCCAGGCATGAGTTGTAGTGCTGCTCGTCGTGAGTTCAATGTTAATGAATCAACAATCTATTATATAAGGTGCTTTAAACAGAAACCCATAAAAAAAAATTATAGGTTGCTTGGCTGGTGAAATGTGATGAGAGGCTTGCAGGAACCCAGCCTTGTATTTCTCCTGGAAGTAATCGTTCAGCATTTGCTAATTCAGTGTTCACAGCATGAGAACCAACTGTATGAGTCACTTCTCTCCCAGGCAAGTGAGCATAGAGAGGTATCTGGATAGAGAGGATATCTTTGGCACATGGAGAATGAAACCTGGAACACGTTACCAGAGAAGCAAACAGATCCTTCCTGGAGATGTTTAGGAAGTAAGCAGAAACCAAGCTGTCACAGGTTAGGTATGACATCTACAAGAAGAGAATGTATTCGTGCGTTTCTCCCTCTTTCGTTCTCCTGCTTTCTATCCTTCTCTCCTTTTTCTTTCGTTATAATGAATTCCTGGTTTGTTCTCAGCAAATCCGTACAGTCTCAGAGATGGGGAGCACAGTCCCTAGAGTTAGACAAGCCTGGTTAAGTGTGGCCTTCCTGATTTACTCCTTGTGGCTGGTTACTTGAGCATATTACCTAATCCTCCTAAGTATGTCTCCTCATCTGTAAGCTAGGAAAAATTAATAATAGTATCTAGCTCACTGAGTAGTTGGAAGGATTAAATAAGAAAGTGCACACTACCTGGCATATATTCATTCTATAAATACTTGCCTCTATTTTCTTTCCTTCCCTCTTTCCTTCCTGTCTCCCCTTTCTTCCTTTCTTCCTTCCTGTCTGATCCTTCTCCTTCTTTCCTTCCTTCCTTTCACTAGATGGTAAAGATACTAAGTTGCCTGAAACACCGTGTCCTCAAGGAGTTTGCAGCCTAATCGAGTTGGGAAAACAACACATGGCAACTCACAGTACCAGCCAGTAAGGGCGTAGAGTCAAGGGCAGAACAAGCTGTGCGTGGAGTGCTGTGGAAGTCAGACTAGAAACACGAGCCATGCTTTGGGCCAAGAGGGATGTGAACCCCCGAGAGCAGGCTGCTCAGCCCTGCCTTTCTCTGGCACCGAGTGGGTATCCTCTGGGAGCCCTTGCCACTCTCAGTAGGTCAAGCACAAATCCTCCTGGCAGACAGAATGTCACCTGTGCCAGTAGCAGCAACTACAGATACAAAGGACAGGGCAGGTTAGAATGTCAGAGGAAGTCACAAGGTAGGCGACTAACCCTGGATTTGAGTGGAACGGGAAGGACTATCACATTTTGATCAGGTGAATCTTAGATTTTAGACATAACAATAGCATGAAGTAGTTATGAAATTGAAAGTCGTCTACCCCATGTAGCAGCTGTATAGAATTTACCCCTATAATGCTTCCCTAGTTCATCTCTTGTCACTGAGCTGGTCAGATGTTTTACAAATGACTGAGGCCAGAGGATTAAATGCTAGCAATAGGAAGGTACAGGGAAGATGTCCTAGGGGTAAGAGAAGAGGATTAGAACTCAGAAATCACTAGTTTGTTTACTTAGTCTACTTTGTGTGTGGCGGTGGTGGTGAGGGGGAGGGGGAAATAGGAAAAGTACATCTTTTTGTTCTGTTTTAAAAATCACCTTGGCTATCTTGTCTAGTGTAGCACATTGATGCATTTATTCTTCTACCTAAATGTTCTTTTATTGTGCAATTCTTCAAATGTACAGAAAAGTTAGAAGGATTACATATCAAATGCTCATGAATCTACTACCTATATTTGTTAAGTTTTAATTTGCTTCAGGTCTCTCTTTATAAGACATAAAACATCAAAGGTGCACTTGAACCCTTCTCTCTTTTTCCCCTTCCCAGTTCTATTCTCCCTCCTTAGATCAGCTGTTTCTGAGTAACAAACCACTCTAAAGACCTACTTCAAGGTGGCGGCTCTGATAACCTTGGCTAGTCTCTTATATGTTTGGAGGTTGCCTGGAATAAGATGACCTCAGCTGGGACACCTGGTCTTTCCTTCACTGGTCCCATCCTCCAGAAGGCTACAGAAGGCTAGCCTAGGCATGTTCACATGTAGCAGGATTGGAAAAGAGAGTGGAATCATGCAATGCCTCTTGAGGCCTAGACTCAGAGTTGACATACTATCGGTTCCCAGTTAAAGCAAGTTACAAAGCCACCTCATAGTCAAGAAGTGTGGTAATAGACTCCACATTTTAATGAGAAATGCTACAAAAGTCACATTGAAAAAAGTATGGACATGGTATGGGGGGGAAAATTGAGGATTTTTTGCAATCAATGTATAATGCTGTCTCTCTCAGCAGTAACCACTATCTTAATTTTGTTGTTTTTCATTCTTATAGGTTTATTTATAGTTTCAGTGTATATCTATATAATGTATATCCACATCGATATAGTATAGCCATAAAAAGTGTCATACTGAAATGTGCCCAAAGGGTCATATTGAAAGTATTTTCTACATATCATTCAACAACTTGCTTTTTGAAAATTCAATGTCATGCTTTTAAGATTTAACTGTGTTGATATAGATAGAGCTAGTTCATTAACTTTAACTGCTGTATTCAAAGTATTAAAAATATTATTTTGAATACTCTGAAACTCGGAATTATATACTTATAGTCCATTTTATTTATTTATTCTATTGGTGGACAATGAGGTTACTTTCACTTTTGTGCCATTTTATACTGTGCTACAACAACCACATTCTTATATATGTATCATTGTGCATATGAGTTAGAGTTTCTCTAGAGTATAAGTGGAATGTGATAGTTCCAAATTTAACTGCAAAGTGGTTGTACCAACTTCCCCTTCTAATGGCACTGTATGAACACTCCTTTTTCTCCATATTTTCATATAAATTAGGCAAGAACTTTCAGGAATTTTAATTTTTGTCATTCTGATAAATATGAAATAGTATTTTAGTGCTGTTTTGTTTCACATTTCTGTTGTTACTGGTGATGTTGAGAAGCACAGAATATGTTTGTTGGCTGCTTTGATTTCCCTTTTCGTGAATTTTCTATTTGAAGGCTTACTCCATTTTTTCTGTTGGGTTGTCTTTTTTATATTGATTTTTTTAGACATTCTTTCTATATTCTGAACATTAAACCTTTATAAGTTATTCTTGCACGTCTCTTTTCCCACTTTATAGTTTTCCTTTCACTTTTTATTACGTTTTATTTTTCACAGAGGTATTAAATTTTCATGCAGTACAATTTATCACTGAGATCTGAGCAGGAAAGCAAAAATAAATCAACATTGAGACCCTTCATGGTAAAACTGAAGAACACCCAAAACAAAGATAAAAATCTTAAAAATCTTTAAAATGGTTTTTAATCAAGCAAAAAGAGATTTGAATGACAACTTCAAAAATAGCAGAATTCTTAGCATCAACAACATATGCCAAAAAACGATCAAAGTGCTCAAAGAAAATAACTGCCAACTTAAATTTTATACCCAACTAAAGCATCACTCAAGCTATAAACACACTGTGTTTATACACACACACACACACACACACACACACACACACACACAACTTAAAGGATGAGTTTTCAACTAACAGAGCTCACTAAAAATCTTCCCAAAGATTTACTGTACTTCAGGAAGAAGGAAATTTAACCTCAAAGGAAGAGAGAATGTATCAGATGTGAGAGAACATGTGCTTTATTCATGTAAAAAACAAAAGACCAAGAGAAAGTTAACCAGGTCATCAACAAAAATATTTAGTTATTTATAGATTTTCTGAAATACCTGAAGTGTTTAGCCATGGAGCACACATGGCAGCCTGTCTCTATGTAATGTCTGCTAGTATCTTTCTGTTGGCACATCCATTGTTAGTTAAATCAAAATGATATCATTTCCTTCATCAGAATTTCTCAGTCTCTAAATATTTATTTCATATTTTCCACCTATGCTACATTCTAAGTCAATGTCCTTTATCTATCTTCAGTTCACTGTTCCTCTTAACTTGTGTCTAATTTGCTATTTAATTGTTCCAATTCCATTTATCTCAATGTCAAGTATCATAAAATTTTTCATCTAGAAATTCTATTATAGAAATGCTATATTATTTTCACTCTAGAAATTCTTTTTAAATCTTCCTGGTCTTTTTCCATAGTGTCTTATTCTTTTCTTCTGTTTTATATTCCTTTGACTTTAATCATTTATTATATATTTCTATTAGAGCATTAAATTATCTTTTTAAGTTTTTGGTGATAGCATTGAAGTTCTCCTGTCATAGCAAATTTCAATTATATAATACAGTATTATCAACTATAGTCACCATGTTTTACATTGCATCCTCAGACCTTATTCATTTTATAGCTGAAAGTTTGTACCCTTTTACCAACATTTCCTATTTCCCCAACCCCCAGCTCCTGGCAACCACTTTTATACTCTCTGTTTCTATGAGTCTTACTTTTTTTTAAGATTGCACATATAAGTGATACGATGCAGTATTTGTCTTTCTCAGTCTCGCTTATTTCAGTAAGCATAATGCCTTCAAGTTCCATTCATGTTGTCACAAATAGCAGGATTACCTTATTTCTCATGACTGAATAATATTTCATTGTGTGTATGTGTATTATATATACATACATATTACATATACATACACACACAATGAAACATATATATAGGTTTCCATAACCTTGGAAATGTGAATAGTGCTGCAATGAACATGGGAGTGCATAAATCTCTTCAATATTTTGTTTTAATTTCCTTTGTATATATACCCAGAAGTGGGATTCCTGGATCATATGATAGTTCTATTTTTAATGTTTTGAGGAATCTTCATGTTGTTTTCTATAGTGGCTGCAATAATTTACATTCTCACTAATAGTGCACAAGGTTTCCTTTTTCCACATCTTCACCAACACTTATCTCTTGCCATTTTGATGACAGCCATTCTAAGACCTATAAGGTGATATCTCATTGTGGTTTTGATTCACATTTTCCTGATGACTAATTATGTCAAGCACCTTTTCATGTACCTGTTGGCCATTTGTATGTCTTCTTTGGAAAATGTCTGTTCATTTCCTCTACTCATTTTTTAATCAAACTGTTTTGTTGTCATTGAGTTGTATGAGTTCTTTATGTATTTTGGATATTATCCCCTTATTAGATATATGATTTGCAAATATTTTCTCCCATTTGGTAGGTAAATTTTTCATTTTGTTGATGGTTTCCTTTGCTCTGCAGAAGGTTTGATTTAATCTTACTTGCTGATTTTTACTTTTGTTGACTTTGCTTCTGGTGTCAAATCCAAAAAAATCCTTGCCATGATTCAGGGAACTTTCATCCTATGTTTTATTCTAGGACTGTTATCGTTTCAGGTCTTACATTCAAGTTTTTAATCCATTTTGAGTTGTTTCTGTGATTGGTGTAAAAGAGGTGTCCAGTTTCATTCTTTTGCATGTGGCTGTCCAGATTTCCCAACACTGTTTATTGAGGAGACTATCCTTTCTCCATTGTATACTCTTGGCACTTTGGTCATAAATTAATTGATCATTTATACATGGGTCTACTTCTGGACTGTATTTTGTTCCATTGATCTATGTGTCTGTTTTTATGGCAATGCCATAGTATTTTGATTACTGTAGCTCTATAACATAGTTTGAAATTAGGACGTATGATGCCTCCAGCTTTGTTCTTCTTTCTCAAGATTGCTTTTGCTATTTGGAGACTTTTGTGGTTTCACACAAATTTTAGGATTATTTTTTATATTTCTGTGAAAAGTACTATTTGACAGGGACTGCACTGAATCTGTATTTGCTTTCAGATGTAAGGGTATTTTAACAATATTAATTCTTCCAATCCATGAGCATGGGATAGCTTTTCATTTATTTGTGTCTTCTTTCATTTCTCTCATCAGTGTCTTATCATTTTCAGTGTAGAGAACTTTCATTTCCTTGGTCAAATTTATTCTCAGGTATTTTATTCTTTTTGATGAAATTGTAAATGGGATTGTTTTCTTAATTTCTCTTTCTGACAGTTTATTGTATAGGGATGTAAATCTATAGAGAAGCAACTGATTTTTGTATGTTGATTTTGTATCCTGTAACTTTACTGAATTCATCTATTAGTTCTAACAATTTTTTTATGAAGTCTTTATGGTTTTCTATGTATAATACCAAGTCATCTGGAAATAAAGACAATTTTATTTCTTCTTTTCTGATTTAGATGGCTTTTATTTCTTTTTCTTGCATAATTGCTCTAACTATGACTTCCAGTACTATTTTGAATAAAAACGGCATGACTGGGCATCCTTATCTTGCTCCTGATCTTAGAGGAAAACTTCCAGCTTTTCACCATTGAGGATGATGTTACTACGCACTTGTCATGTATGGCCTTTATTATGTTGAGGGATGTTGTCTCTACCCATTTTGCTGAGAGTTTTTATATGAATGAATGTTTTGTTTTGTCAAATGCCTTCTTTGTATCTATTGAGATGATCATATAATTTTTATCCTTCATTTTGTTATTGTCATATATCACATAATTGATTTGTGGATGTTGAATCATCTTTTCATCCCTGCAATAAATCTCACTTAATCGTGGTGTATGACTTTTTTAATGTATTGTGAATTTGGTTTGCTAATAATTTGTTGAGGATTTTGCATCTATGTTCATCAAGGATATTGGCCTATAATTTTCTTTTTTTGTAGTTTCCTTTTCTGGCTTGGCATTAGGGTAATTCTGGCCTCATGGGTTTCAAAGTGTTCCCTTCTCTTTTTTTTTTTGGGGGGGGGGTTGGGGGGGAGAGTTTGAGAATAATTGGTATTCATTCTTCTTTAAAGGTTTGGTAGAATTCACTAGTAAAACCATCTGCTCCTGGACTTTTCTTTGTTGGGAGATTTTTTATTACTGATTCAATGTCCTTACTAGTAATTTGTTCAGGTTTTTTATTTCTTCATGACTTAGTCTTGGTAGTGTGTATGTTTCTAGGAATTTACCATTTATTTCAGTTGTCCATTTTTTTAACATGTAATTGTTCATAGTAGTCTTTTACAATCCTTTGTCTTTGTGTGGTATCAGTTGTAATGTCTCCTCTTAATTTCTAATTTTATTGGAATTCTTGGTAGGTTTAGCTCAAGGTTTCTCTATTATGTTTATCTCTTTTAAAAACCAGCTCTATTTCATTGATCTTTTCTATTGTATTTTTAGTCTCTATTTCATCTATATTCACTCTAATCTTTTTTTCCTGCCTTCTACTAACTCTGGGCTTAGTTTGTGCTTCTTTTTCTAGTTTCTTGGGGAGTAAAGTTCAGTTGCTTGTTTGCGCTTTCTTTTTTCTTAGTGTAGCCATTTAAAACCATTCAATTAAGTTCTTTAAAACCATTCAATTTAAGTTCTCTTCTATTTCTGGAGTCTGCACATTCTCATACACAATGGATTGCGTTCTTGTTTGTTTTGTAATTTTTTTATTGTGAGGCTAACTTCATTAATCTTTATAATAAATCTATATAACCTGAGTTAAAGGTATGTCCCTCCAGAAAGATATAACATATGTTTCTTTTTGGCTGTCCAAGAGTATTCTTGGTTTAGTAACAAATTTTATGTTAATTTATTGAAATTGGTCATCCCCAAAACACATGGATAGTGTAAATTTGAACTCTAAACTTACTCATGGCATGGACTTCCTACCACACACCCACGGAGCTCAAACTATGTTTATGTTAATAAATGAGGTTTTAACAGATACATGCAGATAAATATTTATCAACATGTTACCAATTATTAAATAGTGTCTTCTAAGTCCTATACTGCTTTACCTACTGTATACATTTAGGATGTAAGTTCAGTTTCTGTGACCAAGTCTCAAAATTAAATTTGTGAAGGCAAGATAACATTTTAAAATTCAAGTCCAAGCTACAATGCCAGCTCTGCCCTAGAAAGGTATTAGGGTTCCAAGATCCTATCTTGTCCGACCGTCACTAGGGTGTTGCTAACGTTTCATGGTCCAAGACGTCCCGTCACTATGTCTGCATTCCAGTCAATAAGGGGGAAGTGAGAATGGGACACAAACCAAAGTTTGTGCACGCTAGCATCACTCACACCCCACTGACCAGAACATAGGTATGTGTTCACACCTAGCTGCAAAACATGCTGAGAAATGGAGTCCCTTTTTTTGGGTGCCATGTCCCAGCTAAAAACTGGTGTTCCTATGTCTGTAGAAAAAGAGGAGAACAAATATTAAAGGCAACCAGCAGATTGCCATGCCTATACTATATCATTTTAATCTTTGCAGCAAAGCTATGAAATAGATACTGTATCCATTTTGTGTCTAAGGAAAAGTAATTTGCCCAAGGTAATATTGTTAGTAGAGAGGAGTTAGGACTCTGTGACTCCAAAATGTATCAGAACACTGTTGAAGGGGAGATTTTAATACACAGTGGTTACAGTTGTTCAGAGCTCTCGGTCAAAATAATGAAGGAGACTGTGGAGTCAGACAGATCTTAACTGACCCACCAGCAGGGCCAAGCCTAAGATGAGGCAAATGAGATGCCAAGAATGTGACATTCAAGGAGATACTTACGCTCAGGGTTGTGCAAACATTTACAACCCTGACAGTAAATACCTCCTGAAATTTTGCTCCCTAGGCAACTCATTTGCCTCATCCTATTACCAGCCCTACCCATCACCTCCATTACTAACTAGCTGTGACCTTGGACAAATTATTTTATTTCTTTGACTCTCAGTTTAGTTGTCTATACAGTATGATTAATACAGTTTTCCTCTCAACTTCACAGAATCAGGTAAGAAAAAGTTAGCTGTGAGAATGCTTTACAAATGATAAAGTTGTAAAAAAAATAAGATTTAATTTGATTCTTAAGAGTCAGGGTCATATTTGGCTATGAGGTTCTTCATTTTTTGTTGGGAGGGGATGACACAGGACATGGATGGGTGAGTGGGTAGATAGAAGGTAGAATTATCCATTAAATAAATATTATTGAGTATCTGTTTTATGTCATAGATACTAGATACTAGAAATGGACATAATGGTGAACAAAACAGATATGATCCCATCTCCTGCCTAGTAGAGGAGATATATTAAATCAATAAACAAATACATATATAATTATAAACTGTGATGGTTCCTATGGGGAAATAACAAAAGGAATATAATTGATATGAAAATAATGGAGGCTTTTAAAGAGGAAATGACATTTACGCTAAGACCTGAAAAATTAATTGTAATTAGTTAGACAAAGGCTTGAGGAAGGTGTTTTCCAAGGCTGAGGAAATAAAACAAAACAAAAAGCAAATAAACAAAATTTTAAAAACAGTAGTTTAAAAAGTACACAACCCATTGGAGAAACGAAAGCCCCAGATTTCTGGCTAGAAGACCAATATGTGAGACACAGGGGAAGTATTAAGGAAATCATAGGAAAGGAGAGCTTGAAAACTACCCCATTAAGTTGTTTACAAACTCCTCAGCTTACTCCAGAGATGTGTTGGTATGTCATATTAATCTTTGAGAATTGAACTACAAGATAGACTCCCCTCCCCCCGCCACTGCCCCACCACCCTCAGATTCTAGATGTCCACTGAACAGCACACATGTGAGAAAAATTCAAATAGCACTGCAAAGACTTTGAAAATGGAATTGACATTGATATCATAACCCACAAAAGGTTGGTCTGAACTTAATGGTCTGAAAAATAACTGGGTTGATTGCCAGCTATGAGAAAATTATCAGCATTCTCCATAGGATTTAAACAAAACCCAGACTATCATAATGTAAGATTGTTAAGTCCTGGATACAATCTAAAAATATTCATTACACACAGAACAAGAAAAATCTCAACTGCCAAATGACAATCAACAGAAGCCAATTTTGAGATTGCACAATGTTGGGATTATTTAACAACTTTAAAATAGTTATTATAAAAATACTTCATGAAATAAGTACAAACTCTCTTGAAATGAACTAGATAGCAAAGAACTAGATATAAAGAACCACGTGGAAATTTTAGAGATAAAAAACACAATCACCAAAATTAAAAAGAAAAAGTTACTGGATAGGATCAGAAGCAGAATGGAGGTGACAAAAAGAAGAGTCAGTGAACTTAAAGATAGATCAATAGAAATTCTTCATGCTAACAACAGAGAGGAAAAAGATTGGGAAAAAATTGAGCTGAGCCTCAGGGACCTGTGGGAAAGTACCAAAAGGTCTGACATTCATGTTATTGGAGTCCCAAGAGAAGAAAGAATGTGGTACTGAAATAATATTTGAAGAAATATGAGCTAAAAACATCCTAAATTTAGTGAGGGATATAATAAATTAATAGAGTCAAGTTCAGCAAATCCCAAAGAGGAAAACTCAATAAAATCTACACCCAGACACATTATAACCAAACTGCTAAAAACTAAAGACAAAGAAAATTTTGAAAGCAGCCAGAGAAAACCAATGCATTACCTATAGCGGAACACCACGTTGAGTGACAGAGATTTCTTATCAGAAAATGGAGGGCAAAAGGAAGTAGAACAACTTGTTCAAAATGCTAAAAGAAGTCTGTCAACCCAGAATTCTATATCAAATGTAATGAAAATGTATTCAGGAATGAAGGCGAAATAAAGACTAAGAGAATTTGTTACCAGCAGACATGCTTTAAAAGGGAAGTTCTTTAGACATTAGGAAAATGACTTTTTGAAGGAAACTTGGAATATCAAGAATGAAGGAAAAGCAGCAGAAATGGTAAATGTCTAAATAAATACAATAGGTTATTCTCCTTTTGAGTTCTTTAAAGTATATTTGACAATTGAAAGCAAAAATTATAACATAGTCTAATGAGGTTTTCAGTGTATGCAGATGGAGCCCACAAAACAGCTACAATACAAAGGGAGGAGTATAAAGGGGCCTATATGATGATAGGTTTCTGCATTCCACTGAAGTGGTAATATTGAATCTAAGTGCACTGTGAAAACAAGCAAAGAAGCAAAACTCCTGAGACAAGAAATGTGTCTGATGCATTCAAGTAAATAGGAAGTCAAATTGTACCATAGGACATTGGGTCGTGACTGCTTCTCCCTCACCTTAGAAAAACTCCAAATGGAAACTTTGCCTAATGGCCCATCCCTCCCACACACTCCTACATCTAAACAATTGTTGAATCCTCTTAATTTATTCCAAATCTGTCCATTTCTCTCCATCCCATTGGTGCCTTCATAGTCCAGGCATCATTTCTTATCTACATACAATCCTCCCAACTGGTCTCCCTGGCGCTGGTTCTGCCTCCTCTACTTTCTTCATTCTACTCCAATTCAAATAGCATCTTGTTGTTTTGCTGCTTAAAACACATCAGTCACTCCCTTACTGCTTTTAAAATAGAGTGAACTCTGTAGCCTGGTTAGAAGACCTTTCATTGTCTGCCTCCTGATCACCTCTCGAGCCTCATTTCTTGCCTATCTCCAGTCCCAGCCCCTGAACTTCGTATGCTCTTTATACCTGCCTTGTAAATATTTCAGTCTTTGAGGGCTGTATGTCCTCTCTTGCAACTACTCAGCTCTGTAGCTGTAGCACAAAGCAACCACGGACAACAGGTAAATAAATATTGGGACTATGTGCAAATAAAACTTTGATAATAAAAACAAGTGGCTGGCTGGATATGGCCCATGGGCCATTATGTGGGTACACAAGTGTATTTTCTACAATTCTGTGGACCCGGCATTTTCTTACATCTCTTGAGTATTGCACAATCTACTGTCTGTTTGGGATGCCTCTCTCCTTTGCCTGGCTACCTTCAATTCATCACCAGATCTCAACCTGAGTGTAGCTACTTTGAAGACTCTTTCCTTGGACTCTCTATTCCTCTATCTCCATTGTTGCACTTACCACACTAATGTATTTACCTGTTTACTTATCTGTTTCCTCCCACTTTTCTATAAGCCTCTGGAGAGGAGAAGCTATGTCATGTCCACACTTTAATCCCTAGTGCCTAGCAGAGCACTTGGCATGTATAAGCACTCAATAAAACTTCTATTTTTTCCACTGAGTAAATGGAAGGCTCTCTGGCTGACCCAGCCCTAGTCTTAAAACTTTAGGACTGGGAAAACACTGCCTGACTAGGTGGTTGTATCTCTACGGAAGCTGTGATCTGTTTTGGGCAAGCCATCCCTTTCCTTTGGCCTGGCTTCTTCTTCCAGGGCAGTAGAGGTCCGAAATTAAGGACCAACCACTGTATCTCCTCTGAGGCAGCACCCATCCCATCCACCAGGCAGCTCAGAGCTGTCTGATCCCCACTTCCGGCAAGCATTCTGAGCCACTGATTTTAAAAATAAGCCCCGAGGGGGAAATTGCTACATCTCTTTCCAAAGGCTGTTGTAGATGCCAAAGGCGGTGGACAATAAACCATTTGTGGTTAAGGGTGGAGCAACCACCATTCAGCCAGGCATCCTTGGGATTCTCCCCGCCTATTCAGTGTGCTGCCTTTCCAGCCCGTCACCAATAAAATGGGGAAAGGGCCACTTCCTCTGCCAAGCCATCAGGCCATTAAGTAGCTGAAGGGTCAACCGTGCATCCTGTTCTGAACTTGTGCTAAATTTCAGGTAAACACCTCAGCCCTTCCTGCAAGACCTTACAATCTAGTTAATAAAACCAGTACATATGAACCATTTAGAGATTAGCAAAATGCATTGATTCATTCACTCATTCACTTATTAAAGTGCCTACTCAATGGCAGGCGCTGTGTGGGATGCTGAGTCACAAAGATGGAAAGTTCAGTCAGGGAACTGTCAGTCTACTAACATTTATGCCAGAGTGGGAATATATAAACACAAAGGGGGCTTAGAGTTGAAGATATCAATAAAAGCAACGTTGTCAGAGAAAGTTCCACCAAGAAGGTGAAAGTTGAGCTTGTCTTGAGGATGGTATGGGATAGAGATTAACGAACGGAAAGAGAAAAGGATTTCAGTTAGAGGACGTAATGTGACCAGAGGTGGGAGGAGAACTGAGCAGGGAGAGTGGAGCAGAGAAGTGCACAGTGGGAAATAAGTCTAGAGAGACAATGAAGGATCGTATTGTGGAACACCGTGGAGCATTTAACTCTAAGCTGGGAGCTGATAATACCCTTCTCTCTTTTTTAATTGAGCTCTTATTCACATACCATAAAATTCACACTTTTGATGTACAAAAATCAATGGTTTTTAGTATATTCACAAAGTTATGCAACCATCACCATGACCCAATTCCAGAACACACAATATCCTTTTTGAATATTTCTGAGCAGTATTTCATGGGACAAAAATTGTATTTTAAGCAAATGACCCCAGCCTCCAAAGAAGGAAGGACTACGTGGAAAGAAACTGGACACGGAGGCCAGCTGAAAGGCTCACAGGCTTGGAGAGCTGGGCCAGGACGGGCGTCGCTGCACCTCTTGTCAACAACGTTCCCACTTCATCCGTGATAGGGGATTCATGGCAGGATGATTTGCTGATGATCATCTATGTCTGTTTCTCCTTGTCATTGGCCTCCTTCGTCCCAAGAAGGTCATAGACGTTTGGTTCCCCAGCCTAAGCCATTTGGGGAGCAAGGCTAAAAGCGAGTTGCCTGTGGACAACCACCCTTCTGCTTTAAGAGGTCTGAACTCAATGTTGGGGTTATGTTGGGGGAAGAGAGAGAGAAAAGAGATCCTTTGGGGGCAATGGGAGCTGAAGCTGAGAGAGCGGAGAGAACAGAGCAGGGAGGGAGGATCTCCAAAACTTTGAAGAACCAGTGATTTCTGGTCCTGAGGGTAGTAGGGATCTCAGATGGGTGCAGCTTGCTATCTCTTGAAGGTTTGACCCCAGGCCGCAGGGCTCCAGGGCTCCACGCCCCAGAATGACTCCTACACCCACGTGTGGCACAGCAAACATGTCCGCTCTAAGTGCGCTGAAGCCTCTCCCCTAAGCATTGTATTCTGCATAAAAGTCCTGGGAGTTTGCCCTGTCTTGGGGGATGGGGGGCCCCAGTAATGATGAGGCTGCCTTCACCACCGGCTAGGCAGCCTCAGAGTCACACTTAAAGAAGTTGAAGTACTGTGGGCTTTCTGGTGAGCTGGTGTAACATCATGCTTAGTCGCACACATTCTAGAGACTGTCTTGGATTGAGCCTTGCTCTGCTGTTTATTAGCCGTAGGAGCTTGGGCGTGTTACTTCCGCTCTCTGTACCTAGGTTTCCTCAAAATGTGGATAATGAGATTCAACTATCTCATAGAGTTGTTAGGATTAAGTGGACGAACGTGTATAAAACAGTTCTAACACTGTGTGGCACGTAAGACATGCTTATGTACACGTTATTATTAATTAAAGAGAGGAAAACAAATAGTTGGGAGGAGGGAGGTGTGTCGACCTATAAAGGAAAGGAACTAAGTGGAAATTAGTGTGGGGAAAAGAGTAGAGGGAATGAAGAAGAGTGGCAATACTAAGAATGAAAGACTTCAGGTAAGTAAGCATTTAGACATGAAGGAGAAAGGACAGTAAAATAAAAAGATGAAGACATATATAGGGATAGAGAATAGATCATTTGACAGACAATAGAAGATAGATAGATAGATAGATAGATAGATAGATAGATAGATAGATAGATAGATAGATAGATAGATAATAGAAAATAGAAAGAGATTGAGAAATAGATGACATAATGAGAACAACAGAGGTAGAAAAATGGTGGCAAAAAGTAACATAAAACGATACAAGTGAGAAAGATGAACTGATACAGACAGATGACAAACTCAGAATGAAATATAGAAAACAGTGTCACGTGCGAAAGGAAAAAGAAAAGCACAAGGGGCAGACGAAAGACAGGCTGGAGGTGAAGACCGCGTCAGGACGGACAGTGACTTCTAGTCTGCGGGGCGGAGGGTTCTGCCGTCCGCCTGCCGCCCGCCTGCCGCCCTGCCCGGTCCTCTCTGCCCGCCCCACTCGCACGCAGCTCCGCTCCATCTTCTCGGACTTCCAGGCCGCGTTCCTCCCCTTGGGACCTCCCTGTTCTTTGTTCTCTACAATTCAGAAATGTATTTTCTTCTGTCTTGTTTTCTCATTGCTTTGTGTATGTCGTTCTGGTCTCCATCCCAGGAGACAGGGTCCCCCGTGCTCTCCACTGTCTTCCTACCCCACGCAGTGTGGGGCTGAGAGAAACTGTTGAAGGACAGTCCTGGCATAGAAGTGGGAATCGTAGGGCCACTCCAAACTCCAACGACCACCCTGTAGGACGTCACCAATCACCCCTGCAAGGTTCTTGTCTAAAAGCTTAATGTAGAAGGAACTGGTCTCACCTGCCTTGGCAACGGACAAAAATGTATATGGTATCTGGTGATCCCTTCCCCACGTGCTTCTCAAGGACCCAGACCTCTGGAACTCAGCATTTGCCTAAAGTAATCGGCCTCACCAACAAAACTGTGAGTTTCCAGAGGGCAGAGACTATGTGGATAAAGTTGCAAAAATGTTAAAGGATGACCAGTAATTGATACTCTGTATCTATCATTTCTAAGCATCTGAAAATTTCCACCACCTTACGGTTGATGTGCTTGGTTCTAAGGACAGAAAGTGTATGGTAAGAAGAAGGGACATTTTGGTATAAGAAAAAGAAAAAAAATGTCTGTTTACACAGTTCCTGAATATAGGACCAGGGCTCTCTTAGGATTCAGAGAAAGTTCTGGTCATCTCAGCCAAATGAAACTCCCCCAGACTGACCTAAACCTGTTTCTTTCGTCTTAGACAAGAGGAAGGAAAAGTCCCATTCATAACCACGGAGAAATAAAAGTCTTCCTCACTGATTATATACAATTTACAGCAATGTTTCATTTGGTGCCCAGGAGCCTGTAATAGCTGGAATTACCCTTGTTCCTCTTCCTCTGTGAAGGGCCCAGAGCTGAGAAGTGCTCTGTGATTATGGCTCAGAGTACGACATCTCCATGCCAAACTTGCTTGGCCTGGTTTGGTGTGTGCGTGTGTGTGTGTGTGTGTGTGTGTGTGTGTATCTGCTTCCAGAACAAAAGTTTCCCATCTCTGTACATGGTTTTTCAATCCATATATAATAAATTAAAATGTTTTTGCCATTTCACACATCTTTACCGAAGGAAGGGTGGGAGGGAAGGAGGGAGGGAGGGAGGGAGGGAGGGAAGGAAAGAAGGAAGGAAGGAAGGAAGGAAGGAAGGAAGGAAGGAAGGAAGGAAGGAAGGAAGGAAAAAAGGGAAGGAGGGGGGAAATAGAAAGAACCATTCCCCCACCCCACAACTGCACACATGGATTGAGAACTGCAGTATCAACAGAGCAGAAAAACTGAAGTAGGGTGGGCTGAGATGTGCTGATGTTCACAGTACAGGAGATGAGAGCCTGAGAGTAACAGACTCCCTAGATTGTGAAGGTGAATGAATGCTGCCTCCTGAAGACATGTGACTGGCCCTCCCCTCGAGTTTTGCAACACAGAAGCCCTGGAAAGAGTAGCACACAATGCAAAATATTAGAAACCCTAAGTCTGAGGTTGCAAACTTTCTCTCTGATGTGCCAAATAATAAATATTTTAGGTTTTATGAGCCGTGTGGTTTCTGTTCCAACTACTGAACTCTGCAGTGCAAAATCAGAGACTACATGTAAACAAATGGGCATGGCTGTGTTCCAATAAAACTTTATTTACAGAGACAAGCAGAATGTTGGATTTGGTCAGTGGCATGTAGTTAGCTGACTCCTGCACCAAGTGGTTTAATACTACGAAGAACTAACTTTGAAAAATCTGGATGATTTTAGAGTAAAGACTAAACGACCGACTTAGAAAGAATAGAGAAGAAAGGGAAGAAAAGGAAGAGGTGACGTGTGTCTGGTTCAGTCTGCTATCTGCATATGACGGTGGCCTGGGAATTTGGATCAGTTAGAATGCATCTGTCTAGAGAAAGAGAACAAAACACAACGCCCAATTTAAAGCTGCTTTTGTGAAATAGGATTTATTTCACTTACGAAAGGGTCAAGAGGTGGGAGGTGTCAGGGTTGGTTAACTCAGCAGCTCAGTGATATCAGGCTCTTATTCAACCTTTCTGAAATTTTCTTGGCTCTTCTTTTATGGTTGGCACAGCCCACATTACATGCTTACACAGTTGCATGTCAAAGCAGAAAGAAAGGAATGTCTGTCAGGAAGCCAGCTAACAGTGCTTGCCTTAGAAACATCACATATGTGTACATGTGACACTCTAAATTGAGTACGATGAATGGTGTACTCGTAACTGTCCTCCAGGGAACTTAGCCGTATACCAAGGTTTCTGCTCACTGTAGTAACTCAGCTTGGGCACTGTAAATGTATGATGCAGCCTTTTGGTCAGAGTGCAGAACTGTAAGAAACATAAAAGTTGAGATCATGCTGTTTGGGGGACAATCCCTGTGCCTGGTAGCAGGCTTCTCACCAAGAGCTGGCACCCACTTGTCATTCATGTGTGGAAAGTGGGTCCTCCAGTCCCAGCCAAGTCTTCAGAGACTGTAGCTCCGACAGCCCTCTGATTCACCTTATGCCAGAACACCTGACCAAGCCATTCTTGACTTCTTGACTCACAAAAACTATGAGAGATAATAAATATTTATTTTTTCAGTCACTAAGTTTTGGGTTGATTTGTTACACAGAAATAGATAACAACTAACACAGGGAGACAGTCCTTTTATGTTAGGACCGAAATCTACTCCTCAGTACTTGGTCACAACTGCTTTCCTTACAAGTACTTAGAGCCCCACTTGATGATTTATTGAATTTTTCCCACAAAGGATTCAAACTGAGGTTTTTCTTCCCTTTGTACCCAGCCCATAAGTCCAGATACTCCAAGTTGTCCCTGTTCTAAAACAACTATTTTTGTTGAGTTTTCAACCTATTTCATGAAATCAGAGAATATGGGAGTTGAAGTGACACAGAATGTGTCTTCCCTGTATTTCCCAAATATCTTGAGTCAGGGCTTCTATTCAATTAGAATTAACATTTTATGACCATTCTTTTCTTATGTAGAATTTCAGTCATATTTTAATCAACTTTCTTAAGATATAATTCACACAGAATAAAATGTAGTCATTTTAAGTACACCGTTCCATGAGTTTTGAAAAAGGTGCAACCTCCATCACCAGAGTCAAGACAGGGAGCACTTCCCTCACCTCAGAATGTTCCCTCTCACTCTTTATAGTCACTCCCCCATCACTCTGGCTCAGGGCACCACTAATCTGCCTTCCATCATTATAGATTATTATTTTTTATCTATTCTAACATTTCCTTTAAAATATGGGATCGCAAGGTATGTGTAAATTGTCTGCCTACCATACCCATGGATTGTTCCAGCACAATTTATTGAATTGCCTTGGCATCTTTGCTGAAGTCAGTTGTTTATATATGTGTGAACCTATTTCTGGTCTCTCTTCAGCCCCATTAACCTATATATCTGTCTTACATCAAGACCACATCCCCTTGATTTCTGCAGCTTTACACAAATCTTGAAGTCAGATAATGGAAGTTTCCAACTTTGTTCTTTTCTTTCAAAAACATTTTGGCTATTCTAGGACCTTTACATTGCCTACAAATTTTAGAGGCAAACCATCAGTTTCTATGAAAAGCCCTCCCGTTTTTTGACAGCATTACTGAATATAATTTGCATATCACAACATTTACTCATAAGTATAAAATTCAAAGAATTTCGGTAACTTACAGAATTGTGCAACCATCACCACAATCACAATTCAACTGCAGAACATTTCCACCATCCCAAAAAGACCCCTAATGTAAGTTGCAGTAACTCCCCTTTCCCACCCTCCCACCCTAGGCAACAACTCATCTACTTTCTGTCTCTATAGATTTGCCTTTCAGAGACATTTCTGCTACATAGAATTGTACAATCTGTGGTCTCTTTTGTCTGGCCTCTTTCATGTAGCATGTTTTTGAGGCTCTTCAACCGTGTAACTCTTTGTAATACTAGTGCCAAATAGTATTCCATTGTAAGAAGAGACCACATTTTGTTCATGCATTCACTAATTGGTGGGCCTTTGATTGTTTCCACTTAGGGGTTACTATGAATGATACTGCTGTGAACATTCATTTACAAGTGTTTGCATGGATATGCTTTCATTTCTCTTTATGTTAAACTATTTGAGGATCTGCCAAACTATTTTTTAAGGCTGTATCATTTTACGTTTCCACCAGCAGTGTATGAGTCTAAATTCTGGTCTCCCAATTCCAATGTGTGGAGTGGAGTGGTCTCCCCATCCCACCAAGCAGTTCTCAGACACCACCTTGCTGTCCTGCAGTTCAATTCAATTTTGACACTATCTACCTAGTATCAGATACCACAGGTTAAGTCCTGCAAGAAAAACTGCCCTCACCCCTCCACCCCTTCCCCCAAACACATACTTCAGATGCCAATCGCAAGTCCAGGTTGTCACCTGGGCTTCTGACTGAATGACTATAAATCAGAGGTCCCAACAATCCCCACCCCCATGTTCAATTGATTTGCTTGAGTGGCTCACAGAACTCTGAGGAATATTTTACTAAGTAGATTACTGGTTCATTACAAAAGGATGTAACTCGGGAATGGTCAGATGGAAGAGATGCCTGGGCAAGTTTGGAGAAAGGGAGTAGAGCTTCCATGGCTTCTCTGTGTGAGCCATTCTCATGGAATCTCCAAGAGTTCACCAACCTGGAAGCTCTCTGAACCCTGTCCTATTGGTTTCTATGGAGGCTTTATCACACAAGCATGATTGATTAAATTATTGGCCATTGGTGATTGAACTCAATCACCAGCCTCTCTTCACTCCTCAGAGGTCATATGATTATCACATGGGTATCACATGGTTGGCTCTACTGGCAACCAGCCTCCATCTATACGTGGGGTCCAAACTCACCTTATTCACATAACAAAAGACACCATTGCTGTTCTCCTCACTTAGGAAATTCAAAGGCTTCTGTGCCAGAGACAGGAAGAAGACTCTCTCTCTCTCTCTCTCTCTCTCTCTCTCTCTATATATATATATATATATATATATATATATATATATAGTGATTTATAATAAGAAATATATATAATACATATATAATATATATAATATATTATATATTATATATTATATATTATATATTATATATTATATATTATATATAATGTATAGTATATATAAATATATATTATATATATTTCTTATTATAAATCACAATATGAGGGTTCCAGTTTTTCCATAATCTCACAAATCCTTGTTGTTTGTCCTTTTTATTATAGTGTCATCCTGGTGTGTGTGGATGGGTATCTCATTGTAGTTTTAATTTGTATTTTCCTGATGACCAATAATCTTGAGCATCTTTTCATTTGCTTATTGGCTATTCTTATATCTACATTGGTAACATACCTACAAAAATCTTTCACCTTTTTTTTTCACTGTTTTTTAAATTGGGTTATTTGTCTTTGACTTTTGTAAGAGTTCTTTATATATTCTGGGCATAAGTCCTTTATCAGGTATATGATTTGCAAATATTTTCTTCTAGTCTGTGGCTCCTTTTACTTTCTTAATGGTGTTTTTGAAGCACAAACACTTTTAATTTTGGTGAAGTTCAAGTAATTAATTTTTTAAGTTAATTTTTGTGTATGACATGAGGTAAAAGTCTAAATCCATTTTCCCATATGTGGACATCAAATTGTCTCAGACCCGTTTGTTGAAGACAGTCCTTTCCCCTCATTGAATTTCTTTGGCACCTTACTCTAAAATCAACAGGCCATAAATGTACTAATTTATTTCCAGACTCTCAATTTTATTCTATTGACATATTTATATCCTTGGGAAAAAAACTTACTCAGAAGCTAATCTTGTAATCAAGATGGTAAGTTTTAAAATCAAGAATTCCTCCAATTTTGTTCTTCCTCAAAACAAAATTTGGTTATTTGGGTCCTTTGCATATTCATTCAGTTCAAAGCACTTTTTAATTTCCCTTGGGATTTACTCTTTTACCCATGGATTATTTAGAAATGAGTTATTTAGTTTTCAAATACTTGGGGGTTTTCTACATATTTTCTGTTATTGACTACTAATTATATTGTTGTCAGATAACCATTTTTTTTTTTTTTTTGCTTTCCATCGAAGTGGCAAAATACAGAGTGTAAAGATTAAGAGTGGCCTTAAGGCAAAAGGTCGGACCTACCTTTGACCAAAGGCGGAAGAAAACACATGTCCCCTGTAGTCCAAACCACCTGGCAGTAAGAATAGCATGTTGCACTAGCTTAGTCACTGTGTACAAGCTACAGAAATGACATTCAAGAGAAGAATACAGGCCATTTCAGATAAGTATGCTATAAAGGAGTCCTCAAAACTGGACCCTTACAAATGTGATTCTCCTGCAGTAGTTTCTTAATTCCCTAACATTAGGAAGGTTAAGAGAATGGAAGCTGACAGTAGTCTGCTCTAATGCATACTTACACTTCCTGCTTAGAATAGAACTAATGCTAGTACCCCCCAGGATTTCTGTCTTGTTTGCCAAGCATCCAGTAACTAAAGCTTAGATTCCACTTGGGGGGCTCTGTAGGAAAGGCAGTAGCCCTCAGGAGGAAAGCTGTGCTGAGCACATTTATGTAGAAAAGCAGGCCTGAGACTAAAGAGGATACCGTAGTCAAGTTATAAAGTCACCGAATGGGAAGGACTTGAAGATGCTCTACCAGATCCCACTGCAGGGAAAGAGAGTATACTTTCTATGACTTGAATCCCATCATGATTTGCTTTCTGGCCCATAATATAATCTGTCTTGGTAGATGTACTATGTACCATTGAAAATTATGGGAACTCTGCTCTTTTGGGATGGATAGGTTTATAAATGTCAACTACATCATGTTGGTTCCGGTCTTCTCTAGGCTTACTAATTTTAAGTCTACTCGTTCTATGAATTGTTGAGTATTGAAATTTCTGACTGTAACTATAGATTGGTCTGTTTTTCTTTGTAGTTATATCAGTTTTTGCTTCATGTTTTCTGAAATTCTAATTTCAGGTACATAATAATTTATGATTGTTATGTCTCTTAATTAGTTGCCCCTTTTCCATTATGAAATGAACTTCTTTATTGTTTATACTATTCTTTGATCTGAAATTTACTTTTTCTAGTATCAATATAGACATTCTAGCTTTATTTTGATTTATTTTTAATGTATTTGTATCTTTATATTTACAGTAGTTTTCTTCCAGGCAGTATACAGTGAGTCATGCTTTTTTTTTTTAATCCAATACAATTTCTACCTGCTAATTGACATATTTAGACTATTTGCGTTTAGTGTGATTATTGACACAGAGTTAAACCTAGTATCTTGCTATTTGTTTTCTTTGCTCTCTTTTTCCTTTTTCTGCCTTCCTTTGGGTTAACTGAATGTTTTTCAGGATTCCATTTAACTCATTTGTTAACTTATTAGCTATAACTTTGATTTATTTATTTATTTATTTTTATTATTTTTTAGTGGTTGCTCTAGGGTTTATACAATACATTTTTTTTAACTTTTTTTTTTTTCAATTGGGGAACACTATGTTTTTTCCAGGATGTCAAGTCGTTGTTTTTCAATCTAGTTGTGGGGGGTGGAGGGCACAGCTCAGCTCCAAGTCAAGTCATTGTTTTCAACCTATTTGTGGAGGGCACAGCTCACTGGCCCATGTGGGACTCGAACCAGTTACCTTGGCGTTATGAGCACTTGGTGCTCTAACCACTGAGCCCACCCACCAGTGGCTCAGTTCCAAGCTCAAGCTGTTGCTTCTCACTGGTCCATGTGGGAATCAAACCGGCAACCTTAGTGTTGTGAGCACTGTGCTCCAACCACTGAGCCAACTGGCCACCCTATAGGGTACATTTTTAACTTAACATAGTCTACTACTTTCAAGTGATATTATACTACTTCATTTACAGCATAAGAACCTCACAACATTTCTCTAGGGCCTTTCTGCTATTGTTGTCATCCATTTTATTTCTACATATATTATAAAGTATATACTACATTGTTTTTACTTATGCTTTATCAGTCAATTACCTTTTAAAGAGATTTATGTAATAGATTTTTAAAATCTTATATATTTACCATTCCTGGTGCTCTTCATTCCTTTATGTAGAGCCATACTTCCATAGGATACCATTTTTTTTCTTCCCAAAAGGACTTCCTTTAATATTTATTGTAGTATGGATCTGCTAGTGATAAATTCTTTCAGCTTTTCTGGGCTGAAGTTGATGTTATTTTGCCTTAAGAAAAAGATACTTTGCTGACTATAGAACTCAAGATTCAGTGTTCTCCTTCAGTATTTTAAAGATGTTGGTTCACTGTCTTCTCATTTGCAATATGTTCTACAAAGAAATCTGCTTTATCCTTACCTTTGTTTCTCCGTACATAATGTTTTTATTCTTTTAGTTGCCTTAAAGACTTTCTGTTTGCCACTGTTTTTCCGTAATTTGATTATGATTGCCTTGTAGTTTTCTTCATATTGGGGTTTATTGAGCTTCTTGAGTTTGACTTTATAGCTTTCCTCAAATTAGGAAAAATTTCAGTGATCAATTTCTCAAACATTTTTTCTTTCCCTTCCCCTCCATCAGTGATTGCAATTACACATATATTAAGTTGCTTGAATGATACTTTTTAAACATTTTTCTTTCTCTGTGATTTGTCTTGGATAGCTTCCATTGTTATGTCTTCAATTTTACTAATCTTTTCTTCTGCAGTGTCTAATCTGTCATTAATCCTATCCAGTGGGTTGTGTTTTTTTTGTTGTTGTTGTTTGTTTGTTTGTTTGGTTTGTTTGTTTTGTTTATCTCAGGCATTCTGGTTTTCATCTCTGGAAGTTTAATTTGGGTCTTTTAAATATCATCTGTGTCTCTACTTAACATAATTGATATTCCCTCTTGTTTTTTGAAGATATAAAATACAATTATAGTAACTGTTTTAATGTCTTTGTCTGATGATTCTAATATCTGTGTCAGTTCTGGGTTGGTTTCCACTTTTTAAATTTTTTCTCCTTATTATGACTCACATTTTACTTTTTCTTCATATGACTGGTAATTTTTTATAGACATTTGAATTTTGCCCTGTTGTGATCTGGATGTTTTTGTATTTTTATAAATATTCTTGGCTTTTACCTGCAATGACTTTGACTTGCTTGAAAACAATTTGATCCTTTTGGGTTTTCATTTTAATATTTGTTGGGAGGGACCAAATTAGCATTTGTCCTGAGAATAATTATTCCCCACTTTTAAGGCAAGATCCTTCTAAGTACTCAAACCAATGTCTTATGAATTATTATATTTTTCAGGATGTCTGGTGGGAACGGGCACTGTTTCTAGTCCTTTGTGAGTAGCGTTCTGTCAACCATTTTGGTTAGCTCCTTCCCTAGGCTCAGGTAACTTGCACACGTGCTAATCAGTACTCTAGTGACCACTCAGGTCACTAGACTGTCTCTAGGGACAGTTACTAGGGGCTGTTCCTCTGCATATCTCTGAGTTCTTTCTCTGTACAGCTCTCTCTTCTCTGGTACTTTGCCCTGAAATCTCTGTTTGCCTTAGTCTCCCTCAGTCAGCTTTATCCTCAATTCAAGCTGTTTACCAGGCTCCACTTAGGTTTCTCTTTCCTGTGTCATGCCTGAAAACTCTCTTAAGACAGCAAGCTAGGGGCAGTCATAGGATTCACCTTGTTTATTTCTCATTTCTCAGGGATCACTGTCTTTTGTTACCTGACATCTAATGTCTTGAAAATTTGTTTGGTATATCTTTTCCAGTTGTGTAGTTGTTTCGAGCAGGAGGATAAATCTAGTTCCTGTTATTACATCTTGGACAGAAGTGGAAATCTTAAAATTTGGGAGGAGAGGGTCCAGAGCTTCACTTTGGGGCTTCTATATTGCTATTACTAAGGTGTAACTCTTCTGGCATCTCTACTGATTGTTCTCTACTGAGAAAATCTAGTTCTCTCCACTCTGACCAGTCTGAACGCAAAAGCCCTGTGCGAGTTCTGGAAATGAACTTACAGTTCCCTGCTAGTGCTTTCCTTGGTCTCATAGCATTTTACCTTATACTGGTGTGGCTTAGTATTCAACAATTGATTTATGGGTAAAGGTATACAGATTTTTGGAGCTCTTTGTCTACATACACCCTCTTCTTTGGTACTCTACCTTACAAAATCTGGCTGCCTCAGTCTCCCTAAACTCTGTGACCTCAACTCACTGTGACCTCTGGGCCCCACCAAAATTCTGATCACCCCTTAACAGAGCGCTTGGCCTTTCTTTGAGAATTACTTGTTTAGTGAAATTCATAGATTCAAAGCCTTTAATTCAACAACCTTTATTCAAACATTTCATAGACCTTATATTGTGGCAGGCACTGTGCTAGGTTCTGAACATGCAGAAATGAATAAGACACCATTGCTGCCTCAAGGATTTCCTTATCAGATTCTTATAACCTGGTAAGGACAGTGATAGAGAGACTTGCAAAACATTAATGAGGCAGGGAGAGGAGACAGGGACACCAGATAAGCTTAGAGACAGGTGGAACGTTGTCAGGGATTGCTTCCGGAGGTGACATTTAAGCTGAGTCTTTAAAGATGGGACGCAATTCACCAGGCAAAGAGAAGGCTGTTAAAGCAAAGACATAAAGGCAGAAGCAGCACAAAGTATGCCTGAGAACAACAGGCCATGTGAGGTTGCTAAAGCAAAAATTCCCAGAGAGGGAGAGGCAGAGGATGGAGCTGGAGAGGCCAGCAGAGGTCAGGACGCGGAGGGCCTGTCATGCCACACTGGGGAGCTTGCCATTAGGGCTGAGTCTTTTACATAACTCTGCATGGTGGCTGGCAGGGGCATGACTGCCTCAGCACGCAGTAGGTATTATTAGATGATGATCATGAAAGGCAAATCTGAGAAACCGCAAAACTCTGAGCTGAGCCAAAACCCCTTATGTTCTGAGGCTCCAGAAAGTTATCTGACTCCTCTGCCCCTTTGCAAATTCAGCTAAGATGTGCGGCCATGGTGGTCAGCCAATCCTGAGGTGCTGCCTTGTTGGCAGGGTTACTCTAGGCTTTTCTAGATGGCTAGAGAATAGTAGAGAGAGAGAGTGGGGAGAAGAGAGAGTGAGAGAGACAGAGAGAGAAGAAAGACATAGCTGGGAGACAGGAAGTCACACTGAGACTGAAAGGTGGGGGCTCAGATTGAAGAAATAGATCATGAAGAACTTTAACCCAAGAAGATGATTTCTGGGGTGGAGAGGAGAATATGGCCTCCTCCCAGCAGATACTGCAAATCCCTGGATAAACAGGCCACAGCACCGATCGTCCAGGGCCTCCGTTCTCCCCAGTGGAAGGACTGCTGGGAGTGGAGCAGGGCCTGCACTTATGCCAGGATTCAGACATAGCTAGACAACTGACGGGCTGGCCCCAGCAAAGTCTATTTGCCTGAAAGTAGAGGAGCTCCTGAGAAATAATCCATTCTGAAAGAAAGGGGGATCCAATCTGATGACCTTGACCCATAACAAAGATTTAGTCCTCTGCAGGCAAAGAGTCTGAAAATAAAATCCAAATGAGTAAATCACGAGGGCACAAGGAATACCAATCAGACGTTCCTTTGACAAGCATCACTACGAGGAAGGGGACTAAGATATTCGTCTTTGCTTTGAAACAACATAAAGCAGCTTTGGTTCCTCAAGGTCTTGACGTCCTCAGCTATCATGAAAAATGTAATAGAGTAGTCTCCCCTTATCCATGGGGGCTACATTCTAAGGCCCCAGTGGATACCTAAAACCACAGATGGTACCGTACCCTAATTCACATCTTCAACTCTGCCGGAAATGTGGCAGCAGCTTCTTCAGCAGCAGGGCAGCCTCTCCAGTAATTTTGATATTTTTCAGTCCAAACCTATCCCTGAATCTGTAACCATCCCTTACTTGCAGTAAATGGCTGGCGTCACTGGTTTCAGGGGCTCCCTTGCTGAAGTCTTCCTATAGGCTCAAAACACACTGCTGTCAATCAAACACATTTCCTGTTCATGTCTTTCACCCACAAATTTTCTCCTTTTCCACCCTAATTAAGCATTTATTACACAATGTGGCCGTAACTTTTGCAATTTGAGGTGTTACAGCAAAACTAGCATGAGTTTCTTTTTCCTTCTTCACAATTTCAGGGATAGAAGATTTGTTTTTACCATAGATCTTCACAACCTTAGCTTACCATTTTTTTTTCTTTCCTTATTAAATTGAGAACTTTTACCTTTTCACATAAAGGAAGCCCTTTATGGCTTCTCCTTGGCATATCTGAATTGCCAGCATCACTACTCTTGCACTTTGGGGCCATTATTAAGTAAAATAAGGGTGACTTGAACACAAGCCCTGTGATACCATGACAATTGATCTGATCACTGAGATGGCTGCTAAGTGAGTAAGGTGCGGGAGCATCTGGAGACAGGAATGGTGTGGATGGCATCAGATTTCATCACACTACTCAGAATGGCACGCAAGTGTGTGATTTAATACTTATGAATTGTTTATTTCTGGAATTTTCCAGTTAATATTTTTGGACCAAAATTGACACGGGTAATTGAAATCACAGAAAGTGAAAGTGCAAATGAGGGGGGACTACACCCATTGGGTACCCATCAGGAGGTGGAAGACTGGTGGGCAGCGTGGTCCACACAGATTCACTGCAATAGTCCCAGGCAGGAGCAGTCACACGTTCACCAACACAAGTAAGACGTGTTCTGGAACTTCAGAAATAACGTGGGGCAATTTGTCGTGGCGTGAAGTTCCACATGAGCTGGTAGAGGCAAGAACTAAGGAAATTTGGATTATTACTGCTAATGGGGTCCCACTTATTAAAACACAGGTGAGACATGTGGAAAGTTGAGCTCCGCTAAGAAAGTGCAAAGTATGGATTCGGCCAAGGACGAGCTAGCAAAATGGTACCTGACTCCTCGCTACAGAAGTCCAACCTGGAGACCCTCTATTCTAATAGAAATTTTTGTCTTGCATCTTCCCACTTACAGCAAGTTTTAGGCGAGCTAAAAGCCCCACTTTGCTCAGCTCTAGCGCAGAGGTTCTTCCTAGTCCCCCTCTTCTGTGCACGCCTGTCTCCTACTGGTCGAGTCCCCTGAACAAACTCTACCACTAAATACCTGTAGGTGCACACGTGCCTGTCTGAGCAAGAGGGAGGGAGAAACTAAGGGAAGCAGTCAGGCCCCTGGGCCAAGGTAGCTCAAAAAAGACCAAGACAAAAGATAGACATTAAACACAACAGCTATTTTATTTCCTACCTTATATTTTCCAAATTATCTATAGAAAAAGGCAAATCTTGCTTTTGCAAAATTAAATGCAAAAAGTACAAGTAAACACAGCTTTTCACAATCCACGCGAGCTTCCTGTGCTCTCTTTTATGGTCACTCCTGAGGTGCATGACCTTTATTATGTAATAAACATGGGTCACAGAAGGCAACCTGCCTGGCTGCAACACAGGGCGTTCCACATGCAGAACAAGTTGACAATCTAGATTGCATGGCACCCCACTCGGGGACAAGGACCCTGTCATGGAAGGAAACAAACATTAGCATTTTTCCCACTCACCTCCACTAACTCTTGGCTCATCCAGAGAAAGTGATTGACAACCCCAAAGGCTGCTGGGCAACTATTTGAAAGAGGGGTCCACAGAGAGGCCTCCACCTGTTACTCTTTTCTTTATCACTTCACATCCATAGGGGTCCCTAAGCCCCAAGAGAAGGGTCAAGTGCAAATCTGGTAAACCAAGAAGCCCTAGCAGTTGTCAACTTAATTAGCCTTCAGGAAAAATATATGGCTATATGAGCACGGTGGAGTTGCTATAGAGACAGGCCCAGGAGGCGCATTTAGAACAGGGCCTCATCACATCACCTGATAAAAATAAGACCCAGGTTTTTTAATAGAATGAATTACTTAAGTTTTATATTTAACAGGGGACGATCCCAAGGCTGTTGCTGGTTTTCAGAATATTTTAGGAATCTGAGCTGCCTGTTTCTGCATATGTTAACAGCCATCACAACATATGCTCTGGTGACGGGCAGTTAAGAACTGGAAGCCCATGTGTCTCTCCCACCCCTTCAGACGAGAGAGGGTCCTTCTCACTTTGGGTTTGTCCTCCTTTAATTGGGTAAGAGACTTGCAACATGTTTCAGAGAAGAGACTTGGGAGAAAGACTGGCGAAGAGTTCTATTGCGCTATGTGCCAGGCCCTTTGCATATATTATTGCTAATCCCTATAAGAACCCTATGAAGTAATGATCTCATTTTGCAGAAGCGAAAACTGAGGCTTGGAGAGGTTAACATTTCCCCAAGGCCACACAGCTAATAAGTAGTAGGGTTGGGATTCAAATCCAGGTGTCCCCCATCCCAAAGCCCATTGCTTTTAAGACATCAACCACAACCTCTGCACAAAAAGGAATCCGGGATGGGGTGAATCTAGAGATTTACCATTTTTATTGATATGTAGCATGGACCTTGTTATAGTTTAATTTCTCCACTAAGGAGGTCCCAAAGTGAATGGATTCCAAGAAGAATTCCACAGAGATTCTGACGTCTGCTGATGAGTGCCTCTCCAATTATCCAAGACAAGTGTTCATTTCAGACTAACTTCTTCTGACCATCCAACATGCTTCTGGGATGCGTTTTCCCTAAGTCAGTCCAGCAAGCATAATTAACACAAGGGTCCCAAGTGAATGTCATAGATAGAGTGTCTCTACTGCTCTTGTATACACGAAAGCTTAAATATGTGCAATCAAGCTAGAAATCCAAAGTGAAGGGCTGTGGTTTTTTTTTTGGTTTTTTTTTTGACAATTTTGTCTTTGGATTATTCACCACTCTCCTACTCTACATAGAGATTCTTTCTCTCTCTCTCTCTCTCTCTCTCTCTCTCTCTCTCTCTCTCTCTCTCTCTCCTTCCATTTATCAATTTTCCAACAGGTTCTACATAGTAGACTCAATCTGTGCCCACAAGGTGCCAGTCTTTCCTTGTGGGAAATGGTGGTGCTGGCGATGGTAAGGCTGGGCATAAGGCAATGGAGGTAACAGGGAAGGGAAAGGCGGTCGGAAGCTGTGGGTTCACTGGTGAGAATGATACTAAGCAGGGGTACACACTCAGGGGTACACACCCTGCTCCCCACTCAGTTTACCAGCTGAGAGTAATGACAGAAGATGTCTGGGCTCCAAGAGATCTGAGCGGGCGAAACTGGAATGTTTGGCTTGGCAGAAATTCTAACCAAAGCACCACTGTAAGTGAACTAGGCAAAGAGGCAGAAGGCAGAAGTCACAGACTGGAGGTTGAGACCCAGGCCAGAGCAGGAGACTTGCAATCTGAGAGAAAAGTGTGGTGCTTGGAAGACTCCCTGAGCAGTGGGACTCATCCTAGGAGCTGTCCCCAAGCTGCCTGCAGCCTCCAGCCTATGTGTATGGGTTCATCATTTTGCGCTATTGAAATAGTTCTATGATGGACTCTTGGCCTGTAATTAGCTCAGTAGACTCTGGGCCAGACTGGAAATCTAACTTCTACTGTAGGCAATCATACAGAGGTTAAAAGGCTGGACTCAAGCTGACTTTATAAGTTCTGGCTTTGCCACTAATTAGCTCTGGTAACTCAGGCAAGTCGCTTAAGCTCTCTATGCCTCAGCTTTCTTGTCTGTAAAAATAGGAATAATATAGGTGAGAGGCCAAGCATGAGCCCGCGTGGGAAAATGGCCAGTGGGCGATGTCATGGGCCAGAGACGACTCCCACCCCTCTGGTGGGGGGCTGGTGTGTGGGAAAGCCACGGCCGGCACAGTGAGCAGAAGCCAGACCCGGCCCTCTCCCCCTCTAAGACCCTAAAGCTGCTTGAACAACCCCTCCACCCACCCAATCTCTGTCCTCTCCTGCTAAAAGGGTCCAGACTTTCAGTGTATACAGAGCCTCTCTTGCTCTCAACTGTGAACTCTTTCCATGAAATGATCTCTAGGGTAACTCCTAGGCCCAGTCGTCACCTGCCACCAAGCCTTCCCCTATCTCTGTCTCTACCCTTTGCCCTCTAAATAAGGAAGCCATGCTCTCAGGCCAAGAACTTTTGCCCAATTTGGGTCCTGGGTAGCTTCTCGCCTCCCGCTTCCCCTGGGCCCCTGGCCAACCCCTCCCTCCCTCAGAGATGCTCACTTCATTCCTGCCTCATAGTTGGAATGACAGTGGCTCCCAGAATCCCTGGGGCCTGGGGAGGGTGATGGGGGTCTGGGGAGGCAGCCAGCCCAGGAGCAGGTTAATGTTACAGCCTGGATAAGTGAGCTGGGCAGTTAACGTCAGGGTGATGATCGGTGGAGGGGAGGGCCGGGTTGCTGAACTATAAAGATAGGTCAAATCAAATATAATCAACTCAGGACAGAGCCAGCCGGAGAACTGGACAGCGTCCCCAAGCCATGGTCCCTACCAGCCGCGGCTCAGCCTGGGTCCCTCTGCTCCCGACCCAAGTGCCCGAAGCAGGCTTTGGTTTCATGTCAGCAGGCTTCATCTGCCTTCCAAAAATAAGCCCCTGCCGCCATGCCGAGGGGAGAAAAACAAGAAGGGCGGTATTTTTAGGGCCATTAATTCTGACCACGTGCCTGAGAGGCAAGGTGGATGGCCCTGGGACAGAGGCTGCTCATCACTATGTCCTGGGGAGCAGGACGTCTTCAGGGCACGCTGCAGGCTCTGGTCTTCCTGGGCAGCCTAGTGGGCATGGTGGTGCCCTCTCCTGCGGGCACCCGTGCCAACAGCACACTGCTGGACTCGAGGGGCTGGGGCACCCTGCTGTCCAGGTCCCGAGCTGGGCTAGCTGGAGAGATCGCTGGGGTCAATTGGGAAAGTGGCTATTTGGTGGGGATCAAGCGGCAGCGGAGGCTCTACTGCAACGTGGGCATCGGCTTTCACCTCCAGGTGCTCCCCGACGGCCGGATCAGCGGGAGCCACGAGGAGAACCCCTACAGTGAGTGCCCGTTGCAGCCAGTTGGGAAGCTGAGGGCTTGGGCTCAGGCAGGGCGAGAAAATGAAGGGGCCTTGCTCTGATGCATGGGGTCCTGTGATAAAGGGGGGAGAAATGGTGTTCTCCACTTGGATGCCCATAACAGACTCGCCGTGACCCTGTCAGGGGGCAGGCTCAATATGCGGAGGCCCAAGCATCCCAGTGGGCTTGGCCATCATCCCACGGAGCCCTAATTACTTCATCATTATGGGCCCATCCATGGCCATAAAAGACCACAGGGAACCTCAGCCTAGGAAGCTGTGAGGCCAGGAAGGGGAGAAAAGTGAGGACCAAATGAGACACAGCTTATTTTTATTTAGCTTCTCCCTTTGAGAAGGAAAAGCAAGTGGTTTGCAAAATTTCTAGCTGAAGCACATCCTTCTTTGTATTTCAACCTGCCCCCTCATCCCCAGATCTGCGTTCTACAAGTTGATGGGTTGCTGGATGGATAGGCTCATCCCATCCAAGAGGGGCTGGGGGTCTACAGGATCCAGGCAAGCCATCATCCTCTATGTGGCTGCAGCGTTTGGAAGATTAAATGGGCTGAGATTTGTTGAAACATGTAGAGTATATATTTTGAACAAAACTAAACAGAATTCATTTTTGCTGCACAAGTCAAGGACCTCATGTGATTAAGTCAGTGAAAGCCCAGATTCAAAGCTAATCTTTAGATACCTAAGTGGCCACTGTGATCTCTAACTCTGATGTCACAACAGTCCCCTGCGGAACTGGATTTTTGACAGTATAGTGGCAAGACTTGCCAAATCTAGCTGCTGGAGCTCCTAAAATTAGAGAGATTGGGGATGAAGATGATGGAGGGTTTGCCTTTCTAGGAGCAGGGGGATGGGCTTAGATGTCCTTGCAGGGTCATCTTTAGATTGATGTCCCACCTGGTTTGCACAAGCCTTAGGTATCACTGCCTCCATTTCCTTGTCAGGCCTCCTGGAGATTTCCACAGTGGAGAGAGGTGTGGTGAGTCTCTTTGGAGTGAAAAGTGCCCTCTTCATTGCCATGAACAGTAAAGGAAGACTATATGCCACGGTGAGTTCATCAGGCCAGGGGAAGCAAGCCCCAGGCTGTACAAGGCTTGAAGCTTACGCAATGAGGAAAATAATGCAAACTCTTGAGGAGAGAAGTGAATATTCATCTAGAATGAGAAAAGAAGGGGGCTGTGGAAGGAGCCTGTGCAGGTGAGGGGCCTCAGAGCTCAGGCTTTGTAAGCTTCACAGTGTATTTGCCCCTGCATCAGGCCATGATTTTCTGATCCTACCTGCCAGAGCCTTTGCAATTACACAGAAACCATAGCTCAGAGGGCTACTGGGTCTGAGGGAAACCTGCATTTTAGCATACAGCTGTCATGCAGGCTATGGGTCAGCTTTGATTCCCTGATCTGGAGAGGCCCACAGAAGCAAGTCTATCTCTCAGCCTGAGTGTGCTGTTCTCCACAACCCGCGCTCCGAGAGGTGTCTGGAGCCTGAGCACCATAGGAAGGAGAAATGGAGGTTCTTTCCCTCACCGTCATTGGTGCATGGAAATTTTAGTGCAAGGTTTTAAGTCCTCTGATCCCTGATCCTATGCACTGGAGAAGCATCCTCCCCATCATGTCCCCCTGGTGGGCCAGGCCACCCCTCCTCCTCTCCATCACAGATCACCCCTGCGAGGTTCACCTTGCCTACTCCTGAGCACACTTACCAAAATCTCTGAGCCCCTCCATCCTGGGTCTCTCAGCCCATGATTTGGCTTATTCCAAAATATGGACTAGGAAAGCTTTCCCTATGATGTTGAAGAAACTGAGAGTTCTTGTGACAGAAATAAGAAGGCTAAAAAGGAAGACCTCTGAGCAATCATCAAGGAATACCAGAGTTATTTATGGGGAGGGTGTGGAGGGTTGTTCTACCTCTCCTTGGAGACAGACTGAGGATCAACAAGTGAACAGAGAGGTCTGGGACTGGTGCCAGCTTCTGGGGAGAGGACCCCAACACAGGAGCTCTGTTACATACCTGAATGTGGTGCTCAGGTAGTCTGTGCCCTTCATCTTTAGCACTAACATCTCTCAGCCAGGAGGGTTTATGTGGAGATGGGTCATGCATTAAATTCCGTGGGTCTCTGAAGTAAGACAAGTAGCTGGAGGGTAGGCGGGGCAGGAGCTGGACCACGGGTCCCAGTCTGCACACCATATGCACTTCTGCTGCAGGTCTTACACGCGTTCCCTGCAGAGAGAGCCCTCACAGGGCCACACACAGCCATGACTGACAGGAGACCTGGGAGACCATCTCAATTGTAAAGTGAGGATAAAGACCCAGTGCACCTCCCAGGGTGCTGGGGGATAATGCTGGGAAAGCACTCCGCAGGGCACCAAACAGTAGGTGCTCAGTGTGGGGGAGCTGTGCACGGGGTCCAAGGAGGGCGAGGCACCCTGCCGTGAGGATCTTTCCTCGGGTGGAGACCTGTGGGAAGACCGTTGTTCACATCACCTTGGTAACTTGTGAAAAAGTACAGCTTTCCAGGGACCTTCCTCAGAGATGCTTATCCAGTAGGACTGGGCTGGGAACCTGGAAATCAGTTTGTTTGTTTTTGTGTTTTAAGTTTCTCTGGTGTTTCTGGGGCACAAGCAGGCTTGGAGACGCCAGGCTACATGGCCTCTGCTCTGCCCTAGAATGACACCAGCCCTGAAAGCTGGAGGGCTGGGGAGATGAAAGCCTCTCTGGCTTGGGAGATTTTATCATTCTCTGCAAAGGTGGTGGAGAGAACAGGAGGCAGCTAGGAACAGCCTAGGTTTTGTGGAGTGAGCACCCCTCTGTGCAGTGAGCCAACCCCAAGAGCCCCTCCTCACCAGCCTGCATAACACCTGGGGTCCCACTGGTTGGAGAGCAGGTAATGGGGATGTTAGCTATGGGACTCTATGCAAGAGCCTCTTTGGCAGGTAAATCTCCTGGAAGGAAGCACTCCTTACAGAAACCCTTCTCCTGGCCACCTTTATAAACAAGCTGTTTAGTATTTCTCCTTACCCAGAAAGGATTCACCTGTGAGGCAGGGAAAGACCACAAATGCAGGGTAAACTTATCCACTTTCCACTTCAAGTCATGCTACTGGTAGGAGAAGCTGGGGGAGGCTGGGAACAGGAGATTTAATAATCAGAGAACGGGCCGCAAAGGGGTAAGCATTCAGAGAAACCAAGGGAAGGGACACATCTCTGAAATGTGGGCTGACTCCTACGGTCAGAGACACCCCTGGCCCTCACCCTGCAAAGGGGACAAGCAGGGCTCACTACTGAGCAGTCCAGGAAGAAGGGGGACTGTGGGGAGAGAAGACTGTCCTCTCTTCATTCTCCCAGACGCCACATACCCTCCCCGAAGCATTTGGCCCAGGAGCACCTTCTCCGAGGTGGGATGTCTCCTCCTTGGAGCCCAGGGCCAGACAGCCTGTGTACAGAGGGGGCTGAGCTGTGCCCCAAGCCTGGGCACCTGAGGCTTTGTGCCGCTGAGCGCCAGAAGCTCCGGAACCACCTCCACCCCTCCCCCGCCAACCCTCTGGCCCTGTTATCACGGTCTAAAAAAACAATTGCCAACTGATCCGCAGAGCCAGGAAGACTCCTGCTGGGTGATGATTTCATTCACACTATTTCCCTTTAAGCCCCCTGAGCTGCCTCATCTCCCTGCAGCTCAGCTGCTACTGCCGCTAAATGGGATTCCTCCTGGGAGGAGGGGAACCCTTCTGGGGCGGAGGATAGGGGACAACCCGTGGTTGTGGTCCCAGAATTGGTGCCAAGAAAGCCCACCTGAGGGAAAGTGTCCTCCCCACAGGTCTCCGCCCTAGGAAAGAGGGCTGCAGAGCCTCGCGGCAGGGTGCCTCGTCCTCCTTGGACCCCGTGCACAGCTCCCCCACACTGAGCACCTACTGTTCGGTGCCCTGCGGAGTGCTTTCCCAGCGTTACCCCCCCCCGCCCCCCGCACCCCTCCTGGGAGGCGCACTGGACCTTCATCCTCACTTTACAACTGAGACACGGGTCTCCCAGGTCTCCTGTCAGTCATGGCTGTGTGTGGCCCTGTGAGGGCTCTCTCTGCAGGGAACGCGTGTAAGACCTGCAGCAGAAGGGCATTTGGTGTGCAGACTGGGACCCGCGGTCCAGCTCCTGCCCCGCCTACCCTCCAGTCACTGCAATGTCACTGATCTTCTCTGGGCCTGGACCTCTGCTCTCTCAGGTTAGGCTGAGGCAGAAATCAGTGAGTTCTAATCTCCTTTTTAAAATTGAAAAAATAAAATCAAAGATCTCTATCCGACAGTGGTTCTATTAGAATCCTTTGGCTGAGAATAATACATGGGGACAAAAAGGTACTAGAAATTCAGTTGTGCTTTTAAGTGATTTTAGTTTTACTAATTGTAATTGTGTCTGCATCATTTTAATCAATAGCAGTATGACAATGTGCAAAACACGTGATTTTCTTCATCCAGAAAGGTCTTTGAGAATTACCTGGGGAGGGGAGGACTAAGCCTTTCTCTCACTCACTCAGTGCTCAGTTAGGGGCGTCTCTCACATGGCAGGGAACAGGCCTCCTGAGGGATGGGTGCAAGCGTCCCTGAGCTTAGCCCTTGTGGAAGTGCTGGGAAGTGGGACTGGGGTTCAGAGAAAACCTTGCTCATGAGGGGTCCTGCAGACAAGTCTCACAAATGGCCTTGTCTGTGGCCTGTCAGCTACAACAAGCTATGCAGGAATGAGAAGAATGAGTGACTTGGTGAAAACATTTTCAAACACTTCTAAATTGTCAATGCAATTGAGTGTTAGGGACAAGGGGAGGAGAATACAGACCTCTTCTGAGGTGGGAGATGTTATTTCTCCATTTCAGCTAAGAACAGGAAAAGAAACCGTCAGAGGCTGCAAGAGGAAAGGTCTCAGGACAAGGGTTTGGTTTTTGTTTTTGTTTTTGTTTTTTCCGTCACTGCCCAGCTCCTTAAACCACCCCTACCCCACGCTCACACACAGCCAGGAGTAATAGGGGCAAGTGGCCCAGGGCAGCCCTAGAGAAAGAACTTTAAACGTAAGAGTACACCTCCACCAGTCTGGGTGACTCAGCTCTGCCTACAAACAAGTGATGGATGCCTGGTCCACCCCAGACTTTAAGGGGCATTTCTGCCAGAGGTAACTCATGCCGAAACACCCACATATCTAACCCTCTGCAAATATCCTTCTCCATAGTGAGAGCTAAATGCTTTAGAGTCTGGTTCCACATAAATCTGATTAGACCTATATGGAATGTAAGACGTTTTCACGCTGGGGCTTGAGTCCTGGCAGGCCCAGGAAATGTGATCCAGTGGAATTATTTTCATTTGTTCAAGTAATAATATACGGTAGCTACTTTTATTATCACAGCGTTCATTTGGCGTGAGTGTTTTTCTCACTAGAGCTGAGGAGCCAACATTCCTAAGCCATGAGAGCTCAGAGCTGGGGAAACATTGGACATGAATTAAGGGGCTGGGTCATGATACCAGCTTGAGCAGCAATCTGGGCAGCAGGAAAATCCCACCAGCCTGAAGCATCGGATGCATCAAAGAGTTCAGGGAAATCATCTTGGCCTCTTACCACAGGTCTCGCCTGATAGCCCCCTGAACACCAAGGGTGGGGCGTGGTGCTGAAAGGAACGGGCAAGGGAAAGGCAGAGAGGGCTTCTACAGTAAACTTCATCTGTTTCTCTTGTTTCATTTTAGATTTGTACGGAATGCTGGGGAAGGCTAGGAATATGAGATAAGCTAGATGAAAAGAACAGAATAGGGAAAAAAAACACAATTTCAGAAACTTGAAAAAAGGGGGTGATGAGGATTTGAGTAATCAAAATCTGATGAGCAGAGAACAAAACACAAAATGTATAAACCACCATCATGCACTTTTAAACAAATATGTCTTAGGAGACCCAGACACTAGGAAAGGCTGGATTCTGAAATTGGAAACATTCTAGAACAGAGGATATGAGTGAATGCCGTCAGTTTCTTGCCAGAATCGCTCAGTTCCTCCTCCTTCCCCTCCTCTTCCCCCACTCTCTGCCCCAAGATTTGATTTCCTTTCTAGAGTTTGCAAACCACACACGAAACCTCTCCCCTAACCACCATCCAGATCAGAAATGAATTCTCCTGGAAATTAACAGGGCAGTTACTCTCCAGGGACATACAAAGTTAGAACAGAGGGGAAAGCGGTAGGTGAAGGACGGAAGAGGAGGAGACCACCAGTTTCTGATACAAATGTTTTCTTACTTCACATCCTGGCCCATCTTCTATCCTGAATTCCTTTTCTATTTAAAAAAAAAAAAATCTACTTATATGACTAGGTAATACATGAACATGGTTTAAGGGGGAAACCAATACAAAACAATACGCATGGAAATTAAGTCTCATTCTCACTGTGGCCTTGAAGCCTCCTGGTTCCTCTCCAGAGATAGCCACTGTTACCAGTTTCTTGCATACCATTCCAGGAAGAACGTGTTCCTGTTTGTGTGCACGTGCTGGTATCGTTTTGTTTTGTTTTTAAATCACACACACAGGAGCATACTATACATGATGTTCGGAACCTTGTTTCTTCACTTAACAATATATCTTTGAGACCATTCCAAGTCAGTTCTCAAAGAGGTTTCTTAATAGTATTCCACTTTGTGGATGTACCCTAATTGAGATAACCACTCTCTTCCGAAATGGGGCTGTTTCAGTGTTTTACTGTTGTAAATAACGCTGCAGTGAGTAACAGATGTAGGAGTGTCCCGTAAGATAAATTCCTAGAAGCAGAATTACTGATCAAACCTATAATCATGGGCAAGGGAAAGGCAGAGAGGGCTTCTACAGTAAACTTCATCTGTTTCTCTTGTTTCATTTTAGATTTGTACAGAATGCTGGGGAAGGCAAGTGGTTTTATTCTAAAAGATATTGTCAAATTGCTCTTTATAGAGTTTATAGCAATTTCCACACTCACGGACATTAAAGGAGAATCCCTAGTCTCCATGCCCTCACCAATGAAAGTATGTTATCGAACATTTTTCTCTTTGTAATCCAACAATTAAAAATGTGATCTCACAGTTATGGTTTACATTTCTCTTATTAGCCATAGTGTCTTATGTTTAAATGCTATTTTTATTTATTTTTCCATAAATTGTCTGTTCCATTTTTTTCAGTGAGTTAAGGGTTCTGAATATAGTAACAAAATATGCTCTTTGATGCAAAATATATTACAAGATACCATGCATTGGAAATTATTTTTTATCCAGTCTGCTATTTGTATTTTCATTTTTATTAAGGTTTTTAAAATGTTTTCCAGACAAAGTCAAATTTATTTGTTTTGGATTTTTTTATGGCTTCTAGTTTTTTGTGTGCCCTGTTTAGAAAGAACTTCCTGACTAAAAAAAAAAATTTCTGGATTTTTAAGGTTCTCTTTTTTACGCGTAAATCTTTGCTCCTTTTGGAATTTGTTTTAATGTAAGGAATGAAGTCGTACATCAAACTATTATTGCCACTGTTATTATTCTTGTTACTAGTAACACCATGTTTTCTCCAGTGATTTGAAATGCCACTTTTATTTTATATTTATTTCAGATCCATTTTTATTTCATGCATGTTTGGGTTTACTTCCTGACTTTCTATTTTGTTCATTGATCTGCACCAGACTTTTAATCAGTGTAGCTTTATCTCTATTTAACTTGTAAAATCAATCCTGAGTTTATTTTCTCTTAGTGTGGTTGCTCCACAGCTTTGCCCCTCAAAGATCTTAGATCCTGTGGCTGACTCTGCAGCCCATGCACAGGTGAAGAACTGTGGTCCACAGAAGCCCTGAAGGCTGCAGTTGCGGAGCCAGCCTCTGCCTCTGCTTACCCTAGCTCTGTGCTCTCTCATGCAAGCTCACTGCATCCCAGGCATTCAGGCAGTAATTGGAGAGCTTAATTGTTAAGTTGTTCAATAATTCACAGCAAGTTTCGCTGAAACGGTGATCCAGGGTAAGACACAGGCTTTTAGGACTACTGATGGACAGTAGTTCATGATTCAGTTGGAAAAGAATAATTATAGTAATAACAATTACTTTTTTATCTTACTATGTGCTAGGCATAGATCAAGGATTTTCCATGCATTAGTTCAGTTAATGTGCACTCCAATTCAATGGCTTAATTATTCTTACTGCTCCCACTTTACAGATGAGGGAACTGAGGCTTAGTAGGTTAAATAATTTGCCAAAGTTTACATAGCTAAGCAAGAGGTGAATCATCAGCCTAACCTCAAAGCTATTGCTCAAATTTGCTCTTTACCTACTTTGATTCGTTTATTTTCCCTACCTTTGCAACATTCCTTCCTTCATTCATTCCACAAATACTGATTGAGTACCTATAACCAGGGAAAGGAACACTTGTGAAAATTCCCTAGATGGTGTCGAGGTGGCTGGTGAAAGTGTCCACATTTATAACTAACCTTATGTGAAAGTGCTTTGTAAACAACCAAGTAGGGGCATGAGGGTGGATGGGTAAATGCATTCAGTGGTAGGTGAGATGTGGCCACCCCCTTGCACTCCCATCCTGCATCAAAAGAGCCATCCACACGGGGTTATCTGTATATTTCAGTATTGTCCCTGCTACATCATCATTTATTCAGCATCACGCACTCAACAGGCACCGTCCTTGTCTCAAGGAACTTGGAGTCTATTCGGAAAGAAGAACCTGTCATACAGGGTTTTAAATGCTGCCTGAGAGGGGAACTCAAAAGGCTGGGGTGTCTGAGAGCGCTGGTGAGCCAGCTCATCACCTTCCATTCATAACAGGAAGAGGCTCTCATCCATGCCCAGAGCCGGCCAGGTCAGGGAGCTCACAGTACAATTCCTCTAGAGGAGGTCGGAGAGCATCTCTGGCACTGCCCGTCAGCCATGGAGTGGGTTTTTGTTTTTTATATCCAATGGCCTCCGTCAGCAAGAAGGAGTCAGAAATTATACTCCACTTTCTCTGTTTCATTAAAGAATGAAGGCTTTTTGGGGTCTTTTTGCAAGCCTAGACCCCAGGTCTCCTGGCTCCCATCTTCTCTCTTCCTCTAATCCCCACGGAGCTCCTCCCCAACAGCACAGATGCCCCCAGCCTCCCCCAGGGCAGGGACCCAGGCAGGCTGAGGAGGAAAGGGCCCTTTTTCTAGGAATCAAGGAGGACTTGGGTGATGTATTGGGAATGAGTTTGTTGATGTGGGACAGGAAGTCCAGCACTCACTTTCTGAACAGGTGGTCCACACACAGTCCTGATAAATCGCCAAGTTAGCGATTTATAACTGGCCTCCGACTCCACGGCACCACCTGTCACACAGGGAACAAGGTTCTTTTCCCCGTAGAAATTGCTTCTCCTCACCGTCTCTGCTCCTGCACTTCCCTGGAGAACAATGACGGTCTAGGAGGCACCACGCATGTTCTGAGTCAAAGTCAAAATCTCTTTTTAAGGAATAACAAATTTGGAACTTAAACTGGGAAAGATAGAGTGAGGCAATACAAGTGGAAAGAGTTACCATAGCAACACAAGTGGAAAGAGTTACCATAGCAACCTAAGTGGAAAGAGTTACCATAGCAGCACAAGTGGAAAGAGTTACCATATTCAACAGACAGACTGGGAAGGACTTAGGAAGTCCAGTCTTCACCCCTCCATTATCCACTCCCCACAACACAGTTTGCAGAGAAGGGAACTGAGGCTGCGAGAGGAGGAGCCTGCTCAGGGTCACACAACCAGGAAGTGAAAATGCCACTAACTAGATCCCCACTCTCAATCCTGCTGCACTAGTCTACCTCTCACAGTGGACTTGAGAAGACAGCTTATTGTGTCCTTTTCTGGCCCTTTTCCTGAATGGAATAAATGTTCACTTAGGTGCTTAGTAGAAAGTACCTTGAACTGAAGGTACTTATCCGTGTGACACAGACCATCCATATATGTCCCTGGGCCTTGGTTTCCTCATCGTAAAGGAGGGAAGGTGAGAAGGGGCCATGAGCGTCCTGAAGTCTCTTCCTGTTTGCACCTTTCATGATTCTGTTAACCTAGTGTGGCTTACATCACAGTAGTTGTCTTACAAAGGACAGGGGAGGGCACCCCGCAAAGAGGCCTGCTGTACCTCATTTATCATTGAGCCGTGGCTGTTTGTCTATTCTTTCACAGCCCAGCTTCCAAGAGGAATGCAAGTTCAGAGAAACCCTCCTGCCCAACAATTACAACGCCTATGAGTCAGACCTGCACCGAGGGACCTACATTGCACTGAGCAAATACGGACGGGTAAAGCGGGGCAGCAAGGTGTCCCCAATCATGACTGTCACTCACTTCCTTCCCAGAATATGAGGACCCTGAAACACGGTTCACAGGTTGAAAGCGACATCTTTTCTATTGGAATTTTGCACAAGTGAACAATTCCCCTCTCCCCCGTGACTCCTGAGTCAGGTTTGTCTTGTGCTCGGGGAGACCTGAGTTGGTTCTCTTGGCCACCAGACCCCATGACATGTAACCCATCTAAGTGAGGGGTTGCAGCCAGCATTCTAGAAAGGCAATGGAGCCCATGCTATGACCTCACCTGAGGAAAGAAGGTACAGATGACACTTGTAGAATGTGACTTTGTGCACAGGAAAAGGCCAGGGTGGAAGTATGTGTGCGTTGATATATAGCCATACATCTTCGTGTGTATTGTCAGAGCAAAGACATTTCAGAGCATCAGGTTTCTTTCTGCCGGAATCATCGCTGCAGGCATGTGCCTGCCAGAATGTCACGTGTCAAACGAGCAGGATTGACGTGTACTCCCATTCTGCCTCTTTCCAATCATCTTTCCATTCAGAGGCCACTGGTTGCATGGGTTACATGGGTGGCAGGAAACAGCTGTCCTCTAGGTACAGAGAGGGCATGGTGAGCGGGAGTAAGATTTAACTGTAAACCAGAAAGAAAGTGAGCAGGTACTCCAACTCCTTGCCTGTGAGTGCTCTGGGACACTGGGATGCATTGTCAGCGCAGCGGGGGAAGAAGGCATCCCCCTCTTGGAGGAAAGGGGCAGAGCAGTGTCTCGGGCAGTAGAAGGCCTGCAGGAAGCAGTGGGAGGGACGGGATGCTCTATGGAGAGCCATGCTGCTTGAAGGAGTCAGTGCTATGTGTGGCTCCAAGAACAAGCAAAGCCAGGCTGCCTGCCCATAACTTTTCCTCACTGTGAACCGGGGTTTATTTTAACCTCAGATGACAAGGATCCTAATAATGGCAACCTGTTTGGCAAGGGGTGAAGGGATGTAAAATAGGGCATGAAGGAAGTAGAGAGGCTTTGGATGCCAGATGATAATTCCTTTCCAGCTACATCCAGGAAACTCACCCAAGTTCTCATCTGATACTTGCACTTCCTTCTTGGTCGTCCTCATCTCACATATACACTGGTGCCTGGGTGCAGTAGAATGGACACCGTGATGTCCGGAGTCCGCCCCCTCGGACCCCCTACAGTAGGAGAAGAGGGATAATCCTGTGACATCAAGTAGCCAAGCTGAAGCAGCTCCTTGCTGTACAATGTCCTTTTGCCTCCTGTCCTTTGAGAATATTCAGAGGTTCCCCAAACGACTATAAATGTTATCTGCCTGAAGCCTTCAGATTCCTGAACCATTGGAACGTTCCTAAATCGGAAACCAGAGCGAGCCAGATCGGAGTGCAAATATTTTCAGCATACGTGAACCATCGAGTTACAATATGACCTGACGCCCTCGGCTGCTTTCAGGGGCCCCTGCCTGCAAGACAACCCTTCATCTGCTACAAATGCCTTCATCTTTGGCATACCTCTCTGTATGCAGATGTGCCCATCTATAGATAGCTCTGATCTGAACGAGTGTGAGCTGTGATGGAGGTTGACAATCCCAGGGAGAGGCAAACATCAGGGAAGACAGGTGCTGGGTGAGGAGGAAAAGTCCACACCGAGGTGAGTGAAGATTCAACAGACAGTAGAGCTCAGGAGCAAGAGTGGACATGGCCAAGCCTTGGTTGGAAACTGGAAGGAGCTATGGTCCCAGATCAAGGAGAAAGGAGAGGAAATTGGTCCATTTTGGCTATTTGGAGGCAGGGGACAAAGCTGATTGTTTCTCAGGAGGTCTTGTCCAGAGTAATCTGTCTCTATGACAGGGTTCATCAGAAACATACTCTCAGAACCTGAGGTGTGTATCAGCTCCTGATGGAATGTGCTGGGAGTGTAGGAAGGCTGGGTGGATGGATGGACTGTGATCTGGACAGGAGAAAAAAGTTTTAGGTCCCAAAGCATTAGTTCCTTTCTGTCTAGATCTTTGAGCTAAGAGGGGTCTCAGGCTGCTAGATATTTCCTGCAGCGCTCTAGTGGTTCATAAAAGTGCTCAAATCCTGACAAGGAGTTCCCCAAATGTCTGCTCCCATTTTTCATGCTGGGAGTGAGAAAGAGAAGCTATGAAATGCAGAGGATCAAGCAAGCTTGATATTCAGTCACTACATCGTGGCACCAGCGCATGAATTGTCTATGGCTAGAATCAGTTACAAGCAGCCGTGCGTCTGCTCGAACTGCTAGCCGGACTGTGCTGTACTAGTTGTTAAGTATTCTGAATATAACCTCTGGGTGTATGGATGCATCCTTGACTCTTTGAAATCCTTCCCATCCAAAGGAATTTTCCCAAGGGCTTGCTCCCAAGTGGCTTAGGCTTAAGAAAAATCAATCTCCATGCCCCGAAGTGGGTTGAGAGGCAGGACACAGTGAGATCAACAAGGGGCTTCTGAGTCCCTTCTCTCACGCTGCTGTGTGTAGGCACAGGCGTGCAGAGTCATCACCTAGCTGATCGTCATGTCTACTGAGTCCTGAAATTAGCTGTCAGCCCCATGGGATCCAAAAGATGGCAGAAGGTGTTGCATAGGCAGGGAACAGAGTGATCCCCGCCTTCTTGCTGAGGCTGTACTGAGAATAATTTGGGTCCTCCCTCCCCCAAATCCTTAGCTATAATCCTGGTTTAGAGAGTTTTGTAGCTAATTGGTCTCTCTCCTATCCTGCACCTTCTCTGGCAGCTCCATGCAAACTTGGGGTTCCAGGAGCCCTGACGCTGTCCTCCTCCCTCTTCAAGAGCAAATGATAAAGAGAGCAACATACTGCACCCCTTTGAAGACAGACTTCTCACCTGGGAAGAGGTTAGCTCAGAAATCATGGGAGAGCCCATGTAAAATCTGCACCCTCCTCAGGGTGATGGATGGTCTTCCGAGGAAACCAGAAAACTCCAACTGCCTTGTTCGAGCTGTTGATTGTTTCCTCATTCGCTGCCTTCTAATACCACTTCCCTTCCCACTTCCCACACATTTTGGAACCTCCTTCGGAAAGCAGCATATAATTTTGCAATTAATACCCTAACATTATCCTTCACAGCCTTCCCTCTCTGCCATCACATCCCACAACACCTCCAACACACACACACACACACACACACACACTCCAAGGCACTGGTCAGGGCAATTCAATGGCTTAAGAAAGAAGAATATTTTCTCTGTCATCTGATCCAGGTTACAAACCTCCCTCCTTTTCAGACACCTAGCTTTCTCCCCAGGTCAATAACTCAGGCCTGAAATCCTCTCCCAACTCCAATCTTGTCCTGGGCAGTTTGGAATTCTCCTGCCCATCCCGGCTCTGGGCCTGCGCCTTCCTAGACTTCAGGTCCTTCACATTCTCATGTAAGCAAGTCCCGAGGAAAAAGGAAGTTCAAAAGTCCACGAGGTAGAGTTTTCCTGCCTCCCCATGCTGAACATCCATTGCCAATGCCACAGCCACGGGTGCAGACATACCTACCACATGCAGCCACTGACCTCTAAGACACTGCGATATTCTCTCTGTCCTCTCTCCCCTTCTGCCCCCTTTCATGTAGACACACACTAGAAAATTCCTGCATCTTTTTATCCCAATGCTTTTCCCCAAAGGCTCTGGGTCCGTTGTCACTGAAGAGGTAGTCCCTGCCACTTGCCTTTCCTATGCCTGCAAAGAACGAAGGCCTGACAATGAAGTTCGCGCACTTGTTGCAACGATGTCACTAACCTTTTTTGATATCAGGGGTTATTTATTATGAATTTGTACCAACTGGACAAACAGTTAACTGAGTTTATTATTTGGAAGTGCTGAAAAGACTACGTGAAAAAGTCAGACAAAACAACCTGAACTTTTGCCAACATTTCCTGGCTCTTGCATCACGACAACACACCAGCTCACATGGCACTGTCTGTGAGGGGGTTTTTAGCCAGTAAACAAATAACTGTATTGGAACACCCTCCCTACTTACCTGATCTGGGCCCCAATGGCTTCTTTCTTTAACCGAAGATAAAGGAAATATTGAAAGGCAGACATTTTGATGACATTCAGGACCTCAAGGGTAATACAATTACAGCTCTGATGGCCATTCCAGAAAAAGAGTTCCAAACTTGCTTTGAAGGGTGGACTAGGCACTGGCATTAGTGCATAGCTTCCCAAGGGGAGTACTTGGAAGGTGACTGTAGTGATATTCAGCAATGAGGTGTGTAGCACATTTTCTAGGATGAGTTCGCGAACTTACTTGTCAGACCTCGTAGGTCTCTAATATTTGTCCCCCTTCCTCCCACCAAGGAACCAGCCACTCATTCTACTGCCTCCCAGGAAAACTCCAAAGGTAGGAACGTCTGGAACAAGACCAGAGAATAGACAGAAATACTCCACCCTACACTTTCACCTGAGTTGTGTTCCCCCTCCCAGAACAGGAGGGAGTGATTACACCCATAACAGACCCCAAATCTAGTCCATCATGCAGATAGCCAACATAGAACCATGTTTATATACCTCATGAACTAGTGAAATTCCAGCATTCAGATAGCTGTGTCCCCACGTTGTTTTTCCCTTTCTAGACTCAGGCTGGGTCCCAGGGCACAGCTGTCCTTAAACGTGGCTCTAGCGAGTAGGAAGACTCAGAATTTGTTCAGTCATGTGCTTGTAAAACGTGATGCTTCTATTTTTTAAAAAAATATGTATGTGCTATGCACAAACCATATCATGTTCCAGCAAAAAGTAAAAGGTCTTTTTATACGTTCCTCTAAACTGTTTGACTCCGCCCCACTATTAAAACTGACAACGAATCTCTGGGCTGTGGTTGGTTTTCATCTTGATTGTTTTCCATCTCACAAAGAGGCAGCGAAGGGGAACAGCATAGATTCCTGGTGTTCTCGCGATGAGGGATTCACGGCACTGAGGATAATGAAGGCAGGAAGAAGCCAGGAGGTCACTTGGTCCAACTACTGCGTTTTATAAATTGGGAATTTGGCCCAGAATGGGAAAGAAAACTACTGTAGACCATAGGCTACAGTGAGGCAGCCACTCTTGTCCTCTTCTGCCTTGGTCCACGTTTCTGTGGCCAAAACATTTGCTCACTCACTTATTCTCCCATCAACCTGTCTCTGTGCTACATCGGCCTAGGTTCTGGGGATGCATGAGTTAATAAGGTGGAGACTGTCCCTGTCCTCTCACAAGCGTGCATTACAAAAAAGTCACCCAGGAGTATGTGAAACCAGATTCCCCAGCCTCCCTCACAGAGCTTCTGATGCAGAGACCTGGTGGGGCTCAGGAATCTAGCTTTGTAACATGCACCCCGGGCCATGCCGACCCTGAAAAGCCCTGGTCTAGCAGGATGACTGGAATCGTAGAACATTTGAGCTAAGAGAGACTATAAAAACTCTTTACTGATTAAAAGGAGAGGACGAGAGGGTTTTAGTTTCCTACCCAGGACCATGCAGCCAGGACCAGAAGCCACGTTCTGCTGGGCTTACTCTCTCATGTCACACACACCTCCCTCACATGGGACCTGTAGTCTTCCCACCATGCTCCTGCATCCTCACCACATCCCTGTTCTCCCTCATGCAGTCTCGGGGACGTTAAATGTGCCTTCTGTTGAGCAATGTGGGTTCCGAATAAATCTGTGTGCTCGTGGAAGAGCTGGCTGCTCCTGTGGCCTCTGCACCTCATTCCTGTACTTACTCACCCAATTAATATTTCTAAGATCTGTCTCTGTAGTGTTGCCTCTTCTGGGTATTTCATGTAAAGAATCACACAGTATGTGGCTTCTTGTGTTTGGCTTCTTTCACTGAAGGAGCTTGAATTTTAATCTTAAAACAATGAGAGGGCCTTGCTGAGTTTAAGAAGTAGCAGGAGCAGACAGGAGTTTTAGAGAGCTCCCTGGAATTGAGTGGGAGGAGGCAAGCCCTGTGCAGGGAGAACAGTTTGGAGGCACTGGAGTTCCAGGCGAGAGGAGATGGCAGCTAGATACAGCAATGGCAGGAGGATGGAAAGAAGGCATGTCATTTCACACAACAGTCCTAGCCCCAGGGAGCTCTTTGTAGGCTGAACCTGATTCTTCTAAAATATAGGAACCGTTTTCTGAGGTGACTCTCTAGAGATTTCATGTTCTCCGTCCGACCACACTCATCCTTAGATGGACCAACCACGAAGCTCCTGTGCTGGCATCTGTGTGTCATCAGGCCCCTGAGTCTACACAATGACATGGGCAAAGGGACACTACAACCTCATTTTACAAACACAGGCTTGACCAGGATAACTACTCACCCTCCTTTCCTCTGGTTTTAAGAGAAAGAGCCAAAATGCCAAGAAAACAAGCTAATAACAGGTGCTGAATTTCTTTTGCTGCGAAAACAATATCCCAGGGATATTCTAGAATCTGTCCACACTCTGTCAGAACTTCCATACCACATTCTCCTGTTCCTCATGCAACAGGAAATGATGTTCAGAGTGAAAACTCCAAAACCTATGAAAACCTCACTTGACAACGGTGTTTATCAATGAATAAATACATATTTTGAAAAAAGATTTTCAACACAAACTTTAGCTACTCCTCAAAAAAGAGCTTAATGCTCAGTTAAAAAAAAATCTGCCAATCAAAATATTCCATACCTGAGCATTCATCCCAGAGTTGCCTTGAAAGAGAGAAGAGAGCCTGTTGGCTGTGTTCATTTGGGAGGCTGAAGAGTCAATCAGCTGGCCAGGTACAGTGTTTATTATAAATATAAATGATTAATCATTACTCGTTGTTATTAGGAACACAGAAGCCTCCCATCTCGTTTAGTGGGACACTCTCCACCCAACAGGGCATAATACGCTCCATGAGACAAGGCTACTGACAGTGCCAGAGGACCACAGGGGACTGTGTCTCCCTCCCTCCCTCTTGGAGAAATGCACAGTGCTTGTCTCAATTGACTCAGGCTGCCTTCGCAAGATACCACAGACTGGAGCGCTTAAACTGCATTTACTTGCTCACAGTTCTGGAAGCTGGAAGTCTAAGATCAAGGCCCAGCAGCGTCAGTTTCTGGTGAGGCCTCTCTGGCTGGTAGACAGCCACCTTCTCCCTGTGTCCTCACATGGCCTTTCCTCTGTGTGCGAACATGGAGAGATAGAGCATTCTGGTGTCTCTCCCACTTGTTATAAGGACATCAGTCCTATAGGATTAAGTTTTGCCCTTTATAACCTCATTTAAACATAATTCCCTAAAGGATCTATCTCCAAATACAGTTACAATGGGGGTTAGGGCTCCTATATATAAATATTGGGAGGACACATTCAGTCCTAGGAGGGCCCCGCCGCCTGGCAAAGCCTGACCTCAGACTTCATGTCATGCTAACAGCATTCCAGGAGGGAAATGATCAGTCACCATTTACCGGACTTCTAAGGGGTCTGCTATAATTATGGGTAGTTCTAATTTGGGGGCCTTATTCTTTTGAGTGGGTGAAATAGGTAGTTACCTCTAAAGTAATGGTTCTCAACTAGGGATGATTTTGACATATAGAGGACACTTGGCACTATCTGAAGACATTTTTGGTTGTCACAACTGGGGTTGGGGAGTATATACTACTGGGATCTACTGTGAGGCTGCTAAACATCCTAAAATGCACAGGACAGCCTCCTACCACAAAGAATGACCCAGTCCCAAACATCAATGGTGCCAAAGTTGAGAAACCCTGCTTCAATGTAAGGCACTCCTCTTATTTGTCCTGAAATTCTTAAATTAGCCCTTATTGAAGACCCAGGTTAGGAAATAAAGGCTGAAAGAGATGCTTCAAAAAAACAAAACAAAACAAAACCAAAAAACGAGCTGGAAGAGAAGCTCCACATGCCGTCATCAACCCTTACACCTAGATCCTGACCCCCAGGAAGTCACTGTGGGAACACGATCAGGACAGTGAGTTGTCAAGAATTGTCCGGAGTGGATAGTGATCAGACAGGCGCCGAGGAACCTTAGACCTGGGTGTCAGGTAAGAGTTTCTGAGTCAACAGAGTAGCATAGAGGCCGGTGACTAGGATCCAAGGGAAATGACATGAAGAAACTCAGCAGTCACTCTTCTTTCTCACCATCATCTTTCAGCTTCTCATACCCAGATCAGGGCTCACCCCCCAGATCCCACCCTCATTACAGCAAAGCACGACTTTACTTCAGAATTTTAGCCATAAACTATTTTTATCTATATAATCTTAATTTCTTCATTCTTTTTCCAAGGGATACTGTTTAGTTGCATTTTTGAAAGATTATAAAATTAAAACATGTTCATGGTAGAAAATTTAGAAAACCCATGAAATTAAAAAGTTATCTCATCACTCATAATCTCACCACCCAAAGACCATGGCTGTTAAGATTTGATCGTATCTCCCTTCAGCCTTTCACATATAAAGCAAACTAAGTATGTGGAACAAACACAGCTGATGGGACACTACTGAAAAGCAATTTTATTTTTGCCTCTCTCCACCCCTTTAAACTGGCCCCATGGAGCTAGCATCCCTGAGGAAAACTCAGTCACTCCCAAGACTTTTCTGGTCACTCTTAGCTAATACAAAGCCACAGGGTCATTTAAAGTTGCAAAACAGCTGTCAGTCCACCAGCAGCTTCTTCCTGCCACATCCCGTTACTTCTCTATTGGACAGGGTCTACGTCACCCCCTCTCTCATAGGTGGCCCACATCTAGTCCCTGGGAAACATGTAGACTATCCTGGCCCCTACAAACTGTAGGAGTGAAAACTCTTTCCAGAACAGCAGCAACTGGTCCTTCACTCTTACCATAGCACGGAGGCAGCCCTGAACCCTGCTCTCTCTTGCTTTGGAGATTTTCCAGGTAGGGGTTACACAGCTGTCCATTGCATCCCTTACCTTTGGGGACACATATCCAGTCTTCAGGGGCATTTCACCATAATGTCTCTCTTGACCTGTTAAGGCACTCTAGGTGCTCCTAAAAAAATCTCCCTTTAAGGACGCAATTCTCAAAACCCTTGTAATTTTCGTGAATACGGGTGCCTCCCATGAATTCTGGAATTTATGGCCCACCAATGTTCTCTGGTCCTTCTCCATTCTTCTCCATCCAGCCCTGCCCCATCCTTCTGCAAGGTGAGCTATAGGTGTCCTTTGATCTCCAACAGTGCTAGGAAAAGAACATATCTCAAAACTGGTATGGTCTTTTATTCATTTTAAATCGGGAAACCCCAACACAACCACAATAACCTATAAACGAAAAACAAATAACCATAATTCTTGATTAAAAACATTTTCAATCCATAGACAATAATTAGGAGGGTGAAGGGAGAAAGATAGCAAAATTTGGAGGCGTATAATAGAAAATCACATTAATTATATTTTTAGCCCTCTTTACAGATCTAAATGTATGTGTTACATTTAGATTTGTTAATAAATTTATGTTTCGGAAACTAAAGATAGAAGTACTTTATTTAAAAAAAAAATATTCAGTAGAAAAAGCTGTTTCTCCATGCTTTCCAGATTTTTAAAAAACTCCAAAAGTTAAAACTTCTGAAGAATTGTTCTTTTGGTAATTTTCTTCCAATTTTCCTCCCCCACTTCACATTGTTGTTTAGTTTTTTGGCTAAGCACATTTTCAATTATTTTATACCTTGGTTCCTTTGTCCCTCAGGGCCTCTTTCAGACACAAAACTCCTGACTCCCAGAGGGAAGTCAAGGCAAATCATTATCAGACCTTTTGCTACTGCCCCCTTGTGGTTGCTTCCTTAATAATGATGATTGCATCACTGGATCTCATCCTTAGATGTTCAAGAAAGATCCACTTAATGCCAATTGTGAGTTGGGACTTGGATGCTGATTCTACAAATGAATAGGCCACAGTCCTTGTCTAGAAAGAGCTAACGTCTTGAGTGGAGGACCGTCTCCTGCCCAGCTAATGCTGCTTTAAATCAGAATGTATGTGAAGTTGCAGAGGAAAGAGTAACTCACCCGAGTGGATGGGACGGGAAGACTCGTGGAGCGTCCATTAGATCTGGACTGCAAGGATGGAAGGCACATGCGGAAGAGGAGGGATATTCTAGGGACATGCCCCGTCAAGCTGCAAAAGCACAAGTTAAGTTCAGCTTAGTGTGGGGGTTAAGAGTATAGACGTGAGTGGCAGGCAGGTGGGAGGTCAATTCTTGGATGTGCCGTTCAAGAGCAGCACGGTCTTCAGTGAGTTATTAAAGCCTCAGTTTTCTCTTCCATAAAAATGAGGACACTAATAGTGCCTATCTCAGAGTCCTTGTGAAGATTAAATGGAATAATATACACAAAGTGCTTTGCACAGTACTTGGCCCACGGAAGTGTTCAAAAAATGTTAGTTGCTAAAAGCAGTAGTTCTGGGTGTTTTAGAGTGTGGCTGGCATGGGTGGCTGTGAAGGGGAATGTAAGTTAGAGCCTGATCTTGAATGCCAAGCTAAGGAGCTCAAAATTATCTTATAGATGGTGGTGAACCACTCGGTTTTTGCAAAGGAAGTGCTGTGATGAGATCTTATTTTAAGATAATTCTGTGAAGAGGATAAAAGATTGGAAGCAAGGAAGTTACTGATTCATTTATTAAACAAATACTATATTTACTGACTACCTACTCACTTTACATAACTATGTTAGTGCTTCTGAAGATCAGTGAGCTGTAGAGATAGCAGACTCCTGCCTGCTGGGAGCTTTCGTTCCAGTGGAGACTAGACTGTCCATTACGTCACCACACAGCAACCTAACATTATTACACAACCTGAGGATGGCTGGCAAGGAAACAGACGTGGGGCTAAAATGGAGAACAACGTTGGGTCAGGGAGTCACGTAAGCGCTCTGTACCTCAGTTTGCTCGTCTCTTAAATGCTGCTTGTGACCTTGCCCTGCCTACCACACAGAATCAGTGCGTAGATTCAAATGAGATGACACACTGGAAAGAGTTGTGTGAAGTGTAGGCTCTAGAGAAGTAAGGACGGTGGGCGACTTCTTTCCTTGCTCATGATAGGTTCTTGGGGAGATCCTGGAGGCCTTTGCCTTCAGGGCACCTGGCAGCTGACTCGTCTGGGCCTTCCTTCACCATTCCACACAGCAGCACAGACACAGTTCTTTCCCCGGTCCCTGCTCCCACTGCTTACAATCATGTGGAAAGACAAAAGGAGGAAAAGGAAAGGAACTGAAGGAAGGGAAGGAGGAAATGTTTCTGTAAGTGCCAAACGCCTTCAGAACTGGTACAACCGTGGTTACCAACAGGAGCTTTGGGGCAATTCGGCAGGGTGTTTGCTTGTCACAGTGATTGGGTACGCTGCTGGCATTAGTGGGCAGAGGCCACAGATTAGAGACATCTGTAACATGGGGGACAGTTCCCATCATGAGGAATTGTCCTGCACTTTATTCAACTTTAAAGTGTCATGTAAGTGAAACACCTGTTTATAGCTGAGCCTAGAATCAAACTCTACTTTGCTTATGCAAAAATGTTTTACCTGTGAGTTTAATACACACTGAATTTTCCAACTAGGGTGTAAGTCCAAGGAAGACTATACTGGTTTTTGGGGGCAATTTTTCAACAGCAGTTCATCGTTTTGAAAATCATCTCATGAGCACGCTGCCAGTGGTACTGAGTCATCTGTACTATGCGTTTGCAGCTCCCACATCACAATGGTTTTCTCTGTCTCTCTGTCTCTGTCTCTGTCTGTCTGTCTCTCTGTCTCTGTCTCTCTCTCTCTCTCTCTCTCTCTCTCTCTATATATATATATATATATATATATATATATATATATATATTTACATATATATATATATATATATATTTTTTTTACTCAGGTATACTTATTTAACTCTTATTTCAGATTCCAAAAAGGCATATAATTCTTACTTTTTTTTTATTCTTAGGCACATCATTTTTAGTTGAACATTTCCTTGCTGCTCTTAAAGCCAAATTTATCCATTGTAACTAGGTAGAAGCATCTGAATACTTCATAAGTCTGTTAATGTAGCTGCGCCTAAGCATTTAAATATTGAAATACAGAGTATTTTAAGTTATTGTCTTTTCATTTCTCCTACAGTTAAGAGATTATGTTTTTAACACTATGTGTAAGTTATATTAACTATGGATTTCATTTTAACAGTAAAGATGGTGCTATAAAATATTTGTTGCGAAATGCGCTGTTTTGTGTGACAGGGCAGAGAGCCACTCTGTGAGCTCATCCAGCTAGAGAAGGTGAGGCTGCCAGAGCCCCTGGTGGCCGTGGCTGTGGCAGATGGGCGCTGTCGCTGTTTAGCCATGCCTCCTGGGCCTTGACCCTTCCTTGTACGGTGCGTCGGAACAACTCTGTCTGGTCTGGATTTAGCAGGGCCCGGGCACCTTACAGCAAGGGCCAGGGAGGGTGTCCTAATGGTTGCTCATCAAAACTCATCTGCATCCAAAACCCCATGCCAATCCAGTATTGTTCTGGGCTGCGACTTGGGCAGGGAAAGCCCCCAAATTACAAAGCATGAACAGTATTCTCCTAATGTTTCCTTCTGGGGACACTGCACAGGGCTTTCGAAACCAGTGACCTGAGCCTGGTTGGTGGATCTAAATTTAAGTCCCCCAGGGACTGTCCCCCATCTGCATCCCTCTGGTGATCTTTCCATGACCCCTGGAGTCCTGATTAGCTAGAAGATGCTGTATTTATAGAGCATCCTTCTGAGAAGAGCTCCAGGCTCTTTTTGGATATCCCTCTAAGGCAGAGGAATGGCCCCCATGTTGGAGACTGGGAGACTTAGGTGCTCTGAGCCCCTGCCCAGTCCCTGATCTTGAGTCACGTAAACCTCCCCCTGCCAGCTGGCGCTGAACTCCTGGTCTCTGCAGCCTGGGAGCCGAGCAACCTGAATGTCATCCATGTTTTCCATGTCTGGAGCAACCCAGATGCAAGCCTGGAGCTCTTTTAAGGACACAGCAGGATCTCGGACTGAATTCTTCTTTTTTTTTAAATTGTGGTAAAATGTACATGAACAACTTTTACCAAGTTAACCACTTTTAAGTGTATACAATCAAGTGGTATTTAATACATTCACATTATTGTGTCACCATCACCATCATCCATCTCCAGAACTTTTTCATCATCCCAAACTGAAACTCATGTTAACTGGTCACGCTGTGTTACCCATCAAACATCAACTCCCCATCCGCACCCCCAGCCCCTGGTAACCACCATTCATTCCACTTTTTGTGTCTGTGGATATGACTACTCGAGGTACCTCATACAGTAGAATCACACAATATTTTTCCTTTGTATCTGGTCTATTTCACCGAGTGTAATATTGTCAAGTTTCTCCCATGTGGTAGCATCAGACTGAATTCTTTACGTCGTGTGTTTTTGTTTTGTGTTGTTTTTTAGGAGCGTGCAGTTCACAGAGGCTCATGTGGGGATCGAACCAGCAACCTTGGTGCTACCAGCACCATGCTCAAACCGACTGAACTAACTGGCCACCTCCACACTGAATTCTTAAGCCTCTGTCTCCTCCTTATAAGCTTCCTCTTCCCCTCAGCTTACCCTTTCCATCCAGGACATACAGCTGGGTATCCATAGGTGATTGGTTCCAGGACCCCCCCACAGACACTAAAATCTTTGGATGCTCAACTCTCTTACATAAAAAGGCACAGTATTTGCACATAACCTACACAAATCTTCCCTTTTACTTTAGATTTAAAGACTACTTATAATAACTAATACAATGTAAATTTTATGTAAATAGTTGTTACACTGTATTGTTTAGGGAATATGGCAAGAAAAAAAGTCTGCCCATGTTCAGCAGAGACACAACCATCATAGGCCTAACTACATAGCACATGTCAGGCACAATGCAACATTTAAAAAAAATTTTTTAAGATTTTTATTAAAATGCAGGTAACATAAAATGTTAGATTAGCTTCAGGTGTACACCATAGTTATTCAACATTTATATTCCTAAAGAAGTGGATAAACCCAGCAACCATCTGACACCGCACCTGCCATCACAATATTTTTGGTTCTATCCCCTACACTATACACCTGAAATTAATATAAAATAATATTGAGTGTCAACTGGAATTGAAAAATTAAAAAAGAGGGAAAAAATGTGAAGGGGAATAAGAAGTTCAAATATCCAACTATAAAACAAATAACATGGGGATGTAATATACAGAATAGGGGAAAATGTAACTTTTTTTCTGAATATTTTCAATCTGCAGTTGGTTGAATCTGTGACTGCAGAACCTGCAGATATAGAGGGCTTACTGTATAGCATCCTTTTACACACATACAGTGAGGAGGGGATGTTTAACATTGCACCTCAAATTGCATATAGTTTATTTTCAGATCCCTGGTCTCCTTTACTGAGAATCTTTTTATATTCCTAATGTAGGGTTGCCAGATTTAGCCCCTAGTAATCCAAGATGTCCAATTAAAATTGAATTTCAGATAAACAATAAGTAATGTTATAGTATAAGTATGCCCCCATCTAATATTTGGGTCATACTTATACTAAAAAAATATTCACTCTTTATCCGAAATTCAAGTTTAACTGAAACATCCTGCTCCTTCTGAGTCTCTACCTTTTGCATGAGCTGCTCCTCCTGGAACGCCCTTTCCCACCCAATGCACTCTTCATGACCCAGCTCCTACGTCACCCCAGTGGGAGCCTCTAGTCCAGCCCCCTTCACCTTCTGCAAACATTTCTCACACCACACAAGGACCTAAGTCCTCTCACCTAAGTCCGTGCCGGCTTCCCCCACTTGCTGGTTGTCCCTTGAGGGCAGAGAGTGATGCTAGTCATCTTTGTATCCCAAGCCCAATCCCCCTGCTGGCACAGCATAGGCGCTCATGAAAATATTTCCATTGAAAGAATAATAAATGAGTATATGGATATACTTGGGAGTATATGGGATGGGCTAGAACAGTAGTTAGAAAGTAAGTGGCATTGATGAGCGCATAGAGTCAGCCTGTTTTATTTGTTGAGAGAGTGAAGGCATCAGTGAATGAGGGGAACGAATGGCGTGTATTACTAACTTGCTCTGGGTCCTGGCCCATGGGAACGTGGACCACTGGGGTTTCTAGTCCAGACAGCAGACAGACCCATACTTCACGTTCCCTTCAACCTCCTGCCATGATAGCATTTAGTGGGGAGATCCCTTCCCCCACGTGTTCTCATTTCCTCCCCTTCTCTTACAGTGCTTATGAGTAATTAGAAAGGAAGCTGATGGGGAAAGCCCTATAACAGCTGATGAAATGCTAGTAAATGGTCGCCTGTGGCTGGCTGGCCCACAAGATAAACATTAGGCCAAATGCACGATTCCTGTCACCTTTGGTCCCATGCTGTGGATTATCGTAAGCATTTCTCTTTCAGCCAACAGTTCTAGGAATCAGAAGGAACAGTGAATGGTTGGGCTGAAAGGAACCAACAAGCCTATATCTCCCCTTGAGACTGAGCACACCCAAAGCATTGGCTCAATTCTTGGATATCTTCAGGACATTACCCATCGCTGCTTTGTGGAGCCGGAACTGGAAGTTTCTCAATGCGGGAGTTTACCCACAAGTGACATCTTTTCCATTCAGCTCAATCACCACCAGTCATTTTCTGGCTCAGCGTTGACACAGACCACCCGGGCCAAGTTCTGGCTTCACCGTTTCCTACTACGTGATCTTGGGCAACTCACTTAACCTCTCTCAGACTCAGTTTTCCCATCTGTACAATGAATGTGACCATGAGTACCTTCCTCAGACGGTTATTCCATGAATGAAACATGCAAATACACCCAAAGTGCTTACCACAGTGCCGGGCACAGAGTAGAGTCAAGGCATGTCAGCTATTCTTACAGCCCTTTGGGGAATTTACACATGTGCATACAAGCCATTGCTAATACAAGCAACCTACTGAGATCTTTTCCTATATGTTCTACATTTTAACATGCTATTACAGTTTATTTTTTGATAAAATAAGTGAATGAGAGGTGACAAAGACAAGTTATTTGCTACAAGAATGAAATGTATGGAGCTGAGAGTAAACTTAGCATCAATCTAATATAGATCCATTATTTTGCAGAGAAGAAAAATGAGATTTGAGTGATTTTCCCACACCACCCATCTCACTAACAGCAAAAGTTGGGATTAGATCCACCACATAACGTGCCCTACACTATTCTCAGACAAACAACCATGGCAGAGTCAGCAAGATGGAGAAATCCCATCGGGGGGAATCTGTCTGCTTGGTCTTTCCTGGCAGAAAGGATAAGGTGCTTTCTGTGGTCCAGGACCAGAGGAGACAAGACAAGTCAGGCAGGGAACCCAGGAAAGTCCCCAAGTCAAAAGCCTTGTGCTACTAATGACCACTCACTCAGAGTGGAGACATTTTTTCTGCCAACCTTCATTGTACAGAGCAAAACAACTTGCATTCTGTTAGGGGGCCCAAATTCCAGCCCTGGCTTTGCCACTTACTGGCCATGTGACTGGCAGTTTGTTTCACTTCTCTGGGCCTCAGTTTCTACGTTTGTCTATTTGGCTGAGATTTCATTTGTGAAAGAAACCACAGCTTTCAGAATACAAGGACTGCATTTAACTGCTTCTTTGATTTTATAGGGTGGGAAAGTACATTTTGGGGCCCCTTAAGAACAATTGGTGAGGAGCACCCCTACCGTATTTCCCAGAAAATAAGACCTAACTGGAAAATAAGCCCTAGCATGATTTTTCAGGATGTTTGTAATATAAACCCTACCCCAAAAATAAGCCCCAGTTAAGATCGTCAGCTAGACGGATGCATTTAGTATGTCTAGTGCAACACATGACAGACATATTGAACTATAAAATAATAATATTAATATATAATTAAATATAAATAAATAATATTATTGACATTCAGACTTAAAATAAATGATAATATAAATTATAATTAAGTATTTGTAAATACCCAAGCGGGTACCTTTGGACGAGAGGTAAACTCCTATGTAAACAGATTAACTCGAGACTTATTGCCAAATGACCAATCGGAGCACAGACACAACACAAGAATAACGTGCGCACTTGATAACAAATGGACATGGTTGTGTCTAATATGAATCCTCATAATTCAATATGTCATATGTTGTAACGGACATGATTAATGCACTCTTGTGAAATAAAGAAACGTTTTCTGAATTTTGGTGCCTGTGATTTTTCGTGGCTTATGTATGGACCATCATTCTTAACTCTCATCATTTTTGTTGCCACTCCTGTCTCATAAGTCTTCAGTTAACACTTGATTTGATAGTAGATTTAAAGGGAATGATATTTTGACCCCAGATGAGTGCAAAAAGAAAGAGCTACTCTGTCGAGTACAAGAAAGCAATCGTGGAGGACTCCCGGGGCAAGAATCTTATGGCTTCCTGCAAAAAGAAGTTGGATCTCCTAATGGTCTGAAAATGGCGAGCAGAGTAGGATAACCTCAGTCAACAGGTGGACGAGGGAAATGCTAAGAAGTGCAAGTGTGGATCAGGTCAGCAACTATTGTTTCCTGAGCTGGAAGACATCACCTGTGAATGGATTGCTGACAGGAGAGCAAAGGCTTTGGTTGTGCGCAGGGCTGATATTCAAGCATTTGCCCTTGCAATGACACCACAGTTAGAAATATCCCCAGAAGAATTCAAAGCATCACAACACTGGCTGGATGGCTTCCTTCAGCGATATGAACTGTCTCTAAGATCGACAACCCTGTTCAAGCTGGAAGATACTGAAGTTATTAAACATGCACTTGCATTCAAGTCCTTTGTTGATGGCATCGACTATTCTAAATACCAACTCTCCAACATGATTGCTGTGGATGAAACTGCAGTTTTTATGGGCCAAGGATCTCAAACGACAATTGATCAGAGGGGTGCCTCATCAATCTACATTCCCTCCACTGGTTACGAAAGTGCACGTTACCTGTATTTTGGCAATTCATCTGGATGGAAAGAAAGCCCCACCTCTAATCATCACTAAGGGCAAGAAAGATAAGGTTGAATGTGCTTCAGGCATTTATGTTCTTGAAACCGATAAAGCCTGGTGCACACAAGCAGTTATAAGGAAGTGGGTCAATTTAATGCTACCACTTGTTTTGCGAGGTGGCCAAAGAGGTCTGCTAGTCTAGGATTCAGCCAGCACTCACCGCGCTAAAGACATGAAGAATTTCCTTGCAGAGAAGAATAGGTCAAATAATAATTCCCGCAGGAATGACTGCCTATCTCCAGACTGTTGCTTGATATTGAAATAAACAAGCCAGTCAAGGACCATTTGCGCATGGAAATCAATGACTACATTGAAAATAGAATGGAGAGAAATCAGCGTGAAAACTTTGTGAAGCCTAACCTGCAAGAGGTAATGACTTGGGTGAAGAATTCCTGGGATAAAATCACTGGCAGCTGTGTTGCCAATGCACTACGAACAGGCTACATGGACAAGAAGTGCTCATTTAAGGAGAGCTCTATTGCTGGACATGAGATTGGGGCCAATGGTGCTACAGGAAATGGAATCACAATAAATTCAAGCCAGAATTTGAGGTTTGGAGAGTTAGGACAATGTTCCAGAAGAAGATGACATGATTGTATTTGAATAAATATAGATTTTTGTACATGAATAAATGAATAAACACAGATTGTTGTACATGAAAAAATAAGATATCCCCTGAAAATAAGCCCTAATGCATCTTCTGGAGCATAAGTTAATGAAAGACCCAGTCTTATTTTCGGGGAAATACAGTAACCACTTCCAGTTTGAGCACTGCCCTATTCAAATTGAGTTTTGCTCAAATTAATTCTCTATAAAAATGGTGAAGATGAAATGCTTGCAGAGAATGCTTGGAGAGCTCTCATCTGGGCATAAGTATTCAACCAACATATTGAATAAGTCAACAGTGAGGGCACATTTCGTGTTTTGGTTGATTCTTTCTCTGGAATCAAGAACTTAGAATGTTTATCAGTCTATTCACTTGTTCATCAATCATAAAGCAGGTGCTAGGTCTTCACACAGGTCTAGGTCTAGGTTTGAGCTGGGCACAGTGGAAGAAGGAATAAAGCTGAGTCTAAAGTCTCAGGGAAACAAGTCTGTGTCATGAAAAGCTGAACCTCTCTCTGGACACTGTGTAACACTGGAGGACAGGACCCAGTGCAGTGTAGGATCAAGTGTGAGTGAACAGAGAGGAAGGAAAATATTGGGGTGGGGCTGAGTACTCAGAGGAGAGTTCATGGTACACATGAGTCTTGAACTGCATCCTGAAAGAGAAGCAGGGCTGAGATGCAAGGCAGAACAGAGGATCTGAGAAGTGATTCTGGAATGTGGGCAATAATACAACGAGAGCACGGGAGTCAGAGAGTCCTGGTTGGCGTTCCAACTCTCATTTCTTAGCTATGTGGCCTTGGACAACTTAATGAACCTCTGTAAGCCTTGGTTTTTTACCTATAAAACGAATAATGCAGCCTGTTTCCTAGAGTTGATGGGAGGACTAAATGAGATAATATATGTAAAGCACAATGCCTGGTACACAGTAAGCGTTTCGTAAACTTTGCGTTCTAGGCATTCGTTTGACACTATAGAGGCAGGGATGCCCAGGTGGATACAGAAGGTGAACCCGTGCTACCTTCACTGACACAATATTGACAAGATCAGAGCAGGAGAAAAGCTACCCCTGGCACTGAAGCACAGCTTATTCTGTTCAGTAAAGTCTCTCTCACAGAGCCCAAGAGAGAGCTCACTTTCTGAGCAATTTCGACAAGTTGACCTGGCAGAGCACCTCTGCGAAAAGCAGGCATTCAGTAACTAATGTTGAGTGGATAGATGATTGAATGGACTACAGAGTTACTCCTGGAGGGGGTTCCTTGTTTGCTGATTAGCCAGTGAATTACAGAATGCTACTTAAACCAACTATGTTTTTCTGCCCACGCTGCTTTCCAGAGTCACAAGAAACAGATTCATGTTACATCCCATGTGGAAAAAAAAAACTTACATACCTAGGTGGCCCACATTTCAATTGAGGCTCTCCAATTTTTTAAAAAATACCACCCTTGCCCATCCTCAGTTATAAAACAAGCACATTTCTACAATGTCCCTTCAGAGGTCTGTTACGAATAAGAAAGAATGCATGGACTATTAATCAGCTATCCATTGGTCAAAGCACTAAAATTTGAAAGAAGAGATCCTCCGTCTAGGTCTGTGGTTGTCCACCCTAGGGGCACATGAGAATCACCTGTGGGGCTTTTTAACGAATGCTGATGCCTGGGTTCCACCTGAATCATTTCTGGATTCTGAATCCAGAATCATTACTGAATCATTCACCTGAGGTGCAGCCATTTGACAACTCCTGAGTGATATAATGTACACACAGCATAGGCAGAGGATGAATAACTCCAGCTAATTCCTTCATTTTGCAGACAACAAAACTGAGGCCCAGAGGGGATAAATAATTTGAGGTCACATCTAATGAACTTTGTGGGGACAATACTGCTTTTGAAACCTCGTAAGAACTACATCTGGTACCCATATGTGAGCCTCTGAGGCAGTGGTTGGTGCTGCTCCAATATTCCCTATAATTACATCATAATGAGCCTAAACTTCCCCTTTGAACTCAAGGGAGTGCTGACTCTGGCCTTCCCTTCACTACTTTCCCCTCCTGCAGCCTCAAGCTAAATGTTTCCCTTACTTTCCTCAAACCCTCTGCAAGTGCAGGGGAGGAAAGAATTAGCACCAGGTGTAATTTGATAAATGCAAATAAATTGGAAGAGGCCCATGTTTCCCATCTTAATTGATACATCAAATTCCACCCTAAGTGCCATAGGTTGCAGCTAAGTGTAGTCTAACTAGATTAGTTCAACATTTGAGGCTTTCTTAGGAACTCATCCAGATTGTTCTCTGATTTTTATGCTTGATTGTCTTCCTTAAGATGAGCAGGATGACTGAATCTCTCAGAAAATGGTCAAACTGATGGCTTATGCAGAGAAGACAACTTATTGAACAATCAGAACTAAATCTAACAGCCCATGTTAGCCAAACACTAACAAAATTACTTTCACTCAGACCTCAATAAACTGAATAAATGGGTTGTCTTTGTTGGACTCTTGTATACAACCTCCATCACATTTATTTCTGTGGAAAACTTCCTCACATCAGCAGATGCGTGCTGCAGAGTATCTGCTAAGACTTTCTTCACGTGCTCCCGAAGTGTCGTACACGTGATTTCTGAAGTTTCCACTTTGCCAGGTGATCCACAGACGCTTCTCTCTTAGCAAGGAAATGAGAATTCATGACAGGGAGCTCTACACGGAGACATTCAAGGCCTCTGGATATTGCCTCTCTTTCCTTCTGTCCTAATGATTCAGGCCCTTCCTGAGTTCCAAAGATTCTTGGAATTGGAACTACATTCTGGGGTACATTGCTCACCAGTGGAGGTGGGAAGAGGGGGGAACATTGGGGTGAGGGCATGGGAGGGTGGCCAGCAGGACCCCTGGACTCTGCATCTTTGCATGGCTTTGTTTCCCAGAGCAATTGCATCCTTGCCTGGACAAAAGCATTTTCTGAGAAATGATCGTCACTGCTGTCCTCCTTCCTGGACCAACTTTGGCAGATGCTAGCCGGAAACAAGTCTTTTCTTCTCTTTACTGGAATGGTATCTTTGTTGCTGTTTCTGGAATTGGTATGTTTTTTATGCCTTGTCCCCTCCTTACCATAAAGAAAGACGAGTCTCACTCGTTGGGTTGCATCCATTTGTTTAGTCCATTCATTCAGTAAGCACTCATCAAATGCCCCTGTGTGCTCAGACCAGTGTTAGCACTATGGAGGGGATACAGTTACTACAGAATTAGAATGATTAGAAATATGTCCCATCCTCCAACAGCAATCAGTCTCACCAGGAAGATAACACAAATGGGGAGATAGCAGAGGACTATTTCCAGAAGACAACTTTAGTGCAGATTAATGTCAACCTTATATAGTAATTTTCTTCCTAAAAACTGCATCCAAATAAATTTTGTACAAAAAGTTGTATTATAAGTACACTAAGTAAACTTTCTCTTGTAAAACTTATGAGAAAGGACACTTACCCAATACTAGAAAACAGTTGTATCTAGTCCGGAAGGTCCTTTCTGGCTTTAATATGAATGATTCTTTGAGATCAGCTCAGATCTTGCCTTAAGTTTAAAAAGACTTAAAAAAAAAATGCATACTGAGAAAAAGGCAGGGATGAGAAACGATCAAAGTCTGCAAAGTAGTTAAATGTAATTAGGGTAAATATGGACTTCATTTAATATAAATCTCAAAATATTAAAAAGTAAGCTCCCTTCTCAAAACTTATATAAGTTCTGGAAAACTTTTCAATAAATAAGTGCTATCAATTTTTATGCAGGTGATAAAGTTATAGAACTCATTATTGCCAAGTGTGAATATAGCCTGATAAAATGGTTAGGGCTGGGAAAGAAATTTAGATAAGTTAATGGATGAAGCACGATGACGGACATGTTTGGGGTTCCCTTGAGGCTAAAAGCCAACAGGATAACGTGTCCTGACCTGGGTTCTACTCTTTGCTGTGACAGTAATCCGCTGTGAAAACTCAGACAAGTCATTTCCCCTCTCTGGGCCTCACCTGAAAATTAGGGTTTGGACTGGATGGTCTCCAAGTCCCTTCCTTCTCCACCATTCTGAGAAGCCATTCTTTGGAGCTGCTGGAGGAAACAGGATACAGGGCTAAATGCCCATGGGTCAGATGCAACAGCGTAATTCTAGTGTTCTGAAAAGAAACCTATGGTGAATTGTAACGAATTTGTTTTCTGTACCTGGATTTCTTAAGTTTGCTCATAATTACTTTTACACATAGAGTATTTCCCCCTTATCCATGAGGGATATGCTCCAAGACCCCAGTGAATGCCTGAAACTACAGATAGCACTGAAACTTACATATGCCATGTTTTTTCTTACACATACATAGCTATGATAAAGTTTACTTTATAAATTGGTCACAGTAAGAGATTAACAATAATAATATACTGTAATAAAAATGATGTGAATGTGGTCTCTCTCTCTCAGAATATCTTATTCTACTGTACTCACCCTTCTTATGATGATGTGAGCTGATTAAACGCCTACATGATGAGATGAAGTGAGGTGAGTGATGCAGGCCTTGTGACGGAGCATTAGGCTACTGTAAGGGTGGCTGGAACACAAGCCCTGCAATACCACACAGGCAATCTGAACACTGCGACGGCTACTAAGTCACTAGCAGGCGGGGAGGGCACAGTGTGGAGACACTGGACAAAGGGATGATTCACGTCCCAGGTGGGACAGAGTGGGACGGTGTGAGATTTCACCATGCTACTCAGAATGGCACACCATTTAAAAATTGGTGAATTCATTATTTCTGGAATTTTCCATTTGATATGTTCAGACCACAGGTACCTGAAATTGTGGAAAGTGAAACTGCGGGTAGGGGGGCACTAATGTATAAGCACTGAGGGTTACAGAGTTATGGTTATGAGTGGTTATGGAGAGGTTAGAGGGGCCCAGGTTAATCACGGGGGCTTCTTGGAGATGAATCTTCCCTGGATTTTGGAGAGTGAGCCAGGTGTTGGAACTAGGGACCAGCAATATGTGTTCAGCAGTCATTAAGAACACTGGCTGGAGTCAGTGAGTACCTGCATCTCCCAGGACTAGCCAGCATACACAACAACTTATCTGATGTGATTCAAGGTGAGTCAGAAATTACTCCGGATGCCCTTCCTCCAACTGAAAACATCCCTCCTGCCTACTTGCCCTACCTGTGGGCTTCCTGTTGTGAGATAATAAATTTCATTTTTAAGAAAATCTGGATCAATGTTTTATATCACTGTGTGTTCAATTTAATTTACCCCAGCGAGGGCAAGCTCATTTCCAGACTGTGGAACCGGGGGACTTCATTTCTGCCCCCCATTGTCCTGTTCTCTGTACCCCTGGAACTCAGATGAGCAAAGACAAACAACGGTGCTAGCAGCTAGCTGCTTGGTGGGGGAAATCAACCAGGTTCTGAAGTCAGGAATAACTCAGTAAGTTTCTTAAACTAAGCTTCAGTTTCCTCAGCTGCAAAGCAGGAATCATGACATCAATCTTACAGGGTTACTGTGAGGATTAAACATGATAATGTATGTAAAATATCTGATACATAGACATTAACTAGTATTATTGCTATGTGGGGAGGTATTTGCATTTTCATAGAAGTCTGCTGTGGATAGATCCTTGGCATGAAAGACTCTTTAATACCATTGGGAAGGTGCACAGCTTCAGCAACTGCAGGTTCAGAGATGTGGGAACTGCCTTACGGATCAAAAATGTCATGGCTCTACCAGGCTCTACTTGGCCAAAACTAGGGTTTTTCTGGCAATACAATTCCCTTAACACTTAGTAGCCTTCCATCAATTTACTTCTGGTCAGTTCGATGGTGCATTAACCACGGGTCAAAGACTTTATCTGGATATATTATTTGAATCCCCTGATCAATGGCCTTTGTGCTCTGCCCATCTCCCTGGACTCAGTTTACACACCTCTGCCCAGAGGCAATCCAAATAACATTCTCAGGCAGGGGATCCTCACCACAAAGTTGATCTTGTCCACGTGCTGTCCAGAGTGTCAGGTGGAGAAGCTTAAAGGAAGGGGTTTGGGAAAGTACTGGCCAGTAAGGCTTTTCTGAGCCTTAGTACCTCCTGGATATTAGATTCCTACCTACTTCTCTGCCTTCATATGGACATAAGCTTATCTCTTTCTTAGAGGACTTTATTAAAGGCCATAAAAATAGCCAAAACATACCAATACACCAGTCTCTAGAATTTTCCATCATTTCCCCTGATACTAAACCCTCAATGGGCACACACAGTACTTTTCCCAAGGTCCCACTGAAAATAGTTGGATCAGTTAATTCACAGCCACATAGCAGTGTCTCCCATTACCCAGCCTAGAACAGCAGGAATTTTGATTCTTACTGCCTGCTCCCACACTTCCTCAACTGACCCATTCCTTACTTGAGGGCACCTCTACTTCCTCACGCCAAATTCTATGGTTAGTATGTCTCCTCCAGCTCCATGTTTCTCTCCCACAGTGAGCACAGACTCTAAGACACAAGCTTTACCTCATGAGACAATAGCTTTGCCAGCCTGCCATCCTTGGCTCAGCCTTCCTACATGTGCTGGCTTCATCCTCAGGCTGGTAGGAAAATAGCTGTGGCATTTCCTACTGGCATATGCAGACATGAACACATCTTTCCTGTGTTTTTCCTTGGGCAGAAGAATTTTCCCAGAGTCCACCGGCAGCCTCCCCTAATGCCTCATTGGTCAGACTGGGCTATGTGCCCACTCCTGGACCAGTCACTATCACTGGTAAGGGCAATGGCATCACCATGGCAGTTTTCAAAGTGTGATTTGGGCCCCTGGAGTCCCTGAGATCCTTTCAGGAGGTCCATGAGGCCAAAACATCTCATAGCAGCATTGCCTTTTTCTCTCATATTCTCTCATGGTAGACTTCTACAGAGCCTACATGCCATGTGATATCACAACAGACTGAATGCAGAGGCACTTATGAGAATCCAGCTATCTTCTATTAAACCAGATGTTAAAAAGAGATTTTCAAAAATGTTAAACAATGCCACTCTACCTACTAATTTTTTTAGTTTTGGAAAATATAGTTATTTTCATAAAAATATGCAAATTAGGTTAACATATAATGGGCTTATTGCTGTTATCTTTAAATGAATTCAAAATAGTTTTACAATTCCTCTGTTTTAGTGTCAAATACAGTAAATATAAATATATATAACCCACACAATAAAAGCTCTTTGTGTTTCTCAATAATTTTTAAAGGTCTAAAGGAGTCCTGAGACCAAAAAGTTTGAGAACCACTGCTTAGATAAATCAACATCCACCTACTGAGGCTGAGATGGGGTGAGCATCCCTGGAAGCCCTAAGGCTATATAGAGGAGGGTGCTACCTGAAAAATACAGGATTCTTTTAGAAAGGAGGAAAGGGAAAATAATTACTGGACAGATAACAGTGTCCACCAGGATGCAATATTTTTTAGCTAAACTGAGAAGTACAGTGACTTGCCCAAGGTCCCACACACGTTCTTGTGGAATCAGAACTTAAAACCAGGACTTTTGGGAGATCAGAGATGGCAGAGTAGATAATCACTGTGCCTGCGTTCTTCTGTGAACACATTAAAATTACAACTAAATTATAGGACAATCAACCTGGAGAACCATCTGAATTCTAGCCACACAGAAGTCCTATAACTGAAAATATAAAGAAGAAGCCATGTCAAGACTGGTAGGAGGGGTAGAGATACAGAACAGGCCCCAAACCTCCATGTGGTAGTTGAGAATCAGGAAGGATGTCTCAGATGCAGAGTTTCCCCCAGGGGAGGGAAGGACCACAGCCCCCCACACCAGGCTCCCCAGCCCAGAGTACTGGTGTGAGGAAGAGGAGCCCCCACAACGTCTGGCTGTGAGAAACACTGGGGATCACAACCATCTGAGTGGGACGGAAGGCTGCGGGAAACCCAGACATCCTCTGAAACAGCCCACGCACAGACTCACTTACTCATAGGCACTCACTTTGAGCTCCAGCAGATGGATAGTGACTCAGGGGGCCTTGGAGACATACGGGGGGCAGATTGAGGTGTGTGGCTTTAGGGGGAGGACTGGAGGACAGTCAGGATTTTCCTGGTGAGGGATCCTTCTCCCATGCAGCCAGCAGGCAGATGTCATCTTTCCTATGTTGAGCTCACCCCTGCAGGCCAAATCTGAATCTGATTGGCCTGGTAAGCTCAGCTGCTCTGCCCTGCTGACTGAGCTGGGACCCTGTCCCACCCACTTCATGCACCACTGGAGGCACTTTCTCTGCAAGCAGCCAGCCCCTCCCACATTTCACTCTTTCTTGGAAAACTACTGGAGTCCACAGGTCCCAAGCAGGCAGTGACTGGCCTCGGTGTGCTCTGAGACTTTTGCTGAGTCACTCCAGGCTCAGCACTGGCACCAAACGAGAGTCTACATTAACCTGGTAAGCACAACTCTTCCCACTCTGATTCCGTGAGACCCTGCTCACCCAACTCATGTACCATATGAGGCTTTCTCAGTGGCTAAAACTTAAGAGAGCTGGATGTGGCAGCAGGCCTCTGGGTGTCCTGGCTTTTTGTGGAGTTACCCCAGGTCCAATACTGGTAGCAGTCATCCGTGGTTCTCAGCGTGGCCTCTACCACATACCGCCAGGTTTAGCACAGGCAGTGAATAACCACAGATCACTTTGTAGCTCCTACCAGGTAGCCTCCAGACATTCAGAGGTAGTAGCTGACCTGGGCCTGCACCAGAGCCACTCCCAAGAGGCCCCAGAACCAACATACTTGGAAGTTGGCTTCAGACCACAACAGAGAACTGCTATTAGTCCCACAAGTGGCACATACAAAGAGTGGTCTCAACAGGCACCAGAGCCCACTGGGATGAATCCCACTCAGTGGTGTAAGCCTCCCGCACAGTAGACCATAAGCTGTGGCTAGGCCTCACCCCACAGCCAGTCAGCCTGAGGGTCAATCCCACCCACTGATTTGCCAATAACAGTCAAGGTTCAACTATAACAGGAGAGCACATACAACCCACACAAGAGATACTCCTGGGGCACCTGGTGCAGGTAAACAGGGAGACTGTGTCACTGGGCTCCACAGGACACGTACTACATAAGGGCATCTGGAGAAGACTGAGAGATATAGAAATACTACCTAATACATAGAAACCAACACAGAGTGGCAGTCAAAATGAGGAGACAAAGAAAAACATCCCAAATGAAAGAACAGGAGAAAACTCCAGAAAAAGAACTAAACAAAATGGAGGCAAGCAAATCTACCAGAGACTTAGTTCAAAACAATGGTTATAAGGATGCTGAAGGAACTTAGTGAGAACTTCAACAGAGAGATAACAAACATAAAAAAGGACATAGAAATCATAAAAAGGAACCAGTCAGAAGTGAAAAATAAAATAACTGAAATGAAGAATGTACTAGAAGGAATCACCAGCAGACTAGATGGAGCAGAGGATTGTATCAGCAATTTGGAAGACAAGGTAGCAGAAAACATCCAATTGGAACAGCAGAAAGGAAAAAGAAAGAATCCAAAACAATGAGGCTAGTTTAAGAGACCTCTGGGACATCAAGTAGTAACAACATTCACATCATAGGGGTACCAGAAGTAGAAGAAAGAAAGCAAGGGATTGAGAACCTATTTGAAGAAATAATGACTGAAAACTTTCCTAACCTGGTGAAGGAAATAGACATACAAGCCCAGGAAGCACAGAGAATCCCAAACAGGGTGAACCCAAACAGGCCCACACCAAGATACATTATATTAGATTGGTGCAAAAGTAATTACAGTTTTTGCAATTATTAACCTTTTAAACCACAATTACATTTGCATTAACCTAATAATTAGAATAGCAAAGTTTAAAGACAAAGAGAGAATCCTAAAAGCAGCAAGAGAAAGACAACTAGCAACTTATAAGGGAGCTCCCATAAAATTGTCAGCTGATTTCTCAACAGAAAGTTTGTAGGGATTGACAGGAAATATTCAACATGATGAAAAATAAGGACCTACAACCAAGACTACTTTACCCAGAGGCAACATTTAAAATTGAAGGCCAGATAAAGAGTTTCCCAGACAAGATAAAGCTAAAGGAGTTCATCATCACCAAACCAGTGTTCCACATTTTAAGAAAGGAAAAAGCTGTATTAAAATTGTAATACTCAATACCTATATACCAATAACAAAAGATGAATACAAGGCATGTGTATACGTTTTTTGGGCACCCCTGGTATACAATGAAATATTGCTCAGCTATGGAAGGGAATGGGTTCTCACCATTTGCGGCAACATGGATGGACCTGGAGGGTATTGTGCTGAGTGGAGTGTCAGACAGAGAAAGACAGATGCAATGTGTTTCACTTACATGTGGATTTCTAAGAATAAAATAAATAAACAAAACAGAAACAAACTCATAGATACAGAGAACATTTTGATGGTTGCCAGATAAGATGGGGGTTGGGTGTGTGGGTGAAAAAAGAAGTACAAATTGGTTGTTACAAAGTAGTTATGGGGATGTAGGGTATAACATGAGGAATATAGTCAACAATATTGTAATAACTATATATGGTGACAGATGGGTACTAGATTTGTTGGGGTGATAGATGGGAGGGGGTTGGGGACAGGGTGAAAAGGTGAAGGGATTAAAAGTTCAAATTGGTAGTTACAAAAATATTCATGGGGATGTAAAATATAGGGAATATAGTCAATAATATGGTAATAATTATGAATAGCGCCAGGTGGGTACTAGACAAATTAGAGAAATCACTTCTTAAATTATGTAAATGTCTAACCAATATGGTGTACACTTGAAATTAATATAAAATAATATTGAATGTCAACTGTAATTGATAAATTTAAAAATGTGGGAAAAGGTGAAATGGAATAAAATGTCCAAATTTCCAGGTATTAAACCAATTAAGTCATGGGGAAGTAATGTACAGCAGGGGGAATAATCAATAATATTGTGATAGCGTGGTACAGTGTCAGATTGTTGCTGGACTTATCAGAGTGGTCATTTCTTTAGGTATATAAATGTTGAATATTTATGGTGTACATCTGAAACTAATATAATATTGTATGTGAGTTGTATTTTTAATAAAAATCTTTTAAAAATAAAATAAAAAGCAAAGGTATTAGAATTAAAAAATACATGTAAGAATATAATGAGGAACAAGAAAGCAAGTTGCAGAATGGTATGTCAGTATTATGTCATTTACATAAAGTCTTATAATATTTTTAAAAAAACACTACTTTTGACTGCTAGTCAGAATTAGTCAAACCTCTGATTGCCATGCTTCCTGCTAAGCCATATTGCTTTCTAGCAAAAGGGCTGAAAGAAGTTCAGAAATCCTGGTGAGGTTGAAGTTGGGCATGCTCATAAAATGCTGCTCAGAGTATAAATGGTACAGTCCTTCCAGAAAGCCATTTGGCAGTATGCAACAAAAGCTTTGAAAGTGTTTATACCCTTTACCCCAGTAATTCCACTTCTAGGAATCTACACAAAGGAAATAATCAGAAATGTGAACAGAATCTATGCACAAGGATATTTGTCAAAATGTTATCTTTGATAATGGAAACAACCTAAATGTCCAACAACATGGACATTCTGGGCAAATTCTGAGAAAGCTGCTGGCTGTAGTTATTTTCTCTTGAGATGAGAATATAGAGAATATTCATAAACATCAGTGTTTTATAACAAGCATGTGTTACTTTTGTGATCAGAAAAGTAATAAAGAAAAAATAATTATGAATTTGAAAAATTTCATAGAAAAGGCAATATGCTATTGAGTAAAAAAGCATGGCACAATACCAAATACATAATATAATGTCATTTATATATGTGTGGGAGAATTTCAGGAAGAAAGCGTTTCAAAATGTTAACATTTGTCATTATCTCTGGGGTATGAGATTATTGATGATTTTGCTCTGTACTATTTCCTGACATTTCCAAGGCTCTAGCATGAGCATTTTCTTCTTTTGTAATCATGGGAGAAATTAAAGCTATGATACAATACAGTTGACCCTTGAACAACACGGGGGTTGGGGTGCCAACTGCCAACACAGTAGAAAATCCACATATAACTTAACTCAGCCCTCCCTATACATGGATTCCCAACCATCAGTTGACCATTGAATAATGTGGGTTTGAATTATGTGGGTCAACTGGAAAAAAAAATCTGTATATAAGTGGACCTGCACTGTTCAAACCCTTGTTGCTCAAAGCTCAACTGTAGATTGGTGCAGAAAGAAGAAAAAATGCAGCAAAGCCAAACTTCACTGCTTGTCGGGCAAGGGAGAGGAAGGGAGAAGCCTGTGGCCCACAGAATGGCAGGCACTGTTGGTTGCCTTGCTAGCAGAACCCAGTTTTGCTTGGGCCAGCAATATGCAAAACTTCAGGCAAGATAATCATGTTCTCAGCCTCTCTAAAGCCAGAGGTGGCCATGTGACATACTTCCTGCCAATAAGACATGAGCAGAATTCTACCGAAGGCTCTGGGAAGATACACCTTCTCTGTTTCCCTTTTATTTCTGTCTTGAAAATGTATATGATGGCTGGGGCTAGAGCAGCCATCTTTCCACCACAGGGTGAAGGCCAAAGAATAACAATCATGTCAGTCCTGATGTTGAGCTACTGAACCATCACCAGCAAACACCTACCTATGGATTTCTTAGCATGAGAGAAAAATATCCCTCTCTGTGTTTGAGCCACTGTGATTGGGTTTTCTGTTAATTGCAGCCAAAGGCATCCCTGATATATCACCATGCAAGAATGTGGAGAGGGTGAAGTGAGACCAAGTATGCGAAAGTGTTACGTAAACTTGAAAATACTATCATATCCCAGAGATAATGACAAGCAACAAAAACAACTATTGAAGGGGCGACCAGTTAGTTCAGTTGGTTTGAGCACATGCTCTTAACAACAGGGTTGCCGGTTTGATTCCCACATGGGCCAGTGAGCTGCGCCCTCCACAACTAGATTGAAGACAACGACTTGAGCTGAGCTGCAGCTGAGCTGCCGGTGGGCGGCTGGATGGCTCGTTGGTTAGATCACGTGCTCTTAACAACAGGTTGCTGGTTCAATTCCCACAAGGGATGATGGGCTGTGCCCCCTGAAATAGATTGAAAATGGCAACTGGACTTGGAGCTGAGCTGCACCATACACAACTAGATTAAAGGACAACAACTTATCTTGCAGCTGATGGGCCCTGGAAAAAATACACTGTTACCCAATAAAATTTAAAAAAAAGAAAGAAAGAAAGAAACCCACAACTAGTGAAAAACAGAAAAAAATTTCTCAAAGTTGTTGGGCATCTTGTGGGTCAAGTATCTGAGTGATTGGGTAGATTTGCTCCCTATTTCAGCAGGCTGTTTTATATAGACATGCATAGTCTGTGTGCATCCCTCTGGGTGGAATCTAAACATCTTGCTAACTATCACTGTAGACAGGACACATCTTTTTGGGCCATAAGTTTCTCCATCTGAAAAATGGACTGGAGACCCACTCGGGCTCCATTAGCCCTCAGGGATTCGGTTTCAGTTCTGGCTGCAAATCCCTTGTGCAGGCAGTCCAGGGCCCAGAAGGGCCAAAGGAAACTGCAGGACTCTACAGGGACAGCAGGCACAAGTTCTAGGTCTGCCAGGATGGTCCCAGCCTCAGGTATTCTGCATCGCTGTCCCAATCAGTATGTTCACACAGTTTAGACAATGTATCTTGATTTTGTTTCAAATATTGTCATGAACATAGGAAATCTCTACAGCAAAGTATTATCTTGTACATAAATAAAATATTAAGTGTATCTATGAGTCTATTTAAAAATGCTCTTATTAAAGATAAACAAAAGCCCTCCCCTGCTTTGGATTCTCCTTAGCATTCTGAAATGAACTGACATTTCCAAAGAAGTTTTCTAAACACGAATAAAGAAGGAGCTCAGGCTTTCAGTTCTACTCGAACTCATTGGCTGCAGGCTTCAGGGATCCTGGGCCTTGTCCTGTTCCACATCCTGCCTGAGACTGTCACTCAAAAGCCTCAAGAGCTGGAGTGACTCTGCAGTCACCTTCCTGGGTTTCTACCTCCCAGCTCCTGGGTATCTCCATGGGAAGGATGTCATCCTACAGCCCACTCTTAGGAGGTCCCAGCTAAAAGTGCTGCCATCTTTGTGGCCAAGTTCAAAGACAACAGTAACAATCTATATAAATAAAATTAGCTTCCTGCTTCTTGTTTCCACATTATGTAAAAATGACCAAAGGGATTTAAAAAAACAAAAACAAATTTAGATGGGTGTTTTAGGATGGCCTGATTTAAAAATATTGGACATGGGACTTTTCCTGTTGTCCTTGAATTGTGGTTAACATGCAAACTTAAAAACTAGAGACACCAAGAACTCTTACTCCTGAAAGAAAGCTGCCATTGAGTTGAGGACCAACACCCCCGCCCCAGCCCTCACCACAAGGCAAGCAAAGCAGTCCTACCTCCAAATATCATTATCCCTCCACCTCCTCTCCTGTCAATGTGGTATAAAAGACAACTGGGGAAGAAGGCGCTGCTGGCTACCAGCCTTTCAGGGAAGGCAAGGTACACAGAGGGGCCAGAGGAGGACGATCAGCTCCTGAGGCTCCTTGGAAGGAGCTCATAAGTCAGTAAGTTGCAGGAAGCATGGGGCAGCTTGCTGGGCTGAGGGATGGGATGTCCTTCCCAGAGGAAATGTTGTTGTTGGGCCAAAAAGAGACCCAATTTCTCCTCAGAGGGTAGGTGGTCAGGGACAGAGACGAAGTTGACCACCACTCTAAGAAACCATAAGCACTCCATGGAGACCTCCATGTCACTGATTTCCCAAGTAACAGTCAGACCAAGAGCAAACCAGGGGAAAGTCAGGGACACCCAGCCACTATCTATATGTAACAGAGAACCCAAGGAGACCTCTGCTTTCAGGAGCTAAGGGGCCGTGGGTGAAAAGAAAACCCTACTGCCCCTCCAGGACCAGCCCCTCCAGCTGCAAGCCCAGCCTGTGTTTCTGGTAGAGTGCGGGCAGCACGGTAATTGGCTGAGATTGAAGTTTTACACTGCACTTTTCTATTTGCTTTCGCCACCTCAATGGGGTTTTCTCCCCACTACTGCCACCAAGACCCTCCTGTCAGCAAACTAACCAATCCCACAGAAAACTTCTCTTGGATCCTCTGAGGGAAGCTGAAACTGGTTGACATTTCCCAAAGAAACTGTACCAAGTATTCAGCTGAAACAGAAAAGTGATGACAGAAAATTTAAGTGGCATAGAGAGACTTTTCCAAAAGAAAGTGTCTAGGTTTACAGATCTCAGAGAAAGCAGTAAAGAGCTTGACTTGCCCTGACCTGGTGGTCCTGAGGTGATTTCTGCCCTCATGCTCATGTCCTGAGAGAAAAGGCCTTCAGCTCCCAGTTTCACTTCACCACCTAGTGCTGATCCCAAGGCAGTGGAGACTGACACCACAGAGAGCCAATGAGTGACTGAGCCCAGCTGCTCAGCCCACCCACACCTGAGGGGTCTAGAGTAAGGCTATAGAGTCTTGTTTGGAGGGCCGAGGACTGTGTTCCAACCTTAGCTTCTGTGGAATAGAGTGCATGGTCAAAATGGCTTTCAAAATTTCTCTAGAAAATACCATGGAGATCAATGTATCGTTTCTCTTCAAGCTCACCTCTGCCAGTTCTTCCAGAACAGTTTCTTGGAGGACTGAGTATCAGATGAAATTTGGCTTCTGTGTAGGGATCATGTTATCTAAAAAGAAAGCATTTTGTAGTACAAGAAGGTGAACTCAGCAAATTTGTATTTCCTATCTTTTGCTGACTCTGGAGCACTCATTCATGGTAGAGAAAAGCAAATAATTCTATTCTTTAAGTTGAGTGCTCTCTCCTGAGATATACATCTGGGGCCTTAATACTGTAGTAACCAAAACACAAGCACAAAGAATTACAGAAAGGAAATTATTTAACAGACTTCCAAAAGAAAGATGCTAGATAAACTCAAGCTGTTAGTGGTTATTTGCTTAATTACTTCAGGCATTTGCTTCATACATTGATGGCCAAATCTATGTTCCATCGCCAAGGCTGTTATTGACCTGGTTATTGCTGTGAAGGTCACAGTACAATGCGAAATCCAGACTGACCTGTGTTTGAATTTCTGTTCTGCGTTTTCTAACTGTGTTTGACCTTGAGCTACTCACCTTTCTCTCTAAGCCTCAGTTGTGTCATCTGGAACATGTATATCATAATTAAAATGATTAAATAAGGTAATAAGGTTAAGTACAAAAAACTATTGCATGGTTACTAGCCCAGAGTATGAAACTCTCCCCCAACCCTGACAAAAAAAATGTTCTCTTCTCTTCAACAAGGACAGTGTTTTCAAATTGTGATCTTGAATCAGAATCCCTCGGATGCATGTTTAAAATGCCAACTTGTACACAGCTTTCCAGAATTTGACTCTCTAGTTGGGACTGGGAATTTGGATTCTTAAAAGTTCATCAGTTGATTTTTTATGCCCACTAAGGACTGAGAACAACTGCCCTTGAGGAAAGTTCTCTAAACTCAATTTCCTTTTCTATGGAATAGTTTTCTCTCCTTTTCATCTATGAAGAATAGGTTTATAGAATGCATGGTATTCCTTCACATAGAATGCCATGAAGTTAAACAAGATTGCTCTTCTACATCATGAACCATCCCAATATAATAGCAGTCTGAAACAAACTTTGTTTTCATTAGCTCTGTTAATTAGAGGCCTGAGCTAATGAAGCCAAGGTCACATGTGAGACATTCTTTTGAATAAATTTTCTCTTCTTATTTCATATGCGATTGAACTAATTGCATTCTTCTTATGCAATTGGCTGTCACCTTAAATATGGCTTCAGTTACAGTCTCCATGCAAGCCTAGCTCCACAACTGGACGAATAAAAACTCAAACTTTATGCACATGTTTCAAGAGTGTTATTACAGTCTTAGAAATCAAATCTCAATTTCCAAAGAATTATGTACAAAGACATTCATCAAAACCTTATTTATAACCCCCCAAAACTGAAATATTGTGCAGCCATCAAAAAATTACATTTTCATGAATATTTACCAATTTGGAAGTGGTCAGGATTTATCATTAAGTGGTTTTTGAAAAATACAAAAAACACAAAACAACTTATAGAGTTGTTTTGGTTATCTATTTCTGCATAACAAGCCACTCTAAAACTTAGTTTTAAAAGAGCAATCATTTATTTCTCACAATTCTGGAAATAAGAATTTGAGTAGGGGTTAATTGGGTGGCTCCATGTGTCATCAGATAGGGTCATTTACTTAGATGCATTTAGCTGGTGGCTGTGCTGGATCAGAAGATCCGAGAAGGATTACTGGTCAAGATGGCAGAGTGGGCAAATGCTGTGCTCGCCCAGCAAATTACGACTAAACTACAGAACAACCATCATTGAGAATCACCTGAAGCCTAGCTGAACAGAAATCCTACAATAAGGACACACAGAAAAAGCCACGTTAAGACTGGTAGGAGGGGCAGGGATGTGGAATGTGCAGGTCTCATACCTGCGTGTGGCAATTAAAAATCAGGAGGGTATCTTGGTTGTGGAGATGACCTGTGAAGAGCAAGGGATCCCAGCCCCACACTGTGCTCCCCAGCCCAGGGTTCCAGTGCTGGGAAGAGAAGACCTCACAACTTCTGGCTGTGAAACCAGCAGAGATTGTGGCTGAGTGAGATGGAAGGCAGCTGCAGTCCCAGGCCCTCCTCTTAAAGGGCCCATGCACAGACTTACTCACTCACTCTGACCTCCAGCACTGGGACAACAGCTCAAATGGTGCCAGGGACATACGGGGAGAAGCTGAGTTGTCTTGCTCAGAGTGAGGGCTGGTGGGACAGCTTTCTTCCAGAAAGTAGTGCTGTAGAAGCCACTGTTCCTTTATTGAGCCCTCCCCACACCCAGTGTAGATACAGGCAGCTGCCATATCTAAATCTCCATCAACCTGGCTAACACTGTTCCTGTCCTGGTGATTCTCTGAGAACCTGCCCCACCAAACTTACAGGCCTAACAAAGGGGCTTCCAGTGGCTTTTCCATACAATTGGCCTGTCTTAGTTCATACTGCAGACTTTCCAAAAATCTCTCAAAGGTTCCCAAACCCCAAACAAGCAGCATCTGGTCTCACTGTGTCCCATACCTCTTGCTAAGAAGTCTCAAGCCCAGCATTAGAGGCAGTTGGCCTCAGATTGCAGCTTAGCCTCTTCCAATCACCCCCAAGCCCAGCACAGTATGGATTGCTTTGTGGCTCATTCCAGGTGGCCCTGGGCAGGGCACAGGCAACAGCTGAACTTAGCCTGAGTGGGGACCTTCACAAGTGGCCTCGGGGCCAGCATGCCCAGTGGCTGGTTTTGGACAGAGCCAGAGCTCTACCTGGCTGCCTCCATGGATGACACACCCAAAGGGCAGACTGGGTAGGACCCGAGCTCCACTAAAGTGAATCCTGCTTTGTAGAGTCAGCCCCTGCACCACAGCTCCTCCACTGTAGTCAAAGCCAGTCCTCCCAACCAATCAGCTGGAGGGTCAGTCCTTCCCACTGACATGCAAAGAGCAACCTAGGCTCAACTACAATAGTAGGGCACACACAACCCACACAAAGGACACACCTGGAGCACCTGGCTCAGTTGTCCAGGGAGACTGTGCCACTGAGCCCCACAGGACACCTACTAACTATATAAGGCCACTCTACTAAGACCAGGAGACATAGCAGCTCTATCTAATACATAGAAACATACAGAGGGAGAAAACCAAAATGGGGAGACAAAGAAACATGTCCAAAATGAAAGAACAGAGCAAAGCTCCAGAAAAAGAACTAAACAAAATGGAGACAAGCAATATACCAGATATAGAGTTGAAAACACTGGTTATAAAAATGCTCAATGATCTCAGTGACAAACTTCAACAAAGAGATAGGAAACATAGTAAAGAACCAGTCAGAAATGAATATAACAACTGAAATGAAGAATACATTAGAGGGAATCAACAGTAGATTAGATTAAGCAGAGGATAGAATCAATGATTTAGAAGATAAGGTAGCAGAAAACACCCAACCATCAAACATCAAACCACCCAAACATCAAAAATAAGAAAGAATCCAAAAAAATAAGACTAGTTTAAGGGGCCTCTGAGACAATATCAAGCATACCGACATTCACATCATAGGGGTACCAGGAAGAGAAGAGAGATAGCAAGGAATTAAAAACAAATTTGAAGAAATAATGATGAAAAACTTTCCTAACCTGGCAAAGGAAATAGACATACAAGACCAGGAAGTGCACAGAATCCCACCAAGATGAACGCAAAGAGGCCCACACCAAGACACATCATAGTTAAAATGCCAAATGTTAAAGACAAAAAGAGAATCTTAAAAAGCAGCAAGAGAAAAGCAGTTAGTTACCTACCAGGGAGCTCCCATAAGACTCTCACCTGGAACTTTATAGGCCAGAAGAGATTGGCATGAAATATTCAAAGTGATAAAAAGCAAGGACCTACAACTAAGATTACTCTACCCAGCAAAACTATCATTTAAAATTGAAGGACAGATAAAGAGCTTCCCAGACAAGAAAAGCTAAAGGAGTTTATCACCACCAAACCAATGTTACAAGAAATAGTAAAGAGACTTCTTTAAGAAGAAGGAAGAAAAGATTTAAAAATACTAACAATAAAGTGGCAATAACTACATACCTATCAACAATGACTTTCAATGTAAATGGATTAAATATTTTAATCAAAAGACATAGCATGGCTGAATGGATAAGAAAGCAAGACCTTTACATATCCTACAAGAGACTCACTTCAGATCAAAACACACAGACAGACTGAAAGTAAAAAAATGGAAAAAAGTATTTCATGAAAAAAATTAAAGTGGGGTAGCAATACATATACCAAACAATATGACTTTAAAACAAAGATTATAACAAGAGTCAAAGAAGGACCTAGTAATCCCATTTCTGGGTATTTATCTGAAGAAGCCTAAAACACTACTTTGAAGGGACATGTGCATCCGTATGTTCATTGCAGCATTATTTACAATGGCCGAGATTTGGAGGCAACCTGGGTGTCCAGCAATGGAAGAATGGATAAAGAGGTAGTACATATATAGAATGGAATATAAATCAGCCATAAAAAATATGAAATCTTGCCATGTGCAACAACATGGATAGACCATGGTATTACGGTGAGTGGCGTCAGTCAGGCAGAGAAAAACAAATGCCATATGATTGCACTTATATGTGGAATTTAAAGAGAAAAAAAAAAAACAGAAACAAACTCCTACATACAGAGAACAATTTGATGGTTGCCTGATGGAAGGGGCATTGGAGGATGGGTGGAAATGGAAAGGGATTAAGAAATAGAAATTGGTGGTTACAAAAGAGTTCGGGGACGTATGGTTTAACATAAGGAATATAATCAATAACATTGTAATAACTATGTATGGTGTCAGATGGCTACTGGATTTATTGGGGTGATCACCTCATAAGCCCCCACAATGTCTAATCACTATGTTATACACCTGAAAATAATATAATATTGTATGTCAACTGTAATTGAAAAATTTTTTAAATTACTGTTTTAAAAAAGGTCGAAGAAGGTTTCACTCACATCTCTGGCACCACAGTGTTCCTCTGAAAAGCTTTTCTCTCTCTCTCTCAATCTCTCTCTCTCTCTTTCTCCATATAATTAGCTTAGACTTCCTTACAGCATGGTGGTCTCATGGCATTCAGACTATTTACATGACAGCTGGCTTCCAAGAAGGAGCAATTCCAAGCATACAAAAGCAGAAGCTTCATACCTCTTGAGGCTAAGCCTGAGAAGTTATACAAGGTTACTTCAGCCATAAGCTACTGATCAGAACAATTCACAGTGCCAACCTAGATTCAAGAGGAAAGGATATAGGCTTTGCCTCTCAATAGGAGGAATAGCAAAGAATTTGAGCCATATTTAATCCACTGCAATGTTATCCCAATTTTTAAAATATTCCATATGCATTGAGAAAAGACCAGAAAATAGATTATCCCCAAAATAAAACAGTGAGCCAAATCTCAGAAAGAAAAAGAGTCAAAATAATCGAACAAAAACCTATACAGGTTTTTCAGATTTATCCTTAGCCTCATCTCCAAACCCAGAGGAAACAGGTCTGGATAAGTTGCTCAGGCTTATAAGCAAGATAAAAAGAAACAGCATGGAAATTATGCAAATGTACTACAAAATTGGAAAGAAAGAAGGAGATGATGGGAGGGAGGGAGGCAGTCAGAGAGGGAGGGAGGGTGAAAAGAAAATAGAAAGTAAAGTAAAAGCAAAGAAAGATCATAGCATGCAAAAGATAAAAAAAAGAACCCAGTTTGGGAGAAAAATAACCCAAGGAAAAGAATTCTCCACAAGTGTTTCACACTAAAAAAAGAAGAAGAAAAAAACTAAAAAGAGCATGAATTCAATAAAAACAAAAACTCAAAGATGAGATGATAAAACAATAGAATAAAAGAAAAGAAGAGTGAGATATTGTAGCACTAAGGAAACAGAGAAACAAAGCAAGGTCATTATAGAAGTAATAAGTAGATAAGAAACAGACTAGAATATACTGTGAGAATATTTGTTAGTGAAAAGGCCTGAGCTAGTGCCAGTGAATACAAAAGACAAAGATAAGAACTAAAAGCAATTAGAGAGAAAATAACAAATATGAATGAAGGTGAAAGACAATTCAACAAGATATTTAGTGTTCCTGAGGTAGAGAAGCCAAGAATTTTCCCTGAAATGCAGAAAGAATCAAATCTGCAGATTGAAAGACCACACTGGTTCCGTGGAAACTGATACAGACCTGGAGATCCAAGATGGTGGAGTAGATAAACACTGTGCCTGTGTCCTTCCATGAACACATTAAAATTACAACTAAATTATAGAACAATCAAACTGGAGAACCATCTGAAGTCTGGCTGAAGAGAAGTTTTATAACTAATAATATAAAAAAGAACCCACATTGAGACTGGTAGGAGGGGCAGAGATGTGGAACTGGCTAACCCCAAATCTCCCTGTGGCGGTTGAGAACTGGGAGCGATATCTCAGCCATGGAGGTTCCCCCCAGAGGAGCGAGAGACCCCAGCCCCATACCGGCCTCGCTGTCCAGGGTACTGATGCCAGGAAGAGGAGACCCCACAACATCTGGCTGTGAAAAACAGTGGGATTCCAACCATCCGGGTGGGACGGAAGATGGAAGGAAACCCAGGCATCATCTTAAAGGGCCCACACACAGACTCACTCACAGGCACTCACCTTGGGCTCCAGTGGAGGGCACAGTAACTCGAAGAGTGTTGGAGACATACAGTGGGCAAACTGAGTTGTGTTTCATCTGGTTAAAGGCTGGAGGACAGTTGCCATTTCCTTGAAAGGAGGTGCTCCTCCCATGCAGCCAGCAGGCGAACGCCATCTTTCCTTTGTTGAGCCCACCCCCTAAGCTCACGGCCAAATCTGAATCTAATTGGTCTGGTGAGCTCTACTCCTCCGCCCTGTTGACTCACTGGGACCCCAACCCACCCAACTTCCCCAGTGCGGGAGGCACTTTCTCCAAGAGCAGCCAGCCCCATCATCATTGCACTCTTTCTTGGAAAACTATCAGAGTCCTACAGACCCCAGGTGGGTGGCAACTGGCCTCAGTGTGCTCCCAGACTTTTGCTGAGTAGCAAAAGTAAGACTTTTTTGAGACTTTTGGCTCAGCACTGGCACCAAGCCAGAATTTACATTAACGTCGTGACCACAACTCTTCCCATTCTAGTGACTCCCTGAGACCCTGCCTCATCCAACTTGCATACCACATGAGGCTTTATCAGCAGCTGAACATTAAGGGAGCTGGCAGGTGACAGCAGGCCTTGGGGTATCCTGGCATTTTGCTGAGCTACCCCAGCCTGGTATTAGTGGCAGCCATCCTTAGCTTGCCACGTGGCCTCTCCCATGCTCTTCCAGGGTTAGCAAGGTAGTAGAAAACACCCAATCAGAACAGCAAAAAGCAAAAAGAATTTTAAAAAATGAGGATAGTTTAAGAGACCTCTGGGACAACATCAAATGTAACAACATTCGCATCATAGGGGTACCAGAAGAAGAGAGAGAGAGCAAGGGATTGAGAACCTATTTGAAGAAATAATGACTGAAAACTTTCCTAACCTGGCAAACGAAATAGATATACAAGTCCAGGAAGTGCGGAGAGTCCCAAATAAGATGAAGCAAAACAGTGCCTCACCAAAACACATTATAATTAGAATGGCAAAGGTTGAAGACAAAGCGAGAATACTAAAAGTAGTAAGGGAAAGGCAACTAGTAACTTATAAGAAAACTCCCATAAGATTGTCAGCTGATTTCTCAACAGAAACTTTGCAGGTCAGAAGATCATGATACAAAATATTCAAAGTGATAAAAAGCAAGGACCTACAATCAAGATTGCTCTACCCAGCAAGGCTCTCATTTAGAATCAAAGGACAGATAAAGAGCTTTGCAGACAAGAAAAAGCTGAAGGGGTTAATCACCACCAGTATTACAAGGAATGTTAGAGGTATTTCTTTAACATGAAAAATAATCAAAATTATGAATAACAAAATGTCAATAGCTACATATCTATCAACAATAACTTTCAATGTAAATGGATTAAATGCTCCAATCAAAAGACATAGGAGGGCTGAATGGACAAGAAAACAAGACCTTACATATTCTGCCTACAAGAGACTCACTTCAGATTGAAAGACACATACAAATGGAAACAGATGCAAGAAGATATTTCATGAAAATGGAAATGAAACAAAATAAAACAAAAAGATGGGGTAGCAATACTTACACCAAACAAAATAGGCTTTAAAACATAGGCTATAACAAGAAGACAAAGAAGGACCTGGTAACCCCACTTCAGGGTATTTATTTGAAGAAATCCAAAAGCTACTTGGAGGGGACATGTGCATCCATATGTTCATTGCAACATTATTTACAATGGCCAAGATGTGGAGGCAGCCTGGGTGTCTGTCAATGGATGAATGAATAAAGGTGGTACATATGTACAATGGAATATTGGTCAGCCATGACAGGGAATGTGTTCTTGCCATCTGAGGCAGCATGGATGGACCTGGGGGGTATTGTGTTTAGTGGTGTGTCAGACAGACAAAGACAGATGCAATGTGATTTTGCTTATATGTGGACTCTAAAGAACAAAATAAAGAAACAAAACAGAAGCAATCTCGTAGATACAGAGAGTATATTGATGGTTGCCAGCTGGGAAGGGGTTTGGGGTGAGAAAAAAAGGGGAAGGGATTAAGAAGTATAAATTGGTTGTTACATGGTGATCATGGGGATGTAGGGTATAGCATAAGGAATATAGTCAATAATATTGTAATAACTATGTATGGTGCAGATGGGTACTAGATTTATTGGGGAGATAGATGGGAGGTCGGTTGGGGAGCAGGGTGAAATGGTGAAGGGATTAAGAAGTACAAACTGATAGTTACAAAATGGTGAAGGGGATGTAAAGTAAAGCACAGGGAATATAGTCAATGATATGGTAATAACTATGTATAGTGCCAGGTGGGTACTAGACTAGTCAGGGGATCACTTCTTAAATTATACAAATATCTATGTACTATGCTGTACACCCAAAATTAATATAAAATAATATTGAATGTCAACTGCAATTGAAAAATTAAAAAAGAGGAAGGAAATGCACATTACTGAGTCCCCACACTCAGAGATCTGGAATTAGTGAGGCTGGAATGGGGTTCAGTATTCTGCATTTTTAATCAGCACCTCCAGTGATTCTGAAAAAGAAAAGAAAACTGACATAAAAGATTCAACACCAAGATACGTTCTCTTAACTTATTGAAATTTAGGAATTCTTCAGGCATTGTGAAGATATACAACTTTAAATTAATATAACTCAAGTACTAAAAATGGTTAAACAGTGTTTGACACTTAGTAAGTCCTTCCAAATAAAAAACCTAGGCATAAAAAAGCAATTAACCTACAGGAAGAAAAGTCAAGCTGAACTCAGACTTCTAAGAGCAATATTTAATGCCAGAAAATAATAAAACAATATTTGCAAAATTTTGAGAAAAAATAAAATGACACCTGAAATTATAACCACCAAGTCATTCAATGTAAGGAAAAAAAAACAGAATTTCTCAAACCTAAATAAACTTAGGAAGATAGCAATTAGGAAGATAGGAATCCTACTTGGGGAGGAGATAACTATTTGAATAAAATTTTATATATTACAATGTGAGTCCAAATAAAAATTCAGGAAATGAGAAACAGCTGAAAATGTACTGCAGTAAGCACCGAAACCATTAGATACTGAATGAAAACTAGACAGTTGTAGAAATTATGGTTATAGTACAAAGTTTGACGATGTAAGCTTTAACAAATTTTTGATAAATATCGATGATGTAAAATTAATATAATTAACAAGATTAGGGAGTTGTGAGGAGAGAGAGGACACGTGTGAGGTGCTAATTACCTTATTTTTTATAACATTTACCCAATTTGAACTGCCTGCCTTAAATCAGTAATCAAAAAATATAGATAGGCAAGGATTCTTATCTTTTAATGCTTTTAATACTTTCGTAATCTGTTTTCTTCAATGTGGAAGGATTTTATCAAAACAGTAACTCATGCAAATGTCACATTTAACTGTTCACCAATTCTTTCACTAGTTTCACTTCCATTTCTTTTCTTCTGTTAAATCCAAGTAATATCTAATTAAAACATTTTTGCTTAAAAAGTAAAATATGTGGTATGATTTCATTTTTACAAAAGTACTTCTGTTAACATTTCTACTTTTTCTTCTATTCATAAAAACAAATATAGGTATGTCCAGAATAATGCTCATTGAAGGCTGAATATTTGGGGGTGAGAGTTTTTTTAACTTTGTTCTTTTTTATTTTCTTAAATTATTTATGAGTAACTTATTTTCACAAATCAAAAGTATTATTCAAGAAAGAAAGAAAGTTCAGAAGAAAATATACTAAGTTGTTATCAAATAATTAATTATGTTCAGAGAGATTATAAATATTTTTTACCTCTACTGTTCTTTAGTTTCCAAAGTTGCTCTTTCAGATCTCAATTTAGCCATCATTATTTCTTCCTGGCTATTCACTGACCCTATGCCTGGATAGGGGACCCATTGCCACACCTTCTCATGGGTCTGTGACCTACCCCTATTGTAACATTTATCAGATTTTAACATTACTTATATAACTGCCTTTTTCCCCCTGCTAGATACTACCTGCTTTGAGAGAAGAGGCCATGTCTGACATTTTTTATTGCTAAAGTATCACATAACAACTCTACCCCATAAATATTTATTAGGTAAATATATATGCTGAAGTTGTATCCCAGAACAAATATTACAGCAGCACCCAGAAATTGCCTTTTTATTCTCTAAAATGAATCCTCTGTTTTTGCCAAACTTATCAAGCTATAAGGTACATGGACATTTTAAGGAGGAAATCTTTCTTTTTTAAAGAATTAAAAATTGTTAGAGCAGTTTTAGGTGCACAGAAAAATTAAGAAGATACAGAGATTTCCTATACACTCCTCAGCCCTTACCCATGTGCAGCCTCTCCCATTATCAACATTCCTTACTAGAGTGACACATATTTTGCAACAGAGGAACCTACACTGATAGATCATAATCACCCAAAGTTCATAGTTTACTCTAGGGTTCACTCTTGGTGTCGTATACGGGTTTGGAAAAATGTATCAGATGACACGTATCCATCATAACAGTATCATATAAAGTATTTTCACTGCCCTAAAGGTTTGCTGTGCTCCACCTTCCACCCAATCCCTGCCAACCACTGATCTTTTTATTGTCTCCATAGTTTTGCCTTTTCCAGAATGTCACAGAGTTGGAATCACACACCAGATAACATTTTCAGATTGGTTTCTTTCACTTAGTAATATGCATTTAAGATTTTTCCATGTCTTTTCATAACTTGATAGCTCATTTCTTCTTAGCACTGAGTAATATCCCATTGTGTAGATAAAACACAGTTTATCCATTCACCTACTAAAGGATATCTTGGTTGGTTCCAAATTTTAGCAATTATGAGTAAAACTGCCATAAACATCCATGTTCGAGTTTTTGTGGGACATAAGTTTTCAACTTCTTAGGATAAATAATATCAAGGAACACAAATGCTGGATTGTATGGTAAAATTATGTTTAGTTTTCTAAGAAACTACCAAAGTGTCTTCTAAAATGGCTATACCATTTCATATTCCCACCAGCAATGAGTGAGAGTTCCTGTTGTTCCACATCCTCACCAGCCTTTGGTGTTGTCAGTGTTCTGGATTTTGGTCATTCTAACAGATGTGTAGTGGTGTCTCATTGTTGTTGCTATTTGCATTTCCCTGATGACTTATAATGCGGACATCTTTTCATATGCTTATTTGCCATCTGTATATCTTCCTTGGTGAGGTGTCTGTTCAGGTCTTGTGCTCATTTTTTAATCAACTTGTTTGTTTTCTTATTGATGAGTTTTAAGAGTTCTTCGTATATTTTGGATAATAGTCCTTTATCAGATGGGTCTTTTGAAAATATTTTCTCCTAGTCTGTGACTTGTCCTCTCATTCTGTTGACTTTGTCTTTCTTAGAACAGTTTTTAAATTTAAGGAAGTCCAGTTTGTCAATTATTTCCATCATGGATCGAGCCTTTGATGTTGTATCTAAAAAATCATCACCACACCCAAGACCATTCTAGGTTTTCTCCTATGTTATCTTCTAGGAGTGGTAGAGTTTTGCAGAGGAATTGATTTTTAAATTCACAATGCAGTTTCTGATTTCTAATTTCCCTGATTGGAGAAGTCAGTCACATATTAGTGCTGTATGTCCTCCCAAATCTAAAAGTTTTATGATTAGAACAAATAAAACAAAAAAGGAGTAACAATAATGTTTCTCTAAGATTTTTCTTGTGGTCTGAATAACAGCATTTTCATTTTGAGATTCTTAATTACTTAGCTTGGAACATCATCATCTGTATCCCTTCCTATTACTGTCTCTCCATACTTTAAAAGAGTGTCCATGCCCTCTCTTTTCATTTCCTCATTCCTTGTTCTGTCCTCAATCCACACAATCTGATCCCCAATTATACTTCATCAAAATGGCTCTTTGCAAAATCATGAATGAAAAATTGCAAATTCTGGTTCCTTATCTTATGTCTCCTCTCTGCAGCATTTGACAAGGTTAATCAGGTCCTCTTTCTGGAAATGTTGCTGCCTCTGCCTTCACTAAGACCCCACTCTCCCCCCCTTTTTTTTTTTTTTTTTCCATTCCTGATAATTGAGAACACACTCTGATCTCGATAGGGACCTTACAACTTCCTCTTCACTGCGCCCCTGGGAAGGGAATCTCGGATATGAGTCAATAACAAAATGGGCTTCTTCCTCTGAGGGGTATACACTGGGGTCCTGATATGAGAGGCTGAGGCTTTGAAGCAGGAGGAATAAATAAATTATATGTGGAAGCAGCATGGGGGAAAATCTCACCATGCCCTCTTCTCAGCCACTAAGATCCCTTTTATTCCTTTCCTTCTCTCTCTGCCTCCTGAAAAACCCAATGGTTTTCTAAGGTAGGGCTGGATGGAGAAGAGACTAGCTCAGCACCAACTCTGCTCCAGCCTTTTGGAAAGGAGCCTTCAATTCTTCTCTTTATTTAAATGTCTTTATTTATTTCCTCCTTTGGGAATTGGAGGAGTAAGACCCCAAGAATCAAGAGAAGTTTGGAAGTTTAGAGGAAAGAGGCCAAAAAGAAGCTTCCTCTGTGGCCTTTAGGGGTCACACACTACCTAGCACAGATTACTAGGGTAGAAGTTCTGGCACATTACAAAGATGGTGCATTTGCCAGTTGTATCTTCTGTATGTCTTCTAAAAGGCATCCACTGCAATCAACGGTAGTTAACCAGGAATCAAGCACTGAGGGGCTCAGCCAAAACTCGATGAACAACATTTTTCGATGTCCTTTTAGGGCTCCTCTTCCTCCACTCTCTTCTTAAATGCTGATATTCCCCTGGATATCCAGGACCCTTCTTTGTCAGTCCATGTGCTCTCCCTGGATGATCCATTCTTAAGATTACTTCAACTATCACTTGTATGAAAACAACTGCCATTTCTCTACCACCAGGCCTGGTCTCTCTCCCAAGAACTACACATGCCCTAATGCTCTGCAAACCCAACAAACTGAACTCGTAATCTCTCCAACCAAACCTATCTCTTTCTGCTGTTCTCTGGCTCGTGATGGTATCATCAGCCTCTGAAGGTACTCATCTCAGAAACCCGGAATCATCCTTCATTCCTCCTTCTGATCTCCACGTACAATCAGTCATTTATTTCTGTGAGTGCTTTCTAAATATTTGTCATAATGCTTTTTTTTCCCTAGCCCCAAATGGCCCCTGCCTTAGTTCAGCTTATTAACATCTCTCATCTCAATATTTTGAAATTTGTCTAACTGGTCTTCCTACGTGTATAGTCTTATTCCTCCTCAAATTTATGCACCACACTGCTACTAGTGGTCATCCTGAAACACAAGTTTAATCATGTTGATTCTCTGCTCAGAATTCCCAGGGTATCTCCACCAGCTGAGATTATTATCTAAATTACTTAACATGCTATACAAGTCCGTCTGTGGTCCAGCTCTGCCCACCTTTCCCCCCTCATTTCTCAGTACTTCACACCACGTCGTATACTGTGGTTATATTGAAATTCTTACAGCTCTCCAAGGACATCATTTTCTTTTATGACTCTGTATTTCTACATGTTACCTTTTAAAATAATCTCCCTTATATCACACTTTGCTCCCATGGCTAACTCTTACTTCTTGAAAGCTCTGCTCAGCTGTCAACCCCTCTGTGAAGCCCAACTTGACTTCCCCGGCCAGTGGGAGAGTCTTCCTGCTGGCTCACAGAGCCCTTTCAACACAGAGCCTTCATGGCACAAATCACACTCTGTAGCAGGTGCCTGTCCTCACTACACTCTACACATAATAAGACTCTAGAAGGCAAGAATCATGTCTTTTCGCACATTTATCTCTGAATCTAGCACAGTGTCTGGTATATGAGTTCTGACAATTAAGTTCACAAACTTGTTGCAACGATGTTGCTAACTTTTTTTGATATCAGAAAGATTATTCATTATGAATTTGTACCAACTGGACAAACAGTTAACCAAGTTTACTATTTGGAAGTGCTGAAAAGGCTGCATGAAAAAGTTAGACGACCTGACCTTTTCACCAACAATTCATGGCTCTTGCATCATGACAATGTACCAGCTCACATGGCACTGTCTGTGAAGGAGTTTTTAGCCAGTAAACAAATAACTGTAGTAGAACACCCTCCCTACTCACCTGATCTGGCCCCCAATGACTTCTTTCTTTACCTGAAGAGAAAGAAAATATTGAAAGGAAGACATTTGGATGACATTCAGGACATCAAGGGTAATATGACAACAGCTCTGATGGCCATTCCAGAAAAAGAGTTCCAAAATTGCTTTGAAGGGTAGACTAGGCACTGGCGTCGATGCATAGCTTCCCAAGGGGAGTACTTGAAGGGGACCATAGTGATATTCAGCAGTGAGGTATGTAGCACTTTTTCTAGGATGAGTTCACGAACTTAATTGTCCAACCTTAATTATCGTAGATTAGACACTAATTATCATATATTAGTCACTTAATGTATATTCATTGAATAATTGTATAAATATTAATTTCCCTCACCTTGAGAGACCTTTATGGGGAGAGGAATGGAAACATAATATAATGTGCACGCACTCATTAGAGGCTGTTGGGTGCTTTGAGGAAATATAAGGAATGGAAGGGAATGTTGGGTACCTACTATGGGTCAAGTATTTGCATATGAGGTAGATAGTATGTCCCCATTTTACAGACATGTTGGCTAAGTTCAGAGATTCCAAGTAACTTTTTCCAGATGACAGCTAGTAAGAGGGCAAGCAAAGATTGGAAACCCCAGGTCTATTAGACATGAAGTCAAAACTCCCAGGCCATGTGGTCAATTAGAAGAACCGTAGTTATACCACCTCATTTGCAAGATTCCTCAGCTGTGACACAAAAAAGAATGAAGAACTGGGTACAACCCATTGGCTATGAGACCTTGAGTCAGTGAATAACTTTTTAGCTTTCAATTTTCTCATCTATAAAATGAAGGTAATAACCTGTCTCACCTCCCTCATAAAGCTGGGAGCTGAAGTCAAGTCAAGTGAGATAATGTGACCTTTGAAAGACACCAAGGTTGCCATAAAATCATGGCGAATGGACGAATTCCTCAAAAATATGAGAACATACCCAAAGGAAAAACTATGTGCAGGGAATGTTGCAGTGATGGGTTGAATGGAACCCCTGAGTTTGGGTGAGGTGGATGGGGACGGCTTCCTTTATGAGGTGAGTTGGCTCAGTTCTGAAGGAAGTGAGTCCCATGTTTTGAGGGAGAGAAGGGAAAAGGAAGGAAGAGACGGTGGCACAGCTAAGGCAAACATGAAAAGGGGACTAAACAGAACAGATCTATCCTCTGGAGTAGGAAACCTGAAACAACTGGAGGTAAAGAATAATCTGCCTAGAACGATACAGACCCTCACAGCTTCCAAAGCAGTGTCAGACCCTTTGCACATTTATCCCCACAACCTTGTGAGAAGATTGGGCAGGAGCCATTATCCCTCCTTGACAGGAGACTGGAGGACGCTGGGGAGTGTCCAAGCTTACTTGGTCAGGTCACAACACTAGCCATGGGGTGCAGCTGGGATTTGAACCCAGGTTTTTAGTTTTGTTTTTGTTTCCATTCCAAGTTCAGTGTTCTTCCATCATATCAAGCTAAGGGAAGAATTCATTCCTCCAGTCAGTAAAAACTTATTAAGCACCTAAAATGTGCCAGCATCAAAAACAACAACTCTAAAAGTCCCCCGTAAGGAGTGCTGATGGTAGGTGAGAGCCATGTTGAAATTACCTGAAGCTGTGGGAGGAGGTGGGAGTTTGGAAAAGGAACATGAACGACAACAATAAGCATTTACCATGTGCCAAGCAGAACCACATGACCCCTTCACAAGAGATGAACTATTAATATTACATGCGCATATTATTAGATTCTGTCAACAATCTAATGAGTCAAGTGTGGACCAAAAAGGAGCCATACACTAAACCTGACAAGCTCAGGGGAGGCCAGCCTGGCAGGCCCTACAAACTCAGAGACCGAATGTAACCACATAGGATGGTCTGAGCATAAAATTTCCTAACAAAAGACAGGTCCTGGCTGCGTCCTAGGCCTGTAACTTCCCTGACAAAGGTCAATCTTTACTTTAAGTGCGCCCCTCCATTGTCTTTTTGTATCTAAGATAACATACCTTTGAAATGTCAGAGTCATCTTTTCCAGACCCCTCAGGGCACAACCGTGGGTAACAGACCACAGGAACCCCTCCTTGTTATCTTGTTCCTTACATAGCATCTCCATGTGCTGTAAATGTTAATTGTTAACTCTCCTGTACCCACCAATGTAAAAGAAGGACGTATCTCTCCATTTTACTTTTTATCCAACCCCAGAGATATCCCCACTTTGCTTTTTCCTGCCCCTTTAATCTACCAGCCATGGATTTCATGTAACCCTCCTTATATTTCCTCCTTTGATTCTAATGTATAAAATAAGCTAATAAATTGCCATTCTCTGGAGCATTTTCTCAATCCGTTGAGATTTTGCTTCGCAGCAATTGTTGCCAGTTTGGCTCAAATAAACTCATAAAAATTATCTGTAGGTTTGAACGTTTCTTACATTGACACAGGCACAAGTATATTCTCCATTTTTGAAGATGAGGAAACGGAGTCTCAAAGAGGTGAGGCAACGTGATAAAGAGAGCGTAGCTGATATGGGGCATAACTTGGTTTCTGACCCAGTCTGTCTAACCCAGGACCTGTATTCAACCACAGGACTGCATTAACTCTGAGCTGTGCTAAAGAAAAATGATTCATGCCAGGGAAAAGGCTAGATTGGTTCAGAGTACAGCAAACTGCTGGAGGTGTGAGGAGGCTGAGTTCTCGCCTCTCTCCTTAGACAACCTGCTCCTCCCAATCATGTGGCAGGAGCATCCTGTCCACCCCCCACCCCCACGTCTCAGCAACCATGACCTCCAGCAGGCTGGGGGATGCCTGCCTCCGGAAGCCCCAACATCCTGCACTCTGCTGAACCCACAATGTGTCAGGCCGCCCATTCCAGCTGCAGAACACAGCCGGCCTGACCTGACAGGCTGGGGCTGAATTACCGGCCCTTCAGCTAGAAATAGCCCTCCGAGAAGTGTGTGGTGGCTACGTGTCCACAGGGAGGGGAGGAGGCAGGGCAGGGGAGCCAAGGAGTCCCAGGATCCTGAGATAACATGGTCCGGATGTGCAGAGTTCCAAACATGGTGGGCTGGCCTGGGTCACAGGCTCCAAGGAGGTGAGTGGGAACCAGGATGTCTGCTCCCTGACGTGGGCAGCGTGACAAGCCCCAGGCATCCTGAGAGGGCGGGCTGGGTTCCGATGGGCAGCCTTAGAGCACCAATCAGGTCAGACAGACCGTGTGTATCCAAAGTGTCTATTGTTCCTTCCTTGGGCAGAATCCAGCTTTGGAACCATCACTGTCTTCACTCTCGTTTTGGTCAAAGGCACAGAGCGGGATAATGGGAGAAGCAGCCTGACAAAACTTCAGGCAGAGCAATCAGACATTGCTCCTTCTTCCCCCACCTAGAAGAAAGCAGGTATCTTCTAGTTGAGTCCCTTTCTTCAACACAGAACAGAAATGAGATCCATACAGCTGAAGATGAGCTTGCCAAAGGTGGCTTCCAGGACTTTTGCCACCAGGGTCTGCTCTTCCACTACACGACATGAGTTGGGAAGGGTAAGACCCAGACCGGAGACAAAATAATTGTGCCAGGAATGATTCCAACACCTTCACTGTAGGCACTTAGAGGAGTTAACATCCCGAGGTGGAGAAAATAACACTATGGGAAGCCAAACATTCCCATCGCTGGGCCAGTGCTAGGCCTAGGGAGGCAGGGAGGCACGTGTGTGCAAAGGGCTCATGCAATGCCCACATGGCATTTCCTTTCTCTCCACAGCACCCCATGTTCCAAGTGTTACAGACGAGGCAGGAGCGAACCGTGCAAAGCAGGTGAAAAGAGTCACCCAGCTGGTCCTGAGGCAGGCTCGGAATCCAGGTGGCCTGATTCCCTTCCAATGAATAAACGTCACTGTGGTGTGGTGGGGGGACTCCTGCTGACAGTGAGAAGCCTGATTCTGATACTAAGTCACCTTGGCTGTCACCTCTGGTCCTCAGTTTTCCCTCATTGTAAAAACAGAAAATAATGAGGATCTCTTAAGTTCCCAACATCCAATTATGAGATTCTATGTTTCTATGACCCACACAAAGAGAAAAGTGAGGGAAAAAGAGACCTTTTGATCACGCTGGTTGGGAGAGTTAGCAGGGGAGGAAGAGGAAGAAAATGAAGGGGAAAGGGAATGGATTCACAATTCATAAGTCTCCCAAGCTCGGAAAACTCCAGGTGGGGTTCTGATTCAGAAAGGAACAAAGAGGAGATGGGGGCTGAGGGGGTACTGGGTAGGGAAAGCTGGGACCTCAGTTACCCCAGCAAGGGCCATGAAGTGCCCAGGCTATGAGGTCTGGCAAGCCAAAGGCATATGTGCAGGAATAACAGTTTGGGAGCAGTCCCCCTCCAAGTAGACCATTTCTGTAAGGGACGTGTGAAATGATCGTTATGAACGTATTTTGAAAAATTAAAAAGTGCTATTTCTATAAAGTAAAAAAAATTTTCTTGGAAGGTAAATAGTGTTGAAGAAAAACAAAGGAGAGTCAAGGAGCCCTCTGGAAATGTGAGTATGTGTAGGGTTTGAGGAAGGAGGTACAAACTCATAAACTTTACACTGAGAATCATTAATTCAAAAGCTGTGTCTCGCACACTGCCTCCACCCCACGTGTGGTTTTCTTCTGAGGGAAACAAGCATAACCCAAGTGAAACTTTTGTGAAATCATTCACATGGGCCTGTCCTTCCCCAGCCTGGGACACATATCGCCTTATCTCCCCCAAGCTGTAGAGGTGGAGGCCAGGAGAGGGTTTCCAGTGAGAAGGGTGTTAGTGGAGAATGGGGGGGGGGGGAGTGAGGAGTGGGAAGGGAAGGAAAGGGGTTTGGGGCTGCAGCTAGGGATCAATCGCTTGGACTTCTCCTGTGTTCTCTGCCCTCCAGCTCTTCCATGACCTTTAGTTTATTGGGGTTCCCCAGTGAAAGCATCTGCAGTGCTCTAACCCCTCTGTGTCCGGCAAAATATGCTTCTGGTTATGGCACCAGAGGCAAGATAGCAGTGGCACAGATCCTGTAATATTGCAGAAGTCATTTGTATTTCACTTCGGACTGTATAATAAGGGCTCTATTTATATGTTTAGATTTACTTTTGACTACATTTGTTGGGCTGACACTGATGTTATAATGACCTATAATATTAAATTACAAAATATATAATTATATACATGATATTAAATATTATATTAAAGGCATCTGCCTTACTTGAGTTTATCCCTAATCCAGTGTGTACATTATGAACAAGGCAGGGGAAGAGACCCGAGCCAGCCAGAAGAGAATTTAAACACTTCCAGGCACCACTCACAGCTGGGTAACTGTGAGGTGGGTGATCAAGTGTAGCAAGTGACAAAGCAAACACTTGGGGGGGGGGAGGGGCTGGAAGACAAGACAATGTCCTACCCCTAGAACCGTTCTGTGAACATCTTTAAAGAAGACTGTCACAGCCATGAGCATTTAAATGTCCTAAATCTCCTATCTAACCTGAGAAGACTGCACCCTGCCCCGTAGAGACACATCCTGGGTAAAGGCTTGGGTTTGCTAGAGAAAAACTGAAGCATACTATGCCTCTTTGTTTCTTGCACTTTCTTACCAAGCCCTTAGCTCTCAGGCTTTTTTCTTAACATGTTGTGGGGTTTATACATCTTCTAGCAAAGTGCTTAGACGGTCTGGAGTCAGACTGCCCAGATTCCAATTAGACCTCTTCCACATGTCAGCTGTAACCTTGGGTCACATGACTTAAACGACGTGCACCAGTTTCCTCATCTCTACAAAGGAAGTGGCAGCATCTCTTTAAAGGGTTATTATGAAGATTAAATGAGTTACTACAATAAAGCACTTAGTTAAGTGCTCGATACGTGTTAGTAGCAACCATGGTTATTATTGGAGAAACAGCTTTGGGAATCAGAAGACATTGTCCTAGTTCCCCCATTTATTTGCTTTGTGACTTTGGACATAGGAACCCCAAGATCTCCATTTCTTTATGAATAAAATTAAAATATTGGTAATGCCGGGTGTGCCTGTCTCACAGAATGGCAGTAAGATTCAAATGAGTTAATACAGTGAAAATGCTTTGTAAATTATAAAAACTCTATGACAAATGACACCTCCTTTTGCCTGCACCTATGTCATTGCACAACCCATCATGTTTTCTATGTGTTTACTTATTTTTATCTGCCTCTTCCATTAGCCTGTGAGGTCCTGTATGCGGGTATCATATCTTGCTCTCTCTTCTACCAACCACGATGTCTAGCCTGATGCCTGCACATGGTATGAACGCATCAAATGGGAAATTGGAAGAGCCGCAACTTTTTTTTGTGTATGTTTTTCGAGTATGCATTCCAGTAGCTTGCTCCCCACTGGACTGCATGTGCTAGGACTACCCCCCCACATCAGATGTAGCTTCCCAGAGGACACACCTGTGAGCAGCATCTGTGAGAAAGGGTCCAGTCCCAGGAGCCAGGCACCCAGAAGACACTAACTGTGGGGACAGCCTGGCCTGCCACTGCACTCCTGGGTCCTTCCTGGGCTCTGACCTCCTGTGCTCAGCCAGCAGTCTTCCAATCTTCGTGAGGTCTCTGAATTAGTCTCCAAACTATTGGAGAGACCATAATACTTGCCCTAGACAGTCCAAACCATGGACACTGAGAAATCAAACCTCAGCATTTTTTAGAGCAGCAGTGACTTCTAGGCGTTGTTTCTTTCTTCCCATTTTGAACTCTTCCCAAGATGGCAACTTTGGTTTTTGCACCTCTACTCACAGCTCCCAAGTCTTCAGGAGGAGATGGGTCTCAAAGGGTACCATTTGCCTGATGGTGCCCTGTGTTATTTCTGTATTCTTCAAAACACCCACTTAGTGCTGTGCACAGAGAAAGCCCTGGACTCATAGTTGCTGATTGGATTAAAAGAACTGAGAAAACCAAAATGAATAAACTCAATGGGAGATTAATTGCACAGGAGTCTGTTGACCGCATGACTGAAGATGGATTTTTTCGGAACCACTGGCTGCCTTCACATTTCCTGCTGGAAGTGGGACAGGTCAACAACAGACAACCCAGAGTCGTAGATAACTTTTGCCCACACATCATTCACTTTTTGGAGCGTTGGCTTGAAATTGAGGGGTTTGTGTGCCTGTGTTTCTGGAACCGACGTGCCTTCCGTGAGCCCTAGAGGTCTCTGCACTTTCTTCAAATGGGCTGATTACAACACAGAGGATGTGGACAGTGGAGTTTTTCCTGTTTGATGTCACACTGCTACCCTTTAAAAGTCCGAGGGAAAAAAGGAGGGAACCCAGCCTGGGATCCTCACACCCACAAAGAAGAAGAGGAGAAAAAGGCCAGGGAGGCCAGCCCACAGTCAGGGGGCAGTGTCAGGTTTCAATTCCGTGCCAGCCATTCAGAGAGCAGTGATGTCGGGGCCCAGCCTGGGGCTCCTGGTCTGCATCCTGTGCAGTGCAGTCAGAGCCTTTCCCGATGCCTCCCCGCTGCTCGGCTCCAGCTTGGGTGGCCTGACCCACCTGTACACGGCCACAGCGAGGAACAGCTACCACCTGCAGATCCACAAGGACGGCCATGTGGATGGCACACCACATCAGACCATCTACAGTGAGTAGGGGCTTCATTCTGGCTGTGGAGAAGGGGGGTTCTTCTGTCCATCCACCTACAAGGGACTTGGGGAGACCTTGCGCTAGGTCAGAGGGCTAATCCAACCTCCTAGCTTCTTGCCCAGGATATGTGTGTGTGTGTGTGTGTGTGTGTGTGTGTGTGTGTGTGTGTGTGTCTGTGTGTCTGTGTTTAAACCTTGGGAGAAGATTCTGCCACCTCCCTAATTAGTATTTACTAGTTTCTCCCAACATGAATAATTTGTCTTAACTAAAATCCCTCTTCCCACAATAGCAGCCACTTTCTCTTTGTCCTGTCCAAAGAGTCAAAAAATGTACAGAAAGAGCAGCAAGAAGGCTAAGAGGAAAAAGCCAGATAGGTCAATAAACACTGAGTTTTAGCTCATGAACTTTGGACTGGGTTAGCAATGGAGGTTGTGAAGAAAATTCCAGACTAAGGTTTGGGATAGATGAACTCAGCGGGTCTTTCCAACTCCAACTCTGAGCTTCTTGTATTCTGGCCTTATAAAAGTTATCAGAAAAAAATGTATTAAAGACCTGCTATCCAGGTATATTGTCTTGGTGAGTCTGATCAAGTATACAAGCTATTCATGCACTCATCTGTCTGTGCATGCATACATCCATCCATCCATCTATCCATCCATCCATCCAACAGGTTTACTGGGAGCTTCGAGGTACCCCATTTGGTATGAATTGCTGATTCTTCTCTGTGGAGCTGACAGGTCCATTCAGTAGCAGATTGAGCTAGTTGGGAACCCTTCGCCCACACAAGACAACTGGAATGTTTTTAAAGATTAGGTTTTGGAAAGTTGTTTCACCCATCCACAATGGTCAATTATTTATTATTCAAATGAGGGTCTCTTGGTGTGCACCTTTATAAAAGATAACAGGGTAGGAGGGAGGATGGATATTGAAAAAGACAAGGTCTTCTATTTTATGAAAATATGTAAAAATTATTCTAAGCATACAGAAAAATGCACACTGATTCAATATAGATCAAATTAAAGGAATGAAAGAGTAATCACAGTCTCTATTTACTTAAAGAAAACTTCTTATAGGAATAACAATTTGCTCTTCATTATTATACTAAATTACTCAGTAACTTTGCTGTGACCTTGCTGTATGCAAGACACTAATTTTGCTAAGAATCAAAGGTCCTTAAACTTGGTAGCAAGATACATGCACATGAAAGCCAACAGTTCAAACTTTTGCAAGTGTTCAATGGGTGGTGATAGGAGGTGAGAGGAAGGAGAAAAGGTCTGTCCAAATACCAAACAGATTCCAGAACTCACACAGATATAGTAGGATTCAGGAGTCAACATCTTGAAAGCCAAGTTTGAGTCTAACGGCAAAAATCTGCAATAAATCTGGATACACTTGATGCACCCAGAGTGCTAGTCATATTATCCAGTGGATATTTAACGGAACCTACAATGTGTGTGGCATCATACAAAGCTCTGTGACTACAAAGGGAGACACAACATAGCGGGCCACCCTTACTTCCACTGCAAGGTGATAGGTGATTTAAAATGCATGACAGTAAATTATGGTAAATTATCTTGATTCCCATAGATGGAAAAGACTTCATACAACTAGAGAATGCTGATGAAACTGTCCAGAATCATGGACTCCCTTCACTGAAAGAAACCCCCCAAAGACATGTCCTCCTGAACACGACATAGAGAGGAACAGTGTGTACCAGTTGTGATGGGCTCACTGCTCCAGTGTGGGGCCCAGGCAAGCACTGGGGAGCAGGCAAGCAGAATTATAGAACTTTCCCTCAAATATCCATGGACATCAGGCCCACAGGAGGCACTGAGTACTAGTTGGAATTAATTATTAGGTTGGTGCAAAAATAATTGTGTTTTTGCAATTATTTTAAACATTTAAACTGCAATTATTTTTGCACCAACCTAATAAAATGACTGAAAAGAAGCAAAATGAATTGAACTGATTTCAGATTTTTTTTTTTTTGACAGAGAAGTGATTTTTTTTTTTGGTCAGATATAGCTACTAGCTAAGCACTATGCCTCTAGATATCAACACAAACCTAGGAAGGGGAACTCAGGTCAGGGTGGTGGAGGGAGACAGTTTCTTAGTTTATATACTCTTTTGTGCTATTAAAATCAGTTATCATGTGCATTACCAAAAATTTTATATATATGTACTGAAATAAAGAGTTATCAAAAAGGAGAGAGGAAACATTGGTGCATGTAGATAGGTAGCACAACTAATTAACAGAGGATTTATAATTACCTCCTCAGTGAGCATAAAGCAATACTTTTAAACCAACGGGAAGGTGTGGAATAGTTTTCTCCCCTCCTAATTATTTATAAAGTTCCAGTGAAATGTTTCATTTGATTATTGTGCTTTTTAGTAAAGTCTTGATTAATAGTCAAGAGCCCAACCGATCTTTGCGTTGCTGGTCACTGTGAAATTATCTGCCGACAAGATTCTGTAATGTCCTTTCAGACTCACAGCGCTCCTGTCTGGGAGCCTCTCCCGTGTCCCCATGTGCTGTCCTACTGCGAACAGCACCAGCCTCCCACTGCCCACTATCCCCACTTTGTGGAGGCAGCAGAAAAGAGATGCTTCTCACCCCTGGTTAATGTCACTTCCTCGGGCCTAGTACTTTTACTTCCTCCAGCTTCCCCATAGCTTTTCCTTTACTTGAAGCTGAATTGTCCTCAAGCTATTTAATCCTTCAAAATTTTATCTTTCTTTTGGAGAGTTCGAAGCACTTTACATCCATCATCTCATTTGTCATTGACTGACTGTGACACTTGAACAGGAGCAGATAATTTTCCACTTTGACAGCAGAGATGGAGATAAAGTGGTAATATAACAATTACCAGTATTTAGAAAGTGCTCTTATGGTGGATAAAATATTATCTTATTACATCCTCAAGACAACCAAATGAGGTAGATGATTCTACTCTATACTATGAGAAAATGAAGGTTAAATGATTTAAATAACTGGCTCAAGGTCACATAGGTAGTAAATGACGTAGAGGACACCTTGACCCCAAACCTCTGCTTCTTCTAATGCACCACCTGCTGTCACTGAAAGGAACAACCATTAAATCTGCCTTGCTCCAACAGGTTGTAGCTCAAGCAGCCTGTGATTTGTTCCTTCCTTCCGCTGAATTCTGCCCTTGAATCTGTGCAGACTGTGAAAACATGTCTTCTGAAATTGCAGAAGGAAGGAACTCTGTCTCTTACATTTCCTGAACTTTCACATTGGCTTATGTTGGTTTGATGCAAGCCTGGGTGTGCTCCATAGCACCTGCTCACTGCTCCTCCGCAGGCTGTTTTCTGTGGGGACTGGCCCTGGAGACCAGGAGTGTGTGCACCCTGCACGCTGTCTAGTGACCCTGAGCATCAGGCAGCGTGACTGGCAAAGTATGGGCTGGTCATAGTGGCAGCTCAGCACCTACCGCATAATGCCTTCCAGCTGCTCAACACTTTCGAGTCATTTTTACACCATCCCATTTGATTCTAATCATAACCCTATAACGTTGGAAGGACAGCTATTATTATTCTCTTTTCACATCTGACGAAACTGACACTAGAGCAATGACTTGCCCAAGGCTACAAAGTTAGTAAAGGGCATATCTGGGACCAGAATCCAGGTACCCCGGTTTCCTGTTCCCGGGTCAGTGCCCTCTCCCTGACGGACGCGGGGCATGGTGACGGGGTTCTCGTGGCCTGCAGCATGTTTTCTGGCACTGGATTTTGTCTTCTCACACTGGGAATAATTTCTGTTGGAGGCAAGCTGAAGGGTCGCAGGAAGAGGATGTTAGACTCACTGACCTGAGTTTGAATCCTGCCTAAGTTTCCGTATCACTTAAATGGGGATGCTGCTACTATCACTATTAATATTAACAGTACAATAGTTGTTTTGAGAATTTAAAATACGTAAAGTACTTAGAGCACAATCACTCAAAAACAGCTACTCAGTGCCATTTTTTCCTGATTAGATTGAAAATTTATTAGGACAGAAACTACTTCCCACACGTTTCTGATGTTTTTCTCAGGGCTTATGTCACCACAAAATTAGCCACATATATGAGATATATAGGCAGACCCCATTATGGAGTAATTTAAATATCCTCTACACCACCCATGCCCCATCCCACTTCCAGAAGCTTCCCAAAAAGCTAACCCTCATCCAAACTTAGAAACAAATGAACTTTTCTCTTTGGCCGCTCCCTTTCTCTTCTTCCTGGGCTTGCTCCCGCTTCATTCCCTCTGCCCCACAGCATTCAGGCCTCATTCAGTCCATATCAAGACCTGTACTCAGCTCACGTCTAAGTATTGCCAGCTGCTCTCCTAAGAGGTCCAGTATTGAGCCTACATGGGGTGAGGGAGGAGACAGGCTGTAAGTCACCCCACGACGCTCCACCACTTACTGAGCACAAGACATTTCTAGAAAAGGGATTCAAACCCCTACCTGGGCTCCTTACTTGAGGCTGTGAGGCCAAATGAGATGCAAGGGGAAGTTCTGTGGTAGGCAAATGGAAGTGGTCCCAAAGTCTTTAGGAAATGATTTTCCACAGAAAATGTCAGGTAATTAAACAGCGCTGGGGGGGTGGGGGGTGGGAGCAGAAGTCTTGCTGAATTGTACCCTTGCCACAAAAAGAGAGAGCTTTAGACTTTATTTAACTGGTCATTGGCACTTGTTAAACTCACACTTTTCCATGGGGGTGGGTGAGGGGGGTCATACTTAAAGCTATTATCGATTATTTAAGGTGTAAGTAGTATGAATGGGTTTCAAGCCCTTTTAGGAAACTATTTTTGAGAGAGGCATTGAAAGACCAGGAGGGACTGAACCTGGAGGGGACACCACTAAGTGAAAAAAAGACAAAGAACAGCGATAAAGACCCAAGAATAAATTCCATCCATCCCTGGTATCTATTCAACACGGAAACATAAACCCTCTGCTTCTAAGTAGCTCCCTCTAGGGAAAGTACTAGGTATGTGAACTTAATTAAGCAAGGTGAATGAAATGCATGTTATTATACAACAGAGGGGTAGGCCTGGTTCTGAGGGAGCTGATTAGGGATATTAGGAAAGTTTCCATAGACATAATGACATCTGAGCCGAGCCCTGAAGGGTGAGTCACTTCAACAAGCAGAACCGGGAGGGAGGGGAAGAACAATTCTAATACGGTTCTTGACATGCGTGTATGATGGGTGTTGACTGATGTATCAGTGACTATTGCACAGCTATCTCGGTGGAAAATCAGCCTCTGTGTGCAAGCTGGACCCTTGAAAGACATCTCGGTACAGGTTGTAAAATCACAAAGGCAGAAGGCTTGGGAGAACATGACCACCACCACAAACATGAAGGGGAATTAGCCAGGCAAGGGAGAAATAGTCCAAGAAACATGTACAATGCAGGTAAAAGAACATTAGGAGTTCAGAGTGCTCCATGCAGCAAGAGGATGAGGAAGGAGGCAACTGGAGGGAGAGGAGGGGGAATCAGAAGAAGTGATGCTGAACAAGTAAGTGCAAGGGGAGGGTTATATGAAATCATCACCACCATTAAAATAAATCAACGGAGGATTCATGAAGGTAGGTTTTCAGGAAGTGCTTGAAGGTGAGAACTGGGCGTGCAGCAAAGACGTGACCTGAATGATTTTCTCCACAGGTGCCCTGATGATCAGCTCAGAGGATGCTGGCTTTGTGGTGATAACAGGTGTGATGAGTAGAAGATACCTCTGCATGGACTTCAGGGGCAACATTTTTGGATCAGTGAGTTTCTTTTTGTGCTGGTCACCATTTGCAAATAATTATCTATTTTTTTTGACAGCTCATAGATGCTTATAGCTTGAAGATTCCATTTGCATTATACTTTGATGATTGTTTTCACTGAGTACTTTTTTCAGTATAAGTATTAAACGCTCAGGTTTACACCACTGGGGTTTGAATCCAGGCAGTCTGGTTTTGGAGCCCAGATTCTTAACCTCTATTATAAACTGCCCGTTAGGACCCATTTTTGTGTCTAGCACAGCACCTTGTATGTAGCCGGTGTGTCCTTTAGTCTGGTAAATGCATGTTGCAAAGTGCGTTAGAAAGGGTGAGAAGCCCTGGCCTCTTCTGGATTCGGTTATTACATGTCCTTGACCTTGGATAAGTCCCCTCACGTCTCTAAACTTTCCTCACCTGGAAAAAGTGAAGTGCGATGGACCCCGGGCCCTGTGGGTCTCCCTCAACCCCCCACTTAGAGATCTCTAATTAATTATCTGCCCCAACTGCAATGACTGGTCCTTCAGATTGGTAAGCAAAGGATTTCCCACACTACAGGTTGCAGAGCACATCCCAAAGGATTTTGAGATAGTACAGTAGTAGGACTGCTTATCTCAGGAGCCTTTTACACCAGACAGACCGACTAGAAGTTCCAGGAGCAATGCCTTTCTGTTTTGCTTACTGCTGTGTCCCAGCATCTGTAGTGGTATCTGGCCCAGAGCAGATAAATACCTGTTGAAGAAATAAATATGGACAATAAATACGTACATATGTACATACAGACAGACCTGTTGACCAGATACAGGCATATAGATCTCACCTGTGAAACACTGCTTCATGGAGTTTGAGGATTAAGGGAAGTAATTAATATGCAAAGATCCTAGCAGGCACTCGATAAAAGCTGGCACTAATTAGTGGCAGACTAAGGGCTCAGAACTAGGACAATCTGTTGCCAAAGTTCATGTCCCTGATTCCCAGACTGTCTTACCTCTCTGATGTGAGCACCCTCACTTATGTTTGGTCCTGCAAACTCCATCCCACCTCCTTTCTCCAGGTAAGTAGACAGAGCCAAGCCACCTTCCAGCCAAAAGAGCGTTCAAAAGGCAGAAAATCGGAAGGACAAGGCTACGTTTACGTTAGCCCTCTGTCCAGCAACCAGGCACAGGAAACGCGGCTCTGTCCATGTCTAGCCCGAGAGCCCGAGAGCCGCGCGCCCACCCAGCAGGCGTCCGGGCAGCCTGCGGCCCCTGGGGTTGCTACTCCCGGGGCAGTGGGCGATTTGGAAAGCACTAGTCAAAATCACGTTTCCCCAGCAGGGCACAGTGGGGTTAACTACACCGACCGACCTAATAGCGTTGTCGGGAGAGATGAAGCTGCTGCCATCACCAACTTACCCGCAGCGTTTCAGGCTGGTCCGCACGGAGCAGGGGCCCAGGGCCGGGGGCGCGGGGCCGCACTCGCCGCCCTCACGGGCCCTCACCTGGCTCGTTTTGCCCTTTCAGCATCACTTCAGTCCCGAGAGTTGCAAGTTCCGCCAGCGGACGCTGGAGAACGGCTACGACGTGTACCACTCGCCCCAGCACCGCTTCCTCGTCAGCTTGGGCCGGGCGAAGAGGGCCTTCCTGCCGGGCACCAACCCCCCGCCCTATTCCCAGTTCCTGTCCCGGAGGAACGAGATCCCCCTGTTCCACTTCAACACCCCGCGGCCGCGGCGGCACACGCGCAGCGCCGAGGACGACGACTCGGAGCCCGACCCGCTGAGCGTGCTGAAGCCCCGGCCCCGGATGACCCCCGCCCCGGCCTCCTGCTCCCAGGAGCTCCCCAGCGCCGAGGACAACAGCCTGGTGGCCAGTGACCCCTTAGGGGTGCTCAGAGGCAGCAGGGGCAACGCACACGGCGGGGGGCTGGGAGTGGTGAGGTGCCGCCCCTTCCCCAAGTTTATCTAGGGACACCAGACAGAAATCCTTTCCCACCACCTTTCAGAAAAGTAAACTGTTTTGAAAGGGACCAGCTCCCTTTACACACCAAGGAAGGGAAGGTGGGTTTATGTGTGGAATTAGCTGCCTCTCTCCATTTCCTTTCCCAGGAAAGCCCCTGAGAATCTGCCTTTGAGGCCTGAGAAATGAGAGTTTCACTGCCTTCCTCAACCCACTTATACCACCTTTCTGAACTGAGAAGCCCCCATAGGTAAACTAGGCATTTCCCCTGCACTAAGGAAGGGAGGTGGAATTTCTCCTTCCCTTATTTCCCTCTATGTGCCTCTCTTCTTAATCAGTGTAGCACTGAAAACAAAGCAAGGGCTTAGTGAGCTCACCACTTGTGAAGTGAAGGAAGAGCCAATGCCAGCAGCTTCTCCACTGTCCTTGCAGTGGTTACCTTGGCCCTGGTGACATTTGAGCGTATGACCTTGACCTGGGGCAGTAACAGCTGGGTAACCAGGGCACCACATGGTAGGACTGATGCAAAGACCACACTGTCAGCTCTTCACTGTGATTTCTTTACTACCTTGCCGCAGTGGCTAGGGGATTAGTTAAAACATTCCTAGGCCAGTGGGTCTGAGTCTTAATCCACTTGGAAATTCTGGGGGCGTTAAATGAAGAGAGCTTTCAGGCCCAGGAGCCCCAGTACTACCCTGAGGAAAACCAAAGCTCATTTGCCACATAGCTGAGGAGCACCAGACAGGTGGGAGTGTTGCTCAGGCCTCACCCTCCCCTTACCCTGTGACTTAGGGTCTTCCCACAAGGGGACCCATTTTCCTACCTCTATTTGAGCAGGATATTAAGAAGCAAAGTAGATTTAAACGGCGGCTTCTCCCCAGTCACCTTCCCCCCAGTGCTACCATATATACAACCTCAGAAACTGATCCATTCTTTTTACTTATGAGAGAAACGTCCGGCAACTGTTTTCACCTGATGGTTTTACGCTGAACTTGAAGGACTAGTTCCTATTCTGAAACACTAAGATTCTAATATTATATAGCAGTGCATGGCAAATATTTTCTTCATATAGTTTTCATTTCCCGTTGGAGTGTAATACTGTACAAAAGCTATTGGAAGCTCCTCAATACTGATAACTAGATGCAAAATTCCCAAAGGATTTAGGTAGAAAACTGGTTTTCCGAACAAACTCAGCACCATTTATCAGGGGTTTTCTGTTTGTCAGAGCCAAAGTAGCCCCCACAATTTCCTATGGCCCTTAGCATGTGGCAATATTTATTTATTTATTTGGAAGATTTTGCCTATCGCTCTATATTTATATATATTTATAAAAATGTAAGCTCACCTTTTTCCTTTCTTCTGTTTAAAAGAAAAATAAAATTCACCTCAACTTCTGTTAGCTTCTCCTCTCTGTATCACTGCATCAAAGCATGTCAGAATGTGAGAATAAAAGGGGTTATATTGGGAAAATGCAGAGAAGGCAAAGTTGTAAAAGAATATCAGCAGTTTAAGATATTCAGTTTTTTCCATTTATAAGTAGACAATTTTAATGAATTATTAAAAATAAAGATTTTTTTCATTGCTATTGGCTTTCTGATCATTTTACCTCTAAAGTGTTTCCTTGAAAGAGAGAATTTATTTTTATTTGACGACTACCCAGACACAACCACACAATCCCAGTAAACCGGATGCTCTGTACTTAGCACAACGTTACTGCCCTGTGAGACTTGATAGCAGAACAAAATAATGAATAGACATGTCTTCTCTTTTTTGAAATTGGTGTCCCCAGAAGCCCTTCTTTAATCTCTATCTGCTCAGTTACCAAAACACAGGAAGCAAAGATGCCTATTACACATTTACATCTCTCTGCATTCAAATTTACATCAGTCAAGCTTACAATTTTTCATTACCTGACTTTAGCCATCAGCGTCTCCCTTTCAACAATTAATGTAAAAGAACTTAGTATAAGACTCACTATTTTGACTGCTGTTCAAATGACCTTCTGACAAAATCTACAAAGGGGATTGTCTTCTGATTATGTCCCTTTAAGAGTCTGAATAACAAAGTCCACTGTACTATAGAGAAAGGGGATGGATAGCCATCATGCTATATATAGGAGTGCCGGTCAAATGCTATATTTCTTTGATCACCCAAAACAGACTTAACAAAGGAAGATTATTGTTTTAAAAGTTCTATCCAGTCTTTTTTTTTTTTTTATCTTTTTAACAGATAACTTGGCCTCTGCTTGTAAGTTTCATCCATCCTTAGCATTTCAGTTTTCTCACCCAGAGGACTTTAAAATCGATAATCCCTAGGAATGGAACAATACCAAAATCATCATTTGGGAATAAACAAGACTTCATTCCATTGTAGAAGGAGAATAAAACACTGTAGAGAAGAAAAGGTATTCTATAGACATTTCCCTGTCCAGCTGAGAAAGCAGCTGGGCTTTGTGGGGTAGGGTAGCTGAGAAAGAGAAGCTGTGCAAAGGGGAGATTTCAAAAGTCTACGTGAGCCTTCACTGCAGGCCTTTGGCCAAGGACTGGGCTGCACATGCACAGGGAAGGAGTCAGCAAGACCTAACAAAGATCATCTGCTACAGAACTGGGAGATGAACAGGGAGTGATGCTAGAGGCCATGAAATGCTGAGAAACATTAGAAATCCAACTAAGCCAGGGTGAAGAGACTCACTGAGTGCATCAGCATTTAGTTGAGACTGCAGAAAGGCCACATCCTAGAAGGAAGGCTTAAGCCCCAGAAAAAGTAATGCACCCTAAAACTAAATTCAAAACTGAAGTTGACCTGCTCTAACAGAGAATTATGGATAAGGAAGCCTGACATGACCACGACAATCTTCCACTAGTTTAACTGTCTGCCAGAACAAAACTGAACTTCCTTTAAAAGAAGATGACACCATCCAGACTCAATACATGGTATCATCCACATTTTATGAGAAGAAATAAGGGAAAATGGCCCACAATCAAGAGAAAACACAGTCACTAGAAACCAACCATAAGATGACCCATATGTTGGAATTAACAGGCAAGAATTTTAAAGCAGCTATTATAACTAAATTTAAGGATTTTAAAGGCAAGTTTGATCATAATGAACAAACAAATTAGGTATCTCAAGAGAGAAAGCAAATAATAGAGAAGAGCCAAATAGAAATCCAGAATTGAAAAATACAATACTTGAAATGAAAAATGTATTAAATGGGCTTAATAGCAGGTTGGAGATGAAAGAAGAAATATAGCCATTTAATATAAAGAAAGTTATCTAATCTGAAGAGAAAAAAATAAGTTTGAAAATCAATGACCAGAATGTCAGTGATCTGTGGGACAATATCAAACCATCCAAAATATGTGTAAGTGGAGTCCCCGTGTTTCCCACGCAGGGGTCCTTGCCCCTCTCAGGATAGAAATCAAGAGAGTGGGTGAAACAGTTTGCAGATAGAAAAGTTTCTTAAAGCAAAAGCTTGATGCACCGAGGGAGCACACTCCAAAAGAGAATAGATGTGGCTCCCTGAGGTCTATGGGCAGAGCGTTTTTTAGGTGCCCTCAGGTTAGGGGCTGGGTTAGCTTTGATTGAGGGGAGGAATATTCATGAGTTTTCCAGGAATGGGGCAGGGCATTCCGAGAATTAGATTGCTACCCTCTTTTTGGTCTTATATGGGCCGCTCCAGGTCTGTCATGGCGCTGCTGTGTGTGTTATTTAGTATGTAATGAGGACAGGTCACCCAGAGGACAGCTCCTTTACTGGTGTTTGGGTGCTGTTATGAGGACCTTTCCTAAATCTGATTATATCTCTTTTGCAGTTACCGCTCCAACCGTTCTTGTTTTTTATTGGTGGAAAAGTATGACTCAAGGTTGCTTCCCCAGTGCAGGTTTTGGCTAGATGGCTACCGCCTACACCAAAAGGATAGGAGCAGAAAAGATTTAGGAATAAGAACTATTTGAAAATATAATGGCTGAAATTTTCCTCAAACTCGTGAAAAACTAATGTACTGATACAAGAAGCTCAGCAAACCTAAAGCAAGATAAATACAAAGAAAACCACATTTAAAAATATTTAAGTCAAGCTGTTGAAAACGAAGATAAAATCTTGAAAGCTGCTGCAGAAAAAAATGACACTTTACACATAGGTGAACATGTATAAGAATTATGGCTGATTTCTCATTGTAACCACAGAACCAGCTCCAACTGGTCCTATTTTATTTCTAACAAAACCTGGAACCAAAGTTTAAACCTTGGATATAGCACTTACGAGTAACACTTTTGAACTCTTAACTGTTCCCGCCAATGGACCCAAAGGACTGGGACATTACTGGAACCTAAACACTGAACCATTTCAGAAGTGAAGGGTCCATTGTCCAGGAAGGTCTGGTATTGAACCCCTTAAATCTTGCCCTAAACTCTGGACTAGGGAGACAAATTTGAGCCTTGCCTCCTGTCTCCTTGCCAGTCGAGCCTACAAAAAAGCTTTTTTTTTTTTTTTTTTCCTCAAAAGCCAGTCCCGTAGCATTGGCTTCTGTGGGCGTCAGGCAGAGAGCCCTTGCTCAGTAATGTCATCATAAACAACAGAAGCCATGAAACAATGGGATGGCACATTGTAAAAGTTGAGAGAAAGTAAAAGCTACCTACTCAGAATTACATATTCAGCAAAAACGTGAATGAAATGAAGGTGGAAGATAATGAAGGTGAAATAAAAACTGAGAGAACCTCTCAGGCTGAAAAGAAGTAACATCATATGGAAAAACTACAGGAAAGAAAGAAGAGCATCAGAAATAGGAAAAATGTGGGTAAATTTAAACAACAATTATTGAAATACATATAATATATATAAAATATATATAAATAATACTTTCTTCCCTTGATTTCTTTAAAATATTGCTTAAAGCAAAAGTTAGAACACTGTAGTGTGGGGTTAGTAATATATGTAGGTGTCATACACATGAAAAACTACCACACAGGATGGGAAGGGTAAATGAAACAACATGGCTGCAAGATTCTAACACTGTACGTGAAAGTCATGCAATACTAACTCTAAGTAAACTGTGACAAGTTAAGGATATTGCATATTGTAATTCATAAAGTAACCACCAAAATAATAATAATACAAAGAGATATGGGCAAAAAGACGATAAAAATATTAAAAGAGAATACTGGAAAATATTCAATTATCTCCAAAGAAGGCAGAAAAGAAAAAACAGTAGAACAAATATCAAACGGGACAAATAGTAAAATGACCAACTAATACCAATCATATCAATAACTACATTATAGATAAATGAACACTACAACTAAAGCCAGGAATGGACAGACTGGAATAAGTAAAAATATCCAACTATATATTGTCTATAAAAGATGCACTGGAAAGAAAAGGCTGGAAAGATGTTGCATTAGTTCACTCAGGCTGTCTTAACAAAATACCACAGATTGAGTGGCTTAAACGATAGAGTTCTGAAGGGCAGAAGTCCAAAAGCAACATGTCAGCAGGTTTTGTTCCTCCTTAGGTCTCTTTCCGTGGCTTGCAGGTGGCTGCCTTCTCAATGTGTCTTCACAGTCTTTTCTCTGTGCACGTGCATCCCTGTATCTGTCAGTCTGTCCAAATTTCCTAATTCCTCTTATAAGGACACCAGTCGGATTGGATTAGGGACCTCATTGGCCTCATTTTCACGTAATCGCCTCTTTAAAGGCCCTATCTCCAAAAACAGTCACATTCTGAGTTACTGGGGCTAGGGCTTCAACTGGGGGCTAGCCTTTCAATGAATTTGGGGAGGGGGACCCACAATTCAATCCATAACAGATATATACAGTGAAAACGGTAAGCATAAGAAATAATACCATACAAAATAAGCCTTATATTAAGGAATATTGCCATAGGTAAAGAGGAACATTAATACTGATGAAGGGGCCAATTCATAAGGGAAACATAAAAGTCATAAATGTTTATGTTTCTAAAAACAGAGCAACAAAACAAATAAACTAAAACTGACAAAACTGAAGGGAGAAAAAGACAAGTGCAAATCATCGTTGGAAATGTGAACACCCCTCTCAGTAATTAATTAAGTAAATAGTTAAAGAAACAGTGAGGCTAGAGATAGCTGAGCAACACTAGTAATGAACTTTATATGATTTACATTAATAGAACACTAAACCCAACAACTGAAAAATAGTCTCTTTCCAAATACAACTGGAATGTCCATCAATATAGATCATATGCTGGGCCAACAAATAAGTCTCAATGAACTCAAAAGTTCAAAATCTTATCGAGAAACCTAAGTAATTGAGTAAATAAATAAGTGGGGGAGAAGAGTCTAATCTCTCAGGCAGAAGAATTCCAAATAATTTATGTAGATACTTTGTTCTCAGAGAGGGCAGCATAAATCCCAGCTGTACACAGTGACTTCTTTCCAAAGGATACAGCATGGAAAGGAGGGGAAAAGTGTATCTTTACAGTAGAAAAAGTGACAAACACTACCTCAGCCACGTGATCAAGGTCAACATCAACAAATCAAATAAGCCATGCTGATAGTATGTACTTGATATGATGTGATAAAAACGATACTTTGCTCTATGGGCTTCCTACCGAAAAACCATAATCCCACCCTACTCATGAAGAAAAACGTCAAATTCCAATAAGAAGGCATCCTACGAAACAACTGACCAGTATTCAAAAAAAGAAAGAAAGAAAAGTCTGAGAGACTGTCACAGCTAAGAGGAGCTTAAGGAGCCATGACAACTAAACATAATGTGGTATGGGATGGGACTGGGCATTATGGAACAGAAAAGGAACACTAGGTTAAAAACTAAGAAAGTCTGAATAAACCATGCACTTTATAGTTAATAATGTATCAATATTGATTCATTAATTGTAATAAGTGTGCCACACTAATGCAAGAGGTCAATAATAGGGGAAATTTAGTGCAGGGAATATGGGAACTCTTATCGTCTCAATTTTTTTGTAAATCTAAAAACTATTTTGAAAAATAAAGTCTATTAAATACACACACACACACACACACACACACACACACACACATATACAAAAAAAAACCTTCAACAGCAAAAGAAAACCAACATAAGGAGTCCAGAAATAGACCCACACTTACATAATCAATTGATTTTTGACAAAGGAACCAAAGCAATTCTGGGGGAAAGGAAAGTGTTTTCAATAAATACCGCTGGAACAATTGAATATCCATGTGAAAAAACACAAAACTCAACCATTTACCTCACACCATACACAATCAATTAATCCCAGATAGATCAAATGAAAGGTAAAATTATAAAGCTTCTAGAAGGAAACACATTATCTCCATAACTGGGGGTAGCAAAGATTTCTTAGATAGACTAGAAAGCAATAACCATAAAACAACACAATAGTAAATTAGTCTTATGAAAATTAACAACTTCTCATTAAAAAAACACTATTAAGGGAAAATTATATTTGATAACAAATAGATTGTTTATTTTAAAACAAAGTTATAAATAATACATATATATATAAACACACACACACACACACACACACTCTCACACATATAGCTGACAAAAGACCTGTATCTCCAAAATGTATAAAGAACTCGAACTCAACAATAAAAAGACAAATACAATTTTAAAAAGTAGATTTCACAAAGGAAGCTATAAAATAGCCAATAAGTATGTGAAAAAATGCTCCGCATCATTAGTTAACAAGGAAATGAAAAATTAAAAACACCATGACATACGACTACACACGCAACAAAGGGCTAAAATTAAAGGCTGATAACATCAAAAGTGGGTGAGGTTGTGGAGCACCCAGAACTCTCTTACTTTGTTGGTGAGCATAAAAAGGTACAACCTCCCTGGAGAAAGATCTGACCAGTTTCTCGTATACTGAGCATACAGTCACACCTACCCTATGACCCAGCATTTGCACTCCTAGGTGGTTACCCAAGAGAAAGAAAAACATATGCCCACAAGACTAGTTAAAAAAAGGATTCATAGCCGTTTTTTCCATGATAGCCCCAAACTGGATGCAGTGCATGTGTTCACCAATAGAATAAACGTGGTGTAGTCATAGACTGGAATTCAGTGTAATGATAACAAGGAAGACCTAGATTAGCCATGAGCACACCTGGCACCCAGATCTTGGTTTCTGAATGTCATTTCCACTAAAAGGAAACAGGCTCTTTGGGGAAAAAACTGATTCCTGAGACTGGGGCTGGGAAAGAATAAGACAAGTCTGGAGCATCTTGTTATGTCTGAAAGTAAAAAAATGCTTAAAGAATGATGGGACTATGTCAAGAGAATACAAGAAGCGTCTTGAAAGGGTTCCCACAGGACGAATCTGATGGATAACATAATAATAGTACTGATTTGAAGTCATTGAATGAGAACCTCCGAGTTCATACAATATAAATAAGTAGGGGAGAAGGGAACACGCTTCCTTACAGCATAGTGCTAACTAATGAGCATGGATACACAAATAGAGTTAGGAGATAACCACTGGTGGCTAAAAGAGTGGGTGAAAACTTCATGAGAAACCAGATAAATAGGAGTTTTATGGTGACACAACATCATGTCCCTTCTGCCGAGATTCACCAGACACATCTTTTCTGAGGCGCTTCAGACATGAATCATCTGAATCTAATAATGAAGAGTATCAAGGGAAAAAAACCCAGTAACTAGCCTGTACTTTTTTTTTTTTTAATAACAAGGTCAAGAAAAACAAAGAAAGGCTAAGAAATGGTTCCAGAATGAAGGGGAATAAAGAAATATAATTAAATGCAACACCTGGTCCTGGATTGGATGCTGGACTGGGGGAAAAATAGCCATAACATCAGTGGAATAACTGACAAATTTTTAAAATTAAAAAATTTCATCAGACAGTATCATGTTGACAAAAATCCTCCAGATTTGATAATAGATTGTATCAGTGTCAAATTTCCTAATTTTGGTATTTATTCTGTGACTAAACATCTTTGATCTTAGGAAACACACTGAAATTTTGCAGGGAAAAAAGGCAAGGTGTCTCCAACTTCCTTTCAAATGTCTCCGGGGAAAACCTACATACAACACACATACATATACGTACACATAGAAAGACAGAGCGCAAACAGCAAGGCAAATGAGGCAAAATGCAAGCAAGTGGTGAATCCAGGTAAAAGGGTGCACAGAAAGGAGTTCCTCATATTATTCTTGCAAGTTCTCTGTAGACTTTTGATATATCAAAACCAAAAGATTGCCAAAACACACACACACATACATCATTGTAATTACTCTCTATTTAATATGAGGAAACGACAGCTTGGGCTTATTGAGACTTTCTCAGCCACAAAACTATTTTTCCCCTTTCTTCTGCCTCGCCCCCAACCTCCAGTTCAAGCCATCGTTTCTCAGTCTAGTTGTGCAGGACACAGCTCCCTGGACCATGCTCGTATTGAAGCTGAGGCTGAGGCTGAGGCAGTTGGTCGGGAGTCGGCACAAGGTGGCCTGTGGCGTCATCACGCTGCTCAGAACCCAGCTCCAGGGAGAGCTGTTGTTCACAATCTTGGCTGTAGAGGGTGCAACTCACTGGCCCATGTGGGAATCGAACCGGTGACCTCTGTGTTAGGAGCACAGTGCTCCCCCCACCTGAGCCACCCGGCCGGGCCCCCACAAAATTTTTAAGAGGCAGGCTTAGAACTTGAATGCAGGTTTCTGACAATAAACCTTTCCTGTGTCACTGCCCACTCCCATCAGACAATCAACCAACAAATTACCCGTCTTATGCATACATGTAGACCACAAACACTTCCCCATTCCCTTAGCTCTCTGCCCTCCCCCTTGTCACTCTCCCGACTCCTCTTGCACAGGTCAAACATGCAAAGCATGACCCCTCCTCTGGCAGGGCCTCTGCATTCTCTCCTCCTGTCCGGGAGCTCTTCTCCCAGAGCTCAGCACAGTGCACTCAGATCCTCCACACTCCCTCCACTATCACCTTAGAAAGCCCTTCTGTTCTTGCCCTAAACAAAGCAGCCAGCACTCCTCCCTCAAGTCCCCTTACCCTGCTTCATTTTCCTCAGCACTGACCACACTGACATGTTACACAGTTATCTGTCTTGCCTGACAGAATATGGGTTCCACAAGGATGGGGACTTCATCTGTTTGTTTGTTGCTATACGAGTATATTTGCAATTCTCATAATAGTTCTTATAACAGCCTGGCATGCGGATGCCATGTTTGAAAAATAGTTATTGAATGACTACATAAAATGAACAAATGCATGCGATTCCAATTAACATGCAACAAAATTTTTCTGAAAATTGATCAACTCTAAATATATATTGAAGAATAAAGGGGCACCCATAGCTAGAGTACCACAAAAATGAAAAAGAGGGGGTGCTCACCCGACAAGATAGTCAGTTGCAAAGGTACAGTAACCAAATCTGATACTGCTACGGGAATACACAGATCACTAAAACAGAACGAAGTCCACAGACAGACTCCAGCAAATACGGGTGCGTGGGGGGCTGACAGAGTAGAATCACCAATCAACTGGGAAAGACTCCTAATGGCATTGTGGTCACTGTTTCACCACATGGAAAAAAATATATAAAATTGAATCCTGACCTTTTACCATACAAAAATAAATTCCAGATAATTTAAATAAAGACTTAACTTTCAAAAAATTATCTAAAGCTATAAGAAAAAGATATTACTATATGACCTCATCATAGAGAAGCCTTCTTAAAGACACCAAAACCCCACAAACCATAAAGGAATTAAAAATTAAAAATACTTATATGAAAAAAAAAACACATGATAAACATACGTAAAAGGCAAGTAAACTAAGAAAAGGCCAAACAGCCCAAGAGAAAACCAGGCAAAAAAATATATACTAGTAATTTACCAGTGAAGAAATCCTAATTGTCAATATACACATGAAAAAAAGAAACGCCCAGACTCATTAGCAATCACAGAAAAGCTCATTAAAATAATGACAGTATTTGTTCACTCGTCAGATTAACAAAATCTCATCAGATAGTATCAAATGTTGACAAAGATGTAGAAAATAAGAACTTTGAATACTGCTGGTGAGGCTGAAAAATAGTACAGCCATTCTGAAGAACCATTTAGCTCAAACTGAAGATGTACATTTTTATGACACAGCGTAAGGAGAGATGCAAAAGGCTGTTCCCTGCAGCACTGTTTGCGTAGGAAAATGTTGACTATACCTAAATGTCCACTAATAAGAGACTAATTAAACAAAATTTGCCATATTTATTCAACAGAATACAGTGGTTATCAGTAAACAGATGTATACATATCAGCATACATAGAGCCCCAAGATATAAGTAAAAATAAAAGACACAGCTTGATGATTCTTGTGTACATTTTGAAAACACCAAAACAATACTGTTTCCTTACGATACCAGATGAAAACAAACAAAGGATGCCTGTACATACGGGCTCATTGTGGTGATTGCCTCTATAAGTACAAGATGGGGGGACAGGACTGCAAGAGCTGGTTGAAGGAATTTTACTTACATCCCAACCTGTTATTTCATAAAAGGGGGGTGGTATTACTTCTGGATGGTGGGAATGTGGACATTTATTATCAATTGCCCTTTTCGGTTATGTTTTCAAATTTCCATCTACAGCATACTTCCTGTGCTCACCCACACACTGTGTTCCAATACTGGCAAGAAAACTGGTGGTGCTAAACACACTGAGAACAGCATAAAGCCGAACTTTACATGATTTAAATCATGTTCAAAGTAAATGTTGACTATATGTGATTTTAGCCTTCACTGACAAACTTTAGCATTAATACTCTTATAGGCTGAGACTCACAGCATTCATCAACATGAGAACTGAAAGGCAAGCCACATGTAAAAACCCTTTTTCATTTAGCTAAGGACTTTTGAAGGCCCAATCATATGTAGTTACGTTAGCCAAAATCCCTTTTCTCCAGTGCCATCTGGTGGAGAAAAGAGGCAACCTCATCTGTACCTTCCACAAAACACGCCCCCACTTGTGGTTATCAGAGCACCATTTTTTTTTTTTAAAGAAGCGCCAGCTTTTACTCTGAGGTTACTGCGCAGTACACTAGTAAGTGTTTGCTTTCTTTAGAGCCTCCCTCAAACTAAATTCTTCAGCCTACAGGTTAGATAAGAAAGGGCTTTATATTCTGTTCAGATTCCTTCTTTAATGTTTTTAAATTAAGTGATGCTTTAACTTCCTCCCCAGACCACTCTGCAATCATAATCTGCATTCATCCCTCTAGAGTAAACAATTCCAACCGTTGATTTCTATATTAAAAATTTAGTGTCATTTTGCTTTACCTAAACTTAAGAGGGTAAGAATGTTTCATTTAATGGACTTTTAAAATATAACATATTGTCACTATAAATATGCAGTGGAATTATAAATAGCTCCTTCTTCCAAGCACTGGACTGAGAAAGTACAAAACATACAGTATTTTACCAAGAGCCAATAAAATATGCTAGATTTTTCAGACATGAAAGAAAGATATCAACATAAAAAAGGGAATAAAACAGAGTAACCAGATTATTAATCCCCCAATTTGCAATACTGAGTTCCTTCATCCATTTACAATCCAGAGATATATCTAAGCAGGGTGGTAAAAATACTGTGGAGCTCAGACAAAAGAAGTCACTTCTAAATGATTTTCCATTAGTGTTTTATGTGGCTATGATTCCATTCGAGCTTTATAACCTGCTGTAACACATAGCTTTTTAACTGTTTCCAAATCAGCGCTAGCAGAGGATGGAAATAAACAGAGTCAAAGGCACGCCCTCCCTCAGAGGCTCAAAATTGTTAATTTTGATGTAGATTTAAAATTAGTGAGTTTCAGTCACTCCACTCAGATGATCGTGTAGGTTCATACAAACACACTGAATTGTTGGTTTAGCTTCCACTCCTTTCTCAAAGTTTATGATAAACAGACTAATCCCTGTATTGGGGCTGACTGACATCAGCTCAGATTCGCTCACGGTTGCCGGTAAAGAGCACTTAAGGTCAGTGAGGAAATAATTGAACAGGCTTTTCATGTAAGCGCCATGACTCACAACTAAGACACTGGCTACTAATTCTGGAGCGCCACTGTCTGAATTAAATTTGGAGGCATAGTTTTTTCCTAAAGGGAATATCTCTGCCAAAGAAGTTTCCAGACAGTTGCTTGGAGTTCCTGGGGAAAACTGTTCTTTTTGACTTGCTTCCTTCAGGATCAGTTGACAAAGAAATTCAAAAAAGTCTTTTCCACGCATCTTCACCTACAATGAAAGAAAAAAAAAAGGTGAAATAAAGTGACATTAATGGCTGTCTTAAAACATAAACATAAATGATTGGATTTTTCTAATATGTCAACATAAGTCCTACATAAGCAGATGAAACTCCGTATTTCTATTCATTCAATGAGTAGTTCCACGGACAGTGGTAAGTGCCCACCACATTTCTGGAACTGCAGAAGCACACTGGGCACAAAGAGGAGTAAGATACAATTCCTAATTTCTGACTTCAAAGCACTCAGAGTCTAGTTAGGGAAATCTACAAGTAAACAGAAGCCCATAAACAGTGTTAACTAGGAAACTACATCTGATACTTGGTTCAGTTAGAGTGACAAGGACAAAAAAAGATCTTTCCTTTAATAAATGAATAGAAAGTCTTTACAAGAAAATTATGAAAATGAAGACTAGGGGGTAAAATCACCAAGAACGCAATTCAAAAGCAGAATGCTGCAAAGAAAGAAGCATGGGGATGCTGCCACAAACAGCGGGGGGGCAGGAGAGGCCAGAGAATTTCCGGTCTTGAGTTATTTGGCCTCTCAAGTGTTTTGTTCATCATTCTCCTCGAATGGCACCATACTTGCTTTACTGACTATCATACCACTGCTGAAGTATTGCTTCATATTCAAGAGTTTTCTTAACAGTAACATCTAATGACACATCGTTTAAATCCATTATCAGTTACGACTGCAAACTAACAGTCAATGAGAAAGGTAGGATAGCTTCTTTAAAAATGATGTCATACAGAGTTCTTTTATGAACCAAACAACTTTCAAACTGCTTAGCTAAAATTTACGAACATCTACTTTACCAAAAAACAAGTCAGATTTCAGCTCCTGTGACGTGGGCAAGTTCATCGGCCTGGGAGCTTGCCCCAGGACTACGCACCTGGTCTAAGGTCTCCCCTCCAGGTGGCGTGAATGCAGGACATTCTTCCCCAGCTGCTTTGGCCATTGCTCTGAGCTCACTCAGCGCCCGGCTCTCTGCAACCCCGTATTTCTGCAATGGTTCAGTAGATAAAAGTGCCTCCAGTGAATTTGCAATACAACAATTAAGTACAAGTTTGGAACAATCACCCGAGAAAGCAGTGTGGTTTCCTTCTACTTACTGTATTATATCTCCTCTGAACTGAAAATTCTCCATGATGATAATGGATTACTTATATAATAAAATATTTAAAGAGACAAATCATTTACGGTTTGCATCGATGACACCAGAAGATTCTAACGCCACCAGCAGACAGAGTCCAATAGTAAATTATTTTTTATGAGTGCGTGCACATTTTGCCCAGTGCTCTTAACAAATCCTCAAGTCCAAATTCTTACATCCTCAACTACACCTGGAACAACCTCTATTACAAAGAGAAACATCAATAATCATCACCTGCTTTTTTTTCAAGAATGAAAACATCCATTGGTTAAATATCCAAATGCTAGGCTGAAGCAGCACGTCAGGCAATGAGGCCAGAATGGAGGACAGCAGGGTGGCCGTCTCCCGCCCCTGCTGAGATCGCCGTCTGGTGGGGGTACTAACCGAGGAACAGTAGTGGGAAAGTGGCGTGACAGAGGGAAATCCTGGACACACACACACACACAGCAGATGTCCAATCTGGACTTGGGAATCACACACGGCCAAAGCCTCAGGCTGAGTGGAAGTGGGCCAGGTTTAGGGAGCAAGCATTCCAGCTTCTTCTGGGTACAGATTCAGAAGGTCAGTGAGGAAAGAGCATGGGGTATTTGGGCAACTCTAAGGAGATCCTTGAGAGGCACGTGACCAGTGGTCCAGAGCATGGACTGCAGAGCCCGACAGCCTCAACTATAATCTGAGCTCTGCCACAAACCAGCTCTGTGACCCTGAGCATGGACTTGACCTCTTTGTGCCTTTGTTTCTGTATCTGTAAAATGGGGGCTAAAAAATGAGGTTTTTAAATCTCCGCAACATCAGGCTGTTGTGAAGATGAATAAACCTGCGGCGCTTGGGACAGTGCCAGAATGTGGTGAGCACCGAGTAAATGCTTGTTAACACTATTACTAAGGCTGAGCCCTAAGCACAAGGGAAGAGGAGGGAGAGGTGGAGGCAGCCAATCAGATCCCACAGCACAGACGAGCCACATAAGAGCCTGGACAACCTTTGAAGATCAAAGAAAACTAGTGAACTGTTTTATACAGGGGTGTGGCGACCACATTTTCTAAAGATTACTCTGGCCTGCGGTGTGGAGATTAGATTAGAAAAGGGCACGCAGTGAAAACAGGAGAATCCTACTCCAGTGATCTAGGTGACAGATGACACTGAGCTGCAATAGGATGGCAGTGGTGGGCCTGCAGAGAAATGAAGGATTCAGGAACTATTTGGAGGAAGAACTGATGAGATGATGATAGGATGTGCAGTGTGAGAGACAATGAAGAATGAATAGTTGGAGCATCTGGGTAACTTGTCAGGAGCCAGGTGGAAAAAGAGAGTACAATCCACTGAGCAGTAGCTGTGGGCATTCTAACGGATAGAAACTGCAGGCAGTGTGACATGTGAGTGTGCAGATCGGGTAAGAGACCTAAGCTAAAAATGCCTATTTGGAAATCATCAGTCCTTTAACTGAAGTCCTAAGAGAGGACGAAACCACTCAGGGAGAGTGCACAGTGGGGAGAGTTGCCCCTGCCTGGTGCTGGTCACACACTCCTGTGCTGATACGAGCGGTTCAGTGTCCCACTGAACTCAGAACGTGTTTGTCTGACATCTGTGCATTCGTTCTCAGGAAGAGTGAGCCTTTCCACGCAGTATTTATGCTATAGCTCTAGTACATATGTTGAACTGTAACAGAGAACACATGCAAGTTAAGAAAAGCTGTTCTTTAAAGATGTCCTAGCAATTCTGCTACAATTCTGTATAGAAGGAGTCACAGGGCTGGCAGGGACATTTACCAGCTTATACGTCAGCGTTAGAGCATAGTAAAAATACTGCTCTAGGAAGAGACTTGGAGTTCAATCTCAGATGTAAATTGTTGTATGGCTTTCACTAAATCAGTTTCAGAAAGATTCATTTCTGGTTATTTATCCTTAAATGACCAGGGCTATTTATCTTAAAACCAGGGAGTAGGATTGACACAGAAATTTTCACTTTTAGTTTAAACTCTTCTATACTGTGTTAAATTCTTACAAGGAAACCTGCTTTTATAATTTAAGATGTATATCATATGATTTTAATAATTAAATAAGATACTGTCTATGAGAGTACATAACAGTGACTGTTACATCATAGATTGTTAACAGATGTTAGCTGTTTCCATATCCCTAGCAGGAATGCATTTAATTTTTAGCCATGTGATAAACGGATGTGGTTATTGATAATTTAAGGTAAAGAATAATAAGTTACTTACTCTTTCTCGAAGTCTTGAATCATACTTTACTGTCATATCTCTGCAAAATTTGTTCTTCTCCAAAATCCCATGCACAGTCTGGAAATCAAATGACAACTGTTGTTTTTTTTTCATAAAAATAATCATTCTGGCCAAAATGTTAAAATCATTTATGCCTCCTTAGTGAATAAAAAACAAACAAACTGGAAATAATTTTGCTTTGCAGAAGTTGCCTCTTTGTACTGCTCGTCCTTTCTCTCTTCCTGTCAGATTTTCATACCGTGTTTCCCTGAAAATAAGACCTAGCCGTACAATCAGCTCTAATGCATCTTTTGGAGCAAAAATTTATATAAGACCTGGTGTGATATAATATAATGTAATATAATATAATGTAATATAATATACCAGGTCTTATATTAATTTTTGCTCCAAAAGACGCATTAGAGTTGATTGTCCAGCTAGGTCTTATTTTCGGGGAAACAGGGTATTTCCTTCTACCCTATCTTCTAGTTCGGAGGTCAGCAAACTACAGCCTACAAGCCAAATCCATACCATGACTAGTTTTTGTAAATGAAGTTTTATTAGAACACAGCGATTTATGTATTGTTTATGGTTGCATTCACAGTACAACAGCAGAGTTGATCTCTGACAGAGACCATACGGCCCACAAAACTTAAACTATTTACTATCTGGCCCTTTACAGAGAAGCTTCTTCACTAATTCTCCATTCAGGTGTGTCTAAATTGCTGTTAAACGCATCCACTGAGTCTTAATTTGTTATATTTTCAGTTCTAGAATGTGCATTTGATTCTTGTTTATAGTTTCTAGTTATCTGCTGAAATTCTCAATGTCTTACCTATGCATTAAGTGGTTATTTTAAAGCCTACATCTAATAACTCCCGGTATCAGATAACTCCTACGGCTGTTTCTGCTGCCTTTTGTTTGTGCTCATTTCCTTCTCTCATTATGTGGTTATTGCTGATTGACAAGAGACATTGTATTTGCAAAACTGTAGAAATTATTTAAGTCCACAACTTGCCTTATTTTTAATCCCCCACCACAAATTAGACATTATCATCACTACTGTTTTATGTTAATAGTTGTTTCTATTTACCTAAACCTTTACCAGTTTCTTTGCTCACCATTCTTTTCAGAAACTCAGACCTTCCTTTTAGAATTATTTTCCTTCTTTAATTATCCTTTGAAAGCTCTTTACAGCCTGTTTATCTGACATGTCTTTTTACCTACACTCTAGAAAATGTTTTACTGGGTATAAAACTCTAGGTTAATCCTATTATCTCTCAGCACACTAAAGAAATTATTATTGATACTGACAAATTTGTTGATATTGGGCTTTAGTAGATGATGTTTTTCCTTCTTATTCTTTGGAGTTTTGCAATTATGCTATAATAAGTATAGAAGTGAGTTTATTTATTTATCCTGATGGATTTGCCACTTTCTGGATGTGATCATTTATTTTCCAACAATTCTGTAGAATTATCAACTGTGACCTCTGAAGATTGCCTCTTTCCCAGTCTCTCTGATACTTCCTCTTGAAAGATATTAGACCTTCTTATTATGTTCTGCATGTCTTTTAAACTCTCATACTTTTATTTATCACACTGTGCTACATTTTGGTTATTTATATTTATCTATAAGCTAATGATCATTTCAGCTATGTCTAACCTATAATTTAGTATTCCTGGCCCCACGCGACCACTAATCAGCTTCATGTAGATTAGATTTGTCTTTTTCAGAGTTTCATGTAAATGGAATCATACAGTAGGTACTCCTTTGTGACCGGCTTCTTTTGCTCAGCATAGTATTTTTCAGATTCTTCCATGTTGCTGCCAAGTTGTATTCCATTGTGTGAATATATCATAGCTCATTTATCCACTCACTACTGATGGGGACATGGGTTGTTTCTGCTCTTTGCCTATTATGAACAAAGCTGATATTAAACAGCTGTGAACAAGTCTTTGTGTGTGGACATATGTTCTTATGTCTCTTGGATAAACTACTGAGACTGAAATTGCTGGATCATACAGTTAGTGTATGTTATGTCAAACTGTTTTCCAAAGTAGTTGTTCCATTTTACATTCTCATTAGCAATGTATGAGTTCTAGTTTTTCCACATCCTTTTACCTTTTTAATTTTAGCCATATAAATGTTTGTATAATAATATCTCATTGTGGTTTTAATTTATATTTGTTATGATCAATTATGCTAAGCTAAGCATCATTTCATCTGTTTATTGGCTTCTTATGTATCTTTTTTTATGAAGTGCCTGGTCAAATTCAAATCCTTTGCCCATTTAAAGTGAGGTGTTTGTCTAATTATTGAGTATATGTATATGCTTCATCCCAAGAAACCTTTATAAATATTTTTCTCCTGTTTTTCCTTATAGAAATTTTATAGATTTAGCTTTCAGATTTGTTCTATGATCAACTACAAGTTAATTTTTGTGTATTATGTGAGGTAAGAGTCAAAGTTCATGTTTTTCCATATGGGTAGCCTATTGCTTCAGCACCCTTTGTTAAAAGGCTACCCTTTAAATCACTGAATTACCCTGGCACCACTGTGAAAAACCCGACTGGCCAAAAAACACCCCTCCAAAACAACTGACCATGTAACTGTGGGTCTGTTTTAGGTCCCTCTACTTATCTGTATACTCAGCCCCCACCCCCACTTCCCTTTTGGGACTTCAACTACATGTATATTAAATTGCATAACATTGTCCTATACTTCACTGAGACTCTTCATTTTTCCTTTTTTAGTCTTTTTTTCCCCTATCATTTTAGGGTATTGTGGTTTCTAATAGGTTAGTGCAAAAGTAATTGTAATTTTTGCAATTATTTTTAACCTGTTAAACCACAATTTCTTTTGCACCAACCTAATATGTCTTCGTATTCACTGACCTCTTCTCCTAGTGTCTAATCTGCTGTTAATCCAATCCTGTGAAATTTTCATTTCAGAATATTGTATTTTTCATCTCTGGAAAATGAATTTGGTTCTTTTTTTATATCTTCTATTTCTCTCCTCATTATGTTCCCCTTAGGATAGGTTAGCCTCATAATTAAGGTGTAATCCTTGTGACACCTCTACTGTATGTTCTACATATTTGATGAAATCTCTCTACTTTTGCTGGTGGGAACTCAAATTGATTTCCAAAATTGTTCAGCTTACAATTTCCCAACAATCACTCTCTTCCCTGAAGTTGTGTTTTGCCTGGACTAATGCAGTTTCACCCCATATATGCCAGGTGAATAGTCCACCAAAGATTTAAGGGTGAACCTGTACATATTTCTAGAGTTCTTTCTCTATGAGGCTCTCTCTGGTACTCTGCCCCACAAATCTTAGTTATTTAACCTTCCCAAATTGCAAGCTTTGTCTCCTAAACTCACTGAGACCACTGGGCTCTGTCTGGCTTCTCCTACCAAAGTCTGGAAGTTGCTTCAGTTAGAAATCCAGGACAACCCTAGGGCTCACCTCATTCACTTCACTTCATTTGGCGATCATACCCACACTACCTGAAGTCCAACGTCTGAAAAGAATTGTTTCACAAATTTTGTCCTGTTTTCTAGTTGTTTATGGCAGGAGGCTAAACTCCAACCCTATTATTCCCTCATAGTTGTCATAAGTCTCCTCCCATTCAGCTTTTAGAAGTTGCTTTAGTTCTTTTTAAAATCTCTGTTCCTCAAGATATTTCAAACATGCATTTTATTTTTTGATAGTAATATCATTTGTTTGTTTTAACGGTATCTAGTAATTCTAATACCTGGGGTCTTTGTAAGTTAAATTCTCCTGGCTATTGTTTCTGATGACTCTGTCTCATGACACCTTCTTTGTCTTTAAACATTTTATTAGACATTTTTTCCCAAGCTACTCTAATTTAAAAATTACCAAAATAAAATAGTGTAAAATGAAAAAAAAAAAAAAAAGAAGTAAGTTCTGTCAAGAGAAGAGGATTGGAGGTGATGCCTTTACGTGATTTAATTCCCTACAGAATCTGATAGCAGATTTTTCAAAGTTACAAGTGTTGAGAATTTTGACTCATTAGCCTAAACCTTGACTCTAAACTTACCTGCTTTGTCCTTGTGAGATCACTGGAGAAAATATGAGTAAACTTCACATTATTAAGAAACAAACCAGCAGCAGCTGCTTGTTTCAATCCAGTTTCGGAAATAGGTGCATCTACTCCTTGTCCTGTGGTATTAAGAGAAGGAACAATACCATTCAAATATATATATGTGTATATATACATATATATATGTGTGTGTGTGTACATATATGCAAATTAAATCATGTTTAAGACAATATAAATAGCACTTACCTATATTTTACTGAAATATTTCCTTGGGTGCTTTTCTACATAACTTTTTAGAGAACTGACAAGTAAAATTAAGCTATAATCCTATAAAGGCTCATATATTCAAATGTTTCCCCAAAAGAATGTTTGCCTAATGGGAATTAGATGATAATAAGAATTCAACTGTCTTAGGCTTTCCCCTTTCACATTTACTCATCCCTTTATTACCTATATTTTATTATGCTGGCTCTGATCTTATATTCTCAACTCAGGTGTGATGTTTGGGTAGCAGGATCATTACCTAAGAAAATTTTTCCTTCCTTATCTCCATTGTCCAAACATTCTGTATTATATTACTTTCCCTCCCTCCTTCCTTCCTTCTTTCTTTGCTTCCTTTTCATTTTTCACTTAAAACACACTTCGGAACCACTATTTCCAGGAGAAAGGCTGATCAGAATACTCTGAAGGCTCCTCCTACTATAAAAGAACTCTGTGTGTGTGTGTGTGTGTATTGCATTCCTGGGCTCACAGGATATAAAGAAAATCTCCAAGAGACAAAACAAAGCAACCAAAACCAAACCTGAGCTGAAACCTGAACACCACCATGAGAAAATGGAGTTGCTGGGTGGGGGGTGGGGGTTGGGGCCTGCATGAAACAGCAAGGTGAGAGAACTGGAGAACCAAACCCAATATTCCTGGAAGCCAGGAATCCTGTAAAGAGGCTAATGTAGTCTCAGGTCAGTGGTAAAAACAAATGCAAATCCTCTTCAGAGCAAATCATCCTCAATAAAGGCTAACAAGTTTTTTACTGATTTAGAGCAAATAATAGTTCAAAAATTGAACACACAAGAAATTAATCCATCATGAATGAAAGTCACACAAACAATAAGTAACAAATTTCAAACCATTAACACTTCAGACATTGAAATCAGCAAATACAGACTATAAAATAACTATGGATAAAACACAAAGGCAGAATCACAAAAATAAGCACACAACAAGAATTCATCAAAAACAACCAGAGAGCTTTCAAGAGAACCAAACAGATCTTTTAATAATGAAAAGCAGAATTGCTGAGGGAGAAAAAGTTCCCTCAATGAATAAAAGGAGATCCAGTCACAGGGAAACTTAATAAACACCAAGACAGGCCTGAAGTCATTACCGAGAATGCTTCATGGACACAGATGGAACATGTCTCTGATATATTAGAGACACGATGGAAAGAATGAGCATTCCTAACTTACATCTAATTAGAATTCCAGAGAGATGAAAGAAAATGGAGGAGAGAAAATATGAAGAGATAATGGTTGAGAATTTTCCAGAAATCTACAGATAAAGGTAACAAAATATACATCAAGTAAGATAATTTTTTTTTTCATTCCTCTTAAAGATATTAAGGGAAACTGTAGAATAATAAAATCAAGGGCAAGATTTTAAAAGCAATTACAGAAAAAGACAAATTACTTACCATGGAACACCATTTGGCTGACAAGACTTCTTCACAGGAACAATAGAAGCCAAAAAACAGAATAATATCTCCCAAGTGCAAAGATAACTGTCAATCTAGAATTATCTAGACTAAAAGTGATTAAAGAGAATAAAAACAGAACTGTGTAGGACAGAAATGATTGAAACTATCTTTACCATCAACAGATCTACACTAGGGGCACTTTCAAAGAAGATACTTCAGGAATGAAGGTCTGGGATACAAAAGAAATGATAAGAGAAACTGGAAAATATATACGTAAATGTGAACAAACACTGTCTAAATAACAAATTAAATATTAAGAGCTAAGTCCTGTGGTTAAAAAAGCATAGGACTAAGATACTGAACAATAGTTCTCTGTATTTTTCATGAGTGGGTATTAATGTTATACTTAAATTTTGGTGAAAATTTGAAAGTACTCCTTAAAAGAAGAGAAATGGTTTATTATTTCAAAGCCAGTAGGGAAGATAAGAAGTGGTTGGATAAGGAAAAGAACCAAGCACTTAAGAAGTAAAAGCAAGTAAAAAGAAAAAGGAAAACTAGAAAAAGAAGGGAGAACAAAACACCAAAGGAAAAAGGCCAAACATATCAGTAACCAGACAAAAGTAAATAGACGATTCTTGCCAATAAATGCAGACTCTATTTTTTAAAAGAAGAACCCAAATCACCTACCTAGTATGTATGAAGTAATAACACTTAAGTACCAGTACACAGAAAGGTTGAAAGGAAAGAGATGGAAAAATGTATCCCAGGCAAATTCCAACCCCAAAACAGCTGGACCCCCAGCAATGCAGGACTTGAGGACCAAATCTTAGCAAGGAATGTGAGGATCACTATAAATACTGAGGGATCCAACTTACTAGGAAGATATAATAATCTTTAAACATGTATTTGCCTAACAAAATAGCCTCTAACAATGTAAAAGCAGAACAAGCAAACCTCAAATTACTGAAATTTCAGGTATTAAAGGATAAACTGGCCATCACAGTCAGAAATTCCACATACCTCAGTCATAAATTGATATTTAGGTCATGCAAGCAAATTAGTAAATTTGCAAAATTAGTAAAGTATAAAAGATTTGAACCAAAAAAAAAAAAAAAAATCAACGTTGACTATTTGATATGTACCTTCAAGCCCAACAATTAGAAAACAGATTTTTTTTTTCTCAAGCACACAAAGGTAGATTTATAAAAACTGACCCTGTTAAGAAATTTCAAAGAAGCGTTATCAAATAAACCATACTGTCAGAATACAAGCTATTACCCTGGAAGTCAATCATAAAAGATGAAGAACAACAATAACAATCAAGCCCAGTCATTGGGAAATTTAAAAAATAGTTTTAAATAACTCAGGTCAACAATGAAATCATAATGGAAATTTAAGATACTTGGTGTTCAATACTTATGAAATTACTACATATTAAAACTGTAGGTCTGCAACCAAAATGGTACTTAGAAACATACAGCATTGAATGCTTTAAAAAAAAAAAAAAAAAGCCTATAACTTAAAGAACTAAGCATCTAACTTACAATGTTAGGAAAAGAACACAAAACAAACGTATTAGGTTGGTGCAAAAGTAATTGCAGTTTTTGCAATTATTTTAACCCTTTTAAAAAACCGCAATTACTTTTGCACCAATCTAATAAAAATACAAGTGTGAACCCAACAACTTTTACTCATGTTTTGTTACCAACTTCTAGAGAAATGAGACAAGTGAGCAGTACCTAAGGACAAGGTGGTCAGGGATGTAAGTCTAAAGGATAACGGGCCAGCAAGGTCACAGGTCATTGGAAAACAAAGGTTCATTTAGGTAATTATTAGCTTCCAGAAAAGGGAGTCAGGCACTCTGGATATGAAAATGGTTTCTGTAAACCCCAGATGTCCCTAACCAAAAAAGTAAAACAAAAGCCGCTTTTATAATCACAGCACAGAAATAGCATGTCTAGCTGAAAGTTCACCAAAATATTCTTTAAAAGCCAGACTAGCTGGATCATAGTGAGATTAAAAGATCTGAGCCCAAATTAACACAAGGGAGGGAGAATCTGTTCAGAATAAAGTAACCATCCCATGTGAGAACAGGAGTTCTCTTTTTTAAATCTCCTGTTACTACTAAAATTAAAACATCTTAGCAGAAGAACACCATTAACACCAGCCAGTAAACTTTGTTTCCAAATATAAAATCATCTTAAAGGCCGGCACTTATATTTTAAGACGGTTTAATCAGCTGCCTGGGCTATTCTGAAGCGACCCATAATCAACCTGGAGTATTGCTTTTTACATCCGTTCACTTAGAAGTCTTATTTCTCTGGGTTACCATCTACTCTGACTGTATTTCTGTGACTATGATGCTTTATTTCTATAATTCCCAACTCACCACACAGAGCAGCCCCCAGGGCTCCCTGCTCCATCAAATCTGATGAACTCATATATCACATTAACACTAAAGTACAGAACTGAAAATAACAGTATACCAACCTTGAATTATTTTCTCCTTGTTCAATCTTGTTTCTCCACTAAAACAGAGAGGGTGGGGAAAAAAACACCTTTATTACCAAATTAGGTTAGGTTTGAGATGAGAAAAAAAGATCTGCAATGAAACGTTAACGATATTCATAAAGATAGAGATGAACCTTGTAACATACTTCATAATCTAACCTGTGAAATTTATTCTGAACTAGTATTTACAATCATTTAATGTACTTCACTGATGAGCTAAGAATTTCAAACTGCCGAAATTAAAATGTATAGACCATGAATCAATCTTAGGTAGCTTGCAGGTGGAATAGTCTATTAAAAAACATATACATATATATTAATTTTGTTAAATATCCTTGTTAAAGTAAGTATGTTGACCAAAAGGACCTTCACAGGCCGCAGGACCCACACACGGAAGCGAGCATGCGCAGCGACAGTGAGTGCCATGGGAAAGAAGCGCCGAAGCCTGCAGACCCCTGCCTCCTCGCCTCCTGGGCCTAGGTTGTCCGTTTTGTATCTTGAAGGCCACGCTGAAGAACTGAGGTTTGGGTAACACTTTTTTTTTTTTTTTTTTTTTTAAGATTTTATTGGGGAAGGGGAACAGGACTTTATTGGGGAACAGTGTGCACTTCCAGGACTTTTCTCCAAGTCAAGTTATTGTCCTTTCAAGCTTAGTTGTGGAGGGTTCTGTTCAGCTTCAAGTTGTTGTTGTTTCAATCTTAGTTGTGGAGGGCGCAGCTCAGCTCCAGGTCCAGTTGCCCGTTGCTAGTTGCAGGGGGCACAGCCCACCATCCCTTGCGGGAGTCGAACCGGCAACCTTGTGGTTGAGAGGACACGCTCCAACCAACTGAGCCATCTGGGAGCTCAGCGGCAGCTCAGCTCAAGGTGCCGTGTTCAATTTTAGTTGCAGGGGGTGCTGCCCACCATCCCTTGCGGGACTCGAGGAATCGAACTGGCAACCTTGTGGTTGAGAGCCCACTGGGCCATGTGGGAATCGAACCGGCAGCCTTCGGAGTTAGGAGCACGGAGCTCTAACCGCCTGAGCCACAGGGCCGGCCCTGGGTAATACATTTTTAAGAATTAAAAAAACAAACCAATTTTGAAACAACCAGAAGGGTCAGAGGACCGAAAACTTTGTCACAAAATCAGTCAATGGAGGCTGGAGGGGAGGAATGCAGGGGTACCTGGACAAGAGTGAATGACAGGCGGAACTACAGTAAAAGCCATCATCAAATACACAAAAAGCTGTCAAGGAGAATTCCGCGGAAACCTCAGTGAGCTCTTCTATGCGCTAAGCACAGAGCTAGGCACTGTGACGAGATGGTCCGTGGCTGCCCTTGAGAAAGGAGTTGGCTTCTTCTGTGCAGACACTGGACACAGAACTGGGAATGGGTGGTAAAAATAGGAGACAGATTTCTTCAGGACAAGTTATTTCCTCATTTGGAATCAAATGTCTACAGCCCATATTTATAGCCTTCTATGTCAATGAGAGGTGAATATCTTTAAAGTAAACTTCATTTGGGCTCGGGAACAAAAGCGCTTTGGCTCCACACTTACGAGCTGGATTTAGGTCAAGTGCCTCAGTTTCCTTGTCTGTCAAACGAGGAGAGTAATAGTCTCTATCTCACAGGACTCTTGTAATAACTGAGTGAATATAGGTAAAGTGTTTAGAATACTGCTTAGCTTCTGGTAAGTACTCAATTGTTATATTTATAAGTCACTTTTGCACAGAGCTTCATAGAAATCAAAGATTTAACAATGCATTTCTCTAACCTTTTAAAAATCGTGAAATAAACAGTGAACAAATAACTGTAAAGCCAACACCCACATAACACCCCCGAACTAACAGATCACTGCCAGCCTCCTAGACCTCTTTCCAATCACAGCGTCTTCCCACCCCCAGGGAATCCCAGGGGATCCATTATCTGGACGTCTGCTCATTTGCTTGCCTTTCTTCACAGCCTTCCCACCCATGTAGCACACAGATTAGCTTAGCTGTTGTTGAACTTTATAATGAATTGCTTCTTACTATATATTGTCTGTGTGTTGCTTCTTTTGTTCAACATTTTGAGATACATCAATGTTTCCGACTGTGACTATATACTCCTTACATTTTCATTACTGTGTAATCCTCCGCTGTAAGAATTGACCACAATCCCTTTATATGGTCGGTTATTGATAGATCTTTGGAGTGTTTCCAGTTTGGGAATACGCTTGTACACCGTGCGTCAGATTCTCTAGGGCAGTGGTTCTCCAAGTGTGGTCCCATGACCAGCATCAGTGGCACTGCCTGGAAACTCGTGGGAAATGTAGTGTCAGGCCCCAGCCAAACACAATGACCCAGAAACTCGGAGGCTAGGGCCCAGCAATCCGTATTTTAATAAACGCACCAAATGATTCTGATGCATGCTTATGTTTGAGAACCATTCAAAGACTGGCACAAAACTCTGTTTGTAAATAAAGTTTTACTGGAATACAGTCACACCCATTTGTATATACCTGTATGGTTATGGCTACTTTCACACTGTAACAGCTAAGTTCAAACAGACTGCATAGCCTGCCAAGCCTAAATGATTTATTACCTGGTCCTTTAATTAAAAGTTTGCTCAACCACGCCTGATACATACCTAGCACTGGAATTGCTCGGCCATGGGGTGTGCCAATACTCAGCTCCAGTAGCTAACGCTGAAGAGGTTACACCCATTTATTTCACTCTGCAGAATTCCCCATCCTCACCATCTGTTAATATTGTAAGAGCTTTCAATTTGTGCCAATCTGACACCAGAAGAGTTGATCTCACCTTAAACTTAGTTTATACTTCTCCGATTACTAACGACGGCTGGTAACTCCTTTGTTTTTAAGTGAAGCACTAGTTTAAAAAAAAAAATCAACTCACATGGGATTGAGCTACTCAGATCCAGAGAGGAACTCCAACGGACCTTAAAGTCACAATCACAACTGAGATCTGCCTGGAACCTTGTCCCTTCTTCACAAAAACACAGTTGCCAGCCTCTGCCAGGAGCAGTGGTTCTGACACTGGAGTGTGTAACAGAACCCCCTGACGCGCTTACTACAACACAGACCTGGCGTGTGCATATGTGCACATGTGCTCATTCTTCAAGACCCAACACAGGCAGCCAGCTCTTTAGGGCTTCTCTTCCGGCCCCATCCCCCACCTACCATCCCATTTAAATGCCCAACTCCATGCTCACATTTTACTGTGGCACTACTAATGTAACTTGTCATCTATATGATAAGGAACTTTCTACCTCTCTGTCTACCTGGCTCCATTTCCTTAAAGACGCAGCCAGATGTTATATCATCCTAATACGGAGAAAATCCTGGGAAGTAACAGAACCTCAGTGAATGTACTCTGCCATTGGAGGGTCACCTGGAAATATCTATCAAAATAACAAATCTGTTTACCCTTTGATCCAGCAACCCTATTACTGAGAATACCTATATTCATCCATACTTAAAAGAATAGTTGTTACAGTGTTATTTCTAACAACCTACGTGTCTATTAACAGGGAGATGGTTACATTAACAAATAAATAGTGGTATATCTACATAATGGAATACTATGTAACTGTGTCCCCTAAGGAGAGAAAGACTGCATGGGAAGATCACCAAGATATATTAGGTGGAAAAAGCAAGGTGCAGAATTTTTAAAAATCCAGCTTTTTAGAAAGGAGGGAAATAAGAATAAACATTTGGATATGCATAAAGAAATACTGGAAGGCTACACAAGGAACTAATAAATGTAGTGGTCTATGGAGTGAGAGAACAGGAAGACTAGGGAGAATTGTATGGATTTCCAAATATGTGGATTTTATTAGTTTAAAAAAAATGTTATGACAAGTAAATGAAATTACACAGAACGATTTACCACTGATTTGCCATTAGCATTGCTATTAATACTAACAAAAGATTTCTTATGCTTCACTCAGAACCATGTGAAATGGATGTGAAAGAGGATATTAACCTCTACCATTCAGACGCATAAAACATCCCATTAGAAACTGTCATTTCTAATACAGAAAATGGTTCTCAAACATTGGATTCACTTCCTGTCCCAGCCTCGTAATCTTGCTGAGACCAAGAATAAGAGAACTGCTGTTTAAACACAAGTGACATCCTCTTTAGACAGTGGCTTTGTAGCCAAATTCAATTTCCAGCAGAATTCAAAGAACCCCCTCATCCCATATGTCGTTTTATACAGGAACCTCAAAAGGTTTTGCCTAGTTTATGTGGATCACAAACTCTCTTACTCATTTTATAAATTTAAAATCAAGGGTGAGGAGAAATTTAATAATTTTGCCAGCCTATGTCTTTACAAATCACAAACTCAGATAACTTTTTGTATGCTTGCCGAAAAGATAGCTCAAGGTTTTAATTTAATCCCAAGAGCTGATATGATAAAACTCAGAATGAAAGATTCCATCATCAAAATGCCATCCTGTAAAAAAATGGAGTCCCAGTACTTTAACAGTTTTGCAATGGCACTGCCCCACCATCAAACCATTTTTAGCAAAAGGAAAAAAAATACTTATGATATAATGAAGGATTTCATTTAGCGATAAGTCAATAGAGACTGCTGCAGACATTATTGCATTTTTAACAATTACTAGCATTTCTACTGGTCACTGGTGCCTTCAAATCACTTTATAAATATGACAGAGTAGGAATCTAGAAATAGAATTTTTTTCCCAAAAACGTTCACAAATGTTTACTTTTACAGCTTTTATCAGCTTTATCAACAGGTTTATATAAATCCTTGAAGCAACTGTTTAGTTTGTTTTGGGAATGGGAAAGAAAAGTAGGTGGATAAAATAGCTTTACTATTAAGCTGTTTCCCTTAACCAAAGTTTGGCTTGTGACAGCGGCAGAGAAGGTGGAGGGAGCTGAAAGGTCAGAGGAATATGTTTTGAAGGAGTCAGGAATAACACCACTCATTTTCAAAATCTGCAGTGTGATCCATTTCCAAAACAGAACGCCCGACTCTGCAAGAATCCAACGCTTCTGCCAAGAAGTTAAGTCTTATGACCAGCCATTTATAGGTTACAAATACATATCATTCACTTTGTAGATTATGACACTGTTTTTCACTTAAAAAGGTATTTGATTTTGTTAGCTCTGGTTTATATTCTATGGCATTTCTTTAGAAATGGTATAAAAAGCTTAATTTCCCAAGTGTATCCTTTTAAAGAATTCAAATTCAACAGATAAGCACTCAGTGTGCCAAAAGAGACAAATCATGGGAAATTAGCGCATATTTGGGGCAAGTTTTCATTAGCATACATGGAAATGTGAAACCTCACCTGATATTAATCATGAACAGCTTTATCCTGAGTCCTCTACACCAAGTAATTCATTTGAAAATACAGAAAGTTTAGGGGCAGCCAGATGGCTCAGTTGGTTAGAACGCGAGTTCTAAACAACAGGGTTGTAGGTTCGATTCCCACATGGGCCAGTGAGCTGCACCCTCCACCACTAGATTGAAGACAACGAGCTGCTGTTGAGCTGTCCGAGGGGCGGCCGGATGGCTCAGTTGGTCAGAGTGCAAGCTCTCAGCAACAAGGTTGCCGGTTCTATGGGATGGTGGGCTGCACCCCCTGCAACCAAAGATTGAAAACAGCAACTGGACTTGGAGCTGAGCTGCACCGTCCACAACTAGTTTGAAGGACGACTTAGAGCTGATGGGCCCTGGAGAAACACACTGTTCCCCAATAAAATTAAAATAAACAAAAACAAAACACACACACACACACACACACACACACACATAAAAAATGTTCTTTTCGCCCCTAAAATATCGAGGGAAAAATCTTCATGTTACTAGCCCTTTTTCCCTCGATATTTTAAGGGGGGAAAGAACGTAATACCCAACTCATGGTATATTTTTGTTGATATATTTTTGTTTATATATAGATTGGTCCTAAGTGCAAAAACTAGGATCAATCCCATTCCCAGGAAATAAATATCACAGTAACATAACAACTACAATTTATCTTTATAAAAGTTTACCGGTGATCTAATATTTATTTTGCTTGCTTTATTAAGACCAGAACAATGATTAGCATTCAACAAAAAGTAAGTGAACTGATGCTAGTGTAAGGAAAACATCTGTCTTTCTATAAATAAGTTTATTAATCCATCATCTTTAAGTCACTAAATTTTTTTGTAAAAAATTTTTAAGTTTTAAGAGCTAGTTAAACATGGAAGTGAAATGGGATGGTTTGTAAGCAACTGATTGCAAACACCTACAAATAACATTTCAAGGGAACTAGGGCCTTCAACACATTGTGTAGGTGATGGAAGACATGCCAACCTACATACTGGAGTTTCCAACAATGCCATGCTGTAAGATCATGAGAAGTTACCGTTTAATATTAGTGGACCAAAAGTTTGCAATCTTGGGCATTCTATATCTAAAATAACACACAACGTACTTTCACTTCCAAGTATGATGAAGAAAGGTAAACACACATACAGGACAACACAAGATTCATAAAGGATTTGGTTGAATTTAAAGAAATTGCTTTTAAAAAGCTTTCTTGCATTACCTGAAGAGGTACTGTTGAATAAAATTATCCAACTCTTATAAAATATCGACCATGCCATCATGATATTTCAAGGTGTTTATCTTACAGAGTTATACAGAATCAGGTGACAGAAAACTCAACTGCCTATTCCCAATGTTATGCTAAATGACCCAATCTTGCTGATTCTAATAAGAGTCATTATATTTAACTATGGTGATTATCAATCATGTTTGAAATAATCTTTTCTTGAAAGAATCATCAATTTTTAGCTTTGAGCGTTCTGCAGGAGAAAAGAGAGATGGTCCAGACAGGAAGGCAGCTTACCATAAACTTATTAGTTATATCAACACTTTTGTTCCACTTTCCCACAAATAAAACAGAACAACACAAACTATTCTTATCACCCTTTATAATTATATTAAGAGAAATAAAAAGTAGCTTCTAAAATGGCTGGTGATATTCAAGTAATCTATAAATATTGGTCTTTAACTTAATAGGAAGAAGAGTACAGTGGTTAAAAGGATGGGCTGTAGTCACGTTATTTTGGTTCAAATCCTGCCTTTAAGCAAATTACATGCCTTCTGTGCCTGTTTCCTTACCTGCAAATTGAGTAGAAATCTTTACCTCACTGGATTGTTGCCAAATTTTAATTACAACAGTGCCTGGCACATAATTTATTAAGGCATTTTTTAATTGGTTTCTATAGAACTCCTACAATGAATCAATTAAAAAAAAATCAAGCCCCTTTTAAGAATCAGGGAGGCAATAAAATCTACATTCATATAAGTATTGTCTTTAAAAATCTAAACAGAGATCACCTGATTTTTCAAGGGGTGATTTAGCCTAGATTTCCTACAACTTCTGAGCTTCAGTTATACGCCAGCTACTGTGCTGCCTGGACCAAAGGAGCCAGAAAGTGCTCCAACCTTGGGAGAAAGGGCAATCAGGACTCTAGTTCCTGTTCTGCTACTGACTAGCTGTACGACCTTAAGTAGGTGGTAAATGGTCGGAAAGTCTTCTATAAAATGAAGAGGAATGGGAAGAGGGGATACAGAGGAACTCCATTTCTAGTTTACTCATTAAAATCCTGTGAATCCTAAAGGGGCAATTTCAGATGATTCCCAAGATTATCTTCCTGTAAAAGAAGAACAGGACAGAAAAGATCGCAGTTAAAGTCGGCTTGACAAGATTAAACCATATTAGTGTTTTTTGTGAGCTCCATGAAATTAAAAATGGCATCTTATTTACCTGTGTAACCCAGTCAACTGGTACATAGTACCTACTCAAAATGCTGCTCTGATAAACTACACCCCATTTAAACTATATTTGGGGATTAACTATATTTTTATTAGAGCTGTCCTTATAGAAAGAGAAGTTATTTAATTCTCAGATATTTCTTCCCTGCCATTGTGCTATATACACTTTACCTTTCTTCCATTTAATTCTCACACTAACTCAGTGAGTTTTATGTATCATTTTCCCCGTTTTACATATCAGGAAACTGAGGTCGGAAAGATTCAGTTAACAGAGAGCCAGGTTACAAGGCCCTACCTGGAGCCCCGATTCTCACCCAGGTCTATCTTGCTTGAAAAATCTGCTCCTAACCACCCTAATTTCACTTCCCGTTAACAGTAGGCAAGTAAGTGCTGAGAAGGAAAAAGACATAAAGACGTATGCACATTTAGCTCCGTGTAATGTTATAACAAAAACTATTTGTCCCGGGTGATGCGGTCGGCTGAGATGAGGGCGAAGGCCCTTTCTTTCTTTTCCAGTAATGTAACCTCTGGAGGGAGGTTTAATCTCAGATACGTGTCTGTGGGGCTGACTGCCCTGGCAAACGAGGGGAAAATGAGGGGGAACAGCAGAGACGGAGAAAGGGGATAGTGGAAGGCAGTCAGCATCAACACCATCAGCGTTGGACGAGGTATTCTGCAAACTCTTCGGAATCTGCTAAGAACCAAAATGGTGCACCGAGAAGTCCGGAGACAAGGCAGTCTCCGGACTTCAGCTCTGCCACCAAGTGGCTAGGAACCTTGATCATTTACTTATCCAGACCTCACTCTCCTCATCTGGAACACGAGACTGATGTTATCTGACACATGCCTTCCACGCTCAGCGTCGCTGGGGAAAGGAGGGAGTCGAAATGAAATAGCACAGACGAAAACACCTAGAAAATAGCCCGTCCCAGCCAAGTCTCCGAAGGGGCAGGGATGACTCCAAAACACACTCATCGCACAAGAGAGAAAGGCACCCGGCGACAGCAATACTCACTGCCTGACAACGGTCAGAGCAAAGCGCGTCATCTTCTTGGAGCTCAGAGCGAGGACAAGCAATGGCTACAGCTGGGACAGCACACCCTGCACCACGCCGCGCCGCTTCTCTGCACTGCAGGCTCACCTCGCCCACACCACTTCCGCCAACCCCCGCCAGCCAGCCGGCTCCGCTGCTATAGGCCGAGGCGCCCGCTGACGTCATCTCTGGAAGGCCAATCAGAGCGGTGAGGGGCCGGCAGGTGGTCGGAGACTGGTGAGAGCTGAGGCCCCGCCCAGGGCCGTAGCGCTTGCGCCCCTGCGCGCGGGCCTGTGATTGGCGCGCGGCGGATGCGTGCGGGGCCCGCCCTGTAGTCCGCGGTGGAGGCGACTCTTGCCCCGCCAAGCCTGTGTGTTGGAGGCTCAGTAGAGATATGGAAACCAATCCTCGGATTTGGGGTTGATCTGATTTGAGGCTGGGACGCAGCCAGTACTCTTACTTCGTGGGTATCCAGCGCCAGACGAACTGGGTCCTAGGAGGTGTAGCTGTTCACCCGTAACACGGGAGACGTCGGATCAGCAAGGTCTGTGGACCCAGTGTCAGTCCCCTAGCCACCTTGACAGGCATGTCCCCGGAGCAAATTTCAGTCTGGCCCTTCTGAGCCCTCTTCTGAATACTAGGCCTCATTCTTGGCCTGCTGAGCCTGGTTTCTCCCAAAGAATCCTGCGAAGCCAGCTTATTGAGAATCCCCTCACACTGGGTCTCCTCTTCAAACCTTGATTTGTAATCAAACTCCTTTTCCGCCATGATCTTTAACCAAGTTCCTCTTAGTAATTTTCCATTTTCTTCCTCACCGCGACCCCTGGCTGTAAATTTCCACTGGTCCCTGTTGTATCCGGAGTTAAATTCACTCTCTTGCCCCTATTGCAATAGTCTTGCTCCTACTGCAGTGGTCTTGAGTAGAATCTTCCCTGTTCCCCCTGTTTTTTAAAGAGCATCTAGTGAATAAGGTCTCTTTAATAGCTTTCAGGGCCTTGAGAGAGTTCCTTAACCTCTCACACCCTCAACTACATGGTAGGTAACGTGGGATAACAGTAGTCACCACACAGGTAAAGCTTAGTAATGTTCGCTGCACATTGGTAAAGCTTAATGCGACCTTTACATTCTCTTCCGTGCATTTGTTTTTTACCTAGATTCTCATATTTAATAATACATTTGTTTCCTTGGATCCCCAATTATATATGCAAAGATGGGTTTAGAGAATTTAAGTGATGCATGGAACATTTCAATAGGCACACATTTCAAAACAGTTGCACGTTTATAATCCCATTTAGCCCTCAGAACAACTTTGAGGAAGACAGTGCAGGCTATATTATCTTCACTTAAGACATGAGAAATCTGGCCTAGAGTAAAACTAAGCAATTTGTCTAAGCTCGAAGCTGGTCAGTGGTGACACAGGACTAATTCAAAGGTTCTCCAACCTACCTGCACACCGGAATCATCTGGGACCTTATTAATTCCAGGCTATATCCCAGAAAAATTAAATCTGAACCTCAATGGGAGGGACCCAGACATCAACAATTTTTTTAAAATGCCCAGCTGTTTCCAGTGTGCAGCCAGTTTTAAGAGCTAGAAGTTTGAAGCAGTGCTTGTCAAACTTGAACACGCACACAAATCCCCTGGGGATCTTGTTAAAATGTTGATTCTGATTTAGTAGGTCTGGAGTGCGGGCCAAATTTAGCATCTCTAACAACCTCCCAGGGAAATGAGGCGTTTTCAGGATGCGCGTGGAGGGATCATTCAGGGGCCCCTAAATAGTAGGGCCCAGATTGCCATGGGGGTACACTGCCTGTACATAGTGGAGACTCCATATACATGTTCTGAATGATTGCATGATTGAACCAGACCGACAGATTCTCCTGGAAATTTGACCTAGAAAAATGAAATTAATTAGGCAGTTATCTGTGAGGTCTAAAACAGAAAGAAGGCATAGAGAGAAACCACGACATATTAGAGCTATGAGGGAGCGTGTAGACTGAGGCAATTCAAAAACAGAAACCACAAATAATAAAAGCTTGAGGATAGATTTGTAGAGTGGAGGGTAAGGACCAGCAAAGGTAACGGAAGATCTGAGTAGACACAGAGACAGATACAAGTGAGTAATGCAGAGACTACCTGGTCCCTGGTCCCTCAAGATGCCAGAGGCCCAGACACTTGTAAGTTCTGGTTTTTACAATAAAACACCTTTCTATTTAAGGTGGTCTGAGTGCATTTCTAAAGCCTAACCAAAAACAGCCTTCCACTTTGTCTTACTTAGTACAATAACTCTGCAAGGTATGAATTATTTCAGTTTTACAGATGAAGAAACTAGGCACACAAAGGTTAACTGATCTCCCATCTCTCAAGATCTCAGAACTGTGTTTGGCCCCAGGTAAGTATGCTCCAGGTGGTAGCAAAACTATAACAATGAGGCTAAATACTGGCTCTGTTTCATTATTTCCCTGGCTCCAACCAAAATTTTAAAACATAGTACGGATGGACTCAATTAAAATTTGTTAAATGAATGAATGAAGAATATCTGTTATGATCAATTTGTCAAATGAACCATACATCTAAAAGGGGCTGATAAAATAAGAGAGGATTGCTTTAGGAGAAATTTGGGAAATTATCAAACACCAATATTTGTTTTAAAAATTATCCAAGAAATACATATAAAAACAATGTCTTCATAACTTTAAAAATTGGGGACAGGGGTGGGTAGTTGAGAAATGCAGATCTTTGAAAGAGTGAACATTATCCTGCATTATTCACAATGGTTCAGGGATTTCTTTCAGCTTATAAAATGACCAGGAAGGTCATTTAAATTTTGTTTAGATAGAAGCTAGAAATAACCACTGATACACTTTTGTGGACAAGGTATCATATCACATGCCTTTTTCTTTTTTTTAATGAAAAACGGTGCTTTGTTGTGGTACCTCATATGATGGAAATCTGAATTTGTCAGGATAGTCCAGGTTATGCGGGGGTAACAAATTAACCCTGAAATTTCTGTGGCTTAACACATAAAATGTTGTTTCTCTTTCATGCTACATGCCTGACATGGATCAAAAAGGGGCTTTGTTCCACATAGTCACTCAGGGACTAGGGTTGACAGACACATTGACATCAATACATAGACTCATACTTACTGGGGCAGGAGAGGAGAATGACTCAGTGTCTTGAACCAGTCCTTCGATGCTTCCTCTATTTGCGGTCCAGAACTACTCACATGGCCCTTCCTAACTGCAAAAGTGATGGGACATGTGGCGGGAACATACGCATGTTCAGTGAGTAGACAATGCCACAAATACTGTGTGTGTTGGAGCATCCCGGGATTCTGCCCTGGGCCCGCTTCTCTCCTCAGTCATGCAGTCTCCTAGCTGATCCTATCCAGTGCATAGACCTCGTCTATATCCAAAGGCTGCAACTTTCCTCTGATCCCCTCATTCATTTATTCAGTTACCTACTCAGTATCTTCACTTGGGTCTCTAGTAGGCATCCCAAGCTAACTGTGTCCACGCAGACACTTCAGTTTTTACCTCCAAAGACTGCTCACTCCTCTTCAAGTCCTCTTCATTTTGGTAAATGGCAAAACCATCTCCCTCTCTGCTCATGTAATCCTTGCTTCTTCACCTTAACCTAACACTCCCCATCAAATTCATCACAAATTTCTGTAGGTTCAATAATGCAGTGAGTGCTGGACTTTTACTCATGTTTTCAAATAAAGATTTAATTATAGTCTTCACAGAAGATAAGCCAAGTATGAAAATACCTGATCTACTTGGAATGTGGGATTGGGGAGGAGAGTGTGGGTTGGCACTAGTTCCCCAGGCATTTAAATACTTTCAACAATGGCATTAAGGGTGAAATTAACTCTATTGTGACCAAATTCTGGCCTATTGGTTAATCACAGTCAGTGAAATTTTTATCCTTCTTGTTTATAATTTTTAACTGAAAGTTTTCTTCTTATTCTGATCATGAGACTAAAATAGTTATTACAGACTTATATCTCCAGGACTTCAAAGATCTTTAAAGATATATCTTTGAAATTTGTGGAGACTTCTTGTATGAGCTAGTCCATGGTCATTTTGTAGAAATGTTTCATATGTGGGTGGGAAAAGTGTGATTCACTCATTATTGGGTGCGGAGTTCTATATATGTCCAAAACCAAGCTTTTTTCTTGTGGTGCTCAAACCTTCGTTCATAAATAAATAAACTGGAAAAAAAAAAATAGAGCGTCTGTGGGCTCTATCACCAAGTTATGTCTTGAATCCACCACTGCTCCTGTGACCTTACCACATCCTATGCTAAGCCTCCATCATCTCTTGTCTGAATGACTGTGACAGCCTGTTAACACAGCTCTGCTGCCCACATTCTCGTGCTCTATAAAGCATCCTCTACTCAGCCGCCAAAGTGATAGCTCGATAATTATGTCACTTACGTGCTGGAAAATTCTCTGATGGATTCTTGTTGCCAACTAGAATAAAGTCCCAACCCCTTACCCAACTCCTGTAAGGCCTCGGTGACGGTGCCTCTCGAGGTCTCCAGTGCCATTTCCTTCTTCATGTCTCCTCTTCACCAAACTCCAGACATAATGCTTCTCTCTGTCCCTAGACACGTCATGATCATTCCTATCTCAGAGCCTTTGGATTTTCTGTTCCTTCTGCTTACAGAGCTCTTTCCCAAGGTATTTGCATGGTTATCTCCTGCCAGGCTTCAGAGCTTAACTCAAAAGTCACTTCCTCAAAAGGCCTGTCCTCAAGCAAAGTAGCCTGCACAGTCACTGTCTTCCTGTTTTATATACTTAGATCTTAAATTATACCAATTACTTACTATTTGCGCAGGTTCACTTCCAGTCTCTCTGCTAGAATGTGAGTTCCTTGAGGGTAGGGACTGTCTTGTTCTCTTCTATGTCTTCAGTGTCTGGAATAGAGCCAGACACACTGTAAGAGCCCAATCAGTGTTTGCCGTCATTGCAAATCATGTTTCTAAATAATATTTAATGATATGATAGCATTCCCCAGATATGTGATTAAATGAAAAAATAAAAGGTAGGACAAAAACCTATTCACTATGAGCCTGATTTTATAAGAAAACATGCATACATTTTTTAAAAGACAAGAAAAAAACGTCACTTGTGTCAAGGATTTCTCTGATAATATTTGTAATGTTCAAAATGCTTGTGCTGTTTTATTACTGAAGGGTTTATTTCCAGTGATATATGCATATAATTAAGCAAGATTTCTTTCACAAAGAAAATTGTCCAGAGGATGGAGAGGGGAGAATACATATATTGTTCTATGTATGTGACCACTCATAACTACTAACACAAGCCAACTTACTATTATTACCATTTAATAGAGTACAACTCTGAATAGTCAAAAACACTCTTAGTTGATGGGTATGTGTTCTTGGCATTTGTTCTATTTACTTTTGAGTATGTTGTTTTATGATCCAAAGGTAAAGCTCTTTAAGACTCACAAGGATAGAGACAGAGAGATTTTAAGTTTAAGACTAAAAATGGACAAAACTGACATCAGATATTCGTATCGACCGAGAGTCTTTGGGACCAACTGAGAATTGTGATTTTGCAATTACCCAAGTTATTTCTAACACTGCTACTCTGCTTTTTTCTTCTGTTGCTTTTAAGTTGGAAATTGTAGTGGTTTATGCAAATTTAACAAAAGGGAAAGTCTTGGACTTTTACTGGCAGGGATTTTCTTGCTCTACCTACTGTCATAATTGATTACATGCTGTACCCTGAGGGAAGAACAGAATTTCTCGGCCAACAGAAAATCACAAATACATGGTAAACCATCTGCTTTGTCCAGCAGCTCAGAAATAATAATGTGACCAATGATCCAAGCGAGAAGGGGCTGCCAGTCCAACTGTGCCCAGCCCTCCATCAGCTTCTTGTCTGAGGTGGAGGGAGATTTGTTTTGGCAGCCACCCTGCCAACATCTGACATCTGTCACCCATAGTTCCCCATTATTGCTACTTCCAAAAACTCATATCTGCCAGTCAAACAGCTTTTCTGCTGATGGACTGTCGAAGGATGCCTTCTCGGCCTGACGCGCTTCTGGGGAACTCCCCTTTATTTGAATACATGCATCCCCTAATCCCTTTTCATGCCTTGCCTTTTAGCCTGTCACTTAGTGGGAAAAAAGGTCTCTCCCCAAGCCCAAGTTCATTGCTTTTTGGAAGCATGGCCAGAGCATGAAGGGCATACTATGAAAGTAGTAAATGCTATGGTTTTACTCCCATGGGATCAAAAGCAGTCTCCTCCATCAGAATCCGCAGACAAATGATGTCCCCTCCACCTCTGCCTTTTTGTTAACATTTGCATGCATAACTCCTTTAAAAATAGTTAACACAGTACTTGATGTGTTTGCACATATTCTTGTGGAAGCTTTCTATGTATTAGGCACTTTACTGAATGAGGCACAGACTACCTCATTTAATCCTTTTAATAATCCATCGAGGTTTTGTATTTTATAAAAGAACAAACAGAGGCTCAGAGCTCTTCAGGCCAGAAAGTGGCAGCTCTGGGATTCAAACCCAGATCTTGCTTAAGTGAAACTCTCTTTCCACTACAGCATCCTGACTCTCCCTGTCACAGTATTTGTGACAATTTGTATGTAATACATAAATGTATGAGAGAGTCAGCAGTACTCCAAGCAGATAGCATGCACTGGGGGATATTGCTTGGGAAGGCTAAAGCCCTTGCTTTTGCCACAGCCCTGACAGAATGCTAAGAGAAGAGCTTTAGGGCCTTAAAATCCTGATCCCTTGGCCCTAGTTCCTGAAAACATTTAGGGAATAAAGCAAGTAAGGTGGTAGGAAGTACCGTATCAAAGCAAATCTCCCATTGTGCCTTCATTTTGATTTCACAGAGACATACGGAAAATGTAAGTGAATGCTTGCTGATTATTACACATCTTCGGCATTGAGACTTTCCAGGAAACTATTGACCAAGGTAATCAGAGTCTCATTGAACTGAGTCATGAATGGAAACCTGCGGAAGCCAAGCGTTCTCTAACTACTTTAATGCCTCCATGGACAGGACGATCCTAAAGTAAGAATGGCATGAGCCCTTGCAGGGCCTCAGGACATTGCATCTGCTGTAGGATGCTTTTTGAAATAGTAATCCGTGTTTTTCCTCCAGTATGTCTGCCCTGCATTTTTTCACCCTTGTATTCTGTATCCCCTTTTTCAGGGAAGGGACGGTGACAATAAAAGAGCCAAGGAAAAGAATCTGTCTCCCCAGAAGATAATGAAAGGAACCTTGACATAAACAAAGGCTTGAGGGACTGGAATGAGAAGAACAAGGGGCTTCCCTGCCCCCTGGACCAGAACAATTCTCTGGGCTGAATGGGGGGGGGGGGAGTGTTGGGAAAGAATTGATATGAGCATAGATGTTGGTGGGCCCCTGAGCAACAGGGAAAAACTGGAGACTTTTTTTTAAATGGCATATGTTGGGGTTTGGGAGGAAATCAGAACCCATGTCCCTTTCCCACATGGCACTCCCCTGGAGATGGCAAGACCCCAGAGAAAAGGTGGCTGTGTAGCATCCTCGACTGGGACAACCTTTGGTCTCCCAGTCCCAGCATGATGTGGGGGCAGCAGAATATGCATTTTACATCCAAGAGGAAAAACAAAGTCAAGAAAGCCACAGTTACAACATTTGTAATCTTTAAACTATGTCAGAATACACAGCCTATACCCCAAATGCTGCAAGCATTCTGCCTTAGTCAGCTCTGGCCGCTATAACAAAATGCCATAGACTGCATAGTTTAAACAACAAACATTTATTTCTCCCAGTTCTGGAGGCTGGAAGTCAAGATCAGGCTGCCAGCAGGGTCAGGTTCCGGTGAGAGCCCTCTTCCGGTTGCAGGCTGCCTATTTCTCTTGTATCTCACATGACAGAAAGGACACAAGGAGAAGTGGATGCCCACCCCAGCCCCTCCATCCACTCCAAGTGCTCTGGCCAGGCGAACCCAAATTAGAATGCAGACCTGGGGAGAAGGGAAAACAAACTGTGAATGGCCTGAGAGTCAGATTCTTCCAGTCAAAAAGAACTTCAGGGGAAAAGAGTGACTGTCGTGTGGGGGATGCTGCTCGCTGCGCCATTTGTCGTGCGAGGCAGCCTGCGGGGTCTCTGGTCCCACTCCCCTCATAAGAACGCAGGATATGGTGAGGCCAAAAAGGAACACCCACGGAGCCATAGGTAGGGGAGTCACACCACTATAGTCTCACTGGAGGCTGGATCCACACGACCTGCAACCTGCTGCCCGCTTCTCTGCCTGCCAACCGACCGACTCACCGACCACCGCAGCCGTGGTAGTTATATCAGTGGCCAATGGCTAACTGGTTATAGCTGATGGCCAACCAGTCACAGCTGACAGCCGTCTACTACCTGAGCCAGCACCTTTCCACATGAGGCTGAGAGCCTGGAAACTGCTCTCTGGGACTCTGTCCCCACAGTGACATTCTTGCACATGTGAGATCAGGCTGCGAATCATAGTGGCTACACATTTATAAGCCACATGTCCTGGAAGAAACCTGAACAGAATTACTGTGAAGAATAATAAAAAAGCAAGGAAAAAATGCCGGGAAAGAAAATGCTACTTCCAGACTATAAACCCACCGAAAAACTTCTCCTTAGATTGTGAGGCTCTTTTCTTTCTTCTTGGACTTTGGCTACATTGAAAGTGATGTTCCCTCTTCCGATGATTTCAACGATACCATCATCCAGTTCGCCCCACCTTGGCTGAAAGCCTCACTCTTTTGACTCAATTCTCAGTAAACAAAGTACAAATAAATCAAGCACTCCTGTGTGGTGCAAGATGCGTATTATTTGAAGTCAGCCAGATCTGGGTTCCAGTCCCAGCCTGACTCCATACTGTGAGCTAGGTGACCCTCAATTCACTCAGTTACAAAATGAGGTCTCAAATTCATCAGGGGGTTGCATTACATGAAACGCTTGTGAAAAAACTCTTTTAACACTACAAAATGCACTTAGCTGCTAATTATCTAAAAAGTCTCCCTCACCTCAATGCCTAAACTGGCAGTACTGAGTAGTTAAAAGACTGGTACCTGTCCGTAAAATTAACTTTTAAAAAGACTGAATTAGGTGCCTCTCTGGCCCTCTGCTTTAGCCGTGACGACAGGTAACATTTATCCAGTTCTGGCTATGTCCAGGTACGTGGAAGTGCTAAGATGAAAGAACCCAGGCAGTACTGCTATTATTTAACCCCATTTTACAGATGAAGAAACCAGTCACTGAGGGGCTAAGGAACGTGTCTAGAGCAGGCAGTCCACTGGAGCCCTTGTGTTCTTTACCACCACATTAAGTAGCAGTCGTGTGATTTCTTGTCTGTTTCTGCCATTAGCCATTGAAATCAAGGAGTGCCTGGAAAAGCAGGCGCTGAAGAAACATTTATTGAATGAGGTGTCTGGTGCAGAGTGCTTGGCATACAACCAGCCCTTTTCTGTTGAGTGAATGAGCGGAGCCCAGGAGCCCCATATGGGGAAGAGGACAATGAGAAGTCATCGTTGTGATAGATGGGATGATTGATGCATAGCCATGAGACTTGCATTTTTTTCAACAGATGCAAAAATCTCACAGGTTTGTCTTATGGACTTATTAGGTGCCATGAGAACTAAAAGCGACTGCAAAAACAAACAAATAGAGGGAAAAAAACTGGTCTTTAACCCATTCCACCTGGTGACTTCAGTGTGGGCTGACGACTCTGCTCTCAAAGGAATTTCAAAAATCTGGCCCAGGCCCCAGTTATCTAATGACTGAAAACCCATAAAGAGATAAAGGAGATTACAAAGCCTAGTGGGGAGTGCGGGTCTTTTACATTTGGGGTAGAAAAGTGGAGGGAGGGTCTCAGGCCTTTCCGCTCCTCCTGGGGCTTACAGGAGTCCTACTTCATGGCCAGAGAGGTAAGAGACATGTTTTAGGCTGCAGAGATGCAAACTCCTTAGGGAACAGGCAGGTGAAGCAGGTTCGTAGGTGCTTGGGGGCGGGGAGCCGAAAAGCGGGCCAGGACGTCCTCAGCTACAGCCCCTATTGCCTCTCAGGCCCGTTGTTGCCAGAATGTAGATTTCCCGAGTAGTTAAAATCCTGACATGTATGTGAAAGCTCTCATCTTACATTAGCAATAAAGTCCAAGGCAATTTAAATCCCGGTGGGAGTCTAAATGCCTCTCTGCAGGCTGGATTTGGTCTGTAGGCGGCCAGTTTGCCATCTCTGGATGACATACACACTGAAAAAAATCGGAAGAAGTCATGAATCACAGCAGCCACTCCCAGATGGAGTCAGGATGTGGTAGTGCTGAGAGGGAAGCAGGTAAGGGGACTGCTGGTCCTGCTGCTCTGCGGAAGAGAGGTGTCCGGTTCTGGGCAGTCCTATACCTGGCTGGCGGTACCGCTCCCTTTTCTGTTGTACCATCTATGGCATTGGTGCCACCTAGTGGACTTCCCAGGAAGCGCCCGATGATTAGACCTCCATGTTGAGTCCTACAAAGGCCAGAGGGTGGTGAGGGACCAGGGCGACAAGTCAATTCCAGAGCCAAAGCAAATCACCACAAAATGAAATAGAAGCGTGTTTTGGATAAGCATAAACCCATAGCTGCAGTGGGATTCCAGGGTCACAGAGAAATCAGCGGGGCTCTGTCGTGCTGTTTTCTTAGGCCACCCACTCCTGCTTGATTGAGCCTACAGTCAGAGCTGGTAAGTTCTGCTCCTGCAGGGCGGGGAGGCCCCCAGAGCGTGGGGGTTGGGGGCGGGGGTGGGGGCGGGGATGGGGGTGGGGGCGGGGTTGGGGGTGGGGGCGGGGGCATGGAAGTCATGGTTGAAGTCGTCATCTCGACAATGCCGACCTTATTTTTTTAAGCCTTGGGAGGAATTAGGCAGGTAGGAGTCCCAAATTAGTATTTGTGGCTGTTTATTCTGTTTCATGAGGACAACATCTGTGTTTATAGTGTTTAAAATCCATTATATTGTGTGCTCATCAAGCTATTTGAATATTTTCCCTTCATTTTTAAGATCACGTCCCATCCCTTTATTTTTGGAAAAGGTCAAACAAATTTTGTTTCTACTATTTATAAACTATGCTGCATCTTACCAAAACTGTTTTCCTAAAACTCATTTGCTTGAGGAAGTCTACCCTGCTTTTCTGAAAGCACCCTCCCACAAGCAGGCATCAATTTACTCTGTAGGCATTGGCAAGTAATTGTCTTTATACCTCTATGCAGTTTCACGGGCCTGTGTTCGGTCTCCCCATGGAAAGTTTCTTGAACCATGGGGTATGGGTGTTTTCTTTGCTTTTTCTTGAAGGCCCGATGTAGGCCCTGCACACAAACGTGGGTTATGGACACAGCTTTCCTTTTCTTGACACTGAATCTTCACGCCCACAGTCACTACAAGCATTTTCGCCACTGACGTTGCTGTAAAAGCAGGGGAGAAAGAATCTGGTGTAATATTCAGCTTTGAATACTTGCTTCACGATAGTCTGTTGAGAATAGTACTAAGCCCAATGAAATGTTTTATTTTGGATTTTGGTGTTACCGCTGTGTACCGAATGAAAAGTTCCAGATTTCTAGAAAATCTTTAGAAATACAAAGCGCTCACTGGAGCACAAACAAAAGACCTGGTATTTCTAGCTCTTCTCTCCATCAATGATTTTTACCTTCAGAAAGGGCACTTTTGTCTCACATTTGAGATTTTCCAATTGTAAGATCAAATAGGTCTGAAAGGGTGGTACAGGGACCATTAGATGAGTGGAGCCAGGTGAGTGGAGTGGAGCACCTGCTTTGTCCACTATCTTCCCAGCCTTGAACATCCATAGCTCTGAAACAAACATGCCCCTGGTATTATGGAAAGGTACTGTGTTTCCCCGAAAATAAGACCTAGCCGGACAATCAGCTCTAATGGGTCTTTTGGACTAAAAATTAATACAAGACTTGGTCTTATATATTTTATCTTATATTAATTATATTATTGTGGGAACAGAGCCCCAGAAAGCAGTTTCCAGGCTCTCAGCCTCACATAGACAGGTGCTGGCTCAGGTAGTAAATGGCCATCAATGTGATTGGATGGCCATCAGCTGTGGCTAGTTGGCCGTTGGCTGTAACCAGTGAGCCATTGGCCACTAATATAACTGCTGTGGCTACGCTAGCAGAGAGGAGAAAGAATGGGGGCTAGCAAGAAGATGGCGGCTGGGCTGGCAAGCGTGGATGGCGGTTTGCGGACAGTGTGGATCCAGCCTCCAGTGAGAGTATAGTGCCGCCAGAGAGAATATAGTGGTATGACTCCCCTACCTATGGCTCCGTGGGTGTTCCTTTTTGGCCTCACCATATCCTGCGTTCTTGTGTGGGGAGTGGGAGCAGAGACCCCGCAGGCCGCCCCACATGACGGATGGCGCAGCGAGCAGGGTCTCCCGCATGACAATTATATTATATATTATATAAGACCGAGTCTTATATTATAGTAAAATTTAATTATATTAATTTTTACTCCAAAAGATGCATTAGAACTGATTGTCTGGCTAGGTCTTATTTTCAGGGAAACACAGTACTTTGGAGTGGAGATGTAGTGTTATCAGATACAGCCCCAGTACTGCAGGCAAGTAGATGGGGGTGGGGAGGGAGAAGAATCCAGCTGTACTACGGGTCGTTGGATGGTGCAGAGGCAATTCCGAGGATGGGCAAGAGTGGCAACTTCTCAGAGGCCCAGCAGACTCCACTAGGCAGAAACCCAAGAAGTTATCCCTGCTTATCTGCAAGAACAGTGAGGTCAGTGGGGGATGGAGACAAAGGGGAATTTCTAGAGTCCTTGTAGGATTAAAAATCTTATTAGGTGGAATTACTTAACAGGGAATGTCTTAATCTGGTCATTCCCAATGAGCAGCATTAATCTTACTGCTGACAACTCAGGTCATAACTAAACTGGAAAACAGCCTTCAGTGACTTTGAGAAAGAACTAGAGAGAAAGTAAATGGCTATTAAGCCACTGCCTTTTGCATTACCCATCACTCCCAGAAAGGAAGCTGGTCTGAGGCACTAAGGTCTACGAGCAGCTGGGACCAGGGCTTGGTGATTCACTTAAGTCTGCTTCCCACCCACCCCCACCCCCGCTTCCCCAAGCTCTGCCTCACCACCCCTCCACCAAGGGCAGTTGTGGTCCAGTCCTCACATGACAGATACAGAGGTCAGGAATCAGATGGGAGCCAGGAAAAGCTTCAGGGTTAGGACTCTCAGAGACGCCCTCATCTCCACATCTCCCAGGCCAAGATGCTCATGCCCAGCCAACAGCAAGTCGAGGGCAAGTCGAGGGCCAGAATGTGAGGCCTCATCCTGACAGCAGTGACTTACCCACCTTATGAAGGCGGGCTGAGGCTTCTAGTTTACAAGAGGGTTGCAGAGGTGACCCAGAAAGAAAAAGTCATGAATTATTCGTATTGCAGTAACACAGATGCACATGTAGGTGTCCTTCCAGATTAGGATTTGTGTTTTACACCACTAGTAATTGTTGCCAACAGAGTTCTGACATGAGAAAGATGTACGCCATTCTGAGGACTTCTGGCCTACAAATAAGTCAAAACGACCGGAGAATTTAGGTCAAGGTGAGTTTATTGTCCAAATAGCATAACCTAATTGCATCCAAAACCATTTTCAAATCCATCTTTAAGCTAGTCAGAATAACAGGTTATTATTATTTTTTTAAATCACTTAACACTGAACAGATAGGACCTCTTAAAAGGCAGCTGACTATACCATGTCACCATCGTAGCCAATAAAACACTTTTCCATACTTCCTAAAAACCTTTTGTTTATACTGATCATGCTACTTTAGCACTTGCTAGCATCCCGACCAAATAAACACCCACACCTCTTATAGAGTACATTGTGAGAATTACATTGACTTGATATGGCATCACACTCATTTAAAGCAAAAAAAAAAAAAAATTATAATAATAATAAAAGAAATCCAAGACGAGAAACTGTAACAGAGATCTGAGGTACATGGTACACGGGTAATGAACATAATGGAAAAAATCCAATGGTCTGGTGAATGGCTGTGGATTTAAGAGTTGGCCAGCAATAAAAACTGAAACCCATTAAAAAAAAAAAAGAAAAACTTTTTTTTTCTTAGGACAGGAACCTGTCAAAATACACTGGATACTGTAATGGCTACAGTCAGTAAGGCACTTTTTTCCCCAAAGTAGGCTGCAGGCAAAGAATAAATGTTGCAGCTACAGCATGCATGGATACATTTGTCGATGGCTTCTTGAAACCTGAGCCAAGAATCAGGTCTGATAGCCCAGCCAAGTCTAAAATCAGACACACACTAATGTAGAATAGTTTGGGCTGAAATGACTGCTCTGGGTTCAGAATCCATAATCATGCAAAGCCATGTGGTATGAGAAGTCATAAACATCCTTGAGTCTTCCTGCCCTATTTTGTACAAATGGACGGCATGAGCAGCTCTTGAAAACTGCTCCAAGCCCACACCAGTAGAAGCCTGCTCCATTCTATAGCTAGAGTTGGCGATAACTGTTGGCTTAAGGGGACTTGACTGTCTCAGCATTAATTTCCCTTTTAAAGCTATTCTCAGGGTTGGACTGTCTCAAAGATAAACAAAGAGGAATCCTTTTGGCTTAGAAGCCAACTGGCTTACTCAGACTTCCTCCCCATTCCTACCTCCCATTCCCACACTACCAATATCATCTTCTTGAACTAGAAAATCATTATTTACATGATATAAGGTGCAAGTCTATTTCTTCTCCCAGCCCTCTGCCCCCTGTGGCCCATGGAGAGAAAATTCCCCTGCCCTCTTTGAGAAAAGTCATCCAATCCTGCTTAATGTTTTTAACCTGTCAGTCCCAGGGCAGCGTGGAGAGGCACTGAGGGGGCTGGACCTCAGGAAAGCTACAGCTCCCTCTGAAGAGAAGCCCACCCTGCTAGCGAAGGGATGCAGTGTGATGCAGTCAGGTTGTTTCCTCCTCTAGCCTTGTCACTTAAGCTCCTGCAGGTCTCTGAGCCATGTGTCCCCGACTTGGCTGATATGAGGCAGAACAGAGCCTCTTGTACAAAGCTCGTAGACCAAAGGGGAGCTGGCTGTTAAGACATGGTGAGCGCTTCAGTAGGGTCCTGGGGCAGGTCCCAAGAAGCCTCCTCTAAGAGCAGCCCCTTCTCTGAGGAGCTGTCCTCTCAGTAAATGGGAGACATTCTGCTGTGGGACCTGTCCCCTGCTTTCTTCCACCTACAGGTTTCTTGGCTGTTAGGAACCCGCATGGAATTGAATTATGCTTAGCATATATTTTTGGCATACTAGGATTCTTCCCCCTAGGATTTGGCCAAAATAGGGGAAGGAAACAAAATTTGGCAGGCTAGGGGAACCACTTAGCCCCCACTGATGGAGAAAAACACAGAGGAGGAAGTAAAGATTTAAAAAACAAACCAAAAAAAAAAGTAGAAAAAGACCAGAATAGGTTTGGAACCCTTTTAGTAGGTGAGGAAGAAAAAATTCACGAGAACTGAACTCCTCTGGGACAAAACCTCCTACCAAGGAAACCAAGAGCCGAGGAGAGGGTATCAGCCACGTAAGCAATCTGGGGTTCCTTTTTTTGTTTAAGGAGGGAACAGGCAGAAAAATCCAGACAACCTAGCACCTTCCCCACCATCCCACTAGGCCCCAAAGACAGGAAGGAGAAAAAACTAGAAGGCCCCAGTGCACCCAGGGCTCCAGGAAAAGTGGGAAGTTACAGACAGCAGGGAGTCTGTTGGCCTGTTCCCTTATTTGTCAGGTTCTTTCATTTGCTGCTTCTGTTTGAGCTTAAGGGCCTGTCACTATGGAATGAGTTTGTACCTCATTTTGTTTTTAGGCTCTGAGATCCCCAAGAACTCTAGGGACCTTGCCTTCTTTACATGCTATGGAACGTCTCAGGGCCCAGAAGCGTGTCCTGTGCAAAGTGGGCTCTTGATAAAATACCGCCTTCTCCACTTTCCAAAACTTCAGAATTCACCACCCACTACCCCACCAGAAATTCCCTAGAATTTAGGGTCATGCTAACCAAGTCCTGGACCCTTCTAAACACCCTACGAGAGACTGACTCATCTGGACTTACATCTCCGTAAAGCAGCAGCCTCATCACCTCCCTTCAACTACCATCCAGTAATCATCTGACCTAATTCTCCAATCATGCCAGTTCAATACAATTCAAACCTAAAAACCATTTAGTGCCGCTTAGCAGAGGGCCTGGCCTTACACAGTGCTTGCCGCCACAGTTGGAGACAAGTGGGGGAAGGAACCCCTAAACACTGCATGTTGCAGATTCAGACTCAAAAATCTCTGCAATCATCCTAAACTGAGATGCCCATGTGGGAAGAGAAGGGGAAGGGAACGTCCTTTCAAGGTGAGAGGACCCTAAGCGATGAGAGCCCTGCTTTAGAAAGGGCTGCACGATGAGGGTCTCCAAGTAGCCTGCTGGGACTCTTTAGTCTGTCTCCTGATACCTAAGTGCAAATTATGACTTCCTCGTCCACTATGCTGAATGTCTGCCTGGGGGGAGGGGAAATCCCTAGGTTCAATTGTATTTTTTCCATCATGATGAGGATACCGGAGTCAAAATGGAAGCCTGATGACCTTTGTGACTGAAAAGGTCCCTGGGGTGAGACCCTGGGCCAAACCCACCTCACCTTTCAATTGAGGGCACGCAGCCACCTCACCTTTCTACACACGCACGGGCTCCCAAGCAGAAAACTGTACGGTTGTGAGGTATTATGAAAACAAAAATGTGAATCATTTTCTTTTGTAGCTATTGACTTTGTCCAGTAAACCTGAGGTAAAGAATACTCTGTCTTTGAAGAATGTAATCAGAGAAAAAAAAAAAAAAAAACCCAAAAAGGAAAAAAAAACAACCATGAATACGCTACCAGAAGAAAACAAACTATGGAGGGCTTTTCCAGTACGAAGAACTCTTATCTCAACCATCTACTTTGGGACTTGGTATTTAAGCAGTAAAATAATATATTATAAAAATGTTTATAAAATAGCAGCACACTCTGTGAAAAACATTACAGCTAGGTACTGTTAATGTGAATAAGGATGAATGATCTTAGCTTCTTAGCAGCGCAAAAAAAAACAAAAAAAAAAAACTGAACATAATAAAATGAAAAATAAGAGAGACCCTTAGATTTTTCTCCATCTTCAACCCTCATACTATGAAACAAGGCAGAATCTGTGTATAAAATAATTCTTCAAAGTAGCCCTGTTCTGATTTTTCTTTTTTACTTAAAAGGCAAACATTTTAACAAATAGCTTCATTACCTGTCAATTATAATTGTGCAAAAAAAAAAAAAAATGTTGTTGCTCCAACCTCTTTGCTAACTGTATGTGTCTAAGAAGTGGAGAGGAAAAAAAATTCAAGTACACTGAATACAACTTTGCAATGAAATTAACAGAAAACGGAAAGGGAACAGAATGCCCCCCTGATGTTCAGCTGTCTTTGCACCAGCGGTAACCTTTCTTTCCACGTCCAAAGGAGAATTATATGGGTGGGAATTAAGATCTTTCTGTGCCATCAAAAATGATAACAGATCTTTGTTTTTAGGCTTTTCTGAGGAATGTTGTGATGGGAATGTCAGCAGAAAGGGGTGTCTCTTGAGTTCTAGTAAGGAATACCAGAACTATGTACCAGAGAATGTCAGATACCAGAAGCTATTTCGTAGTACCCAGACTAAGGGTGTGGGGGGGAGGGGAACCAGAGAAGAAGGGAGGGGTCTATTCAGCATGATTTGCATAAACCATCCCATCTACCCCTCCGGAACAATTTTTCAAAGTGCTTTTCGAATGGAATGGTTTATAACAATGCTAAACTGTGGACCAGACATACCAATCAGCACCAGAAATTAGTTTTTTCCTAATAAGGGATGCCACGGTCACATTACACTCTTTAATATGTTAAGAGAAAAGATTTCATTCCAGATCCCACCCTTGGTCTCCATCTGCCTCTGTTTCGCATTGAGTTTTGGTAATGGTCCAGAGCTAGATTGCCCCTTTAGATAAAAATATGGTGGTGTCTACAATGAACCATGTTTGGAAGAAGCAAGATGTCAAAAAACATGGAACCCAGGATTCAATCACCTGTGTCCAACCGGGAAATAAAACCTCTTTTTCAGGTAGCAGCTACTGTAGACAGCAAGAATTCGTAATTAGAGACTCAGCAATGCTCCCGACTTAAGTAACAGGTGGTCGAGAGCAAAGGTGCTTCTACATCCAAAATGGTTCAGTCACGTTGACAGGTTGCTTTGTCCTCCCTCCCCATCGTGTCCCTTATTTCTAATTCCTTCTTGAGTTCATTGCTTTGCAATCTAATGCCATAAATGGCATATGCAGTTCCTTGAAATTATCCTAAAAGGGGTGTATATGTGCTAGTTTATAACATGAAAAAAAGTCTCCTCTAATTTGTTCCCATATTGCAGGCATACATTTTCTCTAGCTACTCTGCAGGTTCTCCTGTAAGCATCTTACTATTGCTTTTAACATAATCAAATAATAACTGTCCGCATACACAAAGGGATTCCCTTCTGTTGTACTCTGAATAGGCACCAAATGCTTTTAATTATTCCATTTTCATAGGACCTTTTTCTCTCACTTCTAAAAGACCTTTCAATATGATCTAGGTGGGGACAGAATTTTTTTTTTTTTTTTTTTTTAAGTTTTATCCTAAAACATAAAGAACAAAACACAACCAGAGAGAAGGAGAGAGAGCACATTTGAACACGTCTCTCCCATTCGGCCCGAATGACATCCTCACAGGTCAATATCCCGCACATCTGTAGGGGTGCTCGCTTGGTCCAGTTCATCCTCCGACTTGGATCCATCGCCCTGGTCCTGACGGAACTGCTGCAGGCTATTCAGCAGCACCACCTCAATCTGCTCCTGGCAGGCCTTGAGGCAATCCTGGAAGGAGAATGGTCCAGACCAGAGAGCTGTTAGCAACGTCAGCAGGGTGCAGAGCCCTTCCTGAAAAAAGCTTACACAGTTCAACCTTCATATAATCCCGTGCTACTTTTCCAGGAGAAATCAGTGTGACGGGCAGGAGATGTGTTCTGGAAGTGCCATGCAACCCCTGGGAACTTGTTAGAAATGCCAAATGGTATGGACAGGAGCATCTGAGAAGCATGGGCATGGGTGACGAGCCATGGATGGACTTGCAGAGCCTGGTAACCTGGGGGCCACTAGGTGCTTTCTGCTTGGGGAAGCTGGGCAGTGACAGGGGAAGACCGGTACTATGGACAGGGCTATGGTACTAGACAAACGCAGTGCCGGAGGAACAGATAAGGAAAAAGGGAATGGACTGAACTGCACTGACCCTCACATACACTGTCCGAGTGCTTACAAACAAAATTCTGTTTTTCTGTTTATTTACCATTCCCATAACTCTCATAAAAACACGACACAGAATGTTTACAAAATTCTGGACACTTGAGCTGTCCAATTTGGGTATAAGCAAGCATTTGCCGTACTGCTCTGATATTAGTCTATATTTGGTAGGGAAAATTTAGAGTGTGTTTGCCCCAGGCAGAAGCGTCTGTTAGGGGGCTGACACGGAAGGCAATGGTGAGGTCATGGGTGTCTCTAGGGAGAGACTCAGGCTCCTGCTAGCCCACGGGCGGGAGCTGAAGAAATGGCTCAGTGGGTATTTTCCATCCTCTCTCCCCTGCAAGGCTGCTTTTCTGCACTCTCTTCAGCGGCACAGACATATGGAAAATATGTTAAATTGATTCTGCCTGGGTCTTTCCACAGTTTAATATACGATTCCCACTTGTTTCACTGTGCAATTTTCACTGCCCAGAGGTGACTCTTTGCCAAGCACAAAAGCATTATCTTTATTTTCCAAAGATCTGAAATAAAGTTGGAGTTCACTACTCAGGAACAAAGTTTCCATGCCCCCCAATTTTCCTTTCCTATCTCTCGTCCACTCCATTCCACATTTCAAACTACAGGTTTTTATGAAAATTAAAACAATAGCCGAAGAGTGCTCTGGGCAGCGATAAAATATCACCCAGAACATAAGAAGAATGAAAAGAGTAAGGGTGGGTATTTGCTGTCCTCCTACCTGTGGGCAGCACCTACGTCATTTTAACTTCTCTGATCTCAGTTTCCCCACTTGTAAAATAAGGATAATGAAATGTTTGTAAAGATCAGCAGAGATAATAGTATGAAGTGCTAAGTGGCAGTTTAATAAATGATAATCATTAATTATGAATGACAATAAATCAGCCCAGGAACCTGAAAGAATTCTTTAGATTTCTTTAAGTACACATTAGCATTTGCTCAAGATGGGTGAAAGGACACTGTGTGACTGGCACCTGGCACTGAGTGTTGCAGAGGTCCCCGTGCCACTCTGAACAAGCAGAGGACTCAGGGACTGGCAATCAAGGACCCACCGACATCTGCCAACTTTCCTGTGGCTTCTCCTGGTCATACCCTCTACCCTGTCTGACCCCACTCCCACCACATCCCCAGCAATCAGAAAGCTGACCGGCCTCTCCTGCCTCCTTGCTCGGGTCTTCTCTGTGCTCCCCCTCCAAGGCCATACTGCAGCGCTGGTGCTCCTAGGTCACTCACCTCTTGCCAAAAGGTTTAGGTGGTGAACCCTAAAGGCGTACTGTTTCTAAGGGCATTTGTACTTTAGTAGAAGATATTTGAAAACCTTGAAGGCTTATAATCTAAAAAAAAAATTAATCTAAAGTCAAAACTGGGGTGGCTGGATGGCTCAGTTGGTTAGAGCGCGAGCTCTCAACAACGTTGCCAGTTCAATTCCTGCATGGGATGGTGGGCTGCGCCCCCTGCAACTAAAGATTGAAAACTGCAACTGGACTTGGAACTGAGCTGCGCCCTCCACAACTAGACTGAAGGACAATGACTTGGAGGTTATATGTTTAAACTTTTGTTTCTAGGAGGCAGGGGGAATGAATCCAAACCCTTCTAAACCACACAGATAGTAACTGTGGCCTCCATAAAAGAGAAATCCTACCCAAAGCAGACAGCAAGAAAGGACAGCAGAATTCTCAGCTTACTGAGGGACCTGTGTGCATGCATGTTATGTGCATGTATGTTACGTGTATAGACAGACAATAGTTCTGCACCATTAAATTCAGAATGAAATGCCTGTTAGGTGTCAGCAATGAGGTCTCTTTAAAGGCTTCACATGGCACAGCCACTTGGTGAAGACCTTGCCCCCAACAAGGCAATTGCCTCCCGGCCAATTCTGACTGGCCTTCCTTCCTCAGAGGCTCCATCTTGGGCCCATGGAGAAATAATCTGGTCAGCACGCCCCATATCCCAAAAATATGACCATCAGTGCATTAGCCACACGCATCCCTGAGGTAGTAGATGGCCCTCCAAATGGGGAGACAGGGCTCCAGAAAGCTAAAGAACTTGATTTTGGGCCATGCAGAGTCTTCTCTTTTGGGTCACCAATGTTCCTACTTTTCCTGGTATTAGCCTTCCCTTGCAGCAGCCTGAGCCCTAAAAGGAACATTTCTGAGAAAACCCTATCGGGAGAGCTGGGACATTTGGCAGTCACTTCTGGACTTTCAGAGCTGGGGGACTTTAACTAACACATGCATCGAGTGTCACATCTATGTTAGTTCCAGCCAAGAACACGTGCACAGGCTTTTCTCAATAAAATGAAGGAAGACTTCATACCAAACATATAATCTCCCCTTTCCTCAGTCTCATTTTAGTCTCTATTCAAACCATTACTGACTCTGGCCAGCTCTTGATCTTTGATCTTCTTACTTGAAGAGAAAAGTGCTGGCTAAAGCAGTTACCCCTGAGACGAGGGACCCTGGACACCATTCCCTGCTCCTTTTTAGACTAATTTTCAGAGCAGGAAGCTAACCTCTTTGAAAAGCTCCCAGGGGTCTCTGCCTCACCCTCCTTCAGGTACCACTTCTTCACAACTTGGCCATTGTCAGCTCAGGTGTCAACGGCACGCATCTCTCATTCTCAGCTAGATGAAAAGCTTCTTAAGGGCAAAAGCCTGTCTTGTATAAACTATGTCAAACACTCTACTCTCTGACGGTGGAGAGAAAGATGGCATCCCTTTCCTTGAGACAGAGTTTGCTCCCTGCATATAACACTCTGGTTTAGCATCACAAGGAACCTTCCTTGGACTTCCAAAGAGTGTGTGAATTTTCTGTGAGCTGGTGGGAAGTGAAGGAAGAAGAGAATGAGTGGTGCTGCCATCACCCACAACCATCATGCCAATGGCAAGCAGTCCCCTTCCTGCCCGAGGACTCCCAACTTCCCAAGCAGCAGTGCCAGGGAGCGCCTGGGACTGGGGTGGGGAGGCAGCACCCTAGACGAAAGAGAAGCCCTATCTCCAATCCAGCAAAGCCGCTTGTGCTAGGAAGTTGAGCTGAAAGAAGGAAATAGAAAGGGAGGCCAGTTGGAGAGCTTGGAGGGGAAAGCGGGTAAAGCTGGGAAAGAGTGGAATAAAGTTATTTCCAAAGGGCAGAATTATAAGACGACATACGACAATTCCAGAATCTGATAATTTGGGGGTCCAAAGGGCTTTTAGAGCTCGAACAGCCAACTGCTCTCATCTTATAGCTAGATAGAAACTGAAGCCTGGCTTGTCCCCCGTTACATCCAGTTAAAAGCTAAGACTGGCCTTTAAAAAAAGGCAAACCTCAGAACTCTTTTTCCCTATGTACCTCTTTTTCTTCCCCGCTCCAAGTAAGGACTTACAGGCGCAAGATTCTCCAAGGAAAGGAGACACAGCCAAAGGGACTGGAAAAAACTGACAGTGCCTCCCATGAAAAGACGCAATGTACATGTACAGTGGAGTGGCTCCGGGACCTCTGCTTTCCGGCAGCTTCCAAAAGCGCCACCCATTGTGTTACGATGCCCCAAATTAAGCTGATTAAAAGGAGAGCCATAATGCTCGTCTGTCAGCCTGGACAGGTGGCACTCCACAGTGCTGGAGGTCGGGCAAGCCTCCAACTTCCATGATGATGCCCCCGCCCCTGCCCACGCCGCCCAGCCTCGGAGCCCTGACAGCAGCGTTTGTGATCTCCAGCTCTTTCCGCAGGCCTCCGACTTCCTCTGCTTGCTGGCTCCAGCTCCGTGCCCTGCACCCTCCTCTGCCTCCATGAATGGGCTGACGGAACTCCTACCATTAGCCCTCAGTGTAACTGCATCACTACATTGTCACCACACACGCACTGCACTCAACAGGGAGACAAAGGGCTGAATGAGCCCCAGACCCGCAGCCAACTCAGGCAGAGACAACTTAGGAAACTATCTCATTCTTCCTTTCTTCACAGGCTGTTTGGCTTATTTCCTTGCATACCAAATGAGGCCCAGAGAAAAAATAAGGCAAGAGAGGGAAGCATCAGCCTCCAATTCTATCCCTCCCACCTCCCCACCCCCAGCTTCCCTTCTAGCAACTCTTCCCAAGGTTCCTGACCACAGGCCCCTGTCAAGTCCACAAATGACAGCCCGGCCCTTAGGATAAGGTGTGCTATGAGGTGTTGGTACTTCCAGCTAAGGAGGACCAAGACACAATGCTAGGGGGCCTGTGAATAATGTAGTCAAAATCCAGACTTCCTTCACTTCCCGGCTGTGTTTGAATAGCTCCCTAACAACAGGATCACAACGTGCCCCCATGAGCACAGGGAAGGGATATCTTGCCCTCAATCTTTTCTGGGCGATCTCTTAGAATGACAGAGAGCTTTGCTATAACCCAGGTAGAAAAGGATAACTATAACGCCCGGATGACAACAGGCTAGGTCTAGTCTGTTAAATATCTCCCAGTATCTTCACCACATCTTTATGGCCTGTTGAGTCCCAGTTCTACTTCTGTATTAGTGAATCAGTAAAACTGTTTCATGGGAAAATGAAGTGACTTGCTCTAAGGTAAAGTCAGGTAAAACTCTGAGGACCTGACATACAATTAATGTTAAGTACATAGCTTTCGAAAAGACTTGGAGAGACCAAAGGATTAGAAACACTCTTGAAACCCGTCTGCCCACCCTTTGTCCTCCGTTCCTTCCTTCCTCCTTCCCTTCCTCTCTTCAGCATCATTCCCCATTGGCTCTGCCAGGGGCTCTGGAGAAAGAGCCGAGTAAAACTGGGTCCTGTTCAAGAGGTTCCATAGACAAGTGAACAGTGAGATAAACGCTGGCACAGGGCACCAGCTGAGTGCCCAGGGGACGGAAGAGGAACCCCGATTCTGCCTGAGGAAAGGTTCACAGGGGAACCAGGACAGTGATTCCTCCTCTCACACTTACCCTGGGCAACGGCAGCCCAGAAGAGGTTCTCCCCAAAAGCCAGAACTGCCTCTTTGGCTGGCATCTGTTTTAGCACCACTTATGAGTGGAAGGAAAAAGTACTTAAAATATGCCACCCTCTGGGACTTTTATTCCCTGTAAAACTGTCAGGCTTCTCACTCAGCTTTCTCTTTGGAATGAAGCGTTCTGGTTTATTTTGGCAACCAGAGGGAGCAACAAAGACCAACTTTCTCAGAGCCACATGGGTCCCTCCTATCAAAGCTATCTGCCTCTGTCCAGGGAGCCAGAGAAGCGCGTCCGGCTGCCTCGGACCCATCAAGGGGACCCTCTTTCAACAGTCTGACCCCTGACCATCCCTGCACAGAGAACACTGTAAGCTCAAAGGGACCACAAATAACAAGGTGCAAGGGGGAGGCACAAAGCTGTGGGGACGCCAGGGTAAGATGTCAGCTTTTCCCAATTCCCGTTCAGGGCACCAGAGCCAGGGGGTAGACGCTGGTCCCATGCGCTGGACTTCCCCACAGGAGAACTCAACACACACCTGTGGGAGTTTCATAGTGTGGCCTGAGGACACTGTATGTATATGTGTACTACATATGTTTTATTGTGACAAAGTACGCCTACCACGAGATTTATCATCTTAATCATGTTTAGGTGTACAGCAGCAGTCAGTACATTCAGTCTGTTGTGCCCCCATCACCCCGCTCCACCTTTTTCATCAGCGCAAGCTTGGAACACCACACGCATTAACAATAACTCCCCATTCCCCCTACACTTAGGCCCTGGTAACCTCTATTCCACTTTCTCTCTCTACGAATTTGACTATTTTAGGTACCTCAGATACGCCGAATGATACAATATTTGTCTTGGTGTATCTGGCTTACTTCACTTAGCATGTTGTCATGGCTCATCCACATTGTGGCATGGGTCAGAATTCCCTTCTTTTTAAGGCTGAATAATATTCCACTACATGTACACACACATTTTGTTTCTCCATTCCAAGGACATTTTCTATCACCAAGTTTATTGCGCTGGGATGCCTGCATTTTACATTAGGCCTGGTAAGCACCTGCCTCTGAGTTGATTTTCTACTGCAATTACAGTTCCTAACACATGACTCAGCATTCATTCATGAGCTTCATTTGCTAGGGTTTTATGTACTTTACTCTTGATTCTCCCTACAGTTGCTACGTCCCTTGCAGGCTGGAGCCTCATACCCTCCCACCCACCCCAACTTCTGCCACGGCGCCTGGGGTCCAGGCCTTGCTCATCTCTTACGCCTTGCTCATAATGCAAGTCTGCAACAAGTGGACCTTCAAGAAACACTTCCAGAAATGAATGGAGGATTAGTTAGTGCTTGAAATATACCACTTCTTGATTCTCGAAATGGTAAACAGAGCTCGGGAAGCCAAATTCACCTCCCTCCAAAAGCTAATCCATTCCAAATTCGAATCCTCGTATTTTCCTTCACTCTGAGCTTTAGCTCATCAGAAATTACAGGCTGATGGAGAGGAGGTACCTTAGCACCTGGAAGTTGCACACACAGCCTGGCCCAATGCTGCTCAAGCCTTTCCACTAAGAACATTCCGAGGAAAGAGTAAGCAAACCTCTGGGGACCAGAGGTAAGCTGGGGACTTACTGAGGTCTCAAACTGTTACCTGAAAAAGTGGTATGAATCTTATATTCTACTATGTTCATGCTTGGTTTTTAATATGAAAATGTTTAACTCTGGGCCCAGTAGTTGACAAGGAGGCATGTCCCAGCATTTCTAGGTATATAGCTGGGATTTACAATCTCTGAGCTAGTTTTGTAGCCATCTGACAGGTGACTCGGATGGACTAGCTACATCGTATCTGAAAAGGGCAAATAGTTTCTCCAGTATGAAAAGAGAGACTGGTTTGCAGTCTTGGAAAGCAAGGCACAGCCTGGGTTCACTCGTGGTACCCCAGGAATGACCTCTGTCCATTTGAAACCAGTAAGAAGTGACAAAGAGATATGGGAGAAAGCTAGAGACTGAGGGGTGAGCAATCAGCCAATCAGAGCAGAACTATAAATATTTAAAAGAGGTTACAATCCCTGGGGGTCAAACTCTTGTCACTGACATTTTTGTCTCTGAAGGTGGTGGAAGGTCTTTGTCTTAAGCTGTTGGGAATCCCTGTTGCAAGGCAGCCTTCATAGGAGATATTCAGAAAAAAAAGGAAACATCATTTCCATAAATGTTAAATTCTGTCCAAAATTTGTCTCTAGAGGATTCAAAAAGCATTCTTCACCTGAAGCTGCACTGTAGGGGTCTTTTCAATCTGTATTTTGGAAACCATGTTTTAAAAGCCTATGTTTTGGAGCTACCATTTTAAAAGCACAGCTAAGAACTGTTTCAGAGGTGGACCGGGTTTGTTCCATCACACCCTTCAACACCTCCCCGTGCCATTTCCTGGAGATGGTCATAAACATAGGTGGTGGGTGAGAAAGCCAGCAAGCGGGTGCCTTAGGCTCTTCTGCGGTTTCACCTTCTGCTCAGCGTCCCTGGGGAAGGCACTGGCCACAGGCCTGTTAACCACTCATCCCTTAACTCACTATGTTCCCACACAGGGCATTCAGAATCCCCCTGGAACGCCCAGAGGGGCCATCGTGAAGTTCCCCTGCATTCCTGAGCTTCTCCGTGGTGACTCAGGAGCTAGCCTCAGCGTCGACACCCCTCTCTCGAGTTGCCTTTTTCAAACAAAAAGATCCCAGAGCTGCAGCAAGGGTGGAATGCAAAGTTCTTAGACCAAGCATTAGAGCTTCCAGGTTCCAGTCCCAGCTCTGCCACTGCCACTGCCACCACCCCCTGGCCTGCTGGTTACCTCGGCCTGCTGCAGCTCCCCAGCTGCCCGGGACCACCCTGGCTCGGACCTTCTAAGGGCTGCAGTTTTCGTACCAGCTGAATTAGAGCCTCACTTGACCCTACTCTGTCTCAAAACCTTTGTTCTAAGGAGCTTCAAATTCTGGCAACCAGAATTACAGCCTCTGGGCCTTCCACAGGGCACTCAGCATGGAAAAATCTACAGCTAATAATAGTGCCTTGCATTTGTATGGCACTTTCTTCTCTTCAAAGTGCTTTTTAATCCATTACCACACTGAACAAAAAGGAAGTGAGAGACAGGCGGGGTGGAGAGGTTTTTCAAGACCAGACCCCATTCTCGTGGAGGGGCACCTCTTGTATCTCCACTGCCTCGCGGGCAGCAGATCCTTGCTCTGGTTGTCCTCTGTCCTCTCTGTGCCTCCCAGCCTCAGCGGGAGCAGACAGGAAAGCTCCACACTGTGAGAAGGCAGCCTGAGGTTTACAGAAATGGAAATGAAGCGACAATTCAGACCCATCAGGAAGCCCATGCCATAAAGGAAAATGAGTAACCAGCCTTCCCCTCCCCCCTTGTATTGGTTTGCCAAGTTTTCTCTCTTTTATGGCACACAGGCTCTTGAGGAGGCCTCACCTGCTGGATTTTGTACTAGCTGGATATTGATCTCAGAAAACAGAAACCAACAGAAAAAAATGCCAGTGACACATCATCAAACCAACTGTCTCCATCTCTGAGTGGAGAAAAGAGACGTCTGGTCTTTCACCAAGAATCTGGCCACCACCTACCACGTCTGTGTTGGTGATCTTGGCCAGCAGGTCTACCAGTGCATCACCAGTGAGTGAGCTGACGTCGTCATCCTGCTGGAGCCCACAGATGGCAGCTCCCACACTTCCAGTTGCAATCATCGATGGCGGGTACATGGCGAACTTAAAGTCTGAAAATGAGGGGCAGAAGGCTGGTCAGGGCACAGAAGAACTGGGACCAGGAGCTCCCCAGCTGAAGATACTCAGAAATAGGGTGGTGGTGGGTCAGCAGCACAAGTGACCCTGACCCCAGACACAACCTAGCCTACGTTTTTCCTTCACAGAGCGCCCTTTCTTTTTTTTGCCATCAGTGTGGCAGTTCCAGATTTAAAATGAGCATACTGAGGCAGGGAAGGTAGAGTGCACTCAGTGACTTCAGAGAGGGCTCGGGTCCCCAACCCCTCTGTCCCACAGTCCCGTGAGGGGTTTTCAGCTCTGGTGAAGCAGGAAGAATGAGACACGGTCCCCTCTGGGGGTGATGGCAGGAGCAGAGCAGGAGGTCTGAGACCAGCGCATATAATATAACCCATGTGCCATCCCAGGGAGACAAACAAAGGGCTCTAGATGTTAGGAGGAGGGACAAGTACAAGCTGGTAAAATGTTATGAAAAATAACACTGATGTGACTGTGCCATATTTTCTGGACAGATGTCAAGGACTAACATGGCCACAAACAAACAAATAAATAAACAAAAACAAACAATTTTCTTTAAAAAAGGAAATGAAGTGAGAGAAGCAGCAGTGGAGGGGATGGGGTGATGGAGGCCAAGTTTCACACAATTCCCAACATCTGGCCCAAAGCCGAAGGCCTGCAGGACATAGAGAAGCAGACCCATCTAACCAAGCACCCGAGAGCAACTACTATGCCCTACTCAGATGGAGGAGTTGGTTTAGATTGTATGGCTCTTGGGCCCAAAAACTCCCATTTTCTTGCTGGAAAAAAGTGGTTTGTAGATAGAAGTGTAAAATGAGGGTAAATTTGAGGGGTCCAAACCCCCTCCACTTCCATTTCTCCAAGAGCAAACACAAAGGGTGTTCCTGTGCTCAGCCTGGGAGCCCGAACCCCTTTTTCCTCTGAGCGCCACCCCAAAGGGGCTGCGTGGCCAAACACCGCCACTGCTCTGACCCTCGAGGGGAGGTAAGGACACCCACACCTTGCTCCTGGTCACAGTTGCCACCTACAACACCTACAGTCCCTTGCACGTTATATCCCCTTTAATCCACACTCAGCCACACAAGAAGTACAATTATTACCTAATGTGTGGAGGACAAACCTGAGACTTCTGAGCGTCTGCGCTGGTCTTACTCCTGCCTTGTGTACGTATGTTACAGAGGTCAGAGTTCCATCACTCATCCCCCTTAACGGTCCTAGGCTGTGCTATCTCTAGTGTTAGCATTACTCCAGTGGATAGAAGTGGAAGGAATCAGAGGTGTGGAGGGAAGCCATGCGTTGCACTTCAACTTACAGCATAAGCATTCGGTTGAACCTACAGAAACAGTTCAACCTAGTGTTTCCCCTTCTTCCGATACAGTGCCTGATTACAAAGCAGCCCACAGAAGCACTTTTATCTGTGACCCCACTGTCCTGCCTCCAGTCAGTGGTGTCCTTAAGAAACACTGCTGAACCAGGCACATCTCAGCTGAATCCCACCGACAGCGCGGCCTGGTCGTCTGACGGTCTTTCTCCTTGGCTTTCTTTTCTTAGCCCACTCACCATTTCCAACACTTAAGGGACAGGTATTATGATCTTCTACCCAAAGCCTGCTGTCTACTCACCCCTCACATCTCCATCCCCATGGACGGTGACGAAGCCGGCCTCCCTGCCTCCTGTTCTGCTGTAGGTCTCTTCCACATGGGGTCGTAGGGGTAGCTCTCTGCCCAATAACCTCATTAGCTTCCCCGTGATATTCATCTTGCAGAGGAGGAAGCCAGCCCATGGCCCTGGGCCCACAAAGGCCTGGGTGGGAGCATCTGGCAGCGAAGGGCAGGAGGGGATCCCTGGCCTCCCTTCCGTCTGCCCAGGCCTCAGACCTGGAAGCACACCACACGCGTGCCTACCTTTGCTGTCCCTCTGCACATAAAACCAACTCCTGTTTTAAGTTAATTAACTTCTGGAAATTGGGGGGACATAATGTTTGGTCTTGGGGTGCAGCAGCCACGACAATTGCCCAGAGGACTATAGCTCCCTTCTTGTTTTACTAAGAAAATGCTGAGGGGAATCCTCCTAGGGACTGTCCCGTCCCCCAAAATTGGGGAGCACTGTGTGCATGAATGTGGCTGCCTCTCGGCACCTCCGAGTAGCACAGACTAGGCACTGCTCCCATGAACAGAAGAACCACTGGGGGCCAGGCCAGCCACTGCACTGCTCCTCTGCCTGCCACCCTGTATGGCAGCGGACCAGTGTTCTCCGCTAGAGCCCTGAGCAACTGCCCAGCTCGCCTCTACCTAGTCAGACAGGAGGCAGCGCTCGCACTAAAAAGCCAGGTACAGACTGTGGGACCTTGTGCAAGTCACTTCCTCCCTCTGAGCCTCTGCAGTCCTATTTGTCTAATATGGGGTGGGGTTGGATCAGTGTTTTTTTCGAGCTTCCAGTTGCAACTCATTAATGGGTCATGAAATCCATTTGTGGGTCATGCCCAGCATTTTTTGTTACCATTTAATGGAACAGAACAGGATAGAAAGTATCAGGAAGTAGTGCATGGAGTAAGAGTAAACATTTTGAGAAACTTTTGTATCAGTCAGAGGTACACTTCTGTGTACCCTGAGTAACTGTTATAAAAAGTATTTCCTTCATGGTTTAGGTCAAAAAGTTTATAGAGACATTAGGCTGGCTAATCTCCTAGGTGCCTTCCAGCTCTAATTTGCTTTTCCTCAGAGATCTGGAATAAGAATGATTCCCAAAAAAAAAAACAAGGAAAAGACACTATATATAGCACGGCTTCCATCAGCCAGCAGTCACAAGGCATCTCTGTCCACAGAGCAGTGCCCCTTCCACATGGCACCAGGGGCTGCCCCAGGACCAACTCAGGGACACCCCCCTCTGCTCGCAGGGGAAACAACAGAGAAAAAAAAAACACACTAGAATGAAACATCTTGCAGTAGCTCTAGTTTGCAACCTCCACACTCACCCCTGGAAAGTTCTAGCCACCCCATTCAGCCATTCCTGGAAACCTTCAAACTTTGGCGATATAATTGCATTGAGAAAAGCTTACGATATCCACTTGGGTAAAGGGGGTAGAAAAATATATATGGGTGCTATGATCAATATTACAACCTTTCATAAATATATAAATACATATATACATCCACATAGGGAAGAACTAGGAGGACACACCGAAAGTGTCATGTAACTTTTCCTACCATTAAGTAGGGGAAATACAATTTTGTCAGTTTTCTTTTAGTGTTGTTTTACTTTAGCAAATAAAAAACAAATAAAGTTCTCTCAGAAATCTCTTCAGTCTTTTGGTCAAAAATGCCAAGAAGCTGTATGTTGGTGCAGAAGGCACACTCAGGGTGAAGTTCTCTCTTTCGTCTTGGCTGCCTGCCTAGAAAGGCGAGATGTTTGTGATTTTCTGAGACCCCTCCTTCTGAAGCAAAGTGAGAAGCAACTGATCCATTCTTATCGAGTTATTACATGTTTCTCCCTGTTCCAGGCAATGTGGAGGGTCTCCCCAAGGTGTAGATCCCAGTAACACGGCACAGCACACTGCATTCTAAGCAGTATGCTAGCTACACACTATGTGGGTAGTAACTTCTAAAAAAACTTTTCAACGAAACGGGGTGCTCAAGTGGATAGAAGTATTGGAGACACTCAGGAGGACTCTCCAAGGAGATGGGCAGGATTTGGAGAGCAGAGCCAAGAAGCTCCAAGAATTGGAAGGTAGAATATGTGGAGGCTGATATCCCACCACCAATAGCTGTGTGAAGCTGTGTTCCTGACCTCTCCGAGCCTGTTTCCTCACCTGTAAATAAGGATAATGCTTATACCCACCTCACAGGGTGGTTCTGAGGGTTAACTAAAGTAATCCATGTAGAAGCATCATGTCTGGCTCGTGATAAGCAATCCATCAGCCTCCACCACCACCATCATTGTCGTCACCACCACTATTCTTACCAGTGGAACCTCCTGTGGGATTGTGATGGATTCTGACTGCTGGAGAGTCTGTTCAGCAGGGGTGAGGAGAAAGGTGCCCAGCATCGCTGGCCTGCAGGCAGATGCTGAGAGCAGGCCCAGTGTGCAGGGGCTGGGGAGAAAGAGTGCTCTGTGCTGCCTGAAGAATCTTTCACTATTTCAGAGTTGTGGATGTGTCCCAGAAATGACCTCATAGAGTCCCTGATGCCTCCCGCTGATTTGTCAGGAGTGGGAGAAACTGAGGCCCCTCAGGGAAATAGAAAGAGGTCACAAGCAAACAATGAATGAAATACAGACGGTGGCAACTTTCTTCCCACTACAGCCCATATTCATCAAGGTGTAATTCACCTAGGGCCAAGGAATAATGCCCATACATTAGAAGCCTCAGGCATGACCTCCCCCTCCTGGTAAGGCGGTGGGAGCAAGGGGCACACCTGAGGGGAATCCAGCTCTAGTGACAAGCGCAGGCAGCTCTGGAGCGGTCTGCTCACTCGTCACGTGGCAGTATTAGGGAAAAAACAATGTAAAATTCATGTATTTCAAAACATTTCCTTTTATAGGTAAACCAATGGGATCTTGAGAGGTTAAGGGATTTCTCTAGTGTCTAATGCTGGACCTGGGGTTAAGATCGAGACCTTTGGACTCTGGACCCAGTGCTCTTTATAAAACTTACCAGAAGGTAGATACTCTTCAAGGTCACCTCCCACATCCCACTGAAGAACAGGGTTCTCTTTCCTATCAGAAGTGGAAGAAAAGTCGAGGAGAAAGAGCCCTGGCTCAGGAGTTGAAGAGATGGGTACTGCTAGTCCCAGAAAGCTGTGTGACCTGCACTTGCTGCCTAAACTTCGGAGGTCACCACAGGGCCTCCTCAGGCCCCACTGGGCTCCTGGCCAAGGGCAGTGAGATGTGCTCCACATTCGTCAGCTTGGTATCTGCACTTCTCGGTAATATTTCACTGAAGAAAGAGTTCTGAGCTAAACAGGTGTAAAACCATAAATGCCATGGCCCTGCCCGGTAAGTTCAGCGCAGATAGGTTTTGTCTGGTGGCCTAAGTACAAGAGCTGCGGCTTCGCTTTTGCTCACCACTAGGGGGCGAGAGAGACTTGTTCTGAGGAGGAAGAGAAACAGGCTGGGGCATTTTCCTCTTTCCCCCTTCTCCAACCTGCAGCCAGGTGGAAGTTTAACGCCAGAGAATCCAGGGCGCTCATTGGCCAATGAATGACGTGGGCAGCACGCACCTCACCTGCCACCCGAATAGGTTCAGCACACCCTGTCCTTGTGAGGCACAGATGACAGGTGACACATGAATGACAATTTGACTCCAGAGGCCTAGGTGGGAGGAGGACGAGAGGGAGAGGACTGGAGTGGCGAGCAACCTGCTCCTCATTCATCTTACAGCCAGACGGGAAGTGAGATAGCCCACATCACACTGCCTGTCCCCACAGGCGCACTTACAGAAGAACTGAGACTCACGGTTCTTCCCAGTTCAACATGCCACTTCCCCTCAGCCTCATGACCTCTCAGCTGTGGAGGCAGCTAGAGACTCAAAGACGGAACGGTGGTTTCAATTCTTCCTTCCTGGCAGCCATGACCACCACCCCTTTCTGGATCAGGAGCCAAGTCATCTAACCTCTCTGGGCCTCCACTGTCTTGCTATAATTATACGTGGTGATGGAAAGTCATGAAACACGTTTTGGTAAAGCCAGAAGGGCTGGGATAGCACATGGCTATTCACATGGGCTCAGGCCTTCTGGGGAGGCACCTGGGGGAGCTCGCCTGTGCAGGGCAAAACTAGCTAAGAGCAGTGCCTTGAGGTGGGGCTCCTAGACAAAAAGAGCTCGAAGATGTGGGGAGCCATGGGAAGGGAGGTTAAGCACCTCCACCCCCTCCCCCACACCAAGTTCAAACTCAATGCCATTGGCTCTTCTAGACTAACTGGAATCATCTGTTGAGCATGATATCATGCGTCAAGAATCTCCGAACACCAGAGTGAGGTCCTGAGTCATCTCAAATGGTCTGCTTTCCTCCTTTGCAGACCTGGGGGGCTCCACCATGACAGCTACGACCAGGGGCATGCTGAGGCTCAGTTCTGCTTCCCCAGGATCCAAGCTCTAGGAAAGGGAATGCCAAGAGCTGGTAGTTATGAAGGCCTCCACTGACCCCAAAAGCCTTCTCTTCACCCCAAAGCCTCCACTGATCAGGACAGCTTGTAAAGGAATACCAGGCAATCTGAGGCAGTCTCTCTTCCAGAAGCCATTGTAGGCTGAGCAGGGAAGGGAAGGCAGGCATTGCTCTGTCCATCCACCATCTTACCCTCCAGCCCCGAAAAGTAAGACTACCCTTCTCTCAGCCCCTCTGTACTCTATGGATCTCTCTTCCTCTCTCTCTCTCTCTCTCTCTCTCTCTCTCTCTCTCTCTCACACACACACACACACACACACACGTTCTCCACAGACTACACAACCACTGCCAGCTCTTTCACAACCAGCTTTTCCCATAAAGTAGCCACACAGCCTGAGGGTTGGCCACCATCTCGTCCGGACACCTGTGGGCCTCCAGACCTTGGCTGCAGGTGCTTCTTCAGCTCCAGAGTAGAACATCCAGGGCTGGGGGGAGGGAGGTGTGAGTGTAAGGAACAGGTTGCAGGGGCTTGGTGTCACCTACCTGTGGTTCTCAGTTAAGGGCCCCATAGTCCTGAGCACTCACCCACCTGTCACACCATTGCCCCAGAATGTGGAATGTCATCTACCCGGAGTGTGTTTCCTACAAGAAAAGCAGCCCTTGGCTTTTATACTGTCCGGCTGACTGCATAAACCTCCACTCAGTGGGGATTCTGTATGATTCAGTCATTCATACCAACTCAAGAGCAATGGGGAAAGAAATGCCTCACAAGACAGGCACATCCTTTCTAGACCCAGGACACTTCTGAGAACCTCCCTCTGCTCTGGTCACTCCACACCTGAGGCTTAGTACTTGGCACAGGGTTTTTCATTTGCTGAGAGGTGTTCTTTCTCCTATCCGTCCCCACCCCCCTGCCCAAAGACAGCTTAAGCCTTCCAAAAGGCAATCTTCATGACTTCCTCTGCCTCCTCTCAGACCCTGAATCCCAGGCTCCCTACTCTGGCCCCAAAGTTGGCAGCCACCCCAAGGATCTGGGCAAGGAGACCAGGTGTGGGGGATGGGATCTCCACTTTTAGAGAGTGGGCCTTTACAGAATCTGGGGAATCTACCCATGCCTGGATAATTCCACCCATCAGCCCTACCCCAATCAGAGATCAGAAAGAGGAGGAAGGGGTGGACAGACCCCAAAAGATCCGGCAGTCAAGAGACAAGTTCAAAGCAGAACTCTGGCTATCAACAGCTGGGCAATGGGGGAGCTTAGGGTCGGGGTCAGCTGTCCTAGGGCCAGAGAAAAAAAGAACTGGTGGACCCCCTCCCCCCAACACAGTGAATCATGACAAGGGAGAGGAAAGGGGCAGCAGGGCCTGGGAGACAAAATGACAGGTCAATGAGACCTGACCTCTAGGGCCCAGGCCAGACAGCAGGAGATGGGGGAAGCAAAAGAATGGCTACTGTCTAAAGGAAGCAAGGATCCACAAAGGCTCTAAAGAATGGCATGCAGGGCGGCTAACTCTCCCACCAGGGGGCACAGGGCACACACACACACCATGAGGCCCAAGGCCGTTCTGGACCTGGAAGTGAAGGACTAAAGAAAACCAGTAAGAGGAATCCTGAGCCCTGGAATTAGATGTGGGTGGCATGGAATCCTCTATTTAAACCAGCGAGGGCAGAGCACAGGGGTCCCACAGGAATTGGATGAGGGCAGCTGGAAAAGTAATCATATCCATCTCGGCTGGAACAGTTAAAATTGAAGGTGGTAGCATTTTCACAATTAGTACCATGGCACATCGAACCACATACACATTCCTTGGTTTACAAAGTACCTCCTTGCATATTCTGTCTTTCTGATTTTCATCTTCCTAATTACCCTGAAAAGGCTGCAGCATCGTGTATCAACAGGCGTGCTTTGCACATGAAGAAGCTGAGGTTCAGAGGTTAAGCAGCCTGCCCAAGGTCACCCAATGATAAGTAGCGAAGCCTGGCCTTTTGACCGTTTTGACCGTGAACACTAAGCATATACACTGTTGCATATTGTAAGATCACCTGTACATGCTCACAAATAACATGTAACAGATACTGAAAAAGTCAAGTGTCACCTATACAATTTGTACTACTCTTGGCAAACTTGAGCTGAACTCCTTGCCCCACTTACACCCCTCCCCCAGACCTCCTCACCCATCCCCACCCCACAAAAGATCTGCTAGATCGTTTACCTAATACTCTGACTGTGAAAATATGAACTCCTGAATCTCTCCCCGAAAAGAAATTGGCCAATGTTCAGTTTCATGAGACAGTATCAAACCACATCGCCTTTAGTTTATTAGAAAAACGCAAAGCAAATGGGCCCATAAGAACTACGTTATCAATTGTGGAATAAACATAGTGAGTGGAAAGGTTTTAACATGAAAAAGCCTGTTACTAGTTGCTATGTTAAAGCTATGTGAAAGGTGCAACCAGTGTAAAAACAGCAGCACATGGGGGGCATCAGAACCCCAAGGGAGCCAGCCAGGTTCATCCCCCCACCGAGCAGAGGGAACAGCTAGGAAGGAGGCAATAAATGCCCTACAGTAAAAGGAATTCCTTTGGCCTTCCTCACTACTTATCAGGGCAGGCAGTATATTTATCTTGACAGCGTTCCTTTCACCTGTATTCGTCCCCACCCCCCAAATTTCCTCTTGGGCTTATCTCCAGCCATCCCTTCCCTCAAGATTAAAGATTTAAACACAACCAGAGAGCAGTATATATAATCTTCAAAGAGCACTTTAGACATCATAAAGAGTATTTTAACAGGCACAATTTTTTTCTCTTACGCACCTGTCCTCATAAACCATTTATGAGTTCACCGAAGAAAGAGAATATGCCAGCTGAGATAAAGAAAAAACAGCCCACGAATGAAACCCTGGACTCTAGATTACTGGAGACCACCCCTCCGCTAAACCCCAAACCCATGGAAGTTGGTACCCCAGTCTGCCCCCCACCACCCTCAAAGGGCACAGGGGCCCTTCAGCCCCGCCCACCCCCACCCCATCCGGCCTGCTCCTACCAGTGGCACACAGAGCAATGAAGGTCTGGGCGTGCTTGCGGATCAAAGGCAACTTCTCACTGGGCTGGGGCAGCTTGCGCAGGATGTGCTCAATGAAGTCGTGAGGAGTGACAGCTGCCAGGTTCCACTTCAACTTCCCCAGCACCACCAGCTCCCACTCCTGGTGGGGAAGGGAGAAAAGTATAAAACCCACAGGCTGACTGGGTGTTGCTGGGACTGGGGGATGGGGGGAGGGTTGGGATCCAGACCAGTTTTAATGATGCTCATTAGGACGCTACGAGATTGTAAGGCGGCCTATTTGTCAAAGTGCCCCTAAAGCTTTGAAGTTGCTGACGGCTCTTCTTATGCTTCAAATGTCAGGCTCCACCGAAAATAATGAGCCCAGGTAGCGGTTGCCAAGATTCTACTTTCTTCTATTTCTTTTCCTCTCCAGCTCTCCCACCCCTACCCAACCGACTTCCATGCAATGCTGTTAACCTGCCCACCCAGAAAGTTGAACCTACAGTAAGATACTGCCAAGGTCATTGTGGCCCTTTGGGAGTAATTTATTGTATATGTCTCCATCGCTGGATTAATATTCTTTTTAATCCTCATGGAAAAATGATGCACACAGATCAAGCTCAAACTAAGGTTCCTTGGCCCAAATCCTTGGCAACCAATTAGCTTGCTTGCAGTTGGTGCCAAATAGTGCCATTTTTCTCTCTGCTGTTAAAACTTTCCCCTTGATACATAACACAGAAATCCTGGGGCACCCTTTCACCTAAGTGTTCCACAGGCCTTCGCCATTCTGACTTGAAGGACCAGGATGGTATTAGCAACCGCACCGTGTATGTAGCTGGAGGCGAGTCAGGGCAAGGTGCAGCTGCTTGTCTAGGGTCACAGAATCCCTTAGTGCAAATGCTGAGGGGGGCCAATATAACCCCATCTCTTTTGGGCCTTTCACCAGCAGCTCACATAGGAAAAAGCCTTGCTTCTCTCCCTTGTTGAGATACTTCTGGGGAATTGTGTTCAAAGTGAAACAAGCCAAAAAAGAAAACCTTAAGAACATGTAATCAGAGGGAAAAATCGGCCTCTCACTCAATTATCTTCAGAAGCATGAGAGGCAAAGCGCGGCTCCTCAGTGTAACCTGCTGTCCCATTCCCCAAGGAAGCTGACTCCTGGACATTTGCTAGGCTGGACATGGGCCCCAGCCCTCCTGCAGCACTGACTTTTGTGGCCGGGGAGGATTCCCTTCCCAGGGCCTTCTGGGATCAAGAGACGGGGAGTGGAAAAAGACAGGTTTGTTTGGGGTACCATAAATTAGCCTGGCTGGTTCAAGGAAAATTGGAGTGTCCTGAAGAACTCCTCAGTCCACCACTACATTGAAACAAATGAACGAACCACATGGAATATTCGTTTTCCTGGTCTCCCATGAGAAAAATAAACTGATTGTCAATTCTAACAATTTTTCTTTTGACAAGCTTTAAAGATTGTCTTGGCTTTTTACAGAGGATTGGGGTTTAAAAAAAATATCCAGGTAGACTACTGAACAACTGTGTTTTCTAAGATGTCTTGAAATTCCAGCCCTTCCTTCTCACAGCGGAATGTGAGTATAAACCACTCGTCTTGTACCATTATTAAAGGAAGCAGATCTCCCAGAAGAAAGCACCTTTCTGGGCCTCTCGGAGCAAACCAGAAGCAGGCGAAATCTGGCAGCGGTTCAAAGGTGAAGTCATTCAAGCCCCGCTACATTCTAGGCAATTCTCCCCCGCCCTTGCACATGTCTGCCACTAGATGGCAGCACAGCTCCAGAAAGGAAGGCCTTTCACAAAGAGCTCGGTCTTACTAGCAGCCAGTCAGCCCTGCGGACTGTGTGCAGGCCTTGTCACTAATGAGGAAAGGACGGTAAGAGGGGGCCCCTTTTCCGAACAGTGCAGAGAAAGGTGTGCAGACCACTGAAGGTGGGCCGCTGAGCCGCTCTACCATTCCACTGCTGCAACATGGACGTCTTAAGTGTGAAGCTGCAGGGAAAAAGAGTTAGATTGGGTGGGGAAAGGGTTTGCTGTCATGAAACCAGTCAAGAGAGGACCCCTGTGGTTGTACAGAGGTCACAGCCCCACTGGAGGCAGGAGTCCAAGCCTCAGCTTCCTCCAATGAGGGCCACATTTTGACTTTGCTCAAAAGTCAGTGAGCTGATATTTAGTGAATGGCTATCTATGTGCAGGTATCTTTAGACTATATAAATATGTAAGTCACTACCTTTGAACTCCGGGTTCTTAGGGGACACACCACAACACATTCCTATCATGTGAACACATTCCTGTCATGTGGAAAGTGGAACTGTTTTCTCAGAATTCAGTGACGGAAAATTTGGAATTTTATTAAAATGTTATCTCCATGAAGAGCTTATTCATTCGTGGATGTAGCCTCAGTCAGTACTTCTTAGCATAGTGTCTGGCACACAGTAGGAACACACACAAAAAAATCTCAGTTTAAAAGAGATATCTCCCATAAATGTGAAAATTCCAGTGGTGGGTAATTTTGCACCCCAAGAATTTGTTTGGAGAGCAGTGGGTAAAAGCAGAAGAGGCCAGGAGACAGCCTGAAGAGAGACAAGATGAAAGGAAGAAAGGGTACAGTCGTTACCAGCAGCTCCTGAGGCTTGATGGAGTTGTCGGTGTAAATGCACAATTTCTCTGCAGTCAGAGGGATGGTCTCCTTGAGTTTGGAGGCCAGGAACATGCAGACAGCACCCAGGAGCTGCAGGTGGGTCTTGGGAGTCGGAACCCCAGCCAAGAAGCGGTCCAGGTAATTCATGGCCAAAGGGAAGACCTCCTCCTCACACTTCTGTTCCTCACAGACCTACAATGTGGGAAAGAGTTGGGGCGGGGGGGTGGAAGGGGAGAAAATAGTATCAGGAAAAGAGAAAAAAGTGAAAAAGCACAATCTATGGAAAAAAAATAATTAATTTTTTATCGGGAGGGGGGAGGGGAGTAGACTATGTGGTAAGAATAAAGATGAGGAAATTGGGGTAAATCTAAATAGCCCTTCTGTGCAGTGGTATTTATTCCCCAGGAAACTAAAATAAGAGGTGAATTAAAGATCCAAAACCGAGAGGCAAAGAAATGCGCAGTAGCAGCCGCAGCCCCACGCCGCTCCCTTTGCCTACTCATTTTTTCGCTCACTCTAACTCACTCACTCTTTTTTGGATTTCGTCATCTTTTCAAAAAATCAATAAAAATATTCTGGAAGCTCCGAGGGTCTCCTTCTTGGCCCCATCCGGACCCCCAGACTCTGCTCTATCATTCCCGACAATTGGAAAAAATGTCCGGGGGGGTCCCTGCGACCCAGGCGCCGCTAATGGGGGGGTGGGTGGGGAGAGGTGGAGAAGGGAGGGGGAAGGCGCAGAGGAGGAAGAGCGCCGCAGCCGCGGCGACTGGAGCCGGAGCAAGGGGGGACGGTTTCAAAAAATAATTAAAAATCGAGGAAATATCCTAGAAAAGCCCTTTTGGCGTGAAAACCCCAAGGAAGATCCAGGCTTCCCGAAACGGAGGTTTCGGGTGCCAGAAAGGTCTGTATCTTGACCCCTGGGGCTTTAGATCCCGAGGGGAAACTTGGAGGGGTGAGCGCCGCGGCGGGAGTGTCCGGCTGCGGCCCACAAGGGCAGAAAACTAGGGGACGTGGTGACGAGCTGAGGGAAAGACGAGGACCCGGGAGCCGCCGGAGAGAGGCACGGGGGCTCTGATCTCTCCTTTAGGGGTGCCCCGATATTCCCCCTACACACACCTCCTCCCCCCTTTCCTACCCCACCCAAATCTCCGCACCGAGGAAACTGGAAAGCCAAACTGTAAGTAACCATTGTGAAGTGGCGGTTGGGGAAGAGGGCACTATTAGAAGTGGGGTGGCCGAGATAATGGGGTGCGAAGGGGAGTGGGCGACGTTTTCCAGCCTTTCCAACCAGAGTTTTGCAAAGCAACATGGCGAAACCACGGCAGGTCCAGAGCTGTGCATACGTGGGCACACGGCTTGCTCTCGGCAAAGATTTGGAGCAAGGGTAAAGAAGTGTTTCTTTTGGGTTCTCCTAAAACACACATTTCTTCAATGTGACTTCCGGGGCTCCTGAATTCCCCGTTTCTCTCCTCCTCCCTTCTCCTCCCTCCCCCTCCCCCCTTAGTGCCAACGCGGAGTCGCGACCACATGCGGGAACCTGAGGCTAGGACGAATTTGTTCTGGCTTTTTGGGAGGCTGCCTTTTACTTCTGGGTACCGATTTCACGGTCCTACTCCCTTCTTCACTGCACAGAAAACAACCCGGGCTTCGTAGAGGGCAGGTCGGGATGGGGGTGGGAAGAAGAGGCAGCCACATGCGGGCACACGCGCTCGGGATGCTCCCCCACCCCCGCCCCAGGACAGCCTCGTTTCTCCCAGATTTTCCTCTTCCCTCCTCTTCCCCTCCCCCAGTTAATCTTGCATCCTGCAAAGAACAGAAAAGAAGCCACGCGTCTCGCCAAAGAGTGCGAGGTAACCTCGCACACGGGAGCCGGGAGGCGGGCGCGGAGGCTGTCCTCCCTCAGTTTTAGGGTCCCTACGTGAGTGGGGGCCGAGAATGCGGGTGGGGACAGACCGAGCGTCTGTCTGCTGACCTACCTCCAGCATCCAGGTAGCCACCATCCTGCGCATGTAGGGCTGGATGTCCTTCTGCACGCATTTGAAGTAGGAGCACTGGGGAAGGTAGCGCTCCTCGATGGTGAGCAAGTTCTGCAAAACGCGGTCGTCGTAGAGCAGGTTGGCGTCTGGCACGGCCCTGCGGACCCGGTCCACCTCGCAGCACAGCAGCTCCATGGCCAGCCGGGTGCCCACTCGGTCCCTGCTCTCTCCGGAATGGAAAAGTTTTTTGGGAGGAAGGAGGAGAGAGAGTTCCCCTTACCGCCTTCCTTTGGCTAATAGGGGTTTTCGGGGGGAAAGTTAAGGGCAGAGAGAGGAGCTGGGGGAGAAGAGAGGAAAGGGATGGGCGGTGGGAGAGGAGAGCCTCGGGGGCTGCTGACTCTGCCTGCCCTCCCCTCCAAACTTGTCTCGTTCTCCCCAGCTCCCTCTCCTCTTCTGCTCTCCGAGGCAGTGACGCAAACTGGCTGGGCAGTTCTCCTCCCTCTCGCCTCGCTCCCTTCTCTGGTTCCTCCTCCCCCTTTCCTCCCCTCCCTTCAATCTCTCCCTCCCTCCCTCCTTTCCCCTCTTGTTATTAAGGAGAACAGCAGCTGGCCCGACCTAACTTCAAACGCGGTCCCCCGCCCCCCCCCACCCTTCTCCTTAGCTCTCCGAGGCCCTCTCCCTCCATCCAGCCCCGCATGCCAGGGGCCCCTGATAGGGGAACCCACAAAAAACCCACCGATTCCTACTTATTCCCTCTAATTTCGCACTCTGTAACGTATCATGCCAAAATACGACCCTCCAACTTTGGCTTCTTCAAAACCCATCCTATCACTCTTGCCCACGTATTGAAGATTCAGGAATGATGGGTAGAATACTTGAAGATGGGGTGGGCTCAGACAATTTAGAAATAGATCCCTTCAGTGAAAAACAAGGAGGGCGATTTTAGAAAATTGCAACCTCGCATACCCAGATATAAAGGTTGTGTTCCTGATATTTATGTTCCTGACCATTTCAAAGCTGTTTCAAAAGCCCAATTAAAGGAACCAGAACAATGTCCCCCCTGCACCGCCCCCCCCCCTCCGCAGAGTGTGTGGCGAGGAAAGGGAGGGCGATAGGAGGGAGGGGGCTGCTTCTCCGACGTGGTAGAATGTGACCCTGAACAGAACCGTCCTGTACTTGGGGGCGCTACGGGCGCCATTGGGAGACAAGGCGAGGCGCCCTGAGCTGCGGCAGGCCGGGGGCAAGGCTGCCAGCGGTTCCTTCGCGGCCAGCGGCCACGCAGGAAAAACCCGCTTCCTCGCCCCTGCATCTGCTGACAAGCCGCCCGAGGTGTCTGCCGCGAGTGTGGCCACTGATACAGCTTTCTAGGAAATAGCCCGGGAGGGGGAGGGGATGGGGGCGAAGGAGGGATTAGGTTTGGCTCCCCCTCTCCCCCCCTGCGCAAACACCACCACTCCTTCCTTTACCCCGAGGCCCCTGAATTCCACCCCGCGGTCCTTCGCCTGCGTCCTCGCCGACCCCTCCGGGTTCACGCCTCACTTGCCAGCCAGGCTTTATCCCCCGGAGCGGGACTGCGGTGGAGACGCTGCCCGCGCAGTTGGCTGTGACACGTGCTCAAATGCATCCTCGGGTCAAGGCTGCTTTCACAGGGGATATGGTGGCGTTTCCTTACCTCCTTCCTCCCGCCACCCCCCACCCTGCCTTTCAGAATTATTTCACTTTGGGAGGAAGGGGAGTGAGCCCAGCACCCCCGCGTGTTGGCGGAGCTGGCACGTGCAGCGAGCATGGCGTGGGTCCGGGCTCTGGACACACCGAGGTCCGCAGAGTGCCTCCTTCTCCGAAAAAGGGGGCCCGAGAGCAAGCGGGGCGGGGGAGGTGCGGGCTGAGTGAGCTGCTCGGTTCCCTTGAAAGGAGGGGGGAGGTGGAATAGACAAGGCGGGCAGTGAATAAACCAGAGGTGCTAGCGTTTTACTCAGGCCCGGGGGCCAGCCCCTTTAAACGAGGGTGGGGCGGAAGGGGTGGGGGGAGGGGATATCGCTTTAAAAGGGTGAGTAAGAGTTTGGGGCGCCATCTCCCCTCCCTCTATTTGCATAGCCAATGGCTCTGGGGCTCCTGCTACTGCGCGCTGATTGTTACCGGGCAGATTACTTTTTTTTTCTTTTCTTTTTTTTTTTTTTTCTTTTTTTTTTTTTTTTAGTAGGAAGAGTTCCCCGCTACATCAAAAGGAAGCCTAGGCTGGGCGGAGGGAGAACAGGGACCCGCGGGCGAGGCTGGGGAGCGGCCGGGCGCCTCCGACCTTATCAATAGCCGCGGGAATTAGTGTCCAATCTCCTGTATAGAAAGGGGAGGGAAGGGGCGGGCGAGGAAAATGTCTAATTGCTGTTAGAAGCCATTAGCTTTCGGGAAGAAAAAAAGCTCACTGAAAAACCCAAGTTGCAAACTCAAAATGAAACACTCGGCGATGACAAACTCAAAAGTGATGACACTCCAGCTGAGTACGGTGTTCCTCGGAATAGAGTCGGTCCCTGACAATCACCTATTGATTTTACTCAACTTGGACTTCCCGACTCAAGCTTTTGAGTCACTGCGGGTAAATACATTAAGTTACATTTTAAGACCCCCATAAAGGAATCACTCAAACTTCACCTCAGCCACCTTTGAATGGATCAAAGAAAGCTGCTGGGGGATTAGGGGGGAGAGGTGTTTTTAAAGTATAAATCTACCCCGACAGACAAGGACAGAGCCGGCGAGGGCTTCCAGCCTCTTGACATCACTTGATAACTAATCGAGCGCGGTCCCCTCTCCACCTCCCTGCAGGGAAAGCATCCCCAGCCCTGGGTCTCCTCGAGGGGGGAGGAGGGCGGGGAAGAGGCGGGTGGTCGTCCTCGGGGCCTCGCCCACCCTGGGAAGAAAGCCTGGGTGGCGAACGCTCAAGTCCCTGGCCCTCTAGCCCCTTCCCTCCACTCCTACCCTTACCCCCGTCAGGCTTTGCAGAGAAATTCCGGCGGGTTGGGGGGCAGAGGTGCCGGCGTAGGGGAGGGGCGCGGGCGGATGTCCCTGTCTCAATTTACCCAGACCCGCGAGTGCGGACGCTTCCCGCGTGGCAGGCTGGCCTTTGCAAGTTCCCCGGTTCACTTCCCCTTCCTATTACGGACTGCTCCCGAACATCAACTTCGCCACGAATCGGTCCCCCAGTCGTGTTTCAGTCTCCAACACGTGGGGTGGGGAGCGAAAGGGTGCGGTGGTTGCCAGGAATGTCTCTGGGAGATTTGGACTGGGAACCGAGTTTTCCCTTTCGGTCGCCACTCCGACTGTGTGTGAAATCCTTAATTTTGCTGGGTAAAAAGCACTCCCAGAGCCACGCGGGTAAACGCACGTTGCCTTCCGGGCAAAAGTGCGCGTTTTCTTTGAGAGTAGACTTAGGTATGGAGAAAAAACCAAGAGCCTGTGCTCTGGCTTTTAAGTCAAAACTGGTCATTGTTGGGGGGGGAGGGGGAAAGAAGACTGCTAGTTCTTTCTTACCCCCTTTGCACCCCTCAAGGCAAAAAAAAAACACAAAACACACTATCCTGTCCTTTGTAGGATCAGTGATAAACTTGAGCGAACGCAAGTTTTATTGGACTTTTATTCCCTCCCTTGCCGGCTCCCCACCCCTACTCCCCGCGTTTTGGAGTTTCGGTTGGAAAGTGTACAAAACCCTGTAGGTGCAGGGTGCAGCCGGGTGTTGGGTGTTTATAGGTACATTTCTGCAAGAACCTGCAACGCTAAGCATACATACTTCCAAGCTCACCTGGCGGATGCCCGCCAGCCAGGTGATCGCGCCGTCGGCTCCAAACCTTGGAGCCGCGCGAGTTCGAGCCCGGCTCCCTCCGCGTCCCAGCACTCAGGCCGTGTTGGGGGAGGGGAGTGGGTTCAGGTTCAGGAATGGGGGCCATTTCCCTCCCCCTACCTCCTCCAAGGCGTAGAACTGTGTATATGTTTTTCCACTGAGGGATGAATGGTCAGACAACCAAAACCGAAAACCCGACAGTTATTTAAAAGTGGATGTCGAAGTGTCCCAGGCTTGGCTCCGAGCTCCCAGAATATCAGAAAGGAACAGAAGGAGGTACAGAAAGAGGAATTGGGGGTCAATAGGAAGGGAATAAGAGCAAACTAGAAAAATGTGCGAAAGGAAAAGGGAAAATCGGCAACTGGAGAACACGGGGAACGTGAGTGGGTAGGAACAAGCCGACAGGAGTCTCCTAGAAGCCTGGGCATTGCGATTCCAGGTGTGAATAAGCTTCCGGGGCCCTCTCGCCGCCGCCCCCCCGCCCGTCCTGGGGATCCAGCCGGGGGCACAGTCCGGCCTGGCCTGCGCATTCAAACTGCCCCTGCGGCGCGCTGCAGCTTGCGCCGGGGCTGTGTGCCTGGGGCGGCAGATGCGATAGGCGTGGGTTAGAAAGAACTGCGCCTGCCGTCTGTTCACCCACCTAGCATCTTACGCCCCTCCCTTGGAAAAAAAAAAAGTAAAAAGACCCGAACTTCCCCCTCTTCCTGTCTGATTCAGCTGCAGGACACGCCTCACGAGGCCGAAAATAGCTCTGGAAATGCATTAGCTTTATAAAAGTGAATTTTCCAATATTATTTGGGGTGGGGGGCGTCTGGCTCCCAGCGTCGGCTGGGCCCTGCCCCCCGGGAGGAAAAGGAACGGGCCTTCTGAGTCCCTCGCCCTCCCCCAGGCGCCCGGGGAGGGGGCCGCTGAGCCGCTGAATCGCGCCTCCGCTCGGGGAGTCACCACGAGGCTTTTTCGCGGAATTTTGACGTCATCCACACGTGGGGGAAGGGGCTGGGAGAGCGAGAGGAAGCGGCGGGGGAGGGGGCCGACGGGCGGGGAGCGACGCAGGGCGGCGGCTGCGTGTCCGGCCCCGCGCGGTGGGCGCACAAGCCGCGGACCCGGCAGTGTCGCTGGCTCAGCCGGCCCGCGGGCTGGAGGAGGCTGCTGTGCTCGCTTGCCGGCGAGTCGAAGTGGCGGCCCTGCCCCCGACCCTTCCCGGCCCCCGCCATCTTTCACCAACTCCCCCCTCAAAGAGTTTATTTTATTTTACTTTTTACTTTAATATCGGGAGCAGCTCTTAACTCCGGAAAAGGCTTATTTCTTTGGGTTGTGGTCCAGTTCCGCTCGATAGCTACCTCAGCCTGAATATCGCGATTGCTGGTCGCGACGCAGTGTCTCTTAGCTTTCCATCCTCTCTCCAGCGAGAGAGACGTGAATGTGTTTTTCTGTTCCTCGGGTCATGAGTTCTGCATTTACTTTTACACCAGGAGTGTTTCACGCGCTACCTATTCCTCTCTGCTCCTCTCCCCACTCACTATTTAAATACCAAGTAGATTGGTTGATACTGTGATAATATAAAATCTAACTTCGGAGGATGGATGTGAGCAACATTGGACCAACTTTGCTGTATTAGGAGCAAGTTCGTGTAGAAATATGCTTGTCAAAAGAGTTCCACAAATAGATGGGCAAAAAAGGGCAGGGGCGACACCCTTCCACTCGCTGGATGTCCACGTGGTATCTGTACTCAGGGAGAACCTTCTAAACTGCAGGGGCTGAAAACTGCAACTTCGGAGGGAGCCCACGCACCTTGATTTCCCCTAAATTTGCGCCGTTTTTTAATCTTTCAATCTGGGAAGTGATATGCGAAATATGTCATTTCTAAACCCACGGTGACAATTCTGAGATTATGCTGAAATTTACAAGGAGCTTCAGTGGGAAATGTTGGGAGAAAAATAGTAAATGTGAACTGGCTTTTACCTCAATGAAGTAAAGTAACTTGCAGGAATCAGATGCAGAAAGCTAGGGGTTTCTTTGAAAATGTGGATTTGAGGTGGAATTATTTGTTTCAAATGTAATAGAGAAGCTTGCTGTTTGAATCAGATATCAAGTGTAGAAATGTTTCTTTTTTAAAATGACAGAGTTTGGTTATGAGCAGTACTTTCTTCCTTCGTTTTAACATGGTCCCTCCATTTTAAACTTACTATTTATTTATTTTTCGTTTGATGGTTGCTAATCTGACCCAAGTGACTTTTTTTTATCAATAAAATATCAATACTTGCTGTGGATGCTCAGCCTGAGTGAACTGTATTTAAGAATGCTTGCTTTTTGGTGCCTGATTTGATGGACACTTAGTTTGTGTGTACAAAGGTAGAAAAATAGGATAAACTATTGGAAAGGGGGCGTGGGGGTAGGAGCCAAAGGAAGTATTTAAAAAACCCAAAAGACAAATGTTCTTTCAATTTTGCTCCTGCTTAATTTCAGACATTTAAGTTACAGGAAGTTAAGTTTAAGCACTTTGTAGATCTAAATTCTTAATAAAGTGTCAAGAATTCTTTTTGAGCAATAGTCATTTTTATTTTTCTAAACACTTTGATTTTATTAAAGTTGAAACATTAATTTCCCTTAAAAATGTTCACTTTCTCAGTATGATTGAACATTCTTTTGCTTTTATTCAGCTGTGTGTTAGTTACAAGCAATAGAAAATATTTCTAATAAATATTCCTCATTTCATGCTTTATTTTTTAAGGATTACCAGCATCTGTTAGCACAGTTTACAACATTCCCATTCTACAACATGCTGAATTCATAGTCTCCAAACTTTAAAAAATTAATTAATAAAAACCAAAGAAACAGTTTTCTTGTTGAGGCTTTTTTGTTCCCTGGTAGCAAACATCAGGAGTCAAATTGAAAATTTTTCTAAAATTATTTTCTTGGTGGTCTTCTGTTGGCATTAAGAGGAATGAGTTTTGAAATGTGAAACAGGTTGTTTTTAAATGTTTATAATCTTCAAAATGTGCACCTCTAGAGAGGTACATTCTTCCTATTTTGGGATTGATCTGAAAGCAAGCATTTTGTATAAGTATGCTCGACTGTCCAAACTAGGTTGGATTTAGACTCTTAGGAAGAATGCATTTCTTCTTTGTTCAGCCTAAAGTAAGGGCATCTGCTCTTAACATGAACTTGAAACAAAGTGTGTGCCTATGCATTATGTAAACAACTTAGAAAAGCACAAATCCAGAGCAGAGGGTTTTATGTGGAAGGTGAAATTAGAGCAAAAAATTCTAATTTATTTCTGCTGTTAGTCATCTCAAATAACACTTTCATTGTGGTCCCATCAGCTATAAGCCAAATAATTCTTTCTTTGTGATGCATAAAGGTAAGTTCCTTCAAGCCTATTTAGTAATGATGATGATAATTCCTCTGTCTCTTCTTTCAATGAATGTACGTGTGAGCCTTCACTTTATTTTCTTTTAAAAATCGTCATCAAATGGTAAAAAAATTATGGACACTGAAGTTAGGTTTTTGTCCTGGGAAATAACATCAAAAGCACTCAATTTGCCTCTTTTGAAAAGAAAAAGTCACCAAAATTTAGTGTACCTATTGCTTAGGGGAAGGAAAAAAAAAAAAAAACAGGATTAAAAAGGAATAAGAAAATTCCTTTGCCTAACTTTCAAATTCTTTTCCTTCATCATACCCACATGTTTCGGTTTTTGAAAGCAGCTAGTCAGTCCATCGGGCAAATGCAAATCTAGGACCAGAATTTTCTCTTCTGGTGTCAAGGAAGATGTTCTGTAATGGAGTGGTTCGGGTAGTTTACGTAAGGTTTCAGATGAAATGTCACACATCTGGCATCGAACACCAATTCTTTCAGGATTGTAAAACATTATTTTAAAACATATTTTGAGAGAGGGGAATCTAGATCATGGACAAGATGTGTGCAGGCCGTTTTGTGTGTGAGTATTCCTGAAATCATTTAAACTCAGGAAATTTAGTTGTATCAAGTAGCGGCACATGAGATCTCTATTTTGTGATTCCAATTAACTGGTCAATAGCAAGTTTTCCTATCCTGTACTTCTGAATAAATATTCTTCTAATGTTTCTCTTTTTAAATAAAATGGCACATCTAATGTAAAATATCCCTAACAGAATATTAAATAAGACTTAAATTTACTTTCCTTTGTACAAGAAAAGTTCATATAATTACTCTTTGTAGTGTAATTACCAACAATTTTATGTCATCTAGCAAATGATTTAAGTAAGTCGGTAATGGAACGCCAGTGAAATTTGCTACACTTGGGATGAAAACCATACTTACTTCAAGAAATCAGTCTGACCTTCCGTTTAGACTCTTAAGACTTTACCTAAGCTACTTGTAAGTTTCACGAGTGGAAATCGGTCAGATCTAGGAAAGCCTTGTTCTCTACCATAGATTAGATGCAGTCTTGTTTGGAAACAGGGCAATCGCCTGTAGAACCTCGTGCCATTTTGGCGAGTCACAGAATATGTCTTTTGTGTCTGGGAGTCTGCGATTGAAATTCTATATAGTATTCATCAAGGTTATTCATGCTGAGCGATCACATATGTGTTAAACTGATAACATCACAGGTCTGTGCACAGATACATCAGAGCATGCTGGGGGCACACTTCAGATTTGTAAGGTAGAATTTAAATGGTTTAATGGAGGAGTCAAATACACTGAGATTTGTGTGCTTTGGTCATGACTTTGGCTTTTGTGATTTATTCATTCATTCATTTGGTAAAAACGGAGTCCTTACCATGTACCAAACAGTGTGCTAAGCATTGGGGATGCAGTGGACAAGTAATTATATACTCAATAAATGTTTTGAAAGGCAGGCAGGAAGGAAAAAGAGTCAAGTAATACAGTCTCTGTCCCAGAGCAGCACATTTTCTGGTGATTAAGAATGGGAAAGTATTGATATCCCATAACCGAATGCATTCAAAACATAATAAAACCAAAGAACGAGATGCCATGTTTTATCCATCTTACAAAACCTGCCTTAAACCAGGTACATGGAAATTTATCTTCTCTTTAAAACTCAACCTAATCAAGTAATCACTTGAATTGCATAGAATTTTTTATTATGTTCTTAAATTATGTTCTTAATTTGTTCATCATCTCTTGGAACTACTGCTTGATTGGATGTCTGGGTCACACGTTTGGGGTTTAGTTATCCGTCCTTTTAAAGCAGCCGAAGATAGAGCAGCTTTCTTGGTCTATCATTTCAGAGTGATGGAGCATTCCTTTCTCTGAGTAGCTTTATTTCCCAGAGCATCTGTTTCTTGTCTGAATGAACCCACCCTGAATCTGACAGGGTATTGGTGGGTGTTTCACTCCTTTGGTTAGGGAAGCTGATGTCAGAATAGCTCATTTACTCGTCCTGGGTCACCCAAACATTGACAGAGCAGAATATATCTGATTATTAGCATGCATGTCTCCTAAACTGATGCAGAAAATAGTGCCCTTGTCATTGGCATCACGTTGATGAAATGGCACCAGGCTAGAGGTTAGAATCCTCGCATTCTGGTTCCTACTCTGCACCAACCAGCACGGTGACTTGAGGATAGCTTAAATGTTTCCATCTCTAACGTTCCTCATCCACAAAATTAGCTAGCTGTAGTAGATGACATTAAGTTCCATTTCAGCGCTAGATTTCTAAAGTTCCAATAGCGTTATCATCATCATCATCATCATCATAAAATACTCATATCTTTAGCATCTTTTATATATTTTATGTTTTACGTAATGATTCTTAAATTGCGGATTTACATATATTCTCACTCTAGGTATCTGAGAGATAAGAACTCATCATGGGTTGAAATCCCATTTAAAATCCAGTTCCTTGGATAGGTGGGCACTTGACGCGTGTATGTCAGCTGATGGAGAGTGCTGTTTTCCTTATCCTAAGTCAATAGAATAGGATGGCAGTCTTCAAAAATATATGGAATGTAAAAATACATAGACTATAGCACTGTTCCAGGGTGCTTAAGGCAATCCCAGCACATAAGTTAAACTCACCTTATGCTTATTCCTACAATTCAAACATAGCCCCCATTGGAGCACATATTGACATATAGTTTTGCATGGACCCTAATTTGCAGATCCTTCTGTAGGTAACTAAACAACAGCTCAGAGCCACTGTGGGACTCTATAAAAGAGGCTCATTCAGAGCTACATGGAATTCATGGGACATCAGGTGGCTCCTTCAGTGAAAAGGGAACAAAGCACATTTCCCAGAGTTGCTCCATTAGGCAAGACATCCCTGCGTGCCTTCTGGCACGTCGTAGTAACTACGTAGGAACCAGTAAGCAAAGCTTTCTGCTGTGCCTCACTTTTCATTTCTTTGAACATGTGAGAAACTTCATGCATCAGGGTTCTTTGTACTCCAATAAAGTCCACTTAGATATAAATTATTTACTTTACAAATATATGTATTTGTAAACACGTTGCCTTCTTAAAGTGTGGCTAAAGAAAATTGTAGTGATTAATAAGCAATTACGTTTGGGAGGGTTCTGGACAGTGTTCCATACAATTGTTTTAAATGTATGGTGTATGGTGTCATATAGAAAGCACTGTACTTGGGATTGGAGGAGGTGGGTTCTAGTCCCCGATATGTCACAAGCTGTGTAATGGGGGGCAAGACTTGCATGAGAATACAACATTTTAGGGTTGTAAGGGAACCCATGGGTCTCCAAGCCCATACCCCCATCTATCACAGAGGAACCCCTTTAGAGCATTCCTGACAGATAAAGAGGGTGCCTTCGCTCAAATGTTTCTCCTGATAAGGAACTCATGTCCTCTAAGGTAACCCCATTGTCTATCAATTCTGTTTATATGTTGCTTTCTTGGTTGAACTGGATGCTTTATCAACAGCTAAGCAACGCTGGTGTCTGCTGACTGTTGTTGGGCCTTGAGCCAGATCCTTTGCCTTACAGTATCTTCCCAAGAATCACATGCTATTAGGATCCTGAAGGATAGACAGGTTAGTAACTTAATGATGGTGACTCCGTTAGTTAGGAGTCCCAAACTTCCTGCTTCCTGGTAATTTTTGCCCACAAATGCTGTTTCTGGCCGCTGAAACATCAGAATTAGCCATCTCCCTCATTTATGCTGAGAGTTGGTCAGATATTTGAGGATGCTATCCCCTCCTCCATTCTCCCCCAGGCTAGGGCTACCTTTTCTCTGCAGATACTCAGTGGGGCACTAGCTCCTCATTAGAAGGCTACTCACCTCTGGATCCCGACGAGTTCATGGCTATCCAACTTACAGTATGGTATCCTTAATCAAAGTGTGGTATTCTTACTGTGGCTAACGAGAAAGCAACTTGGAACAACGTCAAAACCTGTAGACAATCAAGGTGGTTATAGCAAAACACATTAGGCCCACAGACGGCCATTTGTCTCCCCTCGCCCCGTTTTCCTTAAGCGAGCACACCCAGTACCACTGAGGGTGCAAGAGCCTGGACAGGGAAGAAAGTACTGAAAGAAAAAGACTGTCAACCAAGAATTCTATATTATCCAAAATTATCTATATGCCAAGAATTCTATGTACAAAAATTATCCTTCAAAAATGAAGAAGCAATTAAGACATCTTCAGATAAACAAAAACTGAGTGAATTTGTTGCTAGCAGACCTCCGTAAAAAATACTAAAGGGAGTTCTTGTGGTTTAAATGAAAGAGCACTAGACAGTAACTCAAATCCACACAAATAAATAAAAAGCACTGATAAATGTAACTACATAGGTAAATATATAGACAATATAGATGTATTGGGGGTTTTTTGGTAACAAGTTTCTTCTACCTAATTTAAAAGCCAACTACATAAATCAATCATTATAAAACTGGGTTGATAGGCTTATAATGTATAACAATGTAAGTTGTATGACAATAATAGCACAAAGGAGTGAGAGGAACAGTGCTGCACTGGAGTCAAAATGTTGTATATTATTGAAGTTAAGTTGGTATGAATCCAAACTACACTGTTTTAAGTTAAGATGTTAATTGTAATCCACAGGACACCCACTAAGAAAATAATATTTTTTAAAAAAGGAAATGAAACAATAAGAGAATTTAAATGGCACACTAGATAATACTATTTAACAAAAAGCAGATATTAATGGAAAAAAGAAGAACTAAAAAGACACAATACATATAAAAAACAAATAGCAAAATGGCAGATGTAAGTCCTATCTTATCAGTAACATATTAAATACAAATGGATTAAACACTCCAATCAAAGGGAAGTGATTGGCAGAATAGATTCTAAAAACATGATTCAACTAGAGCTATCTACAAGAGACAAACTTTAGATTGAAAGACTATACAAATACGTTGAAAGTAAAAAGATGAAAAGTATATATATTATGCAAACACTAACCAAAAGAGAGCTGAAATGGCTATACTAATACCAGACAAAATAGACTTTAAGACAAAAATTGTTACTAAGATGAAAAAGAACACTTTATAATGATAAGAGGGTCAAATCATCTGGAACACCTAACAGTTATAAACATATATAAACCTAATAAAAGAGCCCCCAAAATACATGAAAAAAATCTGCTTTGTAGTGAGCAGAAACCTGACTCTGTTGCTTTCATTTCTTGGTCTTATTTATGCCCTGGAGAGCCCCACACAAAATAGGTCTCACTGCTATGTGATTAGAGAGTTTTTCAAATATCTGAAGCCAACTCTCATGCCTATTCTCACTTTCAGTTTTTTATGTGATCTTTATAAAATTTTTCCTGGAATTCAATTATGTTCTCTTATAAAGAAAGCAGTCCTGTCACATGGCAGGTTCTCATTCACCTGCACTTCAAGCTACGATACTCATTTCTCCCTGGGATCATGGACGTGAGCACCTTTGAGGCAGGGAGAGAAGGTGGCTAGAAGCCAGGTAGGTGGTCCTCTGCTGCTTCTTCATCTTCTTACTGTGCTATAATAATAGGAAGTAAAAGCCTTTGTAAATCAGCTGTAAGCTTTACTGAGCATTGGGCATTGTACACACACAACCGTCTTCTTCCCTTTCAGTTCTGTATGGCTGCTATGACTATGCCCTGTGTTATAGATGAGAAACTGATGCTTAGAGGGCTTCTTTAAGTTGTATAGGTCACACAGCTTCTACATATCTTTCAGATCCTGAGCTCAAAGTACTGTATCCCTGTCTTTAAGTTCTCATTCCACATTTCAGAAAATTAAACTAGAACTCTTAAACAATGCCTTATGGGTATGGCTTACATGTAAAAGACGACTTAGCACTCGAATCATCAGACCCATGCTAAAAAAATAGACTTTGGACTGACATCAAGAAATCGGTAAATAAATATATGTTAACCTCAAAGAAACGTTTAAAATATGTATGACTTTTTCAAAATGAGTTCTCAGTTTCCCAACATTTTCAGATAACCCACCACCTTCTCAATCACATCAGAGAGATCTCTACTTTGGGTTTTGTTTTGTTTTGTTTTGTTTTAATAAGAGTTTAAAAACCTGAACAAGATCATGCCAAACCACTGTTCTGTAAATTGATTTTTTTCAGTTAACAACATAATCTCTTGGGGTCTTTCTATGCCAGTACATATAGATCTATTTCATTCATTGTAAGTGCAGAATTTTTTTCAATAGTAGGAGTGCATCATGATTTAACCATTTCCTACAATTAATAGCACTTGGGTGCCCTACCTCACCAATTTTTTGCTTTTCTAAATAATGTTCCATTAAACACCATTGTACTTTGCTTCTTTGTGCATTTCAGTGTCTGTAGGAGAAAAATATTGAGGTCTTGATTCTATAAATTAAGTGGTCCTAGATAGAAAATGAACATCTTGAGGTCCCCATCTTCAAAAATCGTATAGTCTATAGGGAACAAACACATACACACATAGCTTTCACTTTAATATCGGAGAGGGGGAGATAGGATGACCTTAATATTATGGGAGTGCAGGAAGAGGGACGCTGAGGGGTCAGCTGAGTGGATGACTAAGAAGTCTGCATGGAGGAGGTGGCACTTCATTGCCTGGCATTGTGCCTGTTATTTGTTTGGACTCAGACCATTTGGTTGGATGAATAGTGACAAAGATGGAAAGGAAGGATGCTCTTGGCAAAGGCGACAAAGCTCAGGAAGAAAAGTGGGGAGTGCACAGTATGCGCAGCCAGGACCTGGCTGGTATGGCTGGGGTATCTGGAGCATCGCTCACCTCAGGGCAGTGGCAGAGGCTGGGGACGGAGAGGATGCCAGGGGCTTGGAGTAAAAAGCACCAGGAGGGATTCAGATTTGTCTGGAAAAGAATTTTTCTTCAGGGTATGTGACCAAGGTTGAGTGCAGAATTTAAGAACAGAGCAGGCAGCCCTCTGATTGAGATGGTAAGAGCCAGCTAGATGGATCCGTGTTCTCTAGAGTTGGTCCAGCAGCCCTGCGTTTTCCTGAATCTATTCCTATGGCAGTTTCTATGCTTCACTTTTGGGGGTTGTTTATGCTTTGAATTCAAGTGAAATATCCATGCGGAAGAAAAACGACACAGTTTTAGAGGGGGAAAAACCCACCTACTTTTAGCTACCACTATGTCTATATCTATAAAAATTCTTTTCATGCCCCGTGAATTTCAACATGCAGTTTATCTTGTTTGTTCCATAAAACATCAGATGCGACTGTAATGGCCTAACCCCAAAAAGATAACTCGACACACATCAAACATTCAGCAGCATTCCAAATAACCTTATGCTGGAGCCTGCCTTCTACGGGGCCATGTGGATGTCAGCCACACACAACTTGAGTCACGCTGACATAGCTGGCATGCCTGGATTGCGATGGAATCTCAGGGGTACAAATCACAGGCCAGAGAAAAGAAAGCCATTGGCTGGAACAAACAATGCAAGAGTGTTCACATCTCTGCAGAATGAGGGGTATTAATGGGAGGGGGGATGACAATTGCAGCCAGAGGAGGACACTGACCCCAAAGCAGGGTGGGCACAGCTCAGTGGTGCTGGGCCACTGGGCAGAAGCTTTCCAGGGGCTCAGGCCATGGCCACACCCTTTTTCTCCTGACCTCCAATCAGATAAATTAATCAGATACCAGATGTTTCACTAAAACTACTTCCTGAACCCAATGCCCTGTTGTCTTCAGGGATTCGAGAAATCCAGAGTTGGTAATAGTGGCCGAAATTTATTGAGCACTTCGATTGACTAGACACTGTGCTAGGCATCTTACAAATAATTCATTTGATGCTCGCAGCTCCATGGTGAGGTGATTTTAACAATTCCCATTTCATGAAGGAGGAAACTGAGGCTAGGAAGGAGTAAGAAATGTACCTGAATTCCACAGCCAGTAACTGGCAGGGACTTGAACCACCATCTTTCAGAAGCCAAAGCCTGGGCTTCGGACCACCGCACTCAAAGTCATGTGGCTGATTCATGCAAACTGGGCCACCCCAGTGGTGCCTCCCAGATGGTGGGACTCTGTGGGTTGAGCCAGTAGAGGAAAATTCTAAGAGATTCTTTTTACTCTCCTGGTTTCCTGGGGGTTGGGTAGGCATGTTTAAACATGCTATTCATTCAACTCTGGTTTACCTCAGTGATTATGGGGTGCAGGGCTCCTGGCTAGGCATAGAGAGGGGAAGCGAGGATGCCCCAGGGTTGGGGGAGGAGGGCTGCAGGCTGCAGGCAATGTTGCAGCCACCTGCGTTTGCGAGGTCTTAGATCTCTAATGAGTTTGGTCATTACTTTCTAGCCAGGGCCGGCCTTCCTTCCTTCCTTCCTTCCTTCCTTCCTTCCTTCCTTCCTTCCTTCCTTCCTTCTTTCCTCCCTTCCTCCTTCCCTCTCTCTTTCTTTCAAGATTTTTTTTCTAATGTAAACCTTTTTTTGACTTAACTACATGTCAAGTATGGTGCTGAATCATTAACATAAAACAGTGAGCAAGCAACATCCCTTTGGTGGTCCAACGATTGAATGAAGTGGGTATGATTAGTCTTTCCATTTTAAGATGAAGAAACTAAAGCTCAGAGAGGTTAAGTGGTATCTCCTGTACCCACTGATTCAGTGGCCTGCCCTGCTAACCACGATCACAATGACAACGTAATACTAATGACGTGCTCACTCTGTACAGGCACCGTGTCAAATACTTCTTTGACAGCAGCTCATTCAGTCCTTACAATAACGCTATGATAGGGACCACTGTTATCTCTGTTTAACAGAGGGGGAAACTGAGACACGGACAGGTTAGGTAATTTGCCCAAGCTCGCCAAGTTGGTAAGTAGCAGAGCTGGGATTATCTTTTACTGCTTATATTTTCTGATAAAAGAGGAAGACATTTCTCAGTTTTTGTCTTATTTTTCACTTGAAATCTCCTGTGGTGACCCAGAGTGGGTGCCAGGTTACTGAGAAGAGAGTCTGAGCTGAACTGGGAAGGGGTTCCAGTGACCATGTCCCTGCAGCTCTGGAGATGAAGGGAGGTGGAGAGGCTGATGAGACGGCAGCCACAAGCCTGGGCTTTGGCCAGGGAAGGCCTCAAAGCTCCCTCGCGGGTTGGCACCCCATGCTGGGCAGCTCACAGTGACAAGTCGTGGCTTCTAGGAGAAGAACCCAACATGGTTCTTGGGAGAGGAGAAAACCAGAGGGAAGGGCTGGCACAAGCTCAGCCCTCAGATCTGAGAAGGAGTGTTTTGTGGACTCGGGCATGTAGGTAGCAGCTCTCCCAAGAGCCAGGCAAGAAAAAGTAGGTTTCTGTTTGGGCAGCAACGGGATTTCAGGGAGAAGGAGAGGCACATTCCCAACAGCGTACAGTGTTCACTCAGGGAGAGGTGGCCTCGGACCTGTACCTCTAGCGAGAGGAGATGGCCATCTCTAAGCTGACCCCTCTGCAGAGGGGAGAGGAGCTGGAGGTTGAGTTCATCACCAGTGGCCAACAATGAGACAACCATGCCTGGGAGGGTGGGAAACAAGTGCCTGTTCTTGGGGTCCTTCCACATGTCATGCTGTGTACCTTTTGTCCTGTTTACCTGTGTCCTTTATAATATCCTTTCAATAAACCGGGAATAGTGAACTGTTCTTGTGTTCTGTGAGCCAGTCTAACAAACTGTCAAACCTAGGAAGGGGTCCTGGGAACCCCTGAATTCATAGCTGGTCAGTCAGGAGTCCAGGTGGCAACATGGGACTTGTGACTGGCATCCAGGGCGGGTCAGCCTTGGGGACTGAGCCCATAACCTGTGCGGTCTATGCTAACTCCAGGTATTTAGTGTCAGGATTGAATTGAATGGTAGGACACCCAGTCGCTGTCCAGGGGTTTGGAGAATTGGTTGGTGTGGTGAAAAAGCCCACACAGAAGTGTTTTATGAGTAAACACAGTTCATAGTAGCAAAGAGACACATGAGAAGTAGGTGGGAATGACGGGTTCAGGGAGACAACCCGTTTCAGTAAATCTTGATTAATTGACTCAGGCAACCACAGACACTTCATTAACTGCTCTTCTTTTTCTGTCCTTCACTCGCAGGACAATACAAAACTGGCTCTTACAAGGATTGATGTTGAAAACGATGTACCTTCCAGAAGATGCCAAGGCCGCAGTCTGGGCCCACCTCGCTCGCCACCCCCTCTGTGTACCTCTCCTGTCCTGCACAGTAGGACGTGCTGCCCAGGGCGACCTCGAGCCAGAAGAAACCCCGGGCCCACTCACATCACCAAGAAGCTTGCATCTCTTTTCTGTGCTTGCGAAGATGGGAAAGTAGATTCCTGTTTTTGAGAGATTTCTTTATATCAAGAATTGAAACATAAAGGATTTTTTTTCAAGTTAATATTTAGCTCATAAAAATGGACTTTGGGAAAACGTCTCCAGACTCTATGTTTCTGTTAATTGATCTTTTACTCTAACAAGTGAATCAGAAGCTACAAATACATTGGGGGAAGAAGATACAGACTTCACCGAAAGATTTGTTGCTTAAGCCAAATAGACGCTCTCTCACAGTGCTTCTTTAAATTGAGAGCATGTCTGGGACATTTTAAATGGTTTCATTCACTCGAAAGTGAGATGTATATATTCCATTCAGAAAACAGGCGTTAGTGTGCTTGAATTTGAAATCCTTAAAAGTCATATCATGTTAAGACTGAAAGAGACATTTGAGTCTTAACCTTCTCACTTTAAAGAGAAGGAAACAGCAGCCTGGAGTAATTAAGTGACTTGGTCACTTGGTCACATCCCAAGGCTTTGTCTGTGGCAAGCTGTCCAATTTCCAGCTTTCTCCCATTACTGTGCATCTTCCTTGTATCTGAAATATCTGATTGTCCTTCGTTAGGACTCTCTACCTTGTCATCAGCTGCTGTCACGGATAGTTAATCACTGATCCCCCTCTTGGATTTTTTTTATTGTTTTTTTTTTCGTTTTATTATGGAAAATTTTCAAACATAAAGGTAGAGGATATAATATAAATAATTCCCATGTGCTCCTCACTCAGCTTCTACAATTATTAACATATGGCCAATCTTCTTTTATCTATACCTATCCCTAGTTCCCCCTCCCACAGAGATGATTTTAAAGCAAATCCAAACATCAGGTAATTTCAGCTATAAATATTCCATGTGGAACCATGTAAGAACCCTCAGATATATGATTATCACTACTAACAAAAATTAATAATTCCTTAATATCATCAAATTTCTCTGATTTTCTCTCTCTCTCTCTGTGTGTGTCTCTGTGTCTCTCTGTCTCTCTCTCTTTGTCTCTCTCTCTCTCTCTCTTTCTCTCTTTCTCAAAAATTGATGTCTTAGAATCAGGATCCAAACAGAGTTGGAGATGGGGTTTCTGGTCTCGGGTAGAATGCTTAGCTGATCAGAGTTCTTGCATTAGAGTGCTTGCCACGCGTAGGGAAATAAATTGCATAAGATGGATATTTTATAATAATCATAGATCGCATTTTATATGCCTTTCCATTTCATACGCATCTTTGACCCACAACATTCATGTCAGGTAGGGTACACAGGTATCATTTGCCTTTGACAGAGGAAACTGAGGCCTGGAAGTGTTACAGGATCCAATCGGTGGTCAAGCTGAGATCACCCAAATTTCCTTCTTATTGAACAAAGTATCATTATAACCCCTATCTTATTACAATCATAGCTTCTACTTTTATGGGGGCTGGATAGGTTCCCATCCCTTTCTAAAAATTTTTCAGTAGCTCATGTAACCTTCAGAGCAACCCTATGAAGTAGTTGCCTTTATTCTTATTTTGCTGATGAGGAAACCAAAGCACAGAGAGGTTGAAATGTTTTCTCAAGGTCACCCAGCCCCAGCATTTAAATCCAGGCCTCTCTGATTCCAGAGCTCATGCTCATAACTTCTACAATACACTAGTGTCATATTATAAGGCAACTGTAATTTTCGGTGTTGAAAATTTACCTTGATTGACTTATCTTATTTCTCTTTTAGAATTTGGCTTTACATACAAATGAAATTACATACAAATGAAATTACCCTTCAGATTACTTCGTCAACGTGGATGTGGTTTTCCTCTATTCAGACATCTCATAAACACTGGCGTCGTTATCGTTTATCTGAATTTGGGAAGTTCTATATAGCTCTCAACTAAATAATTAAGAGGTGCAAATAAATCCTAGACTCCGGACCTGTCTGCCCCAACCTCACACAGCCAATGGCGAGCATCACACAGTCCCCGCCTTGGCCTGGCCCTGCTCACGCTGTCTTGTGCTTTCAGGAGCAATCAAAGCCCTTTTAGAAAATATTTCCTCGTCTTCTGTGGCCTTGGATGGACAGTTTTCCACAAGGCGTGTTTTTTTTTTTTTTTTTCCCCCAGCCACACTGGCCTTAAGAAGATATTACTCAGGGCTCCACACCTACTTCAAACATTTTTAGGGCCCTGGTGGGGCCTCCTGCTTGATTGCCAGGAACCCTGCAGAGAAGAGGAGCCCAGCTCTGGGGCTTGCCTTGGTCACAGTGTTTACTGAGAGCTCGGAGGCCCACTGTCAGTGTGGCAGTGCTTTTTCTCACACTTCCCCAAACAGCATATTCTTGTTAGGCAGCTGTTGCTCGCGAGGTCTTCTTTCTGCCCCCGGTCGCTTTTCCCATGTTTGTATCGCTGGTGGGATTTCCCCCCTTCCTTGTTTTAAGGGCTTTCTCCCTAAGTCTTTCTGTCGCGGAACAGCTGTGCTCTGATATTAGATAGAATGTTTTCTGTGCTCACCACAAGCTTATGAACAAAAGGGTTTTAAGAACCCTGATAAATGAACAAGGTCTCTGGGAAGATGAAATGTTACCAACATTTCAAACAATCACAATCCTTGTGCATCTCGGCGGCTTTGCCCTTTCACAGTCATGCCGGGCGGGTATTTGGTCGTGGAGCCTTGGAGACTGGGATTTTTTTTCAGTCTCCCTATCGACCTGACATGGGAAAGTTGGTCAAAGATGGCCCTTCGCTGGCATCAAAGCTCCGAGCTGGCTTTCCCAGCTGCTGTTTGTCCTGGGGTGAGGCCCCTTTGCAGGGTTTCAGGGAGTTTGGTCAGCAGGAAAGGACAAGGCTGGCATCTGGTTCCCGTTACCTTCCCACCATCTGAAAGGACTGCCAGCCTTGGGTCGGGCTACCTGTCTGCAGGTGCAACGCTGAGCGCCAGACAGTATCCTATCCATCCTGTGAAGTCTGTGTTAGGGCCTCTAACTTTCAAAGGAGGACACCGGGGCTTAGGGAGTTTAAGTGACTGTCCCAAGGTCATAGCAAGGAAGTGGGTGGAGCCACTATCTAAACCCAGATTTGGCGGAGGCCGAAGCCTCTGCATTCTTTGGTAAAAATGGCACCCCTGAGAGTCTGGCGAGGTACGGCCAGACGGAGGACTCCTGGGCTGTTCTGTGTCCTACTTGTATGGAGGACCTTCTTCTAAACCCGAGAGGCTCTCCTTTCTTTAAACTCTTCTCCTCGTCCCCAGGCCGCCTCTCATCCACACCCTCTGAAGTGGGCCTGTCATCCTTAACTCCCCATTTTAAAGCCACCTAGACCCGTGGCTTTGGTTCACTCACTGCCCAGTTCACCGTCCCAACCCAGACATTGGCTCCACAGTCCAAGCTTCTTCCTGGTCCTGCCTTACGTGGGAACAGAAAGGTCAAGGCTTGAAGTAAAATGACAGATGGAAAGAAAAGCCTCTCCCAGCCTGTAGAGCTCCGTGAAATCCTTCATTATGGGATTTCCCTTGTCAGAGCTGCAAGGAGAAGCCTGAAGGCTTACGGCAAAAATCTATAACACATAAAGGCACTGTACACACAGGCTTTGCTCATCACCGCGAAAACATCTGACAAGCAGCCCCAAGGGGGGCAGGGCAGAGGGGTGATGGGAGGAGGAGGGAGGAGAGAAGTGGAAAGAAGAGGGAGAAATGACCAACAGCATGATTTCATTTCCTGCCTGTTGGCACCATGCCTGCTCTCCTCTACAGAGCCAAAGAAGAGGTCTTTCAAAAATGCAGCAGGAATAATTGAGGCTAGACCCAAGGAAGCACATCAAAACCACGGGAGCCTGGATACCTAGGAAAAGATCAGCGAGGCATCTCCACGTCTGGAAGTGTTTAAGACTAGGGTTCAGACTCATCACTGGGGCTGGAGGGGTGTGGGGGAGGGGCTTAGGGATGGGCTGGCACGGAGGCAGAGGCACAGGCTCGTTGATTTGGGTCCTGTGCGTTTAGGAGGGAGTAGTCACGGGTTACCCTTGGAAGCACCCCTTCTCCAGCCAGACTGGGGTTAAGTCAATTAGTCCACACTGAGAAACTGCTGAGAGGTCGGCATATATGAGCAAGCTCCAGATTCTCCTGCCTCCAGCCGTACACATGGTGAGCACCTTTTCCTCCTCTGCCCTCATCCTTCCCAATCTTTTCTAATTTCCTTTACCCTTTGAAGCTTCCCCTTACCCCTATGGAAAAGCACAGACAAAGTATCTTTCCTGCAGGGGTTTTCACGTTGATAAAGAAAAAGGCTTCCCCAGGACACAGAGATCATCACCAAGCCATTTGCAGAAAGGCTGGGAGGCGCTCCATTCTTTGGGGGAGAAGGGAGGGCAGGTGCGGGGGCCCAGCCGTGGTGAGGCTGTCCCACCTTACATGGGGCACCTCCAGGTTCTTGTACGCAAAGGGAGGCTATGAAAGGTGCAAAGACACGTTTGCAGTGACCTCTAGTATGTTGTGCCACCTGAAGAGGGTGTGGTGGTGGCAATAGGGCCTGAGGAAGGCTCCCTGGGGTCCATGCCACTTGGTAGCCATGGGACCTTGGGCAAGGCATGTCACTCCCCTGGGCTCTGTTTCGCCTTTGGCCCAAAGGGCTAAATCCTAACTGTCCCGCTTGCCTTACAGGTAAATCATGAGGATCGAGTCAAGTGAAACACAAGTTGGAAAGCTCTTTGAAAGGTTAAAAATGACATTGAAGTGTGACTGTTGCTCTGGATATTGGGACGTGGAGGACGAGGAACGTGCTGCAGCATCCTCCACCCTCCTCTTCCAGAACTTGCCAGGCCTCTGTAGTGGCAGTGACCAGACCCTGCCAGAAGCTGTGGGAGGAGAGGGGCTCCAGAAGCCAGCAGCAGTTGGAACTGTGGCCAGCTGAAACCACCCGACCTCCCTCCTTGCCTGGCCTTCTCCAAACCCCAGGAAAGTCAGAGTTTCTGTGGAAATTTAAGCTGTGCCTGCTGTACCAGACTGGGGTGGGGGTGGGGGCTGCACTCTGCCAAATGGTGGGCATGGAGGGGAAGCGACAGCTGGAGGGTACCAAGCTGAGGGAGTCAGAGCCCTTCTCCTGCCAGCCCGTGCTAGGCCTGGGGACTGCCACCTACAATCAGTGTAGGCAAATGTGGGTGGCTCTGGCAGGGTGAGGCTTGGGGAGCCTGTGTGTGGGATGCTGGAGAGGTATGGCGCCAGCAGGCAGGGCATAAGGCACACACTGCCCATAGAAACCAGAGGAGGGACCAGGTCCCGCCTGGCGGTGCATGCCTGGCTCTCTCTCCAATAAAGGAGGCTTCTCCTTGGCTGGGATCACGTGAAAAATAGGGAAGCTCCTGTTGCTCCTGGTGTACAAGGGTCCCGTGTGACCCTTCCCCCCACCCCCCTCCTCCCACCCGACACCCCCCCACCCGCACTCCTCCCTCCAGATACACCGCCCCACCCCTACCCCCACTCCCAACACACACGTATGGTTCCAGCCCCTGGAGCTCTGGAGGGCACCCCAATGGAGAGGACTTCCAAGTTGCTCCTGTGGGCACACACGTGTGCCTGCTCTCTCACTTCTCCCACCTGCCTGGCCACCTAGCCGAGCAGGACGGCTCCCAGCACCCAGGCTAGTGACATGAAGTTGACAGAAAAGTCTGCCTGAGATGTGACTGCTGCCACTCAAGGCTCTCAGCTTGTAAGGTCGTCCTTCCAGACAGTTTTATCCTCCTAGACACTGAGTAGCAGTTTTTATAGCCTGGCCCCTGACTTCCACTGGCATCTCATAAAAGGAGCCATGTCCCCTACTGCAGGGCACAGTATTGTAAGACTAATTTAAATTGCACATAGCATGGTTTTAAAAACTAAAATGTACAGTTATTTCTACATGAGACTATTGAACCAATATTGTTGGTTTCCTGGCCCAAGGAATCCCCAATATTTGTTTCAGTCCCACTGCGGTCATTCCCACCCGCACCCCCGACTCCACCCATGATCTTGGGAAAGTAATTTTGCCTCTCGGGGCCTCAGCTTTCCATCTTGAAAAGGAGGAGGTGGGCCAGGTTTCCATTCAAAAGGAAAACTCAATAATAACAAAAATAATTATGCTGACTCTGTGTACTTACTATATACCCTCCAGTTATCCCTTTAACCCTCACCAAAAAAACCATGTAATTGTAATTTATAAGGGCTTCGCCCTCAGTTCCTCCATTCTATCACTCATCTCATTTAAGTTGCACTGAACTGTTGCTTTTGCCTCCAAGCTCACAAATCTCTTGACCCTCTCCTTTGGTTGGCATTCCCACCACTGCCAATAGTCATTCAGCCCCCTCATCAGTGTTTCCCTGGAATTTTGAAGCCATTGAAGGATGACCCCCTGACTGCTGCAAACTGCACCCAAATGGTTCTTTGTGGGACCCACACTCGCCCAGCCTGGAACTCCTTAGCCTTCCAGACCAAGCCCAGGCTGCTTGGTGAAGTCTGAGGCCCACCATGAGAAGTTGTACAGAAGCCACCATTTATGTACCACCCACTAAGTAACAGCGGTTGATTATTGGTAATACAGCAGTCCCCTTATCCACGGTTTCACTTTCTGTGGTTTCAGTTACCCGCAGTCAACCATGGTCCAAAACTATTAAACGGAAAATTCCAGAAATAAACAATTCATAAGTTTTAAATTGCATGCCATTCTGAGCAGCATGATGAAATCTCTCACTGTCCGACTTCATCCCTCCCAGGACATGAACCGCACCTTTGTCCAGTGTCACCACACTGTAGACGCTCTCTGCCGGTTAGCCACTTAGTAGCCAGCTCTCTCCATTATCAGATTGACTGTCATGGTATCACAGTGCGTATGTTCAATTAACTCTTATTTTACTTAATAATGGCCCCAAAGCGCAAGAGTAGTGATGCTGGCAATTCAGATGTGCCAAAGAGGAGCTGTAAAGTGAGTGAAAAGGTAAAAGTTCTTGACTTCCTAAGGAAAAATAAATTGTATACTGAGGTTGTTACGTCGTTCGCCTCACCTCATCTCATCACATAGGCATTGTATCACCTCCCATCATCTCAAGAAGAAGGGTGAGTGCAGTGCAATAAGATATTTTGAGAGAGAGACCACATCCATATAACTTTTATTACAGTATTTTGTTATAGGTGTTCTATATTATTATTAGTTATTGTTTATCTCTTACCATGCCTAGTTTATAAATTAAATTTTATTATAGATATATATATAGGAAAAACATGGTATACATAGGAGTCAGTACTATCCATGGTTTCAGACATCCACTGGAGGTCTTGGGATATACCCCCCGTGGATAAGGGGGAACTGCTGTAGTTAAGTTATCATGCCCTTTTTGCAGATGAGACAACTGAGGCTCCTAGAGATAAAGGAATTTGCTCGCATAGCTGGTTAGTGAAGGAGCCATGAGTGGAATCCCAGTCTTGTTGATTCCAATGCCCTTTCTTCCATTCCACACTGCCTCTCTTTCCAGCCACACTGCTTACTACTTCTCACTTCCCTTATTTGATTTCTCACAAACCTTGAAGGTGCTATGACGTTTAAAGCCTCTGCTTTTTTTACAGGGTGTTCCTTCTGGCTAGTGAAGTACTCACATGCCTGCCCAGGACACTCCTATTCATGCTCCAGATTCTTGCTGAAGCATTTTATCTCTTGTGAAATCTTCCCAGACCTCCCTGAACAGCCCGAGATAGTTGTTCCCTTCTGCGGTCAACACTGTCTTTTTCATCCTGCTATTACTCCATCCATCGTGCATTGCAGTCATCATTGAACAACCGTCTGTCTCTTCTGTGGACCTGTGAGCATTTCTGGGTAGGGACCAGGTTTTACTTGTCACTGGTTCCCTAACCCCAGTTATAGTACCTGGGCCTAACATGTATTAAGCAGTTTTTCAAAATGCTGAGTGCTTTACATAGACTATCTTATTTAACTTTCCTTATAACTCTGTAAGATAGTATCTTCTCCCTTTTCGAGATGAGGAAATTGAGAGGGAGGGGACAGTGGCAGCTCCAGAATTTTAATCAATTTAATTTATGGGTTATAATCTGGTTCTGGGGGTACCAGGAGCTTGGTCCTGAAGCTGGGTTTTGCTATGCATTGTTTTTACTTTACACATTGTGTGTTTTGGGGGTGGCTAAAGCCCTCCCTTGGTGCCACTTCTAGAGGGAAATTAAGTCATTTGCCCAAGATCACATGGCTGGAAATGAGCAGAGTCAGGACTTGAACCCTGGATAGCTGCTGGAGAACACCTGAAACGCTACCAGGAGGTGGTTAGTTAGAAGTCAGGAGGTAATGAATGAGTCATTAACATGGAGTTTACAAGAACAAACCCAAGGACTCAGTTTTTTCTAGCTTATAGGTTAACAGGGGAAATAACTCATTAAAATGTACATGACACCTACAAAAGGACACACCCAGCAATTGGGCAGAAATCTCTACATGGAGTTGAACAGCTGTTGGGTGAGGGGAGCTGGTTAAGAAGGTTGGTTTCTGGGAAAAAGGGAATAAGTTTTGATGAAGAGGAGGACACAGGCTGCCATATTAAGCTGCAGCCTACCTACCACGTGTGTTCCAGTTTCCTCATGTACATAAAGTGGGGGTAAGATGCAATGGTCTCAAAGTCTCCTTCCAGCACCGACACTTTATGACTCTGACTTTGTTTTCAAAGCAGAGATAATGCTGAACATATAAAGCACTTAGACTCTTTTTGATTCCTGTGACTTTTGGAAAACTCAGAGAACAGCCCGTCAGACATTTCTGTGCAGATTGTCTCTTCTGAGACTAATCTGTGGCCAGGTCTCATCAGGAATCACCTTTCCTCCATCCTTGTCCAGGGAATGCATGGATTTTAATATTCAACAGAGTCAGAAAAGTCAGCTGCAGGAAAAGAAAAAAAAAAATCATAAAGTTCTCCAAAGCCAGACAAAATTGGTTTGAGGTTCCTTATGATTTTGCATTATCTGGGCCAATTCTTCCGTATGATAGCGTGAATGATCCCATACTTTTATCTGGGAGTGTGGGTAACCTGACAAATGACAGAGGAAAAGCTGGTTGTATTTCACAGGCAGGTGAGCTGGCCCTCCTCAGGGAAGCATGGAGAGCTTAATCCCAGGCCGTTTTCTTTCTCTTGCCCAGAGTCAGAAGTTGAGCGTTGCACAGGGTGGTGGGGAGTCTGGTTGCTTCCCAGAAGCCAGCCCCCACCCCCACTCTTTGGAGAGTAAGAGGGAGATGAATTTAATAATTCTGGTTCCAAGCCCAAAGGTCATGGCTGCATCGGGACGAAGGTTACCAGTACTGAGTCTAGGAGAGTAGCAGCTGCCTGGGAAACCCATGGAGCTGCCAAGCGCCTTTCATCCAAGGATCCCAGCGGCATTTGGAGGGAAAAGGCACAGAGGAGAATGGGGGAGGGGTGGCATGGAGGATGTTGGGAAAAGGCTACTGATGGGAACTAGCTCTGCTGAAGCTCTGGGCTAGTGAATTTCCGGGGCTACCGGGTATTTCTCTGGAGACCTTCTGAAGAGGGAAGAGGTAGACAGGTGGGAAGTGATGATCATGGACTATGACCCTGAACCCTGCCTGATAGGATGGCTGACCTAACAAGAGTCTTTATGGCCTGCTACAGTAGACCTTTCCACAGAGGAAACAATTTTAAACATTCATTTAACAAACCATTCATTTGGATTAGGTGCAGATAGTTTACAAAGAATATTAGCTTTGTATGTCTTGCCCTGGATTAAAAATAAAATTTCTGGTGGTTAATTTGGAGCCCATCTTGACAAGGGTATTGAAGAAGATTCCAAAAAAGGAAGACTCTCCTGCCCATGATCTTTTCCTTTTGCTGTCACTCCTGCCTCTGCTGTTCCTCCTTGAGGCAGGAAAAGCAGAACAATGGGATATGGGAGGAGGAGGGAGCAGGAAGAGGGGCTGGGTGGTTCATTGCCATGTCCGGACTTGCTCCCTCTCCTCTTTTGGGTCCACTGGGCCTCCTGGGAATCTATAACCCAGGGCTGCTGCCCATTTGGGGGATCTGAGTGACCTTTCCCAAGGACAGGGCCAGCACATTTCTCCCAGTTCAGGCTCCTCCTCCTGCCATGGGACAGGCTAATTCATACGATCCCTGCTTCATCTCACGGTTCCAAGGTACAACACCGCGTCTCACACACTAATGGCCTCACCAACTTAAGGAAGGAGGGTCTATTTGGGATGTTCTGCTTCAGAGTGTGGACAAATACGAAAGCTCTGCTCTTCCAACCAGAGGAAATGCTACTGACCACTCTCCCTGTCCTCAGTATAGGATGTACCAGGAGTCCCGCCTGGATTCAGTGCTGAAGATGAGGGTAAGAGAGACTGAAAACCAAGGGGCCAGCATCCATGCTCTGCACAGCGAGACACATAAGGATATAAAACTAATGGTGATACTGGGAAGTAAATGTGGCTCTGATCATATAGCGGATGGGAGATTTCCATCACATCCCAACAGGCAGCCAGGGGAACAGAAAGCTGAGAGCAGGTGGGATTTGATTTAGAATTTGGAGGATAGTAGCATTTGAGCAGGGATAGAAGGGTGGTGGCACTACCAGGCAAAGGAAGACTTGAGCAAAGTCTTGGGAACAAGAAATGTTGTGTGTAAGGAATGGCAAATATTAAACTTGACTGAACCATCTGTATTTGGAGGAAGTGGGTGATTAGAGTTAAGATTCAACTGAGAGTATGAAAGCTGTTGTTGGAGATACAGTGGGATTCTAGCTAAAGTATGGAGGGCCCGAATTTTACCTTAACGTTTTGGATTTTATTCTTTATGCACTATGGACCCATTGAGTGTTATGGATTTGAACAAAACTCTCTGTACTTCTTTGTACCTTCCCATCTACAAAAAGACTGCCAGGACCCAGGAGCTCAGCTTAATCAAAGCTAACCTGCACAGATAAGCAATGACCTTGTGACTGCAAGTGTCTTCATTAGCTTGATGCTCTAATTAGCCTAGTTGAGGAGCAGGAATGGACATACTTGGGTTGGAGTAGCAAGGTGGCAGGCAGAACCAAAAAATAGCCTGAACTTCTGCTTAACCAGACCGAGGCCCGGAAGCAATTTGGTAACATGGTGTAGTGAAAAGAACAGGAGGACCCAAGGCTCTAAATATTGGTTCTGTCACAAATGAGGTAAGTATGTTTAGACAGACAACTCATTCAACATTCATTTATTGAGCCCCGATTGCAGGCCAGGCATTGAGCAAGACATGGAAATCGAAAAGGAACGAGGCCCACTCCCCATCCTCAGGGCCACTCAGAGGTTAGGCAAATAAACAGGTTACTTCAATACCATTTCATAAATGTCTTTACATTCCTTCTACCCGTGTCTGTGATCTCCTTGCTCTGTACCTCTGTTTCCACAAGCCAGATCTTGATTATGGCCAGGGTGCTGGGACATTGGACATGACTCCCTGGGCTCACTTCACTCCAAATGAGAAAAAGTATAGGTGATCGCAGGTTCCCTGCTTCCTGAACTTCAATCCATAGGTATCTTCCCTGCACAGCCAGGTAAAACCTGGTTCTTGCTCCTTGCTGGGAATCAGAATTTGAACAGACGGCCAGCGAGGGCTGTGCAGTGTATGCAGTGGGTGCCTTCCTTGTATAGGACAGAAAAGGCCTTGATTCTCCTGAGTCAAGCTCTTATCTCTTGGTCTGTCCTGAATTTTCACCAAGATTATGGCTGCCCTCCAGATACACGGGCTCCCAAGGGTCAAGGAAAATCCCACTGTTTTAATGAGGAGCCAGGACACACAGAGCCCAGCAAAGCAGATTGTGCCCTGGGCTCAATCAAAAAACAAACAAAAAACAGCTCTGCAACAAGGAAAGTAGCCGGGACCCAAGGCAGAAGCCGACCACCGCTGCCCTGACTCAGCCTTGCTCTGTGCTGCTTCCCTGCACATACACCCCATGCAAACCAGGTCCCACCTCACCGCTCGATCCCCAACCTCGTCTCTGCTCCTGCCCACTCCTGGGTTCTGCGCACGGGTAGTCTCCACCTTGGAAATGCCAGACCCTTCTTTCCATCAGTCCCTGTCTCTTTCTCCTGGCAAAACCTGACTTCCAAGAAGCTTTCTGGATTCGTTTTTGGTGGTACCAATTCCCCTATTTCTCAATACTCCCTCATACTTAGACTCTTTGTTCTCCCTTCACCTGGTGTCCCCTCTCAGTGCCTCATTCCTGTGCTATGTGACTAGCAAGAGAACTAACTGGAGGGGAACCATCTAAAGCAATGGTCCCCTTGGGGTACACATCCGCAGAGGATGTTCAAGATGCATGGGGTTAGGAAGAAAATGGTAAACTTCTATTGATTTAAAAAATACGTAGTCTCTTTGCTGCATCTACTGCGAGGATGAAGACCGTTCTCAGCAATCAGACAGTGGACATATCAGAAGATGTGGACATCACTCTGCAGGGACACACTGGTATTGAGAAGGGCCCCAAGGTCACCCTGCGGAGGGACTTCAGTCACATCAATGCAGAATTCAGTCTCCATGGGAAGAAAAATAAGAGGCTCCGGGTTGGCCAGTGGTGGGGAAATCGGAAGGAACTGGCTCCTGTCTGCACTCTCTCCAGTCACGTACAGAACGTGATCAAGGCTGTTACGTTGGGCTTTCGTTACATGATGAGGTCTGTGTGTGCTCACTTCCCCATCAACGTCATTATTCAGGAGAATGATTCTCTTGTTAAAATTCGAAATTTCTTGGGTGAAAAATACATCGGCAGGGTTTGGATGAGGTCAGGTGTTGCTTGTTCAGTATCTCAAGCCCAGAAAGACAAGTTAATTCTTGAAGGAAATGATATTGAACTTGTATCAAATTCAACTGCTTTGATTCCACAAGCCACAACAGTTAAAAACAAGGATATCAGAAAATTTTTGGATGGTATCTGTGTTTCTGAACAAGGAACAGTTCAGCAGGCTGATGAATAAGGTGTAAGTTGTCCAGCTACAGAAACACTAAGATGTCATCTGATTCCTCAGACTTATTTGTGATATTTTAAAGATGCAATAAAAGTCATTATTGATTCAGGGGGAAAATATGTAAAGCAGGGGCTTTTTAATAACAATGTGTCTGTATTCGTTCATTAATTGTGACAAATTTACCATACTGAATAAAGATGTTAATAATATGGGAGCCTGGGTGTGGGGTATATACAAACTCTCTAAACTGTCTTTACAAATTCTCGATACATCTCCACTTTTTCTAAAATAAAGTTTATTTAAAAAATGTCGTTGCCAGAGGGTAACGGGGGCGGGGGGTGGGGGGTGGGAGATGAGGGTAAGGGGGATCGAATATATGGTGATGGAAGGAGAACTGACTCTGGGTGATGAATACACAATGGGATTTATAGATGATGTAATACAGAATCGTACACCTGAAATCTATGTAATTTTACTAACAATTGTCACCCCAATAAATTTAATAAAATAAAATTTAAAAAAAAATGTCATACTTTTCATAGTCTATATTTTACATGCTTTATGATGGACACACGTTATCATAAAAGTACAACATAGTTAAAATATAGGTTCAGCTGCATGACAGCAGGTCTCTAACGAGACAGAGTGTCTACAGGCAAAGAGCCCAGGGTGGTACGAAGTCTCTGTTCGTCAGGCTGTCCAGAGACCCAGCGCCTCCTCTCCTGTCATCTCGCCACAGCTAGATCTTAGATCCTGCTCCGTGGAGTCTAAGATGGCTTGCTACCAAGTCCATGCTGGGGGTGGGTGGGGGCAGCATGAGGGAAGCGAGGGAGAGGCCGCAGGTTCCAGAATTCACACATCACTTCCCCTTAAATACCATTGGCCAGAACTTAGTGCAAATGGTTCTACCATGTTCGGTCATGGAAAATATAGTCTTCATTTTGGATGGCTATGGGTCCAGCTAAAATGTAGGGGGTTTAACACTGTAGAAGAATGGCAAAGGGAAGCAGCTAGCATTCGTTCTCAAAATTGACAATTTTTTAAATTTATGACTTAGAAATAGGTAGATATGCATATATTGAGGGCACTGCTCAACTTTTTAAAACTGATACGGGCACACAATCAAAGACATTTAGGCCACCAGTTTAAAACACTGGCGAGGAGACAGGTTGCATTTCTGGCTCAGGCTTTTTGAACCCTGACCAGTGATTTTACTCTAAGATCCAATTAAGTGTGACAAACATGTATAAGTCTCTCAGCTGCTCCGTACCAGACACACCAAAGCCTCTTCTCTGTAGGACCTGTGTCCTAGCCCCCCGGATCGGTACACGTCTCCTTGTAGGCAAGAAGCCTATTTGTTTTTCTTGGAGGATCCTCACGACAGTCAAGGAGGATAGAGAGTGAGCAAGAGGGGTGAGGAAGGACAAGGACAGTGTCTAAGAAACATGGGCAGACTGAGAAAGAAACAATGCCAGATAAAGAAGGAGAAAGAGAGATAAGCAGAAAGAGAGTGGCTGGACATTGGGCCTGGAGCCCAGGAGAGAAGGCTGCAGAGGTGGAGAGGGGCCAAGCAGAGGGGAGGCCCAAAGAGTGAGCCTGGCTCAAAAGGAAGCGGACATTTATCTGGGGGCCTGTGAGGTAACGTGACTCTCTGAAGGTGGGGAAAGCAAGTAGTGCACAGGCTGGCCTGGGAGCGCTGCTCCTAGCAGATATCTGGGGACTTACCCAGCCTGCTTTGCCAAGGTTGTTCTGCCCAACAGGTCATCTGAGAAGGCAAGAGAGGAAGGGGTCTTTTGTAGGTAGGAGGAGAGTGTCCGGTCACTTCTCTGCTCACTTTCCCACTTTCCCTGTGCCCACCCTCTGCACACACATGGGACAGACTTTGTGTTTATTTATATAGGTGACTTTCTTTTTGGGTCTATGTTCTTGTCTTCCAAGGGACCACGAACACCCCAAATACTTTTCCCCCAGTGCTTCAGAGAACAGAGCTTCAAGCCAAGTGCAATGGGAACACTTAAGTGCCAGCGATGCTTTCTACCTGGGGAGACTGGGGAGGGCTTCACGAAGGAGTTGTCAGTCTTGAAGGCCAGAAAGAGAGACTTAACAAGTAGAGATGGGCTGAGGAGGAAGGGCATCATGGCGGGGGAACTCTGTGATTAAAGGCAGGAAGCATAGAGTATACTGAAGGGCAAGGAGGAAGGAAGGAGGGAGAACAGTACCAGGAAGGGCTATTCCCTGCACTGGTAACGAGAATGCAACAAAGTGACTTCCCTCATGTTGCAACTGATAAGCATGTTGTCATAACTCTGTGTTTCAAGTTCTGTCTGCAGAAGATAGGGTCAGGGCCAGGTGTCAGCACTCATGGTCTGACAATGGGCAGCATTCTGTAAACCCCACTGTCCCGGAAGCCCTGGGCATGTGGCTTGCATATCTGCGGAGGGATGCTTCTTTCTCACCCAAGGGTCAAAGCTTCCCAAGTCCTAGACAGAGGGGTCATGCTGGCCACCCTGGAGGAGCTGGTGAGGGTGAGCAGAGCTGTCACACAAGCCATCCATCGTGCAGGTAGTCAGTCAACCGACAAATGATGAGCTCTCCCTTCTCCCCGCTGGCTTCTGCACCACTCTATTGGGACAAATGCTGCTTGGTTTCTGTACATGATTTCATTCCACTTGTCCTGTATTCTTTGTTAAACATCTCTTTCTAGCAACTTGCAAGACATCAGGTGCTCTGATTCTATCCCTGCCCTTGATGGTGCTCTTTCTCTGTCTCCTTTGTTCTTTCTTTTTGTCTCTGACACCATTGCCATTCGTCATTGCTGTTTTCTTCCCTGCACACTCTGTTGACTGTTACAGACATTCTCATGGCTTTCGTGATCACCTCTCTCATGTAGAGATTTACCTGCATAGATGGTGTATTGGTTGAAATGCTTTTGGCAGCAAACGACAGACCTTGACTCAACTAACTCAACTAAGGAGGACAGTCACTGTCACATAGCAAGGAGTCTTGAGGTCATTTCTGGGATTGGATAATTTGATGGCCCCATGATATCATCAGAGACCCAGTTTCTGTCCATCTCTCTGCTGTGCTGTCTTTGGCTTGTCAGCTGTTACCCTTGGGCTTGTCCCCTCATGGTCACAAAATGGCTTCAGTAGCTTCAGGCAATGCCTCTTCACAGAGACACATCTAGAGACAGGCAAAAGGAAGATTATTTTTTCATCTCTTTTTAAAAAAGGAAGATAAATCTTAGAATTTTCTAGAGTTCTTTTTGTAGACATCTCTTCTCATTTCATTGTCCAGAATTATATATTCCTTATCTTAACCACTGGAATTATCTATGATTGTATTGGGGTAATCAAAATCACCCATAATGTGAGAGAAGGTCTGAGGCTGAATTAGAGTCCACCAACCTCTGAAAACATGACCACTGTACGTGTGAACAAAAGTGGGAAAGAAGAAGGGGAAAATGGTTGTTGGGTAATCAACAGTGTCTGCCACAGATGGTAGCCAGAACTTTGTCTCCAACCCAGGTGTTTCTCCTAACCTTAATCCTGTGTTTTCAACTACCTTCTGATAGTTTCATGTAGATGTTTTAAAGACACCTCAGATTTAACACACCTCCAGTTGAGCCCCTTCTCCTTCTCTCAGTCCTCCCCTTTGTAATGATTCCACCATTCTCATAGTCTTCGAGGCTGGGTACTTGCTGTGGGTTTGCTCTCTTCCCTTTCCTTGTATCCATATCAATCATTAACAAGAATACCTGTGCAGCTGAGAATAAAGGGGAGATTTGGTCTTTGGGAATGCCCAAGGCAACCAGAGATGGCAAATGGTTTGAATCTTGCAAATTTACGTCTATTAATAGTAAGAGCTATGTGGAGCCTTGTGTGAGACGGACGCTCAGGCAAGTCTGGGCTCTGGGAGAAGGAGTGTCTTGATTGATTGGCAAGTCTGTCAAGGACACTGAGGAGTAGACTAATGAGATGCATGCTATGTGTTTGCTATCCCTGTGCTGGGATTGGTTTAGGGAAGGTAAAGGCACCAACACTGTGGGAACACTAACAGCCATAAGAAGATTAATACTAGTTAACATCTATTAAGCACAAATTATATACCAGGAACTGCAATGGGGATTGTACGTGAATTGTCTCGTTTGACAGTCTCAATAAACCTGAGAGGTGAGTACTGTTATTACTCCCATCGGAGTAACTGAGACTGAATGAAGTAACTAGCAGCTAGCAAGTGGAAGAGACAGGATTCAGCCTGGCTCATCGCATTCCACAGCCCTTGCTCCCTAAGTTATTGGGGTGCTGGACCAACATCTTCATTTCTCCTCACAAGGACATTCCTCTCCAACTTGAAACATGCACACAAACCACCTATGGCTCTTGTTAAGATGCAGATTCTGTTGAGTACATCTAGGGTGAGATCTAAGATTCTGCATTTATTTTTTTTTATTTTTTTAACTTTTTATTTTTTAATTGGGGAATGTTGGGGAACAGTGTTTCTCCAGGGCCCATCAGCTCCAAGTCAAGTCATTGTCTTTCAGTCTAGCTGTGGAGGGTGCAGCTCAGCCCCAAGCCCAGTCACCGTTTTCAATCTTTAATTGCAGGGGGCGCAGCCCACCATCCCATGTGGGAATTGAACCAGCAACCTTGTTGTTAAGAGCTTGCCCTTGTTGTCTTCAATCTAGTTGTGGAGGCCACAGCCCACTGGCCCATGTGGAAATCGAACCGGCAACCCTGTTGTCAAGTGCTCACGCTCTAGCCAACTGAGCCATCTGGCCGCCCTGAGATTCTGCATTTCTATTACATTCCAGGGACATGCTGATGCTGGTGGTCCATGGACCACACTTAGAAGGTGAGCCCCATCAGTGCAGGGTATTTGTTTGCTTCCCTTACCTCCTGGGAACATGGCTTATCTATGCTTCCCAGTCTACCTTGCTGTGAGATGTCTGCATTGAATACACACAGAGGGATTATGCTATTTGCAGCCTGGTCCATAGACACCCCCCAGAAAATCCTCACTCCACTCTTTTCTTCCCCTGTCTGGCAGCTGCATGTTGACAGCCAGGCATTCTTGGAAGCCACATTGAAGATGGCAGAGCCTTTGCCAGCCTGGGTTCCTGAACGATGTTGTGACAAAGCTCCTCACCCCCACTTCCAGGTGGACATCAAGTGAATGATAAACTTCTTATCTTAAGCCACTGAGATTTGGGGCTCTCACTATAGAAACTAGTGCTAGCTGAACTAATACATTTACCCATTTTTCAGATGAGCAAGCTGAGGTCACAAACAGTGAAGTGATTTTTCTTGGAGCATAAACTAGCTAAAGAAAATGATGGAACTAGAATCCAAGTCTTCCAACTCTTGCTGTTGACCACCCCCTGAACCTCAGTAGGGACGCACCTCACATCCTCTGAGGGCTTTGTCACCTTGTCTGCTCCGTTCTCTTTCTCTTTGTCTTCCAGGGCTGAGACTGGGGCCGAGATTGGCCAGCAAGATGGAGGCAGGCAGAGTGGAGAGAACCAGCTGTAAGGAGGAGGCCCCCTAAGAATGCTGCTGATGCAGGCCAGGCTGTGGCCAGCCAGAGGTTCCTGTGATTGCTGCCTTGTAGCGCCTAGGAATGAGCTCTACAACAGCGTTTTCTGGCTCTCAGATCCATGCCACAGCTTTCTCAGAAAAAAGACTAGTATCCCAGCTTCAGCTGGAGTTTGGTGTGGGACCTTCAACCTGAGGAGGGAGAGTGAGCTCCAAAGGTCTCCTAAAAATAGAGCTGAAGGACTCCTGAAACTGTTATCAGCCACAGCTCAGTAGCAGGGGTGGGTTTACCATCAAGTCTTTGTTGACCTTGGCAAAGACAGGGGCCACCAGATTCTTCATCCCCAAAGAATCCCAAAAGCTGCTATCCCTGTTGCTACTATTTCCATGTTCCAACCTTTAATAGGCTCTCTGACCTCAGATGGATTTTCCCACTTTGTGTGTCATGGCTCACCCCATGGAGAATTAGAGAAGAAAGGAAATTGTCAAAGAGGGGATTGGGAGTGAGTAGCACGAGAATGTCGGCCTCCTGAAGGCAGGAACTTTGTGTGTTTTGTTTGATGCTGTATCCCTGGTGCTTGGCACAAAGTAGGCCTCAGTACGTTTTTTAAATGAATTAATGAATTTATTAACCTAAGCCTCAAACAGGTTGGGATTGTACAACTTAGTTTGTTGCTAGGTACATTCCAAATTGTGAAGTGGTGAGGACTTGTCTGTAAAACCAACCTGGCTCCCGGAAGCTTCACCCCTTTTCTGTGCCTCTACTGCTTCTCTTGAGATCCTTCTCTCATTTATAAAGCAGCAGGGAGATATCTTTTGTGTTTTGGCTGTATGCAATAATGTAAATAACACTTGACAAAGTCTTGACTTCTAGTCCTGGCTTGGTATCCAATTTGTTATGTGGGCTTAAGCAAGTCACTTTATCTTTCTGGGCATTTAACTACAATGTTTCCCAAGGTTCCCATAAGTTCTAATCTAAAAACTGGTCCAAAGCGAGGATTTAGTATTAATCATTCACTTGTTACCATGAATTTAGCCCCCAAGTTCCTTCCCGGCTGTATTTAAAACTTCGTTATTAATAGCAGAGTGAAAGGACCCCATCACTAGTAAAAAAGAGATTCACTCCTACGATCAGGAATAAGACAAGATGTCCATTTTCACCATTTCTATTTAACATATTATTGGATGTTCTAGCCAGAGCAATTAGGCAAGAAAAAGAAATAAAAGACATACACATTATAAAAGAAGAAGTAAAATGATCTTTGCTTACAGATGACAAATTTTATTATATGTAGAAAATGAAACATTCCACACAAAAATTGTTAAAGGAAAAAGGCCAAAATTCAGCAAAGTTGCAGAATTTAATGTAACTTCTGTCAAAACCCCAACGACTTTTCTTTTTTGTAGAAATAGAAAAAACCATTCTAAAATTCATATGGAATCTCAAGGGACCCTGAATAGCCAAAACAATCTTGAAAAAGAATATAGTTGAAGAACTGGTTCTTCTTGATTTCAAAACTTACTACAAAGCTACAGTAATCAAAATGGTATGGTACTGACAAAAAGACATATAGACAAATGGAACAAAATAGAAACTCCAGAAATAAACCTTCAAATGTATGGTCATATGATATTTGGAAAGGGAGCCAAATTCATTCAATAGGGAAAGAACAGTCTTTTCAACAAGTAATGCTGGAGAAACTGGATTTCCACACCCAAAAGAACTCAGTGAGAACTTTACCTTGCACCATATTAAAAAAAAAAAAAAAATTAACTCAAAACGATCAAAGACCTAAATATAAGAGCTAAAATTATAAAGCTCTCAGAAGAAAACATAGGGGAAAAGCTTCATGACAGTGGATTTGGCATTGGTTTCTTGGCTATAACATTAAAAGCACAGGCAACAAAAAGAAAAAAATAGATAAATTGAACTTCCTCAAAATTAAACACTTTTATCCATCAAAAGATACTATCAAGAGAGTGAAAAAACAACCCACAGAATGGGGGAAAATATTTGCCAATCATATATCAGATAATGGCTTAATGTCCAGACTATATAAAGAACTCCTAAAAATCAACAACAACAAAACAGACCAATTAAAAAATGGACAAAAGGCTTGAATAGACATTTCTCTAAAATGGCCAATAAGCACATCAAAAGTTGCTCCACATCATTAGTCATTAGGTAAATGCAAATCTAACCCACAATGAAATACCACTTCAGATCCATTAAGATGGCTATTATTTTTACAATGGAAAATAACAAATGATGGAGAAGATATGAAGCTTTTGGAACACTCATGCATTGCATGTAAAATGGTCTAGCTGCTATGGAAAACAATTTAGTGGTCCCTCAAAAAACTAAACATAAAGTTACCATATGACCAAACAATTCCACTCCTAGCTATATACCCAAAGGACCTGAAAGCAGGGACGCTAACATATACTGGTACCTCAGTGTTCCTAAGAACATTATTCACAATAGCCAAAAGGTAGAAACAATGCGAGTCTACATCAACAGAGAATAGATAAAGTGTGGTGTATACATATAAGGGATTATTATTCAGCCACAAAAAGGAATGAAGTTCTGATACATGTTATAACGTGAATGAACCTTGAAGGCATTATGCTATGTAAAATAAGCCAGACACAAAAGGACAAATATTGTATGACTTCACTTAGATGAAATACCTAGAGTAGTCAAATTCATAGAGACAGAAAGCAGATTAGTGGTTACCAGGGGGTTGCGGGGTTGGCGGGGAGATTTATTGTTTATTTATTTGTTAATTTATTATGGGGGTTTATTATTTAATGGGTACAGATTTTCTGTCTGGGATCATGAAAGTTTTGGAAATAGTGTGTAGGTTGCCCAACATTGTGAATATAATGAATGCCATTGAATTACACATTTAAAATAGTTAAAATGTATATTTTATTACAATAGAAAAACAAGTGAGAGAGAGAGAGAGAGAGAGAGAGAGAGAGAGAGAGAGAGAGATTCAGTAATTAGTGGTGAATGGCGGCTAGAGGACCCCTGACTCAGTGCCATTGTTTCCTTCATCCAAGCTTGCTTGGTACAGCCTACCCTCCGATGACTTAACACTTGACAAATGCTCCCTGGTCATCATACCTGTGGGCAATAGGGAAGAAGGAGGGAAAAAGAAAGATCTCCACCAACATCTGACTCTGGCTGGCTCCAGAAAAGGGCCTGTGGTTAGGACATTGGAGCCCCTAAAGGATGGATTTTTGTCTTTCAGCCCTGTTAAGTTAATCCTTCAATTTCTGGGGTTGCCCACTTAGCTGCTTTTGCTCCTTCTACAAAGCAACTGTGAGACGAGGGGCTCAGGCCAAACTTAAAGAAGCCCCATAAGTTTTCAAGACCGTCACGTCCCGGGAAGCCCCACTGTCCCTGAATCATTAAATGAATTCACATCCTCTGGTCTTCTGTTGATAGCTTTGTTTAATATCCAAATAATATGGATTGAGCATTCATTCCAGTACCATGGAAGTCCAGAGTCTTTCCCGGAGCCCTCTCCAACATTTCCTAGGATTCTGCTTGGGGGCTTACATTCTCATGGTCATATTTACCTTCTATTTCTTGCCCCGATGAAATTCTTGATTCTTGCTTACATTTTGGTCACCACTCCCTACCCCCACCCTGGGGCAGCTGTTCTTTTTCATTATTTTCTTGTCTAGAGTTCAGACTACGGCCCATTCTCCTTCCCAGAGCAACAGTAACACAAAAGCTATTGTGTTTAACAGATTTTCCCAAGGATCGGGAATAGCTGGCTGAGTGGCACAGGGCAGGAAAAAACTACAAATTGGAGGTCAGATACCACCGTTTCTAGAAACTCATTGGCCCTTCCCTGACACGGAACATTTTTCACTGGCCATGCCCCCACTTAGTTCCATGTTCCCTCCAGGTTGCTGGGGATCCCTTTTCTGAAGACACTTGTACCCATCTCCTCTCTTCTAGGGTGTCAACCCTGTATAACTTCAAAATGTCTGTTAAGCAACTCACAGAGCGATTTTGCTTTTAGCCTCCACATCACACTGAGCTCTGAGATCTCTCTTTGCACATCTGAAAATTCCTTTGAGGAGTTTCCCCAAACCCCAGATATTCCACCATTAGGTACACAAACAACCAAAGAAATTCTGCCATTCCTTTTTTTTTTTTTAAATTTGGGTTGGATCAGATTTTAGGAAGGCAGGGCCCACTCATCCATGAAACAGAGCCAATCCCAGAGGCTGTGGAGTTTTAATCTTTCCATCACACATTTCCCTGGGTTTTAGTAAAACTGGAGATGGGGACTCTGCCCGGCTGGGACAGTGTAAGAGCTCCCACAGGTGACAGACGTTGTCGGGTTATCTAGACAGAAATGCTTGGTGCTGGAGACGAGCAGGTACAATTCTGGGCCCTGGTCACTGTAGGGAGAGCCACGGAATAGCGTCCAGGGTGGTGCCTGATAAGACCAAGTTCTTGGCTTGCCAACTCCTGTGTGTAGAGGCTCTTCGAGTGTAACGGGTCTCCAGTTGTGACTGAGCAGATTGCAGAGAAAAGGCAGTTCATCGGGACTAGAAGATTCTAGAGAGAAACGATGCTATTGCTAAGGCTGGGGGGAGTAGAGCCGGAAGAGGCCAGTCTCACACTGCTTGAGTAACGAAGACGTTGTGGCAGCGCCTCAGGATGGACACCTGACTGATGGAATAGAACACAGGACACAGAAACAGACCTGTGCATATTTGGAACTTTGAAATGTGACAGAGGTGGCATCGCTGATTGAGGGGAAAAGAAGCCTCTTCAACAAACAAAGCTGAGAAAATGGTTATACATGTGGGAAAAACAGGAAATTTGTTCCCTATCTCACACCATATAAAAATAAACAACTCCAATTTGACTTAAGTGTCAAAAAGAAAAGTTAAAAAATTTTAAGCTTCGATTTCAAATTCTAAACTTAATGGAAAATATAGGTGGATATCTTTCAAACCTTGGAGCAGGGAAAGATTTCTTAAACAAAACACGGAAAGTATTAATCTTGGAGGTATTAAAGCAAAGAACATCAAATGATATCTTTAAGAAATTCAAAAGGCAGGTTGGGTTAAAGAATATAGGGTAAGGGGGTGGGGGGTGGGGGGTGGGAGATGAGGGTAAGGGGGATCAAATATATGGTGATGGAAGGAGAACTGACTCTGGGTGATGAACACACAATGGGATTTATAGATGATGTAATACAGAATTGTACACCTGAAATCTATGTAATTTTACTAACAATTGTCACCCCAATAAATTTAATAAAATTAAAAAAAAAACAAAAAACAGAATATATAGAGAACTCTCACAAGTCAATAAAAAAAGTATTCAGAGCCCAGTAGAAAAATGAGTAAGAGACATGGACAGGCATTCATAGAAGAGTAAACAAATACAGCTAATAAACAAAGAGATACCCCTCATAAGTGCTCAGAAAAATGCATCCATTTAACTGGAAAATTAAAGTCTGACCAAACTCAGTGTTGGAGAGGATGTAGGCCCACACATCTCTCTTTGCTCATAGGTGCGGAAATTGTTACAAGGACACTAGAAAATCTTCACATCCTCTATAACACAGCAATTGCACTCCTTGTTACGTAAACTTTTCACACACACTGAAAAATGTCTCATGGCAGCATTGCTCACATTAGCAATAATAAGAGAATGGATTAAAAGATGACTATTTCACACTGTGGAATATTACAGAGGGTTCAAAATTAATGAACCATGGTACCACAAAATATGGATGAAGCTCAGTGGTCTCATACTTAGTGCAAAAGTAAATCCCAAACTATAACCTACAACATATTGCTTATTTCACAGGGATGCTGTGGGGATCCAAGGAGGTTACCACAGAGGAAAGTATCCAGCTCAGAGCCTAGTGCATAGGCTTTCAAGACAAATAGAATCTGAAATCTGAATTTCTAGGAAGGGCGACACCCACTGGGACAGCTCTCTGTGCCATGTTGGCATGCTCTGTCTTCCTCCTTCACCAGCTCCTTCCTTCCTGGCAGCCCCCAGTCTCCCTGAGTCTCCCCTGCTCCATGTCACGGACATTCTGGCTTTGTGTTTTGGGGGAAATGTCCTGTGGATCCCAAAGTGTCTGGAGCTTGGGTATGGGGGATTGGGGAGTGGTCAAGGACAGGCTAAGGGGCCCCTGCAGCTCTAAAATCCACACCTACAACCAGCTTGGGAAGCTCCCTGCTCCCTCTGGGTTTCTCTTCCCTCGTCTTCTAGATGGCCTTTTATGACTCTTTTTGGGGCAACGCTGCATGTTCACTTAAAGTGGGATAAAGATATTGGGGGCTGAGAGGACCGCTTAGCGCCATCTATCCCCAACAGCAACTCTTCTCCTCCCAATTAAGTCCTCATCTGCAAAATGTGGATAATTGTGCCCATCTGACAAGGTCTTTGTGAGGGCGTGGAGACAATGCATAGTGTCTGACACATACTGGGCCCTCGATAACTGATTTTGATGATGTTTGTGTGTCAGGTGCCATTTGTAGTGCTGGACGCTGTACACATTGGGACTGACACTCCCTCCTCTCTTCTTAGATCTCCCCTATAGGTGACATAGCACAGGTGACTTTGCCTCCACATGACAGCTCTTTAATGTGAGAAGACAATTAGGCCCCCCAGAGATGTGTTTTTCCAGGCTAAGTGACCTGGGTCCTCAGCTGCTCCTCCAATGATTTAGTCCTCTCTAATGCTGTCCATACTCCTTTGGAGTAAGTCCAAGTTTGTCAGTAGCCCTTTTAAAATGGAACACAAGGAGCTTAATTTTGTGCTTCATGAGAAAAACCAACAGAGAAGCCGCCATGTTTTATTATAAACCCGATGGAAGCTAACACCAATCACACCAAATGGCCAATTCCAGAGCTTTGCAGTAAGATTTCTGGAGATAGAGGATTAAACAAACACACAAACAAAAATACATATCCTCACAAGAGGTAGGGAGACCTCTGGGATTCTAGAATGTTCTGTTTCTCGACCTAGGTGATGGTTACATGAGTTATTCATTTTTAAATAATTCATTGAGCCAGACATTTAAAATTTTTTTTCCCCTTTTCAGGCTGCCCCCCCCCCCCCGCACCCCCTCTCACACACACACACTCCGGTTCAAGCCGTTGTTTCTCAGTCTAGTTATGTAGGACACAGCTCCCTGGCCCATCTGGTATTACGAGCCTTTGGCTCCCCGGGGCCAAGGCAGTTGGTCCCCCGTGGTCGGTCGGCCACTCACAGCAGCTCACCGTAGCCCACAGCAGCACACAGCAGCCCAGCTCCAGGGAGAGCCGTTGTTCACAGTCTTAGCTGTAGAGGGTGCAGCTCACTGGTCCATGTGGGAATCGAACCAGAGATTTTGGCGTTAGAATCACCGCGCTCCAACGACCTGAGCCACTGGGCGCCCGAGTTTTCAATTTTTTTGAGATCAACTTCTTGATCTTTATTGAGATACAATTCCCATATAACACAGTTTACCCGTTTAAAGCATACAATTCAATGGTTTTTAGTCTAGTCACAGATATACGCAATTATCTCCACAGTTCATTTTAGAACCTTTTCACCACCTCAGGAACAAAGCGTACTTTAGTTGTCATTCCTCTGTACCCCATTCTCCTTAACCCTGATCATCTACTAATCTACTTCCTGTCTCCATAGATTTGCCTATTCTAGACATTTTGTGTAAATGAAATCATGTAATGTATAGTCTTTTGTGACTGATTTCTTTCGTTTAACATAATATTTTCAAGGCTCATCCATGTTGTGGCATGTATCCGTATTTCATCCCTTTTTTAGTGGCCAAATAATACCCCATTGTATGGATATACCACTTTTGTTTCTCCATTCCTTAGTTGATGGACATTTTGGTTATTTCCACCTATGGCTATTATGAATAATATTGCTATAAGTATTCATGTGCAAGTTTTTGTGTAGACAGGCTTCCATTTCTCTTGTGCAAATAAATACCTAGGAGTGCAATTGCTGAGTCACATGATAACTCTCTGATTAACAGTTTGAGGAGCAGCCAGACTTGTTTTCCAAGTGGCACCATTTTACATTTCCACTAGCAGTGTATGAGATTTTTCATTTCTCCAAATCTTCACCAAAACTTGCTGTTATCTGACTTTTTTATTCTAGCCATCCTAGTGGGTGAGAAGTGGTATCTCATTATTGTGGTTTTCATTTGCATTTCCCAGATGACTCATTAGTCATCATGTTGAATATTGAGATTTATGGACTTTCTTAATATACATCATTCTTAAATAAAAACAGAGTTTAAAAAATACACTCAGTTCTTGATCCTTGGTATCTATAACAGTTGTTCAGCCCTGAAAGTACAGACACCAGAACTTCAGGGTGCTAGAGATTCTGTATTTCGCATGTTGAGTTCACCTCTGGGGTTCACCAAGCCTTCTTGATTCCAAGCTAGAGTGGAGCTGCTTTCCTTCCCAGCCTGGAATTTCCCCTGGGTCGAACACTGAGGGGTGCTGAGCGTACCTGGGTGTAGGTGTATATTTTTCTCCGTGCACTCAGGGTAAACTCCGGTTGTGGAATGGAGGGGAAGGTTATTATTCAGACTCGGGTTAGCTATCGGAGAGATCATGTGCAGCATGGGACATGTTTGACCCACGTAAGTCTTTGTCTCTTCATCAAGGCACAGAGTCCGGGACAAGAAGACCGAGGTACTTGGTCCAGACATGGGGCTTGAGCAGAGAATCATCTCTGGATCAAGTGAAAAGTACACCCTACCAACACATGTTACTTGTCCTACTTTACATATGGGACAGCTGAGGCTTAGAGTAGTAAAACAATTTACCCAAGCTTCAACAAAGTAACTTAGACCACAAAAAGCTTCTCTTTGGAAGGTGGGGTGAAAGCTTGGTGCCTTGGCAGGGACCCTGATGGCTTGGTCCAGAGAGGCCAGATTTAGCTCTGGGGCCAGCTGCTGCCATCCAGGCCTCTAGCCACTTAGTCATCTTCTTCCCCAGGTGACCTGTGGGCCAGGTTCTTCCTTTTCCTCCCATCAGACCCCTAGGGAGCTAAAAGCTGGAACCTATCAGCTAGTCATACCCCCACATCTTTTCATAAAAGGGGATCCGAGCAGCACATGTCCTCCTCGCCAGTGCCCCAGACCAAGCCAGACACCGTGATAGGCATCAATTACCTACTAGCTAGCACAGGGAATCACCTGGAATTCCAGAACCGCAGACTGCAGAGCTCACTGTAACTAAAGAGAAAGTGGATTCTGACCTCCCTCCCCCCACCTTACTCCCACCCTCCCCTTCTATTTTTGCAGCTCATGTCAGGAGTGGTTTGTTACCAATCTGGGAAGACTCTGAAAAGTCTCTGGGCCTCGGTACCCAGGATTTGGGAAGAGTCAAGCTACTCCAGGGTTCTTCGTGCTGTTATTCATGAATGAATTCAGATTTCTGGGGATGGTCACAGGCGTCACTGTCATATCTTCTTCAACATAATCATCTTTCAGCGTCAAACAGCATTCTTAAAATACCAAATTATCTGTGATGCCAGATTGAACTATACTGCAATGGAAAGGAAACGTTTTAGTTTTCCCTGTCCTCTAGAAACTTCTTATATTTGGGGCAGTCACATGCGAAGCCAAATGTAGAATAAATATAGCGACCTTTTGGGCTCTACAATCCTGGTTTCCAATTTCCCCTCTATGAAAAGGGAATTACTAGGACTGCCGGCCTCCTAGCCCTAGAGGCCCAGAGAGACTTCAGTGAGATAATGGAGGTGAAAGCAAGCCTTTGAGCGCCTCATTCCAAAGTTATCAGAGCATCTTTTGCCTAAGGCTCTTGAAACCTCTTGAAAGCACCATCACATTTTCATCATATAAAAATTGCCCAAGAGAGATCTCCTCATTATCAGCACTTGATGAGAATCTGGCATTTATCTTCACATTCCCCTATGATCATAGAGTCTTGTTGGTCCAAAGAGACCACAAAGGGCACCTTTCTGCTGATTTATCTGCTAGCAGCCTGGGGCAGAGGCAAAGCCCCAGGTATCTCTCTTGCCTCCTCCTCTCTGCTGAGGCCCAGGTGGGGGTTCCCAGTGTGGCCCCCAGCGCGCTGGTCTCCTTGGCTTGCTACTCTGTATGCCACGCTAACTTTTATTTAATTCTACTTCCTACTGCAGATACACTAGGAGAATTTTGTCCAGGGTTCAAATTCATGCAACTCGTATATTATGTGGGTAGAGCATGTCCCAGGTTCTCAGGGAACAGGGGAACCAGGAGAAGACAAGGCCTGCCTGGTAAAGCAGGAAGGGACTTCCCTTCACGTCCTCACTTACAGGTGAGGTGGACAGCGTGAGCAGGTGCCCAGCCAAGCCGGACACAGTCCGCCTGACTGAAATATCCTGGTTCTTCCTTCTGAGATGCAGTGTGAAGTGGAAAGAACCTGGGCTTTAGAGCTAACTGAATTTGTCTTTGCCTTAACTTCTCCAAGCCTGACCTTGGGCAAGTGACTTAATCACTAAGAGCCTCGATTTCCTCAGCTATAAATTAGAGATAATAATTCCCACCCTGCAAGCTTGCTATGATTAAAGATAATGTATGGGGAGGGACTGGATTATAATAGACACTCAATAAATGGTAGTTATTATAATCATTAGATTTTCTGCTATGAATTTAACAGGTAGCTATGGAACACGTACTCTTTCTTTATTCATTCATTTGTTCAAACATCTATTCATTCATAAAACATTTATGAACTTAGAATAGTGTTGAGCTCAGTGAGGATACTACCAAGAAATAAAAAGCAGGATCCCCGGGTTCAAAAAACTCAAACTTGAGTTGGAAACAATAAGCTGCAGAGAAGTTGAATTATAAAATGGGACCCATCATACCTTCTTTGTTGTGTTGGAGAGTTAAGTGGGCTAAGACTGCAAGCTCAGCATTTGGCCCCAGGTAGACTCACTAAAGGATAGCCAGCCTGGAGTTGTATCTTACCTGAGAACAGAGATGGAGTCCATTAGTCTGCTATGAGGTTATGAAACGTGAGCTTTAAGGGTCCCTCACTTAGATGGGCTTCTTCCAAGGCTCTGTACCAAATTTTGCTTTTCTTTCCTATAGAGGACCCCCGCCCCCCCATTGTTATAACTTCAAAGTCCGCAAAACTGGGCTTATCATTCATGGAGGACTGGGTTTTAAAGTCAGACGATAAAATAGAAATCTGCAAGTGCATGCCTCACATCTCATGCTCTAAGTGTCAGGAGTACAAAGGTGAGGGAAAGAACGGATCAGGATACCTTGATATCTGAAAGGAAGGTATGAGTCGAGGCTGCTTAACAGTGGAGCAAGGATTTGAAAATTGGAAGCTGCACGGAGTGAAAGAAATGATGCAGGGGCAGGTGGGGAGGGGTAAGCAGGTGAGGAAGTATACTTTAAGCAAATACCCACACAATTCCCTTTCCATGTTCACGGATAATGGACAACGTCTAGTGGTGGAATGATGTTAGGAGCGCACTGATCTGGGCTCTACTTATTTAAACACCATGACTTTGCACAGGTCAGGTGAACTCTCAGAAAGTCAGTTTCCTTTGTAAAACGATAATACTAACACCTGTCTCCCAAGTAATAGTGCACGAAGTTAGGGAGATACCTGTGTAAATGTACTTTGTAAAGTGTAAAGAGCTCTGCTTACCAATGGTGGTTCCAATTCATGTTACTCATACAGGAGAAAGGATTTTCTTGTTCACCAACATGATAATAATGGAAAGCACCCTTAGAGGAAAAAACAACAACAACCCAGAACTCTCTGAATAATCTGTGGCTTAGTCCCTGAATTTGAGCAATTTTCTTAACTTCTTCAAGCCTGTTTCTCAATCTTTTAAAGCATGAAAATAATTATGTTTTTCTGTCAGTGCAATTTTTAATCGTTATTATTTTTATACCAGGAAGAAAATTTCCACCCATGTTCTTACAGAGGGGAAATTGGGTTCAATGTCTGATGGTCCCAGATAATAGGCTCCACCTTTTTTTTATCTGTTATGGATGTTCCTGTTAACCAGGCTTTTCAAAGGTCTAGTGAAGGAGGCCACCAAGGTGCCTGCATGTCACAGGAGAAAATTGCCAGGGACTGGTTCGAGAGAAAAGACAACAGTCTGTTTTGGAGCGTATTACAGCTGTGATGTTTGACATCCTGCAGACACCATCTGAGAAACTGACCAGACCAGCATCTTCTCAGCATGATACGGCTGAGGAATGACACAGACACACCCCAAACACACCTGTAGTACTGCCCCCCGCCCCGACTCTGCTCCCTCTGCCCTTAAGGCAGGGTCTCTTCTCCATCCTATGCTCACCCCGGTTGGTTCAGAGATCTCTACTATTAGATGAGTAACAAACAGTAGAATATAAGCCTGCCCTTCTGCTTAATTCCAGACCTAAAGTAACAAGTTCAAACACCCTGTTATTATTACCACCAATGATAATAAGAGGAATAATGAGCAAGAATTGCTTTTATTAAGTAAATCAGGAAATAGCACCTTCCAACATGTTCCAGAGACACGTCAGGAGGCTCTCTAAGTGCCTGGATGGTGTTGGAGCATGTGCTGGTCTCCTTTATGAGGGAGTTACTCCACAATTACTGGTCTCTTGACAGCAGGTTAGGACTCATCTTATAAATATATAATAACATAAACGGACTTTCTGTTTACCAACTACTACATTATAAGTGTGTGTGTCCCTCCTATAAAACTCCCTTTTTAATAGGTGCATTTTGGAAATGATTTCATAATTGTAGCCATTTAAATACCAAGATCTTTAACCGTCACCTGTTGCTATTTTTCTCAATTTTGGCATCAATAGGGAAATATGGGCTTGCGTAGCCCTGCAATCTTGTCCCGGGGTCAAGTGCAGAACTCTGAATAGACCAACACAATAAAAGTGCCCGATAAGTGCTTTCTCAATGAATGAATGAATCACGAAGATATTTCATAGGTCATTTCCGTCACCCCCTTGCTTCCTAATGGGGCTGTCTCTGAAACATCCTGGATGTGTTGCAATGATAATGCAGGAGGACACAGAGCTTGCGAGCACAATGTGTCCACCATTGGAATTCAGGGTGTCTGGTTGAGTGGTACTCACAGCCCTTGGTGCGCCTAATGTATTTGACACTTGGAATAATTAATTATTTTTACACCTCCTCCTTCTATACATCAAAATTATGGTCCATGATAATCAGGTAATAATCAGTTCATTGATTCTTTCTTTGGTTATGAAATAACAATTAATAAGATAAAAAATTATATTAAAGATACCATCCACATTTAGGAAAATATTTCATGCACAAACCAAAATGAGCTGTTACCAAGCAACATATTATACTTTGCAGTGCAACTCTGTCCCGCTGTATTAGATTTTAAACGCAAAGACTCTAAGTCCTGACATAAAATGACAGAATTGAAGTAACTCAGATTCTGTTTCTTCACCTCTACACGCAATGTGCTGTCACCCTTTCCAAATGTGTCTTTTCAACACCACCAAGCCTTTCTGCAGTTACGATTGGACTTGGTGTCCTATAAAGCAAACTCGACTCTGACACTTTCTGCCCGGGGACAGTGGCGGATCCCACAGGACAAGGGCTCGATCCCACAAGACTACTCCTGCTTCAGGTGCTAATCGCGACTGGAAAGTCCAGGTTGTTTGTTACCTGTGCTTCTGACCAACTGGCTGTAAATCAGAGGTTCCCACCATCCCTACTTGGGTTCAATTAATTTGCTAGCATAGCTCACAGAATTCAGGAAACCTGTTCACTCAGTAGATCACCATTTATTACAAAAGCTATTAAAGGATACAAAGGAACACTAGATGAAGAGAGACACAGGTCAAGGTCTGGAAGGGTCTTGAACACAGGAACTTCTGTCCCCATGGAGTTTGGGGTTCACCACCCTCCCAGCACGTGGATACGTTCTGGTTCACCAACGTGGAAGCTCCCCAAACTGTCCTTTCGGGGTTTTATGGAGGCTCCATTACATAGGTACGATTGATTAAATCATTGGCCATTGTGATTGACTGAACCTTCAGCCCTTCTCTGCTCCCCAGAAATTGTGAGGGGGGAGACTGAAAGTGCCAATCCTCTAATCCTGGTTTATCTTCCTGGCAACCAGCCCCCATACTTGGGATTTTTCTAAAAGTCACCACATTAACATAAACTTAACTGTTGAAAGGGGCTTGTTACACGGATAACAAGACACCCATTTTGCCTTCATGGCTCTGAAGCAATTTCAGGAACTGAGGACAAAAGATGAAATGTTGTAATAAAAGATGCTGCCACTGCTCTGATTGCTTAGGAAATTCCAAGAGTTTGGGGAGCTGTGAGCCAGAAGATCAAAATACATATTTATTATAATTCACAATACCACACCAATTCTTTGAAGTCAACTATTTAAATGCAAGCATATATTAGCGAAAGGAGCTCCCCAAACTCTTGGAATTTCCTAAGTGGTCAGAGCAATGAGAATATCTTTTGTTATAACATTTGTTTTCTTGTCCTCAGTGCCTGAAATTGCTTCAGAGCCATAAAGACGAATGGGTGTCTATTATCCTTGGGCTGTGTCTAGAAGAGAGCTCTGCCTAGTCCAAACCATTAAGCCATTAGGAACACACCCTGGAAATAGAGGCCTTTTCCTGGGTCCTTGTGGGTGGGGTGAGTGGGTAGGGGAAACAGGACGATATAACTGGGAGTTCTCCAAATTAACTGCCATATAGAATACAATGGTTACTAAAACTAAGTAATGGAAATGTGCTAATTTGAAGTGTGTGTGTGTGTGTGTGTGTGTGTGTGTGTGTGTGTGTTGCATAGTTAAACTCAAGAGTAATCATGGCAGCTATAAGACCAATATAAGGTTTGGGAAGCGGGAGCATGTTATCACTGCTTTTGTGTAGCACTGTAGGTGCACGGTGATAATAAAAGATCGACTGACTTCAGTTTCATTAATGTTTTTAAATTCTCTACAGAAAATGCGCCCTAACCCTTTTGTCTCAGTGCAAGCAGCTGATCCCTTGGAGCACTCATCCTAAAGGAGCCAGGAAGGACAGGTGTGATCTAGTCACATGGCTTATCCGGAGAGGGAAGGATGCACTTCTCAGCATAGCAGGGCCTGTGCCTCTCACCTTGCTCTCCTTGCCCAGGGAGCTACCATCTGAGTCCTTCAGGGTTGAGATGGTGGCAATGGAAAGGGCTGCTGATTAAACCCTCTGAAATTTTAAATTTTAGGGTATGACTAACTCAGTTTGATGGTCCTTTCCAACAGAGTATTACCCAAAAGTAACGAGTCGTTTTGCCCCCTCTTCCTGTAGAATGCCATGTGGCTGAGGAACCTATTGTACTCAGTGGAGGGTGACAAGTTCAAGAGCAAATAGCCGCAGAGCCCAGGTTGACTGGCCACAGCATTGAGTCTGCCAGTATTCCCAGTGATGCACTGGCTACATCCATAACTGTAGTATTAAGGAAGCTTGCTGTGGTCGCGCTGTTAAATGAGAACTTTCACAGACATTATCTCGTTTTGGTCCCCCGATAACCCCAGAAGATAAACACCATCCCCTATTTCAGAGCTTGGAAACTCATCCAGGAGAATGACGAACTCTCCCAAGCAAAGGGTTCAAATCAAGCAAAGATTTGAACCCTGTTCTTTTTTTTCCCTCACTTTTATTAGCATTTATTTGAAATTGAATTTACTCCTGGGCCATAAGTTTTTGTTTCTTCATTTTCTTCTGGGATCCTTTTCTTCTGCGCAGCCTCCTCTTCTGGTTCGGGAACAATCTGCTCTTTCGCAGTGAGGACCAGCTTAGTGTGGCAGGGGGAGCTCCTGTATGGTTAACCCTCCCACGAGCTCTGTAAGTTCCGCGCTGCATCTTGGGAGCTGTGTTCACTGGCTGTGCTCAGTAACCAGACAGTCTACATCTAAACCCTTAGGTCAGCATTCCTCTGCATTTGTAAGCACGTGCAGCAAAAGCTCAGCACTCTCCAGGCCACTGACCCTGCGTCCAGCCCCACTGTTTGGCCTGGGCACACCTCCATTGTAAAGATGGAATGGCGCACACTGCTTCTGTAAAGTGACACCTTTCAGATACTTGGTGGCTTTTCGGATATACGTACCATGGATGGCCTGGGCAGCTTCACAAGTGTTCTTAAAGTGAACACGAAGATTTGGACCTCTTGATTTGCAGGATTTTGTGGGGTTCTCTGGGTCAAGCGAATAGGGAACCATTTTCAGAGGTCATCTCAGGCCGCTTTTGGGAAGAGAACCCTGTTCTTTTTAAGCTTTCATTTTCCTGAGTGACTTGTGGCCTTGAGCAGGGTGGGCAAAGAAGAAACCAAAAAATGTCCACTAAAACGTCTGATATTACACAACTTGTAAATATGTAAGTTCAGATGCCAGAAGTGAAAAACTAAGGCCTCTTTTCATTTCATTTTTTAAAATGGAGGCATCAGATCATAGAGTGGAGTGCACACATCCTAAGGGCACAGCAGGTGACGACCGGCATTTAACCCCCACCCAGATCAAGGTACACCTAAGGTATATTTCCAGCATGCTAGCAGTCTCCCTCATCCCCTCCCAGCTGTACTCACCTTCCCAGGGTAACCACTGATCCTGATTTTATCACAAGATTAATTTAAATATCCCCTCCCCCTTTTTTTTTGGCTCTTATAATACCAAACAACTTATCAGACTAATATTTTTCATAAATTAATTAATTTTTCTAACTAACTGAGCAAAAGTGATGTACTCCACCTCAGAAACGTCACTCTGAGATTGAACTTTCCTCAAAAAGCCACCTGCTTTGCTCCCCCACCTGAACCTCCATCAGGTCTTAAACGCCTCTGCCCAGTGAGGTGAGTAGACTATTTAAAATAGCAGTCGACTGTGGCATTCTGTATTCTATCCCTGCTTTATTTTACTCCACAGCACCTCCCACTATCTCACATAGTGTACATTTTCCTTAATTGTTTATTTTCCACCCTCCCCCACCCCCACTAGAATGTAAGCTCCTTGAAAACAAGGCTGTTGGACTGTTGTGTTTACTGCTATATCTCTGTCCCCTCCAACTGTTGTATCTGGCATTTATATGCTCAGTAAATATTTGTTTTAAGAAATGAGAATCAGTAGAGTGACCCAAAAACCTTGAGCACATGCCTCAAAATCTAGTTGGAACATTCATTTCTAATTTAGAAAATTAAAAATATAATTGCATACATGTTATTGGGAATTACAAGCTCATTCTTCAGTAGGTTGCTATGACTTACAAACATGAGGAAGGAAACTAAAGGAAAACTCAAGATCTTCAGAATCAGAAGGAATCCTGGCTCTGCCATGTCCTAGCTAGATAAACTCGGGCAAGTTAATTTATGTCTAGGAGTTCGTTCTCTTCTGAAAAACGGGAATAGTACTGTCTGTTTTGTACCGTGGTTTCCAGCATTATGAAAAGCACTGTTCATTAATAGAAGCCACATTTATCACACTGTTCTCGGAGTCATAGTAAGACACATAATTCACACCTTAGCAGGGGAGCCAGTGCTAACCCTGCCCTGATACCTGCAGCTATAAAGAGGTATTTTGTGAATGAGTAACTATATTTCTTGAAGTTCCTTAAGCCCACACTCATTCTCTCTCATTACAGTCTGTATCGCTGGCCAAGGTGAGAGCTAAAAGTTCCATAGCCAAATGCCTTGAAGATACACTTGCCAATGGAAATTTCCCACAGAAATGGTGACCCAGTCATCTTTCTTGCAGAAACCCTCCAGATTTATCTTCTAGCCATGTGAGGATTTACTGTTCGCAGCCTTCCATGAGGCTCTTTTTACTCCATGTTTAGCACTGTGATCAGATGGCCTCTGAGGATTTTCTCCCAAGAATCGTGAGACTTGGAGTCAGGAGGAGCAGGACAGAGCCCTTCTAGCCAGCGGCTGTGTGCCGTTCCCCCACCTAGAACTGGATGCCTAAAATTCCACTGTGGCGTTATTCCTTCCTGTGACTTTCTCTCGTTTAGTCTGCAGAGATGCCTGGGAGGTTATCAGTCATTTATGCCTTAATGTGAATGAGTTTTCCAGCACTTCTCATAAGAGCAAGTGAGTTGAGAGAAGAGGGAGAAATAAAGAATGAGAAGTAACTGAGGAGAAAATGCTGACCACGAAGAGAAAGGCTGTTGAAAGAGGAACTCTTGAGCTAAAAGGAAGCCAGCATTGTTTCTTATAGGTCTAATTCTGAGTCTAGGGGTGGAAGTCTCAGCTCTGGCTGGGCATACAGTCCCCTCTATGACCTATCAAAATTTTTAATTTCATAGTTGTTCAGAAGAGGTTGCTGTCCACTGCTGACAACTTACAGACACATTCCCATATTCAGCACTTATCAGGGACCTGAGACTCCAAGGTAAGACTGGAAGCTGAAGAAACTTTGTTCATAAATTGATGCCATATGTAAACAAACAAACAAACAAACAAATAAAACAAAGAATGAAGCGAGTATTCTGATCTAGGTTTGTACTGTGCACAGATCTGACTACCGCTGCTAAAACTTTTTCCTTGTAGGCGATTAGATTTCAACGGAACCTAAAGAAGGTTTTTTTTCTTCTTTCATCTGTAGCTTATAACAATTACTGCATGGCATACACAGTGCAATTGAATGCAATGCAGTAAATACTTTGACCAGTAATTAATGGTCTTATTCAATAGCTATTTACTGAGTGCCTGCTATGTGTTAAACATAGGACAGGAAGCTACTTTGGTGAACAAGACAGAGAAGGCCCCCCCTTACTCTCCCGAAATTTACATTCCTGAGGGTGGGTGCAAACAAGTAAAAATAAAAAAGAAAATTCTGGATAATGATACATACCATGAAGAAAATAAAGAGTACTGTGTGAGAGAATGCCTGTGTGTGTTGAGGGTATGTGACAAGATGGTCAGGAAAACCCTTTTTGAGGATATGACATCTGAGACCTAAATTATGAGAATGGTGCAGATGTGTGTGTACTGGGCAAATGGCACGTACAAAGGCCCTGAAACAGGAAGAAGCTTGGTTGGTGTCTTAAGGACTCAAAGATCTGTGTACTTAGCACATAGAGAGGGAGGTGGGAAGAAGCAGATGAGGTCAGAGAGATGGGCCAAACATTAAGACTTTGTGGGCTGTGGAAAGAACACTTTGTGGGAAGTGTTAAATGAGATGACATTGGGTGGCTGTGGAGCAGAGGAATGACATATTATTATTTTATCGAAAATGTCCCTATTGCATTGTTTTGTACACCTGAAACTAATTTTAAAAAATGCAATGTCTGTGAGGTACAATAAAGCAGAATGCAAGAAAATGAAAAAAAGAAAATGTCCCAATCTCACAATGAGATTAAATAGAAAGTATGCTCCAGTTTACTGGTTTTTTGTTTGTTTTGAAGATGCTTACTAAATATCTACTGAATGAATAAACACATGAATGAATGAATGAATGATGAATGAATCAATGAATGAATGAATCACATGAGTGAGCAAGGTTTAGTAGAAAGGACATTGACCTCTAGTTAGACGAGACAGCTGTATCACTAGTTGGCTGCGTGACCTTGAGCAACTAACTCATGTAACCTCTTTGATTCTCAATTTCTTCATCTGCAGAATGGAATAATACCTCCCTGAACTGTCCCCATAAGCTGTTGTGAGGATCAATAAGACATGTGAAAAATGTCTCATTGGGCAGCTGGATGGTTCAGTTGGTTAGAGCGCAAGCTCTGAACAACAGGGTTGCTGGTTCGATTCCCACATGGGCCAGTGAGCTGCGCCCTCCATAACTAGATTGAAGACAATGAGCTACCCCTAAGCTGCTGGACAGGCAGCTGGATGGCTCAGTTGATTAGAGCGTGAGCTCTTAACAACAAGGTTGTCAGTTCAATTCCCCCATGGGATGGTGGGCTGTGCCCCCTGCAACTAAGATTGAAAACAGTGACTGGACTTGGAGCTGAGGTGCACCCTCCACAACTAGATTGAAGGACAATAACTTGGAGCTGATGGGCCCTGGAGAAACATATTGTTCCCCAATAGTTTTTTTTTTTTTAATGCTTATATGAAACGTGATGGATGATGATGGAGATGATAAGTTTTCGGTTGTGTTAAGCCACAATGGTAAGCCTTGATTTAACTTTAAAACCTTTGATATTCATGAGTATTATTTGGAGTCTATCGCACATGTCAGCCTGTATTCCTGTCAGTTAGGTAGTTTGCTCCCTCTGTGTAAAGTAGTTCTGCCTTTATTTATCCTTAAAACCTCAAGAGAAAGCCCCCAGCTCCTGTACACAATCAAAATCCGTTGTCTTTGCCTTGGCACCAAACAGCTGAGAATGCGCTTTCAGAGATGTTATCTTATTTGATGCTGGCAACTCTGGAAAAGAGGCAGGTCAGGCTTGATTTCCCCAGCTAGGACTCGCATCTATTCTGCCTCTTTTCACAAGGCTCATGTCCATTCTCTGCTGTGTCTTTCTTGGCCAAAAAGACGTAAAGCTTTTTCTTTGTCTTCCTAGGGAGATGCTTCCTAGCTAGGCTGATGGGTGTATACTTCCCGGGAAAGAGATTCTGTAAACTCTCGGTAATTACTGCTGTGTTTAACAACTTGTCAGACAGCCCTTCTCTCTAGTCTAAATCCTTCTGGCTGTAACTGTATCCCCTGTCCTCTGGTTCTGTCTTCAGATGCCCTCTGGAGCAGCATTGTCTTCTGGCACCAAGACCATTGTACTGACTCACGCTTGCAGATTGTCAGAATCAGGAGTCTTGGAGGTCAGCAGCGCCGTCTTCTTGTTTTACAGTCGGGGAACCTGAGGCCTGGCAGGACCCGGCCCCTGAGTGGCAGACTCACAGTGAAGGCTGGCCTCCTGTGGCTAATGGAAGTTCGTGGCCCTGTTGTACACAGATATACACCACTTCCTCCTCAACCCCAGGCTCAGTGGCTAAGGACTTGGCCAGCCTTTGATGCCAACAGTATATATAGTATAAATCAGGACTGTTTTGCTGGGGAACTGTGAGATGACCCTTCTAGATACCAGCTAGTGGAGGGCTTCAGAATGAGGAAACAGAGGAAAGAAGTCAAGCGAAGCATAAACTGTTGGCTGGCATCCTTGGGGCTGTGCAGCCTGCTTCCCAGAGGTGTGGTACGGTGCCATGGAAAAGGCAGTCTCTGGAGTCAGGCAGATCCTATGCAAAGCTCTATTTTCTCACAAACTGCAAGGCCCCTAACTGAGCCTCAGTGTTCTTATCTGTGAAACAGGGAGAAGACTCATGGGATATTTTGGAGGATTAAATATACTTCACACCATGCCTGGCCTCCACTCTCCTCTGTAATCTGAATTGTGCCTCTCCAGCTTCCAGCCAGGGCTGGGGTTTGGAGGAGGTGGGTTCAGAGGACCAGGAGGAACAGAAAGGAATCTCAGCATCCTGGCCATCAAATCACTTTCACAAACCATCCCTCACTGAGCGATTTTCAATGAATCAGATACCCTCAAAATACATCACTGTCAAAATCAAGAAACGTATGACAATCAAGGAAGAACGTACTGGTGGCAAAATAACTTTTGGGTTCTGCCAGCTCCAGCTCCTGAGGAAAGTAAATCCATGAGAGACAACTCACTGAACCTGGAGCCCAGCTGGCCAGTGGGCATTCAGCTGGAGGGCCAAGCACTGCATCTGCCAGCAGCTCTCAGGTGTACCCATGGCTCCCTGGAGCCAAGATGCACTGGGGAAAAGGGTCACATTGCACAAAAGCGTTTACAACTCAGTTCATTTAAATCTGCACGTGTCAAATGCTCTAGTTTCCAAAATCCACTGCTTAGTTGAAGTTGAGATGCCTTACATCCCTGATCAAAGGATACAGGATATTAAAGCCTTGGGATATTTAAGCGGTTTTTGTTTTTTCCTGGTGGTGGTAGGCAGTGGGCATACCTTCAGCTGCTTTCTTTAAGGTCATGTTAAAATGAGTTTGCATTCCCTGAGCACACATTCATTTTGTGAGGGACGAGGTTGGGATGGTTAGTGGACTAAAGGCCAGTGCTGCAAGAAGACTATTCCCCTCTGATCTGGTGAGCTGCCCGTTTTCTGACTTAGGGTTGGCCATTGGCTTCCTCGTGCCCTGGACCCTTGGTGTGAGCAGCTAGAATCTTTGGGAGGGGCACCTATGCTGCATTGCATGGCTCACAGTCTTGGTTGACCTCCAGTGCGGATTCCCCCGTCTTCCCTCACTAATGAATGAGCATCCGGGATGAGAGAAGTACGTTTTTCCCTAAGAGGCTATCTAACCAGGCCCTAGGTTTACTGGGATACATCGGTATTTGTGAAATGACTTAGCATCTGCTCTTTTTGCCTGCCTTAGTCCTTCACCGCTTCGTGTTTTGAATTGATCGTGCTCACCCCAGTAGATTGCTCTCACATTCCCTCACCCCATGCTTCTAATAGATAAACTCACATAAACAGTGTGGGGAAAAGAGAGACAGGGGATGAGAGAATGTCTTTGAGTATACTGAGAGAAAACTCCACACTCATGGGCGTTGAATTCATGTGGGAAGCAGGCCCATCTCCCCAGGTCAGCTTTTGGGTGTGTCTTGCCTGGGGGCTAAATTAAGATTTCTGATTTTGCTATAACAAAAGCAACGCCTCCATCTTAAGGAAGGAGCAAAGGCTATTTAAGGCAGCCCAGTGCATGCTAGGGTGAGGGTTTTGTAAACAATCCAGAGTCAGAAACGACAGAGGGTGATGGATAACTATGCATTAGGTTCAGAGTGGAATCTCCACCCCTCCCCTCGCTTCACCTACCCGCTCCTCCCCCTCTGCATCCCAGGTCCCACACTGGCACCAACCAATGTGTCCTCCTCCCGTGATTCAAGGGGTATGAGATTGTGGGAGAGTCCTTTAACCCCAGGGCACTTTTCACCAGAGGGACCAAAGCATTGTGTAAACAGTCTCACAGGAGAGCTGAGCGCCTGTTCTCAGTGCTTGGGAGGTGCTAACAGAACATCATCTGTGAAGGGGATGAGAAATCCCTTTTATCTGGGCCTGTTTCTTTTAAGCAGCCCCACCACTCCAAGGATACCTCCCTGGTGAAGATATTCCAAATACCCTCTGCCTGCTTCCTATCTATTTGCAGAAGGGAGGGTCCTTCCCACACCCCACTCGACCCCTACTCAGTGTTCACTCTTGCAAGTAGCTGCTTGCCTACTGGTCCAGAAAATGGAGCGACGTAAGCTGGAAAACAAAAATGCACATTTCATCTGACTCCCAAAGTAGAAAAGACAGGGCTGACCCATGTTTACGGGTACAAGCACATTCTGCAAAGTTGGAAGGTAGTACGGTCTCGTGGAGAACAAAGGGTTTGGAGGCAGCCAGAACTGAGTTCAGATCCTATCTCTCCTACTTTCAAAAGCTGCGAGCCTTTCGGCAAATGATTTACTCTTTAACTACCTTCTTTGCTTGTTTGTTTTGAGGATTAGAGACAATATACGCAGTGTGCCTAGAACATAGTGCGCACTAAATAAATAATTGTTATAACCATCTTGTTTGAAGTCATTTGCAACACACTCCTCAGCAAGTTGTTATGTCATATGTGATATTGATTGATTCATTTAGGCAGTCAATCAATAAATGATGACTTATACAAAAACAGCTATTCAATAGTAATGAGATTAATAAGTAAATAATTATGCCAGGCCCCCTGCACTTTGAATTTCAGATGAAAACACTAAAGTAGACACGGGCTAAATGCCCTCCCAGCAGGGGTCTACACTGCATCCTGCTTGCAAGTGAGGGTAGAGTGAGGTGCAAAGCTTTCCTCTCCAGACAAAGGTCAGGTCAGCACCGCTAGTCACCAGTCATTTGTTTCAGATACGCATCCTGTGCACTCAAATAGAATCTAAGTGTCTGAAGAGCAGGAACTATGGGGCCACTGCTTACAATTCAGTGGCCACTGACAGCCTGGAGAAATTGCCTTATCTATTGGTACACTTGGCTAAACAAGCCCAGAGCCCCAGATACAGCTGTATTTGGGTCTGACAATCAAGTCAGACCCTTCATCAAAGAATTTATAGGGATGAAAACTGAGGGTTGCTAGGGAATTGCCCAAGAGGAAGTGTACACTTTTGTCTTCCAGTTTGCTTGTTTGTTTGTTTTTAACGTCTTCAGAGAGAAAAGGGCAGAGATGTGGGGAAGGAGTCCCAGCTCTCCCTGGGGCCCTTCTGCCCACTCTGGCTGGTTTAGTGTGAAGAGTGGGGTCCGGGGCCCAGGCCTCATTCTGCCTCTAAATTGCCATGTGCTCTGGGAAAAAGCATCCTCTTCCCAAGCCTCAGTGCCCTGGTTTGTAAGACAAAGGGGTTGACAAGGTCATTGCTAAAGTTTGTTACAGGGCAAACATTCTATGGCTTACTTCCCATGGTTCGTGTTTATAAAAAAGTGTAGTACTGGAGAGTTACTGATTGATCTTTTCTTCTATAGATTCCAGTATGCCAGAGGCTTCCGAACAATGTGTGCTTCTCAGGAGAATTAATTGGCCACTTTGAAGTCAAGCCTTGGACGTTAATGATGTAACAAGGTCAGGGCCTGATGGGCCTTTTGCTTCTCATGTTGGACTGCTCAGTGCTACACGGTGGGCTGACGATGAAGGACCCTCCAGGGAGGAGTCCGTCTCTTGCTTAAACACATATGGTCTGGGGCATCGATGCTCTACCTCTGCAGGCAGCTTCCAGGGGAGCCAGCATTCACTTCCTGTCCCAGGTCCTTCCATCTGTCTGCGATCACTGAGGATGTAGAAGTTAAGTGGGTACCTCATCCTCATCCTTACAAAGTCGCTAGGAACTGCATATGCTAGAAATGTCTCGCAGAAGAAAGTACCTCCATCAGATTTAGTGCTTGCTCTTCATTCATTCATTCATTCATTCATTCATTCATTCGTTCACTCATCTCACAGACCACTGTAGAGCACCAGCCATGTACCACATGCTGTGGGAGGCATTGGCAGTGCAATCGTGAACAAAACCAAACACAGTCTCTGTTCTTACGGAGTTATACTCAGTGGGGTGGCAGACATTAGTACAATACTCAAACACTCAAGCTAATGAATGTGCAACTTTGAACTTGGGGAAGTGTTAAGAAGGAAGGGAACTTTTCTATGAAGGCATATGTAGCAGAGGCAGCTGATTATCTCCTCAATATTCAGTCTCCCTCTCCTTTACTTATTGAATCCCTATTTGGTTAGAGGTAATAAAGGAGCCAGTCAGAGCATTACTTTTCCTAGCCTCTGGCTTTTAGCTAAATTGGGGGCAATGAGATAGAGTAAGAGCTCTTGGGTGGGATTTCTGGGACTTCTCTTTAATTGGGGTGTGTGTTGTGATGGCTGGAGCCCCAGCAGCTCTTTGGCAAACCTGAGGAGCAGGACTCTGTACCAGGAGCCTTGACTGCCCACCTCTGGGCTGCTTGTTTCATGAGAGAAAAGGACCTCTTCCCGCAACCTGGTGCCCCCAACTCGTCTTGTTTAAGCCACAATTTGGGGGGTTCTTTATCGCTTAGAGGTGAATGTAATTCCCAATTGATATGGCATTTCTCATGGTAACCTGACCCAGGTGGGGAGAATGTGTGAGGGGAGGGATGGATGGGAGGTACCTGGGAGAGGCTCTGGAGAGGGGAGGAGCCCTGTTTGGAGGCGGGATCAGCCTGGGCAGAGGCTGCATGGGGGGAGGGAGGAGGGTGAGTTCCAGCAACCTGGTATGAACGGGAGGGGAAGAGTGGTGTGGAATGAGACCAGAGGTGGGCTGTGCCCCTACCACACAGGCTGAGACCCTGGACATCGTCCTGCAAGCACCCGGAAGCCACTGAAGAATTAACAGCAGAGAGGAGCATGCTCACGTTTTGCAGAGGTCATTCTAGCAGCATGGAGAAGAGAGTGGGTGCCGGGGAACCATCTCTCAGTTTGCAGCCCTGCAGGGAGATTGCTAATAGCCTGGACGAGGACGGCAAACGAAGAGGAAAGTGAATACCTGTGAAACAATGGGAAGGCGAAATTAATAGCGTTCGGAAGTCAATTGAAAATGGAGGTGTGAGAGAGAGGATGGTTTCAAGAATCATTCCTAGGTTTCTGTTCTTTGGTAAAACATCGACTTATCTGCACATGTTGCGGACACTATTCTTGCCCAGCCAACATCTTTTTTCTTCCTTCTTCCTTGCTTGAACTATTAGAACGTGCTTGGAGCCGACAGTGCTGGCTACTCACTTTCCTAGCAGTTAAGACAGGGGCCTGGGCTCTGGGTCTGGCCAACAGATTCTAAGGGTAGGAGGTTTATTTCCTCTGGCTCCTGCCAACCACCATCCTCACAAATTTAGGATTTGAGCTTAGATTGTTTTGGTAAAGTCCTGGCTTCCTCATTCACTTAGTTTCAAATTTCTTATATGAAAAATGATTAATGTAGCTCTCAGAAAAATGTCCCCAAATAATACCCAATTCTCAGATTTGCTATGAGGATTTAATAAGATTACATATGTAAAATACTTTATGTACAAACATAAAATGTTTCAGACACAAGTTATTATGCTTTCTACCAATGATGATTAAAATAAATATTTGGAACATCTCAGCTCTTGCAACAAAAATTACTAATAGTAGTTATCACTTACTGTGATTATTAAGTGCTAGACATTGGGCCAAGTACTTTACAAATATTATCTGTTTTTAAACTTCACCACAATCTTTAAGATAAATATCATTTTCCCCAATTTTCAAATGAAGAAACTGAAAAATTGAAAAATCAAGTAAATTTCTGAAAGTCACAGTTAGCAAATGACAGAAGCAGGATTTGAACCAGGGTATGTAATGTTGAATCTGTAAATGGTACCCTGTAGCATGCCCGCATCCCAGATGCTGTTTCTGGTAGTATTATCTTGTCTCTATGTTTGGCACCTTCATTTGTTCCATGATCTATATTTACAACTTAACTTATTTTTGAATGACAGGGCTGTGCTCTTCAGACAGCGTAGATGACACTGGCACACCTGTGACAAACATGCTGTCTGTATCAAATTGTTATTCGAACAGAATACTTTCTTACCTTTACCGTAGGCTGCTTTCTTTTTCTTCCTAGCGTTTACTATCACTCGCTATTATATGTCTACTTAATTATCGATTTATGCTCTGGTGGTCCAATTGGAAGGTAAGCTCCTAAGGCAGGGCTTTCATTGGTTTTGTTTCCCTCCTGGACTCCCCAGGGCTTAGAGTGCCAGGCACAAATTAGGCACCCGACATACTCTTGTTAAATGAGTGCGCAAATGGGGGAGGAGTGGCTTTGAAATGGCTCGTGTGCGCTGCTTTCTCCTCTTCTTTCTGTTCAGTGACCAGGGCTATGGACTATCTGACTGGGTTAGAGTGACCCTTGGATCGCAGTTGTGAAAATGTGACAAGTCTGTGAAAGTGATCCTCAATGGAAGGCAGGCAATATCAAAATTCCCTGTGGGGTTTTTCCAAATAAATTGCCTATCCCCTAACCCCTAACCCCAATTCTCCCCTCTCTTTCCCGTGCTTCTTCCTATTCCCCCAGTGCACTGGGAACTTTCTGAGGACAGGGAACTCCCCTTAGTAATATCTGCTACTCCAGACCCAGTACTTTTCTAGACTCTCATCAAGTGGGCAGAAACTAGTGAATTACACTCAGGGGCTTGGTCTCTTCCCCATGATGTTCCAAACACTGGGGCCACTATGGCTTCATGGACAGGGAGGGAGGACCTGCCCGAAGGTGAGGAGGGGAGGCAGGTCTGGTTTGGCAAAGGCAAGGCTGCGTGCATACCAGGTCCCATCCATTGCTGTCACTTAGGAGTTATAGAAATTCTGCTACATATAACTTTCACTCTTAGTTAGGGAGAAATAGATTAGAAGAGAAGGGATTAAAGTAGGATTCAAACTAGGTTTGAATTTCCCTTCTGCCACATACCGGCAAAGTTTCTTAGCTCCCTCCGCAGAAGGGAGACCATGATCCAGACCTCATTACGTTGCTATGAAAATAAAATGAGATACTGTATATACAGCACTTAGCACAGTACTGACACTTAGAAGCGCTGGGAAAATATTATTAAATTGCTTCACAAACGATAGTGGGAAGCTACCCAGAGGCCCTTGAAAAGACCTCTCTCCAGTCCTCACTCCTCGGGCCCTACCCACATGCTTGACATTCCAGCCTCTGGCCCTTGGGGAGCCCCTGTTTAAATGCAGATTTTATCTCGTACTGTTTAATGGCATTCATTCAAGTTATTAGCACCTTAACTCTAATCAGATTAACCTCAGCTGAAAAAAGAGTCTTGGGCCAGGAAACGTGGAGGGGAAAAGGTCATGTGTAGGGGTTCGCCCCACCCCAGAGGTCCTTAACCCTTGGATGGCCTTGGAGAACTTAGAGCAGTGACTGCAGAGGCCGGTGAAGCTGGAGGCCTAACAGAGCTGTGCGAGGACTGAGACAGTGTGAGGACCGGCACCCGGGTGGAGCCACGTTCTCCTGAGTGTGCGCTGATGCTGAGGGAACGATCGACTAGTCACTGATTTACAGGCTGCAAGGAGTTGGCGGTGCCTGGGTCATTCAGTAATTTCTCAATCAAAAGATCTTAAAGGTTCAACTGTTCTCCTGGGGAGGGAGGGACGCGTGAGGGTGGCGAGTCTTTGTTTCTTAATTAATGGATTTTATTTTTTTAGAGCAGTTTTAGGTTTATAGAAAAATTGAGCAGAAAGTCCAGAGAGTTCCCTTGTACTCACTCCCTTTTGCCTCCTCAGCTTCCGCCATTATTAAAATCTTGCATTGGTGTGATACATTTGTTATAATTGAGGGACCAATGTTGAAACATTATTGCTAACAAAGTCCATAGTTTACATCAGGGTTCAGTAGTGTTGTGCATTCTATGGGTTTTGCTTAATTCATAAAGTCATGAATGAACTATTACAGTGTCATACGGAATAGTTTCACTGCCCTCAAAATCTTCTTGATGTTCGGGGTCTTTACCCTCACAAAGTCTGAGAAGCACTGGTTTAGAGTTGGGCCCTTTTTGGGGGGAATAAATTTGTAGAGAGTTCCACACGTGAAGATGGAGCCCCTGGGGAAAGATATAGCCCAACCTGTGGGGTAACTCCGGTGCTGGAGATGGGCCTGGCTCAGCGTCCCTGGGACCCCTGGGACCCCTGGGACCTGATACACAGTGTCTTCACTTTCCTTCCCTTTTCCTTTTTCCTTCCTCCCTGCCTTTCTTTTGTTAATATTTTTTTCACTTTTCAGGTTTCAAATCTTTTGATAGGTCCTTTATAAAAGATTTAGCGGTCTTTTGTCTATGGTTATTAACCTTGACTGTGTATTTGAATCACTTATGGAAACTAAAAACAAAATCCTAGTCCTGGACCCATTTGGGGGTGAGGCCCAGGCATAGGTGTTGATTCAGAATCTCCCCAGGTAACCCTAAGTGCAGCAGCGTGGCTGGCCACTGTCCTAGGTCATGTGTCTACAGCAACCCCAGATTCTCAGGGGTGCTCCTTCCAGAGGTCCCCCTGTAGGGCAGGAAGAGATCACAAGTGTCTCTGTCGTGCAGAGTTCTTCATATTTGCACACGTGTTCACAAAAAGACAGGCACGGGCTGTTGGGGACAACATTGTTTGAAATACTGAAAAACTTGAAAAACTTAAATGTGCACTAATAGTCCACAGTGACACAAAAATGCCAGCTCTGTCTTTGGGAGCACGACACAACAATTCAAATGAATAAGACAACCCTGTACGCACTGACACACAGGCGATATTCAAAATATGCAGCCCCTGCTTGAACATGGCAGCTGACCAGACAGCGGATGCCTGCCCAGCAGAGACAGAAGCTGGCCCTGTCACTGGGCTGGTACACCCAGGGTGATATCAGCTTTGCTGACACATGAAAAAAATCTCCAGGGCGTTGTTAAGTGGAAAATACCAGTACCAGAACAGCATGAAGAATATGATCCCCTTTATGTAAATAAAAAACAAGCCCTAAAAATAGGCATAAATATACATGTTGGACAGCAAATGTGAGAAAAAGAACCAGGACGGAGATGCAAGGCTGCAAGTATGGTTACCTTCCTGGCGGGGCCAGACCTGGGAGTGGATTGGGAATGGTGAAGGGGCTTTAACATTTTGGTTGATGCAATTCTGTATTACTTGAAAAAATTTTATGGTGCACGCATGTTCATACATTATATATACAATGAAAAAAATAGATTTTTTTTTTTTTTGAGAAGAAAGAAGTGCTTGTGATGTCAAAGTTCTGCACTGTAGTCCTGGTTTTGTCACGAATTAACAGGGCTTCCTTGCCACATAACCTTTCTACACCTCAGTTTCCCCATCCATGAAATGGGGATACACAATTTTATGCTCCATAGGGTTGTAGTGAAGATTAAATGAATTGAGGTATATGATCTGGAATGTGGATAAAGACGTGTACCTGTAGAGTAGAGAAGGCTGCCTGCCTTGACCAAGTAGAAGAGGAAATGATTCACTTTTCAGCAATTCCCACTGAGAATGAATGACAACATCAATATGAAATTGTGTGTGAAGTGAAAAGCTGTGTACGGCTGGGGGCTTATTCATCAGCTACACCTCTCGTTTCCAGTCAGGCCACTCCATTCCCATTCATCTGTTAATCCATTCACTAAATGTACACTAAGCAAGTGTTGCGGGTTGAATTGTTCCTAAACCCCAGCACCTCAGAAAGTGACCTTAAGTGGACATTAGGGTCATTGCAGATGTGATTAGTTAAAATGAAATTACACTGGAGTAGGGTGGGCCCTTAATCTAATATCACTAGTGTCCTTACAGGAAGAGAAGAAGTGGAGCAGACACATGAGGGGAGAAGGCCCTGTGATGACAGAGAGGGACCTGAAGTGCCTGCCCTGGAAGCCAATAAATGCCAAGGGTCACCAGCTACCACGAGAGGCTTAGATGAGGGAAGGAAGGATTCTCTCCTCCAGACCCGGCTGACTGCTTGATTTTGGACTTCTAGCCTCCGGAACTGTGAGATAATACACTTCTGTTTCTTTCCTTCTTTTTTTTTCTTTTTAAACTTTTATTTATTTTAAATGTGTTTTTCCAAGACCCATCAGCTCGAAGTCAAGTAGTTGTTTCAATCTAGTTGTGGAGGGCGCAGCTCACAGTGGCCCATGTGGGGCTTGAAATGGCAACCTCGTTAAGAGCACCGCGCTCTAACCAACTGAGCTAACCAGCTGCCCTACACTTCTGTTTCTTTAAGCTACCAAAGTGGTGTCACTTTGTTGGGTCAGTCCTAGGAAACTAATATAGCAAACAATATGGGAGGTGAAAGAACATATTTGGGGTTAGGAATCAGATAGATCTCAGTTTAAATTCTGTGTCCATTGTACTAGTTGTGTGATCTCAGATACATTTTTAATGTGTCTAAATCATAGTGTCCTTATCTATAGAGACAGAGATAACAGTAGTGCCCATGCCACAGGGTCATTGATACTACTAAATGAAATTATTTATATATATATAATACATCATACATCACATATGTCTAATATGATATATATACATACACACATATATATATGTATACACACACACACACAGAGGGAGCCAAAAATGTATACACATTTTAAGAAAGGAAAAACCTGTATTAAAATTGTAATACTCAATATATACCGATAACAAAAGATGAATACAAGTCACGTTTGACTTCTGCAATTATAAGAGGTGCTCAAAGTGGTTACCATCAGCATAATCTTAATATATTGTTTTCCTTTCTCAAAATATGTATATATTGTTTTGGTACCCTCCGTATATATATAAAACTTTACATATAAAGTATATATATACTTTAAGTTTCATATATATATACATATATATATATATATATATATATATATATATATATATCACAGTCCTTGCCACATAAAAGACACCGAGTGAAACATTAGCTCCCCTTTAAGCATTTACTATATTTAAGCCTTGAGTTGTGTGTGTGTGTGTGTGTGTGTGTGTATTATATATTACAAAATTTGAAAAAGCACTATCTCTACCTTTGAAAGAACTACAGTTGGGGAAAAGCCAAGTCAATTTAATTTTTGGTCTCACCCTGCGTGAGTTCTCCTTAGGGATGGGGAAACCCTTCACTTAGCTTGCCAGGAAGGGAAGCCAGCATTTACCAACATTTACTGCCCTGGGCCAGGCTCCTTACATCGCAACCCTGTGAGGTAGAGGCTATTTTATCCTCATTGCCACTCAAGGTATATTGTTTCCACTAGACTGTAACCTGGATTCAAGACTCTTCACAATGTTCCCAACTCAGGTCTGTTGCAGATTCTAGATGCACCGTGTCCCTCCAAGGGTGCTGGAGCAGACCAGTTGTTGACATGCTCTCCGCACCTCAGGGCCTTGACCTCTGCTCCCCTCCCATGCTGTACGTAACCCTCCTGAGTGCCGTTTCGAATCTTCTTAGTCCAGCTTCTGTGTAGCAACCAGGTCTGCACAGGCTTTGCCCAGCTTCAACCAGGCACTGCGGGCAGCGCCTCACCCAGCTGGCGTTCGCCACTTATTTCAGACCCCCAGACCTGGGATCCCTGGGAACCCATTCACACAAGCATAACTTGTAGGGCCATTCTCGAGTGATGGGTTGATGAGTTGGAGGATAAACGTTCGATCCTTTTGCTCTCCGGAGCTGTGGTTCTGAGATGCCCTTCATCAGTTCCTCGGAGGAGGACCAGCATCAGTCGCCCTGAGCGGTGCCCAGCTAAGTACAGCATTCTTGAATAGACTTCCCCGTCTCTGTCTTTACTCCCTTGCTTCCTAGGATCCCATTTGCAAATAAACATTTGTCTGAGACTCTGCTTGTGAGAAACTCCCAAGAAGCATGGTGCAGTCACGGTTCAAGGTGCAAATCAAATATCCAGAAATGGAACCCCTCTTCCACCCCGGCCAGGTCCCCAGGAAACCGCACGTGGCTTCTAACCCTGTGGAGGCAAGTCCTGCTCCAGCCTGTTTGATATCCCCAGGTAGTTGGGACCTCCCGCTCCCTCAGCTCCCTGCCACCTCCTGTGAGCTTTTGTGTAGCATTCACCACACTGCTTCATAAGGGCTTCCACAGAGAGCTTTTCTACCAGAATAGGAGCCCTTTGAGGCAGGAGCCTGTACCTTATTTATCTTTGATTCTGAGTGCCTAGTAGGTTACCATCACTTAGCGGGTGCTCCCAAATGTATGTTAAGTGTATTCCTTGGGCCCTCGCTGACAGCAAACTATGTGTTTAAGGGCCCTCACTGACGGCAAACGTGACCGTATGGCACAGTGAGGACTGGGCCGTATTCTCAGCGGCCTTGGTTCAGTCCCTGAGTCTGCTGAGGCCCTGCCTTCCTGGGAGGTTTGGGAGCCCTTCTCGATGCTTGCTCATGTTTGCCTTCTGCTCTGCCACTTGGTGCCTTTTTCTAGGAAATACGAGTTCTGACAATTAAGTTTGCGAACTCATCCTAGGAAAAGCGCTACACACCTCTTTGCTGAATGTCACTATGGTCACCTTTGAATACTTCCCTTGGGAAGCTATGCACCGATGCCAGAGCCTAGTCCACCCTTCAAAGCAATTTTGGAACTCTTTTTCTGGAACGCCCATCAGAGCTGTTGTTGTAGTACACTTGATGTCCTGAATGTCATCAAAATGTCTTCCTTTCAATATTTCCTTTATCTTCGGGTAAAGAAGGAAGTCATTGGGGGACAGATCAGGTGAGTAGGGAGGTTGTTCCAATATAGTTATTTGTTTGCTGGCTAAAAACTCCCTCACAGACAGTGCCATGTGAGCTGGTGCATTGTCGTGATGCAAGAGCCATGAATTAATTGTTGGTGAAAAGTTTAGGTTGTTTTCATCTAACTTTTTCATGCAGCCTTTTCGGCACTTCCAAATAGTAAACTTGGTTAACTGTTTGTCCAGTTGGTACAAATTCATAATGAATAATCCCTCTGATATCAAAAAAGGTTAGCAACACTGTTGCCACAAGTTTGCCAGCTTAATTGTCAGAACTCACATATGGTCACTTCCATTTCTCTCTCCTCACCAGATATTACACCTTATGAGGAGGGCTCCTGAGGTTATATAGCTCGTTTTTTTAATAAACTTGGGTCGGAAGATGCTGAGTGCTGCTGACTTGTGTTACATGCATAAGTATTTCTCCCTGAGAAGATGCTGCCTATACAATGTAAATTGAAATGAAAGTATCAATATAATCCCAGTTCTGAACCAGTGAAAAATTAGAAATCTGTATTAGAAGAATACATTTTGAAATAGGAAAAGTGTTCATTTCATAATATTGAAGAAAACAATAAAAATCATACATGGTGTGATCTTAACATGTCCACCACTAAAATAAAAATGATAAGCTCAGGGGAAAAAAAAAGACTGGAAGGTAAACACCAAAATGTTATCTTTGGTGGTGAGATTATTATTTTTCTTCCTTAGTATTTTTTTTCTACAATGAACATATATTACTTTATTTTTAAAACAGATTCTACATTTCTGTGGTACACACAAAATAGTTATTTAGTGAATACAAAGTCCCTACTTCCATTCCTGTTCCCATCTAACTGGTTCTTTTCTTTAGAGGCAAACATAGTTACCAGCTTCTTGATACACCCACATAACACACACATGTACATGCAAGTGGTAGTAGATTGTATACATTGTTCTCTACCTTGATTTTTTCACTTGACAATGTATCTTAGCAATTTTTCTGCATCAGAACAGCTGTTGCACACTTACTTAGATGACAGCATAGTGTTTCACTACATAGATGTATTAAAACTTATACAAGCACTAAAGCATTCATGTTGTTTCCAACTTAAAGTCATTCATTGCTTTGTTGTTGCAAACAATGAATGAGTCTGTTAGTAATTTTTCCTCTGTGCAGACATATTTGTAAGATAGATGCCTAGAGATGAAATTGTTAACTCAAAGGGTATGTGAATTTGTAATTTTGGTAGAGATTGGCAAATGTCACTGCATGGTAGATGTATCAATTTGCACTCCCATCAACAATATGTGAATGCCTGTTTTCCCACATTCTCAATAGTACATTAGGTTATCAAACTTTAAAAGAAAGTCTTTATCAACTTTCAGGTGAAAAAATGGTACTGTAGTTTAAATGTTCATCTCTCTTATTATGAGTGAGGTTGAACATCTTTTCATACGTTCACGAAATATTTTTTTTCCCTATGAACTGATTGTTCCTATTTTTTGTCCATTTTCCTTTAGATGGTTGGGTTTTCTCTTATTTTCTTTTAGTTCCTTATATATTAAGGAATATAGCACTTGCCTATCATATGAGTTACAAATATTTCCCCCAATTCGTTGTTTAATCTTTTGGTTTTACTGATGCATTATTTTTATTATTTTTATTTTGCTTTTGTTTCCCAGATTTGTAAAAAGTTTTTACAGATTAAACATCACTCTTTTATGCTTCTGGATTTTGTGTTACACGTTCTCTCACATGAGGTTATAAAATACTTCTCATGTTTCCTTCTAGTAATTATGATTTCATTTAAATCTGTCATCTTCCAGAATCTATTTTGGTGTTAGTTGTGAGGTAGGGATCACTTTCATTTTTTTTTTCAGTTGGATATCCAGTTGAGACAGCATCATCTATTTAATATGCAAAATTTTAATATATACTGAAATTTATTTCTGAATTTTGTGTTTAGTGTTAATGATCTTTGTTTCTATTCATGTTGTTTTGATTTTTGAGGACTTAGAATAGGTTTTTATATATGGTAGTTTTAATCTTGCTCGTTACTCTAATTTTCCAAAAATTTCCTGGCTGTTCTTGGTAATTTTTCCATATGAAATTTAGAACCAGCTAGTCTAGCTCAAAAAGAATATTCTTGTTGGTGTTTTTTATTGGGATGACATTAAATTTACAGATGAACTAGCTTTGCCAATTTTATGATGCTGAGAATCAAAAACATGGTATGCCTTTGTATTGTTAAATCCTCCAGTAGCATTAAAATTTTAAATTATAGATCCTGTATATTTCTTGTTAAGTTTATTTCTTTGTTGCTATTCTTAATAGGGTCTTTTTCTTTCTTTATATTTTCTAACTGGCTATTTTTGTAGATGTGAGTACTGTTTGATTTCCATGTATATAAATAGAATTTATTGAATTCTGTTTGAGTTTGTAATGTTTTTATTTGATTCTTCTTTTCCCCAGGTATGCCGGGGGTCTGCAAACTATGGCCTCTGGGACAAATCCAGCCATGGGCTGTTTTTGTACAGCTGAGAACTAAGAATTTTTTTTTTTTTTCCACATTTTAAAAGAATTATTTTTAAAAAAAGGAAGCAGAAAAAAATGCAACAGCGACCATTTACTACCTGGTCCTCTAATGTAAAAATTTGCTGACCTTTGGAGTATTCAATAGTATTATTTACATTTAATAATAATTGATGTCTACCGTTCCAATTTTTATATGCCTGATTTTTATTTCTTCTTTAATTTCATTATCTGGTGCCTGATAATAGTAGACATCTGTGTCCTGTTCCTGACTTTAATGGGTTCAGAAGGAAGTTCCTTTTTATTCCCTATTTTTGAGAATAATTGATGCTGTTTTACAAATATTAATCTAACCTTGCTTTCCTGGTATAAATCCCACTCAGCCATGATATATTGTCCTTTTAATATCTTGCTGAATTTGATTTGCTAATACTTTATGAAGATTTTTTTGTGTCTATGTTCATGAGGGATATTGGTTTGAATTTTATATTTTTGTCCTTATCAGGTTTTAGTGTCAGGATTATTTTGTCTTCATAAAATTAGTTCAGAGGCGTATCCTTTTTACCAAATAAAATGAAACAAGATTAATATTATTTTTTATATGTTTGTCAGTATTCACTCAAAAATTATTTGGGCCTGGAGTTTTCTTTACGGGAAGATTTCTCTTTACAGAAGCCTCCTTAACAGATCTAGACTTATTCATATTTTCCATTTCTTCTTGTGTCAGTTTCAGTAAATTGTATTTTTCTAAAAAACATTTGTCCACTCAACTAAGTTGTCTCATTTATTGGCATGAATTTATCCACATAATATCCTTCTATTATTATTTAATATCTGTAGTTTGTAATAATGCCTCTTTTTCATTTCTGATATTGGTAATTCATTTTTTTCTTTCTTCTCTTCTTGGTAAGTCTTGCTATGACTTTTTCAGTTTTATTCATCTTTGGTCTGTATCTGTTGTATATCTGCTTTCTGATTTATTAATTAATGTTCTTATGTATATTGTTGCCTTCTTCCCATTGCCTTTGTTTTATACTCCTTTTTCTAGTTCCTTGAAATAGATGCATTAAAGTTATAAATTTACCTCTAAGTGCTGGTTTAGTCGCATCCCCACATTTTATGTTATATTTACATTATCATTCAAATTGAATATTTTCTCATTTCTTTTGTGATTTTCTTCTTTGACTCATGAATTATTAGGAGTATATTGCTTTGTTTCCAAACATTTGAGGATTTTCTAGTTACTTATTTTCATTGTTAAATTTTAGTTGAATCCTATTATGGTCTGTGATCATACTCTGTACGATTCCGATTCTTTGGATTTTCTTAATACTTACTCAGCATATAGTCTGTTTTAGTGAATGTTCCATGTGCACTTGGAAGAATATTATTCTTAAGTTGAGGTGTAGTGTTCTAGAAATATCAATTAGGTCAAGTTCGATAATATTGTTGTTAAATCTTCCACAGCCTTCCTGATTTTTTTTTTTTTGTCTGTTTAGTCTGTCAAACACCCCTCCTCAGCTTTAGTTCTGTCCATTTTTGCTTCATGCATTTTGGAGCTCTGTTTTTAGATGAAAATATATTTTGGATTGTTAAGTCTTCCCAATGAATTGATCTATTTTGTAATTTTTAAATGCCCCTCTTTATCTCTGGGAACAGCTCTTGTCTTGAAGTCTAGCTTGTCTGGTGTTAATGTAACAAAACCAGCTTTCGTATGATTAAATTTTGCATGGTATATCTTTTTCCATTTATTTAAGTTTGACCTACTAGTGTTCATATATTTAAAATATATGTCTCTTTTAACCTAGTTGGGTTATTTTTTTTATCCAGTTTGAAAATCTCTGAATTTTAATTGGTGTTTTCAATCCAGTTATGATAAACACTGATATAATTGTATTTAAGTCTACCCTCTAGTTATTTATTTTTTGTAACATTTGCGTTTTGTCCCTCCTGTCTTACTTTAGTTTTTATTTATTTATCAAACATTTTTGTTATGTTGTTTTATTTCTAACCCAGTCTTTTCATTCTTCCATTTTTAAGCTTTGTGTCTATTGCTGGATTTTAGGGGTCAATTTTCACCTACTATGACAATCAATGTTTTCATTTATGTTCATTGTAGATATAAATATATTTCAACATTTTTTTCTAACATCTTTTTGTGTTTTTCAGTTTTACTGTCTGTTCTGTGTTTATTTTTCTTTACCTTGTTTATTTTCTTTTGTATTGATTGCATGGATATTCTTTTATTGCATTTTCCCCTCAATTACTTTGGAAGTTTTATACTATATTTACATTACTCTAGAAACTTACATATTTATACTTGTAGAAGTCTGAGTTAAGTTTACATTTTTATTCTTTTTCTATAGAATTATAACTGCCTTGGAACATTTTATATCTTATATGTATATTAATTCCATATTAGTAGAAGAATTGTATAGCAGGAACAAAAATAAAATAGTGCTGAAAACAGTGACATGAGGAGAAGCTTTAACAAATTAATTAGAATAAAACAGAAAAAAGAAGGAATGATTTTAAGAATGTGAGAGAAAATGGCAGATATGGAAGATAAGTACAGTCCAAAAATCCAATTTCTATAAGTAAACGAGTGCTGGAAATGAAAGAGAAAATACCAAAAAGATCATAGATGAAAACATTTCTTAAAAGACATGAATGTGCCAACTGTAACTATGTTCCAGGAAAATGTTTGATAATGAAACTTATATGCATCTCAATAAAGTTACCAGAATCCCAGGATTTAGAATTGTTTTAAAAATAAAAAATAAATGATAAAAATAACATATTATCTGTGAGCATCCAAACAAAACTTGTAGTCATGTATGAGGAAAATACTATCAAATTGGCTTGAGACTTCAACACACACTCTAATGTTAGACGCAAGTGAAGCAAGTTCTACAAAACCTCAAGGAGAAGTGCCACCCAAGAATTGTATACGCAAAAAGCTGTCATTTTATGTAAAGGCACTGACAGATATTCTGACAGACATGTACACAGAAATTTTGGAAATATACCACCTACAAAATCCTCTTGAACATCTATTAGATTGAACATATTAAATTGGCATTTCGTATGGTAAAAGTGGTCAATTATTGGCAATTTCATATGACTTAACCTAATACTTGACAAAAGGATAAATGGAAAAGCCATGTTAAAAAATGTTTAAATATAGAATGACAGTTTAAAAGTGTGTGAATTTTGGTCTCGGAACAGGAAGTAAATGCTATAAATTTGACAATGTAGAAATAATAATATAAGTACTAGAAGTCTTGAGATGGAGAGCAAGTGAGGAGAGGTTTAATGACACTTATTTCTTCGTCCGTAATATGGGGAGAAGGGAGGTCTGGAGTTAACAGAATCTGCATAAAGCCGAGCAGACAGTATGGATTGGCAAGCCCCAATCATTTGCTATTTTGTTTTCTCTTCCTTTCTTTACTAGTATTGGAAAGCTAAAATTCTAGCTATGCCAGGACACTTTGCAGCTAAGTCAAGCTGGATCACAACATTTCTAACCAATGAGATGTACGTGCAAATATGATTGGAGAGGATTTCTTTTCTGAATAAAAAGACAAAGTCACAAAAGGAGAAGACTTTGCCCATTTTTTTCTGCCTAGAATATGGATGAGATCCCAGAGGTACAGCGGTAATTTACCCACACTGAAAACTCAAAGAGGGAAAGAGCTTGGGCCTTTGATGAAATTGTGACACCACTGAAACAGCCCTGGACTGCCTCTCCTAAGAACTTTTATTTAAGCCTTTCTTAGTTAAATCCTGGTTTGTCAGATTCTTGGTTATTAAAACCAAACTCATTTTTAACTGATCCAGACTTTGGTATGCACAGGTGAGGCACTTTAAGTAACAGACTCTAAAATACAGAAGTGGTTGAGTGGGGGAGGCACCCATTTAGCTTTAATGGTGGGGATCTGGAAGCAGACACGCCTGTGTTTGTACCCTGGCTCTGCCACTTCCCAGCATTGTGACTGTGGACACAGGACTTAACCTAAGACTTAGTTTCCTCAGCTTAGGTGTGGGTAGTGAAAATACTTATCTTGTAACATTATTTTGCACATTAAAAGAGAAATGCATGTATATAGTCAAGCAGAGTGACTGGCATGTAGTCGTGTCAATTAGTGGTGACTCTTTAAAAGCCAAATGTCAGCTGGGGCCACTCTGCCTTTCTAAGATATGATTAAACCTGGCATGAACCCCTATTCCACAGCCCTGTAAAAGTTCAGAGTCTACTTGAGGTTGGAAGACTTCTAACGTGACCCTAATACCCCTGCCTCTTGGTCTTGTAGAACTCCCTCCCTTTGAGCCTGGGCTGGAGCTGATGAGTTGCTTTTAATTGATAGAATATGGCAAAATTGAAGGGATATCCCCCTTCTGTGATTAGATTACAACAAATTGCTACTTCTGTTTTGCTGGTAGATGCCATTGCCTTTATGTGTGCAGGTTACCGTGTTAGAGGAGCCCATTTGGCAAGGACCTAAGGGTAACCTCCGACCAGTACTGGAGTGGAGCTGAATACTGGCAGCTCCACTGAGTTTGGAAGAGGGGGTCTCCAGCCTAGTCTGCAGATGAGATCCCAGGAGTGGACGGCACCTTGATTGTAGCCTGTAAGAGGCCCTGATATAGAGGGCTCAGCTAAGCCATCCCAGGATCCTGCCCCACAGAAATGGTGAGATAATAATAATGCTCGTTTTAGGCCAGTAAGTTTTAGGGTAATTTGTGACACAACAGAGAACTAAGAAACTTCTCTAGGAACTTGATATTGGTCCTATTTCTCTTTGCCTCAACAATTTAGTGTATGTGCCCCTTCATTGTTTTCTGCAAAAATAACCTGTCAGATCCAAATATTTTTTGAGTGAGGAATTTTTAATGAGGATTTTGGGTGAGGGGAAACTTTATCCTTTCTCTCCTTTCTCTTTATCTGTCCTGAGCAATGGACAACAGGAAATTCTTCCTTTGACCTGTACCAAGCAGTGCTGCCCTCATTCAGGCCCAGCCACCTGCCGCAAGATACAGTTTCTTTCCTAAGAGAAATTCCAGAAAATCCAAGTTTTCCCATCCTGTTACATAGTAGTATTGCTGCTGTTAGTAGACCAAAATAAAATGAAAAGGAACCATGGGCAAATAGGAGAATTGAAGGCTGAGGTGTGAGACCAACTTTCAAACTCAGGGTAGATTCTGGTAAGGCCAGAGAGAAACTTCCCTTTGTCACTTCAACAAGAGATGCAGGGACCACACTTTCTTTCCTGAAAAGCAGTGAGCTGCAGGTTAATTCATTCATTTGTCTGGCATATTTCAACTATCACCCTTCTGGAGGACACAGAATGATGTGACCTTCTCAACAGCTTCCCAACAGCCCTCTCAAGAACAAAGTATTAGTCTCAATTCAATTCAAAACACCAACGAGAAGAAATATCTTCCCTTGAATCACGCAGCATGTAGCATGTCTTACGTGGTCCTCTAGCCCTTGCAGCCTGACTAGGTTCAGAAGGGGGAGGCCAGAGGAGAATGTCTCCTTATTCTCGTTCTAATGTTAGCAAAAAGGGATGACTATCAGAATAGAGCCAAATCCTGGAAAGGAAAGATTTGGGCACTGAAAATAGGGGTCTATGTATACGGGTATGGAGAGTGGTAGCGTTCTGGGGATTGAATACAAGAGTTCAGGGCAAAATGTTGGAGATTGGGACTAAAAGGGAGAGATGGGGGCTAAGTTCATTAGCACTGAAGATGGTGTGGGAATTATACGTCAGTAACTGTGTGCTCAGGTTCATGAGGATCCAAACATACACCTCCCTTTTCATTTGGCATTGACCTCATCCGTCACTGAGCCCTCCTATCCTGGTGCTTTTACCTGATATCCAGGTTGGTAAGTGGTAGGGCTGGGCTTCTACGAAGGCCTCCTGACTCTAGTCCAGAGCATTTTCTACAAGGTGTAGGACGTGTTACATAGCCTGTGGATCATCGGTTAGAAATCTGATCGCCCTTTGAAGGAGAGAAGAGGAATTACTAGGACATATGGGAAAATCCCAAACTTACCCAGTGTGGTAATGAGGGCAAGTCATTCACTTTCTCTCCAGATGTCCACAAAGATTATTCACTTCCCCTCCACTCTCAGAATGCTTCCATTTATACCACTACTCTCTACTGATGATGTCAACGCTGACCTTAGAGGAAAAGAGAGAAGCCCTCAAATGGAACGCGCTGTAGACACCAAGCTCACAGCCTACTTTCATTAGCCTTTCCTCTTCCATGCAGAGGTCTCTGGGGCCTAACGTGATCTCTCCAGTTTGTTCAGGAGTCTAGATTTCCTGCCTTCTTAGCCACCTCGCGGCTACTAACGATTTTTCTTCTATTATTTCTTCAACTATTGTTTCTTCAACTTCTTCCTCCCTCTCTAAAGCCTTCTTATAAAGATTCAAATATGTTCAACTCTGTCCTACATATAGAAACCTTCTTTTGATCCCACAACATCCTGCAGTTTTACTTTCTCTCTCTCTTGACAGTCGATATTTTTGAAAGAGCTGTCTAAACTCATCATATCCTTCTTCTCAAGTCTCATTTACTCCTCAGTGCCCTGCGAGCTGGGTTTCATCCCAATCACTCATTGAAACTGTGGTCCCCAAGGTCACCACTAAGCTCTATGTCACTAAGTCAATGGGTATCTTCTAGTCATTTCATTTGGCATTTTTGCAACATCTGACATAGCTGTCCACTTGCTCCCAGAAACACATCTCTCCCTGGAGTCCTTAGAACCACACTCCAGCACTCTCCTGGTTTTCTTCCTTCTTTTCTGACTTTTCTTTGATCGGCTTGCAACTTCACTTTTACTCACCCTAAAATGGGCGCTGTCCTGGGTGCTGTTCTGCCCTCACCCTACACACTCTCCCTTGGTGATCTTAACTTCCCCTCATGCCTTTATTACGACCTGCCAATGACTCCAAAATCTACATTTTAAACACAGATTTCTTTTATTGAAATCCCGTTGTCCCCTAGAAGTTTTCATTTGGAGATGTCTCCAGAATTTTAAATTCAGCATAGTCAAAATGGAACTCTTGTTTTCCCCAAAACTGCTCCTCCTTTTGTGTTTTTTTCTCTTGCTGAATGACATGAAAGCCCACTCAGTTGTCTAAGCCAGAAACCGGGACATCGTTCTGGACTGTTCTTTTCCCCCTCACCTTTCACAGTCAATAGAAAGTCCTGTGATTCTAAATCCATAATACCTCTCAAATGCATCCATTTTTATCCCTCTCCAGTGCCACCATGTTAGCCCAGGCCACTACATTTCTCACTTGTGTTATCACAATAATTTTGTTTAACTGGTCTTCCTCCTTATACTGCTGATTCCTTCCCGTTGAGTCTCCATATTGCAACTGGAGTGGTACTCCTAACATATAAACCTGATCATATTTAAAATGCTTCAATCGCCTTTCATTGCCATTCAGCTCCTTAACAAGCTTTGCGGCTTTCTCCTACTCCAGCCTCTGCTAGCCTCTTTATAGACATTCTAACCCAGTGCTCCCAAATTGGCTACCCGTTGGCCCATTAAAACCCACAGGTGTGTTTTATTTGGCACATGCAGTATTTTTTTAAAGTTGAGCCAACATTTAAAATCAGAGAATTTCTCATAAAAATCCAGGTTTCCAGATTCTTTTGAAAAATTGGAATATATATTAACACCCCTCCTCCCACCATTCTTGCATGGTCACAATATGTTAGAGCTGAATCCTACTTATCCCTTTAGATGGGGTAAGAGGTCTCTGGTTTCCAGTCTTCCATTCCTATTTCCTCCATGACATTAACGCTGAGTATTAAGTTAACATCACTCTCAGGTCTATACTGTTTTCTCTGTCTGCGACACTCCCACTCACTACTCTTTGGCCAGCTCCTACTTCTCCTGGGGTCTCATTTTAATCATCACTTCTCCACAGAGATCTGCTTGAGCGCTAGGGTCCTATTTATATGTTTCCATAACATAAAAGCAAAGAATCTTTCCCATGCTGGGGACCTAGTGTTGCCCAGAAAAGCAGGAGAGATGGGCTCTGAGGCAGTAAAAGGGAGACTGAAAGTAGAGCACGGGACTACCCACCAATATTTGTGACCACACCGTGTCCCTGAGCAGAACCTGACATATCCAACCCGTACAATGCCATGTGCTTTCCTAGGGCAGGTCGAAATGGCTTTCCGGGTCTTGGCTTGTCCTGTATTTCTGGTGCTGTCTTTATGCTCCTTGTGATATAGAGAACCAAGTCACTTAGCAGTTGATATGTGCCTACAAAGTACAAGGGTACAAGGTGCTGTGCTAGGAATAGATGCGTAAATAAATCATATGTAGTTTCTATGTTGAGAAGAGTGTATGACCCAATGGGGAAGACATGCACAAATGTGAACAAGTAGAGTAAAAGTGTTAAGAGCGATGATAAAGGTGTGTATATAATGTATAACAGGAATATGGTTGCAGAAGTGATGATTTCTGTTCAAGGAATCAGGAAAGCTATTAAGAGGAAATGACTTATAAACTAGGTCTTGTGGGATAGGCAAACCCAGCACAATACAAAGCTTGGGGGAGAAAGGCATGAGGAGAGGTAGCATGAGTCCATCTAATTCTGTAGGTTAAAAAGACTTACAGTAACAGAATTTCAAAACACATAAAGCAAAATCTGACAGAACTAAAAGAAGAACTAGACAATTCCAGAGTTATTTCTGGAGATTTCCATGCTCCCATCTTACCAATCGTTGCCCTGGAGAAATCATTCAATGTTTTGTGGACTTAGTTTGCTCATGTGCAAAGTGGGATGATGCTATTCTATGCTTACTTTTAGAGTTGTGGGAATGAAATGAATGTGGAAGAACTTAGCAGTCTTTTAAGAACCGTATAAATGTAAGCTGTATCACTTTCCTACTCTTTGAGATAAAACATTTTGCTCATCATCACACAGGAAACAAACAGGTCAATAAATTCTTGAATATTTACTTTCTGTGAGGCACTAGGTTAGAAGCTGAGTTCTAGAGAGCTCTCAGACCATGTGAACACTCTTGAATAGCTCACCGTCTTGTCGAGAAGGCAGGTACTGGTAATTACATGCTATAAATGCATATATTATATGTACTTATAATGATAAATTATGTAATATGTTGTATTTTAATATATATGTTTATACATTATAAATAATAATTTAATGTTAAAAGCTTTAACATAGGGCACAGAGGGCACCAGGCATCACCAGCACTTAGTGTTTCTCTGTCATTCACTTATTCAGCAAACTCATCTGTACCTACTGGGTGCCAGGCTCATTCCAGGGCTGTACAAATGGTGAGGGAGACTGGTAAGGTCTCGTCATCTGTGGAGCACACATTCTTGGGGGCTGAGTGGGAAGAAGTGTCAGTAGTGCTCAGATAATAAAGAAGAGCAAGTCAGACAATGACAATTACTTGGAAGGAACTAAATGGGGTAATACGGTAGTTCCCTGGGGAGAGCAACTTTACATAGTGTGGCTGGAAGAGGCCCCTCTGATAGAGACCCTAAGGGGAGGAATCTCCCCAGGGAAGTGAATGGTGGCTGCGGACATGTTTGCATGCAGAGAAGAGGTCTAGAGAGCATTTGACGTGGGGGAACAGCGAGTCTGGCTATATTTATTATTTCCTATAAATTGGTGGTTGGGTGAAGCACACCGGGGACAGAGTCCAGCGGTCTCTGCAAACTTCTGAGAGGGGAGATCACAGAGGGCAGGGGCATTCTGTCAGTGGGTTCTGAGGAGGAGCAGGGAGGGAGCCTACGAACCCTGCTCAGGGACTGACCTTTGCCTGAGGGTACCAACCTAGCTCTGTGCGGTGGGTTGGGGAACGATTCGGGAAAGGGAAAGGGCTGTTTCCGCCTTGACCTTCCTGCTCTTCCCTCTTTCCTCCATCAGCTACTTGTCCGTTTTCCTGGAAGTGTGTGTATGTGTGTGTGTCACCCTTCCATGAGGTGCTTGTTTTTAAACCAGAATCCTGGAATATTGGGAACGCTGAAAACCCCAAAGGAATTAAACTCCGATGTAGGAAATCCAGACACCTTTTGAAGTAGAGACCATGTTTTCTTTGGGGGCAGGAGAAAAGAGAGCAATGAACCGCCATGCTGCCAGCCCCAGAGCAGGCTGGGAGCTCTGAAGATGGGGTCCCATCCTCCCAGCGACTCCAGGATTCAGGTCTTTGCTGTTCCTCCAGATGGCGGGGTGAGGAGGAAATGGAAGAGGAAGCAGCTTTCACCTTCATTCAAGCCTACTGATTATGTTGGGGCTGGAGTGAGTTAGGGGTGTGTGTCGGGGGAGGGGTGTAAGTGCATGTGTGTAGCTCAGTGTGTGGGATTCAAGTTGGGGGAATGTTTTACGTAAAGCGAATGTCTAGCCAAGTCCATTTCCTTTCTCATCTGCCCCCTTCTCAGATACACAGTGTCCATTCCGTCACAGCCAAGCGCTCTGGTTGTCCACTGCACCCCTCCTGGGTGGGGAGAGGAGCTGAGGCACTGCAGCAGGGAGCAGGCCTGTGGGGAGCCCGGGGACACCCCTGGGCTCAGATGCCTTGCAGATGAGGTCATATCCTCTCCCTCCCGGTTCCTTCGTGGGATGAAAGGCGAGAGGAGACTGAAATGTATGTGGAGCAGGACGGGCCAGGCTAGGCTGGGCAGGGGCTGGAATGACAGCATAGTGATGTGGGGCCAGGGCCACCTTCAGGGCTCCCCAGGCAGAAAGCGGAGAGCAAGGCGACTGTCCTCCCAGGAGCAAGGAAAGGGGACTCAGGGGCGGCAAGGCAGTACGGCTGGAGGGAGGAGGGGGACCCAGGGAGGGCAGTGGGGAGGTGGGGCCCAGGGAGGACCCAGGGGGACCCGAGGTGGGGGGTCTGGGGGGCCGAAGCAAAGCAGCTTGAAGAGCACGGAGGGGCGAGGGCCGGCTCCTGGCTCCAGCGTGTGTCAGCAGCTGCCCTAGTGAGGTGGTATCTCATTGTGGTTTTTATTTGCATTTCTCTAATGATTAGTGATGTTGAGAATTTTTTCATATATCTGTTTGCCATCTGTATGTCCTTTTTAGAAGAATGTCTCTTCTTGTCCTCTGCCCATTTTTTAATTGGATTATTTTGTTTCATTTGGTGTTGAGTTGACTGAGTTTTTAATAAATTTTTGATATTAAGCCCTTATCAGCCATATCATTGATAAATATCTTCTCCCAATCAGTAGGATGTCTTTTTGTTTTATTGATGGTTTCCTTAGCTGTGAAAAAACATTTTAGTTTGATGTAATCTCATATGTTTATTTTTTCTCTTACTTCCCTTGCCTGAGGGGATATATCAGTAAAAATATTACTCCGGGTAATGTCTGTAAAATTTTCAGAATAGCTATCATCAATAAATCAACAAACAACAAGTGCTGGCGAGGATGTGGCGAAAAGGGAACGCTTGTGCACTGTTGGTGGGATTGCAGATTGGTGCAGCCACTATGGAAAACAGTATGGAGGTATCTCAAAAAATTGAACATGGAACTACCTTATGACCCAGCAATTCCACTCTTGGGTATCTATCCAGAGAATTCCAAAATGCTAATTCCAAAAAAATCTATGCACCCCTATGTTTATTGCAGCACTATTCACAATAGCCAAGACACGGAAACAATCAAAATGCCCATCGGTAGACGACTGGATTAAGAAACTGTGTTACATTTATACAATGGAGTATTACGCAGCCATAAAGAAGAAAGAAATCTTACCATTTGCAACAACATGGATGGACCTAGAGAACATTATGTTAAGTGAAATAAGTCAGAGAGAGAAAGACAAATAACATATGATCTCACTTATATACAGTATCTAAAGAAAAGAATAAGTGAATGAACTAATCAGAAATAGTCTCAGAGACATAGAGGAAAAACTGAGGGTTGCTAGACGGGAGGGAGGGGTGGGGATAAGGGGGAAGGTGAGGGGATTAGAAAGCGCAGTCAGTAACCACAAGATTGCCATGGGGATACGAAAGTTACTTTGGGGAATGTAATCAATAATGTTGTAAAGATTTTGTAGGGTGTCAGATGGGCACATGTCTTATTAGGGAGACCACATCAGGAATGATGTAGATGACTGATCACTGCATTGTATACCTGAAGCTGAATAATACTGAATGTCAACTATAATTATATATATATATATATATATATATATATATATATATATATATATATGTGTGTGTGTGTGTGTGTGTGTGTATACATATAATCATGAGAAGAGGACTACAGCATAAGGAAGAGACAGTAGAAATGTAATGGCTGTATGTGATGTCAGAGGGGTAGTAGATTGGGAGAGGGGGGTAATCACTTTGTGAGGGGTATAAATGATAAATGTCTAACTATTACAGTGTGTTGTACACATGAAACTAATTTTTAAAAATTTTTTAAAGAAAAAAAAGCAGCTGCAATCATTGGTACCTGCCAGGGACATGATGACAAATGAGATGTCTATGACGTGGCAGATGAAAACATTCTCTTGAAAGGGTTGTGAAAGTGAGGGAAAGCGATAAACGGAAGGAAATGGGGAACACTCTTGTGTCGCACACCCTGGGGACTAACGTGGGATTTGAAGCCGGGGAAGGTTGCCCAACTCAGACACACAGAAGCCCCAGGGAGGTGCTGCCTGCAGGAGAGCGGCGGGATCCAGCCTGGCCTCTGCATTCCCCTAAAATTATTTGCAACATAATTTTGAAAATGACCCATCAAGCATCTTGAATTTCTCATCATTAGTTGAAATAATTTTAAATAGTATAACTTTTGCTATGTAGAGATTTTATTGACATTTCAAAATATACCTGGTCATATCACTTCCAAATGTATCCAGTGGAATCTAGCTACTTGATCCAGATCATCGCCCATTCAAAAAATACATTTATAAGTGCCTGAGAATTGAAAGGTTTACATGGCTTCTTTTTCTGCTTGAACCCCACAGAATTTAATCTGGTCTTGATTACGTTTATGGCTGAAAATGTTTTATTGATTACCTTGTTACGTTTCTCTGCCACAAAAGTATGTATATAAATTGAAATGAAATTTTTCTATGACTTCACACAATATACATATTTTCATAATTATTAAATAAAGGGTAAAATTTTATTGGAAATGTACTCCCTACTAGCCCTCTGTACCCATGGGTGAATATTACTTACGTGAGGCAACATCAATTCCGTTCTGATTTTTCATTTTTATGGACATTTTGTTCACATAAAAAGTAGTTGATGAGGGAAGAAGTTTTATCATGACACTATCACTCTATTCTTTAAACTACTTCCAAGTTATTTGCTCAAATATCACATAGTGATGTAGCATCAAAACTATTGTTTGTCGTTTGGTGATTCATCGACTGATAACTTCTGTCCTGAAATTTGTTGAAAACAAAGAATGAAAACCATTTGACTTACAAATAGATTTGTTGCTCAGATAACAGTGTCATGTCATTCCTTTCAATTCCTGGGAATTCAACTAAGAAGGCTTTACCCAGATTTATTAAATGACTATTAATAATATTTATTGCTCTCTCACTTCAAGGCAACTTGTTTAACCAGATAGACTCAGAAAGCTTCAGGAAGTAGAAACATTTTGCTAATTTCAATGTGTCTTTGCCAATACATCTTTGTATTAAAATGCTTTTATTTTGTCACTTGCTTTAAATCTATTTTCATCAGAACCTTAGTGGTGCAGATTTATCTCCTTCAATTTGTGGAAACTATTTCATGGATAACCAACCAGCCAAATCACATAGCTTCTGTCAGAAAGAGCCTGACTTTTTTTTCTTAATTCAAGGAAGTGTGTTCATAGAAATGCTTTCAATAGCTTTGTCTTCCTGAATTCTAATTTTTGCAAAGATAGAGATAGGAAGAAGTGACAGGGAGACTTGCCGTGAGTTTCTTACCTGGGGGGAACGTGGAGACGGCCCCTGTCACATTCCTCACTGAGGCTCTCTGGCTTTGCTCTCACAGGACTGTCCCTCAGAAGCTATGCAGCCTTTGGCAATAGTGGGGTGGAAGCAGTTAGTCGATGAAATTGCTATCATTCCAGGTCCATTCTACACTATATCTGAGTTGAGAACATCCCATCATTGGCCTTTAAAATACCCCAGTTTTAAGGCCAAGTTTTGTCCTTAACAGAAATATGTATAAAACAGAAAGGGGGGCCCCATCTGGTGCCTTGATTAAAGACTTAATTTTTCAAGCTGCCCCCCTTTCTGGATGCCCCTGAGGTTTTAATGCACAAGAGCAGCACACTGTTGTGAGTCTAAGGTGACCGTGTGCCTTTATTTGCAAAACGGAGAAGGGTAATGGAGGAAGGGGAGGTGGGAAAATTGTCCAGCCAGACACTTTGATTGATGGCAGGCATCACCAACCCTCGATGGATCCTTTTTAGCAATGCTCATATCAGGACGCTGAGGATCTGAAGGCAGAGTCCTTTTGAATTATCCATGTTCACAAAGCCTGTGGAAAGCCTACGTGGACCCTAATGGACCAAAGCACTGGAATGGTTGGATTCCACACTGATCACTCACTGCCTGTGCCCGGAGACCTCGCTACACCCCTTTCTTGCTGTGCATGGTGTTCCTCTTAATGAGGAGGATGTGTGGGAGGTAACTAACTGCTCCATCTATCCCCATCCCTACCCTGTTAGTCACTGAAGACTGCTGGTTTTATCTCCAGTTTCTCAAATCCCTCCCTTCCTCTCCATGCCTACTACATTTGCTTCAGCTCAGAGCCTCGGTATCTTTTATGTGGGTGCATCACAATTTTCCAGCTGAACTTGCCACCTCCATCCTATCTCCCTCCACACTGCTGTAGGGAGCTCTGGTTAAACGCCAATCCGCCCATGTCGCACCCTTGGTTAAAGCCCTGTGTGGCTCTCTGTCACCCACAGGATACAGTGCCAACTCTTCATTATAGTGTGCTGGGACTTTGCCTGTCTTCCTACTCTCCATGGTATGTCCCTACTCCCCATGATGGAAAGTGGAACTTCCTATGGTGACCACCGCATCTTAAAGCGACAGGCACTGAATAGCCCCAGTTTTAGACGTGACAGAGCTGGCGCTGCCCCACACAACACTGCCTGAGTGACATGAGAAGAACTTTCTACTCACTCTATTGGCTAAAATTGCAACATTAAACTTTCATTCCTTTGATTTCAGGCCTTACTGTCACCAGTTGCCTTCTACTAAAATGTACACATCCCAGAGAAAAATAACACGTTCTCACTAACACTGTACCTCAAAGTGGATTAGTTGAACTGTTGCCCCACCATTTTTGTGCAGACAACTAGCTGAGAGAAGTGGGATGCAGTAAATTGATGGAAAAACAGTTTGGGAACCTGGCTTGTTGTCTAGGATGGGTGGTCTGGGAAAGGAGGGGAGTGACATGGCTGGCAGCAAACACACCCATCGGGAAGGGTGACAGACCCAGGAGGGGCTTAGCCAAAGGTAACTTATACCTGCTGTTTGTCACATCTGTTTTCTGGGTCTGTCTATTCTGATAATATTAAAAGTGGGAATTGTCACAGGTAAGCCTTCCAGACAGGAAGTTATTTCCAGCCTGTTCTCTGTTCTGACAGTTATTAATAGATTGCATAACCTTGAATATCTCTCCACTGGTTTCCACAGCACACCAGGAAAGCTGGGGACAGATCAGGCAAGCAGCTGGGAGAGACACATTCTATAAGGGCTATTAAAACATCAGTGACATACAACAAAACAGAATTTTTAAAAATCAGTAACATCCCTTAGGGACAGCAGTATATGTTAGAATACTGGGTGGATATTTGTGCAGGTAAAAATCCCAAGACACATACTCAACTAACAACTAACAGCCCGTAATCTGCCTTCAAGGGGGCTGGATGTACTCCCCTCTTCCTGACTAAGAGTGTGCAAGCATGAGGCCAGAGCTGGACTGCTCAGGGTGATGGACAGAATCTTTTTTCCCAGCTTCGATGAGATATAATTGACATGTAAATTGTGTAAGTTTAAGGTATACGTCATGTTGATCTGATACACTTACATATTGCGAAATAATTACCACCATAGCATTAGCTAACACTTCTATCACGTCACATATTTACCATTTCTTTTTTGTGGTGAGAACCCTTAAGAATTACCCCCTTAGAAACTTTCAAGTATATCATGCAGAATTATCACTATGCTGTACATTGGATTCCCAGAACTTACTCATCTTGTAACTGAAAGTTTGTATCCTTTGACCAACCTCTTCCCATGTCCTCCACCCACCAGTCCCAGTAACCACCTCTCTCCTCTATTTCTCTGAGCGTGGCTTTTTAGATTCCACATATTAGTGATAGCACACAGTATTTGTCTTTCTCTGATATCTTTACTGTATTCCCCCAGGAAGCACCTTGCATCTCTGAAACCAACGTGATCTTATCTCTTCCTTGCCAAGCAGTAAGCATTTTAGAGCAGATTCTACTTCCTGCTAGGGAGGTCTGTAGCCTAAACAAGTAAATTCAATTCCCAGGGAGTTATTAGTAGGCTAATTTGGCATGATTTAAATCATGTCGTCTAATATGGTTTTATCAGCAATCAAGGCTGAATTCTGATATCCGTCCATTTAAGCCTGGTATTTACCTCTTCGTTTAGAATGCAGGCAAGAAAAAGGGAATGTTATGTATTTGGTACCCTATATCATTTTCCTAGGGCTACAATAACAAATGACCACTACCTGACTGGCTTAAAACAACCAAAGTTTATTCTTTCACAGTTCTGGAGGTTAGATGTCTGAAGTCAAAGTGCTGGCAGGGACACACTCCTGCTGGAGGCTCTTGTGGAGAATCCTCCCTTGCTTCTTCCAGTTCATTCTGGTGGCTCCTGGTGTTCCTTGGTTTGTGGCAGCATCACTCCAATCTCTGCCTCCATCTTCACATGGCCTTCTTCCTGTGTGTCTCCCTGTGTGTGTGTGTGTGTGTGTGTGTGTGTGTGTGTGTGCCGCAATTCTCCCTCTCCTTTTTCTTCTAAGGACACCAGTCACTGGATTTAGGGCATGCTGTAAATCTAGAATGATCTCATCTTGAGATCCTTAATTACATCTACAAAGACCCTATTTCCAAATAAAATTACATTTATAGATACTGGGGATTAATGTGTATAATATTAGTATCTTGGGCGTATCAATTAGGGAACACTATTTAACCTACTGTATCGCCCCCAGACCCTAATATCTCATTAAGGAGCAGAGAACATTGAGAAATCGATAATGGCTGTCATTTGTGGAGCACAGGATAGGTGCAGACGGAAGCTTTGGGCATGGCCGTGAGGCAGGGTGTTAGTCTTTTTGCAACTGGGACATTCAGAGCTTTCACTTTGGCAATTGGTCATAGTGTTTACATGAGGTCATGCAGCCCTTTTTTGATGGCCGAGCAGTTGGCTTTTTTTTAAAGTAACTTTTTATTAAAGTATATGTATTGTAGGTGTACAGTTTGATTAATTTTTTTTACAAACTGAACACTCTTATGTAACCAGCACCTGGTTTAAGAAAGAGAACGTTACCAGAACCCCATAAACCCCCACATGCCAGTTACTACCTGCCAACTGCCATCCTGACTTCCAACAGCATAAAGATTGTTTTTGATTGGGGAGGTCACTGCATAAGTTATATACATGTCTAACCACTATGCTGTACATCTGAAACTAACATAAAATAATATTGAATGTCAACCGTAATTGAAAAAAAAGACTGTTTTTTGCCTTTGTAATTTACATAAATACAATTATACCGTATGAACTTCTCTGCATCTGTCATTTCTCACTCATTATGTATGTGAGTCCATCCATATTATCATTTCTTGGTATATAGTATTCATTCTCATGGCTTTATAACATTCTCATTGCTTTGTAATTGGCTTTTAATAGGTGTGGCCTGGGCAGGTGGCCTTCGGCTTTAGTAAGCTCGAGCCACGTGGGACCCTCACCTCCGTGGGCCACTACAGCTAAAGACGACTTTGTCCAGGAGCAAGTGGCTTTTTCCCACAGGTATAAAGGCAGTCTGGACTCCAGCCAGTGGGTGGCTTTCAGATGGACTTAGGAGGCAGAAGCAGCAAGGCTTCCATTAAGAGGAGGCAGTAAAGAGGATTAAGAAGGAGGCAAGGATTTGATTAAACAGAAATGAGAACATTTCATGAGGCTTTTTAGATGTTAGGGAGCAGGACAATTTTACTGTGTTTCTTAGCAAGGTATTTAACCCAGAAGCTGAGATTACACTGAGGTTCTGCATATTTTGCAGAATAACAGTGAGAGTTTTGAGTTTTAGACTGTTCATGGCAGGTATTTTTAGGCAGTATAAGATAAACTACTCCAAAATTCTGTTCTTTTTTTTTTTTTTTTTAACTTTTTTTTTTAATGTGTTTTTTTAAGTGTGTTTTTTCAGGACCCATCAGCTCCAAGTCAAGTAGTTGTTTCAATCTAGTTGTGGAGGGTGCAGCTCACAGTGGCCCATGTGGGGATTGAATCCAGCGACCTGGATGTTATAAACACTGCACTCTAACCAACTGAGCCAACTGACCGCCCCCCACCCAACCCTCTTTTTTTTTTTTTTTTTAATGTTGCTTTAAATTGTCTTCAGGACCAAGAGAGAGAACTAACTTTTGATTCCTGTAACTTGTCCACAAGTTCAAGAGAAACCACCACCCTGTGATTTCAAAGTGGTGCTGGATTTGTTACTTACATAAACTCTGACTATGGCTCTAAATGTCAGAGATCCCTGTTGTGGCAGATTTTATTAAGAAAAAAATGAAAAGGAATGAAGTGTTTATCATAAAGAGAATGTTATCTTCCAAGTTTGTGGTAGAGAACTGGATCTATATGATTGAAAATCCAGGGTTAATTGTTTTTAAAGGGGGAAATCGAAATGATGGACACACTTTAGATAAGTCTATAACAGAAACAGTGTTTGGATTCCAACAGAAGTGGAATCCAACAGAAGAAGAGAAGACAAATTTTACAAAAAGCAGACTGGAATGACGTTCACAGGGGCAGCCAGGGTCCAGGAAAATGTGAGAAGTGTCTGTCCTCAGATCTGCCGGCAGGACTGTGGAGCAGGATTGCATTGGGAGAACAATTGGCAACTGCCTTTCTGAGGATGGAACAGATAGCAAAAGTGGTTACAAAAATGTGGACAGACTTACAGTAAAAGACCAGAAAGATCAGTGTACAATACTCAAAGAGTCATTACGTGAACTTAATCGTGACCCAGGAAATGCCTGTGCCTAAAGGAATACCTGAGAAATTCACGGAATTTGGTCTCTAAGGGAAAGTGCAGGGGAGATGAGATATATGAAAGTGCAGCCAGGCAGGACAAACACAGAACAAGCCCAGGCTGGAGTAAAAGCTGGACTGATGGGAGAAGACCTCTGAGTGGGATTTTCCAACTCAGTAAGGTCAAGGTGTGCGAGATTTTCCCCAAAAGTGGTTGATTGTAGCAAGACCAGAATTAATAATTTTCTATCTCTCATGGGAAATCCTATAAGGAAAAAAATGGGAGGATTACATTCAGAAAGCAATTATTGCAAAACAAAAGAAAGGGCTGACTTTATATGAAATAAAGGGGCCAACTTAAAAAACAGGCTAAACTGATGCCAAGTGAGCCTTCCTGAAAGACGTGAAGGACAGTCAAGAGGAAGAAAGCACTTCTTATCTTTATAGGACAGAAATCAATGATATTCAAAGGGCTGAACGTTTTTTAAAAATCTATGAAGAAGAGTGTCTTGAGAAGCATATGTAGAGCAGGAGCATCAGTACAGCTTTTGTTCAGGGTTCTGCCAAGCTGAGCCTCCAGTTGGGACAAATCAGGAAGGAGGGAAAATCTTCATTGGGAGACAAGTTTCACAGGTCTCAGCAACTCCACAGCAGGGCTACTGTAGGATGCTACCAAAAACGTCTGCCCACAAAAGACAGTGGAGGTGCTTACACTCCAGGAGGCACTGGAACCCAAAAAGAAATGGACATCAAGAGGTTTAGACTATTCTAGATGGGAAACGAAGGTACCTCAAGTAAGAAGACCTGGTGACTGGAGCTGCCATTATTGTAAAGTGCTAAACTTAGCAGGAAGACAGGGAAGCTTCAAATGCTGCTGTCTCGGAGAGGAGACAGCATGCACAGTGCCTGCCACCCCACATGACACTTGCATAGTGGCAAAAGGAACCTCTCAAGGGGAGATTGGACCCTGTTGAGCTTAAGTGGACTCCAGACCCCAGTCTAGCATTGCCTGACTGGCATCCTGGCAGATGGGAAAGATTGTCTTGGTCCACGTCTTCCTTTTCTCACACCCCCTGGATCTCTCCCATGGTCTTTGTAGCATCATCTCCAGGGCCCGTGGAAGGTATTATACTTTTGCTTGTGGCAACTTCTCCAAGAGCTGGGGAATCTGTTGGGTTCAATATGTTAGCTATTTGGATGCTTTTAAGATGGGGCTCGTGAGAGACTTTGTCACCGTCGCTTCTGAGCTGCTGAAGGAACCACACTCATTACCGACAGCCCAGGCAGTGGCCGCTGAAGGAGCCCCAACTCCACGCAGATGCTCAGATCTCCTCCAGCTGAGACTGAGCAGAATCAGAAATTGGGAGGCACTTCAATTTATTAAAACTTCAGTTTCACTTGAAAACCAGATTTTGAACTTTATTTGATTTTAGATTTTAGTTTCTTAGAACTTTCCTTGTAAAAGGATTTACAGATTGGACTGTGATGTGCCCCCAGAGAAATTGACAATGAGAATGAATGAACTCATATTTAAATTTGGAGCACCTATGTTGGCATTGTACCCTTGGAGTGTTTTTATATTGTCGTTTACTTGTGCAGTAACTCTGATGAGCTATATTGCACTACATGGCATCTTATAATTTAAGATGGGAAATGGAATCGGGGATTAATTTTCCAGTTTACCTACTCAGTGGCCTTTGAGTAAATTTAAATGTCTTGTTCTGTTTTGTTCCTGACCTTCTGTTAACCAAACCTACTGTGCCCAACTGTTGTTCTAGGAGGTGACCTAAAGGAGCAGTAGCGGGGAATGGGGCAAATTCCTCATGATGGTGGGATCAAGTCTTCCCAGACCCAGGGGGACACGCATTTCTAACAACCATAAGTTCGGTGGGCAAGTTCAGTGAGTTCAGGAAGCAAAGAGTTGGGAATGTTATCTGGGAACACATTTTCCCAACTCTCTGTGTTTCCATTTGGAGGAATGTCCATCACTCTAACACTCTTGTCCTTCTCCATCCCGCACCCACATCTGTGAGGGACTTAGTGAAGAAACTGAGCACAGCGCCCTGCTCTTCCCTCTCTCTTGCCTTTGCTGGCCAGCAAGAGTATTTACTCTGCTCTGCTCCTGCTGTTTCACCTGAGCAGCCCCTGCAGGGGGCGGCAGGGCATGCATGGGTGGGGGAAGGCTGCAACAGTCAGCCTTCTGTGGACAAGCCCCTCAAATTGAGGGGGGATATAAGCAAACCCACTTGTATAAAGGATCTAAAGCCAAGTCTCCAAGGAATTGACTAGATGATATTTTGATCTTCTGCCTACTTTTCAATTGGTACTGACTTAGGGATGAGGGGCTATAATTTATTGGGGGCTCTCAAATCCTCCTTAAGGCAACATTTATAAACAGTTTGTGTGTGGCTTTGTTTTTTTTTTGGATATCCTATAAAGGTGTCCAATGTGTAAATTTTGTGTGTGCGTGTGATTTTTTTTCTCCCTCAGCATGCTTTGAAATGGATCAGAATTGTTCTTTAATGAAGTTAATGCCAAACCCATTCTGGCTGTATTAGAGGCAGAAATATCATTCTCACGTCTATGTCCCATTCTAAATTGTATTTGAAATGTGGAGAAAGTAATATATCTACCTATAGTGTTGTGAGAATTAAATGTAAAATTCAGGTATCCCCTGCTTTTTGAAAGTTGGCATCACGCCACTTCACGTGTATGAAAGACCTTCATTAGTACAGCAAGTCTTCACTTAACATCATCCATACCTTCCTGGCAACTGTGACTTTAACAGAAAGGGCATGTCAGGAAACCAGTTCTACCACAGGTTAATTGGTATGAGCAAGAGTTAAGTTCCTACGCAAAAACATCACCAAACTTCCAGATAAATACCCAAAACATTTCTAATATTAAACATTAAAATAAATGTGAGCTATACAGATATTTAAGGAAGATTAATAAAAACAAGATCATTATTTTCCAACCCACGTATTCCAGTTCAGGGTTTCAGGTGGCAGGAGCCTATCCTGGCAGCTCAGGGCACAAAGCGGGCACCCATCCTGGATAGGATGCCTTTCTATCATAGGATGAGCACACGTATGCACGCACACACACACTCACTCACTCACTCGCACTCACACACACTCAGCACACACACACTCACTCACACGCACGGACTCACTCACGCGCACACACACTCGCACGCACGCACACACACACTCACTCACACACACACTCACTTGCACGCACACACACACTCACACACATATACACTCACTCACTCAGACTGGGACAGTGTAGACACACCAATTAACCCCACATTCACATCTTTGGGGTGTGGGAGGAAACCAGAGTCCCACAGATGTAGGGAGAACGTGCAGACTCCACACAGAGGGTGGCCTCAGCAGGGAATTGATTTTTTTTCCTCATCAACGTCATAATGAAATGACGTTGAAAGAAATGGCGTTATTCAAGGACATGCTGTACCTGTATTCACTAACGGAAAGAAATCCGAAGAGGATTTTTGCTTTTACGGAAAAAAAGCTAAGAGTGCAAACAGCATTGAGCATTTACTTTGCAGCCATTATAAGAGGCAGAGCATACCCCAAGCAGTGAGTGGCACTGCTTTTGCTGTATGTTAGTGTGATTTTAGGTTTTATGTGTGATTTGGTAGATTATTTGGGGCATCTGGGAATGCTCAAAATTTTCTGCTTATAAATGAATGGTGATTGCTTCTTCACTTTACGCCATTTTGTCTTCTGAAAGTTTTCATAGGAACGTCTACTTTCCAACAGCAGGGGAAATCTGTACGTTGTTCTGTGCCTGACATGGGGTTAGTGCTCAGTGTTAACTGTTATTTTCCCTAGGTAGTAGAGGGAACACGCAAATACCTCCGCAAGTAGAGGCAGACCCAGACAATACCTGGTGCTCTGCACTTTTCTCTCTTTGCCTTGACATTATAACTTGGATATGGGTCTTCACCAATACAGAGACACTCGTTCTTTCCATCATCTGTATGATATTCTACTGGATGGGTATATTACAATTTAGTTACCAGTTCCCTATAGATGGACATATAATTTCTAACTTTTTGCTCTTACAAACAACATTGCAGTGGATTGTGCAAATGTTAATCTTTATATGTATGAGCACGTTTATAGTTTAGGTTTCTGAACGCTTCCCTGCTGGGTCAAAGAGTATTGAACAAATATTTCAAAAACGCTGGTTTGAGGGGCACTGCATTATTAGGCAGTGCCTGCACATCTTGGTTTGGCTGTGTTTAGTTTGGAGTCAGACCAATTCAGAGGGAACTCGAACAGTGTGGCAGGTGATGAGACAGAGTGAAGGAGGGATGCTGGTGGGTCCTTTAGAGGGTAACGAATCCAGACTGGCAACAATGGGAGAGGTTCTCCCAAGGAAGTGACAGTTAAGGACACAACTGAAGGTTGCTCAAGAATTGAACATCCAAAAATGGGTGGAGAAAGAATGTTCCAGGCAGGGGGGAAAAAAAAGCAAGTGCAAAAGTCCACAGGTGACAGAGAGCAGAGAATTTGGGGAACTGCACCTCTGGCTGCAGGGTTCAGGGTGAGGAAAAGGACAGCAAGAAATGAGGCTGAACAGGCATGAAGGCATATAGGGTCACAAAGGGTCTTGCGTGTCAGGACAGAGGGTGTGTGCTGTCAGAGAACGACCCAGTGAGCTTTCTATTGTAGAAGGAATGTTCTGGCTACATATGGAGAATGACTGGGGCACAGCTTGGAGGCAAGAGCCCGTTGGGAGGCTGTTTTAGTGATGGATTGCATATGCATAGTGAGGGAAAGAATGAAAAACACAATTTCTAAACTTCTGGCTTAGGCAACTGGAGAAGGAATATGGTTTCAGAGGGGAAAGAAGATGAAACAGCCACGGCTAGCAGCCATGCTAAGAACAAGTGTCTCCATCTTCTGATTTTAATCACTATATCTCTAAACTCAGTTTTTCCAAAGAGAGAATCAGATTTCTATGTCTGCTCCAATCAGGTGTGACAGTCTCATACTGTGCCTGGGGGGCAGAATGGGGTTATGTCAGGGTTCTGTGGTACAAATAAGGCTGCCTGGATATATTGCTTCCATTTGGGGGAAGGGGGAGTGGATGCTGAGAAACGGGGGTTACATAGGAAAGGCACCTCAACAGGTTCCCATGGGACATCAAGGTGAGGATGCTCAGGACGGAGAAAGCTAGTCCTTCTGATGCTCAGAGAAGAGAAATGCTCAGAGGTATGTATATTTGGGAATCTTCAGCATGTAGATAAGCAAGGCCAGGGAAGCAGCTGACATCACCCAGCCCAGGGAGTAGGGAAAGAAGTAATGGGGAAGAGGTGAGACGCTCCAGGAATGGAAACATTTGCGGATGGGTAAAGGAAAGGAGGCAGCAAAAGTAAAGGAGCAGAAGGGCCAAAAGGGACACATGAAAGAAAGGGAACGCTGCCTCAGTCTGCCAGACAGGAGGGCTGTTTAAGAAGACGTCAGGCATCCGTGGTGCTGAAGACGTGGCAGGGACAAGGGCAGGGGTAGAGGGGTCCTGTGGGACAGAAGTGGGTCATGCCTTCCAGTGTGATGGGATGCAAGGGAGGAGTCGGTGAGGCTGCAGGTGGACGGGGGAAGGTTGCCATCTGCTGAGAATGTCTGGGGAGGTAGTGAGATGGGTTAGAGGCGGTTTAGCAACAGTGTGAAAAAGCTATTGTGGAGAAAGGGGTAAAGAAAACTGAGAAATGAGAAATGATTTCCAAGCAGCCGCGAAGGGCCAAGCTGAGGTTGGAGACTATGAATCTAAAATAGCGCCAGTTTCTGTACCGTGTGGTTTTCTTCAGCAGCATTCTGCTGAGTGGAGGAGCAGGGAAGCCTGGGGGGCTCAGTTCTGGGTCGAGTTTCCTGGGGGGGGGGGCTCAACTAGCCTGTTGATGGACTGCCCAGGAGGCCTCATAGACCTTGCAGCACCTACGAATTGTGATATCCACACTAGCTGTCCCCTGGATGTGAAACATCCTTGTCCCTCTTCCTTCTCTCCTGCGGTTGATAGAGCGCTCCTGCTGGCTTCTCAGGACTTCACTGCAGATGCCTTCTCCTCTGTGAAAACTAGTTTCCTTTATCAAAGCTTCTCAGCGTTGTCGATGAACTTAGATCGCAGCGCTTATGTTACATCTTGGCTCCTGACGTGTTTATCTCCAACCAACCTGGTTGCCTGGGTCTGACGTTTTAGCGCTGGACACCTCTGCTCCCAGGAAGCCCCGCAGACCCAGGCATTCTTTCTAACACCTATTATAATGCTGATGTCATAGGAGGCATTCAAATAATGTTTGTTCAAACACCTGTGTTTGTGTGGATACAGATACTAATGCCTTCTTGGGGGACTGAGGGTACTGGTGGAAAGGACAGGGAAATAGGTTTATTTGCCTTTTCAGCTTCCCTCCCCAGGGACACTTGGAGTCACCTTCTTAAACTCTCATTTCATATATAAGGAAACTGAAATCAACGTTTAGAAAGCTTAAGCACTACCCAAGGTGATATAACTACTTTTCCAATTAATGGACTTTTTGAAGCAATTTTACGTTTTACAGAAAAATTGATGGAAAAGTATAGCATGCTCCCATGTATTCCCCCCCCATGTCCCCTGTTATGAACATGTTGTGGGACATGTCTTATCATTGATAAGCCAATACTGGTACATTATTAACTAAAGTCCATAGTTTACATTAGGGTTCACTCTTTGTGTTGTTCATTCTGTGGGTTTGGACAAACGCATAATGGCATGTATCTGCCATTACAGTGTCATAGAGAATAATGTCACTGCCCTCAGCGTCCCCTGTGCTCCCCCATTCATCCCTCCTTCCCCCTCATCACTGGCAACCACTGACCTTTTCCCTGTCTCCATGGTTCGCCTTTTCCAGAATGTCACACGGTTGGAATGATACAGTGTTTGTAGCCTTTTTCAGATCGGCTCCTTTCACTTAACAGTATACTTTTAAGGTTCCTCCATGTCTTTTCACGGCTTGGAAACTCATTCCTTTTCAGCACTGCATCATACTCTATATGCCATGGTTTGCTTATCCATTCACTCATTGAGGGACAGATTGGTTGCGTCCTACTGTGGGCAATTATGAATAAAGTTGCTAGAAACCTTTGTGTGCAGGTTTTTCTGTGCAAATAAATTTTCAACTCATTTGGGTATCAAATATCAAGAAGTAGGATTGGTGGATCTTAAGGCATGGGTATTCAGTTCTGTAAGATACTGCCCGACTATCTTCCAAAGCGGCCGGACCATTTTGCATACCTAACAGCAATAAATGAGAGTTCCTGTTGCTCCACATTCTCATCCGGAGTTGATGTGTTCAATGCTTTGGACTTCAGCCATTCCAGTAGGTGTGCAGTGGTACCTCGCTGCTGTTTTAAGATGCAATTCCGTGACATATGATGTGAGCATCTTTTCATAGGCTTATTTGTCATCTGTATGTCTTCTTTGGTGGTGTGTCTGTTCAGATCCTTTGCCCATTTTTTAATTTGGTTGTTTGCTTATTGTTGAGTTCTAAGAGTTCTTTGTATAATTTTAAACACTGGTCTATTAGCAGAGATACGTGTTTTGCAAAGATTTTCTCCTAGACTATGGCTTGTCCTTCCATTCTCTTAACACAACTACTTTTTGTAGAAGTATACTATATGTATACAGAAAAGTGTCCAAATCATAAGTGTAGAGCTCTCAATACAAATGTGTGTATCTATGTTTATGTTTATATATGTTTATATATGTAGTTAATATAATAAGTGTATAATAAGCATATAGTTGGTAAGTGTGCTTAATTTTTACAACGTGCACATCTCTAGGTAACCGTGTTGCTGACGACCCACAAAAGCCACCTTCTGCCCAATTGCTATTGGAGGTGCTAGTGACAGCCATGGCGACTTTTAACAACACAGATGCACTTTGCCTGTTTTGAACTGGACATAAGTTGAATCATGAAGAAAATATCGTCTTTTGCATCTGACTTCACTGGTTCAAACGTTTTTTTCTGAGACTCATACATGTTATTGCACATTAGCAATCATTCTTTCATTCTGCTTTTTCTTTTAAATTATGTGTTAATATTATATAAGTCATACAGGTGATGGGTGGTTCATGTATGTGTGTGCACAAACGTGTGTGCATGTATGTATGTATGTACATGTATGTGTGTGATCTGTTGCATGTATTTCCCTGCCTGTTTATGGACCTTCATCATTCTCTGACTCACTGGATTCACCCTAAATTTCATTTTCCTCCAGGTCATGGATTGTTTGCCTGAGACAGCACCTTCTGTACAAGTGCTTGGTAACATGCTCAAATGTCAGCCCATTCACCCTCTGAGGCATCGAGGACACACAAGGAAGAGCTGTAGAGAGAGGACCAGGGAGCCATAGGAAACTAAAGATGTGGCCAGAGACAGCAGAGAGACGTGGCGCTGGGCCTCAGCCTGGGGCTGAGAGGGGGTGGCATCCTCCCCTTCCTCTTGTCTTCCCAGGTACTGTAGCCTGTGACAGTGGAAGCTGTGGTAGAGGAAGGAGAGAGGATTAAAAAGGCAGTACAGGGGCAGGAATGCTGAAGCTCTTTTTGAGATTTGTTTTAGGTGTTTGGGGCCCAAGGGCTTTTTGTCTGTGAGAACTGAGTCTATGCTTTTCATCCCGCTTCATTCTGAGCTGGGGTGGCTCTCCCCAGGGAGAACCTATGATGCAAATAGGGGCTGGATGCACAGAGAAGACCTGGGAGGTTACTGAAGACAACGCGTGTCTATTGAGTGCCCACCACATAGCGGGTCAGGGATGTTATGTACACTGCCTGATTTGATTCTTTCTTCAACTCTAGGAACCAGGCACATTTCCTTCCATTTTATACTGAGACAACTGAGGCACAGAGAGAGTAAGTAATTTGTCCCGATCACAAAGCTGATAAGTAGGATTTGAACGCAGGTATTGCTGACTCCAAGTTCCTGCTCACTCCACTACGTTTCCTCTGTAAAATTCCTTCTACACCCCAGACCTTTTCTTGACAACAGAAGCTGGGGGCGATTGAGGGTGGGATTTGGTGAGGGAATCAGATGGCCTGGAGTACCCGTTTCTGTCCCCACTCGGGGGGATATGGTAAGGAAGAGACCTCGATGAAAGCAGCACCAAGGCTGGGCCCCTGCAGGTAACCCACACCGCCCAGACCTCCTCAGGTACCTTGAGCCAAAGCTCCTCACCTCCATTTCATTTTCAAAATAGCCCTGTGAAACAGGAAGGACGGTGTTTGCCCCATTTTGCAGGGAGGAAACCAAGCAATCTTCAACAGCTTGCCTGAGGAGTACAGTTCCAGCCTCTCCTTGTCTAGTCCACTGTGCTTCTAATAAGTGCTTATTAAGGCACCAAAGAATGCAAGCAAAATGGTCGCTACGTCACCCGGTAAACACCCGTGTCTCAGCGGAGAGAGATCACAAAGACAGTCTGCTCCCAGCGGGCAGGGACCATGAGCAACATCTGTCCCCAAGCATCTCTCAATGTTTAATGGAGTCTTTGCCAGCAGTGTGGCACCAATGACTCAGTCGAATGTCCCTCCTCCAAGAATCCATTCAGCTCCCCCTAAGATTCCTTGTCTGCAACACTACCCACTATCTGCAGCTGCCCACTCTAGACCTCCAGGAGCTCTTTTGAAAGAGAATCACCCCCAAAGTGCTCCAAGGCTCTCCCCCCCGCCTGGCTCTGCCTGTGTAGCCTTTCTTCACTGCTGTGCCCCTCCTCTTTAGGAAGCTCATGTCACCCCAAACCACCCCTCCTCCACGGAGCGTTCTGCTCCTCCTTCCTCAGTCACCTTCCTCACCTTAGTTGACCCTAAGGGTTGATGCTGTGCCCAGCCAGGAGACAAGTCGTCTCTCTCGGGTTTGAGGGGCGCCTGGGCACACTGCGGCTCCAGTTTTCTCAAAAGCCTTGAAAGACTCCCCTCTTGCAGAGACTCAACAGGACAAATCTGCAGGGCGTGTCACAGAATGAGTTCAGCCTGGACTCCGAGGCTTGAAAACCAAATCCTATGCCCTCAGACTTCACGGCACTGGCGCGCTGTGTGTGTGTGTGTGTGTGCGTGCCTGAACACACATATGTGATATGTGTATGTGTGTATATGTGATGAGTATGTGTGCATCTGTGTGTATGTGTGTGCATGCACATGTGTGTCTGAGTATGTGTGCATCTATATGGATGTGTGTGCACGTGCACACATATGTGATGTGTGTAGGTGTGTATATGTGATTGAGTATGTGTGCATGTGTGTGTGTGTGCGTGTGTTTAAATTCAAGGGGATTTACTTTCCCCTACCGAGTGCTTTGTTTTTTAGTTACAGCTGAATTAACATTATCATGTATTGTTTTGTTTTTTACTATTTATTACTGGACAAGGTTCCTGACATCTAGGAGGTTAGAGTCTAGATCTTGGGGGTACACATGAAGAACATATGTGGGGGGACAAAAAGAAACAGAGTGAGTCCAGAGGAAGCATCTTGTAATTGTCAGAACACCCCTGGGCTCATGGCAAGGATGAGTCATGGGTATTCCACATCAGGTAGAGTGAAGGGATGGAGGCAGAGGCTCGTAGCTATTTATTCACTTACATAGTCCTTTTAAGGCAATTATGGAGTGCCTACTACATGTCCAACATGGTGATAAAAGCTGGGGATGGAAAAGCGAGTAAGATTTTGTCCTCCAAGTACATCAATATAATAGTGTGCATCAAGTGTTAAACTGAAGTTCACACAGTGATCTAGAGAGATCTAAAAACAAAAACCCCTAAACTAGACTAGAGAGCCAGAGTAGGCTTCCTGGAGGAGGTGACATTTGAGGTGTATCTGGAATGAACCCTTATATTTTCATGGTACTTACTGGTTTGCAAGTTACTTTCATAGTCATTATCTTACATAATTTTCTCCACAGACTTTTGAAGTTACCCAGAGATGAACTATATCCCGATTTTACACGTGAGAGGGGGGCCAGCAGAACCCAGGGTTCTGTGGATGGCCCAACATCACACCCTCAGGTGGTTGGCCTCCTACTTCCTGGTTCTGGCTCTTTCCGCTCAGTACCAGGTGGCTTCCTTCCTCCTCCCCCACCCCCTTGTTTTGTTGCATATAACTGAAGACAAGATAGCAATTTTCTGATAAGCCCAGGCAGGCTTCCAGGAATCAGGTGTGGGGGCGCTTGGGTCACCTCAGAATAGCCCAGGGAACTTGCCCAGGACTCCACCCCCAGGAAATCCCCAGTGTGTCCCTTCTGAAAGATAGTTTTGACCATCTGCACTGACACTGTGATCCAGCGCCTGCTTAGGTCTGCTTCCTGGGTCCTTCCCTCAGGGCAGCCATGTGCTGGATTTGAAGCTGTGGATGGAAGCAGCATGTGGCCTTTGCTTCTGGGGAATTCTGCCCTCGCCCTCATAGCCTTTACAGCCATCAAAGTATACTTTCTTTCTTTAAAATTAGGAAGTAATTGACACCTGTCCCTCAGAATAATCAGAGTTCTGTTCCCCTTTATGTCTTCATTCCCGCCCCCCTTCCCCTTCCCCTCTTCGGCCCCAGGAGCCATAATCAAGATTCATCATTAAAGATTCTGTTAGTTCCAATCTCTGGATGAATAGGGAGTATTTAAATTATTTTCATCATGTTTTAATTAACTGTTAAGTACATAAGCAATGCAAAAATAATTCTCCCTGTAAAGCTTGACTCTTACAGATAAATGCCTGTAGAACCAGACAGAACCTACTCTGCCTCCTGGTCTCAGGCCTGTCTCTGACATTCGTGGGCAGGGCGGGAGCACCATTGGAGGCCTCTTGCTTTCCTCCTCCTCTTCCCAGCCCTGGCTCCTTTGGGTCTAAGCGTGGACACAAAGGCAGCAGCCTTTGGGAGACTGGATCCAGAAAAGGCTCCAGAAAAGGATCTAGAAAACGATCCACACAGGTCTTGATATGGGCTCAGGATTCTTAGGAAGAGAATTCTGGGTCCCAAGTTCCTGAGTGTGGTCTGGAATGGAAAGTGCGGTAAAACTGAGGTCTCCTTGGCGGGAGGGAAGGGTCTGGAGGGGGCCAGAGCGGGGTCCCATTGGCCTGGGTGTAAGGACAGTGTTGCTGGTGTCCTCCTCCCCATTCTGCTGAGACAGACGCAGTGACGAGATTTTCCTCTAACTTATCAACGTGGAATATGTGTAGTCTAGCAAATAAAAGGTGCTGTTTTGAAGATTATTCCCCCCACCCCCACTCCCATGAATAATATCATACTGTATATATTGTTCTGCAACTTGCTCTTTTTCACTTACGCTGCAGTAAGATTTTTCCACATAACTCTACATTTTTTATTTTGACTGCCACTTAGTATCCTGTGAGTATAGTTGTGCTATAGCTTAGTTCAAGATAAGCAGTATTCGTTTAGCATAGTTTTTGTGCTGTAACATAATATGAGCATTCCTGAAAAAACTTTGCTTTCTAAAAAATTGCACACTGAACATAACAGGCTGAAAACAATAGGATTGGGTAGGCCTTCAAAATGTATGCAATTTGGTAAAAGAACCCTTCCAAAAGGGTTGGCTCAGGAGAAAACCTAGATAGCCCAGGCATGGAGCTCGACATTTCGAGGTGGGCTGCGGGGAAGTTAAAGGCCACACAAATCTACAGAGCGATAGTGTCGCCTGCAGGTGATGAGACAGTGCAGGTGGAAGTGGTGTCCAAGCCAGGTGGGCAGAGCAGGAAGTGCAACCTGCTTCCTGGGAGTGAGTCTCTCTGGGGACCAAACCCCAGGTGCAGGCACGCTTTAAAATTTTTCTTAAAATAGAACTGGAAGAGGGGTGCCTGGTTAGCTCAGTTGGTTAGAGCATGGTGCTGATAACACCAAGGTTGCTGGTTCGATCCCTGCATGGGCCACTGTGAGCTGCACCCTCCTTAAAATAAATAAATAAATAAATAAATAAATAAATAAATAAATAAATGGCAATAGTTAAAAAGAAACAAACTAGCTAACTAACCAATAGAACTGGAAGGGCTCTTGCCTCTGCTGAAGCCAAATTGAGGTCTTTTCCCTTTCTTGGTGGAGGCTATCCTTCTGCTCCCACTATTCCAGCTCTCCTTACTAGGAAAAATGTTATATAAACTGACTCAACTTGCACTCTATAACCACATCACCACCATATTTATCAGTTGTGCACGAGCTCTTTGACATTCTAGAAACATGTGCTATAGAAGAAAAAATGGCAGAAAGGTGACTACAACATAGTATATGCTCAATAAATTCTGTAAAGGATGAGAGGAAGGGAAAGGAGGAAGGAAGGAAAGCAGGAAGGAAGGGAGGGAGGGAGGAAAGAAGGGAGGGAGGGGCGAGGGAAGGAAGGAAGGAAGAACAACTGAAGCATAATTCAGGGAGACAGGAAACATCTTTGGTTAAGAGTGCGCACTTAACACCATCAGGTCCATTAACTCCTAAATCAGGGACCGCTGAAGGTCCTTGAAGAAGTGTTTGCTGGTCGGAGGGAGCATAAAGACTATATAATGAGTAGAAAGTATTCCTTGACGGAGAGTCTTTATTCTAAGATTATCTAACTTTTTGTTATTAAAATGTCCTTTCTTTGTGAAACAACACTCATAGCAACTGGTATTTCTATATCTATATCTATCTACATATTCTTATTTAGAAAAATACAAAGTCACCAGCTTTTTATTGGTCCTCAAATTTTTTTTGGTGAAGTTTTGTTCATCTATCAAGTGCAAGTCTGGGAACCACGGAACCCTAGGCCATACCTAACCTCCAAGTTAAATAAATGACCCCTAAGTGCAGAAATGGTAGCTAGTCTATTCCTCAGACCCTAGACTACCTCCAGGATTCCAAAAATGGGAAACCTTGTACTTTAATCTTCCAGCCTCATGGTAAAATGCATATAATGGGGTCCCCCTAAATGTAGTTCTCTCTACTCCAGGAAGAGGGATTACTTTAAATCTTGTTTGTATTTTATGCTGTAGAAGTTCCCTTCAAGCATAACAATTTTTACAATGTAAATGGGGGAAATTTGGAGGACAGAACCCAGAGCGTGAAGTGAATCCTTAAATCATCATCCACAGATCTGCTTGGTCACCCAGCCAACTCTCTGGGACTCTCTGGGATTACAGTACAGTGCTTTCACCTGCATGGAGGCAAGTCCAAGAAAGAGGGAGAGTCTGGAACAGAGGCTTGGGGAACCAGTGTTTCTGAACTTAAAGCACAGGCCCTACGTGTAGAATGAAGGGCGTGTACCCAGGTTTCTCTCTGGTTAACAGAAATCAGGGTCAGGCCAGGAATTTCCTCCAGTGTACTACAGCCCAGGACATCGGTCTGGGGTACCCTGCGCTGACTGCCACCACCTCTGGGCCTGGGCCTCCCTGTGCAGTGGACACTTACCCTGGGTCCTGTTCTAGAAGGTTCCTGAGTTGTGCCAGCAGTGGTGGTCGTATTGGGTCATCCCACTCTGGGTTTCGGGGTACTCACCTGTCGATGGAGGAGGCTGCCTGCAGGATCTAAGTCTCTTCTAGCTTTCACGTCCCATGGCCCTCCCACCCCCACCCTAACCAAAGGCAGCCATTCTGGGATGGGTCTACTAAGAGTCCAGGACTTTACAAATCCAGTTCCAAAGACAGAGAGACAGAGAGAGGGAGATTGAGAACTAGCATTCAAAATATTTGTTAAGTAAAAGCAAAGTGCAGAACAATAGTACGTTACCGTTTGCGATAAAAGGAGTAGACAAAAGAATATGTACATATTAGAATGTATACGCGGGGAATATCTCTGGAACTATGTATAAGAAACTGATTTGTTCTGGCAGCCTTGAGGGCAGGGGACACTGCTGGGCGGCAGAGACAGGAGGGAAACTTTTCATTACATAAAGTTGGTACACAAATTTTAAGCTAATCCAATTTTTGAAATGAACTTACAGGAACTTCCTGGCTCAGTCATTTACTAACTACTGGTCTTCCGGCAAGTGATCTAACTTCCCGTTTTAGTTCCTCCTCTAGAAAATGAAGATAATCGTCCCATAATTTTCTGGGTGAGAATTAAATGCGAAGATTATATATAAAGCGCTGAACCCAGTGCCAGGCACGTCCTAAGGCTTGATTAAGTCATGACCAATTATTCATTAGAGATGTGGGATCTCAGCTTTGTATTGCAAAGAAAGTCATAAAAAAAAGTTGAGAAGACAATCTCTGCAAGGAGCAATGAACCTGTGTAAAGATCATGATCATTTACCCGGGGGTATCCTCCTTCTTGTCACATTTCCTGCTCACCACAGCCCACAGGTGGACAGGGGCGCCACTGGAAACAGCAGCTGACTAGAAGACCCCATCTCAGGATGGCAGGTCAGGACCTAGAACTCGGGTCTTACAACCTCCCATCCTGACTTCTTTGGGTCATGTTTCTCTTGAGTGAAGGCCATTCTACATTAGTTTGTAGGAGAGAGACCTGGAATGCTCTGCTCCCCCTGACCTGTCCCTGACACTTGGGCAGGACTTGTTGGCAGGTGTCTGATTGAAGGCAGGTGGACAGAAGCCCAGGGTGGGGTAGAGAAGCAATTCTGCATGAGTCATAACTTGAAAACAATTCAGGGATACCCTCTCTAACTTCTGGCCCACTCTCATCATTTGTGATTTTTTCATGAGGCCCCTCCCAATTCCTAGTTCCACTCTGAGGGGAACCAACTCTGGGAGCTGCATTGGTAGTTTTCTTAACTTTAAAAAGAAAGTGCTGGATTAGTCAGAATATTTGAATTCTAGGATGCTAAGCTGTAAGGATATGAAAAGTCACCTAACCATCCGTCCCCAATATTGCAGAGAAGGAAATGAAGGTCTGGAGGAATGCGAGTGATATTATCAGGGTCACACACCACTTAGTACAGTGCTGTGATTCAAACCCAGATCTTCTGACTCCAGGACAAGTGGCAATAGAGACTCTCAAGCTTTTTATCCACAGAAAACAGCCCCGAATATTTTACGAGGGCTCGCTTGTGTCTGCATGGGTCCAAGGGGGTTGGGATAGATAACCGTGCGTTGGTCCTAATCTGCCAGGCGGGGTGCTCTAGGTACAAGTCACGAAATGTCACTGCCCTTCATGGAGGTGGGCACCACTTCCCATCGTATGGATGAGGAAACAGGTTCAGAGAGCTTACGTCAGCTTCCCAGGAGCTCAGCGAGTCGGACGTGGAGTTCTTAGATTGGTGACAGGCGAAATGAAGAACTGGTTCTCGGGACTGACTGGGAGCCAGTGTGATCAGTGACCCTCTAAGGGCCGCTGCGCACTTGTCACAGGGAGCGCCTTCTCCAACAGTGGGCAGTCCCTGCGATGTGAGTCCTGCTCTCCTAGTGGCAGAAGACTGGCCAACGGCATGGTGCTGAAGCCGGAGGTCTGGCTCCTTTGAGGTGGCTTGGTGAAAGACTGTCTCATAGGGGTCTTCTGTGTGGGGTGATGACCCAATGGGTCTTTCCTCTTGGAAAGCGTGAGTACGAGGAGTGAGTGGGCTGCAATGACGAGCTGTGTGTGGGCTGCCAGGAGGCCGATCTGCCAAGGACCGTGCCCCAGGGGGACCTCCCGGCACAGTGGCTGGGTTTCTTGCAGGCATTCTTCAGCTTCCTCATAAGTCCTCATGGAAACCACGGCTCCCCACGTCCATCAGCCTTCGAGGAGCACTCTTTCCTTTTGTGTTCCAGCCACACCGGCTGGTGTTCCCCTTCTCCATGGCCGAGAAGCATCAGGGCATGCTTGCACATTCCAGACACCCACCAAGGGGAGTTCTTGGTACCTCAGCCAGCTGCCTATGCTTCTCAGCTGGTATGTTGCTGTGAGAAAGCAAGGAAGGCGTGAGAAATTGAAGACGTATTCAAGAGAGTGATCATGATTAGCCATAGAGCTTAAGGTTGGTTAGCAGGTAAGAACAATGGGTGGGGGAATCTGAGGCTGTCCAGGGTTATTGGAATTGAGGTTCTAGAGAGAGTAAACTGCAAAGACAGGAGGTAGAATTAGACAGTGGAATGTAAGAAATTGAGATTACCATGGGATTGAAATTATTGGTAATAATGGGGTCTAGTGCATCAGCATGGGAGTAGGTGGCAAGGGCAGGGTGGACAACACAATTAGGGGACTTGGTGTTCAAGGAAGCATGCTTATTACGTACTAAAATCTCCAAGAGGTAAGAGATAGGAGTCATGACTGGAGAGAGTGACAGTGTGCTAGGAACTAAAATCATGGAGAAATGATGCAGCGTGAACCGTTCCGGCTGGTAGGTGTTAGTACATATCCCTAGGACAATCATCTCTTTTTGAATTCTGATCTTCAGATTGTTAGAAAAGGCATGAACTTGCTATGAGTTTAACTCCTGGGTGACATAAGGTGACAATCTCTTTAATTGTTCATAACTGATACTCCTCCCCTCAGCAAGGTTGGTTTTCTTTTTGTGTTTTAATATTGTAGGAGGGAAGAAGAGGTGAGGTTGCTAAAAAAAAATCATCATCATTCCTACCCCCTGCTTTATAATATATCTGAATTTAATGTAACCCATGACAGACCAAAATACCCCCTTTCTAACATGGAGCTTTCATCTTAAATATGTCAGACAAGGGCCTTGAGTAAGACAGTTTCTCTTGATGCCAAGGTTTTGTTTGGTCCCTTGTTTGGTGCCTCAAGGTGTTGATACCTGGGACACAATAAGATGCAGGGTGGGGGACAGGTGCACCTTTCTTCTGCAAAGTGGGGAAGGGCAATTGTGAAAGGAGATGGCAGGCGTATCCAGAGGGCAGTGAGCACCAAGGAGCTATGGGTCAGGAAACTGATTCCTTTACACAGTCCGGGCTCACAAGTCTCTTGGGAAGCCTTGCTGCTCCCCAGTTAGAATGCCACTGGTCCATTTCGCACTGGTCCATTTCGCACTGGTCCTCTGGGCCTCAGTTTCCATGTCTATAAAACTAACAGGTACAACTCAGTGGTCCCTAAATTAAATTGCAGTTTTAAATATCTAATTCCAACCATCAGGCCAGGCTAGTGGGTAGCCTGTGCACTTGTGGAGGTCACTAGGTCTCCTGCAGGAGCGTTAAATAGTCTGAGCAATCCCTCCACTCCTCAGTGAGCTTAACCCAGCTGCCTCGCCGCCACCCCACCCCCAACAGGTTGTTCTCTCTCTCTCTCTCTCTCTCTCTCTCTCTCTCTCTCTCTCTCTCTCTCTCCACCAAATGGCTCTGCCACCCCTCTAGCTGAATGATCTTTAGCAAGTTTACTCAACCTCTAGGAGGTAACAGTGTGCATTCAATAATAATCCTCCTGCACAGACTAATTACAATATAACATTAAAAATCCTGAACCCTGAAAGGCGGTGGTTTTTGGAGGATGGGATTATAGAAATTATGTCTTTTATTTCTGTGGAGTCTGAGTTTTTGCTATAAAAAAATATAGTGCTTTTGTTTACATGCTAAAGTGTGCATTAGCATGTATATTTATTTTTGTATTTTTAAATGTTATGTTTTCTTTGTTTTCGACTTGAATAATACTAACTCAGTGTTGAAACAGCATAATATGCAGCTTAGACGCTTTGGCCATTATGTGTACCTGATAAACTTTTCAAATGGAAGAATTGGTTCTTATTTAGTAAATACAGTCAAAGTGTAAAAAGGAGGTAGGGTTGATAAGGAGGCTGGGGGTCCCCCTGCATGAAGAGGGTGTCTCCTCCACCACACCCTTGCCTCCGACCTCTGCGTGGGCAGTGGAGGAGGGGAGGAACAAAGTCCTTGGGGCAGTGAGGTGGGTGTGGGGTGGTGGAGGTACAGAATTCAGGAGGGTTAGGGTTTGGGCCAGGAAAGGAGAAGTAGGAGCCAGGACTAGAGGACCAGAGTGGCCTTGCTGAACTCAGCACTTGCTGGGGGAAGTGGGTGGTTTGAGTTTTACTTTCAGTTTTCACTCAAAGTCATTTCAGAATGAACCCATTTAACGGTCAGATCTGTCAGCCAGATTTCCCAGCAAACCTGTGCTCCACCCCAGCCCAGGTTGTTCAGCTTGAGCTTGAGGGTGGGCTGGGGCAGGGGCAGGTGAGAAGCAAGAGTACAGCTGCTTGCAGGGCGGTGCCCAGACTTGGAGAAGTCAGTGCTTCTGCATATCAACCACTTCTCACGGCTGGGGCCCTTGATACTGGTGGCTGGTCATTTCACTTCTCTACTCCACAAACTGGGGTCTAGAAAGGATCTCTAGAACATCATTTAGCACCTAGTGTATACCAGGAGCGTGTCTTCAAAGAGGAATAAGACACAATGCTTGCCCCCAGGGAGCACACAGGGTCGAGGAAGAAGAAGGAAAGGAACAAGCCCAGATTGATGAGAGCTGCCATTCACGGGGGCCCGCTCTGTGCCAGGTGCTTTACTCATGTTCTTTTCATAGTTCTTAAAATGACTCAAAGGCAATGCTTCTTAAAAGTTGAGCCATGGACCACCTATCAGAATGCAGATTCCTAGGCCACACTCTCACCAAATCAGAATTTACAAGAGTTGGGTTAGGTGTCTTCATTGTTGACAAACATCACAATTAACTCTCATGTACTTCAAAGTCCGAGATTCCCCACCTTGGGGGGATAGATATTTCACCTCAGTAGATTTCACCAATAAGAAACCAAAGCTCAAAACAATTAAATTGCTCAGCACCAGCCAGAGGACAGGTTGTAGAGATATGATTTATCAACCAGTGGTCGTTGATGCCAATTTAACGCCAACAGGAACCCCCAGTTTGGGATCTGGTGAAGATGGAAACCACTCAGTGCAAACAGCTCAATAGTGGTACAGCTCAGTTATGAAACATCACTGTCATGGCTCGGCTCTCATTTGCGATGAGCTACACAGCTCTGCCCAGCTCCGATCCCACCTCCTGCTCTGCTCCAGTCCCTTTGTGTCTGCTCCAGTGGGACCTCACTGGGACATCTTGATGTTTCAGCTCCAGCTGGAGAAACAGTCTTCAGTCTTTGGTGGAAAGAGCAAGTGTGCTCCCCGAGCCGGAGGGGAGCTGACTTATATAGAGAGAAGTCCTGTCCTCTGGTCTCTGATTAGTCCATCCTCATGAAAATGGGACTCCGCATCCTCACAGCTTGATTGCTCCCAAAAGCACTGTCCTGATTGGTCAGAATGGAGCCACTCTGATTGTTTGGTAAAGATACTGATGGGGGGAAGGGGGAATATAGCTGTGCAGCTCCGGTTGGATGGAGAAAGCCTCAGGCCTACTGGTTGAAATACTATTCCAGGAACTCCTTTATAAGGACTGGCTCAGCTGGCAGGAACATAGTGCAGGCAGGCAGTTCCGTGTGGGAGCCAGGAAGCTTAGCGCAGGTTTCTCCGTGAGGCATCACCCTGAGAGGCGCCTGTGTAAAATGGCTGCTAGGGTTTGCTTTTAAATATGAGCCCAGTTAGCCATGGGCGCCCTTCTTTGTAGGTATCTTTTTTCTCGGTGTTGACAGATTCAACCCCAGAGTTAGGGTGATGTCTGGGAAAATTCTGGTTTATGCTGTAGCCCCTGTAATTAACAGAAACCCCTTTCAGTCTCAAAAGCATCCTGGATTAGATAATAAATTATGTGGCTACACCATCAGAAGCCCCTAACCATTACTCTGCACCATGCTCTTATCCCTTCAAAAACGTCAGCGAATGTGGTTATGGAAACACACAGAAGATGGGGGAGAGGGAGAAGGTAACCTGGCTGGAGAGGCAGAGTGGAGGTGGAGTGGGAGGCAGGTCAGGGAAGACATCTCAGTTGTGAAACCCAAATCCTCTCTCTGCCTTTATGATGGCGTTGTAGACAATGGGGAGTCTACAGAAGGAAATTGATGAATAGCTGATGTCCGTCTCCACTGAAAGCTGCAGCCACAACAGCAATTATAATAACATGTAAAGCTTACATAGTGCTCACTGTGTGCCCAGCACCATTCTAACCACTCTGCATATATCACATAGAGGAGCATGGAGGCTGGAGAGCAAGCAGAGAGAGGTTAGGCTGTGCAGCAAGATATGCACGCCTGGGAAACTAGAATGACAGTGCACTATTGACCAAGGAACCAGGAGTCCAGACACCCAGCTTTGTCGCAGAGCAATTTTGGATGCAGCCTCTGCAATCTGTGACCTTTCTGGAAGACGTGGGAAAAGTCGACACCAAGATCCTGAGACGAACATTTGATGAAAAGGAGCTCATTTTTCCTTCTCCAGGGACCATTAAGAACAGAGCTGCCTGCACATCTTGACTAGTTTAGATACAGTCTTGCCCGGAAGCAGGAAGATGGAGGAGATGACCTCTGAGGTCCCTTGAAACCTAAGGGGTCTGTGATCATTACAACCACATGTCAGGACCCGGAGACATTCCTGTTTCCTGCTGCTCCACCTGGGGTCCAGGGCTGCAGAGCCCTTTGCTTGTGCATTTAGTAGATCGTGCCCCTTTCCCTGGGCCTCCGGCCACCTCACCAGCCTTCGCTGCCCTCCCTTCCCCCCAGTAGGCCCCTCGGCTCTTTCTTTTCCTGGATCTCCCTTGAGCTTTCCCCATAGGAGGAGCCTGGGTGTGGGTGCAGGACATGGGTCCTCCTTCTTTCTCTCCACTTCATCTCCAACACACATCTGGATTTTCCAAGCCCAGCCTGGAACCATATTCTTTCAGTGACATGGAGCAGGATGCCCTCTCCCTAAGAGTCAAGACACTCTCCAAACCTACCCTTGCAAACTTGCATCCTCTCTGGGGAGCAGAGCCAGTGGTCATGGTGGCTGAGGCTGTGGACAGATGTGTCCAAACTGGCCAGAGGTTCTGCCCCAGCCAAATGCAGATAAATCACTGAGTGTGTTTTTAACCCAGAAGGGCAGTGAGGGGCATCCCCTGAAGACTCGAGGCCTATGCTTATATTTCTTATTTAGATCATCCTGAATGAGGCAGCTGAAGGCAAAGGACTGGCCCAGGTCCCAGCCACACAGAGGTTCCTTGGAGCCAGCTGTTCGGCTGGAGCAAAATCCACAGCGGTAAAGAAAGTTTATTGTGGGGAGAAGGGAGAGAGAGAAGTGGGGAGAGGGCAGAAAAGGGAGTGAGAAAAGAGAAGAAAGAAGTGTGGAGAACAGAGGATGAAGATGAGAAGAGAAAAGGGAGTGGGAGAAGAGAGTAGCATGTGGGGAAACAGGAGAAAGGGGAGTATGTTGCTGCCACAACAGCTTGTGGAAACAAAGAGATTTGGGGTGGAGTTTGATCTTGGGCCTAAAAGCCATTGAAGCATTGGGGTCAGAGGTAGGGGTGGGGAGGAAGGGAACAGTGAGCTGTGCTTAGGCTATTTGATTCTCACAGTAGAATCTCAACACCTTCAAAACTCAGCTCTTGGGGGAGACTCTAGACACAATCTCTATGGGGAATGGGGGACTAGGAGAAGAGAAAAAAGTGTTAGAATAACTCTGAGGTGCAGTGCACTCAATTCAGCTCACACTTTTTAGGCACCTATGTTTTCTACGGCAAGCTTCCTGCTAAGCACCAGGCCTGAGAGGGGTGAATGAGATGCAATTTCTGGCAACACTCTGGGGAAGCCCTGCAGTGTGTTCAGTAGGCAGGAGTGGGTGCATATGCCTGCAGGGCTGGGGGACTGAGATTCTATCTAGGAGAGGAAAATACACATTTGTTCTTATGTGTGAGCTGGGGATCTGCGAGCTGCAAAGACCCTTGGAAAGTCAGCTTGTAGGATGGCCCCCCAAACTGCCCAAGACAAAGGGTTCCTTCCGGGCTAGCAGGTCCCTAGAAGAGCAGTACTCCAGCGGTCAGGAGTGTAGGTGCTAGCTCCACAGGTCACTCAGGAAACCTCAGATAACACTGAGTGAAACAAAGTTTTTTTCCCCATCGTTTGGAAGGATTTTTTCTTATTTTGTTGGTTGGACTTTGGTTTCGCCTGTAGGATATACCAGAGCCTTGAATCTGTAAATGTCCACGACTTGGACAGGACGAGCTTTTGGGGGCTGAAGTAGATCCTGGGACTGACTCTGAGTTCTGCTCCAGCAGTGTTAGGAGCTTTCCTATGTTGAACTGGGAAAGAAAGGCGTGGATGGGGGCACTGGTCCTTAGGCCCTGCCTGGGAGGTCTGGGCCTCTGACTGCCATTCTACCTGTCCCCAAAGCTCTTTGAAAACCCTTCAACTGGATTAAAGATTTGATTAACTCGCCTTTGTTCTCAGTGATCTGACCTTGGGTGAACCGCTCCAATTCTTTATGGCCCTTCCATTTTCTCCTCATTGAACAGGGATAATGAGCCTGATTCATTCCTGTCTCCAGGGGCTACCTTTCCCCAAATCACTTCTGTGTGGGATTGTTAGCATCTACTTCCCTGACTTGTTCTGCATTATTTCCTCCACAGGTTCTGACTCTCCAGCTAGATTGAAACCCCTCTTCTGATAGCGGTTCTAGGTTTCCCCAACTGTGCGACAAGATGGAATAGGCTGAGACCTCAAGTCAGAGGGCCGGGTTAGCTTTCCCACTCTGCCACTTGCTCCCAGAGGCTCATTTCCTTCTTCTATGAAAACATGGGTTAACTAAGCTGAGGGAAAGTGATTTATAAACTAAGTTTCCACAGACTCCTAGTTACTTCTATTAATCGTGTATCCAGCTCATGCCATGTTGCAGGTACTGTGCAGGATGGTGAGACTCAGCGCTGAGTGTCTGGTTCGTCCACCTCACCTCATTCAGGCTGCACGTTTATAAGTAGGATGATTGCGGAAAATCAGGCTTACACACTTTAAGAACACCGCAGCAGTTTGAAAAGGGAGATAGATACATCAAAACGCAGGAATGAGTTCCAGGGGCAGCCATAATCCATAATAAAAAGCAAGCCCATGGGACACGTTACTTTTTATTCTAAAAGGAGAATTTAGAAAGTCTTTTTGCACTCAGGTAACCTGGAGGTTGGGGATGTGGGGGGAAGGGGAGGACGAAGGAGGAGGGGCAAGCACGGATTGAATGGAGGTGGGTGGGGCTGGCGGCGGAGCAGACACACCCCCAACACGGACGTCCTAGGAAACAAGGGAATGCTGTGAAGCTGTGCGCCCTTCCCCGCTCCATCCTGGCCCCCTTAAGGACCACCCTGGGAAGTCTTCTAGAAAAGCCATCCATCATGGACAACAGTCTGCTTTCTTTCCTCCCTAGTTCAATATCCATAGCACAAAAATGTGCTTTGCTAATGTAAACCTTGTGCTGGCTGGCCGCGCAGAGGACCGTGGCCCTGAGCGGCAGAAGGGGAAGCTGATGTGTGGGAAAGAACACACGCACAGGCCAGAGCTCCCACGTCTGTGAACCTGTGCACACTCACACTCGCATGTGCGTGCACACACAGGGAGGGACGGGGAGGCCGTGACAGTGACAGTAGGGAGGCAGAGCGCAGGAAGGACTTGCTCTCCACTTCCCCAAATCAAGCAGGGATAGTAGCCGCCCTCGTGTCTTTCTCAATGATTCAGCGGCTGCTCAGTATGTCTGGCTGGGGTTTTCACTGGCTCTTTCATACCTTGTTGGAGGAAGAAAAAAGAAAGAAACAGATCAAATTTCAGTTCCCCTCAATTGCCCTGGATTTGTGCAACCAACTGTCATTGTGAGATTGCCTCCATCCTCAAGGGTCTGCGTCTAGCTCAGAACAAGCAGCAGCTCCTCTTTCCGGTGGTGAAGGACAGCCCACCCACCAAAAGTCCCCATTCTACCTCTCTAACCTCTGGTTTAACTCATGGGGCTGTCTAAAGGAAGAGACAAGTCAATGATAATTTTATTACATGCATGTGAATAAAAACCGAGTGTGGGTGCCGAATGAGCCCTGACCCAAGTTTTAGGAGACCTGGGTTCTAGTGCTGGAGCTGTAGTTACTGGCTGTGTGACCTTAGTCAGGTCGCTGAACCTTTCTGATCCTTATAGCGATCTACTGAAAATTGAACAGGGAAGATGACAGTCTCTGAGGCTTTCCATTTCTGACCTTCGACAGAAGTCTTGTCCAATAGTGGTTATCTGCTTGAATGAATTGTTGCAAAGGCATGGATAATACAAAACAGTGGTGAGCTGACTTTAATTTTTTTCTATTTTACTTTCTGTTTGCCTCTGGAATGTAACTGGAGCACACATTCAGACACAAACTTCCTCTGCTTCCCTGCCCCCTCTCTTTGCTCCTCTGTTTAGCCCTCCTGGCCAGGAGTGGGGGTGGAAGAATGTAAGGCGGCTGAGGTGTGGGGGGAGGATACAAGAGAGGAGGGCTGCTGGTTGGAGGAGGGCGGAGGTGGGGGAGGAGTGCTCCAGGCACAGGAGAATTGATCAGCTCTATGATCATTCTAATCCCTTCCCCATCAGAAAAGGTAGGCGATTGTGAATAGAACATTCCTCACATGAAATCCCAGGTATGTTTGCCAATGAGAAGGCCCAGGAAAACCAGTGGTGTGCATCTAAATGATGAGTCTCCAGGCAAATCACCAGAGAAGTCCTTCCTTGTCCTCCCTCTTGTCAAGTAACATACGTTCGCCTTAGTTTCCAGCCAAGATGCGGCCCCTGCCAAGCTGGGATTGCTGGGGCAATAGACATGCCGATGGGAGTGGAGACTGGAAAGGGAGATGGGACCTTAACGGGGAAATAAAGGTGCTGTTGCTGCCATTTTTACTCCACCATGTCTTGGCAAATGGGACACATTTCTTTTGCAGCAGCATCTTCTATGTGAGCATATACGGTAACTGGTAACTGAGGCATTCCAGAGTCCAGCTGCTAGCCAATCAGGAGTTGGGGCCTTTCTGCATTTTTCCTTTAAGAAAAAGTTTTGGGTCCTCTAAGGAGCAGCAAATCAACTGCAGGCTACAGAGTTGTCATCCCCTCCCCCAGTCTCCCAACCGCTGTCCTATGGACGGATGTGTGTGTGTTAAATGGAACTTGGTCCCCATTCTGGAGAGAACCCCATAGAAACACATAGTCCCAGGTGTTGGAAATGTAGGTGCTGGGGAGAGGAGAGAGAAGCTGGCCCACGTGGCTGATCAGCTGGAGATATTGTTGGGGTGAGGGCAGCTGGAGGGGGAAGGAAGAGAGAGAACTGTGTAAATATGTGCGTCTATAGGTGTGTGTGTGTGGCCCCCATGGCCTCCCTCCCAGACTGAGCAAGTGGAAAGGTGATGGGAAGTACAAGTAGCTTGATTCAGGAAGGGAAAGACAGCAACTATTTCCCCAAGAGAAGGTATCAAGAAGCAGCTGCAAGCTGGGAAGGCACTGATGACAATGGAGCTGCCTGCTACAGGAATGAACAAGGAGAGACAGACGGGGGGCTGCAGTCTAACTGGGCTGTGGAAGTCAAGTTCAGAGCTGGCCAGCCTCAGATTTGCCTCTTGGTCTTGAGTCGAGGTCCTTACTCTCCTAGCTCTCCTTCCTTCGTAGCCTTCACCCAACGCTGCAACTTTGCCTGGGCTCTGTGGTCATGACCTCTGCTCAGCTTCCAGGCTTGGTTCTCTTTTCTCCCTCGGACACTTCTAATGCCCATGTTCCACCACTTCCAGTTGTGCCCTCCTATTTCTTCCTCACTTAGTTCTCCTTTTAGTCAAGGCGGGATAGGCCCAACAGGCAGTGGAACAATTGACTGGCAGCCTAGAAACAGGGCATCAACCCTCTGGGCACATTTCTTGGCACTTGAAATATATGGGTCCCTTAAGTCTTCCCTTAATACTGCCTTTAAATGCTGCACTCTTATCCAGATGAGGAAACTGAGATTAAGAAAGGTAAAATAAGTAGCTTCCAACTCAGGCGCTGGCCAAACACTCACAAAGCACCTGCTACGTATGCTCTGGGACCTGGGACTGCAAAGATAAAGTCACGCATCCCTGATCTAAACTACAGCCTGGATTCATGGCCTGCCCAGCAGCAGCAGCATTATTTAGGCACTTCTAAGTAATGCAGATTCTCAGGTCCCACCCCAGATCTGCTGAACCAGCAACTCTGGGAGCCTGCCCAAAGATCCATATCACCACCTTCCCCTGGGGACCCCGATGCTCACTAACATATGAGCAGCACTGCCCTGGATGACCGTCTCACTAGATCTACCCTGCCTGAGGACAGTCTGGGCCACAGAAGCACTTGAGGTCAATTTTTCAGTCCCAAGGTTCCTCTTTCAATGATTTTACCACAGAAGGAAGTGGAGTATTTATTCACAGCAGGCCTGGGTGTAACTCCCATTTTTAGATGCCAGGGCCTCAGCCCTTTTGACCTTTCGTCTGGCCTTTTGAGAATGAGGATGGTCAGCTACAGCTCATTTTACTCCCTGTTCCTTCTTTCTCCTAATTTTAAGCTTTCCTTTGACAAAAGTTTTCAGAGGTATTTTAAAAGTGGAGGTTTTAAGGATCTCAAGTCTAAGAAGGCATACCACAGGAAAGAGAATTTCTATAAGACAGAATAACAAGAAATGCAGCAGGAGAGATTTAGGTTAGGTAATCAGTTCAGTACCATGGAGATATGGATGTGCTTTTTTTTTAAAATTAGTCTAAATTTTTTAAAATATAATTTTATTAGTTTCAGGTGCACAAGACAAGACAAAACTTAGACGTTTATCATTTATATCCCTCACACTGTGTGAACCCCCCTCCCCCATCCACTACCCCTCTGACATTGCACAGAGCCATTACATTTCCACTGTCTCTATTCCTAATGCTGTACTCCGCTTAGTCTCAATTTTAAACACAGCACTCCAAAATTCAGTACAGATGTACTTGGGAGAGGACATTAATTTTTTTTTAACTTACTAGGAAAGTGATTGCTATATGGTTGGAAGACAATTAATGCTTTATGAAGGAAATATATATTTAAGAACTAGGGAATATTCACCAGGGAGATCCCGTCTGGTCCAATAACTTGTGTGATATGAAAGCACAGACAATTTGACGATGGGCCTCCTTGGACAAAGAGTCTAAGTATGGGGCTGGAGGTTTAGGTGACTTGGGTGTTTTAGTTCTGATTCTTCTCACTAACAGTATGATGTAAGCAAGTCCCTTAATTTTTCTGTGATTAAATTTCTCATTTTTAACATAGAGGTAAAAACACCTTTCCAAGACTTCCATTTTGTTTTCTTTAGATTTTTTTTTCATTGGGGAAAGGGAACAGGACTTTATTGGGGAACAGTGTGTACTTCCAGAGCTTTTTCCAAGTCAAGTTGTTGTCCTTTCAATCTTAATTGTGGAGGGCGCAGCTCAGCTCCAGGTCCAGTCTCCATTGTTAGTTGCAGGGGGCACAGCCCACCATCCCTTGCCGGGGGTCGAACTGGCAACCTTGTGGTTGAGAGGATGCATTCCAACCAACTGAGCCATCCGGGAGCTCAGTGGCAGCTCAGCTCAAGGTGCCGTGTTCAATCTTAGTTGCAGGGGGTGCAGCCCACCCTCCCTTGCGGGAGTTGAGGAATCGAACTGGCAACCTTGTGTTTGAGAGCCCACTGGCCCATGTGGGAATCGAACCAGCAGCCTTCGGAGTTAGGAGCCGGGAGTTCCAACCGTCTGAGCCACCGGACCAGCCTAGATGATGATGATGATGATGATGATGATGATTATTATTTTAAACTTTTCATTTTGAAATTGTTAGGAGATCATTTTCCATTGGTCTCTCATGCTTTTGCACATTTTGTGAAGAGGCAAAGAGAGCCTTTTGCTCTGGACTATCTATATAGGAATAGACTTGGATAATGGTGAGAAGGTCTACCTTTGAAGAAGAGGGTTTGTTTGTTCTGCAATATGGTAAAGATAATGCTTCTGTTCAGGGCAAAGTTTGGGTAGGTTTGCTTACTGACTCTTAGAAGAGGTTGGAGTTTCTTAAGCCACATGATACGAATTTACTACCTGTGTAGCATTTGTCTGGCCCAACTGTGTTGCTCTATGAGACTTGAGGAGACAAGTGGAGCCAGTGTGACCACGGAGCTCATGCTGCTTGCTGTGCCATGAGTAATAAAGCCCTTTGTCCCTGACCCAGGAGTATCATGTGTTCTGCCAGCATCCATGAAACTATAGTAGGTTATGATGTTAGCTTATGATGTTAACTTAGGGTAAAATCTTAGATCCTTCACAGTCCTTGACAAATAATTTCAGACTTATGAAAATGATACAATGAATTCTCATTTACCCTTTACTCAGCTTCCCCATGTGTTAACTTAAAAAACGACAGCACAGCTCAAAGCCAGGAAATTAACACCATATACAATTACACTATTAACTAATACTATTAATAAATCCAAGGATCTTATTTAATTTTATCAGTTATGCTACCAAAGTCCCCTTTATGAGACAGGATCCAATCCTGAATGACATAGTACATTTTGGCTCTTCTATACTTTAATCTAGGTTGGTTCTCGGTCTTTCATGACCCTGACACTTTGAAAGTGTTGGCTAATTTTTTTTTTCTTTTCTTTTCTTTTGTAGAAAGATGCTCAACTTGGATTTGACTAATGTTTCCAAATATTAATACATTTTGGGGGGAAGAAGACCACAACAGTGATATTGTGCCTTTCTCAGTGCATCCTTTTAGGAAGCCCATGATGCTAATATATTCCATTAGTGGTGATGTTGGCTTTGATCATGTGATTAAGGTGGTGTCTTCCAGGAGTCATCTATATAAAGTTATTAATTTTTTCTTCGTAATTAGTAAATGTCTTGTGGCGAGATTCTTTGAGATTATGCAAATATCACGTTTTTCATCATACTTTTGCCTACTAATTTTGGTGACAATAGTTTGACAATACTTTAAAAAATATACTACTTAGCAGATGGGACAACAATAGAAGACCTCAGAGACCAGAAATGAGAATAACCTAGAATCTAGAAGAATGAGCAAGTACTTGCATTTGCCCTCCCTGGTGACCTAGCATAGCTTTTAACAGGTCATGCACCGAGGATGGAAGACAGAGTCTAGGATCCATCCAAGGTGAGAGGTCTAAACTGGGGATCCATTCTGAAAGCTATGACACTCTTAAAGGCTCACATTCAAAGGACAAATCAAGAAAAAAATTCAGCTTCTAGAACAAAATAGGCTATCTGCCCTGGTACAGCATATAAGAGAATACAGGGAAAAGTCTCCCCTGGGAATCTAATTGTCTACTCATTCCCACATGGGTTTTGACCTGATATTCAAAAATCTTTCAGTTAAAATTTTAGCTGACAGGGCTTCAGAATGATAGGTCTCTTAAGCACTTGGCAAAAGCCATTAGAGATATTCTCTGAAAAAATACACTTTAAAACCTAGTCTCAAAGAATTTCCTCCAAAGGATGAATGTGAGTCACAATTAAAAAGATAATTTTCACAAAACAAGGAAATCAGAAATCCATGAGCTGAAAACAAATAAATTGCAGATTCAGACATATAAAGACTCAAAATTTAAAGATAAGATGCATACGTAATATAAGTTAATTTTAATGCTTAAAAAATAAAGAGGGTATTTAAAATATGATTGAGGAAGAAGTGTCTATTAGCACTGACCAGACACATTTGAAAAAAGAACCAAATAGAATTTGTAGGAAAATGGAAAAATTATTGAAATTAAAATTCAATACACTGAGTAAATTGGTTAGACATAACTAAGGAGAGAGTTAGTAAATTGGAAGCTATACTTAAAGAAACCACATAGAATATAATAAGGAGAAACAAAGATGGAAAATATGAGAGAGACATAGAGTAAAGAGATACGGTAAAGAGACATAGAGGTAGAGTGAAAAGTTTTAATGTGGAGTAATTAGAGTTACAAATAGAAAGAAAAGAAAGAGAATGAGGGAAAAGGAATACTAAAAAAAGATAATGACTGAGAGTTTTTCTAAATTGATGAATGACGTGGCTCTTCAGAGTCAAGAAGCCCCATAAATCCAAGCAAGATAGGTTTTGACATATTATAGCAAAACTACAAAACATCAAAGACAAAGAGAAGATCTTAATAGCTAAAGAAAAAAGACTGTTTATCTACAAAGGATGACTTTTTAGTAAGCTAAGAAAGCTTCTATATATATCCCCAGCAAAACAATCGTTCAAAAATGGGGATAAAATAAAGCTATATTAAACAAAAAAAAAACTAGCTGAGTTTACTACAAACAGATGTTCACTAAAGGAATTTCTGGGCTAGGATATATTTCAGGAAGAAAGAACAATTCCAGAAGGAAGAATTGAGATACAAAAAGGAATGATGACTGAAGAAAAGGACAAACACATTGGTAAATCCAAATATTGAACAAAGCAATAACATTAGTGAGTCATTTATAGGTTTAAGAAACAGATAGAACTAAAGTAGGCCAAGAAAAGCACTAAAGTTGGAATGAGGTATAAGTAGAGTTGAGACAGGCTAAGGTCCTTGCATTGATCAGGAGATGGGGAAAAAATATTAACTTTGAATTTTAAACTAAATAACCACTTAGAGAATAGAAATGGAAGAGTTTAACTTCAAAACCAACATAAGGAAAAATAGAGTTTTTAAAAAAATGTTTAAATGACAAATGGCAAAAATGAGGGGAAGAAACAAAGAACAATACGATAGAAATAATCCAACTATATCAGTAATCATTATAAATGTAAATGTACTAAACTTTCCCATTAAAAGAGTGCAATAATATTAGACTAAGCTCTTCTGTGAAAGGGCAAATATGGTTAGACTAGATTTAAAAATCTAATTTATGCTGTCCACAATTCAAACATAAAGACACTAAAAGGATGAAAGCAAAAGCATGAGAAAAGATATACTTGACAATGAGTAATAAAAGAGGAAGTTGTATAGTTATATTAATATCAGAAAAAATTATTATAAAGCAAAAAGCTTTATTAGACATAAAGAGAGACATTACATAATGATAAAAAGTTCAAGTCACAAGAAAGATATAACAATCATAAACTTGTACGTAACCAGCAATATAGCTCAAAATGTATAAAACGAAATTGTAAGAACCAACAAGGAGAAATTGACAAATTTACATCATAGTGGGAAGCTTTAATATTTTCTGTCAATATTTGATAGCTCAAGCAACAGAAAAATAAAAGAATAGAAGATTTGGGCAATGCAATTAACAAGCTAAATCTAATGGCTGAATATAGAATTCTATACCTAAGAGATGGAAAAGAGACATTTTTTTCAAGCATACTTGGAACATTTAAGAAAATTGTCTACACGCTATGCTATGAACCAAGTCTTAAGAAGCTTCAGCATGTTATAGACTACATATTATGACTACAAAGAAATTAAGTAAGAAATTAAAAACAAAAAGATGACTGAAAATATAATCCTAAATTTGGAGATTTAAAGGCACACTTCTAAATAACTCCGGGGTCATAGAAGAAATCATAATGGATATTAAAAAATACTTAATATTGATTGATAAGGATAACATTGCATATTAAAATGTGGGGAATAAAGTTAAAACAGTGGTTAGAGGTGGTCAGAGATCGTTAGAGGAAAATAAGTGCTTATATGCTTATATATTAGGAAAGAAGAAAGTCTAAATAGTAGCAAGGTAAATGTCTGCATTGAGAAATTATAATAAAAGAATAATCATCTGAAAAGTAGAAGGGATGAATTAGTGAAGAGTAGAATTAATGAAACAGAAACATAAGATAAAATAGAGAGGATTAACAAAGCTGAAAGAGACTTTGTTTAAAATGTTGATAAAATTGAGAACTGCTGGCAAGAATGACTAAGAAATAAAGAGAAAAGGCAAAAAAACATTATTAGCAATAAGAAAGAGAATTTAGCTACTTGTATGGATTGAATTGTGTCCCCCCAAAAGGTATGTTTAACCTTCAGTGCTTGTGAATATAATCTTATTAGGAAATAGAATCTTTGCAGCTGTAAGTAAGTTAAGATGGGTCATTAGAGTGGTCTCTAATCCACTATGACTGCTGTCCTTATAAAAAGGGAAGAAATACAGATATAAACACAGGGAGAACACAATGGAAAGATGAAGGCAGCGATTAGAGTGATGTGTCTACAAGCCCAAACTTGCCAACCATCATCCGAAGCTAGTCCGATAGAGGCATGGAACAAATTCTTCCTCAGAGCCCTCAGAAGGAACCAATGCTCTTGATACCTTGATTTTAGACTTTTAGCCTCTAGAACTGTGAGACAATACATTTCTGTTGTTTTAAGGCACCCAGTTTCTGGTACTTTGTTATAGCAGTCCTTGGAAATTCACACTCTACTGATGCAGCAGGAATGAAAATATGAGAGAATATTATGTCATTTATTGCCAATAAATTTGAAAACTTAAATGAAAAGGACAAATTGCCAGCAAAATATTAATTGCCAAAATGGACTCAAGAGGAAATTGAAAACCATTAAATTTGGGTGATGAGTAGTTAACAATCTCCCTACATAGAAAATATCAATCCCAGATGATTTTATAGGTGAGTATGCCAAACATTAAAGGAAAGGATAATTTCAACATCATTTCAATTCTTCTGTAGAGTAGAAGAAAAGGGAACATTTCTTAAGACATTCTGTGAGGCCAATATAATCTTGATACCAAAACGGACATAGTTATCAGAGAAAAAGAAATCACAGAATCATTTTTTCACTAATGAATATAGATGCAAAAATCCTAAACACAACATTAACATATAGACACTAGCCACAAAGAAAAAAGATAATAAATCATGACCAAGTTGGATTCATTCCATAAATGCAAAGCTGGTTCAGCATTAGAAAATTTCTAAATGTAGTTCACTACATAACACTTCATTAAGAGAAAAAAAAAATGATCATCTCAGTAGAGACAGAAAGCATTTGATAACATTCAATATTTGTTTTATGATAAAAAGACCTAGTCCTTGCCCAACTAGGAATCAAAGGTGACTTCCTGAACCTGATAAGGGTTTTTTAGCACACGTTCATGAATGTGTGAGCTCATGAGTGTGCACACACAAACAGAGTTACAGTAACCACATATTCCATAGTAAAATATTGAAACATTTTCTTTAGAATCAGTAATAAACTAAGGCTATTTGCTCTCATTGTTTTTATTCAAGGTTGTTGGAATTCTAGCTAGTACAGGTATACCTCATTTTATTGTGCTTCACTTTATTGTGCTTTGCAGATATTGCACGTTTTACACATTTCTTTTAAAAACTTATTTATTTAAGTGTGTTTTTCCAGGACCCATCAGCTCCAAGTCAGGTAGTTGTTTCAATCTAGTTGTGGAGGACGCAGCTCACAGTGGCCCATGTGGGGATCGAACTGGCAACCTTGTTGTTAAGAGCACTGAGCTCTCACCAACTGAGCTAACCGGCCGCCCCAACACATTTTACAAATTGAAGGTTTGTGGCAATCCTGCATCCAGCCAGTCTATTGGTGCCATTTTCCCAATGGCATTTGCTCACTTTGTGTCTCTGTGTCACAATTTGGTAATTCTCTCACTATTTCAAACTTTTTCATTATTATTATATTTGTTATGGTGATCTGTGATGTCCTTATTGTAAATATTTTGGGGCACCACGCACTGCTTCATATAAGGCAGCAAACTTAATAAATGTGTGTGTTCTGACTTCTTCAGTGACTGGCCGTTCCCCATCTCTCTCCTTCTCCTGGGGCCTCCCTGTTCCCAGAGACACAGCAATGTTGAAATTAGGCCAATTAATAACCCCAAAATGGCCCCTAAGTGTTCAAGTGAAAGAAGAGTCAGTCAATGTGGCAAACTCCATTGTTGTTTTAAGAAATTACCACAGTCAACTTTAGCAGCTACACCCTGATCAGTGGGCAGCCGTCAACGTCCAGGTGAGACCCTCCGCCAGCAAAACGATTATCCCTCGCTGAAGCCTCAGATGACGGTTAGCATGTTTAGCAATAAAGTATTTTTAATTAAGGTATTTTTTTAGACATAATGCAATTTCATACTTAACAGATTACAGTATAGTGTAAACATCACTTTTATATGCACCGGGAAACCAAAAAATTCATGACTCTCTTTGTCATATTTGCTTTATTGTGGTGGTCTGGAACCAAAACCACAATATCTCCAAGGTCTGCCTGTACACTATGAAAGAAAAAAAAAAGAAAGTTACAAAGAAAAATAAGGAAAGAAATAAAACTATCATATCTGCAGATTATATGACTGTCTACATAGATAACCTAAGCTGTTCTTCAGACAAATTACTGGGATAAATAGCAAAGTTTATCAAAGTTGTCAGATAAAAGATCACAATACAAAAGTTGACTTTTATGCACCATCAAAACCCAGATATTTAATTTTTAAAAAAAGATAACACAAGGGCAACAAAAAACAAGACACCCAGGAATATAGTTAACAGATATGCAAGACTTCCACGAGGAAAAATATAAAAATTTTCAAATTATCAAGTTATCAAACTTCATTTGGAATACCTAAATGAAATGAAGAAACACGCCATGATTCTGACTAGGAAGATGTAATAGTGTACCAGTATAGATTCCCTCATTTTGATTTACTTGTAGATACAGTGAAAGTACAAGTAAAATGCCAACAGGTGGGCAGTTGCAATAGTGCCCTGCACACCAACCTGCAACTGCTTTGTTTCTCTGGGCCGTCAGCGTCCTCGCTGTTGGGCTGGCACCACCAGGTAAGCGTGGGAAATGCCAGGAGGCTGCTGTCACTGCTGTGCCCGAGAATAAATGTAAAGGAGGTAAAAACAGACGAGAAGTAAGAAAGAGAATGAATTAAAAAAGAGAGAGAGAATTAGTCTTTAAAGAGCATGGACAAGCAAGCGTATGCTCAGGTAATCAAAATGTTGGGAAATGGACGATTAGAGGCAATGTGCTTGGATGGTGTAAAGAGCTCATGCCATATCGGAGGAAAACCGAGAAAAAAGAGTTTGGGTACATACCTCAGGCATTGTACTGGTTGGTCTGCGAGACTAATGGGATAACAGAGCTGATGTGATTTAAAGTACAATGCAGGTGAAGCTAGAAGTCTGAAGGCATATGGCAAGCTCCCAGAACATGCTAAAATCAATGAAACAGACACATTTGGTCCTGGAGATGATGATGAAATCTAGTTTGATGATACTGGAGATGATGCAGACATTGACAATATCTAAATTGAACTAAAAGTTTCTGAGTATTGTGCTACCATTTGGATTTTGGCCATCACTTGTTAAGAAGTCTAAAACTTCAGTAAGCATGAATGAAATTTGTTAAAACACACTGATTAATTTTCATTGTTTTAAAGTATTTATGATATTTCTTTAAAAACTAATGATGTTGAATTATCTTCAGTGAAATGTTAACACTTTATTCTTTTGATGTAATGGAATTTAGGGGTAAAAGACCACAGTATCTGCTATTAAAACAATAGAAAAAAGAGAGGAGAGAGGGAGAGAGGGAATCTGAATTAATAAAACAAATGCCTTTTAGTTAATGGATATTTTGAATAAATTGCCTTATCATCAATGGGCTAGTTCCAACCAGTCTGTTTAGAATCTTTTTGTATGTCCAGTTACCTAGATGTTCTCTTGCGATTTTTGATACAATTTAAGGAAGGCAGAAATCTACAATTGAAATTTAAAAAGGCGGCTATTTTCAAATTTGTGTAGCTGTATATATTTTTATACTGTTTCATAACATTCTTGTCATCATTTTATGTTGTCACCATAAAAAAAAAAAAAGCATTTCCAAAACACAGCTTTTAGAATATGGGTTTGAGTAGCAATTTTGAATTTAGAAGACTTGTAGTAGCAAAAATTCAGTGCTAGGTAATCCCAATTATCTTAACATTGGAAGCATTAATATATTAGTTAATAGTCTTTTTTACTTAATGCAAAATTTCTTAAGCAAGACAACTTTTAATGGCAAAATAAGTAGAATAGTTTTTACTATGCAAAATAGGTTGCGTTAAAATATGTCATTTCATTGTCAAAAGTCACCTGCATTTATAACCCATAGTTTTGGGTTCTATGAACAATGAAATTACAGTGTATGAATCAAAAATTACTTTCATAATACATTCTGTAAACTAAGCCTTTCTTAAATCATTCCTTAACAGGCCTAAGAAAAAGGAAGAAACCATAAGTTAAGAAATACAATGAAACATCACATGGAGTATATTTTGGCCTTAAACAAACAAACAAACAAACAAAATCCCAACAGGTGGGAATTTTTTCCTTTTGGTGAGCTATGGCAACTTGATTCAAAAATTTACTTGAAGCACAAAAGACCAAGAATAGCTAAGATACTCCTGAAGAAGTCAAATAAGGAGCTTATGTTGTTAGATACCAATACTTGTAAAAAATGATGGTAATTAAGATAACAGGTACTGATGAAGGGACAGACAAATAGGTCAATGGAACAAGATAAAGTCCAGAAACCAATTCATACATTTTTAGAAACTTGATATATGACAGAACTGCCATCAAAAAACAATGGAGAAAATACAGATGACCCAATACTGGGGTAATTGGTTATCCATTTAAAATCATATCTGTACCTGACACCATATACACACATAACATTCATAAAAATTAATAATTTAAATATGAAAGTCAAAATGTTAACTCTTTTAAGAAAACATAAGCAAGGATCTTTATGAATTCAGGACTCAGAAGGAGTTTATAAACAAAGCACAATAAGCAAAATTATAAAAAAGAGTGGACTGGTAATTTTAACTATGTTAAAATGAAGAATTTCTGGTTATCAAAAATCACTATTAAAAGAGTAAAAGGGTACATACATACTGTGAGACATGATACCCGGGCAAGAAAAAAGGATTAGTGTTTGTAATATATAAAGACTTCATCAAATTATTAAGAAAAACACAACTGAATAGAAAAATGAGGAAAAGACACAAACAGGCATTTTATAAAAAAAGGAAAGCTGAATAGCCAAACAGCATAAGAAAGAATATCCAGCTTCTCTAGTGTTCGGAGATGTGTAAATGAAAACCATAATAGGTACAATTTGAAGTTAAAAAGTCTGACAATGCCATGTGTTGCTGATAATGCGAATCTCTGAATACTCTAATGCACTGCTGCTGAGAGTGAAAACTGCTCAATCACTTTAGATAATGGCTTGGTCTTCTCTAGTAAAGATGAAGATTCATAGTCCCAGGGACTCAGCGATTTCATACATAGGTTCAAACCCTGGAGAAACTCTTTCACAGGCACACTATTAAGCATGGGCAAGAATGTTCATTAAAACATAGTTTGGGATAGTAAAAAACTATAAACAATCTATATACTAACCAAGAGTCGAATGATGTAAAAAAACTGTCTTGTAGAGACATACAAAGGAATACTATACGCTACTGAAAATGAAGGGACTAGCGGTATATATATCAACATGGATGGATTCAAAGTTATTGTAGTAAAAAAAGTAAGCAGAGAATACATACAGTATGATTCCATTTATGTAAATATAAAAAAATAAACCACATCCCAAATTCAAGGCTTACTATAAAGTTACAACAGTCCAAGACATTGTGGTTTTGGCCCAGGCTAGAATAAGGACATAGATCAATGAAGCAGAATAGAGAGTCCAGAAATAGACCCACATATATGTGGTCAACTGATTTTTGACAAAAGTTCCAAGGCAATTCAGTGAAAATATAGACTTTTCAATAAATGGTGTAGGAACATTTCAGCATGCATATGAAAGAAAGAATAAACAATGATTCATACCCCACACCATGAATAAAAACTATCTTGAAATGGATCATAGACCTACACATAAAACCTAAAACTTCTAGAAGAAAACAGGAGAAACTGTTAAGAGAATAAAAAGATAAGCCACAGACTGAGAGAAAATATTTGCAAAATACATATTTGACAAAGTGTTGGTATCCAGACTATAGAAAAAAATGCTTGCAACACAATAAGAAAACAACCCAATAAAATGTTGGCACAAAAGATTCCAACAAACACTTCCCCGATGAAGAGATACAAATTACAAGAAAGGCACATGAAAAGATGCTCAAGATCTTTAGTCATTAGGAACATGCAACTTCAATCACAACGAGATGGCACTACATACTTAGTGGTTAAAATAAAAACTGACAATAGGAAATGTTGGTAAGGACATAGAGCAACTAGAACGTTGTTAGTTGTAATGTAAAATCGGCACAGCAAGTTTAAGTAATGGTTTGGCGTTTCTTACATAAGTAAACACATATTTGCCATCTGACCTAGCAATCCCACCCAAGAGAAATGAAGTTATGTTCACACAAAAACTTGTGCACAAGGGTTATAGTAGCTTTATTTATAATTTTCAAAAACTGGAAACAACCCAATGATCAATGGTGAATGGATAAACAAACTGATACATTGGAATACTACTCAGCAACAAAAAGGAATGAACTGGGGGGGAGGGGATTAAAAAAAAAAAGAATGAACTAGTCATATGTGGTCTGACATATAAGTTCGTGAACTCATCCTAGAAGAAGTGCTACATGCCTCATTGCTGAATATCCCTACGATCACCTTCGAAGTACTCCCCTTGGGAAGTTATTATGCACCAATGCCAGCACCTAGTCTACCCTTCAAAGCAATTTTGGAACTTTTTCTGGAATGGCCATCAGAGCTGTTATCGTATTACTCTTGATGTCCTGAATGTCATCAAAATGTCTTCCTTTCAATATTTCCTTTATCTTCAGGTAAAGATAGAAGTCACTGGGGGCCAGATCAGGTGAGTAGGGAGGGTGTTCCAATACAGTTATTTATTTACTGGCTAAAAACTCCCTCACAGACAGTGCCCTGTGAGCTAGTGCATTGTTGTGATGCAAGAGCCATGAATTGTTGGCGAAAAATTCAGGTCGCTTTTGTATAACTTTTTCATGCAGCCTTTTCAGCACTTCCAAATAGTAAACTTGGTTAACTGTTTGTCCAGTTGGTACAAATTCATAATGAATAATCCCTCTGATATCAAAAAAGTTTAGCAACATCTTTATGACTCTTGATTTGGACTGACGGAACTTTTTTGGTCATGGAGAATCGTCTGACTTATATTATGCACTTTGACGCTTTGTTTCAGGGTCGTATTGGTACACCCATGTTTCATCACCAGTGATAACACGGCCCAAAACATCGTCTTGCCTCTCCAAAAGGTCTTGGCAAACTTCTACTGTCCTTTGCTTTTATTCATTGGTGAACTCCTTCTGGACCACTTACGCACATACCTTTCTCATGCCAAGATTTTCAGTTAAGATTTTCCTGTTTCTCTATCAATGTTTACTTGGTCTGCTATGCTTCTCAAAGTCAGCTGATGATTTTGACTCACAATTCGTTGAATTTTTTGCAATGTTTTTATCAGTTCTGCTCATTACCGGCCACCTTGACCTTTCTTCATCAATGATGCATTCTCTCCGCTCAGAAAAGCGTTTAATCCATTTGTACACTGCCAATTTTTTCATGGCATTATCCCCATAAACTTGGATTAACATGTTGCTGATTTCACTTCCACTCTTGCCAAGTTTAACAAGAAATTTAACGTTTGTTCGTTGCTCTAATTCAAGCTCAGACATTCTCGCGACAGCACAAAAACACACAACAATAATGAACGCCACTCAACAAGACACCACCACTCTCCACACGAACCCAGCTGTGAGACACTGATATCCCAAGGTTATGAAACCTTACCGAGCTGTTTGTACAGTGCTGCCAATGTAAGTGCACTTAATTGTGAGACATTGTATGCCAGGCACTGTGTTAAATTCTTCACACACATATTTCATTGACTTCTTATGACAACACTGTGGAGTAGGTATTATTATGCCCATTTTATGGATAATAGAACCCAGGCTCAAAGCCCTAAAAAACTTGTTTAGGCTCACACTGCTAGTAAGAGTGAAGCTGGGATTCAAACCCCAGTCTGTCCGACACCAATGCCCTTCATCACTGCTCTCCAACCTGTGCAGAAACAGCGGCACCGGCAGCCCCAGGCGTGCTGCGGCCATGAGACAGTCCCTCAGCACAGCCCCTCCCTTCACTTTTCCAAAGACCACCTCACGACACACTGTGTGTGTCGTGACCTCTCACGCACCAAGGCTGTCCCTCCCCATCAGTCAGCGCCCTCCCCAACAAGGCCCCAACGTCCCTCGGTAGTCTCCTCTGCTGCATATGTCTGCCTCCCGCAGTGTCTCTCGGACTTGCTGCCCCCTTAACTGGCACCAAGCATTGGCTCCTATTCTTCTCTTGACTCAAGATGGTCTCCAGGCATCATTTAAGGGCTGGGGAGTCTCACACTGCAACAAGGCCACACCTCGCCAAACAGCCCCTGGGACCTGGTCTTTGTCTGAGCAATCACTATGTCACACCACTCACCCTGGTTCTTACCATTTATTTATTTTTCCAAGCCCCAGAGAAAGAACTGGGAGGCAGGAAGGTGAGAATAAGCCTGCGCTAACCACAGGAGCGTCCCGCCTCTAAGGTCCGGGAATACTGTGTCCTTGTGCCGCTCCATCCATCATGCTTCCTGATGACTCTGCATCCAGTAGATGTTTGGAACAGTGATTAGAGTATTTGGTTCTACCTCAATATGTAGCACATGTTGAACACATGGGAGCCTATGAGTCTTGACCTCAAATGTGAGTGAATGGTGGAAATGAACAAACAAAGAATTCCTGATAGGTAGGGAAGAGGACAGCTGAAGAATACCAGTACCAGTTGTTATAAAATGGTGGTTGGTGCCTGAATACCGGTGGGTTCAATGGGAGAAAAAGGAGAATTTAGGGAGTATTCAGGGAGAGAGAGTTTGGTGCAGATGCTAGTAAAAACATAGGCTTTGGAGTCTGATTGGGTTTGAATTTGAGCTCTGCCACTTCACAGCTGTGTGACGTTGGCTAAGTTACTTAACCTCTCTGTGCTTTTACTCTGTCATCTGTAAGAAGGGGTTGAATACCTTTCTTGATGGGACATTATGATGATTAGATAAGGTAATTTCTGTAAGTGTCTGGCACAGAGTGAATGTTCCATAAAAGACAATTTATTATGATTAGAGAGGGAGAGGGGAAGGAAGAGGGAGTTTGGAGGAAGAGTACATTTAGGGAGTTTGGAAGTGTGTCTAGTGCCGTCCCACCCTGGTCCTGTGACGATCAGCGTCTTCATTGTCTTTGCAGAGACATCCTAGAGCCCCACTTTGGTCATGGATCTTTCTGGCTTCTGGAAATGGCAGCAACAGCTGGCTTTTAGGTGGTGGCAGGGGTGGGGGTTGGTGTTAGCGGGGTTCTTGCTGGGGGGCGGATGGTATTCAGGTCAGGGAAGAAAAGGATACTGGATTGTAGAGCAGTGCAACGGAACCGTTGGTTTATTTCAAGGTTGCAAGATCTCCAACCATCTTTCCTATGCCCCCCTCACCCACAAGGGCAGAGGAGCTGAACCCAGACCAGATGTTTCCTCTCTTTCACTATCAATGGATGGCTTGGGGACATGGAGGAAGAGAGGGGGGAGTAATGAAGGCAGTGGGAGAGATGCCCTAGTAGGGAACCCCTCCTTCTCCAACTGGGGTCTGCAGGCTTGGAGCGTGTGACCCCTGAAGTGCTGGGACGCATCAGCGAATGTTGATTGCATGGCCAAAGCTAAGGTCAAATCAAACCCAGGACAGGGGTGTGGGACGGTCGGTCCATATCCTGGAGGAGCCCCTTGGGAAGGAACTTGGAGGGGTCAGAAGCTTCTGCCTAACTCAGTGAAGAGTAACTGGGGACACAGAGGAGAAGAATCGCTCTTCTGTCATCTGCACCACTTGGAGAACCCACCTAAGAGGCACTGACAGCTGCTTGGAGAATTCCAGCACCTTTACATTCCACCATCAGGATCACTGGGCATCAGTTTTGTAATCTGTAAAATGGGGAGAAGACCAATACCTGTCCAGATGACTTCACGCCATCATTGGGAGGACTTTATGAATAGCAATTGTCATGACAGTTTTTACAAATGTGCAGGATCAGCGAGAATGAGATTTCATGGGGTGGGGAAAGTACCTACATGCTCCTCCACCTGCTGCACCCATGGAGGGGGCCTCAGCTGCGGGGACAGGTGCACCTCCTCCCAGACTCCGAGATCATTGCGGGTGCCCAGTAAGCACTTCTTGGCTAGAGTCTGAAAGAAACAACTGAAAGCTGCTTCAAACTTAAAATCCCCTGCACCAATTAATCATTTTGGAGACTTTCATTCCATCCCCTTCCCTAGGACACATCTTCTTCCTCACGCCAGTGGCTAGAAGGCGCCAGTGAACCAGAGTGGGTCAAGCTGAGTTGGGCATGTATTATTATTTTTTTTTTTTGGTAGTCGTCCCAGCTTCTCTTTCTAAAGGCAAAGGAAGTGCCTTCTCCCTTCCAAGACTCAGAAAGCCCAGCAGAGTTGGTAGTGTCCTTATGGGGCTGCTGCAAATGGAACAGATTGCCTGCAGATGTAGTGAGCCCCCTGTCTGGGAGGTATTCAACCAAAACACAATCTTTTCTATCACTACGCCCTGTGCTAATTAGGTCCTTTGTGCACATTATCTTAATCATTGCAACAGCACTATGAGGAGGGGACTATTATCATTATCCCCACTTTACAGGTCACGAGACTGAGGCTCCAAGAGATCAAGTGGCCCCAGGTTTCACAGCTACACAGCAGCCTTCTGAAAGCTTGGAAGTCATGCTCCTAGTGACAAGCATGGCCTGTCAGAGGTACCACGTGGTCCCCTGAGGTGGATCCTAACTGGACAGCAGTGAATTTCTCCCCAAGGGAAAGCCTTGAGTTCAACCTCAGAGAAGCTTCCCTTGGGTCAGCCGTGACCACCCTCCCATTCCACCTATGACAGAGCTCAGCTCCCATGTGAGACTTACTCTGTCATCTCAAACCAGAAGGACTGGGGGTGAGGACAGCTCGGGCAGGGGTGCAGCATGACCTGGGAACAGGAGGGCAGACTGGAAATCATACTTTTATCCTTTCATAATCCTCATACTGAATGCTGTGAGGGAAGGAGGCAAGGAGGGAGGGAGAGAAAGAGGGAGGGAAGAAGCGAGCGAAGAAGAGAGAGAGAGAGAGAGAGAGAGAGAGAGAGAGAGAGAGAGAGATTGGTTTTATCAGGGAGGTAGAGTATTGCCGTTGTAAAATCTCTTTCTTGTCCTTTCTTTTTTCAGCAAACCACAGACTAGCTACACATTCTTTGGCCGTTTCCTGAGGATGAACTTGATATTTTGTGGATAGAGAGAGAAAAAAAAGAAAGAAAGAAAAGAGGAGGGGTGGGAGAAGAAGTGAGACAGAAAGCCACACACACACATACACACCCCTCCACACTGACTCCTGGCAATAAGGAAGTGAGACGAGATCTTTTTCATGAATGGGCTTCGCTCAGCCTTGCTGAACTTCCGCTCTCCATTCACCAGCATTCAAATTTCACCTTCTGACCATGCAAGGCAGCTGGCTGCTGGCCCAGGAACTAGCAGTTTGAGATCATCCCCCTGACCACAGGCAACTGTGTGCTTACAGAATCCTCTTTCCTTGTAACAACTGAAACAACTAAAAGCTGTTACACCCTGGCAAATGCAAAATGCTCGGGGTATTTACAGGATACCTGGTTTGAGGGGCATTGGCCCTGGCCCCCTCCCCATCCAGGGCTCCCCTCAGGGCTACTCCTTACAGGGGGCGTCAAGGGGGAGCTCAGAAATTATGCAGACAGGGCATGCAGAGGAAATCCGCCTGCCCAGGAGTTGCACTCTGGGGAGTGGCAATGCCTGCCTTAAAATTACGCGGGGGGTAAGTGTCACCATTTTGGAGAGGACATTTTAGAGCTCTTCCTGTGGAGGCTTTGCAGCAGTTAGCTGTGGCTTCTGGCCTGCAAGGGTGCCGTTGTTTCATTTGGGATGGGAGTCGGTGGACAAACAGGGAGCAATTGAAGCTGCTGTCCCTGGAAAATTGGCCTGGAGGTTCCAGAGGGTTTGTCTAGGAAGTGGAAAGATCAGCTGCAGGATCTCAAGCAAGTCATTTGATTTTGCTGTGCCTCAGTTTCCTTGTTAGTAAAGATGGGCTAAGAATACCTCTCACCAGGGTGGCTGTGACCCCTAAAGAGCTAAGGCAAAAGACAGCAAGAGACATCCCCCCCCCCGCCAGTGCATCTGACCTGGGCCTATGGGTGCTCTCAGGGGTACCCCTGCGTCCCGATTTGGAGAGAATAAGGAGTAGCTCTGTAGCCCTGAGCCTCCAGGAATGGTGGCTGCAACAGACCCTTGATGAGTGGCCCAGAGGGGAGAAATACAGGGATTGCCTGGCCGAGACACCAAAGGGGAGAAAGCTGGGATGGGGATGACGTGGCAGTGAGTGGAGAAACTATGGGAGGCTGAGCTGCTCTCTCTCTCTTTCTTCCCCCTCTCCTGCAGCCCCTTCCTGTGGCAGATCAAAGAGAAGATAAAGGGACATCATTTTACTGTCCCCACCCTGGCTCCCCTGGTCCCTACACTTGGGTGGGTTCTAAGGGGTCCCCAAACACCCATGTTTTAAAATAGTTGGGCCCAGAGGCAGGGGCATGCATGAGATGGGGTGGCCTTCAGAGCACCTCCCCACTTCCGGGCCAAGATCTTCCCGAAGGCTAAATCCAGGACAAAGTGCGGAGCTGCATTCCACTCCCGCAGCTGCTGTGCCGCTGGACCTGCTCTGGGCACTGGGAATGGACTCGGAAATACCAGTGGGCTTTGTTAGGGCTGATTACTCACAGCAAAGGAATGACAGCCATTTCATCGGACTTTCTAGGAACTTGCTTGCAGCTGGAGCATCCTGGTCGGAGGCCCTCTCTCCAGAACAGAGAGGCTGCTGCAGAGGCCTCGTGCTGGGGAGGGAAAGTGCCGCTTCGGGAGCACGAGGCCAGGGCACCCCAGAAGGACTCAGAGTGCTTTTCCTTTTATTAAGTTGGGCTGTGGGCGCCCCCTCCCCTGGGATGACTGGAGGCAGCTTTCTCTACCAGTTTTCCCTGGTCGTCTCTCCCTCCTCCGCTCGCCCACCTCTCACAGCAAAGGAAGGCAGAACCCCAGCATGAGGGCTGACCCAGAGGACGTGGATCAGGACAAGAGATGTGGCCGTGATCAAAGAAATGCCATTGATCGAAGGAGCTCTGCTAACAAAGGTTGTGCTACCTCCTTTAGTCCTCACGGCCCACTCAATGCTGAGACGCTTGCATTGTGCCCTTTTGTAGATGAAATGAGGACCGGGTGAGATCAAGAAATGCTTCCAAGCTTACATAGTTAGCAGATGGAAGAGCCAGGAATTAAGTCCATTTCTGCTCATTTACAAAGCGTGTGGCTTTAGCTACTAGACTCCTACGGTATTTCATGTGTTCTTTACTAGCTTGACTTTTATGAGAATGAGAGATTAAGTACTCCCTGAGGGGAGAGGCCACGTTTTCTTTTTCTCTCTATTTATCTCTACAAGATACCCGGAACTCATTTCATAAAGCAGCTGCTAGAATATGCTGAGACGGTAGGGCCACAGCTGCCTGTGGAGGGTCTGGAGGCCACAGCACCCCCTTAACTGTTTATCTTTAGTGCTGCTACCAAATGACCAATTTTCTTCTCACCCTTGTCTCCTGTGCCCTGTTTATGAATGGCTTCCATGGCTTCCCCTCTCTGTGTCTCTAAGTTTCTGGACCACCTCACTCTCTGTCCTCTCAGAGTACCTCATAGTCACATGTCCTGCTGGCTGCTTCAATGGGTTAGTCGCGATCCAATCAGTAGATTCCCAGGGGCCAGTCTCAGCAGCCTATGTCTCAGGCAGCTGGCATTCTCTAGAACACTGCATGGAGCCATCTCTGGTCCAAGTTCTTGTGGCCAGGGTGGCAGGGTAACATGGTCCAACGCATATGGACTCAGTTTTGGTAACCCTGATTTAAAGATGAGGGGCCAGAAGCTCAGAGATATTAAGCAACTTGCCTGATGTTACACACTTAGAAGACAGTGGAATGTAGAATCGAGACTAGAACACAAATTTCCGGTTCCTAAAGCCTGAGAATTTTCTGCTATAATGTGCTACCGCCCAAGAAAATTCTACTTGTGTTTGGTTTTTGTGGTGAGAGTAATGAATTACATTTTAAATCATAGAAAAATTATAATTTCTACAAGGTGTTCCACTCAGTAGATATTTCTTTCAACCTGACACTTCTGTCATTCTGAATAAATGAAAACTTCTTACCATCAGAGTGTTAATGCTAAATAAAACCCTAATCTGACAGAGAATTGCTCGACGGATGACAATAGTATTAATAACAATATTGTTAATTAATAACATACTAATTACTGCTGTTTGGGAAAAAGAGGAAAACAGAACTGCTAATAATCATACTGCAAACACCTGTTTAGCACACAAGTGACACACGTGCAGCAACCATGTAGTTAAGAGACTTTAGCTTCCATCACTTAGCTATGTGGCTTGGGGCAGGACAACGTCCCTCTGGGCTCCGTCAAATGAGGAGATCGGTCTAAATGATCTCTATGGCTCCTCCCAGCTCCAACATTCTACAAATCTAGGAGTTTGGTTTTGTAGCCTCCAGAGGGGCTAAAGAAAGTCTGAAAAGTGAGGACTCTCGAGAAGCCCAGCAGTTGGGGTGGCCCCCACAGTACCTGGCTGGAGGGAGAACACAGAGAGGCTCTTGCTACAATACTTGAACACTTCCCGTCTGAACCATGAGAACTGGTTGACCTTTCGGGATTAAGAAACTTCCTCCACCGTAGGGCTGACATACACAGGTCAGACCAGTGGCCACGTCCACTCCCTTTGGTCTCATCTGCTGGACTCTATGGCAGCAGAATTTCCATCCGCTCAGGCAGCTGCTGATAGCTGCAGGGTCTGGGGTGGTCTCTGTTAACCTGCCAGCTGCTTAAACAGCAGGCAGGAGGGGCTTCCTCTGGCTTCCTCTGGACTGCAGCTGTTCAGAGCATCATGGGAACAATGGTTGACTTCCATGACAAGAATGTGTCAAAGCCGATTTATTTTTTAATGAAGAAAATTATTTCAGGTTGACTTATAAACTAGTTTAAATAAGTTCTCTGGAATATAAAACATGGTCATAAAGTACCCAAAATAATGCTTCCCCCTAACAAGAACTCTGTAAATGTTAGTACATTATTATTAATATCAGATCTCACAGAATAAGGTTAAAATAATGATGGTATCCAAACTCTACTAATCTTTTCAAGACCAGCTCAGATTCCTTTTCCTCCTAGAGTGTTTCCTAAACTCTTCAGCCTACATTCATCTCTATATTCAGCCTATGTTCATTCATTCATCATTTTTCTAGTGCCTGAGGTTCTAGGTGGTGAGGATATCATGGCAAACAAGAGTCAAGGTTGCTGCCCTTACAGATTTTGTATTCTGGTAGGTGGAGAGAGATAATAGACAGTTCACAAACTAGAAAAAGACAACCTTCATTCAATCAAATATTTACTGAATACCCACTATGTGCCAGACACACTTTTAGGTATTAGAGATACAGTGTTGAACAAGACGAACATGGCTTCTCCACTTAAGGAGCTTTCCTTTTAGTGAAGAGACAGACAATGAACAAACGGGTAAAAAAGTTTAGACGTGGTAAATATCTGAAGAAAATGAAATGGACTTGTGCTTGTGGTTCAGGGGAAGGGGAGAGGGTGCTGCGTTCACTAAGGAGATTGAGTTCCAATAATATCTAGAGAATACAAATGAAAACGTCTACTGCACTCACTGTCCATGGCACACATTTTCCTATTCCATATTGGTAAAGACCTCTCCTGTTTAAACACTGCTTGGTCACTGGCTTAAATATAGTAGTCACCTCCTGTGTTTGAGGGATTTCTTAACTGACATTAGCAGAGAATGGGGAAAGCTGCTCTTGAACTTCACTGAAGATGCATCTGTCTGCAGTGTCTCTGTTACAACATCTTAAGAATCTCGGGATTGTGGGAGCAGGGGCAGGTGAGGGGTGAGTAGAGGAAAAGAGCTTCTGGCGGGAGATATTGCAGGATGACATTCAGAAGAAGTGCTAGAATGTGAAGGCTTGATTTCCAACGCGAAGCATTACATGGCATTATTGACAGCTGGAAACAAAGCCAGGCTCTTTCCCAACCCTGCCGTCTGATTATCAGTCCTAACAACACCACTGCCTCACTTCTGTATCAAGCTTTTAACCGCCAGAACACTTTCCTTTGGAGCTTGAGGTTTACAGCATCCTTGCAAGATAAAGGTGACAAATACAATTATCTCCGAGCCTGAGGAAACAGAGAGAAAGGTCAAAAGTCTTATCCAAGGCCACCCAGTAAGCTGGGGGAGACAAGCTTTCTCATTCAGTTCTTTGTTCTTTCCACCACATGGCTCTGCAGTCCCGTAATTTGCCAGATCTGCATGAAATATGCATCCATTCTTAACTCATCTATGCATTTAGAATAATTATCTGATTTGGGATTTTTCTTCGAAGAATGAACTTTCCTTCTCTGACTTCCCAGCCTCTGTGACTTTAGCTCTAGCTTCCCACACCTTCCTCTTGGGTGGTGGGGAAGGAACGCACAGCTCTGGGCAGTGTGGAGGTGGACACTTGGGGCTGCAGCTCAGTCCAGCTGTCCTTCATTACAGAACGGAGCACAACAGTTCCCAAGCACACCCTGCCCAGCACTGATCTGAACTGCTGCGTGCAGATTTGGAAACCTCAGCAAGAATGTTGACCAGAAAGGACAGCCCCGTTGGGTCAGGCTGGTGGAGACCTACACCAGGCCTCAAGCCTATTCTCTGTCTTCCCCTCCCAGGTTTCCTTCTGTCAGGCAGGGTCTCTGCTCCCGCTCCCCACATAAGAACGCAGGATATGGGGAGGCCAAAAAGGAACAACAACGGAGCCACAGACAGGGGAGTCATACCACTATATTCTCCATGGTCAAAACAGAAAAGCAAACATCCACCAGTACCCCAAAAAGGGCCCCCACTTCTCCCCCCCCCCCGTGCCCCCATCTTACTGGCAGCTGGTGAGACACAGGAAGTAGGATCAACAGGATCCGCAATCCGCAATCCGCTTGCTAACCCCCTTGCTAGGCGCCATCGGGAGTCTGCTTCTCTGCCAACCAAGCAACTCCCCAGCGTAGCCACGGCAGTTACATTAGTGGCTAATGGCTAACTGGTAACAGCTGATGGCCATTTAATAACCGAGCCAGCGCCTTTCCACGTGAGGTCAAGAGCCCGGAAACTGCTCTCTGGGACTCTGTCCCCACACCTTCCCTTCAGGAAGATGCACACCAGCCAGTGTGGGTGGGCGATGCCTTGTGAACCTTTTGGAGAAAGGGCTATTTCCTATTCCTCTACCAAGCTCTCACTGGTCTCCTGGCATCTCTCAGTCTTCTTCATTCCAACGTCCATTCGGCAATCACAGTAGTCTGAGAAAACAGAGCTCATCATATCTCTGCCCTGCTTTACAGCTTCAAAATCCCCATCTTAATCTAAGGATAGTCTCAGTGTGGCTTAGAACTGCATGCATGATACATCCAGCCTGCTTACCTGGCCAGCGTCATTTCAGACCAGCTCCCCTTCCCCACTCTGGCTGGGGGTTTGTATAAACTGTTCCCTGCACTGGAACACTCTCCCCTCCTTTCTCCTGCTGCTTTACTGGAGTGTCTCTTACTCTGCGTTCAGGTCTCAGTTTAAATGCCACTTTCCTTGGTTCCTCAGAGTAGAGGAACTACTAGATTGCAGCCCCTCCGCTTGTAATTTCTCACAGCACGTTTTCACTTCCTTAGGACAGTACCTATTGCAATTCTTCTTTTTAAAAACCCCAAATTGTGTGTTTAGTAATTCTTCCCTCTGACACCCCCCTTTTGGTAACATGATCTCTGTTAGTCCCTAGACCCTGGTGGGCACCCCCCTTGTTGCGCGACTGAAGGCACCCACGTGCCCCAAGTGTGGGAGGACATGTCAGATCATTGAATTCAATGAGTCTCTGTTGTGGCATTCTCGCCCCATGTCCCCAGTTCTTCTTCAGTGCCTCTGTACAAGGGCACTTACTGATTCTGGGGCAGCCCGTTCCGTCTAAGGTGGCAGACAATCATTTAACGCCCATAAACCGCTGTCCTTCACCTGTAAATGGTGGGGATAATAATGCCCACTCCACAGGAATGCTGTGATTATTAAATGAGACCCGGTGCCTTCACACCACGTATGGTTCAGTTAGTGTGAGCTGGTATTGCCATCGTCATCATCACAGAAGGTTATGTTTTCCTTACATTGCATTATGATCAATTTCTCTGCAAGTTGGGTTCCACCTTGGGGCTTGCACAGAACGTGTGTGACACGGTCCACATGACAGCCATTGGCGTCCAAAGACAGTATCTTGTTTACCATGTTCGGAAAGGTACTGTACCAGTTTCAAGCTTCTCACCATTTAGGCCCCTCTCTGAACAATTCCTTTGTCTATGTTCCCTCACTTCTCAGGCCATCCTAGAGATGAAGAAGATGCTGGTCCTAACAACCCAGAGCCACAGGCATCAGAGAATGACAAGGAATTATATAACCTTTGGAGCCATCCAAGGAGTAAGGAGCTTACCAGAGTAAGGACCTTCAAGAAACTCCTCCATCATGAGATGGGAGCTGAAGGAAACACTGGGCAGGGCAGGCCTGAGTGCAGGCAAAATTGATCTGTTTCCATCTGCCACTTCTTTTCTTTTTACCTCTTTTTTTTCAAAGTTGCCCAGTAACTCAGGTGCCCAGTGCCTACATGCCACTCCAGCTTACACACAGAATGTCCTACCTATACAACCACCAAACCTGGGTAGATCCTCTTTATAGAAGATACCAATCTTTTGCTATACTTTTTCAAGGTCCTTTCATTCCTGAGTTAATATACCAAACTAGTTCCTGCTAAAGTGTTAATGACTACCCTCAGTTTCCCTTCCTTCTTGCCATCCACAATAATGCCCATACCCCAACACACACACAAAGTGTTGGATAAATTTGAATTTTAGACATAAATGGCAGGATCTATGAGAGAGTTACTGCTGAGCAGGTGGAGATCTCACCTAGGGCTCTCCAATTCATACTGTGCAGGTAGCTGCCTAGTCCGCCTGTGCATTAAGCCAACCAACCCTACCAATATATCTGGTAGAAAGGAATGGTGAATAGGCAGTTAATATGAAGACCGCCATCTACTGGCAGGTGGCATCTACTGGCCCTATTGGTGTGCGCAAAAGTTGGGCACTGCAGGGAGTTTCCTGATTGGACTGTCTGAGTGAGAAGAACGAGTTATCTCCCCCATTCCTTTTCTCTAACATTTCTTTTATTATTATTATTATTATTATTTTACTTTGATTCTTCAATGTAAACAATATTTCACAGAGGCTTTGAGCCAGAAGGGCTTTTCAGAAGGTATAGGTGTTGTAAGCCAATAACACTTTAGTATAAATTAACCCATTTACTACCACCAGTCCAGAAATTGAGCTGAAATTCCAGGAAGATGACAAATTGATTGTCTTCCATTCTTCCTTCCTTCCTTCTTCCCTCTCTCCCTCCCTCCCTCTTTCCTTTTTCTTTTCTTTTTTTCTTTTGCCTTTTCTCTCTCTCTCTTTCTCTCTCTCTCTCTCCTTCCCTCTTTCCCTCCTCCTTCCCTTTTATCATTGAATACAGAAGTCTGGCTCAAAAATAAAACCTTACCTGTGGATAGGAAAAGATGGCAAAAACATTTTCATTTACCAAGAGATAGCTGTGGACGTTTTTAAAAGGTATTAGTCCACTGGCCTCACTTATTCCATCAAATCTCATTTATACCCATTTGTGAGTCTCTGAAATAAATGCAAATCCTCCTGAAACCCCCCAATCTTTGGGATCCTGTATTTCCAGTTCCTTCAACCCCTCTAGCAGTCTCATCCCTCCCTTTCAATAAGAAGAGTAAATATCTTTGCTGTATCCTTATGCACATTTCATGTGTGGTGTGTTTGCTTCAGGTGTGTGTATTTGGCCTCTTGTCAGAGGCTATTACTTCCTAAAGACATTTGGTTTCTCTTTCTTAGAAAAGAAAGGGAAGCTGTGTACTGACACCACCTTGAACTAATTGTAAGATTCAACACTGGTCACCCAAATAGGTATGTTCATTGGTTAGGGCTCAAACAACAGTGAAATGATGGGTGCAAAGGTCCTTGTTAAGTTCAGAAGAGCTTCTAGGTCTCCATACACCTGTTTCTGTGTGTGCGTTGCAAGAAGGGAGAACAGTGATTCACCAACTGAAGTGTGACTGTCCCTGAGGAGACAGGAAGAGTTTCCAAGTGATATTCAGGCATGAATTGCTTTAAGGGAACCAACTTCCAGATCTTCTGTTCCATTTCTTGACCCTTCCCTAAAACTGACCTGCTTGATAATGTGCCTACAATTGGAGGGTCAGGCCTGCTCTTTCTCAATAGCCTTTAGCCACTTTACAAAAAAGAAAAAATTACTAACTCACATCCATCCCAAAACTCATACGGTGCATTAGGCCAAGTAGAAAAACCTCCATGAGAATTGGATAGCCATGTGCAAAAGAATGAAACTGGACTGCTATTTGTCACCATGTACCAAAGTTAATTCAAAATGGATCAAAGACTTAAGCATAAAACCTGACACAATAAACTGCATAGAAGAAAACATAGGTACTAAACTTATGGACCTTGCGTTCAAAGAGCATTTTATGAACTTGACTCCAAAGACAATGGAAGTAAAAGCTAAAATAAACGAATGGGACTATATGAAACTTAAAAGCTTCTGCACAGCAAAAGAAACCATTGACAAAATAAAGAGGCCACCAACTGAATGGGAGAAGATTTTTGCAAACAGTGCCTCCGATAAGGGGCTAGTATCCAGAATATACAAGGAACTCATGCAACTCAACAACAAAAAAACAAACAACCCAATTGAAAAATGGGCAGAGGACTTGAAGAGACATTTCTCCAAAGAGGACATACAAATGGCAAATAGACATATGAAAAAATGCTCAACATCACTAATCATCAGAGAAATGCAAATCAAAACCACAATGAGATATCACCTCACCCCCGTCAGAATGGCTATCATCAACAAGACAAATAGTAACAAATGTTGGAGAGGCTGTGGAGAAAAAGGGACCCACATACACTGTTGGTGGGAATGCAGACTGATGCAGCCGTTATGGAAGTCAGTGTGGAGGTTCCTCAAAAAATTACGAATAGAATTGCCATATGACCCAGCAATCCCTCTCCTGGGTATCTACCCAAAAAATCTGAAAACATTTAGAGATAAAGACATGTGTGCTCCAATGTTCATTGCAGCTTTGTTTACAGTGGCCAAGACATGGAAACAACCAAAGTGTCCTTCGATAGATGAATGGATAAAGAAGTTGTGGTATATATACACAATGGAATACTATTCGGCAGTAAGAAAAGATGATATAGGAACATTTGTGACAACATGGATGGATCTTGAGAGAGTAATGCTGAGCGAAACAAGTCAGACAGAAAAAGCAGAGAACCATGTGATTTCACTGATATGTGGTATATAAACCAAAAACAACAAAAGAACAAGACAAACAAATGAGAAACAGAAACTCATAGACACAGACAATAGTTTAGTGGTTACCAGAAGGTAAGGGGGGTGGGGGGTGGGAGATGAGGGTAAGGGGGATCAAATATATGGTGATGGAAGGAGAACTGACTCTGGGTGATGAACACACAATGGGATTTATAGATGATGTAATACAGAATTGTACACCTGAAATCTATGTAATTTTACTAACAATTGTCACCCCAATAAATTTAATAAAATAAAATTAAAAAAAAAAAAAAAAGAAAAACCTCCATGGCATCAAAGGACAACTGAAAATATTAGTGAAGACAACATAAATCTCTGAAACTTTGTGTCTTTCTTGGTCTTATACATATTTCTGTTAAGGGCAAAGCATGGCATTAGAAACAAGGTACTTCGGCCCATTGGGGGTGATTTTGAATTCTGACGTATTGTGAGGATATTCCAGGTCTGATAATTAAGTTTGCAAACTCATCCTAGAAAAAGTGCTACACACCTCATTGCTGAGTATCACTATAGTCACCTTCGAAGTACTCCCCTTGGGAAGCTATGCACTGATGCCAGCGCCTAGTCCACGCTTCAAAGCAATTTTGGAACTCTTTTTCTGGAATGGCCATCAGAGCTGTCGTTGTATTACCCTTGATGTCCTGAATGTCATCAAAATGTCTTCCTTTCAATATTTCCTTTATCTTCAGGTAAAGATAGAAGTCACTGGGGGCCAGATCAGGTGAGTAGGGAGGGTGTTCCAATACAGTTATTTACTGGCTAAAACCTCCCTCACAAACAGTGCCCTGTGAACTGGTGCATTGTCGTAATGCAAGAGCCATGAAGTGTTGGCGAAAAGTTCAGGTCGTCTAACTTTTTCACGCAGCCTTTTCAGCACTTCCAAATAGTAAACTTGGTTAACTGTTTGTCCAGTTGGTACAAATTCATAATGAATAATTCCTCTGATATCAAAAAAGGTTAGCAACATCATTTTGACTCTTGATTTGAACTGACGGAACTTTTTTGGTCATGGAGAATTGGCTGACTTCTATCGTGCACTTTGACGCTTTGTTTCCGAGTCGTATTGGTACACCCAGGTTTCATCACCAGTGACAACAAGGCCCAAAACATCATCTTGCGTCTCCAAAAGGTCTTGGCAAACTTCAACTCTCCTTTGCTTTTGTTCATCAGTGAGCTCCTTTGGGACCATTTTTGCACACACCTTTCTCATGCCAAGGTTATCAGTTCAGATTTTTCTAACTGTTTCTCTATCGATGTTTGCTTGGTCTGCTATGCTTCTCACAGTCAGCCAATGATTTTGACGCACAATTTGATGAATTTTTCAATGTTTTCATCAGTTCTGCTCATTACTGGCTGCCCTGACCGCTCTTCATCAGTGACGCGGTCTCTCTTCTCAGAGAAACTTTTAATCCATTTGTACACTGCCGTTTTCTTCATGGCATTATCCCCATAAACTTGGACTCACGTATCCCTGATTTCACTTCCACTTTTGCCAAGTTTAACAAGAAATTTAATATTTATTGCTCTAATTCAAGCTCACACATTCTTGAGGCAGCACACAAAAACACGCAACAACAATAATGAATGCCACTCAGCAAGACACCGCCACATGTCGGCACAAACACAACTGTGAGACATTGATATACCAAGGTTATGAAACCTCACTGAGCTGTTTCTACAGTGCTGCCAATGTAAGCGCATGGTGGTAAGTTCACGAACTTAATTGTCAGATCTCATATAGTGATGCAGTAAAAGTGATCATTTTTCTTTAACGAATCTTCACATTCATCCCCCAATGATTGTCAAAGAACATACCTGTATTGCCATAATGTAAATCCCATGAAAATAAAGTGAATGAAGTTAGGAAATACTAAAGGTGATGGTGCCTTACTTCATCTGGGTGATAAATTCATGGGAAAATTTCAAGCCCTATCTCTCTATCAGTCTCATATCTATCTGTCTATCTATCTATCTATCTATCTATCTATCTATCTATCTATCTATCTATCTATCTCCATCCATCCATCCATCCATCCATCCATTTATCTCTGTCTATCATCTTTCATCTTAGAATTAAAATGTAGAATGTTTGTCATGGGGACATATATTAACACACTTTGCCTTGGATTGAAAAATAAAAACAGGTGGGTTTTGGTTTGGGGATGGAGAATAAATCTACTCTGGATGATTCATTTTACAATGATGACTGCCTTTAATTAGGCTAAATTGTAGATGTTATTCATAAGTTGAATGCTTTAAATCTACAGCTTTTAAAACTTTGACAATAATAAAAATAAAGCACATGATAATATAAAAATAATTTATTAAAAAGTTTTGGCAGATGTGTATTGAAATGAACAATATTTCAATGTATGTAACTCTAAGCATATCAAATTAGAAGGTGCTTCTAAGAAAAAGAATAATAAGGATAATTAATAATCACTTGATGAGTCTTGGTAAAGCATTTTAGGTGGCTTCTCAGAAACAGAGAAAGTTAATGACTACAAAAACTGGATAACAGATATTTGTAAGTCAGATGTTTTCTAATTCTTGGCTTTCAGTGATATCAGAGGAGGACCTAATCGAGTTGTCACCTGATAGATTATTAAAAATAATTCTTGATGATAGAGCAGTATGTTATTTTTGGCATAGAACTTGGAAAGAGTTCAGAGAGTTAAATCATATTGCTATAATAAAACTCCTTCCAAACTTATTTATGTGAACAAAGTTTCCCAGCATTACTTCTATAAAAATGAAAAGCAGGAGTAGAATGGCTACTGCTCCCCATCTAATCCTAATACCCAGTAATATTATGCATGGGTCCATAAAGTAATTAAAATTAAAAGCCCATCTACTTCATTAATAGATAATTTTCTAAAAAAAAAATTGTAATTAAACTCTTTTTGAGAAGATAGAGTCACATACAGTTGTGAGAAATACACAGATGTCCTGTGTCCCTGTACCCAATGGTGACATCTTACAATGTTAGACAGGACAGTATCATATCCAGGGCATGGACAATGATATAGTCAAGATATAGAATGTTTTCATCACCACATGGATCTTTCATGTCGTCCTTCAATAATCACACCTACTCCCTTCCATCCTGCTCCTCCTTAACCACCAGTATCCTCCATTTCTATAATGTTGTCATTTCAAGAATGTTATAGAATAGAATCTTATATAATACTATGTGACCCTTTGGGATAGGCTTTTTTCATTCACCAATATTCTCTGGACATTCGTTCAGGTTGTTGTATGTATTAATAGTTCATTACTTCTTATCACTGAGTGACATGCCATGGATGGATGTGCCAGTTTCTTTCACCATTCACATAATGGAGGACATCTGGGTTGTTTCCAGTTGGGGGCTAGTACAAACAGAGCCTCTATAAACATACCCATGCAGGTTTTTGTGTGAACATAGTTTTCATTTCTCTGGGAAAAATATCCAGGAGTGCAATTGCTGGGTCATGTAGGTAGTAGTTGCATATTTAATTTTTTAAAAAAAACTGCCAAACTGTCTTCCAAAGCAGTTGTACCATTTTACACGCCTTCCAGCCTGTATGAGGGATCCAGCATTTGGTGGTATCATTTATTTTCACACATTATTTTGTTATGCACTTTTAATTTTAGGATAGGTTTAGGTAGAAAAGTTGCAAAGATAATACAGAGAGGTCCACGAAAGCAGTTGAGAAATAACTGAGAAATTGAATCCCTCACTCAGTTTCCCCTTTGGTTCACATCTTCCATTTGTGTGGTACCTTTGGAGGAACCAACAGTGACACATTACTTTTAACTAAACTCCACGGTTTGTCCAGATTTCACTGGTTTGTCCCCAGTGTCCTTTTTCTGTTTGACAATCCCATCCAGGTACCATGTTACTTTTACTTGTCATGTCTCCTTAGCCTTTTCTGGTCTATTACAGTTTCTCAGACTTTTCTTGTTTTTGATGACCTTAAGTGTTTTGAGGTGTGCTGGCCAGGTATTTTGTAGAATATCCTTCAATTTGGGTTTGTTTTGTTCTCCTCATGGTTAGACTGGTGATGGAATTTGGGGAGGCTTACCACAAAGGTGAAGTGCCATTCCCATCACATCAAATCAAAGGTACCTGCAGTCAGCAGGACTGATGATGTTAACGCTGGTCACCCAGGTGAGGGAGTGTTGGCCAGGTTTCTGCACTGTCAGGTGACCCTTCTTCTCCCCTTCTCCTCCTCCGTATTTTACTCTTCAGTAGCAATTAGCAAGGGCAGACCTCCCTCAAGGGGTTAGGTGTTAAGCTCCACCTCTCTGAGGGAGAAAAACCTACTTAATTTTTTTTGGAAATCTCTCTTATGGGAGAATTAACTGTCTTGTAAAATTAATAGGCATTAATAGACATTATTTTTAGAGCCATTTTAGGGTTTCAGAAAAATTGAGCAAAGTATGGAAAGTTTCCATATATTCTATCTCTTTCTCTTCTCCCAGCCCAGCACAGTTTCCCCATTGTTAGCGTCTTGCCTTAATATGGTGCGTTTGTTACAACTGATGAATAAATATTGATACGTTATTACTAATTAAAGTCCATAGTTTACATTAAAATTCACTCTTCCTATTGTTCTATGGGCTTTGATAACATGTATAATGTCAGGCATCCCCCATTACAGTATCAAAATACAATACACAAAATAGTTTCATCGCCCTAACACCATTCCTCCCCCCAAATCACTGGCAACCGCAGATCTTATTTACTGATCCTATAGTTTTGCTTTTTCCTGAATGTCATATAGTTAGAATAATTTCACTGCTCTAACAATCCCTTGTGCCCCACATATTTATCCCTCCTGCCTTCCAAATTATTGGCAACCACGGATCTTGTAACTGTCTCCATAGTTTTACCATTTCCAGAATGTCATATAGTTAGAATCATAAAACGTGTAGCCTTTTCTTTCACTTAGCAATATGCTTTAAGGTATCTCCATGCCTTTTCATGGTTTGATAACTCATTTCTTTCAGCATTGAATCCACTATATGGATGTACACTGTTTATCCATTTACCCATTGAAGGACATTCATTATTTGGCAATTATGAATACAGCTGCTCTAAATATTTGTGCACAGTTTTGTATGGACATAAGTTTTCAACTCATTTGGGTAAATACAAGGGAATGCAATTGCTGGATTATATGTTAAGACTCCATTTAGCTGTGTAAGAAACTGCCAGGCTGTCTTACAAATTTGCTGGACCATTTTGCATTCTCACCAGCAATAAATGGCAGTTCCTGTTGCTCTCTCTCTCCCCCCAGCCTTTGGTGTTGTAAGCATTTGGGGTTTTAACCATTCTAATATGTAGGTAGTACCTGTTTTTTGAAGTTACTGTTCCCTAATGATGTATGTTTGGCATCTTCTCATATGCTTATTTGCAAACTGTACATCTTCTTTGATGAGGTGTCTGTCAGATCATTTGCCCACTTCTTAATTGGATTTGTTTTCTTATTATTGCATTTTAAGAGTTCTTTGTATATTTTAGATAACATTCCTTTATCAGATATGTGTTTGGCAGAGACTTTTTTTCCCAGTCTCTGACCTGTCTTTTCATTTTCTTTTTTTTTTTTTAATTTTATTTTATTAAATTTATTGGGGTGACAATTGTTAGTAAAATTACATAGATTTCAGGTGTACAATTCTGTATTACATCATCTATAAATCCCATTGTGTGTTCATCACCCAGAGTCAGTTCTCCTTCCATCACCATATATTTGATCCCCCTTACCCTCATCTCCCACCCCCACCCCCTTACCCTCTGGTAACCACTAAACTATTGTCTGTGTCTATGAGTTTCTGTTTCTCATTTGTTTGTCTTGTTCTTTTGTTGTTTTTGGTTTATATACCACATATCAGTGAAATCACATGGTTCTCTGCTTTTTCTGTCTGACTTGTTTCGCTCAGCATTACTCTCTCAAGATCCATCCATGTTGTCACAAATGTTCCTATATCATCTTTTCTTACTGCCGAATAGTATTCCATTGTGTATATATACCACAACTTCTTTATCCATTCATCTATCGAAGGACATTTTGGTTGTTTCCATGTCTTGGCCACCGTAAACAAAGCTGCAATGAACATTGGAGCACACGTGTCTTTATCTCTAAATGTTTTCAGATTTTTTGGGTAGATACCCAGAAGAGGGATTGCCATTTTCTTAACAGTGTCTTTCATAGATTAAAAGCTGTTTCTAATTTTAATGAAGTCTAACTTATCAAATTTTTCATTCATGGATCATGCTTTTTGTGTTGCATCTAAGAGTCATGGCCAAATCCAAATGTCATGTAGATTTTCTCCATGTTATCTTCTAGAAGTTTTATAGTTTTGCATTTTATATTTAGGTTCTTGATTTATTTATCATTTGAAGGGTATAACATCTGTGTCCAGATTAATTTTTTTTACATGTGGTTGTCCAGCTGTTCTGAACACTATTTGTTGAACATATTATCCTTTTTCTATTGAATGACCTTGGTCCTTAGTCAAACACCAGTTGACTCCATTTGTTTAGGTCTATTTCTGAACTCTCTATTCCAGTCCATTGATCTACCTGTCGATACTTTTACCAATACTGCACGGTCTTGATTACTGTAGCTTTATAGTAAGTCTTATAATCAAGTAGTGTTCATTTTCTGACTTTTTGCTTTTTCTTCAATATTGTGTTGGCTATCCTGGGTGTTTTGCCTTTCCGTATAAACTTTAGAATCAGTTTGTTGATGTCCACAAAATAACTTGCTGGGGTTTTGATTGGGGTTGTGTAGAATATATAGATCACTCGGGAAGAACTTTCACATCTGAACAATATTGAGTCTTCCTATCTATGAAATAGAATATCTCTCCATTGATTTAGATCTTTGATTTCTTTCACCAGAGTTTTGTAGTTTTCCTCATATAGATCTCTGATACATTTTGCTAGATTTGTACCTAAGTATTTCACTTTTAGGGTGCTAATGTAAGCTGGGGTATGTTTTTAATTTTTAAATTCCACTTATTCATTGCTTGTATATAGGAAAGTAACTGACTTCTGTATTTAACCTTGTGTCCTGTAACCTGCTCTAATCATTTTATTAGTTCCAGAACATTTTGTTGTTGTTCTGTTGTTAATTCTTTGGGATTTTCTCCATAGACAATCATGTCATCTGGAAACAAAAAATATTTTATTTCTTCTTCCTCAACATTTTATTTCTTTTCTTCTCTTATTGCATTAACGAACACTTCCAGTATGATACTGAATCAGAGTGGTGAAAGGGGACATCTTTGCCTTACTGACTCAAGTAAATGTCAACTGTTCGGATGGGTATGTAATATCTCATGATTTTACTTGCATTTCCCTAATGACAACTGATATTAAATATATTTTCATGTACTTATTTGCGATCTGTATGTTCTCTTTGGGGAAATATCTTTTACACATTTTTTAATAGGGTTGTTTGCTTTATTACTGTTAAGTTTTGAGGGTTCTTTATACATTCTAGATACTAGTACTTTGTAGGTTTGCAAATATTTTATCCCTGTCTGTAGTTTGACTTTTTATCCTCTTAACAGGATCTTTTGCAGAGCAAAAGTCTAATTTATCAATTTTTCCTTCTATAGATTACACTGTTGGTGTCAAGTCTAAGAACTCTTTGCCAAGTCCTAGATCTTGATGACTTTCTCATTTTTTTCCCCCAAAAAACTTAGTTTTACAATTCACATTTAAGTCTGTGATCCATCTTTAGTTCATTTTTTTTTATCAGGTCTGAGACATAACTTTAGTTTTTTTGTTTTAATGCCTATTTCTATGCAATTACTCCAGCACTATTTATTGAAAAGGCTATCTTTCCTCCATTGTATTGCTTTTTGCAGCTTTGTCAAAAAGAAGTTGGACACATTTGTTTTGTTCTATTTCCATGTTCTCTGTTCTGTTCCATTCATCTCTATGTATATTCTTCTACCAAAAACATACAGACTTGATTACTGATTTACTGTAACTATAAAATAAGTCTTGAAATCAGGTTTTTGTTGATTTTTTCCAAGTTCTTTTCCTTTTCTTTTTTTAATTGTTCTGGCTGTTCTGGTTCCTTTGCCTTTCTACATAAGTTTTAGAATAATCTTAAGACTATTTACCAAAAGTCTTGCTGGGGTTTTGATAAGAATGTGTTTTACATGTATATCAATTTGAGGAGAATTGATATGTTTACTATGTTGAGTCTTCTAGTACATAAACACAACATGTCTTTCCATTTAGATCTTATTGATTTCTTTCATCAGCATTTTATAATTTTAGGTGTACAGATCCTGTACATGTTTTGTTAGACTTATATGTATTTCAGTTTTTCAAGCAATTGTAATATGGCATTATATATTTTTTATTTTGGTGTCCACTTATTTATTGCCAGTATATGGGAATACAGTTGATTGATTTTTGTGTTTACCTCATGTTCTGTGATTTTGCCAAAGCCATTTATTAGTCCTGAGAAGTCTTTTGTAGATTTCTTGGGATTTTCTTCATAGACAATCATGTCATCTGCAAATAGAAATGGTTTTATTTTTTTTCTGATCTATATGCTTTTTATTTCCTTTTCTTGCTTCATCATCCTGGCGAGAACTTCCAGCAGTATGTTGCATTAGAGCCGTGACAGCAGGCATCATTGTCTCGTGCCCAGTCTCAGGGGGGAAAGCATTTAGTCTGTCACTTTTAAGTGTAATCTTAGCTAGAGGTTTCTTGTAGGTAGTCATCAGGTTAAGGAATTTCTTCTCTATTTCTGTTTTTTTTTGTGTGTGTTGTTGTTGTTGTTTCTGGAAGCTTTTATCATGGATGGATGTTAGATGAATTTTGTCAAATATTTTTTCTGCATTGGTTGATATAATCATATAATTTTTCTTCTTTAGCTTGTTAGCATGGTTGATTATATTGATGGATTTTAAAATATCGAACCAGTCTTGCATCTCTGGAATAAATCCCACTTGGTCATGATATATAATTCTTCTTATATATTGTTGAATTCTGTTTGCCTATATTTTATTAAGAATTTTTGTCTGTATTTATGAGATTTATTGTTTTGTCATTTTCCTTCTTTCTTTCTTTCTTTTTTCTGTCTTTGTCTAGTTTTGGTATCATGATAATACTAGCTTCATAAAATGAATTAGAATGTGCTTCCTCCTTTTCTGTTTTCTGGAAGAGATTATGTAGAATTAAGTGTTAATTCTTCTTTAAATGTTTGATAAAATTCCTCAGTGAAACTATGTGGGTCTGGAGATTTTTTTAGGGGGAGAGTTACAAAATTCTGAATTCAATTTTTTAGATTGCTATAGGGTTATTCAGATTACCTCTTTCATTTTGGGTGAGTTGTAATTTTTTGTAATTATTTGTAAATTTATGTTTTTTGAGGAATTGGTCCATTTCATCTAAGTTGTCGAGTTTATGAGAGTAGAGTTGCTTGCAGAATTTCTTTATTATCACTTTGATGTCATCGGATTCTGTAGTGATAGCTGCAGTTTCATTCCCCATGTTGGTCATTTGTGTCTTTTCTTTTTTTCTTCGTCAGTCTTTCTGGACGTTTGTCAATTATATTGATCTTTCCAAAGGACCAGCGCTTTATTTCACATATTTTCTCTATTGTTTTCTGTTTTCAAATTTCATTGATTTCTGTTCTTACCTTTATTATTTCTTTCCTTATGCTTGCCCTTGGGTTCATTTGCTCTTCATTTTCTAGGCTCTTGAGGTGGGAGATTTGGTTATGAATGTGAGACTTTCTTCCTTTTTAAAGTAAGCATTTACTGCTACATTTTTTTCTCTCAGCACTGCTTAGCTGTGTCTCAAAACTCTCGATATGCTGTATTTTCATTTTCTTTCAGCTCAATACATTTTTTTGGATTTCCCTTGAGACTTTTTCTCTTTCCATGGTTTATGTGCTTGTAGAAGTGTTTTGATATTGTCCTCCTAGCCTTCTGTTATTGGTTTCCAGTTTGATTCCACTGTGATTGGAGAACACACTCTATATTATTTCAATTCTTTCTAATTTGTCAAGGTTTGTTATATGAACCCAGGATATTGTCTATATTGGTACTTTGTATGTTTAAAATTCTCTTATCAAAATATATAATATTTTATATTGTGTTGATCAATTGGGCACTAATAATTGCTATTATAACATAATACAGAATTATAATTTTGACAATTAGAACTGTTACAGGAACTCTGAAAAATTATGTTTCTGAATATATTTTTGTTGAAGAAAATTAAAACAGGTGAAATAAAGCAGAAAGATAATTTCAAAGAGAAAAGGAAACACTATAAATTCCCAACCATAAAGAAGAATTTGTTCATAACTTTTAAAATGGATAATGTGTAGCAAATAATCATGGTAACTGTTTTCCGTTGGATACGTGTAAAAGTATGATTTAAAAATTTTATTTTAAAATGCCAATGTTTATAATACTCTGGAAACTACATCCATTTTTAACTACATATTTAAACTCTTGATGTAAACTTTTGGAAAGGTGACTTACAAATGAAAGAGAATATATAGTTTTAAAAATTGTGTGCGGGAGGGGTCGAGTAAGCAGGCAGCATCTGAAGCCCACTGTTCTGGAACACAACGCAGAGTTCAGTGAGGAGGTGTGGGTTATGATGCAGTGAGTATGTGAGTAGGATGGTGTACCTCATGGGGTAGTCATTCATTCATTCATTCATTCATTCAACTATACATGTTTATTAAGCACCATTGATTATTATGTGTTTCTTCCTCTGTTAAGTGCTTGGAAGATATAGGTGACTGATTCGAGGTAGGTCACAGCCCTCAAGTAGAGCATCACTTTCCAAGAAACAACCAGCAACACCACCATTCATGGAGTGTCTGGGTCTTTTCCTGACCTCTAGCCTTCATTGCTGAGATGGGACAGCAGATGAGGGTGTACAGGCGTATCGTGTTTTAAACCTAGACTGCAGAACTACATAGCCCCACCCTGTACTTCTCTAGTTACTCTCAGCCACAGCACATCATCTGTACTAAGTAGTTCACACAGTGAGAGGTATAGCAGGGCACAAACCATAAGGACTTAAACAGATCACAAGCACACTGCTTAGTCAGAGAAGTTTGGTGTGAGCTGGTTTACCACCAATGAAATCTGGTTTCTCAGGTCGCCCCACTCAACCACTGCTACTGAAGAAGAAAGACAGCACCTTGCTGTGGAGAAGGGCTTGATGAGAAGCAGGTGACTAGGTCTTTGCCCCAACTGTAAACCTGTGTCACCTTAAATAAGTGACTTCTCCTTTCTGAGCCCAACTGTCTTCATCTGCAAAAGGAAGGCTGTTGGACTAGATGATTTTTAAGGGCCCTTCAATCTGAAGAATGATTCTAAGTCTCTCCGGCCGGGTCCCATGTATAACCTGCAAGTCGCAAGCACTCTTCTCATGATTGGCTCGAGTTCCTCACTCTGAGTTAAGTCCTTTGCACAGTCTTTTTAGTTCACTTTCTTCTTAGTCCAAGTTCTGCCCACTTATTGTCTCCTCCTGCTTACGGTCTCTGAGAGCATCAGCCCTTCATGTGCTCTCTCCTCTTCTGCTGCGTCTTCAAGCTGCCTCCTTCAGCACGGAGGATGTACGCCTGACTCTTGCTTGACTTGGTTCACACTTCCTGTCTCTGGGACATCACTGTGCTGCTAGAGGCAGCCAGGCATTCTCTACTTCCTGGATCATTAGCTCATGCATGTGGAGCACACCCACAGGATCCGCTTTCAAGGAAAAGGTGGGTGAGCTGGTCCACCACACCTTCAGAGTGACAGCTTCTCTCCTCTGCAAAGGAGGCCTTGGGACCCCAAAGGCCGCAGCCCTCTTGAAGCAAAAACAAACAAACAAACAAAACCCAAAAAACTGTGGTTTTCCCATGTAACTGAAATTAGTCTTCAAACCTGACACTCGAGAGAACATAGCAGATAGTCCAGATCATCTAAAACAAAGTGGAATTTAAATATTCTATCTTTCATCAATATAAGCCATCAAAATATCTGGGAACCATGTAAACACATTCATGTTTGTAGGCACTGAAACCGGGACAACCAGGTACTATGTGCCCCAGAGGTGAGGCGGGAGACAGGACACCGCACCATCCACGTCCGTGAGATGTGGACCTCAACACGCCTTTCGGTCTATCCCTTTATGGGAAACACAGGCCCTGGAAGAGTAAGTTAAGTACAGCACCAGCGAGCAGTGGGAGAAATGCAGACTCTGAAACATTCTGCAGGACGGTGGACAGTGTCTTTAACAATCAATGACACGGGAAAAAGAGGATAAAATTCTAAATTAAGAGCCCCAGGAGACAAACCCAAATGCAGTATGTGGGTCTTGTGTGGATGCTTATTTACAGAAGCCAAACTGGGGGGCGGCAGGGGGGAAGGACATTTTTTGAGACGTGTGCAGAAATTAGAGTTGAACTGGTGATATTAGGTGATACTAAGAAATTTTTATCTGTGTTAGGTATTTGGTTTTGTGATTCTGTAGGAAGGCCCTCCTTCCACTCTTCTTCCCCCCTTTCAGAGCTACATATGGAAGTATTTAGGGGCAAAATGACACAATGTTAGGAATTTTCTTTAAAGTGCTAGAGGAAAAAAAAGAAACAGAAGAAATGGCCAGATGAAGTTAAGTACGGCAAAATGTGGGTAATTGTTGAACCTGGGGGATGGGAGTTCACTTCCTATTCTGTGACTTTTCTACAGGATTAAAATGTTTCGATACAAAAAAACTTAAAAAAAAAAAAATCTGGGAAATGCCAGTGTTGTGGTGTCAAAATGGTATGTGACTCTTTGCAAAGCCCATAATTACATCTAGAAGTTTAGGGTTATGCTGAAGAAAATGAGCTGTGGAGTCAGACAGAACAAGGCCGCAATCCTGGCTTTGCCACTTACTAGCTGGGCGATCTTAGATAACTCCCTTACTACTCTGCACCTCATTTCCTGATGTGGTTGCTGTGAGAGTAAATGAAATAATACACATAAAGTGCTCAGCAAAATAGGTATTTAGTGAACAGTTTAAATAGACATTATTACCCTCGTTAATCGTAAACTCAAAAGCATCAGAGAAGTCCTTTGTCAGGCCATGTGTCCTAGGCCAGGTTCAGAGAAGTAAGAATGAGGAAAATGTGAAACAGGCAGCCCACATTGTCAGGGTGCACAAGGCTCTGAACTTCTCAAGGATAAAGCTATGACTCTGTGTAGCAGCCTCGTTAACCTCAAGTGCCCCTGCCAGGTAGGGAGGGGGTCCAAGCATCAAGTGGAGAAGTGAACCAATTAAGAGCTCTGGGGGTGGAAGCTGGGGGGGCCCAGGAAGAGGACTCAGGTTTGCCTCCCAGTTTCTGCACCCACTAGGAACCTTAGTTGCTAGGAAGAATCTAAATATATAGTGTGTTGTTGTTGAAATGTTTCCTTCTGACAGCCCGCTGAGCATTTTCTCTCATGGAGCTCATATTCCCCAAACTGGAAAGTGAAATCGTTTACAGACTCCCAAGGGAAGCTAGAGCCCCGGATTCATTTTTCCCTAGAGAAAGCATGTTTGCTGGAAATTAGAGAAGGTAATTGGAGAGGCCTAGGGAAGAAAGGGACCTGCAGGGGTCATTTAGTCCATCCTCTAGCCTCCAGGCAGGAGTGAAACTAACCCATTCCAGATGGCAATTGTCCCTGTCCGCTGTAGACCACCAGGAGAGACCCTCGAAGCTTGACTCAGCAGCTCATTCCAGAGGACGGCTGAGTGCACAGACTTTTGGTCAGATCTCCACCCTGTCACTGATTCACAGTGGGTCTTGAATGAGTCATTCGTCTTGGACCCCAGTTTTCTGATCTATAAAATGAGGGAGGTTGGTACTGCCTTGCTGCTCTGAGATTAAATCCCAACACAAAATGGAAAAAAGCTTTATGCCCAGGAAGGGGCCAGTATTTAAAAGGTCTGACAGCATTCCATTGTCAGCTCTTTAAAGAGGTTTAAAACATCTTTTAGAGCTTATCAAAATAATAGCTTATCCTCACTCTTCCTTCTTTCCTTATAGAACACAGAGGGAGGTGACAATAGTTCCTTAGAGAAAAAGATTCTCACTGGTTCCACAAAAATAATGTATTGGTATAATTTGCCCAGAACAAATAGAATCCTCTAGCAGTGATGAAATTCCCAGAGGCACTGTATTCAGGGCAACAACCACCTTAAAGAGGAACCTAGCAGCAACACCAGGGTTACATTGTATCTACAGAGCTGAGGAAGTCAACTGAACCAAGAGCTGACGCCTGGAAACTGAGGCCCAGAGAGGTTAAAAAAGACAGCAGTTAAGGGCTGGAAGGACAGTAGAACCAGAGTTGCTTTAGTTCACTGAATCCCTGCTCTGTACCGGACACTGTAGTGGCGGGAGGTGAAAAAGATGGCCCAGCCCTCCTGCAGCTTAGAGGCTAATGGCGAGACAGGCCTCCAACAGCCAGTAAGTGTTGCAAAGGAGAGCACAGGAGGCTGAGAGCCTGTGACAAGGCAGTGTGGCCCACCAGCCTCCCCAGGTCCTAGCCCCAGGGAAGCTGGATAAGAAAGCAAAGTGAGTGTGACAAGTACAATCGGTGCCTTGCCCTTGGCCGGAGGCCCCAGTCACACCTCAACTCTGGTATCTTTGAAATTCTTTTTCTAGTGAAGTGAAATTCACGTACTACAAATGTAACCATTTAAAAGTGAACAACGATTCAGTGACATTTAGTACATTCACAAGGTTGTGCAACCACTGTTTCTATCAAGTTCCAAAATATTTTCATCACTCCCAAATGAAACCTCCTACCACTTAGCAGTTACTCCCCATTCCTCCCTGGCCCCGGCCCCTGGCAACCACCAATCTGCTTTTTGTTTCTATGGAATTGTGAATTCTGGATATTCCATACCCATGGAATCATATAATATGAGACCTTTTGTGTCTGGCTTCCTGCACTTAGAATAGTGACTTTGAGGTTCATGCACATTGTATATGTATCAATACTTCATGCTTTTTAACGGCTGAGTAATAACTCAGGTATTTTTATAAAGGTCAACAAATGGACGTTCTAGAAAGAGCACTGGACTCAATAAGGAGAAACCTGGCTCTACCAATTATAAGTTAATTATTCTGAACCTCAGTTTTCTCATCTATTAAAAGTTAAATGGTACTAACACCAACCCAAATCACCTTGCAGAGTGACTGGGAGATAAAAGGTGACATAATTATAAATAATAATACATTTTCCAAATACACTATTTGAAACTACTAATAGTTACTATTAATCAATGTCTCATATATCCTGTCTCCTCAATTACATTTTAAGTTCCTTGGAGCTCGACTATGTCATACTCATTTCTATCTTTACAACACTTAGAATTATGCCTATCACTTATTAGCTGTTCAATAAATGTCTCTTGGGTGGATAAACTGTGAAGAAAGCTGCTTTCTTTTGAGTCACTTAATCCATTTCATTGAATGAATGAATGGTGAAGGGAAAGCATCACCATCTGGCCTGGAATTACAAGACTTGGCCGGCCCTCTCTCCACCTGTGCATCACTGGTCCTAGGCTGTCCTAATTGCCAAAGGGGATGACTACTGAAAATAGTGATGGTACCAAAGAAACAGACTTTCAGTCTGGAAATAATGTCCTAGGCAAAGAAAAGTAGGGGTTCTGAGACCATCTCCTCCTGCACAGAGTCTACCCCAAACGTCCAGGCTCCAGAGATGACCATGTATGGACGAGGCCTGTAGACACAAGTTCAGATGTCTCACTTAGAAAATAGTCCAACCTCGCTGGGCTTCCTAGGGGCTGGCTAGGAGTGAGAAGGGAGGTAGAGGAGCAGCCCTGGCCATCTAAAAATTCCTTGTCCCCACTCTTGAGTTATGAGTTACACCAGAAGGACAAAGTCATTCCAACACAAAAATACTCATTAATGAACTGATCTCTTTTAAAATTAGTTCACCTTCAAATATTCCTTTTGAATACAAGTGTATCTGCACAAAATAAAATTGCAAACCTTGCAAAAGATACTGAATCTGATCAGGCTGACTCAGCGATATTTGACAACGACCCAAGTCACAGGTAGAGCCACCGACTGGACAGGACCTGGCTGAGTTAGCCGGTGAAAAGACAGTGAGGGTGGGACCTGCAAAGAGAACCCACAAAGAGAGTGGTGGGCTTCCAAACAGGAACGTTGTCGTATCCAAGGATTAAGGAAGAGCCCCTGAGTTAAGTGATGAAGGGACTCCATGTTACTGCACTTTGAAAGGCCAAAATGGATTGAAAGATGGCTTATGACGCCATCATAAAAACAAAATTGTGCAAGAAAAACGATGTCCAAGCAAATCAGTTTTTGATTAATTATTTATTCTAAGATTTTGCATATAGCAGCAACTATAAACCGCATCTTGTTTTCTTCAGGGCATATTTTCATAATCTGCAGTATAATTTTTCATGGTTTCTACAATTCACTGTAAAATCCCAGGATCTATTTTTAGTGGCCCTTTTCCTATTGTAGTTATGCCTTGTGATAAGAAGCCCCTGTATTTTATTTAGAGACGGGGACTGTTATAAGCCCGAGTTCACTGTCATTTATTTCCTTCCTTTCGGAGTAAGGAAACCTGGATTCTACCCCAGTTCTACTTGCATTTTACTGTGACTTTGGCAAAGCTGCTTAACATGTTGGTGTCCCAGTTTCCAAGTCTGCAAAAATCAAGATAACAATCCCTGCCTTCTTCCTATTCCACAGGGGTCCTGGTGGGACAGCATGATGACCCTGATGAGAAGGTAACTGGTGGTTTTCAGGGACAGGACGACGCCACGACCTCATCTCCAATTCTCTATGCTATAGGAATGGAAAAGCCCAAACAATAAATAGATGACCTCCACATGGTTTCTGTTGGTTTGGGTATCATTATAATACACGAACTATAAGATTTCTTTTGACACTGAAACTCTATGACACATGTCTTCACAGAAATTCATTTTCCTAATTACAATTTACTCAGGGTGACTTTATAATTCCATTTCCTAAGTGCACTCCCACTGATCTAGTGGGGAAGAAGCCGGGGAGCCTGTTGGACTGGGGATGTTTGAATGATTTACATGCTGACTTCCAAGGGTTCACAGGAAATATTGCCATTACTCTATCATTCACTTTGCCCCATAACATGCTGTGAGGTCAGATGCTGGACTTTTCTCCCAATTTGGCAGATAAGGAAATTGAGGCAGTCAGAGACCCTGGAACCAGCGAAACCATTCCCCCACTCGGGGCTTCGGTCTGTTGTCTCTCTATCCCCAATCTTTCCCCCTCTAGCTCCACTTCCTCCTTTGCAAGAATTCAGGAAAAGAAACTGAAACCAGCCAGAGCCTGACTACTGACCCACTGTCCTGGGAAGCAGTGGGGGCAAGGGGTCATGGGGGGCAGAGGTAAGAGGTCACCCAGGGCCTTGGGCAGCTTCTCCAGAGCTCTGAGCTGAACTCCACCCCAACCGGGTGGTGCCAAGCCCTTTCCTCTTAATTGTTGTAGCTTTACGAGCTTGGGGAGAAAAATGTCATCCAGCTGGTCTGGATTTCTCAGCACTTGAGGGATCCGGAGAGTGTTTTGTAAGCTCTCTTGGATAACCATTCTGCACTGAGGCCTTTTCCCTTAATTGAAGGAAGTGGCATTTTACCAGCTGTCCCAGCCCAGAGGTAGAAGGGACTGCCTGGAGGAAGTGGAAAAGGGGGCAGAGAGAAGGCCGAGCTCTGTTACAGAGCAGGGATGAGGTTCTTTACAATTCCCTCTGCCTGCTGGGAATTCTCCTTACCGCAAAGTTTACAGACCAAAGAAATCATTCTTATCCTCGCATCACCTGTTCAGCAGAAGGACCACCTGAGATTTGGGAAACTGCCGCATAACAGTGGGAGTCACTGAAGGTGTGGCAAGCTTTTAGTTGCACTGTAAGACAGGCGCTGACTGGAGGTAGACTGACTGCTCTGGGGCTTGTTTCCCACAAGGCTTCCATCGGGTTCACATGTTGGTTCTGGGTGATGTCAGGGAAATTTCGAAATTATCACGGAAACTAACTTGGCTCATCTTTGAAGTGGGGATAATAATACCTCCTTCTTGGGATGTTGGGAATATTAAAAAGCATATATACAAAATACCCAACATGTTGCCAGGCAAATGGTAGTTTACTGAATTATGATAATATGTATCAACAAGCAAATGTTCCAAGGCCAGGATGGTGAAACCCCGTGCCAGGCACCATGGAGGATGCTGATAAGGGCCGATGCTGCAGTGGAGACGTAAGGAGAAGGGGTGGCAGGTGTGCGAAGACATAACTGACACTATACAAGCAGGGGACCTTAACAAACCAAATGAACCAGCTCAGGTGGGAGCCATACACTCAATTCCAAATTTAAAGAGGAGAGTTCACCATGAAATGAGCAAATCAAGGAGGGCTTTTTGGAAGAAGCAGAAATAGACTATCTTGTCCTATTTGCCTCAGAAAACTAAAGTTGGTTATTTAGTGATCCAGCTAAGCATGCATCGTGTGAAACTCTTCTGGAAATTTGTTGTTTACTTTCCACACATGGACAGCTCTTTGGGGTGGGAAAGGGCAGGATAGATGGGGCCTGGGCTGGAATCCTGGGGGTCTGGCTGGGTGAGCTCATTCCACCATGGCTAGGAGGAGGTTGAACAAACCAAGCCTGCTGCCACTGGCACTGGTGACAGTGGACCAGAAGTTAAGGATTTTTACCAAGTTCTCGGGTGTCTGGGTCACTGTTACCCGGAAGTCTCCAAAGCAGGCTTATTTCATGATATATCCTTCTCTGGAAACACTTGTGAACAAGGTTTGGGCAGTGAGGGGCAGAGAGGAGGGGCAGTGAGGCCTGGAGACACGGAACCAAGAAGGTAACCAAGGTGGTGGTCCTGGGGAGAGATGCTTTCCAGAAAGCAAATCCCCACAGAAGGCAGGCAGTTTTACAGCATGGTGTCTTCAAACACATGAGTGTGTGTGAGAGAGAGAGGCGGGCAGAAAGGGGAAAAGCAAGCAGGAACACCGAGCTCAGAGCTCAGCGTTGGAGTTTGTTTTCCATGCGGCCCCTTTATCTGGTGTCAAATATATCTCCTGGGAAAAGAAAACATTTCTCAGGAACATTTTCTCCTCCTTCATGTGATTTACGGAAACTGCTGGGGCACCCTGGGGGGCCCATGGGGAGTGTGAGGGGACTCAGGGCTGTGGGGGCACAGGCGGGGAGGGGAGGGAAACACCCGCCCTCACCCTCCCAGACTGAGGAGCACCCAGGAGCTCGAATGCCAGTGTCACATGTGAGGAGGGCCTTCTCACGAGGGACACCCACCCTTCTGAGGGAGTCCTCCCAGATAAAGGGCTTTGCTAGGGGTTTGCCATGGGGTTCCGGCCCCACTCCCCCTTCCTCATCATGGTTACCGCTCAACTTCCACAGCTATAAAATGGCAATGATTGGAACCTGCTGTCTTCCTCACCTGGCATCAAATGAGACTGAAGAGACAAATGTGTGTTTATTATATTAGAAAAGATAAACGGATAGAAGGTGTTATTAGATAGAGAGTGTAAAGGAAGGAGCTGGAGGTTTGGAGTCAGAAGTCCTAGCGCCCCAGCCCTACCAGAGAGTTACCATGGGCCAGTGGTTTTAAATCTGAGGCTTAGCTTCTATCCCTCTCATCTCACTGGGGTGTGAAGAAGAGTAAATGGGGTCATGACCATGACCGGCGCTTTGTATGGTAAACTGCGATATATAGCATATACGTTAATATTATTAGAAATTATGTTTAGGGCTGAACCGTCTCAGAGGACAACTGGAAACTTGAGAAAAAGCACCAATATTTTCTGCCCTTTAATTCAGCCACTTGAATCCCTGGACTTTCCTGGTGACCTGGCAACTTGAGAATATTCTTGATTTGAATGAAATAATTTGACCATGGATATGGACACTTACTTTCGATTTTGTGAATATTTGAAAATGTCTAATTATACCAAAAAAGGCTTAAGTTAATTTGTAGCATTTTTTTTGTTGCAGAGGCTGTAATTCTCTACAAATATCCATTTTCCCCTTCTTCCTTGCTAACAGTTCTGTTTGAGTTGTGGGGTGGCGATGTGCTCAGGCAAAATAAATGCCATTTCCCATCCCTACCTGAAATTAGGGGAACCATGTGGCTAATTGCGGGCCAGTGAGATATAAGCACTTGGTGAGGTTTATTAAGGGGCGTTCCTACAAAACAGGGACTAACTGAGCTGGCATATGCCTTTTACTTCTCTTCACTTTCTTAATGTCTGGAATGTAGAAGTGGTGACTGGAGTTCCGATAGCCATTTTGTGACCAAGAGGCTATTTTGAAGATAGAGGCAATATATTAAGGATCGTGAAGCAGATGACAAAGGAACCTGGTATATTTATGACATTATTGAGCTACTATTCTGGCCATAGACTGTCTGCCTCTGGACCTCTTTTAAGTAAGGAAAAAATAAACCTATTTATTTAAGCTGCTTTTTTTTTTCCAGTTTCTGTTATAACTGAATGCAATTCCTAACTGGATACAATCTTATCCTATACTATTATCTTTATATGGTAGGTCCACACGATTATTCTCGTAGGAGCTAAATACACTTCACCAATAACGTCTCTCTTATTTCTCAAAGATAGTTCTGAGAATGTAAGATTTACCGATAGGTGAGCTGAGCCCTAAGGAACAGTATTAGCTGGTGAAAGTCATGAGAAAGAACATGTTTTAATTTCTGGGTCAGTTGTATCTTCCCCAACCATTTTGGAAATCTTCCTAGAACTATTTTTTTTTGACAGAGGAAGGCTACAGGCCTTACAGTACCATTTTGTAGTCTGAAACAGTAAATTAGAGAGACTACATTTCTAGCATAAAATCTTGTCACTTTTGTGATGAGGAGCACGCCCACGGACAGGCCTGCTGATCTGAAGATCCTCCAAATGTCTGCCCTTCTCATGAAGCAGCAGAAAGAGGAAGAGAGCAGAGGGAGGCAGCAGAAAAGCGAGAAGGAAGCCACAGGGCCCCAGAGGAGTCCATCTGCCACGCACACACCCTTCCATGCACCCTGATTAAAGCCACACCCCACATTATGCTACCAGTGCACACATCCTTTATCCCTCAAAGTTATGTGAGACTGAGGCCGTATTTGCCATAATGCCAAACACTTGAATAAAAAGGGAAAAACCTAGACCTCTGCAGGCCCGGAGCAGGTCAAAATATCTCTTCGGAAATACCAGGAAGGCTGGTGAGTTTTCTATCTCCAAATAGATGTCTTTACATCCCTGGAATTTGGCACCGTATTCTTAGCGTTTCAGTCCACATGGGGACATGGGACTGTACAACACATCGTTTATGTAACATGACTCACTGTGATACTAATCTCTGAACAAACCTACTAAATAAATTGATAGAATTGAGTACTGTGGTGATACCATGGAAATAAGTCCTGTCTATGCAAATAAAAGGAACTAAATAAGTCATATAACTCTCAGTTAATTTTCAAACCTCCAGGTGTGAAGCAAGAGTACTCTTTTGACTATCCAAACAAACATTGTACATTGTACATGAACATACAAATATTGTTGTCTTTGTTCTGTTCCCTTTCTTCTTTGAATCCTTACTGTCCTGATATTCTTTTTGTTTTTTAAGGTTTTTTTTGTCCTGATATTCTGATACTGCACAAGTTAGCCCTGAATTAAATTTTGTCTTATATCGAGTCCTAGTTCATATGGGTTAATTGTGTCCCCTCAACTTAACTGAAAACTTCCTAAATGTAAGAGAGCCTATGAAACAGCAATCAGGTTACTTAAAAGTGGAAAGTCTTGACTTCTACCTCCAGAAAGATGGAGGAGATGTACTTTTCTCTATTTCTCCCACTAAGTACAGTGAAAAGCCCTGGACATGATATAGAAAACAAACATAAGAAGACTCTGACAGGTGGAGGGAAGAAGGCGGACCTGCTAGGAACTGTGAACCCAAGGACCAGCACAGCGGTGAGCTCCCTGGGTTGTGTTCTTGTTGTCGTTATTAGCCTCAGAGATTCCACACTTGGAACTGAAAAAGCCGGCAACCTAGAAACACCAAGGGCCAGACAAACCTCAACAAAACCTACTCTTTCTAGCCAAAGGGCCAGGAAAGGGGCAGTCTAACAATACAGAAAACTCTAGCCAAAGCCACAGAAAAACTGTGGCCCCATCTCCATCCAAGCCAGGAAAAGCCATAGAGGGAGCCTAGACTTCCATTCTTGCCAGGCTGTAAAAAAGCGTCAAGAATGAAACACAGCACATCACTACAGATCTTACAAATGTCAAAAGGATAATAAAGGAAAACTACTAACAACTCTACACAAGTAAATTGGAAAATTTAGATGAAATATGAAATTCAAAATTTGAATAGCCCTGTAACTTTAATATAATTGAATTTATCATTTTAAAACTCCCAAAAAGAAATCTTCAGAGCCAGACGGTTTCACTGGAGAATTCTACAAAACATTTAAAGAAGAACTAACACTAATTCTATATAATTTCTTCTAGAAACTAAAAGGAAAGAAACACTTCCCAATCCATTTCATAAAGCCAGTATTACTCTGATCAGAAAACCAGAAAAATACATGCATAGAAAAACAAAACCACTACAGATAAATATCCCAACACATAATCCTTAACAAAATATTAGCAAAAACTATTTAACAATATAAAAGGAAATGTACATATGCAATGAGAAAGTGGGGTTTATTCTAGGGATGCAATGCTGGTTTAATATTTGAAAATCAATCAATCCACCATATAAACAGGCAAAAGAAAAAAATCACATGATCATATCAACCAATGCAGAAAAGCATTTGACAAAATTCAACATACATTCATGTTAAAGACTCTCAGAAAGAAAGAGAATGAAATTTCCTCAATTTGATAAAAAGCATCTTTAAAAACCCACAGCTAATGTTATAATTAAAGATGAAAGACTGAATGCTTTCCCCCTAAGATCAGGAACAAGGCAAGGATGTTCGTGCTCAGCACTGGTTTTCAGTGTAGCGCTAGAAGGTCAAGCCAGGTAAAGGAGGCCAAAAAAAAAAAAAAAAAAAAAAAAGGGGAAATAAAGGGCATATGGACGATAAAAAAGTAAAACAGCTTCTGTTTGCAGAGGATATGATCATCTGCCTACAGAGAGAATCCAAAGTAATCTACAAAAAAATTGTAACCTACGAAGTGAGTTCAGCAAAGTTGCAGGATACAAGATAAATACATGGAAATCAATAACAGTATTTTTATATAATAGCAAGGAACATGTGGACACCAAAACTACAATACCATTTACATTTAAAAATTAAATACTTAGGTTGAAGGAGGGTGGTGGATGAGGGTAAAAAGGATCAAATATATGGTGATGGAAGGAGAACTGACTCTGGGTGGTGAACACAGAATGTGAGATATAGATGATGTATTACAGAATTGTACACCTGAAACCTTTACTAACAATTGTCACTCCAAGAAACTTTAATTTAAAAAAAATACATATGCGTAAGTCTAACAAGACATATACAAAATTCTATGCTGAAAACTATAAAATGCTGAGGAAAGAAATCAAAGAATGGAGAGACATATTCCTGGTATGTGTGTGGATGAGAAGATTCCACACAGTAATGGGGTCAGTTCTTCACAAATTGACATACAGATTTAACAGAATTCCAGCAAGATTTTTGATGGATATACGCAATATTATTCTAAAACTTAAATGGAAAGACAGAGGAACTAGAACAGCTGAAAAAATTTTGAAACAAGAATAAAGTGGGAGTAATCAGTCTATCCAATTTTAAGACTTATTATACAGCTAGAGTACTCAAAAACTATGGGTTATTGGCAGAAAAATAAACACAGAGATCAATGGAATGGAATGGAGAACCAAGTAACAGACCCACAAAAGTATGTTCAACTTCTTTTTGAAAAAGGTGCAAAAGCAATTCAATTAAAGGAAAGACAGTCCCTTCCACAAACGGTGCTGAAGCAACTAAACATTCATAGATGTAAAAACTAACCTCAACTTAAGCCTCACCCCTTATACAAAAATTTAACTCAAAATGGATCATAGATTTAAATGTAAGTCTTTTACAAATCGTTTAGATAAAAACAACGGAGTGTCTTTCACAATCCAGAACTAGGCAGAGTTCTTAGACTTGACACCAAAAGTATGATTCATAAAAGGGAAAACTGATAAATTAGACTTCATCAAAATAAAAGCCTTTTGCTCTGTAAAATACCTTGTGAAAAGGATGGAAAGACAAGCTACAGATTGCAAGGAAACATTTGCAAGTTTTATATCTGAAAATAGACTAGTATTTAGAATGTATAAAAACAACCTTTCTCAACTGTAAAAAACTCAACTGTGAAAAAAAGTCCAGTTAGAAAATGGGCAAAAGATATAAAGAGACATTTCACAGAAGAGGATAACAGATAGTAATTAAGCACATGCAAAGATGTTCAATATCACTACCATTAGGCAAATGTAAATTGAAATCATAAGGTACTATTACATACCTACCAGAATGGCTAAATTTAAAAAATAGGACTGAAAAATCCTAAATAATTTATGTAGATACCTCCTTCTCAAAGAGGTGGAGCTTAACTCCCAACCTGTGGGTATGCGCTATGCTAAGGGCTTGCTTTCAAAGAGTAAAATATGGAGGAGGACAGGGAGGAGGGGAGATGAAGAGTCACCTGACAGTGCAGAAACCTGGCCCACACTCCCTCACCTGGGTGACCAGCGTTAACATCATCAGTCCTGCTGACTGCAGGTACCTTTGATTTGATGTGATGGGAATGGCACTTCACCTTTGTGGTAAGCCTCCCCAAATTCCATCACCAGTCTAACCATGAGGAGAACAAAACAAACCCAAATTGAAGGATATTCTACAAAATACCTGGCCAGCACACCTCAAAACACTTAAGGTCATCAAAAACAAGAAAAGTCTGAGAAACTGTAATAGACCAGAAAAGGCTAAGGAGACATGACAAGTAAAAGTAACATGGTACCTGGATGGGATTGTCAAACAGAAAAAGGACACTGGGGACAAACCAGTGAAATCTGGACAAACCGTGGAGTTTAGTTAAAAGTAATGTGTCACTGTTGGTTCCTCCAAAGGTACCACACAAATGGAAGATGTGAACCACAGGGGAAACTGAGTGAGGGACTCCATTTCTCAGTCATTTCTCAATTGCTTTCATGGACCTCTCTGTGTTATTTTTGCAACTTTCCTATCTAAACCTATCCTAAAATTAAAAGTGCATAACAAAACAATGTGTAAAAATAAATGACATCACCACATGCTGGATCCCTCGTACAGTGCTGGAGGGCGTGTAAAATGGTACAACCGCTTTAGAAGACATTTTGGCAGTTTTTTAAAAAAATTAAATATGCAACTACTACACGACCCAGCAATTGCACTCCCGGATATTTCTCCCAGAGAAATGAAAACTATGTTCACACAAAAACCTGCATGGGTATGTTTATAGAGGCTCTGTTTGTACTAGCCCCCAACTGGAAACAACCCAGATGTCCTCTGTTTTGTGAATGGTGAAAGAAACTGGCACATCCATCCATGGCATGTCACTCAGTGATAACAAGGAACGAACTTCAGTGCCTGTAACAACCCCTGGATCAATCTGCAGAGATCATGTTTAGTGGGAAAAACAGCCAATCCCAAAGGGGTACATACTGTATGATTCCATTTGTAATAACACTTTTTATTAGTTTCAGGTGTACAAAACAATGCAATAGTTAGTATAATAACATTTTTGAAATGATAAAATCATAGAAAAGGAAAAGAGATTCGTGGCTGCCAGGGATTAACCACAGGTGGTTGAGGAAGGAAAATGGGCGTGGCTACAAAAGGGCAATGTGAAAACTCCTTATGGTATTGGCAACGTCCTGCATCTTTACTGTATTATTGTCAATATCCTGGTTGTGATATTGTAAATTCTCAGTTAATATCACCCTTAGGTTTTGCGACTTGAAGTGAAATAATGTATATCGAAACCAATTTTACCGTAGGCTAATTGATATAAACAGGAGTTAAGTGCCTATGGCATCTCATCAATGTTATATCAAAATGACATTGAACTAAATGATATTATTCAAATACCTGCTGTATTATGATGTTGAGAGATATTACCTCTAAGAGTAACTGGGTAAAGGTACATAGGATCTGTCTGTATTGTTTCTTACAACTATATGTGAATGGACAATTATCTCAAAATAAAAAGTTTAACTTCAAAAATAGTGAGACGTCCCAAACCAAGGCACTTTCAAAATCAGGCCACAGATTACACAGAAGCTCTCTTAATGTCAACAGAGATCTGAGTATCTCTAGCTGCTCAAGCCCTCTCCCTGCAAACATGGAAACAAAACATTAGATCTGAGAAATAGTCACAGGAGCAAAAACTGACGGCAATAGAAGGGAATAGGATGGAAAATAGGGTATGAAAGTAATAAGGTGGTGACACTGAGAAATACTTGTTCTTGGCCTCTCTGAAGCAGTTGCCCTGAGAGACTGGTCACTTATGCTGGGAGCTGCCATTGCTAAAAACAATTCTGAAATCTGGTCCAAACACATGTTGGAATCCACAGTGCGTAAAAAGCTACATTTTCCATGTCTTCTGCCACCTAAAGTGGATCCCATTTTTTTTAAACCAGTAAAGCAGTAAAAACGATGTGCAGCGTTATGGTATATTGTGATAAGTACAGGCTGGGGGCAGTAAGATCCAGGTTTAAATGCACTTTCTGGTAGTTGGTGCCTGTGTGGCCTTAGGAATGTCACGTCATCTTTATCAATGTCAGTGTCATAATCTGCAGAATAGAGCTAAGTATGCCCATCTCCCAGGATTTGTGTACGATTAAAGGTGATGATGGATGTGAAACATCTAGTCCTGTGCCTGGCCCACAGTCAAATCTCTTATTGAAAGAGCTTTCAAATTGTTGAAGGGTACAAGTTGATTTTCATATTAGACTCCAAAATGGGATGTGAAGGCCATCCAATGAAGAGTTAAAAATTGTGCTGAGTTTCATCAATCAACCTCTTTGGAATAGGTTAATAGTCTTTAAGTTGTGTGGAGAACAAGTCACATTATGTTTAAGAAGTTCTGACATGTTTGTTATAAAACCAATTTTATTTCCTTAGTCATCATTTATAAAAGATGTAGTTGGTATTTTTCTCCCTCATCAGACCCAAAGGAAATCATGAGTATTTATAAGATGACACTCATGACTGATGAAAAAAAAAAAAATCTAAACTGTTGGCTCAATAGATTTTCTTTAAAAAACATATGATGAATTTCTGACATTTTTCCCATAAAAAATAGTTTAAATATGTGTTCTTTTCAAAAAAAGCTTTGTTTTAAAGATAGCACAAATTGAAAATTGAAAAGAATAATGACTGCAATTGACTGAAATACATTGAATATGTAAGAACCTATGTGTTCAGAGAACATATTTTCAGTCCATTTATAAGACATATATCTAGAATATACACAACTCAGTAATAAGAAGACAAACAGTCCAATAAAAAATGAGCACAAGTTTTGACCACAGACTTCACAAAAGATGTATGAATAGCCAATAAGCCTATAAAAGGATGATCAAAACTTCATTTGTCATCAGGAAGAGCAAATTAAAACCCCAACGAGATATCATTTTATACCCCGTAGACTGACAAAATCAAATGTTGACAAAGTGGAACAGTTATACGTTGCTGGTAGGAATGCAAGAGTACAACCACTTTGAAAGACAGTTTGGCAGTTTCTTATAAATGTTCACCTACCATACAGTTCAGGTATTCTGCTCCTAATATTTACCCAAGAGAATTGAAAGCATTTTTCCTCAAAGAGACTCATCTACAAATGTTCATAGCAGCTCTATTTGTAATAGCCCAAAACTGAACATACCCAAACGTCCATCAACAGGTGAATAAAATGGACTACTACTGAGTAATAAAAAAGAAACAAACTATTGATACATGTAATGACATGGATGAATCGCAAAAACATTATGCTGTGTGAAAGAAACCGGAAACAAAGAATATAATATATTCCTTTATATTGAAGTCTAGAATAGGCAAAACTAATTAATATTGAAAGAAAGGTCTATGGTTACCTGATGGTATGGCTGACTGCAAAGGAGCATGAGAAAACTTTGGGGGGGGAATAGAAATATTCCGTATCTTAATTGTAGTGGTGGTTACATAGTAGTTTACACATTTGTCAAAATGGGTGCAATACAGTTTATGTAAATTATGTTTCAATAAAGTTGATTTTAGAAACCAAAGTTCGTAATGATTCTTCAAAATAAAGCAACAAACAACTCTTATTGGATGCCTTTGGAAATTACTAGGGCACCATTTCATTATTCCAAGACATTGATAAAGTATTAAGCATTTATGCCGCGTTTCCCAGGATATTCAAATAGCTGAGATAAAGTTCTATTTTATAGAAGAATGCCAGTTAACATAAGTAGAAAGAGTGGCATTTTGTAATGTCTAATGAACTAATGTGCTATCAATGGATCATGGAAACCATTAAGTGAAAGGCTGATGGGAAATATCATAAACGATCAACTCACATCACTAAGAACGGGACAACCAGATATGATGTGCCTTCTAAGGTGGTGCAATATGAGCTTGGATCTACTTAGGAGCCCAGCTCTACAAATTTACAGCAAATAAAAAGAAAGAGGAAAACTTTTCATAGCAGCACAAGAAAAGAATCAGATAAATGCAAAGTAATAGAAATTTTAAAAAACAAGTAATCTAATATTTTTATTTAAGATATATACAATGTGTTTTGGGAAGAAATGTATGATGTCTGGAATTTGTTTTAAAATTCTCTAGTAAAATAATAAATGAACAAACAAACAATAACTGTTAAAAATAACTTAAAATTAGGTGATGGGTACATGGGGGGATGCTCTATATTATTCTCTTTTATATATACATTCAAATATTTCCATAATAAAAAGTGTTTTTTTTTAAAGCATGGCTTTCAGAGAAAAATTTTAGTTATATGGGAAATCAATTGTTTGATGATGCCAAACTAAATAGTTGTCCCTAGGTTGTTTCTTTTTTCAGTCTGTTTTATTTTAGTCAATATGTGTGCACAGTTTAAAAAGTCTGACAGTAGTATAGGACCATAATTATCCCTCTATTTCTTGATTTTTCACTTTTGAAGATTGCTTATTGATCCTCAAAGGTCAATGGCTGTGAGTCTTAATCTTGGGCCAGTTAATTTCCCAAGAGAGGGATCCTCCTCTCTGATCCTCTGCTGGAGTTGGGGGAAAAGTGGAAAAGAAGCAGTTGCCTGGTTGCTGGAGTGGGGAAAGGATTCTCACGTAATCTGTTAACAAGCCCTGGTCTACAGGCCCACCTTCAGAGACTCTTGGTGCCGCCAGCTCCTGGGTTTTACTGGACACGTTTTCGGTTAGTCCCTCTACCACAGGCATCTGTGGATTTCTCTGCACTGCTAAGTCAGTTCCCATTCACCCATCAACTTTCCATTGATCACAATCATCATTTTTTCATTTGACAAATAATTTATCAAACACCTGCAATGTGATAAATACTATTCTAGGTGCTTGGGACATATCAGTGAAAGAAAAACAACAACTGGCAGCTGGCATAATAAATAAGGATGTTATGTGTGATGTTAGGGCAGGAAAAGGTAATCAATGGTGGGAGGAGAATGACGGGTTGTAATTTTGAACAGGCTGCATTAAAAAGGTGACATTTGAGCAAAGACCTGAAGGAGGAAGGGAGGTAGCCATATGGATATATCTAAGGACAACTCCGTTTAGTTAATGACTTTGTCTGTGTGGACTCCTCTTTTTGTCCTTGCAGGGTGTAGCCTTTGATTCAGTTCTATCATGTTAGTGGGATTCAGGAAGAGAATGAATATAAATGTTGATGTGCTCAAGCCAACACATTAAATGAGAAACGCTTCCTACCAACCCCACCCTTCATCTCCTAGTATGTTTCCTGTCTTTCCCAAATTGCCTAGCACCAAAAGAAGTCAATAATTAATATTTATTGTTACATTAAATTAATAAATGATTAAAAATAAATTATTTATAAATCAGTGATACTTTCAGAAAGCTCTATTTTGCCATAAAATCTTCAGCCTCCTACTCCATTCCTCCTCTGCACGCTCCTGAAGGGCCTCCCCACATTATACTGTGAGCAATAAAATGATTTTGTGTCTCAAAGCAGACAAGGTCTTCAGTAGTGGTGGGAAACTGCTCTTCATGAAGATTACCTACCCTGAGTAGTATCTTTAAGATATAACTAATGCTTCTCATAGACTGAAATACAGTTGTGCGAGGGGAATTTTTGGGGGTGACGGAATTGTTCTGTATGATATTGGGGTGGTGGTTACCTGATAGTGTGCATTTGTCAAAACCCTAGACCTGTATACCACAAAGAGTATACACTTTGCTGTATACAAATTTTTTAAAAATCAAGATTTTCAGTTTTTGGTCTAGCATGAAAGAAGCTTAGAAGTCACTGTTCTGTCCTAACAAGAGTAAAAAGCTAAAAAAACTGAAAAATCAACAACTCATCTTAGATCTGTAAGAGAAATGAGGTCACAGGGCAAACTGCTACACCCAAAATTGGAAAGAAAGGTAGGCAAATACAGAGAATCATAACTTATTTACCAGAACAGAAATCCACGAGTAGAAACCTCTGTGAAAACCAGTACCCAGGTAGGGAAACCTGAACAGTAAGTGATAAGTTACTGGGGATTCATGTGGACAAGTCTGAGAGAGAAAAACTCCAGGGGATCCCAGTCATTAAAGGTTCCCACATTTTTGTGAGTCTTACCACTTGGAGCTCTACCAGATTCTCACAGTGAAAGTAGGAGGAAAATCCCCTGTGCTTCTAGAGGGGAGAGGGTAGAAGGAACCATTTTGAACTCTACTAGAGCATTCTGTTCTTAACAAGGTCTGCCCTCAGGTGAAACCATTTAACCAGAGCCTGCTGGTGTTTTATCAGAGGCTGAGGTTGGGGGAGAGAAATACCCACCTCCAGCCCACTTTAGCCATCCTGTCCCATTTAAAGGTCCTGGTGGTGGTGGTGGTGGTGAACCTGAGAAACTTGTAAAGTTCACAATCCAGAGGGAAAGACTCACTAAAGGACTGAGTCTTAATATTGGGACTCCCTTTCCCCACACCTTGCTGCTCTACTAAAGGCCTATTTACTGCATTTCCTTTCACCCAGTACGTCATGCCTGGTTATCAAGAAAAAAAATATATGATTACTAACAGGCAAAAAGTACTGTTTGAAGAGAAAAAGCAAGCATCACAATCAGACTCCTATATGGCAGGGATGTTGGAATTGTCGTACAGAGAATTAAAACAACTATGATTAATATGCTAAAGGTTTTAATGGATAAAAAAAAGACATCATGCAAGAACAGATGGGCAATGTAAGTGGAAAGATGGAAATTCTAAGAAAGAACCAAAAATAAATGCTAGAGGTAAAAAAAACACCATAACAGAAATGAAGAATGTCTTTTGATGGGCTTATTAGTAGACTGGACATGGCTGATGAAATAACCTCTGGGAGTCAGGCTATCTCAATATAAATCTAACTGAAAAGCAAAGAAAAAAAAGACTGAAAAAATAAAACCAGAGCAGACTATCCGAGAACTATGGGACAACTGCAAAAGGTATAAATTATGTGTAATGGGAATACCAAGGAGAAGAAAGTGAAACAGAAGAAATACTTGAAACAGTAATGACTAAGAATTTCCCCCAAGTTAATGTCAGATATCAGACAATCAATCCAAGAAACTCAAGGAACACTAATGCCAAGCAGGGTAAATGTAAAATAGCTAAAACTAGGCATAACATATGCAAACTGTAGAAAAATCACAGATAAAGACAAAAACCTGAAAGAAGTCAGAGGGAAAAAAATACTCTACTTAGAGGAGCAAGAAAAATTACATCTAACTTCTCCTCAGAAACCTTGCAAACAAGAAGAGAGTGGAGTTAAATATTTAGTGTTGAGAGAAAAAAATCACCAACCTAGATTTCTGTACCCTGTAAAATTATTGTTCAAAAGTGAGGGGAAAATAAAGACTTCCTCAAAGAAACAAAAGTTGAGGAGATTTGGTGTCAGTAGACCTACCTTGCAAGAAATGTTAAAAGTTCTTCAGAAAGAAGGAAAATGATATGGTTAGAAACCAAAATCTACATAAAGGAAGAGCATCAGAGAAGGAATAGTGCAAGTAAAATAAAAACTTATTTTTCTTATTCTCAATTCTAAATTTATCTAAAATTTAAAAGATAAAAGTTTGTCAAAAATAATAGCAAAATAGCAACAATGTATTTGATTATGTGTGCTTATGACTGTCTATGCTATCAATGCTTATGTATAAGTAAAATGAATATCAACTATACAAGGAATAAGAGAATAATTAGTATTATTTATGTTATTATAAGGTACTTGCACTGACTGTAAAGTGATATAGTATTATTTGAAAGTAGGCTGGGATTAGTTATAATATATTGTGAATATTAGGGCAACTATTTTTAAAAATTTAAAAAGTAGTATAATATATGCTAAGAATGAAGGGAAAATAGAATTATGGAAAATGCTCAGTTTAAACCACCAAAGCAGGAAAAGCATGGAAGACAAAAATAGGAACAAAGAACAAGTGGAACAAATAGAAAACAATAACAAATATGGTAGATATTAATTCTTCCATATCAATATTCATGTTAAATGTGAATGGGCTAAATGCACCAATTAGAAGATAGAGATTGTCAGAATGGATCAAAATATGAATATATATTGTCTGCAAGAAACCCATTTTAAATATAAAGAGACATATTGATTAAAAGTAAATGGATGAAAATATGCCCTGTTAACACTAATCAAAAGAAAGTAGGAGTACTATATTAATTTCAGACAAAGCAAACTTCAGAGCAAGGAAAGGTATCAGGGATAAAGAGGGGCATTACATAATGATAAAAGAGTCATTTCTCCAAGAAGACATAACAATTTTTAACATGTATGTGCCTAACAAAAGAGCATCGAAATGAATGAAGCAAAAACTGATAGACTGCAAGAAGAAATATGAATTCTCTATCAGAGTTGTAGACTTCAACAACCCTTTGTCAGAAATGGACAGATCCAGAAGACAGAAAATCAGCAAGGGTGTAGCTGAATTCAACACACCATCAAACTGGATATAATGGATACCTATAGACTACTTCATCCAACAAAAACTGAGTACACATTCTTCTCACGCTCACCAAAATAGATCATTCTTGGCTATAAACACAACTGAATAAATTTAAGAGAATAGAAATACAATGTCTGCTCTCAGACTACAATGGAATTGAACTAGAAACTGATAACAGATAGGTGGAAAATCCCTAAATACATGTAAACAACACAGTTCTAAATAACACATGGGTCAAAGAAAAATCTAAAGAAAAGGTTGAAAATACTTTGAATACTTTGAACTAAATGAAAATGAAAACACAACTTATCAAAATTTGTGGGATGCAAAGAAAAAGTACTTTGAGGAAAATTTATAGCATTAAATGCACATATTAAAAAAGAAGAAAAATCTAAAATTAATAATCTAAGCTTCCACCTTAGGAAACTAGAAAAAGAAGAGCAAATTAAATCTAAAGTGAGCACAAGAAAAGAAATAACAGAAATTAGAGATGATATCAAGGAAACTGTAAACAAGGAATCAATAGAGAAAAAAAAAAGCCGATTCTTTGAAAGATTGACAAAATTGATAAGCCACTAGCCTAGCTAAATAAGAAAAATAGAGAGGACTCAAATGACTAATATCAGAAATGAAAGAGGAGAAATCAGTACAGATCCCATGGAATTAAAAGCATAAAAAAAGAACATTATGAAAAATTCTGTGCCCATAAATTTGATAATCTAGATAAAATGGACCAATTCCTTGAAAGACACAACTTGCCAAAACTCACACCAAGAAGAAAACAACAAGTTGAATAGGTTAATGTTTACTAAAGAAACTGAATCAATAATTAATATTCTTTTAAAATTGAAAGTATTAGTCCCAGGTGGATTCACCAGTGAATTGTATCAAACACATAAAGAAGAAATTATACCAATTCTGTATCATATCTTTCAGAAGATAGAAGTGGAGGAAATACTTTCTACCTCATTCTATTAAGACAGCATTACCCTAATATCAAACCAGACAAAGATATTACAAGAAAAGAAAGCTAGAGACCAATAACTCTGATAAACACAAATGTAAACGTCCTAAACAAAATATCAGCAAACAAAATCCAATAATGTATACAATTATACACTTTGACCAAGTGGGATTTATCCCAGGTATGCAAGGCTGGGTCAACATCAGATAATCAGTAATGAAATCCATCACATCAACAAGCTAAAGAAGAAGATTCACATGATCATATCAATAGATACAGAAAACACATTTGACAGAATACGACACTTATTGATGATAATAAAAAAACTCTGTAAACTACAAACAGAGAGGCACTTCCTTAACTTGATAAAGGATATCTAAAAAAGAAAAAACCTATAGCTAACATCATACTTAATGAGAGAAACTTGAAGCCTTCCTACAAAGATCAAGAAAAAGGTAAGATGTCTCCTCCCATCAGTGCCTTTCAACATCATACTAGAAGTCATAGCTAAAGCAATAAAACAAGAAAAGTAAATAAAATGTATACAGACTGGGGAGGAAAAAGAACTATCTTTGTTAGCAGATAATATGATCCTTTATGTAGAAAATGTAGCAAAGACTCTACAAAAAAAATCCTGGAACCAATAGGTGATCATAGCAAGGTTACAGGTTAACATACAAACATCAATTGATTTCCTACATAGCAGCAATGAACAAGTGGAATTTGAAATTAAAAACAATATACCACTTACACTGTATGCCTAAATAAATTAAATATTTAGGTGTAAATCTAACAAAATATATACAAGATGTATATGAGGAAAACTACAAATCTCTGATGAAAAAAAATCAAAGAACTAAATAAATGGAGAGATAGTCCATGTTCATGGATACGAAGATTCAATATTGCCAAAATATCAATTTTTTCCAGCTTGATAGATTCAGTGCTAATTCAATAAAAATCTAAACAAATTATTTTGTGATTATCAACAAACTGAGTCTAAAATTTATATGCAGAGGCAAAAGACCCAAAATAGCCAACACAATATTGAAAGAGAAGAACAAAGTTGGAGGACAGACATTATCCAACTTCAAGTCTTATTGTTAAGCTACAGTAATCAAGAAAGCAGAGTACTAAAAAAAAAAAAAAAAAGCAGAGTACTGGCAAAAGACTAGACAAATAGATGAATGGAACAAAATAGAGAGCACACAAATAGACCCACACAAATACAGTCAACCGATCTTTGACAAAGGTTAAAGGCAATACAGCAGAGAAAAGACAGTATTTTCAACAAATGATGCTGAACAACTGCACATCTAAATGCTAAAAAAGGAATCTAGGGACAAACCTTGTACTTTTCACAAAAATTAACTCAACAAAGCGGCAGCTGGATGGCTCAGTTGGTTAGAGCGTGAGCTCTCAACAACAAAGTTGCTGGTTCAATTCCTACATGGGATCATGGGCTGTGCCCTCTGCAATTAAGATTAAAAATGGTGACTGGACTTGGAGCTGAGCTGCGCCCTCCACAACTAAATTGAAGGACAACGACTTGGAGCTTATGCACCCTGGAGAAACACACTGTTCTCCAATATTCCCCAATAAAATTTATTTATTTTTTTTAAATAATACTTCAACATGAATCACAGAGCTAAATGTAAAACACAAAACTATAAAACTCCTAGAAGATAATATAGGAGAGAATCTAGAGTACCGTGGATCTGGTAATTGCCTTTTAGATACAGCACCACAAGCATGATCCACAAAAGAAATAGTTGATGAGCTAGATTTCATTAAAATAAAGTTTCTGTTCTCTGAGATACACTGTCAAGAGAATAAAATGACAAGCCACAGACTGGGAGAAAATATTTGCAAAAGACACAGCCAATAAAGGACTATTTAAAATATACAAAGAACTCTTAGAACTCAACAATAACAAACAACCCAATTAAAAAATGCACCAAAGAAAAACCTCAAGAGACACTTCACCAAAGAGGGATTCAGATGACAAATAAGCACATGAAAAGATTTTCCATGTATTATGTTATCAGAATAATCCAAATCTGAACAACTATGAGATACCACTACACATCTATTAGAATGTGGCTGTGAACGTCAACTGTAACTGAAAAAAAAAAAAAACCATAATTGAAAAAAAATAAAATAAAATACACAGAGCAAGAGAGAGACAGAGACAGAGACAGGAGCTGATAACTTTAGGAAATGGTGTTTTAACTAGAGACAGAGAAAAGGAAAGAAAAGATGGGGACATGTTAAAAGGATACATGTGCTAAACTGAAAGATCTCCCAATGGCCAAAGCTGGACCGAATCGAGGAAATAAACAAACAAACAAATAAATAGATTCTAATACAAAGAATAAAATAAATATCCATGAGTCCACATTAATTGTTTTGGGTTGAATTGTGTCCCCTCAAAATTCATGTCCACTGGAATCTCACAATGTGAATATTTGGAAATAGGATCTTTGCAGATGTACTTTGTTAAGAAACTTGAGATGAAATCATCCTGGATTTAGAGTGGGCCCAAATCTAATATCCTTTTAAGAAGAGGAAAGGACAAAGAGACACACCCACAGAGAGAAGAAAATGGTGATATGAAGATGGAGACAGAGACTGAAGTGATGTGTTTACAAGCCAAGGAACACTAAGCATTGCCAGCAACCACCAGAAGCTGGGAGGGAGACATGGGATGGTTTTCCCTCAGAGCCTTCAGATGCATCCAAACCCTGTCAACACCTTGATTTCAAACTTCTGCCCTCCTGAATTGTGAAAGCACATATTTCTATTCTTCAAGACATCCAGTTTGTGGTAATTTGTCATTTGGCCTTACGAAACTGATATATTAATATAAGTAAATCATTGAATAAATAAAGGGAAGAGAAGGGACAAACCTCCCCTATAGAAGAATTTCAAATATGTGTAGATAACTGGTAAGCCTCTCTCCAGGAAGTGGTGCTTACTTAGTTTCCCCTTGAGCGTGAGCTGGATTTAGTGACTTGCTCCCAAAGAATAGAATATAGAAAGAGAAAAATAATAACTGTACAGAAAAATAGTAACTCTATAGGAAGACACCCCCTTAATCTAGTGGTCAAGGTTAATATCTCCGGTAATAAGTCATGTTGATATGTATCATCTGATATGATGCAGAGGGAAGGACCTTTCACTTTCATGGTATTTTTTTCCCAAGCTCTCAGTCTGATCATGAGGAAATATCAGGCAAACCCAAATTGACCATTACCCTTTAAAACTGTCAAATTTATTAAAAAAACAAAAACAAAACAAGAAAATATTAAGAAACTGACACAGATCAAAGGAGACTAACGAGACATGCCCATTGGATGCCATGTAGTATCCTGGATTGGATCATGCAACAGAAAAAGGACAATTGTGGGGAACTGGTGACATTGAATAAATTGTGAAGTTTAATTAATAGTATTGTAACAATGTCAATTTCTTAGTTTTGTGAAATGTACTATGGTTAAGTAAGACATTAACATTGGAGGAAGCTGGGTGACAGCTATACAGGAACTCTCTTTACTATCTTTGCAACATTTTGGTAAATCTAAAATTATTCCAAAATAAAAAGGGTTAAAAAAATACAAATGTGAGTAAGAGATCTAGAAGCCAGTCAGCACTTTCTCTACCTCTACTTTCCACCTGTGGTTTTACTTCCTTTCTCTGAGATGGAAGAGAATCTTTACTCAATTTGTTTGCCTCCTCTCCCTCCCCCAACCTCTTTCCCAAACTAATAAATAAATTTAAAAAATAAGAAAGTAAGTCAACAAAATGATTGAACGAACATGAAGAAACAAACAGATAACTTACAGTAGAACGAGGGCATCCAGCAGTTTGGTAGAAACAATTAGAAAGTGTAAATATTTGGCCCTCACAGCTTGCCCACCACAGTGGTGACATCCACACCAGCACAGTGTTTTAAAATGTAAGTTCAATATTTATTCTGGCTTCCTGGTCCATCATCCACCAGGGCTCCTTGCAGAGCTGGCTTTTCAATGGAGCCAAGGTTTCCTCTATTGGCCTTCTGACTTCCCACTCCACATGTGTTAGAGGTAAACAATCCACTGGCTTCCACTCCATCTGATTGGCACTCAAGGAAGAAAAGCATGGTCTCAGGACAGAGAGCACATCTAATTCACTCTGGGATGTCACAGGAGGTTGTTGTGCAGATCAGATGCACTAGATAAGGTGTGTGATTACCCTTTGTGAACCAGAAAACACTACAGAATTGTAAGGTGCTATTGTTGTTGCTGTTATTCATCCTGTGCCTTGGTTCTCTCTAGAATTGTAATGCACTCCATGCCACTCACCCAGCATGCTTCCAGCTGACCTTCACGGGCATCTAATACACAGAAAGTTGGCCTGATTTCATTTCTCAGCCCCTGGAACCCTTGACTCTGTGGCTTGAGCCACTGATACTTACGACTCTGGGCTCAGTCCTACATTTATCCACTCATCAAAAACAATTAATTCAACTACATGGCAGTTCTGTGCTAGGTGTAGGAACACAGAGATCAGTAACACACAATCCCTAACCTGGAGGAGGACACATTACTCTTGGCTTCTCATTCGCCTTAGTGCTAACCCAGTTGGGTGTCTTAGTCTCTTCTCCAGCAGCAGGCTTGGCTGTCTCTCCCTGGATTGGTCCATCCACACTGCTGATCTGATTCTCCAGTTTGGCTTTGGAAACCCTACTTCATGGGCCCTCCCCAATGTGGCCGCAGTGTAGGGGAGAAAAGATAGTCTGGTACCCATTCCCCCTGCTAATTCTTAGCTTTGGAGATTCCAGAGTCTGGCAGTGCTGGCTCTCCACCTGCCTGCTTGCTGCCTTTCTCCCTCACCTGTTGGTACATTCTGTCCACCTGTTAGGACCTTCTATTCTCTTAGGTACTTTCACCAGCTTCCTGCCCGAACCCCAGTGAACTTTTACATGCATCCCTGAGCACTAATTTGCCCTTCAGATGGAACCTCAAAGCAGCAGTGCTGGGACCTTGCCTCCATCCCATCTTGCTCCCACTAAGGGATGGGAATCTATGCCCAGATCACAGTTCATCCATGGCTTCTGAAAGGGTCCAGCTGAAAATGGCTTGACATGTCACATTGGCAAGAGGAAGGCCCTGACCCAATTGGGAAAAGCAACACTACTTAGCACCTTTAGGATTTTCATCTTTTCCAAGAACTGTGACAAGAGACACATTCTTGCTCAAGTCTGAACCAGTTCTCTGTGTCTTACTGAGCAATCAGGCCGAGCACTTGAAGCCAACATGTCTCATTGTTGGCTGTAACGTTTGTATCTCTTTTAAAATTTTCCTCCCTTTTTAAAAAAGTGGGGTAACTTAACTGAGAATGGTTCTACTGGCCTGGGTGTCAGCAGAGGTTGGGGACATTAGCTGGCAACAGAGTTATATGGAACACGGCTTTCCCTCTGGTGTGCAGCAGCAACTCAATCCCCTCAGCTCTCAGGGCTGGTCACCTCTGCAGGGTAGCAGATAGCAGGTAGCTCCATTTGGTATGTGAATAGTATCATTTTTCTTATGTGTTCCATGATGTAGAGATGGTTGGGAGGCTGTCTTATAGGATCAGAAACCAACTGCTGCCTTCCTCATTGCTCTGGCTGAGATAATGCCTTAGAATTCTGGGGTATGGCGAGTAGGGGAGGGGGGAGGGAAGGGCGACCTAGCCCAGCTGGAGAGAGGCCCAGGAGCCACACATAGTAGAGACTGTCCCTCATTTAACACTCCCAGAGATGCTGATGCCAAGGGAATGCAGAACCAAGTGGATCATAAGACCGAGGAGTCTAGATCTATCTGATCACCAAATCATGGGAACTGGGGTGGATGGTGAGGCTGAGTTTCTGACCCAGATGTGAAGAGCCATGAAGTGAGAGCAGGGGGAAGCTGATGAGAGGATAGGGGAATGGAGTCTGAAAACTGTTGCCATCCCTCTCGGACTTTACCTGGCCCTAAGGAGAACTAGATATATTTCAAGGACACTGCAAAGGACAGGGTGTGTCAGAGAACTCCGTCACTATCAAGTCTTACACTACTAATGCCTGGAATTGGAAGTGTTCTTTCCCCTCCCCTCCACCTCTTCAAATCCTACTCATCTTTTGAGGTCCAGCTCAAGACTGACCTCCCTCTGTGACTCACCCCTTTCTCTGAACTCCTACCACCCTCTGATCCCCACCATGCACGCTGGCATGTAGTTGCTGGTGCATTGCCTCATAAGCGTTCCCACGCTGCCTTAACCTTGTTTCTGTCCTGGTAACAAGGTTCCTTGCCTTAGGTCCTTTCATTACCCTCACTGTCTCCAACATTCTTCTGGCTTAATAAATCCTCATGAAATGAAGACAGTAATCAAGTCAGATTGACGTTCTCAATGGCCTGGATGGTTCACCAAACCTGGGTGTTGCCTGTCTGGCTCCATGCGAGTAAACAGATGTCTGTGAGTGGGAAGACTTCCCTAACATGTGTCAACTGGTGAAAGTCAAACTTACTACCAGGAGGACAGGCACATCCTGGGGCTTTCTAATAGGAGCAGCAAATTATGCTAGGTTAGTACTTAGTTCTCAACGTTGGATTCCCACTGGAATCATCTGGGACTTTCAAAAGCTCCATTCTGATTCATTTGGTCCAGGATGGGGTCTGGACACCCGTGTGCTTAAAAACTCTTCATGCTCTGGTGTCCAATACCATCTGATCCAGCTCATCCACCCAATGTCTAAACAATGTTTCCTACCCTTTTAATAAAATTTGATTTATTTACCAAGTATTTAGGCAGCTCATTATGTTTCAGGCAGAAACAAAGAGAAACATGGTGCTTGCCCTCAAGAAACCCACTGTTAAGTGAGAGACACTTTTATCAAATAAAGTACAAGTAAACCTCGTTACCTAAATTTGGGAACTTAATTGATTCAGATAAATTTTTGGATAATACCTTGCTACCTGAAATGCAGACACCAAATAGATTACGATAATGTGGGACTCCTTTCTAGGCAAATTTACCACCCAACCTCTTACTATAGCTCAAGACCCAAATAGCCTGGGATAGCAGACAGTTTTTAAGTGCTATGTGGGAGAATGAGCTGACAGTGAACAGGAAGATCTTCCAGTTCCCAACAGTCAGGCTAGGTAAAAAAGGAAGCTTTCCAGGGTATATGTGTGGTTATATTCCAGTGCTCAATCTCTGCTGATGTCTTCTTTCCCATTTTTGAGACTTTTGTGTCTCCAGTACGGTTCCAAAGAAAAGGCTGAGAATCTTCCTTGTCTGGCTTAGTTGAGGTGAGCAGATTGCCTGTGAATAGAGGAATGCATGTGGGGCGTTTCTTCTGATCAGAAAAACTGGGGGTGTTTGGGAGATGAAGTAGGTATAGAGGAAAGGGTAACAAAGGGATGGTGCTTAGCACTGTCCAAAGACCAAAGACAAAGCTCGAATCAAAAAGCCCACAATGAGTCCTCATTGCTCCAGAAGCACGGTCTCCTGGAGCCATGCTCCACATTCTCAGTTTATCGCCAGGCCTCCTTCCTGGAACACTTGGATGATTTCTACAACTGCTCATCTGTACTCCATCCCCAAGCCATGCCCTTGACTTTCATATACCTTCAGATATATCTGGGATTACTGATAACCTGAAGTTGTCCATGCCTCACTCACCTCATGGTCTTATGATAACCATGACATAGGGGAGGGGCTTCAGAAGTTATCTGCTTTGTATCCCACCTTCACACAATCACCAAAATTAGTCAATGGAAAGCCCTTGTTCTGTGAGATCCTGTGGGGGAGATTCTCTAGTCTTCACAAGGGGCTGACATCTCATCCCTTCTCTTCTGATGCTGGCCTTGGAGCTCAGCCCTTAATTCTGGACTTTCAATATGCCTGCATTTTCTGAGGCAATGGGTGACTCTGCCAATGCCTACCCTTGCCTTCTCTTTTCTCTGACCTTCCTCTTGCAATTCAAGAATGCTCTCTCTGAGTTATGTCCCTCAAAATGATTTCCCAGGCCCTTCGTCGGTGGCCCACAAAGGAGGATCGATAAGAGAGTTCAAGAAAGCCGAACGCCAGGAGCATTCCCCAGGCTGGACTGAGGAAAGGTTGATGCAGACCAGGCACAAACCCTTCAGCTCCTTGTCAGCAGCCTTTGATCTGCATGGCAGCTAACACAAAAGTAGAATTTGGCCCTCTAACTGTACAGGACGAGACTTGACAAGGAAATCAGTTTCTCTGACAATTTCAAAAGTCCCGACACTTTCGTCACTTGGCACTTGGCCATGGGGAATGGTGCTGTGGACACATACGCACCCCACCAGAGAAGCCATTTTCCCAGGAAGGACTGACAGTTCAAGTGCAGACAAGTCCACGAGGAATGAAGGACAGGCTCTTCCCTGCCCTCCTTTGAGGACAAGTATTGCAGGAACCCGGATTTTGATTGGACAGCTGAAGGAACTTCCTACCTGTCTGGGTTGAAAAGCACGAGAAGCGTTTACCAGAGCATCTGAAGAAACTCTTTCTTTAAGTCTAAAGAATAAGCATATCTTCTGCTGGTCTTGTGAGGTTTAAGCAAATGATGCTACCGCTGACTTTGCAGGATCATCCCACGTTTGCAAGGCTATATGGGATTCAGACGTACATTTTTTCAGCATGCCTACTTCTTCTTAGACAAGCAAACCAAAATATATTATGACTGGCCTTTTACTATAGTACCGTTTACTGAGTGCTCTTGTCAGCTGCCTTAATCTCTCTGGGCTGCTTTGAGATTCATAACAGGAAGCTAAGGTACTGGGCTTGGAGCTGGCTCAGGATCAGTGCTCAGCAGTGAGACTGCAGGACATCTTGAGCATTCCTGATTAAAATGGCAACTGAAGTGCAACTACCTTTCAGGGATGCCAAGGAGGATTCCTGTTATAGTGAGAAGGGAGTTAAATGACCTCAGCACTCCCCAGTGTCCATGACATTGTTCGATGGCGAAGGGCTCTGAGGGTCATTGAGTCCGAGAGAGTTCTGGAAGCCATTGTCAGGAAGGACTAATTAGTTCCCCAAAGAAGAAAGAGTCTAAAACTGAGTATGTTGGGAAGATACAATGAGAAAACAAGACACATTCCTCCCTCAGGAAGGTCCCAGCTGGGATTTGAACAGCATGTGTACCTATTAAGACTCAAACTGAGCTCAAAGCCAGTGTGGCGAGCTGCAGACAGTATGTCAGGGGCCCACGTAGTGAATGAAGAGGAAGAGCAGATGAGAGGGGAAGCAGATCCCGAAAGCCATCTGACAGTGGGTGTGCAGCAAGAGTGCTAGAGGCCAATACAGAGTCACCCTGGGTGACCAAAATGGGGGCCAACTGTTGCAGGTCAGATTTCCCAGAAAGCAGATTCTGATATAAAGATTAGTGTGAAGGAAATTTATTGGAAAGTGCTCTTGGCGTCAATACTATGAGGTAAGGGAAGGAAGCAGAGGGACCAGCGAGTGAAGCTGGGCTGTAAAGCAGAGGCAAGGCCTCAGCCAGCCCATCTATTAGAGCTGACATGGCCCGATAGAGTTGTCCCAGACTGACTCATGGGTCAGGTCTTTATACCCTTGTGTGCCCCGTCATTGGGACAGGCTGCCTCTGGGAAGGCGGTACGTCCAAGGATGACGTGTTCTATCATCAGCGAAGGATTCCAGAGAGGCCTGACAGCTGAGTGCTGTGAGCCAGCTACATTCCCAGCAGGTGATGGGATCAACCCTTCCATCCTGAAGGGAGATCTGGGCAGTGCCACACAGCATCAACTACACCTATCAATCGGTCACTTTAGAGCTCATCTGACCCTCAGGACTAAACCTGGGAAATATAAAGTTGGCAGGATTTTCCCATAGTACCCCTCCCATTCTTTCCCCAGCATCCTTTATATGCCCTCTCCTTTGAGCACACTTGAGCTTCAATATCTCACTATGAATCCATACTGAGGGCTCAGAACTCACTACATTGCCATCTCCAACATGTCAGGGAGTATTTCAAGAGTGGTCCACGGAGATACCATGTTTAATTCAAAAGAAAGGGCCATTAGTGGTGGCTTCTATATCAGTGTTAGAAGGGGTCTTTGCCCAGGCCTATTAAAATCCAGATTGTTAAAGAGAAATCACAATCAGAATCTTCCCCCTGAAAGCTATGTAGTTTGGGGGGATTTTATTTCCCCAGAAGACATGTTCCCTGAAGTCTGAGTGGGATCCAAGCCTGGGAAAGTTTCCCCTCCTGGGTAAGTTCCCAAGAAAGGTAATGACAGATGTTAGATGTTTGGCAGATGTGAAGACTGGGCCGCCCGAGGGTGTGCACGGCTGCTTGTGAAGCCCTTTCAGCACAAGTGACCATGTCAGCAGCAGGAGCCATATCACGGCACCACGACCACCATAACCACAGCATTTGCCAAGGAACGGCTTCCGTAATTAAAGCAACTATCCTGCCTAACCATCAGCACAATTGGAATTTAATGAGCCCAGGCCACTTCTTTTAGGTGTTTGAATTATAGTTGATTTCAATGTTCATGTGCTGGAAAAAAGGCCATCATCCATTCTGAAAGCACGAGAAGTGATGGGGCAACAGGAATGAAAGAGATAGGGTTATTCTCTGCCAGAGAGATCAACAATGACCAGAGGAAAGGCGACCACTTCCTTCTAAGGAATGAGGAAAATCCTCATCTTCCTGGCAGGGCAGCAGGGGATACATATTAGTCAATTTGTCAATTAACAAGCACTGATGCAACACCACTTTGATCAGGCCCTATGTTAGGTCCATGGAGGACTTTTAGGAAGGGAAATACAAAGATAAATAAGACAGTTCCAGATTTCAAGGCGCTTACAGGTTACTTCAAACTATACTTCAGATACGCACACTGAAATGACAACTAATAAGGCAAGTTGACTTTCTTGTCAATGACAATATAAAGAAAGTCCCAGTTCTGAGAAGCCATGCTATTTTGGAAGATGCAGAACCACAACAGGTGGAGAGGAAGTAGAGAGCCTTCCAACAGGAAAACAGCAAAACATAGGCAAGAAATTAACCTGGCCTGTTCTGGCATCACTGAGGGGTTATCGATTGTAAAGAAATGAGCCAGGCACTCTTATGGAAGTTTAAGTCATCAAATGCTCACAACAGAGTTGAGGAATTAAGTCTCAGGAAGACTAAGGTGATTTGCTGAAAGTTCCAGAGCCACAATTTGAACCAATATCTTCTGCCCCTAAGTCTAAAGTTCTTTCTGCTAAACCACACTTCTCTTCCAATCTAACTCATCAGTTTGAGTTCGGATTGTATTTCACAGCCAAAAGTAATAGTGGCTTAAGCAAGAAAGGCTTATCAAAGAGGATCGGAAGGACGACATCCAGGCTGGTGTGGCAGCTCCAGAAAGGCAGGGGCCCAAGCCCCTTGGACTTCCCATCCCCCCATCCCTCAGTTGTAGCCTCCATCCTCCTGGTCTGAGGCAGCTGCTGGAGCTCCCACCATCAGAAGCATGTTCCCAGCGTTACAGTGGAGGAAGGAATGCGGAAGGGAAAGCCAAATGACAGGATCTAGCTGTCTGTCACACGGGGTGTCATGTGGGGTCTCAGCTCCCGCTCCCCACATAAGAACGCAGGATATAGTGAGGCCAAAAAGGAACACCTACAGAGCCATAGATAGGGGAGTCATACCACTATAGTCTCGCTGGTGGCTGGGCTGGAGACACAGGAAGCAGGAGCCACACGATCTGCAACCCACCATGCTAACTGCAATCCGTGCTTTCTAGCTCAGCCACCATCTTCTTGCTAGCCCCCATTTTCTGCTAGCGTAGCCACAGCAGTTATATTAGTGGCCAATGGCTCACTGGTTACTTACAGCTGACGGCCAACTAGCCACAGCTGATGGCCATCCAATCACAGTTGATGTCCATTTACTACCTGAGCCAGCACCTTTCCACGTGAGGCCGAGAGCCTGGAAACTGTACTCCTGGCTCTGTCCTCACACTCCACCCCTACAGGGTGTTGCCTCACAATCTACGCGACAAGCGTCTTCCGCGAGGGGCCCTGTGCAAGGAACCTGGAGGTGAATGCAATATCCTGGACACAGCCAGGCTCTCTGGGCACAGTGAGGGTTTCTCAGAGCACCACCAGTTCTTCTGGGCAGAGCCAGACTTTCTGGGCTTCTTAAGGTACCACCAGCCTCCCCGGACACAGCCAGGGCCTCTCAGGGCACTGCCACTCTCTCTGGGCACAGCCAGATTTCCTGGACTCAGCCAGGGCTCTCAGGGCACTGCCACTCTCTCTGGGCCTCTCAGGGCACCGTGCTGGAACAACAGCGGATCACAGTCAAGGTGCTTACATATTCTCGATGGCAGCCTGTCAAGGCACAAAAGCAAACATCCACCTGTTCCACCACATGGTGGTATGTTCCCAGGGAAACAGTCAAGCGGTCCGCTAAATTAGGGATGGAAGGCAATTCCCCATGGTCCATAGTCATTCACCAGGGCTGTCCTGGGGGTGAGGGATGACCTTGATCTCACCCTCATCTCCCACGGAGGACTCAGCAAACGTTTCTTCCTGGGACTATATGTCCTGCATCCGGGCTGTCTCAGCAAGAACTTCCCAGCCCACAGGGCCGCAATGACCTTCACTTTCTCCAGGCAATGCTGGTCGGAGAACTGTCCACATCTTCCCACTCCTCCACAGGGTTCCAGCTCCCTGGCAACTGCTCCTCCTGGTCTTCCTCAGACTGGGTGTTCATAGGCACAAACTGCTCCACCGCCCTTCGCGGACCTTTGGCCGGCACCGTACCCTGCTCGCTGCGCCATGTGTCATGGGGGGACTCATGTGGGGTCTTAGCTCCTGCTCCCCACATAAGAACGCAGGACATGGTGAGGCCAAAAAGGAACACCCAGTGAGCCATAGATGGGGGAGTCATACCACTATATTCTCACTGGCGGCTGGGTTGGAGACACAGGAGGCAGGAGCCACAAGATCCGCCATGCTAACTGCAATCCGTCATGCTAACTGCAATCCGCTCTTGCTAGCTCAGCCACCATCTTCTTGCTAGCCCCCATTTTTTGCTAGTGTAGCCACAGCAGTTATATTAGTGGCCAATGTCTCACTGGTTACAGCTGACGGCCAACTAGACACAGCTGATGGCCATCCAATCACAGTTGATGGCCATTTACTACCTGAGCCAGCACCTTTCCACGTGAGGCCAAGAGCCTGTAAACTGCACTCCTGGCTCTGTCCCCACACTGTCTTTTAATACAGAGGAATAAACATAGGCTTTCCACATCAGAGGAATCAGCAGTTCCACACATTACTTTGTACGTGGACTGCATGGTTTAGTCAAGCTGGTAATACTGTGTTCCTCTAAAGAGCTCACTGGGAAAACCCAATTTGGAAAATCACAGTGCACAGATACCAGTGTCCAAGTGCAAGTTTACTGCTGGTCCTTCCATAAAATAGAATCTAGCCCCAGGATTGCTTTCTGGCTTGAAGAAAGAGATACAGCCGCTCAAAAGCCAGAGTTGCCTTATCCAACCTGGATTGTTTTTAGATACTGTGGCAAGTAAACCATTGGAGTCAACCTAAAGAGATCTAGCAGGCTATTTAAAATAAATAATGATGATATCATTTTATTGTCAATTACATTGTATATGATTTTCAATTCCTGTAAACATTTTCCAATTAACCAGTTTATCTTCTCTTCAGTGCATTTGCTCTTTTGTTAACTCTACTTTATGAGTGGGTGAATTAGTCAGGTTTCTGCTATAAACATGCTGCATAACAAACATCCACGAAATTTCCATGGCTTACAAAAATAATCATGTTTTCCACGTTCACATGTTGGTGGATGATCTGCCATTTGACTGATCTTAGCGGGGCTTGCTTTGTTTTTGCTGAGACAGGCTGGATCACCGGTTTCGGAATGGTTTGGGTCTTCATTTCAGGATCCAGGTTGAAGAAGAAATAGCTCCCTGAGATATACTCCTCTCACGGCAAAGGTTCCAAGAGGACTGGCTGATACTTGCCTCTAAGGCATCAGTTTGGAACAGGCACATGCTCATTTCTGCCCAGTATTTCATTAGCCAATGCAGGTGTCACTTGGTGCCACCCAGAGTCAATGGGATAACAAAATACACTCCTCCCACAGGGAAGCAACAGCGCAGCAGGGGGTTGGGGTGGGGAAGAATTAGGGACCCATAATACAATCCGCTCCAGAAATTTAAGTAAAGAGATAGATAATAAAACTAGTATGTGGTGATGTGGGGACAGAGCCCCAGAGAGCAGTTTCCAGGCTCTTGGCCTCACATGTAAAGGTGCTGGCTCAGGTAGTAAATGGCCATCAACTGTGATTGGATGGCCATCAGCTGTAACCAGTGAGCCATTGGCCACTAATATAACTGCCGCGGCTACACTAGCAGCAAAATGGGGGCTAGCAAGAAGATGGTGGCTGGCAAGCGCGGATTGCAGTTAGGATGGCGGATTGCGGACAGTGTGGCTCCTGCTTCCTGTGTCTCCAACGCAGCTGCCAGCGAGAATATAGTGGTATGACTTCCCCATCTGTGTCTCCATGGGTGTTCCTTTTTGGCCTCACCATGTCCCGTGTTCTTATGTGGGGAGTGGGACCAGAGACCCCGCAGGCCGCCCCGCATGACAGGTGATAACTTGTAAGTACAACTCTAAGGAAATCACAACTGCAAAAGAAATCAGGATGTAGAAGTTTAAACTGCTTAATAAGGATGACTCAAGCTCATATCTAGTCTCAAAGCAGCTCCATACCTGTTCTATTATCTCTTCTAGGCACTGATGTGGGTGTTTTCCTGACTCAGTTACATAGCACACCCGCTTCAGCTTCAAGGTTTAGGATTTTGGCAGCGATTTGCCAAACAACAGCTTTTCTTCTGGGTTTAGCTCTGACCTCTGCCTCAGACATTCACTCTTATCAAATCCTTCATTTTTCACTCATTCAACCTGGGCCCGGTAGGTATTCGCAATGTCCAAGTTCTAACCATAAGCATTTGGCACTTAGAACCTGACAACCACGATGCCCGACTGTGTTCTACCTTTAAATTAATTATCCAACTCCTTATTGAGTGTGTTTATTCTCAAAATACGAAAGTTATAAACCAGTGAAAACATATTATGAATGTAGTGCTTAATAATAAAGAATAACTGTGATTAGATTTTATATACTTTATTTAAGACAAAAGAGTAAATATAAGCTATTGGGCTTCCTAAATACCAGAGAAGTCACGAAATATGGTAGAATAAGGGAGTTCATGCTTTTGTCCTTGCCTCTGTCATTAAGACTTAAAATTACTTTTCACATGATATATATCCCTCTATCTGATCTCTTGGTAACCTCATTCAAATGGTGGTAGTATGAGCTTTCAAATAATCCTACTCAACTGATATTAAATATTGGAGACATCATAAAATCATTTTTATTAATTAAAGACATACATCTTTTATTCAAAATTAGTCCCGATCATACACATAGAATCCCTCCAATTGAAAGTTTAGAAATTCCATACAAATTTAACAAATACATTTAAATAATGCTATTTCTAGTTTAGACAGCACTTAAATATTGGAAGTTTTACTTTATTATTTAGTCTTTAATCATAATTTTGATATAGTAGAAGTCTTATTTTCAGGAACTGCATCGTCATATTACTTTTTTCATTGAAGCAGAGTCACTCAGTTCAGAGAACACTCAGTGATCATCTCACATGTACTGGGCTTCGTGTGCTCTACAAAGTGTGAGTCAACAGTATAGACAGGCCTCTGCCATCACGGAGATTATAGCTTCCAGATATTATCTGCTGGCGATACAGACAAGAAAGGGCAAAACAAATGAAAACGAAAGTATACCTGTGGATAGTTTAATGTTTTACGAAGAAAATAAACAGAGAGTTAGGATAGGAAAATGACTCCCAGTATGGGCGCTGCTTGAGTTAACGGAGATCAGGGAAGATATTTGAGCTGAAATCTAAAGGAAGAAAGAGATAAACAATGTGGCTTTACAAACTTGGTCTTATTATTATCATCCCCGCTTTCCAGATGGGGAAACTGAAGCACAAAGGGATTAATTAACTTGCCCAGGATTGCACAGATAGGACGTGGCAGAGCAGAGATTCAAATACAGGTGGTTTTACTCTAGACCGGTGCTAACTGAAATATAATGTGAGCCACAAATGTTAGCCACACATGGAATTTTAAATATTCTAGTAGCCACATTAAAAATGAAAATAAGAGGTGAAATTGATTTTAATATTTTATTTAACCTATTTTTCCAAAATATGAGCATTTCAACATGTAATCAACATAAAGAGTATTAGTGTGTGTTTGACCTTTTTAAATACTAATTGATATCTGTTGTGTGCTTTATACTTACAGCACATTCTCAATTTAGAATAGTCACATCTCAAGTTCTTAATAGCCACACATGGCCACTGGATATCACATTGCCCAGCGGAGTGCCAGACCAGGGACTGTGCCTTTGACCACTCAGCAATGCTGCTTCCCCAATAGGTGGTTGACCACACATGGTCGGAGTGTGCCGAGGTTGAAAAGGTCAGCTGGGGGTAGGATGGTGAGGGTTCTAAGGGCAGGTGAAGGAGCAAATGGCTTCTAGGAATCCCTTTGACCTAACATAAATGCAGTGCCTTATACATCAGGCAAGCCTGCATCCCTCTTGTGTGATCCACTCGTTGACACAAAGAAATGATTGTGATTTATGGTTTGCGAAAGGTAACTGGTAGGATAGAGGAAAGCTTTGATGCTAGAGCCCAGCAGACTGTGGTGTGGGCCCTGCCTGCATCACATACTAGTTGTGTGATCTTGGGCAAGTTATTTAACATCTTTAAGCCTTAGATTCTATATGTACAGCTATAAAATGGAAATAATCATGCCGATGTCACAGTGCTATTGTGAGGATTAAACCAGATAATAGAGTAAAGCTCTTAGTACAGTGCTTGACATGTTGTAAATGCTCAAGAAATGTGAGCGATGACTATGATCAGGAGCCCCACGTTATACAATTACGAAGTTCCAAGTCTCTCCGTGAGCCAGTCTCTGGATTGTCATCCAAGTGCCTGCACACTACCTTTCAATTTGGCCTCTCTCCATGGTATTAGGTAGAGGCCAAGTCAGACTGGGGAGTGAACTAGTCTAACCCAAATGATGAGGGGTGTGGTGGGAAGACCCAGAGGGCTCTCTCAAGAGCCTGTTGGTTTGAGAAAATCATCCAAGAGATGAAATGGAAAGGAAAGATGAGTAATGATGCCTCAAAATGGATTCTCGTTCAGCCAAGAAAAGCCATTTAAGATCCTTGAACATTAGAGCTGCAAGGAGACTTAACAACCACTTAGGTCATCCCTCCTTGTTTTACAAACGAAGGAACTAACAATCCAATGAGGTGAAGTAATTGCCAGGGCCAGGCAGCTAGTTAGGAGCAGAGGCAGAGCCAGAGCCAGGAATCTCAATTCCTTGTCTGGTGGTCACACGTAATGAATCTTGCCTGTGACCGTCTTGTTCTCATAGGAGCCGTGGCTGTGTGTCAGAATTACCTGGAAAGCTTTGCAAGTTTACAGCTCCTGGCTTCCTCCCCAGGAGATTCATGCAGACACGCTGCTCCACACTGACCATTTCCCTGACCCCTCCCTATTGTCAAACTCTCCATCTCCAACTTCAACGTCCAGTTCTTTAGATATCTCTTCTGTGAGGCTTTTCCAGCTAACTATGTTAATAACAATAGTAATACTTAATAACAGTCAAGACTGTGAAGGCTCACAATATGCCATCCATGGTACTAAGCACCTTACATGGATCATCTTAGTTAATCTCACAAGAACTAGTCCATTTTTTAAATCTTCGTTATATCAAAGGGGAAACCAAAACTTGGTCAACAGAAAAGGAATTTGCCCAAAGCCAAATTGTTGTACATGATGGAAGTAGAATTTGAACCCATCACCAGGTCAGACTCCAATTATATATAATCACCATATTAATTGGAATTTTGCACTTCAATCTTTTTCTTGCATAGCTAGCTATCCACTGTCTTCAACTGCACATAGGCTTACCAAGTGCAGGGACAATTTCTTCTTTCCGGGATTATCTGCTCTTTGTCTAAGCCAGTGGCAGCTCAGTGAGTTGTGGGCTACAAGGAGGTGGGCAGAGGGTCACCACGCAACAGGGGCTTCTCCCGAGAATTCTGGAAATTCAATGATCTATTTACTAGGTATTTTTGAAACAGAAAACATGTAAAATTAAAAATTTACATAATCATAGAGTGGAAATGGACAATAGAGATCTAGTTCAACCCCTCTTTGATAGGTAGGGAAGCTGAGGTCTTTGAAATTTAGGTAACCTATTCAAGGTCACATACATAGTTGGTGGCTGGAAGAAGACCAGAGTCTAGGAAATAAATATAGGAATTATCATCAACATGCATTATCTACCTAATATGGATCTTGTTCTTTATACAAGTTGTCTAATTTAGTCCACATAATGAGATAACTATTTTGCCTCATTTGATGAGGAGACTGAGGAACTGACAGGTTAATTAATTTGTCCTGCCTAATACAGCTAGAAAGTGACAGAGCCAGTTTTTGAACTCATGTATTCCAACACAGAATCTCCTATCTTCCGGTCTATTACATAATATTTCTAGGATTTATTGAGAACTTTGTACGTGGTAGATACTTTATATGCATTTTAACAATCATCCCAGCAATTCTCTGTAGCAAATAATATATCCTCATTTTTAAAATGAAGCAACTTAGAGAAGGCAGTAACTTGTTCAAGTTTGCTTAGCTAGTCAATGGTGGAGCTGACCTTCAAACACAGGGCTGTCTGTTTGAGTCAAGATCTTAAACTCTTCACTGCTGACCCACTATTCTGGGTGACCTGGACTCTAAGAGAGAACAAGGCTTAGGACCATTGTGAGGTCCCACAAATACACCTCATTTGCTTTGGCTCGTGATAACGCGCAGAGGGAGACTATCCTATTCTTCACTCCAAGGCCCTTCCTGACGGCTGGTAGCTTCCTCTCAATGTGGACTCCAGTACTGACTTTTCCCAATCAAGTACTCATCCCCTTGCATCTCTTCCAAGTTTGAAAATAGACACTAGGAAGTCACACTTTCCAAGAACAACCGCCTTGGGGCTGAGAACCAGCTGAGATATTTCAGTCCCAATTAGGTAATTTTGAGGGGTAAGTTATAAGCCTATAAAGATGAGCAGTCAGAGCAATGTTTTGCATGCAATCTTTTTAAAGAATCATCATTAGGAACATTGTACACCTTTTCTCCATTGTTCACCCTTTATTATATTGAGCTCTAAGTACTTGTACAATATGAACTGGTGAAGTCCCAACACCCCATAATGTTAAAGAGGAGGAGAAGGCAACTTAGCAGAAGGAAGTACACTTAAGGTCGGGGGGAACTTAGGAAAAGACTCTAGATCCAGTCCCAAAGCAAGGATGGTTAGATCAACCCTAACTCCACCACGTAAGTCACCCAAAGGGCAGAAGCCACATTCCTTCTGTGGCTGACCAGACAATTTCATTTCCCTCTGTTAGAAAAAAATATATTAAAAGAAGCATTAATAAAAAGAAAAACCAGGGAAAGGAAATAAGAAAATTTCCGTCTTTACTTTTTCATTTTTTAAAACACCAACCTTTTCTGTCCCATTCATTGTTCTGAAAAAAGTTTTTCTTTGCACTTTTCTACATGTTTTTCTACATTTTTTGGTCATTAATTTCTATGTAGTTAGTTCAAGTCACCTTTCTCCCTTTTTATCTTTTAATTCAGGTTCCTATTTCTTTGGAATCTTTGTGTCTACTCCCTCCAAATATCTCATTCCATCTCTTCTATCTTTTTAATTGAAGTAGTTTCTTCAAGCTCTAAGAAAACTCACTCCCTTGCTGTTTCTTCACTCTTTCCCTTTCAGCTGCTTTCCTGAATTGCTATTGCACCAATTCTGTTTTACTGACCACAATTGGTGCAGCTGGGATGAAGAAGGAGCAACTGAAAAGGAAATGCTAATCAGACCTTTTTATAGAATACAGTAAAACACACACACACACACACACACACACACACGCACACACGCGCGTGCACGCGCACACACACACACACACACACAGAAGTAAGAAAGGGCGCTGATTGAAAGAGAAAAATATCTTTTCTCAGTATTCCACACGACTAGGATGGTTGAGTTTCTGAATTTCCCCCAAAATATGCTTCCTCCAGTGTCCTGGGGGCGGGGGGGGGGGTGCAGGGATTGTCTTCTCCACATTCCCCTCTTTAATTGAGCTGTTTTAGACTGAGCTCAAACATTCGGAGGGAAAAAGTGCACAGAGACTTGAAGACACATTTACCAGGTCAATATCTGGGGAGAGATTGCCACTGGAAATAGAAATGGGTGTGCGGAGGTCTTACAGGTAAGACGGGGGCAGTGAGCGTCTCCTGTTTCAGTCAGAGCACGTAGCACACAGAGAAAGCTGTCAGACCTTTGCCCTGAGACCAGAAACATGAATCATAACTTGTGCAGGGGTTTTTTTTGGTTCTTGTTGGGTTTTGTTTTGTTGTGTTTTTAGCATGGGAGAGAGGAAGAACAAGTGGCAGGACACCACGGATCCTGCAACCCCATGGGGTCTAATATCAAAAGTGCTTTATTGGACTTCTTTGAGGATGTTCTCCAACCCCTCATTAGGGAACAGAGTCAAAGAGGGAGGAAAACTAAGAGAAAATGAGCAAACTGGAGAAAGTTTGTCGTAAAAGAAAGAGCCCTCGACTTGCAAACGAGATCCAGTCATTCTTGTAGGGTGAGGCGCTTGCTTCCTCTGGGCTTTGGTGGCCTCATCTGTAAAAACAGGTCTAAACTGATTACTCTCAAAGTGACTTTCCAGCTCTAATATTCATATTATTGAATAGTAGAAACACACCATTTCCCTTTGTCTGTTTTGGATGATAAAAACTAGTCATGTAGTGCTACTTAATTTATTTCCATCACGGTTTCCTCCGAGAGGAAAAGAACTATCTTTGAGAAAGAAGGAAAGTCCTGTTCATTTAAAATCTGACTCACATCAAAGCAATTCCTCATCGCCAGCCCAAGCTTACTCTCCTACAGAGCCCCGAGCAAGGCCCCTTTAAGGTTGGGTGTGTGTGCAAGCAACAGGCAAATTCATGTGTGAGCCCTGCTCTCTCTCCACATCTGACATGGCAAGTGAGGAGGGTGGAGGCCAGGCAGGGGGAGAGGAGCGGAGGAGATGGGAATTTTCTAACGATCTTCTTTTAGTTAATAGGCACAAGTTGTTAGCCTGATCTGAGAAGGCCTCTTTCCGCGTGTGCCAATTCCACCCCCTCCTTTTTGTAATGGGTTTAGTTCCCACAGCTAATGTACTGCGTAATGAGGCCGGAGGGAAGCAGAATGCTCTGGAGGAATGATATGGAGCCTCCCAGGCCCTGACAAAGGACAGAGAGAGCCCGGCTGCATGGTCTCAATGACAGGGTGCAGGCGCGGCTCAGCCCTGGTGAGTGAAAGCCTCCTGCCAGGCCTTGTGCTCAGCACAGTGTCACAGTCCAGGCCCTGCGGTAAAACCTGGAGAGGCCCTGGTACAAGACAAATCCCTGCCAGGCCAAGCTCACTTTGCTTTCTAAGCCCTGATCCAAACTTCCTTCCCCTCCCTCCTGCTATTTCAGCCACTGGCTCAGAGGCCTCTTACTCTCAGGATGGGGTACACTTTCCCTCTGTGACCCATTCCCCATGGGGTACGACACTGCCCCTGGCTCGTCCCATCAGCATTGACAAGGCTGTAAGTAAGGACAGAAGAGCCACACTTGGTGCCCAGTAGGCAAAGCAGCCGTAATGAGGAGGTGACCACAGTCCTCTGGGTCACTTTTCATTGTTCACTCCTGTGACCCATTACAATGTGCGCTAGTGACATGTCACCTGCGCACCCACCATTCCCATCTGCCCTGTGCTCCTTGTTTACCTTTTCACCCCGTGCCCTTTATTATCATACACAACACACACAGGAGCGCATTCCAGGTGTATTAAGTTGAAATTATTTGAATGACAAGGAAATGGGTTCCAAATATTTATGTCCTCGGGGAAAACCTGAGGATTATTACAGATTATTCCCTGTAGCCATTAACCCAATGGGCTCTAGGGCAAAAGGGAAGATGAGTCAAGATAATATACCAGAATCAGCAGGAACAATATTTAGTCTTTGGACAAATCCCGTGTTTACTTATTCATTAAAAAAACAAAAAAAAAAATCAAAACTTCGCAGCTGGAAAAGTTTGGCAAGAGACCATTCGAATGACCAGGAGGAGGTTGGTGAGAGAAGGTCACTGGTGTGGCTGCATCTGCAGTGCACACTTTAGAGTTTACAGTGCTTATAAGATGCACTCAGTCTTCCTAACATCTTTGACAGCACCCTGTAAAACGCAGGAATGTGGCCTGGCACTTTCAGGCAAGAAACCTGAGTTCCTAGAGGTTAGTCACAAGGTTGCAGAGCTAGTAAAGGTGAGGAACAGGGCCCCCAGCCCAGGGCTCTGTTCACTGTGCCGTGGAGCTATTAGAGTTCATCAGTGTTAGAGGGAAGGCTGCACATGGAGACCAGTAACATTTAGCAAGTCACATAGGATCAGAACCAGTGAAAAGGGCTTGCTCACTGCCCCCACAAACCTGTAACCTGGGGTAACCCTGGAAGCATGAATAGGATAAAATGTGGAACAAATAAAAAGGCAGGCCTTTTATGAGGTGAGTAGTAAACTTGTGGTGTTTATTGAGTAGCAAATAGCAGGACTCATCCAGTCTGACTATGTGTCAAGCTCTGTGCTAGTTGTTTTGTTTCCCATGGGAATTCTAGGAATTAGACATGATCCCTGCCCTCAGCGGTCTACTTTAAGGGACAATGTTACTGGGAAATGTAAATATCTTTAAAGGCAACTGGGAAAATCCATATTTGATTATCCCAAATAGGGTAGCGTGGAACAGTAAGGAGATGGGACAAGTTTCCCCGTCCTCTGAGGCTGCTGTTGGGTTTGCAGTCCCTCCATCAGACATACCTCAGGCACTGGATGGTGATAGAGCCCTGGCCTGGTCCAGAGCCGCAGGGCTCCATGTTCTATCTAATGCCAGGTGCCACTTTGCAGACTCTCATTGCCAAGTCACAGGCTGTCCTCAGGGACTCTTCTCATCTCTTGGAAGGCTTCTAGATGCATGGTCCCTCTAGAAAGCGTCTTCACTGTTAGCCAGGCCTGATTTCGAAGTTCTCCAGAGAAATGACTCTATACAGTGAATCCTCCATTTTACTGCATTCAGGCAGAAATAGGACATGTGTCTCCAGCCATGGATCAATACCGCATTCCAGACACATGGCCTCCTTGTTGGTCCACCTTATGACTTTTTCCTCTGCCTGGAATCCACCCCACCTCCTCATTCCATGGTTTCACATGACTACTTCCCCTCCCCATTGAGATTTTCATTTAAGTGTCACCTCCTCAGAGAGACATCCCTTTATCTAAAATAGTTATCCCTCCAATCATTCTCTACCCTCTTGCCCTGATTTATTATTTTTCTTAATTCTGTTCACTACCTAACAATATATGTGTTTCCTTGTTTATTTATTGCCTCCACTGCAGTGTAATCTCCATTTAAGGAAAGAATATTGCTTTTGTTGACTAATAGGTCTCCAGTTCCTAGGAAAGTGACTGGCACATAATAGGCCCTCAATAACTGCCCAGTGAATGAATGACCACAGAGAGTTCCTATTCCTCATAATATTTGCAATCAACAACCAAAGCCAAAGCCAACGAAAAGGCTGGGCCCCAGAAGAACGCTTCCTTTGAACTCATCTCACGTCATCTGTTTTGTCTAGAGCAGTTCTTGTCATCATTGCCGTTACCATCACTGTTATTATTTATTTATTAGAATAACAGTTAATAGTTTTACAATTATTCAGTAGACTAATATGATTTTAATAGTTAATTAAATGTCCATACGTAACAGGAGTGTGCCTGGCATACAGCACTGACTGGATTATTGTTTGTTCATTCACCCGCCTAACAGTATAGACTTGATTAGCCAAATACATTATAATCAGAAAGGAGGAGATATGACTATTCATCAGTACTTGGTGGGCACAGTACCAAGTTTCAGGCTAGGGGTTTTCACTTACGTTTTATTCACTTCTCTCCCCAAGCGGTAGGTATTCTTATCCTTTATGGTCACAGTTAGTAACTGAGATACTGGTATTCCAACTCAAGTCTGCTTGATTCTAAATCCCCCAAACAATACTGCTGTGCTAAAAATGTCCTGTACTAAAACAAGCCTTTCCTACTCAGTTACTACTGGAATAAGCCCTAGTTTATTCACCTGTAAAATAAAAGGACTGGCCCAAGAAGCCTTTAAGATACTTTGCAGTTCTGAGTTCCATGATTCTAGATCCTCTGTGTGGTGTGAGCTGAATTGTCCCAAGCTCACACAATGAGCTTTACCATCTGTCTCTATCTCTGCAAGACTTAATTTCTTTAAAAGACCCCCAGCTAATCCACCTCCTCACTTTATAGCCCTTTCACTTGTCAGAGCATTTCCCTTTTCTGAGCAGGACATATCACCCCTTTGTACCTCACTTCCTCCTTCATGGAAAGGCTTCCCCCCAAGGCCCTGCTCCTCTGACATGCACCCCCTCATTAGAAACCAGTGACGTCCTCTTTCAATTGGCCTCATCATGTTCTTCCTGGTTTCGCCCAGAGCTGCTGCCAAGACTTCCCACCTTGCCTGTCTGGCAAACATAACTCTTTTATAAAAGCTAGGGCTTGTTATCAAATATAGAATGAGACACATTTCCATTGACAACCCTTAAGTCAGTCAAGCCCAGGAGGCTGAGCCAGCTGCTTCATCAGTTATCTCAGGAAGGGAAGTAGGACCCAAGCCAGCCTCCTAGAACCAGTCTATTTACCCCAAGCCCCAGCAGTCACGAGCAGAGTGATGCTCCCGCTTGCTTTGGGAACACGTTTCTGGCATTCTAAGCTGCGAGCACTAACACACTGTGAGGACGTGCTGGTTGGGAGAACAGAGGGGGTTTGTGATCCACTTAAAATATTTGTGCAAGGAAAGCAGGGATTCACCACCTGTTTCCCCTTCCACTGATATTTATGACAGCTGAGGAATCTTATCCTTCACAAAAGCCTCGGCTCTGTGCCCAAACTTTCTAGCCTATTCTTCCTATTTACATGAACATTTTCAGAGAAAAGCATAAATCTTGCCTTGTCATCAGAAAGGAGCGTTCTCTCAGCTACTACTGGGGTGAGGAGCGTTTTTCGACGGCTCTTGAAAACCCAGCGCCAACCTCCGGTTTGGAACCTGAGACTGATGTGTTCTCCTCCAGATCTGGGGCCATGGTGGCTTTCAGAAGATCCTTACGCATGGAGGTAAAGAACAGAGCGCACAGTAGGCCCGCAAACAGGGGGTGGTATTGGAAGGAAAACCAATCTCTCCCGCCTCTTTTCAGTGCCTCTTACTCCTGAAGTACCATTAGCTTTCTCCTGGAAGGTGGCTGGCTATGATGAATCTATCAACAGACAGATGAGTCCTCCTTACTCCCCAGCCCTCTATCCCCATCTTCAAGGACCACACTCTGTCTGGGCACTCTGGAAACACTGCTGACAAGGCTCTCCCCTTCCCCCAGGGAGCTCACAGTCTTTTTGAAGAAGGCACTATTGTTATAGGAGAAAATTGCAGAGCTAGAGGTGTCCTTCAAGATTATCTGGTCCAAATCTCCTCCTTGAAAAAATGTGGAAACTGAGGCCTGGGGAAGCAAAGTGAGACAATAATGGCAGGGCAGAACTCAATTAGAGCTTCTATCTTCTGATCTAGTGTGCTTTTCATTATGTCCTCAGGATCACTATAAAAAATAATTTATTTAGCACCTGTCTTTGGAATGAGCTGTTAAAAAAAACACATTTAATAGACATGGTCCAGGCTTTTTGCCCAAAGCTTAGTGTGAGAACAGAGAACTGACCACATCAATGCTGACAGCTCTATTAAAAGGACACCATGGTACGTGCACATAAACTGAACCAAGGGAAAAATTAAATAAACCATGTACTGGCTTTATTGCAAGGGTTCTTGGTGGAATGACAAACTTATAGTGAATCTTGTAAGTTATGTCAGAAAGCGAAAGCTGGGAGAGTGTGGTTTGGTGGGAGTTGATGAAGGGCCAGGAGACAATCTACTGAGAAAAACTGGATTCAGATGACAGACTTAGCACACAGTCCAATATTACCCTTTCGCTCCAAATCCCTATACATGATGTACTGTAACAATCCATAAAATTGGGGGAAATAAGAAGCCTAAGGCGATTCTAGAAAACAGACCTGGGAAGGACGTCCCCAGAAGCCAGTGGGTCCACCTTTGAGGTGGGGTTTCACCCATATGCACCTGCAGACTTCCAAAAAGATTAATCCCTACTCCCTTAAAATCTAGAAAGAAGAGAATTCTGCAGGCTCCTGGGTGACACCTTCTAGTGTTACCTGAATCCTCAGTTAGGAGCATAAATTCATCATGCTTCATCCAATGGCCGCTCCTTTTTGCTGGGGAGGCCGTGGAAGCAGAAACCTAGCTGCATTTTGTCACAACTGTACAATCCCGACATTGGGTTGGACCATATTAACTATGCCCTCTGTAACCCTCTCCAGCCTCTCTAACCATTTCTCCCGCAGATGATGGAAACCTGCAGCTTTCCAAACTCGATGATCCTCCCAGAGCCCTTCTCTTGCTTCACCTTCTCTAATAAGCCCAGAAACACCATTTCTAAGTTCAATCCTGGCCACCCTCCTGCAGCACAATCTGGATCCAGTGGACAGCTGTTCTGATTGTCTCTAGAGCGAGAATAATAAATTGGTCTATCTCACTAATGGCCCTACGAGTAGGCCAGTAATTGTAATGCATCGTAATGTAATAAAGTCACCAGCTCATTTTATGGGAGGTCTATTTCTCAAGAGTCCAGCGTGCTTTCTAAGAGTTACCCTGCCCCATCACCTTACTGCACTAAAAGCCAGAGTGATTGTATCTAAAATCCCAGCCAAAATTTCTGCCTTATTCTGTCTTGGTTTTCTTTCCCCTTATGTGGTTCATTGAAGTCCACCCACCGCTGTAACTTCTGCCTCTAGATTGATGGTCAATTCTCAGTCATCCACGTGGAACAGCTATTTTATCGGTCTTTATTGGCTGTTGGCTGTGGTGTGGCACGGACTTACAGAAGACAGGACATTCCACGCAAACTATAATGAGGAAAGCAGACTTCTGTGGTTGAGAGCTGTGTACAGAAACGTAGAATGGAGGGGCTCTGAACACTTGGCCAACCCCAGGGCCCAGGTGACATGCGGTCAGCATCTCGTGCCTATGGGAGAGGAAGCTCATCTGCTCTTCTAAGAAAGCATGGTTCTGGGTGATGACTGGCATCCTGTGTGCTTAGCAGGACACTGCAAATGTTTGTTGATGAACAGGCATCATCAGTTAATCCATTCGCAGGCCTGAAACACCCCCAGGGATTTGGATTCCACACTACTGAGCAGCAGCTGTCACTCAGCACCTGCCACAGGGGAACTGGCCATATTTCAGGAAGGGTCCTCTGAGGCCAAAGACTGCAGGAAGGAGAGATTCCAGGGGTATCGGGGGTGACAGCTGAGGTTGGAGGGGAAGGTGCAGAGAGGAACAAGGGGAAAAGAGGGAAGGATGTGCAAAAAGCAAGTGACTTTCCATGGAAATAGGAAGAAAGAGGATGAATGGCAAAGGAGTAATCTTAAAATGCAGCAGAGATCACTCACTAAGGGTAGTGCTGGCAGGAAATCTCAGAGTACCTTTCCCGAGGGCACCTTCCTGCTGTTTTGGCCACCAGAGGGCTCCTGTATTCCAAAAATATTATGGAAAAGTCACAAATGTCTCCAATGTTTTCCACTGTAAGCGTACACCTGTGAAATTAATTTCTATTCATGTGTACATTAAAACTGTCCCGAGAGCTGGAGATTCCATTCTAATTTCAACACTGTCCCTGAGTCAATATGGAAAGAAACGATCAACTTCTGCTCTGTTTCTTTATCTGCAAAAATGGAGAGTTTGCCTGGTATCTTGCTACAATCTATAGTCAGAATAAGGTGGGGGAGACGTAGACATGGAAAAGGGCTCTAGCAAGTAAGACTTGAGATTGCAGAGATACAGATCACCTCTTCTCAATGTTCATATTTAGTTAAGGATGAAAAGGACTGTATCTTAAATGTAGTGTATAATCCTTGTCCTGGTGAAATTCATCTATCAAGGAAAAAAAATAATGCACATGTGTTTAGGAAAAGGCTCAGGTTAGTGGGCCACTTCTGTCAATTTCTAACTATGTGACCTTGACCTAAACACCTAACCCCATGAGCTACAGTTTTCTCCTCTATGAAATGGAAAGTGTTCTCAGAGGCTGGACACAGAATTGAATGAGATAATGTCTTTGAAGGGAGTTGGCGCATGTAAAAGCTCATTATTCAGTCATTTACACAAGTCTGCCCTACACGTGAGATTGCCATCACCAACAGCACCAACACAACTGCCAAACTGGCACAAACTGGGCATGCTCAGTCTGAGGAAGAGAAGGCTTACAACAACATATCTGCCTTCAAATATTTGAAGGACTATCACATGGAAGAGGGAGTAGGGCTTCTGTCACCCCAAAGAGTAGAAATAGGACAAGTATTGGGTAATCAGATCAAGCTTGCTAGAAAATATGAACTGCCTAACATTAAAGCTTTCCAAAAATGGAGTGAGCAGTCCATGTCAAATACCAAGTTAGCTCATATCTGGGGGTTGTCCAAGGAGAACTTGGATGAGCAGCATAAGGGAAGTTGTAATTCAGATTCCTGCATCAGGTGGGAAGGGCTGGATTATACGACCCACAGGAGCCTTTCCAACCCAGAGGATGCTATGATTCTTTGTTGCAAGCAAAGGGGAAAAAATAAAGGGAAAGCATTGTTATGTCAGGCTGGTCAAAAGGATGGTCTGTTTTCCAACTTGGCAGTTGTGGACATGTACACTTCCCCTGCGTTATATGCTCCCTATGCTTCTGGCCAGAACTGATCTTATCCTGGTCATAGAGTGGCTGGTGCCCAAGCCTTGGATAATTACTTTTTGCCAAGGGTAGTGTTATTCACATCAAAGATGGTTGATATAGACCCACTCCAATACTTGTGGAATGATGCATTGCTCTTTCTGACACAATAGTGGCTGTCCAAAGGAAGGGAGGGATGGAGGGCAAAGCTGTAAATAAGAAATGGATGTGATGAAGAAAGGGGTGCAGGATGGGTACAGTGGAGCACAGCTGGCTCATAGTTCAATCCTCTTTAGATCAGGTGCTGTGGAATTGGGGCACTTTCCTTCCCTCTCTTCCTCTGTGTGACACCAAGAACAACCTCACAGCCAGGAAACTCTGTCAAGAGGCAGGAGTCTGGACATACGACTTTTGGAAACTGTTCTATATGAGTCCTGTTGCAAAACTAAATTCCATGTAAGCCTTCTCACAAAAGGGGTACAGTGAGTTTTCATGGTTTTTCTAAGATAAAATGACGAGAGAGAAGGTATTCCTAATTGTTGAGGAAAAGCATTTGAAGGGAATCAGGGAAAGTACTGTATCCCAGGGGTCAAAGCATGGGATTACAATCTAGAGAAACTTGGTGTTGAAACACAACTTGACCATGAACTAGACATAATTTTTTTTAAAAAAAACTTCCAAGTCTCAGTTTCTTTATCTGTAAAAGAGAGATAACATCTCTTGGAATTTTGCTGCAAATGTAAGGTGCCCAGTATAGGGCTTGGCACATAGTGGTGGTATTCAGAACACCATAGGTCACTCTTGCTATTACAGATTTTGGTGTCATTTAGGACTCAGGGACAAAGGAACTGTAACAATCCCAGCTCAGATAGGAAGGAGATGTAAATGTGTGGAGTCTGAAGAGCGGTGTGGCTATGTTCGCCTAAAGGTATAAATAAGCAAGAGGCTGTGAGTCTGGAGTTCTGTCAATAAACAGGTATCTGTGCGACTTGCAGGGGTTTGGTTGGGTATGGAGAGGAAGACGTGCGTAGGCGCAGGCTGTGCACGTGCTGGTTACCTTAAGAAGGAACAGATCGGACTGTGTCATATTACAGTAAAAGGGCAACATTCTCCACGTGGCCAGGCGCTGGGAAGCAGGCCAACGCGGGCAGCAGACATAGACTCTTAGAACCCGTCTTGAAGTAATGGGTCTGTGGTAGGGCAGATGGTAGCCAGCAGCTCTGAGGCCAGCAGAAAGGGAGACATGCATCAAATGGGAAGTACATTATCCCTAAAGGGCTTCCCTACACTCAGGTCTGCTAAGATGCTGGTGTTACTGACCGAGGAACGTTATGAGACCGTCTCCTTAAGTGCTTTGAATGTGAGGCCATCACTCGTGTGGGGGGTGATGTCTCCCATCTTCACTGAACACCAGTCACATGATATCAGGTAAATGCACACATTTGCTGGCCCCAAATACCGGTGCTAGAAAGTGCAGCCTTCCTTGGGAGAATGGAAAAATACCATGGTTTTTAAGTCACAGGATCATGGTTTGTACCAGAGCCATGTGGGTCTGTGGCAGAGATTGGAAGAAACCGAATTCGAACTCATGGCCCTGTTCGGTACGTTGTTGGGCAAAGTGCCCTGCCAATGAACAGGGTACCACACTCTGCAGGGCAAATACAATCATCTTTCCTCTGCGGAGGAGGCCCTGGCAGAGATCAGTTAACTCCCTTCAAAACTTAAGCAATCTCTTGGGGGTGGCTGGTTAGTTCAGTTGGTTAGAGCATGGAGCTGGTAGCACCAAGGTTGCCAGTTCGATCCCCACATGGGCCACTGTGAGCTGTGCCAAAAAAAACTTAAGCAATTTCCTTCTCAAGAACTTGAGGTAGGAGGGACTGCAAGTCACCTGTGCTATTTGCCAGACTGTTCTATCTCTTCCCCTTCAGCCCACCCTCCCTGATGAAGCCTGAAGGGTCTGCAAACCCAATGAATTTCAGACTTTTTTAACCATGATCCACAGGAATAAGTACATTTTATACCATGACCCAGAACACACACACACATAAATACATTTATTTCATGAAACAGTACTTATTGCGTGTATGAACTTTGATATTATAGTTTCTATTCCATTTTGTACTCATCCATTGCATTTTGAAAATGTTGTTCATGACCTGAATTTCACTGTATAACCGGAAGCTTGAACAATGCCCTCCACCACTGAGCTCTCCTATCTATTTAAAAGCCTGCAGTTGCTCTCCGTGTCCTACCAAATAAAGTCAGATTCCTTAACATGACAGATAAGACCTTTTATAACGCTCCTTATCTTCCAGCTGCAGTTCTTCCATCTTCACCCAAGCACCCTATGCACCGGACACCCCTGGCAACGACCTTCTTAGGAGACCCAAGCTAACTATGCACTCTCCCATATCCCTGCCTTGCTCATGCCCTACCGTCAGCCTAGACACGCTTCTCACTGCAGGAAAAATTTCTCTCCAGCCTGAAGAGGTTTCCCAGATGTCTCCTCCTCTGAAGATGAGCCTGACCTGCAAAAGCAGAATCAAACTCTCCACTAGGCTTCCACAGCCTTTACGAATTCTCTTTTTGCACAGCATATCATGATCACCTGACCCTCCATACCATAGCTTAGATGTCCTCAAGTTTTGAATTGATAGAAATAATTTAAAAAGAAAAAACAAACTTTTGTCCTTTATAATTGGCCATGACCTTCTTTCTGTCTTCAACCTATTCCCATTCCCCCACACCCCAACTCCATACAGGTCAGACACTCCCAACCCCAGGAGAATGGGCAGATCAGATTGGGGGAAAGGGGCTAACCAACCTGGTTCCAATGTTTTTACCTCCAGACTGGCAGCTCTGTTTCCAGGGAAAGCAAGTTTGGCAGAGGCACCACACAATTCATTTGAATCACGAAAAGGCAAGGTGAAGTGGAGAAACCAAGGCAGAGTGAGAACTGTGTGGCTGGCGCAGGCTAAAAAACCAGGGGCTGACAATAGGAACAGAATAAAAACTATGGATTCACAGGCCACGGTGGAAACCCTGTTGCCAAACAAATGTCCAGCAGCAGTCTCAGACTGCAGGCAGCTGATGGCCTGATTTACAACCAGTCACAGAGCTTAATGAACTCCCAGGTCACCTTTATCTACACAAAAATAACAACAAAAAGACCCCCAGGGCTCTATAGTTTTCAAAGCAATTGGGGACACATTATAGCATTTAATTATGGAATGTTAGAGCTGGAGGGGACTTTAAAAGGTCAATTAGTCTAATCCCTCATCCTGTAGGAAATGAAAAGGAGACTGTGAGCAGGCAAGTGACTTACCCAGGGTCACACCCCTGAGTTAGGAGCAGAGAGTAGTGATCTTTTTATCAAACCATGCTTTTCACACAGAAACTTCTAGTGTTCCGATGTTCACGTTGATTCAGAGGTCTCACCATTTCATTCAGCCTGGATTTCAAAGCCCCTCAAATGAAGCGGTATGGTGCCTACGTTATCTTTAAAAGATTCCCAGGCAGAGACTAGAGCCTCTCTCTGGTCAACCTTTCTTATAATTTGCAGCCACATAAGCTAATCTGGTCTTCACAGTATTGTATCCCCATTACCAAGAGTGCCTAAGCTATTAACTCACCAGTAACAGGTGCCAAATTGCCTCTTCTTTTGCACACAAAGTTCATTTTAAATCAAATTGCACATAAATCCCTCCAATCCCTGCTCGTTTCCCTCAGCCTTCGGCCTTTTTTGGTCTTTTTTTCCCCCCTCAGTGCTCCCAATCCTGTGGGCTGAGAGTCTCTGAGATGACGTGGGGAAGGAAAGCTGGGGGGCCAAGAGGGGCATCTGTGGAGTTGTGCTGGAGCAGGCTGGCAAGGAGGGGTTACAGGGATGGCCTGGTGGAACTACACTCAGAGCTGAACTCCTCTTAAGGACTCTTCTAGAACAACTCCCTCATCTTACAGATGTGGAAACTGAGGCTAGGAGTGCAGAAGACACTTGCCCAAGCAGTTGGGGAAACCAAGCTAGAACAACACTCCAAGTTTCCACACTCCCAGACCAGTTCACTTCCTCTACCAAATGCCTTTGACTTTGCCAATGAGGAAACTAAAGCTTAAAGAGGTGAGCAGATTCTCTAACCGCCAGGTCCCAAACTAGCACCACAGTGAGAGCGCAGGGAGGCAGCTAAAGGAAGAAAGGGAAGCGGGCCACCAGGCATTTCCTGTGTTAAGGCAGGGACGCTGCACAACTCCAGGGGGCACTATTCCGACGGCATTCTATGCACCCTTCGGCACTTGTGAGCACTGCTTTAGACAGGGACAGGGGCGCAGGGAAGGCAGGTGCCCTGACCCTCCTGAAAATCAGCTCCGAGCGGCCTGCCACTTAGGGGGCGTCGGCCCCAGAATTGAGGTGCCTGGCCGCGAAGCACTGCCCTGCGGCCCCATCTCTGGGCAGCCGGGGACAGGGTCCGAATGCCTTTCCTCATTCACTAGGATTATCCCTTTTGAATTGTTTAAAAAAAAAAAAAAAAAAAAAGCTGCAGCTAGCGAACCCTGCCTAACAACACCGAGGAATTTTTCCCAGGGATCGGCCGAAAGCTGACTCACATTTAAAGACTTGCCCAAAGTGGTCATGCCCCTCTGAGCAAATACCACAGGCATGTAAAACCTCGCTCCCCGCGGCCTCTGGGCCGCGAGGACTCCCGGGCGGCGGCCGGCCCGGCCCCCGATTGGACGAGCGATGCGCCGCTGAGCTGGGGCGCAGCCAATCAGAGCGCCGCGGCGTCGCGTTGCTAGCCTGGCTGCTCTGGGGTCCGAAAGGGAGGCGCGGGCGGGGAGCTGTCACTGCTTGTTTCCTGTCCCGGGGGCGGGGGTGAAGCGGGTGGGAGGCTCGAGCTGTTTGTTTAGGCAGGTATGGCCTGGGAGGGAAGTAAAAAGAAAGGACTGAGCCGCCACCTACACTGGAGGCTGCCTCAGGGCCTTGGAGCGCCAAGTTTTCATTCCTGAATGTGAGCTCTAGCTCGCTAGCAGCTAGCGAGTGAGTCTCCCTGCCCGGCCTCTGACCGCTCTCTCTGGGCCCAGCTCGGGGGCGCATTCCTGTGAGCCCCAGGACAGTCCGCTTTCAGGCTGCCTCAGAACTCCAATACCCATGAGCATTTCTCAGTTACCCCCAATTGCAGAAGGCAAGGAGAGCCACAGAACCATAAATAGTGCAAGAGTGTTGAAAGAGGTGCCAAAGATCAGAGTTCTCACCCTGTTCACAGCTAAATTAACGTGTGACCCTGGCTAAGTCTCTTCACAACTGTAGTTCTTGTTTTTTCTCATCTTTAAAATGAGAGGCTTGGGCCTATCATCTTTAAAGTCCTTGGCTCTAAGATTCTGGTTCTTATGCAACACTGAGAGGAACATTGAGATTTGGTTCTTGTTCCTCAGTCCCAAATAATTTTCCACCCAGCCCCTCAAATGCTTTTTTAAACAAGTGAATGGAACCAAGTCATTACCCTCCTTAAAACCTCTGGGTATTGTCAATCTCCCTGCCCACCCAAACTCATCCCTGCCAATCTCTAACTTCTTACAATCCCCACCCCATGCCCTCCTCCAGCTATTTCCAACCTCTGGCTTTGCAGGTACTGCTCCCTTTACCTGCAACCTCAGCTTCTCGGACAACTCCTAACTCATCCTTCAGGTATCAGCGTAAATGGTGCTTTCTTAGGTTCTCTGGGCACCCAGATCTGAATTATGTCCCACTGCTGATCTCTCTTGTGGCCCCCTGTGGTTTTCCATCAAAGCACATATCCAAAACTGTAATATTATCAGTTTGTATTTATTTGTTGAATGTCTTTCTTCTCTACCAGGAAAGAGAGATCACTTCTGTTTTGTTTTGTACCTCATTCTCCGTGCTTAGCACAGAGCCTGACACTCAATAAATATTAGGTTGAATTCATTAAAATATGGCCTTTAGGAGAGTAAGCATCTTTGTACCCATTTAACAGATGGGGCTGAGGAAGCTCAGACAGGGTAGGTAACTTACCTACATTCAAATAACCGAAAGGTGTTTAAACCCGTCACTGGTCTTCTGCTTCTGTAAGGCAATTGCATTTTAAAATACTAGGCCTTCCAAGAGGGAGTAAATAAAAGCTAGACCAGATGGTTCTGAGTATTGTGATTTTGATTCTGCCATCCAGGGCTCTTTCTAACCCAATGAAAGTTCCATTCGCTATTCTGTCAACAGATAATTCTGGAGCATCTGTTATGAGCCCAGCAGCACAATGGTAAACAGCAGAGTTCCCTTCCTGAGCTCAGTGGTGTGAACCTAGAGACCACAAACTACAGCCTTGTCTACCAACAAGCAGAATCTTCTCTGTCTAATTAGTAAAAACTATTAGTCATCTATTCTGATGTTTTGTTGAGTTCAGTGTCTGCACTGATACATGGTAAGCTTAGCCTATATTTTTCATTGAATTAGAAAATTCATTCCTACATCAGGCAGAACTTTTCTTTTTTTTAATTTATACGGCTGTTTGGATTAGTAATGAGGTCTGATAGCCAACTACAGTATTTCTAATGGGAAAAAAAAAGATACTAAAGCAGGGAAGTGTTATGGCAAGAGGCTTTTCTGGGGAGCATTCCCTTAGCTGTGATGTAGAAGCTGGTCCTGCCATCAGCTCCACCACACACAAAGCACCACCACCACCACCACCAGGTAGCTGAATCAAACTGACATACAAGGGAAGAGAGGTAATACTCAGGACCAAGCCCCAGCTATCCCTTGATCGCTAAGCCACGTGATCTCTGGCAAGTCACTGCCCTCCAAGCTCCATGCTCCTCACCTGGCCCAAATGCTTTACAACAATGAAGCATCTATGAATTGAAGAACTGTCTCCATTACTTTATTCCATCGCTTATTGAGCAAACATTTATTAATCATCTGCTATGTACCAGGCACTCTGTCCAGCACTGGGACTACAACAGGAAGCAAAACTATCCATGGTCTGTCCTCAGAGAGCTTACGGTCCAATGGGCGAAAGTCTGATATAACCATTAAACAATCCAGTTAAACAAAATCACCATACACATAAGATTACAAACTGAAATGAGTGAGAAAGGGTGATTACACCAGTGTGCAAAATCTCTGGGGCAGGAAGACTCATGCACGTTCAAGGAGCCAAAGAAAGCCAACATGGCTGAAGGAGAGTGATGGAAGGGGAGGAGGGCCAGGATCCTGGAGGGCCCTGGAGAACACAGTAGAGATTTCAGTCTTAATCCTAAAAGCAATGGGAAGCCACTGGAGGGTATTAAGATGAGGATTGTCTGTTCCAGTTTTTATTGGTAAAATATTACTAGCTGAGGCATGGGGTTCGTTAACTGCGGCAGCGGGGAGGGGAGGCAGGGTGGTAGTAAGAAGGCGTGTTAGGAGGTGAGAGATGATGGGAACCTGGAGTATGACGAGGGTGGTACAGGAGAGAGAGGAGTTTTCAGATTGGAGAGGATTCATTGACAATGATCTATTTTCAAGGCCCAGTTTGTTCAAATCCCCCCCCCCCATTTGCTTGTACTTATTCTCATTCATTCTGGAAGATGGGCATATGATGTGGATCCTAGCGCTCTTAAGTCTTCTAAATGTAGCTGTATCTTCTCTCACTCTCCCCCTTCTTGCGCATCGGTCGTCGTATGTCCTCACCTCTGTGGACCATCTTTTGGAGGGTGTCTTGGCCTTTCCATTGAACTGCTCTGGTCCTTTGATTCCCCCTGTGGTTAACACTGGAGGTTCAGAGCCTGCAGTGTGGACTTCTTGAGGGCAAAGCTGGTGGGAAAGGGTGTAGTGAACAGGCCGTTTTCCATTTCCACACAGGGCCCCTTCATGTACTGAACCATTCTGCTTGAGTCCTGCCAGTCACTGCTGGGGGCCCCAGGCCAGTCTTGCCCCCCTTCTGCTTATTGCTCCTGTGAGCCCTAGAAATACCTCTGGCCTGTTTCACTTTTGGTTTCCCTGGCATGCCTCAGTCTGTGGTGTTTCTACTGAAGAGGGAATGCATCGCCTGCTCCTTGTGGTTAGCCCCATACGAAATGAGCCTTGTGTTCTTGAATAGTTTGCAAAGCTGCCCTGCTTTGCAAAGCTGCTCTGCTTTACAAGGCCCAGCATTTTCACTGAACAGTTCCACTGACCTCCGAGGGGAGGTGTCTCCACCTGAAAAGGTAGAATTTTGTTTGGGTGGCTCTGGGCCACAGAACTCCTTTGGCTGGCTGTCCCCATAGGAATCTCAATGATTCTTCAGAGTACTGCCTCAGGGGCCAGCTAGCTTCACACCAGACAACATCCCAGCTCCCCAGCCTGCTGCCCCTGGCAGCTCTTGGTCCCAGGAGAGCCTAGGTGAGAGAATGAATAACTCTGCATCTAGTCATTGCTCTCAGAACCCCTCCTCCTGGAGTGTGTGCAGCAGGGAAGTGAGTTGTCTGTTCTATAAAAGACAGAGCTTGTTCAGAGCTCTGAGACCCGGACAGCAGCCATGTATCAACATTCAACGTGGCCAAGTGTGTCGGCATAGTTGGGTCTGGTGTTGGTGAGAAAGCAGGCTATCTGAGGGGTCTATCTCTGTGCTATCTACCAGTTCACAGAGCAGTTAGCACAATGGCCTGGCCCTTTCCAGTTTCCATTCACTCTTTCTTTCCTTTATTCATTCACCAGACTAAGAAGAGTTACCCCAGGGCAGGGATCATATCGTATTCACAGGTGTATTCCCACCTCTTAGCACAGCGCCTCCCACAAGAGACACTCTTCAGTGAATGAACCAATTCAACGACCATGCACTGACTGCTGGACCAGATCCTGGAGGATACAAAACAGGTATGGGACACAAATCCTTGCCTTCCAGGAATTTACATTCCAGGTCGGGAGACAGTGGTGATTTACTGAGCTTGAACTGAGGGCCAGGGCTGGAGGGGGCACTGCTGAGAAGTGATGAGTGAACAGGCCCCCAAACCAAAAATAAGGACCCCACCCCTCCAAGGTAAGCCCGACTCCTAGCATTGATTTTTTTTTTTTTCCTACCCCATCAGTCAAGGGTTCAGTCCTCCTTTGTACCAGCTCTTGGCTTCATAGCTTAGACCACTCTTCCACCTCTGGAATCGCACGGCCCACCTCTGGGTGTCTGTTTTCAGCACACGGGGATTGGTAGGCTGGCACACGTCTGACAGGTTTGGGGTGATCCAGTTTCCATCCGTGCCTTGCTGTCTAAAGTTGCGCGTGATATTAAACTGTCCCGAGCCTCTCCCTTTTCTTTTTTTTAAAATTTTTTATTGGGACACAGTGTGTTTCTCCAGGGCCCATCAACCCCAAGTCACTGTCCTTCAATGTAGTTGTGGAGGGCGCAGCTCAGCTCCGAGTCCAGTCCCGGTTCTCAATCTTTAGTTGCAGGGGGCACAGCCCACCGTCCCATGGTGGGAATTGAGCCAGCAACCCTGTTGTTCAGAGCTCGCGATCCAACCAACTGAGCCACGCGGCCATCCGAGCCTCAGCTCCTTAACCTACAAAGATGACAGCAAACATCCACGGCTTTTACCTTGTGCCAGGCTGTTTTAATTTATTCAGTGCTCCCCGCCAGCGATCTCCATTTTACAGATAAGAAAGTGAGGCACGGAGAGAAAGCAACTCATCTACAGTGGAAAGAACAGAATTTAAACCTAACGAAGACGTTTTCAGGGCAAGCCCCCCAACCCAAACTGGGCTCTGACGTCACCCCCTTTTTTCCAGCCTGCTCTTTCTCGGCTTCACTCGCCAGTTGCACACAAGCAGAGCCCTGCTCCTGGCTTCGCGGCCCTTACAGAAACATGGATCTTTCTGTCTGTTTCTCCAGGCGTCAACCTCAAGACTAAGCCCAGACCCTATGCACATCCTGACGCTCCACCCCCAGGGGCTGCCACTCAGGGCAATTTCCCTGAACTCACCCTCCTCTTTCCTGGGCAGGCAGCCTCAGGTCAGCGGTCAGCAGTCAGGTCCTCTGACCCGGCTTCTCCAGTACTCCGCTGCACTCCCCTTTCCCCCACCCCCGGTCTGCCCAGCAGTCTTTCAGCCTCAATTGACTCCTGCTGTCTTCTCATCTCCAGGCTCTCTCACACAGCTTCCTTTACCCCTTTCATCCCTGCCCCCTACTCGGCTCCCACATTCTGCCCTGGGGCCCTCTCCCTGGCCCCAAGAAGTCTGTCTCAGTATTGTTCTCCACTTCCAACATTAGCATTCTCAAAACCCGCATTTGCATTTTGATGGCTCCTGTCCCAGCAAGACAGGGGTACACTTTGATGCATATATATTTTGGAGAGGGGAGCTTTCCCCTGCACAGTGTCTAATTTTACAGTTTGATTCAAGTGCATTCTTTGGTTCTGGCCTGATTTACTCTCAGCCAAGACAGACGTTAGCCAGCACCTTTAGGCTATGCTGAGACCCATAAGATAACGGAAAGGCTTTGCCTTGTGAGAGCTTGAGGGAACAGAAGTCTCACTTCCCACGCCTCCCAATCCTGCTGGGAACATCAAAGCTTCTTACAAGCTCGCATCTGCAACATGCAATCTTCCCTCCCAGGCTCCAGGGCCTTGGCCTTGAGCGTTTCCTAGCACAACTGCAAAGGCCAGGGATTGGGGTTTGCTGTGGTCACCCCTAGGTGGGACGCCTACATGAGATGAACGATCTCAGGACTTGATTCTAGGAAAAGCCCCCCAAGGAGGATGGGATAAAGAAGCCACTCCAGCCCTAGTCACCTTGTGTTTCCTATTTATAACCTGAAGACCCATAGAGTTTTAATGAAGGGAGAAAGTGACTTGGGGCCCAGACTTTATTCACTTTCATCTAGGCCGTGGGTGTTGGGGCTTTTAGTTTGTATATGCCTCTGGGCTGCTGGGGTTCAGCCAGAATTAGAAGAGCCAAGTGCCAAGCAACAGAGGGAAAGGAATCTCCTGCCAGGTCTCCAGGGGTTTCAGGACCACTTTTTACAGAGGTTTAGGGAACTGTGGTCTGCATGGCAGGGCTTCCTAGGGTTTTCTCTCTACGTCAGAGTGATTTATGATTCCTGTTTCATTGAGAAGCTCTCAACATGCATTTCCACCTACAGCTGAGTTCTTCCACACAGCAACCCTAAATAACATCTTATCTGTACGGCGTGGGGGTGGGTGGATATTGGGGTAGGAAAACAGGCAGACAGTGAGAAAGGGCGGGAGTCACCATCTTGGAGGCTTTGGACTCTAGGGTGGCAAGGGGCTTAGACAAACAGAGCAGCAGCAAAGGAGACAAGTGGAAATCTTGAGTCCTCCAGTGTAGTCAAGATTCAGCTAATAGTACTTGAAAGAGTTCTATATTCCTGGCTCTATGCTGGTGACTAAAGTTGATGCAAAAACAAATAGAAGTTGATTAACCTAAATCTCAAGGAGTTTCTGTTCTAGTGGGAAATAAAATAAATGCACCATAATATTAATTAGCCCAAGCAACAAGGATAACAGAAGACAAGCCTATTGATCACTTGCTCATGTAGGGTGTTTTTACATGTGTTATTTCTAACTTTCACAGCAAGGTCATATTCTGTGGCTCATTTTACAGATAGGAGAAAGAAGGCTCATATTAAAGGATCCAAGTCATATTGCTGGGAAGTTACTGAGTCAGAAGTCACACTCATTTGAACTTCATGGTCCAAGCTCCTTCCCTGGCACCAAAGTGTGAGGCAAAGCCAAACCCAAGTACCCCAGGATGTGAAATAAGCAAGTGCTATGGGAATTCAGCATGGGAGGGCCCAAATCTAGCTGTGAGAATCAGAACCCCAGCTCCATAGGTGATACCTGCTTTAGCTGTATCATGAAGGCGGGTAGGAGTCCAGGAGGGCATAGGCAGCAGACAGAAGCATTGAGATGCGTTGGGGAAATAGTTTGTCATCCTGGGGTACAGGATCTGAGAAGAAGAGGGCAGAAAATAGGTTGGCATCAGAACACGGATTGCTCTGTACGTATCTGGACGTATTCTGTAAGTGTTAGGGGACGATGGAATATATTTTGGTAAGATAGTGATGTGAGAAAAGACATATTTAAGAAAAAAACTCACGAAGACATAGGTAAGGAGTCCTGGAATAGGAAGGGAATAAAATGACACAGGAGATTAAGGCCTTTGAAATCTAAGCCAAGGCCAAAGAGATCCTGAAAAAAGTAGCCTGAGAATGGCAAGGTGGTATTAGTATCTGAAATGATTTGGGGATGGAACGAGGATATGGAACATGAACTGGGGTGGGAGCTGGAGATACAGGGCTGGAATCTGCAAGTGAAAACGTGATGAGTGAAATCCTAGAAATGGATTTAAGCAGCAAGGATAACAGAAGACAAGAGAGGCAGAGATGAAATCTAGACTCAAATGTCAGAGAAGGGAATATGAAAATCAAAGGAGACAGAAGAGAAGTGGTGGTGGGGCTGGGGTAAGAGGAGAAGCAGCTTTGGACACCAAGGGAAGAGAACGTTAAATTCCCCGGTGGCTGAGGGTGTCACATATGTGTTCTCCTCTGAGCCCAGTAACACATGCCAGGTTCGGTGTGGCTTCCAGCCCTGCCACCTGGCCTTGCCCTCTGTGAGCAGCAGTGTTCTCTTTCATAAAAGGGGATGAGAGTGTGATCCTATGCTTGCTGTGAGACCCAGAGCATTGTAGGTGCGCTCACTGTTATAATTGTGGTGGATTTAAGTGATTCTTTTGCAAGTTTAGGAATTCCTTGAGATCGGGGCCCATGTCTTTGTCTGTACCCCACTCATCTGCTTCACGCACATTATAATCACTCTTTAAATGTTTCTTGAGGGGGTGGCTGGTTAGCTCAGTTGGTTAGAGCATGGTGCTGATAAGACCAAGGTTGCCTGTTCGATTCCCATATGGGCCAGTGTGAGTTGCGCCCTCCTTAAAAAAAAAAAGGAAAAAGTTTCTTGAATGCTGAGCAAATGGGACACATGAAGATCTTGTATTGCTTTCCTTGTTTAGCCCTTGTTGGCATTTTATTACTGTTAGTCAAGAAGCTTGAGAGTTCAGAATAAGGACCTTTGGAGGTTCTAAAAACGAGCCCTCTCCTACTCTCTCTGCTTCAGTTTCTCTACGTAGAATCAAACTCCAATTTCCATTTAGGGACAGTGGACAAAGACCCAGGGCCAAGACAGCAACCCAGTGATGTGATTGGTTTCAGGGCTGGGTTCAGAGTGGGCTAGTGGGGACTTACGGTGGCCAACTGCATTCTCTCAGATGACGTGTGGGAAGGACTATGCTCCTCTCTAGACTTCTGTGATCTCTGTCAGTGAGGGAAAGGTGAGAGAAGCTTGGAGAAACAAGGCAGGGTAGGCAAGGGCACATGGGCAGCTACCCACAGCCCCTTAGTGAGGGGAGCGGTGGGAAGGTAAATGCTGGGTAAGAACAAGATCAGGATGGCTTGGCTGCACCCTGAACTTGAATCCGAGGTGCCTTTCTCTCAGCCTTGATGGAAGTGTAGAGTAGTCCATTCCATGGGTTTGGTCAAAAAACTTTCCGAAGCTATTTCTTCCCTCTTGTTAGCACATCCTGATGTGTCCTTGCTGAAGCTGGCTCAAGGAGTCAGCCCTGGGAGCCATCTGCTAAAATGGCCTCTCCACGAATGATGCTTTTTTTTGCTTGTGTTTGTTTGGGTGAAGGGAGGGCGGTGGGGAATAGTTATAAGGGCACAGAAGTGTTTGAAAGCCCAGCCTCCCCCTCTGTCTTGGCTGTCCCCAGCTTTGATAATGCCAGAGGGTGAGATAGCTACTGAACTATCAGGCCCGCCTCTCCCAGAGCTGGCGGCTCGACTTTCATCTCTGTTTGCGGCCAAGGACAGGGACATGGGGGCCAGCACCCAGGCTGGCTAATGAGTAATTGGGAGCCTTGTCTGTGCGCAATCCTGGGACGTGCACTGGGGTGACCCTGAGGTTGCTGGGGCAGGCCTCATCCATCCTGAAGCGTGGGCCAAGGCCAGGAGGCGATTTCCTCTTTGTCACCGCTGCTGCTGCTACCCCCCAGGAGAATCAGGGCTGTGTGCCATGCTAACCCACCCCCAACACTTTTACCTAAATGCCCTGGGTTGGGTGATTTATGAAAGTTATTTCAAAGGTTTTCCTCTTCCATTCTGCTTTGGGTACAAAGAAGAGAACTATGGTGCAACGGTGGCTTCCGTTTCAACCACCAAATTGTACTCCCTCTAGTTACCTCCTTCTTCTACCGACCCTTAGGGTTTGTGCAAATTCCCCTCCAGCGATGTGAAACAAGCCATTGAGAGGTTCGAAACACATGCTTGTGAATGGCTGTGTCATCTGGATCTTCCTTCCTCCGGTCAGATAACTTCCTTTCTGTACAAGGGCCTTGAATGTCTGTCCAATAGGAGGCCTCTGTGATCTCAGGGATGCATCCAACAGCCTTTCCACCCACAGGTCTTTGCTTCCTCCTCCTCTTCCTCAGCATACTCTTCACATGCCAGCTTTGTGTGGGAATTCCTGTCGATCTGTCTGTCACTTGCTTGCAGCTGTGGGGCCCTGGTGCAGTTACCGAAACTCCATTTTGTTTCCCTTTGTACAAAAGTGTCTACAGCACCCCGCCTGGGGCTACAGGGAACTGCAACAAGAGGGCAGATGTCAAGGGCTAGACAGGGAGAGACAGTAACTCTCCGCTTTGAAGCCACATGTCTGTCCTCCTCCCCATCAGTGACTTTACTCTCCCTGCCAGAGTGAACTCAGCAGCATGAAATACTTGAAAAATGTTTCCCAAATGAATAAATGAATAAATGCATTGCTAATAGCAGCAAATACATGTGGGCATCTGTTCTCTGAGAATAAATCAGTGCAGTGATTATGGAATGTCACCGTGTGGTGAGGAGTTGAACCAGGCACATGCAAACCACGCCCGAAGACAATCGGATCGGGCCTAAAAAAGTTTCAAGACTTTCCTGTTTTATTTGGGGTTAGTTTTCAGGGAGATTAATATTTGAGAAATAGCTTTGGTCATTGATGAAACTTAATTTTATTGTAACATCTGTATTATGGAGGAGGTTAATAGATTTCTATGGGATGGAGAAATGGATGAATGATTGAGAAAAATGAGCCATCAGCAATGGGAACAATGCTCATCTAAGCTGTTGGAGGCTTGGATGCTTTTCGGGGACCTGGGCACCAGCTTGCTGTGTGGTCTTTGCTATGTCTCTTACCTTCTCTGCCTCTACCCCCCACCCCCACCCCCAGCCTGAAGGCAATACAATCCTCAGTCTTCTTACAGGAGTGCTATAACGTAGACACAACTAGGCCCTCAGGCAACCTCCTACACTAGTCTCGTGTAATATCGTCATATAGCTTTCTGGGGCCTTTCGAGCAAGCAGAGCTGAGGGAGGGGGAAAGGAGAGGAGGAGGGGGAAAAATTAACTGGACAAGTCACTCCAGGGCAGTGAGGCCCAAGAAAGCTCCTTTATCTTCATTCCTGCTATGCTTCATTGACTGCATTATTGTCCTGTCTCCAGGACAGGGTCCATTCTCCTTTCCTGCACAGCTAGGCTGTCTCCCAGGGGCAGGGCCTGGCAACACGGGGAAGAGGCAGGCAAAATATGGGTGGATTAACTTGCAAAGCTATCCCCCCCACCCCTCATGCTTTAAAGCAGCTGTTCCTTCAGGAAATTCTGACAGGCCCCTTGGAATGGTGGCTGGGGACGATGGCTGGCTGGGCTCTGGGCTGGCTTGGCCCAAGCGTGTTGTTACTCAGCTGGGAGTCAGAACTCGGAGATGGTTCCTGTAAGAAGGTCCAGGAGGGCTCAGAGACGGCTCTGGCACTCAGAACAGCTGCTTGGTGATGGCGAAAGCTCAAATTCCACTTCCTCCAGTAAGCCTTCTGCGATGACCCCAGCTGGATGTTCCTTTTCCAAGTCCTATAGATCTTTCTTTTCTTTTTGGAACTCTTAATACTCTCTTTTGCATCTCATTATCACAAAGTTGGTTCCTTTCTTATTCGTCTGGTAGCTGGTAACGGGAAGGACTTTGAGGTCTTTTATTTCGGTCAACTGAGTGCTTAGTTTTGCCTGTCCCCTGGGAAGTGCTTATAAAATACTGACTCAATGAAGACATAGATGGCCACACCGCATGTGCTGGCTTCTCATCTCTTCAAACTATTTCTTTGTAGTCCTCCTCTTTGTCCTTTGTACGGTTAGAAGGGACACCAGGAGAATGGAGATAAAAGTTGAAGCACCTCAAATACCTGTTTTGGCCATGTGTGTGAGATATCTCAGGTAGGGAAGACTGCAGTGTCCCATGGAATGAAATCCAGGAAGTAAAATAATCGGAGGACCATTTATCTGAGTGGAATTTACAGGGGTGCTAATCTTTGGGCCCCAATTTCTGGTTTAGTGGCCTATCCTTTTTGTAAAGTCACACTGCCTTGCTCTGTGAAACACTAGCTTGAACAAACCTGCTTTTTATAGCTCCATTTGGGGCTTCAAAGAGTGAAACCCTTTTTAACTTCAAATAGGCAATCTAGTAAGGTGGACAGGATCACAGGTTCTAGAACCAGACTTCTTAAATTCACCCCAGTCACCATCAAATAGCTGTGGAAATTTAAGCAAATTACTTAACCTCTCTGTGCACATGGAAGTGAGGAAAATAATAGAAGCTACCGCATAGAATAGTGAGGATTAAAGAACTGAACACACGAAAGTCTCTTAGAACAGTGCCTTAGAATAGACGATGAAAGCGTCAAAGTCCTTGAGTTCAGAACTACAACCTTATAATCCTAAGTACCCGAGGTATTGGTCCCAACAACCCCTGCTAATATGCGTGTTAATCGAGTCATTTTTTCTAGCTCTTCGCTGAATGCAAAATGCACTGGAAATCTACCCTCTACCACTATCACCAACCTCTGACCTTTATCTCCAGTGACCCCTGACCCTGATTGGGTCAAAATGTGTAGGCTCAGCCTGGGAGAAGACTGGCTGTATTCAGCCCAGGTATGCCTGACCCTGGGTCAACCTGGACAAACACCTGCCTTCCGGTGAGGAAAGGTGATAACATTCCTGAGGCCTGAGTGGGCTATACTATGTGTTGGCAGCAATCCATTCTGCTCACTGCCTGGAACTATTCATTCATCCGACTAGTCATCCCAGCAAACTTCCCACGGCCCCCACCTTGGTTAGAAGAGCCTCAGGGGCCTTGGTGCTCAAACTCTCACACCTGTTGTTAAATCACCTACCTGGCCACATTAAATGCCAGGTCTGGATCTAATATCTCCCTCCTAGAGAGTATGGGAACTCAAAGCCTGAGTCAGTGGTCAAGGCCATATTAAAACTCTTCTTTAAAAGTGTGTACTTTAGGGGCTGATGCACAAAAATAGCACCTGAGGAAATCCAGTGGAGCTGTTGACGAAGACCTGGGTGCAAAACAAGACGTCAAACGCCAGATAGCGAGAAAGCCAGGTTCAAATAGAATTTAAGCATTTATTTCATTCAAGGCACATGTGAGATGCTGGGCATAACCAGCACCACAACCCTATGAGATGCATTTGCGGAAACTGAGGCTCAAACAGGTGAGGTGATGGGCCTAGTTCCATTGCACCATTTGTACATGGAAGAGTTTTGAACTCAAATTTCCTTACTTCCGGCCGTGTGCTTAGTCCACTAGGAACATGTATTCATTCCGGAAGGGACCCAGCCTTGGCCAAGTGAGTTTTGCAGAACATTAACCTCATGAGATGCGTCCTGCAAAAGGAGGCCATGCCCCCAGTGGAGAGTCAGGATGCATGCTGAAGGCCCTGGCACGTCCTGCCGTAGAGACCCACTTAACCTAGTGTTTCTGGATCACAGTTAACCATGGAGTGCCTTTGTTCTTATAACAATCATTAGCTCCCGAGGAACCGTCCTTCGGAACATGCCTTGGGAATTATTAGTCTAGTCTGATACATTCACTTATTGGTGAGGGAATTGAAGCACAAAGTGAGGAAGTGACGTGCTTGAGGGCAGCCAGCGAGTTAGTGACAGGGCTGGGATTAGTATTCCTGACCCAGCAGAGTTGCTTCTACAGCTGACTGATGATGTGCAATAACTTAATATAGACCCAATGGGGACACGGAATTAGGAGACAGCATAGATTTCACCTGTGGAGAAGGCCATGAAAGGGTCTTAGGAACATTTACAACCAACATTATTGGTAGAAGCGTGTCTTCAAGGGCAGCAGAAGAGGGATAAGATCAAAGGAAGGGTTACAGGTAGGGTTGGATGATTCTAGGAAGGTGTGTGGAAAGATTTTGAGAGGCTCAGTCACTTTTAAAGAAAAAATAATTATATGTCAAGTGTGAAAATCTTTATTCATTTAGGAAAATTATTTTTATCCACCTCCTGAGTTGTCCTGAGGAATATTGGACAGATAACGGCTCCTACATGCTTGGTGAAGATTAGCTGACGCTCCGAAATGTCTTCTCCTCTTGCCTCCAGATGTGTTAACTGAATATCTTACGTGGACCTCCATGAGCCACAATGACCAGCCATGATGTCCTTTGTTCCAACGTGAGGCACGAAGGATTCAGGGGCAATAGCAATACACTTGGAATGAGAAAAATCTATGTTTGAGACCTGGCGCTGTGGTTTTGGGTCCTTCCATTTATCTTTCCGGGACTTAGTTTTCTCAATTGAGAAAAAGAGGATTAGACCCAAATGTGGGTCCACAGACAATCATTATGAGATCACCTGGGTTGACTAAGAGGACAGATCCCTGGGCCCTGCCCAAGAACTGCTGAAGCAGAATTCCCGAGGACCTGTGATTTTATCAAGGACACTAAACACTTCTGACGTGGAATCAGGCTTAGGAACCACTGGGCTAGATTATTTTTGAGGCCCTTCCAGTTCTCAAATGAGTTGTTTAAGCTTAATGAACATCAGTATTCTTGTCATAAATGGATATATTAATATTCACCTCCAAGAAGTATATTACATCAACATATTGAGGGCTTGGTAAACTCTAAAGCTGCCTACAAATGCATAATATTAATATTCTAATTAAGAAACAGTTTTGAGTATAAAAACTCACTTTATAGGGAAAATAGAGGAAGCTTGCATCCCAGTCTGAAATTTCTCTACACAGTATTACATACATAAAACTTTAAAATCAAGCTGGTCCCAAGCACAACTATGAAATAGACAAAGCTTTTACTCAGTAATGTTTTTTAACCTTTTGGAGCTTTTTCAGCTCCCTTATTCTTCTCTGATTTTTCCAGGTTACCCAGAGGAAACGCTGCTAAAACGGTTTACACAAAGTCAACATTTCCCAAAATGTGTTCTGTGGAATACTAACAGGTGTTAAGGGGAAAAACGGAGGAGGTTTCTGGACCAATTACTTTTGGGAAATGCTGTGCTAACTAGGTTTTATGCAGAATTCTGAGAGCCTGTACCATGCTATTCTGCAAGAAGGCAAAAGGTGTGATTAGTATTGCTAAGTGTATGTGGTTAGGGAACATTTTACTGAGAGCCATCTCTCAGGACTAGGAAAATTTTGCACTAAGGTTCCAGCTATTCTGTGGCTTCTTCCTCCTAGGTGTCCTTTCTTTTCAAATTATGACAGCTGGGATGGCGAGGCTTAATTTAAAGCAGTACACCTGAAACTAAAATAAATAAATAAATAAATACATAAATACATAAATAAATACATAAATAAATAAATAAAATTGTGATGATGGTTGCACAACTGTAAATATGCTAAAACTTATTAAATTGTACACTTTAAATAGGTGGAAAAAAATAAAGCAGTGGTTCTGACACCTGGCTGTGTGTCACGTGGGGAACTTTTCATAAATGAATCGCTGGGTCCCACCCAGGCATACTGACTCGGTGTGGAACCAGCCCCAGATCATCTCTGGGCCTGTGATTGGGAATCCTCCAAGGAATGATTCACTGCAGGCATCTAAGTGGGAGGAATTCTTTTGGCTGAAGTGGGTAGAGAGGGAGGAAGGGTGGTCCTTCAACATTCCTTAAATTGCATCAGGCTGTCAGGGCAAAAGCTATTTTTTGTGTGATTGGACCCTCCTCAAAGGATGGGAGGAGGCTCAAACCACCTCAAACATACCCGAAATCTAGAGACCTGGAGTGTGGTTCAGATTTGACTATAGCCTCCTTCTTTGACCATGGATGAGCTGAGCTTTATTTTTCTCTGTGCAAATTGGAAATACTCATGTATGGAGACATGAGGCAAATGAGGCAGTACAGGAGCCACCAGACAGGGCTGTGTTGCTGGCTTTTCCAAAGACGACTGCTAGTAAGACTATTATGATTCTATTAAAAACTAGCATTTGAGGGCTGGCTGGTTAGCTCAGTTGGTTAGAACGTGGTGCTGATAACACCAAGGTTGCTGGTTCGATCCCTGCATGGGCCACTGTGAGCTGCAGCCTCCTTAAAAAAAGAAAAAAAAGTCACCGGTGATTTTATGACAAGTATATTAAACAAACAAACAAACAAACAAACAAGCATTTGAGGTGGTAACTAAGAGACACAACCATTCACTTTCTCTCAAAGAATCGTTGAGCCTGCAATATATAGTGAATCAACTTTTTTTTTTTTTAAAGAAATATTAACCAAAGAATCTGTGAAACAGCTTGGTCTGCCGTGGGCAAGATGAGGCAGAGACTCGAGACAACTGTCCCAATCAATCAGACTAGGCATTACCCGATTTGGGGTGGGGATTATCTGGAAAATTGCCTCAGCTGTCCATTTCATTTTCAGTGCTTGCTCAATGAACCATTGTTACAAACATTTTTAAAACCCTTCCGGCCTGCCACTAAGATTGGGAGTTGTGATGGTCCACAGACTTGGAAGTGTGGAAAGAATTCATTTTTTTTTTTTTTTAAATGCATGAAGTCCCCTGGATTATACTAATTGGGGTAAGATAATGCTTCTCTCAAAGAAAAGGAAACAGGTTATGAAACCACTATTTACCAAATTCTCATCATGAGCCAGGTATCAAACTAGCTCCTTTTATAAGTGTTATTTCATTTAATCCTCAGAACCACTTTGTTAGGTCAATTTAATAACTTTAAAGTAAGGAACTGATATCTGAAGATGCTAAAAAAAAAAAAAAAAAAACCAAGAAAAAAAAACACAAAAAAATCCTGCCCAGGGACCACAGTTAGTAAGTAGAAGAGCCAGGATTTGAAGACCATGCTCCTCTCTTGCATGTTGTGATTTTAATTCCTAGCTCTTTCCTTCCAAATTTTGAATCTTTTAAACTTAGAAACCTCAGGGAGGAATAAGATATATTGCCCATTCATCTTTCATATGGAGACAACACAAGACATGGAAAGTTCTTTTTTTATTGAAGTATAATTGACATAAACTATTATACTAGTTTCAGGTGTACAACATAGTTTTCGACATTTGTATACATTGTGTAATGATCACCACAATTAACCTAGTTACCATCTGTCACCATACAAAGTCGATACACTATTGTTGACTATATCCCCATGATGTACATTACATCCCCGTGACTTGTTTATTTTATATCTGGAAGTTTGTAACTCTTGATCCTGTTTACCCATTTCACTACCTCCCCAACTCTCTTCCCCTCTAGTGAACACCAATCTGGTCTCTATTTATGAGTCTGATTTTGTTTTGTCTTATGTTGTTTGCTTGTTTGGTTTTTTAGATTCTACATATAAGTGAAATCATACAGTATTTGTCTTCCTCTGTCTGACTTATTTCATTTAGCACTATACCCTCAAGGTCCATCCATGTTGCCACAAATGGCAAGATTTCATTCTTTTTTATAGCTGAGTAATATTCCATTGTATATATGTACCACATAGTCTTTATCCATTCATCACTGATGGACACTTAGGTTGTTTCCATGTCTTGGTTATTGTAAGCAATGCTGCAATAGACATAGGGGTGCACATATCTTTATGAAGTAGTGTTTTCATTTTCTTTGGATAGATACCCATATTTGGAATCACTGGATCACATGGTAGTTCCATTTTTAGTTTTTTGAGGAACATCCATACTGTTTTCCACGGTGACTGCACCAATTGACATTCCCACCAACAGTGTACAAGTGTTGCCTTTTTTCCGTAACCTCACCATTTCTTGTCTTTTTGATAATTGCCATTCTGGTAGGTGTGAGGTAATATTTAGTTGTGGTGTTGACTTGCATTTCCCGGATGATTAGTGATTTTGAGCATCTTTTCATGTGCCTATTGGCCATCTGTATGTCTTATTTGGAAAAGTGTCTATTCAGATCTTCTGGCCATTTTTAATGGGATTATTTGTTTTCTTGTTGCTGAGTTGTATGTGTTCTTTATATATTTTAGATATTAACTCCTTATTAGATATATGATTTGCAATATCTTCTCCTATTCAGTAGGTTCCTTTTTGTTTTATTGATAGTTTCCTCTGCTGTGTAGAACCTTTTTATTGTGATGTAGTCCCATTTGTTTATTTTTGCTTTTGTTGCCTGGAAACGTCTTAATTAAGGTTTAACTGTGTGACTAGAGCAGAACCCCAGTGCCCTAACAGCAACCGTTAATGGTGTTTCTGTTGTACTTTGTTTTCCTAAAACCAAACTAGAGAGTCCGTCTTACCACGGTCCCTAGCAGGCCATCTCTTTGTGGAACCCTGGCAAGGTCCTGGCTGGTACAGGAGTGAGGATGTCCCGAGATGGGTCTGCTTCTCTCTGCCTGATTTCACCTGTCTGAAAAAGAAGACTTAGATGCAGCTGTCTGTCAGCCTGGGATAAAGTCTCCGAAGCACACTGCGAATGTTCCCGTGCTGCCTCCTTCCTGGATATTGTTTTGCAGGAGCTCAGGTCTACGTGGTCCTCAACCACACCCTGGAAAACACCTCCTCCCTAGCCACTGGGCGAATGCCACATACTCTCCTCGCTGCGGCCTCCTGTCCCTGGCCCCCATGGTTTGGGGTGTGAAGAAGATCGTGTAAGAGAGAACTCAGTTAAAGCACAGTGAGTAAGGGTCGCAGTGAACCTATTCGAATCCTTTGAGGAGAGAAAGGAGAGGGGATAAAACTGTGTCTGGTGCAAAGAGCGTGCACTTGTAGATCAGAGAGCAAGCTGATGGTTGCCAGTGGGAAGGGTGGTTGGGGCGATGGGTGAAAAAGGGGAAGGGATTAAGAAGCACAAATTGGTAGTTACAAAATAGTCACAAGGAGGTAAAGTACAGCATAGAGAACATAGTCAGTAATGTTGCAACAACTATAGTGCCAGGTGGGTACTAGACTAATCGGGGGATCACTGCATGAATTATATAAATGTCTAACCACTGTGCTGTACACCTGAAACTAATGTAAAATAATACTGAATGTCAACTGTAACTGGAAAAAAGTAATGAAAAGAAAAACAAACAAACACCTGTCTCTTTCTCCAGCCCTGTCACATTGTAGGGAAAAGAGGACGTTACGTGCACTGCTCCCCAGACTGGCGGTGGTGTTTCCTTTGGGGAGGAAAGAGGAGTAGCCCTTGGGCAGGGGATCAGAGGAGATTTTAGGCTTATAGGTAACCATTTAACTTTTTTAAAATGGCATTTTTAAGAAGGAGGAGGAGGAGGAAGAGAATCCCTTTTGATAACAAGGAGCTTAGCTTAACTGTTTTTAAGGGTTGATTTTCCAACCCTGGGCTTCCCCCCACCCCTCCCCGCCAAAAAACAGGAGATCCAACATTGCAGGTCCAGGACTGGGGCTGGACTGGAGAGTGTCCCAGCCACCCCTTTAGAGATGGTATATGACCTGCACAAGAATACATAGATTGAATGGCAAATTACATCCCATTCTAATGGTTGGGCCTCAGTGGTCTCATCTGTGAAAGGGGAATAAGAGTAACTTACTATCTAAAAACAGAAGGTGGTCATCCCACCCATGGGAGGGAGCATACATTTCTGAAGGATGGATACCTGAAGAGCTTCCATTTGCCCCTTCCCTTTGAACAGATGCCAGCTACCCTGTTCCTCCAGAAAGGCACCTGAGTCAAGGGACTTTCTTCCCTTGTGGGTCCACTTAACTCTGATCGGAGCCCAGGCATCCTGCCTTCCCATCCAAGATAGTCCCGTTCCTGGCACTTCCTCGCCTCCCCAGGATACTACAGCCCTGTGTGGACAAGATGTTTCAAAGCTGGAGTTATCACCCCCACAGTCTGTGGGACGTTCAGAGGACCCGGCCCCTGGGGAGGGGAGGTAGGCAAACTGCCAGCCCAAATACCTTTCCTGCGGCCCTGTGGAGGAGATAACATTAGTGGGAGGGCAGGTCCCACTCAGGGAGGCAGCATCAGAGCTGTAGGGCCTGGGCCAGATTCAGAACGATAACGAGAAATCTGCACGTAGCCACCAGCCCAGGCAGGGATTCATCTGTCTGGAAACTCAGGGCCCCCAAGAATGGGAGCAGCCATGTGGTTTGCCTCTTGTGGCCCCCAACTACCTGCCAAGCGGTGGGAGAGTGCCATGCCTCCTGAGGGCGGCTGGCTGGGCCAGGGCCTGCAGTTCTTGCCCTGAGAAGAGGGTGGTGCACTCAGGGGCAAGATGGCACCAGGAGGCCTGCTGCAGGCCATGTGATGTGCCTGGAAAGAGCACAGCAGAACCCAGTGCCACCGGCACAGATTCCTTATCTACAGCTTCCCAGAGTTGCTCTTGGCCGGGTCTCCCACACCTATCCCGATTGTGGCATTCGTCAGCACCCATTGCTTTGTGCAGTGACAGCCTCTGCTCCTGACACAGATCCAGCCGAGCCTCCTAAAGTGGTGATTTTTCTGGGAATGGCGGGTCAGGACCACTGTGTGTACCTCCTGTGTGGACTTTAATTAGCTGTGAGTTGTGAGAAAGTCACCTGATCTGCTAGACGTTGAATCCCCACAGCCCCGTTTAAACTCCTGGTTTATAACGAACGAAAGTGGATCTAGATATTCTGCCAATCCTGACCATTGAGGAATGAGGAAAAATGGTCTCTCAAAGATGGAAAATCAATGTTCAGGACACAAAGTGAAGCTGAGTCTGCTAGCTGTCCCCAGGAACTATTATGCCCTTCTTCCTTAGAAACAGAATCCCAAATTTTATGATTTATAACCTAAGCAAAAGAAACATGACACATATCAACCTCCCTTGTGGCCCAGTGGGATTGAGGGGAAGTGAACTGGGAAAGTTCCAGGAAGTGTCTTTAAAGGGAAGAAGTATGTCCTTCCTCACTATTTCCTTGTTTCTGCTGGTGGAGTGCTGGCATGAAAGCTGGAGCTCAGCAGTCATCTTGAACCATGAGGTAAGAACCAGGTTCTGCGAACAGAAGACCAGATAGAAGAATCCCGGAGCCCTAATGACTTTAAGAAACTCCCCCAGCACTGCTGCATTGTCTCTTCTGGACTTCCTCTATGAGACAGAGAAGTAAGTTTCCATCTTGTTTAAGCCAATAATATCTTGGGTTTCTGTCACTTGCAGACAAAGTTAAAACTAATTTTTATAAGAGCACAGTATATGGTGCAGTGAGAAGGAATAGTCAGTTCTAAAGATAAGCTAGATTAGAATTGACTTTAATTTGTGTAGAAGAAAAGATCAAGTAATCTTGGAAGAGGAAGTCTCTTGTGTGAAGCTCAAGATAGATTCTAGAACCCTAAGCAAAGATCTCAAAAAGAGATCTCTGATTTTATTGATTGGAAAAGCAAAAGAAATGTCTTTTTTTTCCCCCCCCCGCAAAATCACTGCCCCGAGGATCTGCTTGGGTAGCATTAACTTTTGTGTCTCACTTAGAAGGCAGCAGGAAAAGAGGAAAACCAAATATGAGATGGATTAGCTCCATAAAAGAAGCCAGAAGCATGAGTCTACAGGAGCTGAGCAGGGCTGTTGAGGACAGAATACTATATAGACCTCACACATTCGTAGGGTCACCAAGAGTCAGAGTCAGAGTCTACTCAACTGTATGTAACACACCCGCCCACTTACGATTGGGAAGGTGGGAAGAAAAGCCTTCAGCACATCAATCAGCCGCTGGGTGTGAAATGGCACCTTTGTGTGGCAGGCAGGGGTAAGAGCCTTTTCAGGAGTGGAAGGAGAAAGTGGATGGCAATAGTCCAGGTAATGAAGTCACATAGAGCCCATTGCATTATACTCATTTATTCATTTACTCTAGTTTATTAAGCAGCTATTATATTCAGGGCAAAAGAGGATACCATGATCAGACATAGACTGTCCTCATGTAGCTTATAAAGCCTAGTAGGGAAGGGAAAGACGTAGCTTCCCTATGAATATGATATAAAGTGATACATACCTGGGAAGAGGTTCAGGTCAGATGATGTGGGTCTACAAAGGGAGAAGAGGTCCTGGCCAGGTGTGTTTCAGGGAAGCTTTGTGGAGAAGAGGACCTTTGTCGTCTTGCAGAATGGGTAGGATTGGACATGCAACACTGGTGGGGACAGAGAATGCCTTCTACAGGGGCCATCTTTCTCCAAACCACTGCTAAGGTGTGCACTTCCTCTCAGTGTAATGACTACCACCGCCCTCCCTAGAACACGGGTGTTTGCTGTAGGCAAGAGTGTATTCTGTACAAAATGCAGGTGGTTTGGGGAAAGTACTTTTGGTCCAAATAGGAAGGATGAATGACAAGGTCAGCCCTTGGTTTCTGAGTTAGACACACTAAGATTTGTAACCTGGCTCCATTCCGTGGCTTCTTCAGGATTGACTGCTTAGAAGGCCCATTGAGAATGCTTGTGGCTGTGCCCTAGCAGCAGGGCTCAGAAGAGGCCACAGGCAGGTGGTGGGAAGGGGGACTAAAAGGAGGTTGGGCTGGGACACACCTCCTGGTCACCTCCGCTTGCTTGGGCTCTATTATTCATTCCATTTCCAGTGCTCTAGAACAATGTCATAGTACATGAGGTGGCTCTAAGCTAAGTGACAGGGAAACACCAAAAGCAGATAAAAGTGCCTGGGAGATAGGTTGTAAGACGGTCTGATCAACGGGCAGCCTGGTGGTTGTAGGAAACTGATGGTCACGCTGTTGGGGACACTGGAGTCAAACTCTGAGAGGGCCCCCGGCACTCTGGGCTCCTGGTAAACAGCTATATGGACTGGGGGAGCCATGGCTTTCCACAGTTCTAGTTTTAATCCTTTCTTCCTCCTTTGATGCTGATCCAGTATAGATTCAGTATAGACCCATGATGGTTCATCCCCACCATGACCAAGATGCCCATTTAAATACCCACGCTCAGTCATGACTGTGCCAAGGGGAGCTGGAGTTCCTTCTTTGTCTAAGTTTATAAGTAACTTAGAGGCAGAAAGATGGGTGTGTGTGCAGTGATCAGTCAGGAAAGCAGAAATACTTTTGCCTCTCTGCAAGAATACTGAGAAAACACTAGATCTCAATGTGTAAGGTATTTGTTGCTCAGGAGAAGAGCATGTCTGGGGGGCAGGGGAGGAGTGAGGGGACATTTTACTATTCTCTGAGGTCTTTGCCTGGAAACAGGAAGTTCATTTGGCCCACTTTACCTGCTGGGGCCACTTGCTATCTACCTCGAGGCGCAATCTGCTGTTTGTAGTATCACAGTCAGTTGCCGTGGAGACCATGACGTGAACACATCAGCCTTCTGGCTGTAGGAAAGGAACAGTCTGCTGCGATGGGCCCCACACTCAAATAAATACATTCCAAAGCAACAGGTGAGCCGCAGGGAAGTCAGGTCTCTGGTTTCTACTGAAATGTTTCTACCATTAAACAAACATTGGAGGAAACACAAACATCTGTCTAGAAGCAAAGCCCGGAGCTCATGAATTCCAGGGCTGTGCCAGGGCCCCTGCATCTGATTTCCTGTGTGGGCCGAGACAATTGGCTTAACCTCTCTGTGTCTTAGGTGAACTGGCTCTCTCTTCTTCCTGGATTCCTCCCCATGGTGGGATCAGGAGGGCAGATGCAATTGGAAAATCGAAGGAATTGTCTCACTTCACAGTGACACTAAGTGGAAGTGGGCAGGAGAGATGTTTACCCTGCCAGAGCTCAGAAAATCATCTCTACCAGCAAATTAGCACCACTTATTAACCCCTTCTCATCTTCTCCAACCATTTTGTTGCACTGATGCAGGAGAAAGTTCAGATTATATAGTATCTTTTAGTATGATCTGTGTCTTAAGGGCAAATTCCGCTCGTTGGGGAATTTGGCAGGTGAGATAGTTCACTGAGCCTATGCATTTGGCTTCACTGTTTCATGTACCCCGAGATAGATGGTTTAGCTACTGTACAAGACATACTCTGTTAGCTTACTAGTAGCTGGCATTAATGTGGGGACTCAGCGTTTCCCGCAAGCCCGAATCACTGATAACCCATCCTAAATGTCCAAGCCTCCTCTTGGTGCACACAGACTAATATAGCAACATACACGGTTGGGTTTACCATGAAAGTCAAATACGCATCTGGCTTATGCTCACCTGTAAACCAGTACTGAGCACGAGCAACGCTCTGCATAGAAGGGGCATTCACTAGCTACGTAATGACTTAATCGGTGCTAACAGTCAGCATCTGTGTGCAGTGCTGTGTGTGTGTGTGTGTGTGTGTGTGTGTGCGCACATGAACAAGATGAATGTTTAATCCTAACATTTTAGAGCGAGTAGAAGAGACCTCAGAATCTTTTGCTCTAATACCATACACAGGGTGAACCTGAGACTTGGAGATGAAGTGACTTGCCCCGAGCTACAGCTGAAAGTACAGTCTTGCCTGAACGCCAAGCCCACGGATTCTCAGTCTACTGCTTTTTCTCTCATTTCTCGCCATATCCTCTCCTGCCCCAGCACCCCAACCATTCCTCCCTCTTCCTCATGTTCCAGGGCAGAGGCCAGGCTCCCTGAAGTCATGGGGGTCTTCTGTCATTGCCGCGGCCTGTGCAGACAGCAGTCCTACTTTTACTGGAGCTGGACCCCACAGGGCACTCACAGAGGGCTAGAGGCCCGTCCTGCCCACTTGGCTGTCCCGCCTCCCAACATTACTCATCCTGAAAGGAAATCTACGTGTCATGGAGTCAAAAGTCCCATGTTTCAGTTTCAGGTCAGTGATATGCCTGCTGCATAACTTGGCCAAATCGCTTCAGTACTCTGGGCCTCAGTTTCCTCATCTGTAAAAGAGCAGTAGTGATTCCTGCCCTATATGTGTTTCAGCATTTGGAGGATCAAATGAGATAATATGTATAAGAAAACTCTTAGCTATGAAAGGTGTTATCAAGGCATGATAATACCATTATTATCATTTTCAATAATTTCTTACCTGAGAGTAGTGGTATACCCAGTCAATTATGTCCTAAAGTGTTTCTGAAACATCTTGAGGACAGAGATTGGCAGCAGCCACCTATATATTGACTCCACTCATCTTCTCTGTGGGTTCCCTCCTCCTTTCCAGCTCCCAGGTCACCATGAGCAGATGCTTCCAGCAATAATCCTATAGGTTCCCAGTCATGACTGTTGGTGAAGACCATCTAACACCAGGAAGAGGAGAGGTGCTCTTCACTACCGGGGGGTAGGAGGGCAGTACACGATACTTGCTTTGTACCCCGCCCCCCTTTATGTAGTGTCTTTCAGGCTCAGCACATACAGGGTTGTAGTCGTTTGCGATGTTTAAGTAAAATGAGCTCTAAGACCCACTGGCCTTCAGTTTGTACCCTGAAAAGCAAGATTGATGGCTTCTTCCTCTCCTGCTCTGTCTTTCAGCTCTGTAGCAGCACAGGCTTACAGGTAGTGACCACCTTCCCACCCATAGTGGTTGAGGGTGGTGGGGTGCCTCTAGGGGCCTCCCACCCTGCAGGCCTTGCCCAGATCCCCCCAACTGAGCTTTGTCAGCTCTTGGGAAACAGGGGAACCTTGTTTGTTTGCACAAGTGCCTTCTACCCATTCATTGCAGGAGAACTGGCTCTGAAATAAGCAAACTGCATAACCATGGGGGGGTTGCTTACCCTGTGTTTGTACCATTTCATCTTTAAAATGGGGTTGTCCCCTCTCTAGTCTACATCACAACCCAGGCAGGTTGTAGTGAGGTGCTGGACATGAAAGCACTTTGTAAGTAGTTACACAAATGTAAAGGATGTTTATTATTTAGATACTGCGATAATTCTCCCTTTCCTTTCTGATGCTTCTCTCATGCCCTCCTTATATCCCATGCTGCACTCAGCTCATTAAGCCTCATCCGACTTTACATATACGTGACTTTCTGGAATTATTAATAGTTGTCTTGTGTGTCCCCATTTGCAGTCTGCCAGGTACCACGTGACTCACCAGTTTGTTGATCTGTGCCCTTCAGGCGCATGGAGATGCTTGATTTGGTCACTTATGTGCACCATTGGGGCCTCGCACACACGTTATCAGGTTTGGAAGTGACAAATTGGTGAATCCAATTCTCCCATTTATCAGATAAAATAACGGCAGTTCAAAAAAGCTCAGAGTCGAAGGACTTTGCCAAGGTCTATGGAGCACTCATTTATTGCTCTAGAGCAGAAAGTCTCATTTCCCCGAGTTTGGAGGAAAGGAATGGAGGGGGAAACCACCTCATGGAGCGCAGATTTGAATGCAGTAGGTTGGGAAACGGGGGCCCCAGGGACATGAGAAGTCCTCACGGCAAGAACGGTGCAGGCTAATTATCAGTCTGACTTGCTTCTCCCTCCCCGAGCGCACAAGTGCTCGCCAGCTGCTTCTTTGTACCCTGAAATATTTGAGCAGCCTACAATCATGGCCCAGTGCTTGTCGCTGCCTGCTCCCGCCACCCGGAAAGGGCCCAGGTCTTGCTGAGTCTACCCCTCATTCCGTGATTAGATATGGTGCCTGTCAGGAGATAAAGAGGGGTCAGAGGCCCTGAGGGGACTAGGGGAGGAGGCGGTGTCTTCTTTTCCCAGAAAACAACCCCCACAGTTTTTGAATGTTATTAAGAAGGTATTAATGCAGAATTCAAGTTCATTCCAGCGCACAGTGGGTTTGCCAAGTTGAGCCAAGGGGGCTTTGTGGGTCAAGGACTATGACCTCAACTGTCCATCACTGAAGTATATGTATTGACCGAAGGCAGGTCATTCTGTCTTGACAGAAACAGCAGGAAGAAGCTAACTTTGGAAGGAAGGAATAGAGAAGTTTGCGCTCCAGCGAACGCACGTGCGCGCACACACACGCTTATTGATTGATAAAGGTTCTACTGCCCTCTACTGGCCACTGCGCCACCTTTTTCCAGTGTTAGAAACCGCCTGGAGCCTTTGTTGCTTCTGAAAATAATTCGAATACTTAGTGCAAATAATTTTTCAAACAACTTGCACATAAAATCTACCTCATGGGTTTAAATCATTCCTTCATTTATTCAACAAGTAGTAAGTGAAATGGGTAGGATGCGTCTGTGTGTGCTTTCAAGGAAGTTGTATCATATTCCTGAAAGGGGGAAAGAAATGCTAATTTAATGAGTACAATTTATTTCACCACGTCCAGATTTAGTACCCAAATCACAAACCCCCTGAATTACAGAGCACAGCTTCAGACCCACCATTTTGTACCTTCAGTTAGGACACAGAAACACAGCAAGAAAAAGGAACTTTCTTACTGTTAAGGAACACGTGGGCTGGAATAATTATCGTGGAATCACGGGTCTGAAAGGTCAGTCAAAATTCACATAAATCAGTGTGAGAGTCTCAAGTCCAGATGGAAACCCCTCCTAACCATTCTTACAGTCTAACATATCTTACAGGTTATGGAAGTCGGTTTCTTGCACCTCTTACCTCAGGCACCATTCTGGCTTCTTCGGATTCTTGGAAACCATGATAAAGGGTCCCTTTCACCTGCCTCCTTCCTATGATTTTCAAGCTCTTTGTTCATCCCAAGATTCTTTCAGGCAACTTAAATAGGCATGGTTCCTTCCAAAGCTTCTGATCCTGTTTTTGTTTTTTTCCCCCTTCGTATTAGCCTTTAATCAAATGAGACAAAGTATGTGTCCTTTGTCAAAGTATATACCTCCAACATTTTTTTGGATTAGGTAATGTAATTCACATGGTCCAAAAATCAAAACAATAAAAAAGCTTATGGTAAATTTCAACTTACCATGTCACCAATCCACCCTTTTGTCGTTCTGTCCTCTGTCCTCTGCCTGGGGTAACTGTTGTTATTTATTTCATGTGTGTTCTCTCAGTGATTCTTTATGCAAATGCAAGTGCATGTAAACATACATTCTTGTTGTCCTTGCGCTTTAGCTAAAAAGGAAGCACACTATGTACATATTTTGAACCTTTTCTTTTCACATAACAGTATACATTGGATAACTTTCCATGTCAATACATTTTTAAAACTTCTTCATTCTTTTTTATAGCCATTATCATTCTATTGTACGATAATATTGTGGTTTATATAAGCAGTCTCCTATTGAAGGAAAATAGGTTTTTAGAACAAGCTTTCTTGAACTCATACTAGTAAAATATTTTTGCTTCCTTCTTCTCCCAAGCCTTAACCACTATTGAATACTGTTTAAATAAATAGTAGAAAAAATATTACTAACATAATATTATATGTCAACTATACCTCAATTTTTAAAAAAGAAAAAATATGGTGTTACTGAACCATTGGAGGTACCTGCCTATTACATACCGCAGCCACTCCTGGGGACTCCCTCTTGAGTGTCAACTGCACACTAAATGCTCTGTGACTATCCCCAGGGTTGCCAATGCAGGAGGGAGCTCTCCAGGGCCAGGAGTAGAATACTCGTCTTAGGACACGATCTGCTCTGACTGGCAGCTGGCACGGTGAAGAGAGCTTTTACTCCAGAATGCCTCTGACAAGAATGATGGGACTTTCTGGGAGGATGGATGAAGACGTGGCCCTGGTGAGGAGCTAGAAATCACCTGCAGGTAATTGAAACTGTAGGGTGCTTGGGTAGGCATACAAGCCCAAGCAGTGAGGAACAAAAGAAATGAGACATGAATGAAACAACATCAGGCACTGGGCTTACAAGAAATGTGATGACCCATGTATCCTTTCCACCAAAGCTGTGCCACAGCATTCTGACACTATCCTGGTGCTCTCTACACCTCGTCAGGACAGCTGGGTGATTCCCTGAGCACCAAGGATAGGAGCTGTTACATTGGTGGTTTGCAGCTTCAGTACTCGGGTGGTAAACTGACTTTTTAAACAAGTTGTGCTGACTTGTGGACTCAGCTTAACACCTGTGTGTTTTTTTGTAGGTAGTCCCCAGCTCCTTACCCAGGTGAGAGCTAAACAAGATGGCTAAAGAGGTGATGGCTTCCACCCGTACTGGGCTATATCCATGATCACAAAAGACAAAGTTTCCATTTGTCTATTGCTGTGTAACAAACTGTCCCAAATCTTCATGGCTTAAAACTGCAATAATTTATTATTTTTCACAATTCTGTTGGTCAGGAATTTGGGCAGGACTCTCAGTCCAGTTCTTTTGACCATGAGGTGTCTCTGGGGTCATTCACTTGGCTGCATTCTGCCGACCACTGGGCTGGGCTGCAAAGTGCAAGAAGATGTGCGTCGTGTCTGGTGCCTCGGTGCTCTTCTAGGTGATCTCTCTAGGAGGCTACCTTGGGCTTTCCCATCACATGTGACCTCAGGCTAGCTGCACGTCCTACACACCCCAAAGACAGAGGAAGCAGAACCTACCAGGCCTCTGGAGACCTGGGCTTGGAAGCCCCAGAATGTTCCTTTTACCAAATTCTTCGGGTCAAGGTAAATCAAAGGACAGCCCAAATCAAGGGGGAGGAAAAGAAACTCTGTTTCCCCCTCCTGATGGGAGGAACATATGCAAGTACAGGGAGGGGAAAAATTGTTGGGCTGACTTTGGAGACTTGCTGCCACAAACAGTGGACTGAGCACTGTGGGTAGAAGATGCCCACAGAATTTGGGGACATTTTGAATAAAGCCCCCGGGCTGTCAGTTTCTCTATAATTATTTTGTTATTTATTTGTTTGTTTATTTATTTACTTACATATTGGGGATTGAAGGGTTGAAAAAACTTTCTGTCCATTGGAAAAACACTCATCGCAGTGGCCATGCAGAGGCTGGGGAAGCCCTGAGTACGTTTGCTGCCCCTATAGCAAGAGACGGAGGAAGCCTGCTAAGAAAGAAGGGATTGGCTTTGGAAACATGGCTGGAGCGCAAGCAGGTTTAGGGATATATGTTCTTCCAGGAGCACATCAGTTTGCCTCTTTCTCTGTCAAGTTCAGGGCTGGCGGTTTAACTGTTGCCATTCCCCCTCATCCACAGACATTTCACCCAGTGCCAACGCTCTTCCCTTGTGAAACCCAGATTTGGACTTGGAATTCTTCTTAACACAGAACCTGGGTAGAAAACACAGATGGATCCGAATTGGCACATGCATTGAAATCTCTCGACAAGTGCTGGCTATCCATTCTAAAAGGCATCCAGGAGGCCTCACTGTCTCCTACTTAGGGATAAAGTCTGGCTGCACCTGGGACTGGCAAGGTCAGGCCATAAGCATGCACTCAGAGCAAGAGAGAATGGAGGAGAGTGGGAGGGAGAAAAGTGCCCTTGTGACAGGTGCTTTCCTGGGTGTCGCAGGGAGAACACACTTTTTGTGGTTTGTTGGGAACCGTGCTCAAGTGTCCTTGAAGGCAGAGTCGTAGACACAGCAGGCAGAAGAGGAAGGAAGACCGCATAGGAAGCATGAGACCTGGTTCTATTTCAAGCTTTCCCTTAACCAGTAAGAGGATGAGTCATTCATAGGGGAAGCTGGGGAGATGATTGGACGCTCCAAAGTGATACTGATCCCAAGGGTTTTCAGTTGCATTACCATAAGGTAAAGTCATGGAGCTTGCTTCTATTATCTTTTCTAGCTCTAAGATGCTATGGTCATAGAACTAAATGAACTTTGGAGGTCTTTCCTATATCAAGTGACTGGTGACTTTTCAAGACAGGTGAAGGGGATGTGATCACTTACCTCCTTGCTTCATACACGGTGAAACGGGGACTGAGAAGAAAAGAACACTTGACCAAAGGTGTGCTTGGGCAGTAACTGAGGAGGCAGTTAGAACCAAAGACCTCTCCAGGTGGGCATGAAGGCATAGAGATTTTGTTTTCTTTTAATTTGCTTCTTAAGATAAGAGTCAGAGGGAGGTCAAGAGATGACCAGTTTTAGCTCTCTGCCCGGGATCCAGGTGGCCATCAGCTTGTATCACCAACACCAGCCAGAAGCTGGGTCTCCCGACAAAAACAACCCCTTTTATTGGGTGGGGTTTGGGAATACCCATTAAAATCCATTTCCATCTCCACAACTTCTTCCTCTGTCACCCCTCCACCCCCTTTTTTAGTCTTGCACCTGGTGTTACTGCCTTTGCCAGAGAGGCTTAAACCTTGTCAACTTCTCAGCAATGATAAATCTCACCCACCCACCCGCTCCCCCAGCCCCAGTGGCTTGATGAGGCTTGAGGAGGAAGTGTTGAAATCCTCAAAGATGTTCATCAGAACTTCCAAATCCCTGAGAAAGAGGAGAACACGAGTTGACTCGGGCTCTTGAACAAATCCAGACGGAGTGGAATCCCGCTGAATGGTCCAGACTGTGCAAGACGGACAGAGAAAGGGAGGAAGACCAGAAAAAGAGACAAAGAAAAGGCGAAGAAAGCTATCGAGAGAGAGAGAGAGAGAGAGAGAGAGAGAGAGAGAGAGAGCTGTGCAGGACCCAGAGACTTGTAAGATGAGGCTTCTCACTTCTAGGCAGGGAGGGCTGCTGCTGAGAGGCTGAGGGTACAGGATCCCTGTGAATAGGGGCCGACGCTGCCCCCGCTTTCCCTGAGAATGTAGGGGAGACGCTGGGGCCTAGCAGTGGGGGAGCCTCCCAGGGCTGCGACATTAAGGCTGTTTCCAAGGCCTGCTGGGGCAGGGACAGCCATCCCCACACGGTCTCCTCAGCAGGGCCTCGGCAGCCTGGGCCCCAGCCCCAGCCGTGCAGCCCTGCTCCGAATTTCACACCATGTCTAATCCAATCACCAGCAGATTGCAAGCTCTCTGCCTACCTCCCAGATCGAGAATTCTTGGCTGGCTCGAGGGATAGGCCCCTTCCCAGCCCAGCCGGCTGTCCTCCTGCTCATCCATGTAAACCATTCTGCAACTCTTCCCCCTGCCCCCACCTCCCCTTCTGGGCCCACGGAGTTAATCCTGTTTGCCTGGTCTGTCAATTTAAACAGCTTTAAATATGCCTCACCAGGTCTGGGTGGCAGAGCCCTGATGCTTAAAAACAGAGGCCTTGCATCAAAGGGGCTGGAGTAATGGGGGGCCACAAGTTTGTCATTCAGAGACACAAAAACCACCCCTTGTTACAAAACAAAAAAAGCAATCCACACATAAAGAAAAAAACATCACCACCCAACAAAATGAAGTTCCCTGGATTAAGTGCAAAAAGAGCTCCCAAGTGGGGTGGTGTTGGGGGTGCAGCCAGCAGGGCCATAGTTTCGTCCATAGGGAGGGCTTCTCTAGTGTGAGCAAGGACAGACAGATCAAGCCACCTGCAGGAGCACTTCCCTGACTCCTTCAAAGCCAAAGTGTTGGAGTTGGTTCACTGGATAATCCTGGAGCTGAGGCATGGAGTATGCAGTATAGGGATAGTTTCGGACAACTTAACACCCAGTCTTGCTCTGGGTTGAGGTTCTTGTCCCAAAGCTCATAGTGAGTAATGGAGACTATTAGCCCTAGACTAGTGTTTCTCAAACTTTAATATACAGTAGTCCCCCCTTATCCATGGGGGATACATTCCAAGACCCCCAGTAAATACTTAAAACCACAGATAATACGGAACCATATAGATACTGTTTTTTCCTATGCATACATACCTATGATAAAGTTTAATTTATAAATTAGGCACGGGAAGAGATTAACAGTAACTAATAATAAAATAAGACAATTAGAACAATACACTTAATAAAAGTTACGTGAATGTCTTCTCTCTCTCAAAATATCTTACTGTACTGTAGTCATCCTTTTTCTGTGATGATGTGAGCTGATTCAATGTCTACATGATGAGATAAAGTGAGGTGAGTGACACAGGCATTGACGTAGTGTTAGGCTACTGTAAGGGTGACTGGAACACAAGCACTGTGACACCAGGACAGTCCATCTGATAACCAAGATGGCTACTAAGTGACTAAGAGGCAGGGATAAGGGGCATATACAGTGTGGAGACGCTGCACAATGGGATGTGTCATGTCCTGGGATGGACGGAGCAGGATGGTGTGAGATTTCATCACATTACTCAGAACAGCACACAATTGAAAACTTATGTATTGCTTATTTCTGGAATTTTCCATTTAATATTTTCAGACCAGGATTGACCATGGGTAATTGAACCCGCGGAAAGAGAAACCATGGAGACGGGGAGAGACTATTGTACAAATGAGTCACTTGGAGACCTTGATAAAAATACAGAAGGAGTAGGTGTGGGGTGGGGCCTGAGATTCCGCATTTCTACTGAACTCCCAGGTGAAGCTGCTGCTGGCCCATGCACCATACACTGAGTAGCAAGGGTTTAGACAGAGCCAAGTGCCCTCAGCCTCGGACTCAATTATCCTAATTTTCGCTTCTGTTCCTCCCTCTGGTCCTCTGATCCTCCTCCAGCCTACTGCCTTTTCTATTCTCTTCTTCACAAGAGCTAAGACAAGAGAAATTGGTCTTACATTAGAGCACATGATGATGTCTAACCCAAATCTCAGAAAGGTGTTCCCCACTGTCCCCCGGTCATGGAGTTGCCCACCACTGGAATGAGTGTGAGAGAGCAGGGGCTGCATCAGGACAGGGCAGGGCAGACAGTCAAGACTCTCTGTCTGCAGAGAAGTACGTAGCTGGAGGCAGGGGAATGCAGGAAACGAACCCTAAAGGGCGTTCCCAACCCAAGATTCTGGAATCATAAGTCATGTCCTTGGCTTTGATAAGGGAACAGCATCTGTTCAGCCTCCATCTGGGCAGAGTAGTGACCCAGGGTACCAGCTAGAAAGCAGGATCTGTGGTGTACTTGGGCTATAAGCAAAGCAGTGGGGGCCTTGGGAAATGCAGGACAGAAAGGCTATTTGCTCTTGGTTTTCTAAGTGTTGTTTTGACTTCTAGAGAGAGGGGCAGTCTTACTGTCCCATGATTGCTAGAAAACAGGCTTCTAAGCACAGGCTTGCCTTTTAGCATACTCCCTCCACTCACACCTTTCCCAGACTCCACCCTGTCACCTCACATCATCGTCTCTGAAAAAGGGACAAGTTCAGTCCAGTCCAGTCTGCTCAGAATTTCTCTATACGTGGTGTACTTGCTGCAGAAGGTGAAAGGCAGAGTTTCGACATGAATGACTGGGACCATGAGTACAATATGCAATGCTGGGGGGGAAAGTAGGACAGATTCTAGGACAGCCTAGGTGGTCAATGCTCCAGGAAGACAGGAAAGTGAGGTTCAGCAGGACAATGTGTCGGGGAGGTGACCCCAACCACAGCTGGGGCATCTGAATGATGGCAGCTGAGCAGAAGCGGATGAGTGTGGGGGAGGCTTAGGAAGAGGCAGGGAGGCTGGTGTGAGTGTACGTTTTTATCAAAGGTAGAGAGAGTCCAAGCCAAAACCACATAAAAGAAGAAACACGTGAGAAATGGAGCTCTGAGCATTCAGTTAAGATCATTACATCTTTACCTGGAGCTTCTTGTCAAGCACACAAAATGCTCCCCTTGAGGCAGGGAAAGCACCAAGGGTGCTAGGTTTAAGGAGGCACCTGCCCTCAGAGTCACACAGTATGCCCACTTGCCTCGCCCCAGGCCCAGCCCTGCTCTCAATTCCTCAGTTGGTTTTTGAAAAAAAGAGCGGCAAATGTTGATCCAGAGAGATCGTGTCTGTTTCGTGTGGGGCGGTAAATATGTTCCCTGATACTCCATTTTGGCCAGAAGTGATCGTCACACTAGACGTGGTTTATAAATTTTTATTATTCCACATCTTCCCCATCCAAACTGTTAGCCTTTCAATAATTAGTTCTTTGAATAAGTCACCAACTTTTGAAGACTCTCAGAGCAAGCCCTGCCCTATACCTGACTAAAGCCCATACTCTTCTGCTAATCAGAAGGAAACGCCTCAATACTTCTGCCTCCCTCTCCCCAGGTCTCTGTCTAGAGCACATGGTCACTAGTCGGAACAGGTTATGTCTGAATAAGATGGGTGATCCACCTGCAGTCTAAACGGTGGCGAGTCAGGTAACCTTCCTTGCCCCTTTCTCCTTCCCTCCCTCCCTTCCTTCCTTTCAACACACATTGAGGGCCTACTGTGTGCCTGACACTATGCTAGGCTCAGTGATGACATCTCTGTTTCCTGGGACAACACCTGCAGGAAATAGAATTTACAACATCCAAAAAGTGATCTGAAGACCACCTCTTTGTGAGCCATGGCCCGCCTGTCACTCATGAGCAATGAACAGAAACCCCAACCACTTTTATCACCTTACTTAGTCCTAACCTCCATGGGATAATTCAGCAAACAAGGCAAAAGGAAAAGGGCAGGAAAAAAATTGCAGGGAAAGTCTCATTTTAATCTGTTAACTCTCCTGAAAACGTATTTTTTTTGTTTCATTCTTCAGAAAACCATGCGTGAATCTTCCCAGTCAGAAGACACTGCCCGTTTTTTCTTCTTTAGGAAAGGATTTTAGGTTTTAGATTACTAGAACTTCATCTGGCTAATTTTAAAATGCCATTTCCTTTGGTGACCTGGAGGTGTGATGTGATTCTTGCGAGGTGTGTCTCACCCCCTCTCTGTGCCCCAGAGTGGGAGATGAGTCCATTGTTCATATTTTTTCAGTTAGGTGGGAGAAATGGATGCATCCTCTGGGCTAATTATCAGCCACTTTTTGGGACATGTGTGAACATACATTTCCCATTCTTCGTGGCACCCCTCCCCGGTTGTGTGCAATTTTGGTGGCACTGTTCCTTGTCTGGCCCTAGCTAAGTGATAAGTACGTAAACTAAAATAAGCCAATCAGATTCTGTTTCCCAATTCTTAAGACCCTGAACAGAGTGATGGGAGGATGAAAACCAACAATGAAAGATTAAAGTACAGTAATTCCCAGGTCAGTGGCCAGCATTGGTGTCCAGAAGCTGTTCTGATGTCAGTTCTGGTCCCTCTTGTGGATCCATGCCCAGTTTTGCAGCTTCCTCAGCATTTGTGACCTCCCCCTTGTTCCCATCAATAGATTAAATGAGCCAGAATTGGTTTCTCTGGCCTGCTATTAAGGAACCCAAGATGAAACAGCCACCTCTGGTGTGTGGTATACAAATGATGGAAATCTCTCCTTTCCATAGTCACAGGATGTGGAGCACAGCATAGGGAATAGAGCCAATGGAATTGTAACAGCTCTATACGATGTCAGAAGGTAGTAGATGGGGAGAGGGGTTATCACTCTGTGAGGGATGTACATGTCTAACTATCACATTGTTTTGTACACCTGAAACTAATTTAAAAAAAAGAAAAAGGAAAAGACAATCTCTCCTTCTCCAAACTCACAGGGAAAACTCACTGCATGGATGCCTGATACCTGCCCAGAATGGTTGGTTGGTTCAGGACAGTTCTCCCACCTGCTGGAAGTGTAGGTGGCTGGTCCATCTCTAGCAATCACCCTCTGCTGAAGAAAGCCTTTACCCTAGGTCACATACTCCACAGGGGGCAGCCCGTATCCAATGACAGGTGCACTGGAGATATATACAAGCCTGGTCCTCTGTCCTCAGGGCAGGACGACTCCCAGAAGCCATCTCAGTCCCAGAAATCCCCACAGGGTTATCTGAGCTGTTGGGACTAGCCTACTTCCTGTCCTTCTCCACAAGTACTATTTCCACAATCACTCTGCCATAAACTTTCTGTAAACCTCTGTCTCAGAGTGTATCCTGAAGAACTGAACTAAGACCCCACCCAGGGAACTGATCCACAAGAAGGAGCCGTATCTGCTGGCACCTTACTCTCTTTCATGTGACTTGGGGTTTTGTCACGCATCAGATGAACTCAAAGAGATGGTTTCCTGGGTATTAGCATTATTTATCTAGCCAAAAAATGTACTGAGCACCTACTATATACCATGCCTCGTTCTGAGCATTTCAGTAATACCAATGAATACAAAGCTAAAAAAAAAGGAGAAAAAAATCCATGCCCTTGTGGAGTGGACAGAATAAGGATGGGTTTTAAACGTGTTATCGAGGGTGGGAAGTACAGTCCTTCTTCAAAGAGGTTGGTCCTGCACTAAGCTGCCCATCTTCCCTTTTCTAGAGGTAACCGTTCCCCTCAGGGATACAGGTTCCACTTTCCAGTTTCATTTCTTTTATGAAATAATAATTCACCTTTTCAGGTCTGATTTGTGTTTTGATTAGTTTCACCCTGTGCAGTTGTTGCCCCCAATACACAATTGGGAGGCAGTAGTTTTATTCTTTTTCTTTCTTTTGTTTCAAAGTAGAGGTGTGATAGGCTTCCCAAGTCTGAGAAATGCAGCTCTAACAAGACTGTAGTAAGCGCCTACCCACAGGCACTTCTTTATTATTGTCTTTTTAAAGCAATATAATTGCAACTGGTGGCTCCAGTCTCCTTACTTCCCCACAGGGTCAATGTCATGTCCTAATGTATGAAAAAATAGTCTGGGGCCAGCCCGGTGGCTCAGGTGATTGGAGCGCCATGCTCCTAACACCAAAGTCACCGGTTCAATTCCCACATGGGCCAGTGAGCTGCGCCCTCTATAGCTAAGATTGTGAACAACGACTCTCCCTGGAGCTGGGCTGCTGTGAGCAGCCGGAGGTTGGCGTGAGCTTCTGAGTGCTGCCATGAGCAGCCGACAGCCGGTGAGAGCAGTGGTGAGCTGCTGTGAGCAGCCGACCGGCAACTGGCAACCGAATGCGTCAGTCGGAGGGGAGCACAAGGCTCATGATACCAGCGTGGGCCAGGGAGCTGTATCCTACACAACTAGACTGAGAAACTATGGCTCGAACTGGAGTGGGTGAGGGGCGGTGGAAGAAGGGGGAGGATAGTCTGAACTTCAAACAGGAAGAGATGAGAATGGGAACAGAAATGGGGTATGCCAAAGTGTGATTCCAAAAACAAAAATCATACATGCCATAGATTATATAACTGAAGGGATCTGTTCATGGGTTTCCCAGGTTCTCCCTGCTTCCTTCCTGGCCATCGTGCAATTAATTAATACAGAAAATCATCATAGATATAATTACGCTCAATTCTCCCATCAGGGACCACGTCATGTTCAGCTCGGCCCATGACAGATGTTTAATAGAAGGTAAAAAGGTCAAATCGAAACCAATGCTCTTGGTTTCTTATGAGTTTCTTTCACACAAGGAGAAAATAAAGTTTTAGAATATCTGTAAATTGTCATTTTACCCATTCCTTTCCCCTGCACCCGCCCCTGTCCCTGCTATAGACCCTCAAGAGCTGACCAAATATAGTAACAGAGATGACAAAGTCATGTTGCCAGTTTGCAGCTTAAAGGTCATGGTATCTAATAATTCAGAGGAAACCTAAAGTTCAACCAGTCGGCTCTTCATGAGAAAATTGAGGTCAGAGAGGTAAGTGGCTTATTGAATGTCACACAAGCACCTGGTGAAAGATCGCGTGTTCATGCCTCCTAAACCAGGAGTCCTCGCCCTCTTTGTCACACTGTGATACTGACAGTCACTCAAAAGATTGCAGTTAAAAGCTAGCCCTGTAGAAGCTGATGAATTCTTGCCAGCAGTCTCTGTGTGTTCAGGGGAGTTGCCACATCAGAGAACACTGATGCCTACCCAGGGGTCTAGAGGTCTCAAGTTTTTCCTACAGGTGAAGATAACTTTAAAAAGTAATAAAATGGCAATAACTACATACCTATCAACAATTACTTTCAATGTAAATGGACTAAATGGTCCGATTAAAAGACATAAGGTGGTTCAATGGATAAGAAAACAAGACCTTACATATGCTGCCTACAAGAGACTCACTTCAGATGGAAACACACACACAGACTGAAAGTAAAGGGATGGAAAAAGATATTTCATGCAAATGGAAACAACAACAATAACAAAAGCTGGAGTAGCAGTACTCATACCAGACAGAACAGACTTTTTAAAAAAGGCTATAACAAGAGACAAAGAAGACCCAGTAATCCCACTTTGAGTAGTTATCCAAAGAAACCCAAAATGCTAATTTGAAAAGACATATGAACACCTATGTTCATTGCAGCATATTTACAATAGCTAAAATATGGAAGCAACCCCAGTGTCCATCGATAGATGAATGGATAAAGAAGAGGTGGTACATATATACAATGGAATATTGCTCAGCCATAAAAAGAATGAAATCTTGGGGCCGGCCCGGTGGCTCAGGCAGTTGGAGCTCCGTGCTCCTAACTCCGAAGGCTGCGGTTCGATTCCCACATGGGCCAGTGGGCTCTCAACGACAAGGTTGCCAGTTCAATTCCGCGAGTCCCGCAAGGGATGGTGGGCTCTGCCCCCTGCAACTAAGATTGAACATGGCACCTTGAGCTGAGCTGCCGCTGAGCTCCCGGATGGCTCAGTTTGTTGGAGCGCGGGCTCTCAACCACAAGGTTGCCGGTTCGACTCCCGCAAGATGGTGGGCAACGGCAACTGGACCTGGAGCTGAGCTGCGCCCTCCACAACTAAGACTGAAAGGACAACAACTTGAAGCTGAACAGCACCCTCCACAACTAAGATTGAAAGGACAACAACTTGACTTGGAAAAAAAAAAAAAAAAAAAAGTCCTGGAAGTACACACTGTTCTCCATAAAGTCTTGTTCCTCTTCCCCAACAAAATCTTAAAAAAAAAAAAAAAAGAAATCTTGCCATCTGCAACAACATGGATGGACATAGGGCATATTATGCTAAGTGAAATAAGTCAGGCAGAGAAAGACAATACCACATAATTTTACTTTTATGTGGAATCTAAAAACCAAAATAAATGAATAAACAAAACAGAAACAAACCCATAGATACACAGAATTAATTGATGGTTGCCAGATGTGAGGGGGGTTGTGGAGGTGAGTGAAAAAGGGGAAGGATTAAGAAGTACAAATTGGTAGTCACAAACTGGTCACGGGGATGTAAAATACAGCATAGGGAATATAGTCAATAATATCATAATAACTACATATGGTGTCAGATGGGTAGTAGACTTATCGGGATGATCACTTCATAAGTATATACATGTCTAATCAATATGATGTACACCTGAAACAAAAATAACATTGTATGTCAGCTGTCATTAAAAAACAAAAAAAAATTATATTAAAAAAGTAGGGTTGGCTCTTCAGTGAAATTTCTACAAAAAATGTAATTCTTTATTACATTCTTTTAAAAGTAATTTTCAGTTTTTCAATTATGGATATACAATATTCTATTGTGCCATGAAGCCCGTTTATTAAATTCTTAACACCCATTTAAATCACTCTGTAATTTCTGCTTGTGCAAATTAGATCAAAGTTGAAAATAATATGATGCAAGAGAAAACATGAAGTATCTTGCCATTTAATTTCACATTTATCACACAGTTCTGAATAAAATTTTCACTGACGGTTGGTGTCCAGATTTATATTTAATAACCACTAACTAGCTTTTCTATTCTATTGTGGTTGTTTGTCAGGGTTAATGTGTCTTTAACTCTATTAATCCTCTGCTGTATAATTTGCTGCCATAAGAATCTTCTTTTAATGTTCAACGGAACAACACATCCTGCTTATCTCACTGGGTTTAGCTCTCAGATGGCCCGTATCTGTGTCTACATTCTAGAAAATGAAGTTACGTCATGTCTTTGTGATGGTTTTTCTCTAGAGAGATTTCAGCTTTATTTTACAACCAGTTAAATTCCCTTTAACTTACTGCCAAAGATTGTTTTAAAACAAACAAGCAATCCGACTTCATTAGGAGAGCATCATAAACATTAGCCAGCATCACTTATCACTAACCATTAAATGATAGTGTGCACGTACATAAGCTTTAAAGAATGCAAGAGTTGTGACATTTCTCACTAGTAATAATGGCGAACATTAGTAAGAATGGGTACCCTTTTAGGTGCTTTATGTCTTTTCATTAATTGTTAGGGAAAATCTATTAGATAAATATTTTTGTTATGCCCAATTTATAGATCATGAAACTGAGGTACAGGACAGTTAAGCCACTTGCCCAAGGTCACACTCTGTAAGTGGTGGAAATCACATCTGAACCCACGTGGTCTAACTCTGAGTGTCACCTGTGACGTTCTGTCACCTCCAGTACTGGCTGCTTCACCCCATATTTACTCTAGCCTCACTTCAGAACCTTCTGAGGGGAGCCTGAGGACCTCCCCCACCCCAGAATATTAAAACCTCCATATAAACATAGAAGAGTGGCAGTTAAACCAAGTTATTAAGTCATTTGTAATAAATAATAGAATACACAAGAATGCTTTGATAGTATGAAATTTTTTCTTAACTTTGGAAATGACTTTACATCTATTACCCTTTGTGCAAAAGCTGCTGGGAATATAACGCTAGCCCAGGCCTCAGCAAACTTTTTTTGTCAAGGGCCAGATAGAAAATATTGCAGGCTCTGTGGGCCATGTGGTCTACTCAACTCAGCCACTTTGGGCCAAAAGCAGCTGAGGACCAATGAAAGGGCAGGGCTGTGTTCTCATAACACTTTATCTATGGACACTGAAATTTGAATTTCAGAAGATGTTCACATTCCACATGTAATTCCTCTCTTGATTTTTAAAAAGCCAAGGAAAAAGATGAAAACCATTCTTAGCTTGCAGGCCGTACAAAACCAGGCCGTGGGCCACATTTGGCCTGGTTGGCCCTGCCAACCCCTGCTCTAACGAGCTGATTCTTCCACCTCATCGTGATGGCAGAGACCGTATCAGAGTCTGTTTGGCACATTACACACACTTAATAGAAGTTTGCTGGATTGAAATGAATTGAACTTGGAAAGGAGGAGAAGAAGGGGGCATTTTCAGAAACACCATCCTGCTCCTTCCTCAAGCCCAGACAGGAACTGAACTCAAACAAGGAGGAGACATTCTTGCTTTCCCGCATACCTCCCTTGCTTTTCGTAATAGTTTTGTTCCCTTTTGATTGCCTGGTACCTGGCTTATCCAGGTCCCCCAGGAGCTCTATCTCTCTCACTATCTCTACTGTGGCAGGTTTCAGACTGCAACGTGTAGATAGAAATCTTGAAGGAGAGATGAAGCTCACAGCCTCCTCTGCTGGGCTGCCTGCCAAGCTGCCCCCCTGGCACGGAAAGCGAGGGGGTCCTTCCAGGGGATTTAGTGGTTCCTCATTTGGCTGCATAGCAAAGCAGAACGTTTCTTCCTGATTTCTGCTCCTGATAGCATGGCACCCAGATCAAAGGAAGAAGTGCTCCAAGTACTGCTGAAACCTTCGGCCTCCAGTGGCACAGTAACTATTTGTAAAGTGTGTGAATCTAGAAGTTTTGTAGCTGAGAGAAGAGGAGACGGCACCTCACTGAGGCTCTCTGAAGATGTGTTAATTAGAGACCCCTGTGATCCTGGGACTTTTTAAGATCAGGGGAAATTCCAATTGTCTTGTTACAGAGATAGACTGTGACCTCTGAAGCTTTCTCCCTGCTGGGGGACTAGGTTACTAGAAACAAAAGTCTCATCCTCATCTCCAGGAAGTGACAAATGAGTCTGCAGGCTCTACAGCCAATCAGGTTAGTGAGGTGCCAAACTGATCTGCGGATGCTTCAAGGGTTTGGGGCTTCCCGGTGGGTGCCTCTCTCCCATGTGTTTGCAGTGCCTGGAGTTTGGTTTTTGGCAGGACAGAGTGGGAAAAATGGAAATTTTCATTTGGGTGGGATGTTTTCCAGCTGAGTATGAGAATCTTCCCCCCACCCATATTCCCTAACAACATCTGTTCTGAACAATGAACTCAAGACAATGTGTTTTTCCCCTTTTCTCTGTTCAGGTCTGCTTTTCAAAATGCTCAATTGGTTAAGGAGGGGATTCCCCATCAGTGTTGCAATGTGTTTCTCTCTTTGGGGGATGCACTTCCAGTTTCTTTCTTTTTTTTTTTTTTTTACTGAAATAATTGGCACTCCTTTTTTGCTTTTCCCTCCCACTCACACTGGATCTTTTCTCAGAGCTTGTCCCTGACTCTAGAATTATGCATACATAGAATGAGGGGTTGCCTACTCTAGAGACCTACAGAGATCTCAAAGGTTTTTCCCCAGAACTGCCTGATGTTGTACTATCATGACTCACTTCTTTGGGTTTAGCATTGACCCTTTACTGTAATTATCAAAAATCAAAACAAAAATGAACAAGTAAAACCCCCAAAAAGCAACCATGGATATTCCTGAAAAGGTGGAGCTTAAACTTGGAGCTCTTAATGATTTATTACCTTACTTTACTACTTGACAAGAGTGACGACCTGTCACAAGAACAGTGAATATCATGAGAAAGGCCCTGGGTTCTTCCTGATGTGTTACAAAAGAGGGTTCCAAGTAGATGGAACTTAGTCTAAGGTCAAGAACACCAAAGTTCCAGGAGTTTCCAGTCAAGAAAGCAACCAGTGGCTTCCCACTGCACTTTGACCAAAACTCCGAAGTCCTCACCACAGCCCACAAAGATCCCATGTGATTTGGCCGCTGCTGACCTAATTTCAACTTGCAGCACACTCCCCTCTTTCCTTGTGCTTCAGCCATAACATCTTTATTTCTCTTTCTCAAACATATCAAGCTCATTACACCTCAGAGCCTTTGTTGATGTGCCCTCTGTCCAGAATGTTCTCCCAGATGTTCGCATGACTGCTTCCTTTCCATCATTCAGGTTTCCATTTAAATACTGTTTCCTGGTACTCAATTTAAAGTTGCCCACAGATATGGTCCATCACATCTTCTTATATTATTTCTATAGTAGTTGTTACTCTCCGAGATTATCTTGTTTTTTTTTAACGTGCTTCTTTCTTGTGGTTGACTTTCATTAGACTGTAAGCCCCATGGGAAAAGGAACCTTTTCTACCTTACTTATTAAACACATGAATAAAAGAATGAGAGTCAGATCTTCCAGTAAGGACTAAAAGCAGAGAGATAGGCAGTTTAAGTGGAAGCTCAAGGAGTAGCGGGGCTTTGAGCTGGAGGTCACAGACAGGTGACCCACTCAATGCTGGAAGCCCAGACGGTGCTGGTCCTTAGGACAGATGGCGGGAGCATCAATGGAGAGGTCTCTGAGAGCGCTCAATAAACAACGCTCGTCCCTCCCGTCCCAAATCAGAACCACCAGAGAAATAAGACATAGGAGAAGTGAGAGGGGCTAAATTATCCTTTTTATCATTGATAAATTGGAGAATGTGGCTTGTATCTATGGCAAGAGGGCTAACTAATATGAAGCACCAGTACTGGGCAGACTACTCAATCACAGCAGCACTGGGCCATGCTGCCTTCTCTGGGGGCAGACCTCATGTAATACAGGAGGAGCAGGGCCGAAAGCAAGCTTGTGCAGGCAGCTGGCTCCCAAGAGAAAAAGGGAGGAAAGGGCTGTCCATTCTTTCCTTCCAAACTTGCCAATCAAATACACCGCTCCACCTCCCTGTGATAGAGTGCCTGAGGGGACATGGAGCGGCCTGGCCTCGGGGATGTCCTGTGACAGCTCCGCATACAGGTACTTTCACATGGATGGAAAATCAGAGGGGCAGGGGGGTCAGCTCTCTGCTACCAGCCACTGCTAGTTGCAGAGGCGGGAATGCGCAGACCAGGAAAGTGGGTCACTGCAGGACAGGAGAACAACTGAGGACGCTGAATACCTGACTGCACCTGGCACGGGCTCCTCCTCTATCTAACCTCAGTCCTTTCACTTACTCTTTATTCATTGTTTGTAAATTTGTTCCACAGACATGGGAGAGATCATACAAGGCCAGAAATGAACAGGACCACCGCTCCCTTTGGAGTTCCCAGCCTAGGAGGAGACAGACGTGGTCTGGCCCTCCTACTTCTCTGTCTCCTCTCCCCGTATCCTTTCTCTATCCCAGGGCTTCAGTTTTGTCTAAGACAGCTCTTCCCAAATTTATGTATTGTGGAACCTATCACCATGACCACACAACTATTAACAGGTTGGAGAACCAGTGTATATAGAATATATTTGGGGATACTTTATAAACACACTTTCCATGACTGGCCATTTCCAGAAAACAAAAATTTTAAGTGTGTTCCTTTTCTTATTTTAACCTTCCTCCTCCCCCTTTTTCTCACATAATTGACATGCGGTCAATAAAGAAGAAACAAAATAAAAATAAAATAAAGGAGAAATAATAACTGCTTATGATTGCACTATATAGAAATAGTCTCCTTACTATTTTTGGTGCATCCGTTTCTGGGCTTTTAAAAAATGTATAATTGCTACACATATTTCTTAAAAAATATTTTTTTTCAATGCTCATTGACATTAATTTCAAGTGACAATGACAAAACAGTGTTAAAAGGAGAATGCATTTCCTGACAAGTTAAGTATGGGGTTCTTTCTGAAGAAATCCAAGGTGCCTTTCAACCTTTTGTTCCTTTGTCTTATTGTGGGTGCATTCCAGTTGCTTTCCTCTGTTTACCTGACATTCCCCCAGGCTAGAGTTAGTCCAATTTAACAGACATAGTTAGTTCAAAATCAGTGAGACACCAAACTTCTAATCACAGTAGGATGCAAGGAAAGAATGCATACTTCCTCACTTCTTGATATCAAATGACTAGAAAAGTTCCCTAACAATCTTTTTGAGGTGTGCATGTGGGGGGTCTCTTCTCTAACGACAGTTAGACCTACTCAAGATGAGGCTAGGAGACCTGGAAATGAGCTTGAGCTTACTTCTCAGAGATTTGTCTTTGTAGGCCTATTGAAAAGTTGTTTTCAACTTACATGGCCTGCTTTTCCTTGGAAGCAGAGTAACAGCATTTTTTATTTTTCAATGCTTTCCATGTCCTTCTTACTCTCCTCTGAATATTACATAGCATATATCTAGTTGCATTTGAAATTGAAGTGATTTGAAGAGTTTTGAAAAGTGTATCATGACACACTTTGAATTGACTGGAAGCCCATTTTATGAATTGGAAGATGAGCTGGGGGCATCTTTCTCTTAGACTTGACACTTTGGTGGGTTGATCCCTGGTCTCAGTTCTTCATCCCCCGCAGTGATGCCATTCACCCCTGCCCTTGCCGTAGCCTAATGGTGGGCAGGGTGTACTTCCATGCCCTGGACTTTGAGCTTGGCTGTATGACTTTCTTGGGCCAACATATTAGAAGACATGACATGAAAAAAGGTTAGAATATGCTTAGACGGTTGGTTTGGCCCTCTTGGGTACCGTCTGCCCTGAGATGGATTTACTCTGGGAAACCACTGACCCAAGGAGTATGAGAGATGCCAGGAGCAAACAGAAATCAAGGCAAACTCAGCTGAGTACCACCTAGGTCAGCTGAGCTCCAGATGAACACCTAAGCAAGAAGCAAATACTTATAGATGTGTGCCTTTGGATGTCAGGGTGATTTTTCTATAGTATCAGTGGGGTGTAATTAACTGCTACACATAGGATAGGTCAGTGCATGTGGAAAGCAGAAATGGGATGCCTGATAAAACAGTCAAGTTATAAGCATTAAATAGTAAATGTTTAGAAGGTGAAATATGCCAGTGACATTGTCTTGAATTTTCTGGGAACTGCTTGCAAATATTTGGCTCCATTTCCCTTGAAGGGACATTCTCGTCCAGGTATAAGTGGTTCAGTGAATATGGATACCATAATTCCATAACGTCTGACACTGTGCTTTATAGGGGGGCATTACAGAGGACACAGAGAAGAATCAGGCAGTTTGGTTTAGTTAAAAGAGCATAGACTTCGGAGTCAGAAAGGTGTCAGCTATGGGAGCAGTAGTAGGTCATGTAACATCTTGTAGTACATAGCACAGAAACAGTAGTATTTAATATTTCCCTACCTTGCAGGATATAAATGCAGCACTGTGCTGACACATAGGAGGCACTCGGTAAAATAGTCGCTCAATAACAATTATTGTTAATCTAATGTCTCAGGGAGCTTACAGTCGTCTTACACAGAGACTTATCTCACAGAAGCATAAGTTGGAATGTCAAACAGGATATGGAAGGTGCTCACTGAGTAAGAATGTTGGCCGGAATGGAGGATCCATGTAGGAGTCAGGAGAAAGAGGACAGAAAAGGTAGGTGTGGGCAAAAGTGGATCTTTTCATGACGCTAATGAAGTTTAAGCTTCACCCCTCTCACTGCCAAGACCCTGGGAAAGGCCCTATCTATTTTGTATTCTTTTCTTAAAGAGAGTCCCACAATTGACATAAGCTTCGGAGACCCACTGATACACAGCTCAGGTATGCCATGCTGTGGAGAGCCTCATGGGCCATGCTGAGGAGTTCAGATTTGTCCTGTAAGCCTGGAGCGCTGTCCACTGGGGGTGGGAGCGGAGATATTGGTTGTCCTGGACACTGCCCAGGTGCCTCGTCTCCAGGGACTGACTTTGCTCAGCCTCTCTCTGCTTTGGTAAAGAAGTCTCAGAGAGCATGCCCAGAGCAGCAGACTAAGAGGAAACTCTGAACTCAACCCCCCTCTTCGGGCAAGCCGGCTCAGGCACTTCTGTTTGTGTGGGATCTGCTGTGGCTCACCCACTGCCGCTAACAATCTGGGGAATCTAAAGCATGGTGCTGCTTTCCTGCGGCCTGAGCCGGCTGACACCCCCATCCGGCTAAGGAGATTAGCCAGGCTTTATTTACAGGTGCCTTTCAGTGACAGCAGCACCTGCCACGCCCAGGTGGAGCCTGGGAAGAATGAGAGCACATTCTTTTCTTGTTGCCGGCTGAATGCCAGGGCAAAGACTACATCCGCTGCACTGATTGTCTGCACAGGTACCAGGGAGTCCTGGCTGGAGGCTGCCCTGACAGACTGCCAGTCAGCGTCTAGGAAAGATCGCCTCCAGTGCAGGGTCTTGAGCATGGTGACAGCGGGTGCAGAGACAAGGTCTTATGTGCAGGGGGGCCGGCAGTGCCTGCACCATGCTTGGCATGGGAAAGGGACTCAGCGAACGCTTGCTGCATGCATGAATGAATGAATGGGAACACTGCCTCTGTGTCTTATCCCTTCCCCAGTCCTCACTTCTGAAAGAAGTTCTTAAAATAAGAAGTATTTTATAAACACAAGTATTAATAAAAATTATTATATCAATAAAGAGTAGCAATCCACTCCTTAGGTGTGGAACTTTCACTCAAAGAGTTTGAATGGGCAGAAAGAATGACACCCCCATCCTCCCAGCACATGCCTGTCACTTGTGCACATGTGTACACACACAGGCACACACGTCTGGAGAGATGGTCTGCATCGTGATAAGTATATAACCTCTGGAGGCAGATGCTTTGGACTGGGGTCCTCATTCTATCCTTTATTGATTGGAATGATCTTTGGCAGGTTATTTAATCTTTCTGAGCCTCAATTTTTTTGTCTGTAAAATGGGATGATGATACCAACCACGTCACAGGATTTGCTATGAGGATCAATGGCGATAAAGTGCAATAAAAAGTGTGAATGTTTATTGGTACCTGTAGAGTAGCCTGGAGTGAGATGAAAATGAATATTTTGCCGTTACTCTCCCCGGCATTCAGTTGGAGACAGGAAAAGATATGCATTCATGCCTACCCTGCACAGACAGGGCTTGGTAGATGATGCTGTCACTGGAAATATTTCTGAAGATTAAGTTGCTAAGTCTTCAAGGAGACACCAGTGGGAGGCCAAGGAAGACCTCCTGAGGGAAGTGATTGTTGCAAAGTGCCTGCGATGCCTGCTCTCTCGGCACTTAACCGTACTTTTGAGAACTCAACTACCTCAGTTTATAAGCATCTCTGACCCTAATAAAGGGGCTAGCATAAAATCATGACTTCTGTTTCTGATTTCTATTTCAAGATCCATGCGTTTTTGTGGATTTCTGCCCGTTTGTGTTATTTGTTGATTTACCTACTATAAGCTGTATAGCCAGTGGTTTCTCTGTGATGACCCCAGCAAGACCCTTTTGGTTATTGTGTTAGTCAGCTCGGCGGCTGTAACAAACGCCATCAACTAGGTGCTTACACAACACACGTTTATTTCTCACAGTTCTGGAGGCTAAAGTCCAAGATCTAGGTGCTGGTGGGTTCAGTTCCAGGTGAGCGTGCCCTGCAGGACTTGCCAGCAGAGGTCTTCTGCACGTGCTCTGCTCTCTTCTGGTAAGGACACTAACCCTGTCCACTCTGAGGACCTCATCTAAACCTAGTGACTTTTCAAAGGTCCCCATCTCCAAATACTATCATGAGGGATGGGTTAGGACTTCCACATGTGATTTTAGGGGGGACACAATTCAGTCCATAGTATTCTATCCCTTTACCCCCAAATCATGTTCTTCTTGTGTGCAAAATACACACAGCCTATCCCAGTGGCCCCCAAAGTCTTAACTCATTCCCGCATCAACTCTAACATCTAAAGTCCAGTCTCCTGAAAATCAGATATGAATGAGATGATTTCAGGTATATTTACCCTGAGGTAAAATTCCTCTCTACTTGGGAACCTGCGAAACCAAACAAGATATGAGCTTGCAAAATACAATGGTGGGACGAGGATAGACATTCTCATTCCACAAGAGAGAAATAGGAGAAAAGGAAGCGGTAACAGGTCCCAAGCAAGTCCAAGGTCTAGCAAGGCAAACTCCATGAGACCTTTGGGCTTGAGAATTAGCCTCTTTGGCTCAGTGCTTTGCCTTGCAGGCCCACTGGGGAGGTAAGGTCATCCCCAAGGCTGTGCAAGGCACAGTGGTTCCCTGTGGGGCCGCACCCAGTGGCAGCATTCTGGGGGGTGGGGGAGAGCCCATGCTGTGGCTCTTTTTTGGGGGCAGTGGTCCTGTCCTTTGAAACAGAGGTGAGACAGCCTTGCCCCTCCACTTCCCCCCAGACCTCCAGCCAGTGCCCTCTGGGCCTATTGTGGGAGTGGTCACCCGATGACCTCTGAATTGCCTCCAGGGTCCTTCTTCCTTTTTCTGGAAGGACAGCCCACATTTGCAGCCAAATAGCCCTATGACCCCATCTTGTAGAATCCCAGAAGTCCAGCAGTCTTTGTTCATTCCCTCCCACTTTCTCTGTCCTCTAGTTCATTCAAACTGGCAATGTCTTTGCCATTATAATCCCATCTCTATTTCTTGACCTCTGCTTAAATGGCTGATTCAGTTTATGAGTTGCATCCAGGATCTATCAGTAGTTGCTCAGTCACCCCCTCAGTGTTTTTTGAACAAACATTTTTTGCAATATGAATAGGCTAAGAATTTTCCAAACCGCTAAGTTCTGGTCCATTTTGCTGAACAATTTCAGTTTCAATTCATCTCTCTCCTGTCGTATTTTACTATCAATAGCCAGGAGGAACGAAGCCACTCCTTCAACACTTTACTTCAAAATCTCTTCAGCTAAATATCCAGTTTCATCATTCACAAATTCTGTGAAACACAAGAACACTAGAACACGAACACAGCTCAGCCAAGTTCTTTGTCACTTTATAACAAGGATTGCTTTTCCTCCGGTTTCCAATGACATCTTCCTCATTTCCATCTGAGACCTCACCGGAATGCCTTTACCCTGCACATTGGTACCAACATTCTGCTCATAATTATTCATTTATTCTCTCAGAAGATGGAAGCTTCCTCTATAGCTCTCGGACTCATACAGTCGTTATGGTGATGAGACCCAGGGGTTGGGTCAACACGGAGCCAAAGGACATTGTTCGCATTTTAAACTTCAGCTAACTTACCTTCTGTTCTCCCAAACTTCTTTTGTATTCTAGCCATAATTCCTGCTGAACTTGGCTGAATGTTTTGATCTTGGATTTCTGGCCTTCAATCCTAGTATCCCAGGGCTGCAAACCATTATTCTTTCTTATCATAATAGAGAGTTAACGTCTTTATTTGGCATTTTCTCAGTAGTTGTGCAGTCACCTGGGTTATTTTATGCTGCAAGGCAGAAATAGACAATAGACAGAGGGAAGCAGTACTGAGTGGTCTGGCCTCTTGGGAACCAGTCTGGCTCACCTGGGACATCCTTCAGTGCCTGATACATGGAAGGGGATTGGCTTCCATTCCAACCTTGTTTTTGCTACCAAGTAGCTGTGTGACCTCGGGTGAGTTGACTCACCCTTCTGATCCTCAATTTGTTTATCTGTTAAATAAAATTTGGGGGCTAGGTACATTCATTCTTGCTCTAAAGTTCTATGACTCATATGTTTTGCAACAGTGAAGGGAAAAAAGAATCCCTAACCTTTGAATTTCTCCAGGGCATCATCCTTCCTATAGCCCCGAGAGCTGTGGCTCTATCTAAGAGTTAATTTCTTATTCATGGTCAGTAGATGGGCTCTGCTTGTGGTCACATAGGGATGCAGGCACCTTCCCACTCATGGCTCGACCTTCTCTAGATCCTCTAGGGGGAAGGAACTGAGGATGGTGCATCCTATGTTTCTACGGGCCAGGATGGGAAGAAGTGCATGTCAACTTGTTCCCAATCTATCCACCATCATGCAGTCACGTGATGGTATCTAATTTCCAGGGAGGCTAGAACATGTCATCTAATTACGTGTTCGGGAAGGGGAAGGGAACATGCTGCGGGTGACACCCCCCGCATGGGGTCAGGGGGTACCAGCTGTCCTGAGGCAGAGACTGGACTGGATGGCCTCTGGGAAGTGTCTGGATCTCTTCTTTCGATACAGAGGTTTTCATATGCTGGTTTGGGCCAGTGGGCTCAACTAGCTGCAACGAAAAAAATGTGATATATTTGAACAATGGCCATGACCATTCATTCACTCATATGTTCATTAAACAAATGGTTATTAACATCACATGTGGACTAGGAACTGTGGATCTACAAAAGAACCAAAACCAAAAAAACAGACAAAACCCGCCAAATAATTCACAGTCCAAAATCTCCAGGAGCTCACAGTCTGGTAGAGGAGCTAAGACAAGTACAAACACGACTGTCATATACAGCACTGTGTGGTCAGTGGCATAGGAGAGGGACGATGCGTTATAGGATATCTGGTATGGAGAAAACTCTTCCAGTTATGGCGTTTGCAAAGAGAGGGCAGAGATGGGGCAGCAGAGGTCAAATGATGCGATGTTGGAAATGGAAGGACGAAAATCAGGGAGAGGATGCTCTTGAAGAGTTTGGACTGTATTAGTTAGAAAATGGGGGACAGTGACAGTCTTGAACACTTGCGCCCCCCGATTTCAAAGGAAAAAGGGATCCCTAGCCACCTGCCATATACCCCATCCTTTGCCCAGAGCCTTGCCTTGCAATGTGACTTGGTCACAGAGGGACCAGAGAAAGACTTTGGCTCCTGGAAAACGAAACAATCCTAAGTCTACCAAGGGGACGGGGTGGTGGCACTATGGCTAATCTCGCTGTGGACATTACCTGTCCTCGGAAGCCCACACTGACCTCTAGTGGTCAGAATGACACCCAAATTGTCCCACAAACCCTGGTCCAGGACAAGTCTATCCCCAGTGACATCTGTTGAGGAGGAAATTATTTAGAACAGAGTCTCTCTTCTTCCAGCCTGTCTTTTTTTTTTTTTTTTCCCTCCTTCATTTAACCAAATCTACCCACCACGCACTCTCAGCAAGAATGGCTGGCCCTGGTTGGGAGAGCTTCAGGGCTGCAGGAGATATGACACTTTGCTGTCTCCAAGTTGGTCCCAACCTGCTGAAGCTATTTTCACCTCATGAAGCACCCTGGGCGCAGTAAGGATATGTATATCCGAAAGTCAATATCCTACTCATAGTCAAATTTGATTAGACTGTGAAGTGGGGTCCAGTGTTCCAGTGCTAATCACTAATGCTTAAAGTTATGCCAGAGCCATTCCAAGCGCTTTCGATATGAAAATGTATTATTTCATATAAATCTTCACAAAAAACCCTTAGAAGTAGGCCTGTTGTTACCCCTCATTTTAAAGTGAAGAAATTGAGGCACAAAGAGGTTAAGTAACCGGCTGAAGATTACGAAGTTCGGCAGTGAAGGAGCAGATACCTGACCCAGACAGCATGATTGCAGAACCAGTCCTCTGAGACACCACAAGATATTGCCTCCCAGCATCGTCTTGGAGTAGCTACGTATTTTTGAGGTCCCTGGGCCACTGCTTCCTCATCTGACCCATGAAGGTATTGGACTAGAGTGGAGGTATTCAGACTTTTCCTAGAAGCAGACAGAGACGACAGATAACAGAGCATTTGTTTTAAGTAAAGCAGAAGACCAATAACTCAACTCACTTTTCCTCTCCTCCCTGCTTCTTTCCCAACCCAAGGGACGCTTAAACTCAGGAAAGATCTCAGGACTCCAGGGAACTAGATGGCACCAAATAATTATTCAGCTAGTATTTATTTAGCACTTACTTCATTTCAGGCATTGTAGTAGGTGTTTTAGAAATATTGCACACTTAATCTTCACAACAATCTCATGAAGTACCTCTTATTATGACCATTTTATAGATGGTAAACCAATTTAAATTGAATAGGTAGCCCAGAGTCACACAGCTAGTAAGCGGCAATGCTGGCACGCAACTCCAGGTGTGCCTGACGCCAAAGCCCAGGCCATTCACAGGCTCCGACACCGAGACTGTGTCTTGGAAATCAGTGCACTGGGGTCGGTTCCAAGCCTACTCTTGAGTCACCATGTCAGCTAAGAAGAAGAGGAAGATGATTCTTCCTGCAGAGCAGTAGAGAAGCTGAAGGTACTGATGAACTTGAAGGAGACAGCCAAATGACACTGGGCATCCCCACTCCAGTTCAGGTCGCCTCAGGTAGACGCCTGCGTATCAGAATGTAGGCCATCTCAGCCCTGGCAGGAGGTTTAAATCAAAGGAAATTGTTCTGATTTATGCTCAGACTCTCAGGGTCCCTTTCTAGACTCTGAATCCCACACTAGAAGGTAATAGAAGCAGCTCACTTTGCCACCAGCTCAAACATGAGCTGCCTCCAGGAGGGAACTGCAAACACTGGCTGAGCAGGGCTGTGGGATCAGCCCACGTCACTCAGCCCACTCGGTTGCTTATCTCTGTTTGGCAGGTAAGGAGAATGTGTTGGTTAGAGGCCCCTGGAGGCCCCCTTTCCTGAAGGCATGTGTTGTTTCTTGAGCTCGTGGTATTGCTCTAAATCCAGGGTCTGGAGAGAAAAGTGCTATCAGTGGGCCCTGGATTCCCTCTCCCAATTTAAAAAAGACCTGATTTCTAAGCAGTGCATCTTAGTAGAAGAGAATCAGAAGACCTGCATTCTAGCCCTAGATCTGCTCCGTATGACCTTGGAGAAATCTCATTTCCTCTCTGGTCTTAGAGAGGGGAAGCAGTTGATCAAGTTCACCCAGAAAGCCAGTGACACAGTCAGGACTTGAAGCGAAGTCCCTATTCCTTCTTCAAGCTAAGTGTGCTGTGATTGATGGATTCGTTACACCAACACAACAATGTTCATTCAGCTCTCCCTGTGTGTCAGGACTGTGCTGGGAACCAGGAACACTGTGAGGAGCAGAGAAACACACTCTAAACTAGAGGGAAACTCTGAAATCATCTAGTGGCTCATTTTCCATTTAAAAAAGAAGAAAGTGAAGACAAAAGGGAGAAGCATAATGACTTGCTCAAGGTCACGGAGAAAGTGAAGTGGTACCAAATAACCATGATGCGTGCTGAGCGTGAAGATGAACTGTGAAGTTTAATGGAGTATATTTAGCTGAACTTTGTGAATGAAGGAGACAAAAAGGCTGATAAAAGAGAAGGGAGGAAAGGAAGCCTTATTTGGAGGCCAAGAAATCATAAGCTGAGAGGTCGATGCCAAACGAACCCAAGCAGGTCTTTCATTCCCCACTGTGGCTCTTTGTTCTCTCTCTAAGAATAATGAGAATTTCTCTGTTCAGAGGAGTAGCCGGTACGAGATCTGACAATTAAGTTCATGAACTCATCCTAGAAAAAGTGCTACCTACTCATTGCTGAATATCACTACGGTCACCTTGGAAATACCATCCCTCGGAAGCTATGCACTGACGCCAGCACCTACTCCACCCTTCAAAGCAATCTTGGAACTCTTTTTCTGGAATGGCCATCAGAGCTGTCGTCCTGAATGTAATCAAAACGTCTTCCTTTCAATATTTCCTTTATCTTTGGGTAAAGAAAGAAGTCATTGGGGGCCAGATCAGGTGAGTAAGGAGGGTGTTCCGATATAGTTATTTGTTTACTGGCTAAAAACTCCTTCACAGACAGTGCTGTGTGAGCTGGTGCATTGTTGTGATGCAAGAGCCATGAATTGTTGGCGAAAAGTTCAGGTCTCTAACTTTTTCAGCACTTCCAAATAGTAAACTTGGTTAACTGTTTGTCCAGTTGGTACCAATTCATAATGAATAATCCCTCTGATATCAAAAAAGGTTAGCAACATTTTCGCAACAAGTTTGCAAACATAATTGTCGGACCTCATATAAAGTATGATTTCCCTAATAGGAACTAAAGCTGGGAACGAAAGTAAGAAAAATGACACCAGGACAAAATTTAGGGAATTTGTTTCCCTATAAAGTCCTTGCTCAAATATTGGCCATGTAAGAAAGAGCAAAATGCCCTTGCGTGGTTTTCTGATTGTCTGAGCTTGGCAAATCTAAGGATAAATCTGAAGATGGTGGTCGATAAGCTGGGAGATACATGGTCCGATGCTGTGTTACAGCCAAGACTCTGTGCTTTGTGATCACAAGAAACATTGCCTACTGATTTCTGGTGACACTCATTTCTCCTCACATGTAATCTGAGCATTCTAATTCAAGACTGGGAGCAAGCTGACTTTATCTGAAAGGAATCATACACAGTTTTGAAGCTCACCATTTTTTTTTAAACTTATTTTTTTAAGTGTGTTTTTCCAGGACTCATCAGCTCCAAGTCAAGTAGTTGTTTCAATCTAGTTGTGGAGGACGCAGCTCCCAGTGGCCCATGCAGGGATCGAACCAGCAACCTAGTTGTTAAGAGCACCGCACTCTAACCAACTGAGCTAACTGGCCGCCCCGAAGCTCACCATTTTAAATTAATCTGTTATAAACCAAAACATCACACCCTAATTTATCTTTTCAGTAAGTGTTGATTTTAATTGTTTTACATTAGATTATTTCTAGTGTCTGAACTGTTGGATATGACCACGATTGAAATAAGCTCTAAGATAAATCCAAAGAGACATGGAATCAAAGTTGAATTCACTCTGAATGGACTTTCTACATAGATGTTGTCTCACCATTTGGTTACTCAGTCACCAGTGAGAAATTGGTGACAATAAAAACAAAACAACAACAAAAAATTAAATAAGGAAGGCCCTTCATCTTTGAGGAATTCGTAGTCTAATGGAGGAAATAGACATACGAAGAGAATATTTCAGTACAATGTGATATATGCTTTTAGAGAAGTATACTCAAAGTGTGATGGTTAAGGCCCCAATTTTTAGAAAAGATGAAACACTTTCACTTCTCCATATCATAAGCCTGTACAAAAAATAATGTATTTTATGCCAACGTGTAGGGTGGCAGTAGGAAGCACACAGCAATTATGCCCATTAGAGCACGTTTAGTGCTTCTGATGCCCTAACCACTACCCCACTCACCTTCCAGCAGCTCCATCCTGGCTCCCCTGAGGAGACTGTCCAGCCTTGGGGCCAGAAGGCCAGTTTACCGCGGTGGCTTGGACTTCCATGAGGGTCGTTGGCCTTGGCCCAATGAACTGTGGGGACCGACGCTGGCCCAGTTTCCTGACTGAGCCTCTGGAATGCTGCCCACTGCTTTTGCTTATCAGTGTTTGCCTAGGTTCCTGGGTAGAGCTCATCTCCCGTGAGCACTAACCTCAGAGCAGTGATGGTATCATGGAGGGCAAAAGTGGCTGGGAAGCGAGCAGAGCTGGGAAATGAGAAAATCGGGCTCCGGAAGTAAATGGGGTGGCGAAAAGGGGGAGTCAAGCTGAAGAAGCTGATTTTACAGTTTTTGGATTTAGCCAGAGGCTACCTGGTTGAGACCCAGACCTCATTTGGCTTCAGTCCACCATGAGGGAGGAGTATGTGTTAACCCTGAGCATTCATGGCCGAGCAGGACCACAGCTGTAGTCTCGGGCTAAATCCATCTGTGGAGGTCAGCGCCAGGCTGACCTTGGCTTCTTCCAAAACCTGTTCAGTCAGGCCAGGCTAAAGGATGGGCTGAAGGGCAGGAGGCCAGATGGCAGGGGCTAAAGCTGGGGTGGACGCTCTAGCTGATGGGTTCAGGGCCCCTGGCTGGACTTCTGTCCCCATCCTCACCAAACCCTCCTGTTTATGGCTGACAGGGGGAAGCTGGTGGCTGCAGGGAATTAGTAATGAGATATGGAGTCATTCACCTCCAGGTCACTAGTTCAAAACCAGGTCAACGGTGAGTCAAAGTTCCTGACCAGGGGGACATGGCGGGTTTCCATTTGCGTGGCTTGAAGGCAGACATTTGCCCTCTCAGAAGACAACTCAGGCACGTCAGCCTGGGCCACAGGGCAAGGAGCTCTGTCCCTGGCAACAGGCTGTGCAGGCCAGAGAGGCCTCCATGTGGGGCTTGTCCTTCTGGCTTCATTGTCTCCGAGACCTTGCTGGTCTGAGTGCTCACACAGGGCTTTGCATATCCAAAGAATTCAGGTAGGCAGCGTTCAGATCATCTGGCTACAGCTCCGTTTCCTTAGAAATCTCGACTCTGAGGGCAGAGACCACATCACTCATATAACACTCAATTTCATTATGATTTTGCCTTATCATTATTTAAACTAGTTTATTTATTTGTTTACTTGTCTATTGTCTGAACCTTACTTATCTTTATTGTCATTAAGATCTTTGAAGGCGGAGACCCCATCCATGCCTGGCACTTACAGGGTGCCTAAGAATTGTTTATTGAATGAATGAAGAGTACATAAAATAAGGAATGCATCCCGGATCCTCACATAATGTCTGGCAGAGAAGATATACTCAAAGGTATTACTGAATAAATGAATGAATAAAGGACTGAATGGGTGGATCACAGAATAAAACTTTTGAGTGATATCAGCTCCCAGGACACCAATGGTACTATTTTACTGCTAGATAATCAGCAAGTTTTTCTCACCACCAAACTAAAATCTCTAAACCCAAAGCACAGTGCTTGGCTCACAGTAGATGCTTGGAAAATGTTTGTTGAGTGAATGAATAATAAGTAGATGGACAGTTGCATGGATGGATGGATGGATGGATGGATGGATGGATGGATGGGTGAATGGATGGACAGCAGGATCAAACAAGTAAGACTAGCATACATGAATAAGGCAACCCCCAAAAGATTTATGAATATTCATTTTTCCTTTTTATCCAAAATGTTGGCCTTTTACTCTAAATCTGGAATTTTCTCATTCATTCAGTCTCTACCTAATCAAGTTTTTCAGTCATTCACCCATTTGTTTAGTCAACACTGACTGAGTGTGTTCTATGACACAATCTAAGCCCTAAATCAAGTGGTGGAATCAAATAACACTTATAACTTTCTTTGCCTGCCACTTGGTTAAAGTTTTCTTTCTTCCTTCCTTCCTCCCCCCTTCCTTCCTTCCTTCCTTCCTTCCTTCCTTCCTTCCTTCCTTCCTTCCTTCCTTAGTTCCTTCCTTCCTTTCTTTCTCTCTTTCTTTCTTTCTCTCTTTCTTTCATATAACCTCCTGCTTACTCATTCATGTTTATTCATGTGTTCACTGAGCACTTCCTCCATGCCGGTCACTAAGATATGGGGTTATAACAATAAATAAGATAGTCTGGTTGTGTCTTTTTATTGTTGTCTTTATGTCTTGCAGCTGTACTGTCTGTCCTAGATTATAAGTGACTTTTCATTCAGATATGAGAAGTGGAACTTAGTCATGGATCAGGAATAATATCTAATAACAACTACAGGCAGGGGTTAGATTGAGGCCATTTGTTTTGTATTGTGACTAACTTAGCATGACAGACGATTAGCAGCTATGTGGAGATTTTCAACAATATGATTGCTTATACAAAGCTTTCATAATTTTGAGCTCCGAGTGTATTTCTCTGGGCAAGAAATGAGTAGCGTCATAATTCAAGAAAACTGCTGTAATATCTATGAGTGTCACTATGTGCCACATATTGTGCTACATATTGGGGAGAATGAGTGAAATCTGGTTCTTGCCCGCTACGAGATCTGAGTCCAGTTGAAGACATAAAAATGTCTTGTTCAATGTGATAAGGATTATAAACAAAACATGTACAAATGCAGCAGGAGCATAGGAGAGGGCTTGCTTAATTATGTTTTGGGAAGTTGGGGTGGGTTTTACAGAGAAGCCAATATTTGAGGTTTGCTTTGGCCGGAGAATAAAAGTTTGTGAAATGAAAGAAGGGTCCTTCAGAAATGGGATATGGCATAGCCCAAGTCTGATGGTTACAGGTGTGTGGAAGTTTGTAGAACCGTAAGTTGCCTGTGTGGCTGAAATGTAGGACATTCAGAAGAGAGAGATGAAAAATGAAACTGGAAAAGCATGTATGAGCCAAACTGTTTTCTAAAGGTCATACTAAAGAGCTTGATTTCTAATGTCTATGTAATAGGGAGTAATTAAATTAGTGCTTTTGACTATTGTGTCTTGATGTGTGTGTGTGGGGGGGTGGTGTCCCCATTTCCTACAATGTGGCAGATTAGATGACGTGAAAACTCTCCTATCTCAAAATTCCTAGAAATGCAGAACAAAATATAGAAATCATTTTCTACAAGTAAAGCTGAGCTCACAAGAAAATAAGAAAGATCTGCCAGGGGAAACACAAGCAGAAATTGAAAATGAGTGCAGCCAGCGAGTGACTGATCTGAGGCAACCTTGGGTGTTGGGGCAGGTATAGGGAGGGGTGGGTTTGGGGGATTTTAGGATTTTACATTTTTAAATTTAGATTGGGTGTTTTAGGTTCACAGAAATATTGAATATGAGGCCTTGCATTTATGCCAAGTGGAGAGTTGAAATTAGGGCCTTCATGTAAAGCTAGGGCAAGATTTATAAGGGAGCATTCTGCTCACCTATAAAGGGATATTCACATAAGCCATCTATCGAGCCTGGGCTATGAGTGGAAGAAAGAAGTGTCCCCTGTAATCTCATAACCACGTGCTCACCTTCATGTGGATTCAGGGTTTGCATTTACATTACTCAAGTGGTCCAGGAATCCCCAAGTCAATAAAATAATGAGAAGTCATCTTTGATGGATGATACTGCTGGGACGATACTGAGTGGAGAAGTGTACACAAAATAGCCCTTGCAGGACACAAACTCAATGCAGGCCATTCAGAATTTTTATGTAGTGAGAATTCTAATGTAGTGAGTTTTCAGCTCTGAAGTTCTATTCTCATAACCCACCATTGGCAAACCTCAGCAGATACAACAACAATAGGTGTAGGCCACCAAGAATTTTCATTTAGAAAGTAGAGCTAATGGAGAGAGACTATAAATTAGTATTTAAAAAAAAACAACTGTTAAAGATATATAAAAGAAAAAAAGTGGAAAAAAAATAAGACACTATGAAAAAACCCAGACAGATTTGAAAAAAGCAAATAGAAACTAGAAAACCAAAAGTGTATCAATTGACATGGAGTAGACATAGCTAAAACGAGAGTTTAAGAACTGGCAGCCTCCAGCAAACTCCCCCCCAATGCAACACAGAGACATAAAGAGATAGAAAATACAAAAACAAGATTAAAAGACATGGAGGATAGAATGAGGGTAAACGTATGACTAATAGGAATTTCAGAAAAAGGATATTAAGAGAATGAGTAAAGGAAATAACCAAAGAGAAAAAAGCTGAGAATTTTCCAGAATCTATGAAATAAATGAATCTTCAGAGGCAGGAAATGAGTCCTAAGAAAGATAAAATGAAATCTGTACCAAACAACATTGTCGAAAAACTTTTAAAAACCAAAAATAAATAGAAGATCTTAAAAGCAACAAGAGAAGAATATGGATTGCTCACAAAGAAATAATAATTAGACTAATAACTGACTTCTCAAAAGCAACAATGGATGCCAGAAGTTGAATAAATAATATTTTTAAAGTGCTGAGAGAAAATAACTGTCAGCCTTCATTTGAACCTCCTTCAACTATCATTTAAAAACAAAAGGGAATAAAGGTATTTTTAAACAATGACCAAGAGAATTTACCATTTAAGGACGCTTATGGAAAAGATTTTTAGAGCACGTATTTTAGGAAAGAAGAAAGTGAACTCAGAGGGAAAGATTCAAAGGTAAGAAGGAATGGTAATTAAAGAAGTTGGTAAGCATCTAGGCAAAGCCAAAAAAATGTATTAATTGCTCAAAAACAGCAGTAATGATAATAATAACAAAATTTAGGGGGTATAAAAGTAAGGTGAAATTATCTAAAATGCTGGATGGTGATAACACGTAAAATAAGTTAAAATAGTCTAAATTCCCTTTATTATTTGGGAATAGGGTATCAGCACTAACTTTAGGTCCAACATTCTTGACAAAAGTTTCAGGTTAAGCACTAAAAGAGTAGAAATAAAACGTAATTTCTAAATCAATAGAGGAAAAGAGAGAAATACAGAAATCTCAATTGACCCAAAAGAGGACAGGAAAAGAGGCAGAAAGGCATTAAAAAGCAGAGTAAATAGAAAGTACAAAAAGAAATGGTGGAAATAAGTCAAAAATGTATTAGGAAACACAATAAATTTAAGTGGATTCGAATCACTAGTTAAAAGACAACTGTCAGGTTCGATGTAAAAAGAAAAAAATAGAAAGAAAGCTTGCTTATGCTGTTTTCAAAATACATACCTAAAACAGCAGGATTCAAAAAAGTTCAAAGAAAAGGATAAAAAGAGGCATACCAAGCAAATACTAATAAAACAAAACAAAACACTGTAGCTATAATGATTATAGCAGAGTAAATGTGTTTAAGGCACAAAGATGGTCAGTATATAATGATAAAAGCAACAATTCATCAGGAAGATATAACAAATCCAAATTTCTATGGATCCATTATAAAGTATAAATGCATAAAATATATAAAATTATAAGGAACTGACTAATCTTTATAGGAGATTTAAAAATACACCTTTCTGATAATTGATAGATCAAGTGGCATAAAAATTGGCATCAATTTATAAGATTTGAAAGACACAATGAATACGATTGATCTAATAGTCATACACAGAATCTGTGCCTAACAATTGAAGAATGTACATTTTTTCAAATACACAAGAGATATTTACAAAAACTGACAAGGTTCTAAGCCACAATACAAGTCTCAACAAGTGTCAAAGAATAAATATCACAGTCAACTTTCTCTGACCAGAATCTAATTAAGTTATAAATGGACAACAAAAGGTAACTAAAAACAACATATTTAGAATTGAAAACATTTCTAATTAATTCATAGATCAAAGAAAAAAATCGTAATAGAAATGAACAAATACTTAGAACAAAATTTGAAATCCTACTTAATAACACTTGAGGGATACAGTTAAGAAATACTGAGAGTAGTGGCTCTCAACTGGGGACATTTGGCAATGTCTGGAGACATTTTTGTTTGATCAACTGGAAGCAGATATTAGCATCTAGTCGGTAGAGGTCAGAGACGCTGCTATCCTCTGTTACAAAGGACAGCCAACCACAATGATTGTCTGACCCACCAATGGCAACAGTGTGGGTGTCGAGACACCCTGACCTAGAGGGAAAGTTATGACCCTAAATGTTATATGAGAAAACAAGAATGAGAACTGTCAGTCAGGTTGAGGCTACACGAGAAAACAGAGCAGGTGGCAGAGCAGGTGACTGTTAGAATAATTTAGGTAGATGATAATGGGGACTTGGCCGAAGGCAGTGGCGACAGGAATGGAGAGACAAGGGTTTTGGGAGTAAAATTAACAGGACTTGGAGACAGGTGAGGAAAAGAGGAGTAGAAAAATGAGATGGCTCAGTAAAGTCACTTCAGGGTAGAACTAAACTGCAAAACTTCACGAATTTATTAGTCAAACGCAGTAGACTACAACTGGGTGATCTTGAATGGGCATCCACAAGCACTTGGCCTCAGGGAACCCAGTCAAAGAACTATGACTGGACTGCCAGGGGCCCCCAAAGAGGAATTGAGGTCAAGGCTATGTCCTGGGAGATGGGAAGCCCAGAGGACGCAGGCTGCCAAAGATAGAAGGTGACAGTGGGGAGAGGACATTTTTCCTGAATTATCACATATAAGATCTCCTGAGGTGGGGGTGAGAGTAGGCTGGAATTCAATAGTCCCCAAGCCCTGTCTTGCTCTCACGGGCATGACGCAAACCACTGAAGAATAGTTTCCAATTCTGCCATGGTAGAGAAAAAGAAAGAAACACGACCACACGTACCACAGCTCAGAGTTTCAAAGACCACATTTAAGGTGCGCTTCAAACAGCCGTGTGAAGCTCCAACACACCCCAGGCTCAAGTCGGGGTAAACAGAGTTATATTTACTGGCACAAGGCCTAAAATAGAAATCCAGTAGCTAGCTCTTTTCTCCTTAACGGTGTCTCTTTAATACCTAAGTGGGTATCAAAGAGCTGGTGTCAATTGTTAATGCCAGAAATTGTGGCTGGTGGGGAATGCGTTCTCTTTCACATTTTGTGGGGGAATTCAAAGCGCACCGGATTCACAGTGTGAGAATATCTTTGGTGGAAATGCTCAGATATTTCTCTCTTTGGCTGTAGCTGATCTCCATGGGTTGATGTTCAGTACCCGAAGAGCCTCAGACAGGCCACTGGGGAAGCTGTAAGCTCATTGTTTGAAACAGTACCACAAAATTAACTGCTCTGACACCTTTTCAGAGTTCTAAGACATTTCTGTACTGAGGGTTGTTTTTTTTTTTCTTTTTCCGTCTAGATAAAAGACAATCTACTAGTCTAGATAAAAGACAATCTACTAGTCAAGCTAGCTGGTACTTTTTATTCATTTGTTTCCCATTAAACTCTGTCTCTGAAGTACACACAGATCTTTATTTGGTTTGCCAGTGTGTGGGAGAGAGACATACAGACATAGGGTAACTAACAGCCACTAAGAAAAGCAAAGACAAAAACGACTAGTCTGTTTATGTTGCCTCCTCTTTCAGTTGTCTGTGCCATTGAACCATTGGTCTCTGTGAAACTTAGAATCGGTAGGGCTTCCTCTAAATAAATGGTGGTGATGGCGGTGAGGGAAAGGGAGCACAGAGGAAAAAAGATGGAGAAATGTGCAGCAAGAGAGGATGAGAGGCAAAGAGAGGGCGAGTGAGAGGAAGGTGAGGAGCCTGGGTGGCTGTTTTTCTCTGCTCCTAATCAGCAGTTTCTTGGCTCCAGGTCTGTATGTGGATGAGACTTGTCCATGTCACCAAGGAGGGGCCTATCTGGTTTCCTGGGGCTACCGATTTGGGGCCTTGGGGTTCTGAGGGAGGAGCAGAAGGAAGAGGTGCTGGCAGCTTCAGGTTCCATCGGAGTGGAGTGGGGTTTGGGGAGAAGGAAGGGAGGAGAGAAACCAGGACATTTTGTCTAATGTGACTGCAGACCTAGTGCTGGGCCGTCACCTTCCTCTAGTAAGGGTCAGGAAGGGAGATTGATGGAACTTGTACAGACTGGTTGAAGTTTTTGTGGGCTGCAGTGATTGTTGGATTTCAACTTCAAAATGCTAGCCTATTTGAAAGTTTCTTTGCCAACAAAGATGAATTTACTTAGCACCCGTCCGGGGGAGGGGAGGAAAACAAAGCTGTTACAACGAAGTTTTCTCACAGGATGAATTCTTTCATCCTGTGAAAGAATTCTAATACTAATATCGCCATGTATATCATAGTACCTAATGTTTATTTAAGTTCTTTTCACAGCTACAATCTCGTGTGGTTCTGTGAGGAAGTAAGAGATAGACTGCTATCTCTTTTTTATCCTTAGGACATTGGTATGCTTCCCCCTTTCTGATAAAAATTATGTGATTCATCATCTCTTATATTTTGCTTTAGTTACCAGGAAGCTCAGAACAAAATTTCTAGCTAAAATATCACTTATTCTATTTTTTTTTCTGGTTTTGATTTTTGCTTGTATTGCTATTTTCCCTGGGTCCGTTTTTTTTGTTTGTTTGTTTGTTTTTTGTTTTCCTGATTATATTTTGACTTTTATTTTCCTTTGAGTTTTGGTTGGAAGTTCATTCATTCAACAAATATTTATTATTTCTCATACTCTCTTTTCCTCTTCTTTGTTTTATTTATTTCCATAGCACTAACACCATCTAATGTACTACATATTTTATGTATTTATTGTTTATTAGATACGTTTATTATATTATATATGGCTTCCTAATGCTATCAATAGAAATTAAGCTCCATGAGGGCAAGGGTTTTGTTTTTCTTGTTCTGTACTGGATTTCCAGAGTCTAGAGCAGTGCCTGGCACACTGAAGGTCTTCAGTAAACACGTGTTGAGTGAAAGAATCATGTACTCCATGCCAAGTTCTGTGCCAGGAGATGGGAATCAGAGCTGGCTGTATGGGTGTGTGACCTATGCAGGCTCACAGGACCTTGAACTCAGATGGGCCCCATGCTTGGTTTGAAATTCCTAATACATTTTGAACAAAGAGCTCCACATTTCCATTTTGCACTGGGCCTATGAATTCTGTGACCATCCTGATGGGATACATCAGTGTCATTACCTGCATGAAGGTTTTGATCTACTGGAAGGAGGAATTATTTAAAAAAAAAAAAAAAAGACATGCCATACTATTTATTTTAACATGTAAGATATATAAGTACACACACACACACACCCTTACATGAATGTTTTGATGCAGAGCCAATGCTTTTTCTCTGGTGTCTTGTATAAACCACACCCTTAAAGCATCCTCTGTGATTTCCTGTTTTCATTTCTTTGAAGTGGAGGGAGAGGTTTAAGATGCCCTGAAAAGAAATCTGACTACAGAATTCTTCTATAGTCTCAGGACCCTCCCTATCCTTTATGATCGCTTCACTCACTTCTAAATAAGCAGCAAGTTTTTGGCCTGACCTTTATCAAGTCTTTCCGAATTATTCAATTTAGCTTTCATATAAATGAATACCTATCACACTCATATTTCATTAGCTTCTATAATATTTAATTCAATTATGTAAATTACAATAGCATGTACAACAAACTAAAATCAATTTGGGAACAATAAGAATGACTCTTGATAAGCCACAACTAAAGAAGAGAGAAGTAGAAATATGCAGTCGTATTAAAAAGTGGCCTAGCAGCTGCCAGCATTTGGGGTGCCCCAGGCATCAATCAGTGGTGAATCTGGGAAGTCAGTTAAATGGAGGTTGGTTAAGAGAATTTCTACTGTCATTGATGGTACGAGAGCTTATAACAGAGAAATTCAACTAAGTCGAGGAGACCACAGAAGGCTTCCCTGAGGAAGTTGTGACCGAGATGAATGCTGAAAATTTTAAATACATAAGGGTAGGAGTGGCCTAGGTAAATGGAGAGGAGTAGTCCAGGCTATAGGAAGAGTGTGTGCAAAGGCTCTGTGGAAGGGTGGGGACATGGCATATTTGGAGATCTGATAGAAAGCGGGTATAGCTGGCACCTACAGAATGAGGACACTCATGGGGCATGATAAGCTGGTGAGGTCAGGAGGAAAATACCTGCCACTGTTTGTTGACCATGTTAAAGATTTTGGGTTTTGCAATAGGAGCAAGGAAAGCTACTAAAGATTTTAAGCAAGGGATGCGACATTATTGGATTCAAGTTTCATCAAGATCACTCTGGCTGCAAAGTGGAGAACGATTGGCGGGAGCAAGAGTGGGTTTGGAAGCTCTGCAGTAGCCCAGGTAAGAGATGCTGTTAACTGGACTCTAGGGCTGTGATGATGGAAATGGAAACGATAGTTAGAACTTGGTAATAAATTAGACATGGAGTGAGAGTGATGATTAATCAAGAATGGCACCTGATTTCTGGCTTCTAAAGCTGGGTAGATGATGTTTTAATTCATTGAAATAGGAAGCACTGGGGAAAAATTATGTTTTAGGAGGAAAAAGCCTGAGTTAGCTTTTGGAAATTTCAAGTTCAAAGTGCTTTTGAACATGTAAAGTGGAAGAGTCAAGTTGGGTTTAATTATATAAGTCTGGCTATAGGAGAAAACGTATAGCCTGAAGGAAGATAAGAATCTACAACCATCTTTATATGGGGGGAAACAGAAGTAAGAATTATGACAGATTACCTAAGGTGAGAATCCAGAATGAGGAAAGGATTTCTTAATAAAGTCCAGTATTTAACTGCTGGATAGAGAATAAAGAACCTACAAAGGAGAAGCAGCAGCCAAAGAGGTGGGAAGAGAATTAGGAGCTTTCGGATGAAGCAACCAAGACAGCACAACTAAAGACACTCACGAAAGAGGACTTCCAGAACTGCTTCAGAAAGTGGCAAGAATGATGGAATAAGTGTGTTCAAAGTGAGTGGGAGTACTTTGAGGGGAATTAATGGCAATGTGTTCTTTACTGTAATAAATTTTTTTAATTTAAACATTCACCGGATTGTTTGATCACACCTCATATATATATATATATATATATATATATATATATATATATATATATATATATATTCTATCTATCTATCTACCATCTATCTATGTGTGCATGTGCACACACACACAAACACAAAAATCCCTATTTATTATTGAGAAAACAGATTTTAAAAAGTTACAGACGTATTTTGTACACCTGAAACTAGTAAAAAAAAGTTAAAAAAAAGGAAAAAATATTACAGACATTCCCGACTTAATGATGGTTCAAGTTATGATTTTCTATTTCACAGTGGTGCACAAGTGATACACATCCAATAGAAGCTGGACTTTGAATTCTGAATTTTGATCTTTTCCCAGGCTAGTGATATGCAGTAAGTTGCTCTGTTGTGACGCTGGACAGCAGCTGCCAGCCCATAGCTCCCAGTCAGCCACATGATCATGAGGGTAAACAACCATTACTTTAAATTGCAATCATTGTGTGAGACAATTTTGCCCAACTGGAGGCCAGTGTAAGCATTCTGAGAACGTGTAAGGTAGGCTAGGCTAAGCTGTGATGTTTGGTAGGTTAGGTGTATTAAATGCCTTTTCGACTTCATGATATTTTCACCTTAGGATGGCTTTATCTGGATGTAACCCCACTGTAAGTTGAGGAGCATCTGCATATGATTTGCTGAAAGTGGTACAGAAAACCTGTAGCTGAGCTATGACTGTAGACCAACCAGTCCTTCTGACTCCTCAGACGTAGCTCAGAACTGGGAAAGAAGGTTGGATTTAAGAGCTCTGGCAAATCACTTATTTTCTCAGAGCCTCAGTTTCTTTAGCTTTACCTCATTTGTTGTGAGGATTATATGTGATGAGCGCATAAAGGACCTGACACAAGCAGCACTTAGTGTGCGTTTCTATGTCCTCCCTACCACTGCCCCCCTCAATTTCCTTCTCTCCTTTTCTCTTTAATCTAAGACGAGAGCGATAACATGAAAGGAGAGAGAGCATATGGATATTTATTTTGAAAAGAGTGATGAGCTGGAAGTTGGGTTAACAGCTGGACAGATGTAGGTTAGATGAAACAAACAACATATTGGCTGCCGGAGAACTGAGGAAGCAGAAGAGGCATCCAGGAGAACTAGAAACTGTCTTTCCCTGGAAATCTTTCAGCTTAAGGCAGGAATTCCTTTCTGGGTACTTCGAGCCATTTGTTTAGTTCTGTTGTCTCTGGCCTTCAGAGCGAGCGATGCATTAACAAGTCTGAGAACTTTGTTAGCAATTCTGAAGTCAAGTCTTCATTAGCATTTCACAGGAACGTCTAAATGCCACCACTAAAGTGCAGGATTCCTTGGCCCTCTCAAAGCACGTGTGCAGATTCCTGGGGTGCCAGGCTACTAAGCCGAGTTTCCAAGGGTGACTGAGGAGGAATGGGGCTGCTTTCTCCCATGAGCCTCACTTCTTCATTCTGTCTGGAGAGTCCAGAAAATGCAGGTTACCCAGAAGTCTATGACCAGGGGTCCTCTGCCCATACCAAGGATATTCAACCAATTCAGAGGGCTGGGTTTTCACAGAGGCATTAATTATTTCCAAGTGATTTTTCAGCCATGATGTTATTTCCCTAGTGGAAGCCAGTTTAAGAAGAGCACAGTGTCTTAATGGGCTGAACCACTATATGTGTAGATTTACCTAAATTCAAGGTTGGGGTTGGAATGGGGGTGGACCCTCTCAAGTTCTGCCCAACATGGGGACATAGTAGAGTTTGCAGCTCTATAGATGATGTTTGGGTTTTCCTACCCAGTGAGGTTTTTGTTTTTGTTTTTCACATGAACCAGCCCCAGAAGTTGCAAATGCCATTCCACAGGCTTGAAGAAACTATTTCCAAGTAATTCATTCAGCATCACAGTGACAGCCAGAGGCTCTATTTCCTGCAATTGGGGAAGGTGGGGAGGAATAGAGGAGGTGGGGAGCCAAGTGAATATAGAATAAATATGAGAGTGGAAGAGCTACGTGGCTGATAAGATTCAGATTGTGGAAAGGCTGAAGTAAATAACCCTCAGCTAAGACCTGAGTGAAACAGGAAACACAAACCTCCCAGCATTTCAGAGACGTTTCTATAGATCGTGGACTTAGCTGTCTTCAAGGGTCCCCTCTTCACATAGCTGTTTTCTCTTTACCCCACACAAACACTTGGGTTCAAAGCTTTCAGTCCTTTTCTTTAATGCTTGGGCACTCAACCATAGCCTCTCTTTCCTCGGTGGATTTTAGGCAGCGTTCAACATTTGGTTTACAATTTAGACATCACCCTTAAAAAAATAACCTTTAGTGTTAACAAGCAGGTAATGTTCAGTCTTCACTTATCATAAAATATTAGAGGTAAAGGTCTTAGAGAATCTAGGACAACTTGAGCTCAAAAAAATAATAATATAGGAGGACTATAACCCATTAATAAGTATAAACTCATGAGCCACCACTGATATGAATGAATGAATGAATGAGAAAGAAAAGCTCCTCCTTACTGTGGAAAGTCAGTTAATAGATGTAGAAGAAATGATGGGATTTTAAAAAAATAAACTTTTTGGCAATCATCAAAATAATAACTGATTTAATCAAGAAACATCAGCAGGGGTGAACGGATGGCTCAGTCGGTTAGAGCGCATACTCTTAACAAGGTTGCCTGTTCAATTCCCACATGGGATGGTGGGATGTGCCCCCTGCAACTAAGATTGCAAACGTGACTGGACTTGGAGCTGAGCTGCACCCTCCACAACTAGATTGAAGGACAACGACTTGGAGCTGATGGGCCCTGGAGAAACACACTGTTCCCCAATATTCCCCAACAAAAGAAAAAAATAAAAAAATTCTTAAAAAAAACCCAAAACATTAACGGATGCTAAAACCAGTGGGCAAATGTTTGAGGAGTATTAGAATTTTATATAATCTCAGTGTCTTTCCATAAGATGCTAACTAATTACAAGGGGGAAATAGTCATTTCACAGTGGAGAAAACTGGCAGGCACCATCATAAATGAATGATGAAATTTAACATCATCAGTAATGGGAAAAATTGATATTATGGGCTTCCTGAAATGATGCGCTAAGAAGAATACATCACTTCTGTGGGGTTCCTGCCAAATATGTGTAATCTAATCACTGGGAACCATTAGACAAACCCAACTTGAAGGACATTCTACAAAATAATTGAGCTGTACTCTTCAGAAATGTCTATGGCATGAAACAGAGTGAGGAACTGCTCCAGATTAAGGGAGACTAAGTTAGAACTATGACAGATGAATGCACTAGGAGGCTGGATTTTCTTTTGTAATAAAGGGCGTCATTAAGGCACTTGGTGAAATCTTTATATGGTCTGTAGTTTAGATAGTATTGTTATCAAGGCCAATTTTTTGATTTTATTAATTGTACTATGGTAATATTAGGGTATGGCTTATTTTCAGAAAAGATATTCTGAAGTATATAGGGGTGAAGGGGCATCTCATTTGCAATTTACTTTTCAGCAGTTCACACTTGCACAGAGAGAGAGAGAGGGAGAGAGAAAGACCAAACAGGATCTTTGAAGAATCTGAAGAGCATACATGAACTCTTTGTATTACTTTCACAGTTTGTCTATATACCTGAGGTCATATTTTAAAAACTCTTAAAGGAGATGTTCTCAGCTTCTCTTAGTAGATGACAGAGGTCATTCCTGAGGACATCAAGGCGCCAGCGGTGGAGTTTGGTGGGGAGCCTGACTCTGTCTCATGCGATATGCCCAGAGAGACAGAGGCAAACCCTTTTTCTTTTCATTGCCAATCACATTGTGGGCTCTCCTTTGAGAGCTTTCTGGATCTTTCTTGGCTTAGTTTAACCTTGGGTAACCTAACCTATGAAAAGAGGACACTTAGACCAGTTGCTGGGGATGGGCATTGAGAGTGGGGTTCTCTCATGATTCTTCCCCAGATCTGTCCTGGATTCAATAATTTCTAAGTGCACATGAGAGCAGTGAATAAATCTATTGTTGAAAGGAAGGGTTTTTGAGTTCTTGCCCTGTCATGGTTCTGCGTAGATCTGTGACCTTGGGCAGGCTATTGCATCTGTGGTTTTCAATTTCGACTCTACAAAATAAGCACTTTTCTTTCTGCCATTTCTCAGTTATGCAGGAATGTCTTGATGTGACATTACTAAGATTTAAAAATGGTCAGGTTCTTAGAGAAGGACATCTTCTAAAACAAGTCTTAAAGGACTGTGGCCTTTGTATTCAATATCCTTAATGAACTACCCGTGAATGGTTTTTCTCCCTCGACAAAACCTCTTGGTAGTATCTATATTTTATCTCCATTTGATTGCGTGTGGAAGAATTAGAGTGAGGGTAAGTGATGGAAACCCAATTTCCAGCTGGACTTTGAAATCCATAACACATGGCCATTCCTTCTCAGCCCCTCCTGATTTCCACTAGCAAATCCAAACTCCTTGCCAAGGGCCCATAAACTGTTGCCAACTGTTTCCTTTTTCTTGGTTGTAATGAGGAAAAAAATGAGAATGGAAATAGCCCCTTCTTCCCACCTTCTGTAGTAGCATTTCCCACACTATCCACCATCCCCCTCCCAATTTGCCACCTATAAATTTTTGGTTAAAGTTTACTTTTTCCATGGAGACTTCCCAGATTGCTGCCACTCTATAATAGCAGCTTCCATTTATTAAGTTCCAATCTGTAACAGGCTTTATGTGCATCAAATGATAAAATGTATGCAAAGCATAAAGCATCAAACCTAGCACATAATAAGCGTTTAAACACATTTTAGCATTTACAGGTCCTCAGTCCTTATCTAAAACCCTAAGGGCCAGATGAATTTTAGAATTAATTAATTAATTAATTGCAGATATTATTTTTGCAGATATTTTTGCAGATATTGCAAAAATAATGAGGTGGCTGTACTGTATATTACTAAAATGCCCTCAGGTGGGTCTGGGCAGCATGGTCTAGTCAAATGCATTCATATTTATATGGTGAAATATATGAATATTCACATTAAGTGGAAATAAAGACTATCAATTGCTTCACTTTAGGTCAGGCCAGGTTTTGCAAGCAGATGAATTTGCACCAAACCTACAATAGAACTTTCAGAGCTTTTGGGATTTGGGGCTTGTGGATAAGAGATAGCAGTATGTTGGTATTTCTATTTTACATATGGGAAACTGATGTTCAGAGAGATGAAAAGATTCCTACAGCTGGGAACAGGGCTGTTACACAAACTTAGATTTTCTGAATCTGGAGCCGTCACTCTTACCAGGGAGTTACTCTGCTTCCCTCCACCTCTCTTGGCGCTCTCCCCAGCTTTGTGTCTCCATCCCCACTGTTCTAACTCCATCCTGTGCATTGACTCACCTTTCCCTTGTAGGTAGGTGGTGAAGTCCTTTGCCTGTGAGCCAGTCCTGCCTTTAATGGATACTGTCTTTCTCAGTATCCAGGATTTTCAAAACTGGTATGTGCACTTCTGCAGAGAAATGAAGGGCCCAAAGGGGGCTCATCTCCACAATTTCTTTTCATTTCTTTTCTTCTTTTTTTTTTACTTTTATAAACATTTATTTGATGCTGAATTTATTCCTGGGATGTGCGATTTTGTTTCTTCATTTTCTTCTGGGATCCTTTTCTTCTGCGCAGCCTCCTCTTCTGGTTCGGGAACAATCTGCTCTTTCGCAGTGAGGACCAGCTTAGTGTGGCAGGGGGAGCTCCTGTGTGGTTAACCCTCCCACGAGCTCTGTAAGTTCCGCGCTGCATCTTGGGAGCTGTGTTCACTGGCTGTGCTCAGCGACCAGACAGTCTACATCTAAACCCTTAGGTCAGCATTCCTCTGCATTTGTAAGCACGTGCAGCAAAAGCTCAGCACTCTCCAGGCCACTGACCCTGCGTCCAGCCCCACTGTTTGGCCTGGGCACACCTCCATTGTAAAGATGGAATGGCGCACACTGCTTCTGTAAAGTGACACCTTTCAGATACTTGGTGGCTTTTCGGATATGCATACCCTTGATGGCCTGGGCAGCTTCACAAGTGTTCTTAAAGTGAATATGAAGATTTGGACCTCTTGATTTGCAGGATTTTGTGAGGTTTTCTGGGTCAACCAAGTAGTGAACCATTTTTAGAAGTCACCTCAGGCCGCTTACAGGATGAGCTCTTTTCATTTCTTAACATTTTATTGAGAATTGAAACAAAGATTTTATTGGAAATTCATACAACCTAAAATGTAACTATTTTAAGGTGAACAATTCAGTGACATTTGGTATATTCGCAATGTTGTGTAAGCAGTACCTCTATCTAGTTCCAAAATATTTTCGTCACCCCAAAAGGAAACCCCGTACCCATTAAAAGTTACTCCCCATTTCCCCCCCCTTCCATTCCCCAGCAACCACCAATCTGGTGTCTGTCTTTATGGATTTATCTATCTATTCTGGATATTTCACATCAATGGAATCATTTCCTTGTGGTCTATAGTGTCTGGCTTTTCACTTAGCATGATGTTTTCAAGATTCATCTATGTTGTAGAATGTATCAATACTTTACTCCTATTTATGACTGAGTAGTATTCCATTGTGTAGACAGATATACCACTATTTGTTTATCCACCCACGTGTTGATGGACGTTTAGGCAGTTTCCATCTTTTGGCTATTGTGAATAGTTCTGTGATGAGCATGCGTGTAAGTGCATTGTTTGCACAATTTCTTTTTAAAAGAAACAAATTCTGTGCTCCAGCCAAGTATCAGCTGTCCCTTTTACTGCCTCACTCAGGGCACTTCTGCTGGGATTTGGTAGAGTCTGGAGCTGATCCCGATGCCCGCAATGAGACAGAGTCTGAGAAGGCCTGAGAGGACGTGAGGTGGCGGAGGAGGCAGGAGGCAAAAAGGTGCTGGCTTGTGTTTGCTTTGGCTTTCAATTTTACTTTTTTATGTACAAGAGTAATGCACGTTCATTGTGGAAACATTTAAATATGCAGAAAACACAAAGAAGAGATATTGGAAAATTTAAGTCCATCACTCAGCAAGAGCTTTCTGCTCTTTTGCAATTGTATTGTTTACACTGTTTGTTTGTTTATCTTTTTAAACATAGACTTTACTTTTTAGATTTAGATATACAGAAAAATTGAGACCATAGTACAGAGAGTTCACATATACCATCTCACCCAATTTCCCCTAATTATTAACAACTTCCATTAGTATGGTACATTTGTTACAATTAATGAACCTGTATCGATATATTATTATTAACTGAAGTCCGTAGTTTATGTAGATGTCCTTAGTTTTTACCTATTGTCTTTTTTTTGATTCCAGGATCCTATCCACGAGACCACATTACATTTAGTCATCACGTCACTATAGACTTTTTGTGGTTGTGACAAATTCTCAGACTTCCATTGTCAAAATACATTTTAAAATTCTGTTTGAATTTTCATAAGGATTTTAAAAAATTTATACATTCATTAATTTAGAGAAATTGACTTTATAATATAGAACATTTACATCATGACACGGGTATCATTCTCCTTTTATTCAAATTTTGTAATGTCCTTCAGTGAGGTATCATAGTTTCACCATATAGACCTTATATAGTCTTATTAAGTACAGACCTAGATATATTAAGAATTTTGTTGCTATAGTAAATGTTATTAGTTTTTCTAATTGGTTATTGCTGATTTATAAAGAAGCCATTGATTATTGTATATTGATCTTTTATCTAGCACTATCTGACATCTATGGATTCTAACAAGTTAAGTAATATATTACCTTGGATTTTCAAGGTAGATGATCATTGATTTCCATATAATGACAGCTGTATCTTTTCTTTAAAATATTTCTGTTTCGTTCTTTTATGTGCACTGAATTGGTCTGGACCTCTCGGAAATGCTGAATAACAGCAGTAATCGAGTCATTCTTCTTTTGTTCCTCATTTTAATGGGTAGACTTCTCTTTTCACCATTCCTGGTAGATAACCCACATAAATTAAAGAAAGTTTTCTTGTATACCTAGATTGAAAATGAGATTTTTCCTCATGATGTTATCATGATATTGATGTAATTATCATATTATAATGATATGCTATAGTAATATATACCAATTTAATTATATATTAATATATGTTAGTATTGATGTGTTATATATAACATTTACATGTTAGTATATATTAACATGTTAATATATATTAATATACATTACATCCCTACTTGCTGAACTGTTTTTTCATTCCTGAAATAAATCTTATTTGGTCATAGATATTATTCTTGTATCACATGGCTGGATTTGATTTTCTAATATTTTATTTAGGATTTTTTCATCCAGTTCATATGTGACACTGACTGGTAATTTCTTTGTCAGGCTTTGTCATTGGGATTACATTAGACTTTTTAAATGAGTTTTGTGTCTTTCTATCTTTTTTGTCTGTCCAGAACAATTTAAATATCGTAAGGATTATCTGCAACTTTTAGGTTAGGTACAATTTACGCATGGATATAGCTGGGTCTAATGATTTTAAAATGTTTTAAAAATATTTTAATCCACATGTATCACACACAGAGATAAGTGCTCAATTCATAAGTGTATGGCTTGATGAATTATCCCAAAGATAACATACTCATATGGCCACAACCCAGACCAAGAAATCACTTGTACCAAGAAGCCCCCTATTGCTTCCTCCCAGTTGTTGTCCTCTCCCCTGACTTCTATCACCTCAATGCCACTCAATCGTCCCACACCCACAGACTTACCACAATCATCCCTGGATCCCTCCTACAAGTGTTCACACTTGTAACTTCTTTCTGAGGGGTTCCAAAGGAAAACAACAAAGGAATCTCCGCCACCTAGCAAAGGAAGATGACTTCCTTGAAGAAGGGACAATTTCTCTGTTCAACCTCTTCTCCCAGGAAACAATTAGTATCAGCCACTGTCAACTCCTCCCCCAAGGAAGAGACAGCATAAGGGGAATTGATGAGTGCCTGCTTTGTCAGTTTTGTTTCTGTCATCTCGAACCCCTCTCTTGAGCATTAGAATGCATAGGATTATTTTACTTTTGGAGCAAATTGACTGAAATGAGAAATCAATGTGAAGGGTTTTACTGAAATAGATATAAAAGCCTTCTGTCTATTCTAAAATATTGTATGATATTAGGTGTTCACCTTTTTTCTCTCCCTCTTCATAAAAATGAAATCCAAGTGGCATTATTTGGTGGTGGTGTTATTGTCACTATTATTATTATGAAATGTAACGTTGGCAATGATTATCTGTGTTCTGCCTAGAGTCATAGAAGAATTATTTTGCATCACTGATCACAAATCAACTGATCGGTGTGAGAAGAGCAAGACTTGTAGTCTCAGAAGGAGATGTCAATCAGGGCTATTGAAGTAAAAGAAAATAGGTTTACAGGTTGAATAATCTACCTCTGTTGAGGATTTCAATAGGTTACCAATATAGGAGCTGCAAGATGTAGTGAGCAAAGTGGTGGATTAATCGTGTGGAGTGCTTGTTGTAAGGCAAAGGAAGGGGTTGCAACTACATGCGAGGATCAGGGCTTACAAGAGATCTAGAAGAAAGCTCCAGAACTGGTCAAATGAGCAGAACATGAGATTTTGGATGCAAGTCACCAAAATTATTCAATTCAGAGAAAAGAAGATTGAGAAGTCTTCAAGGATAGGAATGAGCGTATAGTCATTGATGTACTGCTACTGCTCTGGAATCTAATATTGTTTTGAGATCTCATCAATAGGCATGTAGATAAGACATTTATGACAAGATTGGTGTTTACACCCTGGCTTGGACCAACAAGGAGACCAACAGCAAGATGATTAACATCTGAATGGTTAGTCACATTTTGCTTAGAAGTAAGGATATGGAAAAGTCACTTTCATACCATAGTAGTTCTCAACTTTCTTGAAATAGGATTTCGTGCAAGATGGGCTAATCCAACACATAGTTGGAAGTGTACAAAAGGCCCCAAGCATGCAAAGAGCTGCCTACGGTCTTGTCTACCTGCCTGACACCCACTATCCTTAAGCTTTTCTGTTGTTATATATACATATATCAAAACTTCAAGGTGTATACTTTAATTACATACAATTTCTATATGTCAAAAATCTCAATAAATTTGATTTTTTAATTAAAAAAAATTTATTTTTCAATTACAGTTGACATACAATATTATATAAGTTTCAGGTGTACAGCACAGTGATTAGACAGACATTTATATAACTTATGAAGTGATCCCCCAGTAAATCCAGTACTCATTTGATACCCTATATTATTGACTATATTCCCTATGCTGTACTTTATATCCACATGACTATTTTGTAACTACCAATTTGTACTTGGAGGTACTTGGGAGAGGCCAAGCCATGAACTGAGGCCCACTACCGCTCGTGCAGAGCTTGAAACTGGCATATTGGGTCCAGATGCTGCTTATTTGGGTTTTGTGAACTTTTGAGAGATTTTAGGGAAGTCCGAAGCATGAAATAAGACAGGCCATTTGTATGGAAAAGCCACTGGAAGCAGCTTGGGTGGGTCTGAAAGTTGGGTGAGGTGGGGTCTCAAGGAATCACTGGGGTGGGGCAAACAGTGTTAGCCAGGTTGATGGAGACTCAGCTATGGTGGCTGCCTCGCTCCTCCAGAGGTACCTCCACAGCCGAGATATTCATCCCGTTTTTTAACTTCTACACGTGGGTGTGGGACCAGCCTATTCCGAGTGTCTGCCCTTCGTACCAATCTTGAGGAGGCTTCTTCTCTGTATCCTTAGTTATACAACTTTTGTTCAGCTAGTCAGATTTCAGGCGATTCTCAATGATTGTTATTCTGTAGTTTAGTTGTAACTTTGATGTGGTTACGAGAGGAGGCAGGCACAGCATTTACCTACTCTGCCATCTTGACTGGCGAGTTGTTGTTTGTTTTTGTTTTTAAATAAACTTTTCCGTGGATAGATATATTGAAGTCTGAGTAGAAGGAATATAGGACAAGTAAGTTTTGATGGGTAGGGGGACAGGGAAGATTACAAGTTAAGGCAATATTGAGGATGACAGTCCTAGAGGGAAGGGGTTCCTGAGCAAGCAGGGGACACATGAGCATTAAGTGTCTACAGTAGTCCATAAAGCTGAGAGACATATTCCAAAAGGGAAGACACTGGAGCCAATACCACTGAATTCATGGCTTTCCTGTGGATCTTTTGAGCCAATGGGAGCAGAGTCCTTGCTGAGCTGCCACTGGTCATAATTCCAGGGCTGAAACATTCAGTTGTGAGCATTCAGTTGAGGTCATCAAAATCACCTCTTTTATAATTCTTAATCTCCTCTTGTCCTCTTGACATTTCTTTGCCATAAAATCTAAAGTTAATCCTATGACCATTAACAACCAGACCATTTTGCTTTCTATCCTTTGGTCACTGCATTTCTACAATAAACAATTGGGTGTTTTTTTTTCATAATTGCTAGTTGTCAGAACTCATGGTTATGAGGATGCATAGTTCACTGCTGGGCTTTATAGACTCTTTGTACTATACGATAAGGCCATAATGGAGGTATACAGTATATCAGGTTCTATGGAAACACAAATAATAAAAAATTGAGTTTGGTCTTGAAAACTTGCAGACCATTACAAAAGAGATCTTTGGGATGGGTTTTGAAGGATGCATAAGAGTTTGCCTGTCATTAAAGGAAAGGGAGGAGTTTTAGGTAGAGGAAATAGCATATACAAAATACAGGTGTTCTAAAGAATATTATTTGGTTTGAGACTAATAAGCAGTTCTGTAGGGCTGTGTGAAAGGCTAATGTAAAAAATTAATAGAGTTTAATATTAATTGTGCACATACTAAGTACCAGGCACTATCTAAGTGCTTTCAGTGTATTAACTAAACTAATTTTCACAACAGTCATGTGAGTTTTATTATCCCTACTTTACTGATGAAGAAACTGAGGTACAGAAATGTTCACATGTGTAGAGGGAGGATATAAGGATGGGAGATGTAGCACAACATGAGGTTGGAAATCTTGGAGCCAGATTGTGAAGGACTTTGTGTGTCATGCTAAGAAATTTTCATCTTGTCCCGTAGGCCAATGTTTCTTAAGCTCTGGTATGAGGAGCCCAAGGGTCCTTTGGAGATGCCTCAGGAGCACTTGCTTCTACCAAGAGTTTGGTGGAGTAGGCTGTTTCCAGCTGTTACTTGTTATATTTAATGGGTTGCTGTATATTTCATGTGGGAAAATGTGCTGCTTTTCAAAAAAATGTCAAAAAAGCATTCCTTTTGGCCATAAGGAGCCATTATACAGTTTTAGACAAGAGAACAAAATGTAACCTTTTATGTCATTCTATATGGAGCAGGATTAGATAGGGAACACTAAGGGCAATGAATTGGCTTCATTTGCAAGAAAGAAAAGACCATGGTGTTTAGAATGCAGGAAGTCCTTCTCAAATATTTGCCAATGGTTGTTATTGCCTTCAACTTCCTGGATGTAGGGGATGTAGGCTTCTTAGAGCTTATTATGTTCCAGACTTCATAACTCTGATAAAGTTGAAACATGCACATTTAGGAGGAGCAGCTATTCATCTCTGTTTGAATTGGAAATGAGAAAACTTGTGTACTAAGTAGGATATTTACAAAGCAAGGACTTTTGTTTCTCTAATACAGTGATATCTCTCTTATTCAGAATTCCTTATTTTACAATGTCAAAAGGCTGGAACAAGGAAAGCTTCAGGGCACTCAAAATAGACATCCTACTGTCTGTGCATTGAAACTCATGGATCTTACACTGAGCCATGATATACTTTCTTAGAACCCATTTATTCTCACATATTCTTATAAGCTATCATGCTTTATAAACTGCTTTCACATACATTATCTCATTTTAACTCCCCTAACTCTACTTTTTCAGTATCTCCTTACTCTCTGGAAATACAAAAAAATCTAGCCTCATTTTGTATATTTCCCAGCCCAGTCCTAGAATCAGATATTTCTTCAAGAAGCCTAGTTCCTTTATTGGAGCATGGGGTCAGAAATCAAGATTTGGGTGCTAGGTGTGCTCATTGCTACTGGAGTGCCATTGTTTTTAGGCGCTTGCAACAAGCAGACCAAGGAGATATATGTGTATATACTATCCCATATATGTACACACAGCTATGAGTATTTCTATGTGTAACCATCTGTGAACATGAGTTCATACTAATGTGTCCAACTCTAATCTATTACCACATGAATTTATTTCAGCCTCTTCCCCTTGTTTATCTGTAATCTCCCACTCCAATAGTGAAAACTTGGCCCTCACCACTTACCAAATATTTACTTAATTGTTCATTTCCAATATACATGTATAAGAGAATCAGATTGTTTACTCATACCTCCATAGGAAACTATCAGCTAGACCACAGTGGTTATGTACAGTTTCTTTTGCCTTTAGTCTTACAGACTCCATTAATTTTCAAAGTTATTTAGGTTAGCATATTACCTTCCCCCTTTGGTAAGGTTGTTGTAGTCATTTGTTAGTTATATTATTTTATTATATTTGGCATTCCATCCTGGCTTTCTCCAACCACTTGAATACTTTTGAAAAATTTGCATACATGAAAGTTCATTTCTTTTTTTTTTTTTTAAAGATATTATTGGGAAAGGGGAACAGGAATTTATTGGGGAACAGCGTGTACTTCCGGAACTTTTTCCAAGTCAAGTTGTTGTCCTTTCAATCTTAGTTGTGGAGGGAGCAGCTCAGCTCCAGGTCCAGTTGCCCTTGTTAGTTGCAGGGGGCGTAGCCCACCATCCCTTGTGGGAGTCGAACCGGCAACCTTGTGGTTGAGACGCCGTGCTCCAACGAACTGAACCATCTGGCCACCCGGGAGCTGAATGGCAGCTTACTGACTTCATTCTAGTTGGGGAAGACGCAGCTCGCTGGCCCATGTGGGAATCGAATCAGCAGCCGCATAGCCCAGCGCTTGCGCTCTACCCAACTGAGTCACCCGTCTGCCCCTGAAAGTTCATTTCTTTTCGTGCTGCAACTTATGGGTTTTGACAAATACATAGTGTCATGTATTCACAATTACAGTATCATACAGAATAGTTTCACTGCCCTAAAACAAACAAACAAACAAAAACAAACAAACAAACAAACAACCCTGTGCTTTGCCTATTCAACACTCTCTTCCTTCTCAAAACCCCTGGAAGCCACTTTTATTTATTTGTTTGTTTGTTTATTTCTGTTACTCTAGTTTTGCCTTTTCAAACTGGCTTTTCTTATTAATCATACACCTTTAGGGTTCATCTTTGTATTTTTGCCACTTTTTGTCTCCTTTCTTTTATCACTGATTAACATTCCATTGTGTGGATGTACTACAGTTTGTTTAATTCATTCACCTGTTAAAAAACACCTTAGTGCTTCTGGTATTTGGTGATTATAAACAAAGCTGCTATAAATATTTGTGTGCAAGTTTTGGTATGGTCATAAATTTCAAATCAGTTGGGTAAATAAATGTCTAGTAGCATAAACGTTTAGCAGTATAAGAAACTGCAAAACTGTCTCCCAAACTGTTTGTACCATTTTGCATTCCCACCAGCAATGAAAGAACGTTTTTGTTGCTCCACACCTTCACCAGCAACTAGTATTGTCAGAGTTTGGGATTTTTAAGGGTTCAAATAGGTGTGTAATAGTTTCTCATTATAGTTTTAGTTTGCAATTCTCTAATGATAAATAATGTTTAGCATCTTCTCAAAAGCTTACTTGCCATATTTATATCTTTTTTGATGCGGTATATGTTCAACTGTTTTGCTCATTTTTAACTGAGTAATTTGTTTTCTTATTGTTAAGTGTTCTCTGTATATTTTTAATACAAGTCCTATATCAATTATGTGTTTTGAAAATATATCCTCCTAGTCTGTGATGGCTTGTCTTTTGAGTCTCTCAACAGTGTCCTTTGCATAGCACAAATTTTTAATTTTAGTAAAGTCCAACTTATTAATTTTTTTCATGGATAATGCTTCTGGTGTTGGACTGTCTCATATAAACTAAAGGATTTTCTATATAAACAAACATGTCTTCTGCAAATAGAAATAATTTTATTTCTTTTTGACTAAATATGCCCTTTATTTTTTTTTTCTTGCTTTATTGCACTGGCTAGGACTTCTGGTACAAGTTGTGAGAACTGTTAATCCCATTCAGTGATATATTTATTAAATATCTATTTCAATTTGGATATTTTATATAGTTTGTATTTCTCTGCTGAGATTTTCTATTTGTTTATTATTAACATATTTTCCTTATATAGTTGGATATAGTTATAATAGTGGCTTTAAAATTCCTAACTGCCAAATACATCTATGTTGTCTTGATATTGATTTCCATTGATTGCTTTTTCTTTGGAATACGGGTTGTATGTTCATGTTTCTTTGTATATCCGTTTATTTTGGATTACATCCTTGACCTTGTCAATGATATGGGTAGAGACTGAATTCCTCTGATTAGTGTTTATTATCTTGTTTTAGTGGGCAATTAACTTAGGTGGACTCATACTCTATGCTCTGTGTCCTCTGTGGTGAGTGGCAGCCAGTCATTGATCAATTATTTCAACTTTAGCTGTGTTGATTGGAGTCTGCAGAATGTATTTGTAGTTTAGGGACAAGCCAGAGTTTATATACATATTTTCTAGTCTCTCTCTCTCTCTGTTGCTCTCGCCATTCCTGGATTTTTCTCTTCAATTTCCAGATGCTTTGGATGCCCCAAACACTATTCTCTGGTACTTCAAGCCAGTTATACTACAGGTTTTTAATCCTATTTTTAGCTGCCCCATGCAGATGCTAACTGAGACCTGCCCTGAAACAAAAAGTTGTAAAAATGAGAAAATCCACAGGCATCAAAAGCAAAAATAGACAAACAGGACTACATCAAATTAAAAGATTTTGTGCATCAAAGAACACAGCAGAATGAAAAAGCAACATATGGAATGGGAGAAAATATTTGCAAATGATATATTTTACAAGTAGTTAATATGCAGAATATATAAAGAACTCTTAGTACTCAAATAACCTGATTAAAAAATGGGCAAAGAACTTGAATAGTCATTTCTCCAATAGGCACTTGAATAGGAATATTATGATACCTTTTTATTTTGGGGTGCTAATGTAAATGGTACTGTTTTTGCAATTTCAAATTCCACTTGTTTAATGATGGTCTATAGGAAAGCGATTAAGTCTTGTATGTTAACCTTGTATCCTACAACCTTGGTATATATAATTGCTTATTGTTTTTCTAGGAGTTTTTTGGTATGTTCTTTTTGATTTTCTAAATAGACAATCTGTCATCTGCAAACAAAGACAATTTTGTTTCTTCTTTCCCAATCTGCATACCTTTTATTTATTTGTCGTATTGCCTTAGCTAGGACTTTCATTATGATGTTGAAAAGGAGTGATATGAGAAAAAACATTGCTGCCTTGTTCCTGACTTTAACAGGAAAACTTCTAGTTTTCCACCATTAAATGTGATGTTAGCTTTAGGTTTTTTGTAGACGTTCTTTCTCAGATTGAGGAAGTTCTCCTCTATTCTTAATTTATTGAGAGTTTTTATCATAAATGGATGTTGGATTTTGTCAAACGCTTTAAAAAATAATAACTTTTATTTATTTAAGTGTGTTTTACCCACCAGTTCCAAGTCAAGTAGTTGTTTCAATCTAGTTGTGGAGGGCGCAGCTCACGGTGGCCCGTGTGGGGATCGAACCGGCAACCTTGTTGTTAAGAGCACTGTGCTCTAATCAACTGAGCTTTTTGGGCACCCCGTCAAATGCTTTTAATACCTCTCTTGATATGATTATGTAATTTTTCTTCTTTAGCTTGTTGATGTAATAGATTGCATTAATTTATTTTTGAATGTTGAACCAACTTTTAATACCTGATATAAATCCCACTTGATCATGGTGTATAATTCTTTTTATACATGGTTGGATTCAATTTGCTATTATTTTTTGAGAATTTTGCATCTATGTACATGCAATATATTTGTCTGTAGTTTTATTTTCTTACTATGTCTTAGGTTTCTATGTTAGGGTAACACAGACCTCATAGAATAAGTTAGGAAGTATTCTCTCTGCTTCTATCTTCTGAAAAGGGTTGTAGCAAATTGGTAGGCTTTCTTCCTTAAATGTTTGGGTTCATCAGTGACCCCATCTAAGCCTGGTGTCTTCCTTTATGGAAGGTTATTAGTTCGATTTCTTTGTAGATATAAGTCTATTCAGATTGTCTATTTCTTCTTGTGTGAATTTTTTTTTTTTTTTAAGGAAGGCACAGCTCATAGCGACCGATGTGGGGATCCAACTGGCAACCTTGGTGTTATCAGCACCACACTCTAACCAACTGAACTAACTGGCCACCCCTTTGCTTGTGTGAATTTTATCAAATTGTGTCTTTCAGGGAATTGGCACAGTTCATCTAGGTTATCACATTTGTGAGCATAGAGTTGTTTATGATATTCCTTTATGATCTTCTTAATGTTTCTGCGTCTATAGTGATATCTCCTCTTTCATTTCTAATATTAGAAATTTGAGTCCTCTCTCTCTCTCTCTCTCTCTCTCTCTCTCTCTCTCTCTCTCTCTCTGAGTTAGCCTGGCTAAAAATATCAATTTTATTGACTTTTTCCGAAGAACGGGCTTTTGGTTTTGTTGATTTTCTTTATTGATTTCTTGTTTCAATTTCATTGATTTCTGCTATACTTTTTCTTATTTCTTTTTTTCTGTTTACTTTGGATTTAATTTGCTCCTATTTTTCTAGTTTCTTAAAGTGGAAGCTTACATTACTCATTTTATATCTTTCTTTTATCCCCATTCACTGGTATAAATTTCTTACAAATTTTTACAAATTGTATTTTTATTTAGTTCAAACATTTTTTTTTTAATTTCTCTTGAGATTTCTTTTTTGACCCTTGTGTTGTTTAGAAATGTGCTGTTTGATCTTCAAGTAGTTGGGAATTCTCCACCTATCGTTCTGTTATTAATTTCTAGTTTAATTTCATTGTGGTCTGAGAGTAGACATTGTATGGTTTCTATTCTTTTAAATTTGTTAAGATGTGTTTTATGGCCCAGAATGTGGTCTATCTTAGTGAATGTTCCATGTGAGCTTGAAAAGAATATGTATTCTGCTACTGTCAGATGAAGTAGTCACTAGATGTCAATCAGATGCAGTTGATTGATGGTGCTGATATTCAGTCTGCCGGACTAGTCTATTTTTGATAGAGGGGTATTTAAATTTTTCAACTCTAATAGGGGATTTATCTATTTCTCCTTGAAGTTCCTTTCAATCTTTGCCTCACATAGTTTGACATTCTATTGTTAGGTGCATACACATTAAGGGTTGTTATTATATGTCTTCTTGGAGAATTGACCTCTTTATCATTAATATCCCTGATAACTTTCTTTGCTGTGAAGTCTGCTGTATCTAAAATTAGTATACCTCTTCCCACTTCCTTTTGATTAGTGTTAGCATGGTGTATTTTTCTTCATTTCTTTACTTTTAATATATATGTGTCTTTAAAGTAATTTTCTTATAAATAATATATGGTTGGGTCTTTTTTTTACACTCTGAAATCTTTGTCTTTTTTTTTCTTCCCCTCACCCCCACTCTGGTTCAAGCCGTTGTTTCTCAGTCCAGTTGTGTAGGACACAGCTCCCTGGCCCATGCTGGTATTATGAGCCTTGCACTGCACCCGGCTGAGGCAGTCGGTCAGCAGCTCCTGCCGGGGCTACACGTGGCTGCCCAGCTCCAGGTCGAACCATTGTTCACAATCTTAGCTGTGGAGGGCGCAGCTCACTGGCCCTTGTGGAAATCGAACCCGCAAGCACAGCACTCCAACCACCTGAGCCACTGGGCTACTGGGCCACCCCAATCTTTGCCTTTTAATTGATGTATTTAGACCACTGACATTTAAAATGATTATTGATAGAGTTGGATTAACGTCAACCATCAACCATATATGTTGCTTTTCTCTATCCATTGCCTTTGTTCTTTGTTCCTATTTTTGTCTTCTACTCTTTTTTTTTTTCAATTGTGGTACAAAACACATAACATGAAATCTACCCTCTTAATAAAATTTTAAGTATATTGTACAGTAGTGTTAACTATATGCACATTGTTATACAGCAGATCTCTAGAACTTTTTCATCTTGCATAATTGAAAGCATATACCCATTGAACAGCAGCTCCCTATTTCTCTCTCCCCCCACCCTCTGGCAACCGCCATTTTATTTTCTGCTTCTATGGGTTTAACAACTTTAGACACCTCATATATTTGTAAGTGGGATCAAGCATTATTTGTTTTTCTGTGACTGGCTTATTTCACTAAGCATATTGTCTCAACATTCATCCATGCTTAGCATATGAGAGGATTTCCTTCTTTTATGAGGCTGACTAATATTACATTGTATGTATAGACCATGTTTTGTTTATGCTGTTTTGTTCATCTGTTGATGGATGTTTAGGTTGTTTCCACCCCTTGCCTATTGTGCCTAATGCTGCAATGAACATGGGAATGCAAATATCTCTTCAAGAGTCTGCTTTCAATTCCCTCCTTTCCCCGAAGCCAGCTATAGGTAAAGCCTCCAAGCCCAGGCCTAACTTGGGTCCCTGACCTTGATACAAGGGTCAGAAATTCTGGCTGTTCAAAGCCAAGCTGGATAAGGGCTGGAGTGATATTAGTTAATGCTTGTAGATTTCAATAGTGGACTTTCTAAGCAAGCGCTCAGGTTTTCATCCATCTGCTGTCCCACTAAGCACCAAGACTTGAGAGGGACCCAGCCATAAATCAAATGCTGAAGGCAACTTAGAGAGTTCGCAGGTTAGCGTGAGGTATAGGGGGCGATGGGATTGGGAAGGGGTGTACGGATGGGGGTCAGGGCAAACATGGAATCAGTGCCAATTGAGTGTGGTAACAACTGAGAAAGAACAAAAGTCCAGAATGTCTCCAGCCCATTCCTGGAGGCAGGGACATTTCCAAAAGAAGGGGCCATTAAATTGATTGTCTATTTCCAGCAAATGTATGACTTGAACCATCTCCCAACATCTAAAACAGGAAATTATCTCTGTGTTGTCTTCACTGCCTGCTATTTGAGCTGGGAACGTACCTCTCTTTTCACCAGTGTATCCCCAATCCTGGAACAGTGCACAGCACATAGTAAGCACTGAGGAAATACTGTGGAATGAATAATTCCACTGTCCACTTGCATTTCTACATTTCTATTTTTTGACATTCAATATCATTTTATATTAGTTTCAGATGTATATCATAGCAGTTAGAAATGTATATAATTTCTACAAAGTGATCTCCCTGAGTAGGACCCACCTGCCATATACATCGTTTTTACCATATTATTAATTATATTCTCTATGCCTTACTGTACGTCCCCATGACAATTTTATAAATACCAATTTGTATTTCTTAATCCCTTCACTTTTTTCACTCTGCCCCCAACCGCCCTCCTATCTATCACCCCATAGATCTAGTACCCATCTGACACCGTATATAGTTATTAAAATATCACTGACTATATTCCTTATGCTGTACCGTACATTCCCATGACTACTGGGTTGTTTCCTAGATCCGTGGTTTGGTGTTTGATACTAATATGGGGAAATTTTCAGTCATTATTGCTTCAACTATTTTTCTGTTCCTTTTTCTCCTTCTTCTGATATTCCCATTACACACGTTACACCTTTTGTAGTTGTCTCGCAGGTATTGGATATTTTTATTTTCTCCGCCTCCTCCTCCTCCTCCTCCTCCTCCTCCTCCTCCTCCTCCTCCTCCTCTTCCTCTTCCTCCTCCTCCTCTTCCTCCTTCTGCTTCTTCTTCTGGGTATCCTCAAGCTCAAAGATTCTTCCCTTAGTTGTGTTCAATATACTAGTGAGTCTATTAAAGGCATTATTCATTTCTGTTACAGTGTTGTTGTTTTTTTAATCTCTCGCCTTTCTTTTTGGTTCTTTCTTAGAATTTCCATCTCTCTGCTTACACTGTTGATCTACTATACCCAGCAGAGCTCTTAGAATATTAATCATAGTTGTTTTAAATTCTCAGTCTGATAATTCTAATATCCCTGCCATATCTGAGTCTGGTTCTGAGTCTGCTTGGCTTTGTCTCTTCAAATTTTTTTTTTTTTTTTTGCCTTTTAGTATGCCTTGTAATTTTTTCTTGCTAGCTAGACATGATACCGTGAGTAAAAGAAACTGAAGTACATAGGTCTTTAGTAATATGGTGGTGCAGGGTGAAGTGTGGGGGATGGGAAGGCTTTTATAGTCCTATGATTAGGTCTCAGTCTTTGAACGAGATTGTGGCCTTGGACAATGACTTTCACAAGTGCCTCTCAGTCCCTACTCCCATGCCTTAGGTGGAACAGGATGTCTAGAGTAGCTGGAGTTGAGTATTTTCTTTCTCCCATGAGGGAGGCTTGAGTGGGCTCGAGTTGGCTATTTCCCTTTCCCACATGGAAGGCCAGAGCTGGCCACAGTTAGGTACTTATCTTCCCTCATTGGTTGGGAACGCTGATAAGAACACAGCAGGTTAGACTCTGGTAAAATAATTTCCCCAGAGGGTAGGCCTTGTTAGGAAAAACACAGTGCTCTGGCACATTTCAAAACGGTTCTTTTTTTCCTTCCCCCTGCCAAAAGTATGAGTGGATTTTTCTATGATATTTACTGTGAGAATTGGGTTGAGATCTTGGAGGTAAAACTGACAAAAGTGTGCCCCTGAGATTCTAACTCTCAGACGTGTTCATCCTGAGCCTCCAGCAATTGGTCAGTTGCAGTTTTGGTTTTCTTACCCTGATATGGGTTCCCACGGAGGTTTCTGCTCCAGTAAGTTGTAATTTTCTGTATTCGCCTGTCTGCCTCTGCAATTTTGGGGGCAGTAGTCTGCCTTGTGACTTCATTTCTCTGATAGATCTAAGATTTGTTGGTTTTTCAGTTTGTTCAGGTTTTTACTTGTCAGAATGGAGTAATGACTTCCAAGCTCTTTACATGCCAGGCCAGAAATCGGAAGTCTCTGATACCCTTTCCATTCCAAGTATACACAAAGATCTGGTTCACAGTCTCCTGTGACCTTCCTAGCAGCCCTTGAGCAAGAACCTGGTATTTCTGCTGTAGCTAAATTAGGTAGTAGCTGAAATGTAAGTGTCACATGCCCACAGTCCATGGAGCTCACCAGATTTCTAAACTGCTTACCTGGAAGAAGTGATCTTAGATCAGTGGTAGTTTGCAGTTGAGAGGTTTTGCCCTCCAGGGAACATTTGGAAATGTCACATTTTTGGTGTCACAACTGGGGAACCTGCTACAGGCATCTAGTAGGGAGAGGATACTACTAACCATACTGTATTTCCTAGAGCAGCTCCTCCCCCACTGACACACACAGCAAAGAGTTATGCCGCTCCTTCCCCTACTTCCATCCCACCTTCCATATTCAATACACCAGCGTTGAACCAACTTGATGCCTTGAAAGCTCTTTACGACCTTAAAATTCAACTGTCCTCTTGATTATTTTTTGGTCTTGTCACCATTATTAGGCTGCCAGTCAATATTCAGCCAACATTTTACTAAATATCTATGGCTCACCAGGCAGCATGCTCGCTCATTCCTTCCTCTTCATTCATTGTCCTTAAATATTAATTGAGCCCTTAATATGTGCCAGGTACACTACTTCAATATGAGGGAAAGACTGCTGTCCCTGTTTCTACAGATGAGAAAGCTGAAGTTCAGAGAGGTTAAGCCACGTATCCCAAATCACACAGCTCAGCATTGGCTTGTCAGTCAGATACATGTGCTGAGAGAAGCCACTACAGACCTTCTTTCAGCTGGGACTGGTGGGTACCCAGATACTCTGGCTAACTGAGGCTAGCTAGTATCAGCATCTGCCAAAGTCGGGGACGCTGGGGCAGGGTTGAGGAGATAACTCAGTCACAGCAAAGAGAGGAATAGAACCCAAAGTTCCAAGTCCCCACCCAGGTGCTCTGCAGGCCTCCCAGAGAGTGTGAATGGGTTTTGATGGGGATAATAGTCTCTCTCCAAATACACTCCCTGCTAGCCTTTCTTATTGAGCAATTCAGCTTTCAAATGCTCGGTACATTAGACCAAAGGATGGGTGTTTTGTCTTCATTTTCCCCCTGCTTTTTTCTCTTTTAGGGAAAGCAATTTGCTCCTTTCTGATTTAGAATGAGATCTGGCAAGTAAGTGCTTGTTCGCCCTCCTTCCCTTGTTCCCCTATTCCCTCCCCACCCTTTAGTTAAAAAAAAAGTCGTGGGGGGAGTGAGGGGGAGAAAGAACACAGGATCCATGCTAAGCAAAACTATTTGCATAAGCTGTACACTTGGTTCTTAGAGCTGGGGCTGATCTAACCTATGACAAATTCCTCCGTCTCGGCTACCTGCCAGCTGCGTTTTCATCGGGGCTGGCAAGACAACTGAAGTCTACATTCTGTACTAATTAATGACCTTCAGGGAGAAGACCACCAATTGCAATGCCAGCACACTTCGTTTGTTAAAGGGGACAGGGGGCCTTGTTGGACAAGGCCCAGGCTGTTTTCTTTAGGGTGGTGGGTGGTTAAGAAGGCCAGGAGGAGTGAGGAGTGGACTGGTGGGAGGGAGGTGTGCAGTAAACATAGCAGAAAGACAAACCCTAAGACGTGGTAGCAGGAAGACATCTGCACATACCAGAACATTGCAGTAGTGAGCCCTGGCTTGTGCGAGGTAACCCCGTAGTGAGTATGAAGGGGCCTAGGGGTGAGGGGCTCTCTTTTGGGAAAGGACTCTTGCTGACCCCGACAGCTGCAGGCAGAGCCCGTGCTACAAAGGGCAGCCCTTCTGCAAACGTCAGGGCCTCCTTGCCCGATGGCACTGCAGTGGGAACAGCGGTTGGCCCCCCGGCCACACCCACAACCCAGACAGTCCTCAGCGCTGGCAGCATCAGCTTCCGGTGCAAAGTTCACAGACGAGGCTGGGAGCCATAGAGGGAGAAAAACCTCTCCTCCCCCAAGTTTCCACCAATTTCATTTCTCTTTACTAGTAGTGTGTTGGGGGACATAATGAGGAGACGTTTTTAAAGAACGTTTGGGGTGGGGAGAAGAATCATCCATCATCTCACCATCTAACCCAGCTGCGCATTTGCATTCTGTGGTACTTATGCGTCTTTGGCTACTCTGTGTGGACGCTTGTAGTCATCCTTCTTTTCCTTCTTCGCCTGGAGAGAGAAGGCCTCCAACTACAACACGTTAGGACCTGCGGGGACCCTAAGAGGTCATTTCACTGGCCCTCCTGGATCCAAGATTACTTTTCAGAAACTAACCCAAGGTGGGAGATGACACAGTTTTTAAAGAATGAAAGGGAATCCCTCAGGGTTCTATCTTGCCTACTCATATGTGGGATGGTGCAGGGAAGGAATCTCTTTGTGGGGACGATAGAGGCCACCGGCTCCCGGCTGATGCTTCTTCTCCCAGGACCTTCCTTCCACCTGCCCAGCAGTGCCAGCCCTTGAGGGAAAATTGAACCGTCTCTCTCTTCCAGCTTCCTCCCTCAGTCCTCCAATCTCCAAAGTCTCTGATGTGGAACTAGTTCCATTCTTAGATGCACATCCATTTGAACTGTGAGACGTAAAAGAGGGACCAATGGTCCTTTCCCTCAAGAGGAACTTGGAGTAGAAAGATGGGGTGCCCCTCTGCTCACCCCTAGCCCCTACAGGCCCCCAACCACCCCCATATCACCAGCCCATGCTTCATTAGGGGAGTACAATGTGTCCCCGTGGTCGCCTGCCAGCCGGGATGTCCTGTGACAGCAGATGCAAAGAGAATGAACAGACGGCTGAAAGAGCTGGGGACAAAAAGAACACATTGTCCAGAGCTCTGAAAGAGCTGCCTGAGAGGGGACATATGCATCTGAAAAAAATACCCCAGTGGGTCTCCCCCCACTGGCCTCAGCCCGCCCTCACCCAAACCTTCAACTGGTGTTGCACAATGGTGTCCCCAAGCCAGGCAGGGCCAGGCCAGCTCTGAGCTAAGAGCAGGCTGAGGGGCTGGAGGATGAGTGTGGAGGAAAGGGTCTCAGAGGCAGAGGTTGGCTCTGGGAAATTCTCCGCCATGTTCCCCTGTCCATCATGGAACCACAGAAGATGAGAGCTGGGAATGTCTATAGAAACTACCTGGTCTAACCCTCTCACATTTACAGATGAAAAGGACTGAGGCTCGGGATCTATGACGCACCACAGCAGGACGTCAGAGACAGGGGCTGCGGGAGCACCCAGATCTCTCACCTCCTGGTCTGGTCTGGTCTGGCGTGCTTCCGGTGCCATAGCTTTCCATGCAGAGGATAATGATGGAGTTTCTGAAGGGGTTACATATTCTCACTGCACCTCCCCTCCGCTGCTCTGCTCTGCCAGGGTATGGAGCCAAAACTCCACTTGGGAAGTGGTTGTGTCATATCCATAAGAATCCCAGGGCTTGGTTGCGTTTGTGAGACTGAGGCCCCAAGAAACGGGGGGAAGGAAAAGCTCGCTTACAAACAAGCTGCTCTTTTGTGGGATGACGTCATGGTCTTGCAAAAGGAAAATACATGGGTGTACAAGTCAAATGTTAAGAGTCAAAGTCCTTGGTTCTTTGTTGTGAACGTGAACAACCCATGATACCTCGATGAGCCTCAGCTTCAGCCTTAGAAAATCAGGGCTAATGCCGGCGTCAGTGTTAATTCCGTGCTCCATGCCAACTCTGAGGCTAATGCTACTATCAGCAACACCCACCCTGCCCGGCCGGAGGGCCACTTGAAGATCAAACCTGACACCACGAGTGGAAGCTCTTTGTAGAGGATAGAGCGCTGTATAAATTAGAGTCTTATTTTTAACACTAGAAAGCATGGGGAAAACTGCCACAGCCCAGGACCGTATTGCTTTGTAGGATATTTCCTAACTAGCAATTGCTTCTTGAGCTAGACTTTTTGGAGGAAAGGAGGAGGGCTTGATGGGAGTCAAGGTTCTTTTTAAAATCATTTGTAAATTTGATAATGCCTTCTTTTAACCATCACGGGCAAAGCAAGCTCTCCTAGTCAGAGAAGGCGACTGAGGGATCTCACCCGTTAGCCTGTCTCCAGTGAGTTTTCTGACGTGAGGAAAGTTTCCCCTCCACCTGAGGCCACTTCCTCTTTCCTCCTCAGCCCCTCCCAAGGTGGGTTTAAGTGGACCCCACAGACGCAGACTGCATCCCCTGGAGAAATGAGCTCACCGGCTGTATGCTAGCAGATGTGGGGAAGTCTGTGTGGTCTCTCACCACAGCTGTTCAGAATTCTTTCCTCGGAAAGTTTCCATTCTGTATATGGGGAGGTGGGCAGGGGGGAGGGCAAACTGCAGGCGAGGAAAGAATGTCGGCTCTCCACCCTGTTTTGGAACGGTTTCGTTTCTTTGAGATCTCAATGTTTCAGAGACATTGTACATGCTGGGAGATGTCATAAATGAGTTTGTTTTGTTCCAGATGCACGACACCAGGATCTCTGACTCGGATTATACACATTGTGTTGCCATGCCAACACACACCCGCGCGCACACCCCCCACACACACACCCCCACACACATGCACACACACACCCGCACACACACCCACACCCGCGCACACACACACCCACTCACACATACACACCCGCGCGCACACACACACACACACATGCGTGTGCACACACACGCACACACACACACCCGTGCGTGCACACACACACACACCCATGCACACACACCTGCACACACACCCACACCCGCGCACACACACACTCACACACACACACACACACACTAGTATTCCAAACTGTACTCAGCACTGGAGAAGAAACAAGGAATGATTTTTTTCTCTCAGAAGAATTCCCCATTGTGCAGTTGGTAACATGTTCCTGACTCACTTAGAGGATGGGTAAATGTCACACTGTCCAGGACCCAGAAATTCCCTTTGGACAGAGCTGGTCAAAAGAGGATTTGTGGCGAAGGTGTGACTTGAGCTGGCTGGGAAGGAGGATGTAATTTGGGCAGAAAGCAAGGGCTGCACACCCTCAACAGGGTGAAAGGTGCACAGACCCACGGAGGTGGGACGGACCGGTTACTCTTACCCCCATGTACCTCACGTATGTCAAGAAGTCTACTGAAAGATTCCTGGCTCTGAGAAGGCCAATGGAGAACCAACTGGTCTAGGCCCATCTCCACACAAAACCAGGATGAAATCAGCCTCTCTCATTTTTGTAAAGCTTACCCAAGAAAAACTTCCAGAATCTCGGGTAAGTTGTTCCAGAGTTTTATAACCGTAATTGTGGACAAATATTTCCTCATATTTGCTTTTAATCCCTTTGTCAGCCTGGCATCCACAACCTGAAAACAAGTCTTAAACTTATGGAACACGTGGCCTCAAAGATGTACTATAGGCTGAAAGGGCCTCACTCAACAAACACTGGCCGCAAACCACGTGCCGGGCTAGATGTCAGACCCCAGGCATTCAGCGGTGCCTTTGAGATGCTCACAGTGTAGGCAAAAAGAATTCGTGAGAAAGTTACTAACCCTGCTTCGAGGCTGCAGGACAATAAGGAAGATTTGCGGAGGCAGTTATAGTTGTACTGGGCTTTGAAGGATCAATATTGGTTTGCCAGGTAGACACAGAGGAACTGGCGTTCCAGGCGCAGGGATCAGAAGGTATGAATGCATAAGGGATAGATGAGCATCCCCTTTTACTTCCTCCACAGTCCCACTCACAAAGTCAATCAGCATATGCTAAAAGAATAATAAGCAAATGAATGAACATGGAGCTAGCCGAGCACTTCATGCAATTGCCAGGGGATTTGAAAATCTTACAGGTACAAGATCCCAGAAGGTCTTTCATTCATTGGTCGGCCCCCAAAACAGAATGTCTGAGACTGGCGGTGAGTGTGAAAGTTCCTAGCAGAATGCTGAGGACACTTGATCACGCACTTGTCCGTGACGTGAGGTTATGAAAGCTTTAGCTAACTCCACCAAAGCTGGGTTAATAACAAGAGGAAGGCCATCTGGGTTGATGTAACCAAAAAGAGGCCTGATTGGCTACTTTGTGGCCCTTAGTCTGTTATGTCATCTAAGTACGTTTTTCCCTTCCTCACTGGGCTGAAAGAGCGATACGCGACAACCACAGGAACTGCAATAGCAGTAGTAATGCTGGAGACTTACCATGAACCAGGCTTTGCTCTAAGCACTTCATATTAGTGAACTCAACTAATCCTTATGCGTCTGTGAGGTAAGTGTGATTATTAGCCCCTCTGTATAAAAAAGAAAACTGAGGAGTAGTCAAGCCATCAGTCCAGGGTCCCATGCTAATGACTGTCAGAGCTGAGCGTGAGCCCAGGCAGAGTAGTCTTCGAACCTGGGATTCCCACCATGAGCCTCTGGGTCTTCTTCCAATGATAAGCATAAGCCAGAACCCTTTTCCTACCCCCTCAGTGCCCACCTACTGAGTTTCAGTAATAAGAATTATTGTTATTATTTTTATAACAGTCTTTCAAAGGTTCTTTCGTACCCTCCCATCTTCACTTTTTCCTTATCCTAGGATAGAGTGGTGGTGGTGGCAGTGGTGGTAGGGGGGTGATACATACAGCTGGCAGAAAAAAAAATGACATGAGAGTGAGGATGGAGTCATTTCCTTCCTATATTGTTTGATGATTTGAAAGATGTTCTGGGCATCTCCATCTCCTATCTAGTCTTTTTCTTTTAGTGGGGGATTATAAACTCCCCCTTGACCCTCCATTTTACCTCTTCAAAATCCTAAAAGAAAGCTATCTCATTATGTAGATGGGAAACTGAGGCACAGGGACAAAAGTTCATGTACCCCTTGTAGGACCCTGAAAACAATGCGGGCACAACAATTCAGGAACTCCTATTTTGTTGTCTGACCAACAACTGCACAGCTTATGTCAGCAGCTCAGGGCCAGGCTAGAAAAGATGGCAGCCCTGTCGTACACAGGCATCCATTTCCTATTCCCACACCAGGACAGACTTCAGCAATCCAACTGGGGATTCTTTCCCACTGAGTTTAGATGCTGCCTCAGAAGACTTCTTTTTTTTTTAGATTTTATTGGGGAAGGGAACAGGACTTTATTGGGGAACAGTGTGTACTTCCAGGTCTTTTTTCCAAGTCAAGTTGTTGAACTTTCAATCTTAGTTGTGGAGGGCGCAGCCATTTCTAGTTGCAGGGGGCACAGCCCACCATCCCTTGCGGGAGTCCAACCGGCAACCTTGTGGTTGAGAGGATGCGCTCCAACCAACTGAGCCATCCGGGAGGCAGCTCAGCTCAAGATGCCGTGTTCAATCTTAGTTGCAGGGGGCAGAGCCCACCATCCCTTGTGGGGCTCAAGGAATCGAACCAGCAACCTTGTGGTTGAGAGCCCACTGGCCCATGTGGGAATTGAACCAGCAGCTTTCGGAGTTAGGAGCATGGAGCTCTAACTGCCTGAGCCACCGGCTGGCCCTCAGAAGACTTCTTCGTGTAGGGTTCCATGTAGTTGCTATCTCTTAATCTGATTTGCATGAGATAAAACCCCTTGACATCCATACCAGCCATTAGCTATTTGAAGGCCTTATTGGGATCTTGAGTTCCCTCCTAGATCTATAATCAATGTACTTTCTCCAGGGAAAGCTGGATATTTTCTCACTGCAAGGATGTTGGGCTAACTAGTGTTTTTCCCCTCTTTTATGGGACCAGGGCAGGAGGAGTAAGAATCCAAGCAGTGGTCTTACATTAGGTTAAACAAACAAACTTTTATTATGTGCCAGACCCTATGAAACATAAGCTCTAACCATCCCCAAAACTGCTGCTAAGGATTGGGCAGGGTATATTTGGATTGCAGTGTGAATGGCAGCCCAGAGGGTTGAGCAGTGCACATCCTGTACAACTGTCCACTGAGGCCCTCGTCCCTCCCTCGGGCAGCTCATAGTTGAGTTGGGGAAATGATAATCTAAACAAACAACCATAATTCAGTTTCATCAACACTATCACTGAGGCACATCCAAAGAAAATGGAGAAGGAGGAAGCCAGTATCTCTCTACTTGGGAGTTGGGTGAGTCTTCAGAGTACAAGAACCCTTCAAGTTAAGCATTGAACAATGAATCGGAGTTCCTCAAGCAGGGCAGGAAAGAAGGGGCGTTCTGGGTAGAGGTGCCACCATGTGGAAAGAAATAAGTGCATGGTGAACAGTTCATTATGTGTGCTGGGAGGAGAGGTGTGGGGCTGGTGCGAGTCGGCCTGGGTGTCTGCACTCAGGCCAGACCCCTCCCCAAAATCCTCTTGTCTGCTGCTCAGGGCTGTCTGGGCAGGAAAGTCCTCAGAGACAAGCATGTCCAATGCAGAGAGGAGATGGAGAGATTTACTTTTTTTAAAGGCAAAATCCCCAAGCCTCAGTTCCACAGTACATTAGTGTGTAGAAGTGAGAGCCACAATTCACCGCCTGTTTGCATGGGCCAGGGAAGGGAGGCTTTCTGGGAGTGAGGAGAGAGCAGGGCTGTTCCCAGAGGCTCCAGCCTCTGTTTGTGCAGACAGCATGGAACCCTTTCAAGCCATGATCGTGTGGCATCTGCTGTTGGCCTCCAGGAAAATCCATGACATAGTGAGCAATGGGCCAGCGTGGTCTGCCAGAGAAGGGGGCAGGCGTATGGGGGCCCTTTGCCCATTGTGGTGGTCAGTCTATTCGAGAGACCACAGAGGCTCAAAGTCCTTCGAGCTCAATCTGAAGGGGAATGTAAAGACAATCCCCAGGCTGAGAAGACGGAAGGGAGAGAGGATTTTCAGGGATCACCCCTTTCTCAAGAAAAAACATGCCAAGGAGAAATAAATCCATCGCTAAGCCACATAAAGCCCCAGGCACTAGGCCACAGATGGAAATGTCCAGCATCTCTGGCCAGCATTTTCCTTTCTCCCACAGCCATGAGGAAAAAGCACAGCAAGTAGTAGTCACCTCGAGCCACAGGGCAAACGCCAGCTGACCATCTGGGCCAGCAGTGTGGTGTCCAAACCAGCTTTGGGGTACACGTTACTGCTCCCAAAGCTTGAATTGCTGCCCTTGCCTGTGAGTAGAATCCAACGTCCTGCTTATTTAGCTCCAGCACGAACTCCCTTCATCTTACTCCAGTTCACCCACCACACTATGGGTCTGTTCCAGCTCTGCGTGGGCTGCTCACCATTCCCAAGCTCCCTACGCCCTCGGCGCTGTACCTCCAGGGAAAGCCCTTCCACCTTCTTCTCTCCTGAAAATGCAGCTACCGCCCCAGAGCTCACTCACATAGCGCACGTTCTAGTCACAGAGCAGCAAGCCATCACATGACTGCAGGCTTGTGTGTATCTTACTTTTTAATATACTTTTTATTCTTCAATGACAGTTGACATACAATGTTGTATTAGTTTCAGGTGTAAAGCATACTGGTTAGACATTTATATAACTTACGAAGTGACTTCCCGATAAGTCTAGTACCCACCTGACACCATACATATTATTGACTAGATTCCCTGTGCTGTACTTTACATCCCTGTGACTGCTTTTATAACTGGCAATGTGTACTTCTTAATTTCTTCACCTTTTTCACCAAACCCCCCACCCCCCTCCCATCTTACAACCATCAGCTTGTTCTCTGTATCTATGAGTTTGTTTCTGTTTTGTTCCTAAAATAAAATTCAATTTCTAAAATAAAATTATGGGCTGTGTGTATTTTACACTGGGTTTCTAACTTCTTAAGGGCAGGAACCTATGTCCCAAAGTGCCTTGTATAAATGTTTCACATTTAGTTATGATGTGCTTGTTGGAAAGAAGGAGGGAGGAAGGGAGGGAGGGCAGAAGGGAAGGAGGGAGAAAGGAACTCATGTATTTTTTTGAAGATTACTCTGTTAATGAGGTGATTTCTTATTCTTGAAGGCAGACCTTAAATACTGCCTTCTTATGTAGATATAAGGTGTGTCTGAAAGAGAAATCCTATAAGCGAAATGTTTTCACAAAGATATCTATGTGATGTGGCATTGCATATTTGAATACATGAAAACTGTTACTTTTAATACAGTATGTCCTCATTGTTTTAAATAAAGATTTCTCAAGCACCTATAAGGTGTCAGGTGCAAACATGGGAGTAGATGTGGGCTCTGCCCTCAAGAAACTCAGAGTCTTTAAGACAAGAGAAGACACAAGCCCAAACATCAAATGCAAGGTCAAAACCCTTGTATGTGGTGAGCGATGGAGAGGAGGGAGATACACTCCAGCGTTATAGAAATGTGAAAGCAGTGTGTTTCTGCCTTGAAGTTCTGGGAGGAATTGTCAATCTGTTTATTGCCAAAGAATGCTTGCCTTGGAAACTAGAGAGTGCCTCAGCGTCAGTCCCAGTGATAAAGTGTCTCTAAACTGGGTCAGGGACAAAAACAAAAGGCAGACGATACCATAAATAAGGAACTTATGGGGAAGAAATGTCAGCTCAAACATTCAGAGGCACTCTGCCAGGGAGAGGGAATGGGGAATGGAATGATTGGATGAGAGGTTTTGGAAGACTTCAAAACCAACACATCGATTAATTATTTAGTACACAATCCATCTCTCCTCTGTAGCATATTACATCTACTTCCAAATTGGTTTCCACAGCTTCAATCTCTCCCTGGCCATATCTGTCCTCTACAGTATTGCAAGGTACATCTTCCTGGGATGACTTTCATCGCATTTCTCCCTTCTTAAGAAACTTTCAATAGTTTCAAAGGAAAAGAGTAGAAGTAAAAATTTGACAGGCTTTCAAAATTATTTTAGGTGCAGTGTGATTTCACAAGCCCTGATTCTGAGATCTGCTAAGGTTAGTGAATTATTCCCATAGGACTTATCTCTTCCACCAAGGAAGTGTGTTCTCCTGGGGCAAGAGCCTTACCTGATACATCCCTCAGTTCAGAGTCTTCTAGAAACCATGGAAAGGTAACATGTATCTTCCAAGCAAAGGCTGCTTGTCAGGTGGAGTGCTGGGTGTGGTGGGGAAGAGAGCAGACTTAAGTGTGTCACCAAGCATTTGTTTAGAGTCTATTGGAGGAGAAAAAATTAACACAAACAGCAAGTGAGAATTGTAAAGTGCTGGTCTGCAGGCGCAGTTCCTAAAAGCAACCCAAGCACAGACAAAGAGAAGAGGCCCTGGGTGGTTGAATTATATGTCCTCATATGTCCTTACATGTCCCTATATGTCCATATGTCCTCGGTGAGGCCGAACTCTTTCTTCGTGGTACTTGGGTTCTGCCCTACATGTCCAGGAGTGAGTGGCCAGCAAACCAGAGGCTGATAACGACGATGAGGAAGAAGATGATGACGGCAGGAACAACAAACTGCTACTGCTTATAACAATAAGTAACATTGATTAAGGTAACACTATGTGTCACACACTATTCTCAGCATTTTCTATATTAACGTATTTAATCCTCATAATAACTCAGTGCTAGATATCAGGGAGAGGCCGAAGTTGAGCAAATCAATTCAGAAGTTATTGCAACTTGCTAGATACAACTGGTTCTCCAGAGGTGGAAACTGAGGCACAGAGAAGTTAGGTTAGCTTCCACTGCTGTGAAGTGACAGTCAGGTGGGAACGCCCCTGTGTGCTAAGGGGATTGAGAAGGGAGAACTGGCACCCCTGCCCCTTGGTGGGATCTGCAAAGTGCAGAACGGGATTTTAGACCAAGCAGGGACATTCTTGGCGCCCTCAGCAGTATCCTCCTTTCTGGACGGCTGCTGCTCCTTGTTTGGCTTTCCATGAGCTTTTTGGCCCCGTGATTTTGCTTTCCTACCGACATGGGAGAGCCCTCTTCCTCTTTATCCATTCTGCTTTAACATGCTTCCACCATTCTCCTGCTCCTGCAGGAATCCCAGATGCCTCTGCGAGTGGTACGCCAGGATCCCTCCCAGGCGCCTGGCTCGGCCCGGCTCTCCTCGTGCTGAGGCTCTCTGAGGCCTCACCTTCACCCTAGCATATTCTTTGCTTGTCCTCCTGCGCTTTATCCCATCAGGTGTGGAGCACCTGAGTCCTGTAGCTCTTTTTACGGAGAGATTTTTAAAACAGATTCACAGAGAATTACAGTTCAGTGTGACCTTGGGGGCCAGTGCTTTGGGGGACTCGTAACAACTAAGGTTAGTGTGGTCTCTGACTTACTGTGTGACCTTGGGGCCAACCACTTGCCCTCTCTGTGTCTCAGTCCCCCGCGGTGGATCATAATATCTACCGCCAAGCACTGCTCGGAGCATGAATGAATGATTATCCCGAACGCCCTCTGAGCTTCTGGGACAAAGGTGCTATGTTAATACACAGTATCCCTCTTCTTCTTCTTCTCATTAGTATTATTCAAACCCAGATGGCATATTATTGTTGTTGATTGACAGCCCGCATCGCCCCATTCATGGGTGTCAGAGAGCCAGGCGGTAGTTAACACAAGCAAAAACCATGTTTAAAACAAAGCCCAAGGAACACTCCAATAGTGTGTGCCTTGGGTTGCTATTAAAGCCAGAGCAGCTGCGGTGGCAACACGGAGGGACAGGGCAGGGAAATGCATCCCGGAGCACAAAGAGGGGAAAGTGGGTCTTGACACTGATCATATAATCGTGCTGGGCTTTTATAGACGCTGGGAGGCCTCAAACAGAATAAATGCTTGAACTTTATCCACGGCTTACAGGCAGCGGCTGTAAAGGTCTTTGTTGCTGTTGCTGCCATATTAATGACCCAGCTTGGGGCGCTGCCGCCGGCGGCCGCTTCTTCCAAAGAAAACAAATCAAAGTGAGTAACTCGATGTCCGGCAATGAGTTTTCCATTATATAAAAATAAGTATAAATCTTTCCCAGTTGGGCAGCCGCACTGCGACGTCGGAGGCTGGCCATGAGGCCAAGGAGGCCAGCCGCTTTGAACCCCTGAACCAGCACATCAAAAACAGCCTCCTTCTCTTTGTTAATTGCAAAATAAACAGATAAAAATAAACCGTGGTGCTCCGGCTCTGCGACAGTGTTTGCACCCAAGGAGAGAGGACGGGAAGCTGATGGCGAGGGGGATGGGCTCCCTTGATCTGGTTCTCCCTTACCTTTTCCGCTCTGCCAAGGCTGATAAAACCCCATGAGTAACTGGCCCTCCACAAGCAGGGACATTCATCTTCAGCTGCAGGGCAGGCCTTGTAACAGTAGAGAGGTTTAGTCCAAGTGGTACCTTGTGCAGATGCAATTTAGTGGCTTGGAGGTTTTAAAAAATGATTGTCCGTAAATATTCTGACTGTCTAATAACTTGGGAGTCCTCGGTGAGCATTAGGAAGCTGAAAAGTGAAGGCAACACACCTTTGGCAGGGCGAATGGGACAGATGGATAAACAGCCTGAGCTCCTGGGACATGGACGAATGGATGCATTTGGGTAGTTGGGTTGGGGAGGGGTGAGCATGTGAAACAAGGCAGGGTGCTCATGCGGGAAGGAAGTGGGGACACTGGAGCGAGAGAGACTGGGGAGCTGGCCCCTGGGCCGGTGTGATCGTTTGGGGATGTAGTGAAAGGAGTGGCAGGAACAGAGTTAGTATCAAGGGGAGGACGTTAGACATCTGGAGGTTCGAGAAGTGGGGCGCTGGATGGGAGGCAGATGAGTGGTGCTGGGTGTAGGTCTGGGAACCGCCCCTACCACCGCCCATCCCACCCCATTCTCCCTTCAGAGGCAGCAGAAAGAACCCAATGTGCTGCTTGGGTGTGGTGCTTATTCTCCCCTAAAATAGAAGCTATTCACGCCCCTGCCCCCAGCAAAAGTAAATGTGTTCCTTTTACTCAGACACTTTGTTTTCTTCTCAGTACTTTCTCATACTTCTCTTCCCCACCAGACCTTTTTCCTTCTGACTAGCTCTTCTTTGCTGCCAGTGAGCATCAGTCCACTCATTCATTCACTCAGTCAATATCATGCAGCTGCTGCACCCGCTTTCCAGAAACCATACCAGGCGTTCTAGACACCACCACAGCAAGGCCTCTGTCCTGAAGCGGGTCTCTTCCCAGCATCAGAGACAAACTTAGATAAGTGTTAATGCAGAAGTAAGTGCAGTGTGCCTGGCTCGGCTTCAGGTGGGGGATGGGTAAGAAACTGTGATGTGTGTGGGGGGGAAAGGGGGACTAAGAGCAAGGAAGGATTCAAGAAGAGAGTGGTTGAGCTGAAACATGAAAACCAGATGGAAATTAGATGGAGAAGAAGGGGGAAAGGATCTGACATAAAGAGGAAATACCATGTTCAAGGGCATGAAAGTTGGATTGATGAAAGAGAAATGAGAGGTGGAGCAAAGAGGGTGAAGGACCTGGTCTGGGAGTGACAGGCCTCCTGGAGTCCGGAGCGGAGAATGCAAGAGAGACGAGGCCAAGAGGTGTGCAGGGGCCAGATCACCAGAGGCCCGATATGCCACAATGAGGGGTTCAGACTTGGTCCTGAAGGGACAGGAATCCACCGAAAAATCTGAAGTGTGGAGTGGATTGGGGACAAGATCAGATTAAAGAGAGGTCACTCAGGTTGTGAGATGAATAGATGGGTGGGCAGGGATGTGGAGTGGACGGACCAGTCAGCTGGGAGGTCGTGGTCATCTCCAGGGCCTGAGCTAAGCAGCAAGGGGGCAGAGAATACAGGTTACGTAGAAAGGTGGAATTCTCTGAAAAGCAAGGCAGAGGGAAAGCAAGGAGAGGATTCCTGCCGGTATTCCAGCAAGCCTAAGGAACGTCCTCCTCCAGCTCACTCCTTCCGTGGCTCCTTTCCTTGAAGTGTATGCCAGATGCCTCTCCCGCAAAGTCGCTCTCCTTGGTCTCTGCCTTTGTTCAAGTCTTCCCCTCATACTTTCCTCTCACATACATCCATCACACGGTTCCTAACAACTTCTCTGTTCTCCTAAGAGTCCTTCTCTAAGTCTCATTTTCACCTTCTTCGTTCTCTCCTTTGCCCAATCCCACGCTTTCCCCAGCTCGAGAGAATGAACTGGCTTCTAGCCTCTTGCCTTGGGGCCGCTTGGGAGAACAGGTTGAAGGACTTTCCTGAGAAGCAGGATGAAGGTGATTCGGGCTCGGGGAGGAGAGAAGCCAGAGAGATGATATCCACAGTGGATTTAAGGAAGAAATAAGATTAAATCCATTTTGTTTCTTCCCTGAAACCGTCCGTTGGGAACAGATTTAATGTGGTCCCTGGAGATTTTCACGTTCCATAGCCCTAAATTTGGGACTTTTTTTAGTATGAGAGAGAGCCTAATTCCTATGAGAACAAAAGAGAGCCTGCCCTTCTTCTGACTCCTTCTAGGCCACTGCGGGGAGTGGGAGCAGAGACTTCTTTCTGGTTTCAGAAACTTCAGAAAGACAAATGGATGTTTCAGAGGTACCATGAGGAGTCATTTCTGCGGTTTCCATATTAATGAGTCCAGAGTACTTTATTGATCACCTGCTAATGTTCTGCTTGACAATTTCACATACAATATATTTCCTCTAATACTCACATCAACCTTATAAGGTAATTGTAATTATAATTCCACTTTAGAGATGACAAAACTGGGGCTTATGGGGATTAAGAAAATGGCCCAGGTCTGCATGAGTCCTCAGCCTACAGCATGTTTCCACACTGCCATGTACTTGTTCCACTGTCAAGCTAACTCTATTTAAAAATAAAAGTAAAACAAGTATAACCCACATTAGCCTAACATAAATTTAACGCTACATTGCTTTTTTTTCTGTCTCCTAGAATATTAGAAATGGATCTCATTCTCTGGGTTTTGCTTTCAAACAGATGAAATATTTGGTGTCCTGAGAAGGTTCTTGGTTTGTTTGTTTGCTTGCTTATTTTTGATGACAGTATCAAATAAATCTTTCACTAACCCTATCTTTCAGAACCCCTGCCTCTCCAGATAGAAAGCACTGTTAAGTTAAGAAGGGCTTCTGGACCAAGACAAAATTTAGGGAATAGTTAGGAACACATGGTATAAAGATGAAATGGAGAGTGATTTAAAGAGTCTTTGTTAAGACCTTGGAAGGATTTAAAGTAATGTTTTAGAGAACTGTTCGGTCAAAACAAAACCAAACAAACACAAAAAACAGGACTTTTAAGAATCCTTGGCAGCTTCACCAGAAGGCCAAGGTGGACGATGATTTATCATGAAGAAATTTTTGTGGGTATGGTTTTTTTTCTAATGGCATGAACCACAATAAAATCCATAGGAGGCTCCCATAGATTTTCAGAGAATTATATAAGCAGAAACACCACCAGCTTGGACTAAAAGAAACAGAACAACAACAACAAAAGGTCTTTGGATCCCCAAATTTTTATAGGCTGAAAATAGTCTGAGATAATTAATCAGTTGCAAATTTGGATTACCATTTAAGGAAAAGGAAGAATGACACAGAGGGTAGAACCAAGAGCCACACTGAGTAATTCCCAGGGCTTGATCTCCAATCAAGGAACTGACCACCTGTGCCCTGCCAGGTTCAGGATTGCTTTAGACCTGGGACTCCTGGATGCCTCCTGTTTTCCCCTTTTGAATGGGAGTGTGTATAGCAGTATCCTGTGCATGTTGGGTGTGGGGGAGGGAGAATAGGTACCTTATCTCTTTAACTCCCAGGTTTTCAGATAGAGAGAAACTATACTGAAGGAAAGGTGTCTGTCTTTAAATAGAATGGGGATCCCGCACACCTTCCTTGGCACTGCACACTCTGTTCCCTCTGCCTAGAATCGTCTTCCCTCACTTCCCCATCTCGTTAATTCCTATTCATCTCTAAGATTCAGTTCAAAAATCATCTCCTCCATGAAACCTCCCTAGTTTCATCAGCTCAAGTTAGTGGTTATGTTTTCTATCTTTTTATAGATTTGTCCTGGCTGTCATCATCCTGAGCTGAAACGTCTCACATACTTGTTGGTCTCCTCTACTAGCCCGTGAGTTAAAAATGGTAGGCATTATGTCTTATCCCGTTTGCTGCTTTTCCAAACTCATTGCAAAATTAATACAGGTGCTCAACAAACATCTGATGGTAAATGAATAAATGTGAAGCTATAGATGGTATAAAAACTTTGATGAGGGAGAATGAGTTAAGAAAACCTAAATGGTGTGCTCCCTGAGGCCTGGAGAAGTGTGACAAGGTGACATGGGGCTGTCTGGGAGGTCAGTCTGATTTGGTGTTCGGGAAATCTGAATGTACAGCAGGACCTTGAATCATGTTGTTTTGTCCAAGTCATTTTGTTATAATGTTGATGAAAAAAAAAAAAAAAGAAAAAAAAAGGATTCCTGGCTGGGTCTACTGTTTACGTGGAGTTTGCAGGTTCTCTCCATGTTGGTGCGGGTTTTCTCTGAGGACTCTGATTTCTGTCTACGTCCCAAAGATGTGCATGCTCGGGTAATTGGTGTGTCTAAATGGTCCCAGTCTGAGTGAGTGTGGGTTGCATGGGTGAGTGTGCGCTGTGATGGAAGGGTGTCCTGTCCAGGGTGGCTTTCTGCCTTGTGTCCTGAGGTGCCGGGATGGTCACTGGTCACCTCTGACCCTGAACTGGAATAAGCAGGTTGGAAAGGAATGATCTTGTTTTTATTCACCTTTCTTAAATGTAAGTATAGCTTACATTTATTTCAGTGTTTAATATTACGAGTGTTTCAGGTCTTTATTTAGAAGTTTGGTGATGTTTTCATGACCAGAAATATGCCATGGAAACTAAATCTTGCTTATATGGATTAGCTTATAGTGAAATTGGTTTTGTTATACGTTTCACTTAAAGTTGCTGTTTCCAAGAACCTATCGATGATGTTAAGTGAGGGCTTACTATATTTACCAAGTGGTAAAAGAACACGGGGAAGAAATAGCTTTGGTTTTGGAGGGTGGGGGTGGAACTGAGCACTTTGTTCTCCTTGACATATAGTCAGTGTCTTACTACTGAGTCCCTTCAGCCGTTAGGAACACGTTATAGAACATGAAGGAGGAACAAGGGATTTGGGGAATCTGAACATCAAATTCCTAGACATCACCTCAGACCTCAACTTTTCTGTTGGGAGAAAACTAGGTTGGAAACTGAGTTAAGCTCTTTGAAACCAGAGACTGACTGTGCCCTCATCACTGCTGGAACATATGCGCCAAAAAGGCTTTTCAGTGGTTCATTATTAGCATATGGGAAGGACGAAGAAGGGAAGGGAGAAGGGTAGAAGATATTTTGGAATTTCTCTAATGTTGCTTAAAAAGTAGAATTAAAAAAAAACACAAAAAACAGTGTGAGCTTGTAGAGTGGGGGTGATATTGTAAGGGGGGCTTTGTAGCACGAGGATAGTGATCGCCAAGGCCATGTTCCTCATTCTTTCTCCAGAAGGCTTCCTACATCTGGATGTGACTGTTCTCCCCTAGTTCTTAATAAGGCTCACTTAGGAGAGAGTCTGAGACAGAAGCCCAGGCCTCCTGCTGTCGTAAGAAACTCCATCTGAAAGCCAGGGAACCAGAGTCTTGAGGGGAGATGATTCATGTTGGGCCCCAAATAAGATTTATTTGACATGATTCGTATTTTTGTTCTTTTTCGTTTTTTCCCAGTGAGAATCTTATAGTTAAGATCCAAAAATCATTACAAAACACAAACATGCACATTCTAGACTACATAGAATTTATACAAAAACAGTGTAGAAGGCCACCTGCAAGATATGTTTTGGGGGGGTCTTTCCCTATCCCAGAGCCCCCATAAGCAGAAAGCTGCCACTGGCTAATCCAGTGGGTTTGTGAAAATTAGAAGTCATTCTTTCCTTCAGGAGAACACAGCTCTATGCCAAGTGCATGGCTTGGTGAGTAGAGTGCAGAGTGGATTTACAGTTTCACTCATCTCCTTGGCTTCAAGTTCCATGTCAAAAACAATCTACACAATAATAGATGAAAGCCCTATTGTCATGGAGTCCAAAATTCTACCATTTGGATTCCATTGTATATGATTGGATGAAAGTATTATTCCCTAGTTCATAACGTTCAAGCACTCCTAAATATCCAGTTCCTATCATCCATCACTCGTTACTCTTTACCAAATGACAAGGAATAATGGCAGAGACAGGGGAGGAACTGCCAGGCAGAGACATGAACTTGGAAGGCTCCAAGTGGTAAGAGATTGGCTTGTGGGAAGACCTGGAAGGCCAAGGAAGTTGAAGTTCAGGGGGAGAGGGTGGGAGTGGTGGGGTGGGTTTGGAGGTCAGCAGGGTCAGACCACATTCACCTATTTCTTTTTAATGGTCAAGTGGCTACTAGACACTTTAAAACTACATATGTGGCTTACGGTATATTGCTCTTGGACTGTGCTGCTCTAGAACTTCACATAGTGCCTCGCACCCAGCATATGTTCATAAATGTGATTTGAAATGAAATGAAGTGAAGTGTACCACAATTGCATGTCTAAGAGCTGTGGCTGATACATTTTTTTAAGGCAGTACTTATTTCTCTTACTGGCTATCTTTTGTTCTCCTTTTCAAAAATTCACAGTTGCTTAGCATAGAAAATCAAGACAAGGGGATCCCGTCAAGTTTATGGAGTAGGTAAACATTGTGCTCACCTCCTTTCATGACCACATCAAAATTACAACTAAACTACAGAACAACCATCATTGAGAATCTCCTGAAGTGTAGCTGAACCAAAGTCCTTCTTCTAAGGACATACAGAAGAAGCCACCTCGAGAGGAGGGGCAGGAGGGGCAGAGATGACGCAACATGCTGGTCCCACACCTGCATGTGACAATTAAAAATGGGGAGAGGTATCTCGGCTGCAGAGGTCCCCCCGAGAGGAGCAAGGGGTCCCAGCTCCACACCAGGGTTTCCAGCCCATGGTTCCAGTGCCAGGGAGAAAAGTCCCCATAACCTCTGGCTGTGAAAACCAGTGGAGATTGTGGCTGAGTGAGACCAAGGGTGGCTGCACTCCCAGGCAATCCTCTTAAAGGGCCTGCATATGGATTTACTCACTGACGGACTCATTTGCTCTGAACGCCAGCACTGGGGAAGCAGCTTGAAAGATGCCAGGGACATACAGGGAGGAACTGAATTGTCTGGCTGTAGAGTGAGGTCTAGATGGGCAGCTTTCTCCCAGACAGAAGTGCTGGCAGAATCCATTGTTTCTTTGTTGAGCCCTCCCTGCTCCCCGCATGCAGATGTAGGCATATCTGAGTCTCTATCAAACTAATTAAAACCCTTTGTTCACCCTGCCCTGGTGATTCTGAGACTCCACCCCACCCAACTTTCCAGCACACCCAAGATGCTTCCAGTGGCTTTTCCATACAAACTATCTGTGTTGGCTCATTCCAGGGTTAGGGTTAAGGTTAGGGTTAGGCTCATGCTGCAGCCTTTCCTAAAATCTCTTAAAGGTTCACAAAACCCAAATAAACAACATCTGGTTTCAGTATGTCCTGTACCTCTGGCTGAGCACCCCTAAGCCTGGCACTAAGAGCAGCTGGCTTCCTTTCACTTTTGTTCCTTTAAGGCACGTCCAAGCCCAACAAGGGTGGTGGCCATCTGCAGATTACTTTGTGCCTCATGCTGGGTGGGGCACAGGCTATGGCTGAGCTTGGCTTTTGGTGGGGCCCCTTTCAGGAGGCCCTGGGAAACAGCATGCCCAGAGGCTAGCTTTGGACCCAACCAAAGTATCACCTGGCTGCCTCTAAAGATGACACACCCAAAGGGCACACTGGGCAGGGACCACAGCCCTGCTAAAGTGAATCCTGTTCTATAGGGTCAGCTCCTGCACTACAGTTCCTCCACTGTACTCACGGCCACTCCTCACAACCAATCAGCCAGAGGTTCAATCCCTCCTATTGATGTGCAAACAGCAACCAAGGCTCATCTACAACAGGAGGGCACACACAACCACACAAGGGATGCACTTAGAGTACCCAGCTCAAGTGACCAGGGAGATTGTGCCACTGGGCCCTACAGGACACCTACTATATAAGGCCACTCTACTAAGACCAGAAGAAATAGTAGCCTTACTTAATACATAGAAACAAACACAGGGAGACAGATAAAATAGGGAGATAAAGAAACATGTCCCAAATAAAAGAACAGAACAAAGCTCCAAAAAGAGAACTAAACAAAATGGAAACAAGCAATCTACCAGACTCAGAGTTCAAAACAATGGTTATAAGGATGCTCAATGAGCTCAGTGACAACTTCTACAAAGAGATAGGAAACATAAAATGGAAATAAAAAACATAAAAAGGAATCAGTCAGAAATAAATAACACAACTGAAATGAAGAATACATTAGAGGGAATCAAAAGTAGATGAAGCATAGGATCAAATCAGCAATTTAGAAGATAAGGTAACAGAAAACACTTAATCAGAACAGAAGAAAGAAAAAAGAATCCAAAAAAGTGAGGACAGTTTAAGGGGCCTCCGGGACAATATCAAACGTACCAACATTTGCATCATAGGAGTACCAAAAGGAGAAGAAAGAAAACAAGGAATTGAAAACCTATTTGAAGAAATAATGGTAACTTCCCTAACCTGGTGAAGCAAATAAATATACAAGCCCAGGAAGCACAGAGAATCCCAAACAAGATGAATCCAAACAGGCCCACACCAAGACACATAATTAAAATGCCAAAGGTTAAAGACAAAGAAAGAATCTTAAAAGAAACAAGAAAAAGAGGAAGGGATTAAGAAGTACAAATGGGCTGTTACACAGTAGTCATGGGGATGTAGGGTACAACATAAAGAATATAGTCAATAATATTGTAATAACTTTGTATGGTGTCAGATGGGTACTAGATTTATTGGGGTGATAGATGGGAAGGGGTGGGAGCAGGGTGAAAAAGGTGAAGGGATTCTGACGTACAAATTGGTAGTTACAAAATAGTCATGGGGATGTAAAGTGAAGCACAGGGAACATAGTCAATAATATGGTAATAACTATGTACAGTGCCAGGTGGATACTAAGCTAGTCAGGGGGATCACTTCTTATATAAATATCTAAACACTATGCTGTACAGCTGAAATTAATACAAAATAATATTGAATGTCAACTGTAATTGAACAATTTAAAAAGGGGGAAAAGTTGAATAATTTCCCTTTAAATTTCCAGGTATAAAACAGATAAGTCATGGGGATGTAATGTACAGTACAGGGAATATAGTCAATAATATTGTGATACCGTGGTACAGTGTCAGATGGTTGCTAGACTTTTGGTGATCACGTCTTTCGGTATCTAAATGTTGAGTAACTATGGTGTACACCTGAAACTAATATAACATTGTATGTTACTTAGCTATATTTTAATAAAAATCTTTAAAAGAAGATCAAGCCAATAAGCCAAAAGATACTTTCAGATATGTTTTCTGTAAATAAAATATCCCCACACCCCTCTCGCTTATTCCTTTCTCAGGGATGTACCACAATCCCTCAAGTACAGTGAAATGACTGGTCACACAAGGAGAAAAGACAACTTATCAACTTTGGATTCTTTCTGTAGACATTGAAATTGATTCAAAATTCTAAATTGTCTAAACTCTAAATCCTTTCTGAGGGCCTACCATGGATTCAAAATCTATTTCTATAGGAAACACAGCAGTGAGCAGAGTATGTAGTTAATGATTTTCTGTTAAATGAATAAGGCTTTGAGATTAAATTAGGAATATGAAATGAAATATATATTTGGAGAGAAATTTTAGGCTTTTGTGTTTTTCTGAATCACTAGGGAGAAGAAATCTCACATTACTTTTCAGGTTTTCAGAAATCTGTGATGACCACTGGAATTAGAGAGCAGAGTTCTGACATTAAATGGAAAGATAATTAGATAATTCTCTAGTTCTGTTAATCATGTTTCCCAAAGGTAGCTTTTGCCCAACACATCCCCCAGGTTGGACAAAACGAGCCCCACCGTGATAGTTGGACCAGTTACGAGTGTGGGTTTGTGACACTGACTAGGGCTTTGGGGGCTGGGGTACAGGGAGGAAGGAGGTGCAGACAGGCGCCAGAGGAGTCTGTGGTTTTAGGGGATTTTTTTGTTTGTTTATTTAATTACTTGTTAGAATGGATTTAGTTTCTCTCCCCAGAAGAGATACAGATTTGAGGTGAATTTTAGATGTTTTTAGAACAAAAATGCTACTCACTTGAATTCCTGTTTTTGCCATAGCCTTGTAACTGAGCTGGAGGAAAAGAAAGCACAAGTAACTCCCACCACACTGAAACCCTTTTTGTTTCTTCCATGTCACAGAGCCTTCATTCTGTTCCTGAGGAAGAAATAGTATCCTGAAGGATTCCCAAAAAGTTGGACAATTAGATAAATATTTTCGTTCAAAAAACATGCCATTTGGTTCCATTTTCCTTGATAAATTATCTTTTCCCTGTCAAAAAGCGACCAAAAAATGTAACCCTTCTGAGATAGAATCATAATAAATAAAAAGATACAATTGGGTTTTTATAGATGCTAAAGCATTTAAACATACTAGAACTTGAAGTATTTAAGCTTTTTCCATCATATTTTTAACTTTTCTAAAATAAAATATAAAAATAGAGCTCATGCTAACATCTCCTCTCCTCTTTTTAAAAAACTACTATGAAATTGAGGAAGGAAATGAGACAGGCTGTCTGAACTTTTCATTGGGTTATCCTAACTGGCTTTATGCAGAGTTAGCTCAATGGCCATGATATAAGACAAACTTTATGGGAAAACTGTGTCCACTGCTTTCCCCTTTACTTCTAAATGCACTGGATAAATATAATACAGTCCAGTTGCTCAGAGCAGACACTAAGATAAACAACAATTGACCATGGAGGTAATAACATGGCAGCAAACCACAGGTACTGTGTGTTTAGTCAATCTTGCATACCATGTATTCATTCATTCATTCATTCATTCATTCACTCAGTCACTACACATGTATTGAGTGCATTGCAAAGGGAAGAAACAAATAGGATCTGTAGGATCTGTAGCCAACTTCCAAGTTGAAATAATTTTCAGTCAAGTTCTTGCAGATTAAAGGTACGGCAGGAGGGCCAACCTGACAGAAGGAACAGCATAGATAAATACACAGAAGAATAACAGCACATGCCACGCTCAGGGAACAGCAGGTAACTTCATGTGAATGGAGGGTAGGATGGCTGGCAGTGGAGTGGGAGTGGATCTGAAATGCAGAAGACCTTGAGTTCCAGCCTAAGGAGTTTATATTTTAATCTTTAGAGAAAAAAGTATAGGAAATAGGTCTATAGTCAAGTTGGCTCCCTTTAATTTTGTATTTCTACATATTTCCTCCACTCTAAGTACAAAGCAATGAAAGCCTAAATATAAAAAAAGAAAAAACAAATGTAATAGGATATAGCCAGACTCAAAAACAAGAAAAAATATCTTTATGGATCACTGCAAAGCAGTTAGTGGAGAGGAAGACCTGGGCTTGCAGTGGGTAGCAGAAAGGAGCCTAGATCCTTTGGGATAACAGAAGCTGTCTATGCAAAAGATGATAGAAGCAGGCTCCCTGAAAATGGGTCAGACTCTCAGAAGGGGTGGGAGCAGAGAGGTGGGAGATGTAAGACCCAGCCTCCTAATAAGGAACTGATCCAAGTTCTGTGACCGACTGCAATATTCTCATTACCACTATGGAACAGGAGCCCCAGAAAACCACCTGGCTGTGGACTGAGGGTGCGGGGTACAGGGTACTGGGTGGAAGCACGCACAAGACTTCTCAACTAGATGCAAGAGAGAGCAAAACAAACCAAACAAAAAGCCTCTCATACAAAATGAGTCTGCAAACTTTCCAGAGTATATGTAGAAAATTAATGCCAAGGAAATCAATCAACAACATCAATAATTTACTCCAACTGAAAACAAGATTATGAAGCACTCTGACAGACTTAAACAGTACATTTAAGATGATTGAAGAGATGAAACAGGAGTTGTACCCATTAAAAATAAACAAAATAAGATAATAATAACTCACAATACTTGCAAATGGATTAAAGCTAACAATTGAAAGCAGAGATTATCAAGATGATTGAATGAGAGAAAGAGAGAGAGAGAGAGAGAGAGAGAGAGAGAGAGAGAGAGAGAGAGAGATCCAACCAATACAACGGACAAGAAAGCAATACCTAAAACAATATCAATCCAAAAGGGTGACAACAAAGGGTGGGGGATAAAAGGGTAGATCGTTTAAATTCCAAGAGAATGTTGCACAGCAATAGCAATATTAGACAAAATGGAGTTTATGACAAAAAGAACAAATGGGGGAAAGAGAAACTATATAATAATAAAATGAATCATCCTCTAAGATGATGTAGCAGTCATGACCTTGCATATGCTGAACAATATGACTAAAAATTATATAAAGGGGTAAATTGATCATTGCATGCACATAGTACAAAATTTTTACATTCTCCTCACAGAAAATGATGAATCAAAAAGCCAATAAACAGACAAACAAAAAACCTGTAAGATTCTGGAATATTTAAAGAAAATATCTTTTAATTTTTCTACTAGCTTTATATAGAACCCTGCACACAATAAAATTTATAATTTATTTTCATGTTAACATGAAACATTTGCAAACTTGACCATATCACAAAGATTTTAACAATTTTCAAATAATTTATATCATACATATTTTCTGATCACCATGCAATTAAATTAGACACCTACAAGCCAAAGAGAGAGTTTAAAAAATAATAATTATTAAAAAAAATAGCATGTTTGGAAGCTTAAAAATGCTCTCCTAAATAACTTTTGGGTTCAAGAGAAACTTATAATTATAATGGAAAGTCCAAAATATTGCAAACTAAGTGAAAATGAAAGGATCACATAAAAACATGTGATGCAGTTAGAGTTGAAATAAAAGGTAAAATTAGAACCTAAAATTACCTTATAAAAAGAAAGATAAAATGTAAACGAGTTTGCGATCAATTCAAGAAGCAAAGGGGAAAAAACAGAGTCTGAAAAGAGTAAAAGGAAAGAAATAATAAAAGTAAGGTAGAAATCAATGAATTAGAACACAAACAATATAAAAAAGTCAATAAAATTAAAATTTGACTTTTTGAATTCAAGAAAAATGTCTAGCTAGACTAGTCAAGAAAAAGGGTATAAATAAACAACATTAAGAACAAAAAGGGGAGCAGAACCACATTAGAGGTTAAGTAAATCATAAGAGAAAGTAGATAAATTTATGCAAATAAATTTGAAAATTCAGAAGAAAACAGGAGAGTAAATACTGGGTGAAATTATCAATCTCAGCCATAACTTTTAGTCTTAGTTCATTAAGTTGTTTTTTATTTAAATCATAAGTAAATGATAAATTTTATTGAATGTCTTTTCTTCACTCATTGAGAAAAGCTTACCTTCTCTATCTTTATCTTTAAGATGGTGGAACAACATGATAATAGGAACCTGAATCTCTCAGACTGTTCTATTTGTGTCCTGGACTGACTACCTCTGGATATCGGGAGCATGAAAAATAAATTTTTATCATTGTGCAATCCACTGCTATTTAGCCTTTTTGTGTTACTTGCAGCCAAGTCAAATTGAAACTGATGCAAAAAGTAACACTGTAACCTAATAAAGACTACTTATAAAAATATATAACAAAATCACACATACTGGCCAAGTAATGTGAATGAAGCCCCATGGCGTTTTGTTATGCAGAGGCCCTGAAAGGTGAAACTTAATAAGCATTCTTATCAGAGTCAGGAGGAAACAGAACTGCCCACACTATAACTGCTGCTTTTCAATGTTGTACTGGAAGTCTTAGCTAATACAGTAAGATAAAGAAAATAATAATAGAGTCAAGAATTTAAAAGCAAAAGGAAAACTGTCCTTATTTGCAAATGATACAATAGTCTGTAAGAGATTTTATAGATAAACTTTTAGAATTAATAAGTGTGATCAATAAGTTGGATGTAAGACCAACAAACAAATCAGTAGCCTCCTTAATCACCAGTAATACAGAATTAGAAATGTAATTTTTAAAAGTGTAAAGTTCATAAAAATGAATAAGATGCCTGTCGAGAAAATGATGAAAAATTCTTTTGTGTGTGTGTGTTTCAGGAATTCAGTAGTTTATTTGTTTTTAAAAAAGATTTTTATTAAAATATAGCTAACATACAATACTATATTAGTTTCAGGTGTACACCATAGTTATTCAACATTTATATACCTAAAAAAGTGATCACCATAAGTCCACAACCATCTGACACTGTCCCACGCTATCACAATATTATTGACTCAATTCTCCATGCTGTACATCACATCCCCATGACTTATTTGTTTTATGGAAATTTGAACCTCTTATTCCCCTTCACCTCCCTCCCCCTTTCTTAAACTTTTAACTTACAGTTGACATTCAATATTATTTTATGTTAATTTTGGGTGTACAGCATAATGGTTAGACATTTATATAATTTATAAAGTGATCCCCCTGACTAGTCTAGTACCCACCTGGCACTGTACATAGTTATTACTACATTATTGACTATATTCCCTATGCTTTACTTTACATCTCCATGATTATTTTGTAACTACCAATTTGTCCTTCTTAATCCCTTCCCCTTTTTAACCTAGCCTCCCAAACCCCTTCCCATTTGGCAACCATCAAAATGTTCCTTGTATCTATGAGGTTTTTTTCTGTTTTGTTTGTTTGTCTGTTTTGTTCTTTAGATTCCACATATAAGTGAAATCACATTGTATCTGTCTTTCTCTGTCTGACACTCCACTCAGCCCAGTACCCTCCACGTCCATCCGGAGGTGGCAAGAAAGCATTCCCTTCCATGGCAGAGCAATATTCCATTGTATATATGTACCACCTCCTCTTTATCCATTCTTCCATTGACAGACACCCAGGCTGCCTCCACATCTTGGCCATTGTAAATAATGCTGCAATGAACATATGGATGCACACATCCTCTCAAAGAAGCATTTTAGTATTTTTCATATAAATACAAGGAAGTGGAATTACTGGGTCCTTCTTTGTCTGTTGTCATAGCCTTTGTTTTAAAGTCTATTTTGTCTGGTATAATATTGCTACTCCACTTTGGTTTTTTTCATTTCCATTTACATGAAATAACTTTTTCCATCCCTTTACTTCAGTCTGTGTGTGTCTTTCAATCTGATGTGAGTCTCTTGTAGGCAGTATATATAAGGGGTTCTGTTTTCTTATCCATTCAGCCACCCTGTATTTTTCATTGGAGCATTTAAACCACTTACATTGAAAGCAATTGTTGATAGAAATGTAGTTATTGCCATTTAATTATTAATGTTTTTATCTCTCCTCCTCTCCCCGTCTTAAAGAAGTCTCTCCAACATTCCTTGTAATACTGGTTTCATGACGATGAACGCGTTTAGCTTTTCTTGTCTGGGAAGCTCTTTATCTGTCATTTGATTTTAAATAATAGCCTTGCTGGGTAGAGTACTCTTGATTGTAGGTCCGTTGTCTCCCACATGACAAAAACTGTGGGGAGCGAGAAGGGCGGCACAGAGTTAAGAAATACAGTAGCCAAGAATAGAGTGCAAGCAGGGCCAAGGGACTCCAGCCTCAAAGAACTGAGCCCCGAATCGGGCCAACGCATAGCTTTTATTGATCAACAAATGAGGAAGTAAAGCTTGTTAATCTCAAGATCTGTGAATTTCATACATTATAATAGGAAACTGATTCAAACTAATCACCCTTGCCTGCAGACAACGGAACCGAAAGTCACAGGATGTCTTAGTAATTGTTGTAAGTACTTCCCCAAGGGACAAAACCTTTATGCTGAAACTTACTAATATGAGTTGATATTATCACATCATTGAATTTTTTCCCAAGCAGTTTGTGGGAAGGAATCTAGCCACAGAGGCAGAAGCTCTCCTTAGCCAGGGGAAGGTGGGGGTCTACGCCCACCTCTATCAACCCTGTGAGTTCTCCAGATGGCCCCCATGTGACTGTGCCCGTCTTAGGTTGTTCCTTCCTTAAGGAATCTTACCCGTCATTAACTAACCAGCCATCATTTGGGGCCAAACAGGGAGACATAAGGTACAAGCACAAAGGTGAAGCAAAGTCCATGAAAGGATCCGTCTCACAGACTCTTCTTTCTTTAGGGGCAGGTACTAGGAGACAGATGGGTAGGCTGCTGCGTGGCAACATAGGTCCTTGCTTTTCATCACTTTAAATATTTTGTGCCAATCCCTTGTGGCTTGTGAAGTTTCTGTTGAGAAATCAGCTGGTGGTCTTATGGAGCTCCCTTCTAGGTAACTAAGTGCTTTTCTCTTGCTGCTTTTAGGATTTCTCTTTGTCTTTAACCTTTGCCATTTTAACTATAATGTGTCTTGGTGTGGACCTGTTTGGGTTCATTTTGTTTGACACTCTCTGCACTTCTTGGGCTTATATACGTATTTCCTTCACCAGGTTAGGAAAGTTTTTAGTCATTATTTCTTCAAATAGTTTCTCAATCCCTTGCTTTCTCTCTTCTCCTTTAGGTACCCCTATGATGCAAATGTTGTTACACTTGATGTTGTCCCAGAGGTCTCTTAAACTGTCCTCATTTTTTTGGATTCTTTTTTGTTTTTGCTGTTCCAATTGAGCGTTTTCTGCTACCTTATCTTCCAAATTGCTGATTCAGTCCTCTGCTTCCTCTAGTCTGCTGGTGATTCCTTTTAGTGCCTTCTTCATTTTAGTTACTGTATTTATCACTTCTGACTGGTTCCTTTTTGTGGAATCTATGTCCTTTTTCTATGCTTGCTATCTCTTTGTTGAAGTTCTCACTAAGTTCCTTGAGCATCCTTATAACCAGTGTTTTGAACTCTGTATCTGGTGGATTGCTTGCATCCATTTTATTTAGTTCTTTTTCTGGAGTTTTCTCCTGTCCTTTCATTTGTGATATATTTATTTGTTTCTTCATTTTGGCTGCCTCTCTGTGTTTGTTTCTATGTGTTAGGTAGGGCTGCTGTGTCTCCCAGTCTTTCCAGGTGGTCTTATGTAATAGGTGTCGTGTGGGGCTCAATAGCTCAGTCTCCCTGGTCTCTTGGTCTGGCTGTACCAGGAGTGTCCCTTATGTGGGTTGTATGTGCCCTCCTGTTATAGTGGAAACTTGATTGTTATTGACACATCAGTGGGCGGAATTGACCCTCAGGGTGACTGGCTGTGGGACTGGGCCACATCCATAGCTTACACGCTGCTCTGTGGCAGGGAGGGATTATCTCCATGAAACGGGATTTGCCCCAGTGGGCTCTGGTGCCTCTTGAGACCACCCTTTGTGTGTGCCACTTGTGGGGCTAATTGGGTGGTGCTCTGCAGTGGTCTGAAGCCAGTGGTCTGAAGCCAACCTCCAAGTATGTCCATTCTGAGGTCCCTTGGGAGGGGCTCCTGTGCAGGCCCAGTTCAGCCACTACCTGTGACTAGCCAAGACTTCCTGGTAGGAGCTACAAAGTGATCCGCATTTGGTCACTGTCTGTGCTGTACCTGAAAGAGCATGGGAGAGGCCATGCAGCAAACTAGTACCAGGACAGCTGCCACCAGTACCAGGTGTGGGGCAGCTCCACAAAAAGCCAGGATCCTCCAAGGCCTGCTGCCACCTGCCAGCTACTGAAAAGTTCAGCTGCTGATAAAACCTGCTGCAGTAAGCAAGTTGGGTGAGACTGGGTCTCAGTGAGTCAGCAGGGTAGAGCAGCGGAGCTCGTCAGACGAATCAGATTCAGATTTGGCCTGTGGGGGTGGACTCAACACAGGAAAGATGGTGCTCACCTGCCAGTTGCATGGGAGAAGAGCCCCACACAGGGAAAATGGGGACTGTCCCTCCAGTCCTTGCACTGACATTACACAACTCAGTCTCTTCCCATATGTCTCCGACACCCCCAGAGTCATCGTCTCTCTGCTGGAGCCCAAGGTGAGTGCCTGTGCAGGCCCTTTAAGTGGCTGTCTGGGTTTCCCAAGCCTTCCATCCTACCGGGTGGTCAGAATCCCCACTGTTTTTCACAGCCAGGAGTTGTGGGAGCTGCTCTTCCTGGCACCAGTACTCCGGTCTGGGGATCCTTGTGTGGGGGGCTGGAGTTCCTTGCTCCTTTGTGGGAAACCTCTGTGGCTGTGATATCTCTCCCAATTTTCGACCGCCACATGGCCATATGGAGGTTTGGGACCAGCCCATTTTGCATCTGCGCCTCGCCTACCAGTCTCAATGTGGCTTCTTCTTTATACCCTTAGTTATAAAAATTCTGTTCATCTAGGCTTCAGATCATTCTCCAGGTTGATCTATAATTTTGTTGTAATTTTGCTGTGTTCATGGGATGCGGTAAGCATAGCATTTATCTACTCTGCCATCTTGGATCTCCTCAATAATGAAATATTCTTGAAGGAATAGAAAAAGACCCACTATATTAATAAGGATGCTTTCATATGCAAGTAATAAATACCCAACTAGAAATGTCTTAAATATAAGAATATTTATTTTGCATAGGCAGGTGCAGGTTTGGTCAATCCTGCAACTCAAAGGCATTATCATACCCTCAGGCTCTTTCTATATTTCTGCTGCATCTTTTCCAGCAGAGCTGCCTCAGATTTGTCCTCTCACAGTTGTAGGTTAGATGTCCTAGCTAATCTATGTGTAAAGTCCTTTTCATATAGCCTGGTTCTGAAGGAATTAAAAGAAGTATTTCTTCACATATCCATTTTTATCCAACATTTCTCATAAAACTAATTTCATGTTTCATCACTGAGGATTAAGCCCTGAGGCCACGTCTGCCAGCAGGGAGCCTGGGAAGTTAGCTCACGGTCCCAGTCCCTGTCATAGGAAGCATGCTTTACAAAGAAAGGGGGTAAAGTGGGCAGGTTTTTGATGAGTAGGCAATCAACAAGCTCTGCCACACCTGAGGAAATGGGTGGCAAGACGCAGTATTATTAGTTTGTCAGCTCTCCCCCGAATAAATCTATGAATTCAGTGCAATTACAATCAATAATGGAAATGAAATTTTTAAAAATTTTATTAGTTTCAGGTGCACAAGACAAAGCAAAACTTAAACGTTTATCATTTATATCCCTCATACTGTGTGAACCCCCTCCCCCTATCTACTGTCCCTCTGACCTCGCACAGAGCCAATACAGGAAATGAATTTTTTTAAAGGAACTTGAAAAGCTCATACTAAAATTAATATGGCAAAAAAAAGGGACAAAAGTAGTTAGGACAACTTTGGAGGAAAAAAAATTGGGGGTACTTTTCCTATCAGAGGTCAGAATATCTTATAAAGCCATAATAATTAAGATGGAATTGCTTTGACACAGAAACCATACACCAGTAGAAAATGGAGAATCCAGACACAGGCCTGTACGTATTTGGGAATTTGATATATGACAGAGGTGGCATTATTTCACCCCTTATGTCAGTGTTTCTCAATCAACAACAACAAAACCTATGGCTCCTTTTGATGAAAATAAAAATCTTACGTTCTTCTCTGCACCCTCAAAATAATATGCTCTCCTAAAAGGATTGAGAATTATAGTATTGCCTACATATCTCTACCAAGCAGGAAATGTATTTATGAGCCAATTGCCTTAATTTTTCTTTTAAAATAATGTTGTATGGTTTCTGAAGCTTCCAACCATCCTTCACTGCCTCCCAAGATTCTGAAATGTGCACCACTCTCTTCTGCCAGACCATCCCCCTGCCCCTAAGTAGGTTAAGAGTCATTGTGGGTGGAAATGGGACACTAAGAATTCTAAAAGGCGGCTGGCATGGTGAGATCTGCATTTTAGAAAGAGCACTGGCAGCAAGAGGGTGGGATGTAAATAAAAAGTAACATATAATCTTGTCCTAAAGGGTTTTAAAATCTAGCTGCAGTGATACTAAATGCACACTGGACAAAGGACAGAGGACCTTCCTGTGGCAGCCCATGAAAAAGCACACCAGGGAGTCACCAGAAGAGTGCCATCCTATCATGGAAAGTGCCAGGAAACTGGGCTTTGTCACTTTAGCACGGTGGGCCTCCATTTTCCAACCTTTAAAAGTGGAGTAATGACAATACCTACCTCACAAAGCTGTTACAAGAATCAAATTGTAAGGTCTATCTGAAATATACTTTGTTGACTGTGAAATGCTCTCTAGATGTGAGCCGATACAGAGTACGAAGATGTACATTGCATCTCTAAGCCACAATGCTTACTATAGCAGTAAAATTAATGGCATCAACTTGTTTGCTCCTTATTTGCCATAAATTTTTCATGTGAGCAAGGTCAAGGGAGGGCAGCTTTATGACTTAGAAACAAATACCAAACCCTCCCGTTGGAAGGAATCTTTGAGGTTATCATTTCAGTCTCCCACTCACTGGAGAATCCTCTTCACAAATTCCTGCCTAGGATGCAGCCATCCTATCTCTGCTGGACACGTCCCCCTATGGAGGTACTACTCCCTCAGCAAGCATCTCAGTCCATGGCGGACAACAAGAATCATTATAAATGGAGCTGAAATCAGGCTCCCTCCAATGTCCTTCCGTTGGTCTCAGTGCAACCTTCTGGAGGAACACACCACTAATTCACTGCTTCTCCCCTTGGACAGCTGGTCAAGGGTTTGAAAACAGCACTTGGGCTCACCCAGTCTCCTCCCCGGGATAAACAGTCAGCTTTTTTAACTGCTCCTCTCTGACATGATTTCTAAGACCCTTCACTAAACTGGCTGGCCTCCCTGGAATGCTCACTCCTTTGTCAGTCTCTCTTTCAAAATTTGGTGCCACCTCCTTGCTACCACCTCTAAATGGAAACAACCCAAAAGTCCAGGAGTCAAAGTCAATTTAAACAGATTAAGGCATATTCATGTGATAGTGGATTGTGTAACTATTCAAACTGTGTTTTCAAAGAATATGTAATGAGTTGGGGAAATAATTCAAGATATAACGTTGATTTTAGAAAAAGAAGAATATAAACCACATTTTTAATACTTCCCTCCCTATGCCTCTGTCTCACACAAAAAAGACTTAGAGGCCACATACCAAAATAATAACAGTAGTCATCATTAAGTGGTGAGAGTTCAGTCATTTTTTTCTTCTTTTTACCTTTCCACATTTTTAAGTTTTCTATAGTGAATATATTTTGCTCTGGTAATTTAAAAACTACAAAGACCCACAAAGCTTAGTTTGAAGGGGAAACATGGTGCCCGATGCTCTTAGGCAGGCAGGCCAGTGGCTTTCCCACCACCAGGGTGTGGCCCTTAAGCTTCCCTCCACACAGCCTAACGAAGATGAGGTTTTTTGTAGCCATGTTAGAATTTTTGGCTCATATTGAGCTTTTTGTTAACTAAAATCTTCAGACTTTTCACATTAACTATTGTCAATAGTTTGAACAATTGAGGTGTTTTGTTTTGTTTCTTTTAATCAAAATGAAAAACTTTCATTTTTCTCCATTAAATTCCATTGTGTTTGTTTTGGTTCCTTGGTCAGGCAAATCATTTCCTGTTTCTGTCAGGCTGAATATTACTTATCCTTCTTCATTTTGTGTCATGACACATTAACACGTTGCCATGTCTTGCACGTCATTGAAAGATTTTCAGCAGAACAGGTCCCCAAACAAGGACCAGTGGCCTCTTGTTCTATGTGCCTCTCTGTGGGTGCCTTGGCTCAGTCATTCAGTGCTTTCTGGATACAGTAGTTTGCCAGCTATTCATCTCACCATGAGAAACTTTGTCAAAAGCCCTGCTGAAAGATTCTCTACCTATAGTACAACCTGGTGAGTTTTGATAACTTTTCAAAAAAGAAAAAATATAAAATGATGTTAGTATGACATGGTTTGTTCTACATGAACTTGTGCTGGCTTCTTGGTTCTTGAGATTACCACTTCCTTTTTGAACTGATTACAATCTAACTCTTTAATAACTCAGGTTAGAGTTTGCTGGGGATCAAAGCTAAACTCAACAGTGCAAACTTTCCAGAACCAACATACTCATATTCCCCGTTTTGACTACTCGGACAGTTGCCCATCACTAATCCCTTGGCATCACTCCTGAGATTCCTGAAATATTACTGACAATGGTTCTGTGATTAAATCTACAAGTGCTTTTTGTCCCCAGGGATGTAATTTTTCAGGGCCTGGAGCCCTAAGCTTATTTAGAGGCCAGGTATTTCTTTTCCAAGGAGCTTCACAACTAGGGCTGCAATTTCCTTCCCCCCCCCCCTCCTGCCCTCTGGTTCAAGCCATTGTTTCTCAGTCTAGACATAGCTCCCTGACCCATACGGTAGCCCACAGCGGCCCACAGCACCCCGCGGCAGCTCATGCCAACCTCCGACTGCTCACACCGAGCTCCCATTGCTCACGGCAGCCCAGCTCCAGGAAGCACTGTTGTTCACAATCTTAGCTGTAGAGGGCGCAGCTCACTGGCCCATGTGGGAATTGAACCAGTGACTTTGGTGTTAGGAGCGTGGTGCTCCAGGAGCGTGGTGCTCCAGGAGCGTGGTGCTCCAGGAGCGTGGTGCTCCAGGAGCGTGGTGCTCCAGGAGCGTGGTGCTCCAGCCGCCTGAGCCACTGGGCTGGCCCTGCAATTTCCTTTTAACCATCTTTATACTACAGTTTCCAATTTGAAAATCTTTTCTGGAGCGAGAGAAGATGGAAGATAAGTAGGAATTGGGTAATTCTGCTTTGTATCTGTCATCGGCAAGCATTACACCATCTGCCCCAAGCACTGGCCCTGGCCGTTCCCTATTCTTCCTGCTCAGAAGGTACTTACTTGCCCAAAGCTCTTTTTTGCTGTTCTTGAGCCTTTTTTGCAAGTCTCAGCTCATTCTGAGCCCCAGCCTCGCTCAGATTATGACTACAAGCCTTGACATTCTTTGCTTTCCTCCTTTGATTCTGCTCCCCTCCTTCCCACTTTTGTAAAGCCGCTTTGAAAACCTGAGAGTGCTGGAGGGCTTCCTCCGCTGGCTCCGGGTCTTCCCTTTGCGTCCTAGTCTGAATCACTGGAGAGTGTATTGTCAGAATTTAATTTTGGAGAAAATGTTTCTTTAATACCTCCTCTGTCCTCTTATCCTTTAAAAAATAAAACAACACAGAACTCCACCACCGACAAAAAGCCTCTTCAGGCTTGCTTCCTACCACAGATGCAAATCAGGTACTGATAAGCAAATCACATTCAGGCTCATCACAGTCAATTTTCCTAGAAAAGCATGAGAAATGATCAAAAGTTTTGCCTAATTTGCTTCAAATAAGAATGTGGAGGAGCTGTTTCTTTCCAGTTTATTGTGCAACGAGTAAGAAGGGAGAGGGCAGAGACTAGAGGAAGAAGGAAAATTAATATTCAGTACCATCTACATTATTTCATTTCATCTTCATATCAATCCTGAAAACACTGTCCTGATTTTAGAGATGGAAAAAATGAAGCTTAAGTAACTTGAAATAACTGTTTGTGATCCATAGGTAGAGCCCAGAGTCGAATTCAGTTGGTGTGATTCCGCTCTTTATGCGTTCTTCCCTACATGACAAGGTGTAGGTAAGCAGCTCACAGGACCATTCAGCTCAGAGATATCTTTTGGACTATATGGCATTTAAAATTTTTGAATATATTGTCTATATTTACAATTTAGGAGATTTTACGTAAAAATTCAGATTTCCAGCTTTCTAAAAAAACTCTGGACCCAACATTTCCCCCCATGGCAACCATTGGACAAGCTGAACAGTGCCAATCCCTTTCCAGAGAACATGTCCTCTCCAGGTTCCCATGTCCCCAGTTCTTCCCTCATTTATATTCTCACTTAGTTCTGATAGATATTTGCATTTGTAATGTCCTAGGCCATGCTGCCATGCCATTGTTTCTCCTGGTTTCAGAGAGAAAGCCCTCTGACACAAGGAAAAGGGAGCAAAGGTTATGAAAATCACAGGTAGGTCTCTTACACTCAATTCAGCCTTATTCCCCTGGAAAAGCAGCTCCCAGAAACTCAGGAAGTTCCAAAAGAAAGTGCTTATTTTACTCAGATTGTCCCAGGCTCCTCCATTCCCAATACTGTACTCACTTTTTGTCCTATGTTTCTTAAACCACAGAGTCTAACAAGAATGTCATATCAGATCTTAAAACCTCTAAGAATGGGTGACAGTTTCTTCCTATGACTGTTTGAGCAGGGATCTCAGGCCCATGCTCTCCCAGAATCTCCAGCTAAGCCTGCCATCCTGGCTGGACACTTCTAGCAAACATTAAAAATATATAGAATGGACCCTAGAGTGGAAGAACGTAGGCTGAGAAACAGGAAACCTGCCTCTTAGTCTGAGTTCTGTTACTATAAAGACCAGTGCCTAGAATAATATTATAGTAATACGGACCTGGGGAGGTAAGTCCAAAACTAAGACTGGTAGTAAGAATGAAAACTACAGGGGGACGCTAAAAATCATTTTGAAGAGAGAAATCCAGTCAGTCTGTCGGTCAATCATTCAACATATACTTATTATGTGTCTGAGATATTAAAATGAGAATTTGGAAGTGAACAAGACAGACAAAACTCCCTGCCATCATGGAGCTTACATTTTAGTAGGGAAAGACAGACCATTACAAAAAATAATAAAAATGTAGCATTCAATCCAGGTGAGGGGTTAGGGAGCTTTGAGACTAGAAGAGGAGGATATTTACAGAGTGTAATTGAAGCCTCTTCACCGGGAAGGTGACATTTGAATAGTGACCTGAAGGAGGTGAGAGGAGGTAAGGAAGTGAGCCAGGTAGATGTTACCGGAAGAGCATTCAGGCAGAGGTGGCGCCACGCCCAGCGTGTGTGACACGGAGCAGGGGCCAGTGTGGCCGCAGGGGAGTGGACAAGGGTTAGAGCAGTGGGAAATGCGGATGCACGGGCACCGAGGCCCCAGACCTCGAGGGACTTGCAGGTTGTTGTAAACACTTTGATTTGTGCTGTTATCGCCATGGAGGCAGGGAAGTGACATGGTCACACTTGCACTTAACGGGATGGCTCTGAGAGCTCTGGTGAGAACAGCTCGTAGGCAGCAAGAGTAGAAGTAGGGAGACCAGTTAGGAGGCTGTTACATGGGGGTGGACTAAGGAGGTAGCCTTGGCAGGGACGAGATGTGCTTATCTTGTGTACATATTCCGAAGGTAAAGACTCGACCCTGAACAGCCAGAAGCCACCAGCTGAGTGAGGACGGCTGCGGGAAGAGCAGCTTTTGGTGTTAAGTCTAGAAGTTCAGTCTGGGGTACATTCACATGCCTATTAAACACTGAAAGAGAGATGGTGAATAGGCAGTTGGTATATACACAGGTAATTATAATTGAAGGCATCATAAGTGTATTGACTAGAGTAAAAAACAGACTGGATGAGATCACCAAGGAAGAGAGAGCGTTTAGAAAAAAGGAGATTCCCTTGTGCATTGTTGGTGGGATTGCAAACTGGTGCAGCCACTATGGAAAACAGTATGGAGGTTCCTCAAGAAATTAAAAATAGAACTGCCTTATGACCCAGCAATTCTACTCCTGGGTATTTATCCGAAGAAATTGAAAACACTAATTCAAAAAGATACAATGCACCCCTATGTTCATTGCAGCACAATAGCCAAGATATGGAAGCAACCTAAGTGCCCATCAATAGATAATTTGATTAAGAAGATGTGATATAGCTATAGATAGATATAGCTATAGATACATATAGATATAGACATATAGATCTAGATATATATATATATATATATATATATAATGAAATATTACTTGGCCATAAAAAGAATGAAATCTTACAATTTGCGACACCATTGATGGACATAGAAGGTATTATACTAAGTGAAATAAGTCAAACAGAGAAACGACAACCACAGAGAAACAAATACCATATGATCTCACTATATGTGAAATCTAAAGAACAAAATAAACAAACAAAACAGACTCATAGATACTGAGAACAAACTGATGGTTGCTGGATGGGAGGGGGCTTGGGAAGATGGGTGAAAAAGGTGAAGGGATTAAGAATTACAAATTGGTAGTTATAAAATAGTCACGGGGATATAAAGTACAGCATAGGGAATATAGCGTATAATATAGTAATAACGATATATAGCGCCAGGTGGGTACTAGACTAATTGGGGGATCACTTCATAAATTATATAAATGTCTAACCATTATGCTGTACACCTGAAGCTAATATAAAATAACATTGAATGTCAACTGTAATTGAAAATAAATTTAAAAAGAAAAAAAAAAGAGGAGAGGTCCAAGAGGGAGGCCCTAGGCATTCCAACATTAAGAAGTGGGGAATAAGATGGAAGGAAACTGAGAAGGAGTGTCCAGGAAGAAAGAAAGAAAAAAAAAGAAACAAGTTAAGGAAGTAAATTAAAGCAGAATGCGGTGATCAACTCTGTCCAGTGCTGCTGAGGGTCCAGGATGTGGAGGACTGAGAAATGACCATAGGATGAAGCGATCACTGGTGATCTTGATAAGAACAGCTTTGGTAATAGTGACATGTGTGTGGGAAGGAGTGGGGGTGGGGTGGGGGGCTATGAAATTCTAATTAGCATGAGTTTAACAGGGAATATGGCAGAAGAGAGATCAGAGACTGTGAGTACAAACAACTGTTTAAAGGTGTTTTGCTGTGTAGAGAAGGAGAGAAATGGGATAGTAGCTGGAGGAGGAGGTAAGGTTAGAAGAGATTTCGTGTGTGTGTGTGTGTGTGTGTGTGTGTGTGTGTGTGTGTGTGTAAGATGGGAACATGTCTGAATGTTCATGGGACAGATCCAGTCAGGAGAGGAGAACTAATGATTCAGGAGAGAGGCGAGAATAGCTGTCTATGTGACAATGTCTAAGTGTGACATTGTCTAAGTGAATTTGAGGGGTGGGATCTGGTGAACATGTGGACAGGGTCACACTTGCAAAGAGCAGGCCCAGCTCATCCATGGTAATGGTATAAAGGGGAGATGCAGACAGGTCAATACCCAGATTGACAGAAGCTTATAGATATAGCTGATCTTGTCAGCACGCTGAAAAGGGGTGGGGGAGAAGGGGAGAACTCAGGGATCCATGTCCCAGGGCCCATAGAGAGGTTGGTCTGGGGTAGATGTGTTTAGTTCCAGTAACTGAATCTGAGAGGACACCAAGTAGAGCCACCTTTTAAACCACAAGACAGAGGAGACCTGAAAGCCACAATTAGAAATGAAGACTGTGGGAGCTGCCCTCACTGCCTGTGGCAAAAAATCATGAGATTGGATGAATTCACTGAGAGAGAGAGGGAGCAAAGAGGCCACGGAGAGGACCTACAAGACACCCACACCCAGGGAGCATGTGTGTATGTGTGCATGCGTACTGGGGTGGGGGAAGCAGCATAGACAGAAGAAGACCATTGCTTTCATTGTCAGTTCATGCCTACTTCCTTGCACAAAGAAGTGAAGACAACTGAGCATGCAAGAGGGGTTGGAATGGAGAGTGCCTTCCTGAAGGAAGGAGTCATCAGCTGGGCCACCAGCCTCAAGGAGGCCAAAGGGGTTGGGGGCTTAATAAAGTCATCAGATTGAAGGTCTCTGGTCTCTTTCCAGAGAACAGTTACCATAGAGAAAGTTGGGCAGATGCCCAATCGCAAGAGCTTAAGATGTGCTTAAAGAAATGAAAAAAATGCAGAATGCCTCTAAGGACCAAGCAACACTTTTTAAGCGAGTTCTGGGATGACACTGAGATCTCAGAGAGGAAGGAGCAAGAGGCCTGGAGATGGGGGGGGTGCCTGTGCACTTCTCACAGGGCTTCTGTCTACGCTTCCTTGTAGCATGGCCGGAAGCTCCATGGGCAGGCAAAGGACATCTCAAGATTTTCATTTGTCTCACAACCTCCTGGCAAGATTATACACAGCAGGGAAATGGGAAAGTGAGATGGATTTTGTCCTAAAGGCTCCCACAGCTAGGAGGAGACCTTGGAAGCAGAAGATGGACATACTGAGTCTTATGTTGCTTTCCTCATTCGCTTTCTTACTTACTTTTCCACATGCCTCTAAGTCTGGATGTAAATGTGTGTCTCTGCGGGGTGTTCTGACAGGGCTCTAGTCAACGTGAGAAGTCCAAGAATTTTCTCTTGGGGATGGTGTGTTCCGGGATGGACCCTACAACATTTGGGGAATAATAAAGCATTGTGCTTTGGGTCCTAAAACATCTTCCTACTACCGTGTTACAAAGGCCTTCGAGGACACTCAGAGCCCCAAACTTCAGCCACAGTAGAAGACAACAGATTCAAGCCCCCTTTCCCACCATTTACAACTCGGATGCGCTTAAAGAAGGTCTCATTAAGCCTTCAGAGATAAAGCGCCCGTGAAAACTTTTACTCTGGAAAGAACTTCTATTTTTCTTCCGTACACTTTAAAGATACATGTAATTATTAATACGTTAATAAACTTATTCATCAATACATTTAAGTGCAGAAAATAACATTTAAAGAAATCACCTCTTCACTTAAGGCAAAGTCATTTTCATGTAATAAAGCAGATATTGCCAAGTACTTGAAATAAGCCAGTCACTGTGCCACGTGCTGAAGCTGTATTATCAGATTTATCTCCAAAACAAATTGATGAGGTAGGTATTTACTGTTCCCTCTTTATAGATGCAGAAAGGGAGGCTCAGAGACATTCACGGGCCCAAGACCAGGAGCTGGTGAATGGCAGAGTCTCGCCCAATTCCCAATCTGCTCCACTGAACACGTTTCCACACCACTGGGATCCTCTATTTAATGAGCACTTTATTTTCACATGGCTGCCTAACACCCACCCGCCACCTCTGCCTGTGGTGAGGGGTTTCCCAGGAGCAGGAAGACCTTTGGGAAATCCTCCAACCCATCCCTTTTCCTCCTGGGCCAATGATGCCACAGCACTAAGGGAACTTGGACATGTCCGCATTCCCCAGGGCACTGAGAACCTCTGTGGGGCAGGAAGCAGAGGCAGAAATGGAGGCCCCTCCTCCTGGTGTGGGGAGGCAGGGTGTGCAGATGGCTGGCTTGGAGGCTCACAAAGCAGGCCTGGGTCACACTTCCTGCTCCAGGTTCACAGGGGCCCTCACTAGAAGTATAATCTTGGAGAAGTGACTGGACAACCTGGGCCTCCACTTCTCAGATGGAAAGAGGGTGTGATCTCTTCCTTTTCCCTGGGGGTTTCAGCAGGGGAAGGGGAGCAAAGAGGTCCCACCGCAGTCATCAGAGACCAGACTGGAAGGGAGGAGAAGTTGTGGGGCAGCCATGGGCCAGGCAATGGCCTGGCCTGGAATTTACAACCGGATGAAGGCTGGGGGCAGGGAGGCTATGGGTCAAGGGTTCAAGCATGTGAAAGATAAGGTTGGCTTCACAGGCATAGGATTTCCCAGGGAAAGTGCTCTCTTGACTCGGAATGACAAGGTTAGATAATGTTTTTTTGGGGAAAAAAGGAGATGTGGCTTAGGTAATGCAATTTCTGGATGACTCTTACTTCAGTGAAGCTGGGGGGCGGGGGGGTCTATGTTCCCACGACTGATGATACATCCAGCAGTGCATGTAGCTGGGCTGTTTCTTCACACACTTTTACTTTTGCTTTCCTGTAAGGAGTCCAGTGTTATCATTATGTTTAACAGTTATAAACACCCCCATTTATTACGAGCTTACTAAGCACTGGCTTTACTTATATTTGCCTTATGGTTGGGGGAAATTTGTACTTATCACCCCAACCAGGACAATGAAAGAGCTGTACAAACACTGCCTTACAAGCCTGGGAGTGACTTGTTAATGTGCAGCTTTCATTATAACAGGACGTTCGCTTCCTCCTAAAGGCTGCATGGGCATCACCCCTGGTGGCAGTGGACGCACAAATTGCTGTTACAGCACTTCTCAGATCATACAATCGTCATCTGTTATTGGGTAATCTCTTCCCCAAGTCTGTGAGCTTCTTCTGGGCAGGTCTGTATATCCTTTCTGTATCTCCACACCCCTAATGCCTGTTCCCAACAGGGTCTGGTTCATAGCAGATTCTCAGTGCATGTTGAATGAATGAATGCCTTCTTTTCTCACCTCCGTTTCTGATATGCTTTGTGAGCTTGTGAACAGCTCATTTTGGGAAAGACTATTTTTCTTCTGTTACAATCTTATCACAAGTCTCTCTCATAGTACTTTCTCTATAGTACTTTTATGATAGTGGTCTGATTTTTAACTGTTCTGTTAATATTGCTCATTAAAACTTATAACTTAATATGAACAAGTATTTCACAAATGTTGGGGGTGAGGAAGCCAACCCTCCCTTTCCATGTGCTAACATATCTATACAATCCATGTTTGTTGGCATGTACACTGGGTAGGATATAGGACACACAAAGTAATTTTTCCGTTATTAAAAAATGTAGATATGCCGTTCATTTGATAAAATATAAGCCTGGCCTCCAACCCAAAGCTTCAGGCTGTGTTGGCCAATACAGGGAAGATTAAATTAGGATAGGATAGGCTTCATGAGCCAGACTTGGTCCTGAGCCAATTAGTAATTTTGTGTATTCGGCAACTTTTTTCACATCTCTTATCTGTGCTAGCATAGGGAGGAAAGTGAGGTTGTTTCAGCTTCTTACCAATTGTATACTCAAATCCTTTTCTTGTCTTAAAATAAAATGCTTTCTGGTATTAAGCTGCCTGAGCTCATCTTTTTATGACTCCTAAGAAGAAAAAGAAACTTCCGCGTATTAGACAGTTACCTAAATGTTCTGATTAGGAAAAGTTGATAACACCTTGGAATTCGTTTAACATCCCATCAGATTTATTGAACATCCTCTGGACAGGCGGTGCTCGATGAGGGGAGGGGAAGAGGGCAGGAGGGAGGGACCCTAGACATTTAAATCAGTAAAAATACAGTTCAACAACACACCCAAATGCCACAAGATTAAGTGTCAGATAATCTGCACTGCATGCATCAGAAATGTAGAGAAAGGAGCACACTGCGTCTGGGAGTCCAAAAGAACTGGTATCTGAACTGGGCCTTTGAGGAGGGTAGAATCTGGCTGAGATGTGTCTGGGATAATATTCCACCTTAGGGCAGTGACCTTAGCACAAGGACAGACAGGAGCACAGGGAAGACTGACTAGGTCAATCTGAAGGAAGAGAAGATATGCACCTGGGAGGAGCAGGAAATAAAGTTGAGATGAAATGTCTCGCCAGTCTTGGCCAGATAGTTTTGGGCTCTGAGTGCCACAGTAACGTGTTTGGAAGTCTAAACCAAAATGTATCTTAAGAATTTAGAAAGGGTAGTTCTGTTTTTAATTTTTTGAGGAAACTGCAAGTCGTTTTTCATAGTGGCTGCCTCACTTTGCAACCCCACCAACAGTGCATGAGGGTTCCCTTTTCTCCACATCCTCGTTAGCACTTGGTTGTTGATTTACTGATGATGGCTGTTCTGACAGGAGTGAGGTGATATCTCATTGTGGTTTTAATTTGCATTTCTCTGATGATTAGTGATGATGAGCCTCTTTTCATATGTCTATTGGCCATGTGTATGTCCTCTTTCGAGAAATGTCTATTCAGGTTCTCTGCCCATTTTTTAGTTGGATTGTTGTTTTTTTGGCATCGATTTGTATGAGTTCTTTATACATTTTGGATATTAACTCCTTACCAGATGTACCATTGGTGAATATCTTCTCCCATCCAGTAGGCTGTCTTTTGATTTTGTTGGTGGTTTCCTTTGCTGTGCAAAAACTTTTCAATTTGATGTAGTCCCATTTGTTCATTTTTTCTTTTGTTTCCCTTGCCCGAGGAGACATATCAGAAAAATTATTACTAAGAGCGATGTCACATAGTTTACTGCCTAAGTTTTCTTCTAGAAGTTTTATGGTTTGGGGTCTTATATTTAAATCTTTAATCCATTTTGAGTTTATTCTTATACATGGTGTAAGAAGAAGGCCCAGTTTCTTTTTTTCTTTTCTTTTCTTTTCTTTGCATGTATCGACCTTATGACCCAGCAATTCCACTTCTGGGTATTTATCCTAAGAAATTAAAAATACTAATTCAAAAAGATATATGCATCCCTATGTTCACTGTAGCATTATTTACAATAGCCAAGATATGGAGGTAACCTAAGTGGCCATCAATAGGCAACTGGATAAAGAAGATGTGGTACATATATACAATGGACTATTACTGGGCCATAAAAAAAGAATGAAATGTTACCATTTGTGACAACATGGATGGACCTAAAGGGTATTATGTTAAGTGAAATAAGTCAAACAGAGAAAGACAAATACCATATGATCTCACTTATATGTGGAATTTAAAGAATAAAATAAACAGACAAACAAAACAGAAACAGACTCATAGATACAGAGAATAAACTGATGGTTGCCAGAGGAGAGGGGGTTGGGGAACTGGGTGAAAGAGGTGAAGGTATTAAGAAATACAAATTTGTAGTTACAAAATAGTCACGGGGATGTAATGTACGGCATAGAAAATATAGTCAGTAGTCTTGCAACAACTATGTATAGTGCCAGGTAGTAGACTAATCAGGGGGTTACTGCATAAATTATATAAATGTGTAACCACCATGCTGTGCACCTGAAACTAATATAAAATAATATTGAATGTAAACTGTAACTGAAAAAAAATATTTAGAAAGGGCAGAACAGAACAAATTTTATTGAGAGGAAACTGAAAGCCAAGATAAATGAGAAAAGTCAGTAAGAAAATGTTGGAATACTTGAGACACAGACATTAGACCTTCAACTTCATCTTGTCCAAATGCCTTATTTCACAGATGGGGAAATTTAAGCTAAAATAAAATTAAAATCTGCCCATGGCTCACTATGCTAAGTAAACGGCAAAGCCAAAGCTAGAAATTAGTGTGGTGTTCTTTTCACCCCCCTTAATAAATTCAAATTTCCAGACTTAGACAAATCACATCCCAGGTTGCTCAAAGAACTCGCAGAACCATTGTCAATACTTTGAAAAAGCACGGAGAATAGGAGAACTGTTACCAGACAAGAGAAGGACAGAGTTGTCCTGATTCTCAAAAAGGGGGAAAAGGGCATATTACAAGAACTATAAGCCAGTCAGCTTGACAATTATCCCTGGCAGAATTCTAGAACAGAATTTTAAAAAGCTATTTACTCCACAAACATTATTATAATAATAGAAACGAAGGGGGAAATAACCCACAATTTCACCACTTTAATCCATCAACTGAACAGATTATTAAGTAGACTCTTTGTCAGTCTTTAGAAAAGCAGAGATCACTCAGTGCCAACCCGAAATCTCAGAAAACAAAACATGTCTTCATTTATTCCTTTTTGGACGGGGATATCAGACTGGTAGAAAGAAGAGGCATCCAAACCACACTTGCTTTCAGCATGGTGTTTGACAAGATCTGTCATAATCACCTTGTGGCTGGGACGTGAACTGGCTGACGGCTCATGGGTACAACCATGGAGGGTCAGACCTATACCCAGAGAGCACTCATTAGTGCCTACATCAACTTGAAGAGAAGCTATGGTGGTGAGCGATGGAGATCTCTCTTTTACAGTTCCCTGATAGGATTTTTGTTTGTGTCTTAGAGGAGATGCTTCTCAGATTCTCATATGACACAGAGAATGAAGGAGAGCTGATATGAAGGATGCTAGGGTAATATTACTACTAATAACCACAAACACTGAGCACTTGCCATGTGGCATGAATTGTGTTAAATATACTTTTTCCCCACAAAATCATCCCATTTCAATTGTACCGCCCTATGAGGGAGGTGGTAATGTTAGCTCCATTTTAGAGATGAAGAAACTGATGTTTTAAGAGATCAAGTCATTTGCCCAAGATATACACAGCTCATGTGGGTGGAGGGATACAATTCTAAATCCAGGTATGTCTGGCACCAGAGTCTGAACTAAAGGATTCTAAGTATCTAAGTAATTTTGACAGGACACAGCTGTGAGCTTAAATCCACATGATATCATAGGGTTTAACACGTGCACTGTAATTCTATTGCACAGACGAGGATGGGGCTATCTAATCTACCACATCCACGTGAATGACCTGGGAACTTTAGTTGACCACAGGCTCCAAAGAGAAAACAATGAAGAGAGTTAATCAAATGTTGGCTCTATTCATGGACACATAGTGTTTAGATCAAGACAGCTAACAGTCTGCTGGCTGTCTGATCAGAACACATTTTAAGGTAAATCAGAGAAAGTTAACCAAGATAGATCCAGAAACCATATTATATGAAAAATGGATAAAGAAACTGATGCTATTTTAGTCTAAGAAGGCCTAAAGCATCACATATTTAAGTAGCAGTCATATAAAAACAAAACAAAACAGTTTATTCTGCAGGAATAACTTCTAAGAGGAAGAATAGGGATATGTGGTAGAAGACATGAAACGCCACACTTTGGCTCAATCTAGGGAAGAACTTTCTAACTACTGGAACTGTCTAGAAATATAATAGGCCGCTTCTCAGCGTGGTCAGTTTGCTGTTGTTACACAAGTTTAAACAGCCTGGATGAGCCCCTGTTAATGGGGAAGAGAATTCCGTGGGAGCTGGGAGGAAGACAGAGGCCATGTAAGCTCTTTTTCAGATCCAAAATGTGAAAACTCAACTTAGATGTTAGCTTATCAGAATGTGGGTAGTGGTTATAGAATAGTGAATTATTCATTAAAATTCTATCAAATAATCCTCAAACAGATCCAAATATGTTAAAGCAATATGGTTTGTTGGGAAGTAGGGGAGAGTTTCTACTTTAATTCCTAATTTAATTTGAAGCTACCTGAATTCACATCTGCATGATCTAATTGGATCTAATTGGCAAAGACCGATCCATACCAGAATAAGAATTTAAAACTTAATCACCTTTGGTTATAGTACGCAGTTAAATCTCCTGATCACTTAGCTCTGTTTTTTGACACTACGTAGTTAAGAGATTTATTATAGTTCCCTATAAGTACCTTTACTTCTAAGTTAATATACTGCTTTCATTCAGTCTTGACCGTTTAGTTGATTTGGGGTAAAGCGGTACAATTAGGTGATTGCTACTCCAGGAAGCTATTCTGAAGACAAAGGAATTCTTTGGCTTATTAGAAAGTTTGTGCTCACATTTTTTTTTTTTAATCAGAGCCTTTCTTGCCTGTGTGTCAGCGCCATCTAGTGATGAAATGAGCACATATTCTGGCAAGGGAGAAAAACCCAGTTGCCAACAATCGATGCCACACCACTTCTTTCTGCACCCCAGAATATTTGGATTGGAAGAACGCCCCCCTCCGGGGGGGAGCAAATATTTAATATCTCTATATAATTCAGGAAGGTCTTCCCCAAGATCCTACGCAGAGATACCGATTTTTAGTTTAGTTCCCACAGTAAGCATTAATACAAGAGGCTGGGGCTGAAATCCTCCTCCATTAATGAAATTAAATCCTCCCAAGACAAATGGAAAGGAATGAATTAAATGGGAAGGATCACAGTGATTTTTTCCTTTTTATTTCTTTTAGTTTCCCTTCTTTTTAGAACTCGTGGCAGGTTAAGACATGCAAGGCATGTGACTGGAGACCTGTGGAAATGCTCAGAAATAGCTTTAGCTGGTGGGAATGGATCTGAAATGAAAGGATAAGACAGGAAAACGCACAAGTACCCAACTATAGAGGGTGGGAACTTAATTTTTTTTCAGGGCAATTATTTTTGAGACGTCATTCAATTGGGCAGGTCTTGTTCAACTCCATGCTAATTATCAGACTTGTCTTAAAACCATTCCGTATTTAATCCACTGCACTTTTAAGAGAAATATATTATATGCATTCCTGTTCCAGTTTTAGGGTTATTCGGGATTGGGGATAATGGTAAGAATATTCTATCAAATGAAAATATTATAAGCATGAGACAAGCATCATCCCCCTAAACACAGACGGAGGGGTTTGGATGGGATGATTGCTAAGATCCCCTTTCGCTTCTGAGAGTTTCTTAGTCTGTGATTAGGTCATCCATAGGATCAGTAAGGACTGTCTTTGTGTCAGGGGGACCTGCACAAAGGACACAGAGGTTGGTAGAGTGAGAGACGCCTGTCTTTTTAGTTCCGCAGGTGAGTCAAAGCACGGTGATCTGGACCAGAGATCTCGTCATTCATCATTCTCAGTTGCTTCCTGCCCCTTGCATTCTTTGGATGGCTTGCATATTTACTTTATATCTTTGTCAGGTCCTACACGTGGCTCTTTTTTTAGTTCCCTCTGGTAAATGAAAAGTCTCTCAAAGGCAAGGAGTTGATCTTTTGCCCCTTGTATCTCTAGGCATCTTGGCGCTAACATCTCTGAGCCCAGCATCAGATTTGGCTCATTATGACATCAGTCCTGGACTGTGAGCTCTGGCATCGACCGTGGAGATCACCGAGTCCAATTGTCTCATCTTTTTTATGTGAAACTGAGGCCCCAAAATGGGATGTGACATCCTGAATATCACTCAGCCAGTTAGGACCGGAACTTGGATCAGCCCCTGAGTCTCCTGACTGTTCTTGACATTAACATGGCATCTCAGGCTTCTCTCCCATGATGGCAGGGAACTTGCACCTCCCTACCTCCGACTGGAAGCAGGCAGCCGCAAGCAAGAAACTGTTTCAAACAGTGTGTGAATACTGCCTTCTCGGGTACGTGAGTATTGCCTTCTACTCCATCATATAGATGGGGCTTTTTAACATTAAAATGTTAGATTTTTTTTTTTCTAATAAGGAAAATTGGTACTGAAGATATAATGGGGAAGAGTCATTTATTTTCTTTGGCATAAAGCTATTAACCCTGGATTCAGGATAAAGTTGTTACTTTGGGGCTTAGGAATGGTGAACAGCTTTGCTAAGCACAGTTCTGGGCCCCCTGAAGTTACGTGAAGGAGGAAAGAGGCAGAAGGAGGTAAACAAAGGAGGAGAAGCCGAGGTCCTATCTGTTTAAAAGAAGAATTGTTTTAACAGCATTATTAAGCTATAATTCACATACCGCACTATCCCTCCATTTAACGTGTGTAATTCAATGGCTTGAGAGGACATGAGAAGAGCTGGTGAGCACTGTGTTACAAACAGCGTGTTTTGGAGCTGAAGGAAAGGCGATACCTAGTTTTTAAATGCAATTTATGCTCTGTCCTGCCTCTTAGTGATCTGTAGGGCATTAGTGATCCACAGACACACCTCTCCATTGCAACCCCAGCTTTACCTCCCAAACTGAACCAAAGCTCTGTCCATAGACATATACTTGGTTTGCTGGGCAGAAGCAACTAACCTCAGAGATGAATTTGCAGTAAAGGGCAGTTCTTGAGTTGTGGGGGAAGGGAGCACAGGGCCAGGGCAAGGGTCAGAGGTGATAAAGCAATGAGCAACACTGCATTTTTTAAAACAACATGAATTTATCCTAGGAGAGTACTTGAATTGCAATTGCAGTTGGGTAGTCATGGCTGATATTGGAAGTAGAAGTGTTGAAACCACCCTGAGAGATGGCATAGAGTAGTGATGCGGGCTTGGAAGCCAGGCATCTGGGTTTGGATCTTTGCTCTTTGGCCAAGTTATAATAATTAATCGCTGAGCCTTAATTAAACGTTCCCTTACATATAAAAGGGGGTAATAAGAGTACTTATTTTATAGGGTTGCTGTGAGAATTTTATTTGTTAATATATAGAGAGCTTATTACATTGTCAGGCACATACTTTGTGCAGTGTAACTATTTGCTAATTGGTACTATTCTACCAGGCCCTGTTCAATCTACACATCTCTGCTCCCCTCTCTCTACACATACACACACACACACACACACACACACACACACACACACACTCCTTAGGAACTTGGCATCAGCTGTTGTCTCTGCATGGACACTCTTTGCCCAGACACCCGTTAAGCTTGCTCCCTTCCCTTCTCCAGATTGTTCCTCAATTTTTACCTTCTCAGTGAGGATCATCCTGACTACTCTCATATCCCTTTCCCTGATCTATTTTATTTCTATAGTTATTACCATGTAACACACTATATCATATACTTAATTTGTTATGTTACATTATCTGTTCCCCCCAGCATGTAAATTTCACAAGGGCAGGGATTTTTCTCTATTTTCTTCACTGATATATCCTAAGAGGCTAGAGACAGTGCCTGGAACCTGGAAAGTGCTTACTAAATATTTGTCAAATGAAGATTGGAAGAGTAATTCATATCAGATAATCCGCTGTAATTTCTTGACCTCCCCGGACGTTCTCCTCGGAAATCCCCATGTGTCTGGAATGACCTAAGTGCAGGCAGTGCACTGGCTACCCTTTCCACCACCTTAGGCTTTTACTTGCCTCTCTCTCTCTTCATTTCGAAAATGATTTCTTCTGGAAGTGTTTTCCGGCTTTCTGCTTTTAACCTCAAAGCTTCTCACACTCTTTTCCAAGTCATTTCTGTTGTTCCTTTCCGGATAATTCTTATTAAGTCCTTTTCTACAATGTGATGACCAAAAGCCGAATGTGGCATTCCTAGAAGGAAAGCCCAGAGCCCTTTGAGAAAGCTCCATCCTCTAATTAGGGTGGCCGCACATCTCAGCTGCCGCTGTGGACGGCTGCTGTGACCTGCATGCTGATGCCCGTCATTGTGCCTAGGTAATTTCCCTGGGCAGCTAACACTAATACTCAGCGGTACTTTCAATAGAGCCTTTCCATTTAGTGTGCATGAGTTATTTAGCACTTTTCCTTTTTGTAGTTGCATTTAATTCCTTGTCATGTTTCCTAATTAGGAAGATTTACAGGATTCATTTTGATTTTTTTAAAAATTCCTTCCCAGGAAATGCCTATCTGGGCTTCAGCAAATGTTTCATCTGCTGATTTCACTTCGACATGCCTGCTGGGTTGTTAACAAGTCGGACTTCAGCAGCAGGGCTGATTCTGGGCGGCCTCACTGCAGGCTGGTTTTCAGGCTGAGGCTGGGTCTTTCTATTCGAGGCTGATGGGCACAAATGCAGCTTTCTCTCCCTTACGCTGGTACCCTCCGATGGCCCCTCATCTCTCCTTTTGCACCTTCTTCAGGTCTCCTCTTCCTCCCTTCTGTTGAATCCAGCCTGTCTTCCATATGCATTCCTAGTGCTCCCCCATTTCTGGCTGTAAATGTGGCCTTTAAAAATAAAAACAATTATGAAAATAGCACTAAAATAAAATAGGTAATATGTACTATATCTTGCATCTCACCATTTACTTGGTTCTCTTTTCTCCTCATTTTCATGGGAGATTATCCCCCTCCCCCACTTCCAAATTTACCTTGCTGCTAGACTACCTTACCGTGTTTCCCCGAAAATAAGACTTACACAGACAATCAGCTCTAATGCATCTTTTGGAGCAAAAATTAATATAAGACCCGGTCTTATATAAGACCTGGTATTATATTGTATTAGATTATATTACATTATATTATATTATATTATATTATATTATATTATATTATACCCAGTCTTATAGTAAAATAAGACCAGGTTTTATATTAATTTTTGCTCCAAAAGATGCATTAGAGATGACTGTCCGGCTAGGTCTTATTTTTGCGGAAACATTGTATTTTCTGATTATTTTCATGCTTTCCAGTGAAAGGTTTCCTTTGCTCCTCTTCTAATCTTTCCGCTGGGGCATTTCCTCCTGCCCCTCCTGGCACTCAAAGATCTAATAAACTCCACCAGGTAGGAGGGGTCTGTAATCACTCAGGACTGGGTTTAGCACTGTTGAAGACATCTCCATCCGAATACACGCAGAAAACATGAAAGATAAAGTAAACTGTCTTCCATTTGTTTGGTCCTCCTGAGAAAACCAGCGACCACGGTCAATATGCATCATTTGTACTCTGTGGCACTTTGCCTGGAATTATGATGCAGGGGGAAGCATTCCAGTGCCAGGCTGTGTAACGAAGTTTCAAGCATTGCATGCAGAGAGTAACCTATTGAAAGACTGTGAGAAGTTGAGCCCGTGATTGAGTCCACCCTTGAAAAAGGTATGGGAGAGTGAAGGCGTGTTCCATAAGTATATTTTAGAAGCCCCAGATCCATTACATTTCCTCAGCAAAATAAAAGGTGGATTATATTTTGTACAAACCCACATACCACCAGAACCCAGGTAGTTCATTTACATGAGGCGGAGATAGTGACCTGGTAGCCCAGGTAAACCTGACAGCCCATTCCCAGTCTGAATGGGACAGCAGGATTTGGCCACTTGTTGGCATATACGAATACAGTGTTGAAGGGAAGCTGGAAATCCACATTATTTAATGTGAAATTTCCCAGTTTTAAAATGTGGGTCATTTATTAAAAATTTTAAATACTCTGTGTATGCTAAAGCTCACTAGCTATCAGTTTGCTACCCCAAGCCTAAATAATCATTAAGGTTGTTTCCCATACTTGCTCTCTAAGTGGTTATAAATCAAGTATAATAAGAGAAAACTTATTACTAAAGTTTGCACAGCTATTTTCAGTTTATGAAATATGCTCCCACCATATTACTTTGGGATACAGCGGTATATTTCAAAAGCTTATCCATCTGACATACGAGGTCTGACCTCATCCTGGAAAAAGTGCTACATACCTCATTGGTGAATACCACTATGGTCACCTTTAAAGTACTCCCCTTGGGAAGCTGTGCATTGATGCCAGTGCCTAGTACACCCTTCAAAGCAATTTTGGAACTCTTTTTCTGGAATGGCCATCAGACCTGTCTTCCTTTCAAAATTTCCTTTATCTTTGGGTGAAGAAAGAAGTAATTGGGGCCAGGTCAGGTGAGGTGGGAGGGTGTTCCAATACAGTTATTTGTTTACTGGCTAAAAATTCCCTCGCAGATAATGCCACTTGAGCGGGTGCATTGTCGTGATGTAAGAGCCATGAATTGTTGGTGAAAAGTTCAGGTTGCCTAACTTTTTCATGCAGCCTTTTCAGCACTTCTAAACAGTAAACTTGGTTAACTGTTTGTCCAGTTGTTACAAATGTATAATGAATAATCCCTCTGATATCAAAAAAGGTTAGTAACATCGTTGCAACAAGTTCTCAAACTTAATTGTCAGACCTGGTATATCTAAAGCAGTTGTGTTCGCTCCATCCCATTCTCTGACCACCAGCTTAGGCAACTCAAGGCTTCAAGGAAATGAAGAATAGTCCAACCTCACAAAAGGTTGAGGAGCTGGTCCTAATCTTTTCAGTTGCATTTGCTTTTAGAAGTCCACTCCACCTTTGATGAAGAGCTAATTCCTAAATTACTTAAATTGCTATTGTTCATCAACAAAACTTGCTAAAGACAATAATAAAAAAATCATCATTAACAATGGAGCAATTTCATTAACTATAAATAAATTTTAATCCTAATTAAAAGATTAATGAATTGAAAAAGAATTAATGAATTGAACCCAGTAGTGTATTCAGAGAATAATGAATACATGATGAAGCAGAGTTTATTTCAAGAATGTATGCATGGCTTGAACATTAGGAAATCTACTACTATATTTCATTATATTAAAAGTCAGAGTAAAAACTGAATATAGTAATAGAGTTTACGAGACAGTTGATAAAATTTAACATCCCTTTCCAACTAAAAGCTCACAGTAAACTAGGAATAAAAGGAAATTTCTTTAAAGATGGTGGTGTATTTAAAGAATATCTAGCACCAACTAAGGGCAAATGTTTGTCTTACTGCAGTCAAGACTGAATGCTCATTATCTTGTTCTGTATTCTTCAAAAATGTTCTGAGGAATGCAATAGGAAGATAAAAAAAACTGCATTTTCTGTAGGTGGTATGATTGTCAACATAAAAATTCAGAGACATCGTCAGCTAACAAGCTATTAGAACCAATAATACATTTTTACGGTGTAGTAGGATATAAGATAAAGACAGAAAAACCAACAGTTTTCCTAACTTAGAGCAATGAAAAGTATCTCATTCACAATAACAACAAAAACTATAAAATATCTAGGAACAAACCACAAGAATTATGCAAATCTATGTGAAATTTATATATATAAATTTACATATATATATATATATATATATATATATGTATATGTATATGTATATGTATATGTATAGATAGATAGATAGATAGATAGATAGATAGATAGATAGATAGATAGATATAAAAGACATGAAGAGATGAGTTCCTGAATAAGACAACTCATGATTTTGAAAAATTTGAAAGCGAATTGGGAGAGGACTTGGTTTATAAGAGAGCAAATGTATTACAAAGCTAGAGTAATTATAAGTGTGGCATAGCATAGGAATAAGCAGATAGCTAATAGAATAGACAAGAATGTTCAGAAACAGGTACACACACACAAATTTAGTTTTTGATTAGTGTGGCACTTTAAGGTAGTGGGAAAATAATAGATTATTAGATAAGTGATATTGGTGCAACTGGCTAATCATTTGGCAAAAAATAAAGTGAAAAAAAGTAAAGTGAAGATCCCTATCTCAACCATTTATAAGAATAGAGATTGCAAATTTACACATTATTTTTTAGTGTAGTTGGGCAATATGTATCAAAATTTGAAATTTCCATAATCTCTCATTGAGCAATTCCGTTTCTTAGAACTAAGTCTAAGGAGGTAAATGGACAAATGTACAGAAATGTTAGTACAAGAATGTTTATCATTGAAATGGTGGAGGAAAGAGAAAAGGAAAGGTGAAGGGAAGGGCTCTTTGTTAGTATCTCCATATCTAAAAGATAGTTTTAAGTTATAACCATAGGTCTATATTTTGGTAAAGTACCTACGTGCATTTTGGAAAGCACCTACATTTATTTTTTATTTTTTTATTAATTTCAGGTGAAATAGACATTTACACCCCTCACAAAGTGATAACTCTCCACGCCCAATCTACTACCCCTCTGACATCGTATGTAGCTGTTACAATTCCATTGACTCTATTCCCTATACTGTGCTCCTCATCACATGACTATAAGTATATATATTTAATTCTAGTACCTACGTTTACTGTGGACAATAAAGAATAAAGCTTCATTCTTTATTTTGCAACATCTGAGGTTTTTAAGATGTCCTGAGATGACTATGATAAAAAGTAGACCTAGTGAATTAACTAATTTGTAAATATCTTTTTGTTATAATTGATAGAAAGAGGCATCTTGCATGTGGAACTGTTAAACCATATCTGAGAAATGGACGTCAGGACTTGTTCATTAGGTTGGTGGCAGAGGGGCGGAAGGAAGGATAGAGGGAGGGAAGTGTGTGGATGTACTCATATTTATATTGTAATGATAACCATTGATGTGTGTGCATCTCTTTTAGCTGGACTCTAGGAATACATTGTTAAGTATTTCAGTGGAAACTTGCCTCCTTGCTACTATTTTAAAAGTATAGATCATAATGAATTCTCTTAGAAGCATTATACTTTTTGTACTTTGTTGCTTTATGTCTCATTTTTAATTGAACGTTAAAGGAATGCAGTATTTTGTCGTTTATGAAATTTTTGTTGCCAAGAAAGGCAGGATTACATTTTTTTTCTCTTCCAGATTTAGTTGGTGTAGTATATTCTTGGTTATCAGAATACTCAGATAGCTTTGGGACTTTGAAATGGTAAATATTCATGATGTGTGAAAAGGCTTGATACATAACTGTATGATCTTAATTACTTAATAATGGAAGCTTCGTTGTATAAATACACACAGGGGACCTAGAAGGACATGTCAAACTGTAACCTGCTTGTGATTATGGATGACCTTGTTCTTTGCTTCTTGTGATTTCTAGTTTCCTATTATATGCATAGTTAACTTTTAAAAAATAAATGTTATTTTAAAAACCTAAAAAAAAAGAATATTGCTTTTTTTTTGGAATAGAAAATTGAAAAACACTTAAATGTCTATCACAATGGATTATTTCAAATGTGTAACATACATACAAACCATGGAATGCCATGAGACTGTAGAACGATGACTTTAAAATGATGAAATAGATTTACTCGTATATGTATTGGAATAAAGAAAATCCACATCATGTTAAGTGAAAATATCAGGTTTTAAATCTGTAGGTATTCATTGATCAATTTTTGTTTTGATGTGTGAAGGTATATTAAAGCCCAGAAGGATCTGTAGCAAACAGTTTTTCATTTCCCATGGGTAGATTCTAGCTCTTTGCCTAGAAGATTCCTCCCCTCTCAGCTCTCTTTCCCCAGGTAACTTCGATAGGAGTACATCCTTGAGGTCTTAGCTTGAACTTCTTAGGGAGAAGGGGGGGAAAGCAGACACCTATCCTAGGTGAGCAGGCTCTCGTGGAGTCCTGTGAACTTGCCATAGTACCCTTAAACCATACTGCACCTTTTTGTTGATCTAAATTACTTACTTGTTGCTTTTTCCTTTGGACTCTAAGCTCCATGAGGGCACGGACTCCGTACGGATCAATCTTGTTCACTCCAGCCAGAGCCTAGCAGTGTCTGGCAAGTAATTGTCACTTATCGAGCGCTTAATAAATGCTGAAAACTGTGCTAAGTGCTTTAAATGATGTCACTACACCCTTAGGTAAATACTATTATCATCTCCATTCTGAAGATGAGGAAACTGAGAGTGAGATTGTGAAGCTTATCTCAAATGCCACTGGTTGCGTTGGGATCAATTCCCAGGCCTGTCTGCCTCTTGGCCGCTTACACACATTACACGGTAATCAATGAACATTTGAGGAAACACAACCAACTGTGGCTCGAGGATCCCTGGGTGGGAGGCTGCGGTGGGGATTTAGCGCTAGAAGGGTGGTTGCACTAGAAGCTCTTTAAACCCCATCACAACCCAGACACTCGCACGCCCGGGGCTTTCCGTCGGGCCGGCGGAGCCCGGAAACGGGCAGGGGGCGGGGCGAGTTTCCGGGGGCGGGGCGGGGCCAGCGCTGGTTGGCCGGCTGCGGGCGGAAGTCGGAGGTTAAGTGGTCCGCAGACGCTGGCTTGTGACAGAGGCGGAGAAGGAGGGCCTGCGTAAGGGTTCCTCTCCATCACTTCGCTCCCGGGCACCCTCGGGACAAACCCCAACACCCCGACCCCGCGGCTAGCCCCTTCCCCTAGGCTCTCTCCGCTCGATTTCGCCACCGTTATGTGGGAAGCGAATCCGGTGAGTAGCCGGGCGGGACGGGGCGGACCCAATGGGCGGGGTTGATGGGACAGGGGCGGGAGGGGGTTCCCCGGACCTGCTCCCCCTCACCCGCTTCAGGCTGGATGTTGAATTCCGGGCTCGAGGATCCCGGCCCTTGCGGCTTCTCCCGTCCTCTGCCTGTTTGAATGGTGGAGATGGCTCGGGGGGTTCTCCGACTTTGGATTGTTTTCTTACCGTTAGTTATTTATTTTGCTTGCGGTGGTTTCTCCGCCTCCCTCCCTTCACCTTTTTAAACTTTGTGTTTTGTTTTCTAATTGGAGTTACTGGGCTTCGGACCTGTTACTCCTCTGCCTTAGGTGTACCTGCCAGCCCCACCCATCTAAAGCTAGGGGATTGGACCCCCGTGTCTTGAATGGGCCTAAGAGGAACCGTCAGTACTCCTTTTCCCCTCTTGGTGACAGCCATTTAAAACTTGGGGGACCGAGTGTATGTTCTAAGCTTCTAGACTGGTGAAGTTCTTAGATGTTTCTTTTTCAGTGGACAGAACTGATGACCTGGAACATTTCAGCTGCAAGTCTTGTCTCCCTCCTTGTTTGATTCCGGTATATGCATTGTGTCTGCATGTATTTTTTGTCTGTTTTGCTTTTATACATTTATTTATTTAATGTGCAGCCCTCAAAGAGTGGAATATGTTTGCCAAGACTATTCCAATAATCTCTTGGTAGAGTCAACATCGCTTAGTAACATGGCAACTGTACACTATTTACGCTTTATGAGTTGACTGGAAAAGTGACAGAACCACATTTCAGCAAATTGTTGGACTAAATATGTGGAATTACCCTATATACTGACATATCTGCCTAAATTTATTTTATAATTCTGCTTGCATACTTGCAAAAAATCCTTTGATGTAATCAACACTTCTTCCATGTCTGGAATATATTTCCAGATAAATTAGAGAGTTTATCAGTTAATTCTGTTAGTTTTTATCCAATAGAAACTAGTCTGTTGGTATGCATTTGTTGGTTTCCCATTGCGGTTCCATCTCAGTACATCATCTAACAGTGGTCATCATCTAAGATTTATTTATTCATTTATTTATTTTGTTGTTCGTACCTATAATCCTCTAATATCAGGCCACATCAGAGGAAAGTGGTTGCTAGTATTTGATTTTAGCCAAAATAATTTAGAATTATGAGAATGTGCTTTCTGCTTATATATGTACTTTCACTATTTGTCAACAACAATCTTCATTTTGGTGTGTGTGCGTGTGTGCGTGCACTTTGTATTGGCAGTCTTTCTCGTCTTGGTTTCTCCATAACAAACCTTCTAGTCACCCAAATACATGTCTTGCTCAGTTACATGTTTTAAATCATTCACTATATTCTAAGCTCCATAATTGGCAGGGGTTTTTGTCTTTGTTTACTATGGTATCCTCAGACTAGAGAGTGGAGCCTGGCACAGCTAGTAGGCACTCTGTAAATATTTGTTGCATTAACAAAGGTGATTGGATTAGTACTAGAAAGAGTCCTTTGCTCCCACTGTTGAGTCTCCCTCTTCCATCACTTATACATCAGCATTTGTTATTGGATCATTTGTGTGTTTGTGAGGATTATAAAGGATTAGTGAATTTCTCATATTTGGTTTGTTATATCATTATCTCATTTCTTTGTAAGAAATGGTGTTTTCTCCGAAATCACTCTTTAACGATTTTCCTTGATTTCAGTAGAGTATACTGGCTTTTGTTAATAGTGGTGAACCTTCCACGTACAATCCCATTTCTTTTAACCCTCATACCACCCTAATGTCTTAATGCTACCTTATTTACTTACTAATACTGTTTTTCTTCCTATGAGCATATGAATGCTGTCAATAAAGACAGTTTAGTTTTTAAAATTACAGTCAACATTCTGCATGTGGATATCTCAAAGTAATTTGTTAGTTTCTTTTCATAGAAGAGGCATCTAGATAGTCTGTCCAGCTATGCTCATGGAATGAAAATTAATTTTAATGTTTCTGTAAGCCAAACACCATTGGTGAAATAAAAAAAAAACCCACAATGATCCTAAAGATAAATGCAGATGACTTTTGGATTCCCCACCAATTTAAATCATTGTTTAGCATTTCTTTCCATTGAATGAGAGAATAAATTCTCTGTGAAGGAAAGTCATTCTAAACTGCTTTAATTGAAGATTTCTGCCTAGTTTCTCCCTGTATCTTTTTGTTACCATCCGTGACCTTAAGATCTGCAAATATACCTACTGTTGCAAATATACCTTCTGTGTGATACTGTATTCCAGTCACAAGTGTTTTGAGGAAATACTACGCTGGGTTCTAGGTAGTTTCACCGTAAACATCTTTGCCAGAAATGTTTTTTGTTGCAAGCATTTTCACAGCAAACATTTTAACCACACAACTAATTGGCGATAAGGCATTTTCTCTATAAAAGATTTAAATAACTGGTTGACAGTTTGGTTTCATTTCTCCACTGATGAATCACTTGCTTTCAGACTTAATGTATTTAAGCCAGCTGTCAGTTTGGTTTCGTTTCTCCACTGACAACATCCTCACAGTACTCCCATTTTTATATTACATAAATCTTGGCCAGATTGCGTACTATACTAGAAAACGGTCACATGCCAGTTTTTGCAGGTCCTTCAGTGAGCACAGTCAGCCCTCCCACCCATCAAAATCAAGTTTACCAAGATATTAAACATAAAAGAGGCGGCGACTAATTCACAGCAGTCTTAGCATTATCTCTTCTTTAGTTAGAAACTCATACCTCTCTTAATGAAGTTAGTGACAAAGAAAAGAAGTGCAGTGCTGAACGAGGAGACAAATCAGCACGCAAACAAAAAATGTATGAGCACAAGACTTCGGAGACAATATATTTCCATTTTTTGCAGTAAAGTCTTTTCAATTTTCTGATTAATTTTTCCATGTTTTATTGTGTACTTTTTAATATTTCTCTTTAATTTTTCATTCTTTTATCTTTTATGGAGAAATTGCCTTATTGTCAATTAGTTGTGCTGTGAAATGCTTGTGGCGAAATGTTCGCCGCACAGATGTTTACAACAAAACTACCGGACATGTTTACACTGACCCAGTAATATTCAGAGGTAGCTGCCCCTTCCAGGTGAAAAGTCTCCATGACATGGTTTGAGTGGAAAATCACCACTGAGCTTGCAGCATTTCCTTAGGGGGAAAAACCCAAAACAAGATAACCCAGGAGCTACAAAAACGTATTTAGGTACACAATTTATTTTTCAATCCAGTCATGAGGTCAGTGACGATTGTGCTGAAGCCTATCACTGACGAGGCCCCTTGAGGGGAGCAGGTGTCCCGCCCAAGGCAGACCAGGCTGGCAAAAGCAGCAGACACTCGGATAGGAGCTCCTAGTAGTTCACCCACCTGGGGAGTTGTGGGGGCAGCTCATGACTCATGTCCCCCAGTTTAGGAAAGTGGCAAAATCTGTAAAAGGGAGTTGGAAGTATTGCCATCACTGTCTTGACTCTATATACCCTGACTGTATCCTGCCTTTTTCTGTCTCTTTCTTGGCCGTTGTCGTATCCCTCTTTGCTGGGATTAGAATAAGTAGATCAGTATTACATATGAGGGAGTTTCAGCTTCTTTCTGTCGCATTGATGAGGGGAACTAAAAAAAATGACAAACATCTGTTCAAGGTTATAAACCAACTATTACAGTAATAAGACCTTTATAGAAAGGGCTAGACTCCTCTAAAATACCCTTGTATTTATTCACTCATACTATTAAAATAATCTGATGTGTTAGCTAAGGGAGGGGAAAATGATTTTCCCAAGACCACACAGGAGAGTAAGCAACAGAATTAGATCAGTACCCGTGTCCTCTTGCACCCCATTCTGTTGCTTGGTGGCAGCCACGATGACAGTTGTATGCTGGTGCCATGCTTTACTCACTAAGCCACCTTTTTCGCTATTTTATCTTCACAGCTGCTTCCAAATTCCCTTGGTACTATGATTCTATCTCCTTTTTCTGTCAAACTTCTTGAAAGAATAGTCTGAATACTTTTGGTCATTCTTACTCGTCCCGCAGCTCCCCCAGCCCCACTTCTGCCCGTAGCACCTTACCTGCTAGGAGGGCACCAGGAACTTCGGAATCACCACATCCAGTGGCAGCCTTCCTGTCCTCAACTTCTGTCTTTCTGCGACATGCACACCATTAGAGGTGTCTCTCAAAGCTCTCCTTTCTGGGTTTCCTGAGACTGTACTCCTTTGGATTTCTCCTCTCTGTGATTTATCATTGGATCATAATCTGGACTTGGCTGAACTGCCTTCTTTTATCCCTGAAGTGTCCTACTGTAACCTCCCCCCGCCCCCAGCACCTTCTGTTTCGCTGAGCTCACGGCTTCAGGTATCACTCTAGCGAACATTCCTGTCAAATGTGCATCTTTAGTCCTGACCCCTTTCTTGAGCTGGATGATGGACAGCTCTGTGACGTCACTCGGTTAGTTCAAAGTTAGTATGTCTAAACCAGACTTACTCAGACATTCATTTATTGTTTCAGTCAGTCAACAAAATGTTTAGTCAAGTATCTACTACACCTAAAACACCATTCTAGACACTAGGGAGGGGGATTACAACAGGGTCAAGGCAGGACCTGCCCCTCAGGGGTGTTGCAGTCTACTTTGGGGGGAGAAAGTGGTACCAGAGAGAGCCTGGGGGACTAGGAAGGTTTATTGAAGTAGGTTACATTTGAGCTAGGTGTCAAGTTACAGAAGTAGTCTTAGGGGAAGGTCAAGGGAAGCAAAATGACCGCACCCCACAAAAGTGAAAGAGAATGGCAGGGACAGTTTAGACAAAGTGCAGTGAAGTGGAGAAGGTACATATCTGATGGGTAAAGTCTCAGAATGGGCATCGTCAGAGCGCGAGGGAGGGGTTGTGGGTGTTGGTAACTAACATCTGTGTAATAATGCTTCTTCTGAGTCAGGTGCGTATTTTATAGATCCACAGGCTGGGGGGGTGGATGGAGGTAGAATGTGTTCCTTGAAATGGAAGTTCTGTAGAGAACATAGTAGCTATGAAGATGTGTTCCCAGGATCAACCTACATCAGGGGCTCATATACTGATATCTTCTTGGCGTTCTTTGTCATTGTTCTAACCTTGGAGTTAGCTAAGCTCAGAGAGCAGTGTGACGTGTCAGTGTTTGGTGGCTGGGGGCAGTACCAAACGAAGTGTGCCCACACTTAGGTTATCCAATACTTACTTAAGACAGGAATTAATAAAATATTAACCTCATTTTTTTAGTGACAATACTAAGGCTCAAAGTTTGGTGAACTTTTTGAATAAGGGCAGAGCCAGGTTTTAAATCTAGAACTTCCTGGCTCCAGAACACATACTCTTTCCAGTCCTAACTTAAGATATAGGATTTAAAGTGAGTAGAAAAGGACCTGTGAGGAAAGTCACAGGGAGCCAGAGATAAAGGAAGGATTTCCGAGCTGCAGGAAATTATGACCTTTTTGTGACACCAACTTCCATGTTTCAGAACTTGTTTCTAGTGGTCCAAAACCTGAGCAGGGGTAGAGAAGTAAGGTGGCCTTCCCATGATTGGCATGGCAGATACAACACAAGGCCAAGGAAATTAGTCTAATAGTTTATGGTGTCAGGGAGGTAAGCAGTTCGGGATAAGGCCGGATGCACATGCTTGTAATAGAGGTTTGAAAGAATGGGGTGAAAGTATGTGGAGTGTGACCCACCTGGCCTAAAATGCCTCGTGGAATGTTGAGGTCTTCGGCTTATGCAGCTCACTCTCTCAGACCTGCTTTTGAAATAACGTCGGATGACACTCATTTATTTGTTGAGCATCTACTCTTAGCCAGTCAATTCGAAGTCCCAGGGTTTATACAGTGGTGAACAGAACAGACGAGACCCAGCCATCATAGCTTTGCAGTCTGGTGCAGGGAGGCAGACATTAAGCCAGTAATTACACAAAGAACATTTCACTCCACTTGTCATGAGAGCTCTAACAGAAAAAGAACAATGTTGCTGTGTAATAGGAGGGGCTAGTACAAGATTGGGAGATCAGGTAAGGCCACCTGTGCGTGTCACTTTTACAAAGATCTGAAGGATTGAGCAAGAGTTAGCCAGATACAGGTCAGATGGGAGGCAAAGAGGGCTGTTCAGACAGCAGAAATAGTGTGAGGAAATACCCTGAGGCAGAAAGGAGCTTTGTGTTTGAGGAACAGAAAGTAGCTGTGTGTGGTGGGAACCTGAACAGGAGACGAGGCCAGTATGTAGGTAGGGACTAGGCTATCTGTGGCTCTTCTTAGGGGAGTTAGAAGCCATGGAAGGATTTTAAATAGGAAGTGACATGAACATATTTGTGTTTTAAAAAAGATCATTCTGGCTGCTTTGGAAAATGAGTGTGGTAGGCAGAATAATGTCCTCCCAAAGCTAGCCATATCCTAATCCCCGGGAGCTATGAGTATGTGAAGTTACAAAGGAAAGGGGAATTAAGGTTGCTAATCAGCTGACCTTATGATAGGGTGATTAGTTTGGGTCATCCAAGTGGGCCCAATGTAATCAAGAGGGTCCTTAAAAGTGGAAGATGGGGACAGAAATGAGTCAGAGGCAGATGTGACTATGAAAGAATAGTCAAAGAGATACAATGTTGCTGGTGTTGGAGATAAAGTAAGGGGGCCACAAAGCAAGGCATGTGGTTAGCTTCTAGAAGCTGGAAGGCCAAGGAAATAGATTCCATACAATCTCCAGAAAGGCAACAAGTCCACCTTGGTTTTAGCTTAGTGGGTCCCATGTCAGACTTCTACAGAACTATAAGAGAATACATCTGTGTTGTTTAAGTTTGCGGTAATTTGTTCCAGCAGCAATTGAAAACTAATATAGAGGGGCATCAGAAAGGCTGTTGGAAAACCACTTTAAAAAGCTATAGTGTAATCCAGGGTGGAGATGAAGGTGACGTGGACTAAGTGGGTGGTAGTGGAGAGAGAAGTGGATCAATTCAAAGGCTGCAGTTTGAATGATGAATGCTAGGTTTGTGGCCAGGCAGCCCGGAAGGAAATGTTTTCACTGAGATGGGGAGATTGGAAAAGGGAGAGAGATGGTGGAGATCAGAGTTTGGGGGTCTATTATAGCTTTAATGTGTCTATGAGGCATTCAAGTATTTATCAGTCAAAGAGGCAATTGGATAGGTGATTCTGGAGCTCAGAGGAGAAGGCTGGGCTAGAAATTGCAATTTGGGCCTCAGCCTTTATAGATGGCTTTTAAGATCATGAGAGTAGGCGAGATCCCTACGACTGTGTTTCCAACCTGTCAGCACCCACTCAGACCACCAATTTTAAACAATAATACAATATTTTTAAAAATAATGTTTGTATTATCATTGAAAAGGATGATATTTTTTGCAGCCTCTTAGAAAATATGTAAGTTGATGATAGATAGCTTGAAATGTAGGTTAGACCCAGCACTTTGATTTTTTTTTTTACGCTATATTTCTACTAAATTAGGAAACCCTATGCCATAATTATAGATTGTCAAGATTTGCAGCTGGTATTTGCTGGCTATCAGATGTTATGGCATATCAAGATCAAATACAGACTGGGAAGTTAGGAGAAGATTTCTCCCTGACGACTATTCCTACAGCTTTACCTAGTTGCCAAATCGACACACTTACAATACTAAGTAACTGTAGGGATATTTATTTCAATCAACCTGAGTGTTTGGAAGATGGGAGCAAATGGATTCTTAGTCACTCTGATTACTTCCGTCTCTGGAAAGTACCTGTTCATGTTTTGTTGTAACATGTGGGTGTGTTCTTTGTATATCCACAACAATAAAATTAGTCTCATTCTCTGATGAGTAAAGAAAACCATCAGATTCTGGGAAGGAATCACACTGTAGCAGTTGAGCCATTTGCAGCATAGTTTGGTGACTGAAAAATTTGGTATCTTATAATCAGCATTAAAAATCGGGGTGTTTTTTGACCTTGAAGTCGTAGGTTTCGGTTATTTCAGATGCTGAATATATTTCAGCCATACACTTAAGCAGGCCTCTGGATATCAAGAATGACTTTACTGGTATTATTAGTGTCATGAAGAAATGTTTTTATCTCATCCCTCCTTTCAGAAACTTCTGTCAGCATTTTTTCCCTTAACAGCGAGTTAAAACTTGAGTGGGAAGAGTAATATTGCAAACACTGCCATTTTTCCCTACTACATCTGAGAGCACATACTCTGAGTAGTCAAGATTTGCTGATATTCATTTTTCATTATTTCCTTCAACACTCGATTATAATTAGGAGGCATGTTGTTGACTTATAACTGTTATATGTTTATAACATCTTGTAGTAATACAGCACACCTTTTCTTGCTATTTGTATAGCTTGTGCTGTTTTGAACATGTTGCACCTTTTTCAGCTTACAGGAGCATTATTGTCTAAATGAAAAATGAAAACTACCCTGGGTTTTTGTGGATAAGCAGAACAAAACATTGTTGAGTACATCTACCTCATTACATACCATACGAGGTATGATAAAGAAATATAGTGAATGTTTAAATAAAAACAAATTTATCACAGTAAAATACCCAGTGCTATTAATCCCTCTCAAAATACCACCCCTCGCCTCTTCAAACACACTTATCCCGTCATTCTTGCCACTTTCTGAAGCAGTTCTGGAAGTCCTCTTTCATGAGTATCTTTAGTTGCGCTGTCGTGGTTGCCTCAATGTCCTGAATCATTTTGACTTTGGGGAAGAGCCAGAAGTCACACGGTGCCAGATCCAATGAATAAGGTTGATAAGGACACACTGTGATGGTTTTATTGGACAGAAATTGCCATATACCAGAAGCGATGTGTGACACAGAGCCTTTCTGTTGTGATGGAAAGTACAGTGAATGCTGCTGCCAAGTGCCATCCAACAGAAAGGCAGGGGTCTTCAATATTGAAAGTGGCCCCTCGAACCTTAGTAACAGTGTGTGACAAGTTTCAACTTGTTGCGTGCAGTCAGTCAGGTATGAGCTACGGTTAAGAGAAGGTGTGATTTAAAGTGTGCTGTAAATCGTCCTCCATCATGACAACGCTCTGCGTCACACATCGCTTCTGGTACAGCAGTTTCTGTCAAATAAAAACATTACAGTGTGTTCTCATCCACCTTATTCACTGGATCTGGCACCGTGAGACTTCTGGTTCTTCCCCAAAGTCAAAATGATTTAGGACAACGACGCAGCCATGGCAGTGCAACTAAAGACACTCACGAAAGAGGACGTCCAGAACTGCTTCAGAAAGTGGCAAGAACAATGGGGTAAGTGTGTTCGAAGTGAGGGGGTACTATTTTGAGTGGTGATTAATGACAATGTGTCTTTTACTGTAATAAATTTTTTATTTAAACATTCACTGTGTTGTTTGATCACACCTCGTATATACTACAAGAATTGATTCATATTTTCTTCACAAGTAGTTTGTTCAATTTTAAAACATAATGCTGAAAAACACTCTTGTGATAATAATTGCTCTTCCATGTCATGTGCCATTGATATTATATGACTTCCAACAGAGTCATTTAATAAATAAATTTTGTCATTAGCTTGTTTTTTCTCACAGTAAAATCAGGCGTAAAGTTTGGATTGACGAGCTCCTCAGCAGTGTCAGGACTACGCCCGGTTCAGCTGAGGAGCGCCCCTAGTTTCATCTCGTCTCCGACCTTGCCAACAAAGCAGGTTGCCTGGGCTTTGTTTGAAACTGATGTGAAAGTTTTCTTGGCTTTACAACACCATATTCGTTGAATACTACCTGATACGAACTGATCAAAACAGACTGGATATAATGAGATAGTATAGTGAGCTGGTAACTTTAAGGAAAATAAAGGGCTTTTCATGAAAGTCGTAATTAATCTTATATTTACCTTTGCAAAATGTATGTGAACAAATATCTTTCAGTAAATATCTAGTGAATATGCTTGTGAATTACTTCATAATTCTTGAAGACCACGTTTTGAAGATGCTGAGAAAGACTAGAAAAGGGCCTGTGACTGAGCCTGAGGAGCCCTGAAAATTACAGGCTGAATAGAAGTCAAGGCACAAAGGACACTGAGAATTTGTGGCCAAATATCTAAGATGATCTGGGGAGTATGATTTCATGAAACCCAAAAAAGAGTAATTCAGGACAATGGGTAAATGATGTGGAATGTTACAGAGAGGTCAAGTAAGATGAGAACTGATAAAAGTGTGTAAGGTTTAGCAATGTGAAGCTCATTGGAGATCCTCACAAGTACCCTTTCCTTTCCTTCTTCCTCTCTCCCTCCTCCTCCTTTCCCTCTTTCCCTCTTTCCCTCCCTCCTTCCTTCCCTCCCTCCCTCCCTCCCTCCCTCCCTCCCTCCCTCCCTCCCTCCCTCTTTCTTTCTTTCTTTCTTTCTTTCTTTCTTTCTTTCTTTCTTTCTTTCTTTCTTTCTTTCTTTCTTTCTTTCTTTCTATGGGAAGGAAATAAATTGCATGGAAAGTGAAGAAATAAACACAGTGTGTATAGACAAACAGTTATAGTTAATAAGCCACCAAAGAAAAGAAAATGAAATTTTAAAAGTACTCAATCCAAAAGAAGATAGAAAAAGATGAAAAAGGGAACAAAGAACAGATGGCAAATAAAAAACAAATAGCAAAATGATAAACTTAAACCTAACTATATCAATAATTATACCACAATAAATGCTCAGCACATCTCAATTAGAAGGCAGATTGTCAGATTGGTTTAAAAAGCAAGACCCAACTATAAGTTGTCTCCAAGAAACATACTTTGAACAGAAAGACAAAATAAGATAAAAATAAATGGAAGGAGGTACACAGTGCTAACACTAATGAAGAGAAGACTTGAGTTGGTATATTAACATTAAAGTAGATTTCAAAGATGATGATATTATCAGGGGCAAAAAAACATCATCTCCTAATGATAAAGGCAAACCTAAACATTTGCATGCCTAATAATAGAGCTTCAAAATACACCAAGTAAAACTAATAGAAGTGTAAGGACCAACAGACAAATCTCATTCTAGTTGGAGATGTTGATTCTCTCAATAATGGATAGAAACGAGCAAGGATATAGCTGACTATGACACAATAGCAACGCTATTGACCAACTTGACCTAACTGACGTTTATAGACCATGGCACTCAACAACAGCTAAATACACCTTTTTTTCAACTTTGTGGAGAACATTTAACAAGATGGACCATACTCTGGGACATAAAAGAAGTCTCAATAAATTTAAAAGAAACCAAGTCATATAAAGTGTGCTATTTGATCAAAATGGAATTAAATTAGAAATCAATAAAGGAAAGATCTTTAAAATCTCCAAGCATTTGTTAAATAATAACATACTTTAACCCATTGGTCAAAGAAATAAAAAAGGGAAAATAGAAAGTATGAAAACAACATATGAAATTTGTACAATGCTGCTAAAGCAGTACTTAAAGGGAAACTTATAGCTAGATAAATGCCTGTTAGAAAAGAAGAAATGTCAGAAATCAATGATCACAGCTTCCACTTCCTCCGTAAGAATCCAAAAAGGAAAAGCAAATTAAACTCAGCAGGAACAAGAAAATAAACTTTAGAGTGGGAATCATTGAAATGGAAAGTAACAGAGAAAATCAGTGACACGAAAAGCTCTTTTTTGGGAAACATCAGTACAATTGATAAACCTCTAGCCAGACAGATCAGGAAAAAAAGAGAATACAAATTACCAATATTAAGAAGGAGAGGTAACATCACTACATGTTCTACAAACATTAAAGGATAATAAGGGAATGTTATGAACAACTTAATGTCAATCAACATGACAACTTAGATAAAATGGACATGTCTAAGATACAAACTACAATAAGCTACCTCAAGAAATAAAATGAATAACCCACTATCTATTAAAGAATTTGAATTTGTAGAAAAAGCCTACCCACAAAGAAAACTCCAGGCCTAGATGGTTTTATGGTGAATTGTAACAAACATTTAAGGAAGAAATAATACCAATTCTGCATAAACATTCAAAAAATTAAAGATAAGGTTATAGTTCACAACTCATTTTATGAAGCTGTAATTATCCTGATACTGAAACAAATCGAAGACATTATAGGAAAACTACAGACCAATATCCCTAATGAACATAAGTGCAAGAATTCTAAACAAACTTTTAGCAAACCGAGTATAACAATATGTAAGAAGGTTAAGGTTTCATTATCAAATGGTGTTTTCCCAAAAAATGCAAGGTTGTCTTAATATTTGAATAGCAGTTAATATAATTTGCCATAAAAACAAACTAAAGTGACAAACCATATGACCATTTCGATGCATGCAGAAAAAACATTTGACAGAATCCAGATAAAAACAACCTAGGAATAGAAGAGAACTTGCTCAACCCGGATAAGGGATGTGTGGAAAAGTGTAAACTCGGCATGCCTGGGTTGTTCAAACCCTGCACATTCTCAAGGAAGACCTGTTTCCGTGACTGTTCTTTGCCCAGCTCCAGGGAACTGAGCTCTTGGAATGGTTTGTCTGATGAATGTATTTGCGTGCCTGAGACCATGAGCCATGCTATACCAGTTTGTCCAGGTAGTTTATTGTAACAGTGTGATTTATGGTGAATGCTTTCCCTCTGGAGATCTGGAACTTCAGCAGCCAAAGTCAGTCACACAGGTGCTATATGTTCACATGACTAACTCCCAATAAAAATCCCGGGACACCTAGGCTCAGGTTAGCATCTCTGATTGGCAGCACTTTGCACTAGCTGTCATACGTGGTTGCTGGAGAATGAAATGTTTCCTGTGTCGCTCTACTGGGAGGGGACAGTTAGAAGCTTGTACCTGTTTTCCTCAGACTTCACCCGTGTGCTTTTTCCCTGTGTTTATTTCACTCTGTATACTTTTACTGTAATAAACTGTAATGAGTAGAACAACTTCTGAGTCCTGTGAGTTCTTCTGTAAGTGTGAGGGTGATCCTGGGGACCTCTGACACAAGCGGCATCTACAAAACACCTTTAACACCTATAGCTAACATGAAACTTGATAGTGAAAGACTGAATACTTTCTCCCTAAGATTAGAAACAAGGAAATGATGCCCATTATGTATTTAACATTGTATTGGAGATTATATCCAGTGCAATAAGAAGTATGTAAAATCAGATGGGATGTGCAAAAATCTCCCAGAACTGAGAAGTTGCTGGGTACAGGGTCCATATACAAAAATCAGTGTAGCTCTATGTGCTAGCAACTTTCATTCAGAAATTGAAATTTAAAATGCAATTTTATTTACAATAGTATAAGAAATACTTAGGCATGAATCTTGCATAAATGATATTCAAGATCTGTACACTGAAATCTATAAAATATTACTGAAAAAAGTGAAAGACCTCAATAAGTCAAGAGATATACCTCATTCATGGGTTGAAGTACTCAATATTGTTAAGATGCCAATTCTTTCCAGACAGATCGTTATGCAATCCCAATCAAAATTGAAAGGGTCTAGAATAGTCAAAGCAATTCTGAAAATGAAGAAGAAATTTGGAGTGCTAGCACTACCTGATTTAAAGATTCAGTATGAAACTATAGTAATCAAAACAGTGTAGTATTGGCATCAAGATAAGAAAATGATTATTAGAACAGAATAGAGAATCCAAAAATAGACCTACAAACATATAGACAACCAAGTTTTTGTAAAGGTAAGATTCAGTGGAGAAAAAAAGTTGTTTCAATGATGGTGCTAGAATAATTGAATATCCATAAGCCAAAAAAATGAACCTCAATACATACTTTTCATCACACATTCATATATATATATGCAAATGAAAAATAGATCATAGACCTAAATGCAGCTATAAATAACGTAAATTTCTAGAAGAAAGCATAGGAAAAACCTATAAATTTCTAGACAAAAACAGGAGAAAAATCTTTGTTAACAATTGATTAGGCAGTGATTTCTTAGATATGACTCCAGATCCATCATCTATAAAAGAAAACAAATTGATAAATTGGACTTCATCAAAATTAAAAACTTTTGCTGTTTAAATTAGGAGAATGAAAAGCTAAACCACAGATTGGGGAAATTTTTTGTAAAACGTACATCTGAAAAAGGACTTGTACCCAGATATATTAACTCTCAAACTCTGTAAAAATAAAAATCCAAAATAAAAATGAGCTAAAGATTTGAACAGACACTGCATGAAAAGATGCTCAACATCATTATTCATTAGGGAAATGCAAATTAAAACCACAATGGGATACCACTACATACTATTAGATTGTCTAAAATTACAAAGTCTGACCACACAAAGTCTTGGTGAGGATGTGGAACAACTAGAACTCTCATACACTGCAGATGGGAATGTAAATTCATGCATCCACTTTTTTAAAGTTTAGCAATTTCTTAGCAATTTAAGCACACACCTATTAGATGATCAGCCATTGAACTCCTAGGTATTTACCCAAGAGAAAAGAAAGCGTATGTTTATACAAAGACTCGTACATAAAAGTTATAGCAGCTTTATTTTTAATAGTAAAACCTGGAAACTGCCCAGGTGGTCAACAGGTAAAGGGACAAACAGATATATCTCTATAATGGAATACTACTCCGCAGGAAAAAGGAATTCTTGATACACACAGTAACATGGATGAATCTCAACATATTCATGCTGACTGAAAGAAGCCAGACAGAAAAGGGTACATATTACATGACTCCATTCATACTCATCTTGAGAAAAGGCAAGCTAACCTATAGTGACAGAAGGCAGGTTAGTGGTTGCCTGGATGCAGGGGAATGGCCATGAAGAAACTTGGGGGTGATAGGTATGTTCCTCATCTTGATTATGGTGATGGTTTCATGAGTATACCGTGTCAAAACTTGCCAAGTTGTACACTTTCAGTATGTGCAGTTTATTGTTTGTCAATTACACCTCAATAAAGCTGTTTATAAAGATAGCTATCATTTTCTAATACAAAGTCTAGAAAGTAAAACCGCAAAATCTTTCATGGTGTTTGGTGCTAAGGAAGAGATACTGTGGTACCAAGCGGAGACGCATTCCTGGCAGAACAGGAATAGATGAGGGAACTTATGACCGAGACTTGACTCTGTGCTGCCCTAGAGACTTCACCTAGCATCCTGATTTTTCAGTATGTAAAGAAAAGCCTTTCAAGTAACTTACCATAATTTCTTGTGAACTTTCTTTTTGTCTACCATTCTGTTCAGGTTTCTAACCTCTTCTAGAATCTGTTTCCTTCAGAATGGTTGCTTTGAAACATCTTTTCAGATTATCATTTTATACTTGGCTCTTAAGAGTCCAATTGTTCGTTTCTTAGCTTTTAAAAGGAATAGTTTTATTTAGATGCACTTCACGTACCATACAATTTACCCACTGAAAGTGTACAATCCAATATTTTTTAGTAGATTCCCAGGCTTGCAACTATTACCACAAATTAACGTTGGGACATTTTTATCACCCCCCCAAAAAACTCCTCTTCATTAGCAGCCATTCCACCGTTTTGCCAGACCTCAGCAATCACTAATGTATTTTGTGTTCATTTTAAATGGGATTATTTGCCTATATTTTATTGCATTGTAAATGTTCTTTATGTATTCTGGATACAAGTCCCTTATCATATCTGATTCGCAATTATTCTCTCCCTTTTTGTGGATTGTCTTTTCACTTTCTTGAAGATACAATTTGTAGTACAAAAAATTTTAATTCTGATGTAGTCCAATTTATCTTTTTTTTCTTTTATTGCTTGTGCTTTTGGTATCATGTCTCAGAAACCACTGCCTAACCTAAGGTCACAAAGATTTTTGTATATGATGTGAGTTAAGTAGGGGCCCATCTTCATTCTTTTTCATTGGGATATTTAGTTGTCCCAAAAGAATCTGTTGAAAAAACTGTTCTTTCCTCCATTGGATTGTCTTGGCACCTATGTTGAAAATCAATTGACCATAGATGGAAGGGTTTATTTCTAGACCCTCAGTTTTGTTTCACTTATCTATATGTCTGTCCTCATGCTAGTCGTACACTTTCTTGTTTACTGTGGCTTTCTTTTAAGTTTTGAAATCAGAAAGTGTGAATCCTCCAAATTTGTTCTTTTTTCAATATTGCTTGGCTATTCTGGGGCCTTTTCATTTCCATATAAATTTTAGGATCAGCTTGTCAATTTCTGCAAAGGTCAGAAAGAATTTTGTTAGGGATTACATTGAATCCATAAATCAATTTGGGAGGTATTGCCATACTAACAATATTACATCTTCCAATCCATGAACATAGGATGTCTTTATTTATTTAGATTTTCTTTAATTTTTTTCAACAGTGTTACGAAATTTTCAGTGTACACATCTTGCACATCTTGTTAAACTTACATCTAAGTATTCTTTTTGGTGCTATTGTAAATGGAATTGTTCTCTTAATTTCATTTTTTGAATAGTCATTGTTAATAGAAATATAATTGCGTTTTGCATATTTATATCTTGAAGCTCACAGAACTCATTTATCAATTCTAGTAGTTCTTTAGTAGATTCCTTAGAATTTTCTATACAAAATGATGTCATCTCCAAATAGAGAGTTTTACTCTCTTCTGTCCAATATGTATGCATTTTTATTTCTTTTTCTTGGATAGTTGCCCTTGCTGGAACCTCCAGTACAATGTTAGCTAGAAATAGTCAGAACAGATATTCTCATCTTGTTTCCGGAAAGCATTCAGTCTTTCAACAATAGGTATGATGTTAGCTATTGGGTTTTTTGTTGATGTTCTTTATCAGACTGAGAAAGTTCCCTTCTATTCTAGTTTGTTGACCACTTTTGTCATGAAAGGGTTTTGGATTTTGTCAGATTCTTTTTCTTTGTGTACTAAACTGTACTTATTTTTATTCTATTAATGTGGTGTATTGCATTAATTGATTTTTTTAAATGCTAAGCCAACCTTCATTCCCAGGAAAAATCTCACTTGGTCATGGTATATACAATTTATATGTTTCTGGATTCAGTTTGCCAGCATTTTGTTGAAGAGTTTCAGTTTGACTGTATTTTGTTGAAGACTTTTTTTCTTCTGTATTCGTAAGGGACACTGGTCTCTAGTTTTCTTGTGATGTCTTTTTCTGCTTTTATTTTATTTTATTTCTTTAATCAGAGTAGTATCAGTCTCATAGAATGAGTTGAGAAGTATTCCTTCCTCTTTCATTTTTTGAAAGACTTTGTGAAGCATTGGTATTTGTTTTTCATTAAATATTTGGTAGATTTCACCAGTGAAGCCATCTGGGACTAGACTTTTCTTTGTGGAAAATTTTTAAACTACTAATTTGGTCTCATTATTTACTGTAGTCCTTTTCAGATTTTCTATTTATTCTTGAGTCAGTTTAATGATTTGTATTTGTCTGGGAATTTTTTCATTTCATCTAAGTTATCTAAATTCTTGCGAAACAGTTGTTCATACTATTCCCTTATAAGCCTTTTTATTTCTGTAAGATCAGTGCTGATGTCCCCTCTTTCATTCCTTATTTTAGTAATTTGAGTCTCCTCTCTCTTTTCCCCTTGTCAGTCTACTTAAAGTTTTGTCAGTTTTGTTTTCCTTTTCAAATAAACCAAGTTTTGTTTTGTTTTGTTTTTTCTCTACTTCATTTTTTGTTTTCTATTCTCTACTTCATTTTTTTCCCCCTTCTCTAACCTTTATTATTTTCTTTCTGTTTCTTTTGGGTTTAGTTTGTTCTTCTCTATCTAGTTACTTAAAGTGGAATGTTATTTTTTCATTTGAGATTTTTCTTCTTTTTTAATGATCACTGCTTAACTGCATGCATCCCATAAGTTTTGATATGTTGTATTTTAATTTTCATTCATCTCAACATACTTCTTAATTTCCATTGTGATTTATATTTTGACCCATTCGTCATTTAGTAGTGTGTGGTTTAATTTCACATATTTGTGAATTTCCCAAAGTTTCTGTTGTCGCTTTGTAATTCCATTTTGGTTAGAAAACATACTTTATATGGTTTCATTCCTCTTAAATTTATTGAAACTTGTTTTATGGCATCATATGGTCATGCCTCATGGTTGACCATAATCCCAGGAGGACGGGTGGCTGTCCCTTGTTCTCTATATCAAACTGCTGCCTGCTCTGCCTTTCTGCTTGTATCAGAGCTTCGGGCCTCCCATTAGTCATTTTTCATCAAGATTTCCATTTTTTTTATAATGCTCTTAGGCATGAGGTTTTCTAATTTCTGTTCCAAATCAAGTCCATCCCCTCATGTAGAGACGTGGAGCTCTTTGTCCTTAAGGTATGCCCTTCCCCTGTAGTAGAATCCCCGGAGGCCAACTTTTCCCAGAGTGGCACTCCACGTACTTATCTTAAGTGTTACATTCAAACTCATCCTTCCAAATTTTTCTGGTTATTTTCAGAAGAAAAACTGAATTTAGGTCACTGTTGCTTTCTTTCTCTCTCACAGTAAAATGGTCCAATGACATGCACAACAACAGAAGGAAGAAGCAGGAGTTGTGAATAGTTAACCTGTACAATTGATCTTAAATTTTAAATCATTGCCTTTATTACCTGATTAAAATATATAAGGCAAATAGTTGGTCCTACAGCTGAAGCTCTTGATCATAGGATGTTCTATTTTTCATTTCTTAGCAGCCAGTCAACTTTAAAACATGAAGGAAAAATCAAGAAAGTAATCATAAAGCATTCCTTGGAGAGAGTTTCAAAACATGAATTAAAAGTAACAAGCCCCCTTCACTGAGCTCAGGTACTGTACTTGGTACATTACTGTGTTGTCTCATTCATTTCTAACCACAACCCAATGAGGAAGGAGCCTTTAATCTCCATTTTGTGAAGAGGAAACTGTGGCCTAGACAAGGTAATGGAATCTTATCTCAGGTTACACAGCTTCTGGGAACAGGACGGACATTTTTCTTTTTTTTTTTATTGGGGAAGGGGAACAAGACTTTATTGGGGAACAGTGTGTACTTCCAGGCCTTTTTTCCAAGTCAAGTTGTTGTCCTTTCAATCTCAATTGTGGAGGGTACTGTTCAGCTTCAAGTTGTTGTTCTTTCAGTCTTAGTTGTGGAGGCGCAGCTCAGCTCCAGGTCCAGTTGCCGTTGCTAGTTGCAGGGGGCGCTGCCCACCATCCCTTGTGGGAGTCCAACCAGCAACCTTGTGGTTGAGAGGATGCGCTCCAACCAACTGAGCCATCTGGGAGCTCAGCTGCAGCTCAGCTCAAGGTGCTGTGTTCAATTTTAGTTGCAGGGGGCAGAGCCCACCATCCCTTGCGGGAGTCGAGGAATTGAACTGGCAACCTTGTGGTTGTGAGCCCACGCTCCAACCAACTGAGCCATCCTGGAGGCAGCTAAGCTCAAGGTGTCGTGTTCAACCTTAGTTGCAGGGGGCGGAGCCCACCATCCCTTGCGGGACTCGAGGAGTTGAACCGGCAACCTTGTGGTTGAGAGCCCAGTGACCCATGTGGGAATCAAACCGGCAGCCTTCGGAGTCAGGAGCACGGAGCTCTAACCGCCTGAGCCACCGGGCTGGCCCCAGGATGGACATTTTAAATGATGAAATTAAAAACTGTTTTGTAAATTACTCAAGTACATATTCTTTGTAAAAAAAAAAAAAAAAATCAAATATATAGGAAATCAAATCACCAATAACCATATATGTGTGTATGTGTGTATATGATTACACACACACACACACGGACACAGAGTGAGAGCGACAGAGAGCGAGAGCGAGATCTGAAAGATACATAGTAAGTTGATACTCGGTTAACCCTGGAGATGGAAGGTGAGAAGGTACCAGGAATGAAAGTGATGTCTTTAGCTTTAACTCGAATGTTCCAATTTTTTGCAAGGAGCATATTTTCATGTATTAGTTATATAAATTAGTAATTAAAAATCCCTGAAAGAATGAGGACAGAAAGCCACATTCCAGATAAAGTTGTATCTTTGACTAACCCCTTTGCCCCTTTTTTGATGACCTGTTTATCACAATCTCCACCCAAGAATGTTTAAAAGTTTTCAAAGGTAGTGTGTACAAGAGTTACTTGATATAGTTAAGGTGATAAAAATCATTGATAATGAAGTATAAAGCCGTATACCATGGCGGTGAAGTACACAGAACCCACATCAAGACTGCCGGGGTTAGAATCCCAGCTTCCCCATTGTATGGCCTCTCTGTGCCTCAGTTTCCTCGTTTATAAATTTGATATAATAGTACCTATCTTATCGGGTTGTTGTGAGGCCTAAATGAGTTATTATCTGTACAGTACTTAGAACAGTGCTTGGCACGTAGTAAGACCAATATAAGGGTTATTGTTATTATCCTTATACTAAAAAAACTATGATAAATTTTTGTGTCCATCTAGACTTTGTTCTGTATGTATGTGTATATATACAGGTACATACACATTCATGTGGGTAAATATAGATGTACTTTTTAATTAAAATTGGATTATACTATTTCTATTTATTATAACCTTCTTTGTGCTGAACACTGTATATTATAAACATCTCTCCATGTCATTAAATGAAATAATGAATGTTTAATACAAAAATTAGATGTATTTGGTCATAATTATTTATGATAGCATGGATCCTTTTGACCAAATACATGAATGAACATAGGAAAAGACAGAAATTTCTTGGTACTATAGTGAAAGTCTGGAGTGCTTATAGATTTTGATGTAGTTTACTTAAATGCTTGAATGTGTATTGATATATTCTACCTAAGTGCATCATTTTTTGTCTTATTTGTTAAGCAAATGATAGTCAACATTTAAAAATGTTTATCTTAAGTAAGTGCCAATATGCCAGATAGAATGCCATTTTTGAATTGTCGTGGAGGGAAAGGCACTTCTTAGAATATCTTTGTAAGAGGAAAAGTGATCTGTAAAAAAATATATTGGTTAGTATGAAAAATATTTCTTCCTCTGCCTCTTTCTGCTTTTCCAGGAGATGTTTCACAAAGCAGAAGAATTCTTACCCAAAAGGACAGAGATGGATGAGATGGACACATCAGATACCCAATGGGGCTGGTTTTACTTGGCAGAATGTGGGAAGTGGCACATGTTTCAGGTATCTCCTTTCCTTGAATATAGCAGACGGGATGTAGGTTCACTTAGCATCGTCTCGCTGATGGATAAAATGAGTAAGAGCAAAACCTGAGAGAAATCAAACCTTAAGGAAATCAGATAGCTTAATGAAAAGAAAAACTAGAAATTCTTCTAGTCCTTTTCCTTTTCTTTCCCCTAGGTTTTCACAGTAATTTATTTAGAAGAAGCAGTATGTGTTTACTGTGTGTACAGAGGGCGATTGTCACTGAGTTGCATGGTATCAGTACCTCTGAGCAACTCCGAGTTTGATTTGATGGACAAAGAAAAAGGGAAGAGAACAAGCCCATATTAAACACCTTCTGTACACCAGGTATTATGTTAGGTGCTGTACATATTTTTCTCCTTTAACCTCACAACAACTCTGAAGCCGATGGTAACACTGTCTCACAGTCAAAGAAAGTGCAACCCAGAAAACAATGTAATTTGTCCAGTCACACAGCTACTTAATGGTTAAGCTGAGATTTGAACCTATACTCAAAAGCATTTTTGTTTTTTACTTACAAGATGACTAAAAGAAGATTTAATTTGAGCCACCTAGTGAGTGTAATTATGTAATAATTTGTAAAAATTTTAATAATTTGGAAAAAGGCATTGTACCCAGTTGTTGATGTTTCTTTGCTGGAAAGCCTTAAACTTTTGAACATGCTCGCTTAGCTGTGATTCTCCCTGTGTGTCGGGCTGGGAACTAGCAGAGGTGATTAGTAAGTGTCCCTTGTCCCACCATCTCTGTCTCTGTGACCACAGTACCACCTCTGTGGCCAAGCCATTGACGTGAACAGCTGGTAAATGAAACTTTCTGGTTTGTCTTAAAGCTGGATACCAACATTCAGTGTTCAATTACCAGTGAAGATATCGAAAAAAGCTTCAAAACAAATCCTTGTGGCTCCATTTGTTTTACTACTTCCAAATTCAGCTACAAGATAGACTTTGCAGGTATGATTTCTCCCCTAGTAGTTGTGTGTTTTTAGCATATCGATATGGTAAAATCTGCAGTTCTGAAGATCAGAATTAGTTGCTACATTGGTAAACAGTGAAGCAAATCTTTTTTATAACACATAAAAATACCTCTATAAAAAAATCAAGATGTACAAGCTTCTTGAGCAACACTGTCTTTTATAAAGGAGTACTTACATGCCTCTAGGTACTAATATATTGGAGATTGTCATGTACTCTGTGTTCATGGAATCCTCTTCAAAGGAACACAGACACTTTCAAACTATTGTTTTATTCTTTTGAAATAGATAGGAACCTTTTTATTTTCAGGATCATTCTGAAAGGTCAAGTGACAAAGTCTGAGGTAGTTGGTGATAGTTTTAAGATCAGAGTTCAGATGAATGACCCACCTCTTGATATCTTTGCCAGAAAACTTTCTTTAATGAACACTGCCGCCTGCCATTTTCTGATTTCATTGGCTCTTTCACAGATGAGCCGGCTAATCTAGAAATCAGCTGCACTTTGGGTTTCATCCATGATATGTGGGCATATTTGTAGGCACTCCATGAAAAGCCTGTTGGATTCAGCCCCTTCGCTTTCAAGCTGCTATGGGCACAGCTGTTTGCAGCTTTAGAGGCAAACAAGACCTGGGTAGGGAAGCATCTTAATAAAAGTGCATTTTGGTTGCCTCACAGCTCAGTGCTTTAGCTGTTCTGCCCCAGTTTCTGCGAGTAGTACCTTTATGACAGAGTTAGTATGTGTTGTGGTGGAAATTTCCTTGGATGAGTCAAGGCCCAGAAATGGGGAAGGCGATTTGTCCAGTAAGAGGTTGATGCAATCAAATCTCTAATGATTATTATCCCCCCAAAGATTTTGTTTTTTATTATAAAGAGTTGAAACCTTTAGATTCTTACTACTGACTAACCATCACTTTTTTTATTAGACAAATAGGTTGCCCTCCCTTGTCTTTCCTATTATCCTATCCTATCCTTTCCTAATCCTGTCCTATCCTTTCCTATTATCATTTGTCTAGACAGAGGTGTATGGTAGATGTTTCAGTCTTGGGTACAAGTGCCAGTTTTGAAGCAATACTGAGACCTAATTGTATGCATAGACATCAGATTCATATAGAGATGGAATTTGTCAAAGCATTTGATTGATAATTCGGCAAGCTACATGTTTCGGAAAGAATACTTTCTAGTAAACTGTACTTTTTGAATCTTTCTCTCAGACAATGCAGTTTATTAAAAAACTTTCTAAATTAAAGAATACGAGTCACATATGATAACTCAAGTTCCCCAGCCTCCATATAATGGTACTGTTTCAAAGGTATAGATATTAGCATTTCATACATACCATTTGCAAAATTAGCCCCAACCATTCTGCCACAAGCCAGCTCAGATTCTCCCCTATAAAAGTGGTGAGAAGTAACTCAGAATGCTGTGGAATCAGAATGCCACAGGTTTCACTTCGTGTGCTGAGGTATCCTGCTTTTTACCTGCACAGTAGAAATGGCCATCTGTGCAGAGTCTAGGAGAATACAGAGGGAAGAATGTATTTTATACAGCATTCGCCCTGCTGATGAATCCCTTTATTTTGGAATGGAATGATGCCAGTTGGATACGATGAACTGACTAGACTCTCATATTAAGACCTAGTACTTAACTTTGTGGGAATGAAGAAATGGGCCTGGTAAAAATTGTCATGCTGAGGCACAGGTGAAAAAAGAAAATGATGCCTTTAGGTAATTAGTCCTTTATCACTAGAATCTCTTATATAAGTATGTATTGAGTCTAGCTAGGTTTTCTATTTTTTTGGTTTAGGTATACAATTTAAAGAGAAGGCAAGAAATGTACAAAGTTTTGAAATTCTGTGAATTGTGTAAGTTTTATAATGGTAATGTAGTTTTTAAATCATTTCCAAAATTTTTGGAGAAATCAAAGTATATTTTCCACTTAATAAGCCAACCGGAAGATTCAGTGCTATAATTTATTTTTCTTTCCAGTACTCTTACTTTTCCTAAGTTGGGAACTCTCCTAGTTTTGTGCCAATTTACCCTAAGAAAGGAATAACCCCGCATACTGAGCAGTGTATGAGATAAGCTTTCTTAGGTGTGAGCTTAGCTCAGAAAGGGGCTGGGCTCCCTGAATAGCTCTGTTACGATCCTGATCCTTACTGTCCTGTGCTTGTCGGCTGCTCCCAGCGCTCCAGGATTCCTGATCATAGTGTAGGGTGGCTACGAATCTTCATGACAATATGTGTCTATGACTTATCTAATATCTTTGTCTTTGTATACAGAAATGAAGCAAGTAAATCTCACCACTGGAAAACAGCGCTTAATAAAAAGAGCCCCCTTTTCTATCAGTGCTTTCAGGTACTGTAAAGAGGGTAGAGGTAGAAAGAGTGGCCTTTTCTCTCTCCTCTTTCTTACTGTTTGACAGGAGAACAAATACACTGAAAATATTTTGCTTGGTTATTTAATGATCTTAACATTGATCCTTTTTCATTACTGAATTCCACATTAGTTGATGAAATAGCAATATTATTTTCTGCCCATGTTTCCTTTCCTATTATCCTTTTAATTTCCCCTTTTATGTTTATATTTTTCAATGCTTTAGAATAGTTTTCATGGTAGTTAAAAAAAGCCTTATGGTCTCTGCTATCAATCCTTAAAATCACCTACTGAGGTAAGTTTGAATTACCTTGGAAATACTCTCACAGAACCTCCCAGTTATTTGGGCTATAAATCCTAAGTAATTACCCATGTTGTCTCCACCTTGACTGATCTCCATTGAGCAAATCCTAGAAGCAATTTCAAATCTGCAGTACTAAAGGGGACCTAAGGAAGATGGGAATACAATGAGACAACAGCACAGCTGTTTCATCCCTGGATCTGGATTGCAAGTTTTCCTGTCTCTGGCTTTATGTAGCCTGAAAAGAGAGGTAGAAATGCCAGAAGAGAGTTAATATTTAGTATTCCAATGAATGGAATTGAAGGGGAAAATCTTACAGTGTGTCTCCTATTTTCTGGAATAATTCTTCAAGCAAGTATTAAAATTCTTGCTGTTCAAAGAATTTAAAATGAAACAAATGAAAAATGCTACCATGTGAATTGTAAAGGATACTTATTTGTTCCTTCCAAGGAGGTATTTTGAGAGGGTCAGAGTAAAGAAAGAAACATTTTTAAGTTTCTATCAGTTTGTTTCATGAGACTTTTGGCTAATATTTTAGCATCATGATCTAAAAGTTATACAAGTGCTTATAGAAGGAATGCTCTAGTACTTCTATGGAATGTAGAAAATATTATTTCCATACCAACCACATCATATCCTCATTCTTAAGTACAAGGAATGTAATAAAGGAATTACGTATCTTCCAAGAAGATGTAACCTGGGAAAAAATGAGACATAATAATGGCGACTGTTATTGTGATGGCGTGTTACTACATCTGGTATACTTTGGTGGGGAGATGAAACACACGAGGCAGACAAGTACTTTGTTCTCTCACAGACGGTACAAACCATAAAACAAATCAGGGGAGGGAGAGAGCTAACCGGAACGGAGCATCATAAGCAAGATAGTAAAAGAGGAAGATCAGGTAGGTAGGACACAGAAGAGTGAAGAAGACAAGTGGATGCTGATATAGAAATGTTTCTTTATTGAAGGGATATATTGAACATTAACTACACGCAAGGTAAATAGTACGTATTTCCCATTTGCAAGGATTTTACAGTTAATCAAGGCTATGGGCTACAAAAATTAAAAAGAAAAAAAACAAGAAACTTTTCCACAGCTAAAAGATACTTCAGGAAAATTAAAAAAAGAAACTGGGTAAACTATTGTTACTCATTGTCACAGTCAAAGAGTTCATCTCAGTGGTATATGAAGTACTTGTATGAATCTCTAAGTAGAAGGCCAACAACCCATTAGAAAAATGAGCAAAGAATTTGAACAGTTCATATAACCTCACTCATAATAAGAAAAATACAAATTACATCAGACTAGTTTTTACTATCAGATCGACAAAAATGCAAAAGTTTAATAACATATCTTTTTGGAGAGGTTGGAAAATATGCATTCTCTGCATTTCTGGTGGGAATATCAATGAGTGCCACTTGCAAGGAGGGCATTTGGGCGTATCTGTCAAAATCATGCATAAATGTATTCTTTGACCTGGAAATGCCATTTATCCAATCCCAGAAATCCCAGGATATCCAACAAATTGATTTGGACATGTACAATGACAAATTGATAAACTAGGTCTTAGCGACGTTCTTAACAGTAGCAAAAAGTTGAGAAAGCTGAATATTAACAGTAGGGGACTTATATAAACAATGGTATATCCATACAATGGAATCGTATGCCTCTGTGGGATAGAATGCACTCATTCATTCAGCCGTATTTATGGAGTGTCCACCATGTGCCAGGCTCTGTGGTAGGGATTGGGAATGAGGAAACTCTTTATCCGCTGATAGGCAAAGATCTCCAAGAATTGAGTAAGAGAAAAAAGAAATGCAGAAGACGTGTTTTATGCTACCATTTGTATGGAGTGGGGGGTGGGGGGTGGGCTTGTGTTAACCTAAAAAAATTCTAGAAGAATGCCCAAGAGACTGAAGACAGTGATTACTTTGAGTTGAGGCAAGTGGTGAAAATTGGACAGATCAAGGACTGGAGTGGGAGGGAAGCTGGTTGCTGTTTACTTTTTATACGTACTGGTTTTGAAATCATATGATTGGATGATCTTTTCAAAGTTGAAATGAGTTTTAAAAAATTAAGCTTCTTTGAAATTTATGAATTTCTTCCGGTAACTTCCAGTCACCAGAGAGGATTAGTTATGCCAGTGTCAGCCCTTTGCCATTGAATTCCAGGATCACTATCTTTTTCTGTGTTCACATCCAGGGGCTTAATTTGGTAGCTAGTTGTTGTTTTTAATTGACTGACTGCACTAAGTGAGTTCATGTGAACTGTGTAGCGATAGTGGGCCTAAACGGAGAAGGGTTTAGGTTTGAGTTAGATCTGGAAGAACATTGAATGTGTGGCTGAGGGGTTTAGATTTTATTTAATAGTCAGGATAAATTTGTTAAAGAGTTTTTTTTTTATCAAGGATTTTATTTTCTTCTTGGAAATTTCTTTTCCTAAAGTCTTCCTTGCAGTTTAAAGAAATTCTGGAAAATTCAGAAAAACAAGACCAAATTAAACAACTGTTTTTGAAATTGTAATGTTATGGGGTGTTAGATATTTTCCATCAAAGTTCTCAGTTTCAGCACCTAAAAAGCGATACACAAGGAGATATCCAACAAACATTTTAAACTAAAGAAACCTAAGGCCACACTTAATTGCATTTGTTGCAGTGACCCAAACATGACAATGTAGCTTTGAAGATAAGTTTAAATGACTGACAGTAATTATAATCAGCTTCTAATGTTTTGTTATGTCTTCTGCTATTTAAAGTTATATCTGTGAAAATGAGGCTATCCCCATGCCATCACACTGGGAGAACGTGAATACTGAAGTGCCCTATCAGGTAAGAGCAGAGCTGACCCACTGTGCTGTGCAAGACTCAGAAAAGGGCCCCAATAAAATTATCACACTTCTTTTTCCAGCTTATTCCTTTGCAGAATCAAACACATGAATATAATGAAGTTGCTAGTCTCTTTGGGAAAACAATGGATCGCAACAGAATTAAAAGAATTCAGAGAATTCAAAACCTAGACTTGTGGGAGTTCTTTTGCAGGTGAGAGACCGTCTCTAATCTGAACGCTCTCCTTGGCCTCGAAGACTTTTATAATCTTAGAGATAGTGAAGCACGAATGTTGAATTGTATTTTAACTGGTGCTGTGTTTTTCTCTTGCTATATTTTGACCTGTTGTCTCAGCAATCTTGTTCAGCATCTTCAGGGAGTAAACGAGAGCTGCTCTAGAAGTAAATGCCAGCCGCTGTAGTGCGATGTTAGAAGACGTCAAAGTCTTAGCACTCCTGGGGGCCCTCACTCCTTTCAAGGTTTGCAGCCAGGTTTGGCGCAACAGTGGCTTCGTTAGCATTGCAAAGGGCCCTGGGGAGCTTTTTCGTTTTGTGGATATGACTGTGTTGGCTCAGACTTTTGTGTTGAATTAGAACTCTCTGGAAACATTGTTGAATTTCTTTTTAAACAATTACACTATCTTGCCTGCAGTCATTTGCTTGGTTAGTTTTGAAGGACATTGTAAAACAAACCTGCAAATTTCCTGTTTAGCCTAAAGTTTACCTTGTAGAATTAAAATCTTAAGTCATCACTCAATTTAGGTTGGAAATGACCCATTGGATTGCTCAGTGTGCAGTTAACCTAAAAATAAAGCACATTACAGGAAACTTAAAGGTATTGTCCAAATTAACCTATTGTGCTGTATTATTTTTTATAACAAGTATTACCTAAAATAAGTGGTTGGTTTTCTAAAATATTTAAATTTGTGTTTGAGATTTGGTTTCTAATATTTTTTTAATATAAGAAGAACTTTAATATTTATTCAGGAAATTTTCAAATAATAGAGTTTAATATAATGAACCGCCATGTAGCCATCATCCTGATTTAACATTTATCAAGGTTTACCACATATATTCTGTCCTTTTTTTTTTTGTTGTTATTGTTCTTGCTGAAGTATTTTAAAGCAAAACCCAGACCTTCACTCATTTCATTCTCATCCACTTGAAAATCAGGCTGACTTTTTTTTTTTTATTAATGATACATGAAATTCTTTCATGCTTCTGGTAAGTCAGTTAGTATGGCCTGAGTAAATTCCAGGTTTTAGCCTCAGAATAGTTTATATTATAAAATAAGGGGTTTTCAGTGTGTAGTCTTCACAATCTTGAGTCCTTGGACCAAGCCAACTTTTATTTCTGACAACATTGAGTTTTAACTGAGTTTAGTGGGTTTTATTCAGTTCTTGTTTAGGTGATTCTTTTTTAGAGGAAGATGGAAACTTCTCTCGCTTTTATTTTATTCTCTTAGTGAATAAAGTAAGTTTTTTCAAATGGTGTGATGAAAACTTATTCATTATTTTCAATCAGGCTTCTGAAGTAGAGTCCTATGAGTCTCCCTCATAATTTGAGTCCTCAGTCACATCCTAGTGATAAAATGTACCCGTGAATCTCAAAACATTTTGTACTAAGAATTTCATTAGAAACAGTTTTACTCTATCGATGCCCTTCGTAATTTTATGTAATGTCAGTGTACAGGAATCTGTGATGGTAAATGAATCTGCCACCTGCTATGACAGTAGAAAATACTAAGTCTCATTGTAAGGACAGCCTATCATTTTGACATCTCCCTGAAGAACTGAAATAACCAAGTCAGTCTCATTGTCATATAACCTATGACTCACTATCCAAGCAGTGAGGCCACGTGAGTCCATCAGGCATCAGTTTGCACGTTGTCCAGACCTTCTTCCTGCCTTCCTCCAGCAATATGTTTTAGCGCCTCCTTTGTGACAGGCACTATTGTAGGTACTTGGGATATAACAGTGTACAGGATCATAGTGTCGTCAAGCAGTCAGGCCACTGAACCACAGACTGTAGAGGGAGCACAGCAGGGCATCGTGGAGCACACGGTGAGGGCATCTCTTCACCCTTGCTGACAGAAGTATGTATGTGTTAGGGGTGGGGAGTATCAAGAACCATTTCCTAAAGCAGGTGTCATTTAAGCAAGACGTAGGTACCGTGTTTCTACGAAAGTGAGACCTAGCCGGACCATCAGCTCTAATGCGTCTTTTGGAGCAAAAATTAATACAAGACCCGGTATTATATTGTATTGTATTGTAATATTATATTATATTATACACCCAATCTTACTTTATAGTAAAATAAGACCTGGTCTTATATTAATTTTTGCTAAAAAAGACACATTAGAGCTGATGGTCCAGCTAGGTCTTATTTTCGGGGAAACACGATAGGAAAAGGGAAGGGTGTCCCATCGGGAGCAGCCTGGGTCAAAGTTTGATTACATGAGTGAATACACAAATTGAGAGGATTTCAAATAGAACAGAAAATAGGTGGATGGTTAGAGAAAGGTCCACAAACACCGGGTGGCTGTGTCATTTCCTTTAGTAGTCACACTTGAGTTGGACTGATCCAGAGCTGAGGGAGAGTGTTAGCAGGGGCCAGGGTGTGCAGGACCTCACAATCCAAACGGAGGGATTTGGATGTTTTTTCCTGGGACAGTGGGAAGCCATTGTACAAATTTAAGCAAAAGTGTGATTGATCTGATTTGCATTTTAGAAAAATAACTCATCAGGCTATACTGTGGAAAGGGGTTTAAAGCACTTGTTCTCAGTTAGGAGTGATTTTGCCCACCAGGGGATATTTGGCAATGAGTGGAGACTTTTTTTATTGTCATGTGGTGAGATGGGGAGATACTACTGGCATCTACTAGGTAAAGGCGAGGTGTGCTGAACATCCTACAAGGCACAAGATGGCTTCCCACAACGAAGAAATATCCAGCCCAAGAGGTCCGTAGTGCTGAAGTTGAGAAACTAGTTTGAAAGGAAGACAGAAGCAGGGAGGCCATTTTAGGAAATTGTTTCAGTAATTAAACTGAGATACATTGGGTGGCTTGAACCAAAGTGGTACCTGCTGTGTTGGAGCGAAGAGGACCATTTTTGAGATATTGCAGATGTAGGATGATATTGCTTGGTCCTTGATTTCATGTGTGCAGTGGGGTGGGTAAGGGAGATGGGACAGATAACTTCGAAGTTTCCGAGTTGTTTGTTTTAATTAACTAAGGGAAAATGGATAGGAGCCGGTTTTGGTCTGGGGAGGATTGGGAGGGAGTCATAGTTATTATATGGGTTGGGAGCTTGGCGAGTGGTGTAGACTAGAGATAATGTGGGTTAATAGCAGCCATAGAAATTGATAAGATGGCCAGGGAGTTTATGTAGATTAAGAAAAGAAGAGGGCCAAGGACTGAACTCTAGAAAGGACAGGCAAAGGAAGAGAAAACCCAAGGAAGAAACTGAGAAGTAACAACCAGAAAAGGTGGAAGAAAACCAATAGAATGTGGTCACAGAAGCCAAAGGAAGAAAGTAGTTTCCACAAGTAGATGTCATCCTCTGTCACATATGGAAGAGTTTCCAAATAAGATAAATATTGAAAATATCCTTAGGATTTTGCAACAAAGAGACCATTGGTTCCCTTGATGTGAGCAATGTTGGTAAACGCTATGTTGTATTTACAGCAAATGTTGACAACTCTCAAGTTCGACAGTGAAGAGAATGAGAGTCATGAGAAGATGGGTAATGTGGAGTCGGGAAGGGTGTTTTTGCTTTTTTATGGTTTTTGAATTTAAAGATGGGAGAGACTGAGCATGTTTAAATTATAATTGGAAAGAACCTATGGAGACGAAGAGTTTAAAAGAAGAGAGAGAGAGGAAGTTTAATTGGTGGATTATGGCTCCTAAAGACTAGTGATTGGATGGAATTCAGAGAACATCTGTCAGAAGGAGATAGACAAGGGTGGTCCAGTTATGTTATCGATAAGTAGAGGTAGGGCGTGAGGACAGGAGTTAGGGGAGTTCCTTCCTGACTCCTGTTCCTACTTTCAGTTTCCTTGGTGAGATAAGAAGTGAGGTCACCTGCAGAGAAAGAGCTATTACGGAGGTGTGGATAAGAGGGGGAGATAGAAAAGGGAAGGTTTAAAATGGCCACTGTGGAAAATGGGGGAGAAAGAGCTAACTTGGGAACTACAGGATTTCCATCAGTGCTAAGAGCTTAGCTAAAGTTGGAATATGTGCAGTTGTAGTGGAAACCATCGGGGTGTTGTTTGATCTATTTCAGCCGTCCAAATTTAAGAGCAGAGAGGCGAGATGGCTGGATTGATCCAGAGCTGGGAAGGATAAAGCAGCAAGGAAATCAGCAGTGAAAGCTGCTGTCTCATTCAGAATGTGGAATGAGACGAGAGATGCTCAGCCCTGGCTGCATATCAGAATCACCCAGGGAGCCCTTTAATAAGTAGAGACATCTATCGCCCACCCTGATCCACTGAATCAGAACCTCACGTTCTGATGTTGTTAATAAAGTTCTGCAAGTGACTCTGATGTTCAGTCAGGATGGAAAACCACTGGTCTAAACATAGGCAAACTTATTTCCGTCCAGAGCATGAAGATATTCTTGCTGCAGTTCAGAATATGTAACATATCAGTATAGTCCTTTGGGCCCTTTAGTCCCTGAGAGGGCAGGTAATTCTAAGACATCTTGGAGAAGTGGGTGGTACAGTGTTTTCAGCAAATTCAGAAATGAATGTGGGGTTCAGAAATGAACCCCACAAAGGTGAACAGATTTGTGGAAAACTCAGTGTAGTTTAAATCCTATGACTTTCCCCACAATTTTGAAGTCCAGGAAGCCGTAGAGCTCACCATTAGCCTTTCTGGAACCCCAAGGTCATTGTAGGAGACTCTCCATTTCATGGGTGCCTTAGCAGCACTGGACCACCCATTCCACTCGGCCTTCAGCTGGTACGTGTGCTCTGTCCAGTCCAGTGACCCAGCAGCTTTCTAGTGCCCCAACTCCTGGCTCGAGCTAACCAACACTTCATTTATAATATCTAAGAGAGACTTGAGTGAATTTTCAAACCAGAATTCATTCTAATCTGTGCCTGACAAGTAGTGATGAGTAAATGTCCTGATTTTAGAGTGGATTTCTAGTCATTACAGACTATGAAGCTTGACGTTAGAAGGATGTATATTAAACTGCTTACTCAGGAAACAACAGTACAGATTTGCTAAAGCCCGATCACTAAGAGGATTACCGTAGTAGTAGGTGGGTGAGCCTCTTAGACAGGATAGCTTGATTTCTACAAAGTAGTTAAAAAAGTTTCTTATGATGGAGACAAGATAGGGAAATGTGTGCCAGGTGATTAAGTAGAAAGAGAAAAGTTAATACCCGGTAACATCTTATGCAAAGAGTAACTTGAATGGCATGCACACTTTCTTCCTGACCCCTTCAACATTTTTATCAGGAATTTGGGTGAAAATGTAGAAGGATTGCTTATCACACTCGTGAAAGATTCAGAACTTCTAGCAGGGATAGCTTATTTGTCATGTGAATGAATCAGGAGACAGAAAGACCTTGGAAGATTGAAACAGTGAGTCAAAATAAATATGATTATCTTTTCTTTTTTTGAAAAGAATTTTTTTTTCTTTGTTAGAAAAGTAACCATTATGCATTGTTAAAAAAAAACACAACAGTCGGTACATAAAGTTCTAAAACAGAAAGTTGGCATAATTTGTTTTTAGTGAAAGCACACTGACTTTTTCTGAAGTAAATATTTGTTTAATGTACATCCTTCTAATGTCATGCTTCATGGTCTGAAAAGATTTTCACCAATAGATCAAAGCATAAACTTTTAATTTTTTATATATCTTGCCTATGTTTTTATGTTTTACTACCTATGTATGTATACGTATACAATGTACAGTATTGTGTTGAGTTATATGTTTCTTTTTGCAACATTCTTTTTACATTCCACATTATTTTTCAAGAGTTGTCTGTATTAATACATAGAGATCTAATTCATTACATTTAACTTTCATGTATAAATATATAATTGTTTATTCATTTTTCTATGAAAGAACTTACAGCTGTTTTCAGTTTGTTTTTCACTGTTACAATCAGTCCTACATGTTAAAAGAGATTTGTCCATTGGGAAGGGCTTAAACTGGATGGCTTCATGTCCCTTCCAGCCCTCAGATTCAAAATTTAGTTCAATTCAACCAATGTTTTCCAATCTTGGGATGAAAAGATGCAGGCCTCATCCCTGCTCAAGGAATTCACTGTTTAAAGACTCTGGGCCCTTCACGTTATTTAATTGTTTGTAGTGTCATTATTCAGGCATCTGTACAACTTGGCCGGTTTAGGCAATCACCTCTACTGTAATGGGGCATCATTTGGAATATCTGTAATTTTTGGTATAATTTTCAACCTTAGGTCTCAATGTTAATTATAATAATAATTTTTGATGAGATTATGTGTCCAAGAGTACTTGGAATTTTTTTTCATAGCTGCTTTGTCCATTTATGATTTATATTAAAGAAATGTTTTTTGTTTCACACCTTCTATTGAATTTTGCTCCTTGAAAAATTAATAAATGCCACTTATGGTATATTTCTGTGTGTGTTTTGTGTCTGTGTGTGTTATTTTTAGGAAAAAGGCTCAGCTCAAGAAAAAACGAGGTGTGCCTCAGATTAATGAACAAATGCTGTTTCATGGCACCAGCAGTGAATTTGTGGAAGCAATCTGCATTCATAACTTTGATTGGAGAATAAATGGCATACATGGTGCTCTCTTTGGAAAAGGTAATTATCAGAATTCCAGGTCCAATCAAGTCTTAGGAGCGACTCTTCTCTCTTGAGAGATAATTGTTTTGTAATTCAGGGGTTTGACAGTCATTAAGTTCTGTACTAGCTTCCCGGCACACCCTCAGACTTTCTGAGCCACAGAAAAGCCACTTCCTGCATGTACAAGGTAGAAGTAAGACCTTTACACCCACCTCTACCCGATTAGACAGGAGACCTCCAACTGCCAGTCATTCAAATGGGGCGTCACATCCGTATGAGCTGATTTTTGCGTTACTTTAATTTTTATGTGCAAGTCCTTTCTATGGATAAAACTACACTGTTTTATGTCATATATTTAGAGAACTATAAAATAAATTAATTACATTGTGTACAGGTCTAGGTACTAGTATTTTTTGTTTGTTTTGTTTTTTAGAAAATGATAGGTAAGAATATTAATGAGCAATAAGGAATAATGGGGGAAATCCTCACCTTTTTTCTAATGTTGCGAAAGTCCAAGTTCTCCAATTTATGCCCACTCCTCAAGCAAATTAAGGAGAGAGATGAGGGGAACAGGTAAGGGATGGACATTTATTGTTCTGCTCCTTACTTTGTACCTTACCTCCACTTAGAACTGCCACTTAAGATCAGTATGTGCTACATTTTTAAAAAGTAAATCAGTTTTTAAAGTAACTACTGTAAAGGCCATTTCATTTATTTAACTGTAAAAGGGTCAGAAAAATGTTTTCTAAATCCCATCAGTATTGGGTAATAATGAGACTTTGCAATTCTTTTCCAAAATTTTGTAGAGCAAGTATTCCCATAATGATGTCAATCTCCTATGCCTACCTTTCGAAACAGTTGGATGCTTTACTGAGTTTTCATATTCAGGCAACAAACCAGTGAAATTGGTCTTTGGGGATGCTCAGATGTGAACTGTGTGGCATTCTCTCCAGACATCTTTTCCTGGACATAGCGTTCTGTTATTTCCAGAGATATTATTGAATTGTTACCCTGTACAATAGAAATGTGGCCTCTCAGGGTTTGCGATCCTCTCTGTAGATCAGCAGTTTTCACTGTTCTCTCCAGAGCTTTAATGGATGCTGGACAGGACAGTGGGGTGAGAAAAGTGGTGGAAGGAAGTAGAAAAGGGAGGGAGGTCCAAGCAGTTAAAACTCAGGTCCTGCCATACAGTTAATCGCAAACATAGTTTGTGTCTATCTTACATATTGGATTTCTTTTGAAACAGAAGTCTGGCAGCTATATTTTGGTGGGGGTGGATGGCATGGTGGTGGGGACTGGTCTATACTAACAGATCTATGTCTAGGGCAGTCTGAATCACAGCTGTCGATAATAGATGGATTTCTGTTCTTTTCCTAAAGATCTACAGATGAGGAAATTCCACATCTACTTTTGTTACACACCTCCATGTGTCTACTCCCCTAACAATGAGAATGTTTTTGCTTGTGTTTCCTGTATTCTTCAGAGTAATCTTGGCTTTTTTTTTTTTTTTTGGTTTTGGTCTTTTTAATTTAAGGAACCTATTTTGCTAGAGATGCTGCTTACTCCAGTCGCTTCTGCAAAGATGACATAAAACATGGAAACACGTTCCAAATTCATGGCGTAAGCTTGCAACAACGGCATCTATTTAGAACATACAAATCTATGTTTCTTGCTCGAGTGCTGATTGGCGATTACATAAACGGAGACTCCAAATACATGCGACCACCTTCTAAAGACGGTAGCTATGTGAATTTATATGACAGCTGTGTGGATGACACCTGGAATCCAAAGATCTTTGTGGTGTTTGATGCCAACCAGATCTATCCTGAGTACTTAATAGACTTTCATTGATTTCACTTCCAAATCTCAGTGGTCAAGGAAGTTTTATTCTGTTTTTGCAGGAAGATTTGCTCTCCTGTCATCTAGACACTAAATGGTAATTATCTGGTACTTCTGAAACAGATATGGAAAAAAAAAGTGGCCTCCATATAAAAAGAAATACTGACTTTAAGGTTGGTTTTTTTTGTTGTTTTGTTTTTGTCTTGTTATTCATGGTCTTATCTGTTGAAGATCGGTGTCATTGCCATTTTAACACCTCAGGGTGAAAGATGCCACTCCAAATTGAATCCGCTGTCTCGATTGACATGGCCGTTTAGAGTTTTTAAAGTTGTATGTGTTGTTATCAGGATAAATGTTTTCAATTCAAATGGACGTATACATATATATGTTCTAAAAATAAAAATATAGACATAAATGTGTCCCATCAGAGGAATTGATCCTCTGTAAATTGAATTCTGATATTCTTGTCTACCAATCAATATGTTGCTTTGTTGGTCTTCTGAAAGGGGGATTTAAAACCTTGAAGTGGGGTGTGTACCTTGAGAGAGGTCAGAAATAAGACAATTATTTGCAGTGCTGCCAAACAAGCCAGAAGGAGAAAATCGAGGTAGAGGGTCCTGCTTTCGATTGCCTTAGGGTCGTGGGCTGCAGCCTCACACTTGTTCATGTCACTGTCCTGTCTCCTGCATCTGAATTGACAAAATGCTTCAGACTGTAATTTGCCTACGGTTCATCCACCAGGGCTCTTGAGAGTTCTTGTACCGAGACTTGCTGCCCAAAGTATTTATTGCATCTTCAAAATGAAACTTTTATTTATTAGAACATTTATTTTCCCTTTGTTTACGGGTCCCTAAAATGATTACTTCTAAGCTATTTTTATGTGCTTGCCCACTACCACACACAGCTATTCAACAGTGATTTATAAAATTCACATTTCTAAGTTGTAGCTCCCCATTTTGAATCATTGCAGAAAGCAGGGGGCTGCGTGGAGCAAATCTGGTTTATTCCTTTGAGTAGCAATTGACAATCTACTACTCTCTTGAAAAGTTGGATACAATTCATAATCATACTTAGTGGATATTTGTTTACCTGTCCCATCTTGTTTGCTGTTCTCTTCTAAGGAGGAGCAAGTATCCTGCCGTAACTTTAACAGTTTCCTGCCGTTAAAGGTAGAGATGCTGGACTATGGCTTGACAGAGACGTTGTGTAGGAGGTCAGGCCTTAGCTGGGGGAATTGGCCGGATGATTGTGGAGAGTTTTTCTTTCTTTTTTTTTTTATTATTATTAAATTTATTGAGGTGACAATTGTTAGTAAAATTACACAGATTTCAGGTGTACAATTCTGTATTACATCATCTATAAATCCCATTGTGTGTTCATCACCCAGAGTCAGTTCTCCTTCCATCACCATATATTCGATCCCCCTTACCCTCATCTCCCACCCCCACCCCCACCCCCTTACCCTCTGGCAACCACCAAACCATTGTCTGTGTCTATGAGTTTCTGTTTCTCATTTGTTTGTCTTGTTCTTTTGTTGCTTTTGGTTTATATACCACATATCAGTGAAATCACATGGTTCTCTGCTTTTTCTGTCTGACTTATTTCGCTCAGCATTACACTCTCAAGATCCATCCATGTTGTCACAAATGTTCCTATATCATCTTTTCTTACCATTGAATAGTATTCCATTGTGTATATATACCACAACTTCTTCATCCATTCATCTATCGAAGGACATTTTGGTTGTTTCCATGTCTTGGCCACCGTAAACGAAGCTGCAATGAACATTGGAGCACACGTGTCTTTATCTCTAAATGTTTTCAGATTTTTTGGGTAGATACCCAGGAGAGGGATTGCTGGGTCATATGGCAATTCTATTCGTAATTTTTTGAGGAACCTCCACACCGCCTTCCATAACGGCTGCACCAGTCTGCATTCCCACCAACAGTGTATGAGGGTTCCTTTTTCTCCACAGCCTCTCCAACACTTGTTACTATTTGTCTTGTTGATGAGAGCCATTCTAACCGGGGTGAGGTGATATCTCATTGTGGTTTTTAGTTGCATTTCTCTGATGATTAGTGATGTTGAGCATTTTTTCATATGTCTATTTGCCATTTGTATGTCCTCTTTGGAGAAATGTCTCTTCAAGTCCTCTGCCCATTGTTCAATTGGGTTGTTTGTTTTTTTGTTGTTGAGTTGCATGAGTTCCTTGTATATTCTGGATACTAGCCCCTTATCGGAGGCACTGTTTGCAAAAATCTTCTCCCATTCAGTTGGTGGCCTCTTTATTTTGCCGATGGTTTCTTTTGCTGTGCAGAAGCTTTTAAGTTTCATATAGTCCCATTCGTTTATTTTAGCTTTTACTTCCATTGCCTTTGGAGTCAAATTCATAAAATGCTCTTTGAACCCGAGATCCATTAAGTTTAGTACCTATGTTTTCTTCTATGCAGTTTATTGTGTCAGGTCTTATGCTTAAGTCTTTGATCCATTTTGAATTAACTTTGGTACATGGTGACAAATAGCAGTCCAGTTTCATTCTTTTGCACGTGGCTATCCAATTCGTGGAGAGTTTTTCTAACCTTGATTTTCCATGATTCTACTTGAGGAAAAAAAGAGCACTTAGATCAAGCCTTTCCAGAAAATCTTTTTCTAATTCAGTCTAATACTGAATTCTCTCTCTGTTATCCTGACCTAGTTTGGGCTGAAAGGTAACTTCTCGAGAAAAGTCCAGTAGATGCCCGTGGCTGGGTTGTTCAGCTCAATCATTTGAATTGGGAAGGCATCTAGAGAAATAATAGGAAGAGTGTGGAGCAAGATTAGAAGTGGTAATTCTCCCACTGCCATGTATCCCCACGTGTTTATTATAGCCCAGAATACTCCTAATTGCGCCGTTGAAAGTAAGTAAGTAGTACACAGGAAATTGCACCTTTAATACTTTGAAACCAAGCGACAACAGAGATTTCCTGACTCAGAGGTGCCGACTAACAGCCTGCACAGGTTTTGATGAAGTGCTGTGAATATTCCAAAAGAACACATTTTAGAAATATGCAGAGATCATCATGGAAATCATTGGAGGGAAAGTCCCTCGGCCTCCTTCTGGGAGATAGCACAGCTTTGCTCTAGCCTCATTCACAAAACACAATGTCAGACGCATTAGGGATTCAGATTTTGAAAATCTGTGTGTGTTATTTATTTCTTATTTACATGCCCAAAATGTTAAAATAATCCCCACTTCAACATGACTGTCTTTTTTTCCAATTTAACCTGATTGCCTCTTGCATCAGTTGAGTGGAATAACTGTTGTAGTATTTGGGGGTTATTTTTCTTTTAGACATGTGCAGATCTTATCTCAAGGTGACTAAGAGCCCAGAGCTGAGATTTGCAGGGAATCCCGAACTTAAACAGTCGATTCCTATGTAAGTAGAGTGCACTGCAATAAACATTGTAAGAAAGAACTATACTGTTGTTCTTGTCTGAGAATCTACTACTAACTCTCCTGTTACAAGAATTTTAATAGTTTGCTGTGATGTGATAGTGTCAAGTTGATGTTAAAAGTCGATTTCTTTGTTTTGATCAGTAGATTGAGTTGAGAACCATAAAATCAGTGTATATACTGGACTGGACACAACCATTTCTCATCTTTTCCTCTTGTAATCACATGGTATGGGTGGAAGAGTGAAGAGAAGACATTCCAGATTAAAGAATAAATGATTTTAAACATTCTGCGCTGAATAAATTCCAGCTGATAGTAATTTTTCCTTTTCACTTTGGTGTTATCAGCCTCAGGAAAAAGAAAATGTGTTTATGAGAAACAGTTTCATAAATCTTGCAGTTATGAGCAGGGAGGTTTTGTATTAGTGCAGCTTTCATTTCCAGACTGCTATGGTGATGATGATAAAGAATTTGGACCCATTTTTGATAATATGAAAATATTATTTTTACATGTGGTGATTAAAGCTTTCCGTAGCAGGTCTTGGTTGTCTGCGTATGCCATGTATTTGTTTCTGTGTTTCTGTGATTTCTGTGTCTTATCTCCTCCCCATTGCATTATTTAAACCTGTTTTCTGGTCAAACTTAATGGACTCTTCAGGAGTTTGTTGCTTGTAACTCTTAATGTAATCTACTTGCACATGGGGAAAGTCTCTTGTTCTGTTTGAATGATCCTGAACAAACCTAGTAGATAACATGTGAGGAAAATTATTTATTCTGTGCCGTTGAAAGTTCCCAGGCAGGTCAAGGCCTGGTGCACAGACAGCATCCTTGGCTCTTGGTGTGGTCCCCTGGCCCGGAGCAGCAGCTCTGCGGGGGAGTGTGTTTCCCGTCCAGCCAGCCCCACCCGCCGTGGCTACAACAGTTCCTTTTGAAGCAAGTGAGACATTTCATTTAATCTTTAAGCTTCTATTAGCAAAAAAGGAAGGTATCAAAAGATATCTTAATTTTAGAGCTGAGAGAAGTGAGCGACAGAATGATTGATTAAGGCTTACCTGTGAAAACAAGTCAAGTATTTCATCCACCGAAATCATGTCCCAGTCTGTCTAAATGTTGGGCTCTTGGTTCACTGTGATGAAAATTCGACAGGGCTCTGATTGATGATAGAGATATGTGACATTGTTACAAATTTTGTTCCTAACCCACTGAGGTATGGGAAGTCACCTGCCAGGTTGCAGGAGTGACGCTGGAGACAATCTAGTAGTGGTCCTGGTGGTGCTTTCTTCCTGGAGTGTCCTCTCTCCTTGGGGAAGGATGTTTGTCAGTTCATTTTGTTTTCCTTAAAACTGAGATAGTCCATTTCTAGAAGAAATGACACATTCGGTACTTGTAAAAGTGAAAAGTAAAAGGGAATGAGAAAATAGCAGGGAGGGAAAAACAAAAGCCTTGTCAACAACTATTTTTGATTAGAAATTTTAGCCAAGTGATTTTACTTAGGTTTACGCCTTTGTCCTAATATGCAGGAAGAGGTTTGGTGAGACAAGCTGCTCTGCCTCACTTCCTGTAATAATTTTATGAAGCTGCTTGGGACAACACTTGTGGAAAAAAATGAACATTTCAAAGAAATAGGAAGTATATGATTATTTGGTAACTGCCCGGTGAGGTGAGCCCTAAATATTTAGAAAAAACACTCACAGTTCATCCATTAATCTTCACTTCTTCGCAGAGGTAGTTTACTTCTTATGTTTTCAGAGACCCCAGGCTGGGGGGTGCTTTGGGGGTTTATGTAGTCTCTCTTCACCCACCCTTGCGATACTGAACTGTACTTGAACCATCCCAGGTAAAAAGATGTCTTGGTTGTTCCCAAACCCAGACGGTCATTTCCTTGCTCTGACTGATCGGAGTCTCCTGCTGTAAGATCACGTCATCCATTTTCTCAATTCTAATTGCTTGGCTTTCATTCTTCAGCGCAGCAGGTAAGAACTTGGCTTCTGTTTGCACTTTCTCACTGTGTGGCTGTGCCCCTAAGAATTTAGCAGGTCTTACTCATTTTTAAGTGAGACTTAAACAGGGTTATGCCAAAGACATTTGTGTTTTCTGCAGCTAAAAGGCTTTGCTGTGCCCTCTACCAAGAAGTCGTTATACAATAAGCCGATTCTGACTCTGCCTTAAACTCACTTCACTGTGGTAATCCAGTCACAATCCAGAATTTAATTCAAATTATTTTTGCAATATAAATTATAAATCCAGATTGTACTTGTGTTTTCCTGTTCCTTTTTAAAAAGACCTTTTCCTGAAGCGCTCCTGCTTTAATGTCTCCTAGATAACACTTGTTAGATGCAGGCATTATAAGTCCACATTTGATTGACATTCTTAGGGAATCAGTGTTCAAGCCCGTTTCCTCTTGTTTATTCCTCTAAGACCAACTACCTTCTTGGAACTGCTGCATGTGAGTTTTACTTCTGGCTTTGCTGTTTGATTCAGTGTGAGCTTGGATAACTTGCCAGAGGCATACGGTTTCCTTTCCCGAAGGTGAAGTTTATGAAAGACTGATCAGACTCTTGTTAAAAGAAAAATACGTGCTAGAGCATGCTCACTTTGTTTCTCTAGGTAACATCTGACCTGACTGAGGATAGGTTTTGATTTTGGGTCAAGAAATACAGTAGCAGGGATCATGATGCATTATGAAGCGAGAGTTTCGAGTAGGAAGGGAAAGGAATTGACCTGGTCCTCCCAAATCTCTACCACCATTCAGTCCCTCTTTCCCCTTCATGTTCACAACTCTGAGTTTCCACAGTGTGCCAGGCAGTGAACAAGGCAGACATGGCCTCCACCCCCATGGAACTGAGAGGCAGGCAGGGAGGACACATAGTGAACCAGAACAAGCGTGATGGGCTTTACCAAAGGGGATGTTCAGGCCACTGTGAGCGCCTGTGATGAAGGGATCTAATCCATCCTAGGAATTAGAGAAGGCCTCCCTCAGAAGTGACATGTGAATGTGGAGACCTAAAAGATGAGTACATGTTAATTAGGATTGAATTTAGTCCCCCTCGCCACACCCAGATGCGACATCAGGTTTTGGGGAGATGAAGAAAGCTAGGTGTGGTGTGGAGGCAGGCTGGAGCATATTTTCATCATTAAAATGAAAGTGACAGAATCAAAGCCCCTGAAAGAACTAGAATGTGTTACCCCCAACCCTTGCACCTGGCCCTGGGAGTCAGCCTGAAGGGAACCAGGACCATCGCTAAGGTGTGTGTGGAGAGAGGAGCATGGATCGTGGAGATGTTTATACAGCTTACTAAGAATTAAGATGCTTGTTACACGGAGGGGGTCATTCCTACCCCCGTGCATTTGCTCATGCTTTGCTGCCTGCTCTCGTAACACATACTCACATGCCTCCCTTGTACCTTCAAAGTCCTGTTTCTCTGAAGTATGGGCTTGGCAGTCAGGTGACCAGGTTGAATCCTCCCCCCCCCCCCCCCGCCTGCTAACCAGCTGTCTGAACTTGAGAGATTACTTAATCTCTCTGTGCTTCAGTTCCCTCATCTGTAAAGAGGGATGATGATAATGCCTACCTCATGTGATGAAATCATGCTTGTGAAAGACACAGAGTGAGCCTCCGTAAATGTCAGGGCATTAATATGTAAGAGCCCTTTTAGGCAGTGTTCTGTACCTAATACGAACCTCACAGATCTGAGCCTCTTGCAGGATTCACACTGCACTTGCAGTTCAGGGCGTACTTTTTTTTATTTCCTTAGCATTTACCTGGTCCATGCCCTTTAGTCCAAGACCACCAGTAGCAGCTCTCTAGTTAAACAAGCTGGGTTATAGTGAGGGAGTGCAAAGGCCAGGAACTCTGGAGTGCCTTAGTAAGAGGGTGTTAGAAAGAACTTACTATAGGATTGGGCTTTGGGTGGGTGATTTGGGGTAGCGTCTAAGGAAATGGGGTTTTGCCTAGATTAGGTGCGGTAAGAAAGCAGAGCGAGGCTATGATTGGGTATCTCAATGAATCTTACCTATAGGAAGGAAAGACTGGAGCATAAGCTGTCGTTTGTAAGGAAGCAACAGTTGCTCGTTTTGGCCAAGAGCTGGAGTGCTTGGCATTCTGTAGGTGGCACAGTAAGCCGATTCTTGGCTGTGCTTAGACAAAATTATGAAGTGGCCTTGTTTTGTCTCATTTTATCATAGTCTCCAAGGAGCTTTGTCTGAGGTTGGTACTCTGTGAATTTATGTTCCACAGGAGAACAACATGAGTGCCAGGCCAGGGGCTGCTTTTTATTTATTTATTTATTTATTTTTACTTTCTTAACTTGTTAAGTAAGTGTTTTATCTGGGCTAGTTTTCTTCCTTCAGGGCAATGGTAAGTGAATATATATTCATTCATTCAACAAAACACCAAGTATCTGTACTTGTGTACTACATACCTGGCACTATGCTAAACACAGGATCTAACAGTAAAAATCCTGCCTGCAAGGAGCTCGAAGTCTAGCATAAGAAGAGATTTAAAGATTGTCTGCTTCAGTCAACCATTTTTCTGGTTTAAATGCCTTTTTCAGTTTGCTCACAAAGAAGTATTCCAGCCTACGTCTGGACTCCCAATGACAACAAAACCTGCCCCCACTAGGCAGTATTAGAGATTCAGTGTTGGAAAACCCACCCTTACCTGGATCTGTAGTCCCCATATATTCTACCACGTGGACCTCTGTCCACCCCCGCGAGGCACACACAGTTTCTGCGTGTTCCCTGTAGCACCTCTAGAGTCAACACTTGGAAGGTGGAAGTGAACTCGGGATCCTCACGTCTCAGTTCCATACTTTCTACTCATATTTTTCTCAAAAATATTGTAACTCAAATAATTTTGATTCTGTTTTCTATGTGGCTTTGCTATTTAGGTCTATTTTGTCTGACTAGATGACAGACCACGTTTTGGGGGGCTTACCTAACTGTACAGGCAATTAGATGCTATTGAGGGTGAGAGCAGCAAACACTAGATGGCAGCATCTTCCTTCTGAACTGGCATAACCAAATCCGGAGCCGAGTTCATCGCTCCAAATTTTACAGAACAGGATAAAAGGACAAAATTGTCTAATTATTTTTTTTTCCACCAGGTGGGACAGCCCTGGTTAAATCCACCTGGCTATGTGTTTATCCCATTTGTACTAATTGCTAGGAAAAATGGGTCCCTTCCCAGTAGTAACCTCATCTGATGTTTTAGAATCTTGCCCGTCTGAAAGTTCTTCCTAAACAACTCTTTCATTTACTATCATTTAATATTGTTTTCTTTCCTTTTTTCATAGAAAGTTTTATTTGACCCAGCAAATAAATATTGGGTACTTTCTGAATCTATAAACACAAAGTAGTTGCTCTCTAAACCTTATTTCTTGAGACATAAAATAAAATAAAAATCTCTAATGTTCTAACTTCTTTCTTGCCTTACTCTTCAATTTCTTAACTATCTATGTAGCTCTGTCATTCTCAAGCCATGGACCCAAAATTTCGCCATCCGCCTTGGCACAGATAAGAGTTTCCTACAGTACCTTAGAACACAGCAAGCATATTCTATGCTCTTTACAAAATGTGTGTCAGAAAAGATGGGCCATAAACTTAGCTTAAAATCTGTGATATATCAACACACATGTTTCTGAAATACTTCTCTCAAAATCTGAGGAGTTGTACTTGGTACAGTACAGAATTTTTAAAGGTATAATTTCATACTGTTCCTATGAAACTGAGGTGGGGTCAGCTAATAATTTGCCCCTGTGGAGGACAGCAAGAGTTGACTCCCTCAGATCCTGTTTCAACATCGGTGCTGACGTGGACTCCAGGCATTGTAATGTCCAGTTTAGTGATTTATCTTTTATTGTAGCGTTGTTGCAATATGGCTGTATTTGCCTGATCTTAGCAGTGATACCCGTCATTTACACACACACACACACACACACACACACACACGCACACTGGGGGTGCCAAAAAATGTACACATTTTAAGAGATGTTATCTATGTATTTTCGAAGTTGAATTGAATTATGGTAGCAATGTGTAGTATGATGTTCGCTCAAATGATGGCGTTAATCCAATGAAAGCTAGCGTCATTCATTGTATTACAACTGTAATACAGCTTTTTCCTTTCTTAAAACGTGTATACATTTTTTTTAGCATACATATATATCTACATATATATACACATACATATTGGGATCAGCATTTTAAAAACATACGTGTCATGGATTTAACATTTTGCATTTGAAAAGCGTAGGTGTTAGAGTTAGGCCATCCTAGGTTACAGACTCAGCTTTGCCACTTTCTAGCCATGTAGCCTTTGGGAAGTTGCCCAACTTTTCTGAACTGCTATTTCCTTGTATTTTAAAGCTGTTGTGAGAATTACCTGAGACTGTGTGAGTATGAAAAGCACTTAGCGTAGGGTCTGACATATACTAGTTGCTCCACACTTAGATACAATTATTATTATTAATTGAATTGTTCTAAGAGGCAGGTCATGGTACAAGGCCCGGATGGTCTGGGAGAAGTCATAAGGTGTCAGATCACAGCATGACAGATCACCTCTCAGGAAGCAGAGGAAACAGGATGAAGGAGAGAAAAACCAAGGCACAGAAAGGCAAGCAACATAAATAAGAATAGATCTGTGAGTTGGATTTTTTACCGTCCATCCGCTGGCTTCCAGACAGATTTGTGTTTTGTCTATTCCAGATGGCCCTGGTGGGCTGGGGTAGAGCAGGGTTGTGGATAAGCGTAACATGATTTTGAATACCCCTTCCAATCTGATGACTTTCTGTTGAGAATCCTTTTGTACGTTTCATCGTCAAAAATAGCAACAATAGCACCGAATGCTTTGGCGATACCTCGATTGTCACGGATGGCAGTTAAGTAACCTGCCATCATCGACTGCCAAGTCCTCAGGGACAGGTCGTGATTTGCTCTTTTCTCCTGGCAGCGCCTAGCTCAATGCCGTGAATACCCACATTTATATTTGTTGGTTTTATAATTAATTGCATTAACCTGACTCTAATTATGGCTCTTCCACCAACTTGGCAAGTCGCTTCTTTCTTCTGGACCTCAGTTGCACATCTCTAAAATGAGAGGGTGGCCCTTGTAGCTCTCATTCCCTGTAATACACAACTTTTACTCTCTCAAAGCTCCCATAAATGAAAATAACATGAATTCTGAACTTCTCCCGTCTTAGAATAGACTTGGACCATAAAATGGATGGTAGATAGAAAACTAAATTATAAGTAAAACATACTAAAATAAAAAACGATAAAATAGCAGCAGCTTGGGGGTATTTTTAGTGCAGCCAGAGGTCTTTTAGAGAAAGCTGATCCTCTTGCCAGATGACCTTTGAGAATCTAGTCTATTCTAATAAGAGGAATTTGGGGGCCATGAGATCTAGCATGTCACTTCTCAGGTATTCCCTCTGCTGCCTCACAGGTTACCTGACAGCCACAGGCAGGAAACATCCTCATAGGGAACCTAGATTTTGAGGAATTCCCCCCCAGGTACCCCTGAAGCTACTTTAATTCTTGCCTATCCTATGGTTTGGTGACCATGAACCAATAAATGAACCATTTTTGCCTAAGATAGTTATTGTTGAGTTTCTGACACTTGCAACCAAGAGTCCTGACTAATGAAGACAGGAGGATAATTAACTGTGATCTTGATACGTTACAGTTTAAAGGATTACAGTTTAAAGGTGAGGACTAGAGACAGATTTGAAAGCCACGTTTGGATAAGTGGTTGTAAAAGCCCTGCAAGTGGGTGAGATTGCCCAACGTAAGTGTCACAAGTGACTAAAGGCCAAGCAGGGAACCTTGAAGAATGACAGCATCTAAGAGTGTATACAGGAGGAGGAGCCAGCTGTTGTTCCACAGTCAGGCCCTTTCTGATTTCACCCAGCTCTTCCAATTCCATGGTCTTCAGTGGGGAGAAGGAAATCTGTTACAGTCCATTAAGGTGTCACTAGCTGACTTTTTCTTCTTTAGCTGCTCTAGGCCACATCTACTGAAATCTGCCTCTGTAGCTTTCAGGCATGGGAGTAATTCTCCTTTCCTCAAATGCTCTTTCCTACATTCGAAACCTGATCTTAGAACCTTAGGGCTTCTCTTCTTCAGGGTTAAATCTCTCACATCTGTCAGCTATTACTCATCTGATAATTATCAGGTTTTATTGAACTCTTCTAAATGTTGGTCCGTGTTGTGGAAGGGCGAAGGATGGTATCTGTGACAGATACATTATTTCAGATATAATGTGCCTAGCAGAAAGCAGAGTGGAACAAATACCTCCCTGATCCGAACACCATACTGGTTGCACTGTTGGGACACATTGCACTTGTGAACAACCAAAGCATCCTAGGTCTTTTTTTCTTTTTCCCTAGAAATTGCTGGGAAACTAGACAAATAGAATCTATAATTATGTGATTATATTTGAGCCTAAATAAAGGCCTGTTACATTTGTCCCTGTTAAATTATTTTTAATATGAAAGGATGATCATTATAAACATTATTTATAAGGTTAAATAATTGGAAACAATATACCTGGTCAAAAATAGGGGAAATGTTAAATATAGTACATACATAAGATGGAATATCATGTGTCTGTGAAAATGATCTTTCTAAAGCATATTTAATGATGTAGGAAAGTGTTTATGGCATATGTTCAGGAAAACACAGGATTGAAACCATATGTAATAAATTGTTAAAAGTCCTTCCACTAGGAAAGGGACTGGGACTCAGGGGGCGGGGGGGCGTGTCTCTGTTCAGTTTAATCTGGTTGGTATTAATTTACCTTCCAACTTCAAGAAATATTTTCGATCCTAATTCTGTTGCCCAACAATTTTTGTCATCCAAAAGTTGATCTGCCAGAGAGGAGATGAAAGTGTTTGTACTGTTGGGCAACAATAGGGGGCTATAGTAAATATCCAGGAATGCACTGAATTTTTTAATCACAGTAACCCAGACCCACCTGGATATATGATTTAATCACTATGTTAATCTCTAAGAATATATTATTAGAAAATACATTCAGATTGGAAGGCTTCTTAAAAGATCGTTTCATCCATCTTTCCATCTAGGCAGCCTTGGGATTAAACCTTTTGGGAAGAATCTGATAGCCCAGGATTTCCACTGGATGCGTGGAAATCAAACGTTCTGAATTCAGTTTGTGACTCATTACGTGATTTTGACCAAATGACTTAACCAAGGCTCTTGCTTTCCCTGTCTAGAAAATGGAATTTGCTTTATGTGAAGTTCCTCATGTTAGTCTAGTCTCAGGAGACAAGATGTAATTCAAACAAGGGACTGTTGGATTCAGCTGCAGCAGAAGGAAAGTCGATTAGAACAAAGATGTTTTCATCTTAAAGAACCTCAGAAGGAAGTTGAGGAACACTGACAACACAATATGGACAGTAAGAGAAAAAAACAAAATAGGAAAAGTGGAAATTCTGACAGAGAAATCACAATACATGTTCATGGATGTTTTTCATTTTGATGATAGCAAAAGATGATACATTTGCATACCATGTAAATACTGTATATACTTAACAAAAGTCCAGTTTTCTTTCAGAGTTCTTGAAGGAGAGAAGAGACCCATCTATCTTAACAACATTAGACAGGGAAATAATTAATGATCTACCTTATGAATACCTCTTTAAATCTGATGTCTATATGATATTTGAACTACTGAGAGAGAATAACAAAACACAGCGAAGTTTAATGGTCAGTGTAGGGGAAGTAAAAATAATTTCCCCTCTACCTTCTGAGTTCTTGGCTGAGACTCTGGTAATGAAAGACAGATTAACAAGAGGGAAACAAGTTTATTAACATGTATACTTTATGTATACATAATCTTTTTGCTGATGGAGGGTCTTGCCTCGATGTTGATGGCTGACCAGGGTGGTGGTTGCAGAAGGTCGGGGTGGGGGGCCTGTGGCAATTTCTTAAAATAAGACAACAATGAAGTTTGCTGCATAGATTGACTCTTCCTTTCAGGAATTCTCTGTAGCATGCAACGCTACTTGGTAACATTTTACCCACAGTAGAAGTTCTTTCAAAATTGGAGTCAGTCCTCTCAAATCTTGCTGCTGCTTTATTTAAGTTTATGTAATATTCTCAAGCCTGTGTTGGCATTTCAACAATTTTCACAGCATCTTCACCAGGAGTAGATTCCATCTCAAGAAACCATTTTCTTTGCTCCCATAAGAGACAACTCCTCATCTGTTAAAGTTTTACCAGGAGACTGCAGCAAGTCAGCCACATCTTCAGCTTTACTTCTAATTCTAGCTCTCTTGCTATTTCTACCACATCTGCAATTACTTCCTCCACTGAAGTCTTAAACCCCTCAAAGTCATCCATGAAGGTTGAAATTTACTTCTTTCAAACTCCTGTTAATGTTCCTATTTTGACGTCTTTCCATGAATCATAAACGTTCTTAATGGCATCAGAATGGTGAATCCTTTCCAGCAGGTTTTCAATTTACTTTGCCCAGATCTATCAGAGGAATCACTATCTATGGCAGGTATAGTCTTACGAAATGTATTTCTTAAATAATAAGACTTGAAAGTCAAAATTACTCCTTGAGCCATGGGCTGCAGAATGGATGTTGTGTTAGCAGGCATGAAGACAACACTAACCTCGTACATCTCCATCAGAGCTCTTGGGTGACTAGGTGCATTGTCAATGAGCAGTCATATTTTGAAGGAAATCTTTTTTTCCAAGCAACAGTCCTCAACAATAGGCTTAAAATATTCAGTAAACCATGTTGTAAACAGATGTGCTGTCATCCAGCTTTGCTTTTCCATTTACAAAGCACAGGCAGAGTAGGTGTAGCATAAATCTTAAGGGCCCTAGGATTTTGAGAATGGTAAAGGAGCATTGGCTCAAAGTCACCAGCTGCATTAGCTCTTAACAAGAGAGTCAGCCTGTCCTTTGAAGCTTTGAAGCCAGGCATTGACTTCTCTCCAGCCATGAAAGTCCTCGATGGCATCTTCTTCCAATGTAAGGTTGTTTCACCTATATTGAAAATCTGTTGTTTAATTGTTTAATGAAGGTAGCCACCTTCATTAATTATCTCAGCTACGTTTGTGAATAACTTGCTGCATTTGATGCTTCACCTTGCACTTTTATGTTATGGAGATGCCTTCTTTATTTTTTAAAAGATTTTTATTAAATATATAGCTAACAGACAATATTATATTAGTTTCAGGGGTACCCCATATTTAGTCAACATTTATATATCTGAAGAAGTGATCACCAGGATAAGTCCAGCAACCATCTGACACTATACCATGCTATCAATATTATTGACTATATTCCCCATGCTGTACATTACATCCCCATGACTTATTTGTTCTATGCCTGGAAATTTGGACCTCTTATTCACCTTCACTTCCCCCCCCCTTCAAAATTTTTCAATTACAGTTGATATTCAATATTATTTTACATTAATTTCAGGTGTACAGCATAGGGTTAGACATTTATATAATTTCAGAAGTGATCCCCTTGACTGGTACCCACCTAGTACTATCAATATTTATTACCATATCATTGACTGTATTCTCTATGCTTTACTTTACATCCCCATGACTATTTTGTAATTACAAATTTGTACTTCTTAATTCCTTTACCTTTTTCATCCTGCCCCCGCAACCATCTCCCATTTATCACCCCAATAAATTTAGTAACCATCTGACACCATACATAGTTATTATAATATTACTGACAATGTTCCCTATGCTCTCCCTACATCCCCATGACTACTTTATAACAACCAATTTGTACTTCTTAATCCCTTCCCCTTCTTTTACCCACACCCCCAAACCCCCTCCCATCTGGTAACCATCAAAATGTTCTCTGAATCTATGAATTTGTTTCTGTTTGTTAATTTTGTTCTTAGATTCCACATATAAGCAAAATCACCTTGCATCTGTCTTTCTCTGTCTGATATACTCCACTCAGCACAACACCATCCAGGTCCATCCATGCCGCTGTAGATGGCAAGAACCCATTCCCCTCCATGGCCGAGCAATATTCCATTGTATATATGTATTACCTTTTCTTTATCCATTCCTCTATTGATGGACACCCAGGCTGAGTCCACATCTTGGCCATTGTAAACAATGCTGCAATAAACATATGGATGCCCATGTCCCCTTAAAGTAGCATTTTGGAGTTTCCTCAGATACACTGAAGTGGAATTACTGGGTCCTTCATTGTCACTTCTTATAGCCTTTGTTTTAAATTGTATTTTGTCTGGTGTAAGTATTACTACCCCAACCTTTTTTGTTTTTTGTTTTTCATTTCCATTTTCATGAAATATCTTTTTCCATCCCTTTACTTTCTGTCTGTATGTGTCTTTCAGTCTGAAGTGAGCCTCTTGTAGGCAGCATATGTAAGGGTTTGTTTTCTTATCCATTCAGCTACCCTATGTCTTTTGATTGGAGCATTTAATTTATTTACATTGAAAGTAATTGTTGATACATATGTAGCTATTGCCATTTTATCATTCATAATTTTGTTTTGTTTTGTTTTCCTTAAAGAAGTGCTTCTAACATTCCTTATAATACTGGTTTGGTGGTGATGAACTCCTTTAGCTTTTTCTTGACTGAGAAGTTCTTTATCTGTCTTTCAATTTTAAATGATAGCCTTGCTGGATAGAGTACTCTTGGTTGTAGGTCCTTGCTTTTCATATTTCATGCCAATCCGTCTGGTCTGCATTGTTTCTGTTGAGAAATCATCTGACAATCTTACGGGAGCTCCCTTATAAGTTACTAGTTGCTTTTCTGTTGCTGCTTTTAGAATTCTCTGTTTGTCTTTAAACTTTGCCATTATAATTATATTGTGTCTTGGTGTGGTCCTGTTTGGGTTCATCTTGTTTGGGTCTCTCTGTGCTTCCTGGACTTGTATATCTATTTCCTTTGCCAGGTTAGGAAAGTTTTCAGTCATTATTTCTTCAAATAATTTCTCCATCTCTTGCTTTCTCTCTTCTCCTGGTACCCCTATGATGCGAATGTTGTTATGCTTGATGTTGTCCCAGAGGTCCCCTAAACTGTCCTCATTTTTTGGATTCTTTTTTCTTTTTGCTGTTCCAATTGAGTGTTTTCTGCTACCTTGTCTTCCAAATAATTTATTTGATCCTCTGCTTCATTTAGTCTGCTGGTGATTCTTTCCAGTGCATTCTTCATTTCATTTACTATATTCTTCACTTCTGACTGGTTCTTTTTTATGCTTTCTTTCTCTTTGTTGCAGTTCTCACTAAGTTCTTTGACCATCCTTATAACTATTGTTTTGAATTCTGCCTCTGGTAAATTGCTTGCCTCCATTTTGTTTAGTTTTCTTTTTTCTTTTTCTTCCTTCCTTCCTTTCTTCCTTCCTTCCTTCCTTCCTTCCTTCCTTCCTTCCTTCCTTCCTTTCTTTCTTTCTTTCTTTTTTTTTTGAGTTTTCTCCTGTTTGGGAAACATTTGGGACACACTTCATTTCCTCATTTTGTTTGCCTCTCTGTGTTTGTTTCTATGTATTAGGTAGATCTGCTATGTCTCCCAGTCTTGGCCAGGTGACCTTATGTAGTAGGTGTCCTGTGGGGCCCAGTGGCACAGTCTCCCTGGTCACCTCCTCTGGGTGTGCCAGGAGTGTCCCTTATGTGGGTTGTGTGTGCACTCCTGTTATAGTTGAACCTTGATTGCTATTGACACATCAGTGGGTGGGATTGACCTGTAGGGTGACTGGCTGTGGGGTTGGGCCACTTCCACAGCTTACAAACTGCTGTGCGGGGAGCATACCCCACTGAGTGGGATTTGCCCCAGCGGGCTCTGGTTCCTGTTGAGACCACCCTTTGTGTGTGCTGCTTATGGGCTAATTGGGAGGTGTTCTGCTATGGTCTGAGGCCAACCTCCAAGTATGTTGGTTCTGGAGCCTCTTGGGAGGGGCTCCAGTGCAGGCCCAGGTCACCCACTGCCTGTGACTGTTCAGGAACTACCTAGTGGGAGCTACAAAGTGATCTGCGGTTGTCTGCTGCCTGTGCTAAACCTGGAGGCACGTGGGAGAGGCCATACTGTGAACCGAGGATGTCTGCCACCAGTACCGGGCCTGGGGCAGCTCCACAAAAAGCCAGGACATCTTGAGGCCTGCTGCTGCCTGCCAGCTCCCTTAAGGTTCAGCTGCTGATAAAGCTTCGTGCAGTATGCAAATGGGGTGAGGCAGGGTCTCAGGGGGTCACTAGAGTGGGAAGAATTGTGGTTATCAGGTTAATGTAAATTCTGGTTTGGTGTCAGTGCTGAACCTGGAGCTACTCAGAGCACACCAAGGCCAGTCACTACCAGTGAGGGGCCTGCCAGACTCTAATAGTTTTCTAAGAAAGAGTGCAATGCAGGCGGCCCTGGCTGCTCATGGAGAAAGTGCCTCTGGCGTTGGAGGAGTTGGGTGGGGTGGGGTCCCATTGAGTCAGCAGGGTGGAGCAGAGAAGCTCACCAGGTCAATCAGATTCAGATTTGGCTGTGGTGGGGGTGGGCTGAACACAGGAAAGATGGCGCCCACCTGCCAGCTGCACAGGAGAAGGACCTCACGCTGGGAAAATGCCAGCTGTCCTCCAGTCCTCCCCCCACAGTCATACACCTCAATCCGACCCCCCATCCCCCGTATGTCTCAGACAGCTCCCAAGTCACCGTCCCTCCACCAGAGCCCAAGGGGAGTGCCTGCAAGTGAGTGACTCTATGCACGGGCTGTTTAAGAGGATGCAGGAAGGCTGGGTTTCCCGCAGCCTTCCATCCCACCAGGACGGTTGGAATCCCCACTGTTTTTCACAGCCAGATATTGTGAGGCTCCTCTTCCTGGCACCAGTACTCTGGGCTGGGGAGCCTGGTGTGGGGGGCTGGGTCCCTCACTCCTTTGGGGGAAACCTCTGTGGCCAAGATATCCCTCCTGATTCTCAACCGCCACAGGGAGGTTTGGGCCCATTCTGTATCTCCACACCTCCTACCAGTCTTGACGTAGCTTCCTCTTTATATTTTCAGTTATAGGGCTTCTATTGGGCAAGAGTTCAGATGGTTCTCCATGTTTACTGTACTATAATTTAGTTGTAATTTTAATCTGTTCATGGAGGGATGCAGGGACAGTGTTTATCTACTCTGCCATCTTAGATCTCTCTTGAGATGGCTTCTTTCCTTAAACCTCATGAGCCAGCCTCTGCTAGCTTCAAACTTTCTTGTGCAGCTTCCTCACCTCTCCCAGCCTTCATAGAGTTAAAGAGAGTTAGGGCCTTATGCTGGATTAAGCTTTGGCTTAAGGAAATGTTGCTGGTTTGATTTTCCCCACAGACCACAAAAACTTTCCTGTGTCAGCAATAGGGCTTTTTCATTTTCTTATCATTTATATGTTCACTGGAGTAGCACTTTTGCTTTGCATTCACAACTTGGCTAACTGGCACACGAGGCCTAGCTTTTGGCCTATCTCAGCTTTCAACACGCCTTCCTTGCTAAGCTAAATCATTTCTAGACTTTGACTTCAAGTGAGAGACGTGTGAGTTTTCAATTGGCCTAATTTCAATATTGTTGTTTCTCAGGAAATAGGGAGACCTGAGGACAAGGCGAGAGAGATGGGGGATGGCTAGTGGATGGAGCAGTCAGAACACACACATTTATTGATTAAGTTCACCATCTTATATGGGTGTGGCTCCCCAAAACAATTACAATAGTAACATCAAAGATCACTGATCACATATCACCATAACAAATATAATAATAATGAAAACGTTTGAAATATTGTGAGAATTAAATTGTGAAACAGACACAAAGTGAACAAATGCTGTTAAGGAAAAGTGTTGCCAATGGTCTGCTCAACACAGGGCTGCCACAAGTTTTCAATTCGTAAAAAAACAATATCTGCAAAGTGCAGTAAAGCAAAACGCAATAAAACGAGATATGCCTGTATTTGCAAATAACAAAGTATTTCTTGGATTGGAAGTTATTACCTCAGCAATGGGCACTATTACCCCAACAATATTCAGTACTTTGCAGTTTAAAATTACTACCATTTGAGACATGTTATCTGTGGATTTAAGAGGTAATAAATGGATGTGTCCTTTTTAAAAAAAAAAGTAATAGTACATCAAATTAGTTAGGATCAAACTAACATATAGTCTTGATTTCTCTCTTTTCTCCTCATTTTACCACCTGGTTCTCCCTAAGAAGGTGTCTGACTATCTGGATGGAGAGCAAAATTCCCTTGTCTTCTAAAATGGTTTTAGAATGAACTTCTGTGGGTTTTCATAGTGATGAAGTGTTCCCCAGGATGCATCATACTCTATTTGTTATCCTTGGGAGAAAATTACTGGCGACCTCGCAGCTGCTTACCCCCACATCTTGCCCATAGCCGAAGGCCACTCACCCTGTCTTCCACGTCACTAAATTCCCACAGAAACTCATTTGCCATGAAAATGAAGTACGATGTCTGTGTCTTGTTTTTTCAGTCAATCCGTGATGGGTAATTGTATCTAGAGCTCAAAAGGAACTTAATAACAGTCTTCAGTCCCCGAAAGGGTGATTATGCAGAAGATGGTGGCCAGCTGCTCTCCATCTTCTCTGAGAACAGACCGGAGGGACCAGATTTAAACTGCAGCACAAGCTGTTTCAGTTAGGCATCAGGAAGGATTGCCTGTTATAGTTTCAAGGCACAGAACTGGTGACCAAGGGCAGCTATGAAATTGCTGGCTTTGAGGACTTTTAACAACAGGAAAGATAGGCAGATGGACCAGGCAACCTGCCAGGGTAAAGGTTAAATAGAGGTCACCCTTCATTGATCTCCCTCTAGGCCAGGGGTGTCCAAACTTTCTGCAACGTTTTTCACCAAGGGCCATATGCGGTAAAACACACAGACAGCCGGGCCACTCACTCGAGGTGAAGTACGTATTGCCTCACCTGGTTTATTTAAGTAAACTAAATATATTTTGGGAATTTGCTGTGGGCCAATTAAAAATGGATTGCGGGCCGCAGTTGGCCCGCGGGCCACAGTTTGGACACCCCTGGTGTAGGCAGATAAGCACTTGTCCTTAGAAATGTTCTCTGCTGAGACTTACGACGAGGTGGGTTCATACCTTATTTACCCTACGAGACTCTAAAGCTTAGGGCAATGAGAATATTTGGCGTGGAGCCTTGTGCATAGTAGACACTCAAGAAAGAGTTTGGAGCAAATGAGTTCAATTCAGATGAAATGCATCTTTGAAATTCCTCAATTCCTCACTTTTTCCCCCACCCTCTCCTCCTTTCAGCACCCTTCCCATCTCAGGTGAACTCCAAAACCTCTTCTAGCTCAGAAGTTTCAGCAGTCTGGATTTACTTGTGTTGTTACTATACCATTTCATCTTTCTTTGGAAACACAGATCTTATAAGCCAGCCTTGAATGCGAATTCCTTGATAACAGAACAAAGCTTCCACATATATATAACTTCACAATTGTATGGATGAGGCATCATCTTCCCAATTTTATAAATAAGCAAGCTAGAGCTTAGAGAGACTGTGACATGTCCAGGGTCAAACGGCTAATAAGGATGTAAGCTCACATCTGTCTGCCTCCAAAACCCAGCACATAAACACAAGACCATAAAAGTTCTCTTACGCAGGAACATACTATGTATATCAAATATCAAATATATACATATAATCAAGGAGGGGCGCCCAACGACATTAGCCTCCAACGATGGGATAGCAAATCCTGTTTACTGGGGTTAGAAGATGTAAATTGAACTGTCTGAGGCACTAACTCCCCATGTACATTCAAGACCCGTTCTGGCATCTGGCAGCCCAGCTGCTGCTTAGTACCTGCAAAACGCAGGCAGGTCCCTATTGTCTACTGGGATGGGGGGCAGTGTCGACAGGGGCTGCAGGCTATGGCTGTGTTTAGGGCCCTGATATTTGATGTTATGTTACTGTCTTACAACCTTGGGACTCCAGCATTTCATCCACCTGCAAGGTTAATATTCATCCTTCCCTTTCTGGCACCTGAACCACCGGAAATAGGATCTCTCTGTCAATAGTGTGATTTGACAGTTTATTTTTATTCCTTCAGGTGCTTTCTGCTCTCGTCTCAGATCATTCATTAATCCATTGTGGGAGAACTTCTGATCAGACTTGGGTCACAGAGGCCCAAGGCTGTGACGGGTTGAGTTGCTGGATCAGAGATAGCAGCCCCTGAACTGTAGGGCGCTGCCCACTGGGCTGTGCTCAGCTCTCCCAGGGCATCGCTTGCTTTTGACCAAATATGTGGATCTGTCCATACTCCTTTTAGAGGAAGTTATGAATTCCCTCACTGCAATTACAGTATAATTCACTGGGAAAGGGTGGTTTAATTTGTACGAAATTTTCTTAGATTGAGTAAATCACTATAAAGTAATTTTCCATTGAAGTTTTGGTGTCACGTAGCCTGAGAAGCCGTGCAATTATCATTTAGAGTGGGGATTGGCCTGTCCCACGGATGGAAGCCAAACAGGGAGTGCGGCTTATTTTCAGTGGTACTTGTCTTCGTTGCCAGCAACTGCCACCCTCTGTGCTTAAGAGATGATAGGGCAAGGTGAGCTGAAACTTGGAGCTCCCATTTTGAAAGAAGAATGAACTGGGAATACACCCACTAGACTTAAGTTCTCTGAGGATAAGGTCTATGCTATACGTTTGTATTCACTGTTCATGTTATTGTGATTAGGAATAAAGACTCTGAAGCCAGACAGCCTGGGTTCAAATTCTGCCACGGGCACCAGTGGGCTGTGTGACCCCTCTGTGCTTCAGTGTCCTCCTCAGTAAAACAGCACCTGCCTCCCAGGGCTGTTGTGGTGCTTAGATGAGTAAATGCATGTAAAATATAAAAGGCTTAGGACACAGCCTGCAATGTAGTACGTGTGTTATATCTAACATGGGGCCTGGTGCCCCGTAGGCTCAATAAATGTTTGGGAAGGTGTTCCATTCCCCACTGCGAGAATCCCTGCATGGTGCCACAGCCACTCCACCAAAAAGAACAACTGTGACTAGTTCAATGACTGACCAAGGAGGGAGTGAAAGATCTTTCTTTGGAGACTTTTTCACAATATTGACTGTTCTCAGTCAGGGATTCCCATGTAAAGGCCTGCATACGAAGTCTGACAATTAAGTTTGAGAACTCGTCCTGGAAAAAGTGCTACGTGCCTCATTGCTGAATATCACTATGGTCACCTTCAAAGTCCTCCCCTGGGAAGCTAAGCACTGACACCAGTGCCTAGTCCACCCTTCAAGGCAATTTTGGAACTCCTTTTCTGGAATGACTATCAGAGCTGTCATCGTATTACCCTTGATGTCCTGAATGTCATCAAAATGTCTTCCTTTCAATAATTCTTTTATCTTGATGTAAAGAAAGAAGTCATTGGGGGCCATATCAGGTGAGCAGGGAGGGTGTTCCAACACAGTTATTTGTTTACGGGCTAAAAACTCCCTCACAGACAGTGCCCTGTGAGCTGGTGCATTGTCGTGATGCAAGAGCCATGAATTGGTGAAAAGTTCAGGTCATCTCACTTTTTCACGCAGCCTTTTCAGCACTTCCAAATAGTAAACTTGGTTCACTGTTTATCCAGTTGGTACAGATTCATTTCTGATATCAAAAAAGGTTAGTAACATCGTTGCAACAAGTTTGGGAACTTAATTGTCAGACCTTGTATGTAGAAGGAGCTAAAGGCCTCAGGAAGGAAGGCGGTCGGTGAGTTCTTTAAACAGGAGAAAGAATTGTCCTCTGCTCACCCTACCACGTGCTAGTTCATATTGTCAACAGCCACTGGGTTCCACTCCAGGACGCACGGGTGCTGAGCTATCCTGCGCTGATAAATGCTCCAGACCTCCCCAGTGGGCTGGCCAGTGCCACCCGCTTTCGGGGTGACTTGTAGCTGGATTTCTCAAGGGGGGCTCTTGGTCTCTTGTGTAGTGTTACCTCCTGGTGCCTTACACTACCAGTTCACCTGCTCCTCACCCCTCCTTTGTCCTCTTTTTTTGTGACCCCAAGCCTCTGGTTAAAAATTATGTAATTTATCAATGCACAATATTTAGCTATCATGGAAAACGTGATTCTGGGGTCTGTTGGAGGGTAGTGGTCTGGCGATCTTCTAAGCGTTGCAGCTATGGCGGATTCCCTTAGCTGCAGTATGTCCTTTGTATGTATGTTTGGATGCATGTATATACGTGCATATGCATGTAATTTATAAATAATTATACATGAGTCTGCTTTAAAATTGTGATGTTTGCACTCACGTTGCCCTAAACTATGAAATGCCTTGCTTCTTCTGCTGCCTGAGGCTTCTGCCTTTCTATGTTCCTTGTACCTTTCCATGATTAAGCTCTCCAGAACACTCAAATTACACCACACGTGGAGTCTAGTTTGGTGCCTGGAAGTGAAAGAAAAGAGAAGGAAAATTTTGTCCCAGCTCTTATTTTGTTAGCATGACAATACTTTGTAGTTTTCAGAAAACATTAACTTTACCAGCAGGTGAACTTGTGATTTCCACAAAATTAGTTGACCATATTTTATACATACCTCCGTTTTACATTTACTCGGTAGGTTGTCCCTTAGCTCCACATAAGTCTTCCCTTCCTCCCTTCCTCCAGACTCTGTTATCTTAGGAAGGTGCTTCTCGACTTTGTATCCCCACCTTCCCTAACAGCACCCAAAATATAATAATTTGTTAAATGAAGGAGAGGTGTTTATTTACTTGATTCAGTGTGTGTGCGTGTGTGTGTGCGCGTGTGTGTGTGTGTGTGCCTGTGTGTTGTTTGCAACAAACAGAAACTCACTTTTCCTATCTCAAGAGAAAAAACGGGTTTATCGTAGGATTGTATGAGAATTGGAACTGGAAAACTAATCAGGATTCAGGAGTGTTAGGGCACCTACTCTCTCTCAGCTTCAAAATCTCTGTCATGACAAATATTCTCATCTCTGCATATATTCTCTTTTTCCCTTTGGTTCTCATTGGTCCATCCCTTCCACGCTCTCCAGCCCGAATTCTGACTGGCTGAGCTCATTGTTTCTACTCTGGAGGGCAACATGCTTTTTGCAGCCTGTCTCATGGACTGACACCCTGTCTCTGGGCTACCTTGGGTCAGATGCATACTCTGACCTAGTCAGTGGCCACTCCTGCCAAAAAGACTTCCCGGCCCTGCCACTTTGAAGAATAGATGCTGGGGCTATGGGAGATGCAGCTATAGGGGACAATAAATGAAGCAGACACATTATAATTCCCAGCGGAGTATCCGTGACAAAGGGTAACAGACAAGCAAAAGAATGACTAACTGTTGGGTTAGTCCAGGCAAGAGAAAGAAATCACAGCAGAAATTTGAGCACAGAAAATTGAATATAAACATTTGTTAACTATCCAAAACATTATTGACTATTAAGAGGGGTACAAGAGAATGCTAAGGAGTGGAGTGGCAGTAACTGCAGGAGGCAGCTACTACAGCTAGGACGCAGGGAAAGGGGAACAGAAGACGCTTAGAAACTCAGAGAAAAGGGCCTGAATGGCTGGATTCAGACCTTTGAGGAGAGTTTCCGGTTGTCATAGGAGCATGCTTCTGCAGCACAGTGACAAGGAAACTGGCTGGAGGACACCCACTGTTGCACCACAAAGGTAGCTGCTGCTGCTATGAAGCGCTGCTGGGCTACCTGCTTACTGATCTGCTTCCCGCTGCCCTGAAAGACAGAAAACGGGAAGAAGTAAAAGGCCCTTCTTTCTCTTCCAGCCTTGCTCTGTCCCTCCCACACTCCCATTGTCAAAACCTAACATCACGCCAGCTGGCACAAGAGAAATAGAGCCCATAGAATCCAGCTCCAATATCACAACGCAGGACAAAGAAGGTGGGTTTGAAGCTGAAAGACATTAAATGAATAACTGGCACAGATGGAAAGTACATTTTTCATCCCAAGAATGGAAAGAAGCCCAAAACATGATCACGCAAAAGGAAGATAGATTGACTAAGAGAGGCATTTGGACCTAAAAAACGGATGGTCTGTATGAAAACGTCTCTTGGAGTAGAGCTGTAAAGATGCAGTGTGCTGCCAGGGTTTGGGATGAGCAAGACAAGGTGTTATAAAGCCTGTTACGGAAAAATATGCAGAATGCAGAGAGGTTTACAACTGAGCAAATGCGCAGTTCAGAGTTAATATAGCTGAGAAATTAGTCCTATAAGCGATTGAGCAAAAAAATACCAATCATTAAAGTATAGATGACTCTTTAGGGAGCCTCTTTAGTTATTTCTCTCAAAAGATGGTGATAAACATTTACAATGCAAACTATCATTTACCTCCTGAACACTTGACGTTTCTGGAGAGTCTAAGACTGACGTTTGTAGAGACAGGGGCATAGATGTGATGAGCTGTGAAGACCCCATTCACGGCCAGAAGGGAATGAGTCTAAGGGTAATGGACAGAGACAGGTCTCTCAAGGTGAAGGCGGGTAAGTCAGGTGTCGGGTCTGTTACCTTGTGAGATAGTAACCGTTTGATGCACTCAGCAGTTACTTTTTTCCCCCCACAGAACCATCACTTTCCTGCCTCCATAGCAGCTTCTCTAATTGCAAAGTATCCTCTCTGATTTGCTTTCCAGACAATTATGTCTGTCCTGCAAAGTGCTGACTCTCAGCCTCGCTGGGCAAATTGAACACATCACTCTTTGAAATGCCGATGATGCCAAGGTCAGTCCAGGGGGGCATTCTTTCCTATTGGAAGCATGCTTCACCCTCCTGCCTACCCTAGCAGTGGTGTCTCTTAGTATTTATAGAACATCTACCCCCAGCTGCACCTGGCCTGCCTTCACTGACTCAAGGCCCAAGCGGTCCTGTGGGCATGAAAATATCTCTTTTCTGTAGCCCATGCTTAGCATTCATCCGCTTTACATTTGAGAGCAGAGCTACATCCTACTCCTTTTTCAAATATCTACATGTGCTTTAGAGATTTTTATAGTCCTAATACTTCCTTGGGAAGCAATATACTATAATGCTTAAAAGCTCAGACCACACTTCCTGGGTTCAAATTCCACCTTTAATATTTACCAGATATATGAATATGGGTGAGGTTTTTAATTCTTAATATTGAGTTTTCTCACCTATAAAATGAGCATCATAAAAATAATATCTATTTCAGAGGGCTATTGTGAAAATTAATGTACACATAAGAGACTTAGAGTAGGATCAACCGCTTTAGGGACTGACTTCCTGCCCTAAAGAATGAGAAGGATTGGACAACAGGGAGTACAGGACTACGATCTCTGAAAAAAGAGAAACTACGTGAGTCCTATGATTGCTGCAGCTTACTGACTGGAAGCAGTTTATAGGCTGCAGTGCAGTAAAAGGGAATCCAAAGGAAATCCTGCAGTCCATTAAGTTGACCAGAGCTCAGAGCGTGAGGAGTCCAGGGAAGATAGAATTTATAGTATAGAGAAGCTCTAGACAGCTAAAGAGGGATCCCCTCAGGTCTTTGGCTACTGATCTGCTTTTGTGTGGAGCAAAACTACACAAGGCTGAGGAAATAACTACCAGAAAGCAGTAGGCCATGAAATTCCCATGCTCACAGAAGGCTGGACGTAGTTCCCATTCCACTGAGAAGACAGAGAAAAATTGTAATACACAAGACATTGAGCAGTGTTCTTAGAAGCGTCATCCTTTATAGTAGACTTTTGCTCTGGACCCACTTTATCAAGCTTAAAATCAAGCCTCTAAAGGAATAAACAACCCACTGGTAACTTAATCATATTTCAGGCAAAATCCAACATTTTAAAAAGGAATACAACAAAATCCAGCACTCAGCATCATAAATTTCACAGTATTTGTCATGCAATAAGAAATTTCCTGCATCCAAAGAGGCAGGAAAATATAGCCCATAACCCAAAGAAAAACAAATCATAGGAATAGATAAAAAAAACAGAGAGATGATGGGATTAGCAGATAAGAACCTTGAACAACTATTATAAATATGCTAAAAGATGTAAAGAAAAACATGAACATGATGAAAAGAAAAAATGCAATACATAATAAAGACCCAAATAGAACTTCTTGAGATGAAAAATATAATATCTGATGTGAACAATACACTGAATGGGACTAGCTGCAGATTGGAAACTGCAGAAGAAAAAAATATAGTGAAATTGAAGGCATAATAATAGAAACTATCCACATTAAAACACACAGATAAAAAAAGTCTTAAGAAAACAAGAACAGAGACTCAGTGAACTATGAAACAATATCAAAAAGTCTAAATATATGTAACTAGCATCCAAAAAAGAACAGAGGAGAGGAAAAATACTTGAAGAAATAACAGCCCCAAATTTTCCAGTATAAATCCACAGATCCAGAATCTCAACAAACCCCAGTTGGTGTAAACATAAGGAAAACCTCACCAAAAGACACTAGATCCAATTTCTGAAAACAAAAGATAGAACGAAAAAAAACCTTGAAGCAGCCAGAAAAAGAAGAGACACATTGTTTTAGCAGAACATATAAAGAATGACAGCAGACTTCTTGTCATAAATTACTCAAGTCAGAAGAAAATGCAACAACATTTTAAAGTGCTGAAAGGAATTCCAACAAACAAACAAACAAAAAACAACCACTATTTCCATAGCTAGGAAAAACATCTTTCAAAAATGAAGGCAAAATAAAGCATTTTTTTTTCATATAACTGAAAGTCAAGAGAACCCATCATCAGGTGACCTGTGTTGAAAGAAATCCTAAATGGAGTTCTTCGGACAAAAGGAAAGTGATAACAAATGAAAATTTGGGTTGAAAAAAAGAAGTGAAGAATGCTGAAGATGGCAAATATGTAGATAAATATAAAAGGTATATTTTATCATATTTTTAAATTTCTAAGGACAATTGACTAAGGCAAAAATAAAACCACTGTATTGTGAAATTAATAAAATATGTAGCAGTAAAACGCATGACAACAATAACACAAAGGAATGCACAAATTATATTCTGAAGGAAGTGTAAGTATAATTTGTATATTTCTTATACTAGCCAGTGAAGAAGTATAATATTATATAAAGTAGATTGTGATAAATTGAAGATGGATATTGTAAATCCTGAAGTAATTCCTTAGAAAAGGAGAGGGATAGTTAATAATCCATTGATAGAAATAAAATAGAATTATGATAATTATTTAATTAACTCAAAAGAAGACTAGAAAAGAGGAAAAAGGGAATAAGAACACAGAATACAAATAGAAACTGGTATAGCAAGATGACTAATTTAAACCCAAAGAAATTAAATAAAATATTACATGTCTAAACAACCCAATTAAAGGACAGAGATTGTCAAATTGGATAAAAAAACAACACCCAACTCTTTGCTGTATTCAAGAAACCTACTTCATATATAAAGACATAGATATGTTAAAAATATAAGGATGGAAAAAGATATACCATGCAAACAGTAATTATATGAAAGCGGAAATGGCTATATTAGTAATGGGTAAGGTACATTTTAGAATGAAGAGCATTATTGAAGATAAAAGAGACATTTCAGAGTGATGAAGTGTTGAATTCATCAAGAAGACAAAACAATCCTAAATGTATATACATCTAATAATAGAGATTCAAAATACATGAAGCAGTATCTGAAAGAACTGAAAGGAGAAATTGTCAAATACACAATTATAGTTAGAAATTTCAACACTCCTTTCTCAATAATTGATGAAAGAAATAGAAAGTAACAGGTGAGGCTACAGAAAACTCCAAGGACCGGTATAACCTAATTGATATTTAAAGAACATTCCATGTAACTAATTTGTGTGGAGCAAAACTACAAGGCTGAGAAAATAACCACCAGAAAATAGTAGGCCAAGCACAATACAAATTTCTTTAAGTTCACAAGGAACATTCACCAAGATAGACCATAACTGGTTTATAAAATTAGTTTCAAATTGTTTTAAGTAATTGAAATCATATAGAGTATGTTCTTTGGCCACACACAAAAAATAATATAAATATATCACGAAAATCCCCAAATTATTGGAAATTAACATACTTCCAAAAAAACCCATAGTCAAATAAGAAATTTAAAAGAAAATTAGAAAATATTTTGAGTGGAATGAAAATTAAAACATTCATATTAAAAGTGTGAAATGCAGCTAAAAACAGTGCTTAACAGGAAGATTTATTGCATTGTAGGATCACATTACAAAATTTAAAAGGTCTTAAATTAATAATCTTATCTTCTACCTTACAAAACTATGAAAAGAAGCGCAAGTTAAACTGGAAGTAAGCAGAAGGAAATAATAAAGATTTTAAAAAGCACAATAGTACAGAAAAACAATAGAGAAAAATCAATGACACTAAGAGCAGTTTTATTTAAGGAAATCAACACAATTGGGCAAAACTCTAGCCAGTCTTATCAAGTAAAAAGAGAGCAGACACAAATTACCAATATTAGGAATGAAGAAAGGAACATTACTATAGATTCTATAGACATTACAAGAATAATCAGGGATTATGAACATTTTATGACAAGATATTTAACAACTGAAATGAAATAAAAAATCCTTGAACAATACAAAGCCCGTTCAAGAAGAAATAGATAAGCTGGAAAACGAAGTATATATTTAAAATTTGAGTCTGTAATTAAAACCTGCCCATTACTTCAGGACCAACGATTTCACTGTTGACCTCTATAAAATATTTAAAGAAGAAATATACCAGTCCTACACAAATGTGTTTATAACACAAAGAGAAGGAATGCTTTCTAACTTATTTCATATGTTCACCATTAATCTGATACCAAAACCAGACAAAGTTATTACTAGAAAGCTACAGACCAATGCTCCTCATGAACATAAATGCAAAAATCCTTAACAAAATATTAGCAAATTAAATCCAGCAACATACAAAAAGAATAAACATCATTGCAAAGTGGAGTTTATCCCAGGAATGAAATATTAATTTAATCTTTAAAATAAAACAGTGTAATTAATCACAATAATAGACAAAAAGAAAAACCATATGATCATCTCAATAGATTCAGAAAAAGGATTTGAGAAAATTCAGATCTCATTTATAATAAAAACTCTCAGCAAACTAGGAATAGAACAGAACTTCCTCAAACTAATGAATGGAATCTATGGGAAAGCAACAGCTAACATCATTTTATCAGTGAACAACTGTATGCTTCCTCCTTAATGTTGGAAAGAAACTCTGCTATCTTCACTTCTACTCAACATTACACCACAGCTCTTGGCAATGCAGTAAAATAAGAAAAAGAAATGAAAGGAAGAGAAAAGGAGAAGTAAAATGGAAAGGAAAACATAAATCAATCTTTATTTATAGTGAACGTGATCTTGCACATACAAAAAAAGTGAATCTACAAAAAAGTGAATAGAACTAATTAGAATTTAGCAAGATTAAACAATACAAGGGCAACACACAAAAATAACAATTGTATTTCTATATACTAGTAATGAATAATTGGGATAAAGATAATACAATTTACAATAGCGTCAAACAACATGAAATACTTAGGAATAAGTTTACCAAAATATGTGCAAGGTCTTTACACTAAAAATGATGTGTTTGTGGAACAGAAAACTCATTATTGTTAAGTTGTCAGTTGTCCTCAAATTGTTCTATAGATACAACACAATATCAAGCTGATTCTTAAATTTATGTGGAAAAACAAAGGTCTTAGAATAGTCAAAATAATTTTTAAAAAGAAGAAAATTTGGGCCTGCACTATTTGATTTCAAGACATAGTAAAAGCTACAGTAATCAACAGAGTATGATATTGGAATAAAGATAGATAAGAGTTTTTTGTTTGTTTTTTCCAGTTAAGATGGTGAGTAGGGTAAACACCTTGCTTGCCTCCTCTCATGACCACATCAAAATTACAACAAACTACTGAAGAACCATCACTGAGATTCTCCAGAAATCTTAGCTGAACTGAAGTCCTACAACTAAGGTCATACAGGAGAAGCCACCTCAAGACTGGTAGGAGGGGCAGAGACAGAGAAAGGTTGCTCCCACACCTGTGTGTGACCATCAATCAGGAGGCATATCTCAGCCGCAGAGTTTCCCCTACAGCGAGGAGGAGTGAGAAGTCACATCTCATACCAGGCTCTCCAGCCCAAGGTTCCAGTGCCGGGGAGAAAAGTCCTCACAACTTCCGGCTGTGAAAACCAATGGAACTTGTGGCTGAGTGAGACAGAAGGCAGCAGCAGTCCCAGGGCCAGTGCATGGACTTAAAGTGCATGGACTTACTCACTGATGGACTCATTCGCTCTGAGCTCCAGTGCTGGGGCAGCAGCTCAAAAGGTGCCAGGGACATACGAGGTCTGACACGTAAGTTTGTGAACTTGTTTCAATGATGTTGCTGACGTTTTTTGATATCAGAGGGATTATTCATTATGAATTTGTACCAACTGGACAAATAGTTAACCAAGTTTACTATTTGGAAGTGCTGGAAAGGCTGTGTGAAAGAGTTAGACGACCTGAAATTTTTGCAAACAATTCATGGCTCTTGCATCACGACAATGCACCATCTCACACGGCACTGTCTGTGAGGGAGTTTTTAGCCCGTAAACAAATAACTGTATTGGAACACCCTTTCTACTCACCTGATCTAGCCCTCAATGATGTCTTTCTGTACCTGAAGATAAGGGAAATATTGAAAGGAAGACATTTTGATGACATTCAGGACATCAAGGGTAATACGAGAACAGCTCTGAGGGCCATTCCAGAAAAAGTGTTCCAAAATTGCTTTGAAGGGTAGACTAGGCACTAACATTGGTGCATAGCTTCCCAAGGGGAGTACTTTGAAGGTGACCATAGTGATATTCAGCAGTGAGGTATGTAGCACTTTTTCTAGGATGAGTTCATGAACTTAATTGTCTGATCTTGTACAAGGAGGAACTGAGTTGTCTGGCTTAAGGGCAATAGGTTGGAGGAGCAATTTTTTTCCAGACAAAAGTACTGGCAGAATCCATTGTTTCTTTGTTGAGCCCTCCCCACTTCCTGTGTGCAGATGCATGAGGCTGTGGTATCTGAGTCTCTGTCAACCTGGCTGACATCGTTAGCCCTGTTCTGGTGATTCCCTGAGACCCTGCCCCACCCAGCTTTTGGCACACCCAAGTCACTTCCAGTGGCTTTTCCATACAAACAGCCTATCTTGGCTGATGCCGTGAACTTTCCTAAAAATATCTCAAAGGTTCACAAAATCCAAACAAGCAGCATCTGGCATTGGTGTGCCCTGTGCCTCATGTTGAACAGCTCCAAGCTTGGCTAGTGGCAGCCCGCCTCGGTTCACAGTTTGGCCTCTCAAAGCACCTCCAAGCCCAGAGTGACTGGTGGCCATCTGTGGATTAATTTGTGGTTCATGCCAGGTGGCCCCAGGCAAAGCACAGGCTGTGGTTGAACTTGGTCTGCAGTGGGTCCCCTCTCAGGAGGTCCTGGGGCAGGCATGCTTCAGATCATGCTGGAGCATCACCCAGCTGCCTCCGAGGACACCACACCCAAAGGGCCGACTGGGCAGCCACCAGAGCCCCGCTAAAGCAAACCTTACTCCATAAGGTCAGCCTTTCAACAATAGCTCCTCCATTGTAGTCACAACCAGGCCTTACAACCAATCAGCCCGAGGGTCAATCCCTCTCATTGATGTACAAACAGCAACCAAGGCTCAACTACAACAGGAGGGTGCACAAAACCTACACAAGAGACACACCTGGAGCACGTGGTTCAGGTGACCAGGGAGACTGTGCCACTGGGCCCCACAGCACACCTACTACATCAGGCCACTCTACTAAGACTGGAAGACATAGCAGCCCTACCCAGTACATAGAAACAAACACAGGGAGGCAGCCCAAATGGGGAGACAAAGAAACATGTCCCAAATAAAAGAACAGAACAAAGCTCAAGAAAAAACTAAACAAAATGGACACAAACAATCTACCAGATGCAGAGTTATAAGGATGCACTGGTTATAACGATGCTCAGTGATCTCAGGGAGAACTTCATCAAAGAGGTAGGAAACATAAAAAGAACCAGTCAGAAATAAAGAATACAATAACTGAAGAACAGAATGCATTAGAGGGAATCAACAGTAGATTAGAAGAAGCAGAGGACTGAATCCGTGATTTAGAAGATAAGGTAGAAGAAAACACGCAATCAGAATAGCAAACAAGAAGAAAGAATCCAAAAAATTGAGATTAGTTTAAGGGGCCTCTGGGACAACATCAAATGTACCAACATCGCATCATGGACGTGCCAGAAGGAAAAGAGAGAGAGCAAGGAATTGAGAACCTATTTAAAGAAATAACTTTAAATAGAAAACTTTCCTAACCTGGCAAAGGAAATAGAAATACAAGCCCAGGAAGCACTGAGTCCCAAACAAAAATAAATTTTATTGAAGTTTAATTCATCAGTACTTTTGATTTGTGTTTTTGTGTCCTGTCCATGCCTACACAAGATCCAAACTTTTTCTCCTGTGCTTTTTTCTAGAAGTTTTAATATTTTAGCTTTACAATTAGGTATATAATGTTGTGGTGTGACATAAGAGTCTAAGTTCACTTTTTCCCATGGCTATCCAATTGTTCCAATGTTGTTTATTAAAAAGACTATCATTCCTCCCACTGAATTTGCAGCTTTGACAAAAATCGACCAATCATATATACGAGGGTCTCTTTATGGATTTTCTTATCTATTTTTAAAAAGATTTTTATTAAAATATAGCTAACATACAATATTATATTAGTTTCAGGTGTATACCATAGTTATTCAACATTTATATACTTAAAGAAGTGATCACCATGATAAGTCCAGCAACCATCTGACACTGTCCCACACTATCACAATATTATTTACTATATTCCCCATGCTGTACATTACATCCCCGTGACTTATTTATTTTATACCTAGAAACGTGAACCTCTTATTCCAGTTCACCTTTCCCTCCCTTTTCAAATTTTTCAATTACAGTTGACATTCAGTATTATTTTATATTAATATTAGGAATACAGCATAGTGGTTAGACATTTATATAATTTAAGAAGTGATCCCCCTAACTAGTCTAGTACCCACCTGGCACTATACATAGGTATTACCATATTATTGATTATATTCCCTACGCTTTGTGGTGATGGTTATAAGGTATATACATTTGTTAAAATTCATCAAACTGCACTCTTAAGATGAAGAATGGATATAGAATAGAATATTATTCAGTAATAAAACGATACAAACTACTGACAGATGTAACAATGTGGATAAAGCTCACAGACATTATGTTGAGTGAAAGAAGCCAGACACATAAGGATACATACTGTGTTGTTCTGCTTATTTGAAGTTCTAGAATAGGCAAATAATCTATGGTGAAAAACATCAGAGATGTGGTTGCATCTGAAGCAGAGCTGGGGAGTATTGACTGGGAAGAGGCCCAAAGGACCTTTTGGGGTGGTGGTAACATTCTGTATTTTGATTGAAGTGTGGGATACATAGATATATGAGGGTCAGACAATTAAGTTCGCGAACTCATCCTAGAAAAAGTGCTACATGCCTCATTGCTGAGTATCACTATGGTCACCTTCGAAGTACTCCCCTTGGGAAGCTATGCACTGATGCCAGCACCTAGTCCACCCTTCGAAGCAATTTGGGAACTCTTTTTCTGGAATAGCCATCAGAGATGTCATCATATTACACCTTGATGTCCTGAATGTCATCAAAATGTCTTCCTTCCAATATTTCCTTTATCTTTGGGTAAAGAAGGAAGTCATTGGGGGACAGATCAGGTGAGTAGGGAGGGTGTTCCAATACAGTTATTTGTTTACTGGCTAAAAACTCCCTCACAGACAGTGCCCTGTGAGCTGGTGCATTGTCGTGATGCAAGAGCCATGAATTGTTGGCGAAAAGTTCAGGTCGTTTTCAGGTTAAATGTATAAGAAAACAAAACCCTTACATATTCTGCCTACAAAAGATTCACTGCAGGTAGAAAGCACACACAGCTGGGAAAATAATTTACTCTTCCACTGTTCTACTCTTTCCATTACATGTGCTATTTAGTGGTTTCAACTGAACCATGGAACACACTATAAGTTGGGTCTTTCATAAATAAGCAAATGCAATATGATGCTTCATAGCCAAACCAAACCTGTATGTTTTCTGAAAAAACAGGAACATAAAAATATCCCCTGCTGTGATACGTCGCAAGGGCACAGTACAGGGTTTACATTTCTGTCCATGTCCCTTCATTTTCTCCACCATTTGTTAAAACCATAAAACAAAACCACTGAAACGATAACAGATAACAGTTGCTGGTTGGCAACTTACAGCTGATCAATAGAGCCGCTGGCTGCTGCTGTTATCCACGTGGGTTTGCTATGAAGTTCAGAGGCATGTGAAGCGCTGAGACATCTGTCACCTGTTAGTGCGGCGTGCCAGTGTCCACAGCCAGGGCCTCCCTCCTTTCTCACGGTCCTGTCTCCTCACGTGCAGGCATGGTGGGAGGAGTGGATTTCCCCAGGCAGAGAAGCAGCATTTTATCACTGAGATGGTATGATACGGAACAAGCTAGGATCTCCTAGTAAACTCTCCAGGTCCAATTGTATGAAGTCACAAGTATTTAGGGCTTTATTACCAAGAGGGAATATCAGGTGACTGACTCATGGCTTTTTTATTCTGATTTGCCCATGAAGAATTGGAGAAATACTTTTTTGTTGTTGACTGGTTTCTAGATATCATTGCTACAGGTTGGCTTCTTGAAAGGGTTACTTTGCAGTAAGTTCTAGCTTTGCCTAGTCAGTGGTTTGTATTTCAGGAAAAACTTCAGAAAGGATCCGTTCCTGCATCTGTCTACCTCTAGATGGGGCTGTTTTCATTCCATCCCAGATTTCATAGGCTCCAAAAATGCCAGGGAACATGGTACAGACCTATATTGCCATGTGTTCTCTGTGTGAGGGTCCTCACACAAAGAATAATCCTTCCTTCCTTCCTCCCTGCCTCCCTTCCTTCTTTCCTTTCTTCCTCTTGTTCAACAAATGTTACTGAGCACCTACCATGAGCCGGCCATTGAAACTGCAAAGTTAATAATGCCTCACTCCTTCCCCTTAAGTAACACCTGGTAGCAGTGACCGACGCGAACCCAGACAACCGTAACACAAGGTGCTGTGGTAAAGGGGCAAGGAAGACGAACCTGGAAGGGAAAGGGTAGGTCTGGGTTATAAAGGGACTTGTATATCAACTGAGGGGGTAGAACCGTCTTGAGGGGGCCATAGAGAACCTCAGAGGGTTTTAAGCAGGTGTGAGCTCCCTCTGGCCTTCGTGTAAAGGATGGAGTAGGGTTGTGGGCCTCCTTTGCTGGCTCTCCCTTCTTTCCCTGACCTGTGTATTTTGGAGGGTCTCAGGCTCAGTGCTGGGCCTTTTCGTCTCTCCCTTTCTCTTCTCTTTCTAACTCTAGCTATAGCCCCCTCCGCTGCTGTGTTAGCTGAGTTCACCTAGTCCCACTGCCTTAAGTAGGATCCATTCAGTGATGAGTCCCAATTTCATGTCTCCAGCCAAACCCCTCTTCTGGCCCACAGCGTCCTGTATCTAGAAGCCTCCTGACCTCCACTTGGCTGTAGAAAACCTGTCCTTTCCTTCATCTTTCCCAGCATAGTAAATATCAGCACCATTCATCCAGTTAGTTATCCAAGCTACACCCCACTAGACAGTGTCTTTCTCCTTCATGCCCCCCACCACCAATCCATCAAGTATGGTCTCTTGTCAAAATATTATAATATATCCTGGATCCATCCACTTCTCTCCCTTTCCTGCCCCATCGTTCTAGCCCAAGCCACACTGCTCTCTCATTTGCACTGCTGTAATTGCTTCCTAGCTGAGCTCTCCACTTTCCTTTTGACCCCTCCAATCCATTGAACATACACTCATCAGAGTGATTTCCTAAAAATGTAAGTCAGATTATATTACCCCCCTGCTTCAAAACTATCCATTAATACCCAACTGCACTTAGAAAAAAATTCCCAACTCCAGTCTGAGGACAAAAAGGGCTTTCCCTTATTTGGTCTATCAACCTCACTGTGCGTCTCTATGGCTCACTGCATTCCAGCCCGTTCTTTCAGTCCCTCCAACACTTTGTGCTTATTCTTCCTGGAAAGCTCTGGGCAAGGCTGGCTTCTTCTCCCCCTTCGGATCTGAGCTCCCATGCTTCCTCCTCTTGCCACCCTATCTGTGGAGGCCTCCGTTCCCAGTTACTCTTTCACTTCACTCTGCTTATTTTCTTCCTAAAACGTGTCATACTTTGTGATCACCTTATGTGGTGTTTTCATTGTCTGGCTCTCCCACTAGAACATAAGCTGTGTGGGTCTAGGGGCTTCTCTCTTATTCACCAGTGTCATCGGGGCATAAGAAAAAGCCCGGTACAAAATGCATGCCCTGAATGAATGCTCAAGGTTTATTTAGGAGCCTGTTGCAGTAGTTTAGATGTGATTATGAGGGCTTGAGCGAAATCAGTAAAGGTCAGGGTGGGAAACAGTCAATGCACCTGTGGGGGCTGAATCAGTAGGACTTAGTGACTGAAAGTGCGGGGGTGAGGAAAAGGAGGAAAAGGTATTTCCTGGCTGGGCGGGTCATGACACCACTGAGACGCGGCAACATCTGGGAGGAGGAGCGGGACTGAAGAGGCAGTCCTTGTGTAGCGGCTGCAAGCTGGAGAGGCGGAAACAACGACCTGGTCTGTAGAACTGGCTAGAGTTCTAAGAACATTTCCCAAGTAGAATTAGATTCTAGATAGTTTCATTTGCAATCAGATTTTTTGCAATTTAGGCATTATTAAGATTTTTCTGAGTCTACTTCCTTTCTCTACTATTTCTAATTTTTTTATCTCCTCTTATACCTTCAGAAATATGGAGGTTTTTTTGCTAGAAAGTATCTCAATTTAACTGTCCAATCAATATTCTGCAATTTCCCCCCCCCCATTTTTTAAAATATAAAGTGTTTTCAAAACATTTAAAGTCTGCTGAACCACTTGACTTTTTCAGATCTTGCCATACTTTGAGCCCAGGTGATGAAATTTACTGAATCAAAGAAATGGAGAGTAACTTGTAGCGATAGGTGGGACTTCAGTGGTCACTGAGATCAGCTGAGGAACACATGTCCAAGTTAAATATAGCTTGTCCAGTGGCTGAACGAGGGAGAGAACCCAGGGAAGTTTAGTTAATTAAATCCACTCCACAGCCTTGAATTTGAACTTGGCTTCTGATTGTAGCCGATAACATCTCAGCATACTGGTGGCATGTTTTGTGCAGGCTTTTCCTTGTCTCCACATTAGCTCAGTTCAATTTTTCAGTTGTCACTGGCAAGCACCTAACCTCATCATTTTCCATTTCAGGACCATTTCACATGCTGTTGTTGAATTTGTGAAATGACGGCCTTAGCAAAGTGTGTGTTTTGTTTTTTTAACAATGCTATTAGCCTCTCCCACCCTCATCCCGCCTGATCTTCTAAAATGTCAGTGTCTGACTTATTATCTCTCGTACCTCTCCATTCCTCTTTCTGAGATACAACTCCCACCCCCCTTTCCCTTCTGCTTCCATTGCAGGACCTCTGACTGCAGCAGCTGTTTTGTATTTACTGCACCCGCCAGCCTACGTAGTCTAGGGAACAATAATTGGAGCAAAAGATAAAGATTTTGCATGTTTGTCAGCCTTCTCAACTCTTCTGACAGTCTGTCTGGGGCTTCACTGTTCCTTGGTGTGGTCTTAAGAATCTTTGTCTGTACATTGGAATTAGTAGTGATCAGACAGATCCTAAGGGTGCACACTGTTTGTCTCTCACTGCGCGAGCAGTGGCGACCAGCCCACCTGGCGTTTGAAACACTAGGCACCCTGTGTTATGTAAAGCCATCCTCATTTTCTAAGGTTCAGAAGAGACTGACTTCTGAGCAAATAAGGCCTTAGCGCCTCTCGGGATGCCAGATCTCTCCCCATGAGCTGTATGCAGCTCTGATAACACTGGGTACCAAAAGACCAGAGCTCATTTTTTGTTCATGGCCTCCTGGAGACCACCAGACTTTGCAGGCTCAGGCTGGAAGGGGCCTAAGGGTTGTCTAGTATAACCGTCCATATTTGGAGGATCACCCTGGAAAGTTCCCCAGGTGTAACTTAGGGATCTTGTCAAGATAGAGCCTGAGTTGGTGTCTCTGTCATTTAAATGCCATTGGAGTCAAGAGAAGGTTAACATTGTCTGGAGATGAATCAAAATCTTAGCTGGTCCTCAGTATCCCATATGAGTGGACTCCAAGTTACATATATAGACTTACCTGCTACTGCTCTGCAATCCACATTCTGTGTTTTAGCAAAACAATATTGTTTTTCTCTCAAATACTCCTTCTACTTTCCCATGTCTAAAATCCTCTTTCTCCAGGCACATGTCCTTCTTTCTACTTAAGTTTCTCACATTCCTTCAGCTCTGCCACTCAAAGTTATATCCATCCTGAGGCCCTGATTTCAACAGCACTCTTCTCCAGAAGACTTTCCTGATTATTTAGCTAAAAGCCTTCTTCCTTCCTCAAAACTCTGATAACTCAGTTGCTACCACTGTCACATGTTACCTAATAGTTTAGTTATTTGTGTACACACCTTATCTACCTCTTGCTTTAATGACATTGTAAACTATCCAGGAAAGAGTCATTCACTGTTATCTCTGTGTCCCCATGGCATCTAACACAGGCTTTTGCCCATAATAGGAACTTAATAAGCATCTGCTGTGAAATGAATGAGAACCAAGAAATGAGTAGTTTTCCTTAACTGAAACGTGAAATGAGTAGTTCAGGAATTTTGGAGCCCTGAAAACCTCAGCTGATAACTGGGTCCATAGTGAAGGAGAAAGACAACTGCAGGAAACGTACTGCTCTGCTCTTTCTTTGGAGGCAGCCAGCTGCAGCGTCAAAAAAATTCTTTCCTTAAAAAAATGAGAAACCAAAATCAGCCAACAAAGCTGGCAGAGGAAGTGATGATGCCAACCTTCCATTCCTTCACAGATGTGTCACTCAAGTAAAACTCAATAGCCCGGATGCTAAATTATTACGTCTTCACCCCTCATCTTCCATCTAGATTTTCTCAAGCACACACACACACACACACACACACACACACACGCACACGCACACACTTCATTCCTGGGGGACAAATATCAACTATGTTTTGGAAGCTTGATAGATATTCTTGGTTTGGGCAGAAAGTGTCATCCAGAATATGTACACATAAGTACATTTTGGTTCTTTTGTAAAGGCCAAGATTGTAGATAAGAATTTATTTTTGTTAGATTTATAATACACATGGACTATTACTAGTATCAGAGGTATCTCCATATCGTGATGCTGAAAAGTATTGAGCAAGTGGCTGGAAACCTGCCTGGCACACTGTCCCAAAGGTCCTGGAAGTGAGAGTTGAGAACCCGCAGGATCCAGAATGGCTGAACAGGGCTGGCTTTGGCTAAAGCTGCAGTGCAGTCAGGAGGACGCAGGGGAATTCCTGTCATAGCAGGATGTCGTTGTCTACACAGATGAGGAGCTTGCCACTCTGGTCTCTGCTTTTCAGAGGTCACATCTCCCTTGATGAACGAGTGCCGCGCATCAGACTTTTTTTCTTTTTACAGACTTAGAGGTATAATTTCCATACCTTAAAATGCACCCATTTCACATGTACAATTTAATTTTTAATAAATTTCTAGGGTTGTGCAATCATCACCACAATCCACTTATAGAACATGCTTTCATCCTGAAATTTCTATTAAGTTTATTTGCAGTCAATATCCACTAACGCCCAGCTCCCCTCCCCCCTCCCGCATCTCAGCCCCTGTTGTTGCAAAGACTGTCATATCTCCATTGAACTTGTTACTTTAGTTGAAAATCAATTGACCATTAATATAAATTATTTCTGAACTTTCAATTCTATTCCAATAATGTATATGCCCATCTTGATGCTAATATCCCATTACCTTGATTACTGAAGCTTTTTAGTAATTTTCGTAATAATATGGTGTAAATTCAGCTTTTTTCTTCTTTTACAAAATGTCTTGGCTACTCTAGCTCTTTTGCATTCTCATATACATTTCAGTACCAACTTGTTATTTTTATCAAAAAGCCTGATGGGATTTTAATAAATTGATCCTATAAATCAATTTAGGGAGATTAGACATCTTAATGATACAAGAGAGTTAGCATGTCCCTAGGTAGACAGGGAGGTCCCTGGTGGAATAAACAAAGACAGTCATATCCTAAAACTTCAGGTTTTGAAATCACTCCTTCGCTCCAGGACATAATGTAAGAAGGCCTTGAGGTTAATGTAACTCTGTAATGTAACTCCTTCGCTCCAGGACATAATGTAACAAGGCCTTGAGGTTAATCATAAAATTCCTTTTGGCCTGACAAACGGAGCAGATCTGACAGATAAAGAGTGGGTTACTTTGCTGATTCCTTTAGGATGGGCAAGCAGAACAAACCTGGTAGATGAATTTCATTAGAAGGTGCCAGTTCCCTTATCCAAACAGCTCCCCTTCCCCAAGCAGGCAAGGGAAAGTATAAAAGTAAGAGCTTTTGCCTCAGTCACTGGGCACCCCCCATTCGGGACCCCCTCCTGCTCGGGAGCTGCAACCTCTTCTCCTGCCTCTAATAAACTATCCTCTTTTTGAAACTTTTTGCCTCTCCCTGGTCCGTGTTTCCATTCTTCAGCTTCACGAGACACGATCCCGGCCCGCACTCAGAAACTGCCGGCAGATCCAACAGCACCTGCACCATTAACAATATTGAATTTTTCAATCCATGAGCATTTCACCTTCATTTATTAAGCTCTTACTTTCAATTTAATTTGTTCTTCTCTTTTCTAGTTTCCTAAGGTGAAAACTTAGACTGACTGTAGATCTTTCCTCTTTTCTAATATATGCACTAATTTTCCTACGAGCACTGCTTTTACTGCATTGGGAAGGTTTGGGAAGCTGTGTTTCATTTTCATTTAGTTCAAAATATTTTAAAATTTCTCTTCAGACTTATTTTATCCGTGTGTTGTTTGGAAATGTGTCATTTAACCTCCAAATATTTTGAGATTTTTCAGTTATTGTTTTGTTACTGATTTGTAATTTAAATTCATCATGGTGAGAACATACTCTGTATGACTTCTATTCTTTTAAGTTTGTTAAAGTTGTTTAATGGTTCAGAAAGTGGTTTATCTTGCTAAATATTCCATGTGAGTTTGTGAAGAACATGCATTCTACTTTTGTTGGATGAAGTATTATATAAATGTCAATTAGATCTTGTTGATTAATTGCACTATTCAGTTCAACTATATTCTTACTGATTTTCTGCTCACTGAATCCATCAGTTACTGAAAAAGGGTTTGAAGTCTCCAACTGTAATAATGGATTTGTTTATTTCTCCTTGCAGTTCTGTAAGTTTTTTGCCTCACAGAGTTTGACACTCTGCTGTTGGGTGCATACATGTTAAGGATTGCGTCTTCTTCAGGAATTGACCCCTTTATCATAATGCCCTTCTTTATCCCTGATAGTTTATCTTGTTCTATAGTCTGCTTTGTCTGAAATTAATGTAACTACTACAGTTTTCTTTGGATTAGTGTTAGCATGATATCTCTTTCTCCACCCCTTTAATTTAATCTATTGATGTCTTGATATTTAAAGTGAGTTTCTTATAGACAACATATAGTTTGGTCTCGTGTTTTATCCATTGTGAAAAATCTCTATCTTTTAATTTCTGTATTTGCCACTCACATTTTAAGTGATGTTTTTGTATAGTTTGATGAATATCTACCATATTTATAAACTGTCTTTTATTTGTTGCACCTGTTCTTTCTTTCTTTCTTTCTTTCTTTCTTTCTTTCTTTCTTTCTTCCTTCCTTCCTTCCTTCCTTCCTTCCTTCCTTCCTTCCTTCCTTCCTTCCTTCCTTCCTTCCTTTCTTTCTTTCTTTCTTTCTTTCTTTCTTTCTTTCTTTCTTTTTTAATCTTTCCTTCCTGTTCTGCCTTCTCTGGTTTTTTATTAAGCATTTTATATAATTCTATTTCTTTCCTGTCTTAATATCAATTATACCTCTTTAAAAAATACTTTAGTGGTTATTGTAGAGTTTACAATATATGAGATCTGACAATTATATTTGCAAACTCATCCTAGGAAAAATGCTACACATCTCATTGCTGAATATCCCTATGATCACCTTCGAAGTACTCCCCTTGGGAAGTTATGTACCGACGTCAGCACCTAGTCCACCCTTCAAAGCAATTTTGGAACTCTTTTTCTGGAATGGCTATCAGAGCTGTCATTGCATTACCCTTGATGTCCTGAATGTCATCAAAATATCTTCCTTTCAATATTTCCTTTATCTTTGGGTAAAAAAAGAAGTCACTGGGGGCCAGGTCAGGTGAGTAGGGAGGATGTTCCAATACAGGTATTTGTTTACTGGCTAAAAACTCCCTCACAGACAGTGCCCTGTGAGCTGGTGCATTGTTGTGATGCAAGAGCCATGAATTGTTGGAGAAAAGTTGAGGTCGTTTTCATTTAACTTTTTCATGCAGCCTTTTCAGCACTTCCAAATGGTAAACTTGGTTAACTGTTTGTCCAGTTGGTACAAATTCATAACGAGTAATCCCTCTGATATCAAGAAAGGTTAGCAAGATCATTTGGACTCTTGATTTGGACTGATGGAACTTTTTTGGTCATGGAGAATTGGCTGACTTCCATCGTACACTGTGATGCTTTGTTTCAGGGTTGTATTGGTGCACCCATGTTTCATCACCAGTGATAACACAGCCCAAAACATCGTCTTGCGTCTCCAAAAGGTCTTGACAAACGTCAACTCTCTTTTGCTTTTGTTCATTGGTGAACTCCTTTGGGACCATTTTTACACACACCTTTTCTCATGCCAAGATTTTCAGTTAAGATTTTCCTAACTTTTCTCTATCGATGTTTATTTGGTCTGCTATGCTTCTCACAGTCAGCTGACTATTTTGACACACAATTTGATGAATTTTTGCAATGTTTTTGTCAGTTCTGCTCGTTACCGGCCACCCTGTCCTCTCTTCATCAGTGACGTGTTCTCTTCTCTCAGAAAAACGTTTAATCCATTTGTACACTGCCGTTTTCTTCATGGCATTATCCCCATAAACTTGGACTAAGATGTCCCTGATTTCACTTGCACTCTTGCCAAGTTTAAGGAGAAATTTAATGTTTGTTCGTTGCTCTAATTCAAGCTCAGACATTCTCGTGACAGCACACAAAGTCACACAACAACAATAATGAACACCACTCAACAAGACACCGCCACACGTTGACGCAAACACAGCTGTGAGACACTGCTATACCAGGGTTATGAAACGTTACTGAGCTGCTTGTACAGTGCTGTCAACGTAATGCAATGCATGGTCGCAAGTTTGCGAACTTAATTGTCACACTGCGTATGTTTACAACTAATCTAAATTCAAATATATCTATAGTTATAATTCTAAATTTTCCCCTCCTGTTCTATAATATTGCTGTCACTCACTTATCTATGTGCTGTCATCACCCAATGCATTGTTACTATTCTTACTTTGAACAAATAGTTATTTCGTAGCTCAATTAAGAATAAGAAAAGTAAAAGGGTTTACTTTACCTCACTTATTCCCTTCTCTGATGTTCTTCCTTTGATTATGTAGATCCAAGTTTCTGACCTGTGTCATTTTTTACCTCTCTGAAGAGTTTCTTTTAAAATATTTCTTGCAAAGCAGGCCTACTGGTGATAAATTCCGTGTGTGTGTGTGTGTGTGTGTGTGTGTGTGTGTGTGTGTGTTTCTGAGAAAGTTTTTATTTATCCTTCATTTTTGAAGAAAAATTGTCTGGATATAGAATTGTAAGTTAGTGTTTTCTGTTTTTTTCTAACATTTAAAATATTTCGCTCCACTCTCTTGCTTCATGGTTTCTGATGAGAAATCCAAAGTAATTTTTATCCTTACTCCCCTGTAGGTAAGGTGTCCCTTCCTCACCTTGCCCTAAACTTCTTTCAAGACTTCCTTTGCCTTGGCTTTCTGAAGTTTAAATATGATGTGCCGAGGTATAGAAGCTTTGGTATTTATCCAACTTGGTGCTTTCTGAGCTTCCTGTAGTTTGGTGTCTGTCATTAATTCTGAAAATTCTCAGCCATAGTTACTCAGATTTCTTCTGTTTCTTTCCCTTTTTCTTCTTTTTCTAGTATTTCCATTATACATATATTATAGCTTTTGTAATTGTCCCACAAATTCTTGGATATTCTGTTTTGTTTTGTTTTGTTTTTTCTTTTTGCTTTTCAGTTTGGGAAGTTTCTATTGACGGATCTTCACTGTCCTGGGCTGTATGTGTTCAGTGTGGTGACGAGCTCATCAAAGACATTCTTCGTTCATGCTACAGTGTATTTGATTCCTAGCATTCCTTTTGATTCTCTTTTAGAATCTCTATCTCTCTACTCACATTATCTATCTGTTGTTGCATGCTGTCTACTTTTTCATTAGAGCCTTTAACATATTAATCATTGTTATCTTTAATTCCCTATCTCAGAATTTCAAAAGTTTTCAGAAGTTTTTCTTTGTCTTTTCCTCTTCCTTTAGGTGAGACAATATGGCTACAGGGAGCTGGACTTAGCTAATTGCCTTCTCTCCAAGGTCGATAAAGCTCTGGTAAAGTTGGTCTCTTGGAAAGAAGACTTTTGTTATGGAGAACACTCTGAACATATATACAAATGGTGACTTTTCCCCTCACCTCTACCTGAAATGTGAGGGAGTTTCTGTTGGGTCCTCACCTTGAGAATCTGGTGGGATCCCTGAGGGTAAAGCCCACAAAACTACACCTCCAGGGATTTCTCACTCTCAAGCAAATCCACATTCAGCATCCAGCAATTCACCAAAATTATCAGTTAAGTGTTCCTACAGTTTTATGGCTGTAGCAGCTTCTTCTGTAGGTGAGCTGATGGAGGCTGGGATTCTCTGCATTCACCTGCCTCTCCAGATTTCAGGGACGTCAATTTTCTGATGGGCCTTAGGAGAGTCATTTATTTTCAGTTTCTTCAGCTTTTATCTTGGAAGGATAGAAGTGATGGGTTTTAAACTCTTTACGTGTCATAGCTGAAACTGAAATTCCTCCTTTTACTTTTAATCTCTTTGTTTCTTTGAATTTAAGCTGCTTTTCTTGCGACAACATGTAGGTTGGTCTTGCTCTCTTTTATTCTCTGCTAATCTGTACCATTTAAGTGGAATGTTTAGTTACAATTCTGCACTCAATTCCAATGTGTGGGATTTCTCCTCACACCACTAAGCAATTGATTCTCCAACACTAGCTGAGTCTCCTACAATTCAACTCTGTTCTGACCCCCCCCCCCCCCCCAGATAGCATCAGATTCCACAGGGTAAGGGCTCAGTCCCACAAGATGCCAATCACAAGTCCAGGTGGTTACTTGTGCTTCTGACAGACTGGCTGTAAATCAGAGGTTATCACGACCTCCTCCTTGGGTTCAATTAATTTGCTAGAACAGCTCATTGAACTCAGGAATCCTGTTTACTCACTAGATTACCATTTATTACAAAGGATATTAAAAAATACAAATCAATAGATATATAAGGTGAGGTCCCAACTAGGAGCTTCTGTCCTTGTGGAGTTTGGGACCTGGTGTGGTGGCACGTGGAAGCATTCTGGTACCCCAACTTGGAAGCTCTCTGAACCCCATCCTTTGGTGTTTTATGGAGGCTTCATTACATAAGCATGATTGATCGGCCACTGGTGAATGATTCAACCTCCAGCCCTTCTCTCCTCCCCAGAAATCAGGGTTGGAACTGAAAGTTCCAAACCTCTAATCACATTGGTTTCCCCTGGCAACCAGTTCCCCCACCTTTAGGGGATTTCCAAAAGTCCCCTTTATTGACATAAACCCACTCGTGCTGGGAAGGGGATTGTTATGAATAACAAGGTATCTATCTCACCTTTATGGCTCTGAAGCAATTTCAGGAACTGAAATCAGAAGACCAACTATTATAACAAAAGGTGCTCTGATTACTTAGGAAATTCCAAGTGTTTTGGGAACTGTGAGTCAGAAACCATGGACAAAGACCAAATATATATTTATTATAAATCACAATATCACAGTCGTCCATTTATATTTAGTGTAATTACCAAGATGGTTGGATTTACACCTGCTATTATATTATTTATTTTCTATTTTTCTCCTTTTAAAAATTTCCCTCCTCCTCCTTTACTTCCTTTTTTTATGTTAAGTAAATATTTTTAATGTATCTTTTTAATTCCTCTGTTGATTTTGTTGCTATATTTTCTAAAGTTATTTTCTTAGTGGTTGCTCTAGGTATTACAGTATGCATCTCAATTTACTACAATCTGATTCAAAATAACACTAAATTAATTTTAGAAACTTTGTTCCAGTGTATGTTCTTTTCCTCTCCCCTCCTTCCTTCCATTATTATTGTATCGATTTCTGCATATACTCAACAGTATAGTGTTATAACTTTTGCTTTGTACAATTTTATCTTTTAAAGAATTGAGGATGAAGTGAGAAGATATATTTATAGAGTTTTTAATATTTACCAACAAATTTATCATTTCTGGAACTCTTCATTCCTTCTGTGGATTTGAGTACCATCTGGTGTGACTTCCTTTCAGCCTAAAGGACGTCTTGTACTATTTCTTATAAGCTGTGTCTGCTAGCAAAACATTCTCCTGGTCTTTGGTTATCTGGGAGTATCTTTACTTTGCCTTCATTTCTGAAGGGTGGTTTTGCTGGATATAGAATTCTTGGTTGATAGATATATTTCAACACTTTGAATATGTAATTCCACTGCCTTGTGGACTCCATTGTTTCAGGATTGGTTAATTTGTGTGATTTCCATCTTTTTATTGAGATTTAAAATTTTTTTGAATCGTTGTCATACTTTATTTAAAATTTTGAGCATAGTTTCTTTTAGTTCCTTAAACATATTTATAATAGATGCTTTAAAGACTGATCTGATAAACCCAAATCTTAGGGACATATAGAGGTAGTTTCTATTGACTGCTTTGTTTTTTTACCGAATATGGTCACACTTTCTTGTTGCTTTGCCTGCCTTATAATTTCTTTGTTGAAAACTGGATATTTTACATAGTATATTTTCGCAACTATGTATTCTAATTTCCCCCTGAGTGCTGTTGTTTTGTTTTGTCTGTTTATTTAATAACTTGCCTGGACTAAATCCATGAAGTTTGCCTCTTCTGCAATGTGCATCCGTGAAGGGCTCTGCTGTTTTGTTTTTCTTACTTTTTATTCTTAAGCCTAGCTTTCTACAGTCACTCCTGCGTCTGCCTAGATCAACGTTCAGCCAAAGACTGGCCAGCGGTGTTCAAATCCCTTGAGCCAATAAGGCCTCCTCTCTGCTGATAAAGATAGAGCTATGCGTGAGATGGGGGGTACATTCAAATGTCAAGCTTTAGTTTATAAGTCTGCCCAGGCTTCTATTTTCCATCGAGCTCTTGCCTCTCCACTGTATGTGTGGGTTGCTTGGGCTACTCCTGTCTCTGTAGCACATGCTTACACCTTGGTCAACCCCATGACATGTGCAGAGTTTATCCATCTCCCCATGGCTGCCTCACCTCCCTCCATGCCCCATTAAATTCCCAGGTGGTCCTCAGTCCGTGGTTTGCTCTGCAGTTTCAGGTTAGCAGAGCTGCTAACCCTCTCGTCCACTTGTTTCTGAGATCACTGTTTAAACCGATGCTGCCCCAAATTAAGTCAGATCACTCTGACAGTGACAAAACGCTGCTGGTTTTTACAACCTGCCCTGACTGAACTAGCAAACAACAAAGTGCAGGACATGGGGACAGCTCCAGGCAAGAACACCACATGTGGGTGCTGACCTTATTCAAAATATCAGTAGTTTTTGTGAACAAACACTTCTTAGTATGATGCACATCTCCAGGCAATTTCCAGAGTGCTGAAATGGTAGTTTTTGATGGTTTTGACCAAGCGTTATGGTTGCTTTTTGGAAAAACATGGTTTATCAACCTCTTTACATTCTCATGGTGGAAGTTACTCTCTGAGCATCAGGTTTATATAGTGTTCTTCCCGTCTGGAGAGGTGACACGCAGGAGGGTAAGGGCTTCGGGCTGAAAGCTTTCCAGTCTGGATTCTGTCACTGACTAACTCTTGCCGTTTGCAGTTTCCTTAGCAGAAAAGCAACGGGTGTTGGTCAGGGTGATTTCCACAGCTCCTTTCATCTTGAAAATGTTAAGTTTCTAATGGAATTCAGAGTTCAGCTAATAAATTCACACAGTGGATCTAAAAAGATTAATTGATTCTATCCTGTACATGATCTTGATGTCATTTTTACATAAAATTTTGTCTTCAAGGAAGGTTATGTGTGTGTATCCATCTAAGATGAAGCAATGGTCTTTTGACTCCACTAGAAAAGTCTCTAGTTTCCTCCCCCCCCTTCCCTTCCCTCCTGCCCTTCCCCTCCCTCCCCTACCGTCCCTCCCCTCCCCTTCTCTCCTCTCCTCTCCCCCTCCCTGCATTTCTCCCTTCCTCTCTCTCACTTTCTTCCATCCTAACTTTATGGCCCCTAACTTGATACCGGTCACTGTACAAAGTGTTTTTTACCTGAATGATCTTATTTACTTCTCACAACAAACACATCAGGTAGGTCCCGTCCTTAACTACATTTTATAGGTAATTGTGGGGAACACGAAACATTCCCCTTTCCCTCCTTTGGTTCTTCTGGCTAGCCAAATATTCAAATCGACAAGAGACATTGACAAAAGAAACTCAAAATTAATTTTATGTGCGTGGGAACCCCACATATATGAGAGAGTCAGAGACCCCGAGTACATGCGGGGTTCCAAGACAGAAAGGGAAAGTGTGGTACGCATTTTGAGCTAGGGATGAGATAAGGCATCTTTGGGCCTCACACGGTCACTGCAGGGAAGAGCACGTGTTCAGTAATTAGTAGTTTCCCCTGCCCTGTAGATGGGTCAAAAAAGATTATCTGTGATAATCTCTTATTATCGGCAAGGACCCTAATTTAAATTCTTTTAGATAGTTAAGCGGTAGGAGGGCAGAAGTTTCTCTTGAGTCTGCAGGATCTCTTTTGCTTTTAGCTCAAAATACTCTGCATTTCACCAGTAAGGGAGATCCTGCAAACTAAAGATCAGAGAAACTTCCTGGTTTGTTCAAAGCTAAATAGTTAATTAGTCTCAGCCTCTCAATAACCTTATACTCCACAACACCAACTCCACAAATAAACTGGGTAGAAGGCATGTGGTCATGTCTCTAAGAGCAGTGGTTGGGAGATGGGGGAGAGGAAGACCCTCCCTGCTGTGTGACGTGAGGGATGTCTTCCTGCAGGAGGCAGAATTAGAGCCAGATCTTGCCTTAGATGTTGGATAGAGATGGTAGGGGGGGCCCTGCAGGCAGCAAGACATTGATGCTAGAAAGTAAAAGTGGGGCTCTTTGCAGCCTATTTGTGGGTGAGCAGTAAGAGAAAAGCTTGGTGGTGGCTTTGGAGGCCCACCTCAGATTTTGACTTTTATTCAGAAAACACAGAAGTGGTGTTCATGTCAGGCTGTTCCGTGCAGGAAGGGACATGTCTAGAGCCGTGCTCTCCATGTATCATGTCTGGCAGTCCTGGGGAAGGTCATTGGATGGAGCAGAGACGGAAAGTAGAGGTCAAGGAAATAGTCCAGAGAGAGGTGAAGAAATGTGAGCTAAGGTGACAAATTAGGAAAGGAGTCTATGGGGAGGCAAGAGGCATTACAGAGGAAGCCAGAGGACTTGTCGCCTCTGGAATCAGTAGCAAAATTCTATTACAATTCTGATATTTTATTTCTATCTAATTAGCTATTTATAGCCTCTGGATTGTTTGTCCTAGAAATAGTGTTAAGCAGTTGTCGTTTTGATTATTTTTGTTTTCTAATGAGTCAAGAGATGGCTGTGTATTTTTAAAATAGATTATTTAACTTTTCTTTTACCTTCTCAAGTTCTAAATTGTCAGCTAGTGTAATTTTTCTTCTTTTTTAAAATTAGTTTCAGCTGTACAAAACAATGTAACAGTTAGACATTTACACCCCTCACAAAGTGATAACCCCCCTGCCCCCATCTACTACCCCTCTGACATCGTATACAGCTGTTACAGTTCCATTGACTCCACGTCCTTTATATATCAAATTATAGTTGACATTTAACGTTATTCAGCTTCAGCTTCAGGTGTACAGTGCAGTGGTCAGGCATCTACACCATCCATGGAGTGGTCTCCCTAATAAGACATGTGCCCATCTGACACCCTACACAATCTTTACAACATTATTGATTATATTCCCCAAACTGTACTTCATATCCCTGTGGCAATATTGTGATTACTAATTTGTACTTTCTAATCCCTTTACCTTCTCCCTTAGCCCCACCCCCTCCCATGTAGCAACCCTCAGTTTTTTTCCCCTATATCTCTCAGTCTATTTCTGTTTTGTTTGTCCATTTTTTCTGTTCTTTAGATTCCACATATAAGTGAGATCATATGGTATTTGTCTTTCTCTTTCTGACTTATTTCATTTAACATAATGTTCTCTAGGTCCATCCATTTTGTTGCAAATGGTAAGATTTCTTTCTTCTTTATGGCTGCGTAATACTCCATTGTATAAATGTACCACAGTTTCTTTATCCAGTCGTCTACTGATGAGCATTTTGGTTGTTTTCATATCTTGGCTATTGTGAATAGTGCTGCAATAAACATAGGGGTGCATATATTTGTTTTGAATTAGTGCTTTGGATTTCTCTGGATACCAAGGAGTGGAATTGCTGGGTCATAAGGTAGTTCCATTTTCAATTTTTTGAGGAACCTCCATACTGTTTTCCATAGTGGCTGTACCAATCTGCAATCCCACCAACAGTGCACAAGGGGTCTCTTTTCTCCACATCCACGCCAGCCCTTGTTGTTTGTTGATTTATTGATGATAGCCATTCTGACTGGGGTGAGGTGATATCTCACTGTGGTTTTTATTTGCATTTCTCTAATGATTAGTGACATTGAGCATCTTTCCATATGTCTGTTTGCCATCTGTATGTCTTCTTTGGAGAAATGTCTATCCAGGTCCTCTGCCCATTTTAATTGGATTATCTTTTTTTGGTGTTCAGTTTTATGAGATTTTTTTAAGTATAAATTTTGGATATTAACCCCAGCTAGTATGATTTTTTGATGTCTACAATCTATTATTGTCTGAGAGCGAGCACCAGCTTAGAAAAACTATGATTTTGTTTCCTTTCCCCAAAAAAAGCATCTTCCCCAAATGGTGATGTCCCTTAACAAACTTCTGATGGTGGAAGAACAAGAAACTATGGAGCCGTCCCATGATGCAAGTTTGTCGTCGCCACTTGTAGACAGTTGGCGCCACCCAAGTCTAGGTCCGAAAACGTTCTTTGGCTTCTCGCACCCTCTGTTTTACTTTCCTGTGTTTCTTGTTTCCTTATTTATTGCATTAATAGCCAGGGTATTGGGGTTGGGTCTTGGGTATATGTATGTCTGAGAAAGCAACATTAGGAGGAAAGATCTATACTTTCTTTTCTCAAACATTCTATAAATGGTAGGACAGTAAACATAAAACATTAATTCCCAGAGGAATTAAATTTTCCTTTATTTCCCTGTACTTTTGGGGCAACACATTATTCATTGTAGGGTCTTTACATTTTTTTAGTAAAAGTGATGATATAGCTTTTCCTGTCCTTTAGGAGACATCCTTGATTATATAGTACCTTTTCTTTCTCTGCTCTATAAACATGGGATTCAGAAATGTGTGATAGAAAAAATATCCCATGGAGGGAGGCATCAGGTACTCCGTCACTCAGAGGCCACTTGTAGGGAGATGGGAATGCAATTCAATCCTACGCTCAAGGCCAGGAGGAGGCACGTCAGCACTCCTACTGGGCACATTGCCGTGGATCATCGTCAGCTCATCTGCAATACATGAGACCGGCTCTACGCCTTCCAGTCGCTTCCAGTTCCATAACTATGGCTCCATGTAAATGGAAGTTCATTGTTGCTCCTGGACAGAGAGTAGGAGGTCACTGCTTTGTCTAGTCCCGCCTCTGAAGGACTCCAGGTGTGTGAATGCCATAGAAGAAGTGTGTGGTTTTCACAGATGTCCTCAAGGAGGCCTTCTTGCTCCTACCTTCTAGCCTTATTTTTCCATAACAGCTATGAGCCTGTAATTGGCCCCTGTGATCTCATAAGAAAATGTATCCTTCCCACCCAAGCCCAACACATTCAAGGAAGCGAGAGACAGCAAATGTGGCTACAGGGTTGTTTCCCTCTGCAGTCGGCGAGCTCTGGTGCAGTGGCCAGCCCTCAAGCCCTCAGCAGCTGTTTGATTTGGCCCTTGCTGGTGAGGATCTGGGGAGTGAGGCCCGGAGCCCGGGAGGGTCAATATTGAAAGGCCTGCTTGTTTGTTTGGCTTCCACCTGTTGGAAACTCTGTAATCGGAGCCACTCATAAAAAGGAAGCGGGGACAGCAGGGGAATTCCTGTACTGGAACAGTGAATGTTTCCACTGTTGCCCTGGGGGAATCACACAAGAGAAACTGGCCTTCGGTTACAGTTGAGAGCAGCACATGAGTGAGAAAACACGGGCAGAGATGCCATGAAGCTTAAAGGTGACTCCGGAAGCAAACCTCCCGGAAGTGTCTCTGCTCTCCAAGACCAATTGCTTCTCTCCCCTATCGGGTGCCCCCTGCCCCAGAGGGGCCAGCAACTCACAGCACGAGTGTCTAATTGCCACCCTCCCCACTGGTCTACCCAGACTCTCCAGCCATTGCCTGTTTTCCTGTGTCATAGAAAAGACTCCCAGGGCCAATCATCCAGGCACGTCACCCACTTTCCTCCCACCATGCCTCCATCCTCATCCTCACTCATCTTTATCTTCTTCCTCCTGTGTCCGAGACTTAGGGGTTTCCCCACCCCCTCTTGTGCTTTCCAGTTCCCCCGGCGTCTTCTGGAACCAGGGCCTTCGACTCTCCCGTTCCCCTCCCTTCTCTCTTCATCGGATTCTTGACCTCAACCTACAAACATCTTCAAGTCTCCTCTGGGCTTCTCTTCTTCCTTTAGCTGCCGCACTAGCTCCTTCCCTCCCCTGCCAACCTCCTTGGGAACAGTCCATCCTCACGCCTCCATTTTCCACTTCCCATTCGCTCCCAAACCATGTGTTGAGGCTTCCAGCATTACTCAAACAAAGGAAAACAAAATAAAACACCACAAAAATCCCACTTTTGGGCCAGTGAACTTCAAATTGCCTACACCAGGCTTACTCATATGCATTTACCCTTCACACCCAACTATCATGAATTAGATGTCTATTGCATGTCAAGCATGTAGGCCAAGACAGTACGAAGATATCCCGAATAAAACCCAAGTGTCCTTTGGATGAAGAGCCCATTAGGTTTTAGCTGCCACTTACTTTTCAGTGTGGGTGACTTTATTTCCCTTTTTCCTGAAGTCAGCAAGGTCTGGGCAGGCAGAGGGAACCAAAGGCCAGTGGGAATCTGGGTGAAAGGTGAGGTGTGGGTGAGGGACATGAGACAGGCTCAGGGCTCCAATGACACAATTTCCTGCTATTACCAAAACATAGCAGCAGCCTGCCAGGTGTTGGGGCTTGCAGCAGCTACTGGGGGCTACAGGCCTTGGTGCCTAGCCACGGCCACTGTCCCAGGACGGAGGTGGCAGAGTAAGCTAACACACTGGGAAAGGGGGCCCGAGGGAGCCAAATACTGGCATGTCCCTGCCCTGTGCCCCACAGCTACCCTGCCTCTGTCACAGCCTCTACCACACAGCAGTCATCAATTCCATGCTGACTCCTGCAAACCTGCGAGCTCTAGGGAAGGCTACAACCACTGTGCAACTCGCAGGAGTTGCACAGTGCAGGAGCCCCTTGTTGCAAAATTATTAAGAATTTCAAGAAGGTGACAGCAAAGCATTAACCGAGCATGAGGCTCTTCTAGTGTTCAACTGCCTGGGTCACATGCCCGGGAAGCTGGCCCTACCTAGCTTTATTTATCACCTTGTAGTTGCTCAATAAATATGCTTTAAAGGAATGAGTTTGGGTTTCTCTAGCAACACTGGCGAGGAGTCACGGGGCCCTGGGGAAAGAGGCAGTGGAGCTCCTCATCCTCCCTGAGCTGCAGGCATGCCATCAGCGACTGCCTGCCCTGCCTTAGTTTCCTGTATCCATGCATGAGAATTGTTTTGCCTGCCTCTTCTCTGCTGTGGGCTGAGAGTGAGAGGGGCACAAGCGCACAGGCTGAACTTTCAGCGCTTACATGCAGCGATCCTGTGATTCTGAGGAAAGAGCTGTTCTGTGAACGGAAGTGCCACGCACATTGAAGCCATCACCATAAATCCAAGAGATAGGATGAGTGTTTGTACTGTGAAATGTCTCGGTGTCCTGATATGGGCTAAAGGACAGTTGTTTTTCTGCCCTCTGAGATAGGCGTAGTGAGACCCAGAAACATGTGGAGGGTGTTCTACGTATCTCATGGTGGGATTTGATGGGAAGCAGCATGTTGGCAGAGACAGAGAGCGCATGGAGTTTGGTGAGAAAACCGTCCTCTCGGAGCAGCAATTCCTTTGAGGCGTCTCAGTCTGTCCAACCCTCCTTAGCTCACCTGTGAAGTGACACAATTAATCATAACAAAAAATATCAGTAACAGCAAACACATTTGGTGGTTTTATGTGCCAGCTACTGTTCTAAACCCTTTAAAGGTGCACACTCACTTAGATCCTTAGAACGACCCTGCGATGCAGGAATGTTACTGGTTACTATCCCCATTTTACCGATGAAGGAAAGTTCAGTTGCTTGCCAAGCCCATAGCTGACAGGCTGGAGCACTGGGGTTCAAATCCAGGTCTTTGGCCTCCAGAGTGAGTACTTAACCACTAATCCACTAATCCCTCGTGGGACTGTGAGGGGCAAGTGAGCATCAACATGCGGAATTGCTTTAGACGTAAAGATAACCTAAACCTGTAAGAGAACAGGATTAACAATATTTAACAGCAATAACAGTGGGAGATACCTCTATGTCACCTGATCTCTCCAGCCTCAGTTTTCCCCTCTGTGAAATGGGGGAGGGGAGGTTTTGCTTAAGATAATCTCCAAGATCCCTTCCATTTCTCACATTCTGACACGAAAGGTACTCCTGTCCTCACGCACGGCTGAGAGACGGGCAAGCCTTCCAGTGCAGCCTGTTTTGCTACCTAGAAGGCCAGCCTCAGATTCGTGTGCCTGAGCAACACCGAGTCAGAGGTGGAATACAGCCCACCCTGACCTCGGGGCCCCAGAGGAGGAACGGAAAAGACCAGAGCATAGGGCTGGGGCACCAGAAGGAGGGCTGGGGAGGTGGCCTGACAGCCTCCTGACACTCTGGAGGTCAGGGCGCCTGGTGCAGCCCTTCTGCTGGGGCGGGTGGGGTGGAAGGAGGTTGTGAGCTGGTGGCTACCCGGGCTTCAAGGACAGGAAAGGACAGCACATAGCGACTTATGACAGCTGCTCAGTAAGTGCTTTTATCCCTCCAGAAACAGGGTTCATTGTGGAGCAAAGGGGAGTCAAAGGGCGGAGCAAAAGGGGGTCCTAATATTAACATATAGATCAGCAGGAGCACAAGTGGCTCAACAAGACGGGCTGGGCTGTTCTGTTGAGACCAGTGTCTGGGGCGGGTTTACTGAAAAGGGGATATGTCAGTGGGGCCGGGATGGATGAGTAATAGTTCAATGGGCAGAGAAGAAAGGGGACGGGCAACCCAGGCAAAGCGAGGAGTCCCACAGCTGGAGTTTGGCAACATCCCATGTTGCTGGAGCGGGGATGCATGTGTGTTTGGGGGACATGGGATAAGGCGGGAAAGTCCGCTCGTGGCCAGAGAGCCAGTGCAGGAGGCCAGTGGACCTGGCTGAGGGTTGTCCTTCAGTCCCACCGCCTTGGAAGGTCTTTGAAGGTTTATTTAAAGCTTTATTTAAAATATGCATTGAATGCTTTATATTATAGAAGACCATACAGAAGGGACAGAAAAGAATAAAGGACAAAATCCCCAGAGATAACAGCTGGAGTGGACCTGGATGTTGCAGGTTTTCAGGGATGCGTACTCAGACACCACCTGTCTCCAGTGGGCTCACAAGGTCCCAGGCTAATTCACCCCCTTTAGAGAAATGCGTGGCTCTGCAACCTGCAAGCATTCTGGAATCAGGGCCAGGGGCTTAGGGGGACTCAGGAGCAGAGGGGCCCAGGCAGCCGGACCAATCAGGCAAAGTCAGCAGCAGCCCCTCCCTCACCACTCAGGCTCCTAGACAGTCTGAAGTCTCCTCTCGCCGCTGGGACCCCAACGCGGGGCTGTTGCAGATCCCGGAGGGCGCCCAGGGGGTGGCGGCCGGCAGCGACGGCTCAGGAGCGCCGCCTCCACTTCTGCACCGCTGGGGGCTAGTCCAGCCCGCGCGGGTTCCGGGCAGAGAAAGTCGGGCGGAGCAGCCAGCTGGGCAGTCAGCGGCTGCCTAACAGCTGTGAGCCCGGCGGCGGCGCCAGCAGGTAGAAGGGAAGGCAGCGACGCCCAAGGTATCCCGGAGGACGGTTGCGGGGTGGGCGTTCTCCCAGCCCCCTCTGCCCGGTGCAGCGCGGGAGGGCGGCGCTTCCTGCCTGCTTGCCCCGTGGCAGCCGAGAGTGCGCATATGTGTACCAGCACATGGAGCTCCTGAGAGGGCTGTCGGAGACGGTGCACCCGGGAGGGGAACGGCTGGCTCCCCAGCCCCTGTCCCCAGGCCTGGCCTGGCCCTCGATCCCTTCCCTCAGATAATCGTATCACGCAAACCTTGGGAGGGACCGGAGGAGGGCCGCGGGCAGTGGGACCGAGATCAGGAAGGGACCTCGGACCCTTGGCCCCATCCAGCCTGTTCATTTTGCAGATGAAGAAACCGAGGCTCAGAGGGGTGCAGTGACTGGCCCAGGGTCACAGGTCTGGAAACCCGAACTCCTCACCTGCAAGTCAGTGCTGCTAGGAGCTCCTGCCACGTTGGCCAGGACTGCGACAGGGCTGTGGCCTGTGCAGAAACAAAGAACTGGGAGAGACATGGTCAGAAAGACCGAAAGAGACACCAGAAGAACCTCCCAGAACAGAGGAAGAAGGTCAGGAAATGGGCTGCTACTGGGGCTGTACTTCCTCCTGGGCCCCATCTTTGCTTGTGGTCTGGCGTGTCACTCGCCGGCTTGCTGACTCTGCCCAGGTGTGTGTGCGTGTGTGCACACGTGTGTGTGTGCACACATGTGTATGTGTGTGCACGCCTGTGTATGTGCGTGTGTGTGCATGGGGATGTGGTGAATTTCCCCAAGCATGTGGGAAAGCCCTCTGAATTCCTATATCTGTCCACTCACACACAGTCAACTTGGACAAGGGAAAAGGTAATAGCAGTGGTGATGTGGTGAGGAATGCTGCTTGGGATCAGATGGCTGGAATTCTTGGAATTGTGGTGAGGAATGGTGGAAGGCCTGGAGTGGTGGGCTAGGGAACTTGAGCTTCATTATTAGGCCCAGGGGCATTTTGATGGTTTATGAGAAGGGCATTGTTGTTACTGGGGCTGGGTCCAGAAGAACTTGGGGTTTGGCAGCAATACTTGGGATGTGCCAACAGTGAAGGAGGCTGTGGGAAGAGAACCTGGGAAGGACAAGACTGCAGTGACTATGTGGGGCTGAGTAGGGCTGTTGGGAATGGAGAGGAAGGGGCACAACCAGAGACATTGCTGAAAGGGGTGTTTGTGTGTCGGGGAGAAACAGTCTGTTATAGGCCAGGGCCTGTGGCAAGGCATTTTCTCACATGATCTCATTTAATCCTCCCAACAACCTTACGAGGCGATTACGTATTACCTCTACCCATTTTGTTGAGGAGGAGACTGAGAATCAGACAGGTTAAACAACTTGTCCAAGGTCACACAGCAAATAAGTGGTGGGACATGGATTTGAACCCAGAGACAGATGGAATAGTCCAATCTGGTAGCTGAATAAATGTCAGAGGCCAGAGCAAAGGAGGAGACTACCACGATGGAGATTTGAGTTCCTGTGCTAGGCAGGGAATCCTAGGAACAGTGTCAGGTTTGGTGGGTGATGGAAGACATGGAAGCCTGTGATGGACCACACACGGGGACAGGCCTGCAGCGGCCATTGGTTCTGTGTCCCCTGCCTTGAGGCTCCTTGTTGGAGTTTGCTGAGAGTGCTTTGGGGAAGTAGGGTCAAGCCTGTAGGCTGCTGGGATCCTGAAAGGCAGCTGAGAGAAGTTGTGCTGAGGGGGAGCTGCTGGGGGATCCCCTGGGATTTGGTAAGTCAGTCACTGAATTCACATCGCTCCCTTGCTTTTCTTCCACACAGAACAACTGTGTGTTCTGCCTCAGTGCACAGGGGCCTCAGGCTTCGCCATGACTCCTTGGGCGAGAATTAGCTCAGGTTACCCTACTGCCCCAGGCCTTGGTTCCCTCGTATGTTTGCCCTGTAAAAAGGGCTAGACAGACCCTAAAGACGTGATTGCGACTGTTGTGGAATTCCCCACGTGCTGTTTCTGGAACCTAAGAACAGGCCCAGGACCTCCTACAATGCACAGTATCTGGTGATCTAGGGAAAAGTGAGCCCTGTTTTACAAGTAGAGAAACGGGCTTCAGAAAATCATGGTCATTGCCAGTGGTTAGTGAGTGGCAGAGAGCAGTCCAGACCCATGAGCTCCCGACTCTCAGGTTTTGCTCTCACCATGTGGGGAGGCAGCTGTTTGGGGAGCAGCCTCCAGCCTCCCCCATAACATAGCCCTTGGGGGTGGTGTTTATAGACAGCTTCCGGTATTGAATGGACTATTTCACGTTGTTATTCTCTTTTTCCCTGTAAACAACACAAACTCACACACATACACAAACTGCCACATTATTTCCACTCATCCGTCTAGTGGTCACATCATTTCTTTGACATCTCAATTGTTTACTTTTCTCTAAGAGAAATTTGGCTAAGGCGTAGTTCAGTTAGAAAGCCAGAAAGTGTCCCATCCAAGTGTGCAGGGTCTGTGGGCGCCCCCGGGTGCACTGCTGGCGCCCTCAGGTACTGAGGGGGAAGGCGCAGAAAGGAGAGGCTGGCTGTGGGAGAAGAGGAAGGAGAGGGAGTGACAAAGGAAAGAGAGAAAGGAAGAAAAGAACAACAGTTTATGGAGCAGATACCTCAGTGACATGGGCAAAGCTATTGTGGGGACAAACACGTTGGGAACCTAGCTCCCAGTACTCAGAGAGGCAGCACGAAGCAGGGAGATAACCAGGTGGGCAGAAGAAAGGCAACAGGCAGTCAGCTTTAGAATTTATCGTGCAACCCGTTCACTTTTGAGAGCAAAAGAGAGAGTGTTAGTAATGGTGCTGGGATGACAGGCATAAGCCAGGATGTCCTGGGCACAGTGGGGGCCCTTGGGACAGCTGGTGTACATTAAGTGTCAGACATGTGTTTGCTCGCTTATGTCTCACTACAACCCAGTCAAGTAGGTACTGCTGTCATTCCCATTGTAGAGAGAAGTTAACAGAGCACAGAGAGGCCAATATCATGCTCACAGTCACACAGCTAGCAATTGGGACAGTCAGGATTTGGACACAGGCAGTTTGGCTAAGCCAGTGCCCATGCCTTCAACATCACACTACGCTGACCCGTCTCTCACCAACAGTATCAAGACTGAGAAGACTCCTCTGCCAGCTTCCGGGACTCAGCAGTGACCTTCTGGGTCTTGGTTTCCCCCTGGAAGCTGCTCTCATTGGCCAACGTAGCATGACGCCAGCTGCATGAAATGAGTTTGTGGTTCACGCTGAGGTGCAGGGGTGGGGGTGTAGCACACTGTAGGCTTTGTCTTCTACAGAATGCACCTTGTTCAAACCAGCCTTGGCCACAGGTCTTGAAGTTCTGACTCACTCTAGCCTCGTGCCCGCTCTGCCCTTTCAGACTAAGTCCTGAGGACGAATGGACTGTTGGACAGAAGCCCTTCTTGAAGTCCACTGTTGGGAATGGGATTCTGAATGCCCTCACCTGCCTGAAATGCCTCAAGGGATCACCGTCTGATGGACAAGTTTACAGGCGGGGTCTCTCCTAGCTTAGAAATAGGGGATTTTCTTTCGATGACAGATTCTTTTGGAGACAGTGCATTCCCTTGGTCAGTTTGTTTTGGCTCCCAGTCCTGGCTTTCTCTGAATGTCAGCAGGGCTCTTTCTTCTCTGGTCTGCTTGTTGACACAGTTTGGATGGGCTGGCGGAAGAGGCCTTTACAGGGGCAGAGTCTGACACTGGCTGACCCAGGCGATACAGGGAGGTGGGAGCAGACAGGCTTCCCACGCGGTGCAGAGTCCAAGGGCCCCTGTCCCTACTGAACCTGTGCCGAAGTCTCCTTATTCACTGAATAGAGGTGCCCTGCCTGGGCTGGGAAAAATGTGTGGCTGGGCCCTAGAACGTGGGGGAGCTGTGCCTTATGCAAGAGGGCTCTGGAGTGTGGTTAGATTGGCTCCATACCCAGCCCTCTGGGCTTAGCTCCCCTGCCTCTGCGCACTTCTGTGCCCTGCTGGACTTAGGGGAAAGGTGAAAAGGGCGAGACTTAGCACACCTGCTGTGCATGTGCTAAGACCTGATGGGACCAGCTCTGGGACCTCCCGAGCCTGTATTTGCATTTCTGGCCAGGTGGCTTCCTTAACTTTCTTTTCAACTCACAGTAGCACTGGGGAAGTAGGTGGCTGGCTACAACGGCTCAATTATCAGTGCAGACAAGAGGAAAATCTCCTAGTATTACCTGGGTAATTGGTTTATTTTCACTTTATTTACTTTAGCGATTGCTCAGTGTTGAACCCCAGGATTTGCAGCTGGCCTGAGTTCTGGTAAATGTATGCAGCTTTGCCACATTGAATCCACATAAGCACACACCCTCACAGCTGGTATGGAAGGTGGGATTGGTGCTGAGGTGGGGAGGGAGACCGACTTCCTGCAGCCCCCCATCCTCCCCACTCACACACAGAACTTCAGGGACCCTCTTCCCACTGCCCCTTGAGGCTGGATACACAGAAATGGACAAGGCATGGCTGAGAGTTTGGTACAAACAAAGGAACTCAATCCTTATTACAGCCTTGTGACATAGGTATTATTATTATCATTCTCCCATTTTACAGCTGAGGAAGCAAGGCTCCTAGAGGTAGAGTAACTTGCTGAAGTCATACAGCTAGTAAGAGGCTGAGCTGCGATGTGAACTCAGGCAGCCTGGCCCCAGGGCCATGTCGCCAACCGTGCCTGTCTGCCGCCCTGAATGCTGAGGTTGGCGCCCACTTCTGAGCCTAACAGGTCATGTGTCCTTAGGATTCACCCTCCAAATCTGAGTTTCTACCCCCTCAGGGAAATGGGAATAGTTACCTGCCAGTTCACTTCAGTGAGCTCATGGGTGTGAAGAGGCAGCTCCCCGAAGGCTGACGGCCCCGGCAGCCCTGAGGCTTTGTCGGGAGTTTGCTGTTGTCGGGGTCCTCCTTCCCCTTGTCCTTGTCATCATGCCAGTCTTGGACTGAAATTCCCCAGAGGGCAGGGACAGAATCTCTCACCTAATTAGCATGTATGCTGACTGTGCCAGCTCAGGTCCCAGGGGACCTGGTTTAAGAAGAGGGACAGACCAGCACTCACAGTCCCCTTGGAGGGATGATCTGAGAAGATAACTAGTGCTGTTAGAGGGATCTGTGTCACCCGCTCACTCTGGCCAGCTTCTGGCGGAAGTCCCCACCAGGGAGCTGCCCCTGGGGCTTCCAATGACCGCGAGATGGGGAAGGATCAGCTGAGAAATGCTGTTGGGCCCAGGGCGGTCATGCCCAGCCGCAGGCATTTGCAGCGGCAGTTCCCTCAGGCTCAGGGACAGCTCGTAACCCTCTCAGCATGGCAGAGAGGTTGCCATGCCCTTCTGTGGACATGAATGAGGTCAGAGAGTTCATGGCAAAGGGGGTGAGAGACCCTGGCCAGAGAGAGTACACCTGTCTTCAGCCAGCGTTCTTTTCCTGTGGGAAAGAAGATGGTTTGTCAAAGCTGCTCTTTCTATAGCTTGAGCAAGTGTGAAAGTCAGAGGCTTTCTTCCCAAAGGCAAGTGCTTTCTGAACAAGCAGCAGCACCACTGTTCCGAGGGGCGGAGGTCCTCAGAAGTTGCTTTATGTTTCATCTGGATTATGGTCAGAAATTACTATTGGGAGATACCATCAGGAAAGACGAATTGTTCTGCACAAGAATCCTAGATCTTTCTCTGGTGCTGTGGTCCGCACATGGCTTCTACTTTCAGGTCTTCCAGGAGTTGGTATGGAATGGACATCCTGGATGAGGGTCAGCTCCTTGCGCTGGAGGCCTAGACTCATGGGGCTTTTGAGGTGTCTGGTGCGCGGACCCTGTCCCCCTACAGAATCCCACGGAGAGAAGGCGACCCCAGCTCTCCTTTACACTACTTTTGTTTTGCTGTCTAAGGTGGCTGAGAGTTGGGCTTTAGGGTATTGTTTTGTTTTTGAAGTTTTTGGTACCTTGGGTTCTTTTTAATGGGAGTAAAATATACATAACGTGAAATTTATAATTTTAGCTATTTTGAAGTAGCATTAAGAACATTCCTGGTGTTGTGCAGCCACCCCCACCATCTCCAGAACCTTTTCACCTCCCCATCTGCTAGGGGTCGGTATTAACCCTGGCTCCAGAGAGAGCCACAGCCTTGCTCTGTCTCCGTCAGACAGTGTCAGGCCTGGCACACAGGCCTGGCCATCAGAGACCCTTGCCACTTGGGCAATCTTTCTGCTTCTATTTCTTCTTATTTTCTGTTTTTTTTTAATTCTCTGCTTCAGCCAGAGGAGCTTCTGTGAGGCTGCCCTCCTTTGGGCTGGGCTCTGTGCTAAGCATGTTATACATTTCTCCCAATGGTCCTATAGGTCTTTATTATCATCCACCCTTTGCTGATGAGAAATGTCACATACCCAAGGCCGTAGTAATTTCAGAGCTCATATTCGATTCTGGCCTTTCTGACCCTTCCTCCTTCATCTAGATGGGAATGCCATTGCATAGAATCAAGCACAGCCATCTCTGCCTGACTTTGGTGTCTGGTCTAGAAGGTTCCTAGAATCTGCATGGATTTGGGTATATATTATATGAACCCTCTTTCATTAGGCTTCTTAACTGGAGCCTTTAGCTAAAAAGGATTTGCTTGAAAATAGCTTAATTACATACCATAGATAAACTGCTAATGGAATTTATCAAACTGCTCAATTAAGCTTTTCAACTAATTACACACGCACTATAAAAGTGATGTTTAGCTTTGACCTTGGGTTGCTCCCCGGGCAGAGATGGTAAGTCTTCCCTGGCCAGCAGGGGCTTGGTCACCGTGTCAGTTCTCGTTCTTGATGGTGATCAGTAGTGCTTTTCTGTCCCTCTTGGTGTCTTGCCATAGCTTGACTGCATTCATTTAGGCAAGGTGGCGTGTTCCTAGGGCGTGACCGTCCTGGCTGTAAATGTGGTGGGTGTGTTTCTCATTTCTCCAGCAGGCATTCTGCCTAGCATTTTTATCTTCTGCAGTGTGTCCCTCTGGCACACTTCTTATTGCTTGTCATTACCCTCTCTATGGACTGTACTAGTCCCTGTTGTGTAGCCCTGTACTCAGATTTTTGGGGTTTGTCTTTGTTTAGGTCTTGGGATTCTGGCTTCAGGAAATGTGGCTTAACTCTGGGAATGAAGTCAGCTGGAGAAGCAGCCAGGCGCCCAACAGCTTTAACGTGGGCTCCATGCATAATTTATTGAGTAACAGCATGTGCCAGCCACTGTTTCTAATCTGGAACATAGCATCCCCATTTTACAGACAAGGAAACTGAGGCTCAGAGAGGTTCAGTAAATTGTCTGAGTTCACACCAGTTCTGGGTTTAAACCAGTTCTGGTATAGACACCTATGTCACCGATACCTCACCCATGCTGTTGGCCACTGTGCACCAGACTGGCTCCCTACAAAGCGCTGACCCCTGGGTTGTGGGGTCTGCTTGGTAACAGAGCTCTGTCAACACACGTGTGAAATGAGAGCACAATCCCTGACTCCAAATTAGACGAGCCACCTCAAGCACAGGCCAGTCAGAAACCATAGGGGTGGGGCCCACTCTACTTTAATTGAGAAAAACAAGTCTGCTATAGAACTTCTTTTTAAGGAATGCAATTTTAATGCATCAAACCACAGCTTGAATTAGAAACAAAGACACAAAAAGGAACTAAGTGAAATGAATGTTAATGAAAAAAAATTATTAATAGTAGGTCTCCATTATGTAACCAGACAGAGCAAATAAAAAATTCTTTTAAACTCACAAGTGCCATTTACTGGAATTAGAAATAGAATAAGCAGCTCTAAGTTGTACTGAATAGCAATCACATTATACCACATCCCACATTTGAATTTGCTGATACTTCAGGGGTAAATCAATGTGGTTTTATTTAATGTTAATGCCAAAAAACAAAAAGCATCGACAGATACTATTGAGCACCTACTGTGTGCAGTGCATTGTTCTGGGAAGAAGAACAAAGGCTATAATACTTCCTTCGACACTTGCTATTGCCTGGGGAGCCGGACCGTAGGTTTGTGCTCTAGAAGGAAACGAGCTTTGGGGAAGCGTGAGCTGGGCAGGTGAGAACTGAGCTAGGCCTTCAAGGATGGCAGAATTCAGCAGGTAGGTGGTGGCAGGCGGTCCTGGGAGGAATGTTCCTCGACAGTCCTTAAGTCCACTTTAACAGTGTCTGAGGACCCGTGTGCATGGAAATTAAACCCATGAAGTTCTATCCAGGCCGTAAGACATGCCTCAGCCCTACCAATGCTTCTAAGGCTTACCTCCCCAGTGTTCGCTTGCACCGACTCAGTTTACCATCTAAAAGATGTGAGGAGCCAGGATGAGATTCGGGACTCTCTGACCCTCCTCTTCCGAGCAAACAGGGATGTCCTATAGAACCAGGCATAGCCGGCCCTGCCAGGGCACAAATGTCTACTCTGGCAGGTTTCTAGAATTTGCATGGACGTGTGCTGTATGGACTGTGCTCCATTAGGATGGAGATGGTGTTTAGAGCCTTGTGGAAGGTGCTGTGGGGCTGTGGAGTGGAAGCGGGCAGGGCCACCCTCAGAGTCTCACCCTCTTGTACAAAGTGATCCACCAGGAAAGCCAACCAAAACAGACCGAGAGGAGAAGCCTAGGGGATAACTCTTTCACAATAGGCTCACTATTGAATTCTTTCATGTCTGCCGCCTGATGACTTTTCAGCAGCTTTTCACAGTTTACCATGTCCGAGGCCTGGTAACTTGGTAACCATGGTTAGTCCCATCCTCTGGGCCCCCGCCTGCCTGGGTTCCTGATGTATCCACTCGCCGTGCAGCCATGCCGTGCCGTCTGCAGCCTGCAGTCTCCTGGGTTGGGCTGGCCCAGAGGCACTTTAGAAAGAGATGTTAATAGCACCGTGACAGTCCTGGCTGACTTTCTCGCCCTCACCCAGAGAACACAGGGGTCCAGTCCACTGCTGGTGGCAGTCAGCCTACGAAGTCCAGGCTGACTGGGTCTAATTAGTGCTCCTGAGTGCGTGTTTTCCTGTTCTGGGCTAAGACGCAAGCTGAGGGACTAAGCCCGGCTTCATGTCCTCCTGCCCTGGCCCGTCTGAATTCGAATGCAGAACTGATGGAAGGCGTGCTGCGGGCCTCTTAGGATGCGGTTCTCCCAGGACCGGGCCCAGGAGCTGCAGCTGGACCGGCAGGCCCACAGCTTGGGTGGAGCTCTTGTGCCCAGCAGCAGACTCTGGCAGGGAGAGCTCCTCACTGGCTCACCGTGGCCTCAGTTGCCTCATCGATAAAATAGCTGCCATTCATCTCTCTGAGGCATGTCATAATGGTGGCATGAAAGTGACTAAGTGAAAGTACTTTACAACGATCAAGCCTTTTAAATGGGGGCGGCTTGTATTTTTTCGCAGCCAGGTAGTTTCCATGCGTTCATTGGGTCGAGCTTCATTAACCATTTGCTTCGTTGGTCATTGTAAGCGGTCCGTGGTGTGTTGGCTCAGACCTTACTGCCTTTTAGGGTGAGCTGTACCGTCCAGTTAGGGGCTTGAGGCTCTGCCAGCATCCTAGTCCAGAGCTCTCCAACCTGCTGAAAGCAAGACTCTCAAGCAGAAGTGGGGAGGGTCTGGGCTGCCTGGGGCCCCGGGGAGCCTGGGCTCTGCTTCCATCCAAAACAGCATAGAGATGCCTGCAAATCTAAGTCTGAGTGGGAATCTCAGACTTTGTTGTCTTTAAGAAACAATGCAGTGTGTCTTGCTATGCAGAGCTTCTGCCTGCCCTTTGCAAATATTTGAGAAAGGCAGAAAGACCAGACGCTGATGGCTGTCAAACAGTGCGGACGTGAGTGGCCAGACACCTGTCAGCTTGACTCCCTGTAGATTCAAGGCAACTCTCTTTCACTGAGTACCTTCCAGAGCTACGAGATGGGACTATTATCATTCTTAATTTAATGTGGAGGTGAGGCCCTTGCTCAAGGACGCTAAGCCAGTAAGTGTAGAATCCGAATTCCAATGCAAGCACTTGGACTGCAGGGGGCGCACCCAACAGGGGTTTGAGCGGTGCTGGTGCAGGTAGACACCGTTTTTCCAGCTGACCCGCGCACGTCAGACGGAGCTGTTCAGGGTTCAGCTCCTAATCTGCACACCTGTGGGTCTTCAGCTGTGTGGGAGGTGGGCTCCCCTAAACACCGGGATGTTTAATGGTCAACTGCAGTACCCGGTGACGAACCTTCATATTGCGGAAGCTCTTTGCAGTTTACACAGCAGTCCCAGAGTCTGCTTGTAAATCTTTACAGCAACACAGGGAAGTATTATGCTCGGTATTGTATGCCCAACTATGCATATTAAATGAAATTACAACTGACAACTTAGTAAATTGTAAAATGCTCTATAAATATGATATAATTATTGCCTCCAATTTACAGGTGAGGAAAAAACAGATAAGAAATGTCAGAGTAAGGAAGCCAGCCCAGGTCTTAGAACTTCAGGACTAGTGCTTTTTGTTTCCTTGACATCAAGGAGAGTTTGGGTCTGGGCTTATGTGGCCTCCTGCCACCTGACCCAGCAAGTTGTTGCCGAATGAAGATGAGGTAGAGAACTTACAAGAGACTAAGCTAACTTTTCTTAGCAGCCTTATATTGCTTTGGCTTCTTTGTCCTTAATGAAACGGAGGGTGAGGTGAAGGGTGGAGCTGGGGAGGGTGTCTCAGCACTGGGATTGGGGTGCACAAGCTACAGCAAAGGGATCTTCTGTCTGTTGCTATCTCCTAGAGGGCGGGAGAGGCCTGGGGAGGGGGTTGGGCAGGATAGGCCAGTTTGCCTTGCTGATGGGCCAACATGTATTTTATAACCTCATAAAACTGTGAACACAAATTACTTTAAAATTGTGAGTTAAACTGGAATCCAGGGTATAGCCCTGAGGCTAGTGTGGACACAGGCAGTGTATTTTTAAATAAAGGAATCATAAATATTTTGTTTGGAAGATCTTAGAATCGATACTGAAAAGAAGACAAGAAAACAACGGCTAAAGTTCGGCTCTGTCCTGCAGATTCACACAAAATGAAAAAGTGCCAGAATTTTATCTTACACCTGAAGTAGAAGGGGTGATCCTTTGTTGCTAACAATATCTTATTTACCTGGTTATTCATTAATTTTTGAAGAGATAAGAAATTGACATTTATTTTCCACCTTCTGGATGCAGAAGCAATGTTGAGAGCATTTATATGTGTTTGCTCATGTATTCCTCACAAAATCCTTGCATTAATGGCACTATTATATGCATTTTTAAAATGAAGATATCAAGATTCTGAGAGAGTAAGTAGCGTGATTCAAGTACCCCAGATACTAAGAAACTGCAGCAAGATATGAATATAAATAGGTCTGCCTCCAAACCTGTGTTATTTCCTCAAAAACAGACTGAGAACATCCATTTTCATTTCCTTTGTTCTTCATTCCTTCTTTTAATCTCAGATCTTCCATCTAGAAGCTCTTTCCTCCTATCTGAAATACATCTTTTTAAAATGTCCTTGATGAGGGCCTACATGTGGAAAACTCTTGTCAGTTTTGTTCATTGGATAATGTCTCCATTTCCCTTATTTCTTTAAGTGTAGAATTCTCAGAAAACAGTTACTTTGTAGCACGCTGAAGATACTCTGCCACTGTCTTCTGTTTTGTAATCACTGAAAAGTAACTTGCCTTTTCTCCCTATCTGCTTTTAAGCTGCTCTCTTTGTCTTGGGTGTTCTGTAGTCTCACTGACGTGGAACTGCCGGTGGATTTCTTTCTATCTAGTCTTCTTGGAACTCACGGGCATTCTTGAATGTGTATGTTGGCTTCTTTCCCCACTTTTGGAAAATTTTTAGCCACTATACGTTTAAATGTTCTTTCTCTCTCTTTTCTCTTTTTAGGACTCTAAATAGACATGTTAGCCACTATTTTTCATGTCTCATAAATTTCATATTTTTCTGAGTCTTTGTCTTTCTGTGCTGCATTTTGGTTAATTTATTTTGACCTAGCTTCCAGTTCACTACTTCTTTCTCAGACTGTATCTAATGTGCTATTACGTGTAAGTCTGTCCACTGTTTGTAGTTCCAGTTATTTAATTTTTATTTCTAAAAATTCTCTTTGGTCCATTTTTTTCAAATCTTCTTGGTTATTCTTCATGATCGTTTTGTTTCCTGCACATATTTGCAAGCTTGTCTTTAACGGCATTAATTACATTATAGTCATTATTATATTAACAAAACTGACTATTATTATAGTCAGAACTTGGATATTCTGTTATCTGACAAAATCCCTGGCCAGAGAATTCCTTCCTTTCTTGTCTTCTCATCAATGCTTTTAGAATATATAATTCTTTTAATTCAAGATTTTCAGTGGGAGGGTCATTCTAAGTACTTAGCCTACCATACTGCTGGAAATAAAAGTCTAGCATATTTACTCGTATTTAAAATTGACAAAATGGTGAGAAGGAAAAGTAATCAAATGGAGGTTGCCTTTGGGACTTTGAATTGCCCATCTGTACTGAAGGCATTTTATGAATACCCTGAACAGTACCTGGGGTGACTTCACGAGCAGCCACGCACAGTGTGGTTTGCCCAGCCAGATTGGAAGGGCCATGGGGACTTAGTCTACTCAGCACCCCACTCCCAGAGGATGTGACAGCAGAAGGAGCATGACAAAACAAGAGATTTTCAGGAGATTTACTGCTAGAAGGAATCATTTTATCTGTAAGAGATTAGAGGCCCCTTAGGAGAGGAAGGCTTGGTGAGACTTGTTCCTCAGTTGCTGATGTGAGCTCTTCCAAAGCCACTGAGGTTTGGCTTTATCTCGGCCTGGAATTCAGGGGTACATGTTCTTCCCCCCCAGTAGTCGTCTTGGAGTATTCAGAATAGATGTAGAGGGACCACAGAGTCCAAGCTGGCCTCAACCTCTCCTTTTCCCCGTCCAATGCCTCCGTCCTCTTATTCCCACCTTCTAAATAGCTCTAGAGTCTGTTCGCCCATACCTACTCATCTGCCATCACCCTACCCCAGGACACCACCATCTCTTGCCTCGACTGTAATAATTTCCTAACAGCTCTCAATGTATCCACTTCCTATCTCACCCCTCCCCTCCTAAGTTCATTCCCCACAATCAGCCAAACTTATCTTTTAAAAAATGCAAATTGGATCACATCTCTCCCAAACTCTTAGGTTTTACTTCAGTGATTTCCTGTGACAGTTTGGATTAAGTCCCAGATCCCTCAGCTGGGCCACAAAGCCCTGTTTTCTTGACCTTACCTCCGGTCACTCCTTTCCATGTTAAAACCGTTCTAGCCTCTTGCCTTCCTTTCCTTTCCTGAACACAAGGAAGCGCTGTCTCCCCAAGGCTGTTTGTACCTGCCGTGCCGTTTTCTTTTCTCACTTCTACTCAGCTTGTGGCACCAAACTGAAGTGTACTTTCCTTTCCTCATCTTCTGTCTCTGTCAGTCTTCTTCTGTTTTCCTATCACAAGCAATCTATATGTCTCCATGTTTTTATCAGAGCACTTACCTCAGTTGTGATCCCATACGACTTCAGACAATTAAGTTTGTGAACTCCTCCTAGAAAAAGTGCTACCCACCTCATTGCTGAATGTCACCATGGTCACCTTCGAAGTCCTCCCCTTGGGAAGCTATGCACTGATGCCAGCGCCTAGTCCACCCTTCAAAGTGATTTTGGAACTCTTTTTCTGGAATGGCCATCAGAGCTGTTATCGTATTACTCTTGATGTCCTGAATGTCATCAAAATGTCTTCCTTTCAATATTTCCTTTATCTTCAGGTAAAGAAAGAAGTCATTGGGGTCCAGGTCAGGTGAGTAGGGAGGATGTTCCAATACAGTTATGTGTTTCCTGGCTAAAAACTCTCTCACAGACAGTGCCCTGTGAGCTGGTGCATTGTCGTAATGCAAGAGCCATGAGTTGTTGGCGAAAAGTTCAGGTTGTCTAGCTTTTTCACGCAGCCTTTTCAGCACTTCCAAATAGTACACTTGGTTAACTGTTTGTCCAGTTGGTACAAATTCATAAGGAATGATATCAAAAAAGGTTAGTGACATCCTTGCAATAAGTTTGTGAGCTTAATTGTGACACTTCGTAATATTTTGGTACTTTCTGTTCGTTGCCTGTTTTCTCCACGACCTGATTAGAGCTGGTTCATGTACGTCCTGCTTGTCATTATATCCCTGACACAAAGCACAAAGCCTGGTAAATGTTTCTCACCTAGAGAGCAAATCTGTGAATGAATCCGGCTTCTGCCCCCATCCTTTCACTGGAGCTGTTCTTGATGAGTTCGCCTGTGACCTCTTCGTTGCTAAATCCAGTGTTTCTTCTCAATCTTCATACTTGCCACCTCTACGTTTGAAACCACTGTCAACCCTGTGTTTCTTTAAACATTCTCCAACTTTCCTCAACCTTTGATTTTTGAGATGTCATTCTTTCCTTTGTTTTCTCTCTAAGCTCTGTTTCTGAACCCCCTTTGCTGTCTTGCCCTGGCTGTCCCTTAAATGTTAGTTAGCATCGGCATGATTCCAGCCTTCACTCGTTTCCTCCGACACAGTCTGTGAGCAGCCTTGACTCAGTCTATGGCTTCAGCCCTCACATCGATGCTGGTGAACCCCAAACCTATATGTCCAGCCCTGACCCCAAGCCCTGAGCATCAGCTCCCTCTTTCTCCTGACATTCTGGAATATTTTCACACCGTTGTCCCACAGACACCTCCATCTTCACATTTCCCAAATGGAGCCAGTCTTGTCAACCTTGTTCCTCCTCCAGCATTGTCGATCTGGCTAAATAGTTTCACCACCGACCTAAGCTGTGAAACGAGGGGGTCATCCTGGATCCCTCCACCAGCCCTTTATCCCACGTCCGACTACCGTCACACTCTGTCCTTGAATCTGTCCCCATTCCTTTTCTCTCTGCGTGTCCACCACCTCACTGTAGCCCCTGCTGTTGCGTGTCTGAACCATGCCTCACTTCTTACCTGGGCCCCCTCCTTCTGGCCTCTTTCCCCCTCTGGCCCATTTCTAGCATCAATGCAGGAGACCTCGTCCAAAGAACGACGCTTAGTCATGCCACGTCTGGCTTCACCTCCACCTTTCTCACGCCTGTTCACCGAAGCCCACTCTCCTTGGATGAGGCTCTTCGCAATCTCTCCCCTCTTTCTCACTGACGTTTTGGCCACCCTTCATATTCCTCTGAATATGCCACCCCTTCTCATTAGATGTTAATAGTGCTGAGCAGGGGTTCTTGAATGTAGGCGGGCATGAGAATGATGTGGAACACTTGTGAGAACAGAAAATGCTGGACCTTAGCCCTAGAGGTTCTGGTTTAGTAAGTCAGACATGAGGCTCAGGATCTGAATTTGTAGCAGGTTCCCAGGGGCAGCTGGTTCTGGCGACTACTGTGAGAACCACCGGTGCAGACGGGTAAAGAAAGTGAGCCCAGAAGCACTGCTGGCTGGACTCAATTCCTGCCTCTGCCACTCATTTCCTGTATCACTTAACCTGTCCATGCCTCAGTTTACTTTTCCATAAAACAGGCTAATAATATGAGATTCCTCATAGGTTTCGGGGAGGATTAAATGAGTTGATATTCAGAAAGCACTAAAAGCTGCCTGACTCACTGTGGGTGCTCCAGAAACGTTAGCTGCCAGCAGTGTTTCTTTTTATTTATATCATTATTCACATCCATGGTGGTGAATGGCTACCTCCCTCACTCTTTGCTGCTCACGATCTTCTACTTTTCTTACAAGAATCAGCTTCTTTTCTGAGGTGCTCTTGCACCCCCACCCCTACCCCAGGTCTTCCTTGCCCCTTCTCTGGCTCACACACACCAGTGTGCACATCCTGGCGTAGAATTTGCCACATGGCACTTACCTCCTTCCCAGGAGCACCCACTGTGAGCCCTTCTGAGACTCATTTCTTGAGGCTGTGTCTGGTACATCAGAGGGACTCAAAAGTGTTTCTTCATTCAGTAACTGAACTGACATATATTGTAGAATAGATTAGTGTACGGAAAATATGGTAAAATGTGCCCAGTCTGGGGAAGGCACTGAATGCTAAGAAAAGGTGGAGAGAAAGAGCGATGTGGCAGTTTGGGCATGTTGTAGGCAGGATAGCAGGATTATGCGTCAGGAATATGGTCCCCTCGTCTCGGGAACATGCGTGCACGTCACTGAGGATGACCTTAGCTACAGGTAGCAAAACCCAGCTCAATGGGCAGAAGCAACAAGGACATTTATTACTTGTATATGAGGAAGTGTGGGGGAAGCGTGACGCCAGGGTTGTTTAATCCAGTGGTTCAGCGATGTCCTCGAGGACCCGGGTTCTTTCCTCTTTCTCTGCTCTTCCCTCGCGCTTCCACTCATGGTCACAATGGGATCGCAGAAAAGGCACACCCAGCACAGGAGCGGTTCCTGCACCCCACTTTTTAAGAGCCAGGAACGCTTTCCCAGGAATAGCCCCAGGAGGCCCCGCATCATGCTGTGGTGACCAGAGGTGGGTCAGGAGCCCATCCTCACCTGTCCGCTGGTCGCTCTGACTGGAGGAGGCCCCGAGCTGGGCGTACAGTGGCTTACCCTGGCTGTGGACACAACTGGAGCTCTGTTAGAGAGGAGGAAGGGAGAGACAGATGTTGCTGAGGCAAGCAACAGTGTTGGCTGCAAAGCCTGACCTAGGCCCAGCTGGGAGTGTGTTTGAGAAGTCCTAGTAGGAAAATGAGGGGACTATAAGGGTCTTTTCTACCTGAGAATCTATAATGAGTTGCTTGAAGTCAAAGTGAGAAGACCTTTCTTCTGTCTGTCCCCTCTGCCGTCTGGCCCTGCCCTTCAGGGACTGGCCTGGAGCCACAATTAAGTCATTAAACTGCTTGTCAAGGGTGGGGCAGCAGTGACTTGTACTGTTCCTCAGGGGCCCAGCCTGGGGCTCCACCTGGCACTCTGCATGGCCACGTCTCTTCCTAAGGTGAGAGCTGCAGAGGAGCCCGGGGGCAGCCAGACCCCAGAGACCTGGGATTCAGGTGGCGCTCCAGGAAAGTTCAGGCAAGGTGTGCCGCCTCCCCCACCCCCAGGGGTGTAACTGGACACGAGATTTGCTTATGGTAAGAACCGGAGGATCCTAGAGGCAGGTGGAGTGAGAGCCACCACCTGCGTGGAGGCTGAGCCAAATGAGCAAATGTTGTGAATGACGAAACAGAAAGCAGTATCTCTGTAGGGGTCTCTGATTTTCTGTAGCCCTTTGAAAACCTGTTAGTCACCTTACCAAAGTGGACTGCCAAGCCACATGGGTCTTGTGTTTTCTGCATGTCAGATTCATGGAGAGCTATAAAATAGGCTTGCCCGTCCCTCCAGGGTCGGACTCTCTGAGCAGAAAAAGAAAGCGGGTAAGAAACTGATGAGAGAACCTTTGAGCAAGCGTGGCAGGTAATGATCGTGGATGGCAGTGGGCATCCTCAGTGGGTAAGAAGCTTGGGTTCCATGCCAGGAGCAGTGCTGCTCCTCCTAGAAACTGTCTGCTAGCCCGGCATTCTAAAGTTTGCCCAGTTCTTGCAGACACACATATCAGGAGCAGCTAAAACGAAATGTAGCAGAAGGTTGAGTCTGGGCCAGCACGGTGGGGTTTAGCTACGAGTGGCTTCTGTGGCATCTGCTGGCTGTGGGGGTGGGCGTGGGGTGGGGAGGTAACATTATTTGGTCATTATCACATGTGTTGTTGTATTTTATGGGTCTGTCTTAAATCTTTGATCTGACTGTCAACTCCTTGAGGGCAATAAAATAATGTTTTATTTTTCGTATATTCTTCACAAGGTCAGTACTCAGTAATGTACTGGTGGATTTTTTGCTGCATACCTGTGTAATAAAACTTGACCAGTCAAGGGCCTAGAAGTTTCCTCCATTTGGGTGGAGTTGTCATCAGTATCTCTTGAGGACCTACTGAGACGGGAACAGCGTCAGATACCTTTGTCACTTGAGTTGGACGGATTGTATTCGTTTCTGAGGGCTGCCACAACAAAGTACTACAAACAGGGTGACTTACAGTTCTGGAGGCTGGAAGTCTAAAGTCAAGGTGTTGGCAGGCCCTTGCTCCCCTCTTAACCTGTAGGTGAAATTCTTCCCTGTCTCTGCCTAACAGCTGGTGGTTCGTTGGCACTCTTCCTTGTTTCTTGGCTTACAGCCACATGAATCAACCTCTGCCTTCATTGTGACATGTCTTATAAGAGCACCAGTCATATTGAAGTAGGGACCCATCCTACTCCAGTATGACCTCATCTTAACTAATGACATCTGAAATGGCCCTATATCTAAGTAAGGTCACCTTCTGAGGTACAAGAGTGTTAGGACTTGGACATACATCTGTGTTTGGAGGCCACAATTCAACCCAGAGCAGCAATGAGCTCACTCCCAGGACACACAAAGGGCTCGGGGAGGACATTACCAGTGTCCCTCGGCATTGGCTGGGACGGGCAGGGAGGAGTCAGCAGGCGCATGTGTCCTCTGTTCTCTGGGGACGTTTGCTTGAGCTGGGACTCAGCTGGACACACCAGGATGCTGTGCTCCAGTGGAGAAACCCCACATTCCTATCGCTCCCCCTTTTGATAGGACAAGGCAGGGAGAGGCTTCACAGCTGGGAACAAACAGACCATTCGGGTTCCAGGCAGCCTTACCTTTGGAGCAAAGTGGGGGAGCCCCACCTCGTCCTGTGAGAAGTTGCGTTCCTTCTCCCTGGTTAAGGAGGAGCTGGCAGATCCAATCAACTCATTGATTCAATTGATTCAGAGAGAGTTCTAGATGCGAGATAGTGAACAACCTGCTTGTCTCCAAACCTAGTGCAACGTAAACTTCATGCTGCCAACTTTCTGCGTCCCCGCTTTAGGACCCCTCAGTGCAAAGCTTGTAAACCAGAGGCCATTTGTAGCCGGTAGATGCGTTTTGGTTACAGCGGCCGTTGTTCAAAATGTTTTTGTGTTATTTTTTGAATAAGTGCTTATTCACATAGTTCAAAAATCAAATCATTATAGAAAGATATCTGGTAAAATCTTATCCTGGCCTCCATCTGCCTGTCCTGCCCCCTCCTCAGTCAACACTTTTATTGCTTTCTTATACATGCTTCTAGAGTTTCTTACTGCAAATACAAGTCAGTACAAATATACATTCTGCCGCCATCTCTTTCTTTCTCACATAATTAGAGTATACAATACACACTTTTTTCTACCTTGCTTTTTTCACTTATCTTGGCAATCTTTCCGTATCAGTATGTTGAGTTTTCTCACTCCTGGTTTGTTTGTTTGTTTGTTTGTTTTGTTTTGTTTTTAAACAGGGGCATGTACTCCGCTGTATGGACGCACCAGAATTTATTTAACCAATCAGCCCCTTGCTGATGGACACAGGTTGTTTTCAGTCATTTCATGTTTATTACAAGTTATGCTGCAGTGACTAAAACTGCCATTTTGTACTATATCTGAACATGTATAACATTTAAAAATTATGAAATCTCTTTAAATTATCAAAAGGACCGGAAACACTGGGTTCCAATAACTGTAAGGTGATAGCTGGTTGGATTGAGGGTCCCTGCAATTAGGACCAGCCTGCTCCCATTTGACGTTCTCCCCACCTCCTCTCCCTGCGTCTGTTCCGTGAAGGCTGAGTGTTTCCTGCCGTTGAGCATGATGCTCGTGCTATTTTTCTTACAGTAGATTCAGAAGGTAGGGGACTCACTCTTGTGCTTGTGTTCTTTCAAGTAGAAAATGAAAGCCAAGAAGACTGTCTTTTTTCAAGAGGAAAAGGAGAAGACAGATTTCTTTGTGGATGTGATGCTGCTTTATTTGCGTGTGATGAGTTGGCTCATCTGCGTTCCTTGTCTGGGTGGTTGAGTGTGCAGCCCTGACTTGTTCCGTCCATGCCTTTCTCTCATCTCAGAGAAGGGAAAGAACTCTGCTTGCTGGTTGCATTAGGACTGCCTGGGGAGCTGCTTGGAGACCAGCAATAACAATGAACAAGACAGTCTAATTCCATTACATGTATTATCTCACCAGAACCCATGAGGACGTAATATTCCGATTTCCATTTTATAGACAAGGAAACAGTAACAGAGTGAAGTCACTTGACCAAGATTCATAACTTAGACATAGCAGAACTAGAATCTGAAATCAAGAACTTTTGGATCTAGAACCTGACGTTTTAGTCAATTATTTTATGCTGTCTCCAAAGTCTTTTTTAAAAAAGGGTATGACTTACAGTTATACTTCTCACCTCTTCAGTGTATGCTCAGTGGTGGCATGGCGATGACGGTCATGACAAAGGGAAGAGAACATCTCTGAAAAGGGTGAGAGGTGACATGCTTCAGAGAAGGCCTGTAATGAGACTGCATTTTTCTTCTCCTAACAAAGGTGATGGCTCATCCTTTATGGTCTGTCACATTGTATAGAGTGGAATTGGCTCCATTGGCCCCTTTGTTCTTTCAGTGTCCCAGCATTGAGGGAGCAATTCTGAGAGCATGGCACTGTGACAGGTGGGGGAAATAAGATGAATGGGTCACACTTTGGTTCTCGGAGCCTAGTTAGGACATGTCACCGGAAAGCTGCGGTGCCACCTGGTGAATGTGGCATTGGAGTGATATGGATGTGTCAGGCTGGGTCCTAAATGTGAGAAAACAAAACAAATTCACTGTGGGGTAACAAGGTGGGTGGTTTCCAGTTGTCTTGGGTCTTCATCATTGCCTGACAAAGGAAGGAAGTGAGGACAGGAAGTAGAGGCTGTGAGCTGAGGTGTTGAGCCATTTCTCTGCCCACAGCCCAGGGTGAAGTTGACAACGGCTGCAGCTCGGGAGGCTGTGGGCTCTTTGGAAATGGGCTCAGTTGGAGTTGAAAGGCGGGCTGAAGGAAACCTCCTTTCCCCAGCTCAGCTTTTCTCATTCCTGGTCATTGGTTTATCGGCTGAGCTGGGCTGCCTCCCCTTGGGGCACTTACCCTGGGAGTTAGTTAGCCTTTTGCTAGAGGGCAAACTCCTGTTCTCCAGCGAAGGACTACTAAACCTGGCCAGCTAAGGTGGGAGAGTATGTGGGGTGGGGGGCACAGTTAACATATTCGACCTTTGAAATCACACCTCAGCAGAAGGCTCTGCAGGCCTGGGCTTCTTGTCACAGGGAAGCTCCTTATTGTTGCCTTTTATCTTCCTTCTTCCCCAGGTTTGCACGCACAGCATCTGTCATCTCTGTGTTGTCTTAGAACAACTGGTGGGAGGGGGGTTGCTTTTTATTCTTTCTCTGAGTATGACACTAACCACAGCAGCCTACAGGCAGACGGAGTGGGGAGGGAGCCAGTTGCTTTTTATTCAAATACTGTGGTCTTTGGTGTAGCTGATGCTAGCGGTGAAATTGTACAAAACAAAGGTGTTGAAACTCGGTCCAAGTGACTGTTGGGGATCTGTTGCTTGTGCATCTGTGGATGAGTAATGGAAACTCAATTTTCTCTGGTTAAAAAAGATTTCAGAGTCCTGATGGAAGAGACAACAGGCACTTCCAGGGCCACAGCCACGTGTGCTTCTGTGTGCTGGCAGCCATGTGGACGCACAAGAGAGGTACCCCTTTCTCTTCCTGTCCTCAGGGAACTTAGTGACAAGAAGAGGAGCAAAGTGTACAGGTGGCCTACCCTCTTGGGCCTGTTTCCTCATTCAAGAAATGAATGAGTTTGGATTTCATCAGTATTGCTAATGGGCTCAGCACTGCCCCTGGAGGGGTGCTTCTCAAGTGTTTTGTAGGCATAGGAATCGCCTGGGGGTCTTGCGAAAATGCATTTTCCGGTTCAGGAGGTCTATCCAAGGCTACGATTCCTCATCTCTACCAGACTCCCAGGCACTGCTGGTGGTGCAAGAACCACAGTGCTATGGGTGCTGAGGCCCTAGGGGGCATTTTGGAAATCTGTGGGATGGCTTTGAGTTGCCACGACTACCGGCTAGGTGTGCTAGTCATGAATCCATGTGCGAATCAACCCCGTCAGTGAAGAATTGTCACACACACCCCTAAATTCAACTCACCCTACATATAAATCGGTCATTTCTTCTTACACAGTAATACTGAAGAGTTTTCAAAGAAGTTGTGCGAAAATAATCCCCTGTAATCTAGGAAACCATTGTTTTGGTAAGAGAAGCCTAAATGGAATAAAGATAACGTCTTGAAATGGTTGGATAATCTCCCCAGTCTATGCATTCTGCCTTGATTAGAGCAAACCCGCGCTTCACAGAAAATGGTGCCAGTGCAACATGCAGTTACTGCACAAGCAGGGAAGTCACTTGCAGATTTGCAACAGGAGATTTGAGACTTTGTCTAACAGACATAGACATAGGACAACATATTATTAAATTAGCAGAAGCACATGAAATGCCACCATCTCAATGGACTTCTTTATAGAAACCGTTTTTGAAGTAGTTTATATTCTAATCTATCTAATACAAAATAATGGGTGCCAAAATAATGTATACACATTTTAAGAAAGGGAAAAAACTGTATTAAAATTGTAATGCTCAATATATACTGAAAAAAAAAGATGAATACAAGTCACGTTTGACTTCTGCAATTACAAGAGGTGCTCAAAGTGGTTACCATCAGTGTCCAGACACTTCTGATTACGGTGAACTACTGCTTGAGCAACACTGACCAAAGTGCCCACTTGTATCGCTGCACATGCCGTTTCAATTTCTTCACATAGTACCATGCGTCTCAAACTTACCATGAATGTGCGCAATTGTTAGGCGTGTTGGAGGTTCTGTTGCAAACTCACGCCTCCATTGTCATACTTCCACGATGTTCTCGAATTTCAAATGCCACTTCAAAATGGTCTTGCGCTCCTCAAACGACAGCTGTGCTTCCGCCATTTTCTTTGACTGTCTTGCCTGTGGCATGGTGACGCCAGCATTCATTTGATTAGCGCCATCTTTTGAGCGAAAATCGTACTACACATCGCTGCTGTAATTCAATTCAACTTCGAAAAGTACTACAAAGATAACATCTCTTAAAATGTGTATACATTTGTTTGGTGCCCCCGGTATATTTATATTTGTAGTACAATGATAAGAACCTCTTGCAAAAAATAGATATTACAGTTATTTACTTTGGGGTTGCCTTTGTTTTTCTCCTACTCTGATATTCTCCTTTGTGATCTACCAAGCAACTTTTCGCATTCCATCCTTTTTTCCCGTTGCCTAAACAAAAAGGATATAGTTTCCTTTTTTAAAGCTCTTTTAATACCAACGACTGAATGTGTGCCTCAACTCTGTGGGTAGGATTTCCAGATTGGAGACATATTTTCCATGATACCCTGTCACTGCCCTGTCCCATGTCTTAACATAATAAATTATTATGACACTGTGCTTATATATAAGGCTTAGCTCATACAGAAGAATAATATACTTCCTTTTGTTCTCTGCTGCCACATTTGCAATTTGATTTCAGCATGTTATCTCACTTTGGTAAGGCTCTTACCTTCTTCCTGTTATCAGATATAGACAGGAAAGTGGGTTTGTTATTTCTCATCCTAACATTTTTATCCTGTTGTCCTTTGCTCTTTTATTTTCTTGTACTCCTTCTAAGGAGTATTAAATCTAATCTTATCCATTATAAGTAGGTGTAAGCATTGACTACTTTATTATGCATTCCAGTGCAATCATGCGTGAGCACTTACATATTTGAAATACTTATTATTTTATTATAAATTGCATTCCTTTTTTCTCATTTATATATTAAATTATGCATATTGGGCTGACTAACTTATCTAGTAGTTTCATTTCAGGTGGTAAGGAGAACGTTTCCAAATATTTGTTATTAAAATGGTGCATTGATTGAAGAGGTGGAGCACCACTGGATGAAGTGACCTCTCTGACATTCTTTGTACAATCTTTGAAAAACAGTAGAGGACAGTGTGATTTATGACCAACTTGAAAATAATCCTAGAGGATAAAGGAATCAGTGAAAGTTGGTATCACCTGTAATGTCTGCTTGGATGAGATACTATGAGTCCTCAAGGCTTAAAATAGTGGGTCTGCCCAGGTTGTACTTTAGAAATGGAAATTTAAACACACACACACACACACACACACACACACACACACTCACCTCGCACCTTGACCCTACCCAGAATCATTTAAAACTGAATCTCTGGAATGAGGTCCAGGCATCTGGAATCAAAACATCTCCCCAGATGATTCCGATGCTCTGTGAGCTTGAGAATCGCTGCCGGTAGTGAGGCGAATGGGAAAAGGAGAGGTTCCATCCTAACTGCCAGGACCTGTGAATGTGACCCTATCAGGAAAAGAGTCTTTGCAGATGTAATTCAGTTACAGATCCCCAAGTGAGAGCGTCCTGAATAATCTAAGCGGGTCCTAAATTCAATAAGTGTCCTTTTAAGAGGCACACAGAGGAGAGACACAGAGAAAGAAGTCTGTGAGAACAGCGGCAGAGACTGGCGTTATGGAGCCACAAGCCAAGGTCTGGACGTACTGGCAGCCAGAAGTAAGGAATAACTTGTCTCCTTGAGCCTTTGGAGGGAGCACAGCCCCGTGGACACCCTGGTTTAGGACTTCTGGCATTGAGAATTGTGAAATAATACATTTCTAATATTCTAAGACACCTAGTTTTTTTTTTTCTTTCTGTTTAATTTGTTTGTTTATTTTATTCTTTAGATTCCACTTATTTTTTTTATTATTATTGGGGAAGGGGAACAGGACTTTATTGGGGAACAGTGTGTACTTCCAGGACTTTTTTCCAAGTCAAGTTGTTGTCCTTTCAATCTTAGTTGTGGAGGGTGCCATTCAGCTTCAAGTTGTTGTCCTTTGAGTCTTAGTTGTGGGGGGCACAGCTCAGCTCCAGGTCCAGTTGCCGTTGCTAGTTGCAGGGGGCACAGCCCACTACTAAGACACCTAGTTTTTGATAATTTGTTACAGCAGCCCTAGGAAACTAATACACTACCTAAAGGGTAGATAAGATTTGGTGAGATCAGAGGACTATAGGAGATTTTCACTCATTTTCAGGTAGCAAAGTGAGCGAACGCAAAAAAACCATGGCTGGAGGAAGAATGGGACTTGGAATAACTAGAAGAGCTTTCTAGAGGAGTCGGAGTAGTTCTGTAGAGCCCACCAGAGAAGCCCTCATGTGGATCAGTCCTTTTCATAGGAAAGGCGCCTTCCATTCTGTCTCGTCATGTTCCAGGGAATAACATTTACTGCACCTCCATAGACAACAAAAGGCCCAAGAAGCCCAGAAAGAGAGTTTGTACCTCATTCCACACGCATGGGAGTCGCTGAACGGGGCTGAGGGGGAGTGGCATGGTGAGGTTTTAGGGAGGCCTGCTGCCTGGCCTGTGTCGAACGCTTGGCATGTGGTCGCTGAATCCTTTCTGCTCTCCACCTGTCCCTAACACCCGCGGTCCCGTGTTACAGTGGTGGCTTCATGAGTGTAAGCAGCGCCATTTGTTTCCCAGCCCTGGAAGTCCACGTGAAAGTGCTGACGTGGTTGGGTGAATCTGCCCATCGGTCCCTTCTGCAGATCTCTAAAAGAAGTCACGTCACTGCCAATGAAGTCCAGAGGGACCATCATGGCCCAGTGCAGTGGGATGTGAGCAGCCAGCCTAGGAGCATGCACAGTGCCAACTGGTCTTCCTTAATAAGCAGCCGGTTACCTTGTGGAGGCATCTCTCGGGCACTGCATGATGAAACACGGGTCCATGCCCTACTTTCTGCAAACTTAAGCAAGGGAACCTTTCACAAACAATGCCCATGAAATCAGAGTCCTCCCTGACATTTCCCGCTGGTGCAGCAGGAGCTGAGCAGAACAGGAACCCACTACTCACGTTACAGGCATTGTTGAACAGCGAACCCAGAAAGGACCAGTGGTATGGGAGCAGAGAGGTCGCCCTGAGTGTGAGTGCCGGAAGGGTGGAGAAGCAATCAGTACTGCCTGGCAAGAACCATCTGGGGACTGCAGTGCACTGAGCTGCGGGTGCATGTGGGGTCCAGATTGGGTGCAGAGAGAAGAGGAAACAGAGTCCCAAGCCATGGTTATGCTTAGTCTTCAACTGTCCGCAGGATTGGGGATTTAACATTACCCATCATCCCAGAAATGAACAAAGGGCATAGGAACTCCTTCATTTCATTTTCTGGGAATGAATGTCTTTAATAGAAGGAGGTCACTTCCTTCCAGGGACACCACCCTGTTAGGTCAACGGCTACTGTTGTAATGTTGAAACTGCAGAATTCTGGGCACAGGTCAGAATGGAGGCCTCATGGAGTAATTTTGGGATCCCCTGGATAGGACGCCCTGGTGGTGGTCATTCTGGGCATCCTCCTGCCTCCAGGAGCCAGCACCCATCTCTGCCCGTTATGGATTTTGATGGAGAAGCATCTACAAGTGAGATGTGGGGCCAACGCTAGGGAGCAGGATGGAGGACCACTGCTGGTGTGACGTCTACGGGGCACTTAGCTGCCCCCTCCGGAGGTGTCAGTCTCACTGTGACCCTCAGGCAGAGGACCAGTGAACACGTTTCCAATCGAGCAGTAGAGTATTCTGCATGTAAACACAGTTTCAAACCTCCGCTCCCCTCCCTTCTCCTACTTCCAAGAAAACCTGGGGGATTTTCCCAGCATGGGGGTGGGAGGTAGATAAATCTGACACAACTGACCACCTGGACTCTGGAGAGAAACAGTGGACTGCAGAGACAGAGCACCACCGGAGAATCCCTGCTATGACGGCTGCTTTTCCACACGTGACTACAGCCCAGAGAAAAGGTATACCAGAGACTGGCCGCCAGTCTGTTCAACAGACGCTCTGAGTGCTGCTTAGGCTCACCCCAGGCAAGCACTGGTTACTGCTGGGAACACGCCACACACACCATGGGAGAAAGAGATGTTAACTAGTTCCACACGTGCTTGCTCAGTACAGTGGGCATACGTGCTAGGGAGGGATTCCAAGTTCCTAGAACATACAATGATGAGCCTAGTCTGAAGGGTCTTAAAAGTCATCTGTCCAGCCCACCCAATTTACAGATGAGAAAACTGAGGCCCAGAGAGGGGAAGGATGTTGGTAAAGATGACTAATTAGCCAGTGATTGAGATGGGACTGGATGCCACTTCTGTCTCCCAATTCTGTTTTCATCTGGGTGGGGGAGTTGATTTCCATTGTGGTCCTTAATACCCACAAAATAAAGAGTAATCCTCTTAGAATTCAATTCATTCAAGAAGCTTCTGTTGATCCTGTTATGTGCCATGACCTCTGGAAACTAAAAATGTAGTGGGGACAGACATGACAACCCAGTGTAATGCAGTGTGTTGAATTACGGACACAGGACCATGGGACCCAGGGTGAAGTGGGTGAGATTTTCTTCTCTGACAAATCAGTTTGGGCTCTAATGAGTCTCCTTGGGCTGGCATTCTAGGCCCCAAAGCCCCACCCCTGCCCTCGCTCTCTGTGTCCAGGCCTACCGTCCTCTTACTCACAGTTCCCTAGTCGTCCTCCCCGCTGTGCAGAGATTTCATGCTCCTCCTTTGCCTGGAATTGCCTCTGCTTGTCTCTTCACTGCCCAATTCTGTTTATTCTGCCGGGCCTCATCCTCCACAGCGTCTTAATTTATCACCCAAATCGTTGTCCTTTATGATTTGTTGACTTTTTCTTGAAAAACATATTATATAACCAATATATGTTTTATCGTAAAAAAAAATTAGAGAATATAGCAAACAATAAAGAAGAGAATTAAAATCACCCATAAACACAACAGAGATAATCATGGTTAACATGGGGGTATATTTTCTTCCCCTCCTTTTTCAGCATGCACGCACGTACACACACACACACACACACACACACACACTCACACACTCACACACACACACACACACACACACACTACCTTTCCTCATTCTGCCTTACATTTTAGTTTGTCACATGCATCTATCTCCTTTAGACTGGGAGCTATTTGAGGGCACAATGTGATTCACTTTTTATCCCTGTTACTAACCCAGCATCTGCACTAGGGGGCTTTCTATAAATGTTAGCTGAAAAGGACCCCTAGGTGAATTTGTTTGGCTTTGGAAATCAGCACATAATTCTCTTGGGGAAGTAGATTTGTGGCCCTGGCTTATTTAATACTGCTCTGCATTCCTTGAGCACCAGTTGCTGCTGGCCAGTCATGCACTGCTGGGTGGCTGGGGAAGGGACTACAAATCCATCATGATTCAACAAGTGTCGGAGTCACCCGTGGGTGATGAAGTGTGCTCTGCCTCCTGCATGGGAAAGTGTGGAAAAGCAGCTCTACCCCTGCTATTCCACGGAGGCTCTTTTTTTGCTTTGGAATGACAACGTTGACTCTGGCAAATCTTTCTTTATCCTTTCTGATCAAAAATAGTGTAGGTGTTTCACCCAGGGGGAAGTGGGTGAGATTTTCTTCTCTGACAAATCAGTTTGGGCTCTAAAATACTCTTTGCTTAGATGAAAGTTCAAGAGGCTCTTGAGCTAGGATTGTAAATGGAAATAGCACAGACTCTTTTCCAAAATGCTCAGTGTCGGGAGGCTGGAGGGGCTTTCTCTGTGCAGGCCATAGGTGAAGGCAAAGCATGCACACAGGAGTGTTTCAGGAGAGTAAATAGCAGAAGGTGTTTGCAGGGTAGCGGGATCCCTTCAAGACATATGTGGAAAACATGAGAGGCTGCTGGTATATTAAGTACATTCCTATTTTGGGGAACAAAATGTAGGAAGTTTCATGGATATAGATGGCAACAGAATAGTAAAAGCAGATATGAGGGAGACAAGTCCATTTGCCTTGAGGTTTTTAGTTGAATGTGGTGGGATGTTGTGATTTAGATGTCTTTTTTTCTTTAAAGGAGATGTGGCACAGCAAGAGCTATTTCTAGAATTAAATATCTCAAAGGGAATTTCATTACAAGATCAAGGGGAAAAGTCTGCAAGGTTTTGGCTTCTGATGAAAAGCATCTAAAACCAGGTACAATCAAAGAGAAACGTTAAACAAACAAATTACTGATTGGCGTGAGGCTATGAAGTCTCAGCGGGAGCCTCTTGGAGCTGAAGAGTGGACAGGAGAGTGAGGAAATATTTAGGGCTCAGCCTTTGAGATTACCTTCTGGGATGGGATTTCCCTCTGTCTCTACTGGGAAAATGGAATGAAGTCGATGGACTCTGGTGTTTCCAAGAGGAGGTGAAGAGCCCGAGGCCCGAGGGCGCCACATGACTTGCTCAAGTCTAGGATAGCAGTGGAATTAGAGGGAATATGCTTGTATTTATTTTATTTTTTTAAAAATCCCAAATCTAGTTTTCTTTCTGCAACTCTGCATTGCCTGTGTGAGTAGAAAGAGCATAGGTTTGGGATACACTTAGTTTGAATCCTGGCCGCTTTGGGACAAGCTTTTAATATTGTTTCCAGATTCAGTTTCCTCATCTGTATAAGATCCAGACTTCCCCTAACCTGCCCCAGGACTGTCGCCAAATTCTCAAGCATGACCTCCAGCACTTGAACGCTCTCCTGCAGGCCTCACTCACTCACCGGCTCATTTTTTCATTCAGGGTGTATTCCAGGTGCTAGCGACACAGCAGGGAACTGAAGTGACAAAGTCTCAGCCTTCATGGAGCTCACATTCGAGACCAAACTGTGCATTAGAAATATAATGTGGGCCACGCATGTAATTTATAGTTTTCTAGTAGCCACATCAGAAGAAGTAAAGGAAACAGGCAGAGTTAATTTTAACATTCTATTTAACCTAATATACCTCAAATATTATCATTGCAGCGTATTGTCAATCTCAAATTTATTAATAACATATTTTACATTTCTTTTTTTAAGTTGAAGTATAATTGACCTGTATAATTACAGTAGTTTCAGGTGTACAATATAATGATTTAATATTTGTATATATAGTGTGAACTGATCACCACAGTAAGTGTAGTTAATATTCGTCACTATACATAGTTACAGAATTTCCTTTTCCTTGGGATGAGAACTTTTAAGATTGACTCTCTTAGCAACTTCCAAATTATCATTAACTGTAATTGCCATGCTGTACATTACATCTCCAGGACTTATTTATTGTATCACCAGAAGTTTGTACCTTTTGATCACCTTCACCCATTTCACCCACCCCCAACCCTGCCTCTGGCAACCAGCAACCTGTGCTTTGTATCTATGAGCTTGGTTTGGTTTTGTTTTTTGGATTTTGTATGTAAGTGAGATCACATGGTATTTGTCTTTCTCTGTCTGACTTACTTCACTTAGCATAATGCCTCAAGTTCCATCCATGTTTTGGTACACTTTTTTTCATAGCGAGGTTATTTTTCCAGCACATCTCAATCTGTACTGGCCACATTTCAAGTGCTCAGGAGCCTCGAGTGGCTTGCCCGTACTGTATTGGACCATGCGGTTCTAGGGCTCAGGAGCAAGATTCTGGCATCCACCCCAGTGATTAAAGCTGGGGGAGCGCTTCACTGCAGGCCCTGCCTGAGGGAGAATGCTGCCTCCCCAACTGAGGAGACTTCTAGGGTGCCCCGTTCCACCCTGCTAGAGCACGCCGATTTCATGCAGAAAGAGGGAGAACGCCACACCACAGTTCTGTAGTCTCTGGATTCAGACAAGAGAATGACACTCTGCTGTCCTCTCTGTAGTAATAGTAATAGTAGTAATAATAACACTATTAGTACTTAGTGAGTACTACATACAAGCCAGGCCCTGTGCTAAGCACTTCATTATCTTTACTACAACTTTATGAGAGAGGTACTGTTATTATCTATGTTTCAGAGAGGAGGAAATTGGCTCAGTGAAGTTGCTAAGGGTCACATGAGTTGTAAGTGACAGACCTGGGACTTGAACCTACGGCCGTCTAAAGCCAAAGCCTTGTGTTCTTTGAACAGAGAAAGCACAGAACGAGATCCACCATGAACACAGGTTCCGCAAGCCTTCATCAAAGCTCTCTTCCTCTACTCACAGGACACACTGCCGAGTCAAAATGCTGTGGAGATGAAGGTGTCAGGGAGGAGGAGGGAGTGTCCCAGGGAGGGGTGCGTGCGATATACGTGAGACGTCCGCAATCCCTAGGCGCAGCCCCCATCAGCTATTGTCCAGGATCCATAACCGCTGGCATGTTTACTACAAATAAGGTATTCACTCGTCGGCATAGAGGACAAAAATCTCTGTTGACTCCAAAGCATGAAAAGTTTGCTGTCATTATCGTATGATTAGTATTATCGTTCAGCTGAAGGCATGTCCGAGGAGCTCACCACGGCCCAGATCTCCGCAGCAGGACTTGGAATATCAAATGGCAACTGAGAACATGACCTGATTTGAATTTTCTGTCCCCAGTAGATCCCAGCACCTGGAAGTTTTTGAGCTTTGCTTGTGGATATTTTGTAGTAAAACCCAATATGTACATGAGATCATTAGTCAAGTGTTTTTATCATTTGCCAGCTTGCTGGGTGCTGAAATTGGTCTTTTTGTTCAGCAGCCCTCCTGGATCTTCAGAGCATAGTTAGAGAGACACTGAGAAGTCCTCGGGCATCACAGCAGGGCCCCAGGCGTCCTCTCTCAAGGCCCAGGACAGGTGAGATGCTGGGAAGTCAGCCGCCCGTGTCCAGAAGAGAAAGGGCCGTGGCCTTGGCAAATGGGACTGCCTGGAAGCACACCCCAAACCCACCCTCTCTGAGGCCCATGCTCAGGCCCATGGAAGCCTTTCCTGACACATCAGCCCCCCCAGTCCTCCCCCACCTCTAAAGTCCTGTAGTCTTGAATGCCTCTGCCACCCACTCAGGCACTGAAGCCCCCGTCTTGTATTGTTGCCTACACATTTTCTGTATGGTCATGCCCATTCTTTCCCAGTCTCAGACTTCTGTGACCTGTCCTGGTGACAATCACATGTTGACTTGTGACATCTCTGATGATCTAGTTGATAAACTCCCCCTTGTTCCAGAAAGGGTTTAAGGGGGCTATTTCATTATTATCTGTTCTAATGATGTCCTTACTGAACTTTTAGTATGGCTTTGAGTGCTGCCTCTCCATCCATAATATTTGTCCTTTGAGCACTGGGATCTCGTAATCTTGGCCTCCAACAACAATGCCTGCCTGACTTACGTTGGGGACTCAGTGACAATGTATTGCTCAATATTGAGCAAACGGCTAGTGCCCCAATCCAAATCAGCTCTCTCTGATGCTCCTCTCTCTTTCTTTTCTTTTTCTTAAATTAAAGTTTATTGGGTTGACAATGGTTAGTAAAATTACGTAGGTTTCAAGTGTACAATTCTGTGATATGTCATCTATATCTCACATTGTGTATTCACCACCCAGGGTCAGTTCTCCTTCCATCACCATATATTTGACCCCGTGTACCTTTACTTTTCTTTCACTGCAGTTACCATGACTTTTTTCTCTAGTTTAGCTCTTTGTTTATTTTTTATATTTTTTTTTATTTTTCAATTACAATTGACATACAATATTACATTAGTTTCAGGTATACAACACAGTGATTAGACATTTATAAAACCTATGAAGTGATCACTGACAAATCCAGTACCCATCTGACAGCTTACATAGTTATTACAATGACTACATTCCCCTTGCTATGCTCTACATCCCATGAACATTTTGTAACTACCAATTTGTACTTCTTAATCCCCTCCCTGGCTTCACCCACCCCCTGAACCCCCTCTATCAGCAACCATCAAAATGTTCTCTGTATCTATGAGTTTTTTTCTGTTTTGATTGTTTGTTTATCCTGTTCTCCAGATTCCACATATAAGTGAAATCACATGACATTTGTCTTTGTCTGACTTACTCCACTCAGCACAATGCCCTCTAGGTCCATCCATATTGTTGTAGATGGCAAGACTTCATTCTTTTTTATAGCTAATATTCTATTGTGTGTATGTACCACCTCTTCTTTATCCATTTATCCATTAATGGACACCCAGGTTGCCTCCACATCTTGGCCATTGTAAAAAATGCTGCAATGAAGACATGAATGCACATGTTCCCTTGAAGTAGTGTTTTGGGTTTCTTTGGATAATTACCCAGAAGTGGGATTACTGGTCCTTCTTTGTCTCTTGTTATAGCCTTTGTTTTAAAGTCTATTGTGTCTGGTATAAATATTGCTACCCTAGCTTTTTTTGTTTGTTTGTTTCCATTTTCATGAAATACTTTTTTCCATTCCTTTACTTTCAGTCTCTGTGTGTGCTTTCTGTCTGAAGTTAATCTCTTATAGGCAGCATATGTAAGAGTCTTGTTTTCTTATCCATTCAACCACCCTGTCTTTTGAATGGAGCATTTAATCCACTTACATTTAAAGTAATTGTTGATAGATATGTAGTTATTGCCATTTTATTATTCATATTTTTTATCTTTTTTTTTTCATCTTAAAGAAATACGTCTAACAATCCTTGTAATACTGGTTTGGTGGTGATGAACAACTTCAGCTTTTTGTTGTGCAGGAAACTCTATATCTATGTTCTCTGTATCTATGCTTTGTTGGGTAGAGTAATCTTGGTTGTAAGTCCTTGCTTTTCATCACTTTGAATACTTCATGCCAATTTGTTTTGGCCTGCAAAGTTTCTGTTGAGAAATACAAGTAAGTTGATGGTCTTATGAGAGCTCCCTTATAGGTAATTAACTGCTCTTCTTTTGCTTGCTTTTAAGATTCTCTCTTTGTCTTTAACCTTTGGCATTTAAATTATGATGTGTCTTGATGTGAGCTTGTTTGGGTTCATCTTGTTTGGGACTCTCTGTGCTTCCTGGACGTGTATGTTTATTTCCTTTGCCAGGTTAGGGACGTTTTCAGTCATTATTTCTTCAAATAGGTTCTCAATTCCTTGTTCTCCCTCTTCTCTTTCTGGTACCCCTATGATGCAAATGTTAGAATGCTTGATGTTGTCCCAGAGGCCCCTTAAACTATCCTCATTTTCTTTTTTTGTTTGTTTTTTTGCTGTTCTGATTGGGTGTTTTCTGCTGTCTTATCTTCTGAATCACTGATTCGATCCTCTGCTTCATCTAATCTACTGTTGATTTCCCGCTAATGTATTCTTTATTTCAGTTATGGTATTCTTCATCTCTGACTGATTCCTTTTTATGTTTTCTATCTCCATTTTTATATTTCCTATCTCTTTGTTGATGCTCTCATTGAGATTATTATAAGCATCCTTATAACCAGTGTTTTGAATTCTGTGTCTGGTGGATTGCTTGTCTGCATTTTGTGTAGTTCTTTTTCTGGAGCTTTGTTCTATTCTTTCATTTGGGACATGTTTCTTTGACTCTTCATTGTGACTGGCTCTCTGTGTTTGTTTCTAAGTATCAGGTAGGGCTGCTATGTCTCCCTGTCTTGGTAGAGTGGCCTTATGTAGTAGGTGTCTTATGGGGCCCAGTAGTGTAGTCTCCCTGGTCACCTGAGCCAAGTGCTCCAGGTGTGTCCCTTGTGTGTGTTGTGTGTGCCCTCCTGTTGTAATTGAGCCTTGGTCGCTGTTTGCACATCAGTAGGAGAGATTGACACCTTGGACTGATTGTGAGGCCTGGCTGTGGCTATAGTGGAGGAGCTGTGTGCAGGAGCTAACCCTACAGAGAAGAATTTGCTTTAGCAGGGCTCTGGTGCCTGCCCAGTGTGCCCTTTGGGTTTATCCTTTTGTGGAGGTGGGCGGGTGGTGCTCTGATGAGGACAAGCTGGCCATCAGGTGTGTTGGTTCTGGGACTTCTTGGGAGGGGCTCTGTTGCAGGCCAAGTTCAGCCATGGCCTGTGGCCTGCCCGGGGCTACTTGGTATGTGATACAAAATGATCTGCAGATGGTTATCACTTGTGCTGAGCTTGGAGGTGCCTGGGAAAAGGTAACCTGTGAACCGAGGCTGACTGCCACTAGTGCTAGGCTTGGGGATGCTTAGCAAGATGTATAGGGCACACTGAGGCCAGGTGCTGCTTGTTTGGGGGCCTGTGAACCTATGAGAGATTTTAGGAAAGTCCACAGTATGAGCCAAGACAGACCATTTGTATGGAAAAGACACTTGAAGTGGCTTGGGTGGGCCTGCACGTTGGGTGGGGTCTCAGGGGATCAACTGGGCAGAACGAATGGGGTTAGCCAAGTTGATGGAGACTCAGATATGTCAGCCACCTGCATCTTCACACTGGGTGGGGGGATTGCTCAACAAAGGAACTGTAGCTTCTGCTAGCATTTCTGTCTGGGAGTAAGCTGCCCTTCCTGCCCTTGCTCTGAAGCCAGACAATTCTTTTCCCTCCCTGTATGTCCCTTGCATCTTTCAAGCTGCTGCCCCAGAGCTGGAGCTCAGAGTGAGTGAGTCAGTGAGGGAGTAAGTCTATGTGCAGGCCCTTTAAGAGGAGCATCTGGGACTCCAGCTGCCTTCCGTCTCACTCGGCCATAATTTTTACTGGTTTTCACAGCCAGAAGTTGTGGGGACTTCACTTCTCGGCACTGGAACCCTAGGGTGGGAACTATGATGTGGGGATGGAACCTCTCGCTCCTCAGTGAGGACTTCCACAGCCAAGATATCCCTCCCTATTTGTAATGGTCACACATGGGTGTGGGACTAGCCCCTTCTACATCTGTGCCCCTCCTGCCAGGCTCAATTTGGCTTCTTCTGTATGTTCTTAGTTGTAGGACTTCTGTTCAGCAGGATTTCAAGTGATTCTCAATGATGGTTGTGCTGTAGTTGTCATTTTGATGTGGTTGTGAGAAGAGGCAAGAACTGCATTTACCTACTCTGCCATCTTGACTTGAATGCAGTTACCATGATTTGTATCACATACTCATTAATTTGTTAAGGTTTCTCCCCCCCTCCCCCCACTGGGGGACCTTTTTGGTTCTCCCCTGTGTCCTTAGCACCTAGTACAATGCCTAGAACCTGGTAGGACTTTGTAAAGACTAGTTCAATATGAACGAATATGTTTGGTTCCTGGAGGAGAAGGCAAAAGTGGAGAGAGGAGGGAGTCAGTGGCTTTCTGATGGAGAGGTCATCTACGGAAGGGCATGTGGAATAGCAGCAAACACATTGACCCAGAAGTCAGGGACCTGAGGGTCAGGCATTTTCTTGAATCCAAGGTTTATTTTCTATGTAACCTTGAGACAATCTTGGAGGGTTGAAGGAGGTTATTTTTCTGAAATTGCTTTGTGAACCATAAAACCATGGTAAGATGTTATTCGTCATCCTAAGACCTGGTTCCTGCCTACCTGTCCAAATATATTTCTTATTAATTTGATTTAGCTAGGCCAATGTTCTCATTTTAAAAAAAACATGTTTTCCCCTTATTGTAAAAATAATACATTGTAATAACAAAACTGAGGATATTCAGAAGAAAATAAAAATAAATCATCTCTTAAGATTACCACCTAGAAATAACAGTATTAACATCTTATGTATAGCCCAAATATATATATTTTAAATATGCATGACCTGTTTTCTAGGTGTCAGCAGCTGGGGGCTATCAGGGCAACATTTCTCTCTTCTCTACTGCACTGGCTTTGCTGAAGGCCGCTGTCTGGGAAATCACTAGAGGGTGGAGCCTCCCCACTCCGGTGCTTATAGCAGCATCCTTGGCAGCAATGCCAGTGAGGGGTACTGACAGCTGTCTTCATGAGGGGGTTATCTTCTTCCAGCACTTTTTGCTATCTGAAAGTACTTAACCAGGTTTATGTATTTATTATTTGTCTGTCTCCACTGGGATATAAGCTCCACCAGGTCCCAGACTTGATGGATTTGCATTATTGCTCCCTCTTTGGCGCACCTAAAACAGTGCCTTGCGTAGTAAACGTTCACTGAGTGAGTGAACACCCGACTACTGTATTATCTCATAGAAAATAGGAAGCATTTGATTCAGGCAAGTTCTGCATATGAACTGTACAGAGGTCAGATTCACTGGTAATGTACATCTGGTCTGCTAGGTCTAGCTGTGGTTGGAGATTCGGCCTCAGCACAGGTATGATAGAAAATCCCAACCCCCTTTTCAATCACTACCACTGCCTCCAGGAATTTCAGGCATGCTCTCAGACCATGCTGGGCTCTGAGCATCCTGCAAAGTTCTTTTCCAGGTTCACAGTCTTAATTAACTTTCCCAAACTGCCCTAGGCAAGGAGGCCCATCCTCTCCCTGTCCCAAAGCCTGTTCCCCCTCCAGCACCTTTCAGCTTGTTCTCCTTATTGGGCCCTTAGGCTTTTCTTATAAATAGTACTGAATTTCTTTCTTAGGTAGGGCAGTTATTCTGGTCACAATTCTGAATCTCTATATTCAAAGGTGAGCTTCAGTGATGCAGACAGCATTTGTGGATTGGATGCAAAGAGTTTTAAGAGCCCTGCTGAGAGCTGGGGCTGCTGAGAGAGGGTGTTCAGTTAGCCCCGAGGCGGCCCTCTGCTTGTGCACAGAGCCTGTCCCTGCTGGGCTGGACCCAGTCTCCAGATTCAGGTCACTGAGCAGATTTCCGCTGTAGTCCTTCCACCTTTCCGCTTCCCCTCCAAAACCTGGAATAAGAAGGGACTAGCTCTGTTTTCTTTTGGGTCATTGCAGCCCTTCTGAGAGGGGCATTTTCTCCAAATTGCCATAAATCCTCCCACTGTGGCACCCAGGGGACAACAAGGTGTTTTCATGTCTGTTTCCTAGGTGGGATTCAAACACAGGTCACGAAAGTGCTCTCGAGAAGTGAAGAGTTAGTTACCTATGCTCTGAGGAGCCAGGACATGAGAGGTGAGAGAGAACAAAAGGCAGACAGGGTGCCTCCCACAGCCCCTGGACCTCTGGCCTGAAGTCTACCTTGGCTCCTTTGCTGATGTTTTTAATATTCATGACGATTATCAGCTGGCACTTATAATGATTCCAGAAACTGGGTTCATCAGACTGGCCATTGTTCTCCCAAGTCTACTTGAAGACAGTTTTGTTTTGTTGTTGTTTTCAGCTTTATCGAAAGGTAATTGACACATAACATTGTATAAGTTTAAAGTATACGTAATTATTTGATATATGTATATATTACAAAATGATCACCACAATAAGTCTAATTAACATCCATGAGCACACAGTTACAACTGTTTTTCCTGTCATGAGAACTTGTAGGATCTGCTCCCTTAGCAGCTTTCAAATACACCGTACAGTATTCACTGTAGTCACCATGCTGTACATTACATCCCAGGACTTGCTCATCTGCAACTGCAAGTTTGTATTTTTTGACCGCCTTCACCCATTTCTCCCTGGATCATACAGTATTTGTATTTGTCTATCCGACTTATTTAATTTAGTGTAATGTCCTAAAGTCCATCCATGTGTCACAAATAGCGGAATTTCCTTTTTTATGGCTGAATAATATTCCATTGTGTATAGATACATCTTCTTCATCCATTCCTCATTGATGGACACTTAGGCTGTTTTCATATCTTGGCTATTGTGAATAATGGTGCAATGAACCCAGAGGGTGCAGCTATCTCTTGGATAGTGATTTCATTTCCTTTGGATAGAAGTGAATTGCTGGATCATATGGTAGTTTTATTTTTAATTTTTTTGAGGCATGTCCATCTGTTTTCCATAGTGGCTGAACCAATCTATGTCCCCACCAACAATGTATAAGGGTTCCTTTTTCTCCACATCATGCCAGGATTTGTTATTTCTTGTCCTTTTGATGACAGCCATTCTGACAGGTGTGACGTGATATCTTATTGTTGTTTTGATTTGCATTTCCCTAATAATTAGGATGTTGAGCACTTTTTCATGTACCCGTTGGCCATTTGTATAGCTTCTTTGGAAAAATGTCTATTCAGTTTCTTTGCCCATTTTTAATTAGATTATTTGATTTTTGCTATTGAATTATATGATTTCCTTATATATTTTGATATATATTAACCCTTTATCAGATACATGGTTTGCAAATATTGTCTCTTATTTCATAGCTTGCCTTTTCATTTTATTGACAATATCTTTTGTTGAGCAGACGCTTTTTAGTTTGATGTAATCTCACTTGTTTATTTTTGCTTTTGTTACTTGTTCTTTAGGTGTCATATCCAAACAAATCAGTGCTAAGACCCATGTCAAGGAGCTTTTTCCCTATGTTTTTTTCTAGGACTTTTATAGTTTCAGATATTATTACACATTTAAGTCTTGGGTTAATTTTTTTTTACTTAATTTTGTGAGTGTTGTAAGATAGGGGTCTAGTTTCATTTTTTTGCATGTGAATATCCAGTTTTCCCAGCACCATTTAACAAAGAGACTATCTTTTCTCCATTGAATATTCTTGGCTCCCTCATCAAACATTTGTCGACTACATGTGCATGGGTTTGTTTCTGGGCGCATGATTCTGTTCATTGGTTTATGTGTCTGTTTTTATTCCAGTTCCATACTATTTTGATTACTAATGCCATGTAGTATAGTTTGAAATTAAGAAGTGTGAATGCCTTCACCTTTGTTCTTTCTTAGGCCTGCTTTGGCTATTTAGGATCTTTTGTAATTCCAAATGATATTAGGATTTTTTTCTATTTCTGTAGAAAACTGCCATTGGAATCTTTATGGGGATCACACTGTATCTATAAATGGTTTTGGGTAGTACGGACTTTTAACAACATTAATTTTTCCAATCCATGATCACAGGATATCCTCCCATTTATTTGTTTTCTTCAGTTTCTTTCATTAGTGTCTTATAGTTTTTAGTGTACAGATCTTTGACCTCCTTGGTTAAATTATTCCTAAGTATTTGATTGTTTTTGATGTTTGTAAATGGGATTGTTGTCTTTATTTATTTTTCAGATATTTCATTGTTATTGTATAGAAACATTACTGATTTTTATATGTTGATATTGTATCATGCAGCACTACTGAATTTTTTGATTAGCTCTGATAGTATTTTGGTGACGTTTTTACCATTTTCTACATATAAAATCATGTCATCAGCAAACAGACATTTTTACTTCTTCCTTTTTGATTCGAATTTCTTTTATTTCCTTTTCTTGCTTTATTGCTCTGGCTGAGACTTCCAGTTCTATGTTGAATAAGAGTGGTGGGAATGGGCACCCTTGTCTTGCTCCTGATCTTAGAGGAAAAGCTTTCAGCTTTTCACCAATGAGTGTGATGCTAGCTGTGCATTTGTCATATATAACCTTTATTATGTTGAGGTGTGCTCCCTCTATACCAAGTTTGTTGAGAGTTTTTATGAATGAATGTTGAATTTTGTCAAATGCATTTTCTGCACCTATAATTTTTATCTTTTATTCTATTAATGTGATGTATCACATTCATTGATTTGTGTATGTTGAATCATCCTTACATCCTAGGGATGAATCCCATTTGATCCTGGTATATGATTCTTTTAATGTGCTGTTGAATTTGGTTTGCTAGTATTTTGCTGAGAGTTTTTGCATCTATGTTCATCAAGAATATGAAAACAGTTTCTTAAATACTAGATGGCAGATATCTGTTCCACTCCATTGGGGAATTTGGTAAAATAAGTGGACATTGCTTAAGTTTATTTAAGGGAGGACTCTGGAAGAGGTGGTTTGTCACTTTTCTTAGCTCTTTTTCATGTGAACATGTGCTCGCTCTCTGAGGAGCCATTCCGCAGCTGCTTGTCACTCCCAGGAGCTGATTCTTCCGTGGAGCACGTGCACTCTCTTCTGCCCTTTTTCTGCTCTCCATATTCTCCCGTAGCAACGATAAGGATATGTTTCCATTTGTATACAGCATCAGTGTTCACCTTCTCATCCAGAGTCTCACCTGACCCTCCTCTGATGGGACAGGTAGGAAACAGTTATCCTCACATTTTCAGAGAAATGGACCGACTTCCATAAGGTCACATGGTGGTGAAGTTAGCACTTGAGCCTGAGTGTTTAATGCCTGGTCAAAATTTTTCCTGGGTACTGTGTTCCTGCCAGCCTCTGACAGGGGGGCTTGGGACAGAATAGGAGTGGAGAGTGCAGAGGTAACTTAGATGAGGGGTCTGATGGAGACAAGGTGGGAACTGTTGACTAAGATGCCAGTTGGGGTGACCTCCACTGGCTGGATTAATTGTTGTCCTTATTTTCCTCTCATTCTCTACCAGCCACTAAAATTCGTGGTAAGAATATGCTATGGTAAGAATATCACTCATAGCGATCCCTCCCAACACTATGACTTGGGAGAAAATGTTTGAATCTAGCCCTGAGTGGCCTCTGCCCCACTCAGTACCTTGTACATTAAACAGTGGTTCTTGGTTTTCTTCTCTGCTGCAGCTTGAGTCAGAAAAGAGAACATAGTCTTGCATACTTTTTATTCATTCTTATCCTGTTCATTTATTTAGCTTCATCAATGAGTCAGATATTTTGCTAAGGGCAGGAAATGAGATAGGACTCCTTCTCTCAAGGCATTTGTAGGTGTGTGTGTATGTGTGTGTGTGTGTGTGTGTGTGCGCGCGCGTGTGTGTGTGTGCACCTATGACACACGGGAGCACAGACAAGTAAATCTTTACCGTGAAGAATTCCTACAGCAGATGGAAGCCCAGAGAAGACATGTAAATCAGACTGTGCTGAGGTCAGGATGGCTTCTTAGAGAAAGTGCCTCTTAAAGGGAATTCTTAAGTGTTCACGGGACTTAACAGTGACAAAGGGAAGGGCCTGCCAAGCAAGGCAATGGTAGGTTTGAAGATGCCAAGGCATTAAAGAGCTGAGAGAATAGGAAATAATTTGGAGGGAAGAGAATGAGCTGAGGGAGGTGGGAGAAGATGAATGTAAAGAGGTGGTGATGGTCCTGTGTGTTTAAGATGATCTTGAAAGCCATGGGAAGCATGATCAGGTCTGCATTTGAGGTGGGTCCCCTTGGCAGTGCTGTCATGGTTTTGTTTAACTTTGTTTGGGAAGCAGTTTGGTAGTATGTATTAAGAGCCTCTAAAATGGGCATATAAAGTGCCCTTTGCCTCAATAACATTACCTCTGGGAGTAATAATACTTAACACATACCATATAGTATTTATTTTACCAGATAGTTTTGATTCACTGTATATATTATTTTTTAATCCTTATTATAATCTGCAAAGTGGGAATCATTGGTCCCATTTTACAGATAAAAAAGCTGAGGTTTTAAAGAATGAGGCAATTTCAGGATCGAATTTACACTGTCACTAATTAGCTGTTTTCTTAGGACAAATTACCCTCTCTGAAGCTGTTTCCTGTTATGGTACTACCTTAAAAAAATGCAACCCAGAATTAAATACAAGGTGATTTTTATGTTTTTGGATTATCCACTCATTTGGATTATTTCTGCCAGAGCTGACCTCTATTTCTTTAAAAAAAAAAAAAACATTTAAAATTAAATAAATGAGGCAGAATCAAATGGTGTGGAGCATTGTGAATACTGGCTTTGCTTTTAGGGGCCATTCTGAGTTGTTTCTCCTGCAATTTTCCTTGTATACACACACGCAGCTCTCAACGTATCCTCTACCTCCACGCTGTGTCTTGTCCCACTGGAGATGGTAAGTTCGTTGAGGAAAAGCATGGTTTTAAATATCTTTGTATTTCTCCCAGCGTCTGCCCTGGGCCTTCTTGTGCCCAAGGGTTAGTTTTCACAGAAGCAGTTGGAACATCATGATCCAAGATAAAACAGGGGCTTTGAGAGTAAAGAGCTAAGAATTGGGGGCAGAGGGACAGACAGAAAAGATAAATATTTAGGGTTGGAGACTTGGCAGGGAGGGTTTGGAATTGAGGGGAGCTGGGTGAATATATTTAATAGAAAATATGTAAAACGTTCTCATTAGTGCTGAATCAAGACAGCTGTCTTAGGCTGGGTTCCCCAAAAGCAGTTCCTGAGCGGGGGATCCATGTGCCAGTGATCCATTAGGGAAGTGCTCCCGGGAGGACCCAGTGAAGGACAGGAAGCAGGACAGGAGAGAGGAAGAAACCTGAGTTTGATGTCAGGCGGGTGTCAGCCTTAGCTGGACCCACAAAACTCTTAAGTGTGAATCACAAGTCGGAGTTTGTCCCCACTGAAGAGGAGGGCACTGGGCTTTCCCACTTCTGCAGCGGTCGTCATTGACTAAGGGCTGTTTAGAGGTAACCGGGAAGCTGCAGGCCCTTCTGTCTCTGTCCACGTGGGCCAAGTGGCTCCAGCAGCCCAAGGGCCAGCCTTGTAAGAGTCACAGTTTCAGGGAGTTAGAAGCAAAGGCACGAAGACGATGTACAGCTACCCGAGGGGAGGGGATGGGAGTGGGACCTCCACAGTGTCGCCTTGATAACTGCACCCTAGCTGTGTTCAGGGTACCTCCCTGACGTGTGGATCCCAGTTCCCTCAGGTGCCAAGTGTGGATCGTGTTACTCGCTCATATCGTGTCACAGAGTGATGACAAAAACAAAACAAAATGAGACAGGGTACATGGACTCATAGGGACAGCAATAGGCCATTATGTAAAGCCAGGTGTTAGAACGTCATTCCCTTCCAGGCCCAGAGGCTGTAATAGCTTTCGGTCCTCTCCCGGGCACTTGTCTTGCAGGCATCAGCACTGATAGGCTTTGAAAAGAGCTTGTTTGTGTGGGGAGGAAAGCAGGCCCTTTTTTAATGTTGATAAATTTTGCAGCAGCTTCTTTAATACATACCAGCTGCCTTGAATCACATCTAATTAACCACCAGCTATCTTGCTGTGGCCGTGTGGCTTTGATGTGTTCATCAGCAAGGAAGTAGTGGAGAGCTAGTCACAGGAGGACTTAGCTCTTATAAAATGCCTTTTATCTTCAAAGTGCTTTACAACCACTAATTATTAGAGGAATTAGGTTGAACAGCAACCATCTCCCTGAGACCTCCAGCCATTATCAAGGGACTTTAATGTACCTGATGATAGAGCAAGAGAAGTGTGAAGGGGATGCTTAATAATAGTTGTCCAGACCTGGAAGAGTTGTTTTACAGAAGTAGGAGACAGCTGCTCCCTGTCTCCCTTGAGGCTAGAACAAGGAAATTGGGCTGAACCTGAGGGAAAAGGAGGCAAGCTGTAGAGGTTGCGTAAGCTGCAGCAGGCCAGAGAGTGGGAAGGTCGCTCTCTCAAAGGCGCTTCCGTACACCTTCCCCTTGATGTGGACTGATGGGGCACATGGCCTTCCTGGGGGCGTGCAGTGGGTGACATCACACCACAAAGTCCCATCCAGCTGGGGCAGTCTGTGGTAGATGGATGGGCTTCTTGATTGTATCTCCTCATGCAGCGTTTTTTTTGTTTTCTTGCTTTTTTGTTTATTAGTTTGTTTGTTCGAATTTTATCTGGGGTGGAGGAAGTCAATTTGAATTCTACAATAATTACAAGAGTAACAAGAGCTAACACTCTAAGGTACCACCCCAGCCTTCATTTTACAGGTGAGGAAAGTGGGGCTCAGAGAACGGAAGAGACCTGTTTGGCCACGTAACTGGTGCCTCAGGCGGTCTGGCCTTGGAATTTGTGCTCTTATCCACCACCGTAAGAGGCCAGAGAAGGGCTTTTTGTCCAAAGCTCCTGAACTATGTCAAAGGAGTACCCAACACCCTCATCCGGGACAGGGCAAGTCTCGTTCCCTCTGCTAACACTTGAATCAGAGGGGTGGTGAAAGGAGTCCTGCGAAGAGCAGCTCGGCCTCTGTTCTTCCCTGAGAGGACCCTTCCATCTCCCTCCTTGCCCTGGTTCAGCCAGAGGATCTGCCCAGGGCCAGGGGAGGAAAGAAAGGACATGGTGCGAACAGCTGGCAGGTCACCTGTGAAGGTAAAGCACTCCCTCTCCCCTCCCCCCAAGCCTGTACTAAGATGGATTTAAAACAAGCCCTGCTTGGTCAGTCTAGCGTGGGAATACAGTCTAAAGTGGCATCAGCTGCCATCACCTGTTCAGAGGGTGGAGGGTACCTATAAGTTCCAACCCTCTAATCACATGATTGGTTCCTCTGGCAACCAGTCCCCACCTGAAGCTCTGTAGGGCCCATCTAGAGTCATCTCATTAGCATATACTCAGGAATGGCTGAAAGGGGCCAGTTATGAATAAGACATCCTTCTACCAGGAAATTCCAAGGGTTTTAGGAGCTCTGTGCCAGGAACTAGGAATAAAAGACCCAATATATATTTTTCATTATATCGCAGATACAGTGTTTCCCTGAAAATAAGACCTAGCCAGACAATCAGCTCTAATGCGTCTTTTGGAACAAAAATTAATATAAGACTCGGTCTTATACTATATAAGACCGAGATAAGACTGAGTCTTATAGTAAAATAAGACCAGGTAGTGTATTGTATTGTATTATATTATATTGTATTATGTTATATTACTATATTATATTATATTGTATTAAAGACCTGGTCTTATAGTAAAATAAGACTGGATCTTATATTAATTTTTGCTCCAAAAGACGCATTAGAGCTGATTGTCTGGCTAGGTCTTATTTTTGGGGAAACACAGTATTTACCACTCTGAGCCCTTACTCTCAGTGGCCTTAATAAAAAGCCAACACACAATTATTGAGCACCTGTTGTATGCAAAGTACCAGGCAGGGAATTGATGGGATATTTGTTCACCAAATGAGCAAATTCAGTTTCATTCTTACTAAGATTTATTGATGGGGCTTCTTTCTTCGAGGAGTAAATAAGACATATCATATACACTTGAAAATCTAGCCCATCCGAGCAAGCAGTATGTTGCAATGCCTGAAGCATGAAAGAACACTAGAGAAACAGAGACCAGAGCAGTCCAGACTGGATGGTCAGGGGAGACTTCTCAGGGGAGGTGGTCCCTGAAGGCATACACAGTATGGAGCAGACCTACAGAGTGTTCTTACAGAGGGAAAAGGAACTGGAACTTTCCTTTGTTGAGTCCTAGAAAGCAAATGCAGCCCTGCTATGCACCTGGTCTTTTCTCTTAACTCTCAATGGTGATAAGTTTGAGTCCCAGCTCGGCTTGCTTATGACCCAAGACAGGTCCTTTAACCTCTTGGAGACTGAGATTCTCATTAATAAAAGAGGATAAAGATAGCCAGTCCTGACAGCTTCACAGGATCAGTATGGAAATGAGATAAAAAGTGAAAGTTCTTTTTAACTACAAAGTATAATTAGTGTCATTATTAGTGTTGTTACTGGTTTATAGTATGTCTTTCATTATTTCATCACCTCCCGAGGAGTGATCTTACTATCAAAATTTTGAACTAAAAAGGATCATACTGAAAATGCCTTAGAAATAATCACAAGAGCTAACATTTACCGACTGCTTACTATGTGTCAGGCATAGTTTCTAAGTGTTTTACATGTTTAAGTTGCATAGTCCTCACATGAAGTACATTTTACAGATGGGGAAACTGAGTCCTAGAGAGGTTAATAATTGCTCAAGGCTATACAGCTAGGAAGTGGTGGAGGCAAGATTTGAACCTAGGGAAAGTTGACTCGACATTCTGCTGTGTTGCCTTCATGCAGCTCAAGCAGGTTTGGAGTCCTCTTTTCCATGGGGAGGGAAGAAGGGACAGATGGAGTTCTCTGAGCTTCTCCTCCCTGCTGTGGTCACCAGCCTTTCCGCACCTCCCCTCCACATTCTCTCCCTACTGAAAAGCAGGGTTGGGGCCTGTTGGTGGGCCCTGTGGGTGGCCCAGGGCCTCTCTTCCCCAGCCTCCTGCTGTGGCAGATGCTGGCAGAGCTCCACCCACATCATGGGGCCTGACCATTCCCCTGCCCTCTGGCACCTTCCAGCTGCCTGTGTCTCTCTTTGCCCAGGGGCTTTCTGTACCCACACCGCACTCATGGCAAACTGGAGTGCAGAGAAGTAATGCCTCTCAGAAGCAGCCCTCACCCAGTGACTAATAGGGGTTGATATATAACTACACCAGCTCCTTTGCCCCTGCGGTTGGATAACTGAGACGTGGTCTATAGGTTACAGAGTTCTCTGGGGTTAAGCGCCAGTAACGCACTTGTGTAGCAGTTGGCTGGACCAGGAGCCCTTCACTGGCTCTCTTACCTCCCCTGTTTCACTTCCTACTCCCCGAACAGTACTTCCCATCCCTGCGAACAAATCAGTTTCATTCAAATCTTTGTCTCCAGGTCTTCTATGGCACCACCTGTTAAGGGTTGAATTGTGTCCCCCCAAAGATATGTAGAAGTCCTAACCTCCATTACCTCAGAATGTGACCTTATCTGGAAATGGGGTCCTTGTAGATGTAATTAGTCAAGTTCAGATGAGGTCATTAGGGTGGGCCCATAATCCAATGCGACATGTATTCTTCTAAGGGGGGGAAGATGAGGTGATAGAGACACTGGAAGGGAGAACACTGCGGAGGACAGAGGCAGAGGTAGGTTAGAGGAGTGCTGGGAGCTGCGAGCCGAGAACCTGAGAGGACTGGCGCCGGCTACCACCAGAAGCTGGGAAGAGACACAGGGAGAGGCTACCCGCGTCTCAGAGGGAGCACGGCCCTGCTGACCTTGGATTTTGCGCTTCTGGTCCAGAGCTCTGAGACAATCAATTTCTGTTGTTTTAAACCAGCAATCCTAGGAAATGTATACACCTTCCAGCTGAGGCCTCGATTCTTCCTTACCTTGCTCCTTCTCAGGGAGCCCAGCAGGCACCGGCCCCTGTGAGCGGCTCCATCCATTCTTACTGGAGCTGCCTTGGAAATCCTTTGCTCAGCAACCCTTCTGCCCCCTCTGCACTTAGACAAGGCTCACCTGACTCTGCCTTCCCGAGACACTGCCAACTCAGAGTCAATGATACAGACTTGGGTACTGCTGCATATGGAGTATTCCTTTAGGGAAGCCTGGGTAATTAAGGAGATTTAAGCGGGTCCTGGGGTGCTTTGGGGGCTTCTGATTTCATGACTACCTGCTGCAGGAGAGATTCGAGGAGATTAGGGTGATTTAGTAGCTGCTTTCAAGTTTGCAACAGGTGTGGCGTGGAGGGAGCGACTGGCTGCTCTTCATCTCCACCGACCCAGAGTGAGGGGGACATTAGCTGTGAACCTCTAGGAAGGGGGTTTAGGCTGATCTCTGAACTTTGTGATTGCAGCCGTTACTAAGCTGCTAGAATTGCTTTGGAAGTCTGGGAAATGTTCCTAGACATGGTTGAGGGCTGGATAATTTCCATCTATGTACAAAGGCTTTTATGGAACCATTCTGGAGGGAGAAGAGTGGTCTGCACGCTCTGAGAGAGGCAGATAAAAAGTAGTTTCTCTGTTCTCTTTGTGACGGCCATGGCCTTTTCCCTTCGCCTTTGGAACACACCCCACCATTTTCCCTTTTATGGCTCTACTGTCTGTTGGTCTAAAAACTCTTTGAGACAGAGAGCTGTGTCCAGCCCTGAGCCCAAGGCGTCCCTGGACTTCATCCACATGTGAGACAGCAGAGCCCATCACAGGGCTTCCATTTTATTTTGAAATGAAAATATAGCACTTCTGTTTTTTTGTCTCCCATTCCCTTTGGAAAACCCACAGATGCTGTGCAAAGATTGCAAGCCAAGCCAAGCCAAGGAGTAAGAGAAAGGAGACGGAATTCACAACAGGGGAGTGGGGTTAAGGAGGGGCTCTGCCCGCTCCCTTATTTTCAGGGTTCCTTTATCTCCCTACACTAAGGGACCGGGGGTTTTCACAGCCATTAATTTTCAGCCATTTCCTGCTTGCCAGAGTTGAATGTAAAAGGAGGGATCAGGCTCTTGAGACAAAATACAATAGGCAGGGCTAGATTTGCAAGTCCTGCAGGATATGAGAAGGTTCTGGCCTGGATCATTTTATTTTTAAAAATAGATTTATTGAACTATTGACATACGTAAACTGTACATATTTAAAGTATACAATTTGATGTTTTGATATATATATTTGTATATATGTGTGTGTGTGTTTGTATGTATATTATGTATATAGCTCCATGAAACTATTACCTTAATTAAGATTGCAGACATCTTTTGTTTTAATTTTTTAATTCAAATTTTTATTTGTTTACATTTAGGTACTTGTTTTTTGTATTATAAATGAATTTTAGCATTTTTTTTAACATATTATGATACAAGAAATTTTATGTAACAAATAATTACAAAACACAAGAACAGATGCAAGGTACAAGGAATTTTATGTACTGGTAACAAATTTACGATATTTACACATCATAGAAGACCAAAAACTCTTTGTTGTTGCAAGTTTGTCGTAAGTTCAACAAAACCGATTATCATATTCCAGGATATTATTTTGCATATGGATATCGTTATTGATGTCTAGAATTACACTTTTTAACTCATAAGCATAAATAAAAAAATTAAAAACATTTATATACATACAAAATTAGTACTACCCATATATAAAGTGCATCCTTATTTTTCCCTCACAAATTTGGGCAAAACAGTGCGTACTATACATGGCAAAATATGGTACTTTGAGATTCATCCATTTGTTGATTGGATCCATCGTTCCTTCCTTTTAACTCGGAGTGGCATTCCATCGTTATATACCACAGTTTGTTTATCCATTCTCCTGTTGATGAACATTTGTGTTGTTTTGGCTACTACACCTAAAGCTTCTATGAACATTCGTGTAAAAATCTTCGTACAGACATTTGCTTTGATTCTCTTGGGTAAATACTTAACAGTGGGATGGCTGGAGCATATGGTAGAAGTTTGTTTGACTTTTTAAAGAAACTACCAAATGTTTTCCAAAGGGGTTATACCATTGTACATTCCCATCGGAAGTGTATGAGAGTGCCATCCCATTGTTCCACAGCCTTGCCAAGACTTGGTATGGTCAGTCTTTTTCACTTTAGCAATTCCAGTAAGTGTGTAGTGGTATTTCATTATGGTTTCAATTGCATTGCCCTGGGACTAATGATGTTGAACATTTTCGTGTAGTTATTTGATATCCATATATCTTACTTGATCAAGTGCCTGTTCAAATGTTTTGCCCATTTTAGAAATTGAGTTATTCTCTTATTAATGGGTTTTGAGAGTTCTTTATGTAATCTGGATCAAAATACTCTCTCAGATATATGCTTGGTAAATATTTTTTCCCAGTAAGTGGCTTAAATGGTATCTTTCGAAGAGCAGAAATTTTAAATTTTGATAAAGTCCAAATTATCAGGGTCACAAAGATGCTTTCTTCTTAAAGTTTCGTATTTTTAGATCTTACATTGAGGTCTATGATCTGTTTTGAGTCAACTTTTGTACATGGCCTAAGGTACGAATTGAAATTCTTTTTGCAAATGGATATCCAATTATTCTAGAACCATTTGCTGAAAAGATTATCCTTTTTTTCCTGCTAGATTGCCTTTGCATCTTTGTCAAAAATCAATTATAGATACAGATCTATTTTTGGATTCTCTATTCTGTTCTATATATCTATTTTCCTGACTTTGTTAATCCCACACTGTTTTGATTACTATAGATTTATAAGTCTTGAAATCAGGTAGTGTTAGTCTTCCTATTTTGTTCTTCTTCTTTGAAATTGTTTTGGCTATTCTGTATTTCCATGTGAATTTTAGATCAGCTTATCAAGTTCTACAAAAAAAGCCTGTTAGCCTTTTGACTGGGATTGAGATAAATCTATCTGTACATGAATTTAGAAAAAAATAGTATCTTAATAGTATTGAGTCTTGTAATTCATGAAGATGCATATATCTCCGTTTATTTCAGTCCTCTTTAATTTCTCGTGTCAATATTTTGTAGCTTTCAATGTACAGGTATTACACATTTTTGTCAGATATATCCCTAAGTATTTTTCATTTTTGATGCTATTGTAAGTGATATTTTCATCTCATCTTCAACTTTTTGTTGCTCATATACAGAAATACAATGAGTTTTTATGTAGAGAACTTGTATCTTTTAACCTTGTCAAAGTCACAGATTAGTTATAGTAGCTTTTTGTCAACTTCATCAAATTTTCTACATAGACAATAATGTCTGGGAATTAAGACAATTTACTTCTTTCTTCCCAATCTGGATGCTTTTTTCCCCCTTGCTTCATTAAACTGGCTAGAATCTCCAACACAATGTTGAATAGAAGTGGTAAGAGCAGATATTACTATCGTTTTCTTGATCATAGGGGAAAGCATTTGGTTTTTCATGATTAAGTATGATTTAGCATTGGTTTTTTGGTAGATGCCCTTTTTCAGGTTGGGCAAATCTGGTTTTCTGAGAGTTTTCATCTGCAGTGAATTTGGGTTTTGTCGAATGCTTTTTCTACATCTACTGAGATGATCATAAGGTTTGTCTTTTTACAGTTGTTAATATGGTGAATTACATTGTAGATTTTCAAATGTTAAACCATTCTTGCATTCCTAGGATAAAATCTCACTTGGTCAGGATGTATTATTTGTTTTATATATGATGTTGGTTTGAATCTGCCAAATATTCTAAAGACTTTTTGCATCTATGTTCATGAGGGATATTGGCCTGTATTTTTCTTTTCTTGTAATGTCTTTTCCAGTTTTGGTATCAGGGTAGTCCTGGCCTTATAGAATATGTTAGGAACTATTTCATCTCCTTCAATTTTCTGGAAGAGTTTGCATAGAATTGGCTTTAGTGTTACTTTAAATATTTGGTAGAATTCATCAACGTAGCCATCTGGGCCTAGAGGTGTTTTGTAGAAAGATTTTTAACTGTCCAGTCAATTTTTAAAATAGGATAGTGTTATTCATATTATCTATTTCTTCTTGAGTGAGCTTTCATATTTAATGTTTTTCAAGGAATTTGTCCACTTCATCTAAATTGTCAAGTTTATTGGCATAAAGTTGTTCATAACATTCCCTTATTAGCCTGTCAATGTCTACAGAATTTGTTATGGTGTCACCTCTCAAATTCCTGATATTGTATTTTGTGTCTTCTCTCTTTATTCATCTTCTTACAGAAGTAGTTTTTAGTTTCTAAAATTGTCTCTGTTTTTTCTCTCTGTTGTTTTCTATTTCATTGATTTCTGCTCTGTTCCTTATTATTTATTTCCTAATTTTGGATTTAACTTGCTCTTCTTTTTCTAGTTTAAGGTAGAAGCTGAGGTCATAGATTGGAGACCTTTCTTTTATTCTAATATATGTGTTCAATTCTATATGTGTTTTTCCTGAGTACTACTTTAGCAATATCCAACGACATTTGATATATTGTGCTTTCATTTTCATTTAGTTCAAAGTAGTTTTTAATTTCCTTTTTCATTTCTTCTTTGACCCATGGGTTATTCAGAAGTGAGGTTCACAGTTTCCACATATTCGAGGATTTTCCAGTGGTCTTTCTGTTATTGGTTCTAATTAATTCCACTGGAGTCAGAGTACATACTTTTTATTACTTGAATACTTTTAAATTTATTGAAACTTGTTTCATGGACCAAAATATGGACTATCTTGGTAAATATTTCATGTGCACTTGAAAAAAACAACATATTCAGCTTTTGTTGAGTGAAGTGTTCTGTAAGTGTCAGTTACATCAATATAGCTGACAGTGTTGTTCAAGTCTTCCGTATCCTTAACTGATTTCTGTCTACTGGTTTTATTAATTATTGGTGGAATTCGAATATGATTGTGGATTTGTCTCCTTCTCCTTGGAGTTCAATCAATCAGTTTTTGCTTCATCATTTTAAAAACCAGTTATTAGATGCATAGGTATTTAGGACTATATATCCTTTTGATGAATTGACTTCTTTATCAGTATGAAACGACTTTATCTTCATTAATATTCCTTTGTCTATAATCTACTTTGTCTGATATTAATATGTAGCTGTCTCTTGACTAGTGTTAATGTGGTATATAATTTTCGGAGCTTTTACTTTTTCGGAACGATTTGTGTGTGTCTTTATGTTTAAAGTACATGTCTTGTAGGCAGCATATAGTTGGGTTTCCTCAACTGAGGGAGTTTGCCAGGTTCTGCCTGGATTTCCCCTTCCTGTGCCATGACCTAAAAACTCTTTAGGCAATAATGGGGCCCATTTTATTGGTTTCCCAATCTCTCAAGAACAGGGCTTGGTCTTGGGTAAGGTTAGGGTGGCCCCTACAGTGCAAAACTTAGAAAGTAATCACTGTCAGATACACAGCTTCGAGAGTGGATTCCTCTTTAAATTTTTTACCTCTCTCTTAAGAAGACATCACTTATAGAGCTGTTCAAATACAGGGTTAGCACGTGAGAGTCAATACCTCTTTTGGTTTTGCTCTGTAGGAGCTTCACTCAGCCCACCCTAGTCTCAGCCCTGTCCTTCATTGCCTGATTCCCAGTGTCTTGAAAACCATTTAAAAATGTATTTTGTCTGGATTTTTTTATTGTTTCAACTGTGAGGGAATCTAGTCTCTATTACTCCATCTTTTCTGGAGACAGAAATCTGGACTCATTCTTTGTGAGATTTTAAAAAATCCTGGATATAGAGCTACCCAACTGGATTACAAATATTTTCAGGCCTTCCTAAAAGAATTTAGCAAAAGATTGCTTTTCCTTCATTCAGGAAACAATCAGTGAGCACCTGCTCTATGCCATATTCAAGGCTAGGAGGTGGGGTTAAAATCAAACAAGACAAGGTGCCTGTCTACCATTGCTCATGGTTGCCTTCTTTAGTACCATTAGATGGGCTCCTTCATACCCTGCATCACCTGTGGCCTGGGCCAGGGAAGGCAGAGAGCCAGAGAAAGTCCGACCTAGAACTGAGAGATCATCTCTACTAATTCCCATGCCCGGGGTGGTTCAGGGGCTCATTCAGTCACACGGCTTGTCAGTAGTGTTTGATTGCTTTATAGTCTGTTTCAAAGGATATGGAGGAGGGAGTCAACCCAAAATGCCTTTCTTCATTGCCAGCCATCATGACTAAAATCCCACCATTAGAGACTTATTCATTAAGGGCAGGGACCATATTTTATTCATATTTACATTTCTCAGTGTTAGCTCAGAAGCTGCTACGTAGTAATCAATATTGTATGAGAATGACTGAATGAGTGAATGAATGAATGAGTGAATGAAATATGAATGTTAAAATGATGAGCATACCTCTGGGAGGTGACTTAGGTTATTATCAGTTGGGGATGAGTGGAGACTGAAGAGCAAGCCCACAGCTGGGACCCATGAGAGGAAGGCAACGTGTCATGAGGTCTCTGACTCTACTAGCCCTTGTTCCGAGTTACTTAACCTCTCCAAACTCAGATTCCTCATATGTGTGACAGGAATCCTAATGGTACTTACCTTATGGAAGGATGCCAGGTTTCAAAAGAATGAAGTATGTTAGGGACCTGGCAAGAGAAAACCCTCAAGGAGTGACAGGTGTTATTAGCCTAGTGTCCTGGCAACAGCAGGTGGGAATGAGGTAGAGTCTACAAGATGGCAGAGACCTTGCAGAGAACAGGAAGACAGCAGGCTGTTCTGCTCATGCTGTGCCTTTATAGGAGCTCAGACGTCACCACCGTCATTATCCCGAAGCCCAGCATTGCTCGTAGGTGTGCCAGGCAGTCCACATAAACCAGGCAGACACTGCCCTGCTCTCTCAGCACTTCCATCCGAGGTGGCTCCCTCTGGGGAAGACAGAATAAAAATATTCAATCTGTCTATGATTAGGCGACGGCCAGTTCACACCATGTAGGAATGAAGACAAAGACCATTTCCCAAGTGAGGAGCTGGTGAGAGGAGTCAGAGTGGGAGTCCCTTGTCCAGCCGGGTGGTGTGAGCGGGTGCAGCGTGCCCGCCTGTCTCACGCTGTTACAGGAGCTCCTTCCTGAGGCTGGAGGCGCTCTGCCAGCCATGGGACCTCAGTTCTTGACACATCTGGTAGGTGGGATGAAATAATGGATGACGCTGTAGTCACGGTGTAGCTGAGCCAGAGGCCCAGGCTGTAATAATAGTCAGAGAAACCCACCTGGTGATTCAGTGATTTTCTACCTTTTCTCTGAACATGGACACAAGAGATAGGATTTAGGACTTCACTTTCTCCAGTTTCCAGGGCATTACAGTGTATATCTATATGTTTAAATTCAAATGTTAGGGGGAGGGGGGAGGTAGTTGAGGGTAAAGGGGATCAAATATATGGTGATGGAAGGAGAACTGACTCTGGGTGGTGAACACACAATGAGATTTATAGCTGATGTAATACAGAATTGTACACCTGAAAAATAAAATTCAAATATTGTCATATATTTAAAATTTGGGCCTAGTCTACTTCCAAAAAGTCTTCAGATAGAAAAATCCGAGGATATTGACAGTTTATTAATCCAATTTTTCATTAATAACATTTTGTTATTTTTTGATATGTCAGTCTTACAGACTGTCAGAGCTAGAAGGGGCCTTAAAGACAAACAGGTCTAGTCTTCTCATTATACAGATGAGGAAACTGAGGCCCAGGCAGGTCACTTGTTCAAGGTCTCTTAGGCTGCAGTGGAGTCCAGACCAGAAGCCAGGTTCTGCATGCCTTCTCCCATGACATCACATTGCAGTGAACCTTCTGGAAAAAGTCCTTGAGAACCTGATCAAGGCATATAACTTGTGATTCCATGTTGGCTGAAGACAGCCTTGGGTGTCACCAAACCAGGCCCAGGAAATGCAGTCCAACAGGAAGTTCCTTGAGGATAGGATGCCCTTTCTCATTCATCCATCATGGCCCCTGCACAGGTCTGAGGAATGGGCTGAAAGCTCACCAAGAACTAGTTGATTGAGAGTGATTAGGAGAGTGCTTCTGAGTGGGGGGACTCCTCCACCCTTGGCAATGCTGAGGACTCAGGACAGTGTGCGATTAATATCAAATACAAATTAGATGACTTTGCATTTAAATTTCAGTTTTTGTACCAACTTGCTGTGTGACCTTGGTCAAGTCACTCACCTTCTCTGAGCCTCAATAAAATGGAGATGATAATATCTATTTCAGAGATGAGAGAAATAAATGACAAATTGTATGTAGAGACCTTGGCCTGGTGTCTGCTTAGAAGTAAACACTCAATAAATGGTAGCTGGTCTATCAGGATATCTTTTGTTGTTTGTTTAAATTGGGAGAAATTATGTTCAGGCTTCCTCTGCCCACTTCCTTTCAATCTGAAAATGTCTGTTTTCTTTTCACCCTTCTCTTTTCTCTTTGATGAGCTGACTGATCTATTAGCGATCGTGGCACACTTTCCCTTGTCCTGAGCTTCTGCTAATTAGGAGGTGGTTGCTAAGAGATGCTGGGGCACACTGCTGAGTGGTTCTGGGCCTTCCTCTCGTCTGCTGTCATTCTTTGTCAGGCTCACTCCATCCCCACCACACCAACCTCGCTCTCATCTTCCATTCTCAGGTTCTGAAAAGACTTGAAGAAACTGACAAACCTCGATGGCCACCCCTGACCAGAGCGTGGTCTCTAGAGCCCAGAAACCTGCGCAGGGACCAAAGGGGTGTGGGGCCCGCCTGGGTCCCCTAGACACCCTGGAGAGTAAGGAGACCCAGGAGCTTGTGCCGGCAGAGCTGGACATGCTGAGGAAGGCACAGGAATTCTTCCAGACCTGCGATGTGGAGGGCAAGGGCTTCATCGCCAGGCGGGACATGCAGGTACGAGGGGCGCCAGCTGGGCCTGCCCACCCGGAATGCCGAACGGCCTGGGTCTCCCTGTCTCAGGTTAGGACTTGCCCCATTGGAGGTGGTGTGTCTTTAACAGAAAAGATGCCATCAAGTCTGCCCTGGAAGGAGGTGTCAGTCCAAATTCTACTGGGAGCCAGATCTCCTGGGTCCCTTCTTTTTCTGGCCTTTACTTGCTATCATACTTGGGGAGGGGGGAGGGATGTATTTCCCCTCTCTGACTCGGAAACTCCCCAGGGTTGTGGAAAAGGGTGATAGCGACAGAAGGGTCTTAAGTGTGACATGGTGAAGAACCTCCTGAAACAAAGGCGGAAAAGCACTGATTTGTCACTTCACAGCAGAGCTCTGAGCTGTGCTGAGGTCCTTCCTGCAAGGTGCTGTGTGTGCCTGAGGGACAGGTACAGCATCAGGTGCCACAACCCAGGAGGAGGCATCTTATCTCTGTCACCCTCAAACCCACCCACACCTAACCCTCTCGTAACTATTCCCAGAGAGAGACATTGCATGTCCTCAGTGCGTATCATTGCACGAGTGTGGGACTCAGCAAACTTTGTCTGTGAAGGGCCAGAGAATAAGTATTTTAGGCTGTATGGGCTATGAGTTCTCTACCATGACTACTTAATTCTGTGCTGTAGCACGAGCAGCCATAGGCAATATGTAAATAAATGAGCATGGCTCTGTTCCAATAAAACTTTATTCATGGACACTGAAATTAGAATTTTATGTAATTTTCATGTGTTACCAAATACTATTCTTCTTTTGATATTTCTTTCAACCATTTAAAAACGCGAAGGCCATTGTTAGCTCACTGGAACAGGCTTCGGTCTAACTTAGAGGCCAGGGCATGGTTTGCCCACCTCTGGTCTGGTGCCTTTCCACCATTAGTGTCAACAGGTTCTTCTCAGCGTCTCACTTACGTTTCTTGTGCTGAGTCATGATTTCACCCTGATTTGAATAAATAACACGCAGCCTCCACTAGAGCTCTATGAAAACAACTCCTTTTCCCCCAATAGTCTCACCACTCACTCTGTCAAGAGCATTTTGGAGGGATACGTAGCTGTGCTATTAGGAGAAAGACCTACAATGGCCAGGTGTTCTTTTGTTAAGTCTAGTTTTTCAGAATACACTAAAGGTGGGCAGTGAAATGTAGACGTCACTGGTATCAGTCTCATCTCTGCTTGCACGTGTATGCCATGAGGTGTGGAGGCGAAGAATGAGCCTGTGAACTGGATGAAGAAAGTGTGGGCCTTCTGTCCCTGGCCCCACGGGCTTCCCCAGAGCCTTTCCACCCCCGAGCAGTTGCATGAATTGAGGGGAAGACCTGGGAAACAGAGCCCGCTAAGCCCACCAGTGAGCTCAGGCCATGCCTGTTTTTAGTAATTGACCCCCCAATAAATTTTGGTCACTGAACTCATTGCCAAAGTCGCACTTCACATGGAAGGCCAGATTCAGTGTGTTTTGAGAAACCATCGACAGACCCCTGTCTGTGAACTTCGTAATTGCCATGTGCAGGTCGGTGGTAGTGGTGGTTGGTGGTGGTAGTTTCAATGGCAAACTTTTGCTTATCCCCTTGAAAGAAAGAAAAGGGAATTCACATTTGTTGAGGGTCAGTCTGTATCACGTGCACGATGCACCTTGCTGTGTAGATCCCAGTTCACCTTCACTGAAGCCCACTTGGAAGGAGGGACAGGCATGGGAGTCTAAACTGTCCGGTGTACATTGTTAAAGAAATCATTGTATTTGACTTGGTCTGAAGTCAGAAACAACAAGTCCCAGAAGGACCAGCTCAGCTCATCCCTCCCCGGTTTTCCTCCCTCAGCCATCACACCTGACTCAGGTAGGAGGAAAGAGGATGGACATCCCACCTAACACGTGCTTGTGCGTCCGTGGCTCTTATTTCTATGAGCTCCCGAGTTTTCTGAAGTTTCTGTACCTGTGGACAATGCAGCATTTGAAATTTTCCATTCTTCAGATGAGAAAGTGCTATCATGAAAGGGGACAAAACACGTAATTTAAGTGCCATCTCTCTCCTGCTTTCAGTGGTCATGTCTGGAGAAAGATGGGCTGAAAAGACATGAGTGAAGGACAGTCAGCCTGGGCTCTCTGTGGAAAGCCCACGTGCCCCTTGGTTCTCCTGGGCAGAACCTACAGACATCTGCCTGCTGCCCGTCATTCCCACTTTTAGCTCCTTTGTTGGGTGGTCACCCTCCTTTGGTTGGTGGCCAGCTCTTTGGACCTCGCCATCACCGCCTTTCTCACCATCAGCTCCCAGCACAGCCTCACGGGAACTAGAAGGAGAAGAGTTGAAAATATTCACACACACACACACAAGTTCATCCACCAGGAAAGGCCCTTTAAAGCAGAGAATGTCTCTCAAGGAAGGAGAGGCTATGGGTCAGGGGGCATGGAGAACCGAGTGCGGGTAGAGAAGCCGAGTTGGGACCAAACCAGAGAGGAAGGCGAGGGTTAAGCTCCGCCCTCAGTGCTCTTGTTGTTCTTTCTCCTGATCAACAGAAGTCCATTTGCAGAGGGTGAGATGGACTTCATAGTCGTGTGAGAGGTGGGGGAGACTGCCACCGTGGCCCGAGCCCCAGCAGGAGGCAGTCAGCCCCCCCCCCCCCATGGAGCAGGGAGCACGAAAGGACAGGGGCCCGGAGAATCCTTGGAGGTCCCTGGAGGAACCACAGGTGGCTGCACTGAGGGCAGGTGTGGAAGCTGCCCTATGCTCGGGCTCCATGTGCAGACATGCTGCTGCAGGGACGGCAGATGGTGACCTCTGACCAGTGTGAACAGACTTGAGGCAGCAGTTGGAGAGCCCTGAGCCCCACCCATGGCCCCCAAGAGCTCACTCCCTGCTCTGCAAGGAGCCTCTCTGCCTCCATGGGTCACTCCAGGCAGAACTGGGGTGCAGCTTGCTTTTCAGGGTGGGGTCTGGTACAGTCCCCTAGAGAAGCAGAGTCCTGGGGCTGAGGGTCCCCGAGGGAGAGTTAGTCCTGCCTCAGGGGGACAGAGGGACCTGAGAGGGCCAGGCTGGAGAGGGCACAAAGGGACTCCTGCAGCTGCGGGAGGGGGTGGTGGACAGGATGGGCAGGAGTTCTCTCTGAAGAAGCTAGAGCCTCAAAAACCCTATCTACCTGATATTTTAGAGGAGTGGTAACTACCTCCCAACACTGCCTAGAATTCCTAGCTTAGCCAAACTGTTGAGAATCATCTAGGAGTTGGCAAAACAACCAGATCTGCCCATTACCTGTTTTTGCAAGTAAAGTTTAATTGGAACACAGTGTATTCATTCATGTACATATTGTCCAACAATAGGGTTGAGTAGTTGTGACAAAGACTGAAGGGCTTCAAAAGCCTAAAAATTGGTCCTCTCTGATCCTTTACAAAAAAGTTAGCTGACTCCTATTTAGATTAGCAAGAGACTTAAAGATGTATGTGGGAAATTGACCTGTGTTTTAATCCTGAATCAGCAACTTGACTAGCGATGTGTTTGTGTAAGTCTCTCCAGCCTCTAGGCCATAGTTTCTAACCTGTGAATTATTTATAGTGCCTTCCAGGATTAGGAGAGAATAAATGAGCACTTAGCCCTGAGACCAGGCCCTGGAAATCCCCCCATACATGCACTGGGGGGGGGGGGGGGTTGGTGGAGGTTGGGGGGACTTGTACCCTGGTGCTATCCCAATCCCTAGTGTCCTCCACAGTGTGATTTTTTAAAAATTGTGGTAAGATATACATACCCTGTTTCCTCGAAAATAAGATTTAGCCAGACAATCAGCTTAATGCGTCTTTTGGAGGAAAGATTAATATAAGACCCAGTCTTATATAAGACTGGATCTTATAGTATAAGACTGGGTATTATATTATATTATACCAGATCTTATAGTAAAATAAGACTGAGTCTTACAGTAATGTTTGCTCCAAAAGACTCATTAGAGCTGATTGTCTGACTAGGTCTTGTCTTCGGGGAAACATGGTAACATAAAATTACCATCTTAACCATTTTTAAGTGTGTATATAGTTCACTTGTATTCAGTACATTCCCTTTGTTGTGCTGCCATCACCACCATCCATTTCCAGTACTCTTCATCTTGCAAAATAGAAACTCTGTCCCCATTAAGCACTACTCCCCATTCCCACCTCCTCCTAGTTCCTGGTAACCACCATTCTACCTCCTGTCTATGAATCTGACTACTCTAAATACCTCATATAAGTGGAATCCTACAGAATTTGTCTTTTTATGACTGGCTTGGTTCACTTAGCATCATCTCAGAGTTCACCCACGTCGTAGCATATATTGGAACTTCCTTCCTTTTTAAGGCTGAATAGGATTCCATCGTACGGACATACCACATTTTGTTTATCCATTTATCAGCTGATGGACACTTGGGTTGCTTCACACCTTTGAGTGTGACTAATACTTCTATGAACATGGGTGTATAAATACTCTTCAAATCCCTGCTTTCAATTCTGTTGGGTACATACCCAGAAGCGGAATGACTGGCTCATGTGTTAGTTCTGTTTAACTCTTGAGGGGCGGCCATACTGTTTTCCGTAGTGGCTGTACCATCACACTGTGAGTTTAAGCGGAAGTCACCTGCCCTCCGTCAGAGATAGCGAAAGGCCATTTCTGCTGAAGACGGCTCCTTCCACTCGTTTCCAGCTGCTGCTCTTCTTGTTTGTGTCCAGTCTACATGAGTGAGGGTGATTTTGCCTCTTAGAGGACATTTGGCAATGTCTGCAGACATTTTTGATTGAAACTGCCGGAGAAGGAGGTGCTACGAGCATCTGCTAGGTAATGCCCAGGGATGTGGCTGAATATCCTGTAACGCACAGGGCAGCTCCTCCCCCACTTCCCTCTCCAGCAGAGAATTATCCACTTCAAGATGTCAGTAGTACAGAGGTTGAGAAGCCCTAGTTTACACCAAGGAATCGGCCCGAACCAAGCAAATCAAAGCAGAGAGAAGAAAAAAGGTAGCTCCTGCCTCCTGGACCTCACATCCTCACCTTGAAGATATTTGGTTCTGGAAACTGAGCTACACCACAGGGAAGAGAGTGGTTGGTGCTGGCACAGAGCTCTAAACAGGAAAGGAGGGAAATTTGAATTCTGACCATAAAGGTGGCTCTCTTCTAGTTTTCTCTTTAAGAAGTGTTCTCTTAGACCTGTTCAAAGCTGTGCAAACATTCACTTTAATCTGCATGAGACATGTTACTGGTCTGGTGACATGGAAGGTAGAGGGGTCTGGCTGGAGTGCAACAAATACAGCATTTTTCAATGGCTCTTGAGCCTGAACCCTCAGTACTGCTGCTGCAGGAATGCACTCTGGGCCAGGTCCTGGAAAATCCCATTTATAAGACCTTGCCGGCAACCAACAGCAGTGCTGGTCAGGAGTCTAGACCAGTGTTCTGTAAATAGGAGTTCAGCATCTCAGCATCCCCTGCGATCACTTTTTTTTTTTTTTTTTTTTTTTTTTAAGATTTTATTGGGGAAGGGGAACAGGACTTTATTGGGGAACAGTGTGTACTTCCAGAATTTTTCCAAGTCAAGTTGTTGTCCTTTCATTTGTAGTTTTGTGGAGGGCACAGGTCAGCTCCAGGTCCAGTTGGCATTGCTAGTTGCAGGGTTCCACTATCCTTTGCGAGAGTCGAACCAGCAACCTTGTGGTTGAGAGGACACGCTCCAACCAACTGAGCCATCGGGGAGCTCAGCGGCAGCTCAGCTTAAGGTGTCGTGTTCAATCTTAGTTGCAGGGGCAGTGCCCACCATCCCTTGCGGGACTTGAGGAGTTGAACTGGCAGCCTTGTGGTTGAGAGCCCACTGGCCCATGTGGGAATCGAACCGGCAGCCTTTGGCGTTAGGAGCAGGGAGCTCCAACTGCCTGAGCCACCGGGCCAGCCCCCTCTGTGAACACTCTTAGTCACTCATTTACTTATTCAGTTATTCAACAGATACCTAAATTCTCCATGTTTGTCAGCATTGGGCTAAGTCCTGGGGACACAATAGTGAGGAAAAATGAATGGGATTCCTGTTCTCAGAATTACCAGTCCACTGAAAGGAGCAGACATTCATCAGGGAACTGCTCCTACACTATGTAAAATACAAACTGAGGTGAGACTTATACATTAGAGAATGTGTTTTGGGGAGCCTGTATAACCTGGTGGTCACAGAGGCTCACTGAAGAAGTGATGCCAGAGCTGAGAGTAAAGCAGAAAATCAGAGTTTACTTGAAGGCGGGGAGGAAGGCCCGTGTTTAAAGGAGCCCTGGAATTCTAAAGAGCTGGCTGGGCTGTGGGCTGTGTGAACAGGGCGAGCTGACTTCCTCCCATTTCTTCTCTCCCCTGCCTGCCCTTCCAGATGGAAGTGGAAGTGAAACAGGATCTGTAAGTGAGACAGGATCTCTGGAAGGTTAGTAAAGTGGTGGTGCCGGCCAGGTAGACTTCAGGTGGGGTGGGCAGCTGCTTTCCGGTAATGCAGATAAGGAGCTACAGAATGTATGCATCAGAGGACCATGGGACCATGTGGGAATGTGGGAGCCCTGAGGGGGAAACAGGTTCTTCATCCAGCTCTGGTCTCTGCTGTGACTTTTGCAGGCAAATCTCAGAGCCTCGCAGGTTATTTGCACAGTGGAATGAATAATTTTGTCTGTACATAGCACTAGGTACCCAGGGGACAAGACCAGAATAAGTTGGTTTTACGCAGCTCTGCAAGCCCTGAGAAGAAAGATAAATAAGAGGTAATTATAGTTCTTAAGACTAAAGGATTTTCCAAGTAGGGCCAATAAAGAGGGGTTAAAGAATGTGGCATGGGGCAGCTTGCAGAGCAGCTGAAGAAGCACGTGGTACTAAGCAGCACCCAGGACGGGAAGAGTAAGAATTACTTGGAGGATATAATATTGCTTTCCCCATCCTCACTGACAACAGAAAGAGGAAACCAGGTTTGAGAGGTAGACAAGAAGGACCGGGATTAGGACATGGGAAGGATTTGTGATCGGAGGTGTTGTTAGATTCAGGAATGGGTGCCCAAGGTAGGTTATCACGGAGCTCTTCCTGCTTCACACTAACAAGAGACAAGCTACCATGTGGGGGCTGGTTTGGGCAAAAGGCAAGTTGAGGGTCCCACTGACCTCTGCCCTTTCCTCCCAGCCCATCTCTAGCCCCAGCACCGTGTGACACATGGCATTTCAGATGAGGTCCAGCAATCCTAGGCTGAGGGGAGGGATGGGAGAAGGCTATTCCCAAGGAAAGGACTGGAATCTGGATAGGACAGGAGCTTGAGTTTTCACCCCGCCTCCAGGGTGATGCCTTTTGTTTCAGTGGAGCTAACAAACTTCCTGCTTGCAAATCTGACGCCCTCCTCACTCCCTGTTCTCTTACTGTGGCTTTTGAGACAGCTGGTTTATGGGTTGTTGGCAAGCCAGAGATTCTGCTGTCTGCTAAGCAGTGTACTTCTAGAATTTTTGCACACACTCTCACTCCCCTTTCTTAAAAAACAAAACAAAAAAAAACACCTCATTCGTATTTAATTCAATTCTTCTAAATAGCTTCCGCGTCAGTCTGTCTTCCCACCTTGTGTTGCATCACAGTCTCCCTCGTGGGTGTCCTGCCAAATTAAACTTGATGGCGTATCAGCTAGCAGAGTGCCACAGGGTCAGCCAGGGGTTCTTGCACGTTGTGTTACGGGCTGTCACACCTGCAGGCTCCTTTTTGTTCAGGTGGGTGCATACCTTCCTTCCTGCAGCCCTGTGTTCATGGTCTTCAGCTGTCAGTTCACACAGGCGGTTTTGTGCAGTTGTCTCGGGTAACTGGGAGGAGAGGGGAGGGTGGGCTGGGATATATAATGAACTCCTTGGGGAGTCCTCATTTGGAGCCTTAGATTATTAGGGTATAAAAGGACACTTGCAACTATGCATATTGGCCTTGGCCCGGGGCCACTGAGCCTCAGGCAGAAGCCAGAGGGCAGCTTGGCGCTCAGCCCATTGCTCCTCATCCCAGCCATTGGGCCCTGCCTTTCCATCACTGTGTGGTCCTAGTGAGCTCAGGACTCAGATCCGGTGTTTATTTGTGACCTCACACACGGTCTTGGCTAGTTCCCCCTCTAAAACACAGATACTCTCAGGGGATTGATACTTTAAGCCGGTAGCAGTTAACATCTTATCCAGGAATTAGTTGAGAGCCAGAAGGGAGCAGGAGTGGGGCACAGCCTGCTGCCATGGGTGCAGGTCACTCAGAGGGAAGAAGGGGGCTTATCCAGCACCCCCTCAGAGCTGAAGGACCAATATGTGTGTCCAAACGCGCTGCTGGGGCCCTGGGACAGCAGTGGCCTTCATCAGGGAAGGCTCTGAATGTAACTCACACCTGCATCTGAACAGGTGAGGGAGCAGGGCAGAGGAAAGGGGGCTTGGGCAGAGCAGGAAAAACTGGGCACAAACCTGGCTCTGCCACTCATTCACCCAGTGGCCTTGGTGGGTCAGTGGCTCTCGCCCTCGCCCTCGCCCTCGCCCTCGCCCTCGCCCTCGCCCTCGCCCTCACCCTCGGCCTCTGCCTCTCCCTCGCCCTCTCTGTCTGCCAGGCCCTGTGCCGTATTCTTTACACTCGTTATCTCATTGAACTTGACAGCACCGTGCTGTGTACATATCATCCTACAATTGAGTCCTGGACTGTCTCAGTCCTTCACAGGTGTGAACTCTGGAGTCAGACCTGGATTTGACTCCTGGCAATGTCATTGACTGGCTGGGCAACCTTGAGACAGGTGATAGAACTTCACAGTTCTCTAGAAAATGGGGATAACAATGCCCACCTCAAAGGGTTGTCATAAGAATTAAATGCAAATATATATGCTTATACATGATATATAAATATATTGAAAAATATGTACATGTTTATTTACTTGTAACTCACTTAGCAAGTTGCCTCGCATATTGGTAGTCACGCCATAAATGGACGTGCGAATACGCAGAGGGGAAGGATGGGGAGGCGGGCTTCAGCAGCAGCTGCTGTCTTGTGGAGGACAGGGCATCGCTAGACTGCTTTTGGCGAGAGGCTCCGCAGTCCCAGGCAGCCCTCCATGGTCAGCGCGGGGTTAACCACTGTGGTTTGGCTTGCTTGCAGAGGCTCCACGCGGAGCTGCCACTCAGCCTGGAGGAACTGGAAGATGTGTTTGATGCCCTGGACGCAGATGGCAACGGCTATCTGACCCCAGAGGAGTTCACCACTGGTTTTAGTAAGTTCTGATGGATTCTGGGGCCCCAGGGTATGGGTCCACCCTACCAGATGTCAGGCTAGAGCACAAGCTTTCCTGCCTTCCTGAAGTTTCCGGGCTCTGCATTTGGGGTAGGAGGGCCTTTTTTCATACATCCTCCTTGGCTGCTCACACCACTGTTACACATTGCTCACCACGCCATCACTGCCAAGTCCCCTGGCACCCAGGAAGGCCGAGGGCTATGCAAGGGAGCTCTGGCAGAAGGCCTGGCACAAAATGGGGAGCTGAGATGGATTTCCAGCCTCTCCTCTCTGCCTCAATACTAGTGGACGGCAGAGCGGGAGGACTCCGACCGAGTCTGGCTGAGTCTTCCAAGGTGAGGGGTGCCAGCGTCAGATAAATGTCGGGAAGGTTTGAATAGACCCATCATCCTCAAGATAACTGGGAGGAAAGAGCACTGAGATCCATGAACAAGACAAAGAAACTAGCTATGCCATCAAGCCACACTGATCTAATGTGGGTTAGAGCAAATACTGGTCAGATATCAGCAGGTAAGTTCCACCACTCCTCTAGCTCACACAGGTGCTGTACGTACACTTTACTTAGGAGTATCTGATGCCCTTCCTGCCCTTGGTGAGTTTGTAAGTGGCAGATTGCTGTATTGCCCGGCAGTTTGCGTATGGAAAAGTGCACCCGGACCGCTGAGTAACTTGTGAATGTGAAGTAGAGCGAGGCTGGGAGTCAGGATGCCGAGATGGTAACAGCATGGAGCATAGGCAGGCAGCTGCGGGAGTGCAGGGGAGGGAAGGTCCGGTTGTGTAGGAAGACATCAATGAAGAGATGAGTTCTGAGCCAGACTTTAAAGAATCAAGAACCATCCAGGTGCCACGGTACCTGCCATGCATCCTACCTTTCCCAGGTTCTAGCATCTCTGGCAGTATCTCTTGGAAGTAGGAAAGACACAAAATCCAGAACATGGTATCCAAGGATCTGTGCTGTAGGGGGTTTCCCCTTTTCTTCTCTCAGATGAACCCCAAATGATTCACAGCAAGTGAGAAAGCAAAGGTCTTCCTGGGTGAGTATTGCCCAGTTGAGATTCTTGTGCCATGCATCCCCAGGTCACTTCTTCTTCAGCCAGAAGAAGCCACGTGAAGAAGATGCAGGTGAACAGATGGCCCAGCTCCAGGAAGAGCAGGTGTACCAGGCCAGAGGGGAAGAGCATCTGGGTGACATGGACGAAGAGGAGGAAGCCCAGTTCCAGATGCTGATGGACAGACTTGGAGCCCAGAAGGTTTTAGAAGAGTAAGTGATCACAGTGATTGGGGGTGGAGGCCAGCCCAGCAGCAGCCTCTTTATCTGGTCCATTCGGCCATCGGCATGTGTTACGCCCCAAGCTCCGAGCTGCCAGCTGCAGGTCTTGGCCCACACAGCCTGTCCTTTGCAATGATTTGTCTGCGTGTCATGGTCCTGGGCGGTCTCAGCTTTGGATGCGTTTCTGCACGGGCATTACCCTCTCCCTGTGTCTCCCACTCTCGTCACTTATGTGGTCAGCACAGTCCGCAGCTCAGCGAGGCTCACACATCGAAGCTGTGCCAGGCCTTGACGGTTTTTGGTGAGTTTTGCCTAAGGCCTCACCATCCGCTCGCCAGCATTGCCACCTCCCTTGGAGCCAACCCAGGGTCTCTGGGGTTGTAGTGCGTCCCAGCCACCCCACCCGTGGCAGGCTCCCGGCAAAGATTCTTTACGTGGAAGTGTTCATACGTTGTATCCCTGAACTAAACCAAACCCATCAGGAAGCTGAGGCAGGAAACACCAGTTTTTACCAGTTACTGGAATAATCTGAAAATTTTAGATAGTTGGCACTTCAAACAAAACAATACCCCAATTTTCTTTTCTTTTTTTCAAAATGTGTTTTGGAATAAAGAGACGTGTGGATCTAAGCCCTGACATTTAAAACAAAATGAAATGATATAAAATAAAATAAGAAAAAGTAACGTAAATTAAAACGAAACGAAAGTAAAATAAAATTAAATTTAACTAAACTAAAAGCGTGATGGTATAAATAATGGAAACCAGACAGGGACTTGAAAAACGTGGAATGCATCCTGTCCCCTTTTCCCATTTCAGGGTCTCTAGGTCTTGGGTGTCATGAGGGGTGGGAATGGCCTAAGGATTGCAGCTGGTGTGTCCTGAGCTTGGGAAGAGGAGACACTGTACTGGAAGGTGACAAAGAGGAAGAAGAAAGAAGGGGCCTGCACACAGCCCACTGGCCGAAGAAAGTGTCTGCTGCTCTGTGAAGTTTTCAGCAAATGTAGGCTGTGCAAATGATTTGCAGACTGTGTCAGAGTTGAGAAAGTCAGGCAAGAGCTTTTGCCAAACAAGGAAGGGACAGGCAGAGGCCTAGGAGAGAGCCCTGTGGGAGGCTTCGCACAGGAAGTGGAACGACAGTGGCAGCAGCAGGAGCTCTGCTGCAGGCCAGATCTGCAGAGCTGGAGTGGGGCCGATGGCTGTGGTGGGGCTGCAGCTCCGTGAGAAGCTCATTAGGCAGACACCTGACTCAGCCTCTCCCAGGACAAGAGGCCAGAGCACAGACCACCGCCGGTGCCCCTATGAAGCCTCCTCCTGTGGGAGGGGGGAAGAGAGGGCGGTGTGGGCAAGCCAAGGGACCAGAGTAAAGAGAGGCGCCTCTCAGCCCACCCATCACGGCCAGGACGGCCACCCTCCTGGCAGGGCTGTCAAACCCCGAGAGTTCACCAGCTGTTTCTCTGAGGACCTACGTGAAAGGCCTGTGCAGAGCTGAGTCAGTCTGAGGAATCCTGGAGAAGAGAAGGCTCTGGGGAGGCTTTCAAGAGTGGTCTACAAAGTTTCATACGCAGAAGATGGTGAACAGCGATTTCCATCCACGTTGAAGTGGAACAAGAAGGAAGTGGGTGAAGTTCCAGCATGAGGAACTGTCATGACCGTGGGGCCCCGGGGAAGCAGATCGAGGAGGCTGTGATGACTTGGCTGTCCTGGAGGACAGGTGTGGACAGATGGGCCTCGCAGGACCCACGCTCGCCCTGCACCCGTGTCCTTCCAGGAGGAGTACCCCAGGCATAGACTGGACATCTGGACTCCCAACTCTTTTTGGTGGTTGGATTGACTGGGTGATTTTGCAGCGTATGGGCCTGGCTTATTTTTCATCAAGCATTGAAAGACATGTCCCTTCTCCGGAAACATGGGGGGAGGTTATATGGCCATGACTAGTGGTTCAAAGAGCTTTGGAGAAGGTCAAGTGGGTCTGCAACCCCCCCAGACACTAGCTGATGGGGGGCAGCTCTGCCAGGCTACATTAGGAATTTGGCAGATGCGAACGGACACACCTAGACTAGCAAGATGGATCTTGGTTTTTACAACGCACTTACTTCATCAGGGGAGCAACGTGCCACAGTGACAGGAGGCCATCGTGGCATCTCCCTGCCGCCTTTCATCTCTGAACCTGTTGTGCCATCTCGATGGGGCCTATATGCCAAAGTGGACAGCCACAGCAGTTCTGTGCGGGGGAAACAAACTCATTATGGGAAACGGGGACACACCTGACCCCCCTCTCGTTTCCCAGCTTCCTTCATATCATCCAGTTTAGTGCTGGGTTCTCAACAGATAAGACATACTGCCAGGTGGATAGGTGGTCTAGATGAGCTGGTGCGTGTTTAGATGGGGTGGAGCAAGGGAAGGAGGGAGGCAGGGATGAGACAGATGAGGAGGTGACTAACCAGAGGTAGGTTTATTTCTCAGAGAGTGCCGTCTATGCCCCAGGCTCATTGCTAACATGGCATTATCAAATATCACTCCTGAGGAAAGTTCCTCAAATATAGTGCTGGTTACACCAACACAGAGGATTTCATTCTTTATCCTGAGGGTTTCTGGTTTTAGAATTCAATGGTGTGTAAATCAGATTGCTCTCTGGCTCAGTGAGATCATTGCCTGAAGATCATTGAATTTCTCCAGAGAGGACAGCAGGGTCCAAGGTGTGTCCCATTCCTCCCTGCTTGTCAGCATGAGCCTCGGTGTCTCTGTGGCCGTGCGTGCACACACATGCCCAGGGTGCCTGGAGTCCCCTGTGTCTTTGTCTCTCTGTGGCCGTGCGTGTACACATGTGCCCAGGGTGCCTGGGGTCCCCTGTGTCTTGGTCTCTGCCTGCTCCACCCCTCCTAACATTGTTTGTCTTTCCGTGTGTGCACACACACCTTTCAGACTTGCTCCTTCCCTTCTTTCACCTGCCAGTCATTCCCGGTGCCACCAAGGCCCAGTGGGGTGTTGTTGCATGTTCTCTTCCATTCCCCGCAGTGACAGTTGCTCTCTGCCATCCATCAGATGGCACATCTTTACCTCTCAGCTGTGAGGACTGTCCTTCCTAGGGTGACACACTCTCTCGTAGCTCCAGCATTTGTCCTCACATGCACCAGACTCCCATCCTGCTCTCTGCTTCCGGGCATCTGAGGTGTGCCCAGCACATGGCTGTGCATACCCAGCACCCCCAGCCCATCAGAGAGATGGGACAGTAGAAGCGGTCAGGCGAGGCAGAGAAGCAGGCCCCACAGGAGCCGACAGCCCCGAGGTTGCCTCCTGGCCCCATCACTTACCAGCTGAGTGGCCTGAGTCACTCACGTCACCTCTCCTCATCTGCTTCCTCATCTGTAAATGGGTGACGGCAGCACAGCCGCGTAGGTTACTGTGAGGATAAAATGAGCTGATGTGCACACAGCAAGCATTCGGGAAATGCTAGCTACTCTCGTTGTCATAATGGTGACACCGTTGTTTCCAGCGGTCAGTTTCACATCTGGGAACCTGCGCTCCGGGAAAGCCTCGTTTCCACACTCCCATGTGTATGTCCCTTTCCTCCTGCAGTGAAAGCGATGTCAAGCAGCTCTGGCTGCAGCTGAAGAAGGACGAACCGCACTTACTGTCCAACTTTGAGGATTTCCTGACCAGAATCTTCTCGCAGCTCCAAGAAGCCCACGAGGAGAAGAACGAACTGGAGTGCGCCCTGAAAAAGTGGGTACCCTCAGCTGCTCTCTGTACATATGTGCGAAGGACAGGAACACAAAGTGCTCTTTTTCTTGTGACACCTCCTTATCACTGTCTGCCAGAGTCGGGGCCAGCCCTATAGCTGCCACTTTATGTCTGTCTGTCTATCTATCAATCAGTCAATCAATCTATCATCAATCTATCATCTCTCTCTCTCTCTCTCTCTCTCTCTCTCTATCTATCTATCTTTCTATGTTTAAGCCCTTGCTCACATGTATTAGGTCCTCACCATATGCTAGGCACTATTCTAAATACTTTATGAACACTAGCTCATTTGGACTATTTATTATTATCGGCATTTATAGATGAGGAAATTGAGGGAAAGGTTAAGTACCACGCCCCGGAACACACAGGCAGGGCCAGGATTCACAGACAGAGATAGCCTGGCACCCCAGACGAGGTGAACACTCTGCCTGCCTCTGGACAGGAAGACCCCCGGATAACGGACCTGCCCCCAACCCTGGACTGGCCCTCAGTCCACTGAGTTTCCCCCTCCTGACCAGTCCGTCCCATCAGGGGGTCACATCTCTCCTCTGCCCTCTTTGCGCCCAGGACCTCTCCAGATAACTAGTGATTTCTAGGAGTCCTGCTTTGCCCGGAGGAGGCAGGACCAGGCCAAGCGAACAGCAACACCGGACTAGGTTGCCCAGGAATCGAACGGGAGTCAGCCGGCACCCGAGGGCACAGATACGGCGCGGGGCAGCCTGATGACGCCCATCTGCCTGTGGGAATACGTGGGCCGGGGCGGCGCTGTGCTTGTCCACACACGTTACACATCAAAGCTACATTACAGCAACCAGCTCGTGCGCTGGGCAACACGGGGTAACTAATTCGTCACCCTGAAGGTGCAGCCAAAATGCAGGGCGGGGTTTGGGTCCAGCCCCGAAGCGTGCCCTGCTTCCCCACCCCCCACGTGCACGCTCGCCCCCACCGGAGACGCGCTCAGATGCCACCGGAATCCCCCACAGTTCCAACGCAGGCCACGCCCCTCCGCCGCCCCGCCCCTCCGTGCGGAGGCTTCCTCGTGCCCAGCGCTGCCTCCTGGGGGCAGTGTTCACAGGCTGTGTGGACACGGGCTTAGGGAAGCACGCAAGCCCCAATTTATAGCAAAAAGCGATCGCCATGTGTCTTACTGTGTAGATCAGCTATCCGCACATTACCCCGAGTTCCTTTGCATTTGTGCCTCCCCCACATTAACTCTAAAAATAACTTGTTGAGGTCCATTGGGTGTACCCAGTTCTGGAAAAGAGGATCTTCAGGATCCTGAGTTATGAGAAAGTTGTGGCCAAGTAGTGCTGGAGGGAACACGTTTTGGTTAGAGGAATGTTATGAGCATTTTGGGGCAAGGCCCCCAAGGCTTGGAGAAAGGCGGTGTTGAGGGTACACTTCTATATAGTCTTTAGCTGATTGAGCCGTGAGCCAGACAGATCCGAATTTGAGTGTTGGCTCTGCCACCTATTACCTACTAGCTGTGTGACTTAGGACAACTCTCTTGACCTCTCTGAGTCTCACCTTCCTTGTCTGTAAGATTGGGATGATAATAGTATCCATCTCATAGAGCCGTGAGGATTAAATGTGATAATACATGTAAGCATTTGAAACAGTGTTGGCAGACACATAAGTATTCAACGAATGTTATAATAACAATTATTATTGTTCTAAATGTTTGTCAATCTTAGAGGATTTGCTGGGTTGAAGTGGAGAGTTTCAGTCTTGATACAATCAGAGGTGAAATTGCAGGATCGCTTTGCCCTCCCAGACAGCATGGTGCACGTGTAGAGCCTCGCTGCTCAGTGTGGTCCAGGGACCAGCAGCATCAGCATCGCCTGGAAACTTCTTAGGAATGCAGAATCTCAGGCCTCGCCCCGCCCCTACTGAATCTGCAATTTAACAAGATGTCCAGGTGCTTTATGTGTGGATTGGAGAAGGGGAGTCGGGGTGGGGGGAGGTGGAGGGGTGGGTGGGGTGGGCTGAGTCAGGAGCTCTGGGTGTGAGTCATGCGTAGCTCTCCAACCAGCTAGCTCTGTGACTTAGCTCAAGTCTCTGGCCTCTCTGAGCATGGTTTTCCACCTGTCACATGAGGGGGATGGACTCATTTCTGACCCTCAGCACACCCCCACTCCCCTCTGACCCCAGCAAAAGTCAGGTGGCACCCCCCAGAGTGGAAGGTACTCTTGTTTTCTAAAGAGGGGAGGGTCACAATCTAAATGGGTAGGCAATGACCCAACCCACTGCTGGAATCTCGCCTGTAGGACCTGTTCTGTGCAGAGCTCCTGCTTTGCTGCAGTGCCTCTTAACCCTTACATACATCTTAAAGTGGCCTCTGCCGGAGTTTTGCCCTAATTTAGTGATTGCTTAGAAAGTTCTTGAGATGAAAGTCAAGGTCACTCTTGGCCGCATGTGCAAGACTAGCTCTCAGCCAAAGGTTCCAGCTCTCTGTGACCGTTGCCTGTTGATATCCCTGCTGGCTACACTTGCCCTGGGGTCAGCAGAGGAAGGCGCACTCCTGGCTGGGGGGCTCTGGTGGGATTGGGGACTCAGTTCTCTGGCCAGTCCCATTTCAGGGGTGTTTTCTGGGTGCAGAACCAGAGAACTGCAGGCTGTAGTGAGCAGAGCACTGCAACAGGAGAGGACAAACCTGAGTTCCTGTCCAGGCATTGACACTGACCAGCTGTGTGTGCTCAGGCAACTTGCTTTACCTCTCTGTGCATTAGTTTCCTTATTGGTAACAAGAGAGAATGGGATTGGTGTATTTCAAACTTTTTGTGATTGTAACTCACTGAAATAAATGCACTTGACTTTGCAACTTTCATACACTTATAAGTGTGCTTAACTGAAACTTTTCATGAAATGGTGCTCACCGTTATTATATATTGCATGCTCTGATATTTTCTATTAGAATCTGTCTTATTCTCTTCTCTTCAAGACAAAAAAAAAAAAAAAAGAAAAAGTTGGTCACATCCCGTTTCTGGGCCAACTAGACCAGATGACCTACAAGGGCCCTTACACCTGAGAAGTCAAACAGGAAACTGGAATCCCCAATAGGGTATCAAATATGTAAATGAAATTCTTTACAAATGACTCAGGGTGAGGTTAGGTGATTCTGGGACATCACCTAGGAGTCGAGTTTGGAGGTTTGGGCTTGTTTGTAGGAGGGTCATAGCCAGGCATTCGTAAAGGAAGAGAAAGGAAACTCTGGGGAGTGGTCTGGTTCAGGCTGGAGCTGGGGAATCCTGAGAACTGACACCATGCCCCAAGCTCCTCCACGGCTGGCTTTTCAGTACAGGGTATAACATTTCAACTCCCTCTGGGAAATGAGTTCCTGTCCCAGAGATGGTGATGAGAGCTCGGGTCATTACCGCTGTGGGTCCAGCTACCAGGGGATACGGTCCACGTGTTTCTAGTAGCTCGCATTTAACAAGCACTTACTCTGTGCCAGGCTCTGAGTTAAGCAAAGGGAATAGAGAGTCCCTATCTTCGGGGAATTTGTGATCACAACCATGAGCCAGAGCTTATACACAGAAAAACTCTGTCATGAGGCTCACCAGAAAATTCCCGTGCTGTTGAAACACTAGGTGGCATTGCCACTGGCAGCAGCAGCTTTTGCTTCTTTCCCAAACCACATACCTCGTTTCTTTCTCCCACTGGGCCAGAGGAGATGGGACTGACCTCGGGCGGAATCTGGCCTCAACCAGGTCAGGCAGGACCCGGACGTCCTGCCCCCAGGTCCCCAGACTGGACCCTGCCCCTCAGGGTTTACAGCTGTGCTGCAGGAAACGCAACAGGCCCACCCCGTTTCCCTCTCCAGGCTCACCTCCAGGTTCTGAAAGGCAGGAGGGCGCAGCTGAATCAAGTGCTTGGGGAGGGCTCGTGGTGACCCAGCCTCTGGGACATTGTCAGAAACAAACTGGTCCTTCCTTACCTCCCTGCCATGCACTTTTTTCTTTTTAACATGCATATTGGGAACAGGGAAGAGACAAGTCTGGGAGCATTTGATCTCCTACCCCTTGTCCTTTGGGACAGAGGTTGAGGAAATCTCAGATTTGAGTCAGAATCCTGGATATAGTGTTTGCTTCTATAGCGTGTCCACTGGGAAGTAGCCACAGCCCCGTGGTGTGAGGTGGGGGACATGGTCAAATGCAGGAACCTTGGGCTAAAGCCCAGTTCCTCTGCTGAACTTCCCGAGTGAGGTATATTCCCATCGTGCTGCCACTTCTCTTCGGGAGGTGGGAGTCACTCTACCACTGTCACTGTACCACTGTCACTCTCCTCGGTGTCTGCTGTGCAGACGCTCAGAGAACTTTACAGTTAGCGTGCGGGATGGAGTTTGGACTTAGGAAGAACTTCTGGCCATCAGAATTAGGAATTTCTTTGCCATGGAAAGCATCCTCCCTAATGACATTTTCCTGGAAAAAAGCTTAAGCTCTCCAGATATAGAACGGTGCTGTCTGGAGGCAGCAGTCGGTTTGGACCTTTCACCAGAATTACTGGCAGGTGATGAGGCCCCACCCAGGAGGGCCCAATGCACTTGGTCTGGGATCAGGGCTCGAAGTCTGCATTTATAATATATTCTGAGGGATTCCGGGTTTTGACCAGAATTGGAATCTGCTGGATAAGTTGACCTGATTGGGTTCTTTACAAGGATCTAACCCCCAGGCTGGGGGTAAGGATGAATTAGGCTGTGTCTGGGGCGTGCTTTGAGCTCTGGGGGGAAATGTGCTTTGTAGATCAAAGGCCAGCCACAGGGCCACGGGTTGCGCTCTGCCTGTCCCGGCTCAGTCCTCTGCAGCTCCATGGCCTGGGCAGGTCCCCCAGGGGGCAGGTCCCCCAGGCCGCCAGTCCTTATCACCAGTGAACCACATTTGGCCTTGACAAACTTGGCATGCCCTCATTGGAATCAGTTCCTCATGTGCAATCTTTCCTTGTCCAATTGAGTCGGGCCTCAGGTAGTTTCTTGGGAGCGTGTGGGCCCTCACGTTGTAGACCCTGCCCAGCCACCGTCCAGAGTGATTTCCCGGGCTCTAGGACCATGTCCAGCCAGGAGATAATGTGTCTTACAGCCTGCCAGCCCAACTATGATCCCTGGCACCCTGACATAAGCCTGAGAATTTGTGTTCTGCAATGTGGAGCTTTGGGGACCTGAGAATCTTTGGGGAGGTCATCATTTCCTTGGCAGTGCAAGCAAATAAAACATATATATGACAGGGGGCCCATATGTGCCACCTGTGAAGGGAGGGCCTTAGCTGCGTGTTCTCGAATGCTAGCTTACTTCAGAATGAGCAGAGAATCTTGATTAAAAGGTAGATTCCTAGGTCCCTCCCCCAGAGAATCTAAATCAGTATGTCTTCGGGAGAGGCCCAAGAATGTGCAGACAGACCACAGAGCACACTTTGAGAGATGCTGCTCTAGGTTGTTGTCGTGCAGGGCGGCCTGCGGGGTCTCTGGTCCCGCTCCCCATACAAGAACGCAGGATGTGGTGAGGCCAAAAAGGAACACCCACGGAGCCATAGGTAGGGGAGTCATACCACTATATTCTCTCTGGCGGCACTATACTCTCACTGGAGGCTGGATCCACACTGTCCGCAAACCGCCATCCTCTTGCTAGCCCCCATTCTTCTCTCTTCTCTCTGCTAGTGTAGCCACAGCAGTTATATTAGTGGCCAATGGCTCACTGGTTACAGCTGACGGCCAACTAGCCACAGCTGATGGCCATGCAATCACAGTTGATGGCCATTTACTACCTGAGCCAGGCACCTGTCTATGTGAGGCCGAGAGCCTGGAAACTGCTTTTTGGGGTTCTGTCCCCACAGTTGTCTATCCAGAAGGTATCAGCCTGCATAGGTGCACCCAGAGTGCCCTTCCAGTCTGTAACTGTACTCCTGCTCAGAGGCTAAGGCTAAGAAGTTCTCGATGAGGGCTAGAGGTGATGAGGCTGTGGCGTAGCCGGGCACCTGTGTTTCATTGGTGTGTTACTATGTGAGGCAGCAGCACGCTGGTTACCATCGCCCTGAGAGCAATTGGAAAGGTGAAGACTGTTTGTGCTCTGCATGCTCCATGGGCATCATTTGTAAACCTGACTAATGAAAAATGGTTTGCTTTATGGGATGGGATAAAGCTGCAAAGTTGGTTTATACAAGACAGCAGTATCTAATTAGGGAGAAACCATCCATCTTGAAAATTCAATTGGCGACTTCACAGCCTTTGCAGAATTTTCTACAAACGCTTGTTTTCCTTTCATTAAGCTCCACTTGAATCATGTGTGCATGCGCGTGAGTCACAGAGGCAGAGAGGGAGATAGAGGCAGAGAGAGAGAGAGAGACAGAGGCAGAGAGAGAGACAGAGGCAGAGGGAGAGACAGAGGCAGAGAGAGAGACAGAGGCAGAGAGAGAGACACACAATTGGAGTCCAAGAGAGACTGAGTTCAGGGGGACAAGAAAACCCGAAATAAGATTTTTCTTGTAAGTTTCTCCTTGCTGTCCAGAGACTGCAGCTTCAGAGAGAAGATGGCCGGGGGCAGTGGTGAGTCTGAATCTCTTCCATACCATTCTCACCTCAACCACAAAGCTGGCTGAGGCCGAACGTGCTTCCATTTCTTCTCTGACAAATAGCAGACTCATTGAGACTGTTCCAATCCAGAGTGTTCACTCTGATCAGTGCATGTGGGGCAGGGGTGGGGGAGACAAAGGGAAGGGAGTCAGGCCGCTGCCGTGACCTGGGCCCTGCCCAGCGCTGTAGTGCAGTCAGTGAGCCCATTCCTTGCTCCAGTTTCTGCTCTCGCCACAATTGACAGACTCCAGATGGAATTTGGATCGCTGACAATCCTAAACACTAACATATGGAGTTGTCAGTTTTTAAACTTAGGACGCTTGGAACACCAGTGTGCTGTTGTGGATGGGACATAGGACCGGGAATGAGATCCTTCCCCCGTCCCCTGCCAGGGAATCTGGGTGACCACAGGCTGGTAGCTTCACTGCTTTGACAAACCCTCATTTTCTTCACATGCAAAACAAAGAACATGGGAATACATGAGCTTTTTCTGCTCATCGTCTGTGATGGGGAAGGGGGATTCTTTCTCCTTTGCATCTGCCTTTCACCAGACTTTGCAAATCAGCAGATGTTGATCAGATCACTTCCCGCCCACACAGAAACACATGAGATCAGAATGACTGCTCTCCAAGGCCAGTGGCCGGTTTTGAAGGTCTTCCTTGAGTTCAAGTTTGTGAAATTAATGTAAAACATAGAGAAATGTCTTTTGTTCCATCCAAGGTCAAGACTATACCTTAATTTAGGGAAGGGAGAAAGTACTTTCTTCCTGGGATGATTTCAGCACACCCCTGCCTAGAATACAGGAAGTGGACCAGATGACTTTCTGAAACCCTCCAAAATCTGACCAGATTTTGTTCCGAAGTAAAGACAAAGCAGAGAGGAAACGGGAAAAACATATTTTGACCAAGCAATATTCTAGAGCCGGAAGGTCTTGGCCTATGTGTCATTAGCGGGAACCTGAGTGGTATTGAGTATTAATGCTTTACTCTAGTGTGGTACCTTAACTCTCAGTGTGCAAAGCACTTTGTGAAGGTTAATTAATTTTCACAGTCCCCGTGGGAGGCTGGCAGGGCTAATTATTGCTAACTACATCTCACTTTCCAGTTCCCTGTAAATTATCTGTGAAGGCCTCTCAGAACCTAAGCCTTGTATTTCATGAGAATCCCTATTTCCCCACCCCTACTCTCTTCCCTACACATGCATGCACTCACGTGCACACACAGACACTTATGCTCCTCATTTAGAGAGGGGGTGTCTGCCACTCTCAGTGGCATTTCATCCTCTAAGTTGGACCTGTGCTTTGCATGCTGGCTTTTAGTAGGACTCATTCTTTCAGATGCATCACTGCCCATATGGCATCCTCAGGACACAATTGTTACTCCTTCCTCTCACAGCTGAAAATCTCCCTTTCCTGGACTCAGCCTTTCGTAACGTTTCCCCTGACAACCCCACCATCCTGCCCAGGACCCAAGCAGGCAGCTCCCTCCACTTTCCGTCCAGTCAGGGTTCTGCAGTCACAGCATTACTACCAGCTGGAACCCAGCAAGGCCCTGGGGGGTGAGATCACTTCATGGTGTGAGGCTACTGCCTGTTCCTTTCCTCTGTGCTGCCTTAGCATTGCACTTGGTGTTTTCAGATGCTAAATTCCTGGTGTGCAGAGACTCTTCCATAAGGCTGAATTATTTTACCCAGATTGTTGCCGTACGAAGGTCTTAATCAGTACTTTTTAATGTTGGTGGTGATATTATGGATCTCTCTTTCCACATTTACTCTTCTCTGCTGAGCCACCCCAGCTTAGGTCCTTCCCCGTGTCTTCTGTTTCCTAACGCATCGCCATTCCTGAACAGGTCTTCATACCACATACACCAAGCTGCTGCATGATTCCCCTTCAGCTTCTACTTGCCTCTCGGCTAAAATCTGAAGGAATTGTAGAGTAGCAACTCACAAAATGATGTCTGCAGGTCTCTGCAGAATCAGAGAATTCATTTAATTAGAATTTATTAAATGCAGTCTATCTGCTACCTATTGTGGAAGACACTTCCAAATGCATATTCTTCTTTAATCCTCACAACCCTTTTCTAAGTACATAATGCCATCTGATTTTCCAGATACAGAAAACTTCAGGCTCACTGAGGTAATCTGACTTGTCCAAGGACAAAAAGCTTGTAAATATCAGAACGAGCATTTGAACTGAGGCCTTCTAGCTCTGGGTCTGATGAACTCTGAGTGGTCATGGATGTCAGCAGGGGTGTTGTGACCTAGACTGCCCTGACATCTGCTAAAGGAGCCATCCAGCCATCAGAGTAAAGTAGAAAGCAGAGAATCAATACTAGTGCGCATGACTATTATTTACTCTGGCTGGCTCCTTCACACATTTGTCCCTCTGTCCACCTGAGAACTTATGTCTCTTTCCTTCCCTTTTCGTTCATCTATCTCTTCTCTGTCTCCTCCTCCCCATGTAGCTCAAAATAACTAGACACAGACAGCAGAGAATGAAATCATTGAATGCTGCCCTGAAAGTGTGTGTGGAGGGGAGTGTTTGAGAATGACTAATAGAAGGCAGGTTTAATATTTATGCCCACATGTTATTAATTAATATTAATAGCTCAGAGAGCTCTATTACAGATGGCAGTCCTTGCGTGGTTCAACATTTTTTACCAGTGACATGAATAAGAGAGATAAGGGGGAATATTTTGTAGTATAGAGTTCCACCCATAAAAAGGATACAACAGACATAAGCCTTTATGCACCGAACAACATAGCAGCAAAACATTAGGTTGGTGCAAAAGTAATTGCAGTTTTTGCAATTATTTTTAACTTTTTAAACCACAGTTTCTTTTGCACCAACCTAATCCATAAGGCAGAAACTTTTATAAAAACAAAGAAAATTTGATAAAAACAATACTTTAGAAGAATTTTAGAAGACTTTAACAAACCTATCTCCAATTTGACACATTAATCAGGGGAAAAGTACATTAAATATATATATAGTATTTGAAGCCATCAACCAGCAGGCTTAATTTAAGAGACAAATGTAGAGTTGTGTGCCCTACAGTAAAATACACATTCTTCTCATAGAACTTATATAAAAATTGATAGTGTTTTGGGCTACAGAGGAAAGGTTAATAGATTCCAAAATGTAAATATTCTCTTATTATAATATAATAAAACTGGAAACTAATAGTTTGTTTATTTTAAAAAACACACTCTTCTAAATAACTCTCATAAAAGAAGTAATCAAATCCAACATTAGAGATTATGTAGCTTACATTACGATTGAAAATTGAAAATACCAACAAAACTTGGAAGGTCATTGAGTACACTGAACAACCAGTTGGGATCCATTAAGATAGTGACAGGCTAGAAAGATGAACCGAATCTAACAAACATGAAATCTAACAGAATTACATTTGAAATCTTACCCAAATCTAAAAACCCAATGGCAGAAGCAAAAAGTGGGAGACATGTGATTCAGTAGCATCATCTTTAAAACAAAAACAATCACACAGCCATAAAGTTTAGAGCTTTTAGTTGACAAATGGGTTCAACATTCATCAACTGTGATGTAGCTGTCAAGAAAAATTATGTGATCTTAGGCTGCATGAATAAATATGCAGCACCTAGAACAAGAGAGGTAATATTCCAGCTGTAACCTATACTGATCTGACTTCATACACAGGGTATTCACTTTGAGGCTCCATGGCTTGAGAAAGCTAAATTAGAGCCCATTCAGCGAGGAGTAAAACAATGGACTTACAAAAGCAAAACAAAACAACAAAACAAAACTCCGTGTGAGACATGGTTAGAGGAAGCGGAGAGGCCTGGCTTGAACGCAAGCCTACTCCTTCAAGTCTTAGTGCTGTTTCAAATATATGAAAGGTTTTTATGCAGAGCGGGGACAAGGTCATAGAAAGACATATTTCTGTGAGCCAGGATATTCTAAGATGAAAGAGCTGCTTAGAGATCCGGCAAATTTTCTATCACTGGACGCGTTCTAGCCTAGTTTGTTTTAATACATGGTAGGGATATTGTGGCAAGGATTTTACCATTGGAAAAATAGGTGGTTGAAGCAGACAAACTGAAATTCTTCAATTCCCGTGGGATCTGGTGTTCCCCCACTGTGTTCCTTGGGCTTCTGAGTTTTGTGTCCAAAGTCTTAAATTGATTTCTTACAGATTTTTAGCATTAACATTTTGAGTCCAGGTCCTGTGGGTGATATAAATATCTGACTGTTTAGAACCTAGTTGAGACAGCATAAACCCAAATGAAACAGTTGTTCAGGACTTTAAAATTAAATGTCAGATAAAGACATGGTGTCCTAAGAGTCCAGAGAAGGAGGGTAAGAGAGGGTTGGAATAAATGGGGAAACCTTCATGGCGACGACTCAACATCTGTGTTTGTGTACGTGAGGCAATAAGAGTGGTTTTAGGAATTGTGGCAACAAAAATGTATATACTAAGCAGGCATAATTGGTTGCTTGTTTCCTTTGATGGCAGGATGTGGTGTGCCTGGCTGGAATTACACACACGATGTGTGCAGATCTTTTCATAGTGTCTCTCACCATCTTTGCTCTCACAGCCACTGCAGAGCTCCCTGCAGATGCAGGCTTTGGGCTCTGCAGCTCCTGCTCTCACAGCCTTGTCTCTACCCGATTGGTCTGACAGCAATTTTTATTGACTAAGCTTTCTATTCTTCATCTTCCTGATTGTCTGTGACCCTTTCCAAACCCAGCAGCTCTTTTATCCTTGAAGGGGAACCTGCTTCCCCTGCCTTCCGAAGCCCATCATAATAACTACCGTAATAAATAATCCCTACATTTATTTAGGGCTGTGGAGTTCCAAATGCTTTCCACACCCGCTGTCTTCTTTGTCATTCATCATGACAATGTCAGGATCTAAAGTCACAGCCCTTGCCCAAGGTCACAGGGAGGAAATGAACTGGTTCTGGGATCCCAACTCAGGGCTCTGACTCCTGAGCTGGTTTTAGTGATGTGAATGGCATGAAAGGCACCTTAATGTTCCCCATTCCTGGGGCTCGTGTGTCTGATCCAGGCTGGTCATGAGTCGGTCTCATCCTCTGAAGTCACTCAGGCGTGGGCAGCCTCCCAGGAGACCAGCTTTGTTCCAGCCCATTTCCAGGGCTGGGTTCCATGTATGAGTCTGGTTGGGCCCACGATCACTGATGCCCAGCTGGACACCCTGTGCTTCTTTGCAGCGGACCCAGCCTTTGCAAGCGAGGCTGGAAGTGCACAACTTGCAGAGGCTATGTCTGCCTTCCCTCCATTTCTTGTTCTAGCAGCTTGCAAAATTACTTCATGGCTAGCAAACTGACATGTGAGCACGAAATACATAGAGTTTATTAATTTAATCAAGTAAAACTTAGAGCAAAGTTAATGGAACACATTTAATGATAGTATAGAATTAATGCCCTGCATAGTTTTTAGGCATAAATGGTGAACAGCTTATATGAATGACTGTAATTAGTTTCCTTTTACAGAGCCACATGAATTTTTAAGTTGCTTTCATCTCACTTTATTGGTTCTCCAGTATTTATATAGTTGCAATCACTATCTAAAGTTTTTCTTGACACCATTTACCATTTAGCATCTGAATTTCTTCGAGCACAGAAAGCTAGTTCCAGGGTTCAAGGGAAGACCATCTTTCTGAAAGTTCTTTCAAACTGTATCCATTTCTATCTCTGAGGTGTCCCTATTTAACAGCAGGTGCCTTTGCTCCTTATTTCTCTCCAAGATTTTCTTGTAATTGTTATGGCTTAGCTAAGAACAAAAGGAACATTCCGAACCATCTGTCATTTCCGAGAGCAGATTTCTTACTCTTACCCAAAAGACCTTTGTTACGCCCGGGATGTAACACAGTGATAAACCCAGGGCTCCAGACCATGGAAGCCTTGGAGAACTGTCCCCTTTTGCCGAGCACATGCTGGAGCCATTGCTGTGCTCACTCCAAGTCAGGTTTCTGGTTCTGGGGCTACAGCTAAGAAAGGGAGCTCAGAGGCTGGTGCTCTGATATGAGTGACCTTGACCGTGGAGACTCACACCAGTCCTGTGTCTGGGTCAGATTTGTGGTTTCTGTAGAGTTGGAAGGATGCCAGTCATTGCTCTGTCTGTGCGTGTGGTGTACATGTTCCCCCACAGGGAGCAAGTGAGGTAGGTGCGGAGAGTGGGCTGTGGTACAGCTTCGGGCAGCAGGGACAGCTGGCACTGGATTAGAGTCCCAAGTGGACATAGGGACACAGGGAGGTAGGGGTTAAAATGTTGAAAGGCTCAGGGAAATAAATACATTCCCATCCTTGATGTTTTCTTCAGAAATCTCCTCAGTACCTCTTAGAACTGAGAGCCAGGGCCATTTCCTCAATTATTTAAGTCTCCTTACTTGAGTAAAGGGCAGAAGGGGCTTGCCATCATTTGAGTTTAGAAATGCAAGTGCCAAAATTTGCAGGATACATGTGTGTTACGTGCTCAGAACAGACCTTGAAAGCTGTGACATCAGCCTGTTCACTGGAGCCTGGAGTCCCCTTAACAGGAGAGGAAGAGGGTAGAGAGTGAGGAAGAGGGTCTTTCCTGCAAGTCAGAGAAAAGGCATAAAAAGGCAGTCCCCGGGAATGTTAGTGTGTTAGTGTGGTGACTTCCCGGCCCGGGTCAAATACTAATGCCTCATCCTTCCTGTTTGAATTGGGGGTGGGGGGGGCATTTGAAGGAGGATCTATTACTGGGAAAGAGGAAGGAACCACCCCAGGGTGACCTACCAACCTTGTCCCCACAGCCACTGTCTTCTTGGTGTAGGAGCCCAGAGCCCAGGAACTTCCTTCCCGTCCTGTGAGGCTCTTCCACATCGGGAGACGATGCTGAGGGTGGGGGTGTGGCCATCTCATCATCACACCAGCCTTTAACCAACCTTGCCCTTCTCATACTGTCTGCCTGTGGCCCCATTCCTAGAGGGCATGAGCACCCGGACAGGTGTGGCCCCTTCCTTTGCAGGGGGTGTGATGGTGGTGGTTGTCATTATCATGTAATTGTGTGAGACCTTATGAGATGTGGATCACACAAACTTAAGCACACAGTTTTAAGAGGGGGCCCTGTGACAGTGCAATTCAGACAGTGCTGCTATGGCCAGGTAGAGAAGACACATCCAGGGTGGAAACAAGACAAACCAAGAAGCCAAATAGAAAAGAAGCCCTCGCAACTTTATGCTGCCTACAAGCATAAGGGTCACCTCCCCTCCAGTGGGCAGAAGGGAAGGTGAGTACAGCAGAGGCCAGGGGCTTGGTGTTGACATAAAGCGGAGTAAAGGAAGATGGCGCCAGAGAGGCTTCCGGGAGTGGGTCACTGGGCAGTGATGGCCAGGAGATAGGAGGAGAAGTCCCACTGGCCTCTGCGGTCAGCTAATCCTGAGGAACTGGTCCTGCAGCCTTGGCTGACCTGACCATCACCATGTCACCCTACCACCCACAGCTCCAGGTGGGGTTCTGGTGCCCACCTCCAGGACGTGCTTCTGTGGGATAACGGAATTCAGTGCAGACCTCAGCAGACTCTCCTTTTGCCCTCTCTGCAGGAAAATTGCTGCTTATGATGAAGAAATCCAGCATCTCTATGAGGAGATGGAACAGCAAATCAAAAGTGAGAAGGAGCAGTTTCTGCTAAAGGTGAGAGTCCCGTCCTGAGGCAAGGCTCTGTGGGCCGGGATGAAATCTCACAGACTCTGACTACCTCCCCCAATTTAAGATTGCAGTGCCTCACCCATGGTACTGTTGACTCCTTCTTTCTCTGCTTTATTTATTCATTTCAAGGCACTAGTCACCGTCAACCATGGCATGTACTGTCCTTGTTTATTTTTATTGATTGTGGTCTGTCTCCTCCTCCTAACCTGTAAGCTCCACAAGAGCAGCGATCTTTGTCTTTTACTTACTATTGTGTCTTCAGCACCTTGACCATGCCTGAGACATAGTAGGTGTTCAATAGTTGAATCAATGAATAAATGAACAAGTGAACGAATAAATGAACAAAAGGACGAAGGTGCGTGCTTTACCAGTGAACGCATCCTGAAGACTGGGTCTGACATTGGCTGGTCCCCAGACCTAAATGGCAGGCCCACCCAAATACACCAGCCCATGCCTCTCGATGCCCAGTAGCTCCCCCAGGGGACCATCATTAGAGGCTGTACATCCCGTTTTTTCTCCTAGACACCTAGGAAATTTAGTACCCAAAACAAATCAAATCCCACCATCCTCCGAGAGCATGGGAGAAAATTTCAATTTATATCTCCTGTTCCTTGTCTGGTACTTAGCCTCCTACCAAGCCCTGCTGTTTGTCTTGGGAAGTCAGAACTGGCGAAATCTTCTCCTTTTCTGAGCAGGGTCCTTTTGGAACACACTCATAAAACAAAGCTACAAGAAACTCTCTGTTATCCATTTTTGGATTGTCTCCTTGGTGGGTTCTCAGCAGAAGGACTTTGGCCTCCTGTCTTGTCAGTTTGGGCTGCTATTACAAAAATACCACAAGCTGGGTAGCTTAGAAACAGCAGACATTTACTTTGGACCATTCTGGAGGCTGGAAGTCTGAGATGAGGGTGCCGTTCTGGTGAGGGCCATGTTCCGGCTGCCGACTGCTGACTCTCTGTATCCTCACGTGCTGGAGGAGGGAAGCACGCTCTCCGGGGTCGCTTTTATGAGGGCATTAATCACCTCATATCGTCACCCAGGGGTTAGGTTTCAGCATATAGATTTTGGGGGCCACAACATAGAGACCAGCACTGAGCCTGGGCTGCTGTCACAACCACTTCCCTCCTTAATGCAGGTGTTTTGAACCAATTTTTAATTGTAGGCCGCTTTAATTATTCACAGTACAGCTCCATTTATTATCACAGATGCCATTCAAACTGAGAGGGAGTCTGGATGATTTCCAGAAAAAGCCGTTGCTGTTCTTCACCTAGAGCCCTTTGGAGACTTGTCAGAATTTCCAGACCTCCCCCACCCCCACCCCCCTGTTCTTTTTTAGAGCTTTGCAATATTCTGGCTGCTCCCTGACCTTCAGCATCGTGAATGAGTATATGGCAGACAGAACTCACACATTCTTCTTCTAGCAGACACTAAAATAGCCTTTTGAGAACAGCAGCATTTCCCCTGCAGTGGGAGAGCCGCTTCCTTTACCCCAGATGACCTGCATAGAGAGGCTGAGCTCTGGGGCCCCCTCTGCCTGGCCCATGACTGCAGGTCAAAGGTCCTGGCCAAAGAAAGGGGCATGCTTCCAGAAGCAAAAGGTGGGCCAAGGCCTGGGGATTGGAAGTGGGAAGAGGTCAGAGGGAAAAGTCAAGGACCAGTTAGACCACAGAAGACGACCTGGCCGAGCTGCTGGACCCTTTCTCCTACCCCCCCGCTCCCTGCTTCCCCCTTCTCAATACCAAATGCCTTTCAGGCTCAGTGCTTACATGTATGCTGCTTGCATAAACATGGAAACGGTTGCCGTGTGATTGGCCATGCTGCTAAGCCTTTGGGTAACAGGCTTTGGCCTGGCCACAGCGTGAGGACCGTGGTGTTACAGTTTATGACAGAGTGGAAAAGGCTGGAGCCTGTGGCCAGGGTTTGGATTCTGGCTCTGTGTTTAGCAGTTAGTTTGACCATGAGGGAAATATGACTCCAGGATAATAGACCCCTGAAAGCTCTGTGCAGACAGGGGAGGGGGTGACATGGCACAGGCCCGTCTTGAGGGTGGCAGCATCTGTGTGGGGATTCTGTAGCTGCTCACGTCCCCGGCAGTGTCCACCGGGTGCCTGCTCTGTGAGCGGCAGACAAGCCCAGTGAAGCAGGTTTCCTGTAACCAAAGGTTGGGAGGAGAAACTGCCTCATCAAGGCTGCCTCTGCCATAGCTTGTGGTTCAGATGAGGACAACCACAGGCCCTGAGCTGCAGTTACCTGCCGGAAATGTGCAGAGGAACCAGGTGACATCACAGGTGATGAGGCCAGGAAGTACCCTGAGCCTTGCAAAGGCCTCTGCCCTGAGGGCGGCCGTGCCTCCCCACTCTGCTGCTGCCCCAGCCTGCCCAGCCTCCCAGCCAGGGCAGGGCTGCCCCTCTGGGCAGTCTCCCAGGGCTGTCCTCATTGGGAAGGAGTCGGTCCATGTCACGGGAAACCCGGGGGCGCTCCTGTAGTGAGTTACATGGAGGTTATAATGGTTTCTTCTCTTCCTACACGGTTTGCACCTCTGTTCTGCCTTCAGGCAGTGGAGAGCTGTAGGTAGCATGGGTATTTTTGTTTCTATTCTGTGAACAAAGGCACCGTGATCTAGAAGAATGCAGCAGGTGAGTGGGCAAGGTCAGAGCTGGAACCCAAGCCAACCGATGCCCAGTTCAGGACCCGGCAGCATGCCAGGCTCTGTTGAGGGTGCCAGGCGTCCTGACAACCCACACACTTTCCTCTTTGTCCCACAACCAGGTCCCTTCACTCCTGCATCATCAGTGCCTCCACGTCCCTGAGTGGGAAGCCCAGGTCTGGGGCCTGGGAAACCTCAGTCGTGGTGGGGAAACAGTGAGGACCCAGACCCGCAAGAGGTGATGCCCTGTTTTTCCAGAGCGAGGGCCGGTGAAGGGATCAGATGACAGTGTCCAATGTGGAACAGACTATCCCAGTTGGAAGGAGAATCCACCCCCAATTTACAGATGAGGAGACTGATCCTGCGATGGGAGCTCAGGCCCCTGTCCTGTTCCCCCTATTTGGTACCCCCCTTTAACTGACACTGACTCTTTCTGGGGGCTGTGCACGGTCAACTGTCATGCCGTACTGAGTACTTGTCCTTTCTCCGCCTCATTGGGCCTCACCAACTGGGTAGGCAGGTCACTGAGGCCCTGGAAGGTTGTGGAAAGGGCCCCAAACGCCAAAAGGACCGGTGGGCCCTGCTGTTGGGCAAGTTCAAGGTGGAAACAACATCTTCACAGGTGATTTAGGCCTCACACGCCCTCTTTCTGGCTTGGCAGGACACGGAGAGGTTCCAGGCCCGCAGTCAGGAGCTGGAACACAGGCTGTTATCTAAGGAGCGGGAGCTGGAGCAGCTCATCCAGAAGCAGAAGCGGGTATGCTTTCGTCAGTGTCCTCAGATGCCTGGCCCACGCTGCATGCTCTTTGGCTCTTACTCACTTTCCCTGCCTTTCACTTAGGACTTTTTTTTTTCCCCCTTAATCTGAGAAGAACCATTTAGCTGTACAAAGATAGCATGAAATCACAGATGATCTCAAGATAAAGCCTTTACTTCTCCAATGCCAGGTGTTTAGCTTGAAAAGTTGCTAAGAAGTCTCCCTTGAAGTATCTGCAGACGTTGTCATATAATTATGCCCAGGGCCACCCGAATGGCAAAACGTTGATTTATATCTTGTATCCCATGTAAGAGAAGAGGAGAATGCTGAGGTACAAGGGACACAGTCACTGGTACTTCAGGAGAGGCTGCAGACAGTAATGTCTTCCCACCAAGATGGCCCTGGATGCCTCCAGCTGGAAGATGCTCTTCATGGGTCAATTTTTCCATCCTCGTCTTCCCCCAAATGAGATTCATCAGCCTCTTTTGTGACTGTTCCATCATCCCCCAGGATGGGTACAGACACTACATGCTCCTCTGATGTACCTGAACTCGCAGCAGGCAGGTTAGGGGGTGCAGGGCAGTACCCAGCCACCACTGGGAACACCTGGCTAATGACCCAGGCATTGGGGTCACTGATGACCTAGGCAAACCTCACAGGCACAGTCTCTTCTCCAAAGCAAGGCCTGTGGGGGAGAGAGCCCAGGGCGCCACTTGTCCTCCTGTGTTGTTTTCTCTTGTGCTGGAAGGAATCCAGCCTTGGACAGACCCAGACACATTGCTTCCATTTGAATAGAGAGGGCTATTTTTAGCAACACATTTAAATAAGCTTGAAGACATCCCATGCTAAAGCTGGAGATGCTCCACTCCTGCTGCTACCCAATCTTTGGATTTTGGTTTCTTCCTTCTGCAGCAAGATGATTTCACTCCAGGAACTGCCAGCTGCCTTCCCATCCCCCTTCCACAGTCATTACTTTGCTTCTCTTACTCTTTCTCCTCCTCACTATTATGTATTAAGTCCTTACCAATTAGATTTATCCCTCACATGAATGATTGCCACTCGATTTAATTACTGCATGCTTGCCTGATTATACAGGAGCCTCTGGAGAACCACATAGAGTTCCTCGTTGTTCCTCACTCCTCCCATACTGGCCACATTCATTAAACTAAATTTATTATGATATATTTGCCTTGGTTTGACTTTTCCTCTGGTGAGAGGGTTGGAAGCTCTGCAAAGCATAATCACCAGCCAAGAAAAGCTGAAGTTATACAAATGATGGTTTTTAATTGCTTTAGGGATGTGAGAAAGGGTATATGTTTGGTTTGATCTGTTTTTGCAATTTCTTATGAATTTCCCAGGTTTCTGGCTGCCATACAAACCTTCTCTAGATGAAAGCAAGTGGACTTGTTTAGCTGAGAGAAGAAAAGGTAGTAAGTAGATTTACTCTCAGTACTCAAAATCAGGAAGGATGGTTTATGAGGACGCTCCTTAGCTGTTCTCCATCTCCACTGACAGCCAAGGAAAAGAAATTAGGAGGGATTAGGGTAGATCTCAAGGCCCTTGATGAGATGACCGCTGTTGAGACTGTTGACGAGATGGTCACCATCATCATCATTGGGATGAGAGTCACAGAGGAATGAGAATTTCCTTTCCTAGTAGCTCGGTGGAGACAAGGGAGAGATGAGAGATGCTCTGGAAGTTCCTCCTGCCTCCAGAAGTGTGTGTGTGTGAAGGAAGCAGCAGGACAACGCTTATTGAGGCTTGAGGACAGTGAGCGGTAGCAGCACGGTCCCTGCCCACCAAGCAGAGAAGCTAGGTGAGGCCAGAGCTGGCCAGCCTGACAATGGTTCTCGCCCTCCAATCCTTTCCAGCTGGAAGGCCAGTGCACAGCGCTCCATAATGACAAGCATGAAACCACGGTTGAGAATACCAAGCTGAAACTCACCAACCAGGAGCTGGCCCGGGAGCTGGAGCGCACCTCCCGGGAGCTGCAGGATGCCCAGCAGCAGCTGGAAAGCCTCCAGCAAGAGGCCTGCAAGCTCCACCAGGAGAAGGAAATGTGAGTCTGGCCTCCATGTACCCCTACCACGGCTCCCCAGCTCCCTCCCTGCAGTGAGTGTGCTGCCCCCCTCTGAGATCCTGTTCCCTTGCCTACAAAATGGGGTTGGGGGTCCTTGCTCCCTGAGATCTCGTCTAGCAGACTAGTGCTATGCTGAGCATGCCCTAGGATGGCAAGAAATATACAGCCCTGTTCTCAGAAAATTTATTATGTGATTCAAAAGACATGTTATCCAACCAACAAATACAATGCAGTCCATGAGAAAATGCTGAGTGAGCGGACAGGCTGGACATGACTGTCATAGTAGATTGACCTGGGAGACCAAGGTGGACGAGAGTGAAGCCCGAGGACTTCTGAGGGTGACACATAATCGAATGGGACATGTGACGGTGTACTGGAATCTTCAGCTCTGCCCAGTCTTTTCCACCAGTGTTCCTCTGTGTGGGCCAGTGTGGGGAACCCCACCTCTCTCGGGGCCTGGTTTGCTAGTGAACTGCTTTTGATGTCCAGCCATAGGCAGAGGCACATGTGAGAAGAATCAAGACGGGTCCGTATGTTAAGCGAGAGAAGCAGCTGAGGAATATCAGCAAGTGTCTTGTCTTGGGAATGTTAGGTTTTGAGAACAAATGCACTCCAAGGCCCAGGGAGAGGAATGTCACTTGTGCAGTTGTTCATTCATTTGTCCGTGTATATGTATGTACTTAATATTTGGCAAATATTTGTTGAACACTGCTCTTGCCAGGTACTGTGCTTGGCATGCCACATGTCCCACTTATGTTGATAATTTGATATTATTTCATATTCACAGCATCTTGATGTGGCAGGGACTCTTACGATCCCTGTAATTTACAGATGAGAAAACTGAGGTTCAGAGGTTTTCAGAAACTGCCCCGAGATGCTCAGTGTTCGACACATTGTGCTGACTCCTCTCGGTGACTAATGAGCCAGCCAGAAAATATTCACCCAGGATAGGACTGACCGTCATTCACTCAGGCATTTGTTCATACACTCATTCATTTATTCATCCATTTGTAATCAATATATACCGATAACAAAAGATGAATGCAAGTCATGTGTATACATTTTTTTGGCACCCCCAGTGTATATACATTCCCAAGCAGCTGACTTAAAACATAACAAAAGCCCACCATTCTAATTAATTCTTGGACGACCAGTGGAAGGACAGTGTATTTCATTATAAACTAGCAAAATCAGTTCCTCCTTATTGAGAGCAGGTCAACCAGGCACTGACATTTATCTTTACAAATAGACTTAAAGGATTCCGGCTCTTAAAATTCAGTCAAGTTCTAAAAGTAATAAACATCTGAAGGCAGAAGCGTTAGCACAGCACCTGGGAATGAGCACCCAGTGTGTCGCATCAAATCACCGCGTGAGGATTAAAATCTCCCTGAAGTCTTATCTTAATTAACCAAGCCAGAGACACAGTCTCTGGAGGTTGGGAATTGAAGAAGAGGGCAGGAGGGTTACGAGGAAGCGACACATGAACCTTCACGACTTGTTTTGGACAAACCTGCAATGTCCTGTGCAGCCAGAAAGTGTGTCGGATCCCAGGAGAAACTCTCCTGTTCAGGGAGGCTAGGCCAGAAGGGCAGTGAGAGCCTCGGCTTGTTCTCTGTAGAGCAGAATCCCAGACCTATAGCACTGATGGGACCTTAATGCTCTAATCCACCTCTTCATTTCATGAATGAAGAAACTGAGGCTCAGAGAGGTATAGTGACCAACCCAAAGCAACACAGCTAATTAGTGCCAGAAAACAGGGACAGAGCCTCGTTTTTCTCCCGACAATGTCTTTCTGCTGGTGCTGCTCCGGAGCAGCTGGGAGAGGAAAAGGTGAGGTTTGGAGATAAACAGATTCAGTCATTTATCAGGTAGACTTCAGAATGGGTGAAATTAATGTGCTTCTTCTCTGAAGATGCTCAAGGAAGGAGAACTAGATTTTAGAAGAAGATAAAGAAAGAACAATCAAGCAGGGGAGGTAATGTAAAGATGAAGGTTAGCCGAAAAGCACTACATCTCTGTTTATTTTGTTAATTAACTTTTGTTTTGGGTAGATAGTTTATGACAAGGCACAAAATTCAAACGGCACAAAAGGATATACACTTAGGGATATACACTCAGTCACCCAGGGGCCACCAGTCATGGTTTCTTGTGGATCCTTCCAGAGTATTCTATGAATATACAAGTGCACGCAAATGCACACACACGCACCATTTTCATTTATGAATCTGTAGCACACTGTTCTGCATTTCCCTGTATTTTTCATTTGACAGTATACTTTGCAGTGTGCTCCATATCGCATCCATCTCCTAAACACAAAGCCAGCAGCAGTTCCCTAAGGACAGCCACGAACCTCTCACCAACCACTGGTATGAAAAATGGCCGAGTTCTTTGTTTTTCAGTTCACACATTACCCAGATAACAAACTTTTAAAATGTCTAGGTTAGAAGGACTTTAAAAGGTCATTTAGTCAACTAGCCAAGTGTCATTTTTTTTTCTAGAAATGCTTTTCTTTTTGTTAACACAAAAAATATGAATATGTCTCTCTCTCTCTCCCCCCCCCGCCCCCCAATGCAGTTGACCCTTGAACAACATGGGGGTGCACTGCATGGGTTTAGTGTGTGTAAATGGATCTGAGCAGTTCAAACCTGCACTGTTCGAGGGTCAGCTGCATTTTCTATCCCCATTGCTGGTGATCTGTGTTAGAGGAGGGCCAATGTAAGTTACACAGATTTCCACCTGCACAGGGGTTTGGTGCCCCCAACTCCTGCATTGCTCAGGGGTCAACTGCATATCTACCGATCTATCGCTCTATCTATTTATCTATCATCTATCCATCTACCTATCTCCACATGTATTTACTAGACAAGTGGACATATATTTGCATCAACATGGAATATATACATGTATGTATCAGTGTGTGTTTGTATAGCTCCAACGGTCAGCTGGTGCTGTGAGAACAGGGCCAGAGAAGACCTAGACCATCTTGTTGTTTAGGAATTGGCTCCTCAGACACCCTCTGAGAACCCAGACCTTAGATCTCCAATGAGTGACTTTAGCAGGGGAAAAGCTGCCTGCTCCTTGCTCCGTCCAGAGAGAAGCAGGACCAGGGTTGGGGGGTGGGGCATGAAGCCAGGCCAGGCAATCTTGGCTCCTAGGGCACAGCAGCAGCCAATAAGCACGTCTAAATCTGCTAATCAGAGCAGAATCCTAGACAGGGGTTTGGGGATGCAGTTTGGATAATGGGAAATACATTGTTTTCCCTCAAGTTGAAATTAAATATAATTGGTAATAACACGTTGGGAATTTGTAGCTCTGCAGGAGGCAGAGAAGTTTTGTTGCTTAATTAGGATTGTCTGAGGTGAACTTAGCATTCGATTCAGTCTGTTATTGTCATAAATTGACTTTATAATTATTCTATAAAGGGGGGGAAAAAGCACCACAGATACCTCTTCAGGAATCAGGTTATTGCAAGCTTGGCATGAGTCCTAAGGACCCAGCAAGCTGGTGCTATTTTCACCAACTCAGTAATGACATCAATGGGGTGGCAGGGGGGTGATTGTCCTTGCTCAGCCCTGTATGTGCACAATCCAAGTGCCCTGACAGCCTATGGAAAGCGACGAATTTATCAAGCTGTAAGATGCTCCCTACACTAAAACCTATGCTGTGGTTTGGAAATGTGGAACTTTGGACCCTTTGTATGAACCATGGCACAGAGCACAGAGGGAAGGATGGAGGCAAAATTGTGAGGTTAAGCAAGGTTTATCTTCTAGTGTCACTCAATTCTGCTTTTTTTCCTTGCTTTTTTAATTGATGCTGACTACCTCTCTACTTACCCCTCCCTCCCTCCCTCCCTTCCAATTTCTCTTCCTTCCTTCCTTCCTTCCTTCCTTCCTTCCTTCCTCCCTCCCTCCCTCCCTCCCTCCCTCCCTGCATCCCTCCATCCCTCCATCCCTGCCTTCCTTCTTCCCTCTCTAGCCCTCCTTTCTACCCTCTCTCACTTTCTTCCTGCTGCTGCTTGTTGACTCTGCCTTCATGCTGGCACTATGCTGAGGATACAGATGTGACAACCTAGACACGGCCTGGCCTCGCTAAGGTGACCTCCAGCTGCCCCATGTAACTCTCAGCTTCTCTCTCCCTTTCACAAAACTCCTGATACGATTGACACATTCACACTGTGATATTTGACTGACTATAACTGAAGCATTAAATCTCTGCTTTATAGCAAGAAACAAGAAATGCTAAGTGAAAGAAATGAATGACCAACAATGGAAATTCCAGATATCTGGGAACGGGTTGGATACTTTGGGGGAAGGTGAAGCAGGAAAATGATTCTTTGAGATCTGAAAACAAATTAACCAGCATCCGGGGGGAAAAAGCATACCAGTTCTGCTCTCACCCTCCAAGACTGGGCTGGAGATGACTTGATTCTAAGTTAATCCCCTGAACTCTGGGTAAGGCAGGACCCTCTGACCCTGGGAAAATGGTGCAGTTAATCTTTGAGTTGTATTCGCGGGTGTTGTGTGAAGTGGCTGTGGAATGAGCAGGTTTTAGGGAGAGGGCATCTAGATTAGGACTCTGGATTGTCTGTGTGAGCTGGGAGAGTTATCAAAATTCTTTGACTGTGTCTGGAAAATGGGGATAATTTTACCTTCCAAGTAGGGTGTCTGTGACTCCTGGCTGAGATCATCACGGCTGTGAGCACTTGCACGTGGCAGGTGCTCTCCAAGGGACATCATATTCCTTTGAACCCTCTGTCCCCTGCGTGGGGCGCTGCTGCTGTTCCAGTGAGGGCTCCTAGGCAGCCACCCTCAGCGCAGCGCCTCGTACCCTGGTAGCTCACCTGCACAGGGCAGTCACTCATCACTGCTGTGTTTGCGTCCTTCTCAGGGAAGTGTACCGCGTGACAGAGAGTCTGCAGCGTGAGAAGTCGGGGCTCCTGAAGCAGCTGGATTTTCTGAGGTGGGTCAACACTGTATGTTTTCTGAGAGAGCATCCCACGTACCTTAGGTTGGGGGTTCAGCCTGAGAGTCTTCCCTACCTACATGCTGGAAAGACATAGCTGCTGAGAGAGCGTCCTCATTCTGCTTGCCCCTATGAATTCTCCGGACAGCCTAGTACCACCCTCTCCGTGTCTGGTCCATCTACACACACGCCCACTCCCTTCTCCAGTTCATACCTCTGTGGGTAGTCTCTGCCTCATTCTTCTTGGTGTCTCTCTAAGTACGTTGCATGGTACTTGCTCAAGTAGGAAGGGAACTGAATTTATTGAGCATCTACTCTATGCCAGCTACAGTATCCCTTTCATCTTCAGCAAAACTTAGGAAAGTCGGGCAGGTGGTAACACAACAGGTAACTGATGAGGAAGTTGATATTACCCCTGACCCTCTGGTACCCACTCAACTATTGTCTGTGTCTATGAGTTTCTGTTTCTCACTTGTTTGTCTTGTTCTTTTGTTGTTTTTGGTTTATATACCACATATTAGTGAAATCATATGGTTCTCTGCTTTTTCTGTCTGACTTATTTCACTTAGCATTACACTCTCAAGATCCATCCATGTTGTCACAAATGGTCCTATTTCATCTTTTCTTACTGCTGAATAGTATTCCATTGTGTATATATATCACAACTTCTTTATCCATTCATCTATCGAAGGACATTTTGGTTGTTTCCATGTCTTGGCCACCGTAAACAAAGCTGCAATGAACATTGGAGAACACGTGTCTTTATGTATAAATGTTTTCAGATTTTTTGGGTAGATACCCAGGAGTGGGATTGCTGGGTTATACGGTAATTCTATTCGTAATTTTTTGAGGAACCTCCACACTGCCTTCCATAGCGGCTGCACCAGTCTGCATTCCCACCAACAGTGTATGAGGGTTCCTTTTTCTCCACAGCCTCTCCAACACTTGTTACTATTTGTCTTGTTGATGATAGCCATTCTGACTGGGATGAGGTGATATCTCATTGTGGTTTTTATTTGCATTTCTCTGGTGATTAGTGATGTTGAGCATTTTTTCATGTCTATTTGCCATTTGTATGTCCTCTTCGCAGAAATGTCTCTTCAGGTCGTCTGCCCATTTTGCAATTGGGTTGTTTGTTTTTACTGTTGTTGAGTTGCATGAGTTCCTTGTATATTTTGGATATTAGCCCCTTACCGGAGGCACTGTTTGCAAAAATCTTCTCCCATTCAGTTGGTGGCCTCTTTATTTTGTCAATGGTTTCTTTTGCTGTGCAGAAGCTTTTAAGTTTTATATAGTCCCATTCGTTTATTTTATCTTTTACTCGCTTGCCTTTGGAGTCAAATTCATAAAATGTCCTTTGAACCCAAAGTCCATAAGTTTAGTACCTATTGTTTTCTTCTATGCAGTTTATTGTATCAGGTCTTATGCTTAAGTCTTTGATCCATTTTGAATTAATTTTGGTACATGGTGACAGGTAGCAGTCCAGTTTCATTCTTTTGCATGTGGCTTTCCAATTGTCCCAGCACCATTTATTGAAAAGGCTGTCTTTTCTCCATTGTATGTTTTTTGCTTCTTTGTCAAAAATTATCTGTCCATATTTATGTGGTGTTATTTCTGGGTTCTCAATTCTATTTCATTGCTCTATGTGTCTGTTTTTCTGCCCATACCATGCTGTTTTGATTATTGTAGCCCTGTAGTACAAGCTAAAGTCAGGGAGTGTGATACCTCCAGTATTGTTCTTTTTTCTTAAGATTGCTTTGGCTATTTGGGGTCTTTTGTGGTTCCAAACAAATCTGATGATTTTTTGTTCTATTTCTTTAAAAATGCCATTGGGATTTTGATGGGGATTGCATTAAATCTGTATATTGCTTTGGGTAATATGGCCATTTTAACTATGTTGATTCTTCCAATCCATGAGCACAGAATGTCTTTCCATTTCTTTGCGTCTTCTTCAATTTCTTTCAAAAATGTCTTATCGTTTTCAACATATAAGTATTTCACATCTTTGGTTAAGTTTATTGCTAGGTGTTTTATTCTTTTTGCTGCAATTGCAAAAGGAATTGTTTTTTGTGGTTTTTTTTCCTGAGATTTCATTGTTAGTATATAGGAATGCAATGGACTTTTGTACATTGATTTTGCAGCCGGCAACTTTACTGTATTCGTTGATTGTTTCTAATAGCTTTTTGGTGGAGTCTTTAGGGTTTTCTATATATAGCATCATGTCATCTGCAAAGAGTGATAATTTAACTTCTTCATTCCCAATTTGGATGCCTTTTATTTCTTTCTCTTGCCTGATTGCTCTGGCGAGGACTTCCAACACTATGTTGAAAAGCAGAGGTGATAGGGGACAGCCCTGTCGTGTTCCTGAATGTAGAGCAAAGGGCTTCAGTTTTTCACCATTAATTATGAGATTAGCTGAGGGTTTGTCATATATGGCCTTTATTATGTTAAGGTATTTTCCTTCTATGCCTATTTTATTAAGTGTTTTAATCATAAATGGATGTTGTATCTTGTCAAATGCTTTTTCTGCATCAATTGATATAATCATATGATTTTTGTCCTTTATTTTGTTTATGTGATGTATCACATTGATGGATTTGTGGATGTTGAACCATCCTTGTGCTCCAGGGATGAACCCCACTAGGTTGTGATGAATAATCTTTTTAATGCATTGTTGTATTCGATTTGCTAGAATTTTGTTTAGAATTTTGCATCTGTATTCGTCAGAGATATTGGTCTGTAGTTTTCTTTTTTTGTGTTGTCCTTACCAAGTTTTGGTATCAGGGTAATGTTGGCCTCATAAAATGAGTTGTACTGTCTCTTCTTCAATTTTTTGGAAGAGTTTGAGCAGGATTGGTATTAGATCCTCTTTGAAGGTTTGGTAGGATTCACTGGTGAAGCCATCTGGTCCCGGACTTTTGCTTTTGGGAAGGTTTTGGATGACTGATTCAATTTCGTTACTGGTGATCGGTCTGTTTAGATTTTCCAGTTCTTCATGGTTCAGCCTAAGAAGGCCATATGTTTCTAAGAACTTGTCCATTTCTTCTAGGTTATTGAATTTGGTGGCATATAGTCCTTCATAGTATTTTTGGATGATCCTTTGTATTTCTGTCGCGTCCGTGATAACTTCCCCTTTTTCAGTTCTGATTTTATTAATTATTGTCTTCTCTCTTTTTATCTTAGTGAGTCTAGTGAAAGATTTGTCAATTTTGTTAATCTTTTCAAAGAACCAGCTCTTTGTCACATTAATTTTTTCTGTTGTCTTTTTGTTCTCTATTTCATTTAGTTCTGCTCTGATTTTTGTTATTTCCTTTCTTCTGCTGACCTTGGGTTTCATTTGTTCTTCTTTAAGGTGTAACATGAGGTTATTTATTTGAGATTTTTCTTGTTTCTTGAGATAGGCCTGTAATGATATAAATCTCTCTCTTAACACTGCTTTCGCTGCATCCCAAAAATTTTGGTAGGATGTATTTTCATTGTGATTTGTTTCTATGTATCTTTTGATCTCTCCTCTAATTTCTTCTTTGATCCGGTTGTTCTTTAAAAGTATGTTGTTTAATCTTCATGTATTTGAGATGTTTCCTGCTTTCTTTTTGCAGTTGGTATCCAATTTCAAAGCCTTGTGATCAGAGAATATGTTTAGTATGATTTCAATCTTAAATTTGCTTAGGCTGATTTTATGTTCCAATATATGGTCTATCCTTGAGAATGTTCCATGTACACTAGAAAAAAAATGTATAGTCTGATGTTTTAGGATGAAGTGCTCTATCTATGTCAATTATGTCCATTTCATCTAATGTGTCATTTAGGGCTGTGATTTCATTATTTATTTTCTGTTTGGATGACCTATCCATAGCTGTCAATGATGTATTTAAGTCCCCTAGTATAATTGTGTTTTGGTCAATTTCTCCCTTTAGTTCTGTTAGTAGTTGCTTGGTATATTTCGGTGCTCCCTGATTGGGGGCATAAATATTGATGACTGTTATGTCTTCTTGTTGTATAGTCCCCTTTACCATTATGAAATGTCCATCTTTGTCTCTTGTTACCTTTTTCACACTGAATTCTGTTTCATCTGTTATCAGTATGGCTACACCTGATTTTCTCTGGATACCATTTGCTTGGAGTGTCAATTTCCACCCTTTCACTTTGAGTCTATGCTTGTCCTTGTAGCTGAGATGTGTCTCTTGGAGACAGCATATGGTTGGGTTTAGTTTTTTGATCCAATCTGCTACTCTGCGCCTTTTTATTGGTGAGTTCAGTCCATTTACATTTAGGGTGATTATTGATATGTGAGGATTTCCTGTGATTCTATTTTTAATTTTCTGGTAAGGCTGTGTCTCCATTGTTTCTTTGCCTTTTCGTTGTTGTCTATTATTTCTGTGTGGTGGTATTCTATGATGTTTCCCTCTGTTTCTTCTTTTATTACAGTATGTATTTCAGTTCTGGATTTTCTTTGAATGGTTACCCTTTAGTTTATGTAAAAGAAAGTTTGATATTTAGAGTATTCCATTTTCTTCAGCAAGCTTACTTTCTCCATTCTCATATGCCGGTTCAGGCCTTTACTCTCCCCCTTTTTATGTTTTGGTTGCCACAAATTGTCCCTGTTGATGGTAGTCAAATAGCCTCCTTTAGTATTTCTTGTAGTGCAGGTCGTGTGTTAGAAAATTCCCTAAGCTTCTGTATGTCTGGAAAGGTCTTTATTCCGCCTTCATATCTAAAGGATATCTTTGCTGGATATATTATTCTTGGCTCATAATTTCTCTCTTTCAATAGTTTGAATATTTGATTCCACTCCCTCCTGGCTTGTAGAGTTTCTGCTGAAAAATCTGATGATAATCTAATGGGCTTTCCTTTGTAGGTTACCGTCTTCTTTTCCCTGGCTGCCTTGAGGATTCTTTCTTTGTCGTTGATTTTAGACAGCTTCAATACAATGTGCCTTGGAGAAGGTCTGTTGGGATTGAGGTAACTAGGTGTTCTATTTGCCTCTTGGGTTCAAGGATCCAGTTCTGTCCACAAATTTGGGAAGTTCTCATTGACAATTTGTTTGAATATATTATCTGTTCCCTTCTCTCTTTCTTCTCCTTCTGATATGCCGATTATTCTTCTATTGCTCTTTCTGATGGAGTCAGAAAGTTCTTGTAGAGTTATTTCGTTTCTTTTAAGTCTCAAGTCTCTCTTTCTTCTTCCATCCGTGTCATTTCTAGGTTTCTATCTTCATTGTCACTGATTCTTTCCTCCATCTGATCCACTCTACCACCTAAGCTGGCTACTTCATTCTTAATTTCTTCTATTGAGTTCTTAATCTCCAGAAATTCTATTTGGTTCTTTTTTAAAATTTCAATCTCTTTCGTAAAATGTTCATGTTGTTCTTTGATTGTGTTTCTGAGTTCATTAAACTGCCTTTCTGTGTTTTCTTGCATCTCGTTGAGTTTTTTCAGAACTGCAATCTTGAATTCTCTGTCATTTAAGTCACATATTTCCATATCTTTAAGTTCCTTTTCTGGAAACTTTTTGCTTTCTTTCTGAGCTGTCTTGTTGCCTTGGTTATTCATGGCAATTACTATTTATTATTTCTCTTCCTAGACATCTATAGGAGTGGCTTCTGCAACAGGTTGACAGGAAGAGGTCTTTCTTTTGTTTTCCAGTACTTGTTGGTAGAATGTTTTATTTTCTCTCCAACTGTAGCCTTTTTAAATCTCTCACACTGTAGTGCTATGTTTTCTCTGCACTATTCCAGCTTCTCACACAATGGGGGAATTCCCTGGGAGATGGGCTTCTCCTCGGTTAATAGTTCGCCTGGGTCACATGACGCAGTGTCCGTGTGGGTATGCGGAGAGCTTTTGAAGTTCCAAACCTCTTCCTGCACCAGATTCACAGGCCGTGTGTTTCAGCAGTTCTGTTTATTGCAGGGATCCACCCAGATAGGTGGAGTCAGGGACGGGGTGAGTTGTGAGAGGTGGCTCAGAGCAGTGGCAGCGCCCACCACCACAGCCAGTCCTGTTTCCACAGCTTCGTCCCCTTTGCCGGAACTGTTTGTGTTGTGAATCTGTGTCTGCGGTCCACAGTTCTCAGAACAGCAAATATTCTGTTCTTTTGATCTGACACTGCTACTGTTCAGCTTCTAGCACTGGCCAGGTGGGGTCGGGGCGAGCTCTGGGAGGTTAGGGGGTGGCTACTCTCAGTGCCTAAGTCTTCCATTCTCTGCTCGGCAGTGAGAGCTTAACCACCGTGTTCAGCCTTCTTCCCTCATTACCTTCTCCAAGGTCTCTGCTGTGAGCGTTGGGTTCAGCCATGTTATATGCTGTCCCCTCAGCCCTGTGGCCACAAACGGAGCCCTAGCAGTCCCAGTTCTTCCCTCTCCTGCACCTGCGGTAGTTCCGGGAGGCAGCGAGCTTGGAGCACTGAGCTACGTCTGCGTCCTGTGCCCGCGTGGCTCCATCTCCGCACTTCTCCCTTCCCTCCTCCCCCGCTCACACAATTTGCCCACCTTTAGGTGAATTCAGTAGTGAGACTCTTCGTCTTGCCTGTCTGCTGTGCCGGGAGTCCTTTGTGGAGTTATAGTTGTTCAATTTGTTGTAAATTCCAGGGCAGATTTACAGAAGCTCACCTCACGCTGCCATTTTGATGATATCTCTCAGGACTTTTAATTAAGGTTCGCACATTGTTTTTTTTAGACATAATCCTATTACACACTTAGTAGACTACAGTATAAAGTAAATGTGACTTTTATATGCACTGGGAAACCAAACATTTCCTGTGACTTGCCTTATTGCAGTGGTCTAGCCCGGAACCTGCAGTATCTCTGTGGTATGTCTGAAAATGGGTCAGAAACAGCACTAAGAAAGGAGTTTCCTCAGCTTGCTAAAATTCACTGTAAATTCAAAGCCCATAGATCTGGAATGTGCCAAAAACACAAAAAAAATACCCCCAAACCTACCAAACCTATGTGTGGAAAGATGGTGTTTTCAGTTTTGCCTCTGAGGCTTCTAAGCGACTGTACCTGCTGCCTGCCAAACACCTCCTGGGAAATGGTGATGAAACACAAGGATTTGGGCTTCTGATTTATAAAGTGCAAGTCATTTTGAATCAGGCATATTACAAAGTTGTTGTTGTTTTTAATTTATTGGGGTGACAATTGTTAGTAAAATTACATAGATTTCAGGTGTACAATTCTGTATTACATCATCTCTAAATCCCATTGTGTGTTCACCACCCAGAGTCAGTTCTCCTTCAATCACCATATATTTGAACAAAGTTTTTTTTGTTTTTTTTGTTTGTTTGTTTGTTTTTTTACATTTTATAGCAAGGTAAGGTCTAACATCCACAGTGCTATCAAATTGAAAAGTGCTTTTCGAATTTACTGCACTCAACACATGATTCAAACAGGCTGCCTTAAAGACCAGGGAGATGGAAGGGGTTGTTAGGTGGCCAAGGTCTCATCCATTTGAGAGGTCTTGATTCTTAGGAAGTCTTCCTGAAAGGAAGAGAAAACGATGTCCAAGGACAAGTGTTTGTTAGTTTTCCCCCTTTTTCCTACTGTACTCAGAAAACAGAAAAGGGCAGATTACACATGAATGCACAGGGCAGAATGGCAGGCAGTACTATAGAGATACTTACTGGGTCTTTTCAATGGAAATTAGTATTTGTACAGAGCCACATGCCTGGAGCCTTTCTGTGCTACTGCATGGCTCCCAAGGGTAAGCTCTGCCCACTGGAGAAAGCAGAAAGCGGAGATGCAGACGTGGAGGGGAAGGCCCCACGGCAGAGTTTTCTTCCACAGTGAAGTCACCAGGTAGTGGGGAAACAGGAAGGAAGGAGAGAGAGAAAGTTGGGGGTGGAGTGGGGTACAGAGAATAGTGGGAATGTGGAGGGGGCTGGTGTTAGAATGGAGACAATGGCCTGCATGGGACAGGGTGAGGGGGCTGCCCTCGTAAGGCAAATGGGGCAAATGGAGGCAATTTCAGGGCACTCATGGAGTTGCAGCTGGATCGGGTTCAAGACCCAGCACTGCTCCGCTTACCCAGTTGGACTCTTAGTCTTCTCATGCCCACCTCACAGGCTTCTTTTGAGAATTAGATGATAGATGTTAGAGGCAGTCACACAGGGCAGTGATGTGAACGAAAGCTGGCACATTTAAGGAGTCGAGCATTTCTTTAAATCCTGAAGCTTCTGCATGGAGATGGCTACACAAAGCAGGAATGAGCACAACAAACTCCCCAATAAAGATGTGTCTTCCCAGGGCTCCCCAAGTCCTCACCCAGGTTGCAAGTCTGCTAACGTCACTGCCCACACAGAGGAGGGTCCTTCTGGCATGAGAAGCTCCCTTTGCCATTCTCAGGGCTTATAAAATACCCTCCATGTCCCCAACTTGTTCTGATGGCCCTGGCTGTGTGCCTGCCAGCCCACCAGATGCACATAACGGGTACGTAACAACCTGGCACGTCCCTGGTGTTTTCTGCAAGACCAGGGAACTGAGGTCGTTATCCAGCCTGTCTCAGATCTGCCTGCCGTGCACCACACACTTGCCGGAGTGCCTGCCCATGGTCAGTGCCAGCACATGGCCACATGGCAATGGTGAGGGTCAGACTCCTGCTGTATGCTCCTTTGGAGAGACCTGCAGATGTAATATAATCTTCCTTATCTAATATCTCTTGTCCTCCCTTCCCACCCAGCTACTTCCCATTTCTTTCATCATTTTCCATAAAACTTTCAAAATGTTTACACTTAGATTCACTGTCTCCATTTCCTTCCTCACATTCTCAATCCTCCAGTCAGGCTTTTTCTGCCCCTATTCCACTGAAAGTGACACCACTGACCAACATGTTGCTTAAAGTATCAGTCAGTCCTCAGGGCCCCACCTTGTCCCCAGCGCTCTGTCCTTAGCATACCACCTATAGGGCTCCTTTGAAAACATGAGTCAGGTCAGGATACTCCTCTGCCATCCCCCTACCTGCCCACGGTTCCATCTTTGGAGTGAAAATCAAAGTTCTTCCAATGGCCCAGAGGCCATGAACGGCAGGCCCCCATTCCTCCCGCCATGTTTTCTCCGACCTTGTCTCCTAACTGCTCTCCCTCTGCGCACCCTGCTGCCCTCCTGTCTATTCCTCATGCACAGCAAGGCATCTGAGGCATGGCCTTGCCTTTCCTCTGCCTGCCCTGCTCGTCCCCAGACACCTGCAGCGCTCCCCTCTCCTCCTCCAAGTCTCTGCTCAGATGCTACCCTCTCGGTGACGTCCTCCCTGACCGCCTTATTGAAATATCACTCCACCCTCTGCCACACCTTATCTCACTTTCACACTTTATTTTTCTCAATAGCATTTATGCCTGTGCTAAAATACAAATTCCCTGAGGAACGTTTTCTCATGTTCCTTGGTGTGACCTTGACAGCTAGACCAGCCCCTGGCGTGTAGTGGATGCCCAGGCGACACGTGCGGAGTGAATGCATGCATGAGTGATGGCTCATAGAGAACGTACACAGAGGCCCAATAGTCTGTTCAGGCGCAGCTGGATCTCCTGGTCACGCTCTGGGGCGGTCCCCCCGGTAATAACATAGACCAGTGCATGATCCTGAAGGGCCGTGTCACAAAGCCATACTGTCTATCCCCCTGCCTCTGAGCTGATTTACATGCAACTACGCTCTGCCATTAACCACAGTCCCTAAGGAAAGAGGTTCCACATGTCCCTGGGCCTTGCACACCAAGCCTTCCTCTGCAAACATCTGGCTGGCAAACTGGCTGGTACTGGATCTGTCGACGGCAAACTCCAGGTTTGAATAGACTCCGCTTTTCCATCCTCAGGGAAAGGAACAAGCACCTTCGGGATGAACGGGACATATGTTTTCAGGTAAGTGGCCGATGCCCCCTTCCCCTGGGGGAAGGCAAGGACTGTCGGCCAGTGGCAGCCAGAACCCGAGCTGGGACTGGCCAGAAATGTACTGAGGCGTGGGGTCTGGCTGCTGCTTTCTGGGTGAGCAGGACCAGTCACAAGCTTTTGTGAAAATAATAAAAATGCAGGGTGGCCTCCCTCCTGAGCAACAGTGTGTTGATTTTCTATGAAGTCACATACTTTCCTCTTGACGTAATGAGACAGAAATATTTAGAAGCCCCCCACATTTCTTGGGTGCAGAAATGGTAGTTCTCCCCATGAGATGGCACAGTTGAAATGTCATCATCACTTTTATACCAAAATGCTCACATTTGTTTTCATTAAAATTTTGATCTCTTGTTGAAGATTTTGTATTTTTACACTGTCATAGAGCAAAATCAAAATGCATGTTTCACAACTTGCATAGTTGATTTTGTCAATTTCTTGTACCTTATGGGGACCCCTGCTCCTCGATACCTGAGCACCACTCTTACATACTTTCCCAAATAGCACAACATTCTGTATGCATTTGAAGATCTTTACTTTGGGCTGCGTTACACAAAATCTAGGATTCCACGCTCCCCTATCGTCTTCCCCTGTAGACAGCAGCTGTTGGATGCTCTGAAGGGAAGAAAAAAATGGGGGCAGGACCGATTGATGTGAGTTATTAATACTCAGAATTATCCCACCAGGAATTTCATGTGTGTCCTTGGGCAAGTCATTTGCCTCCTTGGACCATGACTGCAACTATCCCATGAGGAAAGGGAATCCCTATCTTTTTTTCCATATTGTAGGGATTTTTCAGAAAAACTCTTGGAAAGAGGCAGTCTTGCACTGGACCCTTCGCTGAACTGTGGTCTAAATGCAGTTAGCAAAAGGCAGCTAGTTTACCTTGAATTAGGTGCGCCCTGGTTTATAATTGTAAATCCCCAAGGGACCGGTTCTTTTCTGTCTCTGACTGGCAGCCAGCATCGCTGCCCACCTGTGTACACTATTAGAGCAGGGCTTCGGCTACACGTGTTTGTTTGATGACGATAATGGCTCTAAGTATTTCAGAACCAACACTGAGTTTACTTCACGGCTTCCAGCCAAATGTCACCCTAGTCCCTTGCACTTGCTTCCCCTTACCTGCCAAACTCATTTTGCTTTGAAAAGGGGATGGAACTCCACGAGTTCTTAAAGACTCTTGTGGGGACTAGAAGAAAGAGGGATAAAACCATGTTCATGCTGAATAATAATGAAAGATTAATTTAGAATCATTATAGCCATCCCTTCAGGAGCTCTGGGAGCCCTGCCACCCCTCCTTCTCTCATTAAGGATCACTGGGAATCATGGGGATGGCTGTGATCTAACTCGCCCGCCCCCCATCTCCTGGAAGATACCTGTCAGGCAGTATTGGCGAAGCACTTTGTAAACCCCTGCTCCACGCAGGCTCTCCATTATAGACGTGTGAGTAATTTATCTACACGCAGCCTCTGTCCACAAAAGGTCTGAAATACCCTGTGCTGACTTAGTAGCTGTGGATGGGCCCTGGGTTCATTGATCCAATGGGCTGGTCCCTTTCTCACATCCAGAGCTTTGAGAGTAAAGAGGAACTGGAGCCACACATGAGGGTGTGATTGAAAGATGCACAGTCTTCTCTGTCCACAAATATTTTTCCTATGCATCCTGCATTTATCTCCTTTTGCTGTCCTCTCGCAAATTATCAGTAGTCCTGTGAAGGATAATATGGTGGACCTCAGGTTCTAAACTGTGTGTTGGTTCATTTGATTAGATTATTATACAGTAAGTGGAGGAATTCTGATGGGAGATGATGGCAAAAAGCAAAAGAGCTGAGTTCTGGCAGGGAGACCCAAACATCACTTGCTGACTTCCGAGTTTTGTTTAGAGCCTGACCTATGAGGTGGGAAAGTTGAGCCCTTTCTGTTCAAATGTTGGGATTAACTAGCAGGCTGAGTCTGAGGGCCTTTTGTGTTTCTACAGAAAGATAAGGCAGCCAAGGCAAACACAGCTGCTTCCAAGGCAAGCTGGAAACAGAGATCTGGCTCTGTGATAGGCAAATATATGGACAGCAGAGGGATTCTTGGAAGGTAAGTCATCATCCATTTGTTCATCATTATCTGTGTGTTGGTCTTACACTCACTGGGAGCAGGTCCTGAGCCCGTGCTGAGTACAGACCGATCCTGGTGGGGAAGCTTGGGGTCAGCTGCGCTCACTCTCCTGGGATCTTAGAGGGCATGTCTCTTCCTGTTCTGACATCCAAGTGGGAGGAGACCATGCAGAGCAAGCTCCTAGGACAGGCCATTGTCTTCTGGGCCCCCACCCCGCAGGATGTGCCTGCAGGGAGACACTGCAGAGGTGCCGTACCTCAGCAGTGGAGAGGGAGAACAGGAGAGGTCAGGGCAGAGCGATGGAGGGTGTGGTGGGACATGAGCCCTTTTCTGTTCAGCAGAGTGGATGCCCTTGGTTTTTCAGGGACATGACTGCTTGGGCTCTGAAGGGTAATTAAAGTGTCATATGGAATCTCCAACAGTTGAACTCCTTTACAGACAAGAATGGGGCCTGTGTTTGATAGATGCCTTTCAATGATTCATATTTAATTAACACAGGGATGACATGTTTTTTTCCTGTTGGACAGCACATGACTGAGTCCCCAAAAGAGGGGCTCATTCAAAGAGACCATCCAGTCCCCTGCTCCCTCTTCTTTTTGGCACGTGCTCCATCCATATACACATGGATGGCCACAGAGAGGCAAAGGCAGCCAGATCCCTTCGTATGAGACATGGGGAGAAAGTGTGTGAACTTGCTCAGTTAGGAGACACTGAGGACAGCGAGCATAAAATAAACAGATTGGAAAAGGGAGGTGACCCTGGATGTCAGTCAGCTGATGAGTCAGGTCTTTGGACCTGATCATTATGAATTCCTTTTCTAAATAGCTCAACAGGGAGGCACAATTTAGGAATCAAATTTCTGCAATAATAGTTGGCCTGTTGGTTCCTCGGAATTGAATATATTCACTGATTGATTCATTCAAGAAGCGTTTAGCAATTGCCTACTTTGTACTAGAGATTCTTTTGACATCTTTGTAGACTCCGAAGATAAATTAGACCTGAGTCCTGCCATTAATGTCCATTGTTGAGTACCTATTATATACAAGATACTGTGCTATGTGCTGGGTATACAGTGGTGAGCAGAGCAGACCCTATCTCTGCTTTCATGGAGCTTATGGTTGAGTGGAGGAAACAGACAATAACCGAGGAAGCAACAAATTGTGAACCCTGAATTCCAATGCAGACTTTGCCCGAGGTGACTGCTGTCTGCGGTGGGCGCACAGCATTTGGTGGAAAACCAAAAGTGAACTTAGTCAGGCTAAGCTGACGGTGTTGCAGAATGTCAGTAGTGCTTGAGAATTGCCCCAATACAAAGCTTTTCCCAAGAAATGCTTCATTTTAGGACCATTTCAGTGGCTATTTCTTTCTTGGCTGTAAGGCCTTTGAAAACCACGCTGTGTGGGCACGCTTGCTCGCACGTGCACAGACATAAGCTCCCTTGTGTGCAAGCAGAGAGAAAGTGGAGGGGAATACCAATTATGTTCCAGAGGCGACAGACAGTAGGCTTGTTAGAATATAAAAGAAGTTTGTTGGAAAGAAGACAGCGTCTATTAAAAGTGGTGATTTTTATAAAAAGTGGAAAGGTCCTTAAATCGCTACAAATCCTTTATTTTATATCAAGGGATCCAAACTAAGTCAACATTTTTGTGAGCAAGCAGTACATCTTAATTTGTCTCTCAGAATTGCACTTCAGAACAGTGATGTATGCATTTCTTTCCTTCCTGTTGTTGGTCCGTAGGAATAATAAATGTTATAAATCGGGGGCAAGATGAAGGGAGCGTCTCTGGTCTGCATATTCTGTGTCCTTTGCCGCCTTTCTCCTTCACCCAGTCACCTCATTTCATTCCCATCCCACTTTATTCTCTAATCCTTGTGTGTGTATGCGTGCGCATGTGTGTGTACATGTGCTGTGTGTGTTAGCATGTGTGTACGGGTGTATGTGTGTACAGGGGTGTGTGTGTGTGTGTCAGTTGTGGACTCAAGGTTCTCCCTGTCAAACTTCTGTCCCCTTTAAAACACTTCCCAGCTTCAGCTGTTCACCAAGACCGAGGAACTGCTGTGCCGGAAGGATCTGTGAGGACTTGGCTCTCAAAACCTAAGAAAGTACGGTGTGTGCACTGGCCCAATGTCCCCGCATATCCCAACCAGCTCTCCTTGTTCTTTATGCTCAAGTGCTTTTGGAAGTAAATATGCATTAGGGCTCTGGGCCACTTCCTCCTGATTCTGACTTGCAGGGACTGAAAGAGAAAGAGAAAGGAAGGAGAGGCAGGTCGTCTGGCTTCCTCCCAACCCAAAGCCCATTCTCTAGTGGGCAGCCGCCTCTGAGCCAGCAGACATCTGACTCGTGGCGGGGCCGGAAGGGGGCGCTCCCAGAGCAGCCCCTCACCCCCCCTCACATTGCTGAGGGCTGCTTTGTGAGCATGTCTTTTTTAATGCATTACCTTATTTGTGAGGTAGGCAAGGCAGTGGGCCACCTTTTATCGTGAGGAAACTGAGGCTCAGCGTGTCTAACCCAGGGACAGTCAGTCAGGGCTGGTGTTGGGACTGGAGCCAAGGCCGCCTGACTGTTAATCCAGGATGCTTTGTTTCCAGATTATGTTATGCCCCTTTCTTCGAACGCTTTACTTCTCACAACTTGTAAAAATGTATTTAGTTCTGTCATTATTGCTTTCACCCCTCATGGAATGCTGGGCTTAGTCATGGTGATGATACTGCTGGGCATTAAGCTAATCTCATCATCACCGCCATCATCAGGCACTGCTACAAGTGGCCGAGTGAATGAGCTAAAGGATTCTGGGTCTGTTTTCCCTCTCCTAGACCCCCTGCTCCCGAGGTGTGGTGCCCTTCAGTCATCTGTTTGTCAGAAGAGCTGTCTGGCTTCCATATTGATACATTTTACAGTTTTCTCCCTACTCTTCCTTCTTCCCCATCCCCAAATAGCCAGTCAGAGGAGGAAGAAGATGTGTTTGGCATGACAAGGAGGAGAAGCTCCCTGGGGCTGAGTGGATATCCCCTTACAGAGGAGGAGGCAGAAGCCAGGGAGCCACGCCAGGGAGCTCTCCGCAGAATCATCTCCATTGAAGAAGACCCCCTGCCCCAGCTCCTAGACGGCAGCTTTCAGCCGCCGCTGAGCAAATGCCCAGAAGAAGAGGACGTGCCTGACCAGAGGGTCGAAGGACCAACCCAGCAGGTCCAACCTTCTCCGCTGGAACTCATGCCCACATCTCCCCGAGGACAGCCTGTTGGGAAAGAAGCTCTGTCTCAGGTAAGGGCACATCCTGCGATGGTGTGCAGACGTCACTCCTATGCCCGCCCCAAAGGCAGCTTGGGAAGTCAGATGCAGCTGGTCTTGTGAATCAGCGTATTTGTGTTCTTCAAATACCACTTTCTCCTGCTTAGCTGACTGTCCCGGGGGAGACTCAGAGGTCCTGGTAAATTCTCCGTATAACTTCTGATGTTTTCCCCACTCCCAACCCTGTGCTCTCTTTTCTGATTCAGATTCAAAAGCATTTTTGAGTACATGTACCTACTTAAGATCAATCCTCTGCTCGTCTCTGCATAAGGTTTCCCACACTTTTAAAATTGTACATCTTCTCTTACATTCTGTGACTGCTCTCCACAAGGCCAGAGAGTTTCCACACCATCATTTTTCTCTCCCGTCTTAATCAGCTGGTCAGGCTTTCAGTCCCAAGTGCCCCACCTGCTCCTCCCGTCAGCGTGCGCTCCATGCCTTCACGCCTCCGGGAGTGCCCACAGGTCTTCCTGCTGAGTTCTGCAGGGAGAAGGAGGCCGTGTGCACCGTCTTCCTCTGGTTGGTGGTGATGACATCCCCCACGTTGTTTATGACCCAGGCCCATGAATAGGCTGCTCGAGCCCTCCACCCTCTACTACAGGTTTGGAAATGCCCATGACAGTGTGACAGAGGCTCCTCCCTGCACACAAGGACAGCCCTTTAGAACCGAGCTGTCACCTTGAGCGTTTCCGTGGCTGTATTAGCATATTTGCCAGGAGTCGTTCCCTGGCTACTGTGCAGGGACTTCTTGGCTCTGGTTATCATTCTTGGGTCCGGATTAAGATTCCTACGTATGTTTCACTCTGAAAGGTGGTGTGGTGGAGGCCAAGGGCCCTGGGAGGGTGGGGAACTGGGTGGCACCCAGTGGTGGGTGGGGCCCCTGCCTCCTACATGCCCTTCACAGCCCATCAGTGCACAGACCCACACTTGTGGACAGTGGGCACCAGTGGGGTGTTCAATACTCCATGCTTTCCCCAAAATGTGAAAGATGTGTCAAGAGGTCAGGGTAAAGGAAAAAGGCTAAGCGTGGCATCTGCGGTGGCGTTTCATCCTCACAGTTCTTTGATGAGGCATCAGAAATGTATTCTCCCCCCTGGCAGACCGGGAAGTGGCCTGAGGAGCAGGGGCTGGCCCAGCCGCCAGGTTGGGCTGCCATTGAGCTGGGGACAGAAGCTGCAGCTAGAAGTCACTAGAATCCACCAGAAGTCACGTAACAGCCTCATCTGCTCTTTGGAAGGTGCTGTGAGGCAGGCCCTTCATGCACAGCTGCTGAGCCAGAAATTGGTGCAACCTTTCTGGAAAGTGGTAGGAATCAGGAACTTACAAATACCACATCCTTTGTACCAGCACTTCTAACAATCTTTCCTCAGGAAACAACCAAAGTCAGACAAAGATGTCCTGCAAAAATGTAAGTGTATCATAGCAAACAACTGAAAAACTGTCCACCAATAGAGACATAAACTATAGCATATTAATTCAGTAGAGTATTACACTGCTGTTAAAAATCATATTTTCAAAAAACTTTAGTGACTCAGAAAAATATCTATAATTCAATAATATATGAGAAAGGACAAAATTATATATAATGTCTCAAGTCACTGTCAATAAAACATATGTTCATTCATCCATACAGAGGAAAAGCCTGGAAGACTAGAGATCCCTGCAGGTAGTAGAGGTGGACTATGAATAATTATTATTTTCTACTTCTGTATTTCCTAATTTTAAAAATTTGCACAGATTAGTTTTATTTTTTAAAGCTTTTTTTTTTTAAGTGATGGGAAGGAAGATCAGAACAGATCTTTTCCCAGCCCCTTTACCCCAATCCAGTTGTCTCACTGTGGCTTGTCCCCAGAGGGGACACAAGTTAAGTACATGCACATAAGTAGGAATGTGCTGCACCTGTGCGGTGGGTCCTGCCTGGAGCTCAGCATCAATGTCTTTATGTTCTTTGACCTGGGAGAAAAACGGTGCTGTGCCTGGGGCGGGGCCAGGGAGAGTGGGGAGCACCGGGGAAGGGTCAGGCACGGCCTCTGCAGCCAGGACCCTCTCCACCCACCCTGGGCTTCGCATTGCCCACCAGGGCCTGCTCTGAGCTTTAGTCTCACACTGAAGGGACAGGCTGAGCCGACAATGGCAGAGAGCTGCTGCCCCCATATAAGAGCAAAGAATAGCGAGCAAGGGGCATAGATGTTGAGTGTGGAGTATTTTCTTTTTCTTTCTTTCTTTTTCTTTTTTTTTCAGTTTAAATTCCTGTAATTGACCTTGAATTCCTTCCTAAGTACTACATGGAATGGTTTCCCCCCAAAAGGCTATTAATGGCTTTTCTCTGAAACGCCAAGTACAGCTAAGATCTGCTGCCACTCCATTATAGTATTTGCTCAATGAGAGGAGCTAATTCCCTCAAATCCACTTCTAAATAGATTCAAAAAGCCTCCTTCTTTGGCCCGACAGTGCAGGGCTGGGCCTGCAGGCGGGATCCAGCAGTTCTCCGGTTGAGTGACAAGGAATGAGCCTGTGCTGGAAGGCAGCTCCTTGCTCTGCCTCTCACTTGCTTCGTGTTAAAGCAAGTCCCCTGCAGAGCCTTAGCGTCCCAGACTAATGGGAGCTGCTCCCAGTCCCTCTGGCCACAGGGCAGAGGAGAAGGTGCAGCAGTGACCAGTTGACTCTTGGAAAGCTCTGCCCAGTGGCCTGGCGTTACGGATTTCCTAGCCTACTAGGTGGAGACTGTCTTGCCTTCATTCCCAAGGCAGATGGAATCCTATATGGAAGCTGATAAGATGGGACAGAAGAGCAAAGGGCAGGGGGGGCAAGAGTGTCCTCCATCAGTCCAGGTTTCCAATGATAGGGCAGAAAGAAAGGCCTCCCATCCCAGCCTGGGCTGTCTCTGCGCCTGTGACAGAGGTGTCTCCTTTTTTCTAACTCCCCTCTGCCCTGCAAACGCCCCACCTTATCCCCTATCTGCTTCAAGCCCCTCTCACAGTGTCTCCTTGGTGGATGCTTGGCTCCTGCTCCCTGCTCCCAGAACCCCTGGAACGTTGGGCTGAGGTTGTTTGTTTCTGGGCCTGCCTCTTCACTCCACCATAGACCAGGCCACCGGCTCGTCCCTGCATCTTCAGGCCCAGCACAGGGCCCACGACACAGCAGTTGGACAACAAACGTTGGTTAAATGAATGTCCCTCTTCCTTCCTGCTGTTGTTAGGAGGGACGTATGTGTCCTGAGCCCCAAGCCATCTGCATCTGAGGCTGGGCGGCCTCCCTGGTGCGAGTGTGGAAGCCTGGTCCCCACTCCGCCCTGGACAATGTGGGGATGGATGAAGGGCATGTTGTGTCCAGGACACAGGTAGTGACCATCCCGGCAGTTGGCTAGCCTGTCTGTTGTCCACAGGAGGAAGGCTCTCCCTCCACCCCAGACCGTCTCTTCAAGATCGTGTTTGTGGGCAACTCCGCCGTGGGGAAGACATCCTTCCTGAGGAGGTTCTGTGAGGACCGGTTCTCCCCGGGCATGACAGCCACTGTGGGTGAGTCCCGGCCCACCTCTGGGAATGGGAGGTTGTGAGATGAGGGCCAAGGGAGGAGGCCAATGGAGCCGCCTGGGGATAGGGGGCCGTGGAGCCTGGTTGCCAGGGGGCAGGGTCTGCTTGCTCCACAGTGAGGCTGAGAGGGGCAAGGTGAAGTCCCTCTCCCCCAGAGCACTGGCTACTAAGCTCACTCCACGTGGAATGGGACCACTGAAAGCTTCTTATGTCCGGCCTGAGTGGAACTGAAGTTGGCCAAGATGGGCTTCAGGCCCCTGTGGCCCACCTGAGCCTGTCTCGCTCTCATTCCTTCCCCATTCTCAGCAGTGCCCTGAATCTTCGTGCTCTTCCTGAGCTCCCCCCTTCCCCCACAACTCCTGCCTCCCCCATGGGCCAGCTGCTTCCTTGCCCTGCCCCTCCCTGTGTGTGTACAGGAGAACAGTGTTCTGGATGGTTCCTTTCCCCATCACATATTACCCATCCCACATCCCGGGCCTGCTGGCTGCCAGCTGGCGTTCATTGTAGAAACTCATTTGACTCAGCTACGTATCAGTGGATGATCAAGGCTTAATGTGTTCCCACCGTTGAATGCTATCTTATTTAGATAGAGGACTTTGCTTCTTTCACCCACAGTTGCCCATTGCACTGGAATATGTGGCAATACCCACAGGCATATTGACCTTTTAGCTTCTACCAAGTTGAATCACTCAAGCAAAAAGTAAATTCATTGAGTGCCTACTGTGTACCATTTAACTGCACTGATAAGTCAACTATATTTGAAAATACACCATGGGCTTATATATTTATCATTTCAGTCTATCTTCACATAACCCTGGGAGGCAAGTATTATTATCAGCCCAACAGACAGATCAGGAAACAGAGGCCCAGGGAAGTTAAGAGGCTTGTCCATATTCCCAACAGGAAGTTGGTGCTGATTCTGGCCTCTCCCCTCCCCCCACACCCTCTTTTGTTTGATTCCACAGTGGCCCTAATAATACTGAGTTGTGTGTGCTTAGCACCCAGTGAGTGGTGAGGACCCTTTCCTGCCACGGGAGGTGCACAGAGGTTGGTGCAGGCAGGGGAGGCTGCTGAGGTATCAGAAGTCCTGGATCTCCATCTCAGCTCTGCCACTAACCAGCTATGTGACCTCAGGGGGACAGGTTCCCTCCTTCAGGGCTTCAGCTTTTCTTATCTGAAACATGGGATATGAGCTGGGTCACCCAAGACTCCTCCCAAGCCTGAGCGTCTCTCCAGACTACCTTTGACCTTTGGCTGCTGTCCCCACAAGACAGACTTTTCCTGCCTGGGGAAACTTCCTGTTCTCCTCTCATCCTGAACTGGCCTTTCCTTCCAACTTTCCTCCTACAGACGGGTCTCTTCTCACATGCTTCAGGATGCCGTTCTTCCTACTGCTGGACCTTTTCCTATGCTGTTATAATATCTGGAACATCCTCCTGTCCCCTCCCTTCTGCCTCATTCCACCCAAAGACGGAGAGCATCCCCAGAGGAAGAATCAGGACCCTGACGGGAAGAAGGGCAGAGCCTGTGAACCAAGCTCAGAAGAGCCTGGCCTTGTTTGGCCTGGAGAGGAATGGCTGGGAGTGAGTCATGTGAGCCAAGCCTGGTGACACAGGAAGCAATGGCTGTGGGAGGTGGGCTGGCCTTCCCCGGAGAGCGTACAGTAGGGTAGGCCCCCACACGTCATGGCTCAAGCACAGGCCCCTGGGAGGCAGGGGGACAGATGTCGAGACCTGGGGTCTCCAAGCAGTGTGCCCATAGGTGCGTCTCCTTTTGCTGAAATCAGGGAATCGGGGTCTCAGGGTCTGTTTACATTTCCAACTTGTGCCCCTGAGATGGAAGGCTCTGAAAAATAAAAATCAGATGATTTTGCACTTCCCAGGAGGAGGTCAATTATAGAAACACCTACAATTTAGGAAGGAGAAAAATGTCAGAGACTCCCAATCAGGAACGCCCTTCTTCACATTGCACAAAATATGCAGGAGCAGCAGCTTAAATTACTGTCCCTTCCGGGCACTGTGCACGTGTCGGTGAGCAGTCACACCAGCCACCTGAAAGACGCGCCCTGTGAGGAGACAGGAGAGCTGCAGAGTCCTGGCCTTCTAGGCCCATTGCGGTCCGACCCTAGGCTAGGGCACCAGCCATCACCCGTCCAGGGCGGCAGCCCCCGCACCATCAGCACAGCCCTCCCAGGGGCTCAGCGCCCCAACGCTCACCTCCATCATCAGAGGGGCCTCCAACTCCTCCTAGAACATGACTTGTACTCAACTCCTGGCCTGTGCGCAGTGTAATACAGCACTGCGACTTGAGCACCTGCCTGCAGCACCTTAGGACCAGCTGATGCCTTCAGAAGCAGGTGCTTGGGCCCTGGGACGTCCTGGAGATGTCACAGGATGGCTTTTGTAGAATGTTGGAGCTCGTTTTGTGGGTGAGATGACTGATTGTTGGGGACTAACACTCCCTAGAACACAGGACCCCGAGTCCAGTGCCCTCTCTACTGCCTCACATTGGCTCACAGCCCCCTGCTTTAAATCACAGGCCACGACCCAAGGTGCTTCCTCCAAAAGCTTCTCCCAACAGAGTGCACTCTGCCCTGTCCTGGACACCAGTTCAGTTTCTATCCCACGCCCCATCTCTACAGAGAAATCCCTAGAGTTTTCTCCATGACAACTTGCAGGCACTCCCACTCCACATTCCTCCTGCTCTGAATGACAGCTTGGGCCTGTCTTGTCCAGAAAGGTTGCCGTTGCCCGTCCTGGAGTCCAGCCAGCTTTAATCCACACCGTCCCACAGCACAACACACTTCATGGTGACGGGGGCTCCTGATTTCCAGCCGTCACTGAGGAACCAGTTAGGTTGCAGGTTAGGGGTCACCTCCATGTGTTCATTGAATGCTACAGCTGAACAGATCGTGAACACGCTCCATCATGCCCTTCACACGCTCTGTCACGCCCTTCACACCCTCCATCACGCCCTTCACACCCTCCATCACGCCCTTCACACCCTCCATCACGCCCTTCACACCCTCCATCACGCCCTTCACACCCTCCATCACGCCCTTCACACCCTCCATCACACCCTTCACACCCTCCATCACGCCCTTCACACCCTCCATCACGCCCTTCACACCCTCCATCACGCCCTTCACACCCTCCATCACGCCCTTCACACCCTCCATCACGCCCTTCACACCCTCCATCACGCCCTTCACACCCTCCATTACAGCTCAGTTTACAGAGGAGGACAGTGAAGATGCCCCACAATGAGATGGAGTCATGTCATCAAGGTCATGTAGCTGGTTAGAGGCAGAACCAAAACCAGGACACACACGGTTGCCTGGCTCCTGGGATGTTGGAACTGGTGGTGAGGGCCTTTGAGGTCGGAGTTCAGGTCCTCTGGCCCCACATTATTGTCTTGTCTCTTCTGTTGGACTTGCCGCCTGTGTCTCCCACCCACCACCCACCCCGCCCCCGCCACGGGCGTATCTGCTTCCTGGGCCTGCCTGTCCGAGGCTGCAGAGAGAAATCTATCGGGTGCTGGAGCACCCAGCAGAGACTCACCAAGCTCACCCCAGCACCGAGCCCGTGCTTCCAGCACGCCTCGGTCCACCTCGCTCCCTGCAACACAAGCTGCCTGGCCTGCAGCCAAACAGTTAGGCAGTGAGGTAGAGGGGACGACGAAAGCAGAAAGCAGCCTGGGAGCCTTCCCTTCAAGGAGAGGGCTCTGTCCTCGAGGCTTTGCTCCTTGGGCTGGTTTCAGATCAGGCCCTGAAGTTGCGCTGACAGTGGTTGGCTCCCTTCTGAGTTGTTATCAGAAAGGAGGCAGCCCCTTCCATCTCCAGAGCACAGAATGGGGAAACCCTGCCACTTTCAGCTAAGAAAACTCACCTTGGATTCAGCTCCAGCCAGTTGTAATCCCTTTGGATGGGAGCACTTAGCCCAGGGCTTTCTGGATAAAAGCAAGCCGCCAGGTGTCCCTCGCGCAGGATACTGGTGTGAAAAGTAGAATGAGCCTCAGAGTTGGGTTTCCACACTGCAGCTGCTGGCCAGCTTGGGCAAGGCACACCGTCTCTGATTGTGTGCTGGGTAGGGGTGGTGCACAGGTTCATGCACGCTCACAGGTGTGTGTACAGGTAACTCACATGGATGTCACGGGGAGCATTGAGAGGATGGAGAGATGGCACATGGCAACTAGAAATGTCAGGCTTTCCACCAATGGGTCCGATCAATCTGTCTCTACCCAAACAAATGTGCTGCTCCGTCTGGCCTTCATCTGTGAAGCACGGGGCCTCCAGAGTCCCTGCTGGTCCTGCATTCTAGGACTGGTGACCCTCTCGCCTCCCCTCCACTCCTGGGCCCCTAATGCACTTGCCTTTGCCTGGAGATAGTATCTGCCATGACCTTTCCCATGTCCTGCCTCCTGTTGTCCGTTTTGTTTCTTCTGTCTCTTTCCGTTCAAACTGCTGTTGCTGTCCCTACCTAAGCCCTCCAAGGTGAGGGTCTCAGAAACTGGGCCTTTTGTAGTTGATAGGGGATGCCTTCTGGCTCCAGGATCTGGCACCTTAAGGGGGAAAGACTTTTTGAACCTCTGTAAGCACTTGTGAACATTCTTAAACAATGTAGGAGAGAGGAATGTCTGTTACCGCAGAAGCTTTCTTAAGGTCCTTCTCTCTGAGGGCTGCTGTGGGCACAGGATGCGTGTCCCTCGACCTTGTTCCCTCTCTCTGGAGTCTAGGTAGGTTCACAGCCTCAGAGAGACAATTGTGGCCGGGATTCAGAGCTCCAAACCCATCCCAAGGGGGAATGTTACCGCTGGTTCTCTCCCCTCCCCCTCCTTCTCTTCTAGCCTGCCCTCCACCTGCCACCCACCCTGTCCTCCGGCTTCTCCTCCAGACTCCTCCACATACCCTCGCGTGGCCGATGGAAGTCTGAAAGTATCATTCATCCCCAGGGATATTTGAACTTTATTAGGAGAACTTTGAAAAGGATTTCAGGGAGAAAGGGTAGGGGGTAGAAGTTTGAGGACTGTCTTTCCTGTCCTTCCATCTTTGCACTGAAGGAGTAAATTCACAAATAATAATGGTCTCTGTATTGGTACATTACTTTGACATGTGTAATCTCATTTGAACCTATTATAGTGTCCCTGAAGAGGGTGTGGATTACATCACAGGGAGGAGCCTGCAGTTCAGAGATGTTAAGTGATTTGATCAAGGTCCCACAGCTACTAAATGGCAGACACAGAACCAGAACCCAGGCCTGGTGCCTCCCTGTCCAGTGCTCTGTCCATTCCCCCACATGGCCTGCCAGGAGCTGCACAGGGAGGGTTGTCACCCTTGGCCTGCCGTGATTGGAGACATTGGGGTCGTCATGTTCTGACTGGGAAGTAACAGGCCCGTTCCACCTTGCAGGCATTGATTACCGTGTGAAGACTGTGCGTGTGGATGACACTCAGGTGGCCCTGCAGCTGTGGGACACAGCTGGGCAGGAGAGGTGAGGAGCTGTCCCTCATGTAGCCCTGTCTCTTCCACTCCCGTGGTGGGGCTGAAGGTCTGGGCTGCGACGGGGCTGTGCTGCCTCTGACCTGTAGCCCTTCGGTGGCAGGTATCGTTGCATCACCCAGCAGTTCTTCAGAAAGGCCGATGGTGTCATCGTCATGTACGACCTCACAGCCAAACAGTCCTTCCTATCTGTCCGGCATTGGCTGAGCAGCGTGGAGGTGAGCTGGTTACTCTCCTAGGAGCGCTCAGGCTCTCAGCTCCTGCCTCCCCTTTCTTCTCTGCCCGTCTCCTGCCTGGCCATCTGCTCTTCCAAACCCTGATTCAGAACCCACCTTCTCCAGGAACAAACCGATTTAAGCATTCATGTGTCCGTTCACCCAGGTACCCAGTACCAGGGGCGCACCTGGGTGAACTTGAACACTCAAAAGTGAGCAAGCAGACACAGTCCCTCCTCCCGTGGATGGGGGATTGAAAAATACAGATTACGCCACTAATTGTGTCGTTATGATTTTGGTAAGTGCTATGAGTGAGTGGAATAGGAGGGGCACAGCGTGGAGTGTCAAAGAAGGTTTCCTGAGAAACAAGTGTTTCACCTGAGTCACAACTGCGCTCTTCCCCCATTCTCACCACCTCTCCCCACCCCCTACATTTTCCCAGCTTCAGTGGGCCCAGCCGTGCCCAGCCCAGGACTGGCACCACGCAGTGTTTTGGAGCCTCTGTCACAACCCTTCCCATGAGGGGAGGGTGGCCCATGATGTGAGGGCCTCAGGATCACGCCAAGGTCACCCTAGGCAGGGCCCGCGACCGAGAGCACTCTTCTTTGAATTCTGGATTATCTGTAAGACTGTGTCTTGACTTACACTTGCAACATGCTGCTTTGTAAGTGCTTTTTACTCCCTGATCGTCTGCACGCTCTTCCTTTACCACTCGAATGCAGACATCTCAAGGCCAAGGGCAGAGTGGACAAGCCACTTCTTTTCGTAGGGCCTCAGCTGATTCATTCACAAAACAGTCATGTGGGACATCCCAGCTGCTTCCACCAGCAGGAGCCATGCTCTGTTCACTTATTTATTCAAAACACTGCCAGCCACTGTTGTAGGGTCTGGGAATTGGAGCAGCGGATGCGAGAGACAATGTTCCTGATCTCACAGAGCTTACCTTCAGCCTCTCCTCAAGCCCATTAGACCGTGCATTGCCTCCTTATTGCGCATTCACACTGTAAAGGACGCAGTTCCCAGCCGACCCTGAGTGCACTCTGTGCCTCCTGGGAACTGCACCTGCATCTCTGTCACTGCTACCCAGTGCTACAGGGGCTCCACAGAGTCACTGCTCAACAGGTGTTGGATGCACGAACGGGTATTATATCGGTGTGCAGTCAGAACACGGGAGTTGTCCGTTTCTTCATCCTTTTGCCTGTAACATCTATGATTCCTCCCACCAAAATCTGTTTTTCTTGTAGTTTGGATTGGCTGAGCCACTGCTTTCTTTACTCTTAATCCATGTCCTTCTCCTTACCAAGAAAAATAAGGTATAAGAATGGAAGCCAAATTCAAGGGTTTCTCAGAAATTTGCTTAATGAAAATTATGTCTCAAAATTATTGAACCTAAAACATTAATAGAGAAAATGTACATTTTGAAATGTAGTGAATGGCTCTACACTGAGCGCTTAATGGAAGCAAATGGTGTGGGTAATCTGGAAATCATTCCTCTTTAAACTTCGGAATTTAAGACAGGATTTTTTGACAGCACCAGTGACTTGTCTTCCTCACAGAAGTTAAGCACCGGGAGAGACTCTAGGGCTTACGTAAGCCAGTGGTTTGCACACTTTCTTCTTTGGAGCTCTGAATCAGAGTGACTTCCAGGGACTGGGGCAGAGCAGGGAAAGTGTGCTCGTCACTGTTCTGGGCCCCTCACCCTCCGTCTCAGTCAGATCCACTCCACTTCTTTCAGTTTAAGATATTGGAGGTCCAGGTACAATTTTGTTAGACAAGAGGGTGTCCCTTTGAAAATCACTGATCCAGGACAGACATCTCATTCTCAAGTGAAGAAATTGAGGCCATGACTTTTTCAAAGTCACCCATTCTTTTCCCAGCTACAAACTTGTTTTTTTTTAAGTTAAAAATTTGTTTTCAATTACAGTTGACATACAATATCATATTCGTTTCAGGTGTACAGCATAGTGGTCAGACATTTATATAACTTATAAGTTATTGCCCCTATATGGCACCGTACATAGTTATTACAATATTATTGACTAAATTCCCTGTGCTGTACTTCACATCCTTGTGGCTATTTTGTAATTACCAACTTGTACTTCTAAACCTGTCTCTGTTTCCGCCATGCCCTAACCCCTCTCCGATCTGGTGACCATCAATTTGTCCTCTGTATCTATGAGTTTGTTTTTGTTTTGTTTGTTCATTTATTTTGTTTTATAGATTCCACATATAAGTGAAATCATATAGTATTTGTCTTTCTCTCTCTGACTTATTTCACTTAGCATAATGCCCTCTAGGACCATTTGTGTTGTCTCAAATGTCAAAATTTCATTCTTTTTTATGGCTGAGTAATATTCCATTGTATATATGTACCTCATCTTCTTTATCCATTTATCTATTGATGGACGCTTAGGTTGCTTCCATATCTTGGCCATTGTAAATAATGCTGCAATGCACATAGGGGTACTTTTTGAATTAGTGTTTTGGATTTCTTTGCATAAATACCCAGGAATGAAATTCCTGAATCATAAGGTAGTTCTATTTTTAATTTTTAGAGGAACCTCCACACTGTTTTCCATGGTGGCTGCACCAATTTGCAATCCCACCAACAGAGCACAGGGGCTCCCTTCTTCCACATCCTCAACATCACGTGTTGTTTGTTGATTTATTGATGATGCCATTCTGACTGGGGTGAGGTGATATCTCATTGTGGTTTTAATTTGCATTTCTCTGATGGTTAGTGAGGTTGAGCATCTTTTCATATGTCTATTGGCCATCTGTATGTCCTCTTTCGAGAAATGTCTATTCAGGTGTTCTGCCCATTTTTAAATCAGATTGTTTGCTTTTTGGTGTTAAGTTGTATGAGTTCTTTATGTATTTTGGATATTAATACCTTATTGGATGTATCATTTATGAATATCTTCTCCCATTCAGTAGGTTGTTTTTTTTCTTACTTCGCTATGCAAAAGCTTTTTAGTTTAATATAGTCCTATTTGTTTATTTTTTGCTTTTGTTTCCCTTATCTAAGGTGACATATCCAAAAAAAATTGATAAAAATGATGTCAAAGAGTTTACTGCCTATATTTTCTTCTAGGAGTTTTATGGTTTCCGGTCTTACATTTAAGTCTTTAATCTATTTTGAGTTTATTCTTGTATATGGTGTAAGAAAGTGGTCTAGTTTCATTTTTATGCATACGTCTGTCTGGTTTTTCCACAACCATTCATTGAAGAGACTGTCTTTTTCCCATTGTATATTCTTGCCTCCTCTGTCATAGATTAATTGACCACATAGACATGGGTTTATTTTGGTTTCTGTATTCTCTTCCATTGATCTATGTGTCTGTTTTTATGCTAGTAACATGCTGTTTTGATTACTATAACCTTATAATATAGTTTGAATTCTTCTTTTTAAAAATTATCAAAAGGTACAGTTAAACTCTAAAGCAGGGGTGTCCAAACTGCGGCCCGCGGACCAACTGCGGCCCGCAATCCATTTTTAATTGGCCCGCAGCAAATTCCAAAAATATATTTAGTTTACTTAAATAAACCAGGTGAGGCAATACGTACTTCACCTCGAGTGAGTGGCCCGGCTGTTTGTGTATTTTACCGCATATGGCCCTTGGTGAAAAACGTTGAAAAAAGTTTGGACACCCCTGCTCTAAAGGATGATTCCAAACCTGGATGAACATCAGAAACACCTGTGGAGCTTTCAAATAAAACAGATGTCGGGTCTTCTCTCCCAGATAGAATGATGCAGGGCCTGTAAATTAAAAAAAAAAAAAAAATTAAGTTTTCTGGTTGATTCTCACCTGCCATGCTTCCCAGCCTAAACAAGTGCTTCTCTAACTCAAATATGCATGAGAATCCCCTGGACATCTTGTTAAAATGCAGACTCTGAGTCAGCAGGTATGGGATGGGCCCAAGATTCTCCCTCTCTAAAAAGTGAGGCTGATGCTGCTGGTCCAAGGACCGCACTTTGAGAAGCAAGGCCCTAAATCATATCCAGAGATGTCTGTGCCCCTTCAACAAGGATTTTCTGTGCACCTCCCACGTGTCCAGCACTCGTGTGGCAGTCCAGAGGACTCAGTATGGTGGGTCCAGCCTGCTGGGCCAGGGTTTCGTGAGCAAGGGCAGAAGCCTCTGTCGGGTGGCGGACTGTGTGTTGAAGGTGGGGAACAGTGGCATCATAAATGCCATTCTCAAGATTTTTGAAAAGCTAACTCATCTTGCCTTGGCAACCAGCAATCAGAGGTGTCAGGTGATAGATTCAAACTTGACACCTAATTTGATCAGAGGGGAACTGAAAATAATAAGTACTTTATATTTGTGGAGCACCTTATTTTTCCATAAAGCTCCAAGCACTGTGCCGCCTCCCTCACCTGGGGACGGGAGGGTGGAAGGGGAACTTTAATGACAGGCTTCAGGTTCTGAAGCCTTGTTGTTAGGTGAATGCTAGCCAGCTCTTCTCAGTACCCCTTCCTCCTATAACTCAGAAAGCACTACAAGAAGAAAGGGCTGAAATTGCCTCAGATTACACACGGCAAAGACCCTGTGAAGAGGTTGTGTGGGGCAGAAACAGATACTCCGGGGAGGTATGGAGTTCCCTGAAAAAGAAGTTCTTACCATCCCAGCTCGCACACTGCCTGCCCACGACACTGCGGCCAGTCACTCAATGAAGGTGTGCGCTGGACGCTCTGAAAGTTCCCTTGTGGCCCCCACATTCTGCAGGGTATGGCTCTGACTTGCTGAGGGGGCCAGAGGATGCTAGAGGCTCCTTGCAGCCCAGAGGGAACCCAATTCCTTTGGCACAAGAGAACAACCGCCTACCCCGCTTTATGAGGTGGGAGCGTCCTGCCCCCATGACTGTTCTTCCATCCCATTCTACGTAGCTTTACTTTGCCTGCAGGCCTTCTGAATCAGAGGCCCACACTGGGCCCAGACACACTCCGTGCTGATTCCCTGCCATTTTACATTTCCTACACACCTTACAGGAAGTCAAAGCAGTTGGCCATTCCTACCACTTGAGCATTCCCAGTCCCCCTACCTCCTCCTCATCTCTGCTGAGTGGGCCTTGCTTAACCAGTCCAATCAAAAGAAGAAACTGGTTGGGCCCAAGGGCCCCATGTTTTGGCCAGGGGGCACACCGGACATCTGAAGACCTTGGGGCCCGTATCAGAGAAAATAGGGTTTGGCACAAGCCTGAGTGGGCTGGTATTTGCCCAAAACTCAGATGGTTGGGCCTCAGTATCTGCAGCCCTGGCATGTTGAACTTCTATTCAGGTCTTTTTGTCATTCTAAGCACCTTTGTCATTGTTAGTCCTATAAGTCAAGGAAGTGGAATATGACTGGCGTCATTAAGCCAACGAGACCAGTCTTTAAGCTGGAAAAATACTTGGAAATTAATCCAGTGTAGCTTCTTATTTTATAGATGAAAAACCCTGAGATCCAGAGAGAGGAAGTGACTTGTTCAAAGGCACCCACGGCTTGTCAGACGGCACAGCCAGAACTAAAATCTAGGGCTTTGTCACTGCATTATGCTTCTCTCTCGTCACATGGCCCATGGTCGAAATCTGCTTCTGATAAATAGGTGTCCATTTCTTTTGCAGTCCTTCTCGCTTCTGTCTCAAGGCAGAACAGTTCTTTAGCTGAAAGGAGTCAGGCCTACTTTCCTCTCCTTTCGTGGACTGCTAACTAATGCTCATTCTGTGATCTGTGTCGGCGGTGACAACGTACAGCATAGAGCAAAAATAGCAGTTTGATTTTTTCCCCAGATTCCAAGTTGAGTTTGAAGTGCTGGCAGTTTGAAACAAACTACACAAATAAATCTTGTTTTGACTCATAGTCCAGGGGCTGGATAAATATGGAAACGCCCAAGATATAATTTCGCAGTCATTTTTTTCTTAGCATAACTGCATGCTTTAATGTGCTGAGAAATGTTTTTGTTCTGGCAGCACTCTCCCAGCTAAGTGCTTTTCTTGCCTCCCAGCAAATAGATATTAACACACACACACACACACACACACACACACACACACGCGCGCGCGCACACACGCACACCAACCCAACCCAACAGCTGCACATTCTGAGCTGAATGCCAATCCTCTGCTCTAAAGTGACAGCCCTTATTATTTAAAGTCAGAGATGTATAATCTTTTAAATTCCCACAAGTCTGTCTTCCAACAAACTCAAGTTCAGAGAAAGACAGCTAAAGTGATCAAAGGTATAGAGAGGCTTCTGTGTCAAAGTCAGAGGACAGAAACTGGCTTTCGAGGCCTATTTTACAGCTCAGACAAGAGAGACTCAGGGAAGAGGAGCGATTGGGGTGAGAGCAGAGCCAAGTGCCTACAGAGAGATTGTGTGGCTGGCTAAGGAGCTCCATCCCTTCCCTCTTACCTGGCACGCCTACGGGACTGTACTAACATCTATAGAAATGTCAACAGAGGTTGGGTGGACCTTAGACTTGTTCTCCAAAGGAGCTGGGCTTTGGACTTTTGAAAGGAAGTATTGCTTCATCTGGTGGATAATTATGAGCATCTTTGTGCCAGGCAGTATGTGGGCTGAAAACCTAGTTCAGTGTGCAAAAGGTGTGAAGTTTAGGCAGATAGCTCAAGTTTGAGGTTAAAGAAAGAGAGGACCATGAGACACCCGGCCAGCCCCAACCCCTTCCTTTGGCCCTTCCTATGGTTAGAAACTAATCTTGGGTCTGGAGTGACATCCACTGACTGCCCCTGATAGCACTCTCTGCAGCCTTAGTGCATTCTCACTTATTTTTGCCATATCTTTGGACATAATTCTTTATTGGTGGCAGGCCAGTACTCATGGAGGTGAAGGAAGTTGTCCAGAGTGTCTGTGTAAGAGGAACAATGCAAAGAAGAGAAACCATAGCTCCAGCTGGGAGCTTGGCTTTTTTCTCCTCCTTCTAAGCACTTTCATTTCTATATCCAGGAATTCCTTTTGAAAAGAAGACTGCCCCCTCTTTTCCCAAGAGGCACACTGCTGTGTGTGGTGCATGGGGGCTCAGATGGGGGCTTATGGCTGTTCCCTACCTCATCCTGTTCGGTCCATTAGTACCCAGCATGCCCTTTGCAAGGAAGGAAACTGAAGTGATCACCCATGCCAAGTTACCAGAGTGGGGTTAGAATTCGGCCCTGGGATTGCAGGTCTGATGCTCATATTTTCAGAGAGTTTCCATGTCAAGAAATCCCACGAGTCTTAGTCATCCTCACACGTACATCTACAAATTCTCTCTCTCAAGTGGTCCAAACAGCAAGCCTTTTGGCCCATTTCCCTGTTTCCTCCTCTTTTCTTCCATTTCTGTGAAAAACTGCCCAAGTTTCTGTGGCCCGGCACAGTCAGAGAAAGGGGTTGTTCCCACTAATGGTGTAAGAAGCCCCAGCGTTCTCCATATACCATAGTGAGTTTTTCACTTGCAAATTATTGGACTGTGGTACAGTCCACTTACGACTGCAGTGCCCATGACAGAATTGGTTCTGATGGGTCAGAAGACACCGTAAGATCTTGTGGTGCCTGAGTCTCCATCGTCAGTGTTAACTACCGTCTTCCTATGGGTATGTGGAAATGCTGCTTTTAGAGAGTTCTCGTTAATAAGACACTAAATAGCAGACAGTTCATTCAAAGTCAGAATTTAGAGGGAAACATTAGAGAATTGTGGGCCCAGATCCTAAAGGAGCCTCATAACTCAGTGACTTTGATATTGAATGTTCTTTCGGATTCTCTGATACTCAACATTCTCATTTAGTAAACGAGAAATTTTTTCACTGCTGAACTACAATAAAAACGAATGTGTAGATTAAGGAAGCATTGTGCCTTAATTTCAAATGTAATTGCGTTTCAGCCTAAAATAGGTGTACCTATCGGATGGACATTGGACATGTATTTGAAATGGTAATGTGAAGTAGCTGAACTATTGACAAAATGATAACCGCTTATTAGCTTGTTATCCCACAGCGCTCTCTGTTTAGTAAAACATATAGCTATGTGTTTAGTGAATAATCTTCACGACCAGATTATGATTAAAAGCTTCTAATTAAAAATCTCACAAGGTAGAAATAACAGCCTGCTTAAATGTGAACATTACCCTGTTTCCTCACTTAATAGCTGTGTGTCCTGGGCCCTCTGTCTGCCCTGCGGGGAGGTATGTGCCGTACCCCATTTCACGGGGGAGGTCAGGGCGCCGGGGTACAGACATTGTGGGCTTGCCGGCCCTGCCCATCTGCCACAGCCACTGGAGGCAGGGCGGGTTGACCCCTTGAGTAAACCTGCTACTTCTGCTCCAGGACGTGCACCTGCTCTGGCCACAGCTCTTCCCCGTGCAGGTTCCTTTCAAAGCCAGAGCACCCAGTGACAGGCTCTATGACACCATGCCGTGGCCTCCAAGGAGGCTCACAACAGTCCTTTATTGGGCACCGTGGACCCAGCCCTCAGGGTGCCCACACGCCCAACGTGAGGCCTCCGGTGATGCCACTTCTAACAGCAGCCCTGGGACAGCTCCAGCGCTGTATGTCCTTTGGTTCATTCTCGTTCATGTGGACTCAGTCCAGTCACTTAGGAATGTCCTCGGGGCGCTGTAAGCCCTGGAGGGACACAGTATATGGGTGGCAACTGTGCCCTCCTCCTGCTTCCCATTCCCAGCGCATGTGGGGAGCCTGCATGTTCCAGCCAGCATCCGAGGGGAGTGGTGAGGGAGGGAGGCATCGCTGCACTGCTGCTACTGGAGGCCCCCAGACGCAGGCCTTGTAAACTGAGGCTCTCAGAGAACACGCTCCCCCGCTCAGCTTTCACGATGACTTTATTACCGCTTGGCCTCTGTGGCAGCCAGGGGTTTGCACACCAGACTGTATCTTTCCAGCTAGCATTTTAATCCGTCCTTTCGGGTTCTCCTTATGGATGCTTCTCTCAGCTGGGGGATTGTCTGTTCTGCAGGAAGCTGTGGGAGACTGCATCCCCGTCCTTCTGCTGGGCAATAAGATTGACAATGAGAAAGAGCGGGAAGTTCCCCGGGGCCTCGGAGAGCAGCTCGCCAAGGTAAGGAGCAGGCATTTCTATCTCTGTGGACAGGGCAGGACCCCACGGCAGTCAGGCATGTGACCGAGAGCCTTGGGGGAAGCCTTCTCTGGAAGCCTTCTGGGAAGGAAGCAAGGGGGCGGGATGGGTGTCCTGGAGTCACGGGAATGGTCCAGCTCCTGTGCTTGTGAAATTCCCATAGAAAGCCACAGGTTGCAAGATGGAGCTGGCGAGGGATGACTTGGCGATGGGGAATTTCCCCAAACTCTCTTCCTCACAACTCATATGTATAAATTCTTAGATAGGAAGAGGTTACCTATTTCAGACCCATCTAATGCTTGAATCCCATCACCTATGTTTCCACTCTATCACCTTCAGAAACACTAGCTGCAAGTCTACCCCACTGAGGATAGTATATAAAATACAGTACATACATGTATGATCTTCCTGAAACTCAAACTTTCTGGATTCTAAAATATATCTGGGTCCAGAGATTTTGATGAAGGAGCTACGGATCTGTATTTTTATTATCACCTTTTCCTTTTTCAGTCAGTAAAAAACAACACTGAGGGTCAGAGAAATTCAGTGATTTGTTTAAGTTATCACACAGCTCCTCCGTGGTGAGGTTAGGACTTAAAGCTGGAAGACAAATCCTGTTTTCCAATTCCAGGTGCTATGCACTCTCCCTGCCCCTCACCACAGGGCCTTCGTTTTCCCACAGGCTGACCCAAGTCGGGGTCTGACAGAAGTGTTGGGGTGGCAGAGGATGGAGTGGGTCTGCCGGTGTGGAGCAGGAAAGCTGACTGGGAGCCACCATTTGCAGCGCCTCCGGACCTGCAGCCACAGCAGTGACCTCCCTCAGCTGCCTGCATCCCCACAGGATGTTGGCCCTGGAGGCCGCATGCCATTAGCATTGTCAGAAGGAAGCAGGAAAGCTATTAGTGGGAGTAATAAGTGAAATATGAGGAGCCACGCCTAAGTTCTCCACCATGCGTGCCTGGTGAAGTGACGGATAGTTGTCCTGTGGCACCATGCTGACAGCCTGGGCAGTTGGACTGTTCATTAACAGGTGCAAGGGAGAATTCCTATTGGAATGCCTCAGGACATCTGCCCCAAGCCCCATGGCATGCCGGGGTCCTGGGAAAAGCGTGCTGCTGGGAGCCCTGCCATTAACTAAATACGTGACCAGAGCAGGCCCACCTCTTACATCCTCTCTAGCTCTTGTTTCCCTGCCTGTGAAGTGGAAAGAATGTAGCCCACCCTGGCCTTTGTGTCTTTTTCTGCATCACAGGCTGATGTGAAAAGGAAATGAGCACATACATACCCAAACGGAGAGCAATTTGAGAAAGTGTAAAACACTAAGACAGCTTACCGTTTGTTTTACAGCTGTTATAGCTGACCTGGGAGATGGCTGTAGAACTTGCATTAGTTGGGCAGGCTGCTCGGTTGCCTGAGGAGACAGAACTCACCCTCTTACAGTGGGAAGGGGGCAGGGGTGTGGGTAGATGCAGACAGGGTGTTCTTCCCCCCCAACCCCCACGATTCCCTCCAGCTCCCCTTCTGTTTGTTCTCTCTGTTTTGATTCTAGGAGAACAATCTGATCTTCTATGAATGCAGTGCCTATTCTGGTCACAACACCAAAGAGTCGCTGCTCCATCTGGCCAGGTAGAGACACAACTCAGCAGGTGACGTGACTGCTGTGTGGGTCCGGTGGGAACCACTGCATTCACCACTCCTCCGTCTGGGCCTGAGCCCCCTGAGTGAAGGCTGGTGGCCTAGGCCTTTGTGTGGGATTCCAGGAGTCAGGGGCAGCCTTCTGAAACACAGCAGTGCCCAAAAGAAAGCCTCCCGCCTGTCACTGGCTGGGGTGCTGCTGTCTTCTTGAATCTTAAAGGCTGCCTTTTTCCCAGGAACACTCTTTTTAAATGCAAATGCTCCTGGGAAAGGTCAAATCATTGGTCGCTCAACACTGGCTAATATCCTAGCAGGGATTAATTGGCTGGCAGCTGGGAGCAAGAACTTAGGGCTCCTTGGGGAGAGGGCGCCAAGGAGAGGAGGGGCCATCATGGGGACCAGAGCGCTCAAAGGACAGGTCCCATGGAAAGGCTGGTTCTACAAGACTCTGCCTACATCAAAATTAAGAAAATGAAACCACACAAGGCCCCATTTTTAATATTAGGGCATTCAATCATTCATACGTTTAGGCATTCATTCCATCCATCCATCCATCCACTCACCTAACAAACACTCAGTAGCACGCATTTTGTGCTCAGCATTCATTCTGGGGGCACCTAAAACATATTGTTATTTGAGTAATTTAAGAACCCTGTGCACTGGAGCGGTTGTACAGTTATGGAAGACCACGGGGAAAGTTCTACCCGTTTTCTCTGTCACTGACTCCCAGGGCATATCCTACCTCACTGAGCTTTGCCCCTAAGGTAAGCATATCAGTCACACTTCCCTGCCCCTCACAGGTTGTTGTGAGACTCAAAAGAGATTCTTAAGGTGAAAGCATTTTTGGCTGCAGAGAGCAGGGATAAGATAATTAGCACTATTTTTGATTTTTAGTCCTTCACCTCCTACATTTAATCTGGAGCTGTGGCCACATGGGACAGCCCTTCCATAGGGTTCATAACCAAGAAATGTATTTTCTGAGCCTCAGCTGTGTTCTGGGCACTATGACAGGCTTCAGAGTCACCGAGACAAAGGATACAGTCTCTGCCCTTAGCAGCTCCTTCTGTGTGGAGGGAGCCAGCCAAGGAGCCATGCATTATGATACTAGGTGATGGGGTTTTAACAAACGAAGGGTGAGAGTGCTGTCAGGAGCGCTTACACCACCTCTGTGTTCAGGGGAGGCTTCCTAGAGAAGGTGTTTTGAAGACTCTATATTGACTAAACGCTGGCTTTACATAGAGTCATGCACCTGTACTTCCCAGGGGAGACTTGGAGTACCTCCCTGATGCCTGGAAGCTGGAGTCCCGCCTTATCACCCCGCGGGCCTGTAACCTGAGGGCCTAGAAGCCCTCCACTGCTCACACTATACCTTCCCCTCTCCCAGGATCCTCCAGGAGCACGAAGACACAGTGAGGGAGGACACTGTCCAGGTTGACCGCCCTGCCAAGAAGAAATCCTGCTGTGGCTGACGGTGGCCTCCCAGGAACGCTCCACCCAGGCCTGAGGTCCCAGGGCCTGCCCTGCATCCCGCACAGATGCTTTCCCAAGGCCCACCAAGAGCTCTGTCCTTGCAGTGACTTACTGCCCCCCTCCCCCAAAGGAAGGGGAGCGCATCCAGTCAGGAAAGCTGCTCTTGGAGCATCTTGGAGTCTTTTCTCTCCCTTCTTTCTCTAGACCCGATGCCCATTCCTTCCGCCTGCCCCCCACCCCGTTTTTGTCAGTGAGGTTTCCTGGGGGAAGAAACAGATGGGCTTTTCTAGAAAAGCCGCTGAGTGCCTTCTCCACCTCCCTTCTCCACCCCCCTTGCCTTTAAGAACCAAGCACTGCAGTTGCCATGGCAACTGTGCAGTGCCGACTTGCTGCTTCCTGCAGGCCACAGGTACAGCACTTGAGCAATATCAGGGCGGTTGGTCTGGCTTTGGTTCCCGTTCTCTGGATGCCATGGGACACATTGGCATATGCTTCATGGACCTCGAGATGCCCACGTGGTGTTAGGGGAAGCAAACCAGGGTGCCCCCATCCTGTTCCCTGCGCCCCACCTCTACGGGTCCTGCACCTTCCCAGGCTTCAGGGCCCACGGGTATTTGCCCCCGGGGGTTCTCCGGAATGGTGCCTTTCGAGAACCCACAGCCTTTCCTCTGCACTGCCTACACACAGGCAGGACTCCGAGGTGGCCTGGGGGTGATAAGTGTATGCCTGCGGTCAGGGAGTGGGCTGACTTCCTACTTAACTTTAAGAGACGAAAACTAGGGGAAAAACCCATCTGCTGCTACACAGAGCGACCATTTCTGCAGGGTATAAATAACGTATATATCGCTATATAAAAGCTGTTTTCTAAATGGTTCTCAAAATAGCTCTTTCCAAGTCCGTACATGATGATTAATGGGGTGTAGATTGGCACACATTCAGTGAGGCCCAAAACCAGGTCCATAGTTACTGACTTTATTTTATTTTCCAGAAGACTGTATTAAAAAAAAAAAAAAAGCATGAGTGTGATGGTGCCATTTTGCTGGTGTTTGTCTGGTGAACAGTGTGCTTCGGCCCCCATGTCTGTGCACCAGCACGGGGCACCCGGATTAAGGGGAGTGATCCAGGCCCGAGGGGGTTCCTTCAGCTGGTGGCGCTGCGTTCCCAGCCCCAGCAGGGCTCCAGCATCACTGGCTGGATCAGTGGGGCTGGCAAGGGCATTCTTGCCCTTGGGGGGAAGTTGGATGAAAAGACCACAGAGATCACTGCCAATTACCATTCTAGGACTATAGATCCCTGCCCCCACAGAAAAGTGGGTGGTGAAGGGGGAGGGGCAGAAAGTGTCCACAGGCTTCCAAGAAGACGGCTCAAGACAACTGCATACAGTCAACCAGGTGGGGGAGAGACCAGAGTTGCAGCCTCCTCCCCAGAACCCCAAAGGATCAGAGCCCCGTGGGTCACCAGGCAAATGCAGTCTCAGTCTCTCATCTACTCTATGCAGGCCCCAGGGGGCCCGTAAAGGGTGCTGAACAAAAACCAGCTCTGAGCACCAGGGGGCGCCCCATGACCTTGGGCGAGCTGGCTTCCTCTTTGGGCCCCCACCTCATCAGTAAAATAAAGGTGGGCTATTTGATGCTTCAGGCTCTTCCCTCTAGAGTGTTTATGATATGTTCCTTTTCCAGCTTAGGCTGGTGCTGGCCCCCAGTCCAAGTTTGAAGGGAACTCACAGGAAACTCCTTTCTCTAAGAGAAGGCACTGGTGATGGTCTCATTGGTGGGATGCAGGGATGATGGGTCACTCAGAAGTGGCACGTGTGTATCTGTGTGTGTGTGTGAGAGAGAGAGACAGACAGACAGACAGACAGACAGACAGACAGAGACTGATATGCATATGTGTTGTGTGTGTGTGGAGGGTGTGTAGAAGGTAGGAATAGCCAAGGAGAAAGGAAAACAGCTCTCTTGCTTCTGATGGAAGGGATGGTAGTTGGGGTGTGTCAGGCAAGCAGGATATCCCTGGTGTTTTCCAAGCCCACAGATGCCTTTATCCCCAGAACCTAATCCCTGGCTTGGGGCTGCATTTTTCCATTTAGGAAAAGCATTCAGGATTTAGATAGAGCAGGGTGGGGTGACCCTACTGCTCAGCATTCCAGTGTTTAGGGTAAATCCCCATGAATTCTCAAAGGTCCTGGCAGAGAGAGGGGCAGGAAGGCTCTTCAGGCCTCTGCTGCTCCTCCAATACCACTTGAAAAATGTATGGAGCGTGCGGACTTCAGAGAGACTCTGAAGCGTTCTCTGTGTCCAGATCTCATCCTCCCCTTCTCCCACTTCTTTTAAGCCACATGGTGATCAAAGCCAGCGCAGTGGCTGTCGCGTGGCCCAGAGCCCGCAGTGCTATCAGCCGTGCTCTCCTGGCTCCATCCCACTTACACGGCTGTAATGATCTTGAGCAAGTCCCTTCACCAGGTTTCACGTTCATCTGTAGATTGCAGGTTTTGATGTCGACTTCACAGGGACATTTTAAGTATTAAATGAGACAATGTACGTGAAGTACTAACACAGTGCCCAGCACATCATAGATATTCAAAGTAGGGGCTCTTACTATTGTCAGCATTGAGTGGCTGCCCAGACCACTTGCCTTGCTTCAGTTTCAGATTTAGAACCAATTAACAATAGTGTCTACCCGGAAGTGGGCAGTCACACAAACACCAATTGCTCAGCTCATTTGCCTGGCTCATGAGCTTGTATCTGGCTTTGCCTCGTGGCCCTGCCCTCCTTTTGGTTTTGCGGTCAGTGCCTGCAGCTGAGCAGTGCCTATGGTCTGGCTTCAGCTCACAGTTCACTCTCCCTCCCTGCCTGTGGTTCTCCAGGACTCAGCCGGCAGCTCAGACATGGTGCCAGCTCCTGGGTGCTTACCTGGGAATGATGTGCTCATCGCTGTCTCTGGTCCCTCACTTGCTCCCCTATTCTGACTCCTCGTGCTTCTTTTGGGGTCTGCTGCTGCCCTCAGCCCTGAGTTGCTGATCCACGAGCTCCAGCACTAAACCAATGTCCTGGTTGCTTTGCTCCTTGTCTAGCATTCATTTTCCTTCACAGTGTCTTTGGGGTCTTTTCTGTGCCTCTGTGATACCCTAGTTTATCCCTCTTCTCCCCATTCTGTACTCTTTCTCTGTTCTTAATACCTCCACCCAGTTTGGACTCCCCTCCTCCCTACTCTCCCCGTGGCCCACTCCAGGCCATACCTGGATACTCCATCAAAATTGGCTCTACCCTTTGTCTCTGTCATTAGAAGTCACTGTTCCAGTGGATCTTAAAGCAATTTCAGCTAAGGTGTTATTGCAAATGGTGGCTTCAGGGCTATATTTATATTTTAACAAAAATTTCTAAGGGAGGCAAAACTTCAACCCAAAGGAGTGGTAGACTGTTAAGCACCATAATGGGTCATGGGGTCACATATTTAGGATGGAGCTGCCTTCTCCTCTACTGCTCTTAAAGACCTCGGTTTGCCGCTACGGAAGGCAGTGTGGAGGTTCCTCAAAAAATTACGAATAGAATTACCATATGACCCAGCAATCCCTCTCCTGGGTATCGAACCAAAAGATCTGAAAACATTTATACATAAAGACACGTGTGCTACAATGTTCATGGCAACTTTATTTACAGTGGCCAAGACATGGAAACAACCAAAGTGACCATAGATGAATGGATAAAGGAGATGTGGTATATATACACAATGGAATACTATTCGGTGGTAAGAAAAGGTGAAAAAGGACCATTTGTGACAACATGGAAGGATGTTGAGATTATAATGCTAAGCGAAATAAGTCAGACAGAAAAAGCAGAGAACCATATGATTTCACTGATATGTGGTATATAAAACTGAAAACAACAAAAGAACAAGACAAACAAACGAGAAACAAAAACTCATAGACAAACAATAGTTTAGTGGTTACCAGAGGGGGGTGGGAGATGAGGGGATCAAATATATGGTGATGGAAAGAGAACTGACTCTGGGTGGTGAACACACAATGGGATTTATAGATGATGTAATACAGAATTGTACACCTGAAATCTATGTAATTTTACTAACAATTGTCACCCCAATAAATAAATAAATAAATAAATAAATAAATAAATAAATAAATAAATAAGTAAGTAAATAAATATAAAAGCTAGAAATAAAGAAAAAAGACCTCAGTTTACTTCATGTGTTTTGGGGCTCTATTTCTAAATTAACATATGTTTATAATTGTTTATATCTTCTTGATGAATTGACCCTTTGTCATTATAAAGTGTCCTTCTTTGTCTTTAGTACCAATTTTCGTCTGAAATCTGTTTTGTCTGATAGCCACTCGAGCTCTCTTTGGTTGCTGTTTGCATGGTATATTTCTTTCCATGCTTTGACTTTCAACCTACTGGTGCCTTAAATCTAAGGTGAGTCTCTTATAGACCTCATATAATTGGATAATATTGTTTAATCTATTTTTCCAATCTCTGCCTTTTATTTGGAAAGTGTAATCTGTTTACATTTAATGTAATGAGTAAAATAAGATTTATGTCTGACATTTTGCTATTTCTTTTCCATATTTCAATGTCTTTTATGTTCTTCTGTTCCTTTATTACTGCCTTCTTTTGTGTTAAATAGTTATTTTCTAGTATACTATTTTAATTCCCTGTTTATTTCATTTACTATATTTTTAAACTTATTTTCTTGGTGGTTGCCCTGGGGGTTACTATTTTTATCTCATTTATAATGACCTGTTTGGATTAATACCAACTTAATTTCAATGGTACAAAAACTTTGCTTCTGTATAGTTTCATTCCCCCCTCCCTCTGTTGTTATTGTCACAAATTACATATATATATATATATATATATATATATATATATATATATATATATATTTCCCATAAACATAGATTTGTAGTTATTGTTTTATGCAGTTGTCTTTTAAATCAGACAGAAAAACAGAGTTAAAACAAAAAATACATTTATACTTTTTTCTATGTTTAATATTTGACTGCTTTTACCAGTACCCCTTATTTCTTCATGTTGATTCAAGTTACTATCTAGTATCCTTTAATTTCAGTAGTATTTCTTATAGGGCAGGTCTGCTAGAGACAAACTGTCTCCATTTTGTTTATCTGGAAATGACTAAAGGATAATTTTGCCACATATAGAACTTTGGGTTGATAGCTTTTTTTCCTCCCAATACTTTGAATATACCATCCCACTGTTTCTGGTCTCCATGGTTCCTGATGAGAAATAAGCTATTAATCTTATTGAGCCTCCTTTGTATATGATGAGTTGTTTCTTGATGCTTTGGCTTTGTCTGCCTTTGTCTTTCAACAGTTTGCTTTTGATGTGTCTGACTATGGATCTCTTTGAGTTTATCCTACATGGGGTTGGTTGAGCTTCTTGGATGTATAGATTAATGGCTTTCACCAAATTTGGGAAGTTTTTGGTCATCATTTTTGTTAAATATTCTTTCTGTCCCTTTCTCCCATTTTTTTTTACCTTCTAGAAATCCTATTATGCATATGTTGGCGTGCTTGGTGGTATCCCACAGGTTTCTGAGACTCTGTTCATTTTTCTTCATTCTTTTTCCTTTGTGTTCCTCAGACTGGATCATCTCAATTACCTTATCTTCTAGTTCACTGATTCTTTCTTCTGCCCTTTCAAATATGCTGTTGGGACCCTCTAGTGAATTTTTCATTTACATTATTACACTTTTCAACTTCAGAATTTCTGTTTAGTTCCTTTTTATAATTTCTATCTCTGTTGGTGTTCCCTATTTGGTGAAACATTGTTCTCATACTTTTCTGTAGTTCTTTAGATGTGGTTTTCTTTAGGCTTTTGAACATATTAAAATAGATGACTTAAAGTTTCAAAGACTACCTTGTATTGGTAGCCATCTGCCCTGCACATAAATCAAGCTCTGCTTGCTATCTCTGCTTCCTTCCTCACACTCCACACAACAGAGCCATGACTCTGGGCTCATTCCTTAGCCCCACCTTTAACCTCCACCGCAAAGTATTTCTTCTCTTCTGGCTCGGAGAAAGGACGTGAAACTCAAAAGTCCTTCACATCTGAGAACCTTCCTCTCCACCTTGGGCTTCTGGATGCTCTGCTGGAGATAAGCTGACCAAGGAAGGTCCAGATCCTTGGGGAAGTGAAGGAAGCCCCGAAATCCTCAGGCAGTTCCCCCTCCTGCCAGAAATCTGGACATTCTGTAAAGCTTCACTCAAAAGGGACAAGTGGGCCAAGACTGCAAATCAGAAGCTTTTTTTTTTTAAAGCAGTATAATTACTTCAAACTAATGAAATCACAGTACGTAACATACAGAAACCAAGACGTAAGGGGCCTGTTGCTGCCTGGCCTGAGGAGTACTGCCATCTTTCCTCCCATCATCTGGGGGATAGAAATTGGCTACACAAATTCCAAAGAAATTCAGTCAAAATCCATAAATTTTACTTTATCGGTTACTCCCTGCCTTCTTATCCTGAGGTGTGTATGTCAGGGTAGGGAGAATTATGATGGTTAACAGGATTCAGGAGCTTTTTAAACCTCCCCCACTTCCTAACTCTATTAATGTTTCTATTAATAGACATGGTAATTATCAGCAGTAGCAGGAACAAAGCACATCATAACTCCACCTTTCACATAGTTCAGTGGAGCCAAGTTAATCGACGTGCCCTACTTAGGAAGAACCACGCTGAAAATGATGAGGGTTGGGAAACCATATGACTCTTGGCAGAGGACCTGAAATCAATGTGGAAACAGAGGAACATTGGCGAGGTTGTGTCATTTGTCACCCTGGGTCAGGATTGAGTCAGGTCCAAGAAATGACCCTTTCTCAGGGCTGAGACTTTCTCAGGGCTTTGGCTCTGGTACAGAAGTGGCACTTACGGGCCCTTGTCATAGCACCAGGAGACTCCTCTCCCAACAGATAAGGACTCACAGGACCAGTGAGGTCTGTGCTGTCATGAGTTATAGCTGGATCTGTCTGACCTATAAGAATCAATACTACATATAAAAACACTGCACTACTAAGCAAAAATGCCCAAAGAACATGGACAGAGAGAATAGAATATTTTTTAAACTTGGAAACAGAAATAGAAGCGCCCTTCAAAGGGCCTCAGAATGACTTTGACTAATGTGAGTATGGAACTGGGATTCATTGAGCATGTGTAGCACTAGGTCAAGGGCAAAGTGTCAGGAGGGATCCAATATCCATCAGGTCCATGGACTCCCCAAGCCATTCTATAATGAAGTGTGTGGTGCTTATTTACACTCACTGTCCCCAGGGCTCTCATGAACAAAATTCACTGACTGAGCTCCTGAGACAGGAGCATTCGTCTTTGTTGCCTCCTGTTTGGCACAGTGTCTGGCAAACAATGTTTGCCTAAAAGAGCAGGTGAGGGCAGAGCCTTATTTCTCGAGAACAAGATCCACCACGTGGTGAGTCTCACCTCTGGCGCCCCAGGTTCCAGAGGCTAGACAACTGGGTCCCTGTGTTCCAGTAAATCCATGGGGTTTGCCTTGCTGGTTCAAATGAGGTGCTACTTCTGGCTTTTAAAGCAAAGTGCTGAGGTGCGTTCCAGCTGCCGCAATTCAGCTTCCGTTCAGGCAGTGTGATGCCCATCAGAGCATTCCATCTCATCATCCTGTAGCCTCCCCAGCTGCCGCTGGGAGCAATCCATTACCCTCAGGCAGCTCAACAACTCAATTTGACTTGGGCCCCAGGCTTCAGTGCATAAAACGATGCTTCCCTGCCCAGTTCTCCCTCCTAGTGTAGAGCCAGCCATCTTTACCCAGGCTATGCTCCCCACAAGTTGTGTGGCCTTGGGCAAAACCTCAAACTGCATGCTCTGATCCCCAGGTTCCAAGTCTGTAAAATAGTGCTGTCTACCCTGTTGTCCTCACAGGGTAGTGTGAAGGTCAAGTGAGAACTCTGGGGAAAGGGCTTAGTCAACTGAAAGGCTGTAAGCAAATATTAGTTATAAATCTGTCTGCCGTGCAAGAGACCAAAGCAAAACAAAACAGGAGAAAGAAAACCCCACATTTCTTGGTAACTGGAAGAAGCTGGGGCCTCAGTTAAGAGCATCTCCTATTTCCCTGCCTAATAGGATAAGGAAAGCTTGCATTCCTTCAAGCTAGACACTTTTGTCTAAGAAGACTTTGTATCTTCACACTCTACTTTGATGTTGGAGGGGGGCCAGCATTTGCAGACTACAAGGTTATCGCTGGCGGGGCTCTGGTCTCACTCATTTTTGTATTTATGGGGGCCTGGTACATAACACACAAGGCAGTGGATGGGTGGATTTGCTGCCCAGTCAAGACTTTAGATAGTGCATTCCTAATTGAACGGCCTTTACATATACTCGTACAGTTTATAAAGCACTTTCACTCTGGGATGATGAAACAGTTCTGGAGTTGAAGGGGACTGATGGTTGCATACAATATTGTGAATATACTTAATGTCACTGAGTTATATATTTTAAAGTGGTTAAAATTGTAAATTTTGTGTTACGTATATTTTACTACAATATGTTAAAAAAAAAAAAAAAAAAAAAAAAACCTTCACAAACATTTATGTTCCATGAATGAATGAAGGATGGATTCTCTTCAATGCCCAACAACTTGGCTCTAAGATTTATAATGTTTGTCTCAGGTTATATCCAGAGATGAGGGAGCAGGAAAGGAAGACAAGCTTCTGAGTACCTGAGGAAACACCTAGAAACCCATAGAATACATTAGCATGCTGTAAAAATGCAATGACAACAATCCCCAGGCTCGCTTTCCTGAAGGGCCTCACGCCACCCCACCCCACCCCACCCCCACTCACCAGGGGAGGACTCTCAGTGCTCCTGGCATCTCTGCCCCTGTCCACCATACACTTCTCTTGAGGAGTTTAGCTCCACCCCCCATAGGTAAGCTTCTGGAACAGGACCATCATACCTATATGCTAACAGGGGTGCCTAGCCTGGCCCCCGTGTAGAGACCCAGTAAGAGTATGCTGAATGACAACAAAATAGTGAAGGACAGATGTCTTTTGTTGTTCCTGGAATTTTGTTGCATTGACTACAGCAGGAAATACATTCATTAGCACCCAGAAACATTTTGGTTTTTCAAAATTTACATTGTAATAATTTGTGGTAAGGAGCCTGGGAACTAGCATAGAAGGATTGATGGGGGAGGGGGACCGCAATACTGTGTTCAGAGACGGCTGACTTTGGGGTTCTTCTTGTTCTGAGTGACTCAAGAGGAACACGAATGCAGAGTATGTCCCCATGCTCTGCAATTTATCCCACGGAAGTTTATCAGTGAGTGCTGCTCAGCAGCAGAAAGGGGTGCCTCACCGGGTAGTGAGCTCTCTGACACTAGAGGTATTTAAGCAGGTGTTGAACACTCTGCTTTTAGGAATGCCAGCGAGAAACTTGATTACAAGGCCCCCACCTTCTACCCCACCAACCTCAAGAGTCTAGGGCTCTTTGAACTGAGATGGAAGTGCAAGGATGTGGTATAAGGCATGAGGAAATCAGGATGGGCTAAGCCAGGAAGCCTTCCTGGACTAGGAGAATGTTTGACTAGTACACGTCTCTAGTTCAGTTTCCCACCAATCCTTCTCCACTTTCCTGTTGACCTCTTCCCCCACTTTCCCTCCCTTTCTTCCTCTATCTTTCTAACTATCTTTCCACCATCCACCCCAGTCCCCTGCCCCTTGCCTGCAGCCTATGCTCCCACAGTCAGGGAGTGGAAAGCACCTGGCCTGAAAGTCTCCCAGAGAGACTGGGTCCTCAATGGCTTCCCGGGCCTGGGGAGAGGTGCTGAATCCCTGCCAGCGTCCTGCCAGCTCCTCTATTGTGGCAAGTGGAATTATCAGCTTCACACTGCGGGTCTATTTAAATCTGCCTTTTATGTCTGATGGATTTAAAAATATGCTAGAAGTCAGCATCTTAAATACAAGAAACACAAACAAGCAGATGAGGCTGCATTTTCCTTCCTCTGTGCCCACCCCTCCCTCTTCCCCTTCCTCCTCCCTCTCTTCTGCCCCCTCCCAGAGCAGTTTTCATTCATGTGGCCCATCTTCTCCCCTCCCCTTTCTCTCAGTGGCACCGAGTCTGCAGACTGAGCAGTGGCTGGGGGGCCCTGTGGTCTAGTTTCCCTCCTCAACTCGGTGGGAGACAAGTAGTAGCCCCTGTGTGAGTGTTGGGTGCCCTAACTCCCAGCTCACTGCCTGCCTGACCAGTGCTCTTCTGCACTGACTATTATGTGCAAATGCAGTGCCAGATCGAACCCAGGGCTGGGCTCTCCAAGTTGCCTCCTGTCACAGATGAGGAGACTGTGACCCAGGCAGGAGGAGTGACTTGCCAGGGTGTCACGTCAGGAAGCGGCCATGCTGGCTCCTGGCCCACTGCCCTGGACATCCATAGTCAGTCTCTCTGAGTCGACACATTCTGTTTTCTGGGAAGGCTCTTTGCTACCCCTAGAACTTCACAATTCTCAGTAATCCACCGTGAGAATTTCATAGGCTCCTATCACAGCAGGCTTCCCAGTCTGCCCCTGGATGTTCACCTAGGAGCCCTTTCTGAAGCCTTGGCCATTTTGGTTGATTTAACCCAATTTTCTCCTACTATAATTTAAGTCATATTCCCTCTAGTCCCCGAGTGTCATTTCTTTGGGACTCGATAAGTAGGCCCTGTAGCATGTCCCCCACCTGTGGGCAGGCAGCCAGCTGCCAGGTGGCAGTGGTTGAAATCAGGAGAGCTGCTTCACCTGGAACGCACTAGCAACCCACCCCATACACAGCAGAGGTGATAGTTCTAGCTCAGGATTGTCAATTTGCGTGCCCATTGAAATGACCTGGAGAGTTTTCTTTATTTTTACTAGTGTTTTGCTTTTTATTTATTCTACTTTTAATTGCTTTATTTATTTTGTTATTTTTTTTAAACCAATCTTGGTCTCCCCTCCCACCAGAAATTTTGATTTAATTGTAAGTCTGTGGGGGAGGAATAAACTTTTCTCTACCCACAAGGTTCAGTTGGCTGGACTAATAATCAAGAGATTAGCAAGAGAAAATAACCAAATTTAATACATAGTACGGGAACCCCGCATACATGAGTCAGAAATCCCGCATGCATGAGAGGTTTGAGGTAGAAAGGGGGGTTGAGATATATAAGACCTCCTGAGCTGGGATGAGGTAATGCACCTTGGGGGCCTCAAAGGTCATTGCAGATGATAAGAACAGATGTTTAGTAAATTGAAGTTGGTCCTGCCCTATAGATAGTAATAGTTCAAAGGCTGGGTCAACGTTTTTCTTGAACCTGAAACTAAAATTGCCTTTAGCTCACAGTAATCTGCGTACCACTGAGGCACATCTTAGGGTGGCTCCTTCTGAACCCTCACAAGTTAAAAGCGGTTTTTCTTATTTGTTTAATATTAGCATTAGCAACAACAGTAATGGAAAGGAATAATGGAAAGTGAAAACTCCTCTGCTCGTGTGTGAACACGTTCGTGATCTTGGATTTACTCTTGTGTGCCTCTGTCTTTGCCCACGCTGTTCCTTCTGTCTGGATCCTTTAAGAGAATTTCAATCACTTGGCGATGACCATGCAGCAGGGCATTTGTAAAGCAGATGGCCTGGCAAGGTTCTGGGGCCTCTGTGGTACCGCATACCCTCTCCATCGCCAGGTCTGCGATAGAGGTCACCTTCTGATTCTCTACACTCAGGAGGGAGAGTTGGGGCTCAGGTGGTATGCCAAATCATCATCGTGTGTCTGTGGGTTCAACACACACACACACACACACACACACACGCACTCTACCCACTTTAATTTCATCCTTGACTCCCTCCCCAACTGTCCTACCATTTATGGCCAGAGATACTTTCCACAAAGTTTGAATATGTCCCATTGTGCCAAGCAATACATGATGCCCTTGGAATACAAAAAAGAACAAGGAAAACATGGAGGAGCTCAAAGTCAGTGGAGGAGCTACACTAGCACTTGGGTAGGAAATGAGAGAGACTGCAGAATGCTATGGGAGCTGAGACGTTAGCAGGATTAGGTTGCCCTGGGTTTTGGGGGTGGGTGCGTGGAGGCAGCCATGTTTTAACAAAGATTCACTAATGGTCTGAGAATTGAAAGCCGAAGAGGACGTCCTCAGGTAATGATGGAAAGAGAGCAGCTCAACAGTCAGGAATATGGAGGGGAGAAAAGGGCAGCAGGAGAGCGAGCTGGTTTGGGGACCCACCAGTGCTGGTCCCAGGCTGCTGTGGCTGGAGCGGAGTGTGGGGTGAGGAGTCTGGGGTGGGGGCAGAGCTGGGCTTCGAGAGTGGATGAGGGATGTAAGAAGAAGAGATCAAAATTTGAGAGCCTCCCCGCTTGGATCAGAAGGAGTTTAAATGCCATTGTGGGGACAGAGCCAGGAGTGCAGTTTCCAGGCTCTCGGCCTCACATAGAAAGGTGCTGGCTCAGGTAGTAAATGGCCATCAACTGTGATTGCATGGCCATCAGCTGTGGCTAGTTGGCCGTCAGCTGTAACCAGTGAGCCATTGGCCACTAATATAACTGCTGTGGCTACACTAGCAAAAAATGGGGGCTAGCAAGAAGATGGTGGCTGAGCTAGCAAGTGGCGGAGTGTGGATTGTGGATTGCAGAGAGGCGGATTGCAGCTAGCAAGTGAGGTTGGTTGGCAGAGAGAAGCAGATGGCAGGTTGCGGATAGTGTGGCTCCTGCTTCCTGTGTCTCCAACCCAGCCGCCAGAGAGACTATGACTCCCCTATCTATGGTTCCGTGGGTGTTCCTTTTTGGCCTCACCATGTCCTGCATTCTTATGTGGGGAGTGGGAGCAGAGACCCCACAGGCCACCCCATGTGACAGCCATCCTGTAGGTGACAAGGAGCCATAGGAGGAATTTAATGGGTGCGACAAGATTTACAAGTGTGCTTGACAAGAGCGAAGTGGAACGATGGGGGAAAGACTGAAGACAGGGAGACAAGTTCAGCTCTGTTACCCTATTCCTGGAACAGAGTGAGAGGGGTCCAGGGTGTGGGGAGGAGGGAGGAGGAAGAAAGAACCTCATAACCAAGCATCCTCAACTCTCATGTGTCACATATTTGTCTACAAGTCATGCCACATTTTCAGTCTCAGCCTTCCCTCTCTGCGTCCCGCACTCCAGTGTGTTTCCAGGCTACCCAATATATCCCCACCCCACACTTCAACACTAAGTTTTGTTCCAATTAAATCCAAAGCACTTTAGGAAAGGGGATGTGGGGACAAAACCCCAGAGAGTAGTTTACAGGCTCTCGGCCTCACGTGGAAAGGTGCTGGCTCAGGTAGTGGATGGCCATCAGCTGTGGCTGATTGGCCGCCGGCTGTGGCCGGTTAGCCGATTGGCCGCTAGTATAACTGCTGCGGCTACGGAGGAGAGCGGAGGATTGCTGAGGAGCCGAGGAGCCGAGGAGAGTGGAAGAGAGTAGAGGAACAGAGTCGAGGAGCGTGGAGGAGTCGTCGGTCGGTCGGTTGGCGGAAAGGCGGACGGCAGGTCGCGCGTCTGGTGGGCCCAGCCTCCAGTGAGACCATAGTGGTATGACTCCCCTACCTATGGCTCCATGGGTGTTCCTTTTTGGCCTCACCATATCCTGTGTTCTTATGTGGGGAGCAGGACCAGAGACCCCGCAGGCCGCCCTGCATGAAAAATGGCGCAGCGAGCAGGGTCTCCCTCACGACAGGGGATTTCTCAGAGTAAGGTGAGGACTTAGGGATTCTACACTGCAAACATTAAGCCAAATAAATTTTGTGTCATTCACTGCTTTGAATTCTCCAGGCCATAGTTTCCTCCATTGCATATATAATCAAAGCTAGTTGTGCTTGAGGACTGGGAGGGTGTGGGGACAGAGCCAGGAGAGCAGTTTCCAGGCTCTCAGCCTCACATGGAAAGGTCCTGGCTCGGGTAGTAGATGGCTGTCAGCTGTGACTGGTTGGCCATCAGCTGTAACCAGTTAGCCATTGGCCACTAATATAACTGCCATGGCTACATTAGCAAGTGCGGATTGCAGCTAACAAGTGCAGTTAGCGAGCGGATTGTGGATTGTGTTGATCCTACTTCCTGTGTCTCGCCCGGCCGCCAGCGAGACAGGGGTGCAGGAAGACCACTTCTTGGGTACTGGCGGATGTTTGCTTTTGTGTCTCGACCAGCCGCCATGGAGAATATGGTGGTATGAACTCCCCTATCTATGGCTCCGTGGGTGTTCCTTTTTGGCCTCACCATGTCCTGTGTTCTTGTGCGGGTGCTGGAGTGGGAGCAGAGACCCTGAGTTGCAGAGGGAATAACAGAAAACCCACAAGTGTAGACACTTTAGAGTCTTCAAGTCCCATGCATGACTCTGTCCCTCTGTGGATCATTTTCTCTCTCCGGAAACAGGATGGTGGGCATGAGGCCGTCCTCCAGAGCATGGCTGGTGAGCCAGGCCTTCTCCAGAGGAACCCTTAAGTCCGGGGCCAGATGCGTTGCATTTTGACATGATCACACTGTTGGCCCTCAGCTTCTGTCTGCTGCTCATCTCTCCCGGGGCTTCCCTTGAGTCTGGACACTCCCAGCCCTACTCCCGCTGTTCTCCCTCACCTTCTTCAGAAGCCCACATCTCCAAGGTCCACTCATGAGAAACAATTGGGGGTGACACATGAAAGGGAATCTAATCAGAGATAATCAATAGGCAATATTAGCAGAGCGAAATTAACTCCCCGCCTAGACGAGTCACCCAGCCCTGGCTAGCCGGCAGCCAGCATCCTTAATTCCATTTCCTGTCAGTTATTAAAATGATTTTCCAAGAGATAGTCTCCTCTCAGCAGAGTCACAGACTAATAAACTGCAGTTAGGCCCCTGGAGCAGCCAGGCATCCTGGCCTGCCCTACCATTTCCTCTGGTTCCTCATTGGCAAAGCCTCCAGGTGGCTTCCTGCCATCCTGGCAGGAACTTCATTTCCTCCTTTATTTCTCACCCTGACCCCAGCCTGCCGCCCCCCACCCTCCCAAAAGAAACAAAAAAAAAAAGCCCAGCAGCCCTTCTACTCTCTCCCACTAAAACATCAGGAGCAGGATCTTAGAAAGTTCTGAGGTCAGGTTCACAAAACAAGAGCAGTGGAGCTGCAGAATCAGAAAATCACAGGTTCTTCAAGCTGGGGGAGGCCCTGGAGATCACTGTAAGCTCACACCTCCGTTCAGTGAGTGAGAACGCTGAGGCCTAGATGGGGAGAGGGCCGACCTCAAGGCCACGTGGTAGGTTCTGGAATAGGAGCCGCAGGCACACTGGCAACTCACAGAAGCATCATGGCAGCAAGTCACCATTTGCTCATGTGGCCACTATTTACTGAACACTTACGATGGGCCAAGCCATACTTGACCCTGAGCTATAAACCTAAGTGAGATACAGCACCTTCCCTCCAGGACCTCACAGTCTGGGGAAGATAGACACAAAAACAGATGCCGATACTACAGCTTGGTAAGTGTGGGCACACATATTCGCCCAGAGGCACAGGGAGCTGAGCATGAGGCTGAGAGCCAGGTGTTTAAGTGCTGGGGAAGCTGGCAGCCTGGCGTAGGTGAGAGCCGTGGCTGCTGGTCACAGAATAACAGCGACCACACACAATGCCTACCTCGTCCCAGGCATCACTCACTTTGACCCTTCCCACCTTCCTCTGAGGAAGATAAAAGGATTACCCCCAGTTTGCAGGTAAAGGAAACTGAGGCAGAGAGAGGCTACCTGACTTGCTCGAGGTTACTTAGCCAGGTGTGAGAGAACTGGGGTTTGGACTCAGTCCTCCAGCTCCAGAGGCCACGCTTCACTATGCCTTCTGCTCCTCTCTGCTCAGGTGACTGCTGCTCCTCAGTTAACACACCACATCCCACTGGAAGCCTCCTGCCACTATGACCAGGTGTGAGCTCGCATTGAACTCTGCACCACTCAGCAGGTGACCCAGGCTCTGAGTCATGTTTAATGGCCTCAGGTCACCCCAAGCACTGGCCCTGCTCTGACCTCCCACTGCATCTCTAACCCAGGCATCTCCAAGGCCACCTTCAGAACTGTTTCCAAGCAACAGAGGATTGTGCTTTTCCTCTTTGGCCCCGCAAGACAATGGTGGGTAGAGTCTACTTGGAGTTGCTTCTCCCTCCATCCCTGGCACGTCCCAGAGTCACCTGCACATTCTTGTCTGGTTACCTCAGTTCAGAACAGGGAACTGCCATTTATAAGCAGCTACCGTGCACTGCATGCCACTGGGGTGTGTTATTGGGCCATCTCATGCTATCTCATCTAACACGTGCAGCAAGCCTGGGAGACAGGTGTTATCATCTCCATTGAACAGGGGAAGAAGTCCCACAGGGAACTCCAGGAACTCGCTGCAGGGTTCAGAGCCATTGGCTGGAGGAGCCAGGCTTCGCCCCCAGGTCTGTTTATCCCCAAGCCTGGCTGGAGTTCAAAGCCTCATCCATGACCATGAACTAAGCGGCAAGCCTGTGAAGCCTGCATCTTTGGATTCAAACATGATGCTCTACCCAACTGAGCTCACCAACTGTGGCCAGAAAGCAATTGTCATAATATCAGAAACCCATTAGGACCCGCAGAGCCTCTGAAAGATGCTTCAAGAATACGTCTTTGAGCTGAAAGTGGTGCCAAGCATTATGCTATCCTGGAAACAACTGCCTGCGGCTGGAAAACAACAGAACAGGCCCCAAACACAGATCCAGCCTCACACAGACCCTACCAACCACCTTCCACCTCCCAGACAATAACGTCCTCTGAGCTGAGAGGAAGCAGTCCTCGTGGGAAGAACAGTATGACATTACACCAGAAAGAATAATGCAAATGATCTCAGAGTTGCACAAATTGCCCTTTTGCAGACTCCCAATTGGTGAATGAGGCAATCCTACAATGAAGCAATCTGTATTCAAGTCATTTTCCGTCACAGCAACCCGAGGAAGCCTCCATCTCCATCTTCCACTGTGGCTCCTAGAGGTTCTGCTGCTTTTATATTTATCTTTTCTGTGGCTGATTTTCTGGAGTAGGCAATGGGCTAAATCTACTGCCATTTTCCAGGGGAAACAACTGCCAAATTCAGCTCATTAGATCGTGAGCATGTGTGACATGCAAATCTCGTCCTGTCACTTTCCTCATTGAAAGCTGGCAGTGTCTTCTCACTGCCCAGGGAAAAAGTCTCCCTGACACAGTGCACCAGGCTCTTAACCCTGGGCCCTGGCTGCATCTTGAGCCTCTGTTCTCACTGCTTTCCCCGGGCCCTCACCTTTTCCTGTTCTCTGCTCTTGTTGAATTTTTGGATGTGTCACACTCTCCAGACTCCTTTGGGCTCAACCTTAGCACATGCCATCTCTCCCTCCCCAGCCCCTCCCCTCCTCTTCTACTTTTTCAAATTTCTGTCTAAAGTTATATATTCAGAGAGGTTCTCTTGATCTCCTAATGGTCTCTTCCTCCCTCAGCCTCTGCACTGTCTCTTTCATAATATTTATCACTCTTGTTTAGGACCTGCTCCTCCAACAACCTGTAGATTCCCGGAGGGCAGGCTGGTATCTGTTCTGTTCACTGCTGTATTCTCGGTGCCTAGCTTAGCGCTACACGGGAAGGACCCAAGAAACATTATGGAATGGAGGAAGTTTGAAGAGACAAAATTTAGCTCTTCTGTTTCCAACAAGGACAAGAACTGGAGCCATCGTGCTGAAGAGAAGATAGCATCCCATGCCACCTGCAAGCCACGCCCAGCCTGCAGGTAACAGGTGGTGAGTATATCCCCCCTTCCACGTTTCGTGGTCACATGCTATTCCTAGACCACGTAGCTATGTGTGCAGCAGAATATTTTCACATCTTCAGGTTTTGCTCCTTCCTTCCTGCACACATGTTCTCTTGGGAGGCTCAGTCCTTGCCCTGGGCACAGAGAAGGGTCCCTATTGCCCTGTTATTCTAATGCTTTCTGACTCACAATGCCATAGTGGCATGTGTCTCTGTCACATTAATGATAATTTATGACAGTATGGAGTTGGCTGGTTATTTCTTATTAAAAATGTGGCAGACAACTCTCAAGCATCTATGTGGCTGTCACTGCACTCAAGGTGAGGTTCTCAGCCTGGTCCCCACCTCATGCCTCTTCTCTGTCCCCAGAATGTGTTTTTGAGCTGTTAACTTTGGCCATCAAAGAGATTAGGAGCTCCGAGTACACAAACTCAGCATATTTTGATTGAAACCAAATATGACAAGAGGAAAAATTCTCCTGGGAAAGGCAGCATGTGCTGGATTCCAAAATACAGTGAGCAGTTTGGGTTCCTACTGCTCTGCTCCATGGGTGCCAGTGGGTGCTAGACATAGACCCTACAACTCAGGCTCAAGGTACTAGGGGTCCTTCTGATTACAAATGCGAGTCACAGAGCCAGGAGGCAGGCCCTGCCCCGCTGCCCCAGGTGGGGCTGTGGCATCTCGATAATTGAAGCTCTTATAGTTCTAATGAAAGGTCACCATGTCTTGATGCCAGCTAGGCCTTGCCTGCCTGAGGCTGGGAGATGGACTTTATGAGCTCTGCAAAGCTGCTTGTGAAGGCTTTAAAGAGCTAATAAACAAGAGCCATGAAACAGTCCATTTTACTGATGAGGCTGAAAAAGAGTTAATGAAAGTGAGCCAAGTGGGACTATCCAGTCTTGCATCCCCTCCCCCGGGACCGCCCAGATTCCACCCCTAGAGATAAATTTTTCTGTCGAAACATCCTTAGAAAAAGGAGATAAGACCTCAACCAGAAAAGGCTAGTTTTTGACACCTGCATAGACTGCCTGAGCCTGCCCTCAGCTTGAACTCTAGCCTCATTATAATACAATTAGAATAAAATGAACATTACGATTTGCTCTCCCTGCCCACCTTGTGTTTTTCCATATGCATCATGGGTAAGAGCATGCACAGAAAGAAACTAGTTGTATAACCTGCACATGTCAATCAAATAACCTGTCTATACATCAGGTGGACGTCACATCTCCTGCTGTAAGAAAACCTACCTACTCTTTCTTGTATAAGAAAAAGCTCACCTGAAGTTAGGTGCAGCTGTCCACTCGAGACTCTGCCCCTGGCAGCCTCTCTGCCGGCACCTTTCTTCTTGAATAAACTTTCTAACTTCTATTCCTTTTGAGTCTTGTGAATCCTTTCACATTCTACGAATGACCAGGAGTATCCAAAGACAAAACATTTAGACCAGGCTTTTTGCCAAATCTCTATGGGTATGTCACCTACAGTGCTGCCCCCAAACTCTGGGCCAAAGCCTGTGGCCCTGGGGGCTGGCCAGCTGCCGGCCGAGTCTGTACTGGCAGCTCCTGCTGTCCCCCAGAAACTTCAGGACCCCACAGGCCTCAGGCACTGACATCTATAACAGAGTGAGAATGCAAGGCATAAATAGTATTAAAAAGCAATTATAGCTGGAATTTCCATTGTACTTCACAGTTTCCAAACATGTTTTATATACTTTTCATTTCATCCAAGGTATGTCCTTTTGGGGCTCATAGATGGGTAGTGGCTTGCCCAAAGTGGCAAGTAAGTGGCAGTGAGGGACTTTGACCAGGTCCTTTGGCATCAAGCCTCATGTCACGTGGCAGAGTTGTGCAGTGATTGCTCCTGGCCTTCGGAGGTGGCAACAGCAGGGGCCTGGTCTCATGAGCCAGCGTCCTGGGCATTTTTCTCCGGCTGCCCTTGAGCCTGAAGTGTTAGCTATAGCCTAGCATCTGGAAAAGGCACTTTTCACTTCTGCAGTGAGAAATGACCTATTGCTAGGATAAAAAGGGGTCTGAGGCCTCCCTCTCTGAAAATGACAGGCTGGGCCTGCCTGTGGAATTTGCAGGTAGTAGGGAAATTCAGGCCCACTCTCCTTCTGTCTTGTAGGCTTGATGATTGAGATGCTAAGGAAGCAACGTGCCTCCCCACCTACCCTGACACCACTTGTGTCGCAGAACTAGGTGAAGACTGCGGATGGGACAGGTAGAAAGGGTTGGCCAGGGAGAATGGCTGAGGGACTGCATTGCTTAGTACTGGGGCAAGAGCAGGCCCAGCATGCCCAGAGACTCAAAACTAGACAGTGCGAGCAGGGAGGGCTGGGATGGTGCCTGTGGTATTACTATGCCCTGCTCAGAGCCTGGAGTCCATTCAATAAATGTGTGTTGGCTGAACTTCTGATCACTGAACACATTGTGTCTGAGCCTTAGCTAAATGTGGGCCAATTGCTTCCAACAGGCTGGGGCGGGGCAGCTGGGGAGGCTCGGATATGGAGCCAGGCACAACTATGGTCAGACAGGTGGGAGGAGAGAACCCATCCTCCGGAAGTCAGGCTTATTCTGGAAGTCAGCGGACCACAGGCCCAGGGCTTGGACGCAACATGAGGCAGCCTGAGGGTGTAAGGCAAGCTAGGGTGCGTCACAGGTGGGGCAGAACTCAGCAACCAGGTGTGCAGGGAGGTGCCATTCAAGACTCCAGGCAGGTAGCAGGGATCTAGAAAAATCTGTCTTTAGGAAGAAGGCTCCAGAAACCAGGATGGAGAGCCTCTGTGTAGTACAGATGGGGGTTTGCAAGAATGAGACAAAGCTCGCGTACTATGTGGGACTTGGGATGTAAAGTAGGAGACCAAGGCAGGGCAGATACCCAGTGATCAGAGCTGGCCACTGGGCCGGGCACAGACTCCTGGCCAGGTGACTGCCCAAGGCACAGGGAGCGGCAGAAATGTCTGGCTTAATTTCATCCTGTTACTGAGATCTAGGGCCAGGCTGGGCCTAGAAATGAGGTGCAAGATGCCAAGAGGCAAAGAAGACTGCAGAGACGGGGAGAAGGTAGGGCCTGGCAAAGGGGAGGTGGCCTTTCCGGGGTGGCTTTTACAAAAGAAAAAAAAATGTCGGCATGTCTCAAGGGACACAGACACAGCTATTGGAAGACAGGAGGCTAGTGCTCCTAGAGTCACTCCTGGATACGTTCCCCAGGGGTCATGCCGGTCAGCTGTCACCCTGTCATCTCCCACCTGTACCCTCACTCTGCTCAGGGAAAAACACGGGCAGAGAGAGGGAGCTTGTGGGCCAGTAGGGAAGAGAGACCAGGCCTGCAGTGGACCTCAGCGCAAGCCCAGAGTGACCCAGGTACAAATAAGCCCAAATAAGCTCACAAAAGATGCACCGTGGCTGCAGGTCTGAGGACAGGGGAGTTGGGAATGGAAGGGAGCTGTTCCCCGGAGAGGGAGAAGAATGACAGAGGAGAAAGTCACTAATGGGATTTGTACAGTCTCAAAAAGAAAAGGAAAAAAAGGCAGAGTCGGGGGAAAAAACAGTTTTCAAAAGTGAAGTCATTCTTAAAGCATCTCTATTGTCGCGCCGAAACCTCATCTTATACACTGACTTCTATGCTCAAAGGAGATAGTGCTTATTTTCCACTGAATCAGAGACAAATGACAATTCCCACTGGAGCCTTCCCAGGGGCAGGAGGGAGGGCTGCCGTGGAATTGCTGCTTCACGCCTCCCAGGCTCTACTTTTGCAGCCCAGGAGCAGAGAGAGGGGATGGTGTGGCGGGGGCAGAAGATGGGGGCCAGGGCAGGCCGAGGGGTGACCCTCCTTTCCTCTGCTGAGCCTTTGCTCAACCAGCCCCCACCCCCAGGGGTGTCAGGGATGCCTGCAGACCCCAAACCCGAGCTTCATCCTGGCAACATAGGATTTTGCCCCAGTGCCCATGGATGGAATTCAACGCAAAGCGGGATGGGTTCAGTGCCTGACGACAGACAGAATCCAGAGCTGAATTTCAAAACGGGCCTCTTCAAGGAGCAGGCAGCCCTTCCACCGCAGTGAAAACCCACAAATGTGTTCCCCTAGAATGCCTTCTGGGGACCCCACCCCCACGTCCTCTTTAACCCTCCCCCTCTAATACAGTCGCTGTGCTCTTCTCTTAAGTTTCTCAATTTTTCTAGTCTAATATATGTGGACAAAAAGCATTAATGATTTTCACTGTATTTGTCTCTAGATACAAAGAGAGAGGCCTCCTGGGCGGGAGGCGCAGAGGGAGCAGCACGAACAGCAGAGGGCGCGCTGAGCAGCTCTTGTGCTCGCTCGTCACCCGGCCGCCATGGCTGCCCCTGGCCCCCCAGGGTCTCAGAGCCTCAGCTACAAGATGGGTGAGGAGCACCTAGCACCTAACTCCCAGGGCTTTGGGGAAGCCAGTGAGTAAGGAGATGCCAGAGCGTTATGAAAAGGCGGGGCCACTGTCGCTGAAGTGAGTTATTATCTTCAAGGGCACTGCTGTCCCCAGGATACCCACCGCCAGGCAAGCCAATGTCTCCTTCTCATGCTCCCATCCTGGGCCCTGTCAGCCCCACCGCTTCCTCTAAATGGCCCCTGTGCCTTTCCAGCCCCTGGAATGTCTCTCCCAGAAGAGATGATGACTCGGATGAGACTGCCTGTGTCCGAAGCTAAAGAATAACCCCAAACCAAACTAAATCAAAACACTTCATTGGGCCTGGCAAAGGACATTGTATTTCCATCCTTTGGAGATTCTGTTACCACTCTTGGACTGAGGCTAGAAGCTTCCCCGAGAGGTCTCTAATGGAAAGCAAGGGCTCCACTTCTCTTAGGGCCTCTGAGTACTGTTGTGCAGTTTGTACACTGCACAAAAGCACCAGGCCAAAGGGCAAGTGAAATCCACTTTGCCTGCCCAGCAGAGCGCCCACACATCTATGTGCTCCTTGAGGAGACCACTTTTAAAATTAAGACAAAGGCCCCTATCTGCCCACAGAGCCCGTCCCCCTTTCTGAGTTATGATGGTTGCAGAGAATATTTTAGAGCTGATGGGGGCAGGAGATAACATCAAGATGCAGGTGAGTGAAAATGTGGTTCTGGGCCAGGTGGTAGGTGCCCAGCTGAGACTCAAAGGCTGCTTTTGTGCTGCAGAAAGTGTTTTAGGTGAAACTGCACAGGTCTAGTGCGCAGGAGGGGAGGGACGAGGGAGGGTCCAAGATAGCACTGACCTCAGAGTATTAGGCCCCGGAGGACTTCCGTGTCACCTACATAAGTCATTTTCAAAGGTGTTTGGTTTTGGTCTTGGTTCCTTCTCATTTCTCTATTTTATTTTTACTAGTAGAATTCTTTTTCCAAAGAAAATAAAACCAGAGGAAGGAAAGACTCTTTTTGAGTCTGGGGAGGGGAGACCCAGAGCTCTGCCCACTCTGCCCATGGCACCTCCCACAAGCCCTCGGGCCCCCAGGACAGTGTGGGAAACACTCACTTGGTCCAGATCCCTGTTTCAGTGGTGATGAGGGTGAGCCCAGGAATGCAGGAGGACTTGCCCAGCATCCACAATGCACGGAAGGCACAGTGAGCCTAGACTGCCGCCACGGCCCAGGCGCCGGGCCTCTTTCTTCCCACACCGAAGAGGCAGGCCCTCATGCTCCCTGGCAACTGAATCTTCAAGGCAGCGAGACCTGGGTCCCTCTTCACAGGTGAGGCCCCCTGCCAGCCACAGAAGTGTCTCATCTGGTTCTGCCCTCTCCATGACGGGAGTGGAGTCCAAAATCTTAGAGGTGGTAAGGCTGATGAAGTGGGGGGACTGGAAATTTACCATCCACACTGGGGAAGGGAGCTATGATGGGAAGCTGGGACCCAGTGTCCAAGGGCCAAGTGTCTTTCACCTGGGCTCAATGGGAAGGTCCAGAAGACCTAGACAGAGAGTGTCCCTCCCGGCCTTTTCCTCAGACCTGCCCTGTCTCTCAGCTCCATCTCCTGCTTTCTCCTCGTCCTCCCAGCAGCATGTACATCCCAGACTCCTGCTCCTGACCTTGGCTTCCCTCCAGGCTTCACATGGCCTCCCATTCTAGAGCACTCTTGGTTGGCTCATATCCCCCACCTCAGCTCCAGGACCCTCTCCCCACCCCCTGACAGTCTGCAGAGGAGGTGCCCTGGAGCCAGTCCTGACTTCCCAGATGCTTCTACCAAGGAGCTTATCTTCCCAGAGCAGGGAGCAACAAAAGTGTTGCTCCTTTGATTTTCTTTTTCCTTGACTTGTCCCCAGCCCTCCCACTCCAGAGCACCAGGAACGCAGCTGTCCCATTGCTTCACTCTCATGTGCATTTATTGAGCGCCCACAGATGGTGTGGTACTATGCTCAGGGTTCAGAGCCACGGTCTAGTCAAAAGGAGACCAGAGCTAGTACAGAGAACGTTTCATAGCTGGTAAGGGATGGGGAAGGGGAGAACTAATCACAAAACAAATTCCTATTCGAAAGCAACAGAATGTCCTCTGAGAGTAATATATATTCTACGCACACGTACGCGTGCACACACGCCCTGAATGAACACACGGGTGTACCCAGTGGTTGTATATGCATGCATATACAGTGTTGTGGGTAAATAAACGACTGTATATGCTGTACGTGCACACGCACGCACACATCACCGCACAGACAGATAATCTGGCTTAGGCTATCAAAGACACTAGTCTCCAGGTTCTAGTGAAGCGATCTGCCCTAGATGCCTGCAGCATGCAAAACTTGGAAGATCTGGAGATTCACAGTAAAGGAGGACAATGGGTATACATGGGTACTCTCTGTCCTCAGGCCCAGCTGCAGCACTCGCGGAGCTCGCTCTTGGTCAGCAAGAGCAAAGCCTTTGTGAAGGGCTCGCAGAGCAGAACTGAGGAGCTGGAGGACCTCTGTCCAGTGGCAGGGCCCTCGGGAGCCTTGGTGAGTCCCCCAATCTTCTTGGCAGAATTTAAAAACTCTGGTTTTTGAGCGTGTAGTCCTGCAAACAGTATTCCTTGTTACAGTGCTGCAGATCGAGGTGAGAGGTTTTTTTTCTCACTGCTCTCTGCAGCTTCCCACATGTGCTAACGCATTTTGTAGTCATTAGATACAGATGTTTCACACAGCTGTCCCTTAAAATCCAAGTCTACTGTGAAATCGAGGTCTCGCTGCAAAGAAGGAGGAAAGGGTCACAGCATTAGTGTGGTAGGAAGTCACGGCACCACTCCCCTCCCCGCAGGCAGAGGGTTGGGCATCTACTGTGTTCCTAAGGTTTGCTAGTTAAGGAGTTCCCACGAACAGCCCTCAGGAATCTATTCTGGTGCCTCATTATCCTCACAGGAAGTTCTTTGATTCCTAACCCAAATCCTTCCTGTTATAATATAAAAATGTTCCCTCTGCTTTCATCCTGGGAGAAAACAGAGTGGGGTGGTTGAGTCTTCTGTGGTATAACCCTCAAAGCGTTCTGCAGACTCTTAGTGCAGTTTTCCGCACCTGGGATAGCTCAAAAAGAATCACGGTCTCCAACCCACCAGGCCAGCTGAAGAAATAGAAACCAAACTTCCCCAGGTCACCAGAAACACTCTCTCTCTCTCTCTCTCTCTCTCTCTCTCTCTCTCTCTCTCTCTCTCTGAAATTTATTAGTGTTGCTCCAACACCTTCTATTCAAATGCAGTCAGATTCTCTCCCACGAGCATATGATTTCCACTAGGTCCAGGAGGAATTACGTCAATCCCTCCTTCTTGTGATGATGTAAGAGGATACAATGCCTACATGATGAGATGAAGTGAGGTGGACACACTGGACAAAAGGTTGATTCATATCCTGGGCAGGATGGAGGAAGACAGCTGGAGATTTCATCACGATGTAAGATGTGACAAAAGAAAGGCCATGTGGTCTCTGTTTCCATCATGGTGAGAATGGTGGGGGAACAGACTGGAGAGATGGGGCCTCATGACCCTGTGCCAGACGTGCTCAAAGTTGAATGCTAATCGGATTGTATTGCTCCTCTGCTTAAACCCTCAGAAACTCTTATTTCCTGGCTCAGCTCATCCGGAATGAAGTGAAACCCATGGTAATAGCCTCCAGTCTCAGAGCCCCTCCATAAAAAGCTAGAAGCTGTGCTCAAGGCTGAGAGTCCGGAGAGAGAACTAGAGAACATTTCTAATTCCTGAGCTTTAACGAGCCAAGGTTGGAGTCCTGCAGTTCTGGCAAGTCACATTCAAGCCCACCTTTTACTGTCTCCCCCAGTAACTTTCCTGATTGTACACAAGGCACTTAGGCACCTAGGCGAGTGGGTCCTGCGACCAGCTCTGCAGTCCCCTCTCTTCTCTGACCCCGGCCCACACAGAGGCTGTCTCAGCACTCACCACATTTTTGGCATTTGGCTTCATGGAGATGGTCCCGTAGAGTTCTTCCCCCCTCCGGACCGTGAGGTAATCTTCCAAGTAGAAGACGGTCTGTTTCCAGTGTGTGTAGGGGGCGTCAGGGGCTGAGGGGTGATGGACAGGGAGCAGGGGGACAGAAAAGTCAGAGGAGACGTCTCCAGAAGGGCTGAGGCTGGGACTCTGCCTACAAGTTGCTGGGTTTCCGCTGAAACTTTCTGACCCCCACACAACACTCCTGTTGGGTCACATGTCCAGCCCTTGCAGCCTGCCTCCAAGCCCCCACCAGAACTGCCCCCTCGGTCCTACTGACCCCTCCTTCCATCAGATTCCCACCTGTCAGGACTGTGAGTCTTAGCTGGAGATCAGAAGAGAACAAGCTGATGGTACAAATTCATACCAAGGAGTGAAGGATGAATAACCCCCTCAACCAGCTAAACTCTGTGACACAAATGGATCCCAGAATGTTACTGATTTTCATTAATTTGACAGAGTGAAGACTTTCAGACAGTGTAAGGGAGAGATTTATAGAGTAGGCCATCCTGTCTCCTCTTAAATGACATCATTTATGCAAACTCGACAGCTAACCCAGTTTCCCCAGTAACACTGACAGCCCAGTCCTACAAATAGCTTTCGCTGCCTGCTTCTCTGCCCTAGAACCAAAATTAGTACCCTTGGCCCAGACCTGCCGGAGGTAGGGGGTTCAGCTGTGCCTTCCTAACTGGATCAAATACAAGTGAGGGATGATTCTCATTCCCCAGCCCCAGTGCTGGGCCACAGCTCACACCGCCTGCATGATCGCACCTCCCCTGTATTTCCATTAAATCCCATCCATTCCCTCTCAGCACATTACAGATTCTACAGCTAAATGAGGGGTCTGCCTAATGGGCCATCTTCCTCAACTGTAGCCGTCTTCGGTACACTCTCCCCTCCCTACTCATCAGATTCTTTCTTCCTCATCCTTCATGGTCACTTCCTCTGGGAAGCTTTGCCTGACCACCCACCTGCGTTAAGGGCACCCTGGGCTTCCGTTACCATGGTGCCTATCATGCCGGAGCACAAATACCTTTTTTTCCTCACGTGTTTGTGTCCTTCACAAGACTGCAATCTCTATGAGGGCAGGCCTGTTCATTGTTATATCCTCAGTGCTTACCACCACACTTAGTAGATCTATAAGTACTGAATCAATGAACATTTGATTTGGTAACAACCCAAAGAGTAGACCTCTCATGATGCTTCAATGTACCCACAGGTGTTCAGTTACATTGGGGGCTTTAGAACCCAGGGGCTACAGAACTCATCATAAGTTCCTCTTGGCCCTTCAGGCGCTTACCTTCCTCCACCAGGATATAGGACTCATTCATATTGATTCCCTCTTTGCTTAGGACCAGAGCTAAAGATGAGAAGACTTGGGGAGAACATAATAAGTACCTTTCAAGCACTTCAAAAACGGTCACATGGAAAGACTTATATGTGGCTTTGGAGGCAGAACAAAGGCTAGTCGGTGGGAATTACTAGTAGGCAGATTTTTAATTCACCAGAAAGAACTAGAGCTGTCCCACAATCTTATGAGCTACTTGAGGTCCACAAACTGGGGATTTATCATACACTGAGTCAGATAGGTGACGTCTAAGATTGTTCAAGCCCCAAGATCTATTTTAATGGTGGTGAAGAGTCCATCTTTCCTTGCCTTTTGCAGTGGACTGGCTTGATCAAATGTTAGTTGTTTGGTACAGGCTCAAGTAGACTTCACTGTGTGCATGTGGGACATCAATGCAAAGTCAAGGTCATGGAGAGGAAGGGCAGCCTGAGCATTTGGAAGGGCTGGAAGGAGGATACTGAACATGCAATCTGTGCCTCTCAGATCCTGGATCTCCAAACACACCCGGCCTTCCTGGCCTCTAAGGCATACTGCTGTCTAAGGACAAAGTCCACCTGCTCCCAGAACCTTCTCTGCCAACTACACCTAAATAAGTGGACAAAAGACAGTCTCTAGTGTGTGTGCAGAATAGCAGTTTATGACTGACAGGCTCTCGCCCCCACTTCCACCTACACCAGCTCAAACAGGTGTTTCTCCTGTTCTTAAAGACCTTCGGGCAAAGGGATTCAAGCAGTTTCTTCCTGTCACCTACTCAGATGCCTTGTGAGACTTCCAGAGTCTTCACTAGCTCAGATCCACAAAGCCTAGGAGCCTGCCTCTGATGGTAGCCCCCCAAAAACATGCCAGCCTCAGGTTGGAGAAAAGTGATTTCTTCCCCTCTCTCCCAACATCAACATCAAAAAATTAAGAATTTCCTGCAAGCGTCTCATTTCTAGGATGGATCCATTAATCATGGACTAATTATCTAAATCAGTCTTCTCAATACTAATCCTCTAACAGAAGAAATTTATGAAAATTCACTGTACTAGAGGGCATGTTTGCCAAGACTTAGAAACCTACCCCCAGGTGATGTAGATATACAGCCATGGCTGAAATCACTGTACAAACCTAATCATTCACATCTAATAACAATAACATCTCTGGGGTGGGTATCCGTGGAAAGGATATTTAATTAGGTAACAACGGGCCCAGTTTTCAGCCTCCACTTTGCCACGTATTTACACTGTGACCCTGGGGCTCATTTCCTACATCTTCAGAACGCGGAGTATTATGAGGGTGAGACAGGATGAGAAGGGGCAAAGGTACTAAGTGTGACCAAACCTCTTGTGCCCAGGACAGTTCCAGTTGACTTCTGTGTTCCTGGCATAATTATTTATCACATTTTCTTTTCCTCTCAAAAGTGTCCTTAACTGAAAGATAAAATATATGGCCACCCTACCTCTAGCATATTAGGCCCATGTTAGAATGTTACTGAGCCATTGCATTAGGCGGTTATTTCATTATTATAGAAAGTCGTATATCACTTACTTATCCATAAACTACAACTCTGACCTACAAAGGGACGCTGCCTCATGCTACTGGTCTAGAATGTCCTGGGGAAGCATCCCGAAGTAAACACCCAATACCGGGCGGTGGATGACATCTAGAGTTCTCGTCAGTGAACAGGCCTTTGCCTCTCCTCCCCGCCCCAACTACAATCCTCAAGACAGTGTCACTGCATTCGCTTTCCCTGTTATGAAGGTACCTGCATCCGCTTTGTATCGTGATCCTTTTCCTCCCTCGCCTCACAGTCTCTCTGGGGTCTGGATTATGGACAGCTTGTGTTTTGTATTTTGAGGTGAGTGTGAACAATGCTGCCCGCAGCACTGGTGCATATGCATTCCAAGCGTATGTGCATCCATTCATGCAATAGATATGGCCCTAAATGTGGGGAAGAACAGCCAGTACAGCCTTGCCCCCCTCAGATCCTACCACCTAAGTGAGAAGACAGATGGTAATGTCTGGTGTGGCTGTGACCAAGGAGGGGGGTGCCGATCACAGAAGACTGTGGGAACAAACAGCAGAGGCCTCTCACAAGAAGAGTTTTCCTGGTGCTTTTGGAAAGGGAATGGAATCCTGTTTCCTGTTTCACTTCCCAATGGCTAAGTGAAATCTAATGCTTCTTCTAAAATCTAAAGCTGTAAATTTATAATTATATTACCTAGGGGATTCACAAGTTTTTTGGAGCATTTAAAACTATGCACCAAGAAGCTTCTGTGAACTGAGAAAATGACTCAGTGGCACAGGATGGCAGGGCTGGAAAGGGCTGCCAGGCAATCTAGGTCCAATGGTGTCGTTTCACATAGAACAAGCCCAAGGCCCAGAGAGTAACTCGCTCAGTTGTCTTCAGCGTCAATCACCTTACCTTGCTGATTCCTGGAAAAACCAGGACTCAAACCAGGCCTGGTTATACTCAGCCTACTGCCCTTCTGCCTACCACATAGCAGCCCTAGGGCCCCAGTTCCTGTTTCCTCCCCCACCCACCAGGATGTACCCAAGAGGCGGGGGCCGCTGGGCCCGCTGGCTGACGTGGACTGGAACCCTAGGCCCTGGTGCGCATTACAGCTTCTGCCTGGAGCTGCAGAGAGAAGATGCCAGATTGTTTTCAAGCTGCACAATAGTCAATGTACTTTGGAGTGGACCCCCCAGAGCCAGCTTCCGCTGGGCTGAAATGGAAACCGGTTGGGGGGTGGATGGGGAGGGGCCACATAAGCGGGCTACACTTTGCATGAAGTTCCAAACTAGCTGAGACCGAACAATACATTGGTTAGGTCCAAAACCAGCCGCGGGATAATGTATTAATATATTTCTGGTTAATATTTATATTTTAATAATTTATTCTTAACTACTGTATTTACATTCCAATAATAATAGTAATCTTATTATATTAATAAATAAGCAAAAAGTGAACCTCGAATAACCCAAATGATCGTATGTCATGAACCAACAACTAAGATTTCATCTAATTCTGTGTATCTGGGGTCCTTAAAAACAGAAGAGAAATTCTCTTTCCTTGGTGGTCAGAGTATAGAGGGTCTGCGTAAAGCCCACCACCAAACCCATACTAACTGGTAAGGACATCTGCTATGTGCTGGAAGCAAGAGCCCACGCTGACATATCAGGGCGGCTGAGAAAGCAACTAAACAATTTCCTTTCTCCTGGTTGCCACGTCTATGGAAATACTGCAGCAAGAGGGATCTCTGTCGGCCACAAGGCATACCGTAGAGAAGACATGGGCTTGTCTTCCCAGAGGATGCCGCCCTTGGTCACATTCTCAGCCATCTTGTCCCTGTGCCCAAGGGCAGTGGTTCTCAACCTAGTCCTTGCATCACGGTCACCTGGAGGACTTACGGTCACCTGGAGGACTTACTAAGACACAGACGTCTGGGCCCCGCCTCAGAATTTCTGACTCAGCAGGTCTGTGGTGGGGCCAAGAGTTTGCATTTCTAACAAGTTTGGGGGGGGGAAGGGGGGAGCAGTGTTGATGCTGCTGGTCCGTGGACCACACTTTGAGAACTTCTGCACCAAGGCCCAGGGAAAAGAGGGCTATAGGAACCCCAAATGTCCTTTCAGAACCTAAGTTTCTGGGATTCTGTGCAAAGGGGAGGGGACATGATGCCACAACTGCAAAAAGGCAGAGAAGCCGGCTCAGACCTTGATCCAAAACGATCATCATTCCTCCCACAGGCTTGTGTGGGACAATCGTGGGGTGTGACCCGAGAATGGGAAGGAAAGGGGCCAGTGGTTGGAGACTTAATCCTTCAAATCCTCACCATCGCCCAGGCAGCCGAGGGCTGACTTCTTTGATTCTGAACTGAATTAAACAAGCCTCCTCCACGTGGGGGCATCAGGAATGTCACAGCCACCACTGAGCCAGACAGCCATCTCTGGACAGGGTCCACCAGGCTGTTTGCTTCACCTCAAGGACCGGAAATAGATCATCTCAGGGGAAAGGAAAGCCCAGCTGAGAGCGAAGGGGCTGGAGCACAGGCTTCTGAAAGCCAGAACTTTTTCCAGAGCACCTGTGCCCACTAACTGCCTCATCACCGGAGCCTGGCAGGCCCTGTGGAGGCATCACCCTGGAGGTGGCAGGGACAGAGCCAGCCACTGTGGCTCCACCCCCGGCCTGCGGTCAGAGCCCTGATCCTCAAGCCGACCCCCCACTTCTCATCATCACAAGGCCAAGTTTTCCCCATCCTTCAGGGCCCAGGTAAAATCTCCCTGCCCTCTCCTGGATGTTCCTGCCCACCCAGATGAGCTCACAGGCTGCCCCTCTGAGGAGGGTGGCAGCTATAATGACCCAGATTAGGCTCCCTGGCTTTCCCCAGGGCACGGAGGTACCAGCAGAGGCCTGGCTGGTACAGACCAGAAAACCCTGGTATTTGTGGTCAGGAGACATTGGTTCCAGAAAAATACCTTCTGTGAGGGATTAGGTAAGTCTCTTGCCTCCTCTGTCAATAGGTAAGAGAGAATCATTGTCACTATGGCTTCAGGAAGTGAATAATCACATCCTTGAATTTTGGTGGAACCCATCTATTCCTGCCACAGGCACACTCGCTTTCAAGGACATGCTTCCTGTTCCCAGGGAGGCGCCACATGAATGGTCCATCTGAATACATTCCCAAGGGCAGAAGTTGTATCTTCACACACTTACATAACCGAGATTTGTTTAGGACCTGCTGTGAGCCAAGCACGGCCATAGAAGCCAAGAGTGCAGAGATTAATGAGATGTGGTCCCGCCTTACAGGGAGACCAAGGGCTGCAAAAATGGGGGAAATGTTGAATAAATGATGGCACATTTTATATTGAAATCTTGTGTAATTGTTTAAAACCAGAAAGTAGCTATCACTGTGAGGCTATGGAAGTACGTCCTAGGCATCTTGTCAAATAAAAAAAGGGTAGCAGAGGGCAGTGTTTAGAGTATGAACCAACCTGTTGACAGTTTTGATGTTGTACTCCGGTTATATAAGATGCCACCAATGGGGGGAGCTGGGCATAGGGGTCACAGAACTTCATGTAATATTTTTGCAACTTCCTGTGAGTCTAAAATTATTTCAAATAAAAAGAAAAAAAAGGCATATATAGATATGTATGTGCTTGTGCACCATTAAAAATTTTGGAAAGATAAAGAAATTGTTAACAACATATGCCTCTGAGGCCTGACAGTGGGATGGATGGGGAGAGGACTTTTTCCTTGACTTTTCATACCCTTTGTTTTACATTTGCCACTGTGCACACACATCGCTTTAAACATCGCCATGACAGACGTAAGCACAGGATGTCAGGGAGCCCGGGAAGGGTACCTAAGTTTGACCCAAGATTGAAGGAGGGGAATCAAGTAATACTTGAGCTGAGAGATGAAGCCTCTGCTGGAGTTGGCCCAGTGAGGAGGTGGGGAAAAGGGAGGTCTTATGGGTTACATTGTGTCTCCCCAAAATTCGTGTGCCGAAGCCCTAACATCCAGCATCTCAGAACATGACTGTATTTGGAGCTGGGCCTTTAAAGAGGTGCTTAAGTTAAAACGAGGCCCTTAGAGTAAACCCCAATCCAATGTGGCCGGTGTCCTTCACAAAGAGAATAGGACACACACAGAGATACCAAGGATACGCACACAAAGAGAAAAGCCCACGTGAGGACACAGGAGAAGGCGGCCATTGGCAAGCCACGTAGACAGGCCTCAGGAGAAACCAACCCTGCTGACATCTTGAACTTGGACTTCTAACCTTCAGAGCTGTGAGAAATAAATGTCTGCTGTTTAAGCTCCCCAGCCTGTGGTGCTTTGTTGTGGCCACCCTAGCAAACTAATACAGGAGGAAGGGAGATGACGGGAGTTTCTGATAAGAGACCCTCTTGCCGCATGGCACATCGGGATGGGTAACGGGTGATGCCCAGAGACTTAAGAAGCCTCACTGATTTCAGGGAATTGCAAGACATTCGGAGTGAATGCGCTGTGTGTGCAGTGGCAGCAATGGGACAGGGATGGAAGGCAAAGCACAGGACGGGGCATGGGTGATGAGAAATGAGGTTGGGGAAGAGGGCTAGGGCCAGGTCACAGAACCCCCCACTTACCAGGCTAAGACATTTGGGCTTATCTGCTACAGGCAATGAGGCACCTCTGAAGGAGGGCTAGGGGGCGAGCATGGGTGGTCTTTGGGGAAGACTGTCAGTGACTTAATGAGGGTGGATTGGGGTGGAAGTAGCCAAGAAAGGCGGAGACAGGGAAGCTACTGAGCGGTACACTGAGTCCTGTAGTAAGGCATGACAGTGGAGACGGAGAAATCTAATTCCACCGTCCCTTTACCCCTAACGCAAAATATGCTCAGGAAATGCTAAATGAGCAAATGGACACTTGAAAAGGGGCCTGAACACCCTGCATCTGCCCATGGAATATACTCTCTCAGCTCTGGTCACGCCACAGTTTTATTTACCTTGTCCTTGGGCAGCCGAAAATGTGGAGACATGCAATTACCCTGCAGTGGAGAAGGCTTAAGAGATGCCAAGGAAGGGCCCCTGGCTACTGCCCAGTCCGTCCCCACATCCAGGCCAGCCCTGTGCCACTTCCCACAAAGCCTCAGCATCGGGGGAGAGGAGGGTCTGGCATGCCAACCAAAGGCTCACCTGTGGAAAACCCCATTTTCTTGTGGCACTTGGTAAATTCAATATTAAAATAGGTGACAAGGGCATGGATGTAGTCATTGCGCTGTATCTGCAGGCAGAAGGCAGACGTGAAGGACAACTCTTCTGTTTTCACCGTGTAAATGTCCACCTCCTGCAGCCCAGAGGAGAGAGAATGTGAGACGCTCAGTGCCCCCACCAGGTCAGGGTGCTGGTGAGGGGCTTCGTGCCCGTCCATGGGGACTCAGTACCCATGCGAGACCCTCCCCTTCCCAGCCCACCCACCGCCCTCCCAGTGACCTCCTCCGTCCTGTCTAGGGAAGAGCATGCTCAGGCAATATCAGAGCCGAGGGCAACAAACAGCATTTAAAAGGGAAGTCTGCTGGGGGTGGGGCAGATGGGGAGGTGAGGCCACAGAAGAGAAGATTTAATTAGACAGAGCATCCCTACACCCAGCCCGTGTGTCCTCAGAGCAGACCCTCAGCATCGCTGTGTCCATCGGGCTCTTCTCACAGTGTGGTCCCCGGTGGTGAGTATCAGCCTCACAGGAGAGCAAATTTGGAGCAGGTAGGGAGGGGAGGGCACAGCAGCCCTCCTGAATCAAAGCAGCAATGTGCTTTATCAAGTCCTCCCAGTGATTCCAGTGAACCAGACCACTCATTTCCCAGTGTTTTGATGTTTAAGTGCCTGGCGATAGCTAGCATCAAGTATCTCTGGAGTGAGGGCAGACTAAGCTGAGGGAACTTCTGCTGGCCATTTATAACAAGCCTGGACGAGAGAGAGAGAGAGAGAGAGAGAGAGAGAGAGGGAGGGAGGGAGGGAGGGAGGGAGGGAGGGAGGGAGGGAGGGAGGGAAGGAAGGAAGGAAGGAAGGAAGGAAGGAAGGAAGGAAGGAAGGGAAATAAGAGGTGAGAGTTTCCCAATTCTGGCTGGAGAATGGAGAACATAAAGAACTAATAATTCTCACAATTTCAGTCAGGAAGTGAGTGGCTGTAAATCCATCTTGCATGGGGAGCCAGTATAATGAAAGGTAGTTTGCAATGTGCTTTTCTTTTCTATGTAAAGGATGCTGACCTGCTGTTTGCTGGCTCCAGTGAGAGAGGGCAGAATGCCCAAGAGCCCACAGGCATCCAGGCAGCGTTCAGTGAGGGCTAAGGAAAGACTTCCCATTGCCAAGGGTGTGTAGCAAGGACCCTGGCCTGAAGACGATGTAAGAGTCAGACACCTGTGTGCCTGGAGTGGTTCCCAGGGGCCCTCCTGAGACCTGGATGACGGAACATGTTGGGAATAATGAGGAAAAGGGTCTGAGGGTGGGGGGGGGGAAGCAGGGAAGAGACAAAGTGGCATAGCAGAAATGCGCTTATCACTACATATTTCTAGGACAAATAAGGGAAAAGCAGAGGCAAAGCAGCCCAGTGCCTGAGAGAAGTCCATGTCCACAGGAAGAGGAGGAGGTGTGGTCAAGGGAGCCAGCAGGTCAGAGCCCTGTGGTGGCCTGGGGTGAGGAGCCTTGACATCCTGGGGGAGAGCTGAAGTTCTGACCTGTTAGCTGGGAAGAGGTGGGGTTGCAGGTTGAGGGGAATGTGGGAGCCCCTGGGTAAGGTCACTTTAAATGCAAGTTAGGCTGTGCTTTTAGAGTCCAAGGGTGAGGCCCAGGAACTAATGGAATGGTGAGCCCTGGGTCAGGTGTGCAGAATTTGATGGGGTTAGAAAGCCAGTGCCCCTTTATAAGAGCCCCCTGGGTAGCATTCCCCGAAAGTGGCCATCAGGTGCTTGCTTGACTCCCTTAGGGATGACGCATTCACTACCCACCGGGAAGCGGGTTCCATTTCACGACCCTTCCCATTGGTAGATCCCTCTACATAACGAATGAGAGCCCACACAGTCTCTGTAGCTTCCACCCACAGAACAAGCCAAATGCCAGTTCCAGCTCACATGTGTCCCCTAAACCTTTTCTTCTCCAACAAAAACTGCCTCTGGCTTTTCATTTGTTTCTCATTAAGTCATGATTTCTGACTCCTTCACCCTGTCTGCTTGAGACACACTTCTTATAACCTCTGACCTCAAAGAGCACACTGCTGGCTCCTGCCTTTGGCCCGCCAGCCTCCTACTCCACTGCATCTCTCTCATAATCCTGTTTGCTTTCTTCCCAGGACCCAAGTTTAGGGCTCCTCCATTACATGTCACCCGCTTAATTTCGGCCATTACCCCAGCTCGGGAAATCTTTTTGGACCAGGACCTGTCTGCCTTCATGCTGTTCATTATCTCTCCTGGCCACTTGTTGCCCACACGTTCCCTCTAGCTCAACAACTCTTAGAACAAGCTGTGGTTGACTGTAATTTTATGAATGGCATCAGCACAGTCCACCAGGCTCACAGGGTCTATAATCGCTGGCTCTTCCACCTCCTTCCTAGTCCAGGCGAGCTAGCCAAGCTCCAAGCTCTTTCCAAGGTCTGGGGTATCTTTGTCTCTTGGTCCCCTCTGCCACCAGCCTAGCCTGTTCTTTCCACCCGACCTCGGGCTTATCTCAGCAGGTCCCCAACCCTGCCCTTGCTCCCGCCATTAGACTGGTGCCCTGGCAGGGGAGGGGGGGACGGGGGAGGGGAGGCCACACCGTATTGGTCTGTGTACCCTCTCTGTGTGACATGGCACCTGACACTCAGCAGGTCTCCTGCTGGACAACTTTCCTCCTTCCTTCATACCAACTGATCTCTTAGATCCATTTAGACTCTGCTGTTCTCTGGATCCCAAACCTCCCATGATTCCGTATGGCTCACCTAAAAATATTCAAACCTTGGCCTGAACACAGACAGGAAGAACTGGAAAGTAGGCTCTGTAACACATCTCGACCTGGCTCCTTTCTCCTTCTATGACTGCCCTCTCTTCACCTTTCAGAGTATACACACACACACACACACTCACACACACTGCCTACCCTTCTATCAGGATTTCTATTTCTATAGGGTCTTGCTCTCAGATGTCCATCAACCAAATGTCAGCTATTAACTGTGTTTGCTGACAGTGTTTACTAGGTCCTACAGACATTTGTATTTTAACAGGGCCGCCGAAGGAACAAAAGCCTTCAAGACAGAAGTAATGACGCTGTACATTAAAATGGTGACAATGAAGGCTGTTGGTGTTTGGAGTGGGGACCAGGCCATCTGTGAGGGTGGGGTCAGCTGCGATACAGGCGCAATACAGGCTCTCTACGCACAGTTCCACCCTCTTCGCAACCCGAAGTTACAGAGTCAAACTCAGTTATCCTGACCCCCCCCAGAGCCCAGGCCCCTTTGTTGGAAGCTTTCTTACTTTTGGCAGCAGCAACAGCATCTCTGAGATCCCTGGAAGACCCCCTGACTCTGCCTCGGGCGACCCCCATGAAGTGGAGGGCTCCGCAGGCATTAATTACTCAGAAAAGCCCTGGGCTGCTGCTATCCCCGCCACTAAATAATGCTACAAATGCATGTCTCAGAGCAGAAGTCTGGTCAAAACGGAGTCTTAATTATAATAAAGTGTCACACTATACAACGTTAATAGCATGAAAACAGCAATTAAGTGTGTGAAGAAGGGCAAGTGTTTTCCCAACAGGCTCGGCAAGAGTTGTTTAGTGCATTAGTGAGAGAGGTGATGGAGGGCCTCCTGGTTGCAGAAGCAAACAGGCCGTCCTCAGCCTTCTCAGGGGGTCCAGGGAGGGACAGGGGGAGGGGCAGAACTGCAGCACAGAGCTGCTGCCCTCCACCCCAACCCTTCCAGGAAAGAAGTGGTATGTGTAGGACCCGAACAGGCACGTATGTGTAAGCAACATGAGGGCTGGGTGGGCTGCCGACTTACCTCACAAACACAGATTTTTTAATTAAAAAAATCAGCTTGAACCATATGATACTGATAATCTTTCTATATTTTTAAAAACTATCTCAGATCAGTAGTTTATATGGTTTGACATAATGTATTAACATATAAATGCAAAGACTTAGAAAAAGGACTGCAAAGATCGATCCAGTATGTGAACAGTGGTTCCCCTGGGAGGAGTGTGCAGCTGAAAGGGAAGGAAGGTCAAGGGGAGCTTTGAGTTTTACTCTATCACATTTGGCTTGTTTGACTATTTCAGAACGAGAATGCACTAAGGATTGGTGGGCAGAGGATGCTGACAGGTGTTCTGCATCTGCACTGGAGAAAGCCTTGGAAGAAAAGGCGTTAGAGCCTATACAAGCAAGAATACTCGGGAAGGGGGTGTATCTCTGTCTGACCGGTCCCTGTGGCTAGGACTGGGGCGGGGAGGGGGGGCGTACAATGAGGATTACGCAGCATATTGAGGTATCGGATTTCTTTCATAAGAGAGTCATTCACCTCGGAATGGAGTAGCTTCTCCAAATATTAACAGACCTTCCTGCTTCCAGGGTGTTCTCTCCTCTGATACCCCACTCCCCCACACTGCCCCAGCACCACTAAGGGACGTGCACTGACTCCCTCCCCTCAGCTGTGCCACCGTGGAGTCCAGTAGTTGTCTCCATGGCTCTGCTCAGTGACAGCGCCTGCTTCTGACTGGTCACCTTGGGACGCCAGAGGCTCTGGGCAAGGTGGCTTTGCCTCACTAGGCTGAGGCTGTGCAGGAGCTGGCGATGCATTACTCCAAGCCCATAACTTCCCAGGGTGGCACAGCTGGGTTCCCAGCATGCCCAGGCCCAAGCAGGATGAGTCTGCAGACCTTTATTAAACAGGCATTGGTCACCACTTGCTTTGGGTCCACGATGTCCACCAGGGGCTCCTTCATGGCAACGTCCCGGATGCAGCTCATGTCAAAGCCGTAGACATTCTCCCACCCTGAGGGAAGAGAGTGAGACATGAGGGCCAGAAGCAGGACCGGCAGAAATCTCCGACCCTCTTTAGTATTAGAACACAGCATCCCCAAAAGGGTGAGGGGCAGCCCGTGTTCCTCAGAATAGGAGAAGAATTGCTCATCTGGGTACAGAGCTTTGCAATGTGCCAAATGCTCATTCACTCTATCTCATTTGTATAGGTCCCTCTTTCTGGTTAGGAAAACGAAAGATCAGAGAGGCTGAGAAAGTTCTCTAAGGTCACACAGCTAGAATGCGACAGGGCCAAGACTAGAACCCAAGTTACCTGCTTTTCTGTCTCTCTCTCTCTGAGCTAGCAGGGTCTCCTATGAACTTTCATCTGCCATCCACCTTTCTATGTCAATGTCTTTCCTCAAGCCATTCTGCACACACAGAAGGCCCATCTCTCTCCCTTCTCCCAGACCCATCCACCGAACCTTTAATGCAGCAGAGAAACATGGGCTTTTAAAACGTAATAGGTTACAGTCTGAATTCCAGCACCACCTCTTATGGGCCAGGCTCTTGTGCAAATTCCCTAATCTCTGTGGACCTCAATTTTCTCAACTGCAAAATGAGGGGGGTGTCCATGAGAATCCTTACCTTTCACACATGCCATGATGCACTCACTAAGGAGCCATCCCATAAGAAATATCACCCAGGTGGGGCACAAACCATCCCGGCGGTGCTCATTGGCCCCTTGGGGCTGCTCATGAGATGCTCTGAGTGGGAGAAAGATTTAGGGTGCAGGACTGGTAAGTAAATGAATGCAAGTCTGATGGCCCAAGACTACCCTTAAATGACGCTAATCATTGACATAACTGAGCACCTAGCCCAGGCCAGACTCTTTGTTTCAGCTACCCAGTAACCCCATGAGGAGATTTCTATACGACAAATGAGAAAACTGGGGCTGGGAGGAGCTCACATGCCATGTCTGGCCCAGTGTCACACGTCAGAGAAATAGTGGAGCTAGTGCTCAAACCCAGTTTGTCCCCTAACCCTTCAGCTGCACTGGCTCAGTGTGGCAGCACGAACACAATTTCCTCTCTGCACAGTGCAGGGGGTGGTCTAAGCAGAGGCTTTAGTTACTAGGCAGCTGAATCTAATTTGTCTGTTTGCTCAGACAGGCTGAGAAATGCATTGAAGTAGAGATGCTTTTCTCTGAAACCTTACAGGATTAAATTTCTTTTAAAATGTTCATCAAACAAATGGTACCTTAGGGAACCATGTCCCCGTATGTTTGGGTGAGGGGGATTGTGAGGAGGCAAGAAAGCTATGTTCCCTTGACTCACACTCTTTTCTAAGGCACACAAAGACCTTCCTCAGGTTGAAGAGCCAAAGAAAATAATCATCTCCCAGAGGGTGAGCACTTGTAAAATTCTGGCTTGAGGATAAGATGCCAGTCATATCCCATTAAATCACCCAAGGCTGGTGCCAAATTCCCAGTTCAAACTTCCATTTGGAGAAAGAAGCTGCTCGGTTGGCAACAGAATATGCTTCAGAGAAGACCCCCTTCTAGAGTCTGGAAATAGTGACCCATCTTTTCCCCAGATAAAACACACACACACTAAGGCACACAGGCTTTCCTTTAAATCCTTCCTCACGAGACCTGCAGCCATTCTCTCTCTCTCTCTCTCTCTCTCTCTCTCTCTCTCTCTCTCTCTCTCTCTGCCATGCCATAAGTTAAGGTTCAGTGCAAGTGTTGGGCAAATGCCTTAGAGAGCCTGTGTGTGTAAAAGTTAAAGGCCTGGACTTCGGAGTTCAAACCTGGGCTCTGCCATTTGTTTGTTGTGTAACCTTTGCAAGAACTTAACCTCTCAAAAAGTTGCTTTCTTCTTCTTTAAAATAGAGATGATGATAATTACAGATATTGTATATGGTTGTTATGAGGATTAAATGTGATAATATCTGTAAAGTGCATAAGACAGTGCCTGGCACATACTCATAGAAAGCATTGATACATAATGCTTGTTACCGTGTGGTGTAAGGTTTGGCTTTAGCACCATTTGAGCTGTGCGACCATGGGCAGGCAGATCAGTCCCCTTCTTTGGGCTTGTTTGTAAAGTGAGAAGTTTGGTTTAGTAGTTCTGTGTTCCAGAATCATCTGGGACACTTTTTAAAGTACATATGGCTGGGCCCAAACCAGATCTACCAAATCAGAATCTCCAGACTTGGGACCCAAGAAGCTGGAATTTTACAAATCCCTATAGGCAATTCCAACCAGAGTGTGGAAACGTTTGTGTTAGATTACCTTTAAAGTTCCTTTCAGTTCTTAGATGGGGAGCTTAAAATCTCACGGCCTTTGTGAAACCCTTTCCAACTACTCCCACCCATGGGACCGCTCCTGTATCCTCAGCACCCGTACGTAGCACAGCATCTGGCACTATACAGGCCCACAAATAATGCTTTTTTCATTCCCAAATATTTAATATCTGTACTGCTTCACAGTGCCGGATATTTTAGTTACCCTTCCAGGGGTTAGTTCATGTTCTGTCTCTCCAGCTAGACTACCCTACCTTCAGTTATTCAGGAGACAGCTCATCCAGGACATTAGATTTTTTCCTCTCCTTTCTGCTGACTGTTCATTTCCCATTAGCTCCGTTAACATAAGTGGAGCAGGGATGGGAGACAACACAAATCAAGCAGATTAATTTTTTGTCGCAATTCTGTCTTATCTATTGAATGAGGGAGTGTGGAGTCAGGGCCACTGGCTTCCAGGAAACATTGTTATTAATTTTCCGGTAATTAAAAAAAATAACATCAGAAAGATCCGTGAGGATTGGTTTATGGATTAAAACAAACTCTTTAAAAGAACTGCACTATGGTACAATGAATGTAACTAAAGCAAAAACCCAAGCCCAGACTAGATTGACTCAAATCCCAAATTTAACAGTCTGGCAGAGGAAAAGACATGTTCTTTTCCGGACACAAATATTGTTCATCTATCTCTACTATTCTTTTACTAACAATTTTCAGTATTAAGAAAAAATTACAAGACACATAAAAAGAAAAATTATGACCCATCACCAAAAGAAAAAATAGTCAATAGAATCAGACTCAGAGATAGCTCAGATGTTGGAATTATCCAACAGAGACTTTAAAGTACTTATATTAAATATGTTAAAGTGTCTAATGAAAAAAAATCATGAAAGACACAAATTTTCATTGGTGAGATGAAAACTACCAAAGAGAGCCAATGGAATGCTAGAAATGAAAATCACAACATCAGAGACAAAGAATTTTTTCAGTGAGCGTATTAGCAGAATGGATACACCCATCAGAGAAAATAATGAAACTTGAAAATGGGTCAATAAAAATTATCCAAACTTAAATATAAAGAGAAAAATGGGTAAAACCATACAGCACCCAAGAACAATAAGACAAAATCAAACGACAACTGACATATGTATAATTGGAGCCCCTGGAGAAGAGAAAGAGAATCAGGCAGAAAAAATACATATTTCTAGAAATAATGGCTGAAAAATTTCCTACACCAATGAAATCATCAGCCCATAAATCCAAGAATCCCATAGATCCTCGAGTAGAATAGAAACAAAGAAAAATACACACAGACACACTAGAGTCAAACTAATAAATATCAAAATAAAGAAAAAAATCTCAAAGCAGCTGGAGAAAAAGAAATATGAAGTAATGGAAGACAAATTTTACATTTCAGTGGCAAGAGCTGTAGCTACATCCTCCCTTCCCACCCTGGTTGTAGCAATTGCTAGAGCCAATAGGACTGCCTCAGAGAAGAACAGAGCAGGTGCCACCAGGTGCCACTTATAGATTCTCCTCTAGAGAAAAGGAAAGGTGTTTACAATAGAGTTATATAGTACAGGCTCTGAGGAACAAAGTCAAGTCCTTGTGTAAAATAGGTCAGAGCCAGAGACTAGAACTCTGGATGTTGGGGGTGGAGGTGGAGGAGAAACCTATGGACAGCAAATGAGCCCTCCAGGAAGTCCTGTCTTTCAACCCTCCAGCGACCGGCACCACTGGCCTGACAGAAACCTGCCTTTTCATCTTCCCACAAGCCAGGAAGCTGATGTCCATCCCTCGGACTCAGCAGTTTGTGGATTCATGCATTGGGTAAGAAATCAAACAGCATACTCACGAAGTTCCCTTCCAATTTTGAGATAAATCTCTTCCATAGTAGAAATTTTAAAAACTGACCTCTTTTCTCTCGGTGTTAAACATTACACCTTGCACATTTTTCTGCTGGTTTACTTTTATTCATTCATTTGTTTACTCATTCATTCACTCAACAAAATATGTATTGTGAGCTTAGTACATGCCTGTCATTTATCTCGCTTTCTATGTTCTCTAGTAGTTGGGGAGCAAATGGAGGGCAGGGTCTGTATTTCACTTATTCTTGTGTTCCCATGTTGTATGTGGTTGAGAAAGGAGAGGAGAGGAGGGGAGGGGAGAGGAGAGAAGGAGAAGGATGGGGAAGGGAGGAGAGGAAAGGAGAAGAGAGGAAAGATGGGGAGAGGAGAAGAGAGGATAGAAAGCTGCTTCCCGGATCATTTATTTTCCGAAAGGGACTGGGCATGTCTCACTCTCCTGCCCCACTTCAAGATTATTCTCTTTTAGCTGGTTCTTGAGCCAACTGAAATTTGCTTACAATTGTTCCCTTAGCAACCAGCAACCTTTATGCTTCACTTTGATTTAAAACTCAGAGTAACCAAAATCTTCATTTATTTGAAACATATTGTAAATGGGCTTGCATCCTTTACTAAAACCAAAACCAGATCATTTAAAAAACATTTGAATAGAAAATTTAACAGCATTTGAAATACATTTTAAATGTGCACTTAATTTTTGTTCAAGAGGCAGGACCTCTTGGAGGGCTCAGTTTTTTTGTGTGTTTGTTTGGTGGTTTGTTTGTTTGTTTTTGTTGTTCTTGTTTTTAACAGATACCCCAGAGCAAACATTCCACAAGAAAAATGGAGCTGACTTTCAGTTTTTATTTTCTTTCCCAGAAGCTATGAAAATTGCAGTGAACAGTGCAGGACTAAATCACATGATCTCCAGTCCTGGGCTAGCACCTGAGCAGCAGGGCCCCCGCAGTCCCCTTCTGGCCCCAGCTGGCTCATTACAAGGTGCCCATGCCAGAGGTTCTTGAATGTAACCCAGGTAAGGGAGGAAGGTAAGGTGTGTTTCCTTTTAAACCATGAGGAAGTTCCTTAACGAGCTGTGCCCAGGGTGGGAGCTCAATCAATAATTAAGTGCCCATAAGAATGAAGAATGAGCCTGAAAATTCTCCTCAAAACACTATTTGATTAAAAAAAGTCAAACAAAACAAAACACTATTCAGTACAGTTGCACGCCAAAAACTTCAAAAGCAGCGTTACAATGCAGTTTTAGGGCAAAATGTATTCTATTTGTGCATACATTTGATCACTGTTCACTGTTGAGTTGTTTCTGCAATCGACCTTGGGAGCACATCTGTCCTAGATTCAGATCCACTGGACTTGCCAGAGCCATGAACAGAAAGGGGTTTAGTGACACGTTCTGAGACGAGACCATGCTGGTACGATGTAGCACCAGGAATTGTTGCAGCCCTCGATATAGGCAATCTCACTTAATCCTCACAACAGGTCTATGGGGTGGGGTTGGCGACATTCCCTCTACCTGAGTCTCAAAGATGTTAGGTAATTTGCTTATAGTGACCCAGGTAGGATTTGAACCCCGGGCTGGCAGACTTCAACATGTGATCATCTAACCTAGGCCCCCCTCCACCTCAACCCTCATCAAATGTTAGAAATGACGCCAGATTGGCCCGAGGAAGAGGGCACAGAGCCTCAAATAACTATCCCATTTCTGTCTTCTCTGAACCTGGCTCTGACCTTTATCCTTTGATGTTATATTTCCGGAAGGGTGTGAACACACACAAACACACACATTCCGTAGCACAGTCTAGCTGAGATCTCATCAGTGGCATGAACAACTATTAGACAGCAATTGTGTGAATCAATTTGCCGAACTGTTGAGTCTCAGCCTCTCAGGGCAAGAGACACTTCCTCATCTGCTCAGTCTGTGACCCCTCCACTGTCATCTTGCCAAAGAGGGCGTGATGCCTGAAGGAGCACGGCCCCTGGATCTGCTGAGTCCACAGACTTCCGGTGTTTCTCTCTCCTGCTTTGGGGTGATTTGTGTGTGTGTTACATGTGTGAGGGGTTTTTTGTTCCTTTGTCATGTTTAGTTCTGGTTGGGAGATGTGGCCATTTCTAACCTTACAAAAGGTTAGAAATGTTTGCTATAATCTCATGGAAGACCAGGCCTGTGTCACTGAGAAATGTTACCTTTTAAATGAAATAGAACAAAGCAGCCTTTTTTGGACCAGATAAAACAATGAAGAGATTTTTTTTGGGGGGGGTTGGGGGGGGTTGGGGGGGACTTTTTCTTTTTAAGAGAACAAATTTTTAGCTGATAAAGCGTTATGAATACAGATTTGGATGTGAGAGCGTACGCAAAGTCTCCATCTTTCCCCACCCCAACCCCCACTACCATTCATTCCCCAAAAGAACCTCAGAGAAGAAAACCTATTTTACTTCATGTAGAGAAGAATCAGTATCATTTTGGTAAGTCTGAGTGGTACAAAGGCAAGAGTCAGAATGATTGTCCTGGCTAGAGACCTGCCATTTCTGACCCCTGTGATGGGGTTTTAGGGTAACTGGACCTGCTGACTTCCAGCCACCTGGTCTGCTGTTCTTTGCAAAAGTTCAGCTTCTACTACTTCAACTAATTTTTCATTCACATTGCATTCATTCTCTCACTCCAGGAGATTCATCTTCTACCAGCCATATTGCTTATTTTCTCTCTGTAGACCTCCTGCCCTTGGGACTAGAGGAAAACATTTACAGACAGAAGAATCCAGAAAGGGTCAGAGGTGATTCCACACACATAGCAGCGTGTTCATGAGACAGGCTGCTCATCTCAGGCCCATTGAAGTGCCTGCCACTGTAAATGTGCAAAAACAAAAACAAAAACAAAAACAAAACAACAAACAGAAGAAACCCAGCAGAGAGTGAAGAGGCGACTTACAGTGGATTTTGAAGTCCTTGTACTGCCTGTCTTCGATCGCTACCACGTACAAAGCTGCCCGGTCTGGAAACATAAGCCCTCCAGGTTTCTGTTGATGAATTGTGGGGAAATGGGTCTTGTAATCTAGTCACCTGACAAAGACATCACAGTTTGAACTGCACATAGAGTCACCAGACAGGCATCCCCTTGACAGCATTTCTCATTCAGCAGACTGTCACCTTGGCCAGGGTGAGGGTTCAGACGGCAAAGCTCACTTTTTAGTTTGGAGCAAGGACAATTTGAGAGACCCGGGTGGAATCAATAGAGCAAATGGAGTTGGGGGGAAGGTAAATCTAGTGAGGAACAGTAGAAGATGGTACGACCTCTCAGACTGAAGAAGCCAAGGTCAGAAGCATGCTTGGCTGTCTCGTAGCCATGCAATTCTAAGGACTTGTTGACCAGATCAGATGTTTGTCTTGGCAACACAGAATGGGTGTCAATTATAGTGAAAGAAGCCAAAGTTAGGTCTACAGGAGAAGGTGGTGACAGTTAGACACGTTGGACCTTGGGACGATCATTCTGTCCCCTGAAGCAGATCTGCTTAAAGAGGGGGGGCCTGGAAGAGGTGACCTTCTAGCCCAAGTCCTCATATATTTCCTAGGCTGTAGGCCAGGGTAGAGCAGCAAGACAGCCAGCAGACCGGCGAGGGGACAGCATGCAGGACACTTACCAGCCATTTGTCCCTGGCAAAGATGACCGTATTGAGCATTGACTCATAGAAGAGACAGTAGCCCATCCACTCGCTGATGATGATGTCTACCTTCTCCACAGGCAGCTCCACCTCTTCCACTTTACCCTTAAATATGGTGATGACTGTAAAATAAGAACCCCAAGACCACACTTTGCTGGGATCCTAGCTGGGAACCATGAACACCCATATCAGGGCCAGATCTACAGGTTTTAGCCCTGTTCTGATTCTGTTTTTAGGATGGGACATACCTCAACCTTCACCATGCTAGTTCCCACTAAGAGAATTAAAAGCTACTTGCATGTTTCCCTTAAATTTATTGAGCAGTTACTATGTGCTGGACTGTGCTAAGCCCACAGCATGTGCCATATCATGTAATCCCCCCAACAACTCTATGAAGGAAACACTTTATTATTCTTCTTGTTTACAACTAAGGAAACTAAGGCTTAGAGAGCTTAAATGGTGGCCGTGGAAATAGAGCCAAGGTCTAATATCCCATGACTCCAACACTCTTTTCATGGCCCCAACCCGTTTTAGGCTCTCATGATAATTGAAACCCAAAGAAGGCAGCGGTGACTTGACTCTTCTATTGCTCTTGCATCTGTTCACAGCCAGGGCTCATCCCCCAGGGTGTTCATGACGGAAGCATCTTGGTGTTTTGACAAGAGCTCTGCAGTCAGAGAAACCTGGGTTTAAGTGCTGGATCTTCTCATTACTAGCTTTATGGATTTCCACAAGTTACTTGATCAAACCAAACTCCAATTCCCCAGAGAACAACCTTGGAAAGTGACATCTACTTAGCAGGTGGTTATACTGATGAAATGAAATAACACATGTGAAGTTCAGGCTCATAGCCAGAGCTCAGCAGAAGGTAGACATCACCTGACATTGTCCCCCTGTTGACCAGTCCACATACAGGTGAAGGGGATAGGGCCGGGACAAAGCCCTGCTCTAAGTGACCTTGGCTCATGAGTCACTTTCAAGACCTCCCATCCTTCTGTGGCTGGAGAAATTTCTTAGTTGGGTTTTTGATCATTTGACACCTAATTTTGGAGTCTCTTTTTATGTTCGTGTTGTAAAGATCAGAGTAAAAGCTCTCTTAGATGCTACTGGGTGATGTATTGGTTGGCTGGCTCCATCTGGACATTTCCTCTGAAAGATTACACATCTTCATCCTCTGAAACCCTCTTTCTGCAGCATTTTCTGAAAAATCACACAATGCTTGAGCTTTGCTGGAAAAATTGAACAATGGTTTGTACTCAGGAGTTAAAAAAAAAGCCTGTTCTGAATCTGAGTTTCATGAACATTAATTTGGTTCAGAGGCTCCTAGATGGCAAAGGGCATACGGGTCGCTGGCTTTCGTTCTTGCCTTCACAGTGGATAATGCAGGTGGAGTCGTGCCCATTAGCTGCCGCTAATGATGTTATGCTCTCCAATATCTGGTAGTTAATTAAGGCTTAATCAGATAAGGCCTCCTCTATAAAGAGCCAGACACTTTGCACATGGGCCCAAGTCACTCTGGACGGAGACCTGAGTGCCTGTGGCCTCCTGCTTACTGCTCGTGAGCGCCACCCCTAAGAAGTGAGAGTAGTAGAGCTGGTCTTCTCCAAAGGTTTGAAGGAGGTGGGTGGGTAGCTGTGAAAGCTCGGGTTGTCTGGGGGCTCTGAGGCCCAATGGCAGGAACTCAATCCAGAGCAGGGCCCAAGGATGCACCAAGAGAACTCATAGGGGGACAAAGTAAAGAATTTTTAAAAATGCAAATAGAGTGCCTAATTTATATTCCTTATTCTGAAAAAGAACTGACAAATATGCCTGATCCACCTGCTTAATCATTTGCATGCAAAGCCTGGTTTGTCTTATTTTTGTAAACATTTTTAAAGTGTTTCAATGGCCTCCCTTTCTTTTCTCTGTGCACATTTATTTCTTGAAGTCTCTGCCCTCATGTCTGCACATGTCTATGGGCACAAACACACAAAGATCGCTCCTGAATGAATGAGTGGAGGCATTAGATTACGACCTCCCTGAGGCCCAGGAAGCTGTCTTCTTTGCCTCTGGTGCCACCGGCCTTCACCCTGGGTGCCTGGCACAAGGTTCACCATGACGATCCCATGGACTGGACTCCAGTAGGATGACAAGAAGCAGAAATGGACAAGAACATACAGGCAGGCATGTATGGGACATTCCTTGGGTGCCTCCCCCAGAGTGAGGGAATGCAGGCCCTGTTCTCTGCACCAGCCCTCTTACCCATTTGCTGCTGTATCCTGATCAATATGGGTCCAGCAGCAGATAGATAGATGATAGATAGATAGATAGATAGATAGATAGACAGATAGATAGATAAGAGCTAGATAGATACAGAGATATAGTAGGTTACAGAATAGCAAAAATCACTCTGTTTCAAAAAGACAGAAGGAATCGGTTACCCCTATAAAATGTTCAACAGTCGGGACCTGTGTTCACTTAACATCACCCTTCTGCATCCAAACATTTCTCAGAGCAGATGTGGTCCCCACTTGGCTTGGTAAGTAGATGGTCCCTTTGTGATAGGAAAAAGACACACCTTGTCATGCAGGGAGGCCTGCAGGGTCTCTGCTCCCGCTCCCCACATAAGAACGCAGGATATGGTGAGGCCAAAAAGGAGCACCCACGGAGCCATAGGTAGGGGAGTCATACCACTACGGTCTCACTGGAGGCTGGGTTCACTGGACGTGCGACCTGCTGTCCGTTTTGTCTGCAACCCACCGACGACTCTCTTTCACTCTCCTCCACTCTCCTCCGCTCTCCTTTGTAGCCACAGCAGTTATATTAGCGGCTAATTGGCTAACTGGCTACAGCTGACGGCCAATCAGCCACAGCTGACGGCCATCTACTACCCGAGCCAGCACTCCTCCATGTGAGGCCGAGAGCCTGTAAACTACTTTCTGGGGCTCTGTCCCCACACACCTCCCTTCAGTTTAGTAGAGGACTGGATTTCACACCCCATTCATGACCTTCCCCAGTTGCTTTTGTGCAGTGCCCAACCTGCACAACCTTATGCCTGGGGTCCTGGAGGCAGACAATTTATGCTCTTGTTCCACCTAACAACTAACCTTGATGAAATAGTTTCTGTCCTCTGGGGCCTCAGCTTCCTCATTGGAAAAAAGAGGAGGGAAGTTGGATCTGAAAATCCCTAAGATCCTTTGCAGCAGCAAAATGCTTTGGTTTTTCAGATACATATTGGGCTTGTGTAAGGTATGACTGGTGGGAATAACTGGCATCAATCAAGAAACAGTGTCTGCAACGTCCAGTTAGATGGTACTTTGCTTGCACCAATTCCTCAAGTCTGATTTAAATAGAAAAGAGGCCATGTTGTTTCTATGGACCCAGATATAATTGCCCAGCCAAGTCACCAGAGTTATTCTTCCTGTTTTCTGTAGCCACTACCGACAATTACTTAAACTAAGAGATTCAATTTCCCAGTCTACAAAATGCTGCCTCTTGTGGCATGGTTTATGGCAATGAATTAAGGGTTATTGGCCAGTGTGTGCATTCCCTGCATTCCCTCACCCTGTATGGCACTGGGTTGGCTCAAAGAACTGTGTGGACATGCGTAGCTACAGGCGTCCCTGCTCCATGCAGAGCCTTTCAAAGGGCTCCTAGCTGCTCATCTTAAGGTTCTGAGCAGCTATGGGCTGCAGAGCCCCACTCCCAATCTGGACTCCACATCACTGTGTCAACTCAAGGTTGTACTGAGGTCACTCTCCAGAGCTGCGTTTTTATTCCATAAGGATGATGGAAAATTTGTTCAACTAGCTGTGACAGGACCCTGGCTCGTAAATTTTAGAATGATTAATCATAACTAAATGCACAACAGGAAGCAATGAACTCTAAATTAGGAGATTTTTTTTTTTCCCCTGTAACTTCAAGTTTGCAAATTACATCCAGATTTTTTTTTTCCTTTTTGGCTTGAGTGGTTATTATATAAATTTGGTCATTCTGATTCATAGTCATTTGTTCTACAGTTTGTTTGTTTGTTTAACAAATCAGGCCAGGCTGATCTCCTTTGGGGCTGCAATGTGTCCATCGGAGTCAGCAGATCCCACGGGGGTCCAAGGTAGTGGTCTCCCCCTTGTAGCTCCTCACTGTTTCCCAGAGAAGATCCTGTCCCACAGAAGAGTGGGCATCGAGGGGCATCGAGTGCGAGGGCAGGGAGCATGTTGTGAGACAGCAGAGCCTCCGCGATGACACCCCCGCCCCTCGCACAGACACTCGCTGCCCTCTGCTCCCCGGCCACGCTGCTCACACACATATTTGGCGATGGCCATGCTGCCTGCCACACACCTTCTGAGGCCTGACTCGCCTCCAGCCTATGGTCTCTTCCTCTTACATGACTATCTTAGCTTCCTGTTTCCAGGATCTAGCAGAGCACTTGACTCTTCACACACATTCAAAGATTGTTACTGAATGAATGGAAGGATGGATGAACAATTTAAAAAAAAAAGAGTATTGGGTTCAGAGACAAAAGATCTTTAAACTAGTCCTGATTATGATGGTAAAAAATTAGTAGAGTTCGAATAGCAGCTTGCAGAGTGATTTCACACATATTATCTTAATAATCCTCACAGGAACCTGTGTGGTTGCTTTGATTATTCCATTTGCCTAATGAAAGAACTAGAGTTTAGAGAAGCAAAAGATGGAGCCAAAACGTGGGCCTGTTGTGTATAGTTCATCAACCTCCCTGAGATTCTGTTCCTTCATCGGCAAATGGTCAGAATACCTGACTCACCTACCTCGTGGGATTGTTGTGGACACTGAGCAAGTGCTTGGGACAGTGGCAGGGAGGAAATCAGAGGAGGCCAAAGATAACCGCCCTTGCCCTGGACACTGGTCTGGTTGGTTGGGAGGGTGAGGAGAGGTGGGCGGAACTATCCTCATCGCAGAGCCCAGCAACCTCCGTGCGATCAGCCCACCTCAGCTTCCCACCCACCTCAGCTTCCCACCCTGGTCTTCTCCAGGGTCCAGATACACGGATAAACCTCTTTTACAAGGTAGACCCAGCCCCATTCTTGAGCCAGTGGTGATGGGAGAAAGAGAACAGCAACAGCTTTACCCTCAGTGTCTGGTGGCACTTGGAATATATCCTGCAGCAAACAGACCCCAAAACGGGAGTGTCTGGGTGCCAGACAATTAAGGCCGGACAATTACATTCTCGAATGCCTTCTAGAAGAAATGCTACATCCCTCATTGCTGAATATCACTACGGTCACCTTTGAAGTACTCCCCTTGGGAAGCTATACACCCACTCCACTGCCTAGTCCACCCTTCAAAGCAAATTTGGAACTCTTTTTCTGGAATGGCCATCAAAGCGGCCATCATATTACCCTTGATGTCCTGAATGTCATCAAATGCCTTCCCTTCAATATTTCCTTTATCTTCTGGTAAAGAAAGAAGTCATTGGGGGCCAGATCAGGTGAGTAGGGAGGGTGTTCCAATACAGTTATTTGTTTACTGGCTAAAAATTCCCTCACAGACAGTGCCATGTGAGCTGGTGCATTGTCGTGATGCAAGAGCCATGAATTGTTGGCAAAAAGTTCAGGTCATTTAACTTTTTCATACAACGTTTTTAGCACTTTCAAATAGTAAACTTGGTTAACTGTTTGTCCAGTTGGTACAAATTCATAATCAATAATCCCTCTGATATCAAAAAAGGTTAGCAACATCGTTGCAACAAGCTCGCAAACTTAATTGTCAGAGCTCGCATGTACACTCAATATAGTATTAATATAAACTTAAATATAGTTCCCCTCTGTCTTCCCAAGTGCTCCATCCACCCAAGAACGTAGGACTTGAGCTTCTGCCTTGTCCCCAGTGCATGTCTTCCTGACTTCATGTCCTCGCCTGCTCTGGCTCCCTTAAGGGTGAGGGCCCGGTCTGTTTAGCTGGAGCTCTCAGCTTTGGCCAGAGCCCTTCCTGGCCAGAGACCATGCCTGACATGTCTCCTCCCCTAGCCACTGGCTGGACTAACACTTGGGTAATCAGAAGCCTACCAGGACCCGTCCCCACCCCAAGTTATCACCGACCATTTGGAACCCCCAGTATAGTGGAGCTGGGGTCGATCCCCAAAACATTGGCTGCAGGCAGATGCTTTTGTGGGCTTGTCCTGGAGGACGGGGATTCAGAAAGGAGCAATACTAGACAAGAGTGGTTGAAATCAGTGGGAATATAGAAGGTGACAAAGCGTCCCACAGGCTCAGGGATTCAGAAAATCATGCCAGGTTCCACTCTCACTCACTAGTTCTACATGGAACAGGCAGCAAGTGTCTCCCACCCCAGGAATTGCACCCGCAGTCCTTCTGTGTAAACATGCTTTCCCCCTTAGCACGCTGGCCTCTCCTCATCTCTCAGGTCTCCGCTTCAATGCGCTCTTGGCAGAGAACAGTCCTCCTTCCAGGCTGTGCTATTCCAGTTTAAAAACAGGCTCTGGGAGAGGAAAAGAGCCCTGATTTGTAGCGTTTGCTGATGTCTGTGGTGTAAAGATGTCCACCATGGACAATTTTGACTCCCTCCATGATGTCACTCTCAGCAGGATTGGGAAGACAGAACCAGCGCCTGGCACCAGGCAGGCCGCTGCCACCACCCAGTCGAAAGAAAACGCCTCATTCGTCTCATGCTTCTTTCTAAGTGCTTTCACAATTTTAACTCTTCTTGGACGCTGTTTGTTCGTGTGCTTTGCTGTGCGTCTTCTCTGTGAGACTGTAGGCTTCATGACAGCAAGGATCTCGTGTGTCCCATTCACCAGGGCCTCGCCAGCGCCTGGCACAGGGCCAGGAGAGTGGCACAATAATGCGTGATAGACGAGTGCATGAGACCCAGTCCTAAGATGGTTAACGGGCTGCCTAATGAGCAGCCAGGGAAGGAAGTAACCACCGCGGGAGTTACCTACCAGTCCAGGTTCATTAAAAACAATTACAGCTGACTCATCTCATTTCTTCTTTTGACAGCGTTATTAGTCAAGTTTATAAATGAAATAATAATAACAATAGTTAACATTTATTGGCTGCATACCGCCCACCAGTTACTGTTGTATTTTAGGTGCGCTAATGGGTACTTAAGAACTTGCTCTCCAGGAAAGAAGCCCCGTTTTCGCATTTGGTGATTTATGTGGTGTAAATACTCCCACTATGACCAATTTCAAGCCACCAAAGTGACTTCGTCCATTCCACAAATCTACCGAAAATTAAACAGTCAGCTCTCAGGAGCCTGTAGAGCCTGCTCCAATACCCCATGGTTTTCCACACAATGACTTTGTCATCCTCACAGTGACCCTATGCGGTATGTGCCACTATAATTCCCATTTCACAGATGAGGAAACTGAGACACAGAAAGTGAGTTTGACAAGGCCCCCGCCTCCTCATGGAGAAGGTGACAAATTATTGTGTGGATTCACAGCTGGCTGCCTGGGCCCAACATGCTGATTAAGGCTGAATGTGAACCAGCCTGAAAGCTTTGCACTCGCTCCAGGGCACCTATCACATACTGCAGGTAACACCACATAGAGAACAACAACCCCAGGAGAGCGATGTTCTCTTCGTCAGGAAGGACCAAATCTAACAACATGAAGCTTAATATGAATAAAAAGTGTGACTCAGTCTGTGTTCAAAACATCCGCTGAGCAGATGCAGGTTGGGAATGACAGCTTGGCAGTCACGCAGGCAATTGTGGTTGATTCCGGCTCAGTACCAGTATGACATGACCTTCCCACAACTGCTATGGAAACTGGAGCTGCACTGTTACAAGTACAGCACCTGGGCCCCTCCTGTTGCCCAGCTGTGTTTATTTCTCAGTGTGACTCTCTAGGGGTGAGAGAGGCTCTGAGACATGGCCAGAAAAAAGGGGACTCAAACCAACACACAGGGTGAAGCAACTGGGGGCGGGGGCTGTAGCCTGGGGATGTGGGAGGAGATGTGAAAGAGTCTGCCCACTGTCAGTGGGGAAAGGTATAGAGCGCTGGGCAGGTCTCGGGGAGGCAGAATCTACCTCAGCGGAAGGCGGTGCTTTCTAACAATCACAGCTCTCAGATGGCTGGTGGTGACATCCCTGTCAGAGGAATCATCTCAGGACTGGATGACTGCCGAGCACAGAGGAATGCTGCAGGAGCAGAGAATTCCAGCACCATCTATAAAAGGCTTGGAGTGTGTAGCAAAGAAGGAGCAAAGCTTGCAAAGTCATTAAGCTTGAAAGGACCTGTAGTTCATCTTGTTAAAGCTCCTACTACACATGAGACCCCATAGTAGGCACTTAACATACATTATCTCTAAGCTCCCAACAATCCTGCCAGCTGTGCATCCACATAGCCCCTCTACGGGGAGCAAGCAGTGCTCAGAAAGGTGAGGTGACTTGGCAAAGCCTTCCCTATGTCACTGCTGTCGTGCTACGCTCAGGCCTCTTCCATCCATCACATGTATGCCTGAGGACGCCTACCCGTCGAAGAAGAGAAAGGAGGAATACACATTTTCTCTTTAGTTTTCTGAGAAGTAAAAAGATTATACTTTTTTTGTTTCTAGAAGTATAAAAATTGTATCACTCCTTGAGCTCCCATGTCAACTCACAAATGAATCTACATTTGCAAGCATCTCGGCAGCCCACTGGTTTCCTCGGCAGGGAGAGAGGAAATAATAGTTGTCGGTGCCGAAGTCAAAGGAGGCTGTGAGCACGTGTGGGGGCCAGGCGCGTGGAAGCAGCCGTGTGAAGGTTGCTCGTCCGCGGCAGCTGGCTTTCTGGAGCTGCGTGTCTACATGTGAATAATCCATCCGAGGAGCGGTGTGGAGGTGGAGAAGCAGAGAGATTGATTGATTCTGGGTGGCAGGTATTTTATGTCCTGTGTTGTTATTTATGTCTGTACACCTACACTCCTGAGACCCACACAAATGCTGGCTGAAGCCTCGTTTCAAAAGCATTGCCATGGAAGCCTTCACACAGCCAAGCTGTCCTCTTTCTAGCACACATGCCGAGGCTGGTGAGCTGGGCAGCAGACAGGGCCCTGGGTGGTCCCACCCGCTGCACCCACCGCTGCTGCCCACGGGGAGGAAGAGATAAAGGCACTCTGCCTTATAAAGGCCCCAGGGCCCGTGGTTCCCTCCTCCTTCCTATAGTGTGAGGAGCAGGAACAGGTACCAGGAAGGGGTGGGGGTGGGTATTCACTTGGGGACAGTCTTTGTCCTTCTTGGGCCTTCGCCTCAGTATCAGAATCAAGTAGGAGCCATCAACGTACAGAGCATGGAATAATTCCATCCTAAAGCCATCAGGTGGGGCTGAGCGAACGCCATCCGTGCTGCCCAGGGAGGGTGGGGGATGGGTACCACCACAGTGCAGCGTGGTGTGTTGAAGCCTGAGTGGGTGAGGGCAGCCCAGCAGAGCGCAGCAGAGCCAGAGCGGGGTGAGCAGGGCACCCAGGTGTGGGAGGGGGATGTTGGGGGCTCCGGGGGCATCTGCGCAGGAGGGCAGCCTGGCTCAGCCAACCGGTGCCTGAGCAGGGTGGGGAGAGGCTGCCTGGAACAGGGCGATGGAGCCCAGCACTGGGTGACAGAAGCATCTGCAAGGGGCAGGAGGTGCTGACAATGGGCAATTGTTTACACACAAAGGGATTGATCCAATACGTAAACATATTCAGAATAATAGGAGCCAGATTTTTCACAAAGAAAGGAGTCACGCATGGAAAGGGACATAAAGGCTCCAGTAAAAACACTGTGGTGCTGGTTTAGAAGTGGACGTGTCACATGAACTTGACAATAGGTATAGACAGATGTAGAAATACATGTTGGATAAGTGTGTATGTACACAAACACACACGTGCGCGTGCACACACGCACACACACGGTCTCTAGTCCTTCCCGCTGAGACAGCCTGGGAGCACCAGCACCTACAATCCATGAGCACACATAACCCCATCCTCATTTCTCAACGCCATTGTCCACTGAATGGAATGAAGACTTGTTAGAAAAATGGCTGATTCTAGAACAGAGGCGTGGAAACTACAAGATGAGCCTGAAACATCTGTGCCAGAAAATGAGAACGCTCACAAAAAGTGCAGGAGGCATGCGATAAGGACTTAGAAACCAGCTTGAAGACGCATCCAGTAACCAAATCAGGGACAATCTGAGTATAAAAGTAAGTATGGATAATAATAGACACAACCTATTGAATAAAATGGGAAATTAATGATGAGGAATAAAATATTTACATGGTTTCAAAGTACCGCACCCAGAAAATCTTACTAATTCCAAAGGGGGAAAGAGCAGCGTTACCGTGGAGAAGCCTGGCCTACGTCGCCTGAACCATGTGGTCGGAGTCAATGGCACCTGGAACGGGACAAATCAAAGCCACCCCCACCCCCCACACCCCCGAGAGTGAGAATACCATGTGTGTCTCTGCTGTTCTTGCACAATGCGTCACCTAAACCCAAATGAAGAGTCACACAACCCAAACTGAGGGACGGCCACAGGACACTGGCCTGTGATCTTCACGTGTCAAAGACCACGAAAGTTGAGGAAAGCCTGCGCCAGCTTGAAAGAAACTAGACACATGACGACTCAATGCAGCGTGTGATCTGGAACTGAAACTTTTTGCTGTGAAGGATGCGATGGCAACAACTGGCCCAACACGACAAGGATGTGAGCACCAGACAATGAAAATGGATTCATGTTAACCTCCTGATTTATGGCTGAGCTGTGGCTATGTAGGAAAACGCCCTTGTTTGTAGGAAATGTACATTAATGTATTCAGAGAAAATGGGCATCTTGTCAACAACTTACTCTCAAATGGCTCAAAGAAAAGGAAAAACCCAGCTGAATCTGCACCTGTTTTTGTAAATTGGAACGTTTCGAAGGTTAAAAGAAAGAAGAGAAAAAGGGAAGGGAAGGGCAATTTATAAAGTTATAGGGGTCTGGAGCAGGAGAAGGGAGGGGAGGCCACGAGGTGTGAACCAGAAGGGGCAACTAGAAGCTGTGCAATTGTTGCTCCTGGCAAGCTTTCAGAGCCAAACTGCCCTGCTGCCGAAGGTCAGGGATCTCTCAGCGGCTGTCAGCCTCCTCCCTCCGGGCCCATCCCACGCTCTGCTACCAGTGGTTGGGGCCATAGCCCTCTGCAAGCTAGGAGGGAGGTGAGTCTGGGAGGCTGCATTCTGGACCTCAGGAGCCAGAGCAATAGAGATAGATGAAGAGTGAGGGGATGGGCAGACCCTTCAAGGGCAGGAATTGCTGTGCAAGTGAAACCTGTGCAGAGGCAAGGGGATGGTCTAAATGTTCTTTCAAGGCACCTCAGGTCTCAAGGCTGAGATTCAACTACCCTGAGCAGAAATCTGACTCTGCATCTATTTGCACCTCCCCTCCCCTCTAAGGATTTGAATTTTCATTTTGGGGATTGGCAGGTACTCACTGACCTTCCACATCAACATAAACACAGCCTAGGAGCGAGTGCACCAACAAGAGCCCAAACCAAAGCTCCACCCCACGTCAACGATCCTCAGTTTGCACAGCTGTTAAATGGGAAAACCACTTGCCCCTGTTTCGCAGTTGGGGAAAGGGAAACCGGTTGAAAATACATGGATGCCAGGCTGTGTCACCCTTGTAGAGGACGAATTGGCCGTTTTCTTTTTTCATCTTTAGTAGGCAAGTAGAGAGGTCTCCTCTCTGTCCCTTCTGCCCAGGTCAAGTACAGAAGAGATCTTGGCCCCCCTGAGTGAACCAGGAGAGGCTGAATGCCAAGCCAGAGGTTGGAGGTATCTGAGCGACATTTCCCCTAATCGGGCTGGAAAGAGGCCTGTGGATCTTGGCTCTGCTCATGGCCCCCAAGGATGTTGCTCCCCATTCACCCCGAGCCTCTTTCAGCATCACTCATCACCTCCAGCCCTTCACTTCCTCACTTCCTCACCGAGCTTAGAGTCCATAGTCCATTACTGTCATAACTCAGTCTCCCCCTCCCTCTGTCGTGTCCTCCCAGCAAAGCCTGGCCCAGGCGGCCCTCCCCCCCACTCATACCCAAGCTGCTGAGCACGGGAAGAGAAAAATCAGACACAGGGAGAACGGCGTTCACTGCATATCTGTGTCCACACATCTCTAACAGGTGCTGCCCACCCTCCAGCCATCCTCACTAGCCCAGCGTTGCCCTCCCACCTCCCTCTAAAAAAACATTCTGTTCCTTCTCATCTCTCTCCAAAGCATACCCCTCACCACCCTGTGTTTCCCATCAATGGCTGTCTCATTCTTCACTGAAAAAATGGCAGCAACAAAGCAGGAGCTTCCCACCACCAGCCCACCTCCATCTGAACCCACACTCCCCGCCTTCCCTCTGTTACTGTGGTTAAACTGTCCCCACTCCAAGAAAGAGGCCAATCTGCCCCCTGTGCTTTGCACCCTGGGCCCTCTTTCCTTCTCAAGGTCCTGGCTCCTGAATTTACTTTTTCCTGTATCTGCAATTTTGCTCTTGCTCTCTAGTGGACCATCGAACCGTACATACTTGTTTTTATATTTCCTATCCTTAAAAACATATCTCACTTCCTTGACGCCATGCCGCCCTATAGCTACTGTTCCATTTTTCTGTTCCTCATTACAGCAAGATGACTTCCTGCGTAGTCCTCGCTTCACAGTCTCTCCCTAACCTGCTCTAACTGGGCTTCGGGCCCCACCCCGACACTTAGTCTGTTCTTGTTAAGAACGCTAGTAATCTGGAGCTGAGCTGCGCCCTCCACAACTAAGACTGAAAGGATAACAACTTGAAGCTGAGCTGCACCCTCCACAACTAAAATTGAAAGGACAACAACTTGACTTGGAAAAAAGTCCTGGAAGTATACACTGTTCCCCAATACAGTCCTGTTCCCCTTCCCCAATAAAGTCTTTTTTAAAAACAAGAATGCTAGTAACCTCCATATGGCCGAATTCAATGGCTAACCCTCTGTTCTCATCTTGCTTGGTCGCTTAGCATGCCCTAGAGCAGACCACTTCCTCCTTCCTTTGTCTGTATGGTAGGTCTCTCCTGAATGTAAATTCTCTGCCTCTCTGCTGGCCCCTTCACCTTAGTTTGACCTCCAAATGTTCAAATGCCCTACAGCCCTATCTGTGGCCCTTTTCTTTCCTCTGGGTAGGTATGCTTGATCCCTAAGTGGCCTCATCCTGTGGCTTTAAATAACATCTGTAGGCTGAACACCCCCCAGGTGTTTATTCCATGCTCTCACTCTCCCTGGAACTCTAGACTCATATAGCCAAGTCTTACTCAACATGTCTACCTGGATGTCCAATGGGTGTCTCAAACCCTACGTGTGGAAGCGAGGACTCTTGACTTCTTTCTCCCTGCCTTCTTCCCGTAAGTGCTCTATCTCTTCTCCCACCATCCACCCAGTACTCAAGGCAAGAAAAAGTTAGTCCTCGAGCCTGTCTTTCTTCCCATTCCCACATGTGGTCCAACAGCAGGACTTCTTGCCTCTATTTCCAAACATAGCTGCAGCAGTCACCTCTCCCCACCTCCACTGCCACCACCCTGGTCCAGGCCTCTCCCTGGAGCACTAAAATAGCCTCTTAATGTCTATACTCTTTATGCCTGCAACCCATTCCAATCCATTCTCCAAAAGGCCTTCATCATCCTTAGAAACTTGTTTTCGTAGTTTACAAACCCTACATCATCTGGCCCCACTCAACAGTCGGCCTGTGGGCTAAATCTCATCCCGCTGATTGACAAAAGACACAAGGAGGTCTTTTGATCAGGGACATCTGTGGGCATGAGTGAGTTCAAGATGGGCTCCAGGGGGAGGGGCCTGGGAAACGCTGCAATGCATGGGAAAGGAGTGAAGAGAGGACAGGAAAGGAATACATTTCTATAATCAGACTCTAGCTTGAAGAAGGTGCTGCTGCCAAGGACAACCCACCTGCTCACACAGCCCCATTAGCAGCAGAGCCTGTGGACAGTAGAGGACCACATTTCTAAACATAGCTGCAGTGGCAACCTGGGTGAGTGATGGGGAGAGATAGGCCTGGGGGTTGTGGAGAAGGAAGAGGAGAAGGAGGAATAGCTGCCATTTTGCAAAACCTGGGGTCAAGCAGAGGGCATGGTGACTAAGAATTTAGCCTCAGGCTGGGCTCATAGGAATCTGAGCTGGGACAAATGTGCCCTTGGCTGACATGGCAGGCATTGGGAACCTCAGAACCCCATGGCCAAAGTCCTGCTACTAGGACCTCAGCTGGGCTCCAGCTCCCCCAGGCCAAGTGCTCTATACCACTTATGCCAGTCTATACCACCCAAACAAGAAAGTGCCAGCACCCTCACCCCCTCCACCCATGGGAAAACATGCAGAGATGTGTCTTACTGTTGTCCAAGTGGTTGGCCTTAATGATCTTCTCTGAGTAGTCAGAAATACTGGAGCATTCAATCTAGAAAGGGCACAGAACAAAAGAGCAAGGTGTCAAAAGATGTCCAACACCAATTTAATGCATGGAGAAGCCGAGGCCTAGAGGGGTGCAGTAACTTACCCACAGCCATCACTGCTAATTTGTGGCAGATTTAAAACTACAATGCAGCCCTCCTGACTTGCGGGCCAGCGGCTCATCCACTAAATCGGGCTGCGTTTCCTGTGAGACTGAAACCCATCCTGCGCTTTGCGATGGAGGACCCAGTACCTAAGGTGGGAGATTTGGAAGGAGCGGGCAGGCCTCACGCTTCTGACCAGGGGAGCACGGGATGAAGAGGCACCACCACTGTCTTCCCAGGAGAGGGTGTAGGACTGGCCAGAGGTGCTGTGAGCCCCCCTCGACATTATCTTCCCACCCCCCCAGCCCTCAATGGTTAAACTAGGAACGTTCCAGAATAGGGACCCTCTGGAAAAAGCCAGGTCAGGGCCCCAGGGCCAGTCTTAAGCTCCCCCCCACCATACACGTACACTCAAGTTAACTCGTATCTTCTTCAGTCTCCACCTTTCAAAGAATGTTTGCTTTAATTTCTTTACTTTAATAATTGTTTTATTTTTCAATTACAGCTGACATCCATTATATTAGTTTCAGGTGTACAACATAATGACTAAAAATTTATGTAACTTAAGAAGTGATCACCCCTATAAATCTATGAGTAGTATCCATGTGACACCGTATATACTGACTACGTTCCTTACGCTGTACTTCACATCCTCATGACGGTTTTGCAACCACCAATTGTACATCTGAATCCTTTCTCCTTTTTCATCCACCAACCAACAACCCTCTCAGCTGGCAACGATCAGAATGTTCTCGGCATCCATGAGTTTGCTTCTGTTCTGCGGGTTTGTTCTGTTCTCTAGATTCCACATACAAGTGAAATTGTATAGCACTTGTCCTCCCAGCCCGATACCCTCCAGGTCCATCCATGTTGCTGTAGATGGCAAGACTTCATTCTTTTTTATGGTTTAGTAATATTCCATTACACACATGTACCACCTCTTCTTTATTCATTCATTCCACCCAGGTTGTCTCCATATCTTGGCTATTGTAATAGTGCTGCAGTGAACATACGGATGCACATCTCCCCTCGAAGTAGTGTTTTGAGGTTTCTTTGGATAAATACACAGAAGTGGGATTACTGGGTCCTTCTTTGTTTCTTATTATAGCCTTCGTTTTAAAGTCTATTTTGTCTTGTATAAGTATTGCTACCCAAGCTTTTTATTTTTCATTTCCATTTTCATGAAATATATTTTTCCATCCCTTTATTTTCTGTCTCTGTGTGTCTTTCAATCTGAAGTGAGTCTTTTATAGGCAGCATATGTAAAGGTCTTATTTTCTTATCCATTCAGCCACTCTATCTTTTGATTGGAGCATTTAATCCATTTATATTTGAAGTAATTGTTGATAGATAAGTACTTATTGCCATTTTATTATTCATATTTTTTGTCTTTTTTTTCCGTCTTAAAGAGGTCCCTCTAACATTTCTTGTAATACTGGTTTGGTGGTGATGAATGCTTTAGCTTTCTCTTGTCTTGGAAGCTCTTTGTCTGTCTTTTGATTTTAAATGATAGCTTGCTAGGTAGAGTATTCTCGGTTAGGTCCTTGCTGTTCACCACTTTGAATATTTTGTGCCAATCCCTTCTGGCCTGTAATGTTTCTGTTGAGAAATCGGCTGACAGTCTTACGGGAGGTCCCTTATAGGTAACTAACTGCTCTTCTCTTGCTGCTTTCAAGATTCTTTGTCTTTAACCTTTGGCATTTTAATTATGATGTGTCTTGGTGTGGCCCTCTTTGGGTTCATCTTGTTTGGGACCCTCTGTACTACCTGGGCTTGTATGTCTATTTCCTTTGCCAGATTAGGGAAGTTTTCCATCATTATTTCTTAGGATAAGTTTTCAATTCCTTGCTCTCTCTCTTCTCCTTCTGGTACCCCTATGATACGAATGTTGGTAGGCTTGATGCTATTCCAGAAGCCTCTTAAACTATCCTCATTTTTAAAATTCTTTTTTCTTTCTTTTTTTTTTAAATTAAAGTTTATTGGGGTGGCAATTGAGAGTAAAGTTGCATAGATTTCAGGTGTACAATTCTGTAATACATTATCTATATCTCACATTGTGTGTTCACCACTCAGATCTTTTTTCTTTTTGCTGTTCTGATTGGGTGTTTTATGCTATCCTTAACTTCTAAATTGCTAATTCAGTCTTCTACTTCATCTGATCTACTGTAGATTCCCTCAATGTATTCTCTATTTCAGTTATTGTATTCTTCGTTTCTGTTTCTTTTTTATATTTTCCATCTCTGTTTTTATGTTTCCTATCTCTTTGTTGAAGTTCTCCCTGAGATCACTGAGCATCCTTATAACCAGTGTTTTGGACTCTGCATCTATTAGATCGCTTGTCTCCATTTTGTTTGGTTCTTTTTCTAGAGCTTTGTTCTGTTCTTTCATTTGGGACATGTTTCTTTGTCTCTCCATAGTGGCTGGCTCTCTGTGTTTGTTTCTATGTATCAGGTCTCTGCTATGTCTCCTAGTCTTCATAGAGTGGCCTTAGGTAGTAGGTGTCCTGTGAGGCCCAGTGGCACAGTTTCCCTGGTCACCTGAGCCAGGTGTTCCAGATGTGTCCCTTATGTGGGTTGTCTGTGCCCTCATGTTGTAATTGAGCCTGATCCTTAGGCTGATTGGTTGTGAGGATTGGCTGTGACTACAGTGGAGAAGCCATTGTGCAGGGGCTGACCCCACAGAGCAGGATTCACTTTAGCAGGGCTCTGGTGCCTGCCCTGTCTGCCCTTTGGGTGTGTCCCACTTGGAGGCAGTTGGGTGGTGCTCCTGTTTCATTCAAAGCCAGCCACCTGGTGTGCAAGACCTGGGGCCTTCTGGAAAGGGCTCCACCATAGGCCAAGTTCAGCTACAGCCTGTGCCCTATGCAGGGCCACCTGGCATGAGCCACAAAGCAATCTACAGATGGCTGCCACCCACTCTGGGCTTTGAGATGCCTCAAGAGGCCAAGCTGTGAACTGAGGCCGACTGCCACCAGTGCCAGGCTTAGGGCTGCTCGGCACAAAGTATGGGCCATGCTGAGGCCAGATGCTTCTTGTGTGGGTTTTGTGAAATTTGAGAGATTTTAGGAAAGTCCACAGCATGAGCCAAGATAGGCAATTTGTATAAAAAAGCCACTGGAAGTGGCTTTGGGGAAAGGGACAGTATCTCAGGGAATCACCAGGGCAGGCAAAAGGTGTTAGCAAGGTTTATAAAGACTGAGATACAGCGGCCACATGCCTCTGCATACTGGGAGAAGGGAGCGCTCAACAAAGAAATAATGGATTCTACCAGTACTTTTGTCAGGGAGAAAGCTGCTCCTCCAGCCTTCACTCTGAAACCAGACAATTCAGTTCCTCACCGTGTATCCCTGGCACCTTTTGAGCTGCTGCCCCAGTGCTGGAGCTCAGAGTGACTGAGTCCGTTAGTGAGTAAATCCATGCATGGGCCCTTTAAGAGGAGGGCCTGGGACTCCAGACACTCACTCTCTGTCATGCTCAGCTGTAATCTGCTGGGTTTCACAGCCAGAAGTTATGGGGCCAGGGGGTGCTGGAAACAGAGAGGCAGCTGCCAAGAGCTATTCTCATCTCCGTAAGTAGACTCCTACTAAGGTTGGCCTGAGCTAAGGCCCTGGGGCTCCCCTCACTTCCACACTCAGACCCCACCTCAGACTACACGCAGGGCCTTGGCAATTTGCATAGGGGCACTAAAGTGGTTGCCGACAGCCTCCATCAAAGCCTTGGAGAAGTTGAGGAAACCTACAGGGTCAAGAAGGGGTCACTGTGATAGAGGAGGCAGACCCTAGCCAGGGCTCACATCCCAGAGGACTACTAGCCCTTTCCAGAGCCACCAGATGCTGTGGTCTTCGATCCTGCTGTCCATAGGACTGTGTTTCTCTCCTCTTTTTTCCCCCTCCTCACCACATTTTTCTTTGGTCTGGAAAAATGTACTGAATTTAGTAGTGAAAAACATGGGCTCTGGAGCCAAACAGCCTGGATTCACATCTGGCCTCCATCACTTTCTAACTTTGCCTCAGTTTCCTCATAAATAAAATCACAGCTCCTATTTCACATGGTCATTGTGAGGATAAATGAGCCAAAGCATGTTAAGTACTCGGAGCATTGACAGGCCCTCTGAAAGCACAGGGGGTGTGTGAGGCTGCATCAGTAGTCTCCTTCCTTTTTCTTTCATCTACCATCTGCCTTTCCTTCTCCCTCTCCTTCTTTACTCTCTCTCTCTCTCTCTTCTTTTTCCCTGCTGTTCTTTTGTACTTTCTAATTTCTTTTCTTTCTCTGTCTCTTTTTGATCCCTCTCCCATTCCTCTAGCTTTTCTTTGAGTCTTTCCATCCTTCTTTCTGTTTCTCTCCATTTCTCTCTTCATGTCTGTTTCCTTCTCTCTTGGTTTCACCATCGCCCTTTGCTGTCTCTGCTAAGCCCCCCACCCCCCACCTCCTGCCATCCCATCTCCCCCACTGCAGAAGAGCAGTGGTGGAAAGGGGAGCCTGGAAAGAAGGAACTGTGAAATGAGCCATCCAGAAAGAAACCCAGCTAACTGTGGGGCAGAGCTGTTTACAAAAGAGCTGTTATAGCAAAAGAACAGGAGACAGACAGATGGGGACGAATCACCACAGCTGGAAGGTGCCATGCGGGAGCCTTCTGACAGCTCCTTGGCTGGAGCTCCCGCTGACTTGGAAGCCAGTAATAGGCAGCCCTGCATCTCCCTGCTCAGCTCTTGGCTCCCTGTGTGCCCAGCCGAGACTGGAGTTGAGACGGTACCGGGAGGTGAAGGCATTCAGGGATCACCAGGAGGTCTCAAGTCCAGCTCCGAGGCTCTGTGAACTCATTGGAAGTAGAGTCTGTTCTTTGACAAGAGGCCTGTGTTCTGGTGAGGAGGGTCTTACAAAGCAATGCTGGAAGGTGGGAGGGGTAGCAGCCATGATGATGACTGCACTTGACCTTGGGCATCTGGATTGGCCCTGTACCCTCCGCATGTGCCCCAGCTGAAAGCATCATAACTTTCCAGTCAAGGCTACATCAGAGGTGCCTTGAGGACAGCCCAGGTTTCCAGAAGAGCCTTATTGCTATGGCCCAGGAGGAAGACTACTGTTCCTGCTGGAGACTTAGGAGCAGGTCCCTGAGGCGGGGTGGCCAAGGGGACTTGGAGGGCTGGGAGCCTGGGGTTCTCAGATACTTGTACAGACAATGAATCCCCACTGAGAGCTGCCCAGTACCCCATGGACCTCTGCAAATGGCCTGGCTGGCTGGTGCATATGCTGTGAGTTCGACTGTAGTGTGCTTCTAATTTGAATCAAAATTAATTCCCATTTTCCAGCCCTAGACCCACTGCATTTTTCAAATGTCAGCCAGCAGCTCAGTGCTTTCTTTTTCACAATTTCTTCCTAGCTCTGGACCCTCCCAGCCCCACTGAAAGGTTGTGTACAGCTGGACTGTGGGAGCCAGAAGACGGCTGGGAGGTTTCCCAGAGGGTCAGACTCCACCTGTAGCCAGAGAGGCTGCAGCAGCCGGAGCAGCAGAATTTAGATCTACCAACTTGCCCTTTAAAGACAAAGGAAGAGAGTTTTCTTGTTGTTATCTGCTAGGACCCCATCCTGACCATACATTAACACTGAGTATTTGTCCTATGCCAGGCACAGTTCTGAGCACTTTACATATGTATAAAACTCATTTACCCCTCACAATCACCTCATGAGCAAGGTACTGTTATCATACCCATTTTAGAGATGGGGACGCTGAGGTACAAAGAAGGGAATTGCCCACAACATCTCGTGAGTAGAAGAGCAGAGATGCAAGCTAGAGCGCACATGTGTAACCATGCTGCACTGCCCCCCAAGCTGACAGGGGACTAAGCACTATAAGGTAATGATGACACTGAAGTGGTTTCTGAAAAGTCAAAAACCCTCTGCACATGTCAGCAGTCATCAGGGCGAGGAGCCAGGAGCAGTGCCTGGGTGACTGGGAGCCAAGAGAGGTTGCCCTGCCTCCTGAGAGTCACACTTGACTTTCTCCTTGAGAGTGTGACCTCAGCAAAGAGATGGACCAGGCTTTGTACTTCTAGAAGGGGCCAGAAAAGGCAGAGGGCAGGACTGGCTCTGAGGAAGCCAGTGTCAGGGAGGGAGTGGCATGCTCACCCCAAACACCTTCTTGGCCCCCGCTTTCGCAGCAAACATGGACAGGATCCCGGTGCCACTCCCCACGTCCAGCACCACCTTATCTTTGAAAACGTGCTTGTTGTGGTACATGGAGTTCCGGTAAGTGAGCGTCCGCACCTCGTCCTTCAGCATTTCCTGTGTGGAAAGAAGGGAAAGTCAATGGCAAGGTATTCAAGGCACGTGGCAGTGCACCAGGGTCATGGGCCCCAGGACTGTGCCACCAAATTCTTCAAGGAGCTTGATGAGGTCGCTAGGCAAGCCACAGAAGAGCACTGTGGGGCAGGCAGGCCCGTGGCTATCGGCATCATTACAAACATCGCCAGACCTAAAACTCTACGCAAGAGAGACAGCATCGTACTAGCAAAGGAGAAACTCATATCCAGGCCTGGGAAAGCTCCAATTTACCAAAATCAAAAGAAAGCATCAGTACAATGCAGCATGAGAGATTTCAAGTTATACCTGCGGCAAAACTCTGCCATGGTGAGAAAATTGTCACTGAACACGTTACTAAAGGAGACCTTTTTTGTGTGTACTGTTTTTGTTTGTATGCTTTCAAGAATAAAAGACATGTTCCTTTCCCTGCCATTATTTATTTTGTGGTAAGAAAGAAACGACATTGTCCATTACAACGGTCTCCAGCCCAAGGAGAACATGATTAATCTGTGTCTGGTGCTGAGGCAGGGGCCTTCGTCCATTCGACGTATCAACAAACACTCAGACTCATGGCCAACTGTACCACGATTTTTGGGGTGTAATGTTAGTATAATTTTCTTAGTATAACTTGCATGCAATAAAAAGCATAGATTTTACATGTATGGCTAGGTGTAAGAGTTTTAATAAATGTACTCCTATGTAGCCAGCACCGTAATCAAGATACAGAACACTTCTGTCGCCCCAGAAAGCCTTCCATGTCTGTTTGCAGTTAACCCTCACCCCCACTCCAGGTATCCAGTGACCTAGTTTCTATCACCAAAGCTTCCTTCTGCCAGTCTCCAGACTTCATATAAATTGAATCACACAATATATACACGTTTGTGTCTGGTTTCTTTTGCTCAGAGTTTTTGAGATTCGTTCCTTTTCTTGCACATATCCAGGGTTTGTTCCTTTTTCCTTGTTGCTGCTGCTGTAGTTCTTATTCTTGCTCTTGTTCATGTTGTTGACTAGTATTCCATCCCATGGACATACCACAATGCATTTATCCCTTCACTTGTTGATGGGTATTTGGGTTGTTATGAATAAAGGTATTACAAACATGCTTGCATAAGTCTTTTTGAGGATATAGGTTTTTATTTCCCTTGAGTAAATACCTAGAAGTAAGTCTTAGGGTAGGTGTTTAATTTCATTAGAAATTGCCTAACAGTTTTTCAAAATTGTGCTATTTATAACCCCACCAGCAATGTATGAGAGTTAAAGTTGCTTCACATGCTGGCCAGTTAGTCTTATCAGTCTTTAATTTTCGTTATTCTAGTGGATATGAACTGGTATCTCATTGTAGTTTTAATTGTATTCCCCTGGTGGCTATTAATATAACTTTTTCATGTGTTTATTGATTATTCATATATATCTTCTTTTGCGAAGTGTCTGCTTTATGCATTTTTTTCTTGAGCTATTTGTCTTTTCCTTATTGAATTATAGGAGTTTACATATTCTGGAAACAAATCTTTTGTTTCAGATACACATATTATGACTATCTTCTCCTAATCTGCCATTTGCCTTTTCATTTTTTTAATGTGTCTTGTGAAAAGCAGGTTTCTAAAATTTTGATAAAGACCAATTTTTCATGTTTTTTTTATGATTAGAATTTTTTGTGTCCTTCCTAATCTTTGCCTACCCCAAGTTCACAAAGATACTCTCTGATGTTTTCTTCCAGAAGTTTTATAGTTATGGTTTTTACTTTTAGGTCTATGATTTGTGTCAAATTAATTTTTGTACATGGTACAATTTAAGGATGCGAGTTCATTTTTCCCCCGCACACAAATAGATGGCTCAGGCACCAGGGTTCATTTCCCCACTGAATTATATAGGAGAGATCCTTTGGAACAATCCGTCCTTTGTTCCAATTATCTTGCCACCTTTGTCAAAAATCAATTGACTATACATGTGTGTCCTGTCTGATCTATTCCATTAACGTACCAGTTCAACACTGACTTGATTATCTTAGTTTTGTATTAAATTTGAAATAAAGTAGTGTGAGTCCTCCAACTTAGTTCTTCTTTTACACAATTATTTTGGTTTATCTAGATCTTTTGCATTTTCATATACATTTTAGAAGCTGTTTGTTAATTCATACAGAACAGCCTTCTGGAGTTGATTGGAATTGCATTGTACCTGTAGGTAAATTTGGGAAGAATTGATTTCTTAGCAATTTTGAGTCTTACAATCCAAGATACAGTTCTTTATTTATTTAAGTCTGCAATGTTTTCTAGATTTCAGTATAGAGGTCTTCTATTTTTTTCATTAAACTTATTCTTAACTATGTTATTTTATGGTACTGTATATGATATTTTTAAATTTTTATTTTCCAATAGTTTATGTTAGTATATATATTGACCTTGTATTTTGCAGCCTTGTTCACTTTACATATTGATTCTGGTAGGATTATTTTGTAGATTCCTTTGTCTTTCTGTATAAAAAAAATCTTGTCACTTGTAAATGAATACAATTTTACTTCTTTTTTCCTATCTGTATGCCTTTTATTTATTTATTTTTTTTTTCCTCTCGTGGTATTGTACTGGCAAAGATGGTCAATCAATAAAATGTTAAATAGAATTGGAGAAGACAGGCATCTTTCCTTTGTTCCAGTGATATATAAACATGAACTTTGAGTATAATTTTAGCTGTGAGCTCTCCATAAATGTCTTTTATTAGACTGAAAAAGTTATCTTCTATTTCTAGTTTGCTGAGAGTTTTTATCATGAGTTGGGTTGAATTTTGTCACATGTTTTTTCTACATATATTGAGATGATTATGACTTCTCTCCTTCTCTCCTCTGTTAATGTATTGAACTCCATAGATTGGTTTCAAATGTTGAACCAACACTTTGTCATGACGTATTATCATTTTAAGTATTGCTGAGTTTTATTTACCTATATTTTGTTGCAGATTTTTGTATTTGTATTTATGAGGGATGTTGATCTGTAACTTTCTCTTATCTTGTCTGATAATTAGCTATGCTTAGCTCATCACACAAGTTAGGAAGCATTATCTCCTCATACATTTTTCTGACAAGGTTTGTGTGAGATTGATATTTTTCTTCCTTAAATGTTTGATATAATTCACTAGTAAAACTATCTGGGCCTGGAGTCCTTTATATGGGAAGATTTTAAATTATGAATTCAATTTCTTTAATAGACAGAAGGCTATTTTAGTTTTCTATACATTCTTACATAAGTTTTGACAAGGTATTTTCCCAAGGAACTTATCCATTTCAGCTTAGATGTCAAATTTATGGGTATAATATTGTTATAATATTCTCTAATTACCTGTTGGATGTCTACATGACCTGTAATGATGTCTTTGCCTTCATTTATTTATAATTTGTGTTTTTTATGATTTTTTTTTCTTGATCAGTCTAGCAAGGTGTTGTCAGTTTAATTAGTCTTTTCAAAAATCAACTTTTGGCTTTGTTGGTTTTTTTCAATGTTTGATTTCTAATTCATTGATTTCTGCTCTCATTTTTATTATTTCCTTCCTTTGATTTTATTTGCTCTTCTTTCTCTATTTCGTAAGGTAGAAGTTGATTTTATACCTTTGTTTTTCTCAGTAAGAGCATTAAAGCTATAAATTTCCCTCTAAAGATTGCTTTAGCTTCACCACACACATTTTCATATGTTGTGTGTCTCAGTTTAGGCTGCTATAACAGAATACCATAGACTGGGTAGCTTTAAAAACAAATATTTATTTCTCACAGTTCTAGAAGCTTAGAAGTCCAAGATTAAGGTGCCAGCAGATCCAATATCTGGTGAGGACCTGCTTCTTGGTTTGCAGATGGTTGTCTTCTTGTATCCTCACATGACATAGAGCAGAGTGAAAAAGCATGCCCTCCTGTCTCCCCTGAGAAGGGCACTAATCCCATTCATGAGGGTTGACTCTCATGACTGAGTTAACTCCCAAAGGTCACACCTCCTAATACCATCACATTGGGGGGGTAGGATTTCAACCTAAAAAATTTGTGGGGATACCTTCAGTCCATGGTATTGTGTTTTTACTATCATTCAATTTGGAATATTTTCTAATTTCTCATTATTTCTTCCTGACTCTCTTCTCAGTGCTGCTTAATTTCCAAATATTTGGAGATTTTCTAAATAATTTCTTTCTTTTGATTTCCAATTTAATTCCATTATGATAAAAAAAAATACTCTGCATGATTTCAATCTTTTGAAATTCATTGAGATTTGTTTATGGCCCCGTATATGATCTATCTTAGTGAATGTTTCAATGTGCACTCAAAATGAATGTGCATTCTATAGATTGGGGATGCAATGTTCTATAAATGTCAATTAGGTCAGATTGTTTATGTCAGAAAATTGTTCAAATTTTCTATAGCTGTACTGATTTTTTTTGGACATTTGTTCTATCAATTGCCAAGAGAGAAGTGTTAAAACAAATCTTTAACTGTGGTTGAGGATTTATATTTTTCTCCCTCTAGTTCTGTAGATTTTGCTTCATGTCTCTGAAGCTCTGTACACACATGTGGAATGGCTTTGTAGCATGTCACTTTGTCCACCTGAGACACATTTCACAGAATTCTCTTTCTATTCTGTTTTTAGTTAGGATGAGTCACAAGGAAGACCCTTGTGAGATTTGGAAGGTATAAACGAGGCAGGAATCATTTTATAGTGCACCCATATCATTGCTAATGTGTTGAAGCAACAGCTAGGCCTGCAATTGTTCTGCCTTCTCCTTCAGCTTCTCTGATTCCTAGGGCAGCTGTGTGTGTTTAGCTCCATGGTGAAACACCCAAGGCTCTATAGGATATGCTTTACCAAGGTCAAAGGCAATAGAATGAACACACGTTTCAGCTTGTTCTCATAAGGTTCACGCTTGTGCTTATGGTGGTCAGTGTTCCTGATCTCCCCTTGTTTTACATCCATATTCTTTTTCTGACTACCTGTCCTGTGGACTTCATATATATATCCTACTGGATCTGCTTTAGACTTTGGTACCAAGACTAGCTCCTGAGAAACAGAATCGAAGGAGGTGTTCTCTGAATTGGTTCTGAGTTTTAAAGGCACTAATAAGTCTATTGCCATTGGTAAAGAGGGCATTGGTAGTCAATAGCATGAAATGGCAAAGGAGTTACTAAAATTTTAGCTTTACATACTATACTAAAGTACCCACAGAAGATAAGACTGGATAACCAATATTTGCTACCTTAGCACATTTTAGTAAAAATAAGAAGTATAATGGGGTGGGTGGGTTGGTTGGTTACTACTAACTATGTTAGAAAACTTGGAGAAAGAAAATCATGAGCACAGGCATTTAAAATTTTCAGCTCAGGGTCTGTATGTTAGCTCCTAAAATCTTCTATGACTTCTCTGAAAAACAAAACAAAACTTATTTCCTATAGGTGCAGGGTCAAGATTTCTGAAAACCAAATCCAAAGTCTAATCCTGCAAATACCTGAATTACAACACAAATTGAATTTGCTTCCTTGCAGGGCCTCTTTTGTTAAAGTTGAGGCATCTACTGGGAAGAAACAGGATCCTGAAAATTGGAATGGGAGCATAGGGGCAAATTCTGATGAAGCTGTGACTTCAGGTCCCTAAATTACACAGTCTTCTCTGTCAGTAGAAGCACCCTCTACCCCTGCCTGAGGGAGTTTTCCTTTTCCTGAGGAACCGTACTGGCCCACTTGGGGTATTTCCTTGCAAGGCACTGCTGATTCTCCTCTGGACCTAACCCCACTAACCTTTTCTGCTGCTATCCCTATTACTAGATTGAACTCCAAGCAGGCCCTGCAGGATATAAAGTGTGACTCATGGGGCAGCGTGATATACACCAAAAGAAATATATGCTGTTTCTGATTTATGCAGATTGAAAGCTAGGGGACATATATGGAAATGTATGTTAAAGGTGTAGGATCAACATGAAAGAAATATAAAGTTAGATTGAGCCAAGTTTATTGATCTAGGACCACTGAGCAGAGATTCTGGATGCACCATTGTGGTTCCAGGAGCTTGAAATGCTTCTAACTGTTGGTTTGGTAGGTTGACTGAAACAAGGACCCAAAGTTAGCCTATACTAAATGAAACGTCAGAACTTTCTCTGCATGTTGAAGAGGAATGCTTAAGGAGATTGGAATGTAAGAGTGCATTTGTCATGTGAAGCCTATCCACCAACAACACAGAACAGACCTTTCACCACAGCTGTGAGAAATAAATTTGCGAGGGGGGTACAGCATCCTTGAAGAACTCCGTGGTTGTTGTTCTCTACAGTTCAGCTATTATAGGAGGAATTTCTACCATTGAACTGAGATCCCTAAATGCAATGGGAATAAGATCAAACTGGGATCCTGAGGTAGCAGGGGTTAAATTGCAGGAGTTAATCACCAAAGATAAGGAGGGCGTCATTACTATAAAGGACATGGGAGCCAAAGATTATTCAGAATAGTCTGAGTTGCAAAGACCTCTAGCATTGGCTAGTTGATCATAGTCTCTCTAGGAAAGAAATAGATGGAAGCACACTAAATTCTTGGTTAGTATGTTTAAACAGAAAAATTAGCGGTCTAGTGAACAGAAGTGTGGCTTGACTCACCAAGATAGGGAGTCATAGCCCATGGGTTGATTCCTAGTTTACAGACCTAGAACCACTTGAATGAAGGAAAAGTCATGACTCTTGGGGAAAAATCCTGTTACATTACCAAAAATGTGTGCTGTTAATCATTCTCCCAGCCTTCCCCAAAACGGCCTACCGCCAGTTACCAGGATGATAACAAAAGAGAAAAAAAAGATTTCTGAGGATTACTGGACACTGGCTCTGACCTGACACTAATTCCATGAGATCCATTAGTCCAGGAGACTAATTCCAGGAGACCCACATCCCCATTCAGTTTGCCTGTTTGCCCTATGCAGAAGTAGACATAGATCTGGGAGAATGACCGCAGTGCAGAAGACAGAGATGGATCTGGGAGAATGACCGCAGTGCAGAAGACAGAGATGGATCTGGGAGAATGACCAGGGACTATCCTAAATATAATCAGGTGATTCCAATTGAAGCCACTGTTTCAGATGTGGTTTCATTGCTTGATCTAATACAGAGAGTTACTCTTTTTTTTTAATCAGTTTTAGACATTTATCCACCTATATTTCTTCAAATATTTTTTTCTGTCTCATTCTTTCTCTGCTCTGGAACTCGAATTACTCACATATTTTATCACTTGATTCTGTCCCACAAGTCACTGAGGCTCTCTTCTCTTGTTGTCATTTTTTTTTCTCTTTATGGATAATTTCTATTGACCTGTCCTCAAGTTCATAGATCTTTTCTTTCTATTTGTCCTATCTGCTATTAATCCCACCCAGTAAATATTTGGTTTAGAGCTTCTATTTTTGCTGTAGGATTTCACATATCCATCTTCTACTGGAGATTTTTTTTTAAATGACATTTATTATAGTTATTTTAACGTCTTTGATAATTCCAAGATCTGGGCTATTTATGGATCTGTTTCTACTGACTAATTTTTCTCTTGACTGTGGATCAAATTCTCCTGTTTCATCATGTCTTATAATTTTTATTTTATGCCATAGATGATGTCTAAGGAACAATACTAGCTGAAGTTAGTGTTTGTTGTTGTTGTTTTCCAAAAAGTAATGTCTTTTCCTTTGTTAGGCAGCTAGAGTTATGGGTTGGTCAGTTCAATCCAATCATAAGTTGAGCAGGTTTAGGATGAGTTTGTGGCTTTAATCCCTGTCAGGTACCTGGAATTCAACCACAGGGCTAAAGGATCTTGTATTTGTTTTTAAGCCTAGCCACTACTTCCTATGCTGCCCAGTGTTCATATCTTTGATCACAGAAGAAGCTGAATAAACTAAGAGTTTTGTTAGATTGAGTTCACTTTTGGCTCTAAATTATTTGAAAGTGAGCTCAAGTCTATTCCTCCAGAAGATGTCTGGAACCAAACACTACAAGACTGGTAGGCATCAAAACTGCATGACCTCAAATCTGTCAGACCACAAGACTGAGGACGGTTTCTCCAGAACCAGGCGTAGGGCATGGCGCATAATCCAGTCTCTACAAATAGGAAGATAGTATAGTGGTTATGCACACCAATTCTGGAGCCACAATTCCTGCATTCAACTCATAGCTCCAATGCTTTTGAGCTCTCTGACCCAGAACATATTTAGCCTTCTGTGTCTCAATTTCCCCATCTGGAAAATGGGGTAATAAGAGCACCTACTTCGTAGGGTTTTGTGATGGTTAAATAAATATAGTAAGTGTTACATAAGTGTTAGCTCTGGCTTTTTGTGACAACTATGATCCTTTTCATCCATGAAAGGAAATTGTTGAGGGTGAACAGAGAATAGAGGCAAAACAATAGCAAAGCTTTCAGAAACCTCTCAATCACAGCCATAGTTATAAGTCCTCCCTGCCTTTTCTGATGCAATTAGATTGGCCCAGAATGTCTGCATATCCTAGCTGCTGAAAAAGATTTGCCCAAGTGCTCCCCCTCCCACCTTTAATTCATTGTCTTTTGTCAATTCTTTGGCCCCTTCGTCCCTTCCTTAAGGCCGCAGACTGCAGGAGTCAGGTCCAAAGGTAGAAGCTCTGGGAGAAGAGAAGTTGTGACTTAGCAAATCTTCCCTGACTTGGCCTGCCAACAGTCAAGTTTCTCTCCGTTTCTACCCCTGCTTTAATCATGCCTGGCTCCAGGCTCCCAAGAACAGCCCAAAAAATACCAGACATTTCGGACAGAGCTTGCCACTCTTTGTTGGGAACAATTCCCAGCCCCATCTGTGGATGACTTTGTCTCCCAGCTTTCCTGCCTATTAAACACATGACAACACAGTGACTAATTGCTGGAAAATGAAGCCCTGAAGAATCTATTTCAAAAGAAGCTGCAGCAAGATTGTCAAAAGAAGAGAGCTGACCAGGAGTGGGATGGGCGCCCAAGGCTTGGGGGCTGGGAACACAGCCCTACTGGCAGGTGGCTGAGGCACCAAGCCCAGGGCCTGTCAAAGACGCTGAGAATTCAGAGCTGGGATCTGGGAGGTCACGGATCTGGCCCTCTCCACTTTGAGCGGAGATCTCAGTAGACACACATCTGTCACTTCTGTTCCTGTTCCAGATTCCGTTCTTCTTAGATGCCCTGGGATGGAAGGCCACAGTCCTCTCCCTCGTCCCTGCCCCCTGAAGGCTGAGTACGACATCCTCTCTGGATGGAGCGATGGGATAGAAGAACAGAAGTGTCTAGAATTACCTCCTGCTGTGCTCTCCAGCCCCAAACAGTGCCCTTCGCCAAACTCAGCACTTCTTGTTTGTATTTGCAGGCTAATCAAACCCAAGCCATCCCGCACCATGTTTCCTAAACACTCACTGATCACTATTAATCAGCAAGCTGGCCGTGCTGCTGCTGCCCTGTGAGCATCTTGTTAATAATGGCAGAAGACTGCCAAACAGCCAGCTCGGCTCCGGATGGTGAGCTATGGGTCTTGCCCAGACTGAGGAGGCAAAAGCGTCACTGTGAGCCGTCTGGCACAGCATGGAGATCCCTAGTGCAAGATACTGAGAAATGAGCAGGCCCTCTCTCTTCCAACAAGAACGTTAGGAGTCCATCCCCTCGTCCTTCTCCTCTTTTCCTACCAGATGATCTTAGCAACCTAAAACAGGGTGGAGGGAGAACTTGGAGTGAAGGAAGGCCAGCTAGACACCCCTACATGAGAGACCTAAGCCAGGATCTAGAGTTGGCTGGCAGCAGCAGGAGCGATTTAAGCTAGGTGATCAGAAGTACTTCCCGATGTGAAGGATTGTTAAAAGTATTCTAGGACAGGTTACTAAGGAAAGAAATGTTATCTGTGACTTACAGATCTTGTACTAGTTAGCTCAGTCTACATTATGTTTATACATGTTCATGTACAGATTTGACTTTTCTATCAATACACAAAATTGAGGGAGCTGGTGCAATATTTATCTGATGACCTTTGGTGTCCTCTCCCGGCGGAGGTCTTACCCTGCTGGATGCCTGGTCATGGTCCTGACCATGCATCATCTGAGCGACGAAATTAGCAGCCATGTCAATAAACCTTTGTGAATCAAATGATGTGCCAAGCCTTGAGTTATAGGCTGGAGAACCAAGTCCTGAGGAATTACGGAGATTAATAATAGCACAGGAGAGCACACCTCAGGTGCCAAAGTGTGGCCCAGCAAGAACGTCGCAATTCAGAGGGAGGAGTGAGAGAAGGCCCCGTGGGGAGTGGAGCCTGGAGACTGGGGAAGGGTAGGCATGAGGTGCACATTGTGATTGGTTGTTTCCTTTCGGGGGGTGGGATTTCCGGCAGCCCCAAGGGGCAGCATCTGGGGGGCCCTGGAACTGCTGCTGCTTCTTAGGAATCTGCCCTGAAATAGGTGTCCAGAGCCACAGGCCTATTAGAATTTGTTGCAACATATTGTTTAATTAGGGGCAGGGTCTTGAGGAGGGAAGCCCTTGAAAGAGTCCGTTCTGCCTCCCAGAACCTCTCAGTCCTTGGCAGTGCTCTGTGCACGTCCCCACCCCCACCCCCATGGGGAGCAACAAACAGCTCACTCATCTGCCCTGAGAGCGGCGTTGGAGCCCAAGAGCTGAAGCTTAGCTGCCCAGGCCCTCTGGCGCCAGGACCCCCAGAACTAAACACCATGACCAATCTCCCCACACCCACCCCACTGCAGGCCCCAGGCCTGAGCTTTTATATGGAGAGCAGTTCTCAGGGGGCCAGGCTGAACCCCTGAGTCTAGAAGTAACTGAGAGACTCTGCCTCCACTCTCTACCTCCACATGGAATTACAAAGGAACCAGCGGGAACAAAGTCAACATTTCAAGAAAGAAAGAGCTATTTTAGAAGCTGGATGGCATTGTAGTTAGGAATGAAGCCCCTGAGCCCCAAATGGGAAGGTTTTATTTCTAGCGTTGCCATTTATTATCTCATGACCTTATGCACAAAGGAACCAGCAAAGATGAACGAAGGTTGACTGATGCCTAAGGTCTTACGTCCTCACCTGTAAAATGGGGACAGATAATAACACCAACCTCAGAGGAATAAATGAACCCATAATATCAAACGCTTGGAACAACACCCAGCATGTTGTAAGCATTCAAAAAAAAAAAAAAAAAACACACCAAAAAAAACCCCAAATGCTGGCTATTATTATTAAACAGCTCATTTCAATACAGAAAGGGCTTACAGAAGCATCTAATTGGAAGGGAGAACTTCAAGACTTATTTTGAAAACATATTTGCATAGCAAGCAAACCTTTGTTCCCTTTTCAGTATTTCTTCATAGCATAAGGGGATAATAGAAATATTTTCTTCCTGGGGTTCTTAGGAGGACTAAATAAATGATACATGTACTGTGCTGGGAACAGTCAACACCCAGTTAATGTGAGCTGTTTATTGGGGGAGTGTGGGTGGTGATAAGGGCAGGGCGGGGGTAAAAATACCATTTGGCCCCCACTACAGCCCAGAAGCCTCTTGTTAGGAAGCTCGTTCTGTGCTACAGCTCACATAAATCTTCCCCGCTTTGGTATAAGACAAGCATTTAAACATAAGAATTTCCTGAGAATCAATCAGGGTGCCAGACCCGGGCCAGATTTCCAAGGAAGCTTCCTGCATTTTTTTTCTCCTACAGGCATTCATTGGTCTAGGATGAACCTAAGGGTTCATGTTCATCCCTGCCTGAAGACCGGACATCATGAACTGCAGAATGACCTTTTGGCCTCAGGACACTAGCTGCAAAACATCTGAGCTGCTAGAGCAAGGACCAAGGACATCCAGTCCACCTGGAGCACCTGGACTGAGGGTCAGGAAGAGACACAGGTGCCAGACCATAAAACAGAGAAACCCTGAGCACTCCTTTCACCTACTCACCTGCTCCAGGCCTGGCCCGGACCCCCTCCCAGGGGCCCCAGAGGAGAGAGGATCAGGGGCCTCGGGACACGGGAGAACTCACTTCATGACAGTACAGACTTGAACACACTATGATCTCCCAGAGAACAGCGATGACAAGGTAGGGCCCAGCTGGCCCCGTTCAGACACCGGCTCAGGTCGGTTTACCTCGTGGATCCCAAAGTGGGCATAGGAGTCGAAGTAATAATCTCTCGAGGTCATCTCCTCTGGGTTCAGCAGCTTGGCCATCTTGCCCCGTCCTGGACAGCTAGGTTGAGTGGATACATGGTGGACACATTGCACAGGCTTGGGTGGGATGACAGGCTGAGGGGGCTGAGAGGGGGGGCTGCTCACCTGAGGGGAAAGAAAGGGGGCCTGGTGTTAACCGTGGCAGCGAGGGCCTGCCCTCTGAGAGGCTGACTTGCCTTCCCGCTCCCTGAGCCCGGCTCCCATCAGCCCCAGCAGCCACTCCTGAGAGGTGGACGGTGCCTTCAAGCGTTCCGGCAGTCCCACCGATGGCTGAGTGGCATACTACTCAGGAACCAAACAGACCTGCAATGAACCCAGTTCCATTTTTTACTAGTCAGGTGACCTGAGCCCATCTAGGCCCCAGTTTCCATATCTGTCCAGTGGGAACAATAATACCTTCCATTAGAGGTGAATAATAAAGATTCAATAAAGGGAAAGATGTATAGCATTGTGTCACATAGCATGGTGGCTGGAGAATAGAGTCAAAGCTGGTCTACCGACATTCAAATCCCAGCTCTGCCATTTACTAGCTATACAACCTTGAGCCAAATCATTAACCTTGTAGTGCCTCAGTTTCCCCATATCTAAAATGGGGATACAACGGTCCCCATCTCCGAGAGTTGTCCTGAGGATTAGACAAGCGGGAGTTTGTAAAGTATTTGGAAAAGGGCCGAGCACATACTAAGTGTTTGTTAAACTAAAGTGAGTCCCATGTGCACACTTAGGAAGATCACACCCACGGGCTTCTCTCCACCCAACAGGCTGCACGTGGCCCCCAAAATGCAGGTCTCTTGGGTTCGGTATCTCACACCTGTTGTCCTGCCCTCTGGTTTCTGATTCACAGTTCTGCTCTGAACTTCAGCAGAGATTTTCTCTGAACTGTGAAGACCTCACTGAGGGCGACCTGCCTGGGCACTACAGTTACTGCCCTTTCTGGGTCCCTCACTCCTGACACCCAGCCCGGATCCACACCCGCTGCTGCTGCCTGGAAAAGAAACCCCTCTCCCTGCACACACAGCAGGGAAGCGTTTTTTTAAAAACATACAGGCAGTAGTATCCAGTAGGTGGTCACCTGGGGCTGGGAATCAGAGCTCCTGGATCCTATCCTGGCTCTAGTAAAATTAAAAATAGATATTGAAAAGCAGACAGCACAGACAGCAAGAATGCAAACCCTGGGACTACACAGCCTCACTTTGAAACACAGTCCTGCTGCTTGTTGGCTGACAAATGACCTTGGGAAGTCATTTGTCATCACCATGCCTCAATTTCCTCCTCTGTAAAGCAGAGAGCATAATGAAAGCTACCTGAGGGAATTGTCAAAAAGTTTGGATGAGTCAATATATGTAAAGAAATTAGAACACTGCCTGTCATACAGTAAGTGCCTTATTATTATTATTATTATTATTATTATTAGTCAGATTATATAAACCTGTCCCTGTTCTCTGCCTCAGTTGTCTCATCTGTGAGCTGGGTCAGCTCAGAGTTTCTATGTCCTTTCCTGCAAAAGAAACAGGGAGGTCCTAGGATAGAGCAAGATCAAGAAATCCCAGTGACTCTGTCCCTTCCTCATGCTATGGGCACAGCCCCAAGACTGCCCTGTGTCCAGGGCCAACAGGGAGCCAGCTGGGGGTTGCGATGGTCCCATTTTCCTAGTGTATCTAGGCTGCAACCTCTGGGAAATAAGCAGACTTCCCAGTTTAGCAACATCACATTTCAGGTCGGCGAGCTCCCTGGCTGGCTGGCAGAGGCAATCGGGGCTGCCTCATTAGAATGCAGCAGGTGTGCCCACCCTCAGCTTGGGATGTTGGTCACGGTCTCCGGGAGGCTAAAAATAGACTATGTCAATTGCACACTCCCGTGCTGGCTACAGAGTCACCTCTAAAGCTGAAAAAGGCTCTGCGCTTGAAGCGGACCCCAATCCTCTCTCTATTTAAATATATTAAGGAGACAGAAAGTCCTAGCTGGTCCAGGTAGCGTCTGCGGTCAAGGTCACTCCTGTACCCCTTAGCTGTCATTCAACTCTGATTCCAAGGTCCCCTTTTCCACAGGGCTCCCTGAGACTCTTCCCCCAGCAACCAACTTACAAATTGTCTACCGTGCACCCTACACGGTATTTATGAGGCAAAGGGGTGAATAGATATGGGGGGCGGAGATGGGACATTCAGCTCAATAACCACAAGTCACGTGGTCCAGTCCCTGGGGTCACAGATTGCCAGCCCAGCTCAGCCTCCTGCAGAGGGGACTGCATTCTGCCCATCAGGTGATAGGTGTGCCCTGCCCCAGGAGACAGGGAGTGGGTAGGGACAGAGCAGTGGCCGATGATCCCTGGGCATTCAGGTACCTGGGTGGTGGTGCTTATCATTTCAGAAATACCTCCTGAGCACCTGATGCAGCGAGGCTCTCTGCAGGTCCTGTGGGAGAAACAGATGTACAGGGCAGAGTCCTCAAAGGACACTGCTTTCTAGTAGGAGTATTATACCTGTGATGGCCCCACTAGCTGCTGGAATAAGTTTGTTTTACAAGACAAGCTCAAGCAAATTGTTCTGGGGGCTCAAAAGAGAGAGAATTCACTTCAATTTAAAGAGTCAGAAAAGCCTGGGGTAGCAGCAGTAGGGTAGGTGGGGAGTTTTCTGAATGGAATTCGGTAGGTGGAGATGGTAGGAGGGAATTCTAGGAGCGGGGCATGGCTTGAACAGAAAGGTAATGGGGTGGGAAAGCAGTGAACTTGTTTGGGGAGCAACTCGGTGGAGATAGTGGGAGATTCGGCTGGAAGAAAATGATGGCCAGATGAAGGTGTAATTAAACACAAGGCAATGGGGCGCTATTGGCAGCTTGCTCTGTGTTTGAGCTCTACCTTAGGAAGACCAGCGTGATGGCGGTGTACCAGCAGGGCGAGGGGGAGGAGGAAAGAGTGGAGGGAGTGGCACTGGGAGACAAGGTATGAACTTCTGAGGCTGTTTGCAAAGTCCAGTCAAGAAATAATGGGAACCTGAAACACTGTGTGTAGAATCTATGGGATTTGGCCATGGCCAGCACATCAGGAATCAAAGGGGACTCCAACAGTTCAAGCCTGAGGACTAGGAAAATGGTGGTGACACTAACAGAAATAAGCAAGTCAGCAAAAGAGCAGTTTGGGTTGGGGGAAATGATGCATTTCAATTCGGGTATGCGAAGTGTGAAATGTCGTTGTGTCATAAAGGAGATGTCTGGCAAACAGACAGAAATGCAGCACCAGTCAATGAACATCATAAACCAAATGAAAAGGAAGTGATAAACTGAATGCATTTCTAATGTATGTGGCAGTCAAACGTTAATATCCTTAATACGGAGAGAGCACTTACAAACCAGTAAGAAAAAGATGAAAATCCCCAATTTAACATTGGATAAAGGATCTTATAGCCAATTTACATGGGAATAAACACAAATAGCAAATGAACATCCAGCAAAAATATTTAACCCATCTAGAAAGCACATAACGTTAAATTAAAACAAAACAGTTATAATTTTTAAATACTCTATAAGCTCAACTCCCCCCCAAATCTACTTAAACTGCATTTTTAATGGCTGCACAAAAACAGGTACTTCCATATACTTCTAGTGAGGTATATGGACGGTAGTCTGATAAATTCCATTAAAAGCGTTAAAAAAGCACAAATCTTTTAGCGCACTAATTCCATTTTTTAAATTTTATCCTAAGAAAAGAATCATGGACAATCATAAACGTGTAGCTATAAGAATTCTGTGATAACACTATTCATAACGGCAAAAACCAGGAGTCAACCTGGAGGTCCCCCAAAGCAAACTTGATTATAGAAACTATGGTGCATTCACACAATATAATACTATACAGCCTTTTAAAATATTGTGGGAGAGTGTTTTAATAATACAGAAATGTAATCGTGATAAACTGTGGGTTGAGGAGAACAAGTGGGAGAAGAATAGACAGTGTGATTGGTTTTGAAAATTAAAACCTATTCATGCCCGTGTGAGAGGAGGGGTGAGTTGGAGGTTGTCACAGGGTGTTGGATTGTGAACAGTTAATTCTTTCCTTTCTTGTGCTTGTTTATATATTCTAAAATGCATGCCCCTAACACATATTGCTTTTGTAAATAGCAAAAATTAATATTGGAAAAGAAAAGGAAATGTGATCCCAGAGCTCTGGAGGGAAGCTGACGCTGGCACTGCAGAGTAGAAAACCATCCGCACAGAGTGGGGCTGAGGGGTTCACTTGGGAAAGACCCTCCCCAGGCAAGGAGGTAGAGGGGGTGAGGCTGGGCTGGGGAGAGGAGCCGGAAACATGGTCCTCTGAAGACGTTTCTATTGGACATTGAATCTCTCTGCACCAGCGCATGAGACTGGTTTCCAGGTCTTCCCTAGACTTCCAGCTCTGCCTGTTCTGTCCTGGTGTCTGGTTCTGGTAATGATTTTTGCATAATTGCCTCCAGCCTTGACCTGGTGGGATGCCTGGTGCCCTAATGTGTAGAACAAGACTCCTTATTGGCACCAGGAGACCCAGGGAGACAAACATGTCCTGACTCCTTCAGTTCTGTGACTGCCCCTCCTCTGAGGACATGTGACCCCCCCCACACACACACACACACACACATTGCTCTCTAGTGACCGGGCAAAGGCACGGAAGCAAAGACAGCTGCTGTCCAGCCTTGCATAGCCAGACAATGCTGTCCTCAGTCACCTCTAAAGCTGAAAAAGGCTCCGTGCTTGAAGCGGACCCCAATCTTGTCTCTATTTGAATATATTGAGGAGACAGAAAGTCCTAGCTGGTCCAGGCAGTGTCTGCGGTCAAGGTCACTCCTGCACCCCTTAGCTGCCATTCAACTCTGATTCCAAGGTCCCCTTTTCCATGGGACTCCCTGAGACTCTTTCCCCAGCAGCCAACTTACAAAGTGTCTACCATGCACCATACGTTGCATTTATGAGGCAAAGGGGTGAATAGATATGGGGGGCAGGGATGGGACATTCAGCTCAATAGCCACAGGTCATAGGGACAGAACGGTGACCATGGTCCCTGGTGCTTCAGACTGTCAGCCCAGCTCAGTGTGCTGCAGAGGAGACTGCACTCTGCCCATCAGGTGATAGATAGGTGTGCCCTGCCCCAGGAAGCTGGGAGTGGGGAGGGACAGAGCAGTGGCCCGTGATCCCTGGGCATTCTGGTAACTATTTGTGCATAATCACCTCCAGCCTTGACCTGGTGGGATGCCTGGTGCCCCAGTGTATAGATCGAGCCCTGCCTTGCACTCTCCCCACCTCTCCCGAGGGCCCCAGGCTCAGGGCACTGCCACTTGTGAAAGGTCTCCCGATGCTCTCTGCTTTCCTGATTTGTCACCTCCCACTGTTAGGATGTGTGACTTTTTCTTGTACTATCAGTGCCAACTGCTGCTCGGGACACTCACCTGCCTCCATGCCTGGCCTTCTCCAGAACATATTCAGCAGTTTTTCTTCCCAATAAACCACCTGTGATTGTCTTAGTCTACCCCATTGCAATGGGGTAAACAGGCCCAGGCTCCGCTAAATGGTGAGATAAGGTAAAGGTCTGTGGAAGCACCAAAGCTGGAGACCACGAAGAGGACGGCTTCCTAAAGAAGTGTTTGAGCTGGTCCTCGAGGTTGGGTAGGATTTCCCCAGGCAGGGTGGGGATTCAGGGCAAGTTTTTTTACCTAACCCCACATCTACCTGGAAATGAGGAGAGATAATTGATGGTGATGGTGACCCCTGATATTGACTGAGGACCCACTGTGTGCCAGGCACTGTGCTAAGCACTTTACAAATATCATCTAATGAAATCGTCACAGTAACTCGAGAGGGCACTGAAATTTACAGACAAGGAAACTGAAGCTCAAAAAATTCAGTCAAATGCTTGAACCCAGAGCTGGCAAGTAACAGAGCCAGGATGTAAACCAATATCTGACACCAAAGCCATGCTCTTGGCTTGGGTTCTCTAGTTAGCTCAAGCTCAGTCCCACCAAGCTCAACTGAGCCACTGCTGGGAGCCAGGCCCTGTGCTCAGAAACGGACAGCAAAGCTGGCTGGGGCAGGAAGCCCAGGCCTGGGGTAAGAAGGAGGGTCAACAGGCAATAACTAAACAGAGGAAAGGGCCTTGATGGAAGTAGGTACATGTAGGCACCTCCCCAATGTGACCAAGCCCAAAAGGGTGAAGACAGTCAGCCCCAGTTGGTAGAAGGAGAAGCTGAGGCCACCCAAGGAAAGGAATGCGTCTAGGGTCACACAGGCTAATCTAGAACTGGGACCTCCAAGAAAATAAGAAAGGAGTGGTGGGGAGAGCAGAAAGAGCCTTTAAGAAGAGTGGAGGTGACGGAGACACGAGGGGGGAAATGGCCGGGGCAGAGAGAAGCCAGCTATTTCTGCACCAGGCAACTGAAGCTAACCCAAGCCCATGGGGCTATAAATGGCTCTTACTGGCACCAGCTCAAGCTGTGAAAATGGTTTTCCTGAGAACAAGAGGCTCCGCATGAGGAGCCAGATCCTGCCCTATTCTCCAAATGTCAAGAGAACTTTTCCTAACCTGAGTTGTTTGTCTTCAGCAGCAGCCTGCCTGGCCTGAGGCCCCATGGAGGGACAGAAAGGGGACTGCAGGGGTGGGGGCACCAAAGGGGGAGCAGAGGAGGGCGTGGGAAGAGAGGGGCCTCCCAGCCCAGGTCTCACTGCATCTTTCTCCCCAGCTGCCTTCCCCTTCCTCTCACCTCTCCCATTGTCACCTCTAGCCCCGCCACAGGGCCACCCTCAGACACATCACCGCCTGTCTTCCTCCTCATACTTATTCACCAGATGTGATCTAAACTGTGGTCCATGTAGTTGATAATCACATAGAGTCAGCCTTCACACACCGTCTGCCTTGCATTACGGACCACAGCTTTATCCGAAAGGAGAACATTCCAGTGGTGGAATGTCAGGCAGAGTGAGGCAAGCAAGGGGTCTGCTGGGCACCTGGACCTCTCCTACTGCCCACAAATAGAGAGCTTTCCTGTCTGCTTTGGACAAAGACAGCCCTGCTTCCACCCTCATATCTACTCTCCTGCTCCCATGTTTCCTATCGTCTGGACTAAAGGCAAAGCGGTACTGAAGTCACCCTCCCCAGAAGGAAGTGCTGTGCTAGAGTAGATAGCCCTGGTTCACTGCTTCTCGACTGCGGGTCAGAAGTCAGTGAGTGTGGGGGCCGGGGAGAAGGGTCTGCATGCTGCTTGTCCTGCAAGATGGTGCTGTCTCCCGGTACATGGCCTCCAGGGCCCCGGGCTTGTGGGCTTGTCAGCGGGCTGCCACATGCACCTCACTAGAGAGCTGGCTTGTTAAAGGCGTAGAGAGTTTTGATGGCCCTGGTGCAAGGCCAGACATGGATGCATGTGCAGTGTGGGCTCCTGTCACCCACTGGGACCTTCCCGGATCACAGTGTCCCTGACTAACTCTGACTTCTCAGCAGAGCCCATCCTCACGTGCTTTCTAATTACCCTAACACTCGAGCCCCTTCCAAGGTGATGCTCCTGGAATCCTCTTCACTCAGGTCCTGCCACTCGCCGTGCTCAGTCCCCATCCTCGCACTGCCAGGAGGTCTGCAGGGACCCTTGGCTGAGCCAGGGCTTGCTAGGAATCCAGGGCAGTGGTTCTGACAGTGTGATCCCCAGACCACGGGCATCAGCGTCAGCATCAGCATCAGATGGGAACGTGTAAGAAACACAGATAAGTTCTCAGGCCTTACCAGGCACGACTGAATCAATCTCCAGGGTGGGCCCAGCGATCCCCTCCAATAAGGCCTCCAGGTGACTCTGATGCGCCACAGAGCTGGGAACCGCTGGGCTAGAGCTGCACTTTTCTACAGTGTATTCCACAGACTAGGTACTCCTAGAAAAGGGATTCTGTGGTAAAGGGAGTTGGGGCGAATACGCTAAACGGATATCTTCTTTTTGCTTTATTGGGGTATAATTGACATATAATATTGTGTAAGTTTAAGGTGTACAATGTAATGATCTGAAATACACACACACACACACACACACACACACACATAGCAAAATGTAAAGAGATTTGTTATTTGTAATCCTTTTAAGCCTTTCATTTGCTAAAATGAATTGTGGTTCTCCAAGAGAGAATTAGGGTGTCTAGTGCTGCCAAATTTATGGTTATAGCACCCTTTTCTCCTGGGAGCTCTATAAACATCTCTAGAAATTAATGGGAACTGTCTGAGAAGCTCTGATTTAGGACAGTATTTCTCTACCACAACCTGTATCAGTCACCCTGGGGTGGGTCTCAGGCCCTAGCTCAGACCAATGGAGTCAGAGCCTGTGGGATGGGACCCAACATGCTGCACGTTGAACCAGCTCCCCAGTGTAGCCTCTGAAACCCTGGTCTAGGCAGCCTGGGGACAGCTACCTGCCTTCTCGGCTGCTCTCTGACCCCTGCAACACCCCTCAGAGGCCAGCCTGGCACTGCCTTGGTGCTACTGTAATTCCCAATGTCCAAGCCAGGCCAAGGACACCTGGAAGAGAGGCAGCCACAGATTACAAAGAGTGCCTTAGCTGTCACGGCAAAGGAGCCGGGATTGGGTGTGGGCTCTGCCACCTTCAGGCTGGATGACCTTGGGCCAGTTCCTAGGGCCATTATGCCGCTCAGCCAGAAGGACAGGCCTCGGCACAGTGTCCCAGTGCTCCTGTCAGCCCCTGACTGTCTCTTAGTGGTACAACAGCAGTGCCTGCTGCAAAGCAAAATGGCATTGCACCCACGCGGCACTCCCTCTGTCTCCTGGATCAGGAACTGCTAGGAGGGAATCTACTGGATTTGTTGGCCCTGACCTATTTTTCAAATAAACTGGGGCTGTTTTCCAGCTATTAGTCACTTTTCTCCCAAGCCTCCACATATTAAATTCTCTTATATCCTCAGATATTTTGGCTGCAAGAGATGTCAGTTTAATTAGATGCTTAGCTCGTGGCTCTTTCTCCTTAATGGGCTTAAAAAGCAGACTTCCCCTTTTTTCCCTCCCCCTTCCCTCCCGAAGGCAACAGGAGCCTTTTTCTCTCCTTTAACTTGCAGGAGGTCACCAAGCACTTGGCTTCCCTCCCTGCTTTCCTTTACAGACAGATGTGCAGAAAGACACGGCCAATCCCCTCACACCCGCACTGCGCCTGCAGTTGGACTAAACTCTAGGCCCACATTTGGGTGAAATCATCCCTGTGGGAGCTGAGCTGAGGCTCGTGACTCTCTCCCCTAGGCTCGGGTCATCGGTGGAGGTAGAGAATGCCAGGTAGCGTTCGCACAGGTAGAACACCTGTGGATTCTGGTCTTGGTTCTCTCTTCCCCTATTCAGATCACTATGCAAAAGCCATGTAAACTTTCCTACCCTCAGTTTCCTCTTCTGTCAAATGACAACAGTTATGTGTCCTGCCTCTTTTATGAGCCTACTGTGATGATGGAAAGATGCTGAGTGTGTATTTGGAGGAGATTTTAAAGTGTGGTAGGGCAGGATGAGACTTGCATCTCTGGCAATCTGAATCTGGGCCCTGATGCTGTTTTTGGATGCTCTCTGGACCCTTCATGGCAGTAGACACAGTGACTTTGGCTGCGCCTCTCACTGCGTGCTGCCGACTGCCTCACCCTGTCCTCACCCTCCTCATTGTCTACTCTCTACATGCTGTTCTGCTCCCCTTCCTCAGAGCTGTCTGTGTATTGTGTAACTGCTATCTGCAAGGCCATGGCCATCACGGAAAGCCAGTCTTTTTCTCCAGCCTCTTGCTCCTACTCTGAACTCCTAGGGCATCTCCTGGTTATATTCTGTGTTGTTGGCAAATGCTCTCATTCAAATTGTGTCACAATTAATTGTAGGTGTTTCTTCTAAAACCAAGAAACAAATTCTTTCAGACCAGTTTCCAGACCGTAGGTGTCATGGTTTCCCCCCTTAATACTTGGCCCGGACCTGGGGTTCAACACAGATGTGCTGATTACGGTACCCTTACTCTTCAGCTGGGTCAGCGTTGCCCCTCATAAATAGATTATGAAAGTGGAATGATGGAGGCTGCTTCCACCACACATTCAGAGACCTTTCCTTCCCCTTGAGAGGGTGGGGAGGTGGCAGGAAGAAAGACAAAACTGAGAAGAATAATCAACAGAATACTAATAATATCCAACTCTCTGGAGGGTTCAGTGCTACTCCAAATGTCTTTACCAAGAATTGTCTTATGTCCTGGGATTTCAGGAGAAGAAAACATTTTGCAAATATAGAATGCATTTATTAAGCACTCGTAATCCCTTCCATATAGTCTACAAGTGGCTTCAAATACAGATTCAAGTGTATTTATTAGACATTTTTCCAGCCATCTCTTTGCACCCAACTAGACCAAGGCCAGCATTGCCAGTAATGATGTCATGACTGACTGATGCAACCCACGCAGCAGAGCTGGTTGGGACCCAGGAGCTGACCCCTCACAGAGTCTCTGGCCCCATGATTTGTCCATTAAGTCAATGGCTGGAGAAAAACAAGCTACAAAGTCGTGTTATAAGTCAGAAAGAAAATCACAAGTTGTTGGCCAAGACCATGGCCACACCAGCTTAATCTAGATTCTTATCTGATTGCCATGGGCTCCCTAAGACACTTTTCTTTTAGCTCTAGCACACCTATTTACTGCAAATAAATATATTTCCACCTGAGATTTTTAGCAGAAGTGACTGACTCTTTTAATCAGAGATTCCAATATAAGTATTCACTGAAAATATTGACATTCTAACTTGAAAGGGAACAATGTCATCCACCTGGTAATATTCAGGTCTACTTCAAGGGTGCCCTCAAATTAACCAATGACATATTCCAGGCAACTGGATTTTTAAAAGCACTCCCAGGGAATTCCAAAGATCAGTTTAAAAACTGAACAAAATGTAAGAAATAATAATTTTGAAGACATTGAACATCAGGCAATGAAAACCTGTATCGCTGAGGGATGACAAACAAACCAGATGAATGCCATGATGGCCTGATTTATTGCCTGGTGTGATATCTGAGCCATGTTGTAGGGAGCAGGAACCCAGGCAGGGCTGGGAAAATCTCCTAGTGGCAGAGATGGAGGCGGGAATCAGGACAGCAAAGCAGCTAGAGTTTGCAAGGTGGAATACCGGCGAGTAGAAGACTATACAGTGAGGGGCCTTAGGATATCTGGATAGAGTGCCCCTCAAGTCTTCAGCTGAGACTGACCAAATCATGCATGTGAAGAAACTACCTGAGGCCAGGAAAATAGCTACTGGAAAGCTGGAGGGACTAACCTATGGTACTCACAGAGAGCCAGAAATGGTTTTTGTGCCCCCAAGCCAGAGTAGAAAACCTCATATTTCATGAATACTCAGAAGAGGTTTCTTTCCCCACTCAGTGATGGAAATTAGCCCTAGACTAAAGACTTCTCTGATTCTACCAAATAAAGCTTGAAAACAAGATTTGAAAGGGTTAAACTCTCCAAGTAATTCAACTGCATCCCAAATACAAAATATCCAAAAATATCCAGCACCCGATAAGGTCTGGATTCCACAATGTCTGGCATTTAGTCAACAATTATCAAGCTTGCCAAAGAAGTGGGAAAGTAACAGCCACTCTACATCAATCCAGAAAGGAGACAGATAATGGAATTAGTAGATAAGGTCATTAAAATTGTTACTGTGACTTTATTTCACATGTCTAAGAAACTAGAGGAAAGATTAACCATGTTAAGTAGAGACATCGAAGATATAAAATGACCCAAACTGAACTTCTACAGATAAAAACTACATGTTATGTAAAATACACTTGATTAGGTTAACAGCAGATTAGACATTACAGAAGAAAAGATTAGTGAACTTAACACAAGGCAATAAAAACTATCCAAAATAAGACATAAAGAGAAAAAAAGACCCAAAAAAGCTAAACAGAGCACCAGTGAGCTGTGGAACAACTTCAAGTGGCTTAGTACTCACGTAATTGCAGTACTCAAAGGAAGGGGAAACAGAAAAATATCTGAAGAAATATTGGAACAATGGCTGAAATTTTCCAAATGGATAAAAACCATAAACTTACAGATCCAAAAAGCTCAACAAACCCTGAAGAAAAGAAATAAGAGAGGAAAGAACGTACACCAAGTTATATCGTAATCAAATTGCTTAAAACCACCGATAAATAGAAAATCTTAAAAGCATCCAGAAGTGGGACAAAGACATGTTACCTACAAAGAAACTAATACAAGAATGACAGCCAACTTCATATAAGAAAATTAATTTGGGGAACGCACAGAGGGATAGTGGATGGGGGGAGGGGGTTCACACAGTGTGAGGGATATAAATGATAAACGTCTAAGTTTTGCTTTGTCTTGTGCACCTGAAACTTATTAAAAATAAATAAATTAATTAAAAAAAATTAAATGAGAAAAAAAAACATTATATATATATATATATATATATATATATATATATATATATATATATACTTTTTTAAGACACCAAGTAGCTGAATGGATAAGAAAACAAGACCCTTACATATGTTGCCTACAAGAGACTCACTTCAAATCGAAAGACACACACAGACTGAAAGTAAAAGGATGGAAAAAGACATTTCCTAAAAATGGAAACAAACAGAAAAGCTGGGGTAGCCTTTCAGTCCTTGCACACAGGGCAACTAGGTCATAAAAAAAGGAGGACTCGATGTGGAACCGCCATTTCCCCCATTTTTGGTCTCTGCACGTTTCACAGGCCTCCCAACAGAGCTATGTTGGGACAGAGTACATGGAGGTTCACAACCTCTTTGATCCGTCCGAGCCACTATGAGAAGGGCCCAGGGAAGAATTGGCCATTTTCAGTGGGAAACAAATGGCGATTGCTAGTTACGATGACTCTGTACTTTGGATCTGGATTTGCCGTACCTTTTTCTGTAGTTAAGACACCAACTGCTAAAGAAATAAGGATGCTTTACTTAATCCATGAAACAGATATGAAGAGAAGCATTTTAAGAGGTGCAGTCACTTTGAAAAATGGGTCAAACTGTTGAATTCCACATACTAGATATGTTTGTATATAAACTTATGGCATGAATCTTTAACTAAAAGCTGGCAAAGCAGTACTTATACCAGATAAAACAGACTTTAAAACAAAGGTTATACCAAGAGAAAGAGAAGGACCCAGGAATCCCACTTCTGGGTATTTATACAAAGAAACCCAAAACACTACTTTGAAGGGACATATGCATCCATATGTTAATTGCAACCTGGGTGTCCATCAGTAGATGAATGGATAAAAAGGAGGTGGTACACATATACAATGAAATGTTACTCAGCCATAAAAAGGAATAAAATCTTTCCATCTGCAACAACATGGATGAACCTAGAGGGTATTTTGTCGAGTGGAGAAAGCCAGACAGAGAAAGACAAATGCAGTATGATTCACTTATATGTGGGATCTAAAGAACAAAATAAACAAACAAAACATAAATAAACTCATAGATACAGAGAACATTTTGATAACTGCCAGCTGGGAGGAGGATTGGGGGAATGGGTGTAAAAAGGGAAGGGATTAAGAAATACAAATTGATAGTTAAAAAAACAGTCATGGAGCTGTAAAGTACAGCATAAGGAACACAGTCATAATATTATAATAACTGTGTGGTGTCAGATGGGTACTGGATTTATTGGGGTGATCACTTCGTGAGTTGTATGGATGTCTAATCACTGTGTTCTACACCCGAAACTAATATAATATTGTATGTCAACTGTAATAAAAAAAATTAAAAAAATATTAAAAAAAAAAAAGAAACAATATAGGCCAGAAGAAAGGGCAGCCATACCTTTAAAGTACTGAAAGGAAAAAAGAAAAACTGTCAATTTCGAATTCTATACACAGTGTAAATCTCTTTCCAAAATTAAGGCAAAGTATTTTTTGAGGCATACCAAAGCTGAAAGTTTTCATTATCTACAGGCCTACACTATAAAAATGCTAAAGAACATCCTATGGGCAGAAGGAAAATGATACTAGATAGAAATCTGGATCCATGCCAAGAATAGAGTGTTCTGGAAATGGTAACTACATGGGTAAATATAAAAAACGCCTTTCTTATTGTTTAAGTGACCATTAGCTGTATAAATAGAAATTTTATAACAATGTCTTGTGGGTTTATAACATATGTAGGAATAAACTATATAATAGCAATAAACACAAAGGCCAAAGGGGGAGAAATTGAAGTATATTTGTCTAAAGATTTTTATAATATATGTCAGGTGCTGTAATATTACTTGAAGGTAGATTGTGATAAATTCAATATATATTCTACAAACTGTAAAGAAGCCACTTTATAAAAGCATGTAAAGTTATACATAATAAGTCAGCAAGGGAAATAAAATAGAATCATAAGAAATACTCAGGTATTGTCCCCCACCTAGAGGGCTTTAAAAAAGTGTAAGGGTAACAGAGAACCAATAAGTGATATAGAAAGAAATAGAAAGATGGCAGCTTTAAACCAAACAGCACAGATACAATATTTATATTTAGTTACATTAAATATAAATGGTCTAAACACCTCAATTAAAAAGAGGTTGTCATGTTATATTTTAAAAACAAACACATGCCATCTTGTTTGAAACTTACTCTAAGTTAAAAAAAAGGTTGAAAGCAAAAGGATTTTTAAAATGCCATGTTAACTCTAATGAAAAAGCTATAAAATATAACTAAATATAGCTATATTAATATCAGACAAAGTAGATTTTAGAGCAAATAGTATCAGGAAAAAGAACTTTTCATAATGATAAAGGGGTCACGTTATCAAGAGGACATAATTCCAACTGTTTATTGATCTAATTAAAAACATGCAAAACATGAAGCAAAAACTGATAAAACCAATTTTTAGGGAAATGCAAATTGAAACTATAAGGAGATAGATACCACCTCACACCTATTAGGATGCCTAGTATTAAAAATAGAAAAAGAGAAAATAGGTCTTGGCAAGGATGTTGGAGAAATTGAAACCCTATGCACTGTTGATGGGAATGGAAAATAATACAACCACTATAGAAAACAGTATTATGTGTCCTCAAAAAATTAAAAATAGAATTATCGTATGATCCATCAATTTCACTTCTAGGTATGTACTCAAGAGAATTGAAAGCAGGGTCTCGAAGAGATGTCTGTAGACCCATTTTCATAGCAGTATTATTCACTAACCATTTATTAGCCAAAACATGGAAGAAACCCAATTGTTTATCAATGGATGAATGGATAAGCCAAATGTGATATATAGAGATATATAGGTATAGATATATAAAACAAATATTATTCAACCTTTAAAAAGGAGGGAAATTCTGACACCTGCTACAACGCAGGTGAACACTGAGGGTGTCACACTAAGTGAAACACACCAGTCACAAAAGGACAAATACTGTAGGATTCCACCTACATGAGGCATTTGGAGTCGTCATATCCATAGAACCAGAAAGAATGGTGGTTGTTAGGGGCTCGGGGAGGGAGAATGGGGAGTTGGTGTTAAATGGGTATAGAACTTCAGTTTTGCAAGATGAAAAGAGTTTTGGAGATGGATGGTGGTGATGGCTGTGCAACAAAGTGAATGTATTTAATACCATTGAGCTGTACACTTAAAAATGGTTAAGATTGTAAATTTTAAGTTATGCTTATTTGGCCACAAGGAAAAAAACTGGAGGCAAAAAATGGATAGACCCGCAAGGAGAGATAGACAAATCTGATTAATTTGGTGATTTGAAAACCACTGAAATAAGCAATCCAAGGACTTAAAGCCTAAGAAATCTAGATGGAGCACATTTCCCATTCTATCTTTCCTATCACTTCCAAAATTCCCAAGTCTGGGGGGCAGGGGCGGTAAACACAACACATTAAGCATTTGCTTGTTAAATTAACACCTTAGTGTGAACTAACTCATAAGGTGCCTTCACTCCTGAAAGGAGGAAGAAGGTACGCCTTTCATTTTAATAATGATGGGAAAGAGGGAGAAGGCAAATCCAAGAGGCCATTTTCCCAGGGAATTCCTGTGGGCCTGGGAGCCTGGGAAAGGTCTCAACTAGAAGCCCAGGAAGGCCTTGTGCTAAAGAGAGAAGTAGGAATGTTAGATCCAACTGCTGCCCCTCGGTGTTCTGGGGTTCTAAACTTGTATTCCTGAGCTCCTGCCCCCATAAGCCTATAAGGCCCTGCATTCTCTCAACCCCCTCCTGCTATTCAGTCTCTGTCACCCTGGTCTTCATTCTGCTCCTTGTACACCCCAAAATTTGTTCCCACCTAGGGACTTTGCACCAGCCATTTCCCCACATATTTAAATGGTTTACTCTTTCACCTCTATCAGGTCTTTATTCAAATGTCACCTTGGCAGAGTGGCAGCTCCAGACTACCCCATCTCCTCTATCATATTCTATCTCCTTACCTGCTTTATTCTTCTTCAGAATTGTTATCGGTACCTGATCTCGGTTCATTCATTTCTTTCTGTCTTCCCCATAAAATGAAAACTCTATAAATGTAGGCAACATCAGGCTCTGCTCTAATCCCAGCTTACTGGACAATGCCTGATTCTGAGTGGGTGTTCAATAACTATTTGTTGAAGGCATGAATAAATGAGCAAATGAATGAATGAATGAGGGGGAACCACGCAAAGAACAGGGCTGAAAAGCACAGTGAGAGAGCAGCTGGAAGTCAATCCTGGAAGCTCACTCTCAGTCTCACACCAGGCATCTCCATCCCAGAGAGCCCCAAGGGCGTTGCCCCACCTCTCCCGCCTGACTCTGGCCCCCTCTGTGCTGGCTCTAAGATGCCCCCCCACATAAATGGCCTGCCCTGCCCTGCCCTGCTTTCTCTGAGAAGGAGGCTGAGCACTCCAGAGCCCAGGAAATCGGGGTTACCTTTGTCTATCAGGCCAAAGTGTAAGCTGGAGCTACCAGAATCCTTACAGATTAGGTCCAAATTCATTCGCAAAGCCTAGCATGCCCACTCCCCACCATGATCTGACCCTTGCCTACTCCTCAGGTTCCGTCTTCAAATGCTGCTCCAGCCCTACTGTCCCCTGTGTCCCCTTATTGTGCTGGGCCTGTGCCTCCTGGCCTCCGTACCTGCTGGTCCTCTACTTAGGATAGCCACGTCCTCCATCTCTATTGCCACCTACCTGCCCAAGTCCACACGTGGACAACTCCAATACGTCTTCAAGGAGGCGCAGAAGTCATTTTTACAGCAATGCCACTTTGATCACCTTCCCCCACCAAGTTAAATGCCCTGGTGGAGAGATCAGTCACAGAGCATGTAATCTGCCCCTTGGAGAAAGACAGCTCTCAACAGAATGACAGGTCCTCAGTGCTTCATTTTGAAGTTACTAATCAGAGGGTCCCTAGGTCTCTTACTAGGTATCATGGGGTTTCCCCGCAAGGAGTGTCACTGTCCCTTCCCACCTGAATGTCATGAAATTACCTGTCCTCTGCAACCACCACACAATTCTCAGAGGAGGTCTTAGGTTTCATCTCTGTATAAAAGAGCCTGTGGTTTTGATGTGCTAAGAAATGTTAAGGACCTGAGGGGATTGAAGCCTGCAGGCTTCAGGGCGCCTGCCTTCGCCTCTCTTCTTCCTGCATTACGGTTCTTGGTACATGGTCTTATTTTGAATTACGAGTCTCGTCTTTTCTCCTCCACAGCTCACTTCATAGGTGCTTCCTTGGCACCCCACCTCTCATGTTCATCATGCCACGGAACTGCTGGTCTCCTCTCCGACTCCCTACCAAAGCATACGCTCCTCAAAAACAAAGACTATTTCTTCCTCGGGTGCATCCCCAGGGCTTATCATAATGCATGGGGTTGACACACCGTACATCATTCTCTAAATGGTTAGTGAAGGGTTGACAGGTTGAATGGATAGACAGATGGACAAAAAGCCCTGAAGAGGAGACTGAGACTGACGGATTTTAAGTGGTTCCCTTCGGGGCCGTGATGGCAGCGAATGACAGACTCAGGGCTCCCACGCTGCCAGAGCTGGCCCTACGCAGGATTGCTGAGCAGTTGGAATGTCTCTTCAGAGTCCATTCCCCCAGCATCATCCCAGATGACTGGGACCCGCATGTCTTCTCAGCTCCTAGGTTAGGCCTGACTTTGACATGCAAACCAGGTCTGCTTGTTTGCTTTGATCCAAGACAGGTGAGCATCCCGCAGTCCTAACCAGCACTCACAACCGCAAGTGTAACAACAGCCATTTGTTGACCAGGCCGTATACTAAGTGCATTTTCACTATTATTTCATTTGATCTTCATACCAGTCTTTTGAAGAAAGAATATATGATTCCCATTTTATATATAAGGAAAATGAGGCTCAGAAAATATAAGTAGCTGCTTAAGAGCACAGAGTTAGAAATTGGAAGAACATGGACTCAATATGGGAGGAAGCTGCCTCCCATATTGTAACACAAATTCATGAGTGCTGCTCCAAGGTCAAAATCTTGAGGTGTAGATGGTCAGTACTGACAGCCCCTGTCCATTTCCCCATCAAAGTCATCCCTTTTAGGCCCCATGGTGTAGCATTCTGGACTTTCTCTTAGGTACCTCACTATTTTCCCAACTGGACACAACTATTTATCTCTCTCCTGAATCACCCCCCCCCCCCCCCCGTCTCCAGCAAACTGCTGAGGGCCTTCCTTTATCCAGGCTTATAAAAAGATCTTGAAGAGTGTCTAATTGGGCAGTTTCTGAAGGCTCAGGAGTACACAGAGGTCCTCAGCCTCAGCGCCAGGACCATGTGATGAGAAAAGGCCCCCACCTGAATCCTGGAGCTCGTACTTCTGGTCCCAGCTTTGCCACTCCCTCATTGTGCATCCTTGAGTCAACTTTATTCTCTCTGGTTTAGCTTCCCACTTCAGAAAGAGAAGGGACTGGATTCGATACTTTGGATCAAACAGGCATGTGTAAGGGGACCAAGCTGGTGACGTGAACTAGCAGAGTGAGTATGTGTAGGTGATGACCCCACCGTGGGTGGCAGGGGAACTGTGGCAGGTGGAGGACAGGCATCTCCTCTAAGAGGTGGCCAAGGTCTCACGCTGTTATCTTCTAATCCTACCATGCCAAATACCAGCACATTTAGAAAAGGACCTCCAGACATCATTTGGTCCACACCCCACCTAGGGGCACCCCTAATCCAACTTATATTGGCGATCGCCAATGAAAGAACTGGTGCATTCAGAAAGGCTCCAAGAGTCTGGGTGAGCCACTCTTCTCCAAACCACACCCTGCAGCCTGAAAAGCCCAGTCACACCCCAGCACCAATCTGGTCACTGGTTCCAGACCCAGCCAGAGTTCTGACATTGAGCCAACCGGGCACCAAGCTTAGAGGAAAGTGAACTCTTTGGCTTTCGGTAGGAGACAAGAGACCACCTTGCAGGGAAAAGAAAAGACAAGATGAATTTAGCAGAGACTAGAAAATAAACCCAGCAACCTGACTCATGGGGCTGTAAGGCTGAGAGACCTGGCTTTGGCCTTGACAAAGTACCTCTCCTCAGAGCTTCCTCCTGCAAAGGACAGCCATGGTCACTTCTGCCCCCTTCCTCCACCCAGCTCCTCCTTAGGCTTCAGGATTTGGGACCTGGAAAAAAATTCCAAGATGTATTAAGGCACACTAGTCTCCTTGGAGGAAATCATTGGAGCAATACCCGACATAATTGTGATTATTCATTATCTAAAATTGGACAGAATGAAATACTGTAAAATAATATACTATAGGGAATGGATCTGCTGAGGCAACAAACTGAATTAAAATCATTGCTATTAAACATTTCCCCAAGACTGGTAATTTTTGATGCCTTCTTTGCTCATGTGCTAGCTCTTATCTCCAGTTGAAAGGGACTCATGCTCAGCATTGCCCTGGCACTGACAGGGAAAGTGACATGGAAGAGGAAAGTTTACTAGGAAAGAGAAGATATTATGTACACAGAGTACAATGATCAATTCTAGTCACTAAAAGCTGCAATGAGAAGAGTAGAATTAATAGCTACAAATCAGAAAAGGGCCTCAATGAGTCATCAGATTAGACGTTATTAACCAGGCCCAAGGAGCCTAAGGGACTTACTGGGGGCCCCTCAGCCAGCTACTCAACTTAAATATAAAACCGCTGCTCAAGCCAAGACATAGGGGACAATAAAGAGGAGCTGCTGTTCAACAGCACGCAATTGCATTTGGTTTAGGAGCCCGAGCTCTGCAGAGAGACTCCTAGAATCCACAAGACCAAGCTCACTGTGTCACAGGGGAAAGAGGAAGAAAGAGGGCATGGAAGCCACATTAGACCATCCCGAGAGGACCGGGTGATGCTGGGGATTGAACAACGTGTCACATAAGGAGCTACCAGGACACCTCCTTATGGATTCAGCCACTTGACTCTTTATCATAATCTTTGTCCTTTCTCCTGAAAGATAAAGCTGTATGGAAAGTGCAGAGCAACTGAGAATCTCAGTCTCCTTGATTCTTGGTTTTGTGGTGCTCTCAGTGTCAAATACAGCCTCATAAAAGACTTGTCCCATAGTAAGCAAGTTGCAGAGTTTGGACTATATCACCCAGGTTTCCTGAATCCCATGAACTTTGTCCTAAATGTACATAATACCCAAGCATCTCCACTAAGGCCAAATGAGGTGGAGAATGGTGGTCCCTGATGTTAACTCACAATGACAACCAGCTGCCAGATAACTACCCTGCATTGCTCCTCTGAGCAAGCAATCACTACCCATAACTCATTCATCATTCATTCATTCATTCATTCATTCAACCAACATCTACTGAGGCCTCTGTAGCCCGGGCAATATACTGCGGCGTAGAGAATGGATTGGCAAGGAGTAAGAGCAGAAGCTGGGAAGCCAGCTGCAGGGGCCCACACAAGACATAATGAGGGTCTGATCTAAGGCAGTGGGGAAAAGGAGGAGATGGAATTAACTGATGTTAAGAAAGTAGAATTCACAGGATTTTGATATAAATTACTGGGATTGGAGTAGGAGATGTGAGAGTAATGAGAGGCCTGAAATGTGCTTCCTGATTTCTGGCTAGCGTGAAGGAGAGAAAGGCAGTGCCCTTCACGGAGACAGGCATACAAGGTGAGGAGCCGACGAGCAAGTTCGGAAGAATGGAAGGGAACTCAGTTTCGGTCATGCTGAATGTGAAGTGCCTGCAGAGCACCAAGGAAGAGAAATCCAGCCAGAGGTGTAGGTCTGGTTGTCACACGTTGTGGAAAAGGGTGAGATTATCCAGGAACAGCAAGCTGGAGACAGCATCACTAAGAGGTGGGCTTAGTGAGGAAGAAGGATCCACATGAAAGCTTGAGAGAGAACAGTCATCAGAGATGTGAAAGGCAAGAGAACATAGGGCTTAAGATCCCAAAGAGGAGAAGATATCAAGAAAAATGCAATGACTGACAGTAACTAATACCTTTGGCTGGTCAGGTGAGATGATAATCCATTGCAGTGGGTAACAAAAGGGTCTCCAAAACTGGTGGCAAGGGCATGTCAGAGGAGGGTAATTGCAGGGATGGCCATAGAATCACCCCACTCTCACGTCCCCAGTATGGAGCTTGGCTGCTGCACCAGGCATGGTACCCAAAGGAATATAACATCTTGGCTGGAGCCTGTATCCTGGGAGATAAGCCAGGTCCTGGCACTTTAGAAAGAATGGCCCAGCAGGCATACTGGGAAAGACAAAGAAGCGTGGCTATAACACATTTGAAACTCAATCTTCCCTTTCTTTTTGCTTCACCCCTGTATATGTTTGGAACAGGCTAGACCTGTGACAGTTGAGTAAGGTTATGCATCAATACCTGGTCAAACAGGTACTGAAGGAGTGGGTTCTCTCCAACATCTAGGCCCACAGAGCCCAGAGCCAAGAATCTGGGGCTGCTTCCCCTGGCAGCTGAATACAAAGCCCTTCACAGTCTCTCCCACCTGAAAAAGAAACAAGCACAGAAGTCCATGCCAGGGAAAGTGGGAGAGAAAGGAGCAGACTGAGCCAGCAGGTGGAGAGCAGAAATGAAGGCAGAGGTTTCTGGAGGAAGGTTCTGTCTTCCCCAGATAAATATTTGCCTACCCTTATGTCCTTTTTTCAAGGCAAGGCCTAGGAGTGGTCAACTCCCCACCAAACCAAAATCCAAACTGATGGCACCTTCTTGCTTTTCCCCAAACCTGCACCTTCTATGCCATTTGCCACCTGGAGGGAAAACTTCTCACATCTTCAGTGGTACACATTCAGCAGCACACATGTGGGCATGTCTGGAAGGCTAAACCGCGTGGAGAATGGCGACCAGCTCGTTTCCAACTCTATTGACAACTCACTGAGGGCGAGTACGCACAGTTACACTGGGAGGCACTTGGGGAAGGAAGGGATTGACAATAAAGTTTAAGACCTGCACATACTCTTCCTTGCGCAAATGTCCTCATGCCCAGACTCCATTTACTTCAGGCACCCCCGTCAAGTTTGATAGATTAGGACCACCTCATCCATTTTCACACGGGTCACTGGGAATTAGAAGGCAAATGGGCTCTGCCTTGGGTTCTGTGCTCTCTCTATGCTCCCGGGGATCAGCTGAGAGCCTGAGGCGCTGGAGTGAATCATCGAGGAAAGCTGAGGCAGTCCTTCGGTGGGGCTCAGCAGAAAGGCCGGCTGTGTGACTAGATCACGTGGGGTACCCTCCTGAGGTAGGGGGATGGACCTGACAAGCTTGAGACTGGTTGCTAAAGCTAAAGCAGAGCTGGAAGAAGAAAGGGAGGTGGGCACAGGCTGGACAGCACTTCAATTAACCTCCCAGGGACTGCCACCAGCTCTGGCCCTGTGGACAAAGCCCTAGCGCCCTGCAGTGCTGGTGGCCCAAGCCCTTGGTTTGGTTTTCTTCAGTCCTGGAATGTGGAGCATTTTATTTTTAACCTTATAAACAGAAGAGTGAATGGCAGTGCTGACTGAAGATAACCGGGAATAAAGGCGGCCTGGGCAAAGCTGGGGGCAGAGCTTCCACCCCAGCACAGGAGCCGGGGCCCAGAGAGCCTGTGGGTTGGAGCCAGAGCCTCATGGCCGCTCAGCTTCCTGTCTGGGGACATCACCCAGATGCATCTCGCTCAGATCAGCCAATGATGACGCCTCAGACCAAGTGGGAAAAAATCTATTGGCTGATCCGGACCCCAGAACTCCGTTGCCTCAGGCGAGGGTTTTCAGGGGAGACTCGTGGTCTTCTGCTGCCTCTTGCCACTGCGGAAGTGCAGGGACTTCCCATGCCCCAGGCAAAGCCCTGACTCCCAGCCCTTTGTGAGATTTCTGTTGTGCCTGTTCAAATGGGCATTAAACTTACACTGCTGTTTATCCAAAAATCTCTTCTTACTAGGTTTGCACAACTATAAACCCTCTCTCTGCAGTCTGGCTTTGTCCCTCAGCTGTGAGCATCTAACTGGGGCAGCTTGACTACAGCCTTGCTTTGGATCAGGAGGAGGATGGCTATGATCACAGATTTCCTCTTACAGTGGGATCAGTGGCGTTCATAGAGCATTTTCCATATGGAAAGGTACATGCAACCTCACTCATTGAACAAATGGTGTTAAACCTCTAATAGGTGCCTGGTCCTGTGGTAGGTGCTGGGAGTCAATCGTGAACTGCACAGAGCCCCAGCTCTCACAGAGTTTATGGTGGACTTATACACAAGGACATCAGCAAAGGACAGTGTGGTATGTGCTATGACGGAGGATGCACAGGTACTAAAGGATCACATAGGAGGGAGAACAAAGCCAGACTGGGATAAGGGGGTGGTGTCAGGGAAGCCTCCCTGGTATAGGTGACATCTAAGCTGAGACCTGAAGGAAGAGTAGAGGTACCCAGGTGATGAAGGGAGGGAAGCAGATGAGTATAGCTGGAGCAGAAAGGGAGGACTTACAAGAAATGAGGTTGGAACACGGCTCAGGGGTGTGATAAGGGGGCCTTCCTCCCAAGGATAATGGAAAAGCCACTGAGGGCTTTAAGGGGGAGGGGGAATATAATCAAATTTCCACTTTAGAACATGCCTTCGTGCCGCTATGGGAATAGATCAAAGCAAGGAAAGGAAGGGTGTGTGGAAAGCATCCAGGAGCTTGCTACAGAGATCCAGGCAAAAGATGGGGGGACAGGAACTAGGAAAACACAGTGGGACCAGATAAAGGAAGATAAATTCAGGACAAAGGGGACAAACCCTTGCGATGTAGCATCATCAGGCCTCACTGTGGGGAAAGGAGAGAGGAGAGTCGGGACTTGTGACTTTGGTGACTTAATAGTAAGCAAAGTGAGGATCGTAGGAGAGAGACAGACTCATGGCAAGAGATGACATTCCGGAGGGGACCCTGAAGAGGCATCTGAGTGGAGATGTCCTGGAGGCAGTCAGATATATGGTTCCAAGTCAGGAGAGAGGTCTAGGGTGTAGGAAAAAGATTCTAACAAAAAAGGAAGTTGGTATAATATGTGTTTGATATACAGGCTTGCTTCCTTTATTCATTCAATAAGTACTCATCAGTTTCCCACTAGATACCTGGAGGCAAGAGTTGAACTAATGCACATTAATAGAGAACATTCCCTAATTGGGATCCTATCTACACCTCTGATGGGCTGTAATCATTTGTGTGGGCCTCGCCGATTGAGGCTCCTTAGAGAAGTGCTGTCATAACTGCTTGTTAGGGGAGATGAAGTCCTTGAGTTTAACTGTCTGTGGGAATTGCAGTCTTTCATTTTCTGCCAGGCCCAGGCTTAAAAGGCCACCACTTTGCTTTCCTTCAGCTAACAAGAGATTATCTTTCACAATAGAGCTACAAATGGGTCCCTAATTGATGAATGTGTGCCTCGCCATTCCCTTTATAGTGGCAGGAGCCCAGTTTGCTCTTAGCTGTGCCACTCGGGTCAGGCCTCACACACTGGACGTGTTCTACTGGATGTACGGCCAAAGGCCAGGGACTTAACACAGTCATTAAACATCTGTTTTGCCACCCGAGCCTGGGCAATACCTTGTTCTCTCTCTCCCCTCCCCCCAGGTCTCAGTTTCCTCAGTGGGAACGCTGGAAATGGTCAGCAATCAGGCTAATGGTGAACAGACAGGAATTGCGCCTTTTCTAGCAGCAGGGTTTGTGAGGAGCACAGAGAAGCCTGAGACGTTGGTCTGTCCCTCGGGAGGGCTGCAGTCTAGCCTGATGGGTACTCTCCGCTCCCCCATTTCTCTCACATTGGCAGGTACTCAGTGAGGCTTCAGTTTCATGCTCTAGATGCTGAGTTCTAGATCCCAGAGCTGAATGTGAGCTAGGAGAGGTATGCCAGGCTGTGGGTCACAGAGAACCCTATTCCTCCTGTGACTGGGTCACTTCACATGGGACTGGGGACCCCCGGGTAGGGCGTACTAGAGCGCCCTGTCTTCAGCTGTCTTTGTGGCTCTGGCTGGCTGACCTGAGAATGGTTGAATCGATGATTCAATGCTTCAATGACCTGAATCAAAGAGGCTGTTCTGCTCCAGCCTCTGCTGGCACTGACTTGATAATGTCACCAGTAAGTATCAGTTAGTATCTGCTCCCACTTTGGGACACCACTGGATAAGCCCAGATTATAAATAACAGTTGATTTTTCTTCAGCATTTACCTCGTGCCAAATATGTGGTTTACGTGAAATAACTCGTTTAATCCTCACAATATCTCAGAGGCATAAAGTGCTATTACCATGTCCTAGATGACGAAAGCAAGGCACAGATGATGACTGTATAACTTGTGCAGACCAGTAAGCAGCAGAGCTGAGATCTGAACCCAGGCGTACTGCCCCAGAGCCTGTGCATTTAACCTCCACACAAAACTGCCTTAGGCTGAGAAGTCAGTGGCCCACACGGTTTAGTGGGCCATACTGGAAGGTGCTGAGAAAGTTCTTGTGCCTCCTGCCCTCCAGAATAGCCCTTCAAATGAGCTGGTAATGGGCTCATAATTCTACCTCTAAAATAATTTCTCTGGCAGCAACAAAGCAAATCCCCTGGGAGGCTGAGGAGGTGGAAAATGGGGAAACTGGTCCAGACTGACAAGCTCCAATCAGCCATAGTCCCTTTCCAATGCATGGAAGTTACTCAGTTCCTTCCCAAATCTCCCAGCGGTGGGAGCTGGGGTGGGGCAAAGGCGGTGAGCAGCTTGAGGTTGGGAATGTGGAGACAAGTGGGGAGTAAGGCCTGAGTCTACAGCAGAACACATTCTAACTCTGAGAGCGCTCGAACTCTACTTACTAGTGCTATAATCTTGGTCAAGATAATTAAGCACTGCAGGGTTCCATTTCTCCAACTGCAAAATGGGAATAATCAGAGTTGTTCTGTAATGTTGCTGTATAAGCTAAGTAAGGCAATGCTTACAAAGCACTCAACACTGTGCCCACACATAATGAGGACACTAACATGTAGCTCTTGTATAATTATTGCTGCTGCTCAAGGAAAGAAGGCCTGATAAAGATGCTGGGAAGCCAGAGGGCAAGGTGGGTAGCTGAGGAGCAGCAGGAAAGGGACTTGAAGGGGACAGACCACCTTCATTGACTTTGTGACTATTCTGAGGCATACCATGCATTCATTCAGTCATTTGTCAGCCATTTTTCTATGCAGACCTACTATGTGTGGGCACTGTGTTGAGTGATGTTGAGGGTTGAATTAAGTCCTCAAAAAAGATGTGTCAAAGTCCTAACCCCTGTTACCTAAAGATATGACCTCACTTGGAAATAAGGTCTTTGCAGATGTAATTGAGTTAAGATGAGGTCATACTGGATAGGATGGTCTCTAATCCAACATGACTTGTGTCTTTATAGGAAGAAGAGATAGGACCCACACATAGGGGAGAAGGCCACGTGAAGACAGAGGCAGCGACTAGAGGGAGGTGTCGTAAGCCAAAGAACCCCGAGCACAGCTGGCAAACACTAGAAGCTAGGAAAGGGGCAAGGAGCAAATTCCTCCTAAAAACTTCCGGAAGGAACCAACCCTGCTGACACCTGGATTTCAGACTTCTGGCTTCCAAAACTGTGAGAAAATAGATTTCTGTTGTTTTAAGCCACCCAGCTTATGGTACTCTGTTACAGCAGTTCTAGAAAAAAGACTACAGGTGATAAGACGACAAAGATAAATTCAAAAAGCAAAGTTCGTGCCTTGCTATTCATTTCATCCTAAGAAAAAAGCTGGATGAGAGTCCAGGCTTATTACGGATGGCCTTGGGTCTAGTTTCCAGCGAGGTGCGTTTTGTTAGACAAGAGTTTTCTCCTGGTCCACCAGCTAGGACTACAGACATGGGTACATCTTAGATGAGTAGGTGGCATGGAATAAAGGTTGTCCTGGCCACAAATTATACCAGGTACCTGTCACCCACAGGGAATAGCGTGGAGGACAGTGAGCGTGAGATGGCAGGGTAGTGGTGGGGGCAGGAAAAGAAGACCTGGGGGAAAAGCTGGGAAAAAAACCTCTTCTAGGTTTCTTTCAAATCCACCATTCCTTATGTCTCCTATTAATTTATCCATATTTTGCATTTCTACTCTGGTCCTTCTGATGACTTCCCAGCTTGGTAGGCTGGAGAAAGCATGGGTCTTGGTGGCCAGAAAACCAGAGTTTGAGTCCCAGCTCCATCACTTACCAGCTGTGGGATGTTGGGCAACTAACACCAACTTTCTATGCTTTGGTTTCTTCATCTGCACAGTGGGGATAATATGTAACTCATAGTGGTATGTGTCTGTGCATGGTGTGCAGTGTGTAACGTGTGTGTATGTAGGTAATATGTGATGGCATGCATTGAACAAGATGATATGTACCAAAGCATTTTAAGTTTCTCAGGAAAAAGAGAGAGAGCTCATTATGCACAATTCCTAGATCTATGTGGAGAAACTGGTATTAGATATTACATATCCGGACACGCTAGAAAATTAGCACAAAAAATAAAATAATGAATCAGATAGGTGCTGCATTTAAAGGAGGTAGAAGTAGCATTGACTTAGGCGTACACAAGGCCTCGAGGCTGAAAAGCTCTGTGATATTGGGCAAGTTTTACGATATTTTAGTTGAAAAATGATTTCAGTTTCCATGCAGCTCTAAGATTCCATGACTTTATGAAAATGTGCACATCAAACTGTTTGCTTTTATCAAATTACACTTAAAAAGACATCTTAACTTACAGGTCACCCATTACAAATCTGAGGAAAGCTGTGATGCTTGAAGGAATTCTAATAACAAGTGAGACAGAAAAGCCATTTGATGTTTGAAATGCTCCATGGGCTGGCTAACGTTGGAGAGGCAAGTCTTCTCGAATACTCCTCTCCTGGCTATTCCCATTAGAGGGCTAGTACCAGAATACCATAGAAAGGGCTTGGAATCACTTGGAACAAAAACTAGTCCAGAGGGTAACACAGCCCTCATACAGGCCAAAATGCAAAGGCAACTGGCCAGGTTTCATCTCCGTTTAGAATAACATACACAAAGGTGACTCGGATTGTAAAAGAAGAGACTGAGCTCTGACTTAAGGAAGAATTTCCTGATTACTGAGATGCACAAGGAGTCTGGGCAGATCGCCTTCTCCCAAGCTTTTTACCCAGCGGCCAGCTGTGCGTCCTGGGTTGAGTGTGCTCTGCAGCAGAAGCATGGATGGAGTGACCTTTCGGGGGTCTCTTCTCGCCTGCGCTCTCCCTGTCCTTCCACTAGTCTGTTCACAACAGAACAACAATGCCTGCTTTTCATGCAACGCCATCCCGCTTCCAGTTACCTTGGCACTTCACACATTGTCGTGCTGCCCATTTTTTTCCTGTTGGCACAGCAGACTCCAAGGTATAAGTACTGTTTCTACAAATTTTTGCATGTTCCACACTGGTATGTGATAATCATTTCACAGCACAGTTAGCAAAGAGTTGGAAATGAGACCCACTCCTGAATTGGAGACAGGAGTGTTGTGTTTCACCCTATTGACAGCCAAAAGCCAATTTTGGGCTCTCTGAAAAGCCAAATTTCCCAGGAAAAAAGTATGGGTATCGTCTTCATTCTCCTGAGCTCACTTAGGGACTGAAATCAGTGTTTGCTGAGGCAAGGGACATGTGTGTGGACTATGGTTGATGGGTTATTTCAGCAGAGAAGCAAGGAAGTGGGAGAGGTCATCCAGTCTGCTACTTTTCGGCAGGACTCCCAAAAGCTAGAAGGATAAGAATCAAACACTACTGAGCACGCACCATGTCCTAAATCCTTTGCCTGAATTAATTCATTTAATCCTCACAACAACCTTGCATGGCCCAGAGAGGTTAAGTTACATTTAACATAACAACACATCTACTAAATTCAGAGCTGGATTTTTAAACCAGGCAAGCTGGTTCCAGAGCCCCCATGGTGAGTCAGCCCACCCCCCACCCCGCCCCACCCTGCACTCTTCAGAGACGCGGGTGCAGACCATTCTCAGAGCAGCAGGCCTGAGTCCTGCCTCCTCTTGCCCTCTTCCTCCCCAATCCCCTGACCCACTCGCTGAAAGGAACTGCCTAAGCAGAGGCATCCGTTAGCCAGAACCAGCAACACACACCAGGTCAGAAGTCAGCTCAGCTCTCCCCGTAACGCCTAGAGCAACGCTCAGCCCTGATCCCGCTGTCCTGTTGTAGGATTTTTCCCAACCCATAACCATTCTCTCTCCCCGGGTGAGCAAGGCAATAGAACTTTCAAAAAACAGTCTCCAAAATGCTAAAACTGTTTTCTCACCCCTGGGGGCTCTCCTTTGAGGTGCTAAAACCCCAATCAGGGGGTCACCACCATCAATAATGCATTAGGCTTTCTCCCAGAATCAGTAAAGCAAGGAGCTCACAAGGGGCCATTAAACCCCAGGGTTCCTAACTGGGCATTGTGATTAGTCCTTTTATCTTCCACTGGGAAGAACACCACATGAGAAGAGTCAGTAATTACTGAGTATTGAATGGGTACAAGAATAACCAAAATGTACCCATGCTTTGAGTTGCTACAGCACCTTGATTCCCACAACCTTTACTTACTTTGAGTTTTAAAGGTCCACAGTAACCTAAGTGCAGCAGAGGAATGGGAGCTAGGAAGCCCAATTTTCCGAAAGCCGTGAGTGGCTAAAACCTAGAAGGCTCATGAGCTGGTTCACAATTACATGAATCAATTCAGTCAACACCTATTAACATTCATTATTTACTGTGTGTCAGGCACTGTGTTAAGAACAAAAATGTTCATTACCTAACTGGAGAAATGGACAACAAAAAGCCAATTATCTTTAACAAGAAAAGTGAGTCAGGGGTTAAGAACACGTATGAGGGAGAAGGAACACTCACGCTACATGGGGGTGGAAGACAAATGACAGATCTGGGAAGGCAGCCCAGAGGAAGTGACCTTTGAGTTGGGTCTTGCAGGCTGAGGAAGATTTTTTTTTTTTTTCCAGAGAGAAGAAGTGGGTAAAGGGCAGCCCAGGCCTTGCACACTCTGCTAAGGAAACTGGGCTCTACCTTGTATTCTAATGCAATAGGGCAACATGGTAAGCTTTCAAAGAGACGTCTGTCCATGAGCAGATGTCTGTTTCTGAAAGCCCATCAAGCAGTGACAATGAGGCTGGATTAGGGAAGAGGACCTGCAATGAGAGGCCTGCGTGAGGGCAGAGGTGAGGCCGACCTGCCTCAGACACTTTGAGGGCACTGAAAAGGAGGGTGGGACTGAAGCCTTTGAGGAGCAGAGGCCTATCTGAGGGAGCCTGAGAAAGCAGAAATGGAACTGACATCGCTATGTATTTACCACGTGCTGTCCCCGCATTTCCTTACATCCCATCCTACTCTAAACCATAAGGGGACTCAGCTCAAGTTAACACATAAAGGCACTGAGGTCAAAGTGGTTAAAGAGTGCACTCAGGACCCCCCAGTGCCAATGGTGTCCACCAACCTGTGCCCCCCATGTCCACACTGCCTCAGCTCTGGACTTTACGTGTCCCGAGAGGTTCAGCTCACAATATAAGCAGTCTTACTCATTTTCTCCCTGCCTAAGGATTAGAATACCTTTCCCCATCTTTACCTTTTCAAGAACACCTTCTTTCCATCATCGTTGCCTACCCCCAACATTTTATCTCTCCCTTCCAAAGTAATGTCCTCTTCCCCACTCCTCACCTACTCTGATTCACATGTGGCATCTTTTTAAAATTACAAATGTAGGGCACAGGGCAAAGAATCGGAAGTGGGATCAAGCTGTGCTCCAAGGCTTTTGAAGCTGACCAGGTGACTTTCAGACAGGATAGACTTCTCAGCCTCAGTGTCCTCACCTGGAGAATGGGGATAACAAATGAATACTAACCTATGCTTATCTCACAGGACTATTGTGAGGATTAAAGGAGATACAAGCACTTGCAACACCAACAAAAGGCAAGAAAAGGTGCCACAGGACTATTTGCATTATCAGGCACCACTGTCCACCAGACCGTGAGTCCCTGGAGAGCAGGGGGCCTGGTGGTCTTCACCTTTGGGTGGGTGCGTGGGGTACCTAATGATTCCTGGTATAGAGGCCGTGTTTGGTAAAGACGTGCTCAATTAAGAACTAGAACTACTACCACTACGCGTGCGCACGTACACACACACACACACACACACACACACACACACACACCCCACAGAGGCGTCCTTGCCTCTCCCACCATACATGCAGGCAAACCCACAATTCCTCACTTTTGGAAGTACTGCTCTAGTCCTGACTTACTCCAAAAACAGCCAGTTCCTGGAGAAAAATCAAGTGATTGTCACGCTGCCTGAATGCCTCCATCGGGCACATGTGAACAAGTCTGAATTCCTCCCCTTGTCAGGGAAGTTGCTAAGAACTGAACCCCCAGACTCACTCTCCTCCAAAGAGCCCCCACTGGGTCTGCTCCACCCACCGCCGCGGTGTGCAACGTGTTGTGTTTTTTTTTCCTTTTTGCTCGCAGGAGCTCAGCGCCTCTACTGCTGTTTTCATTGATGCCTTGAGCCGAGCTGGCATGTGCAACTGCTGAGAAGGGGGAGCGCGCAGCCGCGGGGGAAGCAAGTAAAAATAGCCTGCCGCGCGTCGCTCTGCCTGCTGGACGCCTTTAACCCTGGCCGAGGTGGGGAGCTTAGCAGCCTGCACCCCGCGGAACTCAGCAGGGGTCTGCACCCAGACCCCGTGCAACGGGCGGGGGGCAGGGGCTAGAGACCCGAAAAAACTTTTTTTTTTTTTTTTAGAAACCGAGCGGCGAGGTGGGGGGCTGCGGAGGGGAAGCTGTTTCTGGCTTCCAGCGCTCCAGCCACCTGACTGCAGGGACTGTTTGTTACGTGCCCGCTAGTTCAACACTTTACAGAAGTGCAACCTTGACTTTGAGCTATTTTTAGAAGCCTCTTCCGCTGGTGGGCGATCAGAGAGAGGAGGGCGAGCAGGGTGGTAAGCCTAGCTCTCCGCTGTGAGGCGAGGCGCCTTGCACTACACATCGTTCTGAATGTCTACTCTCTGGTGGAGGGTGGGGAAGAGCAAGTGACCGGGGAACGTTCGCTAGCGTTGCCCTAACTCAGAGACCGCATTAGCTACTGAATACCTGACTGTTTCCAAGCCCCAGAGCCTGTTTGTTTGGAAATCGACAGTTGCCAGATGCATGCTGCTTCTAGCCTCTCAGAGAATGGAGTTTTTTAAAGCTTTGCTGCCTACGCTGTGGGGTAGGGGTTAGCTGCAGTTCATACCTCGAGGGAAGAAGATCTCAAAGGGTCTCCGCACCTTTCTGCGTTCCAGCAAGACAGAGGGACAATTCCCGCGACACACCTCCATCCCTGCCCCACGATGCATATGGGTAACCATATGTGAAATGTACGGCAGCCCCACCAGACACCTGGCTATTAATAGAGCCCGGGAGTTTGCGCTCTGCTTTTCTCCTGCCACCGAGTAAGGGATGATCTTCACACACTTACCCCACTCCGCCCCCACTTCGGCTCACCGTTCCTCCTGGAAGGTAAGGGGACTGCCCACGCTGATCCCCTTCGTAACTACAGGTGCCCAGAACCTACGGACTAGTCCAGTTGTAATGACAGCAGAGTCAGTGCCAGGCCAGAGAACACAGCCTTCAGTATTGGGACCCAAAAACCCAGCAGGGCTCTTTGCGGCTCAGGGCCAACTCGAGAGTAGAGAAAGGGCAGCTATTGGGCTGCCGAAGGCGCGCGGGGCGGGGAGGGGGGGTGCAGAGCGCAATTTGAGGAGCCAGAGCGACATTCAAAAGCTGCTGCGGGACGAGTGGCTGCAGACCCATTTATCGTTGCAGCCCGCGGCGCGCAGCCCCCACCGCCGGCGCGGGCTCGGCTGCGGCAGGAGCGGACGCTGTCCCTGGTTCTGAAGGTGGCCGCATCCAGCGCTCCCTCCCCGGGTTTAGCGTCCCAGAGGCAGCTCTGTCATTAGAGGATTGTAGACCTCTCCCCGCCCCGGATCTGGGCGGGAGGGTCTGTTGGTGGTACCCAAGTCCTACCGCCGGCTTAGCTTGGCCACCCCCCATCCCCCCAACGGCCAGGAGCTCTCCGCGGTGCTGCGGGGACCCAGAGCTCAGGGACTCAAGCTTGAAGGGTAAATCTGGGGCAGCGGCTGGAGATAGTCAAGGGACTGCAGGGAGCAGACCTGGACCCAGGATCACCCATCCCAGCTCTGCACAAAGCCGGGACTCTGGAGCCCTAACGGAGCCCAGAGGAGAGGGCAAGGGAGCGAAGCTGCCCAGGAATTGGGACTTGGGGAAAAGAGAAGCGAGCAGCGGGTGGTAGGAGAGGAAATGGGGTGAGAGAGACTCTTTTTGCATTTTCAAGAGGGAGGGGACCTGAGACATGCACTGTCTTCCCCCCACCCCAACACACACACACACACACACACACACACGCACACGGCCGGCAGAAGCAAACGGGATGGAGCGGGGGAAAGTTTGGCACTAGGTGCTGAGCGGCGGCGGCGGCAGCCACAGCGGCGGCGGGGCGGTGGTCGGGGTGGGCTGCCGGGGTCGCCGAGAGCCCCGGCCCTCTCGCCTCCTTACCTCGGTGTTCTCGGCAGCGTTCTCCGCCATTTTCCTCCTTAGGAGCAGGCAGCGGGAGGAGTGTTTCATGCCCATAAGAGCCAGCAAGGGTTTGGTGGTACAGAGATAGTAGAGAAAGAGAGAGCTGGTGTAGCTTTAAAAGAGAGAGAGAAAGAGAGAGAATGGGAGGAAGAAAAAAAAAAAAAAGCCAACCCAACCCCTCTGCCGGAGCGTCAGCAGATACAATCAACCCCGGCTGAGTCTTTCCTGCAGTCTCCACTTTGTTTTATTTTCCTCCCTTCTCATCTGCTCCGGATTCCTTCACACAGTTTCAAGTTCTTCTCGCGCACCCGACCCCTCCCCGCCCCTCTCCACCCGCGCGGCGGGCTGAGCTAGAGGGAGGCAGCCCGGAAGGCTCCGCGGCGGCGGCGGCGGCTCTCTCCCCGCTGCTCGCAAAGTCCGGCGGGCCGGAGGCAGCCACCAACTCCTCTCAACTTCTGCGGATCCGCTGGGCGAAGCAACACGCTTCCTGCACGTCTCTCTTAGGGGCTGAGCCGGGTGAGTGGGGGCGGGGTAGGAGGTTCGGTGGAGCATGCGGCGGCTGGGCGCAGACCGAGGGCCCCCACCGCCCCCGGGCCCGCCCCCTCCACGCCGCTGCAAGGGTCTCTTGGCCGCCTCCACTCCCCGGCGCTGCGGACGACTTGCGCGGGGGCAAAGGTTGCGCGGACGCTGCAGGCCCACGAGGGAGGCTCCGAGGAAGCAAGCTCCGGAGCTGGGCTCTTGCAGGTTCTTAGACCCGAGTGTGCATCCTCCCACCCAGGACAAGCTCTGGGCAAGATTGGGCCCCCTTTACTTCTCTCCCGCCCCACCCCCAACTCTCCCGCTTCTCTGCCAATTCCTGGATCCTTCCTTGGTGAATTAAGGTTTAGAGTTTGGGGAGTGAAGGGATAGGTGTCTGGATGAGGGAGGGTCCTTAACTCCTTCAACTCTAGGACTGAGTGTGAATCACAGTCTCTCCTTTTCTCACACACTCCTCATCCGCGGCGCGTGGGGCTGCAAGCCTCTCCCAGGCTGAGAGGCCGGGGCGAAGGTTCAGCCAGCGGCGGCTTGGTAACGAGGGTGGGAGAAAGTCAATTGGATGAGTCTGCAGTCGAGTTCCCCTTATCCTAGTTTTCCCTGGCAGACCCCTGCAGACACATTTCTCCCTCCTCGCTCCTCCCCCATCGTCACCAGATTTTGAAGTCCCTTTTATGGAGAGAGGGAGGATGTCACGTACCCATTAGGATTTTCTTGATCCTTTTTTAAGAGAGTTTGGGCGGCAGCAGGGGGTGTGAATTTTTATACAATGCATTCTTGTCTTCTCTTTGAGAGCTTCCCCCCCCTTACTGGCCATCTGTCAAGCTGGTGGGAGATAGAACAAGGGGGAGGGGAGCCCCACTCTGTCTCTCCCATTACAACAGGCCACTCAAGCCGAATCCTTCAAAGGCAGATGCACTTTCAAGCTTTCAGCCCACAAGTCAAGGACAGGGACGGAAAAGATGCTCCCTGAGCCTCCTGGCTCTCTTCACTTCATCCCTGTACTTACAGGAATAGACCCGTCCTGCAGGCACTCTGTATTTGTTGTTTTAACCTCACCTCTGAGAGCAGGAAGTGCGATCCTGATTGTCCTCAGCCCACCCCAGAGTCCACTGAAGAAAAAGGCCAGAATCCAAGGATGCCTCCATCAACTGGTCCTAGGGGGAAGAGAGGACACATTGCAGTAAGTGGAGGAGGGAGAGGACAGAAGGGGATGGAGAGTAAGAAGAGTGAAAAGAGAAAGGGCAACAGGCTGGAGTTAATGGGAGTGTGTGTGTGTGTGTGTGTGTGTGTGTGTGTGTGTGTGTGTATGTATTCAAACCCATTCAACCCAGAGCCAGCCTGGGGTTGTGTGTTAGGAAGGAGCACCTTTAAATGAGAGAATGGCCTTAACCTCCTTAACCTTTTCCTTTCTCAGATCACAGACCTGGATCAGTGTCGGGGGTGAGTGAGCAGTCTTTGACAATGCCTGGTTATTCTCCTTCCCTTTCGCATCCTGCCAACATGCAGAAAGTGGTAGGGGGATAAATGAGGTGAATCTAAAGAATGACTTTACCCTCTTGAACACTGTTTTCTCTAATCAACTTTCTCAGAGACAAAAGTTCCTGACACATCTGATCCCCTACCAAGAAAGTCTCAGTACTTGTACAAGCAAAGAAAATCAAAAAGGAAAGTATTTTCGCAGCTCTTTAGTCCAGTCCTCTCCTTTTATAAATAAGGACCCTGAAATCAGAGCTAGGAGGGCATTTGTCTGTGATCCCTCAGCTAGCCTCCTGACGTTCAGTCCAACCTTCTCCTCTGACCCCACCCCACACCACTTCTCCCTGAGCCATGCCTCCGTTCTGTGACTAACCAGGGAGGAGGGGAACTGAGACAAGCTCCCACCGAAATAGGCTGCTGCCTGTGCGTGATTATGTTGCTATGAGAACCTCAGTGGGTGTGTTTCCTCAGTTCTCTGTTGAAATCTTTCGCTTGGCTTGGCTTCTCCCCAAGCACAGACACGGCTCCCCTTGGAATGGGGAGTGGAGGGCTGAGATGGAGAGCTGTATTCTCATGGAAAGAGTGTTCTATTCCAACCCATTCAACCCAGAGCCAGCCTGGGGCTGTAAATGAGGAGTCTAGGTCACCAGGTTGTTCTATAATGGCTGAAGGGCATGAGTGAGCTGTCTTGAAAGTGGGTACCCCAATTCTCTGTTGGCCATTTTGGAGCAGAGCGTACTTGTCCCTGCTATGCTCCCATTTAATTATAAATTCACAAGCAAAATAATTGTTAGCTTAAGACACTAAGTTTTGTGGTGACTCACTGTTACACAGCAAAAGATTACCTGAATACCCATTTCCTAGGGTTTTCAAAATGTGTGATGCATAAAAAATGCCTAGCATATAGTAGGCATTTTATAGTATTATTTTCTCACCCTCCACACCATTCCCAGGAATTCGGTCTTCTTCAATTTTCTTACATAAGTATATTAGCATAGCCTTTTATAAGGTTAATTAATTGTGTTATTCTACGAAGAACTTCCTGGGCATCTCTTATATGCCTAGCTCATCAGTAGGCACAGTGGTTGGCAAAAGGCAACAAAGACATGGAACTGAATATTGGGGAGCCCTTAATTTAGTCACCTTGAATGCCTTGAAATGTACAGAATGTTTGTAGAAGAGCTTTGGAAGGGATTTTGATGAGAGGCAAGGAGAAATACGAGATGACAAGAGGTAAAGGGAACTCACCAGGACATGAGTTAATGGGCAGTCTGGGACAAGAGGTCCTACTAAGTAAAGAAGTCCTAATAACACATTTTGCTATATCACTTTTCTTACACTAGGTCTTCAATGCAACGCTATTGAATAGCACATGTGAAGTGTTTAGAACAATGCCTGGCTTGTAGAGAGCACATTGTGTTCATGTTTGCTAGGTCCTGTCCTAGGTTCTGAGTTTAACTTACAGAGCACTTATTACGTGCCAGAGACTTTCCTAGACTTAATGTGTTCTTATGCAGTTCTTTCAACAATCTTTTCAGTAGGTATTAGTATTATCTCCACATAACAGATGAGGACACAGAACACAGAGAATTACCCAAGTGGTAAAGTCAGGATTCGAATCTAAGATGCCTTATTCGATAGCATGACCTTCAAGAGTTTAACCAGTTTCTGGGAACAAGGCAGTTGTTCTTAACCTTGGCTGCAGAACAGAATCATCTAGGGAACTTGAAAAATACCAGCGCTTTTGTTCCACCCCCAAAGAGTATGATTTTATGAGGTCTGGGCATCAGGATTTTTTTCTTTTTTTTTTTAGGTCCCTGGGTGATCCTAATGGGCATTGATGGTTGATAATTGGATAAGGATATTTGGAGGAGACGAAAAGACCAGCAGAGAAAGGAGGTCCTTAAGTTATAGAAAGGGCCCCCAAAACCTACAAGGACACCCACATTATAGAAAAGTCCATTTCAAACACAAAGGTTCTTCAAAGCCGCAAGGTTCTTGGGAGAAGTTGAGCTGATGGTTGACTCAGCATGCAAAGATTGGAAGGAGTCTCTCAGGGAAGTTTCCAGCTTTATGAGATGCCACAGTGAAAGTGAATTTCCTGTCACTAGAAGGGTTCAGTTAGACTAATTATTGGGCATAGCTACTCCTGCAAACCCTAGAAGGCTGAGCAAGGCCCATAAGGTCCCACCTGCCCCACACTATGACCACTTAATTGTCTCCTTTCCTCTGTGAGCCCTCCAGAAGGTGGAAGACTACATGTAGTAGCTCAACTTCAGGAATCAATCAACACTTCCTTTGCTGCCTCCCAAAACCCAGGGCCCAGAGTATCAGGATACAGTTTCTCTAACCTGTAGACCATACTGTCTAGGAAAGCCAGGCTCTGGCTTGTTCAAGTGTGGTCTCTGCAGTAACAGGAGATGTGTAAGACATGTCATGTGGCTTCCCTCTCCTCCGCTAGGGGAACCTCACATGTGGCCAGGACTCACATATGGCTAAGACACGCTGCAGTGAATCCGTGGCTCCTCAAGAATCAGGCCACAGCCATTATCCATCACCACCTCCCGGCAGCTAACCCAGCCGTGTTTGTCATGTTTTCTGGGCCAGATGGGAGTCAGGCCCAGGCTGCAGCAGTCAGCTACCTGGCTGAGCCTCCAAGGAGCCCCACACCTGGGCAGTTCTCCTGCATAAAAGGCTCTACAGTCTTAATTCTCACTAACCCAAGACCCAGCTATTTCTTAAACTACGTTCCAAAGAACTTGCAAAGTGCCACCAGTGCCTGCCAAGTAATTTTTTTCTTTTTGGTCATTAAAACCAGAATGTTATTTCTTCCTTGCTCTGATAATATATGATTAAGTCAATTCAATGTGGTTTTGTGCTGGATATGATACTGTTTGGTTTGATTATTTATTCTAACAATATTTGGGAGACATTGTTCTTAGTAATTCTGCATTAATAACTTAATCCTTGGTATTTTATGCCCTTAAAAGCTGAATATGAAGGCTATTATTACCTACTTTTTTCTCAGAGTGAGAAGGACCCAAAAGACATGTGATAGTTTCTCAGTGACCTATGATGTAACCCAAATTTCTCTGGAGAAGGGGAAAGGGATACAGTAGCAGAGCCCTAAAGATACTAAAATATGTATTTTTAAATGCTGTCACAACAGAAATTAGCTGTTTCTTCTTGGTGGAGATTGTACATTTCACTCCTTTCCAAATCTTTCATTAAAGGATTACCGTTTTTTCTGGACAATCTCTCCTGAATCCCTCAAAGCCAGCTAGAAATCAATTTAATCTAGCCAGTGCAACAACTCAATACACATTTTCTTCCAATAGCCTATATATGAGCCACTACTATGAACCAAACACTGTGCTAGGCATTTTGGGTTAAAAGATGAAAAGTCATATCTCTACCCTAATGACATACCTTCCAGGAAGAGTTGGTTATAGGTTCAGGTACTGTCAGGGGTCATGTGGATTGGTTCTTATAGGTTAAATATAGCTATGTAATCAGTGGTCTGTAGTCAGGTAGGCCCTGCAAAAAGTACCTATTGATATGAACAGAGAAACCTTGGAGGCTATAGGGCCTGGGCCAGAAGTAAAATAGCCTCCAATCGAAGAAGGCTGGGGACACATTGTTTTATCAAAAATGTGCAACTCCAACATTTTATAGATAAGAACTTTTGCCACCTCGCCCCACCCCCCACCCCCCCAAGGGGATTACATACTGGTGTCACATACTGATCATACTGATCACAAATTGTGATCTGCCCTAGTGCAGGGCTGACTTCTGGTGATTCAGGGGTAGCCCTGCCTAAAAATACACAATGAGCAAAGGAGGCTAAACAAAGCTGTGTTTGATTCCATCTGTTTCCTTTCCGGACAGTTTAATCACCCTGATCTCTTTCTTCTCTTCCCAGAGGGGTGTTACTTTTTTTTTTTTTAAGCTTTGTTAGATTTTTTTTTTAACTTAAAACTGTACACCTCTAGGGCAATATTAACATTTTGCTCTGTTTCCTCCATTTTTGGCTCATGCAAATGTATATATACGTATAAGTATCCACTATTGGCATATGTTGTTTGTAAGAATCATATTGCATACCGTACTCAGCATCCTTCTTTGTTCATTAAACAGTGTATTATAGACTTATTTTCATGTTATTACATATAAATCCAAGTTATTTTTTAAAAGCTATAGCATGTCTTACTGATAAAACATACCTTTTAAAACCAGCACCCTACTGATGGGCTTTCAGGTTGTTCCTAGTTTCCTGTCATGCAAAGCAATATCGCAATAAATGTTCTTTTACATATACCCTTATGAACAGGAGCTTTTATTTCCACATGGTAGTTTCCCCAAAGTGGAATCATTTTAATATATATTGCCACATCCTTAACAAAATTTGATTTCTCAGATTGTAACTCGAACCTTTGGAAGGCACAAATCCAGCATTCCTTCCCCTTCCCTCTTCTAATGTCAAGTGCAAAAACATCTACTGCATTCAGAGCCCTGGATCAGGCACTTGAGGAGGAAGATCTATGAAATAAAAGGCACAATCCTTGTTGTAAAGATATTTCTACACCAAGAGTTTGACAATGCCTGGGAAAGTTTTCGTGCAGATGCTGACATGAGCTATTTCTCCCTGGAGGGAAACCAGATTGCTCCCAAGTGCTGGGCATCAGGGCATGCATTTGATGTTACCAAGAGGTTCTGTGATCTGAAACACAATAAGGATAAAAAAAATTTGCATCAATTACCACTTATTCACATGGAACAGCCACAAAGAATACTCAGGCCTTTGGGGCCACCCTCAGTTCCCTTTTCTTCCAGGAGACTGTGCCTGGATTGATGGCAGTATCCACTGCTCCTTGTACATAATGCCTTATAGAAACCCTACCACCTGGAAAAACATACTCTCCACTTCCCAGAAGAGTATTTTTGGCTCCCTTTTAAAACAATATTTGCTGTATTCAGACTTCCCCACCCATTATCCCTTAACCCAGAGAAACCTTACCATTTAAAACCTTCATTTGATGGCTATCATCAATAAATTAAAAAAACAACAACAAACAAACCAGCAAGCCCTGGCAAGGATGTGGAGAAAAGGGAACCTTCGTACACTGTTGGTGGGACTGCAAATTCGTGCAGCCACTATGGAAAACAATATGGAGGTTCCTCAAAAAAAATTGAAAATAGAACTACATTATGGCCCAACAATTCCACTTCTGGCTATTTATCTGAAGAAATCCAAAATATTAATTTGAAAAGATATATGCACCCCTATGTTCACTGCAGCACTATTTACTATAGCCAAGATATGGAAGCAACACAAATGCCCATTGATAGACGACTGGATAAAGAAGAAGTGGTACATATATACAATGTAACATTACTCAACCATAAAAAAGAATGAAATCTTACCATTTGTGACAACATGGATGGACCTAGAGGGTATTAGGCTAAATTAAATAAGTCAGACAGAGAGAGACAAATATCTTATGATCTCACTTATATGTGGAATCTAACAAAACAAACAAACAATAAATAAAACCTCCCATTTGAATCTATCAGAAGATGCTTCAAAGTGTGAGAGAGGCCAGGGTGGACAGAGGTGACAGGGAGACACTTGGCAGTAAGTTAACCTCTCCACTGTGGGAAAATGGCTTAATGGTCATCTCTCTTAAACAGAGGTAACCCCTCTGTTGAATAAAATGAGCCAATGTAGATGACCCACCTAGCACAGTTTGGGGGAAATAGTGTTCTAATAAAAGTGAGTCTCCGTCCCAACAGCTCTTTGTAGAAGGCCGTGTCTACCCACGTGAGAGAGAGGCCTCGTGTGATGTGGAGAAAGAACCTCACTGCAGGGGTCAGTGAACATGTACCCTAGTCCTAGATCTGTCATTAAACAGCAAGAGGCCTTGAAAAGTCACGTTACCCCTCTGAGCCCAGTATGTCTTCTTTAAAAGAAAGTTTGCATGAGATAAGCCTGATATGAATTATTATTCTAATCACAATAAAGGCTGGTTACATGCATCTCACACCAAAAGTCAACTCTGATGGTCAAAACGAAGGCTGAAGAGTAGAACGTCTTTTCCTCCCACGTGTAAGAGTGATTAAATGGAAAGTTACAGGTCAGAGATTCACAAAGGAGGCCTATTATAGGTAACGTTGATTATAACTTTCACTCCAGCACTGGGCTATGATTAAGGCTTTCCTGAGGCCAAAAGGAGTTTCATTTTTTAAAGAGTCCTGTTTGACTCTGGTAACCTCAGACAGTAACCAAGCAGCCATTGTAAATAGTCGTCATTCGATTTTCCCAGGGCTTGTCAGGGGCAGAGCTCCAGGGGAGGAACCAGTGCATTTCTGGATAACATAGGCTATGTGGCTGTAGTCAGCATAACCCCATCAGCCAGCTCTCAGTGACCCATGTCAATGCATGAATCATGCAAATCAGCAGATTATCCCCAAATCACTTCCCTTTGGCTCCATTTATGTACCCAGATACATGCAAATAGAATTTCTACCTGTCTGATGATTCTTGGCTTCAAAACATCTTCAAATTAGTGTGTTGTCCCACAGTACACAGGCCACGCATGACGGCCTGGGAAGCAGCCAGCTGGGTGGCCGGAGAAGCCAGCCTCAGTCCTCCTCTTACCAGGAGCAGCCCACTCCGTGGCTGCTTCACCTGTGGGAAAGCAACACTTAATTATCACCCCAGCACACCTCTCAGGGGCGGGGATTGTTCAAGTTATTCCACAGGAAAAACTACGTAAAGGTTAGGTGACGTTTTAAAATCACACAGCAAGAGAAGAGTGGCTTTGATTTCTTGGACCACCCAGGTATCCATTTAATTAAAATGTACCTGTGGCTTGCAGAGGTCATGGCTTTCCTCTCCTGGGATGGAAATACTGCTGGCAAAGCTAAGAGCTGTCTCCTGTGGATGTGGTTCTTTTCTCCTAAGGCCCACGGAAGGAGAGGGAGCCTGGTGAACTCAGAATGGTGACTGCTGGCCAAGCGCCCACTGGGCCAGGTGCTGTGCCAAGTGCGTCACGCGTATTACCCCACTGAATCCTCGCTCCAGCCCCACAAGTCAGTTGAATTGCCATTCCCATTCCATAGGTCAGGAAAGGGTGGCTCAGAAAGGTTAGTGAACTTGCTCATATCACACACCTAGTAAGGGATTGAACCCTACCTGAAGCCATGTCTCCCTGACTACATTAGTGGGAGGAACAAAGACCTCAGAACCACACAGACCTGGTTTTAAATTCAGAGTTGGGTATTTTACTGTGAATTTGGGCACATCGCTTAACTTCTGAGTCCCAAATTTTCCCTCTGTGAAAAGGGTTGGGTCTGGCCAAACTGACACTCAGGGTTGCTGTAAACTGCCTACCCCAGAACCAGTCTCATTGTAGACCTCAATAAATGGGCGCTACGATAGCATGTGGCCTGTGGCTGGATTTGACCGACTTAGCTCAGCAAAACTGCACCTGTATTTATGTTAAACTCTCAGGCACAAGTACAGGTGTAAAAGGTACACCCACTCCCAGAGGCCAGAGTGTCTGTCAGCCTGGCAATGCCTCTAGACAGGGTAACTCCACCTAAATGGCACCTATGAAACTATACTCTTGCTGCAGCTCTTCCTGTCACGTCTGCTTAGTAACTGCTCTCAGTGGTGTCACTTAGGGTTGCATACCATATTTGCGCGTATGAAGAACATTGATTATTTTTTAACTCCTGGAAAACTCAGCTTCTGCAGTGGCCAAATCTGCCACACAACTACCTTAGGATTTAGTTAATGCATCCTGAGCCAGCGTGGCATTCATCACAGGAGGGAAGGAAAGATTCAGCACTTGGGCAGGTGGATCGTGGAAGAAGAAGGGGGCAATAATATCAGAACGACTTTGCATATATATATCCTGACTGTTTTCCAGTCTGCAAAGACAGCCTTTTCTTTTTTTTTATATACATTGTTGTTGTTTTTTTTCTTTTTTTTTTAATTTATTGGGTGACAATTGTTAGTAAAATTACATAGATTTCTGGTGTACAATTCTGTATTACATCATCTATAAATCCCATTGTGTGTTCACCACCCAGAGTCAGTTCTCCTTCCATCGCCATATATTTGATCCCCCTTACCCTCCTCTCCCACCCCCCACCCCCCTTACCCTCTGGTAACCACTAAACTATTGTCTGTGTCTATGAGTTTTTGTTTCTCATTTGTTTGTCTTGTTATTTTGTTGTTTTTGGTTTATATGCCACATATCAGTGAAATCATATGGTTCTCTGCTTTTTTCTGTCTGACTTAGTTTGCTTAGCATTATAATCTCAAGATCCATCCATGTTGTCACAAATGTTCCTATATCATCTTTTCTTACTGCCGAATAGTATTCCGTTGTGTATATATACCACAACTTCTTTATCCATTCATCTATCGAAGGACATTTTGGTTGTTTCCATGTCTTGGCCACCGTAAACAAAGCTGCAATGAACATTGGAGAACACGTGTCTTTATGTATAAATGTTTTCAGGTTTTTTTGGGTAGATACCCAGGAGAGGGATTGCTGGGTCATATGGCAATTCTATTCGTAATTCTTTGAGGAACCTCCACACTGCCTTCCATAACGGCTGCACCAGTCTGCATTCCCACCAACAGTGTATGAGGGTTCCTTTTTCTCCACAGCCTCTCCAACACTTGTTACTATTTGTCTTGTTGATGATAGCCATTCTGACTGGGGTGAGGTGATATCTCATTGTGGTTTTTATTTGCATTTCTCTGATGATTAGTGATGTTGAGCATTTTTTTATATGTCTATTTGCCATTTGTATGTCCTCTTTGGAGAAATGTCTCTTCAGGTTGTCTGCCCATTTTTCAATTGGGTTGTTTGTTTTCTTGTTGTTGAGTTTCATGAGTTCCTTGTATATTTTGGATATTCGCCCCTTGTCGGAGGCACTGTTTGCAAAAATCTCCTCCCATTCAGTTGGTGGCCTCTTTATTTTGTCAATGGTTTCTTTTGCTGTGCAGAAGATTTTACGTTTCATATAGTCCCATTCATTTATTTTAGCTTTCACTTCCCTTGCCTTTGGAGTCAAATTCATAAAATGCTCTTTGAACCCAAGGTCCATAAGTTTAGAACCTACATTTTCTTCCATGCAGTTTATTGTGTCAGGTCTTATGCTTAAGTCTTTGATCCATTTTGAATCAATTTTGGTACATGGTGACAAATAGCAGTCCAGTTTCATTCTTTTGCACGTGGCTATCCAATTCTGCCAGCACCATTAATTGAAGAGGCTGTCTTTGCTCCATTGTATGTTTTTTGCTTCTTTGTCAAAAATTATCTGTCCATATTTATGTGGGTTTATTTCTTAATTCTCAATTCTGTTCCATTTGTCTGTGTGTCTGTTTTTCTGCCAATACCATGCTGTTTTGATTATTGTAGCCCTGTAGTACAAGCTAAAGTCAGGGAGTGTGATACCTGCAGTATTGTTCTTTTTTCTTAAGATTGCTTTGGCTATTCGGGGTCTTTTGTGGTTCCAAACAAATCTGATGGTTTTTTGTTCTATTTCTTTAAAAACTGCCATTGGGATTTTGATGGGGATTGCATTGAATCTGTATATTGCTTTGGGTAATATGGCCATTTTAACTATGTTGATTCTTCCAATCCATGAGCACGGAAAGTCTTTCCATTTCTTTGTGTCTGCAATTTCTTTCAAAAATGTCTTATAGTTTTCAGCATATAGGTCTTTCACATCCTTGGTTAAGTTTACTCCTAGGTATTTTATTCTTTTTGCTGCAATTGCAAAAGGAATTGTTTTTTGTATTTCTTTTTCTGAGATTTCATTGTTAGTATATAGGAATGCAATGGACTTTTGTACGTTGATTTTTGTAGCCAGCAACTTTACTGTATTCATTGATTGTTTCTAATAGCTTTTTGGTGGAGTCTATCGGGTTTTCTCTATATAGCATCCCGTCATCTGCAGAGTGACAATTTAACTTCTTCATTCCCAATTTGGATGCCTTTTATTTCTTTCTCTTGCCTGATTGCTCTGGCAAGGACTTCCAACACTATGTTGAAAAGCAGAGGTGATAGGGGACAGCCCTGTCATGTTCCTGAACATAGAGCAAAGGGCTTCAGTTTTTCACCATTAATTATGAGATTAGCTGAGAGTTTGTCATATATCACCTTTATTATGTTAAGGTAGTTTCCTTCTATACCTATTTTATTAAGTGTTTTAATCATAAATGGATGTTGTATCTTGTGAAATGCTTTTTCTGCATCAATTGATATAATCATATGATTTATGTCCTTTGTTTTGTTTATGTGATGTATCACATTGATGGATTTGTGGATTTGCGGCAGACTGGAGCTGCTGTACCCTGGTGGCGTGGGTGGCTCCCCGTGGCTTTGGGCCAGTCGGTGGGGCCGGCCAGGGCCAGGGCCAGGCCTGCATGTGTGTAGGGCCAGAGGGTTTTTGGCTGATTTTTTTTACAGAGCCAATGTCTATAGTTATTCCAAAATCTCCAGAAAAGTCCTGTTCTACTTGTATTACAAAGATTTCCTTGGGTGTGAACTTTGGTTTACTATAATCAGTACCTCTTTTCACAGTATTGGTTTTCCAAATATCTTTGGTGAATTCTGGATGCGTGCACCTTTTTATGTCAGATGGTCCATGTTAATTTAACCTGGTCAGCCAGAGGGAAAAAAGTGGGAGGTACTATGGGGAAGGTTTCATTTCAACCTATCTAATGTAAGTGAGGGAGGGTGTCTGGTAGAGAGTAGGGAATATACAGTGGAAATCTTTCTCCTGAGTTGTGTTGGCTACCTGAAGCATTGCTCTGCCTCTCTGACCCAAGTATTCATGCAGTCTCTAGCCTAGTGACTGCGCCAAGGGGGTCAGAAGAAGAGATGTTCAGGGATTCACCTGCCTTCCTGATCTTCCTGGGAAGCGCCCACAGCCAGCAAATGCACCATGGCTGCCTACAGAATGTGGGAGGCCCAGGCCTGCAGAGGACATCTCAGCATGGGCTGGTGGGGTGGATGATGGGACATCATATGTACCTCATCAAAAGTGACGTGAATCAATCATGAAGACTCTCTGGTCCCACTGGCGAGTTTAGTCTACCCTTCTCAGTAATGTGGCCACTTCCTCTCAACTCACCAAGGCCCTGTCCTGTCCAAGGTCTTGCTAACTTTCATTTCCATGAAACCTTTCCTGGGGCCTCCGAGTCCATGAGAATCTTTTTCTTTAAATTCTCACAGCATTATAGGCTGTGTCACTTACTTTGACACCTCATCTTACAGAGTTTTTGTCCTACTTTAGTCAAAAGTTACATCCAACGATTGTGATTATGCAGAATACACATTAAAGGAAGGAAAACACTCTCAGAAAAGAAGACTATTTACCACATTGTTCAAGGAACCACCAAGCCAAAGTTTATTACCCTTAAGTTGAAAACAAAGTTAAGCTTGCTCATTAAAAACAGTTCTGTCATTCCACCAGTCCCCCTTCAGTTCATTATGCTTATAGCCGAATGACGTACAGTAGCAGTGAGAACAGTTAGAACTTGACGTGGTAAGAAATGACTGCCAGTGCTTGGGAAGAAAGAAGCATCAACAACTAGAAAATGTTGGGAGATATTCAAGAAAAGGTCAAGTTAGGGCCAAACCATTAAAAAGACATGAAATTCAGTTTTGTAAGGCAGAGGAGGGTGTCCTTTTATAGGTCTCCATTAAAAGTGTTCAAATAAAATATCTCAGAACTTAAAGGCTATAAGAACATCCGTTGTAGGAAAACGCAGGTACATGGGACAAGCCTTGTATAAACATGATGAATAAAAAACTCAAGCCACCTCCCAGTTCCGTGCTGCACAGGGACTTAGCCATGTCCCAGCATGCATCTCGATTTCTCAATTATAAGCTCCCAGAAGGCAGGGCCCTACCTTCTATTTTGTTTCCCTCTCAATACGTAGCCCAGTACTGTGCACATAGACGGTATTTATATATACTAGTTACATGAATAAATGGGTGAATGAATGAATGAATGAATGAACACATCTCTGATCCCTTCCTCTAACTTTTATTTGTGAGCTCACTGTCTTGCTTTATTCTGGAGAAAGATTAGGAAGCAGACATGTAAAAACAACTTTTGAACACCTAGGAAGCCTAGTTAACAAGCACTGCAGCCCCCCGAGTCCCCACTAGCGCCCATACTGCAGCCTCCTCTTCACTTCCAGCACAACCAGAAGGAACAGTAGTTCTTCTCTATAGTCAGTCACACTCCAGGCCAACCCTACAAATATATGCATAAGTTCCGGACGAAAAAAGAGAAGAAAAACAACACAGGATGCTGATTCTCTTGAAAGTGTTGCCTGATTTCTCAAAGACCCAGGCCTTGTGGGCTCTGCCTCTGAGGGGCCCTCCTCCCTCCACTACCCACCAAATGGACAGACTCAAAGCCCGGGCCCTATTTAGCTCACGGCCCTGGCTTTATGCTTGGATGCTCCCATCCAGAACCGCAAGCAGCTGCAGCCCCCTGGCCGGCAGGAAAGAGCGAGCAGAAGAGGCTGCCTCCGTGCTCTCAGGGAAGGGGCCCTACACCGACTATTCTCATCACCAGAGAGGACTCTGCCCAGGAAGGCTTGTGTGCAAAGACTCACCCAATCTGCCTTGTTTCATGACTTCCCTGCACAGCACTGAGTAAAACTCTTGCCCCAAGAGAGGTGAGAGAGGGAGAGAGAGGACATACTTGTACGAGTGAGACAGGGATGAGGCTCTTGTTTAAAAGCCTTGAGTACCTGTTCTCCTTTCATGTAACGCAAACCACCTCTCAGGCACTTCCCTGGTTCACTGTTTATATACCCACCGCCTCCACAGCTTGATTCAAAAGCAGAGAATCAAGCCTGAAAGAAATGATCTACCTGAGACCAGCCAGCTTAGTCTTCCATCGCCCAACAGGCCCAGCTTTCTGCCACTCTACGTGGATGAGAGCTTACCCTTTTTTAAAGCCCTTTGGAGGAGCAGCTAAACCTCTCTCATTCCCAAACACATTCACTCCTAGCAAGAAGTGATACGTGTTTAACCTAAACCATGCCTCTCTTACAGCTGAAACCCCCTTCAAGTTGGCTGGCTCCCAATAGGGCCAGAAAATATTGGGGCTTCTGCACTGGAAACTCACAATCTTCGGAGGAAAGAAAGGAATTTTCATTCAAGTCTGTCTTAGGACCAGTTATCCAAACGAGGTCTTCTCTCTAGAAAGATGCCTAGACTCTTGGTAGACAAATTATATGACTCCTAAAACTTTGCTGAGCATGGAGTCCAACCCCATTTCTTAGCAAACTATCAGAAATTCAACTTTAAAAGTTCCGACAGGGAAACGGGTATCTAAAAGGAGAAGCTGAGACACAAAATTCATCACCTTCAGCCCCTCGTCCTCCACACACGTCGTATACCCACAGGATGTGGAAGAGAGTGAGCTTAACAAACCAGAGTGTTCCGGAGCACCAGGCTCGCCCGGGGTGGGGTGGGGGGGGAGACAGAGTAGCTGCCTGCACCCACCCCTCTCCAGGGAATTAGCAGCGCCAGACCTCAGCTGCCGGGACCTGGGAGGGAGGCAAGTGTGTCTTACCAGTACAGCCCGAGAAAAGAGTCACTGTTCTTTTTTTTGCAGGACAATAAATGGAGGTGCGGTCTGTGGAATGCTTACAATCTCTCTCCACTTCTGTTAGAGTCCGAAAGCAATGAGTACCCCAGTAATGTCTAACTTAGGAGATGGCAGCATTCTATAGACATAAGGACTCAACAGGGCAGAGGGCTAGGGAGCAAGCTCAACCCAGGTCGTCAGGCAGAAGACGCCCCCAGGGACCCTTTTAACTGAAAGCAGGCAGGTTCACTTGTGAACTGATAGGAAGTGACAGTCAGAGACCTCTGACCTGCCTGAAAATTGATTTTAAAACAAAAGCTAAAACTAGTTCAGTGATAAAGGTCAGTCCTGTCCTGACAGTCCCCTGGGGAAAATGTCCACAGTTCTCCCAGCCAGCCAGAATAAGAAACCATGCGTTTCCTTCTGGACTTTGCTCTGCACCTCCCCTCTCACATTTCCTCTGCCCCTGCCCCTAACACCACCTTTCATCACCACCACTATCCCAGTACCTCAGTGACAGCCCAGGACCCTCCAGGGTCACCAGGCTTGATTTGCACAAAGGAAAATGAGGACCCAGTCTCCTCATATCAGAGTTACCTTCTGACAGAGACCAGGCAATTATCCATGTGTAATTCCACAGGGCACCACTCTGCCAGGGACCCTGCCCTCAGGGAGCTTACACTCTGATGGGGTGACAGCCCCTACTCCAGAGAGAAACAGAAAAATAAACAAGAAGAAGAGTATTGTGAACCAGTAAATAATGAGGGAAAGAATTTGAATACCACCTGGATAGAATTCCATGTTTAAATTTGTTCATTCAGCCAGTGGTTATTGACAGCCTGGCATTCCCAAGAGCCTGTGCCAGGTCCTAGGGATATAAAGAAAAATAAGACACGATCCTTATCTCAAGGAGATGACTGGCAAAGGGAAGAACACTTGAGAGAGAAGGTAATGGCAAGGTGGTGAAGAGAGAGCCTTGATGGGAGCGTGACAGGACTGCTGCAGAAGCATTTAGGGGCAGCAACTAGTCTTGGCATGCTCGGGAGAAACTTCCAACACATCATGCCTGAGAAGAACCCTCAACAGTAATGAGGCGTCAGTCAGACAAAGAGGCGGAGAGCATCTTAGGGGAGGGGTGATCAGTGGCCTCACACTGAGGAGCCTTCAAGGTTGAGCGCTACTGACTGAACGCGGTGTTCACTGGGCTTCATGATCCTGAGGTCAGAAGGGATTGCAGCCAGATGGGTTGCACGGAAAGTTCATGGAGGGGGGAGTCTGTGAAAGCCAGATTGTGGGGTAGAGACGTACGTGGACAGGAAGGGATGCCATAGAGACAATAAATGAATACAGTACATTCAAGAGTATTGACTCTAAGGAGAAGCAGTGACGAGGCCATAGATTCATAGGCACCCAGGTTTTGTTGTAATCGTTATTGAAAGAGCCAGCAGCATGTTTAAATACTTCCGGGGAAGAGCTGGTGGTGAGGAAAAGGTTTAGGCTGTGAGAAAAGGGCCGTACATGGGATAAGCTCCCTCGAGAACAGGGAGGAGATGGGACTCAGAGCTGGGGGCATATATTAGCTTTCCTCAAAAGGAAGAGCCCTTACCAGTGTCATGGGAGGAGAGCTGCCAGGGAGAGTGGGCAGGAGTGTGGGAAAGATTCACACATAGATTGAACTTTACTTTCACCTTGAAGTAGGTGAGATTGCTTGGAGCTGGGGTTGGAGATAGTTGCGTCAGTAGGAATGAAAGCTGCAGGAGACGGGTGAGGGCTTGCCATAGCTATTGTGGAGGCAGGATGTAAAGCTGGCGAGGGCGGAGGGAACAGCTTGTGGGGCAGCAGCGAGGAAGCAGCAAGGTGCTTCTTAGTCCGGGGCTGGCCTGAGTCCGGGAAGCTGAGGGTTCTTCCGCAGCTCGCAGGCGTCCCAAGTAGGAGCAGAGAAGGCATCCAGCTAGACTGAGTCAAGTACGTGGACTGAGCCACGTACACTGATTGCACTGATAGCCTAAATGGGCAGACAATGGCGCAAAGGGGATGAAATACTGCAGGAGCGGTTGATATGATGGTTATATAGGGTTTCAAGGCGGGAATTCCTGCCCGTTCTCAGGAATTTTTTTCGCTTTTCCGTTCCCAAATCCCGAGAAAAGTTGGTCGGGAAATCAGGAAAATCGGCTCCTTGAACCCAGGTTGTCACTTTGTGGAAATGATTCATCGTGGAGACCAGAAAACAGTTTATATCTTGGGATTTGGGGAAGGGAAATCGAAAAAAATTCCTGAGAACGGGCAGGAATTCCCACCTGGAAACCCTAGGTCATAAAGAAGCAAGTGATGACACAAGGGGACTCATTGGGACTCTTAGGAGGAAATGGAAAGGCTAAGTCCTTGATGTTGGGTGAGACCTCAAGGTCACAAGGCAGAGAACAGCAAGGACAAGATGTTGGGCTGGAACACACACTAACTGATCAGCTTTGAGAGGCGTGCAGTGTCGGGTATGAAGGAGGAAGAGAGTGCTGCCTACTGGCGTGATAGAGTCTTAATTAGGGCAGTGCTGTCTCCAGCAGCGCATAGCAGGAGGCACTCACATTCGGCAAGCTGTCATCCCTGGAGCCTGCCTGGGGACCAGTGCCTTCCCCACCCAGAACCTGCCTTTCACACACCCCTGTCTACACTGCAATACACACTCAGACCTTAACAACCTGTTTGGCAACAGCTGGCACACGCTGGACTCCAGATGGGTGAGGGGTAGACAGGAAGGAAACGCTCCTGGCCTCCAGTCAGAGGTCACCCTCCCAGCAACATGGCAGCCTCCCCCTCCCATCCCTGGGCTCCTTGTTCTAGGTCCTGCTGGCTTCCGGCCGTTGCCTCAGGCTTGGTCTCTGACTCTATGCCTTCATCTACCCTGGTGGATTTTGACACTGCTGCTGTTACCATCATCTTCGATCCTGGTCTTGCCCAGCTCTGTCCCAAGGCTCCAAGGCTGGGCTTCTGGGACAGCCCCTGCCTGCCAGACTTGTAGCTTAGTCCTGGCATGCGGCCTCGCTAACTGATAAAGGTGAAGATGAGACAAGCAGATAAGGTGTGGGCCTGCCCTTCGTGTCCCATCTCCATAGCCACGGTCAAGCAGTTATTTCCCAACGGACCTTTGCACCCGTGTCTACATGTGGCGAATGAGCTGCTTCTATGTCCCGGTCCCCATGAGCCAGCCTAATAATCATAGCTCTCAAAACTCGAGCACTCTGTGTCAGATCCTGTGCTAGGAAATACAGTCACTTGGATTTCCCAGAGAATTTTGAAGCGGGTATTACAGTTGAAGAAAGGGAAGCTCAGAGAAGTTAAGTAACTTATCCTGATGTCACACAGCTGGCAAGAGGCAGAGCCAGGGTTCAAAGGTAGGTCTTTCTTCTTCCAACGCACCTGAACCTTCTCCTAGCCTTCCTTAAAGGGCTGATGGCAAATTCATGTTTTCATTCATTTATCTATTCATTTATTTATCAAACATTTCAGTACTTACTAGGTTCCAAACACTACTTCAAAATTTAGAAGTTTAGCATAAGAAGAGAAGGTTCGAATGAGCTGAGCTGTCAGGTAAGCGGGGGCACAGTGAAACCCATGTCTTACTTAGGGCAACGTGCAGAGCATCTCCTGTAGCCGCAAAGAGCTCTGAGACCGTTCCAGTCACCTTTTCTGGTTCTCATTTACAGAACCAAAACAAGGCAGAGAGGGGGGCGGGGAGGAGGAACGAGGCAGTGCCTTCCAAGCCCACCACTCTGAAACCCGGTGGGAGACCTGACTCCAGGTAAACAGTGCACTGGGGTCTCTCCCACGTACACTGTAGAGGCCTTTGGAATCTTTTCACCCAACATCAAGGAGTTCCATGTATACTTTCTGCAAGTCCCATTCATCACGTTCTCCTTGGGTAAGCTGACTCTCTGCAAGGGTTCACATGCTCCTGGGAAGCTGATGAGTGTCAGTTGGAATGGAAGCCCAGCCTGATCTGTAGAGCCACCTGTCGGTGGGGTATCTCCTCTTGCTACCCCCGCAAACTGAATTCCTCCCCTCAAGGGACCCTCAAGTGCTTCATAGCTTTTATTGTTGGGATAAAAGTTCAGACAAACCAAGTCTTAGATGTGCTATACACCCCCACACACACACACCCCTCCCACACACACTCATCCCACCCACACACACACATATCCAACCACCAACACAAACAGGCCTCTTCCACTAGGAAAGGAGGCTGCCACTTGCTGTCCTGCAATCCAAGCTGTAACTGATTGGATGGCATCAGACTTAAGGACAGCCCACTTGGCCCAGGAGTGGCTATGAACATGAGCCATGGTGACAATGGTCTAATCAGATTCTCTCAAGAAGATAAAAGGCAGCTGGTGTGTGCCTAGAAGCTAAAAGGCACACTGAGAGAAGCCACAAGCAAGCAGCAGCCATGCAGCAGCAGCAGCCACATGCTGGCCGACAGCAGCAGGATCTGTAGAGGCCGAGACGGGCTGGAGAGCCAAGTGGTATGACTGCGGAACCTCATCTGGCCTTTGAGGGGACCGGATGACCAGCCCCCTGCTGCTGTTGCAGATCCAGAATCTGGTCCCGAAGTCCTAGAAGGCAATCTGCCCTCCCTGAGGCTTGGTGGCCTCCCAATTTCCAGAAGTGTCCTTACAATAAAACCCCATTACTGACGGTAACCCGAGAAGGTCTCTAACCCTATAGGGGTTCACAGGCAGAGGATGGAGCAGGGCTGGGAGCAAGGGGAAGTCACCAGACCCAGACTCTTGACAATTTTTTTTCACTCCATTCTGCCTCATCCTTCCTTCCAAAAGCACAGCAGGACGCACCAGCCAGGCCGAGGATTCAGCTCTCTGGCCAGTGTCTTGACAGTGCAGCCATTGAAACCGTCCCCAAGTCCCTCCGTCACTACCACGTGCTTCTCTGTGAATAAACCATCATTCCTTCACTCCCCAAGCGGACACTCAACTTAGTTCTAGTCTCCCAGAACTCAAGACATAAGTCACCGTCTCCTTGTTTTCAACCCCTGGGCTTCACCAAGCATGACCCCAGTGCAAAGCCAGAGCACTAAAGGGGAGGTCTTCCCTTTACATGTATCTTTTCCAGTAGCAAGTTTGAACCCATGTCTTTAAAAACTCTTAAATTCTTATTTTAAAAAGCAGGCTGTGTGTCCCAAAACCTGTGGCAAGTCCGAACCTAAGATCCCTTGAAGTACCCTGAGTATGGAAATGGAGATTGAGAGCTAAGGAGCTTATCCAAAATCACTAGCTGATGCTTAGCTGAAAGAGGGCCTCCATTCTCCTATCCCTCTCCCGCTAAGGCTCCCTCCTCAGCCAGCCCTGGGCACAGCAGTCCACCAGAGGAAGTGATTGACAACTGTGCATAGTTCCTACATTCTGAGATTCCAATTCTATCAGGTTGGTGCAAAAGTAATTGTGGTTTAAAGGTTAAAAATTGCAAAGACCACAATTCTTTTTGCACCGTGGGTGCTCACTTCTTCCACCTAGAAAATGCCAGTAGATACGTCCCTGCCAGCGATGGTTTCCCAGCCATAACATGGAGGTAAGGCACACACATATCTGCCCGTCACTGAGTTAAAAAGCTATTACCAAGAGCCTGTTGGAAAGGGGCAGGTAGAATCAGGCCTCTCCTGACCTGCTTCCAACCACAGCCCGTCCCCCATGTGGCCCCTTTCCCTCCATGCTAGCTTTAGTACTTGCTGTTCTTAGCCCTCTCAGTAAGAGGCACATTGAGTCTTCTACAAAAATGACAAATTTAGCATAACTAAATCTCATGGCGCAGTTGCCATGAGATCCCAGATGCCCAGGAGACTGGAGGATTTGAAACACTCTGAATCACCCACTTCCCAGGGCTACCAAGGTGTGTGGGGACATTTGCCTTCACGTAGATTCAGCAGCGTCTCATTTTCTGGCTTCTCTGGGAAATGAGCTGCTCCACACGCATTATCATTCTAGCTAACTGAAATTTCACACCAGAGGTTTTAATAGTTCTTTAAAATCTTGGCAATTTTGATAGAAAAAAAAATATTTTTGACAAATTTATTTCCTATGCCCCACTCCTCTGCCTTCTTAAACTAAGCATTTTGAAAATAATGTGACCCTTTCATGATCACTTGTTTGGGGTCACTACTGTGATTGCCCATCGCCGTGTGGAGATGTAATCCCTCCAGAGTGCAGGGGACGTGTCTCAGTTGTCTTTGTGTCCCTCACACCTAGGGTGGCATGGAGCCCAGGAGGGACTGCACTGACGAATGCTGACAGAGGTCACAGGTCACGAGGCAGGCAGAGCTTGCCGCTGGGTGGAGTAAAGCTTCCGTTAGTACCGGAATCCTCTCTTGCTATCAGGTACCAGGTTGTCAGATGCTCTTCTTTTAAACATTTTTAAATTGAGATACAATTCACATGTCATAAAATTTACCCTTTTAAGGTGGTTTTCAGTATATTTGCAAAGTCATGTAACCATCACCACTATCGAATTCTAAACATTTTCCTCACCCCCAAAAAGAAATCCCATACCCATCAATTGCCACTCCCCATCTGCCTTCCCCCAGCCCCTGGCAACCACTAATGTACTTTTGTCTCTCTGGATTTGCCGCTTCTGGATCTTTTTACAAATGGAATCAAACTCTCTGTGGTCCTTGTTATCTGGCTTCTTTCATTTGATACAATGTCTTCAAGGGCCATCCATGTGTCACGACTTGTTGCTACCCTTTCCTAATCCTGCTTCTGCACGTCCCCTCACCTTCTCCACTGCAGTTTAATCTTCTGTGTGCATGATAACAAAATGTATTGGAAGTGTGTGCAAAATGGAGTAGCTAGATCTTGTGTAAAACCCTGAGTTCTTGTAAAATGTGAGGTGTTGAGGGCTTTGATTTCAGCTGCATGGAAGTGTTGCCCACTAGCTTCCAGTTTCTTGGCTATTTTCTCAATGGCCAAGGCTTCTGGATAAGTGGGTCCCAGAGAAGAAAAGTGTCAAGATAAGAACTGTTCATTTCAATTCCATGGTGCTGTATATTTTGACAAATCCTTTCATAACTATTCTCTATTTTAAGCCCCCAGCAGAACCGAAGAACTGGTATCTATTTATATAAAAGAGAAGAGTGGCCCCTGATCCAGGCAATGGCCCGATGCTGAAACTGCCTGGGGCACTAGGTCACTGTGTTGTCCTGGATGCAGTCTCACAGAGCACCAAGCCTGGACACAGCCACTTCGCGACCACAAGGGAAACAAGAAACAAGACTACTTCATAACCTAAGAATGGACAAAAATAAGGTTCCTGCAAATCACAAAAACCTCCAGCATCTCCCCATCCTAGCTCATATACAGTGCTGTTTCTTTACCAACCACAGCTTGAGCTTTGCTTCATTCTTCCCACCTTCTAGATAATTAAGATGCACAACCATAATATTACCCCTGCTTACCGATAATATTCAACCAAGAAAAAGGCCCTGCCTTCCTATACCCTCCCAAAATCACCGGGCACAAGCTCAAATTCCTTAAGTTCTTTCTAACACCCTGTTTACTGATGTGTATTCTTCCTTCTTGCAACAAATTCATAAACCCAACGTTGTTTGATGACAGGCATGTTCTTATTGGGTTTTTAACTGGAAGTTGTTGGCAGAAATGAAGGTTCCACCGGGAGTCAGCAGAAACCCTCACGGCCTTGAACCAAGAGACCCGCCCCTCCACTATGGTGCACACATCTGAAATCTCTTGAATTGCTGCCTGTTTGGGCACTGCGTGGCCCATACCTAGCAGGTAAGCACAGGGCGAACTGAGTTCCAGTATTTCCCTGAGGCCCTGCAGCTTTCCGCTCATTTTATTTTCCTAGGAATGACGTCCTATGGGACTTGGTGGTTATCTGTTCAAATTTGGATTGTTTCTTGGTGAAATTGTTGTCTAGCCTTCTAATAACTGTTCCTATGTCTGTCTGTCTGTCTAAGGTCTTAATTGTAGTCCTTAGGTGGAAAAGTACATAGGAACAGCACAGACACAGGCCAAGAAGTCCATCCTCCAGCTGGCCTCTGGGTAGAGAGATTCAGGAGCTCTCCTCAGAGCAGCACACTTTGGGACAAGCTTTACCCCAGGTCACCATTTCAAAACCTTACAAAGGTTTCTTCCCCAGTCTTGCCTTCATGTTCCAGGGAACAGCTTTCTTTAAACTTCTATCTGCCTGGAATCTGGAGGACATGGGGCTGGCCTCTGACCGGCAACAATCAGCGTTTAGCCTCTCTCTGCTCCAGAGACACAAAGTCCCCTTACAGGCCGTGCTGGTCCTCGTGGAGTCTTCTTACTCTTCTGGGCCACGCGCCTGCTGCTTTCTTATTCTCTGTCATGTGAACTCATCCCTTTATTTCTCTAACACAATTGAAGAGATAATTTGAAATTGCAATGGCCACTTACTTGGGGGAATTTGACATGAACAAGATTGTTCATTTGAGTGATTACCATGCAGAAGGTGAAGAAATGCTCATGAAAATCTCGTCTTGCCTAAAAGAGAGGCCTTTCCGTTTAATGTAGGAGACGACTTCTTCTCCTTTGCTTTCTTACTCTGGGGTTTAATGAGTGCTGGTTTTTCTATCATACAGCTTGATAAAACTGCCAAGGGCCCAAGTTATTGTCTAAAAACAGGATAATGTCATTCTTTTTCCAGTGTACATGCCAAAATCCAAGGTACTCAGTACCAAACTGAGTACCGCTCAGTTGTTGTGTGCGCTATCTAGGAGGAGCTACCGTCCAGATACATTGTCAAAATTGCCAGAAAGGAAGTTATTCAATTGTGTTTCTTCTTGTGGACACTGAGAAGTTGTGTGTGTTTTTTTTGTTTTTTGTTTTTTTACTGCATTTCTGAGATAGTAAGAAAAGGTTTTAGCTCCAAGATGAAGAGTCTTGGGCTTGATTCAGTCTTTAAAAACTTATTTTGCCATATTCAGATGATGTCAGTACAAGATTTTGCTCTGAACAAGGTCATAGTTAAAGTTCTCATGATTCAAACTTCCTAAATTTTCTATTTTGGTTTTGTGATGTAAGTTACACTGTTCCCATACATGTTTTAAAATAAAAATTATGTATACATATGTGTGAAATGACATTCAACTGAATAGAATCATGCCATTGGCTCATTTGGTGGACGGTGTAGGACTTGGAGACCCTGGTTCGAGTGCGTGTCATGTACTGCTGACTGCTGTACTTGGACACATCTCTTTTCTCCATATGAGCCCCCTCACCTTTCTCTTGTTTTGACTCCCCATGGTCTTCCGCCGCTTAAGAAAAAACAAAACTCTTGTGTTTTTCTTTGGTCTTAGCTACTGCTATAAATTTAACTGATTTTTGACAAAATAACTCTTCTTTAAACATTTAAAAAGGTAGACTTCCTCCTACAGGTCGCTTGTGGTTCTTAAGTTTCCCTCACGATTCCAAACTTGAGTCTTTAAAAATTGAGCGTTGACCCCACACTTCAACAAGATGCTTCTGCTCAGGTTAGTACAAACCTGTCAGTGAAACCTAGCCTATTGGGAATGGGAACTAATATTGAGGCTCTTCTAGCTACAAGAGCCAGTCTGTTCTTTCTTTGCGGGAGCTATTTGACTCCACTCTTGGAATCTGCCCGCCTCGAGGGACAAAACATTGGCCCACTCCTGTTGTGCTAAATGATACTGATTCTCCCAATGCAGTGCCCCACAAGAGGATTACTTCTTATGCAGACATCAGGCTCAGCCCCTGCCAACACACTAACTTACCCTAGGTACTCAGGACAGCTGTTAGAGACTTTCAGATGCTTCAAATTACCACCTTTCCACTGGATCAAGTTTCCCTGCAAAGTATGCTCAGAAACCTCCAAAAGAGGCAGGCAGAAAGCGTTTCATGCTTACTCTGAGAGCTACAGTTCCCATGGTGGAGATGAATATAGCCGAGAAAGGTAGTCCAACCTTGTTTCTGACCCTAACAGGTATCACAAATGACAGTGACTTCTGCTCTAAAAATCCAGCAGATCAGTTGAAACTTCATTAGCCAGAGTTGGCCACTCATGGACAATCACATAGCCCTGAATTTCTTCTTAGACAGTCAGAGAGAAATTTATAGTATAGCAAACATGTCTTGCTCTCCCCATGCCAGTACCACAGGAAAAGTAGGACAGTGTGACTAGGTAAAGAGAAAGCCACTTGGCTCTCTAAAGCAGACCCAGATGGATTCTGGGACATGTTTTCATTGTCTGAGTTTTAGAATCTAGGCCCCTTGGCTTTGAGGCCTGTTGCAAGAACTAATCATCCTTTTGTTTCTAAGGATTGTCTGTGTTGCAGTTGGTTGATATATTTTGCACCAGGGTCTCTGATGTTACTGTGTAGCCATTGTCAAGTCACAGGAGCCAACAACTCATCTTGCAACAAAGAACCAGAGTGAAGACTGACTTTTAGTCCAACTATACACTGCATTCTCTGAATACCCTTCTGGACCCTGATCAGCAAAAATTCAGCAATGGGAAAGATCTGGATGTCAAAGATTAATGTCCCACGGCTTGACTGTGTCTCTCTTGGCCAAAAGAAAGAGTCTTTGGCTGGAGGGCATTGACATTTTAATTTATTTCTTAGAAAAGGAAACAGAGGCTCATAGAGGTTAAGCGACTCGCCCAAGTTCACACTGCTAACCTATAGCAAGGCTAGAACTTGGAACTCAGGTTGTAAGACCTGGCCAGGGATCTGAGAAAAGTGCATCCTATAGAGTTGCCTCCCTCAGCATCCCTGAGAAAGAAGAGAAACGGGAATCATCACTCTTGCCATGCCAGAGCAACCAGCAGCCTCACTCCATCCTATACACCCACAGAATGTCAGCGCTCCAAGGAACTTTCGAGACTCTCCAGTCTAACCTCACAGTTGACAAATGAGGAGACTCAGGCCCAGAGAAGAAAAGCGATCAGAGTCACACAGCGAACTAATGGCAACACTTGTTCAAAGTCACACAGCAAACTAATGGCAATATCCAGACTGGAACCGAGATCACTGTATTTCGGTTTACTGCAACTTCCGACCCTCCTCAGCGGCAGGTGTAGTCATCTTCCTGGTTGCTGGAGCATATTTTTGTGTTCTGCTGCAGAGCCCTTCCACGTAGGAAGAAACAGCCCCACACTGGAGAGGCCAGTTTCTTCCTTTCACCACATGAAATTTCTCTCTTGGCATTTTAGCTAGAAGCATCCTGTGGAATTCTTATGTGTATGAGGCTATCTCGGCCACAGAGATAGATTACAAAACAATTCAACTCTCCTGTGTGCATAGTTCTCCCTGCTAAATAGTGAGAAAGCAGCAAATTCAACATTAGCAGGAGGGCAAGCCAAGACTGCTGTTCCCTTTTAAACAGTCTCATGTCATCCTTAAATCCACCCATGCAACTCTCTTCTAAGTTCATTCTCAAAACTGAGATTCCAAATTTCATGATCTATTTATAGCTAGATAATCATGCTACTCCCCTGCTCAAAAAAACCAAAAAAACAAAAACAACAACAACAAAACTTTGATTATTTCCTATTCCTTCCAAATAAAGTCACAAATCCTTAACCTATTATCCAAGGCTACCTGTGGTCTGATTTAAATCTACCTCTAGTGCTGATGCCCACTATTTCCTCTTCAGGCACTCAGTCTAGCTCCCGCAAATCAGATTCAAGGGAAATAACCACTCCTCTTTCTGAACCCCCAACATGTTAACTCTCTCTTGACAAAGCACTTTCAACCCAAGTACAGATACTGGGATATATGTTTTTTCTTCCCTTAAGGGAAAGCTCTCTTGTTTTGTTATCCCCACCTAGCAGAGAGCGTGGCATGTGGAAGGTCTTAATCCATATTGAGTAAATCAATGTGTGCTTAGATAAACTACATTTACCCTCCCCCACCAGGCCTGGGGAGAATCAACTACTACTGAAGAGAAAACAGATAATGTCTTGAGATTTTTCTCAACAGACTATAAGCATAAAGCTCAAATGAGATAGCAAGTTGATGAAAACGTGGCACTGCTTGATTTTTAGGGTTTCTTTTTCTTGAAGGAGTACACTAAAGAATAAGGAACACACTATATTAGGAGTTGAGGGGGTGCTATCTTTGTGGTTTGTGTGCACTTTTTAACCAGAACTAGTGGCTGAGGAAACAAAAGAACCTCTTTGCCTGTGTAATTTTGTTCCCTTCTTTTATTGCTTTAAATAGCCAAGATGTGGTTGGCCTTCTTTTCACCGCTACTGTTGTTTGTTTTCTGTTCCTGAACAAAAATAACTTGCCATTCATATTAACTTGCTTATTTGTAACCAAGGTCCTGAGTGCTGCTAACGCAGGATCCTTCTGCACCATAGCTTCTGGGATAGAGCAGCAGGTGTGGGTCGGGCTGTGGTGAACACCAGGTATGAGGGCATCCTTTAGCCTTACTGTGAGAATCCTAACACTAGCACGTCTGAGCATTCAGTCGCTCTAGACGAGATTGTTCCCCGATGCCCCAGGAGTATGAAGATCACCACCATCACCATCGTAAGGTAAGGACAGCTCTTTACACTTCACATAGCTTTTTCCTGGTTATTCTCCCTCAGAATCAATCACAGTGTCCTGCAAGATAGGTGTTACCCTCTAGAGCACAGCCAAAAAGGTTAGATGGCTTGTCCTAGAGCACACAGCTTTGAAGGGCCGAGATTAAAACTTAAATCCAATGCTTCTTCCTCTGTGATGCAGCAGCCCCCTCCCACTAGAGTGTTACGGAAGTTCAACTTCCTGACAACATGGAGGAAAAGCAGCTATAACCTTCCTTGATATCCTAACCTCACTAACAATCCTCAGCCGACAGAAAACCTTCCAAAAGTCCAAGACACACAGGTACATGTGCATACCTTCGTGTGCATGCATTCACCCATCAATCATAACCTTAAATCTGAAGCCAGAAACTAGAAAGAAATTCTCAGGGTAACATTGTCTCAGTTATGAAGTCTCACTTTTAAGGCCACTTATGATTTGGATTTTTCTCCATCCTCCCAGGTGTCTCTGATGCTGCTATAACAAACCCTGAATGCTGGGACCTTTCTTCTGCTAATTTCGCTCTTTGTATGCACACTTTCCGGGCACTTCCACCGCTCCCTCCCAGGGGCACGGATGCCTGAACGTGTGCTGTGATTAAGGCTTTCCAGGTCTTTTCCATTTGCCTGCAGCTATGTTACCAGATCTCAGGGGAAAGGACTAGCCAGATCTGTCTAAATCATTTAGACAAATGACTGTTAACTCATTTGTGTGACTTAACTGGCTTCTACCAGTTCCGCCCAAAGTTACAGTGCTTTTTGATGTTGGTCGCTGTCAGGGGCCTGCTGACCCTGGGCTTTCCACACCTTTTCCTTGGCGTCTCTCTGTACCTGCGGGGAGCTCCCCATAGATACTCATGTTGAAGCACACGATGGGACTCCTGATAAGAACACATGGACGGCCTCGACTCCCTTCTAGAAGATGGTGGCTGGGCTGGCAAGAGCGGATTGCAGAGAGGCGGATGCTGCCAGCGAGAATATAGAGGTATGACTCCCCCATCTATGGCTCCGTGGGTGTTCCTTTTTGGCCTCACCATATCCTGCGTTCTTGTATGGGGAGCGGGAGCAGAGACCCCACAGGCCTCCCGGCACGACAAATGGAGCAGCGAGCAGGGTCTCCCGCATGACACACTTTCAACCCAAGTACAGATACTGGGATATATGTTTTTTCTTCCCTTAAGGGAAAGCTCTCTTGTTTTGTTATCCCCACCTAGCAGAGAGCGTGGCATGTGGAAGGTCTTAATCCATATTGAGTAAATCAATGTGTGCTTAGATAAACTACATTTACCCCCCACCAGGCCTGGGGAGAATCAACTACTACTGAAGAGAAAACAGATAATGTCTTGAGATTTTTCTCAACAGACTATAAGCATAAAGCTCAAATGAGATAGCAAGTTGATGAAAACGTGACACTGCTTGATTTTTAGGGTTTCTTTTTCTTGAAGGAGTACACTAAAGAATAAGGAACACACTATATTAGGAGTTGAGGGGGTGCTATCTTTGTGGTTTGTGTGCACTTTTTAACCAGAACTAGTGGCTGAGGAAACAAAAGAACCTCTTTGCCTGTGTAATTTTGTTCCCTTCTTTTATTGCTTTAAATAGCCAAGATGTGGTTGGCCTTCTTTTCACCGCTACTGTTGTTTGTTTTCTGTTCCTGAACAAAAATAACTTGCCATTCATATTAACTTGCTTATTTGTAACCAAGGTCCTGAGTGCTGCTAACGCAGGATCCTTCTGCACCATAGCTTCTGGGATAGAGCAGCAGGTGTGGGTCGGGCTGTGGTGAACACCAGGTATGAGGGCATCCTTTAGCCTTACTGTGAGAATCCTAACACTAGCACGTCTGAGCATTCAGTCGCTCTAGACGAGATTGTTCCCCGATGCCCCAGGAGTATGAAGATCACCACCATCACCATCGTAAGGTAAGGACAGCTCTTTACACTTCACATAGCTTTTTCCTGGTTATTCTCCCTCAGAATCAATCACAGTGTCCTGCAAGATAGGTGTTACCCTCTAGAGCACAGCCAAAAAGGTTAGATGGCTTGTCCTAGAGCACACAGCTTTGAAGGGCCGAGATTAAAACTTAAATCCAATGCTTCTTCCTCTGTGATGCAGCAGCCCCCTCCCACTAGAGTGTTATGGAAGTTCAACTTCCTGACAACATGGAGGAAAAGCAGCTATAACCTTCCTTGATATCCTAACCTCACTAACAATCCTCAGCCGACAGAAAACCTTCCAAAAGTCCAAGACACACAGGTACACGTGCATACCTTCGTGTGCATGCATTCACCCATCAATCATAACCTTAAATCTGAAGCCAGAAACTAGAAAGAAATTCTCAGGGTAACATTGTCTCAGTTATGAAGTCTCACTTTTAAGGCCACTTATGATTTGGATTTTTCTCCATCCTCCCAGGTGTCTCTGATGCTGCTATAACAAACCCTGAATGCTGGGACCTTTCTTCTGCTAATTTCGCTCTTTGTATGCACACTTTCCGGGCACTTCCACCGCTCCCTCCCAGGGGCACTGATCCCTGAACTGTGCTGTGATTAATGCTTTCCAGGTCTTTTCCATTTGCCTGCAGCTATGTTACCAGATCTCAGGGGAAAGCACTAGCCAGATCTGTCTAAATCATTTAGACAAATGACTGTTAACTCATTTGTGTGACTTCACTGGCTTCTACCAGTTCCTCCCAAAGTTACAGTGCTTTTTGATGTTGGTCGCTGTCAGGGGCCTGCTGACCCTGGGCTTTCCACACCTTTTCCTTGGCGTCTCTCTGTACCTGCGGGGAGCTCCCCATAGATACTCATGTTGAAGCACACGATGGGACTCCTGATAAGAACACATGGACGGCCTCGACTCCCTTCTGTTCTGAAACTTAGATTGTACATGAGAGGACTTCCTGTCCAAGGAAGGAGGGAGGTGATCTCAGAAGAAAGAGGGACTCATGTCGGCTAAGGATGTGGTTCTGTCCAGTGAGGTCAGGGCAGGCTGTTGGCAGCTTCCGTTAATTCAGTTGGGGCGAGCTATTGGCAGTTAGTTCTAAGGTTGAGCTGAGGATGCTGGGATGGGTTTATAAGTCAACAGTTGGCCCTTACATCGCGAGCTTAGTCTGTGCCCAAGGAGACGGAATAGCAGCGGAAGGTTATTCACAAATAATGCCAAAACCGCTTGTTAGCCTTTGGCTTCCATATCCTTCCCACTTGCTCAGCAGCCCAACTGTCGGTCCTTCCCAATCCCTCATGCTAGAGGTCCCTGCTGGTAAAGCAATAGCTGAGGAGTGGGAAAGATAAAGGGTTATCAAAATTGCCCTAGCTAATCTACGAGAAGCTTTGTTGGAATTAGGTTATGGACCTCTGAATCTGAGCTAGGTTTGTTGGGTCAGTGACCTCGCTAACTTATTACCTCAAGAGTTGACAGGGGAGGTGTTTAATAAGTGCTTGTTGGATGGATAAATAAAAAACTGAATGAAATTTTTTCTGAGCCTAAAACGTGCCTTTATCAGCACAAAAGTTAAGAAAGCCCCAGCATCTTCAGGGAAAATGCCAGTCTCTCAGCCCCAGGGGAAAGTGGGCAAGAAGAAGCAAGCCCTAAACAAGGCTAATATGGAGGAATTTCTCTCCTCCTCTTCTTCCCCTCCCTTCCACTGTGGTGCTAAAAATCCCATCAAGGCCAGTCATCAAAAGAGAAACAGCAGGATATAAAAATCATTCTTTGCTGTGGCCATTGAGAAGTTTCCTGGAATCCTGGCTTTGTCCCTACACCACCACCCCATGAGTGGGGTAGTGACAAGCTTGGGCTCTGAAACCAGGAAGCCCCAAATTTGAGTCCTGGGTCCTCTTACTTATTAGATGTTGAGACTTTGGGCAAATTACTTAACCTCTCTAAACCTCAATTTCCTCAATCTGTAAAATGGGGATAATATTGGGTAAAGCACTAAGGATAATATCAGGAACATCATTAGTGTGCAATAAGTGTTTGTTTCTACTAATCTTGCACCCCCCTCTTTCTCTTCTTCTCCATAACTTCTAATCACATCATTGCCTAGAGTAGAGTGATCAGAAAACCTAAGTAGTTTTGGACGGTAAGGAAGTTATTGACAAGTGTAAGAGCAAGCCCTGCAGGCTGACCCACTGCCTGGCCTTCTGAAAAGCACAATTAGAAGCTGGTGATGTCCGTCAGCCCACATAGATTACTAAGAATGATAGAGATGTGTATTCATAAAGTAACTCAGGACCCTTTCAAAGAAGGCAAGTATTTTTTGCACCCAGGATATCTCAAACAGCACCTAGACTGCTGAGAGCCTGCTGTGAAATCAGTAATGTCACCTGCAGAGGTGCATGACTGTCCAAGTCTGTGACCTGGGGAAAGCCACTGTATTTGTTAGGGTCTTAGTTCCCTCATATGTAAAATGAAGGGGTTGGACTAGATGCTCGCTAAAAGCACCTTCAAGTTTTAAAACTTAAGGTTTAAATGGTTCTATGATAGAGGGGGAAGTTGGAAAAGTAAAATACACAAAGCTCCACTGCCCAGAGGAACAATAAAAAGGTGTTAATTTGGAATTAATTATAAAGTGGTGTAGTTTAATGAAAATGTAATGGCATGGGGAGGTCAGAGGGTTCGGCCCTCTCAATCTCTTCCTCTGCACCAGACGTAGCATCTGGAACAATCTGAGGGGAGGCCAGGAGATTCCACCCCTACTCCAGCTCTGAAGATGCCTCCATAGGGAGAAGAAATGGAACCCCAACTCTCTCTGGCCCTTCACTGGCCACTCCAAAATTGGAAGGCATAGGAGGGGGCAGACCCTGAGGTCTTCCCCCTTTGCTGCGTACACCAATCAAGCCCCTGCCTGTTGTCACACAGCAGCCTAGCCGCTTGTCCCTACCATCCTTTCCTTAGGGAAAGAGGGTTGCGGGTTGTCCCTCTTAGGGGTTGAGTTTTATAGGTCTCCTCTCTTGGTCCCAGTATGCTGGGTCTGTGGTCAAAGATGAGTAAGTTTCCTCAAGGGAGGGACGACTTAAGCCAGACGGGACCCCAGGGACCCCCATGAGTTAGCCTTTGAAACTAGGAGGGATGCCCCTCCTCCAATGTTTCCTGGGAGCTGCTGACTCCTGCTTCAAGTGACCAGCACCCTATTGTGCTAAGGAATGATTAATTGAGCGAAACCATCTCACTCCCCGCTTGGCTCATGGGATGATTGCCATGAGAGACCTGCTCCCCCAGGGATTGTATACACCGCACCTTGTTCACATGGGGACAGCATGCACAGGTTGCTTTGGGACAATATGATTGGATATTGGGAACATGCTAATTGTATTAGTGGTGTAAGAGTTTTACAGACCCTGCCCAGAATCATGTGATGCCTATTGTAAAAAAGCAATAAATACCCACGACGACCCGATTCGGGGCTCCAGTCTCTTGAGGCTGTGAGTCCCTTGGTCCTCTGTGGTTTCTCTGCATTCAGTGTCTCTTGTCTCTTTATTTCTATAATAGAATTTAGCCCTTGCCGCCTCCCTCGCTTTCCCCACTGCTTGTGTTGTGCAGGACGCAACACCTGCCCTTTCTCCTCAACTTGGACTCTCACCTGTACCCCCACCCCAGTCTCCCACCAGGTATTAAGTGTTGGCTGCACTTCATCTGCAAAAGGTCCTTTGCCAATTTTTGTCACAAACTTTTGCATATTGTTCGCATACACTTGCAGGTAGGGTTCAAAAGGCCCTGATTCCAATTGTGCAACAGAAAACACAATGACCGCATTTGCTTTCGGGAAAGCACCCCTGATTTGTTATGGAGTCCTGGGGGAGGCTCACTGCCTGTGTTAGGCGGGACGCCCCAGCAGCAGTCCATACGCTCTGCACCACCCCACAACACTGAGGCCCAGGAAACTGCAGCTCTTTCAATGTTGGCTTGAAGTCATGCCTAATAGGTTAGAAAAGCTTTGCCGCGCCGTGGAGAGAGAATGAGGAGGGGGGAGGAGTGCAGAGCTCATCTATTCCATCAAAGAGGAAGCCCTGAAGGACAGCCGAGAGCCCAAGTCCAGACGTGTTCACTCCAAGTACTCAGTCATTGGTGACTACCCGGTTCTTATGGTTCTACACAGTCAAACCAGGCTCTGATTTCCAAAATAACCGATCCCGGAACGGTTCAGGAAAGGAAGGTATCTGACTGAAATATGAAGGTTAGAACAGTTGCCCCTGCCGTCAGCTCTCAGGCCACCTTAATAAAAGTGAATTACTATGCTCATTCATACTGTACACATACATAATTTAAGAAGAGAAAAATTCTCAACTAGAAAAGCAAGTGGATGAGTGCCAAACGAGTGGGGCCAGTCATGTGCACGCAGAGACCCTCTGAGCAACCTGGTAAATAAACCAGGCCTTGACTTTCCCCCAGGAGGCTTAGGAAAACTTCCTGTGATGACCATACAGGAAGAGGGGTTCCGATTACAACTTGGAAAGAAAGGAAGTATCCACTGACTGTGACGGGCCAGCCGCCACAAGTCGATCAGTTCCCGAATGGGGGAGTGGGAATGAATAAAAGACACTCACACATATGATGATGGCGATCGATCGGACCCCAGTGATGCTGAAGCCACCGAGTTTATTTTACTGCACCCATATAAGCAGTTTGAGTACGTGCAACTTAGCAACGAAAGTATGCATTATCTTAGCAAATGTAAATTCTTTAACTTTTACATAGAGGATACAAAATTCACTGAAACTCTCAAAAGTAATTATCCTATCAATTGCCCTGATAGGCATCAGCCTTCTGTGTCCGGGAACTGGCCGCTCCCACCACATTCCTGAGCAGCTTGCAAGCACCCTCCAGGTGCAGGCAGAGACAATTGCCTCAGGGGAAGGAAACAGGTTAAGCATAAATGGCTCGGAGTTAGCTGTAACCATGGCTCCCCACAACTGGGAGGGATACGTGGAGTGAGACCCACAACAAAGAAAATATCCACAAAGACCAGCAAAGTGGTCTAAAGCAGACGCTGAGTTTATTATTTGCCAAACAAGGAGAGTGTCGCATGCCATTAAGAAAGGTCAAGAAGACTGGCCAAACTGAAGGGGAACCAGACAGAAATGGTGTGGACAAGAGGAAGCTTTGTCTGAACTTCTGATTGACTCAAAAAGCACATTGTAAACTCTCTGTTGGGGGTATCTGCTGTCCCTCCTTTGTCTCACAGAGGCATGGTCTGGACAAATCCTGGGTGGATCTGTCATGCATGGCCCTAGCAGGCTGGTGTATGTGCCCACTCTCATCTCAGTGACACTTTTTTTTTTAAATTAGTTTCAGGTGTACAAAACAATGTACTAGACATTTACACCCCTCACAAAGTGATAACCTCTCCCAATCTACTACCCCTCTGACGTCATATGTAGCTGTTACAATTCCATTGACTCTATTCCCTACACTGTAGCCACATCCTGTGACTATGTATGTATTACAGTTGACATTCATCGTACACCTACGTTATTTGGTGTCTTGGGGTTCTGCCGGCTGCTATGTGGCTTTGTGCCCATTATTCCCCTTGCCTATAATGGATGGATATGCCTCCCTCGTGGCTACATAGATGAGATAAACACATGAAAGCAGTTGGGTAATTTTGTTAGCAGGTAGCTATATTTTCTAAACAGGAAAACTGAGGCACAGAGCCCCAAACCCCAGTAAGTTGGGGAATATATGATTAAAATGCTGCTGAATAGTGGGGGGGCAGAGGAGGAGAAGGCTAACTGGAAAGACCTGAGCAAAGGGTAACAGTGCTTAAATCTGGCTGGTGGGATTACAGGTGATTTTTATTGTATTTTCTGTATTGGTTTTCTGTATTATTCTTTCCTGTAATGGTGTTCTATATTCTCCAATTTTTCTACTATGTGTGGTTTTGAAATTATATTTTTGAAAAAGAATTTGTGATGCAACAAGGATGAGCTCCTGGGCAAGGTGGCTGTTGAAGAGCCAAAGGGACGTGCGCTTAGAAAAATCGGGACATGCTCCTAGAACAGGAGTTGAGAATGCAGAGCTCGCGGCTCAGTCTGGCACCCACGCTGGCCAGAGCCAGGGGCTCCATCAGAGCCGGGTAGGCCTGTCTTCTGCTCTCCTGCAGCTCCAGGAGTGTGGCAGTGCTGGCCAGACTCAAGGGCCCCCACCTTCCCTTGCAGGGCGCATTCAGAGAGTGGGAACAAAGACACCAAACAGCATCTCATTTTTATGAGACACTTCCTCTGCAAACAAACAAACAAACAAACAAGCTTAGAGAGGGCTTCTTTGTTCTCTAAAATGTGTTGGCACAGTCCCACCGGGACTCTATTTCTCTGGCCTTAGTGTTTCCATGGCAGGTATGGTCAGCGAGGCCAGTTCACCTCACATGGTTGGGGCCTGAGCAACACCAAGAAAATACAAGTCTGTCCTACTTTTTAAAAGTTAAGAGAGCCCACGGCTTCTGTTCTGTTGTTTACTTACTTTCCCTGCCAGAGGGTTTCAATTCTTTCTGTCTGATAACATTCCTTTATATATATTTCTCTCTCTCTCATTCAATCCTCAGTCAAGGGAAAGAGGTGGTGGCCGCCATCAGTTTTTCAGCCCCTTATCATCTTGTCCTCACTGCTCCCTCTTCTCCAGGCCAAACCAACTCAATGCTCCTTCTGGAGTCACCTTCTTGACCATCCACTCACATTTCTTGACTTTTTATTCCTACCCCATTGGACAGACTCAGAAGGATCACCCTGGCCATTTCATGAAGGAAAGACTTTTTATGAACTAGGGAACGACTGGGCTACTCAACAAATCACTCATGAGGCTGAGTCTATGCTTCCATGTCCTGATTTTCCAACTGGTAGAGAAGTTTTGCGTGTGACTGCAAGAGATTCTGGCATGGGTGAATGTGTGGTTGTTCATTATTTTTTTCTTGGGAGGGGGTTCCAAAGCTTTCATTAGCTTCTCAAAGAGGTCCATGATCCAGAAAAATGCCAAGAACACTTCATCTAATGGCTCTGTCCCCAGGTTAGACAGAGATTAGCCATCCCAGCAGAAATTGTAGCTTGGGCCAGGAGGATGGTGAAGCCAGAGGGAGGACATTCAAAGGGAGGTTGCCATCCCTTCCTGGGGGGGGTGTGCTATGAGAGCCCTAGCATACTTTGACATGGTCATTGGGAAATGTGGTTCAAGGAAGGAAGGAAACCAACATTTGCTGAGCAACTAGTTCGTGGCCGGGAGCTGGAACAAACAGCTTACATACATTTTCTTGCTTCATCCTCACACATCCTCTGTGAGGTGAAACTTATTATCCTCATTTTACAGATGAGGGAACAGGCTCAGAGAAGTTAAGGAACTTCCCCTGTGTCACATAGCTGGCAAGAGACAGTACTGGATTCAAAACGAGGACGGCATGGTCAAAGGTCATGCTCTTTCCACTATATTCTGCAGCCTTGTCACATCTCTTGTGTCCCTAGCAGGGTGTGGGGAGGACACAGACATGTCACCTAACCTCTTGGAGATTCAGGTTCTCGTACGGGCAAATTGGAAATTCAGTCTGGCCTCCTTCCCCTCCACCTGTCTGGCTATTTGTCAATCAGCAATTAAGGGGGTGCAGTCCAGAGGACTTGGCCAAATTCAGTTTAGCAGGCTCGGCTCCACCATCCCTCCCCTCACCCTCCACCATCAGAAGAGTGGCTGAAGGTTAAGGCCACCGGCCAGGTGTGCCCACAGTAAGCACAGAGCCAAGAGAGCAGGTGATGTCACTACCTCCCCTCTGTAAATGGGGGCGGTGGTTCAGATGCAAATGAGGAGAAAGGCTGCAGATTGCAAGGTGGAATTGCTACACTAACACACCCACCGAACAGCGCTCACATGGCGTGCGTGAAAGCCTCCTCACTGCTTAAGTGAGTGGCAATAGTTTTGTTCAGGGCGGCAAGGACAAAGGGGAGGGAGAGGAGGGCAGAAGCAGAAGTAAGGGTAGTACCCCACCTTTGAACAGCTCACCCTCTCCCTCTGTCCTGCCCAAGCATCCTCATCGTCTCCTGCTTTACATCCCCCAGCCCCAGGCTTGGAGGCAACTTTCCCCACCTCCATCCTCCACTTCTATCCTGCCAGCCACAAGGGGGGATGTGGTTAATCCCAATGTTTTGGTGAGGGACTGGGAGCCATTCTTTCCCTTGCAACTTAGTTTCCCACTTGAGAAATGTCAAATGTTCTCCTCCCCCTGTCCTCCCCTCTCCTCAAATGCTAAGCCATGAATGACTTCCTTTGTGGTGGGTTTCTCTTCCTTTCCAGCCCCCTTCACCCGCCCCTCTACAGCGCCTTCACACAATGTGGGCTTTCATTAAGATCAATGATTCATTTCCCATCAAACTTTAAATATTCCCCTCTGGAATGAGTAATTCTGACTTTGAAGGGAGCCATGGCGTGGCAGCCTCGCCTCTCTGGTTCCTGCTGCCTCCTGCCACCCCCATACGAGGCCTTAAAAGGCAAGTGGGAGAAGCCTCAGTCAGTGAGCCCATATCTGAATCAAGAGCCAGAGTTGGTAGGGGGAGAGCAGGGGACTTGATGCAGGCATTTGGGTCCTGGGAGCTCTGGAGGCAGCGTGACATGGGACGGGGAGGGTTACTGCATGTGGCGACTGCGATGCTTTCCAGCTCCATGTTTCGCGAGTCTGGGAAGGGCCCTTGGTGGGCATGTGTGAGGACCTCTCCTAACCTGTGGGGAAATGTCCTGAGGCTTTTCCACACCCAGGCGGAGAGGTGTGGATGGCTACCTCTCAGGACTGGGTGGGTGTTATGAGAAGAGCGTCAGATAGGCTCTGCACCGGGCCCTAGGCCACAGCTCTCTCACCATGCCCCCGGGCAGGCTTTTCCTAAAACCTCTGTTCCCTCTCGAGTACATGCCCAGATCTGAAGGAAGCAGCCAACAGGCCGTTCCTTGCACACTGGTCACCATGCTTTGTACCCTGTGACACCACCACCCTGGCTGCAAAAGTTTGGGCCTGGAATTATTCATGCCTGAGCCAATAGTGGCCCCCTTGAGGCTAAAGAGCAGCCCTTGTGGGGGCCTTGCTGGGGACCTGCCCTGAGAGCCCAACCTTATCCACCCTCGTAAGGAGTTAGAAGAAACTTAGAGATATTGACAGGAGAGCAAAGAAGCCACAAGGTACACTGGGGAGGGGGGCATTAAGCCATAAAAAATTAAAAAGACAGCGAGTGTTAGAAGCATATAGAGACCAAACTCGTGGTTAGAGTTGGTGTTTGGTCACGGGGGCCCTTTTGGGCTCCCACGATGGTCCAATTCTCTATGAGACTACGAGCTAGATTGTTGCCCACATGGCCTATTTCCTTCTGCAGCCTTACAATAAGCCCAGTGACCTGAGGTGACCTGCACATATCACTGCTTCTTGATACCTGCAACAGCCTATCATAATTTTTTTGTGAGAAACACATGAGCCAACGCATGTCGAGTACTCCACTAGGAGCTAGAATTACACTTGGCGGCTGGAGTGGGGCCAGTGCGACAGGCACTGGGCCTGAGAAATGGACTCACATGGACAACAGTACAAGGGTACCAACGATTGGGCCATATCAGGACCAAGACTACAGGGGGCCTGATGTGAGATGTGTGGGTGGAACAGACCAGTCTGGCTGAGCCCCAGCACCCAGCTGAAGTTCAGGGGTTCAACTGGACGAGGCAGACCCAGCTGCAGCACCCTCTGGGTGGGCTGGCTTAGGCCCCATCCTCCCTGACTGTGAACAGGTGAGCTCGGGGAAGGGAGTTCATCTACGAAGGACGTCCCTCAATCCTGTGCTCCCCGGATCTTGACTCAGACACATCATCCCCAACTCCATGGTCACAGTGGCATGTAGGGTACAGCCTCTGGAGCCTCCCAGTAGAAAGCAAGGTCTTTGAGATCAGAAACCGTGGCTGACGCCTCTTCGTGGCCCCAGCAGCGGCACCTCCAAATAACTCAGGTCTTGCAAGGGCTGACCTAGGAGTCTGTGTTTCCAACAAGCCTCTGGTGCTCATTCTAATATCCAGCCAGCACGTGCAAACCGCCACCCTTCAGGACCTGGCAACAGGCCCACCACCACTGGGAGCTCAGTAAGCAACCATGAGGCATGGGGTCTGGGGTTAGACGTGTTAAAGTCTGATCCCATCCAGAGGTTTTACTTCTATTCCCTATCAGACTGTAAGTTCTGAACAGGCAGGTGTGTGTTTTTGTTTGGGTTTTTTGTTTGTTTGTTTTTTCGGAATGCCGGCTAAATTGCCATTTTACCTACCAATATATGGGGCTTGCTGAGTAACTCTCCGATTGACCTTTCTCATCTCCCCACCCCTAGCCCACCCTGCACCCAGAGACCTTGTTTCTCAGGTCTTCATGTGTTTCTACAGCAGCATCCAGGGAAGCCAGCACTTTGCCAAGGTGGCCAGGGCTGTGCCTTTAATTCTCCCCTGCTCTTCACAGTTGTCAAGTTTAGGCAGTTTTGCGGCCCAGGCTTCACCATTTTGGGAGGCTTGCCCCACCAGGGAAGTCCAACCTGGAGAGGCAGGAGTCCCGGGAAGAGGCCCAGAAGACAGCAGATCTCATTCCAAAGCCTGGGGGATTTGGGACACCATGGAAGGGAAAACTGCAGCACGAGTGTTTGTGAAATAAGCCACTTAGCTGCCCCTTGTGTTACAATCCTTGATGTGGGCCCTTAATGTGGTGGACAGACCAGAGTGCTGGAAGCAACCGCCAGGTCCAGGCTCTGGCGCTGGGCAGGAGAACCCCAGCGCAGGGCAGCTTCTGAGGACACCAGTCATGGTATTAGTCTCGGATCTATTTGGTGAGGAAGAGACAAGAAAAATGTGGCTAGAAATAATTTTCAAATTCCATTTCAGACTCTTCCTTAAAAATATGGTGTGCTCTTGCATTTTGCCAGTATGTTCTCTCTTCAAGGTGTTTGAATGCAACCTAAAAGAAAGGATCCCCATATTCTCAGCTCAGCTGTTTGAAAGTCAAGCAGGCCTGGCACTTTCTTCTTGAGGAAAATTGCAGGCCATTGGGCAGAGGTTTTCATCTTAACCATCATGAATAATTCCGATTTGGTGTTCTGCATCTTATTTATGTGGAGAGGTGACATCTTCTCTACTGCCAGCTGCCAGACAGAGAAAAATGGCCACAGTTTTCTTCTGAAATTCCATAAGGCACAATAGATCAATGTGATTACAGGGGTCAAGGAAATAGCAATGTCAAGGCAACCCAGTTAAGGCAGTTCCCATGAAAAATGTTCCAGAGGCTTCTTTTAAGTGAGTCAAGGTGCAGGTGGAAACGTGGAGTCCTTAAGTAATCACAAATTGCAATGTGACCTAATTGGAAAACTCCACAGACTTCTCCTGGTTAGCCAACTGTATTGGAGGTCTAACACAAAGGCATGACTAAGCACCTCTGTACACCTGGTAGCCAATTAAAATAGTTGTAGGCCAAGCAACTTGAGAAAATAAGCAGTCTGCTGAATGGTGGCAGGGCAAAAACACACTCATGAGCCAACAATAGTAAAACCTTGTCTACCCTGAGTGTAACAAGGATCTTTTTGCCAGCTTGAGAGCTCCGGGGTGAGGTAGAAAGAGCACTGGACTGGGAATCAAAAGACCTGGGTTCTAGGTCTGGTTCTGCCACCACTGGCTGTGAGACTCTGGGCGAGTTACTCCCCCTCCCTGGGCCTCGGAGCGCTCATCTATACACTAAATGGGGCTGGATTCGACCATCTCCACGGGCCCTTCCAGCCTGAAATCGGGAATCCGTGAGGATTTCCTTGGCGCTCACGAGCTCATCACATAAATAGAGCTCCTGTTCTCTCAGGACTGTCGCTTGCAGCAGTTGCCCTTCGTGATGGAAGTAAAACAAACTGGCATAGAACAGTAATGTGGTCTGTCACCCCTGGGGTCCCAAAGCCCTTCTGGGGTCAGCAGGAGCACAACCATTTTCATAATAAAATTGAGATGTTATTGGCCTTTGTTGACACTTGCGCGGATGGAGCCAAAGCGGTGCTGCGCACACAGCCGAGCCTGAGCCACCGGCGCTGGCCGCCGCGTCCTCGCGCTGGGGGCCTGGGCACAGAAAAGGAAGCCGGTTCCGCTCAGCAACGTCCTGGATGAAGCAGCAGACATTAATTCCATTAAATCTCAATTCCGGAGTATACTTTTTAAACTATTCTGTGACAAAAAGGGAAGTACACGTAAGGCACTTCGAGGTGCCTATGAGTATAAGGCTGTCGCCTTGAGGAAAAACACCTGTGCAGTTGTGTGAGGTACAGGCTGCACTAACCACTTTCTAGGAACATTACTTTTACTTGAAAGAACAATTCATAGTCTATGATTATGTAGACGTTGGTATGTGGCAGCCATTTTTTCCAAAATAAGTGAGCCGGTCACTTCAAAGAAAACAATTCATAGTATTTTTTGCCAGTGACAAAATTTGAGCTTTCAAAAAGAAATTTGAATTTTGGAAAACCCAGATCAGCCACTGTGACTTTGATAACTTCCCAGTACTGAAAATTTTTTCAATAAGATTAATAGTAACAAATATAATTTATTTTATATTGTATAATGAGATGTATCAACATTGAAAAGACCTGCATAAACATTTTCCAAATAAGTAACGTATGATGTTACAAAAATCTCACATGAGTAAAAGATCCATTTAAAATTTAAGATAAACTAATATATTTTAATGTCACAGAATAGAAAGAGTTCATTAACGTGTGTCGTGCGGGAGACCCTGCTCGCTGCGCCATTTGTCGTGCGGGAGACCCTGCTCGCTGCGCCATTTGTCATGCGGGGCGGCCTGCGGGGTCTCTGCTCCCGCTCCCCATACAAGAACGCAGGATATGGTGAGGCCAAAAAGGAACACCCACGGAGCCATAGATGGGGGAGTCATACCGCTATACTCTCTCTGGCGGCACTATACTCTCACTGGAGGCTGGATCCACACTGTCCGCAAACCGCCATCCACGCTTGCCAGCCCAGCCACCATCTTCTTGCTAGCCCCATTCTTCTCTCTCTCTTCTCTCCCTCTCTGCTAGCGTAGCCACAGCAGTTATATTGTGGCCAATGGCTCACTGGTTACAGCTGACGGCCAACTAGCCACAGCTGATGGCCATGCAATCACATTGATGGCCTTTTACTACCTGAGCCAGGCACCTGTCTATGTGAGGCCGAGAGCCTGGAAACTTCTTTCTGGGGCTCTGCCCCCACACTCCACCCCTACAGGCTCTCGCCTCACAATCTACGCGACAAGCGTCTTCTGTGAGGGGCCCTGTGCGAGGAGCCTGGAGGTGAATGCAATATCCTGGACACAGCCAGGCTCTCTGGGCACAGCCAGGGTTTCTCAGGGCACCACCAGTGCTTCTGGGCACAGCCAGACTTCCTGGACTTCTTAGGGTACCACCTGTCTTCCCGGACACAGCCAGGGTTTCTCAGGGCACCACCAGTACTTCTGGGCACGGCCAGACTTCCTGGACTTCTTAGGGTACCACCTGTCTTCCCGGACACAGCCAGGGTTTCTCAGGGCACCACCAGTGCTTCTGGGCACGGCCAGACTTCCTGGACTTCTTAGGGTACCACTAGTTTCCCCGGGCACAGCTAGGATTTCTCAGGGCACTGCCACTCTCCCTGGGATACAGCCCAACTTCCTGGGCACAGCCAGGGCATCTTCAGGGCACAGCCAGACTTCCTGGACTCAGCCAGGGCTCTCAGGGCACTGCCACTCTCTCTGGGCCTCTCAGGGTACCCTGCTGGAACAACAGCGACTCACAATCAAGGTGCTTACATATTCTCAATGGCGGCCAGTCAAGACACAAAAGCAAATATCCCCCAGTTCCACTCTCACTGGTTTCCAAACAAACAGTCAAGCTGTCCATTAAATTAGGGATGGAAGGCAATTCCCCATAGTCCATAGTCATTCGCCAGGGCTGTCCTGGGGTGAAGGATGACCTTGACCTCACCCTCATCTCCCACGGAGGACTCAGCAAACGTTACCTCCTGGGACTATAAGTCCCGCATCCGGGCTGCCTGAGCAGGAACCTCCCGGCCCACAGGACTGCAATGACCTTCGCTTTCTCCGGCCTGTGCTGGTTGGGGAACCATCCACATCTTTCCACCTCTCCACGGGGCTCCATCTCTCCAGCAGCTGCATGGCTTTTCCTGTGCTGGTGGGAGAACCGTCCACGTCCTCCCACCCCTCCATGGGGGTCCAGCTCTCCGGCAGCTGCTCCTCCTGGTCTTCCTGAGACTGAGTGTTCATACACACAAACTGCTCCACTGTCCTTTGGAGAGCTTTGGCCGGCACCATACCCTGCTCGCTGCGCCATTTGTCGTGCAGGGAAGCCTGCGGGGTCTCTGCTCCCGCTCCCCATACAAGAACGCAGGATATGGTGAGGCCAAAAAGGAACACCCACGGAGCCATAGGTAGGGGAGTCACACCACTATATTCTCTCTGGCGGCACTATACTCTCACTGGAGGCTGGATCCACACTGTCCGCAAACCGCCATCCACACTTGCCAGCCCAGCCACCATCTTCTTGCTAGCCCCCATTCTCTCTCTCTTCTCTGCTAGTGTAGCCACAGCAGTTATATTAGTGGCCAATGGCTCACTGGTTACAGCTGACGGCCAACTAGCCACAGCTGATGGCCATCCAATCACATTGATGGCCATTTACTACCTGAGCCAGGCACCTGTCTATGTGAGGCCGAGAGCCTGGAAACTTCTTTCTGGGGCTCTGCCCCCACAATGTGGTTTCAGGTTCCACATTATAACTGCTTAAGAAACCACTTTGTGTGTGTGTGTGTGTGTGTGTGTATGCATTTACTGGAGGTTTATTTAAATTTTTCAAAAAAAACAAACTAAAAGAAAATTCCTTTGTCCTCTAAATTCAGTGTTCTCTTATTTAACAGCATCATCTGAATATCTATTAATAGCATATCATATATGAATAGCTTGATGTAATGTTTTTACCATTGTTTTCTCTTATTCCATCACAATACAGCTTGCTGTATTCCATCACAGTCAGGAGACAGAAAAGAGAATATTTGGGACTATATCAAACTGAAAAGTTTTTTCACGGGAATCTTAACCATAAATAAAACAAAAATGCATCCTACTGAGTGGGACAAGGTATTTTCCAATGATATATCTCATAAGGGGTTAATGCCATAATTTACTTAAAAACTCAACTCAATACCAAAAAACTCTATTAAAAAATGGGCAGAGGACACCAAGAAACACAGATGGAAGGCTGTGTGACAAAGGGTGGCGGCAGACTGGAGCTGCTGTACCCTGGTGGCGTGAGTGGCTCCCTGTGGCTTTGGGCCAGTCGGTGGGGCCGGCCAGGGCCAGGGCCAGGCCTGCATGTGTGTAGGGCCAGAGGGGACGGAGAGGACCCTGCGACCAGCATACAATCTAGTTTCTCAGTTTGAGCTTGAAATATTTTTATGGTATCCTGAAACTGGTCTTGGATACTAATTACTCTCTTTTCATTGTGACTTTTGTTGTGAGCATCATCCCGTTGCTGTCGAAGCAATGTATTTTCACTTTGTAGGTGAGAACACCTCTCCTCTAGGGATTCCAGCTTTCCAGTGTATGTGTTCACTTTTTCTCGTTCACTTTGATACATGTGTTCAATTTCCTTTTTTTTGACACTGTGTTTTGCTTAGGTCTCTGTGAACACGTTCTAAAACCAAAGTCGTTTCTCTAAGAGCAACTCTTGTGTGATGGCACTTAGTTTCTAGACTACTGCATTTACTTTCAGCTTTAGAAAGTTGTTGAGAAAAAGAAACCACTTTTTATTGAGTTTTGCTGTAGTATCAAAGAAGACTATGCACAATTATTCTTAAAAGTTATCAAGGTATTTCTCCCTTTTCCAACTACATATCTGTATAAGGCTGTAATTTCATCATATACTTCAACCAAAATAACATACCACAACAGACTGAACGCAGAAGCAGACATAAGAATCCAGCTGTCTTCTATTCAGGCATTAAAAATATTTGCAGAAATATAAAACAGTGGTTCTCAATCTGAGTGACGGTTTCCTCGTCCACCCCAATGTAACACTGAGAAACATTTTGGTTGTCCTAACTGGGAGGAGGGAGTGCTACCAACATCTAGTGGGTAGAGTCCAGAGATGCTGCTAAACATCCTATAGGGCAGAGGACGGCCCACTGCAACAAAAACTTATCTGGTCCAAGATTTCAATAGTGCCAAGGTTGAGAAATCTTGATATAAAATAATGCCACTCTTACTAAGTTTTTCTGTTTCACAGATATGTTTGTGTTAGCATGTAATGGGCTTATTTTTATTTTATGTGACTTTTTAAAAAATTTCAGTTTTAATTTATAATTCAGTAACTATCAATAGATGTAATCCACATAAACAAAAGCCCTTTGGTGTCCTCCATGATTTTTTAAGATTGTAAAGGGGTTCTGAGACCAAAAAGTTTAAGAACTCCAGATATAGACAATAGAACATATAGATTGCAAAACGAAATTTGTTGAGCAGCCCTACACATTAGCCGCTCTACATGTAAGTACGTGCCATGGCAGGTGTGCCCAGCAACATATCGTCTCTTTTTAAGAAAGGAAGGGATCTAGAGTGAAGTAAAGAGGTCAGCTCATGGGTAAACAACACCACCTAAGCCTCTCTATATGTGTCAGGGTTTGTCATCACTGCTAGGAATGCAACCATGACTAAAATGCAGTCACTGTTCCCAAAAAGCTTACTGTCTAGAAGGGAAGAGAGACACAGTAACTGAAATTTTAACTGAAACATGGCTAGAGGGAAGAGGAACATATGCATGGCGGGTATGAGATCAGTGGGGAATGAGCCTTCGGTTGGGGGGGGGAGGCCAAGAAATGGGGGCCCCTGGAGGAAGTGAAGTGTGAGCTGAGTCTTGAAGGATGAGTAGGAATGTGGTTCCTGAGAGTGGCAGGGACACTGCAGAAGGTGGTGTTCCAGGCAATGGGGACAGCATAAGCAAAGGCACAGTTATGAAATAGCATGGTACTTTGGAGAAGATCTCAAAAGTGTGTAGAGAAAAGGAGAAAACACATACTGGATATGCCCACCAATAAAATTAATATAATGGCCCAAATAAAATTAAGATGTTTTAAAATCAAGAAATAACAGCTCTGACAACATCAAGTTATCTCTATTTTTAGAAGATAGCTGGTTCATAATTTAGGTATACTGTTACAAAGTACCTGTTCGGGAAACAAAAACGAGACTTTGCTCATTTATCCTGATACATTGTGAAATGCTCCAGCCATGTCTCCCTTTTTCGCTCTTCTCTGTTTTTATACTATCTCTCTCTCTGGCTCACAAGAACTTCCCAGAATGTTCATTGTGGGTCAACAGATTCTGTCGGGAAAGGATGTGAAAAGCTCGTTCTCTCATGGCTCTTTAACATGAGCCCCCAGGAATTCACTCCACATTTTCCAGAAAGGATTCATGTGTTTAGTTCATGCAAAGACATGTGAAATTGTTTTTCCTACCAAAGAAGTTGGTAAAGGAGGTGGAATTCAAATATTTATTTCAGAAGCAGTATATCAGTACCATTCTGGAAGTCAGGGGCCAGAAAACTGTAGTAATGCACAATGGAGTGGGAAGAAGTCCTGCTGTGTAATGTGAGAGAGGAGAGGGAAGCGAAAAGGCATGTTTTCTCATAGAAATCACTGCTCAATTATTCCCATCACAGCTTTCATCAAAGGTTGAACTGATCCAAAGGACACTCTGGCATTTGCCCAGCATCCCAGGAGAGAGCCTGCCCTTTCCAATAGGCAATGGTAAGCTGCAGAAGAAACCTATTTGACATACATCTGAGACTCTGCTTCCAACAGAAGACAGATTGATACCCCATGCCTTGAAGAGGGCTAGTCAAGACCCTAGCTGAGGGCCTTGGCTGCCAGAACCTCCTCAGAGGGCCTGTGAAGGCTGGCATCCAGGGTGGTCCATGGAGGTCAAACCAGGATGGGCGTTTTCCCACAACAATGGGCAATGTTTTCCCAGGCAGTGCAGCAGGAGTGAGACTGTGTGTGGTGGTCAGAAAATAGGCAATGGTGGGAGAGGTGGCTTAGGTTTGTCTGAGGGTGGAGATGATTCTGCAAACAGGAGAAAAAACTATCAAGAGAGGCAGGACAGCCAGGGGCAGTTTAAGACGAAAGTCTCAGAGCAGACTGAGGCAAACAACAAAGGAATGAGGATACCAGTGGTGAGTGAGCGGGTCAGTCCTTAAAGCTACATGGTTCAGGCGCAGGCAACCTAACTAAAAGAATCTCATCCTTAGAGGTCCTGGCTTACTGCCCCTCTTGCCAACAGTCCAGTGCGAGAGAGTCACTCCTGAACTTTATGCATGTCTATAGGTGAAGGCCAAGGAGTCAGTGAGTAGACCCGAGTTGGTGAGCATGCTTGAGGAGGTGAGAAATTGGCAGGGTGCTGTATGTCCCCAGGAGGGCCTTAGCCTTCCCTCCCTCCTGGTCCTAGATTCAGGCCCAGAGTAAAGGCTTATCAATCGAGTCTCCAAACCCCAGTGGAGTCATATGGGCACTGCCATTGATCGCTCTCCTAAGTTGAGTAACAGACCTCATGCCTGACCCATGCAAAACGGCCCTGGTGTTATTCTACCATTGCAAACCAGTAGGTTGCTGCTTTACGGACAGATGTGCAGCTTACACACATCCTGCAGGGTGTGCATGTATATTTGGGCCATTGCTAAAGGGAGATACTAGGCTGGAGAGCACTTCATTTAGAAAATATGCCAATGTCAGATGTTAAGTCAGAACAAAGACTTGCAGCTATGCACCAACTGCAATGTCCACTTTCTTCTTCGATGCCTGTGAGCCCCATCAGGTAAGCAAACTGAACCAATCAGCATTGCCCTGAGTAACCCTCAAGTAACCCTGTGAAATGTTTGCTTGTATAAGCTGTCAGAATTCAGTAGCTGAAACACCATAGCTGCAATAATGATAACATTTATTATTAAAACAATAGTTAAGAGTGCAGGCACTATTCTAAGCTCTTCACAAACATTAACTCATTTAACTGGCCATAGTTGATAGGGCACTTTATTAACAACTTAAACCAACAAAGTGAACTTACCTACATTTGGTGACTTATTAGTCCAGTTTGGTGACTAATAACCAAAAGGTTATGGCATCAATTTTCCAGTCAAGATGGCAGAGTAAACAAAGACTGTGCTTACCTCCTGTCATGACCACAACAAAATGACAACTAAACTACAGAACAACCACCATTGAGAATTCACTGAAGTCTAGCTGAACCAAAGCCTTACAACTTAAGAACACACAGAAGAAGCCACCTTGAGACTGGTTGGAGAGTCAGAGATGTGGAACAGACTGGTCCCACACCCACATGTGACCATTAAAAATTGGGAGGGATATTGTAGCTGTGGACTTAGTGGTCCAAGCTCCCACCAGGCTCCCCAGCCCAGTGTTTCAATGCTGGGGAGAGAAGTTCCCATAACATTTGGCTATGAAAACAAGCAGAGATTGTGGCTAAGTGTGACGGATGGTGGCTACAGTCCCAGGTGATCCTCTTAAAGGGCCCATGCACTGACTTACTCACTGATGGACTCACTTGCTCTAAGCTACAGCACTGGGGCAGCAGCTCCAAAGGTGCCAGGGACACATGGAGGAACTGAGTTGCCTGGCTTCACGGTGAGGGTTGGAGGGGCAGCTTTCTCCCAGACAGAGGAGTTGGCAGAAGCCGTTGTTTCTTCGTTGAACCCTCCCCTCACCCGGTGTGCAGACGCAGGGGGCTGCCATATCTGAATCTCCATCAACCTGGTTAACACCATTCATTTGCCCTCCTCTAGTGATTTTGAGGCTCCGCCCTACCCAACAACTTTCTGGCCCACCCAAGCCACTTCCAGTGGTTTTTCCATACAAATGGCCTGTCTTGGCTCATGCTTCGGACTTTTCTAAAATCTCTCAGAGGTTCACAAACACAAACAAGCAGAATCAGCCCAAGGGTCAATCCCTCCCATTGATGTGAAAACAGCAATCAAGGTTCAACTACAACAGGAGGACACACACAACCCACACAAGGGAGCACCCAGCTCTGGTGACCAGGAAGGCTGTGCCATGGGGCCCCACATCACACTTACTACATAAGGCCACTCTCCAAAGACTGGGAGGCACAGCAGCCCTACCTAACACATAGAAACAAGCGCAGGGAGCCAGCCACAATGGAGAGACAAAGATACCCCAAATGAAAGAATAGAACAAAGCTCCAGAAAAAGAACTTAACAAAATGGAGACAAGCAGTTTACCAGATACAGAGTTGAAAACACTGGTAATAAGCATGCTTAATGATCTCAGTGAGAACTTCAACAAAGAGATAGGAAACATAAAAATGGAGATGGAAAACATAAAAAAAGAAACAGTCAGAAATAAAGAATACAATAACTGAAATAAAAGGATCAAATCAGTGATTTAGAAGATAAGATAACAGAAAACACCCAATCAGAAGAGCAAAAAGAAAAAAGAATCCAAAAAACTGAGGACAGTGTAAGGAGCCTGTGGGACAACTCAAGGGTACCAAAATTCCCATTAGAGGGGTACCAGAAGGAGAAGAGAGAGCAAGAAATTGAAAACAAATTTGAAGAAATAATGACTGAAAACTTCCCTAACCTGCAAAGAAAATAGACATACAAGCCCAGGAAACATAGAGTTTCAAAACAGATGAACCCAAAGAGGCCCACACCAAGACACATCATAATTAAAATGCCAAAGGTTAAAGACAAAGAATCTTAAAAGCATCAAGGGAAAAGCAGTTAGCTACCTATAACGAAAGTCCCGTAAGACTGTCAATTGATTTCTCCACAGAAACTTTACAGGCCAGAAGGGGTTGACACAAAACATTCAAAGTGATGAAAAGCAAGGACTACATCCAAGATCACTCTACCCATCAAAGCTGTCATTTAGATTCAAAGGACATATAAAGAGCTTCCCAGACAAGAAAAAGCTAAAGGAGTTCATCACCACCAAACCAGTATTACAAGGAATGTTAGAGGGACTTCTTTGAGATGGAAAAAAAAAAAAAGAAGATCAAAATTATGAATAATAAAATGGCAATAGCGACATATCTATCAACAATTACTTTCAATGTAAATGGATTAAATACTCTAATCAAAAGGCTTAGGGTGGCTGAATGGATAAGAAGACAAGACCCTTACATAAGCTGCCTACAAGAGACATTTCAGATCGAAAGACACACAGAGACTGAAGTGAAAGGATGGAAAAAGATGTTTCATGCAAATGGGGAAAAAAAAAGGCTAGGCTAGCAATACTTATCCCAGACAAAATAGACTTTAAAACAAAGGCTATAACAAGAGACAAAGAAGGACCCAATAATCCCAGTTCTGGGTATTTATCCGAAGAAAACCAAAACACTACTTCAGGGGGATATGTGCATCCATATATTCACAGCAGCATTGTTTACAATGGCCAAGATGTGGAGGCAGCCTGGGTGTCCGTCGATGGATGAATGGATAAAGAGGAGGTGGTACATATATACAATGGAATATTGCTCGGCCAGGGAAGGGAATGGGTTCTTGCTATCTGTGGTGGCGTGGATGGACCTGAAGGGTCGTGTGCCGAGTGGAGTGTCAGACAGAGACAGATGCAATCTGATTTTGCTTATATGTGGACTCTAAAGAACAAAATAAACAAACAAAGTGGAAACAAACTCATAGATACAGAGAACATATTAATGGTTGGAAGATGGGAGGGGGGTTAGAGGGGTTAGTGAAAGGGGAAGGGATTAAGAAGTACAAATTGGTTGTTACAAAGCAGTCATGGGGACGTAGGGCATAGCATAAGGAATGTAGTCAATACCTTTGTGATAAATACGTATGATGTCAGATGAGTACTAGATTTTTGGGGGTGATAGATAGAACAGGGTTGGGGGCAGGGTGAAAAATTGAAAGCATTAAAAAATACAAATTGGTACTTACAAAATAGTCATGGGGATATAAAGTACAGCATAGACAATATAGTCAATGTTATGATAATAACCATGTGAAGTGCCAGGTGGGTACTGGACTAGTCAGGGCGATCACTTCTTAAATTATACAAATGTCTAACCACTATGCTCTACACCTGAAATTAATATAATATTGAATGTCAACTGTAATTGAAAAATTAAGGAGAGAAACAGTGAAAAGATCCAAGTTTTCAGGTATGAAACAAATAAGTCATGGGGATGTAATGTACAGCATGGGGAATACAGTCAGTAATATTGTGATAGCGTGGGACAGTGTCCGATGGTTACTGGACTTATCATGATGATCACTACTTCAGACGTATAAATATTGAATAACTATGGTATACACCTGAAACTGATATAATGTTGTAGCTAGCTATATTTTAATAATAGTTTTTAAAAGGTTATGGCATCGACTCAGTACTGCTCACTGTCCTGAGCAGGCCCCACCCTGACCAGGCAGGAGGCTGCCTGGATTGTCCCACCCAGGTCTCCTTTCCAGGGCAGAAAGTGGATGAGCATCTCCCTCTTTCGATGCTTGTTTTGTTTTAGCAGTGATGACATTGGGAACACATGAGACGATGTGGTTGTAGTTCTGGATTTATTATTTACACTCCTGATCTGATCAAAAGCAGGGGTGGGAGGTCAGCACCCACCTGTCCACCTCCAGTACCACGGAACTCTGCACCTTCACTCAAAATTCCCTTTCCCTACAATCCTTTATTTCTATGGTGCACATACCTCCCTCCACCACCTTCTCTGACCTTCCCCAAAGGGAACTAGAGGCACCATAGGCGGCCATGCTTTGAGAAACATGTGTTTTGTTCACCCATGGTCTTTTCCTTCCAATGCCACAGCACATGGTGGGGTCCATGTGGGGTCACCGTGTGGGAGCCAGTGCAGGCAGCTGCAGCTTACCTTTTGCCCACCATGTGGGTCCCCTCCGTCCTTGCCATTGGAAGAAGGCAAACCCACCACTGAACTGCCTGGGTTTCTCTTTGCTATCTTGTCCCATGAATTGTAAGCAGCCTTACAACAGCTTCCTTAAATGTACCAGCCTAGCTTCTTTAATCGAAATTGTGCTCATGGCAAAATTTTGATGCCTTTCCTTCCCTCTCACATAGATTTCTTCTCAAAATTTCCCCTCTGACATAGACTTTCACTAAACATTTACTGATCACAAAAAGAAATGTCTAGAGACAACTGAGAACATGGTTAGAAAATCAGGTTTTGCCAAAAGACTAAAAGTGGGTGACTTGGGAGGCTTTGCCTACTAAGGCCAGCTCCGGAGCTACCAGACACAGGGGTCCCAAGACCAGGGTTTGGACCACGTGCCCTTCTCCTTTCCCCCATCTCCTCAGAGGTCCACAGGCCAAAATGGTACAAAGAGCAAGGGGGCAGAAAGGAGCAGATACGTGGGCAGGTCAGCACCTGGTTTAGAGGACTGAGGTCCGGGAAGGCATTGCATGCAGGACCGGGGTGTTGACCAGCATCTAGTGCTGTTCTTGATCCAGAATCACTGAAAATAGGCTTCATAACACATCTGATAAGAAAGGAAATTAACCCAAATCCTTATCTGGCTTCTAGGTTAAGAAGGAATAGGACAATACACCTCCTGTCACTGGCCACTTCCAAAGATGTATGGAAATACATGAAGACTTTTAGATCCTTGTTCGTAATATATTAAAATGTTAATAGGGAGACGTGATAAGGTGAATTGGGGGGGCATGAATTGGAGTCAAAGACATGATGTTTAAACTGAAATCGGATGATTAAAAGAGATTCAGTCCTCAGAAGACTTGGGTGTGTGCATTGAGGGAAAGGCAGCTAATGCAAGTCTCTAAGGTAGGAACAAACCTGGGGGACAGAAAACAAAGGGCCACTGTGGCTGAAGCGTACTGTGTGACGGGGGAGTTTGGCAAAGGCTGACACTGAAGAGGTTGGCAGGGGCCAGGGAAAGGGTTCTGGGTTTTGTCACAAATACAAAGGACAGCCTTTGGGAAGTTTTCACCAGGGGGGTGATGGGGTCAGTTTACATTTAGGTAATTCTAGATGCTCCAGGGGAAAAGAGCAGAAAGGTGATGACCCTATAAGAGGCTGCTGCAGAAGTCTAGGCAAGAAGTGCTCGCTGCACCTGATCCTTGAGACAGAAAACCAGATCGATTTGGGAAATGTTGCAGAGGCAATCTTGACAAAATTTCATGGGAGATTGGATGCGAGTCAGGGGGGAGAGAGGAATCAAAGATGACCTCTAGGGTTTTGGCTGGAGTAATTCAAGGCAGATGGCGGGACCATTTAGTTAGGTGGAGAAGAGAGGTGAGGCCGGTCTGGGAGTTGTCATTAACAACTCTGGTTTGGATATGCTGAATTTGAGAATTACTAGCTTATAAAACGAAATGCTAACCTAAGACCTGTGACACCTTCCTGTAGCTGTGGCTTTTTCCGGGTGGTTTTAAGCTCTACTGGGAGGAACATCTGCAGAGCCCACAGAGCATTTTGTCAGCCTCAAGGTCAGCAAATAATGGGTTTGTCATTCATTCATTCATTCATTCATTCATTCATTCATTCATTCATCCATCCCAGAAGGAAGGTCCGCATGTCCCTCAATCTTTATAACAATCCAACTTCTAGCAGATTTTAGATGCAGAACCGACCATTTTTCTTTTTGTAAATTATCTTTCTTAGTATGTATAGGCATAGAAAAGTACAAATAAGGCCAAAGCAGGGCCTCCTGACCCTCAACATAGGATGTAGCCACAGGGCAGCCCCAGCCTGAGCCACCTGGACTCACACCAGCTCCAAGCCCAGCCCGGGGGTCTTGGCCACCTTGCAGCCTAGACAGGAATTTCCTTTCCTTGTGGCCTAGGTGGGCTTTTCTTTTTTCCTGTCCCCAGGAAACCAGACAATCCAATGTCAGGAGGGACTGGGCTAGTCACATAGGGAGTGATAGGTAGGGAGTTAGAGGGGACTCAGGAGCCCAGGCCAGAACTGCCACCAGCTCTCTATCTCGCTAACCTCCCTGTACAGTGTTCTAGGAGGTAGGCTCTGAAATGTCATTTTCCTCTATGTCTTTGGGTTTTTGTTTTTTTTCTCATTTAAAATTTTGCATTTCTGCCTTCTCTGTTTAACAGGAAAAACATTAGCCACCCTATAATGAGCTCTTCAATTATTTTATCGTCTTTAGATTTGCCAAGTTCTAAAACATTCTGTTTCAATATTATTTCCATTGCTCTGCTTTCCTTGTGTTTCTTTTTTCCATTTCTAACTTTTTTAGCTAGATGCTTTGTTGTCCAATTCATTTCCACATTTTCATTTTCACTTAAGTATTAAATTCTGGGAATTTTCCTCTTTGAATAACATTAGCTCTATTCCACAGATTTCAGTAGTGTTTGCATTGTAGTATTTTTGAAATTATTGTGCAGTTTGGGTTCTTGTGATTTTCCGATTCAGAGTTTCTTCAGGAGCTTTGAGGTTTCCAAAGTTCTTTTTACTTTGATTTTTGTCATTTGTTTCTAAATTTACTAAAATGTCATGATAGAAAGTGATCTTCATCAGAGAATTTATTTTTTCAAACAATTTTGAGATCTTAAATGTAGTTCAAAGGGTCAATTTTAAGGACTAGTTCCTGGTCAGCCAGTGTTGAACATTTGTTAAATATTTTCAATTGCATTATGTAGATATTTGACACCCTTGGGAGTTTTAAACTCTCCAAATAGAACCATCTGCTGAGTCATCGATAAGCCTGTGAAAATTGATGGAGGAGCCTAATTTGCATAAACCTCCACGGATTGCTGGGATACCAAAGGACGCCACCCGGGGTACATTTGTCTGATGGCCCTGGAGCCTCCTGAGAGAAATAGTGAAAAGACTGGGACTACTCAACTTGTTCCTGGACCCTAGAATAAAGAGTTCCTGCAAGAAAACCATGTCAATGTCTTGTTGGGGTAGAGGGTGGGAGCCAGCCTGTGAACACAGGCGTTGTAGGGAGAATGTTCTGGTTTGAGGCCTGATTTGTAGGATGCAGGGGGCTGACAGCCAGGTTCTACATGTTCTAAGTTCTTCAACAGAGGGGGCTGACAGCACAAGACTAGCTTTATGGCACTTGAGAATTATAATCACTGAGAATTGAGGCCATCTAGATAAATGACCACAGTCCTTAAGAAGAACTTCCAATAGCTCCAGCTATTCACATAGGTGGTGGCAGTGGCTGCAGCAGCAGAAAGAACCCACCTGCGACATGGCAGAGCACAGGGTGTCTGGCATCATGATTAGGCTGGAGCGGGTCCTTGCATGAGGATCTTGCATAAGACCTCTCCACTTTTATGAACACAACACACCCACCTAGGCTGACTGAGAACCCTCAGAGGAGTGCAGCTTACAGAGCAGACACAGGAGACCCTCCTCCCTGGGGCTGCCCAGGGACTTCCCCAACCTCCACCCCTCAGAGGAGGCTACATCTTTATCTGCAGATATTGACATAGGTGGGTTTGCATTTCTCCTATGACTTCCTCCCTAGAGCCCCAGCCTGGTAGAGTCCTCTAGCGAGAATTCTGACAAGACAGAGGAAGATGTCCAAATCCAGAGTTACAACTATTTATTGGGCACTCATGTGCGTCAGGCCCTTCTTATAAACATTTGGTGTGAATCTTCTCATTCAATCCTCATCACATCATTTTGAACTGTTTGCTGCACCCATTTTGCAGCTGAAGATACTGAAGCTAGAGGAGCTTGGAGAACATCCATAAGGTCACACAGTAAATGCAAAGGTGGGATTCAAACCCAGGACTGTCTACTCCCAAAACCTCCATTTTAGGCACACTATACTTCCAGAAAGAGCATCTGAGAGCAAAAAACTAGAAACAACCAAATGTACATCAGAAGGGAAATTATTAAGTGAATTATGCAATACCCATAAAGATGAGACAAAAAAAGAGTTAACAGGAGCAGGCTTGTGAGCTGGCAGGATGGAACAGGCAAAGAGTTAACAGGGGCGAGTTTGTGAGTTAGCATGTACGAGCTTAAAAATTAAATACTTCGTTCTGAATTCCCTGGCTACCACTGCACCTGCAAGCTGACAAACACCTTACATCCATCATAGGTGGGAACAGAACAGTTTCCAATCACAACACCAACCCCCCTGCGAACTAACAATCACCCATCATAGATAGAAATAAAACAGTTCCCATTCACAACAGCAACCCCTGTAAGCTGACATCCATCATAGTTGGGAACAAGACAGTTCCCAGGAGAAGACAATTGTAACAGTAGCCCCCCTGCAAGCTGACAAGCACCCTACATCCTGCTTAGAAAAATATAAAACTCGAGCTAAACAGAAATCCACCACAGCTATCCCTATCAGACTCTACCCTGGCAAAACTCCCTTTGCCAGAAACCCACCACAGCTCTTTCCATCAGACTGCCCTGGCAAAATTCCTTTTGCCAGTTCCAGACCAAACTCTTTCTGACTTTCAATAAATCTTTCCATACTCTTGTAGAGTCTTGTGAATGCTTTCACATTCTGTGAATGACCAGGGATTAATTCTACGCCAAGACACATATTATATAATTGTGTGCTGCTATTGAAAAGAAATGAGATGTCATAAAAACGGTGGCGTGAGGTGAACCTCTTGAAATCTCCCCTAGAATTTACAACAAATTGAACAACTATAACCACAAAGGACTCCCTGCACAGCAGACAGGCAAGACGAAGAGGACCACTACTGAAATCATTTAAAGGTGGGCAAATTGAGAGAGCGAGGGGGGAGGAAAGGGAGAAGTGCAGAGACAGAGCCACGCGGGCATAGGACGCAGATCTAGCTCAGTGTGCCGAGCTCGCTGCTTCCCGGAACTACCGCAGCTGCAGGAAAGGGAAGAACTCAGACTGCCAGGGCTCCGTTTATGGCCCACAGGGCTGAGGGGACAGCATATAACATGGCTGAACCCAACGCTCACGGCAGAGACCTTGGAGAAAAGACTGAGGGAAGAAGGCTGAAAACGGTGGTTTAAGCCCTCACTGCCGAGCAGAGAATGGAAGCCTTAGGCACTGAGACTAGCTGCCTCCTCCCTACCCTCCCAGAGCTCGCACCGCCCCCACCTGCCCGGTGCTAGAAGCGGAACAGTAAGCAGTGTCAGATCAAAAGAACAGAATATTTGCAATTCTGAGAACTGTGGTCCACAGACACAGACTCACAGCCCAACTAGTTCTGGCAAAGGGGAGGGAGCCGTGGAAGCAGGACTGGCTGTGTTGGTGGTCACTGCCATTGCTCTGGGCCCCCACTCACAAACCACCCACCCCTGTCCCCAGCCATCTGGGGAGACCCCTGCAGGAGTGAACAGAGCTGCTGAAACACACAGGTGCTGAATTTGGTGCAGGAAGAGCTTTGGAATTTCAGAAGCTCTCCACATCCCCCCACGGAAGCTGCACCCTATGACCCAGGTGAACTGTTCACAGAGGAGAAGCCCGCCTTCCAGGAAATCCCCACATTGCGTGAGAAACCAGAATAGTGCAGAGAAAATATAACACTACATTGTGAGAGAGAATAAAAGGCTGCAGTCAGAGAGAAAATAAAACATTCTACCAACACCTACTGAAAAACAAAAGGAAGACTTCTTTCTATCAACCTGCTGCAGAACCCACTCCTTAGATGTCTAGGAAGAGAAATAATAAATCATTAATTGCAATGAATAACCAAGGTAACAAGACAGCTCAGGAAGAAAATGAAAAGTCTCCAGAAAATGAACTTAAAGACATGGAAATATGTGACTTGAGTGACAGAGAATTCAAGATTGCAGTTCTTAAAAAACTCAACAAGATGCACAACAAGAAAACACAGACAGTCAGTTAAATGAACTCAGAAACACAATAAAAAAACAACATGAGCATTTTACCAAAGAGATTGAAATGTTTAAAAAGAACCAAATAGAATTTCTGGAGATTAAGAACTCAATAAGAGAAACGAAGAATGAAATAGCCAACTTAGGTAGTAGAGTTGACCAGATGGAGGAAAGAATCAATGACATCAAAGATAGAAATCTGAAAATAACACGGATGGAAGAAAAAATAGACTTGAGACTTAAAAGAAGTGAAAGAACTCTGCAAGAACGTTCTGACTCCATCAGAAAGAGCAACATAAGAATAATGGGCATACCAGAAGGAGAAGAAAGAGAGAAGGGAGCAGAGTATATTCAAACAAATAGTCAACGAGAACTTCCCAAACTTCTAGAAAGAACTGGATCCTAGAATGCAAGAAGCAAATAGAACACCTAATTACCTCAACCCCAACAGGCCTTCTCTATGGCACATTGTATTAAAGCTGTCACAAATCAACCACAAAGAAAGAATCCTCGAGGCAGCCAAGGAAAAGAAGACAGTAACCTACGAAGAAAGTCCATTAGATTATCAGCAGATTTTTCAGCAGAAACTCTACAAGCCAGGAGGGAATGGAATCCAATATTCAAACTCTTGAAAGAGAGAAATTATGAGCCACAAATAATATAGCCAGCAAAGATATCCTTTAGCTATGAAGGAGGAATAAAGACCTTTCCAGACATACAGAAGCTGAGGGAATTTTTTAACACATGACCTGCACTACAAGAAATACTGAAGGAGGCTATTTGACCAGCATAGAGATAATTTGTGACAACCAAAACATAAAAGGAGGAAGGTTAAAGGCCTGAACCGGAATATGGGAATGGAGAAAGAAAGCATACTGAAGGAAATGGAAAACACTAAATACGAAACTTTCTTTTACGTAACCTTTATGGTAACCACTCAAAAAAAAAAAAAAAAAATCCAGAACTGAAATATATACTGTAATAAAAGAAGAAACAGAGGGAAACATCATAGAATACCACCACACAGAAATAATAGACAACAACGAAAAGGCAAAGAAACAATGGAGACACCATCTTACCAGAAAACTAAAGATAGAATGATAGGAAATCCTCACATATCAATAATCACCCTAAATGTAAATGGACTGAACTCACCAATAAAAAGGCACAGAGTAGCAGACTGGATCAAAAACGAAATCCAACCATATGCTGTCTCCAAGAGACATATCTCAGCTACAAGGACAAACACAGACTCAAAGTGATAGGGTAGAAATTGACACTCCAAGCAAATGGTATCCAGAGAAAAATAGGTTTAATCATACTGATATCAGATGAAACAGACTTCAGGATAAAAAAGGTAACACGAGACAAAGATAGACATTTCATAATGATAAAGGGGACTATACAAGAAGACATAACAGTCATCAATATTTGTGCCCCCAATCAGGGAGCACCAAAATATACCAAGCAACTACTAACTGAACTAAAGGGAGAAATTGACCAAAACACAATTATACTGGGGGACCTAAATACATCATTAATAGCTATGGATAGATCATCCAAACAGAAAATAAAGAAATAGCAGCCCTAAATGACACATTAGATGAAATGGACGTAACTGACATTTATAGAGCACTTCATTCTAAAACATCAGACTATACATTTTTTCTAGTGTACATGGAACATTCTCAAGGATAGACCATATATTGGGACATAAAACTAACCTCAGCAAATTTAAGAAGATTGAAATCATACCAAGCATATTCTCTGATCGCAAGGCTTTGACATTGGATGTTAACTGCAAAAAGAAAGCAGGTTAAACAACATACTTTTAAAGAATGACCAGGTCAAAGAAAAAATAAGAGGAGAGATCAAAAGATACATAGAAACAAATGAGGATAAAAGTACATCCTACCAAAATTTTTGGGATGCAGCAAAAGGCGTTTTAAGAGGGAAATTTATATCATTACAGGCCTATCTCAAGAAACAAGAAAAATCCCAAATATATAACTTCACGTTACAACTTAAAGAACTAGAAAAATAAGAACAAATGAAACCCAAGTTTGGCAGAAAAAAGGAAATAATAAAAATCAGAACAGAACTAAATGAAATAGAGAACAGAAAAATAGAAAAAAATTGATGTGACAAAGAGCTGGTTCTTTGAAAAGATTAATAAAATTGACGAACACTTCACTAGACTCATTAACATAAAAAGGGAAAAACACTAATAAACAAAACCAGAAATGAAAGAGGGGAAGTTATCACGGATGCCACAGAAATACAAAGGATCATCCAAGAATACTATAAAGGACTATATGCCACCAAATTCAATGACCTAGAAGAAATGGACAAGTTCTTAGAAACATATAGCCTTCCTAGGCTGAACCATGAAGAACTGGAAAATCTAAACAGACCAATCATCAGTAACGAAATTGAATCAGTCATCCAAAACCTTCCCAAAATCAAAAGTCCGGAACCAGATGGCTTCACTAGTGAATTATACCAAATCTTCAAAGAGGATCTAATACCAATCCTGCTCAAACTCTTCTAAAAAATTGAAGAAGAGACAGTACTCCCTAACTCATTTTATGAGGCCAATATTACCCTGATACCAAAACCTGGAAAGGATAACACAAAAAAGAGAACTACAGACCAATATCTCTGATGAATACAGATGCAAAAATCCTAAACAAAATTCTAGCAAATCGAATGCAACAATGCATTAAAAAGGTTATTCATCAGGACCACGTGGGGTTCATCCCAGGGGCACAAAGATGGTTCAACAAACGCAAATCCATCAATGTGATACATCACATAAACAAAATATAGGACAAACATCATATGATTATATCAATTGATGCAGAAAAAGCATTTGACAAAATGCAACATCCATTTATGATTAAAACACTTAATAAAATAGGTATAGAAGAAAATAACATAATAAAGGCCATATATGACAAACCCTCAGCTAATATCATAATTAACAGTGAAAAACTAAAGCCCTTTGCTCTACATTCAGGAACACGACAGGGCTGTCCTGTATCACCTGTGCTTTTCAACATAGTATTGGAAGTCCTAGCCAGAGCAATCAGGTACGAGAAAGAAATAAAAGGCATCTAAATTAGGAATGAAGAAGTTAAATTGTCATTCTTTGCAGATGACATGATGCTATATACAGAAAACCCTAAAGACTCCACCAAAAAGCTATTAGAAACAATAAAGAAATACAGTAAAGTTGCCAGCTACAAAATCAACATACAAAAAACTCCATTGCATTCCTATATACTAACAATGAAATCTCAGAAAAAGAAATTTAAAAAAATATATATTCCTTTTGCAATTGCAACAAAAAGAATAAAATACCTAGGAATAAACTTAAACAAGATGTGAAAGACCTATATGCTGAAAACTATAAGTTTTTAAAAGAAATTGAAGAAGACACAAAGAAATGGAAAGACATTCCGTGCTCATGGATTGGAAGAATCAACATACTTAAAATGGCCGTATTACAAAGCAATGTACAGATTTAATGCAATCCCCATCAAAATCCCAATGGCATTAAAAAAAAAAAGAGAGCAAAAAATCATCAGATTTGTTTGGAACCACAAAAGACCCCGAATAGCCAAAGCAATCTTAAGAAAAAAGAACAATACTGGAGGTATCACACTCCCTGACTTTAGCTTGTACTACAGAGCTACAATAATCAAAACAGCATGGTATTGGCAGAAAAACAGACACATAGACCAATGGAATAGAATTGAGAACCCAGAAATAAACCCACATAAATATGGACAGATAATTTTTGACAAAGAAGCTAAAAACATACAATGGAGGAAAGACAGCCTCTTCGATAAATGGTGCTGGGAGAATTGGGTAGCCACGTGCAAAAGAATGAAGCTGGACTGCTATCTGTCACCATGTACTAAAATCAATTCAAAATGGATCAAAGACCTAAGCATAAGACTTTACACAATAAACTGCATAGAAGAAAACATAGGTACTAAACTTATGGACCTTGGGTTCAAAGAGTATTTTATGAATTCGACTCCAAGGCAATGGAAGTAAAAGCTAAAATAAACAAATGGGACTATATGAAACTTAAAAGCTTCTGCACAGCAAAAGAAACCATCGACAAAATAAAGAGGCAACCAACTGAATGGAAGAATATTTTTGCAAACAACCCCTCTCATAAGGGGCTAATATCCAAAATATACAAGGAACTCATACAATTCAACAACAACAAAACAAACAACCCAATTGAAAAATGGGCAGAGGATTTGAAGAGACATTTCTCCAAAGAGGACATACAAATGGCAAATAGACATATGAAAAAATGCTCAACATCACTAATCATCAGAGAAATGCAAATAAAAACCACAATGAGATATCACCTCACCCCAGTCAGAATGGCTATCATCAACAAGACAAATAGTAACAAGTGTTGGAGAGGCTGTGGAGAAAAAGGAACCCTCATACACTGTTGGTGGGAATGCAGACTGGTGCAGCCACTATGGAAGGCAGTGTGGAGGTTCCTCAAAGAATTACGAATAGAATTGCCATATGACCCAGCAATCCCTCTCCTGGGTATCTACCCCAAAAATCTGAAAACATTTATCCATAAAGACACATGTGCTCCAATGTTCATTGCAGCTTTATTTACGTTGGCCGAGACATGGAAACAACCAAAATGTCCTTCGATAGATGAATGGATAAAGAAGTCGTGGTATATATACACAATGGAATGCTATTCGGTAAGAAAAGATGATATAGGAACATTTGTGACAACATGGATGGATCTTGAGAGTGTAATGCTGAGCGAAATAAGTCAGACAGAAAAAGCAGAGAACCATGTGATTTCACTGATATGTGGTATATAAACCAAAAACAACAAAAGAACAAGACAAACAAATGAAGGAACAAAACTCATAGACACAGACAATAGTTTAGTGGTTACCAGAGGGTAAGGGGGGTGGGGGGTGGGGGGTGGGAGATGAGGGTAAGGGGGATCGAATATATGGTGATGGAAGGAGAACTGACTCTGGGTTGTGAACACACAATGTGAGATGTAGATAATGTACTACAGAATTGTACACCTGAAATCTATGTAACTTTACTAACAATTGTCACCCCAATAAACTTGAATTAAATAAATAAATAAATAACAAAAGAAAAGAAAAGAAAAGAAAGGAAAGGAAAGGAAAAGAGTAGATTTCTACAGAGGGTACCAAAAAATGTATACACATTTTAAGAAAGGAAAAAACTGATGTAAAATTATAATACTCAATATATCACGATAACAAAAGATGAATGCAAGTCACGTTTGAGTTCTGCAATTACAAGAGGTGCTCAAAGTGGTTACCATCAGCGTCCAGATAGTAGGGCAAACGACTGCTTGAGCCTAGATAACATCTCTTAAAATGTGTATACATTTTTTTTGGCACCCCCAGTATGTATTAACCGAGAAACTTTCTATGTTATACGGCTAAGTAAAAAAAAGGAAGTTGCAGAAAATATATATTGTATTATGCCATTTTTGTTTCGGTAACATTCCTACACATGTGAGTATGTTTATGGAAGCATAGAAAATGTACGGAAGCATATAATGCAAACTCAATATAGGGCACCTCAAGGAGGTGGGGTTAGGGGATGAGGATAGCCTAGCTTGTCATTTGAATTGTTAGAACAAGAATAGTTAATATTCGTAAGTTTAAAAAAAGGAAGCATCTTGTTTCTGTGTACTTTGGGCGCATAGTAGGAGTTGAATAAATGTTTGCTGAATTGAATCAAATTAAACCCAGTGAACCCTCCCATCCGCTGGGAATCCACACCTGAAAGCGAGGCCTGCCACAGCAGGAACATGGAGTCCGTGCTTCCAAAGATAAAGACGAGGGCCAGGGTGGAGGGGAAAGCAGACTTCCCTGCTAAATCCATCTCTCCCGTTACTCAGGCCTCAGTGCTGCTGGGGAGATGCTGCAAATGATCCGCTGGAAACAGCTTCACCTTGATGTTTAACTGACTCATGACTTTTGCATTTTCAGCAGCACAATCATATTAGCAGCCCCATAACACAATTACGGCCACACACCCAGCCAAAACTTCTCCATGCAGAAGGGGCCAGCTGAGCCTGGTTGGCTGTATTACCGCCTCCTCTCAGAAAATCACTGGCAGCATGAAATGTTTAGTCTATTAATAGAGATCTCCTGCATTCTGACAATAGCAGCTCATAAAAAGAGAAAGTGGCTTCCAGGGTTCTGATGGATGAAACCGGAATTTTGTCACAATAGTTCAGCCCCTGGTTTACCTGCGGCTGCTGGCGTTGAAAAGGTGGCGAGTTTTTGCCTTTCAAAGACATGAACTTGAAAGTAACCCAGCGTTCCAGGGGTAACTGTATTAAGGTGTTTTAAAAACAACTGAGTGCCAGAGACAAACGTGATGCAGATATGTGACAAGAAAAGCCAAGTATTTCTCCAGGACTCAGAGATGAACTCAGTGCATAAGTAGATTCTTTCCATCCTCACCAAGTTGTGAGGTTTTGTTTTTTTTTATAAATGGGTAAAGGACGACTCAAGGGGCCCAGTATCTTTACTCAAAGTCACAGGGAAACCAAAGTCAATCCTTAGGCCAACCTCCCCACAGGTGTGGACTCTCCAACCTGGACCCATACCATCCCTACCCCTCCTTCCAACAAACATCATTCCTCCTAAGAAGGAATCAATCAGACATTGCAACTTGGTTGCCTTGCTGACATGTGGTGTCATCTGGGACCAATTCCTGGTCTTAACCCTCCACTAGGACTTGGAAAGTATCCCTGAGTCTGTGAGGTTCAGAGAAGGTGCAGATGAAAATACGTGATATTATCACGGGAAGAAAAAAAATCATTCTCCATAGCCATATGGCCCCTTCATGGTTTTGAAAGCATTTTGCAGGTTGAACTTCATACACCATGCCACTTTCCTTGAAAGGTAGGCACCACTGGCCTAATGATTCCTGTTTAATTCATGAAGAAACTCTCACACAGCTGGGAACAGGCAGAACCAAGACTAGGAACTCTTCTATTCCCCAGCCCTCTGCTCTTTCAGCAGTACTTAAAGACCAGAGAAAAGAAAACCTCTCCAGAGATGTCTCTACCTGTGACCCTTTTGCTGGCCTGAGGGAGGAATCCTACCAACTATCGCAAGCCAGCACTGAGTGGACTGCCTCTCTCAAGGGGCCCTTCGGTAAGGCCTGCCTTCTCATCATGGCTCCATGTAAACCCTCTGACTCTGTAGAAATCTCAGCTGGAATGTGAGTATGATGGAGATTTATCCATGTTCACCATCCCCCCCAACACACCACACACACACACCACACACACACACACCACACACACACACACACACACACACACACACACACACACACACACACACACACACACACACACACACACACACACACACACACACACACACACACACACACACACACACACACACACACACACACACACACACACACACACACACACACACACACACACACACACCACACACACACACACACACACCACACACACACCACACACACACCACACACACACACCACACACACACCACACACACACCACACACACACACACACCACACACACACACCACACACACCACACACACCACACACACACACCATACACACACACACACACACACACACACACACACACACACACAACCACTACCACATCACACCTGAACACCTGCTTCTATACATCAGTGTCTGGAAACAACCCCTGCCATCAGCTAGATTTTCTGGGAAGCTCCTTCCATGACTTGATGTATCAGCTATTTCCCTTTGTGAGAAGGAAAAAGCACTAAGAAAACTGGAGAGAATCTGGAAACAGTGCCATTTTATGGGTGTGTGGGGCGGGGAAGCGAGAGATTTTAAATAGCTTTTGCTCCCTAAATTCATGTTCCCAAGGGTTTTGTTAAAATTAGTATGTCCAGGAAATAGCAGTGAGGAAAGGTGGCCCAGAAACCTTTTTAGGTAGCAAGGAGAACATTGGCCTGCTTTTAATTTTGTGCGTGTGGATAAACTACAAAGGGAATGGCAACTGACAAAATGTTGATTTCCCTGCTGTCTTTTCTTGCTTGTGCTTAGGAGCCCTCAGTGAGTGGGGTCAAGGTAAGGGGGTCGCTGGGGGACCTCAGGGTCAGCCTTCTCTTTAAGCTACATTGTCCTTGGGTCCTCAGCTGTGCCAAGTGGGTTTTAATGGCAGCGCTTTCCTTTTTAATGTCTGCACCTCTGGTTCACAGAGTCCATCATCCTCTCCAGATCAAGACATATGATTGTCATTGTTGTGTGCAAGGCCGCTCATTTCACCTTGCATGCCCCGCCTCACTCCCACCTACAGTGACCCACTCAAATTTCCTTGGACATACAGCCTTTTACTGAAGGATATCGAATATGTTTGAATTTTGAATACATGTATCTTTATTTTACAAGAGTGGTATTGTGTTACACCTCTCACTTTGCACTCAGCACTGTGCTTTGTTGCCTTACAGCTGCCAAACCGTTTGTTCCCCCTCACTCTTCCCAGGATTTCACAAGGGAGTGCTTCAGCAAACTGAGGCCCGATGGAGAGATATCGGAAAAACTTCCTTGAGGGGATGTCTCAGCAAACTGAGACCTGATGGAATAATATCGGTCCCTCCCCTTTAATGGATCCCCTGGAGTTAAGTGTGTGAGTGAAGGCACAGTAGTGCTGGAGCACAGTGGGGACTTTTGGAAAGACAGCCAGCAGGCACATAATTCACAGATCTTGAGATTAACAAGCTTTACTTCCTCGTTTGTTAACCAATAAAAGCTATGTGTTGGCTCCCTGGCTCAATTGGAGGCTCAGCCCTTGAGGCTGGAGTCCCTTGGCCCTGCTTGCACTCTATTCTTGGCTACTGTATTTCTTAACCCTGTGCCACCCTTCTCGCTGCCCACAGCTCTTGTCGTGTGGGATGCGACAGTGCTTTTAAGATTTTGTCACTAAATCTAGTTCATGGTTTCTGACTACCACAGAGTATTCCACTATGTTCATCTACCATAGCCTGGCTCTTTCACTTTCTAGCTGTGTGATTCTGGGCAAAATATTTACCTGCTCTGCACCTCAAATTCCTAATATAACCACTGCCATACTAAGAGTACCTACGTGACAGGGTGGTTATGAGGATTAAATGAGTTTTTGGTGTATCTGAAGAGCTTTGAAACATGCTTGGCACTGGAACATAGTAAGTGCTCAAGAAAAAAAAGCTAGCTAGTTAATAATATTATTATTATTTATTACTTCCCCATGCCCTGGTGAAGGGTGTGTTCATTCAACAGCTCTCTGCTGCCATAAACAATGCTTTAATGGGCATCCTTTTTCATGTTTCTTCCAAGGCTTGTCCGTAAATTTCTCTGGGGCATATATCCCGGAATGGGGTTGCTGAATGACGGAATACGAGGTCCAATTAAGTTTGCAAACTGCCACCGTGCACTTACATTGGCACTGGAGAGCACTATACAAACAGCTCGGTAAGGCTTCATAACCTTGGGATATCAGTGTATTACAGCTGTGTTCATGCTGACGTGTGGCGGTATCTTGCTGAGTGGCGTTCATTATTGTTGTGTGTTTTTTGTGTGTTGTCGTGAGAATGCCTGAACTTCAATTAGAGCAATGAACAAACATTAAATTTCTTGTTAAACTTGGCAAGAGTGGAAGTGAAATCAGGGACATGTTAGTCCAAGTGTATGGGGATAATGCCATGAAGAAAACGGCAGTATACAAATGGGTTAAATGTTTTACTGAGGGGAGAGAACGTGTCACTGATGAAGAGAGGTCAGGGCGGCCAGTAACGAGCAGAACTGGCAAAATCATTGCAAAAATTCAACGAATTGTGCGTCAAAATTGTCGGCTGACTGTGAGAAGCATAGCAGACCAAATAAACATCAATAAAGAAACAGGAAAACCTTAACTGAAAATCTTGGCATGAGAAAGGTGTGTGCAAAAATGGTCCCGAAGGAGCTCACCGATGAACAAAAGCAAAGGAGACTTGAAATCTGCCAAGACCTTTTGGAGAGGCAAGACGATGTTTTGGGCTGTGTTATCACTTTTGGTGAAACATGGGTGTACCAATACGACCCCATAACAAAGCATGAAAATGCACAGTGGAAGTCAGTCAGTTCTCCACGACCATAAAAATTCTGTCAGTCCAAACCAAGAGTCAAAATGATGTTGCTAACCTTTTTGATGTCAGAGGGATTATTCATGAATTTGTACCAACTGGACAGTTAATCCAGTTTACTATTTGGAAGTGCTGAAAAGTCTGTGTGAAAATGTTAGACAAAAACAACTTTTTGCCCACAATTCATGGCTCTTGCATCACACCAATGCACCAGCTCACACGGCACTGTCTGTGAGGGAGTTTTTGGCCAGTAAACACATAACTGTATTGGAACACCCTCTCTACTCACCTGATCTGGCCCCCAATGACTTCTTTCTTTACCTGAAGATAAAGGAAATATTGAAAGGAAGACAATTTGATGACATTCAGGGAATTAAGGGTAATACAACAACAGTTCTGATGGCCATTCCAGAAAAAGAGTTCTAAAATTGCTTTGAAGGGTGGACTAGGTACTGGTGTTGGTGCATAGCTTCCCAAGGGGAGTACTTTGAGTGATATTCAGCAATGAGCTATGTAGCACTTTTTATAGGATGAGTTTGCGAAGTTGTCATACCTCATATATAAATATTTTTTTTACAAAGAAATACCACACAGCTCTCCAGAATGTCCAATTTTACATTCCCACCAGCAGTCTTGAAAGTCCTCATTCCCCAAATCCTCTCCAATACTTGGTGGTATCGTCTTTTCCATGGTTGCTAATCTGATGGATGGAAAATGGCCTCTTGTTTTGTTTTGTGTGTCTTTGATTACCAGTGAGGTTGAGCAAGCATCTCTGCTTATTTGTGAGCCTCCTATAAATTCACATGCTTTGCCTAATTTTCTAAAATGTTCTCTAATTTTTCCCTCTTGATTTATGGTAGTATCTGGTATATTCTAGAAATCAATTCCTTGTTAGTTTTTAAAGTTGCAAATGATGAGACAGGCAAAGAGTTAACAGGAGTGAGCTTGTAGGCTAACAGGAGCAAGCTAAACATTAACCGCTTGGCTTGGAATCCCCTGGCTACCACTGCACCTGCAGGCTGACGAGCACCTTACATCCATCATAGGTAGAAACACAACAGTTCCCAATTGCAATGGCAACCCCCTGCACACCAACAAACACCCATCATAGATGTGAACAGAACGGTTCCCAATCACAACAGCAACCCGCTGCAAGCTGACTTTCATCATAGATGGGAACAGGACAGTTCCCAGGAGAAGATAATTGTAACAGCAGCCTCTCTGCAAGCTGACAAGCACCCTACATCCTGCATGAAAGACTGTAAAACCCCAGCACTCCTTCTCATCAGCTCAGCTGTCTCCATCAGACTCTGCCCCGGCAAACTTCTGCCAGTATCTCTCTTACCCCTCTGTCTCAGCAGCTCTTTCTATCAGACTGCCCTGGCAAAACTTCTTTTGCCAGAATTCTCTCTCTCTGACTTTCAGTAATTTTTTTCTTACTCTGGTAGAGTCTCATGAATCCTTTCATGTTCTGTGAACCACCAGGGGTTAATTGTATGCCAAGACACATACTATATAATTGTATGCCACTATTGAAAAGAAATGAGCCTAGACTGTTAGTTTTGAAAGTTGCAAACATTTTCTTTCTTTTGTTTTTGTTTGTTTTTCACATGTCATTTGTTTAATGGGAAACAATTTAAATGTTATATAAGCAGCCCAGTAAATAAATTTGTACTAGTTATGTTTCAGATCACATAATTTTTATTCATGATCTACATTACATAGTCTTGTGACATTTTCAAACCTAGATCTTGATATAAACTTGAAGAGAAGGTCTATAGGATTCACACTCAAATTCAGCTGCAGCTTCTTTTAGTTGCCTAGTTATTTTTTTCCAGGTCCTGCTGCATCTTGAAGTAAAAAAAGTGCTGAGTAAAGATCTGTTCTGCTGTTTCTTCATGAGAAGTTTGGTACTGATCTCTGCTAGCCTCTCTTTAGTCTTGTTTAGTTTATTTGCCAATGACGTTCTAACTTTTAATTACTCTAAGTACAGTTGCTTGTATTTTTCCAGTGCTATTAGAATCTTTCTGAGAAGTTTTTATTTTGGAGAGTTCAGATTCCAGATCTTTAATCAGACAATCAGCCTGAGTGTCAATCCCACCCACTCATGTGCCAATCAAGGCTCAACTACAACAGGAGGCACATACAACCCACACAAGGAACACTCCTGTCACACCCGGAACAGGTGACCACAGAGACTGAGCCACTGGGCCCCACAGGGTACCTACTGCATAAGGCCACCCACTACATAAGCCCACTGGGCCACGACTGGGAGATGTAGCAGATCTACTTAATACTTAGAAATAAACACAGAGAGGTGGCCAAAATGAGGAAACAAAGAAATGCCTCTCAAGTGAAATAACAGAAGAAAACTCCAGAAAAATAACTAAATTAAATAGAGGCAAGCAACCTACCAGATACAAAGTTCAAAACAATGGTTATAAGGATGCTCAAGGACCTTAGTGAGAACTGCAACAAAGAGATAGCAAGCATTAAAAAAGGATATAGAAACCATAAAAAAAAAGAACCAGTCATAGTGAAGGATATAATAAATGAAACAAAAAATGAACTGGAAGGGATCACCAGCAGACTAGATGAAGCAGAGAATCGAATAGTGATTTGGAAGACAAGGAAACAGAAAACACACAATCAGGACAGGAAAAAGAAAAATGAACACTGAAAAATGAGAATAGTTTAATATACCTCTGGAACAACATCAAACCTAAGAACATTTGCATCATAGGGGGACCAGAAGGAGAAGAGAGAAATCAAGGGATTGAGAACCTATTTGAAGAAATAATAACTGAAAACTTTTCTAACCTGGTGAAGAAAAGAGTCCATACCAGTCCAGAAAGAAGAGTCCCAAACAAGATCAACCCAAACAGGCCCACACCAAAACACATTATAATTAAAATGACAAAGACTAGAGACAAAAGAGAATCCTTAAAGCAGCAATAGAGAGGCAACTAGTAACTTATAAGGGAGCTTTCATAAGACTGTCAGCTGATTTCTCGGCAGAAACTTTGCAGGCCAGAAGGGACTGGCACAAAATATTCAATGTGATGAGAATCAACGACCTACAACCAAGATTACTCTACCCAGCAAAGCTATCATTTGCAATTTAAGGACAGATAAAGATCTTCCCAGGCAAGGAAAAGCTAAAGAAGTTCATCACCACCAAACCAATATTACAAAGAATGTTAGAAGGACTTCTTTAAGAAGGAAAAAAAAAAAGTCAAAATTATGTATAATAAAATGGCAATAGCTACATGTCTATCAACAATTACTTTCAATGTAAATAGATTAAAAACTCCAATCAAAAGACATAGGAGGACTGAATGGATAAGAAAACAAAACCCTTTCATATGCTGCCTATGAGAGACTCACTTCAGATTGAAAGACACAGATGGATAGTAAAGGATGGAAAAAGATATTTCATAAAAATGGAAACAAAAAAAAATCTATAGTAGGAATACTTACATCAGACAAAATAGACTTGAAAACAAAGGCTATAACAAGAACTAAGGACCCAGTAATCCCACTTCTGGATATTTATCTGAAGAAACCCAAAACAATACAAAACATTACTGAGTGTGTGCATCCATATGTTCATTGCAGCATTGTTTACAATGGCCAAGATGTGAAGACAGACTTGGTGTCTGTCTATGGATGAATAGATGAAGAGGAGGTGGTACATATGTACAATGGAATATTGCTTGGCCATGGAAGGAAATTGGTTCTTGCCATCTGCAGTGGCATGGATGGATCTGGAGAGTGTTGTGCTGAGGGGAGTGTCAGAAAAAGATAGATGCAATGTGATTTCACTTATATGAGGAATCTAAAGAACAAAATAAACAAAGCAGAAACAAACTCATAGATACAGAAACATGTTGATGGTTTCCAAATGGGAGGGGATTTGGGGGTGTGGGTGAAAAAAGGCAAAGGGATTAAGAAGTACAAATTGGTTGTTACAAAGTAGTAGGTCATGGGGATATAGGATATAGCATAAGGAATATAGTCAACAATATGGTAATAACTGTGTGGTGTCAGATGGGTACCAGATTTGTTGGGTAATAGAAGGGAAGGAGTTGGGGAACAGGGCATAAAAGGTGAAGGGATTAAGAAGTACAAGTTTTCAGTTTTACAAAATAGTCACAGGGATATAAAGGATGGGGAATATAGTCAATGATATGGTAATAACCAAGTATAGTGCCAGATGAGTAGTAGACTAGTCAGGGGGATCACTTCTTAAATTATATAATTGTCTAACCACTATACTATATACCTGAAATTAACATAAAATAATATAAAATATTATTGAATGTCAACTGTAATTGAAAGTTGACAAATTAAAAAAGGGGGGGGAGGTGAAGGGGAACAAGTGGTCCAAATTTTCAGGTATAACACAAATAAGTCATGGGGACGTGATGTACAGCACGGGGAATATAGTCAACAATATGTGATAGTGTGTTACGGTGCCAGATGGTTATCAGTTCTTTAGGTACATAAATGCTGAATAACCATGGTGTACACCTGAAACTAACTGTATGTTAGCTATATTTTTAATAAAAATCTTTCAAAAAAACAGAAATAAAACACATCTGTAGAAATGAAGGATTTTCGAAAAAATGCTTATATTCTGTTGTTGAAACATACTTCAACTAATCAAGAGTTAAACTGACAGTAAGAGCCCAAATATAGAAAAACTGTATTAAAATAATTTTCAGATTTAAAAAAAAAAACTATCAGCACTCATAACTTATCAAAGTTTTCTTAAGGAGAAAGATTTTAATAACCACACCTATTTGAATGGCCCAGAATGAAAGAGAAATAGTTTGTCTCTTGATTTTGTTTGATTTCCCATATAAATTATCAGATCATCTACAAATGACTCTTTGTTACTTTCCTCTCTATCCTTATTCTTTTTATTCATTTTTTTATGTATTATTACATTGGCCAGGACCTCAGTAGTAAATTAAATAGTAATAATGGTTTGTAGCTACCTTGTCTTGTTCCAGGTTTTCAACTAATTAATAGTTTCTCTGTTAATATAAATGTTTGCAGTAAATTCTTGGTGTATATCCTTTATCAAATTAAAGAAGATTTATTTCTAGTTTTATGGCCATTTACTTTGATAGATTTTATGGTTTTTAATGATCCTTACATTTTTGGAGTAAGTCTACTTGTTCATTTTGCATTTTTAAATACACTCTTGGGTCCAGTGAGTTACTATCTAATTAGGAAATCCAAATTAAGTAGAACTGTAACTTTTTAAAAAAAAATTCTTGTCTTATCTGATCTTGGAGTCAAGGATATATACTAGCATGATAAAATAAGTCAAGCGATGTTCTCCCTTTTTTAAATTTTCTGAAACAACATGTATAAGAAAGATTCTTGGTTCTTTTAAAGTTTAGTAAAAGTAGCTTGTAAAACTGTGGATGTAGGCCTTTCTTAGGGGTGACAGAGCATGGTTTTGATTACTTTTCATTTCCTTTAGTGAATACAACTCTATTCGAATTTTCTCTGTCTTGTGTAATTGTATGCATATAAATTATAGATATAGATATAGATATAGATATAGATATAGATATAGATATAGATATAGATATAGATATAGATATAGATATATGTAATTTACAACACATCAAGTTCATTTAGGTCTTCAAATTTTTGGCTTTCTATTTCATATCTTTTTTTTTTCTTTTTTGGAATTTCAGTTACTTAGGCAGTTATTTCCCCTTTCTAAGCCTTCGTTTTGTTTATATGTCATCTATTCTTAGTCATTTTTGCCAGAGATTTACTTTTCAAAAAAAGAGCTTTAGTTTCGTTAATCATTTCTGTTGTTGCTGTTCTTTATTTCATTGATTTATGTCCTCATCATTTTTATTTTATGTTATTTGTATCTGGTAACTCTATTGCTTTTTGCCTAAATACCTCAGTTGATTGCTTGACTCATTTGTTTTTCATCTTTTTGGTTAGGTGATAAATGTATTATTTGAAACCCCACATTTTTCACTAGGTACTGCTTTAGCTATGTCTCTCAAATTTCAACTCACAGTACTTTAAATACTGTTCATCACTAATTACTGTTCATTATTTTGAGTTTTTTCATATATATTCCTCTTTAAGTCAGCAACAGGCATGGTCAAAGCAGCCAGGAGCCAAGTCAGACCCCTCTGCCAAGTCAGACACCTCCTCCCATGACAGAAACTGGGGCCCCTGGTGTTTCCCAGAAAAGGCAGCAGACCGCTGGTGCGATAAACAACTCTGGATGCAGCCGCTCACACCCGATCTGCGCTGGTGGGTCTGCTCATCTGCCACCTCACTCAGCCAACCTTCACCCCAAAAATCGCATATATGCCTCCCTCACTCTGCCCTGGGCGCGACTTCACCCCCGCCCCTCCCCGCACACTGGTGAACCTCGCTGGACAGCGCAGAATAAAGCACTCACTTTTCTCAACCCGCCTGATTCTCTTAGCCTCATTATCTCGCTGCAAGCCTTACAGGGATTATTTCCAGATAGGTGGGAATTTTTTAAGCTACACCTTTATTAGTAATGACAAATTTCTTTTTTTTTTTTTTACAGGACTTTATTGGAGAACAGTGTGTACTTCTAGGACTTTTTCCAAGTCAAGTTGTTGTCCTTTCAATCCTAGTTGTGGAGGGGCGCCGTTCAGCTCCACATCCAGTTGTCGTTGTTAGTTGCAGGGGGCGCTGCCCACCATCCCTTGCGGGAGTCGACCTTGCAACCTTGTGGCTGAGAACCCACTGGCCCATGTGGGAATTGAACCCACAGCCTTTGGTATTAGGAGCATGGAGCTCCAACCGCCTGAGCCACTGGGCCAGCCAGTAATTACCAATTTCATGACATTCTGATCAGGAAACAGAGTCTCTCCAATCCCACACAACCATGTTAGCATCTTGTACAGTTGTAGTATTAATTGTTATGGCTAGACCTCTATATTCTAAGTTCCATTTAACACTTTGAAAATATTCTATTTTCTTCTTGAAAAGAAGAATTTTTTAATTTTTTTTATCCTATTGAGAAGCTGGGTGTCAATATCATTCTTGTTCTTTCATGGGGGGGTTCTCTGTCTCTATCTGAAAGTTTCAATGTTCTTAAATTTCATCATAGAGGTATCTAGTGGTGATTGATTAATTTTTATATTTTTACCTGTATTGTCCAGTATTCTAAATAAATTTTTTTCCGTTTCTTCATAACTGCTTGTGTCTTATCAGGTTTCCAACATCTCATATTTTCCTGAAGACACAATGTTTATTGGAAATTCTTGTTTACCTGATACATTAATTCTCTCCCATTCAGGATAGTGTGTTCAAGTTGTTAAACCTTTTCCTCTAATGATTATTCATTCTCTTTGGACATCTCGATAATTTTCCCTGGAAGTTAATATTTCCTAAGACTGTCACCTATTTAGGCAAGTAATATAAACTTCCAGGGAAGGAGTAGAATCCTTTTGTCCCTGCGGTGAACTGGAGGGAGGAGAGCTTTGCCTCAGGGCACAGAGCTCTCCCCACTGTAGGCAGGAGACCCTGCCCCTTGAGGAATGTCCTGGTTGGGCATGTCTCTTTTTAAGAGAAAAAAATCTGAAAACCTCCATAAAGACAAGTGTGCTCCAATGTTCATTGCAGCTTTATTTACATTGGCCGAGACATGGAAACAACCAAAATGTCCTTCAATAGATGAATGAATAAAGAAGTTGTGGTATATATACACAATGGAATGCTATTCGGTAAGAAAAGATGATATAGGAACATTTGTGACAATATGGATGGATCTTGAGATTATTATGCTAAGTGAAATAAGTCAGACAGAAAAAGCAGAGAACCAGATGATTTCACTGATATGTGGTATATAAAACTGAAAACAATAAAAGAACACGACAAACAAATGAAGGAACAAAAACTCATTGACACAGACAATAGTTTAGGCGTTACCAGAGGGTAAGGGGGGAGGGGGGCTCTAGAAGAAGGTAAATGGGGTCTAATATATGGTGATGGAAGGAGAACTGACTCTGGGTGGTGAACACACAATGTGATATACAGATGATGTATTACAGAATTGTACACCTGAAATCTATGTAACTTTACTAACAATTGTCACCCCAATAAACTTTAATTTAAAAAAAAAAAAAAAAAGCTGCTCTACCGCCTTGGCTGTGATTGTCCAGCCCAGTGCCCCCTAGAGGGGAAGAGGCCATTCTCAGGGAGGATTTAACAATCACCTTCCTTTTACCTTCACTGGAGCCCAGCCTGCCTTCATCTCTGCCCTAAGGGTAACATCCCTCCCCTGCCACATTTGGATGTGCTGTTTCCCAGCCCTAAGGCTAAGCAGTAGGCAATGATCCTTCAAGGCAACAATAGGAGAGAACAGGACTCATCTGGAAAGTCTCTCCTTCCCTCGGTGTATTCCCTGTCAGTGGTATCTGGCCACCTCCGTTCTAACCACCTGCAATTTCCCACTTCTCCCCCAACTGAGATCCAATTTCTTTCTGTCTCCCCCCAAGTTTCCTGGACCCACCAACCTCCCCACTTTGTCCAGCATCTCCAGGATGGTTTTGGGACAAGGGGCCAGCACCTCTGCTAGTTGATCATTTCTTCTGGGAGTTGAATGATTCCTTCGTCCAGCTGATTTAGTGTCTCTGCTCTACTCTATTTTGGATATATCTCCATGCATTCACCACTTTCCTTCATGGCTGCATTGCTTACAGTAAAAACAAGGAAGAATCCTTTCCAGGAGTTAGAGATCAATTGTGGTCATATGAACAAGCTATAAAGATGAGAACTTACAATGGAAAGCCAAGAAGGCCCCGAGTCCTGCAGACTCCATCAGAAGAGCCTTTCTCATCCTCTCTACTGCTCCTCTCCAGCCCCATCGTCTCCTACGCAGTTTCCCTGCCTCCAGCTCTTCCAGCCTAGGGCTGCCTTGGGATTAGGTACAGATGCATGTCACTCGGTACAAATGCATTTCTTCCGCATTATGACCCTGTTTCTATCTTTTCCCTGAACTGCACCATACATTGGCTAGAATGGCTATTTCAAAGTCTCTTCATTCTGCACCGACCAAATGGTAAGACCTTCAGAGAAAGTCTTAGTCTGCGGTTGTCCAACACATAGGATGCCAGAATCACAGTCTAAAAACACCTTAACAGGCTACAGTGATGATGGGCTGACTTCTGCTTTCTTCAAAACAAAGTGGAACCAAAGGAAAGCCAGGAGCCCCATCTGGTAGTAAATGAGTGGTCCTGTCACTCCTGCCACTGCCATCATCTCAGCCACCTTAGGCCTCTATCCAAAGCCCCCTTCAACCTGTACCTTCCACTTCAATGGGGTGCATTCTCTGACAGCCTGAGGATGTTACACCCCCTCCTGATGCCTGCTAGGGGCACTCGCACCACAGGGTGTGGAGGAAGCTTCCACATTCTTTAAATTCTGCAGCTCATTGCAAACCCTTCTACCCTTGTGTAGAAATCCCTGCTCCTTTAATGCCCACACTACTTGCCAAGAGTATTTTCTTCCCCTCCTAGATGCTGCCAGCAACACCCTGCTGCTCACTCTCATTTCTCCTGGTTGCTCCCCAAGTATATCCATATTCTCCAGCGGCCTCCTCTGCCCCCACCCCAGCTAGTTCCCCAGAACACCCCCCACCCCATGACTCACTTGCTCTTGAGAGACAAGCTTCTTGAAAAAACAGACTGCAAATTTCTTCTCTTGCTCACCTCCTATAACTCAACGACTCTTGGCTCAGATTCTCGACTTGTGATCTTGACTTTGATCATTTAATTAACATTTTTCAGCCCTAGTCTTGCTCAACTGCAGCCTTCAATACTACGTACCTCTCATTCTTGAAGGTCAATCTATCCTTGATCTCTGGGACATCATTCCCCCTAGAGGTTTCTAATCTTCTTCAGCCCACTCCCATCTGCCAACCCTTAAATATGAGTGCACCCCAAGCTCCAAACTTGGCCTTGTTCCCTCTGATTCCTTGATCCTGACCTAAGCTCTCCACCATGGCGAATGACATCACCTGCCACCCAGACTTGGAGGCCTCTGCCTTCTGGAGGTCTTTCTGAGCCTTTGCTCTGCCTTAAGCTCCACATTTAAATAGCCACCAAGAGCGAGTGATTCTACCTTTGTGTCCTCACTGAGGCTGGCCTCTCTCTCCATGCCCACTGTCACTGCTTTCATTAGGCACCCATCTTCTTCAAGATGAAGCACTGCTGTGATTTCCCAACTGGTCTCACTGCCTCATCTTGCTTTCCCTCAACCTGTTCTCTGACGTACAGGCAAAGGGATATTTCTAGAACAAAAATCTGTGTTAGTGCTCTGTTTAAGGCTACCCATTGACTTCAAATTCAAATCTAAATTCCTTAGCATGAGGCCCTGCAGGATCTGGACATTCCTTGTCACTAAGGCTTCAAGTCTCTCTAACTCATCTCAGCCCTCAAGAGTCAGACATCCCTGCCTCCAGGACACCTTTCCTGTACCACCCCTGCTCCTGGCTAGGAGCTCTTCCATCAACTCCAAAAGTCCACCTGGGCTTACCACTTTCTAGTTTTCTGATGCTGTGTTGAATTTTCTCCCCCACTAAGCTATAAACTCATTGTCTTTTGCTTCTATGTTTTTCAGTGCCTGCCACGGTGCCTGGGCCCTAGCAGTTGCTCTGGAAAGGTTGGATGGATGGATGGATGGATGGATGGATGGATGGATGGATGGATGGATGTTCTACTCTCTGGGAGTCAAACCCTGCCTTGGGTATATTATATTATGGTTACTTCTTGGTGCCAAACTGGAAAGGTTTAGGTAACGTCAACCAGTGCAATGAAGTGACTTGAAATTATGTCACTTGACAAATTTTACAATGGTGAGGAGTAAGGTGAGTGAAAGGAAACTAATGTTTATTAGGTAGATACTTATTGCTTCTTAGTGGGCATTTTAAAAACATTATCACATTTAATCTCCATAAGAATAGTCTGAAATCAATATTATCTTCATTTCATAGATCCAGACAAGGCATAGAACAATTAACTTAGCTGAGGTGACCCAACTAAATGGCAAAGCCCAAATATAAACACAGGTCTCTGTCTGATTCCAAAGCCCATGCTGTCTTCACACTTCGCCCGAGGACTGCCCAGGGAATGGTGACACTGGAAGGCAGAGGGAGGCAGAGAGACCGGAGCTAAGACGACTGTGATGGTCCTCAGGAGAGATGCCCAAAATCTGACCTAGGGCAGTGACAGTGGGAATGTTGACATGGACATGGATTTTATAGGTTCCTATGAGGGAGCATTACACAACCTGATGCTCAGTTGGATATGCAGATGCGATGGAAGAGTAAGCGTGATTTGGGGCAACTGGATGGATGAAGGTGTCATTGCAAACAGAGATCTGTTTTCCATGACCTTTAGGGATGTGACAGCAAGTCCGATGTATGCTATCTACAAGGAAGGGTCTTTCTGGCCAGGATGAAAGGGGATGTTTGCAGAAGTGGAGTATGACAGACACCAGCTCATTGCCCCTTGGCAAGGATGGTGCACAGTGGGGTACAAGGGTCAGTAATGGGGTGACTAAACAGAAAAGCCTCAACAGGTACATCCTTCCCTACAAGTCCATGTTCTGATTCACTTGAATGGGTGTTGAATGGGTAACAAAAACAATGCTTTTTCTTCATCTTTTTCTCAACCTGCGCAAAGGTAAGAAGGTGCAGAGATTAATGCAATGTGAGAGGATGGATTTAAAAGTTGAGCTCCTAGACCTCAGGCAGATATGACTCTGACTTCTTTCCCCTTTACTGCCACTGTCTGTCTGGAACTAACAACGTGCTTGCCTGGCATTTGCCCAGAGGAAACATAAACTTTCATATTACTTTCCTTTAAATTCAAGGGTACTCTCTGTGTAATCAAATAAACTTATTTGGCTAAAATGGAATATGTTTGGAACAGCTTCTAGGGTGTTTTTCTGCATTTATTTATTTATTGTTTTAAGCACTCAAACCCTCCTTTGTCGCCATGCACTCTGATGGTCTGGAGTCTGGGATCCACAGACAGTGGAACTTCACCCCAGTCTTCTTATCAATTGGGTCTTCGATAATAGCAGGTAGAACAACCAGCTTTCCTTGTTTATTACCAAGATAAACCCATGCAATTCCAGGGAACCGTTTCCTCTGAGGCAGTGGGACATTTGTCCAGTGACCTGTGGGAAACAGCAGCTTTTACCCACTGTTAATGATTGATAAAGGAAAGCGTGACTGGCCTGAACCTCAGAACCACAGCCCAGCAGCCTGACACCTCAGAGGCTTGTGGGAAATATAGAATGACCAAAGAAAAGCTGGAGTTAGAAATGAGCTTGACAATCATTGGGTCTTACTCATTCATTTTACAGGTGAGGAAACTGAGGCCCAAAAGATCTAAAGGGAGTGTTGGTGCCGGGCTGCGCCATAATGACACGTGGGCATGCACCACCTCCAGTGCCCCAGCTCAGACACTGTCTCCCCACAGACCGCCGACCCACTGCCCCAAAGAACCAGGAGGCTCGTGCAGACTTTGAGAAAACACCAAGGAAAGATCGCCATGCAGCCCTGAGCCAACACCCACCCGCCCTGGTGGCAGGCTCTATTTCCCTGCAGAGGCCAAGAGACAGCCTGCAGGCTTCCCTCAGCAGCAACCCTGGCCTGGGTCCCCTTGGTTATTGCACTTAGTCATTGTGAGGTTAAAGGCTCTGCTTTCACATACGTCGCCTGACAACTTGCTCTTTCAAAATGTAAAAATTTTAAAATACACTGTAGTTAAGTACTGTATCTTCAACATGCCTCTTTCCCAAAGATGGCAGTTAAGAAGGGTGGGTCCCAGGGATGGGGGATCAATAGTGTGTCCTTTCTGGCCCCAAGGGCATGTGTCAGGCTCTTGTGCCTAAAAGTTTTCCAAAATGGAGGAAACAACAACCCTTGGGCAATGGGCACATAAAATCACCACATCTTTTATACCCAGCCCAGACTGGTTAATGTGAAAAATCACTTAGAACCTGGCCTCACACTGACCCTGGGGCCTCTTTCGGGGGACCCAGGACTCAGTCAGAAGTGAGCTCAGGGATTCTCCCCAGGCAGGGTGGGGATAGCTGAGATCAAGTTCATCAGAGGCTGCCCACTAAGGTTTCCACCCTGAGAGAAATCCCTGCCTCACATCTTGCTAGGGTGTCTTTCTGGCCTTTTCTATCCCCAAATAAAAATGACACAAGAGGCTGCCAAAACTGGACTCAGTCCTGTGAGACACGGTGCAGAAAGTAAATGTCTGCTCCTAGACGCTAACAGTCTACTGAAATGGACCTGTGCCTTTCTCCATTTTTTTCGAACAATTGTGTTTTTAAGCTAAATTTAAGACGTAGAGGAGGAGGAGTGGGAGGGCTCTCTATTGGTAAGGTAAGGAGAATGTCTCACATTTTCCTTGTCCTTTACAAAGCATAGTCACAATATCTCATCCCCCCAATGATATTTGATGTGATTCTGACCACTGTAATTTGCTTTTTTAAAAACATGTGCAGTAGAGACCATCATCCCCGTCCTATGCCCTCCCCACTCCCTCCACATTGAGGTGCGCTCCAATTTCAATGAAGCAGCCCCATCTAAATGTCCTGCTTTGCCCCAACTGTCCTATGAAGGAGGTGAGTTTTTAGCTCAGACTCATTTCCAGCTGCAGAATGTGACAGGCCAACTGAAGAGCGTGAATGGAATTACCAGGAGGAGACATGGCAGCTCCCAGGAATTGACTAGACAGCACAGAAGAAAGGAACCAAGTTCACATTGCAAGGAGAGTCTGGTCTGGACACAATGGTGACTACGTCCACTGTCATTGTCACCGCTACACTTCCTCTGCTGACATGACTCTCAACTGTGCCTGCACCTCTGCATTATTCTCCAGGCAGGAGCCTCTCACTCCCTCGCTGACAGGGGTCGGTCACTATATGTGGCTTTTCAGCTTCCCAAGCGGGAGGCAGAGCCCTTCCTCACTTGAAGGCTCACACAATAGAGGATTCCCCAAAATAGGAAGGCAATTTCTATGCTTTGTAGCCAAAAAATGTTTTTAAACATCCGCACAGTAGGACAGCTATCATCGCCACTTCACAAATGAGGAAACTGAGGCTCACAACCTCATTACCTTAAGTGCCTAGCTCAGTGTCACATAGCCAATGAGAAATGTCAAGCCTCTTAAGAGTCACTGTGCTTTGCTCACCAAACCAGGACATGCTGTTTGGAGAGAAAGGGCTTTGAGTTTGCAGTCCTTCTCTGATAGATCCTACCCATCTCTGAGTCTGGTGACAGTGCTCTGCAGGTGGAGAATACCCCATACGAAGAAGGTACTTCCATGCTGGCCAATGGTTCGATACTGCACAGACCCAGGCTCTAAGCCTTCCTCTCTCTCCCCATCCATTCTTGTGATCTTCCTGTCTCTTTCTGGCCTCATCACCGAAGTACCCACAGCATGATGAGCTCGGAGAACACAAGTTTGTACTGGCTGGAGAGCAGAATGTGAGACAGAGCAGTGGACAAGTCTGGCGATATGGCAGTGGCCTTGTGATAAGGTGTTAAGTCTTTATCCTGAGATCAACAGGAGCCTTGGAAGGGTTTTCAGCCAGAGAGAAACCTGAAGAAGTTTTAGGAAGTAGGGGAATGGATACAAGAAAATAAGAGTGGGTGTAAACAGGTTGATTAGTAGGCTGATGTGGTAGACAGGAGGTTGGAGTAGGGATAGAGAGAAGTGGAGGGACTCAAGAAATAGTAAACAGATGGGATTTAAAAGTTTTGGTGATTGATTGATTAACACAAGATGGGTGGGGAGTGAGCAAAAGGGAAAAGCCAAATTGCTTAGGCAACTAGGTGGCCCGTGGTGTCGGTCTCCAAGAGAGAACACGGGTGGATGAGCGGGTAAAAGCCAGCCATGAGGCTTCAGGGGTTGTGGACCAAGGCAAGAGGTTTGGAAGCTGAAAGATCAAATACAGCCTCTTGGTTGGTCAATATGAATCATGCCCCTTCCCACTTGGTCCTGTATCTGAAGGCCATGACCAATAAGCTTCAGCGCGGCTCTGTGGGCACTGAAAGGCAAGTTGACCGAGCAAAGTGAGAGTCTTGCAGGTAGCAGCGCAAAGCAAGGGGACCAGGGATCTCCTGGCAGCTCTGCAGCAAACTACTTTTGTGATCTTGAGCAAATTACTTGTCTTCCCTAGATCTCCGTTCCCTGGCCATCACTAACCCTCCAGGGTTTTGTGGATGAATATCTAAGGAGGTGAAATGTTATATAAATGTTTACTGCTAATAACAAACCATCCATAAAACGTCTATGTATCGCCTGGGCAACCCAACAGCTTTAAAAATCTTAAGTGGTTCTTGTTCTTCTGATTCATCACATTCTATGCATTTAGCTTCCAGAACAAATTTAGCCCTCAAAATATCTTAGTACATTTTCTACCCACCCCTTAACATTTAAAGCCTCCATCTTCCATGGCACTTCACCATTTCTGCATCACCTATTTTCCCAGCACACCCTCATCTTGTTCTTCTTCAAGCAAGGAGCCCAGCCCCGTCCTCCCACCGTCCACAGGAGACAAAAGCCACCAGAGACACTGCTTCACTGGGTCTTCTCCAGATACCTCCCAAAAGAGAAACAAGCAGGGCATCCAAACAAAAAAGACCATGGGCAGGAGAGAGAAGGGGAAGTTAGGGCCCAATGAAGGGAGAGGCAGGGCAGTTAGATTCCCACTTAGAGTACACACACACACACACACACACACACACACACACACACCCCACTGTGAGCCTGAAGACTCAGAATCGGGGCAGGTCTGTGCAGGGTGCCAATTTCAGCATCCATTTCAACGCATTCTGGTCACTGGCTAGAACACCAGCATCATCAGTAATGGGGCTGGACCAACCTGGAGTTCCATCACTCATTTGGACCAGAAGCTCATCAAGGAAGAATCAGAACCAAGGTTTGCACTGTTCTGTCAGAAGCATTTGCCTTAATCACACTCAGTTCACGCCATCTTTTTTTAAAGCAAATATTGCCTCTAAAACATCCATCAATGCCACCATCTTAAACATGGGTTGTAGATGGAACCATGAAGGGAGCTAGGAGAACAGTGTGGTTCAACAACCCTCTCATTAACTGATGACCAAACCCGATGTGCAAGTTTTTGTTCCCAAGAAACTTCTCTTAAAGATCCTTAGCCCAGTTTCCCTTATCCTGTGACTTACTGGCTTATTTTCCCTCTTCTGACTACTTACCCCATTGTCCCCTCATTAGTTCTTCCATCACAAGAGCCAATGAACACTTCAAAGGGTTTGCAGTTGACAAATGGAGAACTCAAAAACGTTTGCCCCTCTCACAACCTTCGCCATGGGCTCCTTCGACCTTGACTGGGCTCTAAATGGGAAATTCCCTTGGACCAGCAGGTGCCACCATGCTAAAAGCGAATGAGAATAAGGATAGAAACATTCACTGAGCACTTACACTGTGCCAGAAACTGCTCTAAGTATTTTACATGCATTCACTCGTTTAATCCTCACAACAACCCTATGAACCAAATACTATTATTATCTTCATTTTACAGATGGGGGAACTGAAGTTAAGTAATGGGGCCAGTCCCCCAGCTAGTGAGCAGCAGCGCTGGGATTTGAAACCAAGCAGGTGGCCTCAAATAGGGCTTCCGAAACAAAACCCATCCAAGGCTACTTTCAAGGCAAAAGAAGCCAATTAGGTGGCATTTGGATCTCCTGCTCTCACCCGTCCTCTTCCCAGATGCCGTTTGAAACCCCTTTGATGACAGGAGGAGGACTTCCGTAAGCCTCCCTCGAGTAAAGTAGGGGTGACACGAGAGAAGGAATGCCTGATGGTGAAATTTCAGGCACTGTGGCTTCTGAGCACAGGTTGTATTGTAGGCTGGGGTCAAATTACCAGCAGCCTTTAGTTATGCTACTTCAATGACATACAGAGGGTGCCAAAGAAAATGTATATACATTTTAAGAAAGGAAAAAACTGTATTAAAATTGCAACTATATATACTGATAACAAAAGATGAATACAAGTCATGTGTATACATTTTTTGGCACTCCTGGTATAAATTCATCCTGTCCTAGCCTCCTTTCCCTCACTCTCCCCAAACACACCACAAAAATGAGACACTTTGGGTGCCCTAAAAAGCTACTTCTGAAACCCATACTGACCCTATTTGTTTGTAAGAAACACGAGAACTGGAAGCTCTTCTGTATTCCCGATAATTCTTTGAATAAGCTTGTTTCATGACTAGTTTTCTGAAAGTTACTCCTTGGACTCTAGCCCCTTGAGAATTGTCAAAGTCCCCCAGCCAAGATAAAGACAAGATTCCCTCTCTCTCCCCATCCCTAGGCTATGGTCTGACATTTGATTGTTACATTGGCTAACTTTAATATGAAAGATTTCAAATCCTTTCCCCCCAATAAGCCTCAGTGCTGCAAAGAAGAGACCCCAAGGTTTATGAAGTCCAAATCTTTCGTTCAAATGTCATCGGTATATAAATCTCCTAGACTCCCAATTCAATTACATATCTCTGCTTATGTACTTAGTGGAAGTCATCAAAAAACCTGAAAAACTCTGGCTTCAGACCAATATAATAATTCCCTTAATAAGGCTCCTTCTGCAAAAGAACTGGAAGTTCCCACTCTCCCAAAACCCCAAACACATTGGCCTGTCATTATTATTTGCCACCAAAACTGTTATGTGCTGTGTGTTCTTTGCCTGAACTCATATTCCAATTCTTTGTTCATGAGACCAGCCCATCCATACCTGAGAAAAACGTGTTCAACCTGCATGGCCGTCTCTCTCCAGGCAGTTGCCCTGCTCTCCAGACCTGAATTGCCCTACATGGCTTCCTCTTATATTATCTTTACCTCAAACAGCACAGTTTGCTTTTCTCCTTTCCATATCTGTTCCCTCCCAACTCAGGGGCCTCTTGCATCTTTCTGAAACTGACACCAGAATCAAGGAGACAAGAACGAGTGGCACAAAGCCTGTGACAGGCTCCAACACTGAGCTCTGTGCTGTTTGCCCACCGCCTGGCTGCCCATCAAAGTTCCCGGTCAGCTCCTTCTAGCTCTGCCCCAGGCTCTCACAGGCACACTTCTGTCAAACAGCTCACCACTTGCTCCACCAGTATTTCCTGAAGTGTCCACCTCATGCAAGACCCTGACTTCTGTGCCAGGGAGGATGCCAGGATACGGAAGAATTGATCTGTGCCTCTCAGACCTTAAAGTCTCAATAAGGAGACTTGACAATTAAGGAAAGAAAATGCAAAGCCTAGAGAATACTTTCCAAATGAGGGGCGCAGACTATGCTGGCTGAAGAAGTTGAGGGTTGGAGTTACACCTGTAGGCAGGTAGAATCGGGGTAGGAGAAGGAGACTAGGGAAGATGCTCTTGACAGGGGCTCACGTGAGCAAAGACCCAGACGTACGTGGGGACAGTAATCCACTCCTCAGCGTGGAAAGACCAGAATAGGATTGTGGGTGTTAGCGGAATCCTTCAAGAGGCGGAGAAGCACATGGAGTAGGGAGGCCTGGACAGACCGAGAAGGCTTTTGAATGTGAAGCTAAGAAATGCATTGTATAGACAAGTGCCATCCCTTGTTGAAGCTAACTATTCACCAACAAAATCAAAATAAAGCAAGAGGAAAGGTGACACCAACAGCCATGGCCCTGGCGATTCCTCCACCTGGGAAGGTCCAGCTGAGCCAGGCTGACTTCTTCACTTTTGGCCCTGACCCCACGCTAGTCCTGGCCCAGCGGCGAGAACCACCTGTGACTCCGTGGGCCTACAGTTCCTCGACAAACTGCTCTGGAAAGAGTGCTAGTGGACAAGTGCCATCACCAACTAGGTGGCAAAGCCACGCTGCTTCCTGAGCCATGGTTGCCTCATCTGTGCAATGAAGGGTTTGAGGAAGATGAGCTAAGCCCTTCCAGCTCTGCGATGCTATTCGGCAGTCTCTCTGTAGCCCCAGCTATCTTCCCCCACTATCTATGGGTCTCATGCGTGATTTTATTTTTCAATCTCTGGGGTATTATCTTCTTTTTCTCTAGCTTTCTTCCCTCTTCTGCCCAATATTTTTGGCAGCTGTCTTTCTCAAAACTAGCATTTTTGTAAATATTTAAAAAACTCATTTATTATAGAAAATGTGGAAAATACAGAGAAGCACAGAGACAAAATGAAAATCATCTATAATCCAATCATCCAGAGAGACCCACCATTAACAACTCCATGTATATCCCTCTGGTCTTTCTAGCCATGTACATACATATTCACAGGCTTTCATTTTTAACCAACTTAGCACCATAGAGCACATGCTCTTTTTGAAACTCGCTTTTCTTTTTCACTTAAGAAAACATAGTGTTGAGAGTCCCACTCCATTATTGATTGACTAGATTGGATTTGGCCTGATTTGACCACATACAATAAAATCTGTTTGACGGCATCTGAAAGGTTTTCAAGGCAGTGAAATTTTGTAGTGCTGAAATCTGAGAGAGGAAGGAAATCAAGAATGAACTCAGAATTTGGGCCTCTGCCCCTCGAAGCAAGAGTTAGATTCCCTAGGCAAAAACAGTGATTGAGAGGCTGAGAAATCAGTAAGCTTTCAGCAGTCTTATGGGGCTGGTATAACTAGAATGGAGTTTAGGCTCCACTGGGGAGGAGGGGGCCTGGTAAATGCCCCAGAAATTCAGATGGGACCCCAAAGGTCTATGCTGTGATCATAAGAGTAAACCAGCTCTCCGAAAAACTGAAGCCCAGGTTCTAACCATATCAATTCCTGATAGAATCAAGCTGACCTACCCCCAGACTAGCTAACATCCAGAAGCAAGCCTGTATCTTCTCTAGAGGAACATCACATCATCCAGAACCTCAAATTATAATTTTTCAAGACACAATGTTGGGCATTCAAAACTATATATACACGATAATGAGGCCTAGAGGACCTTTGCTACCAGACAGGATGGAATAGCTGTGGCTTGCCCCATAGAGTGTGATTAGAAAAGCAGATAAAATGCGAACATCTTATTTAAAGGCATCCGAGAGCCTGTGGGCTGGTGAGGACCAGTCAGGATATGATTCCAGGGAGAACTACAGAGAGAAAGCAGATGACGTGCAGCTGCTGCTCTCTGGGGACCTTTGTCAATTCTGGGCACAGGGAAATAGCTGAGAATGTTTGCCCAGGTAGAGGGTCATGGCCAGTGGATGGAGAAGCCATCAGAACTTCAGAAGTCTCATGGGGTATCAGTGAAGAAACTGGAGACCTGAGGAACCTCAAAAATATGCCTGGTTTTTGCATATATACATCTGCCAAATGCTGCAACTGCACAGGGCAGAAGGCTAACATTCCAAACAGAATTTCTGGCAGTCTTATGGTGCTATGGAGACAAAATAAGATGTTAGTATCTGCCAGTGAAAAGGGCCCCAGTGACCATTCCGGAGACTCAGTCGGAAACCTTGGAGGTCTCTGCCCCAGGGTCCGGAGCTAACCAGAGGCAGACAGAGCCTTACCAACCCGCCACGCAGCCATGACTCAGCCACGTCCCTGACCTGACCAAGGTGATCAGCTCCCACGCTATCCGCCTAAGACAGGAAAGGCCAAACCTTCCCTAATGTTAACTTCCGGAATCTCTAAAAAATGTTACATATAATAATCCAGAATTAATCAAAAATTATAAGGCATGCCAAGAAATAGGGACAGAGGACCAAAAGCCATAAATGAAAACAAATGAAAGAAACAGATATAGTTACCCTGATATTAAAGTAAACTGACAGAACCATAAAATCAGTATGATTAATACCTTTAGAGAAACAGAGGGGAAGATGGTGAAAATAAATGAAAGGATAATGAATTTCAACTGAGAACTAGAATTTATTTTATTTTTAAAGAATCAAATAGAAGTTATAGAACTGAAAAATACAATACCTGAAATTATGAACTCAATGTCTGATATGAAGGACTCAACAAACTTTTTAACAGCAACTCAGACACAGAAGATTAAGGGTATAGACTTAAAGGCACATCAATAGAAAATATCCAAACAAGGTCATTTTTAAAATGAAAAATGTGCTAAAGAGCATAAAAGACTGGGAGTTGTAGTCAAAAGATTTGACATACATGAAAATGGACTCTCATTTTGAAAAAAGAAACCATTTTTGAAAAGATAATGGCCAAGAATTTTCCAGAACTAATAAAGATATCAACTCTCAGAACCAAGAAGATCTATGAACCGCAAGCAGTATAAATATAAATAAAATGATATCTAGGTGCACTGCAGGAAACCTACTGAAAACAAAAGAGAAAAAAATCTTAAAAGCAGTCAGAGAAAAACAGACACATTACCTGCAAAGGAGCAACAGTAAGACATTATCTGACTTCCCACAGAGACGGAGGAAGCCACAAGGCAATAGAATGCCAGCTTTCAAGGGCTAAAATCAAATAACTGCCAATCTAGAAATCCATACACACCGAAACTCATCCTCAAAAGTGAAGGCAATATAAAAACAGTTCAAAAAACAGTCAAAAAACTAAAACAGAGAATTTGTTACTATCCGACCTGCCTTAAAAGAAATATGAAAGAAATTTATTCAGGCAAATAAAGATGACCTGGGGTGAAAATACAGAAATGTAGAAGGGAAGAAGAATAAGAGAAGAGGTAAAAATGTGGGAAAATATAATTTAATATTGATTTTACCAAAAAAATGATATTAATGTATAATGGGGCTTAAAGTATATATAGATTAACATGCATGAAAACAACAACACGAAAGGTAGGCAAGAGTAAACATAGATAAAATATTCTAAGGTCTAGCATAAGTAGGAAAGTGGTAAAAATAAAAGTTTGTATTAGACTGTAACTAAGTCAGGAATGCACATTTCCTAGAGCATCACTAAAAGAACAGTAAAAGAATGTATAACCATCAAATAAATACAAGGGGAAAAAAATGAAAGAATCAAAATATTTGCTTACTCAGAAAGACAGCATAAAAAGAGAGAAAGGGGGACATAAAACATATAGGTCACATAGAAAACAAATATATAAATGGTAGATATGAACCCAAATATTCAATAATTGCATTACATGGAAATGAGCATAATATTAAATATAAATAGATTAAATGTAAGAACAAATGCAGTAGGTTATAAAAATGAATTTTTAAAATCCAACCATATACTGCTTACAAGAGGCACTTCTTAAATACAACTATACAGAAAGGATGGAAATAAAAGAGTGGAAAAGATGGAAACACCAACCAAATGAAACCTAGGGTAGATATCCTAATAGGAGAGAAAGGAAACGCTAAGTCAAAAACATTACTCGATAAAGAGGAGGGCTCAGCAGAAAGCTATCCCAATTCTAAATCTATATGCATGCAGTAACATAGCTTTACAATATTGAAAGCTAAAATTGACATAATTAAAAATAGAAACAACAAACCCACGTTCATAGTCAGTTTAATACATCTCTCTCAATAGCTGATAATGGAGCCAAAAAAAATCAGGAAGCAAAGAGAAGATCTGAACAAATTAACAAATGAACTAATTGGTGAGTGTAGAACACCCAGTTTCCTTTTACATAATTTTCAAAAACAGACAAAATCATGTTATTAAAAATCATGACAGTGGCTTTGGGGAGGGGAAAAAAAGCATAGTTGCTGGTAATTGGCATAAGGGAATATTTCTGGATCACAGTTAATGCTATTTCTTGACCTGGATGGTAATTACATGGGTGTATTCACTTAGAGATAGCTATTTGAACTGCTCTAATTTCCATTTTTAGAGTTATTAAGTATATTGTGTAGTTAGAATACTACATAAAGCAATAAAAAAAAAAAACAATTTCATCTATATACCTCAAAATGGGTGAATCTTGAAAATTGTGTTGAATGAAAACAGCACATTACAAGAGGTTAACATTTTTGTAAATTATTTTAAAGTGCTCTATATTTTCTCTGAAGATCTATATGTGTGTGGGTGTAAGAAGTATAATTTCTGGATGGGAAAGGTACATACTAATTTCAGAAAAATAGTTATCTCTTGGGAGGTAGGGAAGGGAAGAATACAAAAGAAGCCTCAACTGTACCTGTAATCTTTTATTTCTTAAAATGTTCTTAAGTAAACAAGGCAAAATGTCTCAACATTTGATAATTTGGCTGGAGAGTAAATGGGTGTTTGTTGCACTTGCTGTAATTTTCTATATAAAAGATTTTCATGTTTTAAAGCTTTAGAAATTGTAAATATGTTCTCATGTCATCAAATATTCTGAAATAGCAGTTCTCATGGCTGTGGTTTTTACTATTATGAATAGTATTGTGATAAACAACCTTATCTTAAATACTTGTGGTATCTCTAATTTTTTTTCCATTCCTAGATGTTGGATTCTTAGATCAAAGGTTATGAGCATTTTTAAATCTTTGGATATTGACAATCGTCATGACACAGCCATCCATTAACCTTTACAAAAGAGTGTAAACAAAAAAAAAAATCCGTTCTCTGTGGGCCTGGAGTATAGTCAGAGACCCAATCTCCATCTGACTCCATCTGACTCATGCTGCCTTAGCCTGTGCAGTCCCCAAATCCTCTTAGTTTAGTTCATAGTCTGAGCTCATGGTGAGTCTCCTGCTGGGAGGCCTGGAAGGAGCCAATAAGGAAGGGCCAGCTCAGTTCTCCTCCAAAGGCTACAAGTAGCGTGTGGACAATGAGCCTGGACCATCAGAGGGCTTCCCGGAGAAAGAGCGGGAGGCACCGCAGTGGCGATCCCTGACCGTGTGAGGACCGGTTCACAGCCTTGATTTTGAATGGACTTGTCATTTCAGGTAGAGTCGGCTCCTCACACGGTTTTCTGCATGTGGGAGGTCATGGAGTCCCTGGGCCCAGCTCCCTTCCATCACGGTGTTTCAGTCACTACAGGGGAACCTGCTGTCTTCCTGCCCTGAATGTAGTTGAAAGGAAACTGGGAACCACTGGTAGAAGTTTCTTCCTCCACTCCCCTACATTTCTAGTTTCTTACTTAAACTCCCTAAAAGCTTGATACTGCTGTTTCTCTGAGCCACTCTCTTCCTGCCCCTGCCCCAACTGCCCCACTGCCAGCCTGGTAAGCTACGTGCTCTTCTGCACATGTGTTGTGTGGTTCCGTGAAACCTAAGCAGTCTAGCCAGGCACCGTTACAGACTGTGTCCCTAGGTTGAAAACACACTGGGAGCTGTGCTCAGGCTCCATGACGAAGCAGTGCAAGTACGGGGGCGAGGAGGGGGCAGGGAGCCGCGCCAGTTAGCCTGGACAGACTAAAGAGGAGAGAAGAGGGGACAGAGTGGGACAGCCTGGGAGTCGTGTGGTGTCAGGGCAGGAAGATGGGAGCCTGGAAATAAGCCCAGCCCCTCCAAGGAATGGCTGCCCACTCTCACATTGACGTGGACTTACATCGCCTTTTCAGAAGGGGCCTCCCGGAGGCCTTTCCCCACCAGCAGCACCCCGGCCACAGTTAGAAGCCAGACTGGCTCAAGGCCTGCTCCATCACATGGACACCTTTGCAGCCCCCTCCCAGGTGAGAAGTCGGAGCCTCACCTCCTCCTGCTAGCAGTGCCTGAGTCGTTGTGACTAATCCCTCGCTTTAGGACTGGACAGTAGGGCAGCCATACGCCATGCAGGGCAGGCTGTGTGGACTCTGCCAGCCCCTCCAGCACAGGAGAAGAAGTTCAGTAACCCCGGGAGCCTATGGCTGACTGATTTCACACAAGGACGCGTGGGTTGGATGAGCAGCAGATGAAATCATAGCTCGTCCCAAGTTGAACACAGGCTCCTGTGGGAACACACCTGAGTAAATTGCTAAATCCTTCATTATGTGATGTCAGAGGGCTCCACAGATGGATCCTTCCCTCTGCATCCAACAGTATTTCTACACAGAGTCTGCACATGCTCAAGTGCTGCACTGTGGCTGCCACGTGAGGCACTGCCTGCCCACACACCATTCTTGGCACTGCCAGCTGCCCCCTTTGGTGGTCAGCCACGACTGAGTTCACAGCCAAAATGTAGTGCACTGAATGACTCTCATCCTCCAAACGGACACACACCTGTAAAATCTGCAATGGCTCCCGTTGCCTGCAACACAGAATCCAAGCTCTTTAGCCTGGTGTACAAGTCATTATACAGTCGGCCCCATTCTGTGATTCTGGCCTCCCACCCCGCTGCACGCCTGCTCGCATCCTGTGCACCAAAACATTTGTCTCTTCAGTGTTTTCTTGGTTTGCCCTGTACCTTTGCTCCGGCTCCTTGCTCAACCTAACATACTTTTTCCTCTCTTTCGATGAAAAGGCTTCTCATATGTCTAGACCTAGATTAAAAGACACCTGCTCCCTAAAACCTCCCTCGTTCCTCAGTTCAGAATGTCTTAGTCCTTCTTCTGGGCCTCCATCAGCACCCCGATTTAGCTCATTTCATTCAGATTCGTATTTCTCCTGTGCTTACTCATTTGATGTGCACGTATTGAAACATCTGCTATGTGCCAGGCACTGTGGCAGCAATGGGGACATATACATGGTCACTGCTTTGAGAGTCCCACAGTCTAGACGGGACGTAGACATGCATACAGCCACATTACTGCGCACGGAGAGGCAGATATGCCCCTCTTCTGCCCAGGTCCTCCAGTGGTTTCCTGTCTCACTATGACCTAGCAGCCATTACACAACCTAGCTCCCTTACTTCTCTCACTCTTCTCCCATCACTCTCCCCTCTCATTCCAGTGACCTCCCCGTTGTTCCTCTAACATCCAGCATGGTTTTGCCCCAGGACATTTGCTTGCTAGTCCCTCTGCCTGGAAAGCTCTTCACTGGGGTGTTTGTGTGGCTTGCCTCCTTCCTTCCTTCCTTTTTTTTGTCAAATGTCAGCTTCTTAATGAGGCCTTTATTGGCCACCTGTCTAAAATGTTCACTCCCTTCCCGACACTTCATGTCCTATTTCCTAAGTACACATTCCATTGCACATTCTGTGTGTTTTACTTATTTCTTATTAGTGTTTGTCTCCTCCAGGGGATTGCAAGGTCCACATGGGAAGGAATTTTTATCTGCTTTGTTCACTGCTCTGCCTGGAACAGTATCTGGCACAGCTGTGTTCCTTAAATATCTGCTAAATAAATGAATTCAAGAATGGGTGCATGGTACAGGAGATGAGAGCAAGGGCAAAGAAAGGAACAGCTCTGACAACACTCCCCAAAGACTATTCCCCAGAACCAAGATAACTCACATAACAGAAATACTGATCCAGAGAAAGACTGGTATTCATTGGTTTCTCCTGTTAGGATAATCGGCAAAAATATACAATAGGCGAGGTGGCCTGAGCCATAGCTATTCATTCAGCACAAAAGGTGTGTTAAACATCTACTATGTGCCAAGGAAGGTGCTAGGTCCTTGGGGCCCAGTGGTGAACAAAGCGGCCTGTCAGTGTTCTCTTGGAGTTGGTCATCTGATGAACAACCATAAAGTGAATGGACAGCATACTTATACAATGTAACAAGCACAGGAAGTCCTGCCCAACTCGCATCCACCTGGGACACAGAGGCAATGTGGCCCTGTGGGCAGGAGGGTGGCTTAAACAGTACGCTGCCTGAGTCAGTCCTGGTTGCCCTATTTATTAGCTGTGCGACCTTGGGCGAGTTACTTACCCTTTCTGAGATTCAGTTTCTTCCTATGCAAAACAGGAATCTTAGTCCTGACTAATTAGTTGGGTTATTGTGAGGATTAAATAGGTAATCCATGTAATTTAACAGGCTAGCCTAGTAAAACTTCATTTAATTTTCACTGTTGCTGACTGTTGTGAAGGGAAGAAGACTCGCTTGAGAGGTCCAGCACAGCCCAAGATCATGCTGTATGAAGTCATTACATCAACTCACTGATATACATGAGCTGCTGTTTCCTAATTGGCATGGATTGTGCAATTGGCCAGCAGCAGGGGCAGAAAAAAGCAGCCAGAACTTTTCCTAGCCTGTGTATGCAGTGGTCTAATCAGCACCAAATCCTCCCTTCCAGCTTGTGAAGTGATTATGCCCTTGTGTAGAGCAAGATTCAGCCTTAGCTTAGATCCCAGAACCAAGTGTCCATTACACCATATACTGAGCAGCAGGCAGGAAGACGTAGGGCCTCCCACAGCTGAAGCTGCATTTAGTGCCCTCGGGCAGTTGTGTTCCTACTTCTTGGTGTCCTCACCTTGTCCCCATCACGTCCTCCCCTGGCCTCCTCACCCTGCTTCCTCCCCAGGCCTACAGACACAAAGGGCTCTGGATACTGGGCAGCCATGGAGGAAGCTGGAGCTCTTACCTAAACCTTTGAACTTAGCTGAGCCAATAACCAGCTCTGGGCTTCTAATCGCCAGTGGCAGCTGCAGCCACCCGGGCCACACCAATTACTCCTGAGTCTGTGAGAGGCTGTGTTTCTGGGTCCCTTCTAGAATCCTCTCATCACACATCTAGCAAGCTCTGCCTTGTCCTTGTTTTGTGTCCCCCCATACCTTCTTCCCCTTCCTTTCGAGGCCCACCCTGCCCAGCAAACTCCACACACCCACATTATTACGAGGCATCCTTCCCTCTTCTGTGTCCCAAGAGCCTAGGTGTGCAGGTCACTGCAGTACTTAGCACATAATACCATGGTTGGTTGTATTACCCCCACCTACACGGTGACCTCCTTCCAGGCTGACACTGCCTTTCGTTTTGCTTCGTACCCCCTGTGCCTCGCAGAAAATTATCTGTCACACAGCAGAAGGAGAATAAATGCTGTCCTTAGGAATGAATGAGCCAATGAAGGAACAAAGGAAAGAACAAGCAAACGCCTTCCAACGGGCAAATCTGAAAATGGAGAGGCTGGGAAAGGGCAGCAGACAGAACAAGTGCTGAGCAAGCTGGCTGGGTTGGCCCTAGGCCACAGGGAGGCTGGAGCATAACCTTAGTGATTTGGGAGCATAATCTGCATAGAATCCCTGGTTCCAGCCCCATATCTGTGGGTCACCTGCTATGACCTTGGGCAGTCCACTTACTTCATCTACAAAGGAAGGGAATTGGGCTGTGATCTCTTCTAGTTTTAATATATTATGATTTTTTAATCCAATCTTTGGCAAATTTGACTCTAATAGAAAAATATACTCCTCATCCCAAGACCCCACAAGTCCGCCTTATGAAAGAACCCGAAGAGCAGTTCGCTGTCTTGATCTCTATGGATTGACAACGTGGTGTTTCTCACGCTCGAATGGACCATCACCATACGTAATTGCAGCTGTCACAGTGGTGCTGGCAAGCAGTCAGGGTCCCCGGCACCCTGGGATCAAATCAAAGTAGAACTCTATAGTCTGGGGATAAAAGCTGGACAAAAGCATAATGTACTCACCGCAATTCAGGTAACAGAGCAAGGTGAATTCAGAGGCATCAGGCTTCAACAGCAACAAAGGGCTTAGGGAATAAAAAAGGAAGAGAATCAAGAGTTGAAAGAAATTGTGTCTTATGTGATCTTAGATATATATCACCTTTTCTTGTCTTGCCTGGAGCAAAAGCGATGAAATATGTACCTTCAGGTAGTATCATGTTGCAAGTCGTAAGAACAGAGACATTAGAGAGAGTCAGACCAGGGTGAAAGTCCAGCTCTATCCCTGACAAGCTGTGGGACCTTGAGCAAGTTTCTTTCTCTTTCTAAGAACTCAGTTTCCGCCCTGCAAAACTATGGGTGATAATAGCTCCCTCGCGGTGTTTTAAAAGATTATGTACAATTATTATCAATGAATGCTAAAACCACTGGGTGAAAGGCTGATGGGACATTCACACAACCTCCACATATCACCCTACAGATTACCTAGCAATTACAAAGAAAAATGGCGTCTCAGCAATTTAGAATTCATGCAAACACTGCCTTAACCCAGTGATCATACCATCACTGACGACAGCACAAACTGACATGTCATGCCCCCTGCTGTGACGAACTGAGAAGCACACAGCATTACTTACGCAATTATTCTGGCTAACAATATTTACCCCAAATTTTTCCATGAGGAAACATCAAACAAATCCAAAATTGAGAGCCACTTTGCAAAATAACTAGCTTGGACTCTTCAAAACTATCAATCATATGAAGGCAGAAAAAGACTGAGAAAATGTTCTAGATTAAAGGAAACTAATGAAGTATGGAACGGAAAAGCAATGCACAATCCTTGATGAGATCCTGCATTGAAAGAAAGAAGAAAGGAAGGATTATTATTAGGAAAATTGGGGGATTTTGAATAATGACTATAGAATAGATAATGGAATTGCTTTAATGTTAAATTTCCTCAGTGTGATAATAGTGTTTTCTTTATGTAGAAATGCTCTTGTTCTGAGGACATAAATGCTGCGATCTATAGGAATGGAGAGTCACAGTGTCTTCGTGTAACTCTCAAATGGTCCAGAGAGAGAGAGAAATAACGCAAAAGTGGGAAACTGGGTATAAGAAACTAGATGTAAGAAATAAAGCAATTAGTGAAACTTGATGTTTCATTGTATATTCTTACAACTTTTTGTAGGTTTGAAATTTTTTCAAAATAAAGATTTTGGGGAAAGGATAATGCATATAAAATTCTTGGCACTTAATAAGAACTCAATAACTAGTAAACATGACATGCAGGTGATGATAATCTCTTGATTTGATTGAAAATATTAACATCTAAAAATGCCTATTCTGTTCCTACATCTCAGTTCCTGACTTGCCATGGCTAGGAGGCTCAAGCCACTAGGGCATTCTGGCATTCAATTTTCCCACCTATAAAGCAGGAGAGACATCAGATCCATGTGTGGAATACCAAAGAGAAAAGGGATGCTGAAAGATAATAACGATTTACATATAATGACTCAATCAAATTCTTCTCAGGTTGGGATAAATCAATCCACATTACTGCAGTCATAATGGTGACACTCTGATAATTCGTATGAACTCTGCCTAGGTTTATTTTTCTCTTTTGCACCTTCTTTCAGACTCTGATGAAATTATTGTCTCGCTATGCTTTTTAAATGTTCTTTGAAAATCTTAAAAGGGGGGAAAAATGCCTGTTTAAGAAAGGTTGAAGAGAAGGCACTAATGGCTGGATAGCGCAATTCTACAAACATACTTTCTGCCTTTTCAGTAAAATCTGTCCCACTGAGAGGAAGAAATAAAAGGAATACAATGTTAGTGATGTAATCACCTAGGTAAACCTATTCTGAATTAAGAGGATTATAGCATCTTCTGGAAGAGGAACAACGCAATTCGGTCCCACAAGCATTACTGAGCATGCAACATGCTGTAGTCACTATTCAGCCTGGAAACATAAAGACAGTGGGACATTGCCTGTGGCCTGTGGGGCCCACAGCATGGCAAGATCTAGTCTACAGATTTTCCTCCTCTGACCCACAGAAGTAAAAGTTGAAGAACAGGAGAAGAACGGTCTGAAACTACCTCTTAGGTAAAAGCTTTTACAAACATTGTGTAGCATGTAACACATAGTAGGGTCATAGTAATTACACATTTCATAAATCACTGTGGAATGAAAGAATAGCTGTGTGGATGGATGGATGGATGGATGGATGGATGGATGGATGGATGGGCAAACAGACAAAAGAATCGAGAGGTCCGTCGTGAGTAATCTCAATACGGCAAAGCAGAAATGCCCAGGGAATTGCCTCCTTTAGGATGTGTCTACACCTAAAGCTGCTGGTGGCAGTTTTGGTTCCTGGAAGCCTTGCACATGCCACATAGCTTTATAATGCCTAGAATCACTTAGAAAATATAAAAGAAGTAAAGAAAACTAAAGTTTAGATAAGTATAGTTGAAAATAGCACTTGAGTGAGACAGCTTATATTCACTGCCATATTTTAATTTTGTTCTAATCATATCTTTTCTTAAGAACTGTAAACCCTAGGTTATAATTAAGACTTAGCCTAATAGTTAAACTGTTGTTTTAATAAGGAGTTTTCTTTTTAGAAAAAAGCAAAATAATATGGCTGAATCATGGTCTTCGTCTCTTACACTCTCTCAGTCATACAGAACTGGAGTAAATTTATTCATCTTCCCTCTAAATTTCCTCCAATGATAGGGAGACAGCGAAATTATGGGCACAATCTAAGATGAATTACCTGGCCTTTGAGTAATGTCTTGCTAATCCACCGAGAAGACATGACAGCAAAATGCAACAAAGGGTTATTTTACTGGGGAAGTGGTATGGTGTAGCAGCTAATCATGCCAATTCTGAAATCAGACCTTTGGCAACTTCCTTAATCTTTCTAAGTCTCAACTTCCTAATCTGTAAATGGGGACAATAAGACTATATATCTCATAAGTTGTTATAAAGATTGAAATGAATAATTACATGTCAGTTAGTACACTATGTCTTATAGTAAGGACCCAATAAATATTAGGTATCACTGAGAAATAAGAATCATAGAAAAAACTGGCAATTGGGAGTTCTATATGTAGTCCTCAGCTGAGCCAGTCCTGGGGCAGTCACTCTCTAACTGACCTTGAGCAAATCGCTTCACCATTCTGGGTTTCAGTGTCCTCATCTATGAAATAATTTTTATGATCTCAAAGGTCCCTTCCAGGCTGAGATTGTTTACTATTATAACAAAATCCCAGAGAGAAAAGGAAATAGGCATGGTTAAGAACAAGCTTCCTCTCCCACTGTAGTCTCCTACCATATGGCCTGAGTTGGTGGGAAGTTTGGACCCATGTTGCTAATTTGGAGGTACCTGATGGCAGAAAAAGTAAATCCCAGTGGATGTGGAGGTCCTGGGAGCGATGGTGGGGCCCCTCTGGATCCAACTGTGTTTCTGGTTTCACTTAAAAATGCTTCTTCCTGGGCCGGCCCGGTGGCTCAGGCGGTTAGAGCTCCATGCTCCTAACTCCAAAGGCTGCCGGTTCGATTCCCACATGGGCCAGTGGGCTCTCAACCACAAGGTTGCCAGTTCAATTCCTCGAGTCCCGCAAGGGATGGTGGGCTCTGCCCCCTGCAACTAAAATTGAACAAGGCACCTTGAGCTGAGCTGCCTCCCGGATGGCTCAGTTGTTGGTTGGAGCGCAGGCTCTCAACCACAAGGTTGCCAGTTCAATTCTTCGACTCCCGCAAGGGATGGTGGGCTGTGCCCCCTGCAACTAGCAACGGCAACTGGACCTGGAGTTGAGCTGCGCCCTCCACAACTAAGACTGAAAGAACAACAACTTGAAGCTGAACAGAACCCTCCACAACTAAGATTGAAAGGACAACAATTTGACCATTGTTCCCCAATAAAGTCCTGTTCCCCTTCCCCAATAAAATCTAAAAAAAAAAAAATATATGCTTCTTCCCTTCCAACAGCTGACGGTGCTGGCTATCTACTCAACAGCCATTTCCTCCTTCTTCTTTTCCATATTATAAGGTAAAAGTGGGAGTGAATCACAGCTGGTCTAAACAATGGCTCTCAAGGGGAGGTGGTATCACCCACCAGAGGAAGTTTGAAAGAAGTTGTCAAGCAGTGCCTTGAACATTCCATTGGCACTTAATAAGTGAGGGTCAGAGATGCTAAATAACCTGCAGTGAGCAGGACCGTCCTGCACAACAATAAATTAACCAAAATGCCAAAAGTACCCCCACTAAGAAACACAGGATTAAATTATTCATGGGAATTCCATTTCCCGTTCCATTTCTTTTGCCAGATTAGTTTACGTTGAAAGATGGCTTATTTTGGTCACATAAAAGCCTATTAGTTTTCAGAGAAAGATTTTCCTCGTGAGAAAAAGAACAGAGCATCCCTTACTTCCTGCTTACCTTTTGACACTCAGAGCCTCAGCACCCAACTTGTACCTCTTGAGAAGAAAGACAAGAGAATAGCAGAGAACATACAGAATTCTGACATTTCTGACGTACCGAATTAGCCAATCTTGGAACTGCCAACTTTCAGAGATCCTGTTCAGAGGAAGAATACATTTATTTTTAATACAATCAAAATTTAAACTGGTTTGATATGTTACTTACAGTCCAAATCATCCTAAACTATTTGTTATTTGACCTAAAAAAGATTAAAGAAGAAAAGTCACATGATCATATCAATTGGTGCAGAAAAGTATTTGACAAAATTCAACGCCTATTCATGATTTAAAGAAGAAAAAAGGAACTCTCAGGAAAAATAGAAATAGAGGGAAACTTCCTCCACCTGAAACAAATCATCTGCAAAAATATCTACAGCTAACATTATCCTCAGTGGGGAAAGACTAAATGTTTTCTCCTGAGGTCAGGAACAAGGCAAGGATGTCCTCTCTCACCACTCTTAGTCACTATAATACTCCAAGTTCTATTCAGTGCAATAAGACAAGAACAGGAAAGAATGAAGTTGGACTTTTGCTTAACACCGTATACAAAAATTAACTCAAAATGAATCAAGGACCTAAATATTATATAAGACCTAAAACAATAAAATCTTAGAAGAAAACATAAGACAAAAGCTTCACAACGTTGGATTTGGCAATGATGTCTTAGATCAGGGGTGTCCAAACTGCGGCCCGCGGGCCAACTGCGGCCCGCAATTCATTTTTAATTGGCCTCTCAGCAAATTCCAAAAATATATTTAGTTTACTTAAATAAACCAGGTGAGGCAATACGTATTTCACCTCGAGTGAGTGGCCTGGCTGTTAGTGTATTTTACCGCATATGGCCCTTGGTGAAAAACATTGAAAAAAGTTTGGACATCCCTGTCTTAGATAATGATGAAGGAATATTTTCCTGTGATTCCCCAAATAATGCAGATGATGTTGGATCTGCCGGCAGTTTCTGGGTGTCGGCTGGGATTGTGTCTCGTGAGACCAAAGAATGGAAACAGACTCAGAGAGGCAAAGAGTTTTAAAAAGAGGATAGTTTATTGAAAGCAAAGAGTTAGAGCTCCTGGGCGGGAGGGGGTCCTGAATGGGGGTGGCCGTGTGACTGAGGCAAAAGCTCTTTTATACCTTCCCTTGCCTGCTTGGGGAAGGGGAGCTGTTTGAAGAAGGGAACTGTTTAAAGACGGGAACTGGCACCTTCTAATGAAATTCATCTACCAGGTTTGTTCTGCTTGCCCATCCTAAAGGAATTAGCAAAGTAACCCACTCTTATCTATCACATCTGCTCCGTTTGTCAGGCCAAAAGAAATCTTATGATTAAACTCAAGGTTTTGTTACATTTTGTCCTGGAGCAAGAGTGATTTTAAGACATGGCTGTCTTCGTTTATTCCACCAGGGACCTCCCTGTCTACCTAGGGACGTGCTAGCTAACCTTTATCAATATGACACCAAAGGCACAGGTAACAAAAGAAAAAATAGAGTCATTAGACTTCATGAAAATTTTCAAAATTTTGAATATCAAAAGACACTATCCACAGAGTAAAAAGGCAACGCATAGAATGGGAGAAAATATTTGTAAATCCTACATCTCGTAAGGGACTAATATCCAGAATACATAGAGAACTCCTAAAACTTAATAACAAAAAAATATACAACTCGATACAAAACTGGGCAAAGGACTTGAATAAACATTTATCCAAAAAAGACATATAAATGGCCAATAAATACATGAAAAGATGGTCAACATCACTAATCATTAGGGAAATGCAAATCAAAACCACAATGAGATATCACCTCACCATTAGGATGACTACTACCAAAAAACAAACAAACAACAACAAAGAAAAACAACCAGAAAACATGTGTTAAGTGAGGATGTGGAGAAACTGTTGTGTAAAACAGTTGTTTCCTAAAAAAAATTCCTAAAAAAATTTTAAAATTTAAAAAATTTCTAACGAATTGAAAGCCGGATTTATAAAAGATACTTTGTACATCCATGCATTATTTACAATAGCTAAAATATGAAAGAAACCCAAGTTTCCATCAACCAGAAGAATGGATAAGCAAAATGCAGCATAGACATACACTGAAATGTTATTCAGCTGTAAAAAAGGGAGGAAATTCTGCAATGTTTAATAACATGGATGAACCTTAAGAGTATTATGTTAAGTGAAATAAATCAGGCATTCCAAAAAAAAAAAAAAAAAAACCAAATGCTGTATGATTCTACTTATATGAGGTTCTTAGAGGAGTCAAAATCATAAAGACAGAAAATATATAGGAGGAGGGCAGAATAGGGAGTTATTGTTTACTAGGTATAGAGTTTCAGTTTTACAAGATGGAAAGAATTATGGAGCTGGATGGTGGTAATGGCTGCACAACAGTGTGAAATATATTTAATGCCACAAAAATGTACACTGGTGCAGATGGTAAATTTTATGTTGCATGTTTTTTAACATAATTTTTAAGAGGGACGGGGGGAACAGATTGAAAAGAAAATTCTCCCCATTGCATATGACATGGTTTTCTATGTAGAAAATTCCAAAGAATATACAAAAGGAAAAAAAAATCACTAAAACTAGTAAGTGTGTTAGGCAATGTTGCAAGATATTCAATAAACGACAAAAATCAGTTATATTTCTATATACTAGCAATGAACATAGACACCAAAATTTTAAATGCATTACCATTTACAATAGCTGGAAAAAAAAGGTGAAATATTTGGGTTTCAATCTAACAAAACATGTACAGGACTTGTATGTTGAAAGCTATAAAACACTGTTGAAAGAAATCAAAGATCTAAATAAATAAGAGACATACTGTGTTCATGATTTTGACCACTCAAATGTCAATTATTCCTCAAGTTTATATACAGGTTTAACACAATTCCTTTCAAAATTTCAACAAGATTTTTATAGATGTAGACAAGATTATTTTAAATTTTATCCGGAAAGGCAAAGAATCTAGAATAGTTAAAACAGTGTTTGAAATGGAAAAATAAAGTGGGAGGAATCAATCTACTTACTCAATTTTAAGACATTCTGTCATGATATATAACCATAGTAATCAAGACCGAACGGTACTGGTGGAGGAATAGCTGCAGATCACTAGAACAGAATAGACAACCAAGAAATAGACCTGCACAAATATGCCCAAAGAATTTTTGACAAATATACAAAAACAATTCAAGGGAGAAAAAAATAACCTTTTTCTTTTTTTAACAAATGGTGCTAGAGCAATTGCACATTTACAGGCCAAAAAATAAATAAATTTTTAAAGTACCTTGCCCTAACTCTGATACAGCATTCAAAAATTAACTCAAAATGTATTTCAGATGTAAATATAAAACTATAAACCTTTTAGAAAAACCATAGGAGAAAATCTTTGGGATCTAGAGTTAGGCAAAAGTTCTTAGACTTGACACCAAAAGCATGATCCATAAAAGGAAAAATTGATAAATTGGTCTTCATCAAAACTTAAAACTTTTGCTCTGCAAAAGACCGTATTAAGAGGATGGAAAAACAACCCATAAACAGGGAGAAGATCTTTGCAAATCACATATCAAACAAAGGACTAGTATTTCGAATATATAAGAATTCTTAAAACTCAACAGTAAAACACAAACAATCCTATTAGAAAATAGGCAAAAGATATGAACAAACATTTTAACAAAGAGAATATCCCAATGGCAAGCACATGAAAAGACTTTCGAACTGGTGATGAGGGAAATGCAAATTCAAATCACATTAAGATATCATATACACCTACCAGAATGACTACAATAAAAAGTAGTGGCAACTTCAAATGCAGGTGAGGTTGTAAAGAAATGATCTCTCAGATATTGCCAGTGGGCATGCAAAATGGTAATCACTCTGGAAGACAGCTTGGCAGTTTTTTTTAAAACTAAATTTTTAGGCAGGCCGGAGGAATGAGCCGCAGGAGAACAAAATTGGTCTGTTAGAATTTATTTGGTGTGTTTGAGCTGCGGGATCAGGCTAGAAAAGACCATAACCTCCCTGAGCAAAAGGGGTGTAGAGTTTTATAAGAGGGGTTAAACGAGGCTGTTCCCCTTCAGTGCTTCAGGGGGTTTTCGGGGCCTGACCAAGCCCTTTGGTTCCACATCTTGGGCCCCCAGGCCACCGTCTGGACCACCCAGGGCCGCTGATCATAAACCCCTGGGAGACAAACACAGCAGGTACAAAGTACAAAGCTAGATGAGATGGCTTTTAGGATAAGATGGTTTCTACATTCCAGGCCGCTTCTCCAGGCCTAAGGCAAATACAAGCCCGGCAGGTACAAAGAGAAGATGGCTTTTAAGATAAGAAGAATTCTGCTCCTGGCCTAAATACAGCCTAACATAAATATGCAACTACCATATTGATGTAAGTGATGTTGGATCTGCCAGCAGTTTCTGGGTGTGGGCTGGGATCCTGTCTGGAAGAACGGACCAGGGAAAGGCAAAAAGTTGTAAAGGAAGATAGTTTCTTACAGGCAGGAGAAGAAGTTGCAGCTCCAAAGAGGGAGAAGGTCCCAAATGGGGGTGCCCAGTGACTGAGGCAAAAGCTCTTACTTTTATACCTTCCCTTGCCTGCTTGGGGAAGGGGAGCTGTTTGGATAAGGGAACTGGCACTTTCTAATGAAATTCGTCTACCAGGTTTGTTCTGCTTGCCCATCCTAAAGGAATCAGCAAAGTAACCCACTCTTTATCTGTCAGATCTGCTCCATTTGTCAGGCCAAAATGAACTTTATGATTAACCTCAAGGCCTTGTTACATTATGTCCTGGAGCAAAGGAGTGATTTCAAAACCTGAAGTTTTAGGATATTGTTATGGAAAAGCAGCGAGGACGTAGAGATCAGGTAGAACACAGCTTTATTACACCGGCAGGCTCAGTGGGATTGTTCCCAAACACTGAGCGCTTACTGCGGTTGGGTGCTTTGTTTTATAGGGTTAGGCCTGCGGGTTGGGGGGGAAATCTGGCTGGGGTGCCTGGGAGGTCGATCTAGCAGCTGTGATCGCTCAACATTGTTTTGACGGGGAAGCCTCTAACTATGGTGCCTGTCAGAGGCAACTCCAATAACAGGGGGATGGAGCTCCTAGCAGGGCCCGCAGGAAAAAACCGTCCCGACGTATTTCCCCCGTTGATAATCGGAAGGGGAACCCTGAAGATCATCATCTAAACTGAGAGGGCGATAGCCCCGCAGGGCAAGGACGTGGGCGGTGGTTAGACGGGAGATGGCACCTTCGATGAAGCGGACAAGGGCATTGAAGATGCACGGGCCGATGGCAGCAAGGAGAAAAATGGAGAGTAAGGGACCCACCAAAGGGAGGAGCCAGAAAGTCCAGGACTGAGAGCCAAACCCCCAGGAGGCGAGCTCCTTACGCGGCTCTGTATGCGATCCCGGAGCTCACGGACCTTGGTGGCGACGATCCCAGACTGGTTTATGTAGCAGCAACATTCTTCTTGGAGGAAGAGACAGGTCCCACCCTTTTCGGCTGTGAGCAGGTCTAGGGCTCGCCGGTTCTGGAGGGCGACTGCCACCAGGCTGGAGAGTTGGGTCTGGAGTGAAGTGAGTGAGTCTGCGACCCGCTCCATGTTATTATTGAGTTCTTGAGAAAGTCCGTAATAAAAGCCGATGGAAGTCCCAAGGCCAGAGGCACCAGCGGCGACCCCTGTAAAGATGCCAGCACCTATGAGGAAAGGGATGACAGCTGCCTGACGGGCATGATGAGAAGGGGAAATCCGAGACTGGAACTGCGAGTCAGTGTACAGGGAGGTGGAGGGGAATATAAAGGTAAGGATGCAGCCAGTGTCAATGTCATTGGCGCCTCAGCATCTGAAAAGTAAACCACCTTCATAGGAGAGGAAAATGCCAGGAGGAGTGCAGAAGGGTAAAGGTGCAGAAAAGCTCTGGCAGCGGGGCTCAGGAGCCTGTGAGCGGCCTGGGAGCAGATAACAGGCTGAGTTCAAGGCAGGAGCTAGGGGACGCCAACCGGGCCGGAGACAATGGAGGCGTTGAGCCGCTGGATAAGGTCCTGGGTATCCAAGAGTGTGGCCCTGCAGAGGGAAGTTAGGTTGAGGCCACGGTAGTGGAGCTGGGGCAGAGCAGCCCGAGCCATCACAGTAATCCGGGCCACCGCAATGTCTCGGAGGGCAGTGTCCTGGACTCCACCGCCATCGGAGGATCCAGCTTGGGCTAAGTAGGTCCAGCAGACAGACCCTCGGGGGAAGAGATTGCAGGGGGACTGGGAGGTCCGAGGCTCCCGCTCCGGACCTTTGGAAGCAGGGACACTTCGAGGAGAGACTTAAGGGGGAAAAGGCAAAGGAGGCCTAAGAGCCAGAGGGCCACAGACAGGCGAGCACGACCAGAGGAGAAACCCATAGTAGAAATCTGAACAGGAGGAGAACCCTCTGGGTGGGGGTCCAATTAAACGGGGTCACAGAGATGAGCAAAAGAGAGGCCAGAAAGGTCAGCAGGCAGAGGGCGACAATGGTTAAGGGGGTACAAATGAGAACTGTTATTCAGGCGGTCTTCTTAAGCGTGGTCTTCAGTGGCTCGTCCGGCACTGGATGAGAAGTCCAGGCAGGTTGGTCCGACTCTGCTCGCTTGACTCAGGAGTGGTGAATCCACAGTGTGATTCTGGAGACCTTAAGAGCAGTGGGGGTGACAAGTGTGTATGGGTCCATCTATATTGGGCAGAGGGGCTCACGTTTCCAATCTTTTACCCAGACTCTGTCACCTGGAAGGTGGGGATGGACAGGGGTTCCTAATGAGATAGGAATTTTGTCCAGCAGATGTGAGTGTAGGCCTGTAAGGATCTTTCCTAGGGCAATAAGCTGATCTTGGAGGTGGGAATTACCTACCACTCTGAGGTTGCCTGGGATGGATGATAGCAACGGGGGAGGCCGGCCATAGAGAATTTCAAATGGGGGAAAACTGTCCTTTCGAGGAGTACACCGGGAGCAGAGGACGGCTAAGGGAAGTAGATCCGTCCATCCCAGGGAGGTTTCTTGGCATAGCTTAGACAATGTTTCTTTGAGGGTACGGTTCATGCTCTCTACTTTCCCTGAACTCCGAGGTCGGTAGGCTGTGCGAAGCTTCCAGGAGACATTGAGGGCCGAGGCCAGAGTCCGTAGTACATCTGTGTCTACGTGAATGGTGTCACTGTGAATGGTGAGGGGAAGCCCATACCGTGGGATGATTTCACGGAGGAGAACTTTGGTGACTTCTCTGGCTTTTCAGTTCGGGTGGGAAAAGCTTTTACCCAGCCCGAGAAGGTACAGACTAAGACAAGAACGTATTTTGTCCCTCGGTGAGGGGTCATTTCTGTGAAGTCTACCTCGATATCCTTAAAGGGGCAGATCCCATTCATTGGACCCCAGGTGGTGGGGTCAGTCCAGTCTTGGGATTGTGCTCAGCACAGGTAGCACAGCGCTCCGTGATAGAGCAGCATAAGGCTGTGAGCCTGGCTATATAGAAGGTTTTGGCTAGCAGCTTTTCAAGTCCAGTCTTCCCTAGGTGGGAGGTAGAGTGGTGTTCTGAAATGATGCGGGGAGCGAGGGCGGCTGAGATAAACAAGCAGCCATCACGCAGTATCCACCAACCCTGAGGATGTCGGGTGGCTTCCTTATTGTGTGCCCAGCTGTCTTCTGCTGTGGTGTAGGTAGGGCTTGGCGAGGCGGGGGTGGTGGAAGCATTGACAGCTGAATCTGTGTCCTGGGTGGCTTCCCTCACGGCTTGATCGGTGAGGCGGTTGCCAGCAGCCGGCTTATTGTCCACTTTCTGGTGCCCTCAGCAGTGGATGGTGACTAAGAGCTGGGGTGCCCAAGCAACTTCCAATAACTGTAGGATTTCGCCTCTTTTTGGTGGTCTTCCCTTCAGACATGAGGAGGCTACGTTCTTTACAGATGGCCCCATGTATGTGCACAGTGGTAAAAGTGTACTTGGAGTCTGTGTAAATATTGGCCTTTTTGTCTCTTGAAAGCTGCAGTGCCCGTATGAGAGCCCAAGTTTGGCTCGTTGGGCTGACCACTCGGCAGGGAGTGCCTTTTCCTCCAGAACCTCCGAGGCTATTGTCACAGCATAGCCAGCTCTACGCAGCCTACCCTGTAGGAAACTGCTGCCGTCAGTATAGTGTAACTTCTGCGTCCTGCAGAGAGGAGTCCGTATGTCGGGCCATGTGGCATGAACCTCAGTAATGAATTTTAGGCAGTCGTGTTCTGGCTCACCTTCGGCTGTGGGGAGGAAAGTCGCTGGGTTTAAGGCTTGAACAGTCTGGAGGCTTATGCGAGGATTTTCCAGAAGGAGTCCCTGGTATTGGGTGAGTCTGGCGTTGGAGAACTGTCGCGGACCCTGACAATTTATGAGCGTAATTACAGAACAGGGAACCTTGACTGTGAGTTGCTGCCCAAGGGCAGGCTTGTTAGCTTCCCGGATGAGGAGTACTGTTGCGGCTGAAGGCCGCAGGCACGGGGGCCATCCGGAAGCGACCGGGTCCAGTCTTTTTTATGGATAAACAGGCAGAAAGGTTTTTCCGTATCGGGTAAGCCTAAAGTCTGGGCTCTTCCAAGCAAGTCTCTGAGTTTTATGAAGCCTTTTTCCTGTGTCTCTCCCTATTTCCTTTTTTCTCTCCCATTACCCAAACAAAATTGGTTTCACTGTAGTTTGGGGACTGGGCAAGGCCCAGGCTGTGCTCGTGGAGCACGGGGGCAGCTGGGGTGGCTGCCAGGGGTGCTCCAGGGTCCCCAAGCCAAGCTGGGGACGATCCTGCTAGTGGCTGCAGTCAGGCCGCCGTTTCGCCTAGGTTCACAGCGCTGGAGCGCTCGGGGCGCGGCAGCAGCAGGGAGCCCGCAGGCTTCCTCAGAGGCGGCCGAGCAGGGAGCATGGACCCCAGAGTGCCCGGGGAGCAGCGTCCCGGTCGCTGCTTTAAGGTTCTTGGGTTTCTCCCTCCACCCCGAGGCCCGCTGAGCTTCCACTGCAGAAACGCTCTCGGTGTTGAAAAGGCAAAAGAAAGGGACAGTATTGCCCCGGGCGCACGCCCTGGGAGCCTTGTGCTCCCAGCTTGCGCCGCCCGCGCCAGTGTTTCAGGGAGGGTGCCCCTGTTCTGTTCCCAAACACAGTGGATCACGGCTCCCCGGAATGTTTTTCTGGCACTCAGACGTCTGTCCTCAAACATTTAGTGGAGTTTTCTTGTATCCTCTTGGTGAATGGGCTTTGTCGGAGGGGCATTAGGAGTTTCTTTCAGAGCCTGGGTTACGAGAATCCTGCACTGTCCCTTTTCACTAGAGCAGAACCGTACCCAAGGTGGAAGGGTCCTGGCAATTTCCAACCAGGAGTCAATGTATGGATACTAATCCGGGTGACCAGGATTGCCGGTCACTACAATATAAACACACTGGACAACGGCCAGGTCTAGGGTTCCCTCTGCTGTCAACTGACATTAAAAGTGGACTATTCTAATTCATGGAGGGTTCTTAATTTTTCCTGGGGTCATGCGGTCTCCATAATCTCTGCCAAAAACCCTTTCTAAAATTCTTTAACATGCAGTCTAGGACTGCAGGCTTACTTTGCTTCCCTCCCATAGTGCACAGATGTCGCAGACGGTGGGGAGGGGGGATTTACTCAGGTGCTGCCCTGCTCGGGTCCCTCGCAGGAACTTAGGAGTGTTTTTTGGCTACAGTGTACAGAACAATTTACAGAACAGGCCACTCCGTGGAGTGAATCACCATTATGCCAAATGACGCTCTGCTAGAATCAGGGTGAAACATACCCAGGTTGCCATAGCAAAAGCTATGGAAGCAAACATTCAGGCACACAATCAGTCACTCACACACCGGGTTGACACCGTCCCATGGGTGTCCCTGCCTTGATAGGTTATAAGAACCTACAGGGAGGTGATCAGGCTCCCCTTCTGTCATGTGGGACAGGACTGACTTGGACAGTGGCCCCGGGGCTTACCTGGTCTGATGGGAGGAGGATCCAGCTGGTTGTCCCGGGTCCCTCTCAGCGGGTCCAGCTGGGGAGGCCCGGGCTGCGGCTGCCCAGGGAAAGCCCAGTCCGGGGTCCGCCAAAATTAGAGGGGTGCACCTACACTCTTCTCAGGCCTCCCGTCACTCCGCGGCCCACCTCTCGCCCCACACCTGTGGCGCAAGGGGCCAGGGCGATTGGGTTTCCCAGTCAGGGAACCAAAATGTTGCAGCAAAGCAGCAAGGACTGAGAGACTCAAGCAGCATGCAGAGATCAGGGAGAACACAGCTTTATTATGCTGGCAAGCTCAGCAGGATTGTTCCCAAACACTGAGAACTTACTGGGGTCGGGCGCTTTGTTTTATAGGGTTAAGCCTGCAGGTTTGGGGGGAAATCTGGCCGGGGTGCCAGGGAGGTCCGTCCCTAGCAGCTGTGATCGCTCAACATTGTTTTGACAGGAAGGCCTCTAACTATGGTGCCTGCTGGAGGCAGCTCCAATAAGAGGGGGATGGAGCTCCTAGTGGGGCCCGCAGGAAAAAACCTTCCCAACAATATGACTGTCTTTGTTTATTCCACCAGGGACCTCCCTGTCTACCTAGGGACGTGCTAACTCTCCTGTATCAATTGCATTTCTATAGCTTTCTTGAAATGACAAAATTATAGAAACAAAAAAGAGATTAGTGGTTTCCAAGGATAAAGGGGGGGGGGGTGATAGGAGGAGGGCATGTGGCTGTACCTATGAAAGGGCCACATCAGAGGTTCTTGTGATGGAGATGTTCTAGATGTTGAATGTATCAATGTCCGTATCCTGGTTTGATACGGTACTCGAATTTTGCAAATTGTTATCATTGAGGGAAATGGGTACGTGAAATCTCTCTATTATTTCTTACAACTGCATGTGAATCCACAATTAGCTCAAAATAAAGTTTTTAATCTTTAAAAATTGCACCAGTGTGCAGCCAACAAAATCCGTTGAGCCAGGAAGCTCATAGCGTGTGGAGGATACTGGAAGCAGAACCTGCAGGACAATAAGAGGAAAAAGCCAATAGCCCCACATGGGGTCAAGATAAATGTGCACTGATATTTCACTTGCAGAAAGAAGAAAGGAAAAAGAATTACCATACAGGCCGATTTACAAAAGAAAGCTCTCTGAGCCAGAATCCATCTGAAGCCAGAGGCTCTGCTCAACCTGGCCCACATTCAAATAGCAAGTCCCTGCCAGCCCTCCCCTCCTCCCCGTGCAAACACCAGGGGCTCCAACACAGACGCAGTGATTTGATTCATTTACACAAAGTCAGCAGTTTGGACATGTGTTTGCAATCTGAGGCTTCCTGTGAGGTACGCAGGCCCTAAATAACATCTCTTACGGGAACTTTGTGGTTTGGGATGCCAGGTCAGGCTGGAGGTGGACTGAAGCTGTGGTTGAGCATAAACAGGGTTTTAAAGGTCAGTTCTCCAGCCAGTAGGCTGGACTGTGTGGCCCTTGGGGTGGGGTGAGGGAGCTGCTCTCAGCGGGCTTTCTCAGAGAAAGATCATTTGTGTGTGTTCCCCTCATGTCAGAGAAGAAAAGCTCCATAGGACTTTCCTACTTCTCCACTCCTGCCCCTGCTGGGAGCCAGAGGAGATGGCACAAAGCCCCCGCCCCACCCTCCGCCCCCAGTCCTCCCATCTAGTCCTGAGAGAAATGCATGCGTGCATGGCCACACATGAAGCAAGGAGCTGCCTCTCCTCCTGCCTCTCAAGGGCTGGGGTATCCTGCTCACTCTGGCATGGGGCCAGTTTCACAGGGTCACTCCCAAAGGAACAATTCACTTCCTAATGTGCTTCGTAGGCACTTCCAGTGATTCCATAAACAACACACTAAAAAATAATGTTCTAATGTTTCGTTTGACCGATATCCCATTTAATTTGCCCCTACTGTTTTCAACTTATTTTACTGATCAGATGGCAATGATGTGGAAAAGCCTATTCTCTCTTACTTAACACTAACAATCTTTCAACAATTTCTTCTTCTGCTTTAGGAAACAGAAATCAGAGTTCAGCAAGAACACTTCCTTGAGCTACAAGCATAGACACTATCTCTGTCTGTGACCTTTGGGCCAGTCCTCCGCCCTCCCTGATCCAGGTGGTTGTCCTAAAGACCAGGTTCAAAGACCAAGGAAAGGTGACTGACTGATTTGCTAGAGGCTCTCAATCAGAGATTCCTCTTATGCAAACTTCGTCTGTCATATGTGGCCTCCAGGGTCCCACCTACTAGAAGCATGTAGGCTAATAGGAAATCAGCAGCAAGCCAGGGAGAGTATGAATATGCAAATCTTCCAGAGATACACTGAGCTTTCTCATATCCTGTGCTTTTGTTCAATAATGGATGAAGAAGGGCACTGAGAGAAGAAAAAGCAAGAAACTGGGCAGAAAACAAACTGCCTAAATGACTAAGAAACCTTGTGCCAGAGTGATTGCTAAACTCTGTGGTCCTGGCTCAAGGCTCACAAGATCACATTTCGCATCCTGGAGAGCTGCAGGGCGGTGTCCTTAAGAGCAGGGAGCAAGAGTGTAGCTGCAGAGCTTCCGACCACCCCTCATAGCTGTGCCAGGAAGGCCGCTAAAGGCAGCAATGGCGATGGAACAGGTCAGGTTGCAGGGTCAGGTACAGCAGACGTGGAGGCCCGAGCTGGGCCCAGCGCTCGTGCCCAGTGTGTGTGATTATATGCTCTAAAGCCCATCTCCCTTACACTCCTCCATTTCCTCGTTAGTAAATCAGATATTAATGCCCATGTCAGGAGGTGATTGTGAGGGGTCAATGTTAGAAATGTGTTTTGCCGTAAATAACGAAAAGTCGGACCACCAGGCCTAAAAGCAGGAGTTTATCTACCTCTAAGGCTAAAGGTAGCTATTTCAAGGCTCAGATACCTGTTCAATTCTCATTGATTCTAAGAACCATGTTATTTTTTGTTTTTCTTTCTTCTCCACATTTTATTGTAACATCTTGGGGATCTGGACGTGCTTCACATCAGACTATAGTTCAGTTAGTAGCGTTGTATCTTTCCTGATGCTCCCTACATAATGGTGTGTCTTACAATATCGGCTGCTTCTAATGAAAGATAAGATGTCATCAGGGGCTAGGCTCTTCGCCTGGTGGCTTTCATCCTCGTGGTTGCTAGATGGCTGATGCACCTTCAAGCATCACATCCATGTTACAGGCAGGAACAAAGGAGAAATGAAAAGGAGATACAGAGTTTTAAGGGTTTTCTCTTCTCTCCAACCAATTTCCACTTACATATTACTGGCCAGAACTATGTCGCATGGCCATCTGTAGAGTGCACGAAGTTGAGTTTTAGGGTCTCAGGCCCTATAAAACAGGAAGGCGGGGGTGGGGGGCGGGGGAAGGTGACTGCTGACTGAGCTCTGAGTGAGCCAACCTACGGTGTCTGCCACGGTCTATAAAAGAACTAGTTCAGTGTCAGGCACAGGGTAGAGGCTTGCCAAATGGTAGTTCTTTACCTCCACACACAAGCAAAAATGTGAGTGGTTTGTGTTGGGATAAGCCAGCCCCCAAACAACTTCATTTCTTGGAACACTGCAGCAACACTCTCTAGGAATGCAAATGAGGCTTGTCCAGGAAAGAGTGATAAACACACTTCTCTCCTTTCCAGTTCTGCAAAGCCATCTCCGTAGGCTTACACACCAGAAGTTTCTGGTGCAAAATAAATAAACAAACTAGGCTAATCAGAAATCAGCAGCAAGCCAGGGAGAGTATGAATATGCAAAACTTCCAGAGCTTTCTCAGGTCCTGTGTGTTTATTGGGGATGAGGTAAGGGCACGGAGAGAAGAAAAGCAAGCATAGGCTATTAGTTTTTGCAACTCTCACAAATGAGCTTTTTTCAGTTTTCCTTCCCCAAGCCAAGCTCATCTCCCGTCTTCACTCTTCAGCTGTCACCGCCCTGCCAGGCCCGGGCGTTCCTGTGGATGTGCTGAAGCTTTCTAAGGTAAATGGGGTGGAGCTAAGCGCTATCAGTTTCTCACAAATGAACTCATGTAGCCCTTGCTGCAAATCTGCAAGCAAGGTATAAGAGTTCCGATTTGCCAAAACTACAGCTCAGAGAAACTAGGAAAATGTTCAAGGTCATCCAGCTGATAAGCAAGGAGCTGAGGCTCAAACCCAGGTCTTTCTGGAGCCAGTACCCTTCCCAGTACAACACATGGCCTCCAGAAGTACTGCTGGCTGTTTAACTCTCAGGGCGAGGCCAAAGAGTCAGGCGTCTCTTCCAAAATCAGGAGCCCATGGAAAGTGGAGGTGTTGCAGCTGCAGCTACCCCAAGACATCTCGTCCTTTGGGAAACTGGTTTCCAATTGTGTGCTTGAAGGCTGGAGCACTGGGGTCACAAAATGCACCAGATGTGACCTCAGCAATCACCGTTCCAATTCCCTCACAGGACAGATGAGGAAATAGACCCCAGGAAAGAAGTTAGTGGTAACAATCAAAAAGGGTCTAGGACTCAGGCCACTCAACTTCTGGGCCATTTGCTTTTTCCAGAATAACAGGCTCCTCCTGGTTCCCAAACTCTCAGTTGGACATTCCTGGTCACCTGCGGGCCAGGCTGGTCTGCTCACGCTGCCACGTCTGCCCACACTACTGAGTCTGCTCATCTAACAAGTATTTCTGGAGCACTTACCATGGGCCTGGCACTGTTCTGAGCGCTGGGAATGCAGCTAAGAACAACAAATAGCCCACTTCGCGTGGTGCTTTTGTTCTATTGGGCAGATGGAGGATAAGGAAGTAAGTGGAGAGAAACAAGAAAATATCAGGTATCAGACAGTAACGAGTTCTGTGGGAAGACAAACACAAGATGTTATGGAGAGTGACCAGGGGTGTACTTTAGAACTGGGGTCAGGGAAGAGCTCTCCTAGGAGGCGACACGCAAGCTAGGGCCTGAATGAGGAGGGGAAGACAGCTGGGCAGAGGACACAACTGTGCAGCCTCTGAAGGGGGAAAGGGCTTGGCTTTGTGAGGAGGAGAAAGGGAGTGAGAGAGAGAGAAAAATGAGAAGGCAGGAGTGGCAGGCCAAGGGCAGGTCCTACGGGGCCCGGAAGGCCAGCGAGACGGGTTTCGTTCTTGTTCTTAGTGCAACGAGAGGTCACTGGTGGGTTTTACGCACACAACTGCCATGCTCCCATTTAGGCTTTGAAAAGACCGTCTGGATGCTGTGGAAAGAACAGAAAAGGGGCAAGAATAAAAAGAGAGCGACAAGTCATCCAGCAATGCTGGCAGTCCTGTAGGTCACAACCCTGTTAAACCATAAACCTGGGGCTTTCGCAAGGCTACTACCACATGTGGCTGTGCCAGCAGGGCCTGCCTGCCTCCATAGCTACCTGTCACCTAAACTGCCACATGAACATCCTCTGAAGCTGCACAGAGGGGCCTGGTGTTTTCAGTCCTCTTTGAGCCTCAAACACACCTACAACCCTCTGCACTCGTGTCAAAGGAGCAAAGTCAACACACCTTTCACAACGTTTTTCTACATGAGAGTAAGACAGACAAACTACAGGTCACTATGTCTAAGGCTGGGTTATGAATTATGCAGTGAAGAAAGAATGAGGAATAATAGAATCGACAATGATCTTCTACCTTTAGTTACCTCATGTCCATTGGAAAATACATTCATCCCTTGGTTATCCGCCCCAGCACTTAGGGAAAGAATCATGGATGGTGCAAAAAATCATGTATGTAATTTATATTTGCTTTGAACACCTAGTGATGAGCCCTCTCGGAGATGAGTTGCAGCTACTCGATCGTCAGAGATATTTCAGTTCATATCATTGTCCAAACTGAATCGTGAATGTTTAAAAAGCAAAAGCAAAACACATCTTCATTCATTCTCTCATCAAATATCTGTTGCATGCCTGCTGTTATGTCCAGCACTGCTGGGTCCTGAAGCAAACAAGCAATATGTCCCCTGCCTTTGTGGACCTCACAGTCTTATGGCCTGGACAGACATTGATCAAGAAAAAACACACAAAGAAATAAGCAGTTGTAATAAGGCCTATAGTAGAAAAGAACAGAATGGCCGAAGGCCACCATGGCTGTTGGAATGCTTCCATTGTTCTCCACCCCATTCTCCTCTCTATCACTCTTCAAACAGATACTTGCCCAGGGACTCACTCTTTGACCCCATTATCCCTGCCTCTCAATCCATTGCCCTCCAAGCTCTGTGACCAAAGATGTAAGCAGATGGCCCTCAGAGCCAGCATCTCCATCAAGGGAAGTCCTGGGCACCCAGTACAGGGCAACACGAACCCCTTGGTCTGGTTCTCACACAGGGCCTCCTTTTATGACCTTTGGGAATTGCCCCCTCTCTCCAGAAGTCTCATTGTCCCCATCTATCAAGTGGAATGAAGCACATAGTACCTGCAGTGAGCCCTAGAGATTTACTTTGCTGCCCAGAAGTCCTTGGAAGTTCCCACAGCAGGCTGGCAGACCCCATGCCAAACTGGGAGCAGACTGGAAGAAAGTATGACGGAGAAACCCTACCCGCTGCCAGATCCCCTATAAGACCTAAGCCTTTAGTAGGTCCAAACCCCATGCACAGGCTGGGGTTTGCAGGACTGTCATTTGCAGGACTTTTTTTTCAAAGCCTGCCAGTTAGCCCCACATTATTGCTCTCAAAGCTTCAGAAACAAGCACTGAGATGAGATGAGATGAGGAATGTGGTAGGAGTTATTAACGTGATTGAAGAAGGCGTGTGGGCTTTGTTTCTATATGCTGCATTTGACCTAAAGCCAGATGTTAGTAAGTCCTCACCACACTATGCTTGTCATTTGCAGTCCCTTCACTCAGCCAACCTTCCCCTCACCCCCAGACTCTATCCTATGAGAGTCTGGCCCAAAGCACTCTTTATTAGTAGAAAACAGTGCAGTGTCAATGAGATGTCTCCACACAAAGTCCCAGGCCAGCTCTTGGCACTTCTAGAAGGAAAGATCATCCTTTTGTCATCTCATGTTCCCACCATTCCTTGGGCTGGGCCCTGTTATCTCTTAGAGGAGGGCTAGGAAATGACAAAGGAGATTGGCTCATGGAAGGCATAGCGGGGAGGGGGGGCGACTGCTATGGACCTGAACAATAGGAAGCACGAGAAGGCCTATGCATACACACAACTTGCAGGAGGGAGGTGGTGGGCTTCACCTGGGTTCTAGTTGCTGTTCCACCAACTGGCTGTGTGAAAGCGCGTCCCTCTGCATCCCTCTCTAGGTCTCAGTCGGTTGACTGTGAATGAAACTGAACTAAGCTTTCTTCCAACTCTACGAATTTAAAATTCTCAGTGGGTGTTAATTTCTAAAGCTGTGCTCAGCATATATGTGCTATGCAGGAAATGGGGCAGGCAGAGAGACGGCGGGCTTCCTGTTTGGTCAGAAGGACGTGCACTGGTGCAGCAGCTCCCAGCCTTTCTTACGACATCAGTACACCTGGTGAATGAGGACTAAGAGTTTGACACGCTCCCAGCATAGATGTGAAGGATCCAGGGTTCAGCGTGATGCTTGGGGGCTGGAGTGGGGGGTAGCTGTAACTTTACCACATCACAGCAGTGTATCCAACACTGCCCCAGCAGACCAGATTTGAGAAATTTATGTTAATCATGTTTTAGACTAGGCCCATATCATGTTGCATGCTATCGGTGGAAACTCTTGATTGTTTTATAATTTAGCCCACATTTATGAAGGCTTGCTATTGCCCAGCACTGTGCTAAGTGCTGGAGAAGGGAAGATGAATAGAATCCAGTCCTTAAGCTCCAGTAGTTCCCAAGTGATGTGCTGTAGCACGCTGGGGTGTCCTGAGCCAGAGCACCCATTTGTCCGAATGGTACCTTTTGCACAGATTAGGAAAAGAGACCCCTTCTGTACAGATGCAGTCTGGTGGGCCACAGTCTGTTGAGCAGGTGACAGCTGGCCATTGGTCTCTATCGGCCCCTTCAGCTGAACACGCTGGTACAGCAAACAATCTATGCAATTGATCCTGGCGGTCCTGATGGGCTACCAGATTTTATTCAATGTCTAACATACATTTTTGCTCTAATGGAACATGTGTATTAGCAATGTCTGTCAAATGAAACACAGACCCAATAACTCATGCGACAGTGCAGAGTGAAATAAGCTAGCCAACTTGGTGTGTGTTGGGACATAAGAAAATGCAGCATGTGAGATATACAAGAGCGTGTATTCAGAAGAGCACGCTAGTATTAAAGGGAGACCGAGCGATAGTGCGGTAACAGCAGATGCTTTTACAGTTGCTCTGAGACCCAGTTATACTGCAGCAGCAATTGCATTGTAATTATCCTTCCCTTGTTTAATGTGTTTCAGTATTTTAACACTTTCAAGTGTGCCACACACAGAAAAGGTTGGAAACCACTGATCTAGGGGAAAAGAGGTGTATAAGAATTCCCGCTCCAATTAAGTTCACTGGAGACGTGAGAGCAATAAGAGTGAGACACTTAGCTCAACCTCGAGTGTAAGGAGGGATTCCTGGAGAAGGTGCCGGCTACGAGAGTTGGAGATCAAGTACAAGTCCACCAGTGTACAGGGTGGGACAGTGTATTGGAAGCAATGGGGACCACAGGCGCAAAAGTGTGGAAGAAAGAGCAAGATTTGTGGACTGAACTGCAAGCTGTGACATGACTGGAGAGGAAAGTGTAAGAGGGTGTCAAGAAGTGAAGATGAAAACAGCTCACACCAGAATACTAGTGGGCGTGGCTCTGGTTAGGGTTTCCAGGTGGGAATCCCCCCCATTCTCAGGAACTTTTTTCACTTTCCTGTTCCGGAATCCTGAGAAAAGTTGGTCGGGAAATCGGGAAAATTGGCTCCTTGAACCCAGTAATAACCCACAATGGGAAATAAAAGTACTACTCACAATGTATCTCTTAGACATTTTTCCTATTTATGGCTAGGGTTTCCGGGTGGGAATTCCTGCCTGTTCTCGGGAATTTTTTTCGCTTTTCTATTCCCGAATCCCAAGAAAAGTTGGTTGGGAAATCGGGAAAATCGGCTCCTTGAATCCAGGCAGTTGGTAGTATCGGCCGTCACTTTGTGGAAACGATTCATCGTGGAGAACAGAAAACAGTTTATATCTCAGGATTCAGGAAGGGGAAAGCAAAAAAACTTCCTGACAATGGGCGAGAATTCCCTCCTGGAAACCCTAGCTCTGGTCATACTCATTCCCCAAAATTCAAACCCCCACCCCACCCAGGCAGAAAAGGTGAGAATATTCTGAAGATACACATGATGGGTCTTTCTTTGGACTCAGCAAAATGCCACAGCCTTAATCTTTTAACTTGGGTGGAAAACGCATGACACTAGCTAAGTATTTTTGCAGAAATATCAAGGACCAGGCTCTGCTGAGTGAAAACCTATATTCAGAATCAGTCACGCAGTTTGTATGGCCCAGTGCAAAATGAAAATGTGAATGAAGAATTTCAAGACAGCACTAGCAGAGCATTAAATGAAGTGCCTGCCCCTTTTAAGCGCGGGGCCTTGTGTGACTACACAATTTGCACATCCTGAAGTTGAAGGAGACCAGGAGGCCTTGTTAGTACAACTTTATCTTTACTGGAATTGGATTTATTTCTCTGGATAAGAGAGGAAGATGAGGTGGAGATGGGGGTAGGGGGAGAGAAAGAGAAAGAGAGAGAGAGAGAGGTGCCAATTTGAGGCAGTCAAAATCCTTGTTTTAGCTCAACTTTTAACATTTTGTCCTCCAAAGTAGCCCCAGTAACAACAGTGATCTGGGGTATAGCAACTCCCGACAAGCATATCAGTTCTTTGTGAGCACCCATGTTAGAGAAAAATGAATGCATATTTTGCATTCTTCATAATGATAGATCAGTGTTTATATTAATATGGAAAATGTATTTAAGTGAGGTGACTTCTTATGAGACAAATATACAAAACCTGATATTTGGCGATAAGACCAAGATGTCAGACAGACTGGATACCAGCCTCTCCGTCCCCTCCTACTCAAGGTCCCATGGAACAACAGAAATATTTTGAAAAAGAAATAGATGTATAATGTTGCTGGAAACCAAGGAAGGGTGCTACCTGTAGACTAGAAATACTGAGGATGGTTTTTTAAAACAGAATTGGATTGATAAAGAAACAAGAATTTTAAAAACTTCAAGCCAAACAGGAGTGGGATAAACTACTCAAGGTAAGAGTAGACCTCCGAGCTCTGAGTGACCAAATCCATGTGGAGGCACACCTGGGACCCTGCTCAGTGTTAGCTGCTGAGGAACTCAGCACAGCTGGCCAGGCAGGCCTGCCCCGTCAGTCCTCCACAAACAAGGGACAGTTTGCAGAAAGGCATTTTCCCCAGGGGTAAAGCTGTCATCACTGCTCTATGAAAGGGGAGTTCTGACACAACAAATCTTGTGAGCTGGGGCCAAGAGGCAGGGTAAGACCTCAGGTAACTTGGGCTCCTGCGAGAGATGGAGATTCCCCACCACGAGGGGCTTGCCACCCACAGATCTGCCCTACACAGACACCTCCCTGCAGTCACAAGGAAGGCAAGAGCTTTGGGACAAGGCAACAAGGATTACCTGGGGGCGTGAAAAAGCACCGTGGTTAGAGAGCAGCCTCTTTAGACATTTTTGAGATCTTCATGTGGCTACTAGGTAATTGATCAATTTATAAAGGTTGCATGAATGTTTGAAAAGAGTATAAAATCTCTGAGAGGTCAAAACACTCCCCTTATATATCTGTTAGTCCATACTTATTAATTGCATTATTCAAATCTTCTTCCATGCTGTCCAATAGAAATATAATGTGAGCCACATACATTGTTTTAAATTTTCTATAGCCATGTTAAAATAAGTAAAGAGAAACCAGTGAGATTAATTTTAATCTTTATTTAACTTAGTATATCTAAAATAGGACCTTTCCAACATGTAATCAATATTTTTTTTTTAATTTATTGGGGTGACAATTGTTAGTAAAAATTACATAGATTTCAGGTGTACAATTCTGTATTACATCATCTATAAATCCCATTGTGTGTTCATCACCCAGAGTCAGTTCTCCTTCCATCACCATATATTCGATCCCCCTTACCCTCATCTCCCACCCCCCACCCCCCGCCCCCGTTACCCTCTGGCAACCACTAAACATTACTGAGATATTTTACATGAGTTTTCATACGAAGTCTTTGAAATTCAATGTATGTTTTATACACACAGCACTTCTCAGATTGGGCCATGTCTTACATCCTCAGCAGCCTGCTGACTGCTGGCTCTGCTACGAGGTCTGATGATTAACTTCGCAAACTCATCCTAGAAAAAGTACTACATACGTCATTGTTGAATATCACTGTGGTCACCTTTGAAGTCCTCCTCTTGGGAAGCTATGAACTGATGCCAGTGCCTAGTCCACCCTTAAAAGCAATTTTGGAACTTTCTGGAATGGCCTTCAGAGCTGTCATTATATTACCCTTGATGTCTCAAATGTCATCAAAATGTCTTCCTTTCAATATTGCCTTTATCTTTGGGTAAAGAAAGAAGTCATTGGAGGCCAGGTCAGGTGAGTAGGGAGGGTGTTCCAATACAGTTATTTGTTTACTGGCCAAAAACTCCCTCACAGACAGTGCCGTGTGAGCTGGTGCATTGTTGTGATGCAAGAGCGATGAATTATTGGTGAAAAGTTGAGGTCATCTAACTTTTTCATGCATCCTTTTCAGCACTTCCAAATAGTAAACTTGGTTAACTGTTTGTCCAGTTGGTACCAGTGCATAATGAATAATCCCTCTGATATCAGAAAAGGTGAGCGACATCGCTGCCACAAGTTCGGGAACTTCACTGTCTGTGGCTACCACAGGCAGCTCTAAATCCTTGGCTGTTTCTTGTCCACTTGAGCTGTCGTTTTTCTTTACACATTTTGAAACTGTGCACAGAGATACATGCATAGACAAGAACAAAACCAAGAAACCTCTTCTTAAACCATTGCTTCTTTAGGCTCTGAAATCCATTTTATCTCATATTAATATCAGCCTGCCTGCTGCTTGGGGTTAGCACTTTCCATTCCTTTGCAAATTTCTGTGTCTTGTATTTTTGTGTGTTCCCTTTAAACAACACATAACTGACTTTTGTTTGTTTCCCAATATGAGAGCTGCTATATTTGATGGGGACTTTACCAAATCACAGTAGTTTTGAGCATTGGTATATTTGGACTTATTTTGTCCATATGCTTGTACTTTCTATTTACTGTGTTTTCTTGTTTCTTTTTTCCATTCCTTACTTTTGTTGGATCAATCAAGCTTTTAGGTATTGTGTTTCCTTTCTTTTGCTTTTAGCAGTTTACAATTTACATACTATCCTTTTCTATATCCTCCAGTATTTACCTTTATTTTTTTTTCATTAGGTGAACAGTTTTATCTCCAATGATGTGTGACTGTCAGCTGATAACTACTTCATCTTCTCCTTTTTTGCTGGTGTTACCTTTAATTTTAACTAATTTTCCTCTTTGATTATATCCCCAATCCCAGTCCCCTCTCAAGACATAAATGACTATATTAAGCATAAATGACTTAATACAGTCATTTAATATAATGATGTAAAATAAATGACTATTAAATTTCAAACATGTTCTTCCAACTTTTTCTATGCATTGTTTTATGTACATAGAAACATATGGTGTTTATATAAATATATATGGTATTGTCTGTGATTCCATTACTAGAAATTTTTCATGAAGAAATAGTTGAATAAGTAGACAAAGACATATGTAAAAAATGTTTCATAACCACATTGTAAAGTATTTTTTTAAATTGAAAACATCCTAAATGTCCATCAATAGGGAATTGGTTAAATAAATTATAGTACATCCACATACATCAAGAATGATAATATGTTCTTAAATCCAATGACATAAAAAGATAACTAGAATACAATCTAGAGTGATATAAATCAGGCTACACACACACACACAATTGAAAGGGTATTCACCAAAGGACATTGTGATTATCTCTGATAGCTAAGGTTTCAGGTGATTTTACTTTCTTCCTTAATATTTTATAATAGAATTTTCTATGATGAGATATATAGATGTTATACTTTTGCAAATATTAAAAACCCTATTCCCAAAATATCAATCTTAAATAGCATAGATGCTTCACCGTATTTATCCAAAGGCTTCTCTTCCTCCTTGGCAAGTGACCTTGAACCCTGGGAGAGCCGATGTGCCAGTTACAGAAGCAGACTCTGGAAAATTGCTTAGTGAAGAAGAGAGAGAGGAACAGTGTGTGCTACACATACCAAACATTGGTGTTATTTACATATTACTTATATATTTGCTCAGCTGTCTACACTTATGTTTTCTGTGCCCTAAAAGTGTTTTTCTGTTTGGCCTTAACTAATGTTCTCCTGGGAAAGAACCAGGCAGTAGCGTCTTCGTGTAGAACGCCACGAGAGCATGACGAGCAACTGCACAGCGAGCAATGCTGTTGATGCTGCTAATAAAGATCAGTAATTATTTTAAGCACTAATTAGGACAACGCATGTTCTTCGCGTCATTGGAAGAACGCCTCATAACAGTTGAAAAACTCCCACTCCTAGTAACACCTTTTTCATAGGACTAACACCTGAGACTGTCAGGTTCAATTTCACAATCATGTCTTAGTTACCTCCTATGAAGCACCAGGTATTGTCGCAAAAATAAGTAAGTTCGTAGTTCAATGCAGGTAGAATTCAAGCTAATTTAACTTCCGGTCCTTTCCTAGTCCTTCTGGAACAGGGAACGGAGCTGACTAGAGCCTATTTAGCTCTATTTTTCACAAGGATGAAGGAACCAAGGGCAGTTTCCACTCTCTAAGATGGTAGGAAAAAATCTCATGAGTTTCTCCCCACTTTAAAGATGGGGAAACAGGCTGAGTCAGACAAGCCACGTGATGAGCACGTGGAGGGACTGCTTTCTACCTGGGCATTTCCACCTCCAAGAACATAGCCGTTTTTCCTGGGAATGGCTCAGAGTCTGTGCAAACAGTTCAAATCAGGGTCACATCAGGACGGCAGCTCAATCAAGCAGGAATATCAACGAGGCAGGAGAAGAGGTTGTCAAGGGAACCTGCATTTCCTTGCAACCCTTCTAGGTAGTGACGAAATTGTTCTGAAAGATAGGCCCACTACTCAGGACATGGAGAAATCCAAGTCTTACATTTCCTGACCTGTGAGGTTTTAGGGTACAACCTGAATGCCGTATATCCTGGGGGTGTCAACAATACCAGATTATACCCATAAGTGTCATGCATGCATGCGTGTGTGTGCACGCTCAACCTTCCACTGAAAAAGTGGCATTTCTGTGCCTCCATTTCTAGGAATTGCTATAGATACTGTTGCTGGGAAGCTAGGCTATCTATCAGACCACCACCATCTTTTCTTCTAGAAGTGCTGGCATGGAGAGGGTCCCACCAGATCCACCCGGTACCCACAAATAATAGATGTGGGCCATTTCAGAGCAAAGGAAGGAAGTGTAAGTGTAATTATTCTCTTTACATCTCGAAAAGGAGTCTCTGCAACTTCCATCACTTCAGCTGCCCATGATGGATCTATCAGATGTAAGGCAGGCAAATGGTGCCAGAGTGTGGACTGAAAGCAGAAGTTGCCAGCCCCCACCGGGGGCAGAGATGTGCCACAGGCAGATGAGCCCAGGTCTCCAAATCTGGGACTAACACTCCTCCTTCACTGGAGCTTCATACTTGGGACGTTGCCAGTCCCTCCCATTTTGTTCCCAAATAAGAGATCACTCTCCCCATTTTGCAGATGGCAGGAAATGAAGCCCAGACTTTGCAGCCACACCCAAATGTTTGTGACTCAGCCAGTGCTCCGAGCTCAAGGGGAACTACTAAAATGGGAGTTGTTTTGTGCACTCTCAGTTCAATCTCTGCGGCACCCAACTTGGCAAAGAAACCCCCACATTCCTCATGTGCACACAGAATAACAATCAGGGTGAAATACTTCCAACTCACATCTCATTTTCCTCACTCCTCATCTAGTCCAAGCCAAACCCCCCTTTCCCTCCCCACAGAGGTTGGATTCTCAACCTTCTCCCTCATCTTCTTCAAGTGTGTTCTGTGAAGTAAGATGGAACCGATCAGGATCATGTTAGTGGAGCAGCACTTGGTTGGTGGCCAGGGGTCCATTTGTTCATAGAAAGTGAGGACAAAACGAAGATCCAAATCCAGAAGTCTAAGAATTCATGTCCTAGACTTGTGTGGTCGGGTGTGGCAGCCACTAACCACATGTGGTGACTGAGGACTTGAAATATGCTAAGTGCAACCGAAGGACTAAAGTTTTTATTTAAATTAATTTTAATTCATGTACACTTAAATTTCAAAACTGATCATTTAATTCAGTTATTGGGCTGCATAAGTATGTACGCAGCTACTTAGGTTTGTAAATCTACTTTTTCAACCGTAAGTGTTATAAAATATAAATACAGATCAGGTGTTTTCAGTGAAAATTTAGTATCTGAGCTCAGATGTGCTATGAGTGTAAACTGCACCCCCAGTTGGAAGACTTGGTAGGAAGAAAATGTAAAACGTCTCCTTAATTGTTATTTATGTTGATGCATATTGAAATTATTGTATTTTAGATATACTGTGTTCAATAAAATGTATCCTTAAAATTAATTTTACCTGTTTCTTTTTTTACATCTTTAAATGTGGTTACTGGGAAATTTTAAATTATGTATCGTATTTCTGTTGGTTCACTACTCTAGATGTTTCATGTTACTGGGGCTAGTGCTGGAGACAGGGTATTCCTATCCAGAGGTTCATCTATCACTTGCCCTCTCATATTGCTAAAAGGTTCCTCCAGAATATTTTCCAACCCTCTCTTTCCTAATTACTGCTTTAGTATTACTAACTGTAGTGAACTCGCACTTCCCTCATCCTTCCCCCACCTACAGCATTCTTCTCTCTCTAAAGATCTGCCCCACTCATCTCTCCTCTACCCACCCTTTGAAAACCCATATTCTACTATGAGTTCTGACAATTAAGTTCGTGAACTTATCCTAGAAAAAGTGCTACATACCTCATTGCTGAGTATCACTACAGTCACCTTTGAAGTCCTCCCCTTGGGAAGCTATGCACTGATGCCAGTGCCTAGTCCACCCTTCAAAGCAATTTTGGAACTCTTTTTCTGGAGTGGCTATCAGAGCTGTCGTCATATTACCCTTGATGTCCTGAATGTCATCAAAATGTCTTCCTTTCAATATTTCCTTTACCTTCAGGTAAAGAAAGAAGTCATTGGGGGCCAGATCAGGTGAGAAGGCTGGGTGTTCCTATACAGTTATTTGTTTACTGGCTAAAAACTCCCTCAGCCAGTGCCTTGTGAGCTGGTGCATTGTTGTGATGCAAGAGCCATGAATTATTGGTGAAAAGTTCAGGTCGTCTAACTTTTTCACGCAGCATTTTCAGCCCTTCCAAATGGTAAACTTGGTTACCTGTTTGTCCAGTTGGTACAAATACACAATGAATAATCCCTCTGATATCAAAAAAGGTTAGCAGCAAGTTCACGAACTTAGTTGTCAGAGCTCGTATGAATAACTCGCTCCTCACTTCTCAGTCTTCCTTTAACACCACCTTCTCTGACTGTTTCTGACAATTTGTCTCTTGAAACTGCTTCATTAGAGGTCAAGGCCTGCATTAGAGGTCTTGCAGGAAGGTCAGAGGGAGAAGCCACCATGTTCTGTGCTAGCTCGAGCCCCTCTCCCACGATATTGCTTGGTCTCTCCGTAATGCTCATGTGGATATTCATGCCGTCTACTTTACCATCATCCACGTTTTCTTTTCTTACGTTGTGTTTTAAAATTTATTTTTAATTATAGTTGACATACAGCATTGTATGAGTTTTAGGTGTACAACATAGTGATTCAACATTTATATATCTTACAAAGTGATCCCCACAGAAGTCTCATAACCATCCCACCTCTTCTTTCTTTCACTCTCTCTTTTCTCAGTGACCCTATATCTCAGGTTGGATTTCTGGGAAACAGACTCTGCATGGAAATGGAGATCTGAATATAGGAAGTCTGTTGGGAGGTACCAGGCACAACACGTGTGGGAAAATAGGTTGGGTAGATGCAGTTTCCACAGAAGCCTCAGCTGATCCCGTGGAAAGCTTTGGCGCTGGCATAGTGTCGCGATGCACGCGACAAGAGTTGTGGGGGAGCAAGGAGGGCGGCACAGGGTTAAGAAAAGACAGTAGTCAATAATAGATTATAAACCGGCTGAGGGTCCCCCAGTCTCAAGGACTGGATGCCCTGAATCGGGCCTACACATAGCTTTTATTACTTAGGTGGGGAAGTAGAGGAGATAAAGCTTTTCAATCTCAAGATCTGTGAATTCCATACACTATAATAGGAAACTGATTCAAGCCAATCACCCTTGCCTGCAGGAAGCAGAACCGTAAGTCTCATGATGTCTGTACTTCCCCAAGGGACAAAACCTATATGCATATGAATAGATGGAGAGCACACCATTGAATCACTTCCCCTGCAGGTTGTGGGAAGGAATGCAGCCACTGAGGCAGAGGCTCTCCTTAACCAGGGGATGGTGGGGGGGCTGTGCCCACATCTATGAACCCCGTGGGTTCTCCTGTTGGTCCCCACTCGACTGTGCCTGGCTTGAGTTGACCCCCCGCCCCCTCCGCCCCCCCGTGGGTAATCTTACTCATCATTGGCTGACCAGCCAGCTTTTGGAGGCCAAACAGGGAGGCATGAGGTGCAAACACAAAGGTGAAGCAAAGCCCCTGAAAGGATCTGGCTCACAGACTCTCCTTTCTTTGGGAGCAGGTACAAGGAGACAGATGGGTACTGCCACATGGCCACAGCATAGCCCTTTTAGAGTCCTCCAGAATGGAAGCAAGGAGATGTGCCTTTGGATCTCTGCATGAATCGATTGGTCCAAATGTCCCCAAGGAGGGGCGATCTGGCTTACACTCACCAACACTGAAATAATTCTCTCAAAAGTCCCCAAAGCCCTCCTGTTTTCTTGGCACCCTCCAACTGGCGTCCCTGCAGCACAGGCCCACACTAAACAGGCCCTCTTCTCCGGCGTCTGGCGCCCGTCACAGTGCTACTACCCTGGATGGCCTTGGTTTCTTTCACTGGCTCCTTTACCCTCCTAGACCTGGGTTCTCTCTTCTGCTCGGCCCTCTCTACCTTGTCTATGCTCTCCCTCCATCTCATCTTCTCTCAGCTTCAGGTCTCTCCAGGTCCCCCTCCGACTTCATCACCCACAGCACCACCATAGTCCTCTTTCTTGAGACCCGCCCCCTCCACCCCTCCTTCTCACCGGGAGCTCAGCAAACCCCCTCTGCTGCATCTTCCATTTCACCCCCCATTACAGGTCTTCCTCTCACAGAAGCTATTACAGTCATCTTTTCAGACCCTCACTTTGCATCCCCTTTGCTAATCTTTTCTCAGCAGCCCTGGGTATTTAAAAGGCTGGTGCCCCAGCGCCATGCCTCTGTCAGCTCTCCCTGTCCTGGGTGGCTTCCCTGACCTAGCACCTGATAAATGGGTAACCTTGCTCAGTGCAGTCAAGTTTCAAAAGAACATGGTTGGATAAGCACAGGACTTTGTTGCTTTGGGAAATAAGACCTAAGGCCCCACTGTTAGAACACAGCTAGTTACAGGCAGCTTTGCCCCAGCTCCCCGCCAGTGCACAGGCAGGCGGGCTCTCTGCCTAGTCTCCTTTTTCTCCAGCCTAGGAAGAGATTTTGATTCTCCCTGAGCCCAGGAAATGTAAGGGTGGTGGTCAGCAGGACTCTCAGAGGGAGACAGCTGTGACAGGAGACTTGCTTGTGTGTGTGGGGGGGGGGGGGACAAAAGGGGGGAAGGAAGGCTCTTTGGGATCAGACAGGCTTGTGTGAGAATCCCCAGGAGCCAAGTTCTCCCGGGACCCTGCTCTTTTCCTGCTCCACCAGCAGCGAGCCTAGGGGGCAAGGAGACCTCTGAGAGGCCCAGGGTGGGGGAGGAGGCCGTGGGCAGACGACGATGCTGTGTAAGCCGCCCCACCCCCAGTGCATCCCCACTCGCTCCTAACAAGGATCCCCGGGCAACTGCACAGCTGCCCCTAACTCCGACTTAATTCTCTCTGTGTGCTGTGCATTGAAGAGAAGCCAACTCCCAAACAAAGACGCGGCTGCACAGGGTTTCTGGGGAGGCCCGCTGGCCGGCTAGGAGAGAGCGAGCCTGGGAACTGGAGGGGGCGCCGGGGGGAGGGTGGGCGCTGGGGAAGCGGGCGGGGCGGGCGGAGACGCTGGCCGGCAGGAAGTGCCCACGGGCGCCGGGCGGGAGGCAGGGTGCCCGCACCCTGACCCTCTCGGGGTGGGAGGCCAGGCGCACGGCGAGGCTTGCGGACAGGGGGAGGCCCTGCGAGCCGCTGCTCCGCCTCTAGGCTCCGCTGCCCTGGCTGCAAACGGAGCCCTGCGGCCCACCGCCGGTAAGTGCAGTGCGCCGGGCTCGGCAGGGCCCGCTGGGGCGGGGGACTGAGAAAAGGAAGGGGACCTGGCGAGGCCGGCGGGTCGCAGGGAGGAGGTGCGCCCACTGCCCCTGCATGGTCCCGGGAGCTGGACCGCGCAGGGCCCGGCGGACAGGAGCAAGCTGACTTCGCATGAGGAATGGGGGCCGGAATCCTCGGAACACTCAGGACGGATGTGTGTACGCACTGGTGTCTATTTGGGGTCCCCAGCATTTGTGTCCATAACTGTGCTCCTGCTTTCTGCCCGAGGGTCTCGGGCTGTCCAGACTGCTCAGTGTGTATCTGTCCCTCTTCAAAATGTCATTCTCTTTGTCCACCCTGAATTCTAGTTGCTGGCTCTTAAGCATACGCCTGGGGTGACAGGTCCAGAGTGATCCTAGCTAAAATTGTACAGTCCTTGGCTCTGTTCCCCACGCAAAACAGCGTTTGCTAAATGCTGGCAGCTGGTGTGTCTCATGCATGTACACGATTGTTCTCAGCGGGTCTGTCTGCCTGTACAGGGCTGTCCATGAGTCCCGTGGGCACAGCTGTGTATTTGGGGGAACGTGGTTCTGCAGGCCCTGTCACCTGTGTTTGCCTGCCAATTCCTCCACGTGCAGTTGGCAATGGAAAGAAAGAAAATGTGGAAGGTTCTAGAGTGCATTGTTTTCACCAGTGATAGATGTGGAGTTCACAAGCGTGACTCCGCTAGAAAATATGAAAGGGAGGAGGGCTCAGTTGGGTTGGGCTGGAGAGCATCTCAGCTTGGGTCTGAGTTGCTGAGTGTACAGGAATCAGTGCTACCAAGGTCTCCAGGACATTGGCACACATTGTGAGATAGGGGCGTCGTGGAGAGGAGAGGCGGCTTCTGGAAAAATGCCTAGTATACTCTAGGGCAGAGGGTGGAGGTGGAAGGGTGGAGAAGAGAATGAGGCCAGAGAGGCCTGTGTTTAATTTGTGGGCAGCTTATTTTTATAGTGGAAAGACTGCAATTGGAGTCTGGAGACCTGGGTTTGAATCAGAATTTAGTGGTTGTTACAATGTCAGTAGCAGTCACTCTGCACAGGTCACTCTGGGGTTCAGTTGCCACATGTGCAAAATGGGACTAAATCCACTGTTCTGCCTCCTTCATGATGTGGCTGGAGGCTCAAATCAGCTAGTGCCTAGAAAGTGCCTGAGTGGTAAGGCTCTGAGGCTGCAGGGCGAATGCCGGTGGCCCATCGGTGCTGATGGGAAGTGTGGGGAATGCTTGGTAGCCTCGAGCTGTTTGGTTTGTGGGTCCTAGAGGCGGTCATTTGCATGCTGCTTCCTGGGATATTCAGCATAATGGAAGTGTCTGCCTAGATTACTTTGGAGGCTGGGTGTGTGAGCTGCGGACAGGTCTGCATGGTGTGTGTAGTTTTTGTGTGAGTGCCTTCTGCAGCACAAGGGGAAACTGGCGTGGCTGGCTGTAAGTCCTGACCCCAGAGAGCTTGACTTCCAGAGAGCCTTCCTCCAGGCGACTCAGGAGGCTTTATACCCACAGTCTTGCTTTTGTCCTCATGCCAACAATGGAAGCAGCATGGAACACTCGCCACAGTTGGCAACCAGGGAGCTAAGAGAGGAGGAAGCTTTCCCAGCCAAGGTCCCGGGTCAGGGATGTCAGCTGCAGGGTGCTGCCTTCTGGGGTACAGAGCCCCCAGGCTGTACGTAACTGGTTGAGGAGGGCTGGGAGCCCAGAGTCAGGACCGACAGCCCCAGACACCAGGAAGTATTTGGTGATTTGTCAGTCCTTGGATATCACCTGTCACCAAGACTTCTTTGAACGTAGTAGCTGTTTGGTAAACATTGTGAAGGGCAAGAACCCTGGCCAGGAAACCTGGAAACCCAGGGTCCAGTCTCAGCTTGGCTTCCTACCCCGCTGTGTGACCTGGGGGGGAAGTCATTTCACCTCTTGGTGTCTCGCTTCCTCACAAAATCAAGGCATCTTTCCAGATTGTACTTCTGCTCTCGGCTCATGTTTCACTTCCTCAGAGAGGCCTTTCCTGATGCCCCATCTAAAGTAGCCACCTCCGGGCCACAGTCACATCCCCTCTCTGATTCCTTCATAGCACTTACCAGCGTCTAAACGAACTTCTGAGCTGTGGGAGAGCAGGGCCTCCTCCCTCATCCTGTTACCTGCTGGCTCACCAGCACCTGGAGCACAGTAGGTGCTCAAGAAAGGTTGTGTTAGTCAGTGAGAGAATAACTTCATACAGGGAGAATGGCTGCATGGTTTTCTAACTGATTCTAGGAGCCTCTGAGGGAGGAGCACATTCCATAGGCAGGGCCCTGGGTCCTTCACACCAGCAGCTCAGGGTCAGTCTGTTACGGCTTGGCTTCCAGGTAGGATTTCCTTTGAAGAAAACACCCTCCCACTAAAATAAAACTACAAAACCATTGTGTCAGAAGACCATAGGGGCCTCTTCAACTGCAAGTTGAAAAAATAGTACTCCAACCGGAAGTAATACACACCCGCCCTCAAGGACGACCAAAGGCAGCAGTTCAGACCCTGGAAGTGGTTCCCACGGATCACTTCTGCTCGGCCATGGATTTCATCAAAGGGGTGTTTTTCAGCAGCTGGTTTAATTTCCTGAAATTTTGGTCAAGGTTAATATGAAAATGATTTTGCCCACAATACAGCAATGAGGGGTATGACAGATCTCTGTCCGGAGGGAACTCTGAAGCCCACGTGAGACGAGCACTAGACCAGGAGAACACACTGAGTGTCCGCAGAATGGCTAAGCCACACGCTGATAGATGAGAGCTGCCTATTTAGGGTGACTGTCTATCACCGTCCTCCCTTGGGTGTGTTCCCAGGCAAATTGCCCAGACCTGCCTCCTGCCCAGGAGATGTCCGCTCAGCAGCATTTCTCTTGAGTAGTTGGCAGTGGAGAGGAACCCTTCTCTCTGAGCAATTCCTGGGCCTAGAGGACAGCAACGTGATGGCTCAGCCTGATCCACATTTCAGCAGTCACATCAGCTTCACAAAAAACATCTCTCCTGTGTCTCTTCTTATAAATACATCTGCAGGTGGCAGAGAGACTCCTGCATCCAGCACTGGGCCCAGGTTTGAGGCACAGAATACGGGTTTACCACCACCTTTACTAAACCCCATGGGTTAGTCTAGTCTGTGTATACTATAAGAGAGTTAGATAATACATAAAATTATACCTTATTTAGATATAAAATTCTATATTAATAGTATACCCACGGATGTAGAAGGAGGTTTGGCTGTTGTGTTGGGTCGTTCAGCTGGTTGGTTGAGGAGGGGGCTTTGGAGGGCGGTGGAGAAAGGGCTTTGGAGGGCGGTGGAGGGCATGAGTACAGATCAGAATCCTTATTAATTCCTTCAGACCACTGACCGCTTCTTCTGCCTGTCCTGCTCTGGCTGACTCTTGTGGGTTCCGGGGCTCATACGGTACGCACTTACAAGACAGCACACCGCAAGCAGACAGTTGGTGAGGGGAATCAATATACATGGGTTCACCCGTGCCTGCTAGGAGCCATGACTGTTCAGGCCTGAGAAATGCAGCAAGACCCAGCCCCTGACCTCCAAGCTCTAGTTGTTGGGGAGATTAAAGTCACTCCCAGGAAGAGATGGAAAACCGCTGAGCGCAAACTGTGTGGCGCTCACCCCAGCCACAGCTGGAGTTAGCAGAAGGCAAGTTAAACGAGAGGTGGCTGTGGGCAGAGAGCCCAGCTCCGGGTCAGACAGTCCAGCCTGGAATCCGGGCTCTGCGCCTGCCTCCCTGTGTGATCTCACTAGGTTTGTTACGTTACCTCACTAAGTCTGTTTCCTCATCCAATAAACCGAGGAAATGGTCTGTAACTCCTCGTCTGGTGTATGGATGCCTGAGTTAAGTCTGGGGAGCTCAACTCAGTAGAGGGGCATGGGGCCCCAAGTTCTGATGACAACAGTGAACTGTTTGGAAAAGGGCTCATGGTGAGAAGGGGCCTCCCAGATGGTGACTGCTGTACAGCTGTGTCTAAACACACATCTCCTGTCAGTGTCGGGGTAGTACTGGCTTCCTGCTGGTAATGCCCCAGGCCAGCTGAGCACTCCTTTTCTCCTCTGGGTGCCTTTCCAACACACAGCTATGGGAGGGATGCAGCTGTATTTGAACAGCTTCTCCCTCCGGTTTCACTGCCCCTTCTTAAAGGCTTAAGGAGCTTCACTGTAAAATACCAAGCATTCAAGAATTGAGGGTGCCACAGAGGTTCAGGAAATGTTACGGGAAATTGCTCTAATGGGTCCCTGGTCTGTTTTGAAGTAGTTCCCTGACTGTCTTTGATGGCAGAGGGGGTGATGGCAGCACTTCTCACCCTTGTCCCTACTTATGGATTCTTTTTTTTTTTTAACACGGATCTCGTGTTTTGAAAGATTTTTGTCAGCCAAACTTTACTATACATGAAAATTTGTTTCTGAAAAAATTAATCAAAGACCATCCACCTGATACTGTGTTTCCCCCAAAATAAGATCTAGCCGGACCATCAGCTCTAATGTGTCTTTTGGAGCAAAAATTAATATAAGACCCAGTCTTTTTTTACTATAATATAAGACCAGGTATAATATAACATAACATAACATAACATAACATAACATAACATAACATAACATAACATAACATAACATAATACCGGGTCTTACATTAATTTTTGCTCCAAAAGATGCATTGGAGCTGATGGTCCGACTAGGTCTTATTTTCGGGGAAACATGGTAGTGACTTCACTGCCCAGTGTCCACTTTCTGCTTTTCATCTTTCACATTTTTCAATGGAATTCTGTGCTCTTGGGCATCATGAGCGCTAGGTCAAATGCGACAGCATGGAACAGGGACACACACACAGCGCAGCTCTCCTTTGCTCACATCAATGCCCACCAAGATGCCATCAGCAGGGCATTAAGTCAGCAGGTTTCGCTCAGTGTGGGGCCCTGTGCAACTGAATGGGCTGCGTGCCCACGGAGCCAGCGAGGCTTCCTCCTCCGTGTTAGTCACATTTTTGGATGGTGGCCCAGTTAGGGTAGGACAAGTCTTTTACATGTGTTCCCTCAAGTGCCCTCAGATTCCAGTGAGCTACATGTCCTTGGAAGATGGGGGAGGCTTCCATTTCCTCATCCGGGTCTCCACCCTTCTGCTTTAAATCATTTACATTATTTAAAAGTCAGCTTAGGTCATTTACTAACAGGTTCTAGTGTGTTGAAAAGGCTCAGAAGAAAAGAACAAAGGACAGGGCAAAGGTGGGCATTGTCCATTTCATCTGAGGTTTGGAGCAGATTGCAAAGCTAAAAGCTTCTAGGAGTCATTAGACCTGTTCAGAGATACTGGCCAGCTGCTCAGACTATGACCCTTTTTATACTGGATCCCAGCAGATAGGTTGGGATGGGGAAGGAGTGCTTTGGGGCTTGGAGAGAAGAGAGGCTAGGGGAAGGGGCTGTGTGAAAGTGCCATGTGACTCCATATTTGGGGGTGCTTTTTGCACACACAGAGGCTTAGGGAAGCCAGGTCTCCCAGGAGAGATAAACTCTCTCAATGGGGAGAGAGGATGAGACAGGAAGCTAGGACTAGAAGCACTGGGAAAGAAGGAAATACTCAGAAGGTAATTACTTTTTGATAGCACGGGGCAGATAGCTAAGGACTTTTTTTTTTTTTTTTTTTAGTTTCAGGTGCACAAGACAAAGCAAAACTTAGACGTTTATCATTTATATCCCTCACACTGTGTGAACCCCCCTGCCCCCATCCATAAACTATCCCTCTGTACGTTCCCCAAATTAATTTTCAAACCCCCATGACCATCTTGTGGTTACCGACTATTTTTCAAAACCTCTCACCTTCCCCTTATCCCCACCCCCCCGCCCCTCTAGCAACCCTCAGTTTTTCCTCTATGTCTCCAAAACTGTCTCTGATTAGTTCATTCACTTATTCTTTTCTTTAGATTCCGCAGATAAGTGAGATCATATGGGCTTTTAACTCCTAAAGTTCCAAGCAAATACTAGGAAACAAATATAGTAAGTCTTCGTTGAGAGGTTTTGAGACTTTAGGCGAAACGACTCATAAGGAAATCAATTTTACCGTGGGCTAATTTTTATTAACAAGGGTTAAGTTCCTGTGGCGTCTCCACTTTATAACCGACACTGAATGAAACAACGTTATTTGAGGACCTGCTGTACTAGTACCGTGAACTAGAAAAGGAGGGTGGAAAGAAGTGCCCCCCATCTTTTTCTAATGTATAAAGGAAAACTGTTAAGAGGAGCAGTTATAGATAACAGAGAAGCCACACTTCCTTTGTACCTTTAATTCCTTTAAATTAATCTACATTCTACCTTGGTTTTATTATTATATAAATAATGCTAATTGTGCATAGCTGTTTTCATCATTAAATTTGATAGTTCATGACTGGCTATTCTCCAGGGGTTCACAAACTGTTTTTGTATGGCTTGCAAGCTAAGATTTCATATTTAAAAGGGTGACATAAACAAGCAAATACCAAAAAAGAATATGCAGCAGAGACCACGTGGGCTGCAAGCCTGAAATATTCGCTCCTGGTCCTTTACAGCAACAGTTTGCTGAGCCCAAATCCACCCAGCACCAGCCTGTGATTATCGATTATTGTTACAGCTCAGGGACCCCAAGGCACTGAACTCGGTCGAGCACAGTGGCTAGAGGGAAGCTTGCCTCTGAACCAGGGTCTCTCCTCTGCTGCCTTCTGAGAGCCCATTTAATCTGTCTGGGGTGCAGGGAATTGGGATTTTCAATTCCTCAGGGGGTTCCAGTGCAGCTAAGGTTGCAAAGCACTGACCTAATGCAGTAGTTCTCAAAGGAAGGTCCCAAAGATTCAACGGCTCCCAGCTGGTTAGAAATGCAAAATCTCAGACCCCATCTTGACCTGCTAACTCAGAAACTCTGGGGTGGGCCCAGCATCTGTGTTTTAATAAACACTCCAGGGGATTCTGATGCATCTCAAGTATGAGAACACTACTCTTAAGTCTTGGCATTTCAAACCTACACTTCACAGATGGGCTGGGTGGAGAGAGCAGGAGGAAAGGGGAAAGCTGGCAAGGGGGAACAGCAAGGTCTGGGATCGCAATTGTTATTTTACACTCACCTGAGGCGCTGGGAGGTGCAGTAAGCTGCAAGAACCACAACTTGGGGCTAGAATAACACCACCACCAACAACAACAATAATGAGCTCTTCCCTACTAAAAGCTACCATTAATAATAATTTTAGCTTTGAGCTCTACTTTTCATTACTACATATACAGAGGGTACCAAAAAAATGTATATACATTTTAAGAAAGGAGAAAACTGTATTAAAATTACGCTAATGGTAACCACTTTGAGCACCTCTTGTAACTTCAGAAGTCAAACGTGACTTGTATTCATCTTTTGGTATCGGTATATATTGACTATTACAGTTTTAATATAGTTTTTCCTTTCTTAAAATGTGTATACATCTTTTTGGCCTCTCTATGTTTGTCTTTGGTATATGAACTTAAAGAAGGTACCCATTTGGTAAACACAGGGGTTGAAGTACAACTTCTGAACTAGCTTAAAATACTTTAAATAAACATGATACATGCCTAGGAAGTAGGAAAGCTGTGTTGCTGACCTTCACCTCATAACGTGAATTCTGTTCTCCCAACCACCCCTCCCACCCTGCACTCCAAAGTACAGATTCCCTCAGGGTACTTTGCCACATTGCCTGCCCTCCAGCAATATAGCATTTGGGGCATTTATAAGAATGTAATAAGATTTATGATCTGTTGACAGCCTACTATGTGCCAGACATTTTGTGAGGCTTTTAACATACATTATCTCCTATAATCACCACAGCCCTATAAAAATCAGTGCTATTATCCCCATTTTACAGTTGTGAATGTTGAGGCACAGAGAGGTTAAAGACCTTCTCTAAGTCCCACAGCTAACAAATGGCAGAGCTGAGATTCAAATCCAGGGAGGTTTGGCCTCAAAACTGGAGGGAGTGGAGGTGGGGAAGTTTCCTATGATCAGGCACGACGTGACATTTCAATAAATCTAAATTGGTTGAGCTTGTGAACATGTAAAACAGTTTTTCCCAGCTCTCCCAAGTCTTGCCCAGTGTCCTGTGCATCCTGAGCAGGGCGTCAGCCACACATCCAACGGTTGGATTGCTGTGTGCCATCTTAGAAAGAATTCAAGGACCAGAGGCATATGGGGCAACCAGAGATACAGATTCTATCCAAGTTGTCAAGAATACAGTTGCTACCCACAGAGCTGGCTGGGTCTTTAAATTCTTTGTTTCTCATTTTGGAAGTTAGCAGGCAAAGTGGGTTATAAATATATTACATATATTACATAATATGTAGTATAAATATTACATATTGTCATCAATAATAATGAGACATCCTTTTAGAGCTCTTCATGTCTCCAAAGCACCGTAGGCTCTTTAGCTCCTGACGTCCTGGAATTGTTGGTCTTGGTGACAACCAGAGGCATTGGGAGCTGGGGGACCACGACCATCGGCAGCACTGGGAGTCTGCAGCTCCCCCAAACCCGGAGCCCTGGGCTGAGAACCAGATAGAAGGGTTTGAGTTGCAGCTCTTCTCAGCCTTGCTCAGTGAGGACAGAGAAATGACGTCCACCTTCTGGGTCTCTCTGGCCAACATATGGGAGTGGACTGATCTCTAAGTTTCCTTCTCCATCTTCCCGTTGTGGTTTCCCACACCTTGGGGACAATGAGTAGTGATGACCATGCTGATGATGTAATTAGCACATGGTTAGGGAGCCAATGTGGGCTACAGCCAGGGTGCTCTGATGCCAAGTCCGTTTCTATAGCATCCTCCCTCTATAACTCACGGAACCAAACTATTCATCTGAGAAAGAATTAAGGTAACAGAGCAGGGTTATCGGTTAGTTGCCATGTGGCTGCATTACTTCCTTGCCCAGAAAGATCAAGTATCTTTAAAAAGACAAGTATCTATGTGTGTGGCTCTCCTGTAGGGAGAAAATGCTATTTCTTTCCAAGGGGGTTCTAAGTCCCTAGAAAATATGTTTTCACAGACCTGAGATGAGGAAACATGGCTTATTTATCAGGGAGCTTAGCAGCTTCCAAACTCTCTTCAGTAAATTACATCACCTCCTGGACTTAAGACCTAACAGATTTACATCCAAGTCCCAAAGTGAAAATTGGAATTTGAATTTGGATGCATGAGTGTTCTTTCTCTCACCCTTATATACATGTGCACAGATCTGTAGTCTGAGTACTGTGGTAGAACGCAAGCTAAAGCGAGGATCTGCATAGCCAGGATGCCTGGCTTTTAGCCCCCGTCTGCCTCTCCTGGCATCCCTGGGCCCACAGGGTCTCTGATCCTGTGCCTACGACATGAATTGATAGTATGGAACTTATCTGTAACTACCCAAAAGGAGCCTTAACTCTTTCCTAGGGAGAAGTTATAAACCCCTTCGGGCATCTGCTGAAACCTATAGCACCCCAGCATATATATGGTAACATTTTTCAGGGGCCCCCAAATTATATAAGTCCTTGGAAGGTATGGTCTTTTAGGCTTACTGCTAAGCTATGCTGTCCTGCTCCAGAGGCAAGACAGGCATTCTTTTGAAAGCAAATGAGAAATTGTACAAATCCTCCTCTCTGAGAAAGAAGATGAGTTTTTGTGTCATTCAGGCTTTTTTTTTTTTCCATTTCCTGCCGCCTGGAAGGAATGTCTGCACCTTTTTGATTCCCAGCAAGCAGGCTGTGAATGCACTTAAGTACGACGTAACATGCACCATAATGAAGGCTTCTGTGGGGGAGCCCCTCCTCCCACCCCAAGCACCTCTCCTCCAGCCTGGCCGGTCCCTACCATCATCCCCAGGAAGCGTGCAGGCTGCGTGGTCAGCCAGCACTTACAGGACTTCATCGTCACTTTCTGGGGCCCCTTGCCCTCTTATTTAGATGATCCACCCCAAGTCCAACAGCTGGTAAGGGTGACACTTTTCTTTCCACATATGTGACAGCACAAACCAAAATGAGAAGACCAGACTCACATTCATGCGTTGTGTTGAGTGATGTCCCCGGTGTTTCTATCTCCCTGGCTGAGAGCTATTTGAGGTCGGGGACTGTTTTATTCTTTCCCTTCTTTTTTCTTCATCCTTTTTGTTTTGCATCTCCAGCACCTAGCACGTCATATACCACATAGTGAGGTCTCAAATGTCCAATGAATTAGTAGATTAATTAATTAGTTAATCTAAAAGGGGAAAACAGATCCATGAACAACCAACCAGGCCACTGCAACAATAAATGAGGGGAGAGCCTATGGCAGGTGGTAGCAGTGAGAAAAGCAGAAGGAGTGGATTCATAAGATGTCTATTGAGAGCTGCAGAAAGGGACACCTTGATGAAGTATTCAGTACTGTGGGAAGTGGGGACATTGAGAAAGAGTTGAACATAATCCCGAAGGTTGTGCACTAGACCGGTTGATGCATGGAGTCTCATTAAGATTAGGAACACAGGATGGTTGGGTTGGTGGGGGAAGGAGGTGACTTAGCTTTGGACTTGCTGAATGTAATGTCAAGGACCTGTAGCCGTGTGAGGGAGCCTATAGCTCGGCAGGCTTTTGAGAGTCATCAGCTTGTTGGACGCGGGTGGAGTTGGGCATGAATGAGGTTGAAAGAGGAGCGTTAAGAGGCACAGCACAAAGAATGGTCCCCACCTTACCCTGGATGGAATGCGAGCCTTAAAGAGATGAGCCAAGAAGAGGACCCAGTTGATAAGACTGAGGAAGAAAGGACAAAGTCAGAGACTTGGTGGTGTGAGATTCTGATCAAGACAAATTGGAGACACAGGAGAAGGATCAGAAGAGACTGGTACCGTGAAATCAGCAGTGCAGAGAGAGCTCCAAAAGGAAGGTGTGATTAATGATTGCAAATTCAGCAGAGGTGAAGGGGGATGAGCTTTGAAAAGTCACCTTCGGCTTTTGCAATTAGAAGTGACTTTGGGGTGAGTGGAGTGGTGAGGGGGCCACACGGTGTTGGGCTGCCGAATGGGTAGACAAGGAAGTGAAGCTTCAGACCTGGGTGGTGAAGAGAAGAAGAATCTGGCAATAAGTTGAGAAGGAGACAGGATCCAGAGAAGTGTAAGAGACTTGGGATCACAATTAGATCGAGCTTGGGAATCTTATACCTGAGATTGTATCCTGGCTCTGTGTACTAGTCTGATTAATGACTAATTTATTGCTCCTAGAGATGGAGCTAGAGTAAGGGTTTTTTCTTCTTCTTCTTTTTGAATGGGACATTATGTAGAGAAGACTGACTCCCAGAGATATGATTCAGTTAGAGACAAGGCTGAGTTACTGTATCAAAGATCCAACAGGGCTGTGGTTTAAGGAAAAAAGCTTCTTTCTCTTCAGGTTAGGCAAGCTGTTCTGCTCCACACAGTCATACGGAGATCCAGGTTCATGCCATCTTGTTTCTCTACTACCGTGTTTCCCCCAAAATAAGACCTAGCTGGACCATCAGCTCTAATGTGTCTTTTGGAGCAAAAATTATATTATATTATATTATATTATATTATATTATATTATATTATATTATATTATATTATAGACCCAGTCTTAAATTACAGTAAAATATGACCAGGTTTTATATTATAGTATAATATTATATAATATAATATAATATAATACCTGGTCTTATATTAATTTTTGCTCCAAAAGATGCATTAGAGCTGATGGTCTGGCTAGGTCTTATTTTCAGGATAACATGGTATCCCCAAGGGCAGTGTGTGTTTTCCAGGAGATACTAATGCTGCTGGTCTAGGAAATGTGTTGGAAACGCAGATTCTCAGGCACGACCCCAGATGTGCTGAATTAGAATCTCTGGGGGTGGGGCCCAGTTATCTATGTTTGTAAAAGTCATCCAAGTGATCCTAATGTACCCGAAAGTTAGAGAACCATTCCTCCGAGATGCTGTCTTTGTCTGCATGGTTGAAGCAGAATTTCAGATAAATCTAATGGTCCAGCTCTCAGGAAGGGGAAAGATTGTGGAGATGTGCGGGGGCAATGTTTTAGTGTTTTGTTTTTTAATATTTTTATTTTTCATTACAATTGACATACAATATTATGTTACTTTCAGGTGTACAACATCTGATTAGACATTTATATAACTTATGAAGTGATCACCCCGATAAATCGAGTACCCATCTGACACCATACATAGTTATTACAATATTATTGACTATATTCCCTATGCTATACTTTACATCCCCATGACCATTTTGTAACTACCAATTTTGTAATTACCAATTTATACTTCTTAATTCCTTCCCCTTTTTCACTCATCTCCCACAAACCCCCTCCCATCTGGCAACCGTCAAAATGTTCACTGTATCTATGAGTTTGTTTCTGTTTTGTTTGTTCATTTATTTTGTTTTTCTAGAGTCCATATATAAGTGAAATCATATGGTATTTGTCTTTCTCTGTCTGACTGACTTCACTTAGCATAATATCCTCTAGGTCCATCGATGTTGTTGCAAATGGCAAGATTTCATTCTTTTTATGGCTGAGTAATATTCCATTGTACTGCTTCTTCTTTATCCATTCCCTACCTTGGCTATTGTAAATACCTCTGCATTGTACATATGGATACATAATGTCTTTTCAAATTGGTGTTTTGGATTTCTTCAAGAACTACCCAGAAGTGGAATCACTGGATCCTTCTTTGTCTTTTGTTATAGGTTTCTTTTTTTTCAGTCTATTTTGTCTGGTATAAGTATTGCTACCCAAGCGTGTTTTTTTGTTTGTTTGTTTTTGTTTTCCATTTTCATGAAATATATTTTTCTATCCTTTAACTTTCAATCTGTGTGTCTTTCCATCTGAAGTGAGTCTCTTGTGGGCAGCATATGTAAGGGTCATGTTTTCTTATCTATTCAGCCACTCTAATTGGAGCATTTAATACATTTACATTTAAAGTAACTGTTAATAGATATGTAGTCATTCCCGTTTTATTATTCAAATTGTTTATCTTTTTTCATCTTAAAGAAGTCCCTCTAACATTCTTTGTAATATTAGTTTGGTGGTGATGAACTCCTTTAGCTTTTTCTTGTCTGGGCAGTTCTTTATCTGTACTTCAATTTTAAATGATAGCTTTACTGGGTAAGGTAATCGTGCTTAGGTCCTTGCTTTTGATCACTTTGAATATTTCCTACCAAACTCTTCTGGCCTACAAAGTTTCTGTTGAAAAATCAGCTGACGGTCTTATGGGATCTCCCTTGTCAGTAACTAACTGCCTTTCTCTTGCTGCTTTTAAGATTCTCTCTTTGTCTTTAACTTTTGGCATTTTAATTATGATGTGTCTTGGGATCGGCCTCATTGGGTTCATCTTCTTTGGAAACCTCTGTGCTTCCTGGGTTTATATGTCGATTTCCTTTGTCAGGTTAGGAAAGTTTTCTGTCATTATTTCTTCAAATAGGTTTCCAATTCCTTGCTGTCTCTCTTCTCCGTCTGGTACCCTTCTGATGTGAATATTGGTACACTTGATGTTGTCCCAGAGGCCCCTTAAACTATCCTCATTTTTTTTGGATTCTTTTTTTGCTTTTCCGTTTGGGTGTTTTCTGTTACCTTATCTTCTAAATCACTGATTCAATCCTCTGCTTCATCTAATCTACTGTTGATTCACTCTAACGTATTCTGTACTTCAGTTGTATTTTTCATTTATGACTGGTTTTTATGTTTCTATTTCCATTTTTATGTTTCCTATTTGTTTGCTGAAGTTCTCACTGAGATCATTGAGCATTCTTGCAATCAGTGTTTTGAACAACTCTGCATCTGGTAGATTGCTTGTCTCCATTTTGTTTAGTTCTTTTTTCTGGAGATTTGTTCTGTTGGTTTATTTAGGTCATGTTTCTTTGTCTCCCCATTTTGGCCGCCTCCTTGTGTTTGTTTCCATGTATTAGGTAGGCTGCTGTGTCTCCCAGTCTTAGTAGAGTGACCTTATGTAGTAAGTGTCCTGTGGAGCCCAGTGGTGCAGTCTCCCTAGTCACCTGAGCCAGGTGCTCCAGGTGTGTCACTTTTGTAGGTTGTGTGTGCCCTCCTTAGTTGAGCCTTGATCGCTCTTTGCACATCAGTGGGAGGGATTGATCCTCAGGCTGATTTGTTGTGAGGCCTGGCCATGACCACAGTGGGGGAGCTGTTGTACAGGGGCTGAGGTGGAGAATGACCTGCATCCCTTGGAGCTGGCATTTGTTTATTCAATCAGCTACTTTTCGATCCAGCGCGTACACACACACTCTATCTCTTACAGCTCTGCAGTCTGTGATGCTGGGTGTCTGCAGGAGGTGGGAGAGAAAGGCACTTATGTTTCTCAGCACTGAGATCCCACTGGTGTGGGCTTTAGGGCTCCTGGCTTTCCTAGCCTCTGCTGGGAATGATTTTTAAGGACTAGAGCAAGGGCAAGGAAAAGAGACTGTGGGGCTCAGAGAAGGGGCATACACATTTTCATTGTCCATACCTGTCAAAGCTGCCCTCCCTGTGTGATTCCTTCAGAGGTCTGACTCCTCTAGGAAGCACCTGACTGTGCCCTAGGCATTTCCCACCAGTACAACTGTCCTGTTCCCATTTGTGCCTCATTTGGATTGTTTCCAAAAGGATTTTTTGCTTTGATGTACCATGGATATAGGTCTGTGTTTTCCACCTGAGGATGGAATTGAAAGTTGAGGGAAAAGAGAGGATGATTTGGAGAGGACAGAGAAAGCTCTGTGGAGAAAAAGGCAAGAGGAACTTCCGGGGCTGACTTGTGCAAGGCTTCCTGGGAGGCCCTGTGGGGGACTTGCTAATGCCTGTGCTGAACCATCCACACAGAACAGTTCACACAAGTCCAGGCCACAGAAGTTATGAGTTTTGCTTCTCTCCTTTTCATCATCTTTGACTTAGGTGTCCTGGGAACTGTATGAGAAATATTTGCATAACTCTTAAAGAGTGCAGGTGCTTTCTCACATGGCTCTTTAGTGCATGTGTTCACCCGCTCATTCATTCACTCAGCATCTACTGACACCCATGCCTCAGATGCTATGGTAGATGTTCAGGATAGAGAACTGAGCTCAGATTTTAGCAAATAATGTAGTTAAGGCAGATGCCTTAGACTTAATTAATGGGGGTTGGTGACACTCAGTGTAAGAACATGAAGTGGGTGGGAGTAACTTATAGCCTGTGAAGGGGTGGGGCAGAAAGATTCAGAGGCTTGAGGAACATTGAATATTGTTGACAAGCAACATAACATAGTCATAAAGAGCCAGGATTGAATATCCAAACCAGGATATTTTTAAGTGAAAAGGGGACTGTAATAATCATGCCAAGACAACTGGTGTAAACTGGGACAGTCCTGGAGAAAATGGCATTGTAGGCAAACTGGAACACATGGTCCCTTGCAAACAGTAAGGGGAATTTTGAGGACAGACTGCCTGATACAGAAGTGGTTAGCAATTACTTTGCCATTGCTAAGTCCTGGAATGGAGTCACATCTTCACCCAACCCAGCAAGGAAGGTAGATTCATTACAGTTTTATAGATAAGAGAAATGGAGGCTCAAAGTCACAGAGCAAGTTAGAAACAGAAGTGGGACCAGAACCCAGGTCTCTAGGTACAAGTCCTGTCCTCCTTAAGTCAGGGCAGAAGGGGAATGGGTAGGGGTGACATCCATCATCTCTGGGCTTAATGACACATTAGCTCTGCTTTGATGGCGGAGGCCCTGAAATGCAGCTCCATGGATTCCCACCCACCTACCCACCCACAGGTTCCCAGGCTGCAGCCCTGCCTTTGAGCACCCCCTCCCACCCTACTGCTCCTTTTGCAGCACTTGCTGTGTTGAGAACTGAGATGAGGTGCTTAATGTTCACTATAACCCTTGCCTTCCCCCACTTTTTATCTATTTTTTTCAGTAGGAATATATGTTTTAATAATAGGATTAACAAAAAGAATACACATCTTTTCAATGTACATGAAACATTCACTGAAGGAAACTATTTTTCTGGGCCCTAAAGCAAGTCTCAACAAATTTCAAAGGACTGAAATCATACAGAGTATATTCTCCAGTCACAGTAGAATCAAGCCAGAAATCAACAAGAAAAAGACAACTAAGACATTCCCAAAATGTTTGAAAATCAAGCAATACACTTATAATCTTAGATTAAAAAATAAACTGCAATGGGAATTAGAAAATACGTTGAAATGAATAGTGAAAATGCAACAGATCATAATGTTCAGAAAGCAGCCAAAGCCGTACTGAGAGGGAAATACATAGCCTTAAATGGATATATTCTTTTTAAAAGAGGTCATTAAGCTGTATACTTAAGATGTCTGTACTTTACTGTAATGTTATTAAACTTTAATTTTAAAAGACTAGAAAAATAGGAAATCATCTGATTTAATTCACACCTAAACACAAATGAGTGATAATATTCAGCTACACCTACCCTTCAAGAAAGATTTATCTAACTAAGTGGTTTTTGTCACACTTTAAAACAAGATGCCATTACAGGCTAGAAAATTTCAGGTGCTCAACATAGGAGAGTTTAGAAGCCTTTCAAAGGGAACTTGGACCAACATATCCAAGAGGAGAGTATACCAAAATTGCAATTTAGAGACATTTTGGGTGAAACAGAGCTTAGAAAATAAGATGCTGATGAATGAAAAGAAAGAAAAGACTAGGAAGAATAATGTCTGAATATGTTTTCATAGGTTCAGACTTAAACATAGTAAGTAGAAACTTAGGGAGCTCTTTACTGGTGTCAACTGCACAGTTTCTAGAATAACCCTTGGAAAAGATCTTTTTCAACTCTCAGTTGCCTTCCAATGTATGATGCAAATTTATTACTCTGTAATTCTATAGAGAATATAATTCTGTACAATTTTTACCCAGCCTCCTTCCACCACTGGTTATTTGATAGGTTCTCATGATTTTGAAGCTCATCTTAATATTAACCTTAGTTACATATTATTAATATTAGTATCCCCTTCTTTTAAAATGACTTTCCTATTTGAACTACTTTGTTAAGGTAAGGTCTTGGCTTTCTGCAGGTGGCTTCTTCATGGTCACCTGTGGACAGGGTCTCCTGTGGTGGACATCTAGGTGGAGTCCAGTAGCAAGAGGGTAGTCTTAGGTGCAGAGGCCTGGAGAGTGTGTCCCCAGCTATCAGATACGTGGCCTCTGGCTTATATATTCTGTAGGGTTATCCACACATTGTTCTTCATTTGAGACTCTCTTGGGGAGTTGGTTATAATAACCTCTTCACCCTTGTATGACGCTGAGGCTATAAAATTACAGAGCAAACAGTTCTTGCAAATTCTCCATCCCATTTGAACCTCACAAACCACCCTGCAAGGGAGACAAAGCTGGACCTACATCAGCTCCATTATACAGAGAAGGAAGCTGAGGCCCGAGAGGTCATGTGACTTGCCCAGGGTCACACTGCTATAGGTGACAGCTGGTATTCACACCCAGGTCTTCTAACATGCTGACTAATACTGTTCTGTTTGTTCACTGATTCTTGTGAAATCAGTGAAAACAGGACTGAGAAAAAACATAACAAAGGGTGATACCCATCTACAGGGAGAAACTTTCAAGACTCTGCATATATAAATGCAGAGAATAAGGAGGAAGCCAAACTACCTACCGAAGGTTATGAATGGAGCCCTGACCACATAATGCATGTTGGCACTTGCAAATAAAGTGAAAAATAGAGTCATGTACTTAGGAAAACATATCTCAGGGCATAAAGACTAGGGATTCTTAGTGCTAGGATTTTGAGTTCTACCTACAGCCCCATGCACATGATGCTATGCTTAGCAATCTAACCCTAAGTTTGGTCCAAAAGAGTTGCCTGCATTCATTTACCCGCACACAACAAATACACTGACATAAAAGAAGAAGCCAGTGGTTGTCCAGAGGCCACAGGCCAGCCCGTGTCTCACTATAGACCCCCTGCCTCAAAGGCAAGGAGATGGAGGACCAGGGAGAAAAGTGTGGTCCCCCCAGAGGTTTCCCCAAGCAGTTTGGTATGTTGGTGGTGACAGCCAGCCAGGTCCTCTTGACCCAGGATCCTGCCAGAATTGGAGAACACTGGCCCTGCTGCCCCCTGGGATCGCCAGTCAGGGAAGTTTCCCTCATTCTTAGGTTCAACCAAAGACCACCAAGCTGAAGGAAGTTACTAGAAGCCAAACTAGAACTGCTCAGAGAAAAGTAAAACATCTGTACCCACTCTGCACATCTCTCTCCACTTTCTAGTTTTTTTGTGTGTTTTTTTAAATATTTTTATTGGGGAAGGGGAACAGGGCTTTATTGGGAATAGTGTGTGCTTCCAGGACTTTTTTCCAAGTCGAGTTGTCCTTTCAATCCTAACTGTGGAGGATGCCGTTCAGCTTCAAGTTGTCCTTTCAGTCTTAGTTGTGGAGGGCGCAGCTCAGCTCCAGGCCACCGCTGCCAGTTGCGGGGGGCGCCGCCCACCATCCCTTGTGGGACTCGAGGAATTGAACTGGCAACCTTGTGGTTGAGAGGATGCGCTCCAACCAACTGAGCCATCCGGGAGGCAGCTCAGCTCAAGGTGCCGTGTTCAATCTTAGATGCAGGGGGCAGAGCCCACCATCCCTTGCGGAACTCGAGGAGTTGAACTGGCAAACCCTGTGGTTGAGAGCCCACTGGTCCATGTGGGAATCGAACCAGCAGCCTTCGGAGTTAGGAGCATGGAGCTCCAACTGCCCGAGCCACCGGGCCAGCCTTCCACTTTCTAGTTTTGTGCCTCGGTTTCCTCTTCTGTAATAGGGGTAATAATCCCATCGTGGAATTATTTTAAGCATTAAATTAATTAATGCACATAGCTCAGTGCCTAGTTACATTTAGTAACTCACTATTATTGTTGTTATTGTGATTATATCAACCAATCAAAATCTTGTTGGTGGCTGTGGAGACTGGAGACCAGGTTCCTGCCCTGCCACTGACCGGCAGTGTGACTTCTCCCACCCCCCAGGCTCGGCTCCCTCAGTTCTCCAAGGGGCCACGCTAAGGATCCTTTGGCTCCTTCCAGCTGTTCCATTCAGAGGGTCTGAGGAAGCCCCACTTTTCTGACTGCTTAGAGGGGCTGTCCACCCACCAGCCAAGTGGAAATTAAATCAGAGGGCGATGAGGACAAAGAAGGACAAGGAAGTCTGTCTGGGGGAAGGAGCCACACAGTGTGGGACTGCAACCAGGTTTCCTTAGGAGCCTAAATTAAATTATCAATTAAACCACTTAGACTGTTGTTTCCTTGCCAGCTATTTGTGACCATCATGCAGCAGGACTCTGGTTGGCCAAGAACCCAGAGTTGGAAACTGGCACTTCTTTAACTGAAGGGGTGAGGCGAGGGCGGGTCTGGTTTTGTTTTTATTTTAGAATCACCAAGCTCCCCAGGAGCCCACCCCCCCACACACCCCAGGTATGGGGTGCTCTCACCTTAGGGAGTGGAGAATCAGGGCACCCCCAACCTGAGCTCTTGCTCACTGGAGCAGACAGAGAAAAGAGGCTGGTGAGGTCCCAAGAGTAGAGCATATGGGAAAGGGGAAAAATCACAACTATGTGGGGGCCAACCTGATTTCTCAGCCTTTCTGCAGCCCAGGCCACTGAGCTCGGTCATACCTCCCTCTTCTTCTGCCTGTCCTCAGGGACCAGGTTAAATGCCCCTCTCCCCCCCTCACCCCCCATCGCAATCTGGCAGAATTAGTGCCACTTCCTCTGCTGCCATCAGGGTTTAGAGGTTATCTGTATGCCTGTGCCCCTCCCCCACAGCTGTTGCGAGCTCCTTAATGACAAACTGCCCTGGTTCTAAGTACAGCTGGCACGAAGTGGGGACGCAGTGCATTTTGTTGAATGAGTGAAAGATGTGGGTGGCCCAGAGCCAACAGTACCTTGTATTTATGTACAGTGTGTACGTACGATCAGGTCCCAAGCACTCCTCACCTGCCCCCTGCCACCCATCACCATGAAAAGACCAGCTGTGCCCCCACCCACCCCCCAGTGTGTTCCGCTCTGCTCCTGCACACTCACCCTGGTGAGCCCTGCCCTGCTCACCAGCACGTCTGGCCAGCCAGCTGGGCTCTTTCTGCATGTCCCTCATCTTCTCTGCACTTTGAGACTCATTCAGTTCACTTGGCGGTGGGGGGAGTAGAAGAGACAATAATGCCCCAGTCCCACAGTCCATGACTCTGCGCATCCAACCCAGATGCGAGTCCCCCAGAGCCCTCACTTCAGCATCAAGGCATTTGCGGTTGCTTTGCTGAGCTGTCCTATGGCGTGAGTCCTCACTGTGCCCTTAGCAGCCCCGGGCTGCTGGCGGCCCTGAATCCTAGCTTTGTTCTGCAGTCAGAACCTTGGCCTGGAGGGACCAGCAGCCTGAGGCTGCGTTACCAAGCTGTCTGAGAAATCTTTGGCATTTCAACAGGAACCGCCCTAAATGTGGATTTGTGTGAAAGGAGCCTACCCTGGTGTTCCACCCCTACCCCACTCAGTTATGTCTACTCAGATGCTCAGATGCTGATTCAAAGTGTGGTCCCGAGATGCCCAGTCTTGACAGCATCTGGGAGTAGCACCCCAGTTTGCCCGGAATTATCCGGGTTTGGCACTGGAAGTCCCGTATTCAGAGAAATCCCTCAGTCCTGGGCAAATCAGATGGGTGGTTGCCCTGCCTAGGAATAAGTTCTCCAGGATCCTACCTCAAACCTAATGAATCTGAAACCCTCGGGGGGGCGGGTTTTAACCAGCCCTCCAGGTAATTCCAATGCTTGCCTGACAGAACCATCCCCTACCTTACAGATGGGAATCGAACACCCAGAGAAGGGAAATAACTTGCCCAAGTGCAAGGAGCAGTTAAGGGGCAGAGCCAGGAGAGGGCGCTGTGCCCACCGTGCAGCCCCGCTCAGTCAGCACTCAAAGCAGATTCCCCAAAGTCCCTCAGTTAGCCTGTTAGAAGAAAGAAAAAGTACTGAAAAGGACCCAAACGGATTGCTGTCATCAGTGGGCACTGGGGTCAGGCAGGGAAGGTGGGGAGGTCGCCTTTAGAGAGATGGGGTCCCACTAATCCTAGAGCACTGGCCTGGCAGCAGGGAGCTGGCACTTCAGATTCAGGCCTCAGGGGAGCACAGGCCCAGAGGGAGCTGCCACCGGTCTGTTAAGAGCCAAAGAAGAGATCAGTTTGGCTGAAGCGGCACCATCACCTCTTCTTTGTACTCACAGGCTCGTCCAGGACCCATGACAAATGTTGACTACCTCCTGGGATAAAGGGTGTGTGTGGGGGGGTCTCTGCCTGGCCTACCCCCACTGTCTTCCTCTTGCCCCTTAGGGACTCTTCCTCCATTGGTTCAGGAAGTCCAACTCCCCATCCTCTTGAGAAAACTGGACAGAAATAGAACCCACTTAGGAAAGTCAGTGTGTTTCCCAGAAATCATAAGACACTCCCCAGAGCTCAGTGAAAAGGGGAAATTATCTGGAGCCCTGTGTCCTCCGTTCACTGGCAGGAGAGGTACGGCCAGTTAGGCAGCCTGTGTTTGCTTTCCTCCCCTCCAGTGGCTGCTTTGGCCAGCCCACTCCTACCCCCTCTGTCCACTCCCCCGCCCCCACGTATTACTCTCTAACCACAGGGATACACAGGTCCCATCTGGAGTCACGTGGGCAGTGTCACTGCTTCACCCTCCTCAGTCCTCTGCACCCATCCCTGGTACCAGGTGGTAGAAGTGCACACGCTGTGGGATCTTTTCCAGGAAATAAGCTGTGAAAGTCTCCCTTCTTTACAATGCAGACTCCTTTAGCCTAGGCCCGCCTTTGCCTAACTGCTCCCCTAGCCTTCTCCATTGAAAATACGCCATTTCCTGCCCTCTCCCTGATCCCTAACCCACTGCCATCCTCTGCAGATATGCTGCTCTGACCAGGTTGGCCCTTGCTGGTCCTCAGGTGACTGGGATCTCTGGGCAGCATGGGGCACTGGGGGCCCCTCTTCCCGGCATTGTGACACGCACGCCCCCGCTCTTCTTCTGTCCCTCCTTTGTGTCAGTCTCCTGCATGGCTTCCTCTTCTTCCCCCTTCGAGTCTTTGCTCTGCTGCCTCTTCATTGTATACACTGCCTGCCTGTCAGTACTGGTCCCCTGCTCTCTGTGCTCGCTGCCACTGGCTGGTTCAGGCCTCACCATCTCTTTCTTAAACTTTAGCACCAACTCCCTAACTGGTCTCCAGGCAGCCAGTCGGCCCAGTCTTTTCCTGCGCCTGCCAGAGGACTCTTTCTGAAATGCAAGTCTCGTCAAGAGACTGCCTGCCTCTCTGAACACTTTTCCTGTAGTTCTGCATCCCCTTCAGGACATGAATCCAAGTTGCTGAGCTTCGCCACTCTTGACCCCCACTTTTCTGTACACCTTCAGCTCTCAACCCTCCATTCACACTCTCACCAGTGGGCCCCAGAGTGGAGACAGAAAATCTACTTAGCATTCCTATTCCTAATTATTTTTATTCTTTTTTAAAGCAAAATTAAGCTTTGATGATATTTACTATATAGATTGACAATAGGGCACGCATAAAATTTGTAAATAAATACATACATAATATGGGATGTGCTTAAAACATTTTAGTGATGGAGTGTGTGGTTAAAAGAGCTCGGTGGCCACTGCCTAACATTGCCTCCTGGTCTTACTGCCCCGTCTGCAATGCCCCTGCATAGCATACCTCTTACCCACTGCTCCCTTTACCATCTGAGGGCAAAGTTAGCTGGGGTAACAAAATATTCAATATATACCTTAAAGAAGCTACAAGTGTGTTGTTCCTCATATAAACTAAGTCTGGAGGTGAGCAGCCCAGGAATAGAATGGCAGCTCCAAAATCATCTGAAATCCAGGCTCTTCAAACTGATTTCTCTGCTCTTTTCAACTCATGATTTACAGCTCATCACTCAAAACGGCTGCTTCATCGCCAGCCATTACTTCAGTATTCCAACCTACAGGAGGAAGAAAAGGGTGAAGAGAAATATCCTCACTTTAAGGATATTTCTGGTTATTAGAGATAAAGAATGACATTTATTACTGACAAAGGGATCAACTCACCAGGATGATACCACAATTCCAAATCTGTATGGACTCCATAAAATGGTTGCAAAGTGTATGAAGCAAAAGTGCACAAAATTAATTAAAGGAAGGATTGACAAATTCCTGGTCATAGTGGGAGTCTATAATATACCTTTTTCAATAAACAATAAAACAAGAAGACACAAAATCAGTAAGGAGATAGGTGGGAAAAGTACAGTTAACAATTTTAACCTAATTGACACATAGAGAATTCTGCACCCTACAATGAAAGGAATAACATTCTTTTCAAACATATATGTGAAACATACACCAAAAAAAAGATACCTCGAAGAAGCTGCTTGTACCACTTCTGCTTACATGCCATTTGCCTGCACCTAGCAAGAAGGGATGCTGGGAAATGTCATCGGCTCCGGGTGGCTAAGTCTCTACCTAAAACTGAGACATTCTAGTCTTAAGGCAGAAGAAGAAAACAAATATGAGGGACACCAGCAGTGTCTGTCCCTTCCTTCCTCCCTTCCTCTGGCAGCTCTGGTCCTGAGAGCATTGCACAGTGGGTAAGAGTTTGAGCAGAGTCAGAAGCTCCTCATTCTAGTCTGGCTTTGCCACTTCTTGCTATATGACTTTGGGCAGTTTGTTTGACCTGTCTAAGCCTCAATTTCCTCATCTTGCCCAATGGGAATAACCCTACTTCATAGAGCTGTTAGAAAGATGGAACAAGATATAACATGTCTTATGCCTGGCACATAAGTGCTCAATAAATGTTAGCGGCACTGAGAGATTAAGTAACTTGGCAAAGGTCACACAGCTGGGAAATGACAAAGCTGGCTTTCAGATCCAGACATCTGGTCCCAAGCTGGTACTGACTCTACTTTGGGGCCTCTGCCACCCCCAGCACAGGGCCCCACATACAATGGGGGGTGCGGTGAGGGAAAGAGCACTGAACAATGGGGATAGGAAACTGCCACTGCCAATTAGCCTGTGACTTCAGAGAGTTCATTTAAAAAATGTGTGTCTTAACTCAGGCATGTATTAATTTCCTCATTCCTTCTGCAAAAGTTTGAATGAAAGTGAGCCTAAAGGTTTCCCCTAACCCTGACATTCTGTCATTATATCTCTCCTACCACTAATGGGTGGAATTTTACCATTAGAAATGTGTTTCTTTTTGTTAAATCCTGTCTTATTCCTGAACTCTTTTTTTAAAAATACAGTTTTCCTTTAGAGGGTCCTGACCTCTTGGTTTGTAGGTCTAGAGAAGGTTCTGTGGCATGAGTCCTGCCTTTGGAGGGGAGAGGCAGGCGAAGGGAGGAGAGAATGCAGACAGGAGAGGCTGGGCCCCAGACAGTCAATTTCACTAATGGTTCACAGTGGCCTAGAGGACCTCTTGTGAGGGCCTCCTGCAGAATGACCATGTAACAGCTCCCATTCTAGTCGCCCGGAATTTTTATAGGCTTTTCTCCCCCTCCTTTTGTATTTTTCTCCACCACCCTGAGTCTCAGACTAAATCAGAGAAAAATGGGTTTTGTCTTTTTTTAATGAGAAGACTAAAAGTCTTAAATTACTTTCTTCAAGGTCTGCAAATAGAAATCCCAGATAAGACAGTCACCTTTCTTTTCTCCCTTCCTCTCTCCCTGTCCCAGGAGCCCATGAGCTTCAAGTAAAAGGCAGAGCAGTCGCTCAGGAGGAAGTGATCTGGGCTCGACCCAGCACCAGCACAGGAGGAGCGGGCCACACGGGGAGGCCTGGGTGGAGGTGGGGAGTGAGGGAGAAAGAGATGGAGATGAGCCACACAGTGCCTCACTGCTTATGGTTCTAGAATAAAAGAGGTGCCCTAAAGGGGGACGATTTCTTAAGGAGCCACTCAACTGTCAGTGTGTGTGCAGGTGCCGGGGGCCAGGGAGCTCGAGGAGAAGAGGAAACCACACAGGCAGTTCAGACTTACTGGGGAGCAAACGGGACTTCCGGGCACAGTGATCTTTCTCCACCTTTGTCACCCGTTGTTGTCACAGTTCCCAGAGAGACCATGAATGGGCATCAGGGCAAGGAGAGGGAGCATGGTTCTGGGACAAAGACTAGGAACTTTAGGGCTGGAGTCACGGGTCTAATCCCTGCTACACGTAGTAATAATAGCTAGCATTTATTGAGCATTTACTATGTGCCACGGGTTATGCTAAATATCTCGCAGATTATCACATTTGATCCTCAGAACAACCCTGCAATGTAGGCATCATTGGTATACCCATTTGCAGATGAGGACACTGAGGAATAGGATTTGTCCTAAGTCTCACACGTCTTATGAAAGATCTGGGTTTGGTCCCAGGGAATCAGACTCCAGAGCTTTTGTACATCTTCCTGCCAATCTACTAGGCCTGCCAACCTGCTTCCTCATTTGGAAAGTCAAGGTGCAGGGGGAGCTGGGGTGGACTGGGTGATCATCAAGGTCCTTTCCAGCAAGGATGCTGTGATTTGGGGCCCATGCGTCCCCCTTGCATGCAGAGGTCCTGTTCAAATGATGCAGAGTGCAGGATTCTAATGTATAGCAGGTATGCAGTGTGAGTGTGTGTGTGTGTGTGTGTGTGTGTGTGTGTGTGTGTGTAGGACAAGTAAACTTGTGTCCTCACACCTGATGAGACGAGAAGAGAATAAGAACACAACAAAGCCAATGCAATGTCTTTAGGACGACTTGTAGGTTAGACCTGTGTCAAAGGACAAACCAACATCCCGAAGTCTTGAAAATCCTGCCCAACTCACCTCCATTGTGTCAACAGCCTTTGCATTCCCTGCTCTTTGCTCCAGGTTGCACACCCACAACCTTAGGTCCACCTGGCAAGATGGGCTAGTAAGCCCTTTGGAGGGCACTTTGCCAAGGAGCTCTGGCTCTGGAAAGGGCAGGGTGGTTCTCCCTGGTATGGACCCTCCAGCCCAGCATGCGTATCTTCTTGGCAGGCCCAGCGACCATGGCCCATGACAAGGTGGAGCAGGATGACTGGCTGGTCCTCTACCTGAAGTACTTACTCTTTGTCTTCAACTTCTTCTTCTGGGTAAGTGAAGTCTGCACACACGTACCGCTCCACAGCACCGAATGAGTCAGGCCACTTTTGCTTTTTATGAGTCACCACTCTGAGGTTGATTTCTTCCAAATCAAAGACCACCCATGGGCAAATTCTGCCTACTTTAAAGCAAATATGTACATTTGCTACTCAGGGGAAAGAAAAGAATCCAGCCTGCAGGTTGGCATGGAGTCCGTACCACATGGCATCTGAATAGAGGATGTATAAACGTAACAATGAGCTTTGTGTTCCATCGGCCGTACAAAGGGTCCAGCTCTTTCTTCCCTGCCAACTTGTTGCACCAGGGCCTTGTGGGAAATGTGACGCCTGAAATAATTGCTTGTTTTCCACTGACGCCCATTTGCCTTTCATGGTTCACATTCTCAGGCCCGGCAGAGAAACAGGAGTCCTGGGGGTCAGGGGCTGCCTCTGCATGTGATGGGAATGGTCTCTATAGCGACTCCCCTCAGGGAACACCCGGGGTGAGGTCTTCCAGGAGGAGTGGAATCTGTCCACTTGAGACAATTATCAGAATACTGTTAGCTCCCCAAAATAGCCAGTGACTGGAATATGCATATTTTGTATTAGAGGCTCAGTAAATTTGGAGAGGCAGAGTACTCTGAGGACATGCTTTGCAGTCAGCCGGCCCTGGGCGGTACTGGTACCAGCAGCGTGGTCTTGGACACATCACTATTCCTGGCTAGTCTGTTTCCCCAGCTACAAAACGAGGATCCTTTCTAACCTCTTGGGGTTTGTTAAAAACAAGACAACTGTCCCAAAATGGAGTTCTTATGCTAAGCCCCACGTCACCAAACTGAGACTTAATTACAGTTTCGGCTCTCCCTGAGATGGAGTCTAAAACCAGTCAGCCAGGAATCATCTGCACAGCACTAGCTAGGCCATCTGCCTGATAGATCCCTGCTATCCCCTAAAGAAAAGTAACCGTGTAACGACCAACCCCCCTTTTTTTTGCCTGGTGTAACTTCCTGGTTCTGGTTCTCTTCTGCCTACAAAAGTCTTTCATTTTGTACAGCTCCTCAGAGCTCCTTTCTATCTGCTAGATTCGATGCTGCCTGATTTGAATCTATGAGGTGTGATCCAACAATACAGTGAATGTTTAAATTTTTTTAAAAAATGTTACAGTAAAAGACACAATGCCATTAATCCCCCTCAAAATCCTCCCCCTCGCTTTGAACACACCCCATCATTCTTGCCACTTTCTGAAGCAGTGCTGGAAGTCCTCTTTCGTGAGTGTCTTTAGTTGCACTGTCGTGGCTGCCTCAACATCCTGAATCATTTTGACTTTGGGGAAGAGCCAGAAGTCTCACAGTGCCAGATCTGGTGAATAAGGTGGCTGAGGACACACTGTAATGTTTTTATTTGACAGAAATTGCCGTACACCAGAAGTGATGTGTGACACGGAGCCTTTCTGCTGTGTTCACAAAACAGTGAATGCTGCTGCCGAGTGCCATCCGACAGAAAAGCAGGATCTTCCATATGGGAAGTGGCACATCACACCTTAGTAACAGTGTGTGACAAGTTTCAGCTTCTTCCATGCAGTCAGTCAGGTGTGAGCTACGGTTGAAACAAGGTGTGTTATAAAGTGTGCTGTAAGTCATTCTCCATCGTGACAACACTCCGTGTCACACATCGCTTCTGGTATAAGGCAGTTTCTGTCAAATAAAAACATTGTGGTGTGTTCTCATCCACCTTATTCACTGGATCTGGTACCATGTGACTTCTGGCTCTTCCCCAAAGCAAAATGATTCAGGACATCAAGGCAGCCACGACAGCACAATTAAAGAGGACTTCCAGAACTGCTTCAGAAAGTGGCAAGAACAATGGGATAAGTATATTTGAAGTGGGGGGGGGGGAGTATTTTGAGGGGGATTAATGGCAATATGTCTTTTACTGTAATAATTTTCCCCCCTTCTTTCACCTCCCCCCCCCCCCGCACTCCGGTTCAAGCCGTTGTTTCTCAGTCTAGTTGTGTAGGACACAGCTCCCTGGCCCATCTAGTATTAGGAGCCTTGTGCTCCACCCCCGCTGAGGCAATCGGTCGCCAGTTGTCGGTAGGCCACTCACAGCGGCTCACGGCAGCTCTCGCCAGCTGCCAGCCACTCACGCTGGCCACCACCCACTCATGGCAGCACACGGTAGCCCATGACAGCACTCAGCAGCCCATAGCAGCTCACAGCAGCTCATGCCGACCTCCGGCTGCTCAGGGCAGCCCAGTTCCAGGGAGAGTTGTTGTTCACAATCTTAGCTGTAGAGGGCGTGGGAATCGAACTGGAGATCTTGGCATTAGGAGCACAGCGCTCCAACCACCTGAGCCACCGGGCCAACCTATATATTTTATATATATATATATATATATATATATATATATATATATATATATATATATATAAGCATTTACTACATTGTTTGATCACACCTCGTATTTTGCTCAAATAAACTCTTAAAATGTTTAATGTGCCTTAGTTTATCTTTTAACAGTTCATTTAGCAGATCCCAGGAAATGATATATGTTAAGTGATATATGTTAAGCTCAGTCTCTGCACACAGAAGGCATTCAATAAATGCAATATTTTGGATATGTTTGATATAAAAGGCCTGAAAATACCAAATCAACCTGCTGGTGAGGCAGAGCTGAGATGCCTGTTGACAGAATCTTAGAAGATCTCAGAAAGGCAAAGCCATTTTCAGGGTTTTCCGATAAGATCAATGAAATTGCTTAAGATTGGAAAGGATCATGGTGTAGTAGTTTCGGATTGTTGGACGCAGCAAGGCAGGGGTTCCAAAGAGTCCTGGAGAATAGACAGTCATTTGAGGCTATGAAAAAGTTGAATAATTCGATGTTTGTTTAAATGTTTCTTGGAATGTTCCTGAAATGAATAATAACTTATTTTATTTGCAACTTTTATCTTTCTGGGTAAGAGTGTCCTGGGACAGTGAAGTTGTGTTGATGAAGGCAGGGGAATAACAGAGCCACGTTGATGTGCTCAGCAAGCTGTGTGGGTGCAGATTCTCAGACACAAACCCAACCGGGTGCTTAGGATTCTCGCTGAGCGAGGATTATGTTCTTCCTGACCATAAAAGTCTTATGTAGCCACTACAGGTAATCTCTAAATTACTGAAAAATATAAATAAGAAAACAAAAATTGCCCATACCCCACTGTATTAAGTTCGTAGGGCTGCCATAACAAAGTACCATAAACCAGGTGGCTTTAACAACAGAAATTTATTCTCTCACAGCTATGGATGCCAGAAGTCCAAAATCAAGGTGTCAGCAGGGTCGTGCTCCCTCCAAGCCTCTGGGTAGAATCTTTTCTCATCTCTTCCTGACTTCTGGTGGTGGCCGGCAATTCTGGGCATTCCTTGTCTTGCGGCTGCATTGTTCCAATCTCTGCCTCTGTCATCACATGTGTTCCTCTTGTGCCTCTGTTTCATATGGCATTTTCTTTGTCATTAGGCCCACCCTAATAACCTCATCGTAACTTGATTACATCTGCATAGATCTGAATTTTCAAATAAGGTCACATGTTAGGACTTCAGATCTTGTGGGGGGACACAATTCAACCCATAAAACTCACCATCCCAGGAATGACCACTGTTGACATTCCCTCTAGAATTTGTCCCGATTTGGACAAGAGATGGTGGTGATCTGCCATCTAGCACTACGGGAGTGACAATGGAAATAGAAGTACTTGGCAAGAGTCAAGGGATTTAGGAGGTAAAAATTGACAAGATTAGGTCATTAATTGGAGGGGACAGGTGTGTAGAATACGTAACTCCTAGGTTGATGGTGGAGCTTTTTATTGCAATGGGAGACCAGAAGGATGAGCTATTGGGGTCAGATGGAGGCATGGTGAGTCTGAGCTGCCAGGCGACATCTGAGCAGAGATGCTCAGTAGGCAGTGAGGTCACGGTTCTAGAACTCAGATGTGGATTGTCCCCACCTAGATGGTGGTTGCAGCCCCGGAAATGGGTGAGCACCTCCCCAGAGAGCATGGACTCTGAGAAGAGAACAGAGGCAAGAGTGAGACATGGAGCATCCCAGATGGATGGGAAAAGTCTGGGGTCAGCAGTGATCCCCCTTTGCCCTGAACTGGGGGAGCTCCCAGCTATGGGACTTTTAGTGCTAAGACCAGGAGGGCCCCAGGCAAGCTGGAACTCCCCCCAAGGGGAATTGGAGGAGGAGAAGTGTGAGCAGGAGGAAGAAAACCAGGAGAAACAGTGTCGCAGAAGCTGGAGATCTGGGAGGGGTCAACTGTAAAAAGGTAAAGGACACATCAAGCATTTTAAGGCCTAGAAAGTACCTATTGGGTTTGGCCACACAGAGTTCATTAGTGGGTGTGGTGAGAGCACTCTCAGGACAGTGTGGGGTGGAGGTCAAGGACGTAGACACTCAGCATAGACAACATGCACTGGGCACGCGGAGAAGAGGGGAGGGCAGTAACTGGAGGGGCCTGCGGGCGGTTGTGAGGGGCTCAAACATCTGTGGAAGGGGTATACGTAGACATGGCGAGCACCCTCCGGGTCCCGTACTCTTTGAGTGGACTCACAGTCCGTCTGTTGGGTGTTTGCATTCCTTTGGGAGTGGTGAGAAGAAGGAGGTGTGGGTGGCAGTGCAGGCAGATGGGCAGCAAGCATGTTACCAGAGCAGCTACTGGTGAGGAGAGCATCCCCATAATAGATCTCCCTGCTTCGAGTTAAAAATAACCCTGCCTGGGGCCTGCCTACACGTGGACCAGCTTCCTAGGGAGCCATTCGGCCAAGCCTCATCCTCCTCCTGGGGGATGGTCGATTTCTGAAGGTCCAGGCCTCTGTCTCCAGTCTAGGGTTCCCGGCATCTGTCCCTGGACCTGCTATGATCTCCTCATATGGGCGGAGTGCTGGCCCATCTCTCCCACGGCAGAGCTCAATGTCACACATTCTGCAGTGTACAAAGTTCCTGGGAATTGACCAGAATTCTCCAGGGACGGGCCTTGTCAATGAGGATCCCCTCTACAGGAGAAGGTTCCCTCCGTACAACAGTACAACACCCCCTGGAGTCCAGCTGCTGGTCCTCCCCCAAGCCACTTTTATAAGACGAGTAACCGTGCAGGCGTCTGCACTGCTGAGTCCTGCCCCAGCCCCGTGTGCTTCCCACCTTTCGCCTTCCTCACAGAATTGTAATGCAGGGCGATGGGGAGGAGCCTTAGTGCCAGTCTGCTGGTCACACGACCACCACTGCGCGGACGCAGACAGTGAGCCTAGACAGCAGAGGCGGTGCCCTGGGTCATGATTGGGGTGAGCCCTCCAACTGCCTTTCTGCCCAGAACAGTGTTCCTTTGCCACACTCTATGGCAACCCAGCACAGAGAGGCTCGGAAGCCCAGGTCTTCCCTGCAGGGGTTATGATGCCTAGCATTTGTGAGGCACTGCTGGGCTATCTCATGTGATCCCACATCAACCCTCATGGTCAATGTCACTACTCTCCTCATTTTACAGACAGGGAACAGTTCAGAATCTTGCCCAGGGTATTATAGTGATGATAAGCAAAGCTGTCAACTGACAAACCAGGTATTCTGGTCACTAACAATGACAGCTGAAAAATACATTCTACAGTGTTTACTAAGCACATACTAAGTGCCAAGCACTGTTCTAGGCACTTTGAATACATCAGTGGACCAAGTTCCCAGCGTTCATGGAGCTGACTGCTGGAGGCCTTACCTCCGCTCGGCCTCCCACTTGCATCATCCTATGTAATCCTCTCAGCATCCCGACACTGTGAACAGCTTGATTACAGCCCCATCTTACAGAGTGGAAAGCAATTTGTCCCAAGTCCCAGAGCTGGAGCCCAGCTCTCTCCAACCCCTAAGCTTGTGTGCTTGGCTGCCAGGCTCTGTTTCTTCCATTTCTAAGTCCCAGACTTTTCTGCAGTGTCTTTGGGGGCACAATGGATGAGTGAGGCAGCAGAGCATGCTGGGAGGACTGGGGCTCCAGTTCAGGTTCAAATTCAGACCCCAGCATTTATTTTCCATGGGACATTCAGTGCTATGGACTGAATCGTGACCCCTCAGAATTCATATATGCAAATCCTAACCCCCAATGTGACTATATTTGGAGACAGGGCTTTAGGAGGTAATGAAGGTTAAATGAGGTCCTAATCCAATAGGATTGGTGGCCTTACAAGTATAGGAAGAGAGACCTTTCTCTCTTGAAGCAAGGAAAGGCCCTGGGAGGACAGAGTGAGCAGGCAGCCGTCTGTCCTCAAGGAAGAGGCTCCTCAACAAAACCGAATCAGCCAGCACCTTATCTTGGGGCTTTCAGCCTCCAGAACTGTGAGAATTAGAAATAAATTGCTATTGTTTAAGTCGCCCAGCTGTGGTATTTTATTATGGCAACCCGAGCAGGCAAAACATTAGGCAAATCACTTAATCTCACTGAGCCGCACTATTTTCATACGTTTAATAGGAATGTCAATATCTGTAAGAATTAAAGATGAATATTTAGAAAAACATTTAGCATAGTTTCTGGCACGTACTTGGTGCATAGCTATTACGATTAGACTGAGGGGTGTACCTCGTCTCCACAGCTCTCTGTCTGTAGCGCTGGCTTTAAGACTTTGAGGACCGTGACCTGTGTGAGGAATACATGAAAGCCTGAGAAGTGCTTACATGAAGCATTGTTCACGAAACAGCTTACCCTCACTGTGTGCGATGCACTCTGACGTTTTCTCTTCTATTTTGTGGTATTTGTTTTGTGTTTTTTAGTGAGTGCAGGTTACAAACTACCACATGATTTCACAGCCCTGATGGATTGCGTTCCAAAGTTTGAAAACCCCAGAGCAGTAGGATGGTGCAAGCAGTCGTCACCCCCACCCCATGTGGGCAGGGCTCGGGTGCCGGTGACCATGCACCAAGCCAGGTGGTCTTGATGAGACTTTCAACCAAGTTTAAATCCAGCAGCTGCCGTTGTAGCATTTTACACTCCAAATTCATTCTCATAACCACTCTGTAATGATCTTCATTCCCATTTTGTAGATGATAAGACTGAGGCTCAGATAATTGGCAAAGTTCTATGTCAATTCTGGATTTTTGACTCAAAATCTGGTGCTTTTCCCATCTCCACAGACCACTGACTCATAATCACAGCCTTAGATCCACCGTCCTGGTGCTTACTTGGAATCCAACATGTCCCCAAGGTTCAAGGTTGAACCTGGGTTAGGATATTCTGATAGTAGGGACATTCAGAGATGCAGAGTATGAAAAATATAAACAAGACTTAAGCAGTGTCACAATAGGATACCCGCATCTTGTACTGAAGCTCTACCCCACCTCTGGACCTCTATCCCCAGGCCTGACCCCCACCTTTCACCATCACCCTATCCCTGACTCCCATCCTATCCACCTTGCATTTCAGTGAACCCAATATTGATCGTGACCATTTCACTGAGCAGGGGAGGGTCCCTTGGATGTAGGTCTGGATCAGAAACCAAAGTGCCAACATTCTCATGCCTCCTCATGACCCTAGAAAGAAAATGTGACCTAGGCTTTCCTATGTGGCCACCTAGGAAATGCTTTCTTCCCTCTTCCATTTCCTACACAGCTCCCTGTAGCTCCCATCACCCCTGCAATGTTGTTCTCTAATTTATTATTTTAATTAGCTGCTTGGCTGTGTTAATAATAAAAAAATTTCCAGCCTCCCAGGAGCTATGCCAGGCTGTGGGAAAACTGGGAAAGCGGCAGCTCCCTTGCCTGGAGCAGCTCCTCTGCTCCAGAATGTCTTCCTGCCTGGGGTGTTGGCTGACGCATCAGTGTTTCCCTTGGGGGCCAGTGGGGCTCAGCTTCCAGGAGACCCCTGGGACCCTTAGGGGACCATGGGCCAAGAAGGAGGCAGAGGTGCTGGAGGACTCGTGCCTGGCCAGGGCAGTGAGGCGGCTGGAGAGCACCCACACATGCCTCCAGGCCTCCCAGGGGAGCTGGTACAGAAGAGCCTCTGCTGATTTCCTTCTGAGGGTGGAAAGCCCTCACTTGGTCCGCGTCCTCCCATGAGCATGGCCCCTGCCTGCCTCCCCAGGCATGTCATCTGAGAAAGACCACCCAAGGGCCCTGGGGGGGAGGGGCTCTGCTGCACACCTTCTTCAGGTGCTCCAGTCATGCTGTTCAGGGCAGCTCTGCCTCTGTGTTGTCAGGATCTGCTGGGCGACAGGCTTACACTTGAGGAGGACACACAGTTGGTCTGCACAGGGCCATTGCAGATGAGGTCAGTCAAGGGCGAAGCCTGTGGGGACAGCTCTGAGCTGCCCCTGCTGTACTCAGGGACCCCAGGCCTGGCTGTGGCCCACACACCAGGTGGCTTGCTTCATGGGCAAAGGAGCTTTGTGTGGGTCAGCAGCCCAGTTGGTAAAATGGACACTAAACTGGACGTTAGTGTTCTGAGTTTTACTCCCCACCCTCTCTCTGGCTAGTAATGGGAACTTGTAACAGTCACCTCTCTCTCAGCCTTAGTTTCTTCATCCAGAATAGAAAGGGGGTTAGAAATGATTCTTTGCTCCCTCCCTCCCTCCCTCCCTCCTTCCCTTCCTCCCCTCCTTCCCTCTTTCCTCTTTCCATAGGGAGTTACTGGGCATTTACCATGTGAGCACTCTGCTGGTAATGCTAAAATGAATGAGATGTAACCAAGAGGCTAAAAGGGGAGACAGACAAAGTAACACATACAACAAATATGCTGTGATGAGTGTAACCATAGAAACCTGTACAAGGCATGGAGCTAGTGGGGAGGACAGAATGATGTGCTGGGCATGGGGGCAGCGACACACAAGGCAGGTTCCCTCCAGGTTCTGAGCTGGGTCAGAAAGAGGAACAGGTCATCTTTAGCTATTTCCCAGCTCAGTAAGTCCCAAGAGATCTGCCTTTGTTATACAGGTAGATGGGTTTGGGGGAGTGGGGGGAATCGTGCTCTGATTTATTTTTCAGGGGCTCTTTAAAGCCAAGAGCCAAGGAAAGAATGCCTTGTGGTGGAAAAAGGCCTTTATCATGACGAGCTTATCCTTGAAATTCAGCTTAAACAGGACTGGCGCCAAGGCCACAGGAACGTGGGGTGAGCTGGGAGAAAGGCTTGCCAGGTGCTGGCAGGTGTTGTTCATTAATATGGTGGCGCACAGTCCCTGACACCAGCTCACCTGTGCCCCCAGGTAGGGAGTTGTGGGGGGTGAAATTCAGTCACCCCCACCCTGTCCCCACCTGCCAGCAGGGAGCTCAGTATGCCCCTTGGGGTTACAACTCTGGGATCAGCTGAGTCTGGATTTGGGAACCAGGAACACTTCTTTAGCAGTGACCCAGCCAGACCCCGTCTCCAGGCCTTTTCCTGAGCCCCCATCTCTCCTTCACAAGGAGAATCACCTTGTGATTAGTCAGGGTCTTCCCACCCAATCACTGCAAGCAGCATGGGGCAGGGACAGTGTCAGGCTTGGGTCCCACTACTGGTCCTGAGCCTGGTCAGAGAGGTGTGCAGTGGATGCCGTTGAAAGAGAAAGAATAGTGAAGCATTAGGGTGGCATTACGGACCCATGGGTGCTACCCAGGCCATTACAGAGGCTTCCTGGTGACCTGGAGAGAAGTCCATTGCCCTCTGGGACTCAGCCTCCCCCTGAAATTAAAAATGGCCAGGAAGCAGGGGCAAGAATGAAAAATGTCGCCCCCGGAACTCCTCCAACAGAGGAACTAAGGCAGCACGTGGTGTTTCCCTAGCCCTCTGCACAAGGCCCATCCACAAAGCCTGGCCCCACTGTGGTGGCTGCAGTGTGTCAGGCTGTGTGCGGGGCTGAGTCTGAGGGGTGCAGGGGTGGTTCCCACTTCATGCTGAGAGCTGTGCTGGAGTGCAGGAGACTAAGGAACTTTCTGGCCCAGGAGAGCCAGCAGCAGAAGATGAAGCAGAGAGAACAATGTGGAAAAGGTGGGGACACAAGGAGATAAGAGAGAGCTGAGGCACAGAGATGCCATGTAACTTGTCCAAGTTCACACAGCCAGGAGGGGAGCTGGGAGTCAGACACTGGCAGTTGGCCTCTTCACTCTACTTTATCACTGTGGTTATTGGGCACCTGCAATGTTTTCAGCAAAAGCAAGTACTTAGTTCTTAGTAACAAAAGTGCACGTGTGCAGGAAGGGAAACAGCAGAAGATGGAGCCAAAAATCAGGCTAAGTCCAGAAGCTTAGCTGTGGGGACTGGGCAGCTGGGGCGATTTTCCAGCCGGAATGCATGTGGTCCTGCACGTGGCCCTGCACGTGGTCCTGCACGTGGTCCTGCACGTGGTTCTGCACGTGGCCCTGGACATGGTCCTAGACGTGGTCCTGCACGTGGCCCTGCATGTGGCCCTGCACGTGGTCCTGCACGTGGTTCTGCACGTGCAGCACAAGCTGCCTCTGGGTTGAGCAGAAGCCAGGACGCAGACACGGGGTGGGGGTGCGGGCAGCCAAAGCTGGGGCCGTCTTGGGTGTTGCGATGGAGCTCGGTGGGTGTGAGAACAGGTGAGGTTGGCATTTGAGCATCCCTGAGTGGAGAGGAGGGAGTCCACAGTGACTGGGAGTTTTGATCTGGGTGGGCAGTGGTACTGTTGATGAGACTGACCACGGGAGGAGCGTCCATGACAAGTGTGGTTGTGAATGGGGAACACACATCCAGCCCAGAAACCTTTTCAGTCCAGCATGGTGTGTGGCACCTAGAAGGCGCCCAGCGAACACTGACGTAAGTGAGCTGCACGCCACCCTGTGCTCCCCATGCCACGGGCTCCCCTCCCACTGAAGGCAGAGAGCTCCCCTGCCCTGGCAGAGGGTGGGGGGAGGCTCCCTTATAGGGAGCCCCATGGCTCTGGCCACTGCTCCCCATCCACAACCGATCCTTCCCCCAGACTCCAGCACAGAAACCCTTCAGTAGCCTGACAAAGAAAAACCCTGTGATTGCTTTTCATTCTCTGCCTGCTTTCCTTCCAGTCTGCTGCCCGATGTCCATCAGGACCCAGGCGTATGTGCCTGCTCAGGCTAGTCCTTCTCCCTGTAATGACATGAGCAAGTTTTTGGCAAGGTTTCTTTTCTATAACGGGAAGTTCCTAAAATTACCTGCCCTGCCCTTCCTGTGTCCTCGCTGGTGAGAAGGCCAGCTTCACCCTCTGCAGGGTTTTCTGCCAAATCGGCTGTAGGCTATGATTTTGAAAAATGTAGTTAACATTTCACAGAAAACCAACCCAGTTTCTGTAAAGAGCCAAATACTGTTGAATCAACTCTATACAAACAGGCATTGAAATAGCTCACTGGGGTCAGATCCCTCTGCTCCCCACTCACTCCTCCCCCCACTTCCCCTTTCACTGCTCTTTCTGCAGACCTAGGCAGTCTTCACGCTGCTTGAGTGAAAGCCATGAGCCACTGGTCAACAGCATCTCGGTGGAGGTGTATTGGCAGGAGGCTGTCCCCTAGTAGTAATAGGGACCTTTTACCCACAAGAAAGGACCACAGAGGTCATCTCATCCAGCACCTTCATTTTACAGATGAAGAAACTGAGGCTTAGAGAGGTGAAGTGTCTGGCACAGTTACCTGGTTAGTGAGGGGCACAGCCTGGGCGGGAACCCACACCTGCCGACTTCGACCCTCCCAAGACACCCTCTGGTGACCCATTCTGATATTGAGCAGCTTTTCCTTTTCCTGTCCAAAGGAAAGGCTGTTTTCTAAAGAGCTGGCCAAGTCCCAGGCAGGGGACTCTGAAGGACTTGAACCCCTCTTGCTCCCGATGGCAGATCACACTAAGTGTCCCCTGCAGACATTAAGTTCTCCAACCAGATGTGACACCCCAGGGGAGGGGAAGGGTCCCCATTGATTCAGACTCACTTCCTGATTCTTCCTGGACACCAGAACAAGTGTGGATTTGTTGTTTTGTAGACCTTACTCAGGGCAGTGTGTCCCTCCAGGCCCCTCCCAAACCTTCCCCTATGGCCAGGGACCCTCATGTCGCCCTGGCTGACCTGCAGGCTCTGCCTGTTTGCAAGATTCCAGTCCCTTCTGTGGCCGGCAAGAGTTCTGGAAGAGAGCAGCACTCCTCTAGTGGGATCAGTGCCGCCTCTCTCCTGGGGCGACATTTCTCAGAGCCTCACGCTCCTTCCTGGGTAGCTGCTATGTTTTCCCTCTTGCATAATCTGATTTTCATCCCTTTGGACTGAAAATTCTGCTCCTCATTACCTCACCTTCTGCCCCAAAGCTCTGACCAAAACAAACACCTTAGTACAGACAGGAACAAGATGGAGTTCAAGTTTTGAACAACTGTCAAGAGAGCCCCCAGCATCTGCCCTCTGGGCAAGGGGCCCAAAGCTTCCAGGAAGCCCTGTGGTGCATGAGGTTCAGCACAGCGCCACCTACTGGGGGAGAGGAGCAGGACACTTTGACCCTGTTAACTATGGCATCTACATCCTGGTTCTCAACTGGTACCACCTGGGACCTTAAAATACGCATGTCTGGGTCCCACTCCCAGAGATTCCAAGTGGCCTGGGGTGTGGCTGGGTTTTTCAGAGCTCCCCAGGTTATTGTGCAGCCAGGCTGAGAAACCCTGCCTTAGAGGGGCGACAAGACGGAGGAGGCCTTAGAGACCATCCGGCCCACTGCGTGGTAGGTTAGGCTCCAGCCCCAAAACCTGAATGCATCATTTTATGTGGATGACCATTTTTTTTCTGGGCAAAGCGTCCAAAGCTTTTTATCAGATTCTCAGTGTGTTCCATGTCCCCCAACAGATTAAATGTCTTCAGTCCAGCCCAAACATACCCCTTTTAGTCGTCCCAGTTCCAGTGCTCAGCTGTAAGTTTGACAAGCCTAATGGATAATTTGCAGATTTCTATAAAGAGACTACAGCCACGAAAAATTAGGTCAACTCAATGTGGTCACATTGACTATTTTGTGCTGCTCAGAATCTCTTCCTGGCACTATCATGTGCCTTTGATTAATAAAAAATGAAAATTTTTTTACTTATTAAAAATTATTACTTAATTAATGCACTGTGTTTGGTAGGCAAAGACCTTCAAAATATAAGACCCATGGGAGAAAGTAACCAAGGGGTCCTTGGTGATTATAGGTTGGAAACCACTGGTCTAATACAACCGTCTTATTTGAGAGATGAAGAAACATAGGCCAGAGAGGATAAGCAACTATCTTTAGGTCACACTGCTAGTTATACAAAGTTGGGACCCTCACCCAAGTCTTCCAGGATGCTGTAGGGGGCAGAGAGAATGTGTGCAGGATATTTTGCTGGAAACTCTCTGTCATGCGGGGGACCCTGCTCGCTGCGCCATTTGTCGTGCAGGGTGTCCGGTGGGGTCTCTGCTCCCGCTCCCCATACAAGAACGCAGGACATGGTGAGGCCAAAAAGGAACACCCACGGAGCCATAGGTAGGGGAGTCATACCACTATATTCTCTCTGGCGGCACTATACTCTCACTGGAGGCTGGATCCACACTGTCCGCAAACCGCCATCCACACTTGCCAGCCCAGCCGCCATCTTCTTGCTAGCCCCCATTCTCTCTCTCTTTCCTCTGCTAGCGTAGCCACAGCAGTTATATTAGTGGCCAATGGCTCACTGGTTACAGCTGACGGCCAACTAGCCACAGCTGATGGCCATGCAATCACAGTTGATGGCCATTTACTACCTGAGCCAGCACCTGTCTATGTGAGGCTGAGAGCCTGGAAACTACTTTCTGGGGCTCTGCCCCCACACTCTCACTCGATACAATTCCATGGACCCAGACTTAGGAAATTCCTCACTGGTCGTGGAGGTGGTATGGCTCAGAGATAGCGCACACTCACAGAGAGTTTAAAAACTGATTGTAGTTCAGGATTTCATCCAAGGTAAGATACCATCAATTGTGAGATACACCCCTGTTGTCTAAGGAAAAGTGCTGCCAAATATAATTGTAAGATGCCTTCAATATAAGATGCCATCAATATAAGATGCATGTCAATTCTAGAGATGCTAAAATGTGAGAACCAAATGTGCACCACAGAACTGAAGAAATGTCACAGATTAGCCTCTCCCATTTTGTTTGGAGTAGCACAGCTTTGAGACGGTCTTCCCGCTGGTTCTCTTACCTGCTGGAGGTGCTAAGGGGAAGAAAATGGCACTTCGAAGAAAACATTGTTGGAAAAGCAGAGATCGGTAGTGGAGCGGGCCCAGCCCAATCCGTGGGATCCGAGGACCAAGTCCTGGGTTGGCCCTCAGAAGACCTAGGTTTGAATCTCAATTCTGAAACTTCCCAGGTTGTCATCTGGAGCATGTTCTTATTCTCTCCAAGATTCAATTTCTTTACCTGCAAAGCAGAGCTAATACATGCCCTTGCCCCCCTGCCCTGTCCTCACAGAAGTATTGCAAAGCTCAGAAGAGAAAATGGTGGTTGAGTAATGTAGGTGCCAAGTGCATATCAGTTGCTAGGAACCACCTTCCATTTGCTCAGCAGATGCCTGTGATTGCCCAGGACAGAGAACTGTGAGATAACAAGGTGGGTCACAAAGACAGTTGTTCTGGGGCCAATGGGAACACTTTGCAGGGACCAGCACGAGCCCCATGGGGCTTCTCTCCCTTTGGCCCCCTTGAGGGAGCATTCATCACCCATCTGAGGAAGAGGACTCATCCTTAAATGACAGAGAGGTCAGCCTTCCTAGGAACAGATGGCAGAAATGGTCAGAGGTCCCAGGGGTCCTGCCCCCCACCCAAACTCTGGGCAGACCCCCTACTACTCCCCATGTGGCACCTTGAAGACGTATGCACACACACTTATGCTGAGCTGAACAGTCACAGGAAGAGTTATTGAGCCTCATTGCAGAAAGAACCAAGCAGGAAGCCACCCAGCTCTATTTCTAGGTACCTTCTTAAGGACGCACCCCCTGACCTGCCAATCAGCAGTGTCCTGTCCCTGCCCCCTTCCAGGGCTGAAAGGGAATCAGACAGTTAGCAAAGAAGAAATCTCCTCTCCTGCCAGTCCTCCTGCGGTCCCAGAGGGACTCCAGCACTTGTGGAGCGCATGTCCTTTCCGATGTGCAGGCTGCATCCTGAGGGCTCATCTTGGCCAGCCCCTAATTACCCAGAAGCAGAGGCAGGCCCTCTGGCAATTCACCATACCTCTCGGGGCCTCTATTTCTTCATCTGTAGAACAGAGATGAGAAACCCGGTGGTGCACCCCCCCCACCCACCTTGGGCAAACATAGGATGAACGGGGCGAGGGCATGGGGTGGCTGGGAATCAGGGAGAAGGCGTCCAGACACAGTGGTCTTCCCACAATTGCAGTTGTCTTCCCTGCCTCATGGGGACAGGGATTCACAGCCATTGTGGTAAGAAGCACGGAGTTGGGAGTCACCCCTGGATTCAGAATCTGTCCCTGCAACTCACTCAGGTGTGTGACCATGGACAGGTCGCCCAGCCTCTCCAACCCTCCTCTTCCTCATCTATAAATTGGGGACCCACACTCTCCTCACAGTCTCTTTGAAAGATTAAATGAGATGAGACATAAAAAGTGCTGGGGATGTAGTTCACTAAATGGTAGCTGTGCCCACCCCCCCCCCACGCCCCCTGTTCTGATTTGGAGATTTCTGCAGGTGGGCGGGGCCGCCGTCCTGGCCGTGGGCGTGTGGACCCTGGTGGAGAAGAGCGGCTACCTCAGCGTCCTGGCCTCCAGCACCTTCGCCGCCTCTGCCTACATCCTCATCTTCGCCGGCGCCCTCGTCATGGTGACTGGCTTCCTGGGCTTTGGCGCCATCATCCGGGAGGACAGGAGCTGCCTCTCCATGGTGAGTGCCATCTGCCCAGCGCTGGGACTGGAAGAAGGGCCTGTGGTAGCCAGGCTGGAGCCCCTCAGCGCCCAGCCCAGGCCCCCAGTCAGGCTCCTGCACTGAGAACCCCACCAATGATAGTGGCCCCAGCCTGGAGCTGAGGTTTGGGAGGGCTGGCGCGGGTGGGACCCTCGGCTCAGCTGTCTGCCGTAGTCCCCGGGTTCTTAGAATCAAAGCCAGGAGGGCAGTCTCAGTCCTGGTGGCCCTGTTGGCTCCCTTCCTCTTCCTCCTCTCCTTCCAGATGTTTTCATGGAGATTTCCAAAGTTATACAAAATGACAAGCATGTCATAATGAAGCTCCATGTCCCATCACCCAGACTCAGCAGCTGTCACGTCAGAGCCGGTCCTGTTTCTGACATGTACGCAGCTCCTCCCCCACCTGACATCCCAGGCGTCTCGTCGTCTATAAATATTGTAGGGTGTACCTCAAAAACGTAGGGTCCTTTATTAGAAAATATGAAATACCATTATCACACCTACACACAATTAATAGTCCTTCCCTAATATCATGAAATAACCAGGCAGTTGCACATTTCCCCAACTGACCCATAAACTGTTCTTTTTTTCTAAAGTTTGTTTGAATCAGAATCTAATGTACTTAAATTGGTCACTTTGTCTCCTAGGTCTCTGTTAGTCTCTAAGCTCCCCTGTCAATGTCTCTCTTTATTGTCCTTTGCAGTTTGTTGAAGGGGCCGGGTCATGTGTCCTATACTTTCTCCCATTCCTGCTTTTCTGATTACATCCCTGTGATGTTGACCGTGTCCTCCTGGTAGCTGCATCTAGAAGCTTGATCAGACACAGGTGTGATTGCGTGGGCGATGGCGTGGGCTGCACAGGTTCCTTGACTGGCATCTCTGGGAATCTGGCTGCTGTCACCTGGCTCAGTGTCAGGAGAGGAGGCCGGGGTGGGCTGCAGGGGCAGAAGCCAGAGTCCAGCTCGGGACTCGCCTGATTCCCATGCACCTGTTCCAGGCAGGCTCCCCGCCCTCTCCTCCTGAGGGCCACGGCCAATGTGGGCAGAGAGGCCACAAAACACCAGGACTTAGCAAGGCAGGGCCGAGGCCAGCACCATCCAAGTCTCAGCGAGAACCCAGGCTGAGCCTGAAAGGAGTCGAGCAGCAGGAAGAAGGCCTGAGCGCTGCTCCCTACCCTGCCTCCCCATGCCCACCGCTGACGTGGCAGCCTCGGCCCTTGCACGTCCACCAGGGAACAGGAGGCAGTGGAGGGGTCGTCCCCTGTAGCCTCTCACCACCAGTGACCTAGTTTTTGTAGCTCTGGATACAAAAGTGCCCATGACAGGCTCAGCAGGATGGCTCTCCCCTGCCTGGAAAAATGCCTTAACATCTGCTCTGAGGGATAGTCCAGAGCCAGAGCCGGCCACATGGGTGGTGGTCCACTGGCAGAGTGAAATCCCATAGGGGCCCCAGCACCTATGGCTTCTGACACGAGCTGTGTTTCCAGCAGTGGGACAGGTGGCCCTGAGCCAGCCCTCACGCGCCCTAGCCATCCTGTTGGACATCCAACCTCATCAGTGTTAGCTGGATGGCACAGGGTGTGACCGAGTGACTGGGCATGTGGGGTGGCTGGGGCAGAGGTTCCGAGCTTTGTGGGGACTGAGGCCCACAGGGACCGGTCCTCCAGGGCCGAGAGAACCCATCCCTAGCTTATCCAGGACCCCACCTTTGCCCTGCTCAGCCCTGGTCCCTTCAGAAGCGGGGCCTTCATGAAGCCTTGGGTTTCAGGCTAAGCCCTCTTGCCCGCAGAGGCAGCCGCTGAGCTGTGTGCTCGCTGGCTGCCCCTCCCGCCCACCAAGTAATCTCGTTGTGGGAAGACAGGACTCACCTCTACAGCCCAAGAGGGAAGGCAGAGGCCCTCACTTGGGAGTCTTCCTTCTCACTTAGAGTCAGCTCTTTGGGTCCTAAAGAAGCCCCTAAGACCAGTGGCCCCTGCAGCACCGGGAAACAGCCCCCCACTTTCCACCAGGGACACAATTAGAACACAAATGGACACCACTCACGGAGAGCCACTCGCTCTATCCGGACAGCAGCAGCCCTGCAAAGTCACAGTAGGCGTGACCTCTCTGTGCCCAGCACTGTTCTGAGCACTCATGTATGTGAACTCATGTCACCCTCACCGGCCTATGAGGTGTGCATCTTACAGCGAGGAAGCTGGGGTGCAGAGAGGTAAAACGGTTTGCCCCAGGTCACACTGTGTGGAAGTGGTCGGCAGTCCGGGCCCCAGGCCCATGCTCCGACCCCCATACCACACTGCCTCCAAAAGGCATTCTTCACCCCTCCGTACACTGAGAAAGCTGGCCTGGGAGGTGTGGGGCGCAGAAGTGGGCTCCAATCTGTTAACATCAGCTCCAAGTATCCACGTCCCCTGGGGAGGCCAAGCGTGACAGACGGCAGAGGGACAGGAGGTCGCGAGGGATAGCGTGTGCAGAGGGACACGCTCTCCATGTTTGTGACTGTCAGTGCAAAGCAGCTGCTGCAAGATCGGGGTGGGAATGAGGGAGGGCTCCCTGCAGGGCCGAGCCAGAACGCGGGGGCAGGAGACTGAGGGGGGGGCTAGAAGCTCCTTGCTTTACAGTATGGAAATAACTGCATGTGGGCAGGGAGTGCCCATTCAGAAGGGGACTTGAGGGTCAGTGGGTCCAACCGTCCATCTAAAGGTTTCCAGGCTGCAGGACACGGGGTGGGTGAGAGTGTGGGTCATCCAGGTATTAATGAAGGATACCCAGCATTACTGACTTTTGGGGAAGTCTCACATAAGAGCCGCTCCCCTTGGGAATCTCAACAAGCAGAAGGAAAGCCTGAGATTCTGTAACTGATAGCACTCTGCTCTCCGAGCCACCGATCACAGCCTCCCCTTCCTCACTCCCTTCTTACCCGATCCATTTGCGGGACCTATTCCATGATCTAGGCTGAGCCACTATGAAAACAGGTGTCTCCACCCTGACAGGTGTGTGGTCAGAGGCCTGCCCAGGGGGACCAAGCCCTGTTCCCAGGGCTGCACAGGGAAGCGTGGCCTCGGGCTTGCCTGCAGGCCTGCCGCATACCACTCACCCCAGCTTCAGAGGGTCAGCAAACGAGGGGTCTTCTCATCCCACTAAGCCTTGAGCAAGTGCTGGGGGCACAGGGCTTGCTGGACAGACGACATCCCTTCCTTCTTCTCAGCGCCACTTTACCCCATCCCACAGAACTGAAGGATTCTCTGATCCATCATCAGTAACCAAACACATCAGAGAGGTGCCAGCTCAAAAGTGAGGTCAGGAAAATGTGCACGCACGCACATCACATGTGCACAGCCACCAGCCCAGGAGTGTGGGGACAGGGCCGAACAAGCAGCAAAACTTGAAGCCTGGCATCTTCCTTTGCTTTTCCCTGCCACCTCTGAAAGAAGCAAAGACTGAACTGGCCCAAGGACAGAACACACATGAAGCAGAAAATGCTAAGAATCCACATCCGGGCCCATCAGCCCTGAATTACTGAGCACTTCATTGTTTAACAGGTGGCTGTAAGACCTTTCTTGTGCTAACACAAGTAGGGCTTTTAAAACCCAGGCTCCAATTTAGAGGCAAGTGCTGTGATGAAGGCGGTTTACAAGTGCTCTGTGCTTCCTGGAGGTTCCTTCCTGGTCTCATTGCATTTTTCTGCAATCCCTGTCTTAACTTCCTTTTGAAATCTTTAATCAGCTGAAGGCTGGAGCAAACTCCAGAGGAGAAATGCGGTGAGTCTAGCTCTGTAAGCTCTGTACACAGTGGTCCCCCAAAAGGCGAGGGAAAGATGAAAGACCATTCATGCGGAGGGTGTGTGTCCAGCTTGGAGCAGGAGTCGGGGGAGGCCTGACATCAGAAATCCCCGAGAACTACCAGAGAGGGCAGCCCAGCTCCCACAGGCCACGGCGTCCTGCCCGGGCCCTGCCTCCCAGGCAGCACAGGTGCAGCCCCTCAGAAGGAACTGTTCATCAGGGACAGGAATAGCACATCTTAGCTGGTGCTGAGATGAGGATCGGCTTGGCGGCGGAAATCTGCAGAGGGGGAAAGAGAATGGGGTTTGAATTATTCACACCAGCTCTTCTTTTTTAGTGAAGGCTGCGTGAGCGAGCCCGATAATTCAGGCCATCTCAGCCGAAGGCCAGTGACCAGGCCGGACGCCACCCTGATCAAAAGAAAGGGATATTTTTAGAGTTTTGAGTGTGGGCTCCAAAAACTTTTATATCTTAAGCCAGATGAAGATTATGATGGATGGTCCTGGCTAAACTGGGTCTTTGTCAGGAGCTCTTTTATATTTGTGGGATGGAATTAGAAGTCAGAAGTTCTAGAACCAGTTTCTGGAAATGAAGGGACCCCGATTGCAGCACCTCCATCAGACACACCCAGACTTGGGTAAGCAGGGCGGTAAGGTCTAGAGCCAAGGGCCAGGGCTCAGAAGCAGGTTGTGGAGTCCCTTGCCCGACAAGCTCTGCAATTAGGGAAGTCACTGGGCCGCTCCTGGCCACCTTGCTGTCCCCACCTTTACACGGGGGGTGAGGTGTGAGGATAAGGAGGAAGTACCTTGGGTCTTAGGAGCAGAGTCACCATATTATATAAAGATCATAAACCGTGGCTAGAATTATCATTTGCATCGCCATTACCATGACCAAGCTCCTTTGAGAAGGAGCCTACGTAAGTAGAACTATTCTTAGGGCCATTACTCCCAGGTCCCACGCTTGGGCTGGCTGCTGCCGTTGTAGAAGCTGGTGCTCGAGGAAGGAGAGAGGGAGCTGGGTCCCGGGTCAAGGGGGTTTGACTGTGTCCTTCCCAGGGCTTATCTCTCACCACACATGACTTTGTCAGTGCTCCAGCAGCCACCCAGCCAGGGTAGTTGCAGCCTCATCTGTTTGGTGGCACTTTGACCTTTGGGTCAGCTGCCCACATGCTCCAAAGGAACAGGTCCTGCCTGCAGGGCTTTGAGAAGCCCCAACTCCTTTCACTGGGACGAGAGGCCTGTCCTCATCTGGCAGGGAGGCAGGGAGGCAGGGAAATGGACAACATGAGTATTTCCAGGCTCTTCTGGAAACAGGAGACAAGTATCCCCAAGAACCAGGCTTGAGATGGCTGCACAAGCGCCTGTGCTCGGCCTCTCCCAGCTGGTCCTGCTGACGTCATTCGGGAAAGGCCTTGGGCTGAAATTGGCAGGACAACCACACAGCTGCCCGATGGAACACGGCCCCGCCGCCCCTAAGACCCTGGCAAATGTCCCCATCAGCCTCCTTCTCATCGGCCTCACTTAGCTCAGGGGCTGTGCAGGCGGGACTGCCAGGCTGCTTAGAGATGAACTCTCCACCCCTCTCCCTTGCCATAGAGACTAAAAGACTTGCCTAAGGTCATGCAGCCAGGAGCTGGCAGAGCCCTGTCAGCACCCAAGGCTTGGTCCAGGGCCTTCCCCGCTGCCCCAGGTTGGCCTTCTGGGTGCCTCCAACACAGGAAATGAGAATGAGACTCGCCTTTCTTGTGACTCGGGACCGCGCTTTGCACTCCAGCTGCAAAATGAAGCCCTGAGGGAACAATCGAGGGTCGGCAACCCAACTGACTGCCACCTGATTTACTCCAAAGTGGCGATCAAGCCTCCAGGTGCTGGCAGTGCAGCAGAAATCAGCTCTGTTCGTGTGTGCGCCAAAGAAAGCGTTTGGGCCTAGTCAGGGAAAAGCCCAACTTGGTTATGTTTGGGTGCCTGACCACCCAGAGGGGGCTGGCTGTCTCCCCACCCTAAGCCGGGACCCTGAGCAAGTCTCAGAGCAGGGCTGGAATGAGAGAGAGAGAGAGAGAGAGAGAGAGAGAGAGAGAGAGAGAGAGAGAACGAAGCTCTGTGTGTACGTATCTCTGTGTGTCTGTGTGTGTGTCTGTGTTTGTGTGTGTGTGTATATATGTATGTCTGTGTGTGTGTGTATCTCTGTGCGTGTCTGTCTGTGTGTGTTTGCATGTGTGTGTGTGTGTGTATTGCAGAAAGGCAGGGGATGCTTGGTAAGCAGCACCTGTTTGCATCCCCAATCCAAGAGTTTATGTCCATCATTCAGCTTCCTGCTTCCTTTCCTTGGCGGATTCTGGGTTTAACTATGTAACTGGATACAGACATGCTACAGTCGCTGTCACATAACGAGGCACAATGATAACTGAGCCTCTTGAGAGGGGAGCCTCGGAATGGATGGTCTGAACAGCAGATAGTCCTTCAACTAATTGTTGGGAAGACAAATGTTGTTTCCTTCCTCCCGGTGACACTACAGGTCCCTACACGCTGCACCACATCTCTCCTGCTGATGTTAAAATGAACCTTACTGCACAATCACACACCCACCTAAGATAACCTGGAGGTGGGCTGCCAGCTGAGGGACTTGATCTGGATGGAAAATCTCCTCCTGGGGCCCCATATAGGGACTGTCGTGGCTGTTGAGAATGGTCGGTATTGCTGCTCTACTCCATGGGAGGGAGAGAGGAAAGGGCTTGTGAGGGCCCGTCAGTCACTTACAGAAACAGGGCATTTCCCCACTGTGCTTAGCGCACCTCCCCAGGGAGCCAGAGTTGTCTGCATTCCCTGCCAAGAGCCATGGCAGATGAGAGGGCAGGACCCTCCTTCCTTTCCATCTGATCCACACTCATTCCCAGCCTCGGAGCTGCAGGTCCCCTACCCCCGTGGGAGCAGGACGGGTGTGGCTGCACCGCTGTCTGGAAGTGCTTCTGTCTGCCATGTCCTCACACTGGCTTTGGGAATCTGTGCCTCCATACTGATGCTCGGTGCCCTGCTCAATGGCCCTGTACCTCACACTGACGTTTTAGGGGAGCTTAACATCAATTGAAAAATAAGACCCAGGAAACAGAGAAGGCGGTCAAAGGTCGTCTTTATTACTAATGCAGCTGATTGGAGTGTGTGGCTTTATCTCAGCAGCCTAAAGCCTTAGCGACTCTTCAGCTGTGGCTGGGATAAGGGCCAGACTGGGCGCCTCACTGAGACCTGCCTCACTGAACTCATTGCATGGCGGAGAGCAGAGAATATGGCATCCTGAGGACAGGCTGTCCTGAGCAAGGGAGGGAGGGAAGGGAAGGAGGGAATAAGGCTCCCCCACCAAACAGAGAAGAGCAGTGAGTAAGGAAAGGGGGAGAAGCTGGGTGTTCCTCTAGATGTCCCTGCAGGGAAGCAGGAAGCTAGGAGAGAGGAGGCTCTGTCCTGACACTGACAGACCAAAGAAGCAGCAGCACCAAGACATTCTTCCCATCTAAACCCTACATTTTATGCAGAAGGCCCAGAGCGGGTGAGTGATTCACCCAGGGTCACACAGCATCTTCACAGAGGCAAGCCGGGCCCAGACTCCCAGGCCAGGGCAACTTGGGTGATCTCACCCTTTCCTCTGACCAGCACCATTCTGGGTCTTGATCCACCTTTCTCAGGCTGCAGAGATGTACCTGATCACTGCCTACCTGTAGCAGCAAATTTTCTATATGCAATAGTTTTTACAGCCAGTTAATTTCCACCACCTTCTCCTCCAATTTTTTGCATCTCGTGCTCCATGTTACACTGATGAGGCTGCCTAATTCTTGGACCTCACCAAGCATTTCCAGCACATTCCCAGAATTTCTTGGTCTGCTGGACACGAGGGTGAGAAGGGAAGGAGACACAAAAGGGGTTAAGACCGGGTTCTTGGCCTGGAGTCTAAAGAGGAAGGCAAGACACCTGCATTAAAAGACAAAGGACCCTGTGGGGAGTTAAATTCCTTTTTGGATTTGGTCAGAGCTCTGTCCTCTCTGAGCCTCAGGACTTTTCCCAACCTTCGGATGTGGTAGCGGTTTCTCCTGCTCAGCCTCCCCTGTCCCTTTGTAGACAACGCTGTCCTAGAAGTGCCATCAGCAGTCCCATCCTGGAGTGCCTGTCACTTGTCCTACCCTGGCCCAGGCACAATCCCTTCTGTTCCAAGCGTGCACGCAGGCTGTACCATATCTCTCCATAGCCTGTGAGAAGGCCGCCAGCAGGAACATCTAGGCCCTTCCAGGGGGCTAGTAGGCAGCTATCAGTCACTCCCTCCATGCCTAAATCCACCAGCAGAAGCCTCTTCCAAGTTCCCTGGGCTGCGTCTCCCCAGGGGAGTCTGGTGGTCACCCCTCAGCCAGCTGGCCAGGCACTACTGTCCATTCTGGAGCCTGCCCTCTCAGCCCACTCATACTGGACTCAGCAGTCCCGGGACGCCTTGCTGTCCAGTGGACGCCTGTCTTTGGCTTACAGTTCTCCTCCTATGACCCCCCTCCCCCACATACACAGTGTGATCCTTGGACCCCCAACCCTTGGGCTTGGGTTTTGGATGGCCTCAGCTGCATTCTCTTCGTGTGTCTCTTGAATATCTCTTGCCTCCCCGCAGCCTGATTTGCTCCTCCGCTGCCCTCTTCCAACTTTTCCTCACTTGGTTGACCAGCTTTCCTCACCCCAGCCCTGCTCTGCTTCTCTTCTCCCTCCCAGCCCCTTGGGCCAGAACTGGATATTAGCATCAGCTGTCAGCCACCGGCCAGAGCACACCCGCGAGTCTTCCCATAGAGCAGCCCCAGGTGGAATGGCTGTGTCCCAGCATCCGGCATGGCTGTGGCTGGATGGCTCGGGCTGTGAGCCCTGGCGGGGGCCAGAAGGGCGTTGAGGTAACCTTCATCCTTCCAACAGTGACATCTTGTTGCAGGAATGGCTCAAAGCTCCCAAATCCACATCCTCTCTTTTCTGCACAAACAGGCCAGACAGCTGCACCTCTGAGCCCTGACTGCCTCCAGCCAGGGGTTAATTGCCAGAAAATAATGCTCCCTGAGGTCATTGCTGCTTAAACAGCTGGCTTCATCTTTTCCTGTTTGGCCTTGGTTGTTCGGAGCTCCCTGCCCTCCCTTGCCTGCTGCTGTACTCCTTTCACACACAGCCAAGCGGGGAGCCACAGGCGGGGCTCTGCTCTGTGGGACTTGACCTTGGCACATCTCAGTTCTTTCCCTCCCTCACTGCTGCTCTGCTGCCCTGAGACGGACTACACTAGTGCGTCTGCTCCCCCCACCAGCCGTGGGGACAACCCGCCTCGGCTTTCTGACTGTGGCTTGGTTTTCATCTCTAACTGTGCAGAGTGTTGGAGGAGACAGAAGAGAAAGGCTTCAGCAAAGCTCCCTTCTTTGTGGCAGAATCAGTCCAATGGAGAAATTCCAAGTCCAGTTGTATAAAGTGCTTAAAACTTACGTCAAGGATGTTGCCAGCTGGTGCTGAGCTGCCCCATCTCCGTGACTCTGCCCCAGAAACCATACCTGGGGCTCAGAGTGTCCCATGCAGTGGGAGTCCATCTGAAGACTCCATTTCTAATTAGTCACCGTGATGTCACAATGAGAAACATTTCTGCAGATTTCCCGCAGAGCCTCTCATGAAAGAAAGTATTGGTTTGGTTCAGAGAGTTCTATGTGGTTCCAGCTTTATTTTGTAGCTTTCTTTTCTTTTTTTTTTTTAATTGGGGAAGGGGAACAGGACTTTATTGGGGAACAGTGTGCACTTCCAGGACTTTTTCTCCAAGTCAAGTTGTTGTCCTTTCAATCTTAGTTGTGGAGGGTTCTGTTCAGCTTCAAGTTGTTGTTCTTTCAGTCTTAGTTGTGGAGGGCGCAGCTCAGCTCCAGGTCCAGTTGCCGTTGCTAGTTGCAGGGGGCACAACCCACCATCCCTTGCGGGAGTCGAGGAGTTGAACCGGCAGCCTTGTGGTTGAGAGCCCACTGGCCCATGTGGGAATCGAACTGGCAGCCTTCGGAGTTAGGAGCATGGAGCTCTAACTGTCTGAGCCACCGGGCCGGCCCTCCAGCTTCATTTTGGATCTATAGTTTTAGAAAATATCCACCTTTGCTTCTAGTTCAAACTGTTCCATTAAAGATGAAAGGAAAGGCACTTTGGTAGGTGTTATGGGGGAAGATGACGGCTTGGGTCCCATTCTGGGCTTACCAAACTTGTTCCTTCCATGTTCGGGGTCCAGTTTGGCATATTTTGAAATGGCATTGTTCTTATGGAGGGCTCTAGGGGCAGAAGCCACAAGAGCTTTCTTTAGGATTCTCACTACTGGTTTCTGTCAGACCAAGATTTAGATGGTTCCCTCTGGAAGGGCCGGGAGCAGCCCTGAGTGCAGGGGCAGACCAGGCACAAAAAGCTGAGTGGGTTGGAAGTCAGGGAGGACTTGGGGGGGGCGGGCTCAGTTCTCACCCATGTGCAGGGCCTGTGAAGACAGAACAAGATACAGGCAGAGCAGGAGGGCAAACAAGGATCAGAGTGTACGCAGTTCCAGGAGTGGGACCAGCGTGAGAGCAGCAAGGCAGGTCGTGGTTGAGAAAGACAACAGCAGTGAGGTCACAACCAGGAGCTTCTGCCTCAGGGAGGGCTTTGTGGGCCTTGCCCCCGCTGCGGCTTCATGGCTAACAGCTGCGGGACGCAGACGTGGTCGGCAGGCGGCATGGAGCAGCAGGGGCCTGGAGGCCAGGGCCTCGCTCGTGTTCGGGGTGCTGTGCGCACACAGGGAGTGTGGCCCAGCTTATCTCTAGACTGGGAGATAAGGCAGGCTGGGCTGAGTAACGCGAAGGGCAGAGAGGGTGGGCATGGATCTTAGAGCCCAAGGCTGTGTGACCCCTGGGTGCAGCAGCTGCGTGAAGGAGCAGGCAGAAGCCCCTGCTGCGCCACTGGTGGCGGGGCCCCAGGTGGGGGAGGCAGCCTGGCCAGGAGGGGCTGCCTGCAGCATGCCTGGCCTGCATGCTGGCCCTGAGGAATGGGGACTGAGCGGGGATTGCGTCGGGGTTGGGGAGTCTCTGGATTTCCCCTTCGTCTCTCTGTCACCACTCTGTCATTCCTCTCCTGACACCTGCATCCACCTGAACCTGCTGAATCCACCCTAAAGAGCTAGCTCAGCGAGCTCACCCCCCACCCATCAGCTGTTAGGACGACAGCAGCCCACAGCAGGTAAGCACACGAGGTCCTGCAACCAGAATCGCTGGGTTCAGTTCCGGTCTCAGCCATGTTCTTGCCAAGTGACCTCAGACAAGCTGTTTCACCTCTCCACGCATGTGTGCTCGTGGGTCCCGTGAGGCCGACAGTGTGCTCACGTGGCAGCATGATGAGCGATGCAGGGCTCATCTCCGAGGGCGGCTGGGAGCGGGCCTGGGAAGTGCTCACAGAGGCGCCTGCACGTCCTGGAGCACCTGCTGTGTGCGCCTGGGGGGCGCTCGGGTGAATACTGCCCTGGCTGCGCCTGAGAGCAATTGATCACTATTATCACCAGGGGTGCCCCAAAATGTGTACAAGTGGACACTTTGGTCAGCGTTGCTCAAGCAGTAGTTCATCGTAATCAGAAGTGTCTGGACGCTGATGGGAACCACTCTGAGCCCCTCTTGTAATTACAGAAGTCACACGTGACTTGGATTCATCTTTTGGTGTCGGTATATGTTGAGTATTACAATTTTAATAGTTTTCTTTCCTTCGTAAAATGTGTATACATTTTTCTGGCACCCTCTGTAGTTATGTTTGTGTGTGGAAAGGATACCTTTCTACCATTCACACTGTAGAAAACCTACATTTCTCTGCTTCCCCTGCTGTCTTGAGAAACAAGACCAGTGCACCCACCTAAGTTGGGTTTTCACCTCCTAAGCCATAGGCCAGGGAGATGCATTCTAGCGGCCCCTCTAGAGAATGGCGGGCTCTGCGGGTGGAGCATGGGCCCTCCCCTGGCATGGTAGGCTGGGAGAAGCAGGATGGCATGGGGCCCAGTAAACACTGACATTGAAATATGACTCCTTGAAATTACACACAAGGTACCGGAGAACTTTTTACTGACTTTTGTTTAATAATTCAAAATCAATACCAAACCAGACTTAAAGAAGGCAAAAGGTAGCTCCAAAACCTCCGTCATGCTTCCTAGTCAGCCTGTTATACAACCCTTATGGTAGCTCACACCTCACTGCCCAGCTCCTTAGGGACAGCTGGAGGGATCTACAGCTGCTTCAGAACACATCGTCCCCAGGGAAGCACCCAGAGCTCTCGGGTTTGACCTGGACTGGTGGCATTCCCTCCACTGACCCGTCCTAGAGTCAGGGCGTGCAACTTCCTGCTGCAAAGGTGCCCTCCCAGGCAGGTACAGAGTCCAACCCCCCACATGCTTCTCTGTTCCATTCAGGCTTCTCAGGAACTAGATAACCTTCCTTAAATCTTTTGTGTACCTCCCATTATGCATAGGGACACATACAAATCAGGTCCCAGCATCAGCCTTAGATTCTGATAATTCTTTGTCGTGGGGCTGTCCTGTGCCCTGTAGGACATACAGCAGATGCCAGATACCCACGAGATGCCAAGAGCATTCTCCTTCTCCCAGTTGTGACAACAAAAAATGTCTCCAGACATTGCCAGATGTCCCCTGGGGGCAAAATCTTGCCAGGTTGAGAACCTCTGATATGACTTAGACTGAAGTAACAATTCTGTGCTACCCACAGATCAGAAAAAAGATTAGACTCCTGCCCCGAAGCATGGGCTGGCATGCTCTGGCCAGACCCCGCGGCGTCACAGGCATGCCCTATAAGATGGGCACTCAATGTCTTAAAGGCAGGGCTGTTCAGCGGGCACGCAGCCAGGCCAGCAGTGAGCAGGCACTGAGGAGGAGGTAGAAGAACCTACAACGTGGGCCCTGTGCCCCAGCAGCTTACAGTCCTTCTGGGAGGCTGAGGGGGAACGCGTGAAGCAGGACCCACCTCTACGGAGCAGTGGCGCAAGTTATGTCACTCATCCAGCCAAGGCCTACGGGAAACTGTCGTGCGAGGAACAGCATGGCAGACATGTGAAGGACTCAGAGGCGGATCCGAGTCTAGTCAAGGAGGGAAGGAGCAGAGCCGAATGTCCTCGTGTCCGGGACATGGAGGCAGATGAAGCACTGCAGGCATTGGGGTGGGGGTGCGGGCAGACAACAACCACTGCCGGCCTGAGCTGGTGCGTGCTGGCCGTGACCGACCTGGGACAGGCGGGAACAGCGAGAGCAAAGGCATGGAGGTAGAAGGCATGGCCTCTATGTAAGGAGCTGTGTGCAGGAACAGAAGGAATGCTTCGCAGATCTGCAAGGCCAGTCTGTGCCCTAGGAACCCTGAGATGATTCTGGACTGAGAGAGCCAGGAAAGGCTTGACCATGCAGGCCAGAGCGGCACAGGTGAGGCATTTGCTGGAGCTCACGGCCTCACATGGCAACACCCCCACCAGCCCAGCCCCATTGCGCAAACTCCAACCAGCCAGCTCCAGAGGCAGGGCTGCCAGGATCCGCAATGCAGGCTCCCAGTAAGTAGGGCCTGCCTCTCAGGGACTGTCGCACAGGAGCCGTGTGTGATTCAGGGCCTCCCCCATGCAGGTGAGTCACACACCTGCAGCCCTCCTGCCGCCGAAGCTGCTGCCTGGAGCCAGCACCCATGTCCACCAAGCACCCAGCAGGTCCACTCCTTGGCACCCCACCCTTGGTCCCCCCAAATCCCCAACCTAGCCTGACTTTCCCCCAGGACATCTTTACAGCTGGAGCTCCTGGCAGGGTCGGCGCCCTTACCCTCCTACCTACTCTGTCAGGTTGGAGAGCATGTTTGATGCCTGGGAACCTTCCTGAGGGGCTGGCATGTACTAATTTAGCCTGCCATTAAGTCACAGATGTGGTGCTCCCTTCCCATCCTCCCGCCTCCCCAGCCAGGCTTCAATAGCATCTGTGGCAATGACTTCCCAGAGAGCAGCATCCATGCCTGAGTCGCACCTGACAGCAGTGGTAGAGAGAGAAGCCTTTCCCGTCCCCGCAGAAGGAAGGTGGCTGCCCTCCCAGCTGGCAGTGGCCTCCGTCCTCCCATTCGGCTCTGGGCACCCCATCATCTCCTGCTCCCACACCACAGAGCGCACATAGTGTGTATCCAGGAAGCCTGGGGAGGGACTGGCAGCCACCGAACACATGGTTCTGCGGCAGAATGACAGCTGGCTTCAGGGGACCGAGGCAGGACAGGGGCAGTGGGGATCACGTTGGAGCCAGCAGAGAGGGCAGCCTTGTCAGACAGGAACTGTGGCCAGGCATGTCCCAGAGACCGTGCAGTGCATACATTAAGGTGGACACCCTCCTAGGTGGGTGTCAGGGCAGCCACACTGTCCAGTGGCCTGGACAGCTCCCAGGAGGGCAAGAACCTGGACTGGGCAGCTCTGTGTGCTGCTCGCTGACAAGCTCGGCTCACCTCGTGCTGCCACCCATGAGCTCTGGGAGCAGAAAGCAGGTCAGATGGCTACAAAGCACCAGTCCCCTCCCGTTGGGTGCCCCTAGGGGTGGCAGGCAGGGTACAGCCATACACTGGCTCAGTCCCACAGGCAGGGCCACATGGATGGCCCCGGAGGTTACGTCCTGTACAAGGATCTAGGGGAGGCTGAAATCCAGCTCGCCAGCTCACTGAGCCACATTTTTCTCGTTGGAGCACATGTTTCTAATTCACACCAAGGTGCCGGTGGTCACCCATCCGGAGCTAGCAAGTGGTGGGGCCTGGGCTCAAGCCCAAGTCGGCTTACGGTCCACCACCATTCTTCAGGTGTTCAGGTCCTGCTCAAACAGACTCCTCAAGCAGAGAGGGGCCCCCACAGGCCTCTCGTCAGCCTCCTGCCATGATGGATGACATGAAGTACCTTCTGAGGACCAGGCACACACAGCCTTGCCGGGGACCCCGTGCAGTCCCCCTTTATCCAAACCCCTCCCCATGGTGGAAAAAGTCCATAGGGGCCCAGGCAATGTGCACTCGTGGAAACTGCCTTTCCCTTCCCCACTTCTAGACCTCATCCCGAGTACCCAGGAACTTGGAATGTCCTGTGCAGACCTCCCGAGCCTCCATCCAGAGCCTGCATAGCTTCCTGAGGCTGTTACACCCTCCACACTCCACCACACCTGGCCTCCTTCACATCTTCACCAAGGGATGGAGGGGCCGGGTCTTGGGGGACGGGCAGAGAGGGATAGACATGCAGGCTGGAGGCCTTTCCTGGTGCAGCACAGAGCCTGGGGCAGGAAGGGAGGGGGGCCGGGGACCTCCATTTGTACTCTTGCCATGGGCCCCACAAGTGATGCGGGCAGGCCTGCCACCATATTTTCAGAGATTAGATGGCTGCCCTGCTTCCTTGCTGGTGGCCAGCTCTGATGCTGGCAGACAATGGGCTCACACAAAAAATGCCTGAGGGAAAGGTGGGCAATTCACTTAACTTGAAAGGAAGTCTTGCTCTTGGGTCAAAGTTCTTTTCCTCTTCAAATGTCCTATCCCCTGTCCCCTGTGCTGTTTAAGCCCTGCCTTTGCCAAGCCCCATGCTGGGCTCTGGGGTCCAGTCGGACAAGGCCTACAGACCCATGGACTGGTGGTCTTGACTCTGAACTGACCACACAGCTGCTGTTCTCCACTCCGAGAACCCTCAGGATCCCCGGCCAGCTGTCTCCTTCCCGCTCGCATACACTGCTGCCTACATTCTTGCCCTACTTAATGAGCCCTGGCGTTTCAGAGCTCACCCATAGGCTGGGACTCCCTGCACTCCAGTGGCTGGACCATGGGCTGCTGCCCTCCTGCGGCCAGGCAGATGGGCAGTGCCTGGAGGGGGAGGAGGCATCACCAACCAGTGCTCAGGAGCAGGGGCTGTGCTTGTCCAGAGGGGCCAATGTCAGGCACCAGAACTTTCTTCTCCCTCTTCTTCTTCCTTCTCTTCCTCTTCCTCTTCTTCCTCTTCCTCCTCCTCTTCCTCTCTCCCTCTCCCTCTCCCTCTTGTTCTTTCTCCTTCCCCCGTCTTTCCCTCTTGGCTTCCTGTAACCTGCTTCAGATCCCTTGCCCTGTCCTCTCCCAGCCACGTGGGCCTGACGTGCATTTCTGACCTGTTGCCTCCTGCAAGAGCACACTGGGATCCAGCAGTGTCCCGAGCCTCTCAGATTGCAGAGCCATGTGGGAGTGGGGGAGGATGCACCCCTGTCAGAGCCAAGAGCACGGCCAGAACAGCCGTCAGCAGCAGCAGGGTTCTGAAGCAGGCAGAGCAGCCCTAGCCTGGAGGAGGCCAGGCAGTGGTGAGGGGAACTCAGAACCCCCACAATGCCCTTTCCAGGCTCTCTGCCTATGCTTTTCCAGAGACTTGGTTGCTGCTGCCCAGCCAGCCGGCCCCCTTACTCCAGCCACATCTGTTCCCCACTCCCTGAGCTCAAACACCCCACGCTCTGCTCCAGGCCACTCCAGGCTTCACACATGCTCTCCCCTCTGCCTGGCATGTACTTCCCTCCTTCACCTGGCAAATGCCTGCTCATCCTTAGAGAGGCCATGCAGGTGTCACCTCCTCCAGGAAGACTTCTCTGACTGCCCTCCCCCACCAGGGGCCTCCCATAGTTGCTGGGGCTTGCCCCATTGTAGCATTTATACACATCATTATAATCACTTACTTATCTGTCCTCCTTATCACCAATAACTTTGAGGGCAATAACTGTCTTATGACATCTGGCATATAGTAGGTATTTAATAAATATTGGATAGGTGGATGGATTAACCAGCTGCCAACAGACCAGGGAGTGAAGTGATGAGTGGGGAAGTCCGTGCCAGCAGCCAGCAAAGGCGGGTGTGCCCAGAGTTACCGGGAAGAGGGGGAAGGTGTGTGGATGGTGGGGATCCCTGACAGGTAGCCCCACCTCGCTCGTGCTTTAGGAAAATGAGTCACAGAGGTCCTGAAGTGCCTCTGCCTCCCCAGGCCCATCTGGGGGTCACCGCCTTCTCTCCTTGCTCCTAGTATTTCTGCCTGTTGCTCGTGATCTTCCTCGTTGAGCTGGTGGCGGGGGTCCTGGCCCACGTGTACTACCAGAGGGTGAGTGGAAGTTCTTCCTTCTGTGTCCCCATCAGCACCTCCAGGAGGCCACTGCAGGGTGCAGGGGTGCAGAGGGACGGGGAAGCTGAGGCAGCAACACTCAGGGCGGCCTCGGCACAGCGGTTCCTGCTGCTTGTCCCGGTCCCAGTAATTCTGTGCTCCATCCGCTCATACTGATATCTTCACATGGGAGCCGGGTGGGGGTGGGGGTGGGGGAGCTCCCACGGCAGGTGGATGGTCCCTCGCCCCTGCCAAGGAGAGGTGGAGCAAGTGTTGGCTGTCAGACCTCCACGGGGAAAGAAAGCCAGACGCCCGGGAGAGCTACATGCTGGGCTATGAAGACAGTGCCACGCTGCGCCTGCGCCACTGGACAAGGATGGAGGGGCCATTCAGTCCCCTCCCCGAACCAGGTGCCCTGTGAATCAGGGGTTCAAGGTCATGACCAGGCTGAGATTTGGCTGGGAGGGGCAGGCTGGTTGTTTCACGCCAGGGTACCCACAGGGGAATGACTGTAAATATTTTGAATATCATCTCATAATCAAAATGAAAATCAACAGATATTTAAAAGCACCCTCTGTCTAGGAGCTGTCTCCTCCCCCTGTCTCCCAGCTTTTGCTGCATCATCTCTGTGAATTTTGTCTTCTGTGGGGTCTCGTGTGGAGCATCCCATTATACTGTCTGGGAAACGGCCACATGGCCCCATTTGAAGGAACACGGTGCTCTGGAGTTAGCTGGCGTGGTTTGGAGCAGGCCTGGGGACCAGGATGGGGGGCTCTGCTGATGTCACCTCCCCTCTCCACCCCCCAGCTGAGTGATGAGCTGAAGCGGCACTTGACCAGGACTTTGTCTGAGAACTACGGGCAGCCCGGAGCCTCCGAGATCACCACCTCGGTAGACCGTCTACAGCAGGATGTAAGCCTTCCTGGGCACGACGGCCATGCAGACATGGCTTCGTGTCCTGACTCTGTCCCTTTCTATCTGTGTGGCCTTGGGCAAGTTACTTACCTTCTTTCAACGTCAGTTTTCCTAGGCTATGTGAGCATTAAGATGTGTACATAGGTAGAAGCCCCACCCACCATGAAAAGTGCTTACTTAATCCTGTTCTTTCCGTCCTCCTCTGCACATGACTCCCCCGACTGTTTCCTGCAGACCCTACCCTGCTGCCTTCTCCTCTGGGTGCCATGTAGACAGGAAGCTGGCTGTCTCAGGAGAATGCCATCTCCTGTCTCCTTCCATTGTCACAGCTGCCTTCTTTTCCCAGGACGGAGTGGGGTCTCTGACAGCTGAGGCCCCATAAGGGTGAACTGTAACAGGCAGAGGTATTTCAGTTAGCTGCTACAAGAACTCCTGTTTTGCACCATCAGGAAGAATGCTGGGAGGCAGCAAGGTGGTCTCTCCTTCCCAAAGCCTCAGCAGATCTCTGCAGTGAGGCCCACGGTCCTGCCAGAGGGAGGGGAGGGTCAAATGGACCTCAGACCTGTGCGGTCCCAAGCAGTAGCCACTAGTCACACTAGCCTCATTGCAACTTCTGCAAGCCGTGTGTGGCCAGTGGGCAGCACAGATCAAGGGGATTTCTGTCGTCACAGAAAGTTCTCCAGTTGTGCCCAGAGGTGGCTGGTGATTCTCAGCTTGGTCTGAAGCTAACCACTGGATGTGCCAGGCCTGAGCCTTCTGGGAGGGGGCCAGCTTGACCCCAGGGTCCTGATGGTTCTGTGTCTGAAATTTGAGGCAGCACCACCTACCCCTTCTCCCTGCCACGCCACCCCACCCTCACCCTGATCTCTGCTCCATCCTGTATCTACAGACCTGGGCTGAGGCCTTGGTCCTTTTGTGGGAACACCAGGCAAGGAGAGGGAGAAAAGGGTGGTGGGCTCTGAACTCTAGGGGCACCTTAGTTCGGCTGAGGAGGCACCTTCCCCACCTCTCCGAGACTGTCTCAGCTTCACATGTAGGGGTCTCTTATCCTCTGAAATAGTGGCCAGCGTCACCTGTGGACTCATACGCACAGGTACACCCACACCTGTATGCTTAGGCCCACACACACTGCCGGCAGCCCGTCCGAAGCTCAGTCTACACTTGTTGGGCTTCTCATGTGAGTAACTGTGCCCAACCCCCTGCCCTCAGGGCAACAGATGACATGCTGTCAGTGCTAGGCTGGGGAGACCCTCAGAGTGGAGAGCAGGGGATGGGGAGGCCGACTGGAGGGGCCAGGAAGGGGCTTTGCTCAGGTGGAGAGGATGGGAGGGGCGGGCCAGGAACAGGGAACGGCATGAGGTCAGGCACAGCTGGAAGCGAACACTGTACCACCACTGGAGGCCTCGTGGGCACTACACCACGTGGCATGGGTCCTCTCACTTGCCAGGAACAGTTAGACCCGAGGGGCATGACCGACCATGGGCCTGAACCTTAGGCATGAGTAAACTGAGCCCCAAGAAGGCAGGGGCTTCAAGCCCAGGCCAGCCCCTGGGCCCCGGCCTCGCCTCGTGTCTGTGAATGATGCCCACGTGCTGTATTCAGGCAACTATGACAACAACAGACGGTCGGTGTCTCTTACTAACTGCTGATCCTGGGCGGGACTCTCCCCAAGTGCTCTCCGTGAACCGCCCCTTTCAGTCCTCACAGAGCCCCGTCTGCAGGCCCCTGTTATCTCCCTTCTGCAGAGCACGAAACCAAAGCCCAGAGAGGCTAAATTACCCACCCAGGCGACACGCAGACGCACATTCCCACGTGACTCCTAGCACTCCCCTGCCGTTCCCAGCTCTGTGTGCTGTTCCATTCTGCCTGACTCCTCACGGCGCCTCCTCTCCTTGGGCCTTTCCCGGCCAATGAGCAGGGCCAATGTCCCTTCCACCTCTGTGCCACATGCAAGCTCCTGTTGTCTCTCCTGCTAGATGGCAGGAAAGGACAAGCTTCAGGAGGGCAGGAGCCATCTGGCTTATGTTTGAGGCCAGTGCCTAACAAACACTGATTAACTGGACTAAATGCACCCCCAGCCCACCCGCACCCCACACACCGCAGACAGCTTCACAACAGCCATGATCTGTGGCCCATGTAGCGGCTCCAAGTCTCAGTCCCCCAACTGAGGAGGGGGAGCAATAACCAGTTTCCTGTATTTGAATCGCCTTTACCCAGGCTGGTGCCTCTGCCCCAGGAGGTGTGGAGTCCTACTTAATGCTCATACCAGGCCCCTCTAGTCCCTGCTGAGCTGCCAGCTCCGTGGCCTCAGGGATACCTTCTGTGCCCTGCAGGTCTGAGGCTTTAAGGCCTGAATGGGGGCATGGGGACCTCTGGCAAGGCTGGGTCCCTGTGCCTGGATCCTGCCTCCCTAGATGACCAGGAAACCACTCTGGTGGTTGGGCCCTGCCCTGAGCTCTGTCCCCAATGGTACACAGCCCCACATTCTCAGGGACCCGCCCATCTTCTCATAGACCCTCCCTGTCCCCAGGGTACCAGCATCATCTCCTTAAGGGTCTTGGGTGGATGCTTAAGGCAGCAAAGAGGTGACCTGCGGGCAAATTCTGATCCCAAAGAGACCAGCTCTGGGATCCAAACAGGGAAAGGGGAGAATCCTAGGAGAACAAAATGGGTTGGGTTACTATTTGAATAATGTGTCCTGCACCCTGTAACCAAGGCCTGGAGGAGCCTCGTACGGGCTCCTCACCTCCAGGCTCTGCCTCTCCCTGCAGTTCAAGTGCTGTGGAAGCAACAGCTCGGCCGACTGGCAGCACAGCACCTACATTCTGTCCCAGGAGGCCGAGGGCCGCCAGGTGCCTGACAGCTGCTGCAAGACGGTGGTGGCCCGCTGTGGCCAGAGGGCCCACCCCTCCAACATCTACAAGGTGGAGGTGAGCACCCGAGCTCCAGCTGGGGCACACAGAGGGCCCAGCTGGCCATCCAGGGGCCCCTGAAAGACAGGCTCAAGTGACAGGCTGGGGGAAGACGGACCACTTATTCACTGGCAAGGAGTCAACAGTACTGGGCCTTTAAAGTCCCCACAAAGCCGGGGCGGTGGGGGGGAGGGGAGAACAGCTGCTACTGGGAGATTCTGGGACATCACAGCAAGCCGCCCGGTCACCCAAGAAGGCTGTGGGCAATTGAACGGCTGGGCCAGGCCCCATAAGTCTGGCCTTCCCTCAGCCAGTTGGATGCAGCACCACGGCCAGCCCTTCCCTCCCTACGCTCACCCGGTGCCGGGTCAAGGTGTGTTGACCTGCTGTTGCCTTCCAGGGCGGCTGCATCACCAAGCTGGAGCAGTTCCTGGCCAACCACCTGCTGCTCATGGGGGCGGTGGGCATCGGGGTGGCCTGCCTGCAGGTGAGTTGAGTAGGGGATTAGGAGAGAGGTCTGTTTAGAAGAGCTGAGCCCCTCGCCCACTGGCTGAGACCTCAGACCACTGACCCTTTGCACACTCACGCCCTGCCCTGCCCTCTCCTCTCCTCTTCTCTCCCCTTCCGTTTGCAGCCAAGGGTGAGTCACATGGCCACTCTCTTCCCCAGAAACATGAAGGAAAATGCCTGGGGCCTGGGGGCCAACTTGAACCTGTAAGGAAGAGACCTGGGAGGAGTACAAGTGTGGGTTCAGGTGTGTGCATGCACCGTGTGTGTGTACATGTGGGTGGGTATGTGTGCAGCCTGCTGTGGTACGTGTGGGGCCATGGGTGTGTCTGCATGCACCATGGTGGGGGTTGTGTGCTCATGTATGTATTTGGGTGTGCTTGTGCATGCATGTATGTATGAGTGCATGCCATTTCTCTATGCACACGCATGCCTGTGGATATGTGCTCTGTGGTGTACACCCAGCTCTCTGCTCTGAGCATGAGCCATGCCCTCTGCTCTACCCCTCTGCCAGTCGCCGTCCAGGAAGTCAGTGTTACCCTCATGTGTCACTCTCATCAAGGGTCAGGAGGAGAGGAGTTGGGAGTTGCACCCCCGGGGCGGGGGCAGATACAGCGAGCAAGTGCTTCCTGCTTCTGCCCAGCTGTTTCTAGAGGGAGCTCAGTCTTTTCCTGCCCCTCCCACTCCCAGCACTATAAGCACCATCTAGGGAAGGGTCGGAGCAGTGGCTGCGGCATCAGAGGACCTGGGTCCAATCCTGCCTCTGCTCCTGTGCGACCTTGAGCAGTTATTTCCCTGCCCCTCAACTTCATCCACACAATGTGGACCGTTTCCCCCACCACGCAGGGCTAGGTACAGTGAGGTGATGGGTGCGACACACCGGCAGTGCCCGGGACACACAGAGGCCTCCGTGAGCAGAGACTGCCTGTAGACGTCAGAGTAGCTTCACATACTTTCTCTCATTGGATGCCCACAACCTGAGACCCGGGCCAGGCGAGTAAGCTGTCCTCCCCATGTTACACATCAAAAAGTTGAGACCCTGAGAAGTGACTTACCAAGGGTCTCATCCTGAACTAGCACCCAGGTCTCCTGGCCCTCGCCATTTGCTTTCCCAAACGCCCTCCCATAACACAGTGCCATGGAGAGAGAAACAGAGCGGTGGAGGTGGCTGGCCTGGGCAGCCTCGGTGCTGGGCTCCTTCCCGATCACCGTGCTGCTGGCCCACGGAAGTGCAAGGAGGGTCCAGCTGCAGCCCCGCCCGCTAGGCCTGACCCTCTGGGGGGACACCAGACAGCCTGCTTCTTTTTTCTTTGAGCCATAGTTCCTCATTTGTAAAATGAAGCTAATTTTCCTAGTTTGGTGACGAGTGAGGATTAGCAGTGTACCCCTAAATCATAGAGCTCATTGCTGCGTGGACAGCAGGTGTTCACTAAGCGGTCCCCTTCGTTATCTTTATCATTTCCACAGGCATATTATATCCAAAAAGCCCTACATGTTTCCAGGCCAGACCAGCTTGCCCCAGCACACGCTCCCCAGCACGCCCAGGGAGCCCCAGGTGGCATTAGCATGGCCCCTCTTTTACTTCCCAGGGCAGGCCTCTGCCCTACATACTGAACCCCAGAGAGTTGCCAGTGGGTTCTGGTGAAGGGGCTGTTCTGTGCTCCAGCTCCTGGTTCAGCCAAGATTTCTGGAAACTGCTCTCTACTTCAGGTGTTAGTGCAGGGGAGTCCTGCTCTATGTGGACACGCACCAGGCCTGGACTATACTCTACGTCCATTTCTTCCTGCCCTCTCTGGCCTGGAGAACCTGTGGAAGCTGAAGACAAGGGCAGAGAGGCCAGGGCAGTGAGTGGGATTACCCCAAACCTAAGGACGTCTGTAGCGTAACATGGAGGAGGCCAGGTTGTCGGCGGGGAGCCTCCTGCCCACTCACTCACAGCCCCACCATGAAGTCTTGGTCCAGCTCACTATGGGATGACTCACGGTGTCCTTCAGAAAGAGCTTCTGGCCACCATTGTGGACCCCAACCCCTTGCCCCGTTTCTCCCCTCCATTCTGCTGAGGCCGGCACTGCAGCAGCCAAGCCTCAGGTTACTGCTCCCTCTTCTGGCCAGTGCTGGAACTAAGGTGCCCAAGTCCAAGTCCAGGCTGCCAGCCTTCAAGGGTTCAGACCAGGCCCCGTCCCCAGGCGCAGTCATCGTCCTGCGGGAGCAGGCACCAGGCACCCTCCCCACGCACGCCCAGCCGGGCACTTCCAAGACCCCCAAGGCTCAGGACATAGAAGGTCATGATGGTGTCATCATGTTCCTCTGGTGCCCAGGAACCGGAGGAAATCTAGACGTCAGAGGTTTTCCTACTGATAGAGGGGGATTTGAGGCTCAGAAGGGATGTAACTATACCCGAGGTCACACAGCCCCAAATTGGTGTTAGTCCACTCCCACCCTGACATTCCCACACTGCAGGATAGAAAGAAACGCATTGCAGAGCCCAGAAAACTCACAGGATAGCGAGGTGGGGATCTGCAAGGCATTGAAAGGGAAACTGAATATCATGGTGGAAGGGCTTCCTGGGGCCTCCCTGGCCTTCCTTCGTGCTCTTGATGACAGCCAGGTGCTTGCTCCGAAACCTCAAAAGCTGAAAGCATGAAAGCCTCCCTGTTGAAAATGCCCCATGTGTGCCAAGTGCCACATCCAGGCAGGCTGTCAGAGGGGGCACCACGTTGCATGTAGGCTGGGCCCAGGAAGCCTGCCCAGACCTGTCATCTGCTATCTCCCGCTCCTGTGGTCAACTTGTGTGTTTTCTCTGCTCACCCCGATGCTTTCCTCTCGAGTTTCTGTGCTGGTTTCTCCACATCCTGTCAGGAAGGAGACACTGCTGCTCCCTCAGGGATCCAATAGTAAGCGTCCATTACCCCTCTGCAGGAATCCAGGTGGTGTGTGTGCACGTGTGTGTGTACATGTGCCCAGGCCGCTGAGCACATCCTTTACCCCTCTGCATGGCATGCATCAGGGTGGGGTGTGTGTGTGTCTGTGTGTGTGTCTGCATCGGTGGGGTTCTGGCCTGCACACCTCCAGCCTCACTGCGCCTTCCCTGGGAACACACACCTCATACAACAGTGCGCGTGCTGGGGAGCTCAACTCTCCCCTCCCCGCCCGGCATGAGATGTGCGCTGTGGGAGATGCAGCCACAAGTGTGTTCCCTTCTGGCACCCCCCTAGAGAGGATCAGAAAGGTCCAGCTAACTCCACAGGACAAGCCATCAAATCATGGGGGGGGGGGGCAGGGAAGAGGGCATGCTGCACGACCCCTGAGTGGAATGGCTGTGACAGCCGCCTGCTTAAAGCCAGTGGGAGACAAGATAACCTCTCAAGCCGCCCTTCAGCGTGTGGCTCTGAGTCCCCGAGGTGGATTAGCACTGCTCTCAGCACCAAGTCTGAAGGCTGAAAGCTGTGTTCACAGGGCTCCACTGTCCTCCCACATGGGGATGGAGAGGAGGGAGGGAGGGGAAGAGGAAGGACGTGTCCTCTGCTGCACCCCTAAGCCAGCTGTGCCTATCAGCCTGTAGGTGTCTTCACCAGTCTGGCCTCCCTTTTGTCAGCAGCGCTATTGGGAAGTTTGGGGACAATGGGGCATTGTTCCTATATTTGGGGACATGTACCTTTGTCCATGTCCACAGGACGGTCATGGGGCTGCCCTAGCAGTGCCCCATGTCCTGCAGGGGCAGGGGAGTTGGGACCCAGCGGCATCATTATCAGGAACATGACCACAGCCATGGGTGCCCTTGGTCTGCCACATGCTCACCTGGTCCTGGACGAAGCCTTGGCTGGGAGGGAGGGGAAGAGGAGGAAGAAGGAAGAGGAGACAAATGAAGAGCAAAGCTGGGGAATAAAGGTCCTCTGCATTTAGAGACCAGGAAGAAGTGGCTTCCCAGCACCGTCCTGCTCTGTCTGGGCAGGATGCTATAGCCCCCTCAGGTTCAGGCAGTGGACATGACAGAGGGACTGACTGTCAGGCAGGCTCCCAGAGCCTGGCTTCTGCTGAGTTCCAAGCTGATTTATAGGATGAGCTGGTGACAGCTCTGGGTGCTCTTCCCAGAGCCTCAGTTTCCCCAGTGGCTTCTGTACATCAGCCAGAGGGTCCTCTGTGGCCCTTGGTTTTACTCTGGAGTCTGAGAGCAGCCAGGTACAGACTCTGTCCTAGAGAAGGGCTGCTCAGGCAGCACTCGGGCCATCTCTGGAGAGACTCTGGACCACAGACCAGCAGCACTGACTGGGAGCTTGCTAACAGCAGAATGTCAGGCCCCCTCCCTGACCTCCTGAGTGGGAATCGGCCCTTTATCAAGGTCCCCAGGTGTGCACTCACTGTGAGAAGCTACACTGTGGGGCACTGCCCGCCTACAGCTCAGTGGGGCCCTGATCTCTCTGCCACTCTACTCTCTCTACCTGGCAGACCTGCGGAATGGTTCTCACCTGCTGCTTACACCGGAGGCTCCAGCTGCATTTTCACTAATGGCCAACTGTGTCCCCCTCTGACTGCCCCTTACGAAAACAGGCACCCGAATCCCGTCGGCCAGGCCTGTGGAGGCAGCACCAGTTCACCTAGAAACTCCCAGAAGGTCCCCGTCACCTATGCCCAGCCCCCTTCAGACTCGCCAAGTGCCCAAGACCATGGCTCCTGTGGTTCCCACCCTGGCCGGGGACTCAGCACCCCCTCCTCTGTGAATGTTCACTGACCGAATCCCTGGGCTGGGGACCAACGCTTGGCTTCGTGGGCACAAAGACCAAAGGCCCTCAACTGACATCAGGCTCCCGTGGACCACAGGAGGGTAAGAGAGAGTTGGGCTCTCTGCTCCCTCCCAGCTCTTGAACCTGGAGCGAAGGGCTTCAAGCCTTTACCCCTGTGGGACACCTGCATACAGTGTGACTCCCACAGGTGCCGAGCCCTCCTTTGGCCTCTGCCATGGGCTTTGGATGCCTTGCTCTACCCCTCCAGGAACTGTGTTGGGTGGGGCAGTTAAGGTTGTGCCTGTCCCCAGAAGACTCAGCCCTTCTATCTGCCCACCCCCAATGCCGTCTCACCAGGAAAGGAGTGTCCTGGCTGCCTGGCTCCTTCCTGCAGGGCCCGGGAGTGGAGAGGACTGAGGTGAGGCAGCCAGGAGCATGGGTTGGGCAGTGGTAGGCCTGGTGGAGCTGCCAGGCATAAGAATGGGAGGGTAAGGTGGGGGGCATTGACTACACCACAACCTGCTGCACCGAGAACCTGCACCCACCTACAGACCTCCCCCAGGACAGGTGCCTCCTAGAGACGTGGCCCCAAGCCCAGCCTCCAGTAATCTGCCACTCAGGGGTCTCCTGTCTGTGGCCTGATTCTCAGGAATGCCAGAGTTTAAAACCATCTTCAGCTCTTAATGTGGGTGGGTGTAAACCTCCTTCCTGATTAGACCAATCGCAGACCTTGCAAAGCTGGAGCCACTGAGAAGGTGAAGCTTCAAGTAGCGGGTGCTCTGTCCTGAGCCTCACGTGTCCTGGGCCCACGCCCCTGACCATGAGGCCACCACCATGCAGCCTCCAGAGGCCGCGCTCTGTTTCCCAGAGCGAGTATGTTCCCTTCCTTCAGTTCTGTCTCGCATCTCTGTATTAGGCAGGGAATTTTCAGGAAGAAATTTCCCAAATACTAAGGGAGAACAGAAAGCAAATCCTAGAAAATACAGAGTGTAGATGCTGGCAGTTTTCCAAAGAACAGGTGTCAACTCCTAAGACAGCCATAGGTAACCATCTCCCGCCCCCCCCCAAAAAAATGTCTGTGACAAGTGGGAGCTCTAACAGGAGAGCCTCACGCTGGCTTATACATCTCCCTGGTCCTGCACTCCCATCCTGGGGACCCTCTTACGTCCCACCCACGAGAGGTGGCCCCCTGTTATGCTAAGGCCAAGGCCAAGAAAGGCCATTCCTCGTCTCCCTCCTCATTCCAGCCCCCAGTCGGACTGGGTCAGTCCTGGGTGAAGGGCATTCTCTCTCCTGTACACAGGTCACTGCTGCCCCCAACACGGTCCTCAGCTATACAGAAACTGCACACCCTCAGAACAGGGATTGCCCCACACACAGAGGGAAGGTCAGCTTCCTGGGGCAGATAGCCTCCCTGCCTTGGGGCCTCTCCAGGGGCTGTGAGAATGCTGGCTGGCTTAGCTCCTCCAGCTGGACAGTCTTGGGGTAGCCGATGCAAATGCATTAAAAGGGAGACCAGCTTTCCCAGCCATCCCAGACTACATCGAGGACAAAAGAAATGGTGGTGTGCTCGTCTTTTCTGCCTTCTAACTTCCCAGGATTCATGCAAATCAATCAAAAATGACCGTGACTCCCAAGCTCTGTGCAGAGCTAGACGGCAGACTGACGAGTCTCTCCAAGGGAGGGCCCAGAAAGCAAGAGGCATGCTCTTTCTGCTGAGGCGCCCGAGCACGGCCGAGGGCAGGGAGGTGCTGTGCCTGTCCACGTCTGCCCCAGCAGGGCCCCGGACTGAGGTCAGCCAGGCCTGGAGAGATGGGGACGGGGGCAATGGGAGGTGATCACGTGCACAGCTTTGTCACAGGGGAGGCCCAGGAGAACCCAAGCTGTCTGCCTCAGCCCCTGTGTTGAGTTAGGCCCGAATAGCAGAGGGCAGGATGAGTTGCCCTGGGCATCGTTCTGTCCAGACTGCTACGGAAGGATGGCTGGTGCAAGCTATGGAGAGGGAGACAGCAGCCCAGAACTTTTTGGAGCTATGACCTCCCCGTCCATGCCTATAGTCTGGCAGATGAGACACCGTTAGAGGAAACAGGTTCAGGATGTGGCAGATTCCCCTAGGGGCACTCCAAGGGCTGGGGCCCAGAGCTGGGGTGCTGTCCCCCGCGGGTGTGCTGGTCCTGCAGTGAGGGTGCAGATCTGTACCCAGGACCAGGTCCCTGCTTGGAGGCTGTCACCATCATGGGTTCCTAGGAGAGCAAGAGGGGCCTGCCTGTTGAAAGCCATCACAGTCATGGCGGACAAAAGGCCCCGGCACACTGGAGTCCAGAAAAGAAGCCAGCAGTTTGCAGAGGCCTGGCCACGGCGGGTCCTGGAACACCATACAGCCGGGTGTTCTCCACACCCTCACCCTGAACTCACCCAGCTGCCCTTCTCCCCTCAGCTCACAGGGGCAGCCACCCTGAGGAGGAATGGCACGTCTCCCCACTCCCCGGATGAAGGGACAAAGCGTTGCTTAAAATGTTTGTGACCATTGTTCTCTTCCTCCCTACCCCCTCCCCAACTCCAGGAGTCCCCAGGCATAGCTGTATGGATGTCAAAGGCCTTGTGTTTACTGAAGGCCTACTGTGTGCTTAGAATGTGTTACATAAATATATCATCTCATAGTGATTGAAACAAGAAGGTATAACCCCCCCCACTCTACAGATGAGGAAACTAAGACTCAGAAGTTAAGAGACTTGCCAGTCGGCAGCACTGGCTGTTGTCACGCCACCCCAGCTGGATGGAACCACGGGAAGCTGAGCGGGGAACCCCCTCTCCCCAGAGTCCCACATTTCTCCATCTCTGTAAGAAACTGTCAGGCTTACATTCAGAAGCGACGTGTCCCTCGGGGGTACTGTGGAATAGCAGCACCCTCGCAGCCCCTCCTAGGTTGGATGGAACCATCCATCTGGCCCCAGCCCTAGCGCCCTGCACGTCTGCAGTTGGGATGGAAGTCTGTCTTCCCTCAGGCTGACAGCCGGGCCCCTGGTGCAGCGGCTCAGGCAGCAGGCAGGAGCCTGTGGGGCCTGGCACGGGAACGCCTGGCCTATCACCTCAGGTGCCACAGTGACGCCCAAGTGAGAGCAGTCCTCAAGCAGGATGTAGAACCTCATGCCAGATCGCTGACGGACTCGTCCGGGGCACGGGGGCTGGCAAGGGGGCAGGAAGCACCTCTCCCTGCCCAGGAGGCCTCATGCACTCACAGAGCCCCCCTGGGCAGGTTGGAGGGGCCCTGGGTGGTGACGACCCCCTTCTGCCCTCCTTCCTTCCCTCCCCTCATGGCCGATGCTGGGGCTTTGGGTGGGCACAGTGTGAGCTCAGTCTCGGGCCTGGGATCTCATCAGGCCGCCCACCCTGTGCAGGGCCATAAGCCTGGCACTGAGGAGGGATGGGTAATATGCCAGGACCTCATGCCCTACAGTCAGTTTGGGTCTTGGAATCTGCCACTCTGGGTCCATCTTCAGGGTTGTGAGGTACAGGAAGTGAATTAAAACAGTTCCTTTCATCACCACCCATCCTAATATCAGCCTTGAAAACATTCTTGGCTTACTGGCCGCTTTGGGCCTGGCGTCAGAATGGAGGAGAAGGGAGAGGTGGTTTGACGGGCTAAGGAGACGCCCACCCCCCCGCGTTTTCTATGTCACCACTGGGTGGCGCTCACCTCTGCCAAGGATGCTGGTGATCAAGTGTCTAAACCGGAAGTTGTCAAACTTGAGTGTCATCAGGCTCAGTGGAGGGCTTTATAACAGGTAGCGGAGACCCCTTCCCCCACGCTTCACATCGGAAGGGCTGAGGCCAAGGATTTGCGTTTCCAGTGAGTTCCCAGGTGACTGCATGCTGCTGGCCTGGAGTCACACTTTGAGAACCCCTGCTTTAGACTACAGCACAAAGGAGAGCACTTTGCCCCCTTCCTTTGTAGGTCACAGCCCCAAGATTCACAAGTCCCTCAGGATGTCTAGCTTGGGTCCCACCCCATTCGCTGTGGGAGGGTGGGATGCAGCGGTGCCAGTGGGTAGTTCACAGCCAGCCAAGAAAGTGCCTCTCCTGGGGTGCATTCTCCCAGCGCCTGCCCCACCCTGTCAGTGGGATCAGAGTGGCCACTCTGAGTGGTCTGTAACCTTGGCTGGGATGCCTGGTGCCTGGGCGCTCTCCCCCAAAGGGGCGGGATTACAGCCCAGCCCTGTTTTCCCACCATCATCTGTGGGCCTCGGGAGACTCCCCCCCCCCCCCATTCTTGTTGCCCCATCTGCTCTTTCAGCACAATGCGCAGCCCTGCACTCCATCCTGCAGCCTCCCGCGTGCCCCCCGCCCTTATGCACCAGAGACACCTGGAACAAATGCCACAAGTATTTCCAGGCAGCCCAATATTAGTGAGGCCAGATGGGCTCCTGGATGTGGGTTGTCACAATATTCTAGAAACAGAGAAATTGCCTTAACCTACTGCATACAGAGAAATTGCTCTAGCTGCAAACATGCCCCCTCCTTAGCTGGCCGCAGTGTAAGCCAGCCACATATGCTAGGGGGCATGAGAATAAAGGAACTGTATCTGGAACTGCCTTCTGTTGCTTTTCTTCCTCCTCTGCAGGGAAATCCCGGGCCATCAGCTCATCAGATGTGCTTTGACCCACTCTCCACACCGAAGCAGGTTCTAGTCGCGGGGGGGGAGGGAGAGGAGGGAGGAGCCCAGTTAGGGACCCGCTGAGCACACTGGTCAGGGCCTGCCCACCCCTCAGCTCTGACCTCCCATGTTTACTATGTGCACTGACCTCACCTACCTGTGAGGGTCATCAGCTCTGGGCTGCATGTGAGAGTCAGGCTCAAATAAGGGCACTTGCCTTGTGTTCCTCTTACAGCTCTGCCTTTGGTCAGCCAGTATTCCCACGCCCTTGACCATGACGCCCAGCCAGCCTCCATTACTGAGGCTGTAGTTTGCTCGTCCTGCTGTGGGCGGCATCCTGGCTGGTGTGGGGAAGGGTCAGGAGCGAGGGGCCCCTCTGCCATCCGGCTCCAGGCCAGGCGTTTTGAGCTGAGACCCCTCCCACTGCTCCTCGGACCCCACACCATCTCACAGCACAGCCAGTGTGTCCCCACCTGGAGCACTCATTTGTCCTCACCCCCAGACTGGAGTGAGGCACTGTTTTATCCCAATGCACAGACTTCTGTCTTACAATTCATAGGAGCTGAGCGCACCAGGTTGCCCAGTGAGGAGCTAAAGAGGAAGTAAATGCTTTGTCTTTTATGACATAAAACACTTGTTCTATTTAATTCACTCTTCCGTCTAGAACACTTACTTGAGGTGAGGTGGGCCAGTGAGGGAGCCTGGAGAGCACCTGGGTAAGCTGGAAGCTGGGGATCCCAAGACAGAGGGACTTGGGGTGGGCTGGCAGTCTGGGAGTGAGCTGCCACCTGGCGAGAACCTGAGGGGGCTGCTTCCTCTCTGTGTGAGCAGGTCCAGCCCCGTCCACGCAGGTGGGACTCAGCTTTCAGGGGGACTACAGCCCCTGGCCCCTCTCCTGTGGCTCCCAGCCGGTTCGGTCAAGACCATTCACTGAACAATCAGAGTGGCAGTCCCCGATGGCTTGGAACTCAGGTCAGGGAATGAACCCAGTCTGGGGCACATGCGTTGTCATGTCTTACTGGGCTCTGATGTCTGCTCACCTCCACCATCCCGATGAGTGTGAGTGTGTGTGCACATGTGCACAAGCACACAGCGTGTCCAAGGTCAGGTGAGCACCCCTCCAGGGCCCTCGCTGCTGCACACGGGCATTGCTGTGGGTGGCTGCCCACGCCGTCTACACGGCCCGGCTGCCTACGGGGGCCTGGGGAGGGGCGGGCAGTGGAAGCCGCTGCTGAAGCTGTCCCCCTCTGTGGCTGCCATAGCCTGTCAGCTGCCACTATTTCCCAGCAGCTGCAGCACAGGGGGCTACTTCAAGCTGGTGGGACTCTGGTTCCCACTCCCTGTCCCCAACTGAGAAGAGAGAGGCTGCCGGTGGGGGGGACAGGGGAGATGCAGCGGCCAAACGCCAAGATCATTCCACTTACTACTGTCTCCTTAAACACCAATCCATGAGAACCCCTACTTCCCTTCTTCTCCTGCTTCTGTCACTGGCTGAAACCCTGTGGGGCAATGAGGAGCAGGAAGGAGAGGGCACTGCAGGGGCCCCGGTGGGATCCTTCTGCTCAGGCCAGCGATGAAGAGGGCGGGGAGCAAAGCTTGACTCTAGCCCTTTCCATCAGCCAGGTGCAACCCCTATCTCTGCGCTGAGGACAGAACCAGGCCAGCAGAGCCAAGGGGGTGACTGTCCTCATTAGACTGGGCACTCTTTGAAGAGCGTGAACAGTTCCCACCAGACTTTTCAAACATTGTAAGTAGCTCATAGAACCCTACTTGGGACTTAGAGAACCCCAAGTTGGGGACCAGAGATCTAATCAACACGCTTCCCCTGAGTTGCCAACCAGTAAAATAAGAAGGCTGAGTCCTCTCAGGAACTGGGGTCTCTTGACAGAGAAAAAGAAATATATTGAGACTATTTGGGGATTGCAGGAATTCAGTGGGTGGGAGGAGGGAGGCTAAGGGCAAGGAGCTTCCTGGTGCCATTAAATGACAGAACACGGGCTTGTCTTGCCCCCATGTTGCATCGGCCCTGCTCTGGATGATGAGTGTGGCTAGGTCCCAGGACTCTGCAACCACCAGAGGAAAACTCCCAGGACAGCAGGCTCTCCACTCCACACCCAGCCACAGACCTCCATGTGACCTTGCTATACCCGCTCTCCTTTGCATAAATGGACACCACGAGGAAGTGGGCAGTGCCCAGGGGTGCCCCAGCAGCTCTCCGCTACCCGGCAGTCCAGCAGTCTCTAGGACCCCAGGGGAAAAACTCCAGCTTCAGTCAGAGAGCCTGGCTCAAGCGTGTCCTGGGGAGTGTTGCTTTTCTTTTTGTTAGGTTAAAGAGGCACAATAATAGTCCATCTCCACAGCTGTCATTAAACTCAGCAAAATGAGACAGCTAAATCAATAGCCTCCCAATCTTTACTAAATGCTATAAGAAGGGACCATGGCAATGCCAATATTTTTGTGCCCCAAGTGACATTCATTAAATCTGACTTCCCTCTTGCTTCTGTGGATTACTGAAGGCTGCTATGGGCCAGCCCAGAGCAAAACTGAGGCATGGAGAAGCTTGCCCACCCAGCCCGCCCACACATCTCCTTTTGACAGCTCACTCCCCAGATACACCATCTCCCCCTTCCAGATCACTCCCCTCTGACCCAGCTTTCAGCCAGGAGGTCCCCTGAGGACCCAGATTTGGGGCCCCTGAGAACCCAGATTTGACTACTTTCTTGCCAAGCACCTATCCTGGTCCAGGAACAAACTGGATGTCTTTACATACACACTTTTATTTAACCCTCACAGTAAATCTGTAAAATAGGTATTATGCCCATTTCGCAGGTAACAAAACCAAGTTCAATGACTGCACAAGGCTCATGTGGACACCAGCTGCTGGGTGGGAATTTCCGCAGGCCCCCCAACTCCCAAACCAGTGCTCTTCCCAGCCAGACCTGGTGCATCTCTAATGGCGGAAGTCCAGGCACAGTGACAGCTGATGATATACTTGTGGTCAGAAGAAACCTAGATAATGTCTATGAAAGCATTTTGCAAGCTGTGACGCTCAACACAAACAAAAGGAGAGATGTAATTACACCATGCTGGTCTCTGCCTGTCGCCTGCCCATGAGCACTGAGCCCAGGAAACACACTCACCCTCCATTTGGTGCAAAACAATTAGTCATCTACCTGTCCAGAGCAAGGGGTGTCACGCGGCATGAACGGCAGGAATGCTCCTTCTCCCCACAGTGAGTCTACTTAGTCACCAAGGTTTGTCAGTTCTCCTGTGTGTCTCTCCAATCTTTTGTTTTGTTTTTCTCCCCCGTCCCCTTGGCGCTCCATCATCTCTCACGTATATCACTGGAGCAGCCTCTCCTTGATCCTGCACCCACCCTGTCACTTCTAACCTATTCTCCACTCCACAGCCAGAGGGACGGTACTCAAGGGCAGACCCGAGCGGTCACACTGGGTGGGCTTCGTGCCTCTCAGCAACTCCCACTGCTCTTAGCTTAAAGTGCGGACTCTTTGACCTGGCTCACCAACTCGTCATCTGCCGGCCACCACTCTCTCCAGACACCCCCTTCACCTGCTGCATGCCAGCCCCAATGACATCAACAGGACCTACCTCCTTCCACTATTTGCCAGGCGAACTCCTCCTGTCCTGGGCTCTCAGCTTCAGCATCACCTCCTGGGGGGCCTCGCCCTCCCTGAGTCGGGGTCAGTGCCTCTCCCACCCAGTGTTGTCGCTATCACAGCCCTGAGCTGCAATCCTCCTTTCTCCTCTGTGGCCCCGCTGGTGAGCACAGGGAGTGGGCCTGGGCTGCTCACCACCATATTCAAGCTGCTGGGCAGTCAGTATGCAAGGAGAGATAAATGCCTTGTCCCTGGAAGCTCCGGGTGGGCTGTTTGGAGGGAGTTCTTATACCCACACCAAGTCTGTTTGGCTGCGGCTCGCTAACCATGCTTTCTCGTTTGCCCTTTGCTGAGTGTCAATGGGAGGCGGCTCTCCCATCACCTCATACAAGAATGGGAGAGCAAGGGAGGGGCCCTCAGGGCCATCCCGCATTTTGTAGAGCCCAGAACCCATTCCCGAAGGCCCTAGCCTAGTCATTAGCATTCCCCAGGGAAAATATACGCCTAGCTCTGTCCTCACATGGACATCTCCTCTCCTGCCCGGCCAGTGGCCTGCCTTTCACAGCTTAGCTCATCTGACCAATGGTAATAGAAAGGTCAGTGCATTCCAGTACCCTGGGAGCCAATGGATTTCGCAGAAGCAGACAGCATGGGGACCCAGGGAACCATCCCAGGTGTGTCCTCAGGCTGGGGGACAGGAGTGAAAGCAAGGACAGGCAGAGAGGAAGTGGCTGCCACCCACATTCCTCGGACTTGGTTGGTCCTCAGGGGATGATGGCGAATCACCCACCCCTCAGGCCTGACGCACTCCTGGCGCCTCGGCCACCAGGGCCCCTCTGGTAAATCTCCTTATGGAGGCTCTAGGGACCCCAGTCCTACTGGACCTTTGACAGAGGGTCACCTCAGACTCCATCCTCTGCAAAGCCTTGGAGGCTCTGGGACACAAGCTACAGGATGAGACCCCAAAGGATGGTGCTCTGGGGAAATTGCCAAGCCGGCCTCTCCTTTGAGGAGAGAGGGACCCAGACCTGCACTCACGTTGGGGCTTAGAGATGCCCTCCCGCTACCATCACACCCACGCTGCACATTCACCCTTCACTCCTGCCCCCAAGCCCCCAGCCGGGTACATGAAGTAGTGCAGGGTGACATCTGAGCTTGTCACTGTGACTATGGCAGCCGAGGAAAACACACAGAGCAGATCCCCAACCAAGGACACTGGGGGGCGTCTCCTGATGTGAGGTGGCAAAATCAGTGGGCTCACCTGGTTTTCAGTGCCTCCTTCCTTCCCCGCTGACCATCTCATAGTGGCTTGGTGTTTCTGTGCCCACTTTGAGGCCATCTCAGAGCCACCTAAGAGTGTAGCCTGGGCAAGTCACATCGCAAGGTCCCCAATCCTAGAAGAGACAGTAAGTGAACTCCAGGAACATCAGGGGACTGACAGCCCCTAGCCCCACAAGAAGCCATGAATGACAATACTTGCCCCTCTCCCAGCCCACTATGGGCCTGGCCCACAAGACTGGTGGTCTGTGAGAGGCTACAAACATGCAGGTGGCAGCTGGCCTCTCATACAGAGGGCTTGGGCCACTTGGACTGGCCCCTGACCAAGCCTGCATCAGGTCACCAGGCAAAGGGGGGGTTAGGATTCCTCAGTCACCCAGAGGGGACGCCTCCCCCACACACCCCGATCTGTAACCTGGGTCTGAGAAGGGGAGATGGGTTTCTGACTGTGGACCAAGGATAGGTCTGGTGCGTGACCCCCCCGGATCCCTCACACCAACCATGACATGAAGTCACATCATGACTGAGTGAACAAACACACCACAAAGAGACAGCCTGTCTGTGCTTTTGACACATTATCAGTTTTTATTTAAAAACATGCTAAAAACATGGTGTTCAACAAAGCCAGGACCAGGATGAAGGAAACGCAGACACGGCATTGCAAGCAGAAAAGTGCATTTGAAACAAACAGGGCTCCCCTGCCCTACCGGGCTGCCCCCCAGGGCTAGGCAGGGTGTGGCCCCCAGCCCCAAAGCCTCGCCCTCAGAGCGCCCTTTCAGGGCAGGGGGCCAGGCCCTGCCCTGACTATTGCCTCACTGGGGGGAGTGGAGGGGGTTAGAACAGGAACACAAGGGTCTGGACGCTGAAGGGCCGCCAAACAGAGCAGACCCCACACACCTGGCCCCAGCTCCCATCCTGTGCCAGGTCCCTGCTAGTTAGCACCTCCACCAGTGGGTGGGCAGGGGGCTGGAGAGCCGGGGACAGTCATTTCCGTCCATCTGGACTGCTCTTTGGCCACTAAAGGAGGGATGGCGACCTCATTCCAAGTTCGACCAGAATATCTGTGAGCATCTGGGCGGGTTCAGCAGCCTTTCCAGAGTGAGAGCCCAAGACGCAGGCCCATGCCTGCAGGGAGTGGGCTGACAGTACTCCAGCTGGGGTGCAGGTGGAGACTTGTGCCCCGACACCTGCTGCAGCCCCCCAGGAGTTCTCAGCCCGTTCACCCACCTCCCCTGCGAGATGGCTGCAGAGAGGCCACGGCAGGCATCCCCTTGAAGTCGTCTACAAGACCTTGACCTTCTGAGTCAGGTCTATAAACTGCCTGCGCCAGACCTGATGAAACTCTGACTTTGTTGAGCAGCCATGGGTGAACCTTCTGTGCAGGGTGGCGACCACTGTGCAGGCCGGGCAAGGCGCTTGCAGAGCACCCCTGGCCCATGCACGGCACCTTCTGCCCAGAGTGGACTCTGCCAGGTGATGGAACCAAGTACAGGGGAGGCAAGAAGGCAGTTTGGGAACTGTGGGCAAGGCTCTGCAAACAGATGGATGAGGTGGGGGGCTGGCAAGAGGAGGGTGACTGTGGCAAGGGCTCCAGGGCCAGACAATGCCCCTGCAGCTCCAGAAACAAGATGGCCAGGGAGGCTACACCCCCTCCCCAAGGTGCTAGGCTTTTGCTGTTGATGTTAACAAAAATTAAAAATTGCATTGATAGGCATAAACAAACCTGCCCCTCCCCCCCAGCATAAACTCATTACGCACTCGGTCCCACTGTGCACCTTGAATGCTTCTTTGCTGAGTGTCTCTCCTCGGTGGCATGGTGGCATGTGTGTCTGTGCTGAGCTCTGCAGGTTAGGTTTCCCTGGTAGGTGGCTGAAGCTCCTTACCAGAAAGACGGGCCAGAGGACCCAGAAGGCAGTTTTGCTCAGATGTGTGCCTGCCCATCCTCGCCCCAAGGCCCCATCTTCCCAGCTTTCCCATCAGCACAGTGCCCCAGTGCAGGGAGGGAGGCAGCTTCAGTCTGCCCACCCACACAGGCCACTCTACTCCTCACCCTGCAGAAACGAGACTCCTGAGCTCACCTAAAGCTCGCTGCTCCTGGTCGCGACCGCACTGCACTTAAAGTGAATGGAGGAGCTGGCTGGGTGGCCAGGTCTCAGCTCTTGGAGCAGACAGGTGGGGGCTGGAGAGGAGACATGGGCCAGAGGGAAACCAAGCTATCAAGTCAAATGGTGGTGGGAAAAGGCAGCCGCTCCACGCGAGGCCCCACCTGGAGAAGTGCATCGGATCCTAGCTAGCTTGTGGGGAGACTTTTCAAGTCCATCCCATGAATTCTTGACTGTTTTCTTTAACTGCAAAATGCCAGCATAGACCAGCAAACATTCTGGTGGGGTGCCCCGCTACAGGCAAATGCTCACCCGCCTGCTCACCTCCAAAGTCCCAACTCAGCCTGCTCTCACCCTGGGGCTACATAACAGGATGCAGTCTGGCCTCTCTCAGTTTTACATACTTTTCCTTGGGGTCATAGAGGATGTGATTGCCACCCATCCCAGCATCTGCGAACCCCGAGGAAGGAAAGGGGGGTCCTGGGACCCAGATGGACATCTCTCCCTCCCTCCCAGCTGGGAATCAGCAGCCTGGTGAATCGGCCTGGAATGACCGTGGGCACCATTTCCACCCACCCCTCCTGGCTGTCATGGATCCTCTGCCACTGTCTGAGCAGCAAAACGTAAGGACTGCTTCCCCTTCCAGAAGCAATGTGAGAACGTGAGCAGCAGCTGAGCTAGAGAGGTATGTGTCCGAGCTTCTAGCAGGAATGTCTGTGAAATCACTGGGGTTTGCAGAACCAGATGCGGGAAGGCCCGCACGGGGGTTGGGAGGGAAGGGGGAGCCTCCATGCCAGCAGAGGGCAGGAGGAGGAAGAAGGGAAAAAAGAACAACTGCTCATCAGTGAAGTGTAAGGACCCACGATGGCTCCAGCCAGGTTCCTGGCAAAGCACTTCGCCAGCCCCCTGCTCTGGCCTCTTGCACCAGCATTAGCAAACACACCGCTCCGTGCAGGCCGCCCCACGTTGCTTCCTGCTCCTCCATTTCACCTCCTCTTCCAGGCTTCTGTGCCACAGACACCGGGCCAGACAGCAGTCCTGACCGGGCCTTCCTTTCAGTGCTTTCCGAATGCAGGCTGGCGTATCCCACCCGAGAGCCTCCTGAGGGTTGCACAGTGGTTTGTCCTGATTGTAACCTACAGACGTCCTTTCTCCCCACCCATCTCCCACCCTCAGAAAAAAAAAAAAAAAATCAAACCGTTACAGAAATCAACGCAGTAAAAAGTTATAAATCAGAAAGCTAACCCTAAACTTATCTGAGATAATATTCCTGAATAATCATAATCAGAGTAAAATAAAATAAAAAAGTTACACTGTAAGGTATAAAAAGCCTGGGCAAGGTTCTCCCCGGGGCCTTGGCCAGAGGCGGTCTCTCCCCCTCTCCTCCAGGATGGCCTCCGCTGGGCAGTGTCTACCAGGAGGGAGCGTCTGCTGCACCCCCACGCGGGACGGTGTCCGTGAGAGGAAGGGCAGGGCAGGCACGCATCAGTGCTGGGTCTCCTGGAGCACGTCCCCTGGCCCACCCTGTCTTCTTTGGCAAATACACAGATGCAGGAACCCAGGCACCCCAGCACCCCAAGGTCTCCACACCTCCTCCTCCCTGGTCCTGCACCCCGAGAAGGCTGAGGCAGGTGGGTGGGGAGGGCGGCTGGGGGCGGTGGGCAGGGCTCAGCAGTCTGGAGTGCGGGCAGGCAACACAAAGCTCAAATCTCCTTCCCTGGCAGTGTCCACGTGGGGGCTGGGGCTCCCGCCAGACGCTCAGGCATCATACTTCTTCCCAGTCCGGTGGATGTGCTGGAAGAGGGTCATGGAGAAGGCCATGCCCAGAATCTGAAAGACATGGGGAAAGGGCCTTAGACAAAAGCCCTGCGACTGGGCTCTGACATGGTCCACCCAGAACGAGCCGTACAACCACTCGTGCTGGAAAAACGCTGGTGAAATGAAGACAATGGTAAGCAGCGGAAGGCGCCTGGGACGAGCTCAGGGCGCACAGATGCGCTCGGCCCCTCATTGCTATCTGTACAGAATGTCAGCGAACCTCTCCAAGGTGTGGTAACCTGCCTACTTTGAAGCGCTGTGGTGAGGCCTGAATGCACTGAGGACTGGCCCTAAGTGGCAGCCAATCAGGAAGTGAGGAGCAGGAGAGGAAGGTGGCAGGAACATGAAAAACCACGCTCTGAGTCATTTCTGTTTGGTTGTGGAATACGTGACGTGATGTCTTTGAGCGGAGCAGACGTGTCTTACCATGATGCTATGCTGAGGACGACATTAATGCTCATTTGTGTTCCCTCAACTCCTGAATCCTAGAAGGGGGTGGGGCCAGAGCAGTGTCAGAGGCAGGGGGAGGCCGGCCTGTGGCCCCACTCACCACAGATAGTGGGCCACGCACACAGGCTGTAGAGCAGAGACACTGTGTGCCTCTCATAGCTCTTGCCCTGAAGGTTTAGGCATAAATGGACGAGACTGGCTGGCGAGCCCGGCTCTGGTCCAGGTCCAGGCCTGACCACAGGCAGACCTGACGTAAGCCCTGTTCTCCATATGAAACAGCATCTCCCTCCATGAGCGCATCCCACCTCAGAGCTCTGCAACAAGGACAGTGGGCTCGCCTGCTAAGCTTGCAAGCGCTAGGATAGATCAGACATGGTCAGGCACCCAGGCCCAGCAGCGGAGGGTAAGAAAGATAACTTCATGCAGGATGTTGACCGACCGCCTTCCCATGGACCAACCAGCCAAGTTCAAGTGGTCCGAGAGGAATCAGGCTCACCAGGGAGCAGAGCCATGCATAAGTGGGCACAGCAGGGAGCCCAGGAAATGCTCATCTCCAGAAAGGTCTGGGAGCTCTTGCTCCCAGCCAGCTGTGTCAGCCTCAATTTCAAGGCGGGAGGCAGGGATCCCCTCCGCTTCTCTCTCCATCATCTGTGCTAGGCTTACAAAGAATAACTGCCATTAAGTGCTTGCTAATTACAGCTAACATTGATGGAGCACTTCCTGTGTGCCTGGTCCTGCTCTCTGCCCTATGGTAGGCATATTAAACTCGCTTCAGGCTAACAAGTAGCACGACGATCGTGCCATCATACTGATGTGGAGAAATTCAGGCACAGAACCTAAGCCAGGGGCCCAGGTCACAGATACCTAGCGATCTGGCCCATGAGCCCCTATCACCATCATTACTGAGGACTTGGGTTTCCTTCAGTTCAGTCCCAGGTAAAGGTCCGTATGGAGTGGGGACAGGTGTGTTTACGAGCAAACCCACACAGGGCTCCATGCAACGCCAGCACCAGGCCCAAGGCTCAAACGGAACGGAATGCGAGGAAGCAGTGCTCCATGGTGCCCGCGGGGCAGGGCAGAGCAGGTAAGCTCAGGGCCGCCAGGCTGCCTGGGGCAGTGATTTAACCCCGGGGTGGGGGTGGGGGTGTTTCCCAGAGGCTCGGAAGCCCGCTCACCTGCATGATAAGGACGCACATTCCCACCATGCCCAGCACATGCTTGTTGTCATCAAACCACATCTTCACCTTCTCATAGCAGCCCTAGGGAGGGAGGACCACAGGTTAAGGCCCGGTGTGAGGACGCGTCCCTTCAGCCCCCATCCCTACCCTTCGTCCTGTCCCTCCCTCACCCTCACCTGGTCCTCCTGCCGTTGAGCAGGCCCTGTCCCACCCATGGTTCCACCCACGAGGCCCCACTGCACGGCCTCAGACCCCACTCTACCTCCCACCCCCTCGCGCTCCCACGGGTCCAGGTCCCCCATTTTCCCCTGCCTGTGGCTTCAGCCCTGTGTGCCCCCCACCCTCCGTAAGCCAATTCCTTGGTGTCCTCCTGCCAGCCCATCCACCGCACAGGCTCCCGGGAGCAGGACAGGGGCAGGGCCCAGGCCTCACCGTCTTCCACAGGGGGGTGGTGCTGTTGCGCCCACAGCCCTGGGAGTTCTCCATGCAGCACCGGTCGGGGACCGCATTCTCACCAAGCACTGGGTACCAGTCTGTGTAGTCGGTGACGCCACAGCAGCGCATCTGTGGGTGGGGACGACAGGGTCACTCGCCACAGCCCACCAGCCTCCTCAGGGCCTTCTCCTGCCCAGGCCAACCCAGCCCCACTATGCTGCCACCCTGGAGTTCAGGGGAGGAGACAAAGGTGTTCCTTTTGCTCCTTCTTTTGGCCTCAGCCGCGAGTGCTAGCTCCTTCCTGGAGGCCAGAGCCGGGAGATGGGAATGCTGCCTGTCCCTCAGGGCTGGGCACTGGACATGGGGTAGGCGTGCTCGGCCCTCCGTTCCTCGCCAGCACCGCTGGTTCTGTGCTTGGTGGACTGTCCCACGCTGACTGCCAGCCCCTCCCCAGGGCTGACCATGGAGTGTGTGGGCTGTATGACTTGTTTTCTTTGTAGAATCAGAGCCTCCTGGCCTGAGCCGTGAGCAGGCGGCACATGTGTGTGCAGAGCGCAGAGCTGCCCGACCCCTCACCTCGGCCTGGATGATGTTCCAAGCGTTCTTCAGCCCCACGTTGTTCTCTGTGTTGTACAGCAGGAGGCCTTCCTTCAGATCCTTCTTGGCATTCTCATTCACCTGTCAGGTTGGGGCGACACACAGGGTGGCTGGGACCAGGTCCCTTAGGCCTGCTGGCTCCTGCAGACTGGGAGACAGCCCTGGGAGTGGGCTCTGCTGGGGCAGGGGAGGCTCAGCCTGCACCCGCTGACTCCCAAGACAGCTAAACTCTGCAGGTCGGGGCCGTAACACTCAGAGACAAAGAGACCGGCCACACAGAGGCCACCTTGTCACCCCACCCACAACATCTTCCCCCATGCTGCCCCTGTCAAAACACACTCTGGGAACCAGACGGTGGCAGACTAGTCATTTTTATCTTAGGTCCATCTCTCGTTAGCAAGTAACTTCTCTCTTGCCTCTGCTTTATCTGCAATATATTAGAATAATAACATCTACCTCTAGGGTTGTTGTGAGAATTAAAGGAACCAATTTTTATAAAGAGCCAAGAACAGGGCTGGCACAGAGTGCCCTCTCAATATTATTATTTCTTCCCTTTCATAAATGCAAAAGGATTACTGTTTCTAATCCCAGTAGTGACTCTGCCTTTCAATGTGGCCTGGGCAAGTACTTCAAGAATCCAAGGAACAAACAGCTACTTAGTCTCTGGGTACAGCACCCCCATAGAGCCTTCTAAGCCCTGGGACACTGCGTGCTTGGCCAGTCAGCTTTGGTAGTACCAGTAAGAAGTTCTCCAATGTAACTGGGAACTCTCTAGTCTGGAGAGGTTGCCAAGGGACCCCCCACCATCCTCCTGAACCCCACGGTCCTCAGAGGTCTCTGGAAAAGGAAATATAGCTACCTTCCACTGTTAGCCCTACTCATGGTGTCACCTGCAAAGTTCCTCCATGTTTCCCATTAGTTATCCTCAAATCACCCAGTCCAACCATCTAGTGAGGTCTGAATCCCTTCTCCAAGAGGCGAACACAAGAATGCTTGAATGCTCCCAGTGATGGGGAGCTCACTAATGCAGAGGCAGTCCATTGCATCCCTGTGTGACTTACAGGACTCTACTTCCTAAGGTACACAAGGTAGTAAACCATCCCAAACTCACCTTCCCCATGCTGCACCCACCTAGTTCTCCTGGTTCCATTCGCTCTTTCTCACCAGCACTACCTGTCAGCACTTTTCCTCTGACTTGCCCCAGCCTGACCCAATCCCAAGGGTACTGAAATTCCATGAGCCCCTCCCTTCACATAAGGCTTACCTTGTCCATGTAGACAAAGAAGAGGATAAGTAAGATCAGCTCTGCTAGGAGGATGATCAACAGGACGATGAAAAACTGGAAAGAGAAGGTCCAGGTGTGGGTACATGGTGGTGGCCATGGCCAGGGATGGAGTACAAACAAGAAGGATGGCAGGGAGGCAGGGTCAGGGAGCACCTACACAGGGCTTCTCAGATATAGGAGAGGTCACCTACTACTCCTGAGGAAACCCAGAGAGGTAGAGGAGGGAGACAAAGTAGATAGGCTATCAAGGGATGGGAGGGATAACTAAGGCAGGGCTAGCCAATCATGAGGAAGAGGGGTGTGGCTAGACAAAGAACATTCTAGAAGCAATTTCCCTGGGCTCAGTTAGCTAGCTGATGTCCCCAAGCCCTGCCTGTCTCTGTGGCCCAAATGCAGGGTGATCCAGAGTTCAGAAGGTTGGGAATACGAGGTCCAACTTACACTGAGGAGGAGGCACTTGTTTTCCTTGATGGCCCCCAGGCAGCCGAGGAAGCCCGTCACCATGACAATGGTGCCCATGGCGATGACCAGGTTGGCTGCAGACAGCGAGGGGAAGCTGGGGGAGAAGGTGGCAAAGTTGCCTTGGGACACGGAGAGCCAAATGCCCACTCCAAGCAGCCCACAGCCACAGAGCTGGAGAGAAAGGAAAGCCTGTTAGACGGCACTGCTCTTGCATCCGTCGCCATGGAACTCAAATGACTCCACATCCTCAACCACAACTCTGAGACACAGAAAGGGTGAGAACTAGGCTACTGGTCAGATATGGCCACGCCCTCAAATCATGTCAGTTGTGTGACCCAGACAAATGCTTTTATTCTCTATGTGTCTCAGTCTCCCCACCTGGCAAATGGGGTTATACTAGCTTCACGGACCCCATAGGGTCACTCTGAGGATCAAATTAAATAAGACACAGGCAAAATCATGTGACAAATACTGCAGGTCCTAGATGCATATGAGTAGTTGCCGTTTTTCCACTTGGTGGAGGAGAAGCCCTGGAGGTCAGGAAGGAGCCCAGGGCGAGGGACACACGGTGGTCACGGGGAAGCAAGAGCCAGAAAGAGGATCTCGGAGTCCCGTTCCTCAGAGCCAGACCTTTCAGGGCCTGTGACCTGCTACCCTGACCAGAAGGGCCATTTGTCCACTGGGCCACTGACACCACTGGCTTCACCTGGGGAAGCTTCGGTTTCATTTGGCTGCAAATCTCCACATCTGCCTTATTTTATGCTTGATGTAGCTGACACCCGACCCCAGCAGCTCAGAGGAAGTTTGCTGAGTCTGAGGAGCCAATCAATCAGTCCTCCGATATTTACTGAGTACCTGCAGCACGCAGTGTCCTGTGCTAGAACAGCTACAAACACTTCAGAGACCTGCCTTCCCCGGGCCTCTGCTCAGGCTGGACGGGAGCAATGGAAATGCAGCACCCACCCTGGGCAGTACATACTGCTGCCAAATAAATGGCACAGGAGTTCAGAAGAGACCGTCACTGTCCTGGTCCAAGATGCCAATTGGAGGAGGCAGCCCCTCAAAGCTGGTGGACGTGGGGCAGGCAGAGGGCAAGAACATTCCATGCAGGGTGAAAGTGCAGACGTAAGGGCTGGGGAGGCCCAGACGTGGACCTGACCCCAGCTCCAGCTTGTCCTAGTTGGGCGACCTTGCAAACTCCTTTTATGCCAGATGAGAATAACAGCACCTACCCACCTTCTAGATTATAGTAAGAATTTAAGAGGAAGCAAGCACGGGGAACGGGTGGCCAATACCAGGCTCTGGCTGAAAGGTACTCATTGAGCACTTCCTATGCTCCGGGAGCTGTGTGTGACCCCCAGGAAGCAAGCCAGGCCTGCCCTCAAGCTGCTCTCGCTCAGAGAGGAGACACGGATGTAGCAGTGAGGACAGGGAGCCGGCACACCCAAACCGAGCCCCTATTAATAAGCCGGGCCCCCTTCTGAGCACTGAGGAGCCAGTAAACAGCACCCGTAAAAGCCCGGCCCTCATGGAGGGAATCCCATACAAGACACCGGTGTTACATGAGAAACGTATGGAATTTGGGGTTCTGGTATGTACTGTGAAGAAAAGTAACGATGGGTAAGGAGTTAGAAAGTAACTGGGAACAGAGTGGTCAGGGAAGACCTCTCGGAAAGGTGGCACCTGAGCAGGGGAAGTGAGCGTCAAAATGCCTGGGGGAGGGGTGTACAGCAGGCGCAAAAGCCCCGAGGTAGGAATGAGCCTGAACAGCCACAGAGAAGCAAGGTGCCCACGTGGCTCCAACAGTGTGAAGGAGGTGACAAGTGGTAGGGGACCCGCAGGCGGGGTGGGGTGGCACAGGGTAGATGAGACAGGACCTCGCAGGCATCAGGAAAGAAAATGTGGGTGCTTAGTGGGATGGGAAGCTTCCAGAGTGGGGGAGTGACGTTATTTATGTTCTCAACAGAATACTCTGGCTGCTATTCGGAGAGCAGACCACAGAGGGCAAAGCGGGGAGCCAGGGACCAGTGCGCAGGCTCCCACCTGGACCAGGCTGGCGACGACGCACACCAAGTGGGTACAGGAGGGGTTGGAAATGGTCTGATTGCAGGTACATTTGGAAGGTAGTATTGACAGGGTTTGCTGGGCTTCAATGAATGATTAGGACTTTGATAAATGGGGAACAAAGGTGGCCCAGACTGGGCATGACAAAAGAAGAGAGGATATTCCCACGTATTACTAAACCAGACTGTTGGTGGAGCAGCAGGGGGAGGGATGGAGTTAGGTAAGTGGAGCAGCTGCCTGGGTCCCCCACACTGTGGAGAGGTGTCCTGAACTTCCGACACCCTGCAGCAGCCCCAGGTGGCACTAGGACAAGGCCCCCAAGGTGTGGGCACACTAGCCCAGATCACCCATCCACCCAAAGGGGCATCTCTAAGCTTTGCTGCGGGGAATGACCCCCTGCAACCACTAGGTGGCGCTCCATGCCAGGTCAGAAGCTCCGAGTTTGCCAGTGAGGCACTGAAACTTTCATCCAACTTGTCACTGACTTTCTTCAATCTGATCAGTTTCTACTATGCTGCCGGCTCAATTTTTCTTTCATTAATCATACCATGGAAATTCATGATCTTCATGTTGAAGATTTGTGGCTCTAAAAGCCAGAACCTGGAATGCGTAAGGAAAACCCGCTGCTGCCGGGTCACTCACTACAGGTAGAGGAACCTACTGAAGGAACGGGCCTTGGGCCCCTAGTGCTGCAGGATGCCACCACCACCCTGCAGCTGGAGACACCAGGGTCCCCTGGGACCCTCCCCAGAGAGTACAGCTTTCCTCAAAAGCCAGTTCTCACTGGGAGTAGGCCTGGCGGGGTCCCTCTGTTCCTCCATTCTCCATTTCCCTTCTGGGGGACATTGATGTGAGTTCAACGAGCCTCCATCTGAGAAAACCTCAACAGTTCAGAAGCTCCAGGCGCTGCTCACTTGTCTTAGAATTGCTTCTCTGGCTTTGTATCGCATGTTCTTTGATTTGGTCAAGCTTCCCAAAGACCCACCAGGAGACTCCCTCCATCGCCTTAAGAGAAGGAGGCTGTTGCCCTGTCCCCTGCTTCCCTCTTCATTTCTAGCGAGAGGTCCTCACCATGCCCCAGGCTAGATCCCAGGGGATCTGCTGCCTCCAGGTGGGGCAGCCCTCCCGACAGCCTGCACCTAAGCCTGGGGTAAGGGGAAAAGCATCACACACAGTGTCTGCCAAATGAATGAGGCTTGTACAGCGCCACGAGACGCTACTGCACACGCCACTGCCACTCTTCCACGCTCAGGAATCTGCTGAGATGGACAACGTGCTCCCATCTCAGACGACCCAGAACCAGCAGAGCCTCCAGGCAGAAGAAAACACAAACCTCAGGCCCTAAGTTTACAAATAAGGACACTGCGGCTGTCACACTGCCAGGATGGGCTCAGAAGCTGGTTTCCTGGCATTTGGAACAGAGTCCCTTCCACACTGCCACTCCAAGGAGGCTGTGAGTGTGCCCTGAGCCCCAGCCCCAGGAGAAAGGCACCAAGACCTCCGCCTTAGCCCCCGTCTCACACCCAGATCCCCTACGCTCCCCTCCCTGCCTCTGGCCTGTTTTTCAGCCCAGCCTGCATTGAGCCATCTGAATCCTTTTTCTAAAATGCCTCTTTCATCATGCTGCTCCCCTCTGTGACCTTGAGATTCTTTAGCTCTCTGAGGCCCAATTTCCTTTAAAATGTGGGGTTTGGACTAGAGAATTTCTCAGGTCCATTCCAGCACTGGTTTAGCCAAGCCTGAGACATGATGCTTTCATCTCCTAGTCCAGTGGTTCTCAACCAGGAGCAACTTTGCTCCCCTGGGAACACCTGGCCCTGTCTAGAGACATTTTGGGTTGACACCACACAGGGAGGGGAGTGCTACTGGCGTCTTCGTGAGTAGAGGTCAGGGGTGATACATAGGGCAGCCCCTACAATAAAGAACTATCCAGCCCCAAATGTTAGTGCAGGTTCAGAAACCCTGCTGTAGCCCCACCCCACGGCAGGTGTCCACCCTCTGGCTCTCAACTCCCTGAAACACCATCAGAGGAAAAACCTGGTGTGTTCCCTCCAAGGGTGGGGCAGCTCCTGGCTCTGAGAGGGTCAGCACAACGTGAGAGGAGAAAAGAGCTGGGAAGACTATCTGGGGAGCCGGGGAGGGCTGGGGCAGGAGCAGGGAAGAGGCCAATGTCTGGTACGTGGCAATGGGCAGGAGGGAGGAGCTGCCAGCAGAAGTTTTGCTGAGCAGGAGGGCAATCTCTGTGGGCAGAGCAGGGGGCAAGGCAGGAATGGGAGAGGGGAGGACCAGAGGGGGAGCTACCCATGCGGAGGACGCCAAGCACAAGAAGGAGACAAGGCCTGCAGCGGCACAGCCAAACCTCAGTGCCAGAGAGCTTAGCTGGTGGCATTCAGGAAAATTCCCTTCCAAAACTGGAGGGTTGTCTCAGCTGAGATGACCGAGCTACAGTCAGCCTAAGGCAGGAAGAGACCGGGCGAGGCACGGTGACTCAGGGGCCAGGACCCAGCCCACGCTAGCACCAACTGACCAGAGTCACCAGCCGGCCTCGTGGGCACCCCTCTTCAAGCAGGGGCTGGCCCAGGGACCACCTGACTATCAACCTCCCTGACCCTTTACTCCCTCCCTCCAACAAACGAGGGCATTTCTGAATATTTTCAATTCAGGGCTCCACATAAATCCCATCAAAACTTGAGAAAACAAGTTCCATTTGCCCATGGCCTTGATCTCTACTAGGGCTGGGATTTGGGTCTGTTTTGTTCATTGCTAAATACCCACAGCCATGAACAGTGCCTCACGCTCGGCAATGCCTCTGGGTCTCCTTCCTGCAGGCTCTCCTGTCTGGGCCCTTCGGAGGGCCACCTCAGCAGCTGCCGTCACCCCTGGGCCCATCCACCAGGTGCATCACAAGTAAGCTGAGGCCCAGGAGGCCATGGCCGGGTAGTGAACAAGCACTCCAGACTTGTCTCATTTATGAAGGCTGTGCAATTAGCCAATATCCCCATGGCATTTTTCCCCATCTTCAGTTTGAACATATTGATTTGTAGTTTTAATATATGCGTCTGCCATGTATCCTCATGTATTTTTCATGCAGGCATCCCATTTCTCTGGGGCAAAGCCCATAATTTCCCCTTCAAACCAACTTCCCTCTTGAATGTCCATGCCCACTGGCACACTGCTTATAGCTCAAGGACAGCCACTCCCGGTGTCCCCGCATAACTGCCCACAGCCTCTCCCATGTGGGGGTGGCCCTCCCCGGGGCTGACCTACTGGGTCGGGGCTGCACCCAGAGCTGAGCACCTCGGGGATCTGCCCAGCCCCCTGTGTGGCCTGCTGCCCACCCTCATTAAAATACCAGCACTTCCAGGGCCAGGTTCATGGCCCAGCCATTTCTCTTCCGCCGGAGGGCCCAGAGCCAGCTACATAAATATTTGTTGGACGGATGGACAGACGGGAAGGGCCTGAGCAGGCCACATCCTGGGGACAGGACCAGACCCAGACACACAAACACACCTGAAAAAGAAGCCACCCATGCATCTCTTCTTCCCCACTTCTAAAACCCCCAGTGCCCCAAGTTACCCCCAATTCACCCACCCTCGCCCCTCACTGGCCTGTAGGTCCCCTGCTCCACCTGCCCCAGGCCCCCTCAGAGCCCTTCACACCCTCTGGCTATTTCCATCCTGCTGCCTTATTTGTCCCCACAGAATCCCCCAACCTGGCCCCTGGCCCCCCCACCCAGCCTCATCCCCTCTTTGCTTTGCAGGAGCTTTTCTCCAATGCTCTCTGTGAGCCAGAGCAAGCGCAATGTTTAATGGCATTTAATAAATTAGTGGATGTGGGGAATAAAAAAGAAACCCAAAGTGACTTCAATTTCACAGCCTGACATGCGGCTAGTAATGATCCTGCCTAGCCCCGGAGAAGCGGCCTGACAAGAACTTCATCACTGGGACAAAGGACAATACGTCAGTGCTGGAGTGGGGTGCTGCTTTACATTTCAGACGCAGGCCACTTGCCTCCCAGGCGCTCCTGCAGCTCATTCATCGGCACACCTATAAAAGGTGTGTGTGTGTGTGTGGGGGGGTCTCAGACAACGCTTCTAATTCTAATTATACAGGGAGCGAAAGGAAAGTGCGGGACAGAATCCCAAAGCTGTCTTTGCCAAAGTCACCAGCGGGGAGGAGGATCAGAGCACTGAGCGGGAGGTGGCCACTTAGTGAGAAGTCTCCCCATGGGAGCTGCTGCTGGCCTCAGGCCATTGGGCCTCTGCTTGAGCACCCCCCAGGGTCCTAGCACTCACCATCCACACTATGCTCCATGCCATTTCTGCACAACTCTAATTGGTCAAGAATTCTTTCTTATTAATTCAAGAATCTACTTTCCTGTGCCTAACATGCCTCGGTCCTTGTTTTTCCCAAGAAGCGCAGCCAGAACAAGTATGACAGACCTTTAGATATTTAAAGGCTGGTAGCAAACATTCTTTCCCAAGTCTTTTCCTGGCCTATTAAAGGGCTTTTAGATCTTTCACCTCTGAGTTACCCTCCCCTGCTACTCTCTGTCCTTAACTGAAAGTTAGATTACAGCTATGTAGAGACCAGAGTACAGTAAAAAGATACCACTCTCCCCTCCTACATTCTGAGCTCTATATTTCTAGTAATCCAGCCTAAGCCTTCAATGGCTTGGCTGGCAGCCACAGCACAATTTTGGCTCACAGTGAGTTTGTGCATAATTTAAAGCCAAACCGCATGATTCCTCGGTCATTCTTTTTTTGATCCCACACTCTCTCAAAACCTCCAGTTTCTTCACAACTTCGCAGTCCCCAATATCACCAGCTTGCATAGGTGATAGGGAGCTCACACCCATATTTCTGAGGTGAATTTTCCTCCAAATAACCATTACATACAGTATTTGCATATCAAAAACCCAGTTCCATTTTGATGACTGCAGAATGAGGTTATTTCCTATCTAAGATGGGTCGAGGGGAGAGCACTTCAACATGGCCAAACGTAAGGGATGTGTTTGGGAGCTGCAAGTCTCAGAGGTTAATAGAGCTCTTAAATCCCATGTTTCCAGAGTCCAATTCTCTCCAGCGAACTTTGTAGGAACATTGAGAACACGGTAACCCTCCCGCCCCAATTCACCAGAACACCCCATCTGTTGAGAGTGGGTCCCGTTACAATACCTCTTACAGCCTAAAACTCTAAAAAGTCCATGGGGATGAGAATGCATGGTGAGGGGGATCCCATTTGAGGCTCTGAGACAGCGGTCCCCAGCAGCGCTGGCCCCTGTGGGCTACCCAAAGGACCTGGTGTCCCCTGATCCCAGCGGGGCGGGATGGGGTGGGTGGGGAGAGGAGGTTGGCTTTGCTGGAGCGCTGGCCTGGCCTCCACACGGAGGACATCTGCCTTGCCAGGGGCTCACTCCAGTCAAGGCATCTGTGGGATCCAGGGTGACACAACTCTGGGGACAGGGAGAATCTGGGTCTGCCCCTGGGCTTCAAAGGCCAGGGCAGGGGTGCCCAGTCCCCAACAGAGCTGATGCCTGGAGAGCAAGGGTCAAGGACTAGACGTGGGGAGCAGAGGGGGTGCCCACCTGTGCTCTCCTGACACAGCCTTTTCAATTCCTGTCTCCATAACCCTTCCTGTCTGGGAGAAAGGCCACTCACCTCCCCCACTTCCACCTGCACCCCAGTTCCCAGGCCATCAGGACTCCTCAAATGTGACAGCAGGTCCCAGATCAACTTTCTCAGATGCCAGCACCTGGCCACCTCAGAATGATGTGTGGCTGGGGTGCCAAAGAGCAGCAGATGATACAAAGTACCTGCCAGCCTTGTAAAGAAGGAGTGATCGTTCACCAGTCCATAAACATCGATTCACGCCACCGCCGCAGCCCTTCTGGGCCAGGCCTTGCAAAGTGGCAGGACTGCACTTTCTTCCCAGTCAAGCACATTCCAGGCCCAGGTGGGGTGGGGGTGGGTGGAGGGAAGAAGGGACACAGGGGAGCACTTGTAACCCAGCGTTCTCAGGCTCATTGCTGGCAACAGGAGGGTGGAGGCCCTGACAAGAGATTCTGCGCAAGGACGTGGACAGAGCATCCACGGGTAAGCACACAGCTGTTTCCCGTCTCTGTTCAGGAACACACAGAGGAAATGGGCTGAAAGGCTGAAGGGGCGGGGGCAGGCACGGGAAGAACTTCCCAAGAGGGAGGCTGCCGGTCTGCTGTCCTGGCTCCGCTGCAGGTTCCGTTCCCTGACCTCGCCGGAGGACTGCCCTTTGCTGGGAGAGTGGGGGAGGATGACCCTTGGATTTGCTTTTCCCCAAACTCCAGAACTTGTCAACACTCAACAGGACACAGCTTGGAGCCTCAGGCCACCCATGCCAGTAACTCTCAGGCAGGATGCCGTGCTAGAAGGGTGCTCCTTATGCCGAGGTGATGGGGGTGGTACACAGGCGTACAGCTCTCCCGGCCTGTGCCCACACCAGCCATGGCTGCCCGGCTCCTGGGCCCAGGGAGGAGCCATGGGGAGACAGCCTGGGACCACAGAGTGAGGCACCGTCTGAACTCCCAAGGTCACTGGAAATTGGGAGGGAAGACGCCGCGGACCCAGAACGGCTTGTCAGAGGAGTCTGCAGAAAGGCTTTTCCAATCACCAGCTTATTTTTTTCCTTCCTGCACTCATTTTACTTTGTGCATCTGGGGAGAAAGACATTTCTGACAGCATCAAAGCACAGAGTACTACGTGAAGCCGGGGCTGCCGTGGGAGGCAGACATGGGCTTCAGAAACCCACCTGCAAGGATCACATTGACACGGAGGCCACCTGGGCTTCCCTGGGAGACAGCGCTGTCAACAGCGCAGATTGCAGCACCGGGAGCCCGGGGACAGGCATGTGCTGTGCAGCCCCGTGAGCCACTCGGCCTTCCTGAGCCCTTTCTCCACAAGCAGACTCAGGCGGGAGAAGCACCCACAGCACGCGGGGACTGCGGGGACACAGACAGGACGAACAGGATTGTGCCTACCGAGCACTCTGTGCTCCTCAGAATATAAATATCTACGAGGTATTGTACTATTATTCAAGCTTCTTAGAAAATACGAGGGGACAGGACAAGGATACCGTGAATTCACATCACCTCTTTCTGGCAAAGAGCTCCAATGATCTGCAAGACTACAACTCACCCTACAGAACGCGGGGAGGTGGGGCCCATTCTCCCTGATTGAGGAAAGGAGGCTCCCCTGAAGGTGAAGAAAAGTCAGAGTGAAAATCCATCCATTGCCGGGTGCCTCTCCTCAGGGAGGCTGCCTCCGTTCCGCCCATCCCAGAATGGAGGCCCTTTAATAATGGAATGAGGACGATCTTCTACGGCTCAAGGTTAGCAAATCACACTCTGTAATTACACACAGAGATATGAGAAAAGACTATGGCTGACAACCAGGTGCATCTCTGGCCCCAGGACAGCCACCCACACGTACCTTTGCTACAGCCCTTGGACGTGGCCAACACGTGACTGGCCTTCTCTCTAGGGAGCCTATGCCCAGCACCAATTATTTATACTGCCGGCCGGGAGCCGCGTCCACCCACGCCAGGATTTGGCGTTTCTGACGTGCCTTGTGGGGGGCACAGGCCAGTTAAGTTCAGGTCTCTCTGTCAGAGATGGTCTCAGTAGCTGTGACAGCCTGAGCTTCCTCCCCTCCCTGTGCCAAGCTCTGCCCATCTCTTCGCCCTCGGGGGAGAACCGGGAGACCACAGCCCACCCTCTACTATTTGACATGCGTCCCGCAATTCGGTTACTGCTGAAAGCTGCCTGTGCGCAGTCCCGCCAGATGAAGCTGTAAGGTCACAGAGCACGCCACCGGAGGAGCCTCCACGCCCCTACTGCCGCGGCCCACCTCCCGTCTTAACGCCCCCGTGCTGTGCTGCAGGACACAGGAAAGCACCAGCACTCGTGAGCACCGACCACGGGCCAGCGCGTCCTGAGAGCTCTGCCTCTTCTGCCCCATTTAATCCTCCCAACCCAACGGCGGGCTTGGCAGATTATTTTTGTCCTCGTTTTAGAGATGAGATAATAGAGGTTCAGTGGTGAAAGAACACGGGCAACCTGGCTGCAGAAACCATGTGCTGACCCACCATGCTCCACTGCTTAGATCTAGGTCGTCCCAAATAAGCTGGAAAGGTGTCACCTAGATATGTCCCTACTTGCGGAAAGGAAGATGAGCCATGGTGTGAGGGGTGTGAGTAAGGCTCCGCGGCCTGGCAGCCCACTTGCAGGCGAGGAGAGCAGGAAAGCAAAGCTGTGGTGGAGATAATCATGGTGCTGGTGGTGCAGTGGGGATGAGGGCACTGGTGACGATGAAACTGGCACTTACTGGGCCCAAATTACATGCCAGGAACTGTGCCAAGCCCTTTCCACAAAAACCACACATGGTAGTTACTATTTTTTCCCCCACCTTGCAAAAGGCAACACTAAAGGATTGGAGGTTCAGTATGTTGTCTAAACTCACATGTGGAGTCGGCAGACCCAAGATTTTAATCCAGTTTGCTGTGATTCCAAACCCTGTGATTGTAACCTCTCTGTGCCTATTACAGACCTAAGAAAACAAATCCCGAATCTCACTTTATTAAACATTTTTCAACATCTTTCTAGCATAGTCTGAGCTGAAGGAGGTACAAATGGGTGCCCAGGGGTGCAGGAGCCCAGAAACACAGTCCAGCGTGAGGGCGCAAAGCAAGCACAGCCCAGCTGGGAGTGCGGGCAGGGTCTCGGCCTCGGGTGCCTGGCTGGTTGTGACAGTGGCAAGGGCAGTACTGAGGAGCAGAGAAGGTGGGCAAGCACAGGACACATCGTTAGGGGAGGACATGTTGTCTGTGGGGAGGGGTGCATGTCCGCGCATATGTATGTTGGTGGGGAGGGAGGGGTAGAGCCCAGCCAAGGTAGTACATACATCACTGATTTTACCAGAGTTGTGAAAACTGTTGGCTATGCCTCTGCAAGAGACAGCAAGAAAGAAGAAAATAAACTCATTTGGAGCTCAGCGGACATTTCAAGACAACAGAGGAGCTTGAGGAAACCATCACAGTCCTGTGCATTACTTTTCCGGAGAGTACTTTCACATACATTGTCTCAGGCACACCGTCCCAACAGACTCATATGAGCTGTCACCCCATTTCATAGATGAGAATGTTGCAGCTCATAGGAGCCGAGCCCCCGTCTCCTTCCTGCCTGTGATAAACCTGTGTGGCGAGCAGGGACACAAGGAATAGCCAGATTTGACCCACCAGGAAACGGAAATCAGTGGAATCGCAGAGGCGACTCACAGACGTCCCACTTTGGGAAAGCAGGAGCAACAGGGGAGGCCTGGCTGCTACCTGCTCCTCAGCCCCGTCAGCCATCAGGCTCGGCAGGCGCCTCAGCGGGACCTGCCCTGAGCTGGCCCTGGGGGCCACAGGGACACACGCAGCAGGAGACGGGGTCCAGACGCCAGGCATCCCAGCCAACTGGACCAGCCGTTCTAGGCAGAAAGCAGCAGCCACCACGCAGAAGGACACATGGGCCAGTGCTGAGTGTCTGTGTCAAGAAAGGCTGCGGCAGCTCTGACCCTGGAAGCAGGTAGAGCAGGTTCAAGCCCTCGCTACCCTCATTTACCAGCCGGGGGATCCTGCAGCGCAGCTTCTCCAAAAACAAGTGCTTGTTTTTTCAATGGGCGGATTAATGGTACCTACTACATGGAGCTGTACTCGGGACTAAATGAGATTCATGAAAATAAACTTCCCAGCACAGAGCCTTGGACAAAGCCATAAATGGGCGTCGTTATTAGAATTTATGGTGTACAGTCCTCACTTGCCCAGGGTGCTGAGCGCAGGAGGAACACCTGTAAGCCAGGGGCCGTGGCTGGAGAGAGGCCCAGCTGTTCCCAGCCCCAGCCCACACCCCTCCGTGGCCGTGCAGCATGCATCCGCCCAGACATGCTTTACTCACTCTGCCTCCTCCCATTCCCCAGCCACCCATCTCCGGGAGGCAGCTCACTTTCCCGATTTGTGAGCGTGCTTTCTTTTGGCAGGGAGCTGCTGCCGTCTGTGCTCTGGACCGTAAAACAAGTTTTCATCAATAAATTAAGATAAGTGGAAAGCCAGCTCCAGAGGAGGCGGACTGAGGCAGGCAGGCGGGTGGGCGAGAAGTGGCTCTGTGACCCAGAAGGGACCACAGTGAATCCAAAGTAGGACAGGCTCACCAGCTCCTCTCCCTAGACCCCAAGGGCCCCACTGGACCTGCGCTTCTCAGAGAGGGGGCTCGGGAAGTCATTGTGCCCCGCGGGTCCCATTCCATCCTCGGGGCCTGTTAGCAAGTGTCAGTCACAGGTAGCGTCAGGTCTCAGCGATGCACTGGGCCAAAATAACGATCCCGATCACTGTGTTAGACGAGCTAAATCTAATCAGACACTTACTTGCCTGCCCAGTCACTGACACCAGTGAGTAGCTTCTACAACAAAAGTGTTGTCGCACAGAGCTCCCCCACTTCTCTGCGAAGCTTCAGGTCCCTCAGGTGCACTTTCCACATCGCTGCCTCCATGTCATGATCACAGCATCTCTCACAACCCAAAAGTCTTCCTCTTTTCACCTTCCTCAATCCAACCCAGGGCCTTCAAGGCCCCCACCGACACCCCACCTCCTCTTCCAGGCTGGCCACCCCCACCTAACACGCGGTCTGTGGTGGCTCTATCTGACCACTCATCAGCCATAGACGCCTCTTCCACCTTGCGGGTACCAACCTTTGCTGGTGTGTGTCCAGCCTGCCAATGGCTGCACAGGACAGGCGCTCCCTTCACCCCTCTCTGCATTTCCCTGGCACCAAGCTCAGAGTTGGCCACAGAGAGGCCCTTGTCTATCAACAGGCAGGTATCGACTCTGTGAGCCCACGTGACGAAGGGATGTGGGAATATGACACGAGGCAGGTTTCCAGCTCAGCCACAGGCGTGCCTCCCACCCTGGTGCGATGGCGCACACCCCCTTCAGTCCCTGAGGCTCACAAACAGGCCGGAGCATATGGCAGGAGAAGGGCCATCTGTCCGTCCCCCACCACACATGGAGAGGTGTGTGGCTCCGCATATGTTTATGACTTAATGGACAGAAGGGCGTGATGAACCCCAAACAGCACCGCACACTGGCCATGTGATGCTAACGGCCCGGAACCTTGGGCAAGTTGACTCATTCACTCCTCTGAGCCTCGGTTTCCCTGCCGTAAAACAAAAGGTGGAACCTCACAATATGCCAAACCCCAACCAGGCCCAAGGCCCTGGGATTTCACTTCCGCTCAGTTCTCGCCCTGGCTGTGTGAGATCGGTGCGAGGATGGCAATTGGTCCACTTTGCGGTGAAGAGGCTGAGTGATGTGCCCACGACCTGGGTAGAAGGCCTGAACCCGCCACCTGTCTCACCAGGAGTGGCCCCACTTCTCTCAGGGGAGGGAGCAGGAAAGGAAAGTGCCAGGTCCTTCCTGAGCTAACCTGAAAGTGCCCTGAGATTTCCCCTCACCACCTGGGAGGTGACATCGTGATCCAAATCCCTCAGGTAAGGAAATGGAGGCTCAGAGAGAAGACATCCTCAGGGTGCCACGGTCGAGGGCACTGTCTGATGCCAATCCAGCACCCCACCTGAGGATCGCCATTGAAATACACCCAGAGAGGGAGCAGATGGCAACGTTGCAGGCCACACCAACATGAAATCAGGACTGCTAATTATACCCCCACCTGGATATAAATCGGAATCAATTACTTCTGAGTCCAGGCACTTCCCATACCTGGAAGGAGAAGACGAACGTGACGCCTTTGATCAAGTCCACTGGGGAGGCCTAAGTCTAAAGCATATCCCAGGGCCTTCCCTCCTCACCTCCCACCTGCCTTCTGCACGACACACACACCACATCCACCATATGCACACACACACACACCACGTCTACGACACACACACACACACCACATCCACCATATGCACACACACACACCCCCCACATCCATCACACACACACACATACACACACCACATCCACCATATGCACACACACATACACCACATCTACCACACACACACACATCCACCATACACACACACACATCCACCATACACACACACACACCACATCCACCATATGCACACACACACACACCACATCCATCACACACACACACACACATACACACACCACATCCACCATACACACACACACATCCACCATACACACACACACACCACATCCACCATATGCACACACACACCACATCTACCATATGCACACACATCCACCACACACACACTCACACATCCACCATACACACACACACCACATCTACCATATGCACACACATCCACCACACACACACACACACACATCCACCATACACACACACATCAACCATGCACACTCACACATCCACCATACACACACACACACACATCCACCAAACACACACACACACATCCACCAAACACACACACACACACATCCACCAAACACACACACACATCCACTATACACACACACACACACACATCCATACACACACACACATCCACCAAACACACACACATCCATGCACACACACACACACACACATCCACCATACACACACACACACACACATCCACCATACACACACACACACACCATACACACACACACACACACCAAACACACACACACATCCACCAAACACACACACACACACATCCACCATACACCAAACACACACACATCCACCAAACACACACACACATCCACCATACACACACACACACACCATAAACACACACACACCACATCCACCAAACACACACACATCCACCAAATACACACACACACCACATCCACCAAACACACACACACACATCCATACACACACACATCCATACACACACACACATCCACCATACACACACACACAGACATCCACCATACACACACACACATCCACCAAACACACACACACACCACATCCACCACACACACACACATCCACCAAATACACACACACACCACATCCACCAAACACACAGACACCACATCCACCATACACACACACACACATACACACATACACACCACATCCACCATACACACACACACACATACACACATACACACCACATTCACCATACATACACATACACACACACACACACACACACACACACACAATGATAAGACCTGGAGGGGAAAATGATGCCATTTTATGAAGGACAAACAGGAGGAAATAACCTATATTTTAAATTATGAGCTGGCAGGAGGAGCTGAGAACAAAGTTCAATGAATGGAACAGAAACATATTGACAATAGCAAAAAGAAACAATTACTACACATTTTCATACGAGATCCTGAGGAATAAATTTGCTCTTACTTTTGCTTATTCAACAGAAAAAGAAAAAAAAGAGCAGTCACCAGGGAGGGCTGAGGACACAGCGGAATGCAGACGCTTGCACTTTGTGGCTGCACACTTCCCTTAAGCTCTCAAAAGAGTGCTTTCTGAGATACAGGCTGACACAGGAGTCAGAGAAATAGAAGAAATAACACAGTGACTGGAAATTTAGGGTGCTGCTTCCACAAAGCAGACACCCTCAAATTAACAGAGAGAGAGGCCACCCCATCCACTTGGCAGCTTTGCATCTTTGGAAGTAGAAGTTACTAAAAGAAAGAAAAAAAATTTTACTTGGAGATGGAACCTTTAAGATTCGTGGCACCAGCTGCTCAGGGGAGCTAGCGGCTGGCTTCATTTCAGGAAAACTCTGCCCTCTTTTGCAAAAGTGAACCTCTAAGACAGTCCTACAGATTCTGCGGCTTCTGCAGCCAGTGCCAGGACCACTGCTGTGGGAGGGCACATAATTCCATGTCGGAGGTTCATCTGTCTTGCAGAGCAACGCGTCACGGGTCTGTGGGCAGGACACTGAAGGCTGGGAACGCAGGACTCGGGTGGGGATGTTGCTGCCTGCAGCAGCCGCACCAGCACGATGGTCACAGCTCAGCACCCAGGCGCCCACACTGCCTTTCAGGCCGCACAACGCCCGAGGCCCTTTGCTTGCACAGAAAGTCAGTAATTTTATCTTCCATGGTGTCATACATTCTCTAAAGAATGCCATCTGGACCACGGTGTCTGTTGAGTCTCCTGAAAATGTGCTTCTCCACCATGTCCCCTATCTTGGGACCTGTTCCTCCACCTATTCTCCCAGCCAGGAAGCGAAACTTGGCTCTGCGGCTAGCAGTTAAGAGCAGAGGCTCTGGAGGGAATGCCTGGCTTCTGAATCCCAGCTCTGTCCCTTATCAAATGGAGACTTGGGCCAGATGACCTCTGTGACACTGACTCCTTCTCTGTAAAATGGGGATAATAATGCTATCTGCCCCAAATACACGTAAGTACTTACCTTACAAGGCTGTTGTGAGGATTAAGTAGGATGAAACTGCTAAGGCTCTTAGAACAAGAACAGGGCCTCACATCACAAATGTTTACTCTCAGTGTCATCATTGTGACCCTTCTGCATCTCCTCCGTCTCAAATCCTCCAGCCCTGTTCCTGCAAACTCCCTGCATCCACCTCGTCCTCTCACCCCACAGTGGAGTTCGTGGCCTCCTCTCTTTGGCTTAAACACTGGGAAGCATCCCCCACTCTCGTCACCACCACAATAAAAGTGCTCTCCTGGAGCACTGAGGCCTCCTCTTCCAGCCCCTGCAGGGCTCTTGCAGCCCACAAGGTGTGGCTGGAACCCCTCAGCCTGGTGTTCACTGGAGACCCAGGGGTCATCACTATGACCAGCATGCCGCTGTCCCCTACAATCCAGGGTGCTCGGCCCTCTGATGTACCCTACGCCTTGGCCTGCAGCCTCTCCTCCAGCTCTTCCCCCACCAGCCGGGCCCCTCCCGCCACCCCCACTACTCAGCCATGCCTACCCTTCCCATGAAGGGTCTATGACCTGCCCCCGCCCTTCTTTCCACCTCTGCACCACCTCTGACCTGCCCCCTTCCTCACGGCACCTAACACACCGTGCCCGACACGCTTCATTCCTCGCTGGGTCTGCCTAAGTCACGCTTGTTTCAACCCCCTACAGTGCCTCGCATAGAGCAGGCTCCCAGGAGATATTTTTCAAGTTGAACTGTTTTCACACAGGCAAGTGCCAAGCGGCATGGGACTATGATGGTACAACTTGTGTGCAGCACCCAGCTGGTACCCTGGGGAACAGGACAATAAGGGTCAGGCAGGCCCCAGCTCCCTGAGCACCGAGTGCATCCAGATTCTTCAGTGGGACAGAAATATCATCATATCAAATGCAGCTGCGTCCCCATCCCCACCCAAGGCACGTGATTACAGGGCCTACTTGTGTGCTTCTGCGTGGCTTACGCCATCGTCGTGCTTTCTTTCCATAGTCAGCATACAGCACAAACTACGCCAAGAACTACGTGTGTGTCTAGCAGCGCTGGGACCTCACAGGACCACGGAGCGTTCTGAGGGACCGCTCCACCTTACTGTCATCGGCCACAAGCCCTGTCTCTGGGCTCAAGACGCGTGCATCCACTTGTCTTCTCGTTATCTCCACTTGGATGCCTCACAGGCATCTCACACTTAGAGTTTCACAACAGAGACGCTGATGCTCACGCCACAGAACCCGAGTCACCAGCGACTCTGCCCTTCTCCGCGTCCCACATCGTCCACCAGCAAGTCCTACCAGGTCTCCCTCCAACTTCTGTGTCCAGTCCATCCATTTCTCTCCATCTCCACTGCTACCACTGTCTGTTCTCTGAACCTCTGCAAGCATTTTCTGTTTTCCTAGCTGCCACCCTTGCCCTTCTATAACCCATTCTCAGAGAGCAGCCAGAATGGCCCTTGTTCAAATTTCCAGTGGTTCCCCTTTTGCAGTCTTAGTGGGAGGGGGGAAAAGAAGGGATAACAATCAACTTGAGTGACGTCTTGGTCTCAAATACCAAACAGCAGGTCAAAACCCAGGGGAGGGGTCAAGGCTCCCTCTGCCCTTAGTCACTCCCTGAAGGAGGTAACAGCTACCTGCTCCGGCCAGGAATGTTCGCTAAGGTCTCCCCCGCTCCAGGCATCTGGGGCTGCTTCTCCTTCCCATCCCAAAGGAGAGCACAGCAGGAAGATTTCGAGCCCCAGAATATCTCCAGTGTTCACAGCACTCAGACACAAACTGAATCTGGCCAAGACTCTCCCTTCTCGAACCCCCAAAGCCTGTGACACCAGGGTGCAGATTCCACCCCAGACAAGGTCAAGCTGCTCGTGCAGGTGGCTCAGCTCTCCCCTGTACTGGCCAACCCCTTCCCAGGACCCCTCTCCTCCCTGCCCCTCAGTTACTCCTTCTAAAACAGCTTGTACCCTGCCATTTCCATGCTCAGGAGCTGCACCGGCTCCTCACCACGCACAGGAGAAGTCCAAACCTTTTGGCCTGACAGTCAAGGGCCCCCATGAGCTGACCACAGGCTCATGCCCCATTGTGAGTCATTTCACTCCAGCAAAATGGAGCACCGAGTTCCATTATCACCAAATATTCCCTTGTTCATGCCCAGCCTCTGTCTGGAAGACATTTTCCCGACTCCTGATTCACTCTGCAAAATCAGCTGAGATCTTCCAGAGGTGTCTTTCTCTGGTGAAGAGCACAAAAGACCCCCAAAGGAATAGAATCCAATACTCTAAATTTCTGGGCACCTATCACGTAAGTCCTCTGTCCAAAGTCTTCTGACATGTTATACTTGGTGGTTAGAAAGAAGCTGTGGCAGCAGGTTAAAAGGGCACTCGGATGGGGACAGGTAGCAGGCTGGCTCCAGAAACCCTGCTGAGACACCAGCACGAGGGGAGACGGGAGGCAGCAGTGCAGGGGCCTGGCTTTTAACAGGAGAGCTTGTTGAGGATAATTTATTCCCACAGTGTCTCAGCGGGTTTCAGGCGATGTGGAGCAGTCACGACTTTGGGGTTCTTCTGTAGCCCCCCAGAAGAGTTAACCTGGCCTCAAAGTCAAGATCAGGGGCACCGCTATGGAGCTTATCTGACCTCCTGAAGGGATTAGCACCCTGCTCAAGAAATGACAATCAGCCAACGGGGCCGAATTTAACCTCAGCCATTCCTCTCCACCCTCGCCAGGGCACTCTCAAAATCGACAATTACGCGAGAGGCAGCTCGCGCTGCAGCCCGTCACTGGCTATTTATAACCCACTCGCCTTTTGGGGGGAACCAGATACCTCCTGTCACAGCGAGGTGCTGAGCGCCCGGCCTGTGGCCACGGCCTCAGGGAGCCGCCAAGCGGGGCTGCTCACTAGCACCTCTCTCAGGTTCCCAGTGGCCCTGCCCCGTAGCACTGCAGGGACAGAGCGCCACGTTCCGCAGGGTCTGACATTCCCTGAGCAGCTCCTTGGGAAGACCCCAGGCCGACCGGATATGGCTCGGCTCCTGAGGCCACTCTCCCCGGCTCACCGATGGGTCCCACCCGCTCCCGCTGCGGGCTCCTCCAAATGCTCTCTTCCCTCTTTCTCATTCCTTCATCACCTCCCTGGCTCCACAACCCCACAAATCTGAAGAAAGGGGAAAACAACAAAAGGTGCGGGAGTGGGGACACTTGTGTAAACGAGCCTTGAATGGGGACCAGGTCTAGTCCTGGATGCGGATCTCCCTACATTCTGTAAAAGAGGTGGGTGAATGAGTCATAAACTGGGGTCCATCCAGACAATGGAATAATATTCAACACTAAACAGAAATGAGCTCCTGAGCCATGAAAAGTCATGCAGGAGCTTTAAATGCATATTGCTAAGTGAAAGAAGCCAACCTAATAAGGCTACATACTGCACGATTGGCTCTGGAAAAGGCAAACTATGGAGACAGTCAAAGGATTCCTGGTGGCCAGGGGTGACTAGGTGAACGCAGGGGACTCTGAGAGCAGTGAAAACACTGTGTGCTACTCTAATGATGCCATTATGTATTTGTCCAAAGCACAGAATTCACAGGCAGAGTGAGCCGTAGGACGATGGACTTTGGGTTATGATGTGTCAGTGCAGGTTCAGCCTTAGTTAAAAGATACACCGCTCTGGGGAGCGGTACTGATCACGGCGGAGGCTGTGCACACGTGGGGCGGGGGGATACACAGGCAATCTCCATACCTTCCTCTCACTTTTGTTATAAACCTAAAACTGCTCTGAGAAATACGCTCTTTAAAAAATAACAATAAAAAGAGGTGGCCCAGCAAACAGCTCTGCCCGCAAGGATGTAACTGGCAAGAGAAGGACTGCTCTTCAGCTCGAGGAAACTGATGTAAGCGGATACCCATCCCTCAGAGACACTGAGGGGTGTCCAGCTTTGTTCCTACATGGTCCTACCTCTACTGCACCCAACCCTCATCGCTGAGCCACTGAGAACGCCGACTTTGCAGCACTGCCAGGCCCTCAGGGGCCACTGATATGCCTACTCAAAGACTTCATCAAAAGCATGTCCATCTCAAAGACACGTGCCGTATTCTAAGGGTAACCTAAAAGGAAAGGTTCTCTGACTTCTGGGTGATAGGCCAGATCCCCCAAGAAGCTCCTTCTGAAAGCTAGTCATTCTGCCACCAAAACAGGGAAATCCACTGGTGATCCTGTGCAACTAAAATCGGCCCTCTGTTGTCCTCTTCATACCAGCTTTCAACGGCCACAACCCGTTGGGGTGGTACAGGGACAATCGCACAAATATGGTGGCAAAGGGCTGAGTGGGGAGAAAGCGCTAGAGAAAAGTTTAATAATAGAGCTGGGTTGGGCACAGCCCGGTTCCTTTTTCAGTTGCCCTGACTGGCTGCTCCCGTTACGCGATGTGGCTACAGGCAGGGCGAGTCAGCTGCTATGGAGACTCAAACCCAGGTCAGCCGAGGGGCCACGTCTCCTCAGGCCACCTCTGCAAAGGGTCCACATGGCGCAGTCAGATGAGGCCCATGCACAAACTCACTGGGCTCATCTAACGCGGCTTCTCTATAAAAAGCCCCGAGCTGGCGGGGCAGACAGCGCCAGGCCACGAGCCCCAAGGTGGACTGCCCTGCATCCACTGGCCCTCTAGCCCAGCCACATGCCTTGCTCCTCATTGTCTCTCTTGACTGTAGACCGCTGTTCTGGGCTCTGGGGGACAGAGTGGAGCTGATGACTACAGCAAGAAACCCACATGGTTGGCAGGCTGGCGTCAGAGCAGCTCTCCTGGCAACGGGGCAGCTGCTGCCCTCTCTCCAGCCTCTCCTAACCCTGGAAACCAACAAATACAATTCGCTTAACAGTCAACACATATGTGTGCATGGGGCATCCACCCTGTACAGTGGTTACAAGGCTGCAGAGAGAAATGTCCACCTGAAAATACGTGGTACATGCTTGTCAACATTAATGGGCCATTAATGGAAACTGACTTGGAAGCAATATTAAAGGATAAGATTGGGGAAAGGCACGCTTGAAAGCATAGCCCCTGGCAATTCACAGCTTATCTGTGACTCATTTTTCCTATCTGTTAAATAGGTTTACTAATAGTACCTCCTTCAGGGTTGTCAAGAAGCTAAAATAAGTTAATGTACTAAAAGCAAAGCACTGAAAACAGTGCCTGTCCCCAGCAACTACTTGGACGGCACTGGATACTGCCATCGTCGTCATCATCATCATCATCACCAGGATGGACAAGACAGAACTCAAGTCATTCACTTCAGCTCTCTTCTTGGTGGAGAAGAGTGTTAAGCATTTGGTCTGGGGCCTGGGACTTGTGAACAGGCTGGTTTAGAAGGTGCCACAAACCCGACCCAGGGTAGGGCAAATCTGGGTAGCAGGGTCCAATTCTCGGTGGACCGGCAGACAGTTCTCCCCTCATTTCTCCTTAACTCTAAAATGAGAAGACCCCCTCCAAATTCAGGCTTCCAATGTGGAGCTATCGGAGGGGACGCGTGAGGGCACCTAAGCATTGAAAAGGTGTAGGAAGAAAGTCTGAGTCCTGAAGGCAGTCAGCGCCTGGTCCAACAAAAGTGAGGCAGGGCCAGGCAGAGAAGGCGGCCCCCGCTGAGCCTGGCTTCAAGGAGCACCACCACCACCACCAGCGAGAGAACGAGGCCTGTGCACTCGGCTCTGGGTGGGGCGCTTCCGCTGCGTTATTGCATTTATTCTCACACCAGTCTGACGAGGTAGGCCTACTACCCAAGACCAACAAGCAGGGCCAGGATCAGTTCCCAGCTCTTTCTGACTCCACAGTCCCCACCCCACCCCTCCCCGGCTGGTCATCAGAATAACCCGGAAGGTTTCCGACACTGGGGATGCCCAGGCCCCACTCTGGACCTGCTGTGCATCAGAATCTCCAGAGCTGTCTCTACCCATCTGCCCAGCCAGAGGTGGGTCCACTAGGCTGAAGCACAGCAGACAGGAAGCTCCCCAGGGACACGCTGCCCCTAGAGACCTGCCAGGCTTGGCCCTGCCCCACTTCTCCTCAGGAATGAACACCCTGTCACCATCCTCCCTATCAGAGGGCTCCTGGAGGCAGTAACAAGATTCCAATCCCCACCTGGTGCTCTGCGGACTTTTACTATACAGCGGCTATTCTCCACCTCAGCTGCTCCCAGGTCGGTAGGTGGTCTACCGACCTACCTACCGATGCTGCAGCATCATTGCAGGTACAGTCTGTCCATGATGGCATTCTGAGAATTCTACATGGGCTATGAAAGTCACAGCAGCACTCGTTGCAGTGGAGAAGCTCATTAAGCTCTTCCTGTGGCAGGTCCCAGCCTTCGGACCATCACCTCATGGTGCCCCACTGCCAACTGATGAGGTGGGTATCATTATCATCCCCACTCACAGATGAGAAATTGAGGCTCAGAGAGATTAAAGCACTTGCCCAGTGAGAGGCTTGGCAAGTTCCAGCCAGAGTCCAAGGTCCTCAGCACCCAGTCACACTGGCTCCTTCATCAGTGATTATTATCACTTTATCCATCAGGCCAGCAGGCAGCATCAGATGTGATTGAATAGCCTTACTGCCTGTTTCTATCATCTTTGTAGTTGGGTTTCCTAGGAACTTGTGTCTGCTCAGACAGAACAGGCTGTGCCTGGTGGGGAGAGTGACGCTAGCAAATGAAGCAGCACTACAGAGGCTCAGGAGATGTCCCAGACGTGGTGAGAACCACGCTCTGGGTCTCAGGAGCACTCCGAGAGGCAGGACCTATCCATGCGAACCCCCATTTTCCAGGTGGGGACAATAGGCAGGGTGGTCAAGCATTGGCTCATACAACGATCACAGCCATGCAGAGGGGCAGTGGGACAAGCCGGTCTCCCAAAGCCCATTCAGAGCCCACCACGTAATTGTGAAAACCCTCTCCCGCACTGCCCTGAAACAGCCCTGCCTCCCGCCTCACGCCCTCCCCCCAAAACAGGTATCCATTGGCCCGTGGACAGAGAAAGTGACAAGCCCCAGCAGTCCCACAGAGCACCATGAGGGAAGGGTCCTCAGCTCAGCCCGAGAGGCACCTCTCCATTCCCTTCAGTTTAAAATAGGCCATGAGGATGCCTGCCAAGATCCAGTGCTCTTGGCAAACAGGACCGTTATATTTCTGGCTGTGCACCGTGAAACGCTGGACCGGGGAAGGCTTCCCAAACCAACAGCTGACTCCGGCTGTGATGACAAGCCGATCCTGAGAGAGTAGGCCTGGGCCCAGCCAGCAGTAGGCTCCCAGCAGGAGTACAGTAGGGTGGGGCTCTGGGAGCACAGTGACTGCTAAATACGGGCATGGGGCTGGGGGGAGCCCAGGGGGCTGGGATTTCGCCCTGGCCCCAGCAAGAGCTCATACTCGCACAGGCATGTACGCACACCTGCCGCGGATAAACATTCCTGCATGCCATTCCCTGGCCTGGAATGGGCTTCCCCATCTCACTGCCATCACCATACCCTCCCAATGCCGTTCGCATCTCACCTGCTCCGGGAGGACTCGCCAGAGGCTCCACCTCTCTCCAGCCACCCAGCACCAAAGGTTGTGAAAATCATGTTGCCCTCAGGAGTGGGTGTGGGAACTGGAGGTGTTTGGTTTGAGAGTGCTTGGGGGATGTGGCAAGGAACATGGGTGCAAGTTTTAAGTACAAGAAGGACTGCCATGGTTCACAGTGTCTGTCAGTGCTTATTCCATGAGGCTCTGGAGGGCTGAACGGGGGCCCCAAGACTTAGAACCTACGAGGTGAAAAATGATCCCTCAGTTTCACTCACCCAGAGACCCAGAGCTGACCAACATGGCGGCTGCCACAAGAAGGATGGGCGGAGACCACATGGCCACCTGCAGGAACCTCTGCTTTTGGGCAGAGGCTGTCCCAGCCACTTCCTGCTCTGTGTTTCCACATTAAATAGACACTCCTTGGGAGCAGGGTCTTCTGTCCACGTCAGCTCTCCCAACTCAGAGGCTAATGGGCACTCGAGCACGGCAGAGAGTGGCTGCCCGGTTCCCGGGCCGGCCAGCTTGTGCTAATGGTCAAAGTGGGAGGCCCCAGGCAGGGCGGGGGAGGAGTGTCCTCTGCGTCCTTCTAGTCTTCATAACTAAAGGTGTCCTTTGCAAAAAAAGACTCTCCTCTCACACACCTAGAAACTCATCAAATGGTGGACAGTGGTTATCTCTGGATGAAGGTATTATGAGTGATTTTAATTTATGTGCTTTTTTACCTCTCTGTTCTTTCCAATGCTCTCCAATGACCATATATTAATTTTATAATCAGAAATAAACTTTTTAAAAAACAGAGAACCAGCTTCCTTCTCCCCTCTAAGATAGCCCATCATGAGCCAAGACCAGCCACTCAGAAACCTCTCCCTTCCCGTGCACACAGATTGCCGCCCAGTACAGTCACACACAGCAGGGAGAATGGCACAGTGCAGATGGATTTCCTTTCTAGGGTCACTCATTGCTGGAAAAGTAACAGCACTTGAGCTCCCCGTTTTTCGGTGCTGGAAGCCTGTGTGACAGCATGTGGCACACGGCAGCCATATACTGCGTTATTTTCCTTCCCAAGGCCCTGGTGGTCTCTGCTGTTGCTCTTCATTCTGCCAGGACTCCCTAACCACTCCAAAGACAGCCTTCGATCTTTAACATGCCTGCAGCCTCTTTAAGGCATAAAGCCAACAATCAGGAGAGCCTTCAGAACCCTGATCTTGGGATGGGATGCTACTAGATCATTGTGACAACTCCCAAAACATGGGGGAGGAAAAAGAGAACGACGAGGAAGAAACGGGATGAGAAGGAAGGAGAGGCCAAAATGAGAGGAGAGAGTGCGTGAACCTGGGCACGGTGCCATCCCTACATGCCACCCTGTCCACCTCACTCTACCTTCGGTCCCTCCCAGCTCCAGGCCTCTTCTTCAGGGAAGGTCGACGTGCCCATCGTGGTCACTACTCTGGCTGTCCCGGGCCTGGCAACTTCTGCTCGGCACAGAAGTCCAAGAGCCAAGCTCTGCATGCCTCCAGCACTCCGTCATAGCACCAGGAAAGGGTTCTCATGTCACAGACACGATGCCTGAGCCAGCTAACCTGGGACGGGCCATATCTGTGGCTGCTCAGAAGCTGACCTCAGCATGGGTGGCTAGGCTTTGGGGTGGGAGCAGAGACAGGGTTTCTTGTGGTGCATCTGTGCAGTGAGAGGTTTTCCTGAGTGTGCCAGCTATGGCAGAGTCAGGAAAGGGGCATAATGGCCCTGCCCTCAGGGGGCCCCAGATCCAATGGGGAGACTCGCTTTCACACAGCAAACACACCAGACACACAAGAGGCAAGTGAGAAAGTGACACATGTGAGCTGACGCCTAAAAAGCTATGAACTCCTCATTCTGGCAAAACAAAGCTGAAAGGGGATTCGATCAAAGTTTGCAAAACCATGAAAGAAAATGACAGAGCCAATACAGATCTACCCAACAGATCCCGAAATAGAACCTCAGGCATCCCTTGAAGCTTGAAAGAAATTATCTGAGGACAAATAGAAGACACTTCAGCTTTACACAATGGCCAGAGGCAAGGGACTCCCCACCGGGCAGGTGGCACAGGTTGAAAACACAGCTAAGATCAAGACAGCGCAGGTTAACTCAGGGATGGCAGAGCCACGTGGACCATTAAAGGAAGCAGGGATGCTGGGGCGCTTGTGACCTTCACAGACGGTTGACCCTGTAACAAACACTGAGAAATGGGCTGCACCTAGCATGGCAGCCCTGCCCATGTGCCATGGGAGAGGAGAAGGAGCAGTCACCCACTCCAAGGTACGGAGTGAGAGGAAAGCACGCAGGATTTGGAGTCAGATACCCGGGGTCCTACTCCTAGCTCCATCCCTCACTCGAAGGCTTTGAGTAGATTACATAACCTCTCTGGGGCTGTTCCCTCGTTTATAAAGTGAAGGTAGGGCTGTCTTGTGTGTAAGGATGATCTGAGGATGAAACCAAGTAACCCCAGGGATAGTGCCTGTTATGTGGGAGGTGCGCTACGGCCACCAACCCGATTCACAGTCACCTTATAGATAAATCAGATGTGAATCTGCCCACAGGAACATCAGACACGCACCTAAATAACCAAGGCAAAACTACTAAGGACTGTAGGAGAGAGCTAAAGTGGAAGAGGAGTTCAGAGGAATTAGAGACGGTTTCATGGAAGAAGTGGCCCTGGAGATGGAACCTTCAATGAAAAGGGGGTGGGGCTTGTAATGTGCACAGGTAATTGGTATGGAAAGAATCGTGGGCAGGAAGGAAAGGAAGCAGAACAGGAAATGACTTCTGAGCACTTCCTGTGGGCCACCCAGGGAGCTGTGTGACAGGTGGGAACAGGGAATAGTGAGGAGTGTTCCTGAAGTCATCAAGGGAGTGACTTGAGATTGGAAGGTCCAGGGGACGCAGATTAAGGAGCATGAACTCTGCTGATTTCTGAGTGGTGGTGGTGGCAGTGGAAGCTTATGTGGGAGAGGAGAGGACTGTAAACAAGGCTGAGGGGCTGGGAATTGAATGAACTAAGAGAAACTGGAGCCAGGAAAGAACCTACTGAGTGGGTACGCAGCAAGTGAGTCCTGACCTAGGGAAGTGGCAATAAAAATGGACATGTGGGACAGAGAGGCGGGGCAGACAGAGGTCTTGAACCTGGGAGCTGGGCCGGCAGTGGGACCCATGACTGAACCAAATAAAAGAGGACAAAGGAGGGCTTCTGAAGCAAGAAGATGAAACTGGTGTGAGAACCAGTGCAAGACGCACCTGGAGCCAGGATGCAGCTGGAAGTGTGCAGAGGGAGGGCTGCAGACCTGCTCTCAGAAGACCCGGCTCCGCCATATGCTGTAAAGCCTCGAACTCAAGTCCTTCTGGAAATGGGGTTTAACCACACAAACTGTGGCTTCATCATTCTGTGCTTTAGTTTTAGCATCCAAAAAATGAATGAACTATCCCGTGGCACAGGCTGTTGTAAAGAGCAAATGTAATGCATGTAAAGATGCACCGTAAACTACAAAAAAGCAATTTATAAATGTAAGATGCTACTGTCAGACTTCATGGCTGAAACCAAGAGGCTGCACAGGTTTATCAAGGGAGAAAGAGAAGAGCAAGAGGGGAAAGGGCCCACGGGAGAATGTTCACAGATATTAGGTCAGGGCAAGAAGCAGCTCTGGAGAAAGCAGAGAAGTAGGAAAAACAAAAACCAGGAGAGCACATCTCGAAGGTCAAAGAAAGACAGCGGTCTCTCAAAGGAAGGCCCTCTTGCCCTCCCTGGTCTTGCGCTGCAGCCCTCACTCTGCATCCATGCTGCCAGCCCTGGCCAGCACCACCCAATGCCCCACGAGGAACAACTGCCTGCATCTGTCCTGTAAAGGAGGACAAGTTCAAAGGTAAGTAGAACATGGGCCAAGGGGAACCGCAGCACTTTGAAGGAAATAACTATTGCAAATGTAACCATGGGGTGTAAGCGTCCCTGTGAGGGAGATCTCATCAAAATCCCAGGGGATAGATATCGTCAGCAAAGAGGCATTCAGGAGCGATTCGCTGCCTGATTACAATGAAGGGGCCGCTGCTCTGATGGGCAGAGCTGGAGCAGATCTATGGGCGAGACGGCAGGAAGCCGGGCAGTCTGTCATTTGACTAAGAGGCAGTCTTTTCATCCATCACCCTCCACGCCCCACCATGCTCCCCACTGGTGCGTGCACTCAAGGTACATACTGCCCTGTTCTGGCAACAGAAGCCGATAGGCTGTGGTAGGGGGTCAGAGAGAACAGGGGGCATCTCTGCAGGATAGTAAAGGAGCTTCTCCTCCCACCCTGTGAGTCTGGGAGGATGGCATCAGGAAAGAAATAGCCCAGAGGGAGGTCCACTGAGATGGATGGACCGGGCTCTGAACCTTCCCGTACAGCCTGTCTTCAGAACCAGAGAGCCAACACAGAGGAAAGATGACAGTGGGAAACGAAGTTGGCCGCGTCTGCTCAGTAGGGGCTCCAGGGTGCGTCTCTGTGGACCAGGACACCCCATTTCTCTCAAGGTCTCCTCCCTCCCCATGCCTGTCACTGGGAAGGCTCTGAGACCTTGCCATTCATTTTGGCCTCACACTCCCTCAGGCGTCCCTGTGCTTTTTCCTGCTCTGAAGACTTAGAGAATCAAAGCAGAAAGACCTCCAGAGGGCTTCTGGTCCTGTCTCCTGCCTCCGAGCTGGCCTGTACTCCATCACAGATGGTGGGGCGGGTGGGCCAGCAAATCCCACCAGCCATAACCAGAGGGACAGAATGGCCGTTCTTGGACTGCCTGTAGTAAATCCCACAGGCCTCTGCCAAGTCATTTCTGCTCTAACTTTCATTGCTCGTGGCTGGGCCTAGGAGGCCCATGGTCATTCCCAAGATACCTTCTCAATAAACTCAACGGCATTCAACACAGTACACATTTATTGAGCACCTTCAATGAGACACTCTTCGTCTCTGCCCTGGACAAAACCACACCCTTCCTTCCACCATTCCCCCAGGACCATGCTCTTTTCAGATTACCCTTCACCCGGATGCCAGAAACACACCACAGACAACCTATCCTGGAAGTGCCCCACTTCACCCAGGACTCCCACCGCCCACAGGGCAGGCTCAGCCTTCTTCACCTGTGCCCTCAGGAGGAGAGGTGCACTCCCCGCCAGCCCTCCAGGCCCTCTGTGAGCTGCCCTGAGGCTGCGCTGGCAGATGGCCAGGAGCTCAGGGAAGGGAGGTAGGAAAGATGCAGGGTTTTTCTGAATAGCCACCAACTTCAGTTTTGCTCTGCTCTGGCCCAAATGGGGCTATGACTGGGTCCAGGAATTGGAGGGCTGTGGTCAGGAAGGACGAGGGTGCATTCACCCAGATAACACGGGTTTGGAACAATAGGGCTACTGTTCGCTGGCACTGAGAAGAAAGGGAATGGTCTCGGAACCCCTAACTTTTCAAGTGGTAAATTCTGTCAGATGTCCATCTGCCTCCTTTCCTCTCCACTGCAGGGAGCATGTCAGCAGATAAACGGGGTTCAAGCCCTCTGCCACATGCAGCCACCATACTCCTGCCCCCAGGGTGGCTACAATGAGCACATCCTGGGTGGGGTGGCGCTGGAGCTGGGAAAGGGAGGGACAGACAGGTTGGGGTGGGCAGCCCCAGTCCTCCACAGACTTCGAAGAGAGAGCCCAAGTCTGCCCAGCAGAGACTCTTCTGTGCCCAAAACTAGGGCACCTCCACAGATCACAAAAGCACACAAACGGACACAGAATCGACCTCACAGCCCCACGAGCTGAACCTGGGCACCCGCCGTGAGCAAAGGACGTTTGTGGGTCGGAAGATGCAGCCTCGGCCTCCATCACCACTCTTCTAACCATTTGGCACCTCTGGGCCCACAGCGTACTTCGATGAAGCGAAGTGGGGAGGACAGGGGCACAGGCGCTGGAGCCCATGGTCCACGTCCTATGGCAAATCAAGGGCAGACCTGACCCACGTTACTCCTTCTGCCTCCCACACGGCTAGGCCTCCACTCCGCTTGCTTCCTTCCTTTGAAACACTCCAACAAGGTTTGAGAAAAAGAAAACTGAAAAATGTTTCTCTTGGAAAGAGACAGCTTTCCTTTTCCATGTTCTGGGTGGAAGCCCAGGAGCAGCTCCGAGCACATCCGTCTGTCCTTCCTGTGCCCCCTGGGCACTTCCCTTTGGCAGCAGCCCGAGAGCGGGAAACAGGCCTGGCACCTTCTGGGGCTGTTCCACCGGCTGGCAGGTGCAAGAAACATGCCTTGGTCCAGGCATCTGCTCACTCACTTGGCCACCTCAGGACAGTCTGAGCAGAGTGGTGCCGCGTTCCAGAACCAGGTGCTGCCAACGAGAGGCAGAAAAGCACAGTCTACCTGGGGCTAGAGGGGGTATGGATGGTCCTGGGTCTCAGAGAGACCTGTCCTCCTCCCTTCACCCCAGGAACACAGCGCCTAGGTGAGCTGGGCTGCAGCACACAGATTTGTTTGTCCCAGAAGCCTGGAAAGACTGCCCATGGAATTTAGAAGCTAAGGCAGGGAGAGGGAAAAAGGCTTGGCAGGGGTGGGTCCGTGAAGCTCCAACAGCGTGGTGCTGGATACAGTGAGCCAAGCTGGGGTGGCTGTCCTCAGGGAGGGGAGGGAAAAACCAGCCACTCTCACGGAAAAGGCTCCAGAGCCTGGCGTGGGCGGGCGAGACCGAGTAGACCTCACCCCCTCCCTTCTCCACTGTTGAACTCCAGCAGGATTTGGCCCTGCTACCCTTTCTCCTCCATTCCCTGGCCTTCACACCCATGACTAAAGAGACCATCCAGCAGATGGTCCCCTTCAGGGCAGTGGCTGGGGGCTCACCATCTGGTGGGACGTGCTGCCGCTGATGCGCCATGCCCACAGTGCATGGGGTGATGCAGGAACATGTTCTCCTGAAGCAGACAGCCAGGCACCCCTCGGAAGCCCCAGCGTGCACCACCAGCAGCTTCTCCTGCCCCCACCTTTGCACCCTGTGCCATCTGGGGAAGATGGACCCAGCTCCAGGGTGGTGACTGGCACAGAATCAGGACCTGGCAGAGAGGTAGCAGGTGGGGCGTCCACACAGCTCATTTCCGGAGATAGCCACAGGCTGAAGGGGCTTTGGGAGTTCAGGGACGGAAGGGGAGGCCCAGCGTAAGTAGGAGACTTGCCAGTCTTGCTCACCCATGGCGACCAGGGTCCCTGTGGCTGACAGTTTCATGGAGAGGGGACAGGGTTTGGGTCAAGAAAATTGAGTCACAAAGACATCTCCCTGCCTCCAAGCAGACTGCTGGGGTCAAAAACAGCATCACATGAGCATCCATGACCGTGGAGTCTGCGAAATGGGGCAAAGTGCCCCAGACGGGGTCTGCTGCTGAAGCTCACGCCCACAGCGCACAGCAGGGGCTGAGAGGGCACAGCCTTGCCCCAGGGCCCAGGCATGGCAATGGAGGCCAGAGCACTTATAGCGGTAGCCAAAGCCTGGCCACAAAGGGTGTGGTTGTCAGGGGTGCACAAGCAGCAGGTGTGTGCAGACAAGGAGTGCAGGGGGGCCACAGCGGGGGCCCATCAGAGGGGGCTTCCCACTGCCCGTCACAGCGCACGGGGCCGGGCTCTCTGGCAGCCTGAGAGCCTGGATCGGGGAGACAGGAAATCAGTGGGGTTTATGTCCCTCCTCAGCCAAACCTGGGCAGACAGACCAGGGACAGGGAGCCAGAGCAGGGTGGCAGAGGCAGCGTCTGAAGCCTGGCTGCTCCCCCTCACTGATGCCCAGGACTGAAGTTGCCTTGTCTGTGATCTGACCTGCACTGAGCAACTTAGCCAACGGCCCTATCTCCTGGGCTCCAGGCTCAGCCATCGGGGGTGAGGGGAGCAGGGCAGCCCCGTGGGAGGTGTGGGCCCTGAGCCAGATGGAGCTGGTGAGACCTGAGCTACTGTGAGAGTCAAGCAAGTTACTGAGCTTCACTGAGGCTCCTTGTGCAAAACGAAGGACAGCTGTCATCCCGCTGCCTGGGGCTGCAGTGGGAATCCCATGAGGTGGCAAGAGGCGTGGCGCAGCGCGTGCCTGGCCCACAGGAAGGCTCCACAAATGGTGGCTGTGAAGGCAGTCCTGGAACATGATGGCGGAGACCAACAGAAGACGAGCTGTGGGACTCAGCCACTGCCCAGCGACTCAGGGAGGAAAAGAAGGGGAAAGAGCTCATGGAAAACCAGGGCAGGCTGGAGGGAGGCCTCTGTGTTGGGTGGTCTTTTCTATGTTGGATGTTCAGGCACATCCTGCGTCCTTGTCCCCACTGCTATCTGTGTACCCACACCCAACCTTCTCAGGCTGATCCGGAGGCTGCGCTAGGAGGCCTGGGACACTCGCTGCTCCCACAGAGATCCCCTTTGGATGCACTGCCTCTAAGGACGGGCTCCCATGTAACGGGGATGCATGCGGGGTGTGGGGAGCTGCCACCACACAGGGACACCCAATGCCCAACGGTCAGTGTTCCTGGAAATCCTGTGAGGCAGAAGCCAGCACAAAGGGTCCTCGGAGATCATATACATAGTCAGTGGGGGCGCAGGCTCGGGGAGAACTCGCCCAAGGCCTCAAGCACATCTGGGGTGAAGCTGGGGCTCCCCGCTCCAGCAGCTGCCCCTGTGCCAGGTTGTGGGTGAGCCCAGAGGAGCCCTGGAGGCCCATGCTTGTCCACTGAGCACACAAAGGGGAGGGACAGCCCTGTCCTTGCGAGTCAGTAGACAAAGGGGGAAGAAAACCCGGCCATGGAGGACTCTGCCCAGAATTGGCTGGGAGCTGCCCGAGCTGGTAGTTAAAATACGTGAGTCACTGCTAGAGGTGGGTGGGAGAGGAAGCTTAGTGCCCAAAGGCAGGCCGGGTATAATCCCAGGGCGCCAGGCAGAAGGCGCACCCAGGCTTCAGGCCTCAGCCATGCCAACGCCAACCCAAGGAAGGGCAGGTGGCAAAGCCCCTCCCCACCCTGGCTCAGGCTTTAAATGAGCAGCTCCTAGACGCTGGGGCCAACCTCATCTGTAGGCTCCTCCCTGTCTGCTGAGGAGCAGTCTTGCTGAGGACAAATAACAAGAATGCCGGCTCCAGGGGACCCAGAAAGCCTTGAGAAGGAGACCCTTGAAGCTAGCCTGGGAGCACCAGAGGTGGCAGGACGGGGCAAGAGGGCAGAACAGCAGGATACTCTGGCTCTTGGTCAGAAAAGGGAGGAACTCTAGGCCTCAGGAGCACGGGGAGCTCCGCTCCCCCAGGCCCAGTAGCCCCTTCATGCTGGAGCCCCAACTCTGAGCAGCTGCCTGGCAGACATGGTGAGGAGGGGGCAGGGGAGAGGACTCTGCCCTCCGCTGCTCCTCCCTCAGGACACGGCCCCGGCGAGCAGCATTCCATTCTATACTGAGCTGAGTGACACACCAGAGCCCCAGGCTGGCAGTGCCCGGCTGCTCCCCAGCCCCACTGGGCACACCCAGAAGGCCAGTACCTCCACCCAAGGTCAGAGCCCATCAGCCCCGACGCCGACCATGCCTGGGCCAAGAGCACAAAGGCACTGGGCTCCAGAGCCCAGTTTCACCGTTTTACGGAAGGAAACCAGGGCTCAGAAGGACAGTGCTCATTTCAGACTCACGGAGCCCACTTCTCCAGGGCCATTTTGTTTGATCACCTTTCGTGACGTCCTTCCAGTCACATGCATATACATTCATATTTTTAAAATTTAGGAATGTACTACATATACACTGCAGTAAACTATTTCTCCTCACTTAAAATTACACTATGTGGTGACAGTCACACGACGGCATGTGTTGGTGAAAACCCAGAACAACACACTAAAACGAGTGAATTTGAGAGGACATACAATATACTGCATTGTAAACATTTTCCCCACGTCACCTAATAATTTCCCAAACTCACCCACAGACGCATCAGACTGTAACTGTTCTCCTATGTAGGACATTTAAGCTGTTTTTAATTTTCCCTCATCACCAACTGCTCTTTAGTGAGCACTCTAACATATAACATATTTCATAGCATCTCTGATTATTTTCTAAAATGGATTCTTAGAAGTGCAGTCACTGGTCAGCGGTCACGGCCCACGCGACACCCTCTGCCAAGCTGTTTAGTGCGAAGGCTGTGACACTTGGCACTCTCCCAGTGCTGCATTATGGGCTTGCGTCATATTAGCAATTATCAGTTTAAAAATCTGTGTACATTTGAAAGGCAAGAAGATAGCACACTCTTATTGTTATACTTTGGATTTCTGTGATCACTGGTGATGCTATGCTTTCTTTCTGGTGTTTATTGATCACGAATAATCCTTACACAAACCTAATTACAGCAACAGCCACCAAGCCACAACTCTCAAATGTCCATGTCACTTTAGTATTATTGTTATAATATATCAAATACATATTAAATCACAGGAGTTAATATTATGCTCGTATTTAATACCACAGTACAGTAGAGACAGGAATGCGGAAGCGTAAGGAACACTAGATCTGAAGCCAGACAGCCCGAATTTAAATGCCTACACCCTGGTGGACCAGCTGTGTGACCTTGGGAAAGTTGCTTAACCAATCTGAGCCAGTTTCATCTGCTATAAAACTACAGAACGGAACGACAGTAACTACCATTCAGGGTTCCCCATGAGAACCAGAACTTCAGTGCAGGGCCACACACCTGTGGGTGCTCTACAACAAGCAATAATCACCGTAATGGAGGCTATCGAATGGCCTGATAGGCAAAGCTCCTATCCTGGGAAAGGGGTAGGGCGACGCCAATGACACTGGGCTATATTGCCGTGATGATGAATTACTGTGGCATTCAAAAGAAGGTCCTCTCACTGGGCACCTGACAGACAGCGCACTTGTCCTTTGAGGGCTATCAGTGGGAAAGCAGAGGAATGGATCCAGAGACCCTGGCTTTTCCTCCCCAGGAGACAAGAAGAAAACCCAGTGTCACCATGAGATTCAGAATGCAGCAGGAAGCTCAACAGGCCATCTCTCTCCAGCTTCGGGGCCCCAGCTCCTGTGGTGAGGACTCAGTCCTAGTGGGACAGAGAGAGCAGCAGGAAGGAGAGATGGCTGGGGGTGGGGCACTAGACTGCCCGTCTGGGAAAGGCTGGCGTTCTTGGTGGAGGCTGGGCTGGGTGCATCCACAGCTGCTGAACGAGGAAGGTCATAAAGGAAACGCCAAGACACAACCTCATGGCTTGGATCCCTCTCCTGTGCCTTCTTTAAGGGCTGGCGGTCGGAAGCGTATACTTTGCAACCTTGAGAGTGTACTAATGTCAGAAAGCGCAGGACCCCCCCTTCTGACCCACCTCCGTCAAGCAAGGTCATCCCTGGGGGCCCCAAACAGACAAGTCCAACCAGCCTAGACACAGGCAGGTGGGGAAAGGTGCCACCAGACCTCCTAGGCAAGAGCAGATCAGAGTCAAATATCCCCTTTACATAAGAAAATAGCCTTTTAATGGGCAAGGGAGCCCCCTCTCCCAGTCAGAACACGGGGCTACCCCAAAAGTCATGACGTGGGCAGGTAGAAAATGGCTCTGATACATTCGCCTGTTAACACCCCTAAGAGGTAGCATAACAACACACGAGAACAGGGTTTTGGAGGCCTGAGGGCTGCAGTCAAATCCTGGTTTCCCTGCTGCCCAGCTGTGCAAGCTTCGGCACGTTACCTCACCTCTCTGAGCCTCCGTTCCATGTCCATAAAACGGAAATGTGGACAGAACCGTCCTCACAGGATTGTGTGAGGATTACGTGAGATAAAGCATGTGAAGCACCTAGAACAATGCCTAACACATAGCAAGCGATTCCTAGGACCTATTGCTGGCATCCACCCATGAAGATGGGGCAGTGGAGATGACAGGAAATGCCACGTGAGGTGGGCTCTGACTCCTCATGGACCGTCCACTTTCCATATGGCCACCATCCTCCTGGGGTGACCCTCTGGCAAGAGCTGGCCTCTCACTCTCACCTTATCTACAAGTCCCACTCACCTTAGCCTGCAGCAGGGCCGTCTGAATTCAAACACACCCCTGAATGGGTTCGAAAAGTTGCTATGGGTGAAATCGTAGGAGGCCCGGCATCCACTTTTAAACATTCCAGAAGAACAACGGGGATGGGGGTGGGGTGGGAGGGGATGAAATAAAGGAACGGTAGAATGTTGAAGCTGGGTGATGGTTACACAAGGGTTCATCCCACCATTCTATGTGCACAGTGAGAAGTTAGAGGGAGCAAAGGAGCTCTTTCACAGCTCCTGGCCCCCCTTTCTCAGACCTCTCCTCTGTACCTAAGGTCTTGGGGCAGCCCTCCCTCTTCTGAACCCATCATCAGGGTCCATTTGCCTTTGTGCCATTCCACAATGCCCACAACCCCAGTTGTCCTCCTCACGCCCACGCAGCGCCTTCCTTCTTGCCCTCCACAGCCTCCTCCCTGTCAGATGCCGTCAGAAGCTCCCGATAACCCTCCCAGAGGGCCAGGCCAGGGCACCTGCGTTTCCGTCCCAGTCATGCCACTGTCTGTGCTGACCCATGCAACTAACCTCTCTCTTCAAATCAAATGGAAGCTCAGCAGAGCCAGCAAAGAGATTTTCAACAGTCACTGCTGCTGCTATTTCTAAATGGCAAAAAGAGAGCCCGTCTCTCTGTGAGCCTGTTCTGTGAGCCTATTCGGGGAATCAGACTCGGGCCCTGGAGCTGTGGTAAGGGGATTCCCATGGCAGGCACCCCCACTGCGGCTGGGGAAAAGGGAATCCCGGCACCAGGATCGTATTAACAAGGGTAAGAGTGAAACCCAAGAGCGGTACGGGGTGCACTCCCCCGCACAGCTGTGTGAGTGTGTGCCTTGCACAGATGATAAGCCTGAGGCAATCAAAGCTATCAAATTAGTTGTGAGCTGGGCGCCTGATAACATTGGAAGAAATATGTACATAACCCTAGAAGAACTGTGCACTTAGATTGTTTCATATGTGAGTCTAAGTTCTTTCTCCATTCTAAAGCCAACTCTGGAAACCACAGATGATATATAAAGGGTAAAAGCTATGAAAAAAGGGAAAAGATAAATGTAGAAATCCAACCCGGAGGTAAGGCTCAAGTAGAGGCCTTAGCTTTAGATCAAAAGATCAGCAAGAAATGTTTTAAGGTAAAATAGTGTTTAAGGTTTGGGCGATACATATGCAGAGCTTCAGTGCTCCCTGCTGCAGCCAACATTTCTGATTAACCGGTTAACTGGTCCTGATCACATGAGATAAGAGAGCTGTTATTTGAAATACTGTGTGTTTGGGTGCTTGTCATGTGCCTAGCCCTCTGCAAAACTTTGAATGTATAATCATCTCATTTAATTTCTACAAGAACTTCCTGGAGCATTCTGTCATCCAGAGAAAAAAAAATCACCTATTTGGTACCGCCACCCCCACTTATGCCCCGCAAAACAAGCCTGAGGCAGGGAGGCAGTGCTCTCAGTGAGGATCACTGCAGCACCCCTCTCCCCATCCCTCCTGCCCTCTGGGCCCAGGCTTTCTCTCTCTTTCCCCTCCTAGAATGATGGGAGTCAGGCCTGCACCAGAGGCCCCTGGGATCCCAGGAGTCTGGAGCTCCTGGGTCTCATTCCAGCCATGTCCTGCGTCGGGTGACTGTGGGGGAGCTCCCCTGCCCCCCTCTGGGCTGAGCAGACAGCTACCTGACCCTCTCTGGGGAGTACAGTGCCGTTGGGGAAACCCCCGAGAGAAAACACAGCAGGAGACCTTGGGGATGAAGGTGTTACACAAGCACAAGGGGTCCGTCTCACAGCCCGCCAGCCTTACTGTGTGCAGCCTGCACACCCCAGGGCCAGTGGCCGTTGGTGGCCCAAGGTCACCAGGAGCTAAGCTAAGCACTAACTGCTGCTGTGGCCCAAATGGCCTCGGCTGACTTCCCCCAGTGTATCCGCACACTGCCCCTCCAGGAACTGGGGTTTGAGGTGCTAATAAATCTTCACCCCCATCTTCTGAGTGAGGAAATGAGGGCATGTGACTTAGCCCCAGAACAGGGTATAAGGAATAGTTGGCTTTGGGGTCTAAGCCCAGGAGCTGACGTGGTTTTCTGGGGAAGAGCACCATTTGGGGCTCAGTTTTCCTGCTAGCAAGGGAGAAGGAGACATCCCTGATAAGTCAATGATATTCACAAAGGGCACCCTGGGAGCAAACCAAAGCCATAAACCACAACTCAGCACAAAGCAGGCTGGCCCCTGGCAGCTGGCCCGGGGTGGGGGAGGAGGGGCTCCGATTCCCAGGAAGGAGTCTGTCTCTGGCCAGGTCAAGGCAGCAGAGCACACTGAGAACAGCAAAGGACGCAGACTCTGGAACAGGGTTTGAGGCTCAGCTCAGCGGCTTCTAACCTTCAGCCGGGGCCACACAACTTGGTCTCTCCGGCCCTCCATTTCCTCACCTATAAAATGAAAATAATGCACCTTCTCTACAGGAGAGAGAAAAGTGCTTTGTAAACGGTAGGCAGCATGCAAAACTAAGGGAATTTTCTAGTCTTCCTCTTGAGGATGAGAGGAGGAGGGAGGAAGAGGGAGGGAAGAGGAGAGGAACTCATAGGAAGGAGCCCCAGTGAGGCTGAGATTTTGAAACCCAACCTGCTGGTTTTACAGCCCAGCCCTTTCATCATCACAGGAAACCCAACCTGCAGCAAGCGTACGCTGAGTTCATAAACATGATTAAAAAGGTAGTTTGCAAAATTCACCAGTGGAATGAGCTGCAGATAGCAGCAGCACTACCCATGCACGGCAGGCAGCAGCCGGCTGTGTGCACACAGGGAAAGCCTGCTTTCGGCTTTGGAAGGGGAGGGGGGCATGCTGACCCTGCCCTCTCTGTGACTGGGGACAGGGAGACCTCCAGAAAGTGAAACCCTAAGCCATAAAACTGCCATTCGTTCCAGATAGATCCATCAGGTTTTCAATTCTGACGAAGGAGGGTAGGCCAAGCCAAGAGAGGGGAGTGGGCTGGGGTGAGCTCTCCTTTGGCAGGAGCCAGCTTCAGGCGGGACTCGGCCCCGGGTGGCTCTGGCAGCCCCGCTCTGAGAGCGCCCTTGGTGAGGGAGGAGGGACGGGCTTTAACAGCCCTGAGGTCTCTCCTCCTGCTCTGAGGCCAACAGGTTTGCCTCATCTGAGGACACGGGGTGGGAAATGCAGGGAGCAGAACCTCTGTCCTGCTCGTGGCTGCACAGAGTGCTTTGCAGGCCACATTTCACCTAAGTGGGCGTCAGCCTGTCTGTCTGTCTGTGACAGTGAGTCACCAGGAGGCAGGGTCCCAGGGCTCTCTGTCACTGGCTCCCTATTGGAGCAGCTAACATAGGATGCTTTTAAAATGTGCCGAATGGGACAACATTGTTCAGGACGAGACAATGAGCCCTTGGCGCCAGTTCAAGCTGCACACTCGCTTTTGATACATCTCACTGCCTCAGCCCCGTCCCTCTCCTGGCCACACTCCACCCGTGCCTTGTGCTTCCTGCTCCGGCAGCAGCCCACCTGCTCCAGGAAGCCGGCCCTGATGAGGCCTCCACAGCGTAGCCCCTCCCTGCACTGCTCACGTGCCCCAGCTGCTGCTCCCCAATCACGTCCCGTGCCCGCCACCCCGCCAGCTATTCCCTACGGCGGGGCCCATCTCTATGACATTTCTCAAATGTCCCCTGCAGTCCTGGGAACCCAGAGAGCCCGAGGACGGATCTGAGCCTGCAGCACCTCTTCACAAGCTCGTACAACGAGCTGGGCCCCGTGCGTCATTCCCGTCCTCCGCTCCTGCTGAGCTCAGGGAAGAGTCATCAGCCTGCTCCCAAAGCATTCCTAGGCCTGGACTCACGGATGATCCCCTACAAATGTGGGGAGCACAGACTCAGGCTTACTGGTCTCTTCTCTCCCCCCTCCCCATTTCTTCCAGTTCCCAAAAAGCCCCACCGCATCTTGCAGTGAATACCACAGGCTATGTCAGCTTCAGAGTCCAGCCCACTGTGTGCCAGACACTCTTCACATGTCACGTTATTTACTGAGAGAAGCAACGATGGAGGTGGTGAAGAACAATGGGCACCAACTCAGCTGAACTGGCTCTGCAACCAACTGTGTTGCCTGGGGCAGGTTACTTAACCTCTCTGAGCTGCAGCTGCCTCCGCTGTGAAATGGAGGTCCATGCCACCTCTCTCAGGTTTCTGCTGAAAGGATGTTTGTGAAGTGGTTACAAAGTGTCTTCTCTCCACCAGTGAGGAGAGAAGATTTACTGTCTTCTCTCCACCAGTGAGGAGGGTGAAGCTCAGAGATGGCAGGCAACTGGGTCAGAGTCACAGAGCCGTGGTTAAGGAGACAGAGATGCGGATTCAAACCCAGGTCTCATGACTTCAGGTGCAGTGCAATGGGCTTGCAGAGGACATTAAAGGGACAGAGGGGCAGCAGGGACGGAGTAGCTCTAGGACGTTGGGTCAGGCACTTCCATCCTTCCCTGAATTCAGCAGCTCCCCCAGGAAACTGGAAAATGAGGCATGGCCTTAGCAAATCTCTATCTGAGCGGACTGGCTGGGCTCCCCCAAATTAAATGCTGTTGTGGTAGCTAGGCCAAGCCCCTCAAAGCTAATTCAATTAGCACCTGCTCTCCCCACACAGGCAAACTGGGAAGGTGCCATGGCTGGAGCCAAGCATCAGCCTTCACACATTTGAGCTCCATGGGATAGCAAGTTTGCAACACCAGGTGCAGTGCAAACCCAGCCGGTAGGGGCGCCATCTTCTCCACTTGCAAATAGCCAGCAATCACCAGACGGTAGGAGATGGGAATGGGCACTTCTCTAATCACAACCCATTGAATGGAGAAAATCACACATATGCGCCCATTACACCCCCTCTTGCCAATTCACTGAGACCCTGGTTACATTAGACATGGCCGCAAGGGGAGTAGGCACTTTCACAAATATATTTCCTTTGGTCTTCTGGACCATCCTGGAGGAGGACATACTTTTGCCCCATTTTACAGATGAGGAAACTAAGAAAACATTAGGCAGTTTTTCAGCATCACACAAACAGAAAGGAAAATGCTAGGAATAAATAAAACGCTAGAAATAAGAACTCCATGTCTTCAGGTTCCAGGCCAGGGTCTTTTCCACTACAGCGTGCTCTTCACTTGCTCTCTCATTCATCCATTCACCCATCTCTACTTTTTTCCCAAAACTGCTATAGGTCATGACCGTCCAGGTCGTTTATTTACTACTACCTTCTCTTGCTGCCTGAGAAAAGCTGGGCGATGGCGATGATGTTTTTCTTTCCTGCAGACCTGCCGGGACACCACCCTGCTCCCACCCTTACCAGCAGAGCCTACCCAGCCGTCACAGCACGTCCTGCATCGTGGAGTGAGCGTGGGGCGTGGCACACACCACCCCACACTTCGGCTCTGACTGCAGCCCCAGCCTAGCATGGGCCTCTCCACTGCACGATGCAGCTACTAAAAAGCCTTGTGAGAAAACATGTCTGAACCTCCCAGAAACACGGCTCTGAGAATGTTATTTTTGGAGGGGGCGTGGGCTAAGGAATGGGAAAGAAAGTAGCCGCCACCCAGCTCTCGGCAGGTACATGTGGCTGGAGTGGATCCAGCCAATTAGTCGATTAATGACAGTGTTTACTGAGTACCTACCACTGTGCCCAGTGCTGCGGAGGGTGCATGGAGCAGGAGACAAAGGCCTTGCCCTCCATCCCCAGGTGGAGTGAGTCTGGTTGCAGGAAAGAGACACACACGTGTGAAAAGAACCATCTGATCAGGCAGGAACCACCACAGCCTCAACTATAACACAGACACCCAGTGCTAGTGAGAAACTGAGGGGAAGGCAAGGTGCCTGCAATGGGGACACAAAGAATCCATTCAGCCCGTAGATCAGGCAGCCATCAAGGATAGCCAGGAATTAAATCTGGGATGGTACAGAAGGAGGTGCTTCAGGCTACCAGGGATAATTCAAAAGATTGCCTTGGCCCTCCCTTCCCTGCTCTTAACGAAATATTTCATCTTTTTGATAAGGCACTTGGCGGAGGCTCCAGGATGGGAAAGCAGCGCAGTAAATTAGGTCTGAACATCTCAGCCCCAGACGCACGCATGCTTGCACACTCCATTCACCTTTGCTCCGTTGTCAAGCAACACCCCTATTTTCCAGAGCGGCTGTGGGCTCAGACCTGCGGGGCTGCCAAGAACCTGCTCATGCTGCTCAGCTTTGGGACCGTCCCCACAGAGACCTGGCTGCTCATCAGGCTGGGACAGGCCCAGCCTCTCAGCCCAGGACCTTAGTCAGAGAAAGGCCCGGCTGACCAGCCCAGCCAGCAGTGAGATCCAGGCCACCTTGAGTGCCGATGTGCTTCTCAGAAGATGGCAGTGTCCCGCCCCACAACCCAGCAATTCCACTCTTACGAATGTGCCCTCAAGAAACTCTTGACACACAGCACTAAAGCAATGCCCACAGTCAGGAAATCTCCCAGCAGCTTTGTCCATGAGAGCCAGAAGGGTAACAGAGGACAAACTGTGCACAGTCACAAGTCACACAATGAAATATTATAAGTAGGGAAAACAAAACATGGATCAATCTTAGAAACGGAACACTGAGCGAAAGAAACACAAGCAACAGAAAGCTGCATAAAGCACAATACCGCCTCATACAGCTCAAAGGCCAGTAACACTACAGAATGTGTTGTTTAGGGGTATATGTGAGTGCCAACGTTATAAAACCAAGGCAAAAGAATGATAAAAACACAATCAGGAAGGGGGTTCCCTCTTGGGGGGAGGCCAGGGGCACACAGGGACGAGTGATGATAAAAGCAACATGTTGGTAAAGGTCTGGCCTGAGGTTGGGTGGCAGGTTCTATTATCCTTGATAACTTACATATGTCTCCTGTATTTATCAAACACTACTTAATAAGCTAACTTAATGTGCTGGCTAATTTGTTAAATGAATAATTTAACATGTCTGTGGAAGCTCGAGAATTCAATGCAGACGACTTACCGATGATTACTGAGCGACTGAAAGTAACGGGTAATGGGTGGAGCTGGGGAGAAAAGACTGCCCGGCTTAGCCAATGAGTTTGCGGTTCTTGAGCGTGTGGGTTCCCAGGACCCACTGCTGGGCTCCGCCCCTCGGTTTTCCTCCCATGCTCCTGTGGCAAGGTGAAGACATCTGAAAAGCATGAGAAGGAGCAGGGGCATGTAGGCTGGAGAGGACAAGCCTGGATGGGACGGGAAAGCTGTCATTACATGAGAAGGCTGGCCACAGAGAAAAGGAAGGACACTCTTTCTGTGTGACCCTGGGGAGCAGATCAGGATGAATGAGAAAAAATGCCCTACCGCTAGGCCATCCCCAGGTGGAGTGAGTGGCCCCAGGAGGCAGTGAGCATCCATCTCGGCGGCGACACTTGGAGAAGCTGGAGCTGGACAGTCTGCATCTTATAAGGGAGAGGGCCAGGGCGGCACCACAGCATGTGGACCAGCTGCCACTACAAGGACCAGGGAGGGCTGGCTGTGTCAGCATCACCTGGGGTGCTGGCTAAACAAACTGATCCCCATTTTCCATTCCCGACCAACGAAAGGCATCTCCAAGGGTGGGACCTGCGAGCCTGAAGTTTGGCAAGCTTCCCAGGTGATTCTGACGCATAGCTAGGATCAGAACCAACAGATTTAATGTCCTTTACATTTTCTCTTAGTTCAAGATTCTGTGCACCAACGGCGGGGAGCAAGGGATGGGAAAGGGAAAGCATCAGGGCAGGGAACATGCTCCGGGTTCTCAGTACCTCTGATGATCCCTTCGTGCTGAGTTCTCACCCCTACTTCCTCTTATCTTTGGTGGGGAAAAAAAATTAAACTGGCTTCACATCCCCTGGTTATTGGGAGAATTCTAAAAGTAAACAAGTTAATCTCATGATAAAAAGAAAACAAAATCTTATAATGGATGATCAAAAAGATCAGGAGAGAAACCATTTGGAGAGGAGATTATACACATTTCCCAGGATTTACTATTATGTGTGTGCGTGGAGCAGGTGCTCGGTTATATAAGGCTCCTGGGTAGCTGGAAAAATCTATGCCCACTTCATTCTATAGCTTGCCATCCATCCTCAGGCTTTTAAGAATCGTACCAGAAACAAAGATGCAGGAGTGCACCTCAAGACCAGTCAGAGTGAGTTCTGGAAAAGCTGGGACTGAGGTCCTGCAGACTCCTGGTCCCCTTCTAGGGTGCACGTAACTGCACTATTACATTTGAGATGGGTGAGATGCTCCCAGGGAGAGGGGAGAAGCCGCCCTGGCCTGAGGCAGCCCCACAGAGAGCCAGCCCCGGGCTCAGGAAGCTCACAGTGCCGGGGAGGAGTGGCCAACTCTGCTGTCCTGGCAGGCACACGGCAGCGACAGCGGGTGAAAAGGCAGTGGTGGGAGGAATCTTGGAGGCCAGACGGCCCCCAAAGTGAAAGGCCCTGCCCAGAGCCAACAAGAAACCCAACCCAGGAGACCATCTGAAGGCGCCGCCCGCCCACGGCCTGGAGCGAACCCCATCCAGGCTCCAGAGTGAACATCTGCTGCCCTGGCACAGAGGCCGGCCAATTCCACGTGAATTTCCACCTGCCCTGCCCCTCCCAGCTCCAGTCTTTGCTCCGGGGGTTGACCTCCTTCAGGTGGTCCTGGCATGGGGCACAGGTGGGTCAGGTGGTAAGGCGGGGCTTGGCGAGCTCCCTCCTAGCCCTCAGCCACGGCATTTCTCCCTGGTGACGTGGGCTGATGCCAGGGACTCTGGCCCAGGCAAGGCCAGAGCCAGGTCCAGCCTGGGCGTGCTGTCCTCACCGACTCCCCACCTCAGAGCCTGCTCGGTGTCTACAGTGGGAGCAGCAGAACCAGAGTCATCGTACGGGTCAGTGAGCTGATGGGAATCCCGAGGCCCACACAGGGAGGTGCCGGGCCCCAGGTCACAGAGCCACGGAACCTGGGACTGTCCCTGCTTCCCTCACTCCCGTCTGCCTCTCTCATTTCTGCACCTGCTGCTCTGTTGCCTTCTGCAGGGACAAGAGGCTTCACAGGGCAGAGCGATAAAGAATGTATGGCATCCCCTGGAGAGATGTTAAAATGACTTGAAAAAACCCACAATCCTCACATACCCAGGGGCCCCCTCTCTTGACCAAGCGCTGTCCCCAATTCAAGGCATCCTTCACCTCCCAGGAATCAGGCTGATGGGCCCTGACAGCACACACCCCCAGCCCCACCCCACCTCTGCAGCTCCAGGCAGGGAGGGGTGCACAGAGACTCCGTTGGCTTGGGGCCTCCACACGCGGATCCAGGAAACCGCATGGTGTCTTAAAGGGGTCTCCAGGGTGACCAAGGAACAGGCAAGCCTTCTAACAAATCGGTCTCCCTCAGGCAGCTGAGGACCAGGAGCAGTGGCTGAACAGGGAAGCGAATGGGTGGATGCTGGAGATGGGGGGAGGGGAGAGCTGGGGAGCAGTTAGCAGGTCAGGCTTGGAGGAACTCTTAGCCCATTGGTTCCCAGAGTGGCCAGGGAAAAACCCCAGGGGGTGACGCAGAGTCTCCAGGGGCTGAGAAAGCACTGTTTGATCCCCATTCTAGAAGTCTGTACCCCAAAGTGTTGAAGAGCATTCGGTAGGCACCTACTGTTTGCAGAGGCAGGTGCAAAGTAAGGGCCTTATTGTCCTTTAGGAACATTCAATTCCAGGGCACAAGGGGAAAGTCCCAGTGGGGGCTGTACCGCAACAGAAAGACTACATAGTTGGTGGTGGGAGCAGGGCCAAGGAGGGGAGAAAGAGCTGGTGACTTGTGGAGGGGGAGGCAGGCCCACAGGGAGAGAAAGCTGGGCCATGGGACTAAGAACAGGGAGACACATGGGCTTTCCCAACAGAACCCCAGGGAGACCTGGAAACTGTGCCTCCTGACTTTCAACACTGTTCATCCTCTCGGCCACTCTGGTGCCCACCACCTCGGCCCACAAGCACCTGTGCTTGGCACAGAGCCCAAGCAGGCCCTGGAGCGATCCTGGGGAGGAGCAGATGGGGTGGAGGTGGGCCTGCTTCTCAGGTGCTGCAGGGCCCATGGGGGCAGGGGCTGGGAGGCGTGGGGAGCAGGAAGGATGGGGAACGCGCGGAGGGAAAGGAAAGGAAGCACACTGTGCTCAGTCAGGCCCGCGTCTCCTGCTCAGGGACCAAGGCCGGATCCTCCCCAAGCACCAGACGCAAATTCATCAGGCTCAAGGGAGCCAGACTGGTTCTGACTTCCCACACAGCAGCTCCACACTGCGCTGTCTTGGTGCAGCAGTGCCTGCCTGCTAGAGAGGAGGAAGCTGAGCTGGGCCTGGGAGGCCAGCGAGGGGCTTCATCTGCATTCAGCCTATGCAGGGCCTTGCGAGGAGGAGACCATCCTGGATTATATAAGTGTCTTTATAAGAGAAGCAGAGGGAAATTAGATACAGAGAACAGGAGGTGAAGGCGGAGGCAGAGGTTGGATTGCTGAAAAGAAGGAGAAAGCGATGGGAGCGATGCAGCCACAAGCCAAGGAACGCCACAGCCGCCAGAATCTGGACGAGGCAAGGAAGGACCCTCCCCTAGAGCCTGCAGAGGAAGCACAGGCCTGCCAAACCCCTGGCATTGGAATTCCGGCCTCCTGAACTGTGTGAGAATACATTCCTGTTGTTTTAAGCCACCACATTTGTGGTCATTTGTTACCGCAGCCACTGGAAACCAGTACACCTTGGAAGTGAGCTGTGGCAAGTTTCCACCAAGACACCTGCATAGGCATCAACTAGTGCCTGGGCTAAGAGGCTCTGCCACCTGGGGGGCTTTATGGGGGGGGGCACACCCCTCCAGGCCTGCCTCCCAGTGGGGGACCAAGGAGGTGGCGGCTCTGGAACCCAACTGCTTAGGTATTACCTGTGTAACATCTCTTAGCTTTAGTTTTCTCTCGGATAAAAAGCGATTAAATCAGTACAGGGGTGTCAAAACTGTGGCCCGCGGGCCAACTGCGGTCCGCAATCCATTGTCAATTGGCCCGCAGCAAATTCCAAAAATATATTTAGTTTACTTAAATAAACCAGGTGAGTCACCTCGAGTGAGTAGCCCGGCTGTTTGTATATTTTACCGCATATGTCCCTTGGTGAAAACCATTGAAAAAAGTTTGGACACCCCTGAGTTAGTACCAGGTCCCAAAGTGGTTGTGAGGGGAGAATTTTTTGTTTTAATGCATGTAAAGTATTTAGCACAGTACCTGGCATACAGTAATTGCTCAGTAAATATTAGCTGCTGTTGTTATGTCCTTGAAAGAGCCCTGAGGAGCAAATGAGAAATGTATATGAAGGTATTTGCTAAACAAATAAGCGCCAGTTGTTAGTTACAACTCAGCACGAGTCGAGCCCCCAGCCCCTGTTTATGAAGCATCCTCCAGCCTCCCGAGGGCACAAGGCCGCAGCTGAGAGCAAACAGCCAGTCCCCCTGCCTCACACAAGGCTGGAAAAGGGAGGACAGGACTCAGATGGAGCAAAGGGGCGAGTGGAGAAGAAATGCCACGGGAGGCGGGAGGTTGGGGGCTGGGCCAGCCTCCAACGCAGCCTGCTGCACAGACACTCATGCCACCCTCTCCCTGCCCAGTGACAACAGCTCCATCCCTTCCGGCATCTGACCTTGGTGTTTCAGGGAGTCCAGAGGGGTAAAGGTCATGGGAACCGCGCACAAGATAGGCTATCCCAGAGCTGCTCGGAGGCCAGCCTTGTCCGAGACTGAAGCAGTTCTCCAAAGCCTCCCCCAGCAGCGCCAAACAGCCCTGACTGCATATCCTTGGGGGACATTCAGCCCCAGGAAAACCTGGGACACACGCATGGCAGACAACTTCTAATGCTGCTCTGGGGCTCCCAGTCTCCCTGTGTTGGTTGAAATTACTGTTGGCTTCAGCTCTTGCATTTAATTTCTCACCACTAAACAATCCTTTGGATTTGCCCATGGTGGTATTTCTTACTGGTGTACAGAGGGCCAGAAATAAGATGGCACAGGGCTCAATGCACCCCCAGGCAGAGGCCTGGGAACTAGGATTCAGTGCAGACACCACCACCACCCACACATCCTGGTAAGTACGTGGGTCTCTGTCTCCCCTCAGTAATTCTTTAATAGATGGTAGGAGAACATGGCCCCTCTCTATTGTCAGAGCTACGGTGTGGAAACCCTCTGAGGGGTCACATGTTAGGATTCAGGTCACATGTTAGGAGGACCCTAAAAGCCGAACATCCCTGGGGAGGCTTGAGACTTTCCATCTCTAGGAAAAGAGCAGAACAGCATTCTACCCAGAGTGAGGAAACAGACTAGATGACCCCTTAACACCCTCAGGGCCAGAGGATTCAGGAGTGGGCCCTCCTAAGGTATGAATCTGAACTTTCAAGAGCTAATCATTCTCTAAGAAATATCCTGACCAGTCTCCCTGAACCTGTGGGCAAATTGGGAACACTCCTCCTTTCAAAGCCCAAAGACCAAGAATAGAAGGTATCTTCTCTGGTCTTTAAAGAAGTTTCTCCCACTATGTGCAATTCTAAGAATACAAACTAACCTTCCCTTCCGATCCTGTCATCCCCCTCCCACGACCACCCTCTCCTCCCCCGGCGGTCAGCCAGAGCACTCCTGAGCTCTCCCCCGCCCCTAGACCCCCAGTTTCCACTCTGCCCTGGCGTCCCGTCCCCATACTGACTTCACCAGAAGAGATGCCAAACAGCCACTAGGACCCATCTCTGCCTGGCATTAGGCCTCGGATATTGATGGGCCCTGTGTGGGTTACTATGGTCAGAGGAAAGGACAACAGTCCCTTACTGGTGTACAGCTGGCCCCCAGCTTGACCCACCGAGTAGAATGAGCACAAGAGAAATGTCTGGGCTTGTTCTTCCAGCTGAGATAAAGCCTTTCCACCTTTCCTGGGAATTCGGCCTGGTGGCCCAGGGCTAAGGAGTGTTCCTGGTCACAGCCTCTCTGATGAGCATAACCTATATGAAAAAAGTCCCTCCTGCTCTCTCAGACTTAAGCCAAATACTTGGGCCTGTCTTCTTGTTATTGTGGAGGGGAGGGGGCTGTTCTCCCACCTTTTTAAAGCTCCGGAACCAAGCATGAGTCAGGCAATGTGCAGAGACTCATTGCTCATCTTCCTGTGAGGATGCAACAACGGCCAACAGCCCACAGGGGCCAGCCTGGCTTGCAGCTGCCTGCAAACTGCCCCCAGCTCAGCGTCTGCACACACGTGACTCCTGTTCTGCTCTGAAACGCCGTGTCCCATCTTCGGTGTGACATCCTTCCCACCATCTTGACCTCACAAGTGCTGCTGACCTCCCCGGCCCAAGACTCCCCTCACTCCTTGGCAACTTGGGCAGGCGTGCAGGCTGGGGAGGGTCCAGGGACCCGGGAAGACAGAGCCCTGCCTGGCCTGCTGTCACTCACCTCTGCTTACCTTGGGTGCAGAGAAGGCATTCCCGGAGTCCCTACCCTAAGGCTGGGGGCCCGTCCTGGGTGCTCCTACAGCTCCCTGGGTTTACCTCCATCACAGCTCTTACCACACTATGTTCACAACTGACTCCTTATCTGCCTCTTTCCACTGGAAGAGGAGCTGTGTCCCCCATGTCCCCTCAGAGCAGCTCTGTGCCCTGCCCAGAACCAGGTAAAACGTGACACTCCCATGGTAGTGACTGAGTGAACGGCCAAATGAGTTCTGAAGTCGTGACCACCACATGGAGACAAGCACCACTCCCAGTGGCTGCCTCATAACCTTGACCACCACTCTGCAACCCCAGTAGCTACCCCACCCCAGGTGGGCTGATCTGGCTAAGGCAGACCTGCTTTCCCCAAGCAGGAAACGCACGACTGGAGCGAAGCTGACAGAACTGGGGAATCTGTCAGGGGGCCTGCACTGACATCAAACCAGAACCGACAGCTGTCATTCCCTCGGCCCATCACGCAGCCATCCTGGCACAATGCGTGTCTGAGAATGAGCAGGCACTCTGGGAGGCTGGGCTGCTCAGTCATCCACACGCATCCTGCCTCTTTGGGCAGAGCCTCCCCAGAGAAAGGGTCCAGGGACCACATCTTCTCCGCTCAGCTGCCATGATGTGGGAGACAGCTGTGGACAGGAGCCGGGGCCTGGTGTTCTAGTCTTGCCTCTGTACCAACTGGCTATCCTCGGCGGGCCAAGTCCCTTTCCTTCTCTGGGTCCTAGCTTCTTCGTGTGTAAACAGAAAGGGCTGGATTGCTGTGTGTTCTTTCCCTCTGACATCCTACAGACCTGCAAGCCTCTGAACTCCACTCCCAGCGCATTAAGCGTCTCGCAGTACCTAGTAGACCAGCACAACCTTTGGTGAGCTCATGCCACTCCCACCAGAAAGCCTCACTGTCCCACCTGTAAGTCAGCAAGGGTCCCAGGAAAAACTGGATGTCCCCGAGGCAGACAGTGCGCCTGACACCAGCCATACTGAGAGATGGAGGGACCAGGTACACACATTCAGCTAAGGAAGGGTAAGTAGATTGAATCAGCAGTAGGGATTCTAGTTAGATGGAAGGAGGAACTTCCTGCCTATCAATCAGTGAACCTTCCCTTTTTTACAGCGATCTTTACCATTGATTAGTACAAGACCCACTAAAGAAGCACAGGTCCAGCTGAAAATAGGGAAATGGACGAGGTAGTAGTTTTCAACCTTGGCCATACCTAAGAATCCCCTGCAGAGCTTTCAATACCCGATGCCCAGGACACACCCCAGGCCAATTAGACCAGAATTTCCGAAGCTGGAACCAGCATCAGTATTTTGTTTTAAATCTACTGTGCGACTCCAATGTGCAGAGCAGACTGGGAACCATCCGGAGGCCTGGCCGCCCGTCAGCCCCTGGGCAAATCCTCCTCCTAACAAGCTACTGCTGTTGCTGCCGCAAATTCCTGCTCCAACATTAAAACGCTTGGGCTCCCATTCTCTCAAGCAGAGCCTAAGCAGTGTTCTCTCCGATTTACAGGTGAGACGATGGATAAATGGATCCCAGGAACTCCTGGGGAGGCAGGGAGCACAGCGATGATCTGGCCTCAGACGCATTTTTCCCTCTAAGACAAGACAGATACACAGACACACACAGGCACATGCACATAAACACACACACACAGACACAGTCACCACATTCAAGTTCGTAAGGCTGTCGCTCCAGGTCCAAAGCGTCATGACAGCAAATGGCATGGAAAACACACAGCGAAAGCCAGGGGGTTTGGAGCAGGCGATGAAAGAAATGAGGTCCCTGCCCCGAAACCTCCACGGGACTTCAACACGATCGTCCCCAACCCTACTCCTGACAAATCCACTCAGGACAAATCTCTGTCTGGGGCTGGTCATGCTGGAGGAGGGCTTGGCAGTGAGCTGTGTTCAAATTAGCCGGGTAGTGGGTGAGGAATTTCACTGTAATTGGTCGTGTTTGTTCCAAGGATGACGACTACGGCACATTTCTCATGTTAATATCATCCAACTACCCATGTACCGCAATTACACCGCATCGATTTTAAAGCCGACTTAGCACAATAGAGGCTTCTAATTTGTAAGCGAAACCACGGTTGCATAAATCAAACTGTTAGAGGAACGCCACTGCCGCATGCTAACGGAGCATTAATAGACAGGGGAGGGCAGCTCGGGCACTGGGCCCCAGGCAGGTCCATCCCCCACCGGTGGACCCGCGCTCCCCGCCCACCTGCATTTCAAGTGGGGCGGCTCCCTGGGTTTGGATGTCCACAGCTATGATTGAGGTCCCCTCTGCTCTCAGCTGTAGGACAAAAGCCATCATGAGAAGAGGTCGGCTGGTCCTGCACCCTGGTATGAGGCCTGGGGGATGAGTTCAGGGGAGAGCTATAAATCATGGGAGAACAGGACCCGGGGGCCAACAATGGTGAACTTGAGCCTCTGGTCCTTGCTGCCAACTAATATTTCTTGAGGGCCCACTAGAGAAAGGGCCCTGGACTTGGCATGCTCTTGGCAGGAGCGTGGGCCTGCAGAGCCAGGACATAGATGAGCCGCCCTTCACACGGGACCCCGCACATAATCTCACCAGGAGCACCTCTGGGCAGCAGCGGGCTCGGGAGAGGCTGCCAGGCTTAGGGAACAGGGCTGTGGCCAAGCGCCAAGCCCCTTGTGACTCCATCTCGGCGCGGCTCCGTGGTGCTGGGGCAGCCGATTAGCCTAGAAAGGGAGAAGGCCTCGGACCTGGAGACTTGGGCTGGTAAAAGCCCAGGAAGCATTTGCTACCCATCCCTTTCCCACCATCACAATCGAACCTTGGCAGGGCAGCCAAGCCAGCTGGCCATGGCTGCTCCGGACTCTGGAAACACAAGTTACGTCCAAGGCCTAACAGCCTCACCTGGGCTGGAGCTGCGGCCGCATGTGCAGGAAGTGGGGATCCCCACTGACATATGCCCCCTGTCCCAGGGCGGTATGGTCATCCCCTCCTTTGGGCATCCTAGCAGGAACAAGCTAGTGCTGTGCCTTGGGCAGAGCAGAAGTTCAATAGACGTTTATGGAAGAACCGTCACAGAAAGACAGCAGAGAACCCTGCACAGTTCTAAGGAAATGTGTTCATAACAGAGCACCTAAGACAGCTGCTCACCTTCTTTCCAATACACTCTCATTCAGGGTTCCTTAAAGAACACATTTTACGTGAAAAGGAAAGCTTTGATTAGGTGTGCAGATATCTTTAATATTTCCCTTTAACACAAAATAATGTCTCAGTATGTCAAGGCAGTCTCGCCATGAGAAGATAAGGATTGTTTGCATTCCATCTGTTTTTGTCAATCCCACCGTATGCAGATATTTGAAAGAATAAGTGAGTGAATGAATGAACAAACGAACAAGGCAAGGAATGAGTGAAGGATGGGGTGAGAAACGGGGTGAGAAACGTGAGAGCAGTCCTAACAAGAGGACGTCCTCCCAACTGCCTGCAGCTGGGCAGCCCTACTAGGTGGTGGGCAGCCCTACTAGGTGGTGAACACCCCACATCCCCAAGGCTTCTCTCCCCGCCTCCACCCACTAAGAGCCAGCAAACTTGCAAAAGGTCAGCCTGATGCCAAGTCTCCAGGGCTCTCCTGTCCCAGAGCCATAAAAAGCAACTTGAAATGTCTCTGCATCTTTGAAAAAGAGCAACGGGTAAAGGATGGCTCCAGAGTTGGGAACCCTCTCATAGGAAAAGGCCAGCACATTCCTCATCCAAGATCTACAACAAGCAGGGCCCTGTCCTTTGAAGGGCAGAACCCAGAAAGGGCCCCACCCTTCCCACCAGAGGCCCCTCTGCTGGCAGTCTGATGTGCTTGTCCCCAGGGGGCAGGGAGCAGGTCCCACACCATATTGGGACAGCCCCCGCCCCTGGCAGACCCGGCATATCTCCCATAGGCCAAAATAGCAGGGCAAACTCTCTGGGCCCTTCTGTCAGTCCCAGGAAAACCATCAATATCGGATTCTTCTGCAGACCCCCCCCCCCAAGTTTCCCATTCCCCAGCAAATGGCCCTGTTCAGCCTGATCAACAAAAATATCACCTCTGCCTGCTCCAAAGAAGCACCTCAGCCACCATTTGCTGAGCTACTCTGGGCCACAGCCACGTGCCACTGGAGAGAAAGAAGGACACTGCCACACAGGTACCCATCAGTGAGACGGACAGCCCACCAGCCGGGTGCCGCCCACCCACCCCAGACCCTTCGGAGGACATCTGGGAAGATGCCCAGGGCTTTACTCCAAGTCACACTCCTTGGGTGTTACCAGCCTGGGACAGTAAAGGACAACATAGGGGTTAGGATCATGGAAGGCTCTGGAATCAGCAGAGGACATGCTCAGACTGGGGTCCAGAATGGTGTAAGCTCCCAGACGTGGAAGCTGCTGTAGGTAACTACCATGCTTCCCCGAAAACAAGACCTAGCCGACAATCAGCTCTCATGTGTCTTTTGGAGCAAAAATTAATATAAGACCCGGCCTTATTTTATTACATTCTATTATGTTATATTATATTATTATATTACATTACATTATATAAGACCGGGTCTTATTTTACCATAAGACAGTAATATAGTAAAATAAGACCCGGTCTTATATTAATTTTTGCTCCAAAAGATGCATTAGAGCTGATTGTCCGGCTAGGTCTTATTTTCGGGGAAACACAGTAGAATTCATGCCTCTTCCACAAAACTTCCTAGATTTACTCCCTTTTTTATCATCCTTTCCACCTTCCCTCAATCTGTCGCTATGGCTCTGTATCCCTAAATCCCAGAGTGAGATGTACAAACAAACCTTCATAGTCCTAAAAGGGGCCTCAGTTTAGAAGAGCTGCTGCCTGGCCAAGCCCGTGCTCCTGGTACAAGGCACAGGGACATCTCTCCCTCCACTCTCCAGAAGGTCAGTCTTGGTCAGGTGCCCATCCCAACACGGGCCATTGAGCTTGGCACTGTGGCTGAGGAAATGCAGCTCCCTCGGGAGGTGCTACCCAAGAGAGACACGTCATAATAATGACAAACTAGGCAGCAGCCACCGGTCCTTGCCATTCCCTGTAGGCCCCGCTCAACCACCTGTAAAATCCGTCTCCTGCACATCAGACCCCATTTAGGGCCTTTGTGTCACAACAACAGACCCTGGAAAGCCAGCAAGGGCAGCTGTCTGGCTGGCTGAGTGGCCCTGACAGCCTACGTGTCCACCCTGACCCCTTGCACCGCTGGAATCCTCCTTTGGGGGGCCCAGCTATATTCCAGGCATGGATTGACAGGTGGTGAAGGAAGGAGAGAAATATCAGGGTTTCTTTTTAATGACCCAGATTCCAGCCAGATGCATTTGTTTTTGGCAGCGGAGAGCCAGCGGAGCTAAGAACGCAGGCAGCTGGTGATGTCTTAATCACTGCAGAGAGGAAGGGACCGCAGGCTCAGCCCGGTGCCGGCTACCTGCAGCACTCTGCCGGCGGTGTTCACACGCCTGCCAGCTGTCTCTGTGCCTTCTCCTTCTTTTCCCCTCCTTCATTTTCCTCTCCTCCTCCACCCTGATCAGGTCCTGCTTCTGTCTTTCACTCCACCTCTGCCAAGGCCCTAAGTAGGGCACCCAGGCCCCCCACAGACATGCCTCAGCCCTGCCAGCAAGACCTGGCGGGAAAGTCACTGCCATCATAGCTACCCCCCACCCCGGCCCCTGGCTGGTCTGGCTAACGCAGGCCCCAGAGGTCTCCTCCCGGCCCTCCTTTTCAGAGCTCAGCAAGAGGTTTCAACTTTAGTTTAAACACTGAGTCCCTAGAGAGCACCCTAAAAGCACAGAACACCCCCTTTGATTTCCTTCCCCATCTGGGCCTGAGATCCCAAAGCATTCAGCACTGGCAGCTCACCTGCCCTTCTTTCCCTGCCCTGAAGGAGCTGGGACAGGGGTGGAAGGTCCAGAATGACTCCTGCATTCTGCTGAAGAGAAGGCCAAACCAAAGCGTAGAGAAATGAGGACCCAGCTGTGGAAATGGGGGCTGAGAACAGAAACCAAGCACTCACGCCCTAATTCTGAACACAGGCTCCGCTTGACATGCCGACGAGCAGGGAACGTGTCTACGCTCTCCAGCAGGCACTGTGTGCCCCTGCAAACCTCACTGGGCCCCAACACACCTATTACGTGCTATACAATGGCTGAGCCCTCTTCATACAGTGTTTCAGCTACTCCTTGAACCAACTTAGAAAGTAGCTATTACTTTCCCATTTTACAGGTAAGGAGGTCAAGGCTCAGAGAGTTATGCACCTTGTCAGGTTCGTACAAATAGTAAGTGGTAATGCCAGGAGTCGAACCCACCTGTCTATTCCTAAAGGCAGTGCTCTTCCCACATGACCTTCCACTTGCCTAACAAGCAGCCCTGGGAGAAGGAAGGGTGGATGATTAGTGCAGGGGGCAGGGGGCAGGGTGGGCACGGCGTGCTGGCAAGACAGCTGAAGCTGTTGGAGTCTAGTCTCTGTGTGTTCTGATGTTCTTCTCCCCCTCCCAAAGGAAAAAGTCTCTTCCACTTTCCTAGAGCAAGTGAAAAGGAGAGAAATGTGGCTGCACGAGTGTGAGGTCTGGGGCAACGCTCACCCCTCGCTCCTCTCAAAGACCAGGCCATTCACCCACCCAGGACGCCCCACTGCTGCCTCAGTGCCACGGAGAGACAGACATCCGAAGAACCGGGTGCCTGCCATGGGGGTGGGGGCTGCTCCCACTCCCCAGCTTCTCTCTCCATCACCTAGAACGACAATCTAAATCCAAGTCCAACCAAGACAGGGCATCTCCATCAGGGAGCCCAAGTCTGCCTCCACAGCTAAGTCCCCACATTCAAGGCCAGGGGAGGTGCAGAAGGCTCGTCTCTCTGGTTACCTCCTAAACACAGAGAGGTGAAGAGACTCCAGAAGGGAGAGGGTCATGAAGAGAAGTCTGGGAACACCAAACACAGAAAGAGGAAGACAAGGAAAAAGAACTCCAGTGAATTAAACAGCAAGGCAACAGGTTGCCCTCGGAGAGGTGTCTCCCAGCCCTCTACCCGACTTCCTCTTTCTCCCAGCCGTTCCTCCAACAATGGTGCAGAGGCCCATGCTGGCAGCCCAGCCTCCCCCAGGACAGTGGGCCCTTGGGGTCCTGGCCGGGCCTGGAATTTCACAAGGGCCCAGGGAGCCGTCTGTGGGCGCAGGAGGTCCCTCAGCGCCCACTGCAGCGAGGGGCTGTGTGTGTGTAAAGGCGGGAGGTCAGAGCCTTGGCCAACGAGGTTCGCGCTTTTCTCAGATGTGCGCCTGCTGTTGTGTGGAGAAACTAGCCCAGCATGGACTTCCTTGGGAAGCAGGGAAAGGGCACCAGCTGAACCCTTAAGGATCCACAGAGTCTGGCAGTCAGGCCACCTCCTGACCACACCTAATAAAAATGGGCCATGCCCACTTGGGCACCCGGGGTTCCAGGGGGCCCACTGCAGCCAAGCGGGCTATGTTGATTCCCCACTGCCCTGGACCCTCAATGTAACACCTTCTCTCGCTACACCTCAGTCTCCCTAGAAGCAAAACAAGGCCGCTGACCTTCTCTGAGGAGATGTTTGAGACAGTATAAAATACTGGTCCCAGGGACGGCTGAAGCTGCAACAGCCCCCCGCCTCCTCCTGCCCAGCCCCTGCCTCCAGACAGACTCACCTCAATAGTCTGTGTGCCCAGGGAGGGTGTGGACATCTCTGGGGGAAGAACAGGATCTCCTTTCTCCTCAGTGTGGATCCAGTGATGTGGGCACATATGCGAGCTCTGCTCAGTGCCCTGCCCCCAAAACCTACTTCCATATCTCCAGTCGCTTTGTCTGTCAGGATGATCAGCCTGCCTCAACCGTCCCCACAGGGCAGACAAACCCAAGCAAGAAATTTGCTCAAACTCCTGTCAATCAAAGTGCCGGACTCATAGGCTTGGACACCAGCCCCAGGTCGGGCAAAGGAGGGCCAGCCAGGAGGGTACTCCCAGCAAGGGATTCTGGGAGGCAGCCAAGGCCAGGGCTGCGTGAGGAAGGGCAGGGTGATGGACAGGCAGACAGTGGGTCAGAGGGGCCAGCGACTAGGAAAACGGGGCCAGGTCTCTGTGATCGGGACATCTTAGTAAACCCCTGACAGAAGGAATGAGCCTGCACAAACCAGAAGAGAAGTCCTGGAGGAATCTGCAGGGGCATTTGTGTTCCTACCAGGCCAACCCTCCTCCTCCCCACGGCCCACCACAGGCTGCAGGAATGCTGGACGGGGCCACTGGAGACAAAGGAGGCTCACCTCCCACCACCACACTTCCTAGACAGCCACCAGTGGGTTTGCCAAGGTGTCAAGCACGGCGAGGTGCCCTGGCAGGCAGCCTGCGGGACCGTAACCACACACTCAGTCACACACGGCGGCTGCCTGGGCGGAGAAACACCTCAGGGATCAAACTGTGTGCAGCTTTACGGCCCACTCAGCAAAGGGAAGGCAGAAAGGTGGGGGCAGAAACACAGACACAGAAAGCAGTAGGAAGTTAAAGAAGGAAAAACAAGGTCGTAAAATCCCACTTTATATTAGCTTCACCCATTACAGGCTTCAGAGAACTTTCATAAACACCATCTCAGTACATCCTCCTGACAATCCTCCCACATCAGCCAGCTAAGTATTAAGGTTTAGTCCCACTCTACAGATGAGGAACTGAAGTCAAAGGTCCTCACAGGGAAAGAAACTGAAGTCAAAGGTCCTCATGGCCATGCTGTGAGGGAGCCCACATGCCCCATGCTCCTTCTGACAAGGTCAGGAAAGGACAGAGGCAGGGGCTCTGACAGGAAAGGGAGAGCAGAGAGCTGTGAATGAAGAACCACGGCCTGTCCATGTGTGTGTCCTTTCCCGTCACGACACCCACCCCTGATGCTGAACCTCGCGCCCCATGGCGAGAACAGGACAGGTTCCTGCACTCACAATGAGGCAGCCCAGTGAAGGGGACGCACCCCCTGCTCGGAGCCACGGGTGTCGTGGGGTTTAGGGGAAGTTGTTTGTCCATATGTCTGTTTTCTCAAAAGGTGGCAGCTGGGAATACCAGGGGATGCGGGAGCTGGGTGGCTAAGGCTGCCCTAGACAGAAGTGGGAAGCAGGGTGGTGCCAAGGAACCACAAAGACACTGTTCAGGGGGCTTGGGGAAAGCAGGAAGCAAAAAGAAAGCTCTTCCTAATGATGAATGCTGGAGGGCGGAACTGGAACAGTCGTAATTAAGGCTTCTAACCATAGGAAGGGAGCTGCGACAGTTGTATGTGTCAAACATGAGCTGGCTCCTGTCCCCAGTGGGAGTGCTTAATAAAGCAGCCCGCCCCCTCATTACCTGCTTCCAGGGTGACAGCCCTCCCAGGCAGGGGAGGGAACAGGCAACACCAGCTTACTGACAGGCTGAGGCTCAGCCACGAGAGAGACTCCATCTCTCCCTGCCCTGATGTGGGAAATGGGGTGATAGGGAAGATTCTCTCACTGCCACTGAGCAAGGGACCCAAGGTCTGCAGAGTCAAGGCCCACCAGGGACCATCCGGCTTTGAACCCAGGAGCTCCTGGCATGGGCACAGCCCCACAACAGAGCAGCTGCTACCCCCCAGGGCTGTGAGCCTCCAGGCAGAGCAGAATCTGGGACAGTTTTGTGAGGTCCAGGCAGCAAGTTCCAGCACACCAGGACAAACCCAGCCCTGCCTAACGGGTCCTCCCTCACTCTGGGCCTCAGTTTCCCCACTTAAGAGACATAAAGGAATCATCCCTGGCCCCTCATTCTACTGAGGCTACTGTGAGGAAGATAAAGTACCTCAAGGATCGTTAGCTCTTTCAAAACACAAAGGGAACAAAAGAACTGTATAAAATCACAGAATGTCAGAGCCCAAAGGGATGAGCTGGCTTAGTCTGCCACTGCTCAGACGTTGACACCTAGGTCCAGAGAGGGAAAATAACTTGCTCAGGGTCACACGGCAAGTTAGCAACTCAGCTGGGGCTGGAACTCAGGTCTCTGTGACCCATCCCCTGCTTTTTCCCACGCCTGCCACTCTGATCCCAGGCATAACTGAGAGCTAATTAGTGTGTATCTTACATGAAAAGTGTGACAAATGCACTTCTGAAGGGGGTGTGGGGATGTAGGCTCCATGGGGAGAATGCAGGCAATGGGCTGGGCACACCTGGATTTTGCAGGCTACTGGAGGGGCTTTCCAGCCCGCAGTGTCCCCCCAACCCCCACAGGGTGTGAGGAGGCCCCACGTAAGAGGGAAGAGAGAACAGAGCACTGCCGAGAATCCTGTCAATCTTCCTCCCACAGCTCCTGAGATGCGGACCACAGCCCTCCACAGAGCAGAGTGGCTTTTTGTGAAACATGCACTTTTCACACAGTCTCCCCTCCTCCCAGCAGGCAGGCTGAGAAAGGGGCAGAAGAAGGGGGGCTCAAGGGGAGGAGAGACAAGGGGGGCACACTTCTCTTTGGCTGCCATAAATGGTAACAAATCAAGCACCTTGTGCGCTCAGCTCTTCTGATTGCACCAATGATCCCCCCTCCAGCCTCCTGAGGGCTCCCCCAAGGCCCTGGGGCCCCCAAGGACCAGTCAGGATGGGTGCCCTAAATGGCTGAGACATCACAGAGCTCTTACCCAGATCCCAAGCTCACTGGCCTGACAAGCTGTCACTCTGATTCGGGTCCGAGGAACTCTTGCCCACAGGTGGGGGAAGACTCCTTGAGCGGGTGGGGGGCACCGTCAGGCCTCAGAACACACCCAGCCTCCCAGAGACACACTGTGGGCTGCTGTTCACTGCGGGGAGCACAAAAGCCTCAGGATCCGTCCTGCCAGTGACTGCCATCTCCTTAGATCCCCCTGCAAGTGAGCGCCCCGACTCTGCCAGCCAGGCCATAACCCCCCCATTCTCCAGACCTCAGGGTGTCACCCAGACCTTCTGCCCGGTAGTCTCTAACAAAGTGCCATCATTAAAGGGGTCCGCGCCAACCGGCACACGGCCCTACTGAATCGATTCCTTGCCCACCCGTCTTGGTATGAGCTCCTTTCTCTGGTCTCCAATATGACCTTATTGTTCCTGCCTCCCCCTCATCCTCCCGCTCCCTCTGCCTGTCCAGACCCTTTGTCTGACTGTCCTTCTGCATAAAGCCTGCTCAGAAGACAGAGCGCAGGTGTGGGACATCCCGACACTACCCTCCATGGTCAGTGAGAGCACTGAGCACCGTGCCAGGGCACGGCAGGTACTCACTGCCACCATCCCCTTCCACACCAGAGAGACACCCACCCCAACGTGCATACGTCCTCCTCCATCTCATTCATCAGGTCTGCCCCCACGGCAGCAGCGTGCATGGGTGCAAGGTCCTGACCGGGTTCTCATCCTGCTGACCTCAGGCTCCCCTCTCCCTGGGGCTCCCCCCTTCAGTCAGGCCAGAAGGCTGTCCCTCGTCCTCCCCACATGACTAGGTCCCGGTGCTCTGTCAAGGATCAGCTCAAGCCCTACCTCAGGCACAGAACTCTCTGCACCCACCTGGCCCTACGCCTGAACCACTGGTGCTCCCAGAGCTCGCACTTGCTGGAAACCAAGGCACAGAGGGAAACACGCCGGAGTATGTCACACTGCACTGTTTATGAGTGCCTACTACGTGCGAGGCCGTCCACAGTGGTCTCGTCTCCGCCCCCTGCCTTACGACGGAGAATGAGGAACCCAGGGACCGTTAGTGCACTACCCCTCTGGCCGCCGGCACACAGGGGCTCTGCCGGGTAGGCCACGCTGCCTTCCTGAACACTTTCCTGGACCAAGAGTGGGCTCCTCCCAACAGGACTGCAGCTCCTTGAGAGCAGGGCGCAGTGCTGCTCACTTCCCCTGCAGCGCCCGGGCTCAGCAAACCACGAGCCATCTCAGGACTCACTGGGAACACATGTTGGGAATTCAGAGACACAGGACTGAGGAATGTCAAGAAACTCCGGGGCAGGGGACATGCACACCCTAGAGCATCGACTGGCCCTGCCCGCACACCCAATGGTAGTCAGCGGGATGGATGAGGAGAGGCGGTGACAGACTAGGACCCACAAGAGTGGTTTGCTGGAAGATGCCCCGAAGGGTGTCCTGGCTCTGGGACAACCCACCCCTGAGCAGTGCAGACATACCTGGGTGGCACACCAGGCGCTGAGCGGATCAGAGGAGCCCCAAGGCTGCCGAACTGCACCCACAGATGTGGTCAGGGCAGCCATGCAAACACATCCAGAGCTGCTGGATTGGGGGCTGCACGGCTGCTCTGCCTCCCTGGGTCGCAGCCTCCCCACCTGCTCTTGACCTCTCTCTCCAGGAGGCAGGGAGGATACATCTCAGGGTATGAACAAATTCCAGCCCTAGCCTCTGGCATTTGGAGGGCAGTATACACCAGCGGGCATCTACTGTTTATGCCCTTCCCCCTCTTTCGGTACCAACACCCCTGTTTTTCTTTGGGGAATTCTCCTCCTCTCCAGTGAATACAGCTTTGTCCCATTAATCAAGGTGCTCTGCTCACCGCTGGCCACAGGTGGCACGTGACCAGCCAGACCCTCTCCTGGGAAGCCCAGTCTAGAGCTGTGAGAGCCAAGGGGCAAAACAACAGGAGCTGATGCATCCTGACAGAGCCAACGTGACCGAGCTCACCGTCAGCGCCTGACGCCTGGATCCCCACCGCGGCCTGCCTGCTGCCCCTGCTGCGGCCTGTTGCTCAGCTTTCCTTTCTAGCCTCTGAGCTAACCTTGTATCCTTCATAGATACTGAGAGATCCACAAGCAGAAAAACAGGATACAGAGACCCAGAGAAGGGAAAGGAAAGCTGGGCCAGCAAAAACAAGAGAAGTCTGCTGAAGTGCTTGGCTCCCTACATGCCAAACGACACTGCTGGGCTTTGTTCATAGATAGAGATTAAGAGGTAGATACATATCTATGCACCTAAGCTAGCCATGGTTGGTAAGTGGTGCTTGCAATCTAAGAGACCTAGCTTACCCAGAATCCATCTAGGAAATGGGATTCTCAAAATGAGGACACCAGCTTATACCCAAGGGTCACACACTGGGAGGGAGTCTAGCCAAATATACATATTCATATATATATATATATATATATATATATATATATATACACATACATATATATGTATATATATATATATATATATATATATATATATATATATATACACACACACACACTTAGACTATTAATGTGTTTGAAATGTTTATATATTCATACATATATACATACACATATACTCACATATTTATATGTAAATACTGTATGTATGGTCATATACATATATACACACATATACATACAAATATACGTAAGTATGTATGTGTGGAACTCTTGAGAACCTACAATTTGGGGACCTAAGGGGAAGATGCAAGTGCAGAACAGACCAGTGGAAGACAAGGAAATTGGAAAAAAAAAAAAAAACCTTCAGGAACTTGCCCTGCCCTCTGTGCTACCCACAGAATCTTCCCACAGAGACAGACACATATTGCTGCCTCCTGACTGGCAAACATGTCTGCCTGTGGCCACGGGGTCCTGTGCCCTGAGAGTTGTGAAAGGGCATCCCCTGCCCTGGGGGAGAATGAGCAGGAGGCAGGAGAATGAAGCACAGGCCACATGGAGGCACGAGGGACAGAGCCTGCCACGTGAACAAGTGAAGTTTCGGGGGTCCTGAACTAATCTGGCTGGCCTCGCCCATCACCAGGGACTGATGAGTAGCAACTCCCTACACCAAGGGCCTCTTAGAACCAGACCACAGGGCGACACCATCAGCCAAGTGCCAGGACTCCAAACTCCATGGGTCCTCAGCACCTGTGGAAATGAATGGGATGAGGTGATGGTATTTTCCAGAGTCCTTGGGGAGAATGCTTATGTGGCCAGAAGGAACCCACTTGTGAAGAGGGGGATACTCACTAGCTGGAATAAGGACAGATGGCCACAGAACTGCCTTCTAAGGCAATGGGTGGCTACAGGAGTTCTGTTTGAGCAGGCAGGATGCTCCAGTTGGAGGTGAGCATGGCTCCCCCATAGCATGAAGCCTTTCCTCCAGATAAACCCCAACCGTTACCTAAAGGGTATGACCTGTAAGAGGCACCCCGTTATTAGCCCACCCAGGGCCCTGACCTCCTACCTAGCATTCTTGTGCAGTTCGAGTCAGCCCATAAACAACACTTACTTACTGAGCACCTATTACGAGCCAGCCAGGCAAAGGTGATAAGACGAACGGCCCTACCTCACCTCCTCCTGCTCATGGTCTTGGGTGACAATGCGTCATCCACACACATACCACTGCCTCTCGCAGTGTCTGTGAGGCTTCAAAGTGCCCAGAAGACTGACTATCCGCTGGTCTGAGAAAGTCCCTGAGGATCACGAGGTGGTCACCTCCTAACCCACTTCTGTTTGAAGCTGGGAACAGGGGGAGAAAGGCACAAATTGTCAACTGAGTCATATACAAACATGCGTAACTCGGGTCCTATTAAGCCAGGCTACACTGCACTAAACTGGAAGTATGAATCCAAGAAAAGCACGGTGTAAAGTCAGCAGGGGAAGGAGCTGGATCAGGACGACTTCCCAGGAACGGTCACAGAAAGAATATGGGTTTGACTGACCCGGGTTCAAATCCCAGCTCTGTCACTTTCCAGCTCAGTAATTTGGGGAAAATCCCTAACTTCTCAGAGCTTCCATCCTCTCGGAGGCAAAATGGAAACAGTGCTATGTCTCCTCCTCAGGTGTTGTGGAGAGTGGATAAGGTAATGGGGTGACCCAGGGAAGTGGGTGAGGTAATGGGGTGACCCAGGGAAGTAGGTGAGGTAATGGGGAGACCCAGGGAAGTGGGTGAGGTAATGGGGCGACCCAGGGAAGTGGGTGAGGTAATGGGGAGACCCAGGGAAGTGGGTGAGGTAATGGGGCGACCCAGGGAAGTGGATGAAGTAATGGGGTGACCCAGGGAAGTGGGTGAGGTAATGGGGCGACCCAGGGAAGTGGGTGAGGTAATGGGGAGACCCAGGGAAGTGGGTGAGGTAATGGGGCGACCCAGGGAAGTGGGTGAGGTAATGGGGAGACCCAGGGAAGTGGGTGAGGTAATGGGGAGACCCAGGGAAGTGGGTGAGGTAATGGGGAGACCCAGGGAAGTAGGTGAGGTAATGGGGAGACCCAGGGAAGTGGGTGAGGTAATGGGGCGACCCAGGGAAGTGGGTGAGGTAATGGGGAGACCCAGGGAAGTGGGTGAGGTAATGGGGAGACCCAGGGAAGTGGGTGAGGTAATGGGGAGACCCAGGGAAGTGGGTGAGGTAATGGGGAGACCCAGGGAAGTGGGTGAGGTAATGGGGTGACCCAGGGAAGTGGGTGAGGTAATGGGGAGACCCAGGGAAGTGGGTGAGGTAATGGGGAGACCCAGGGAAGTGGGTGAGGTAATGGGGTGACCCAGGGAAGTGGATGAAGTAATGGGGAGACCCAGGGAAGTGGATGAGGTAATGGGGTGACCCAGGGAAGTGGGTGAGGTAATGGGGTGACCCAGGGAAGTGGGTGAGGTAATGGGGTGACCCAGGGAAGTGGGTGAGGTAATGGGGTGACCCAGGGAAGTGGGTGAGGTAATGGGGTGACCCAGGGAAGTGGATGAAGTAATGGGGAGACCCAGGGAAGTGGATGAGGTAATGGGGAGACCCAGGGAAGTGGGTGAGGTAATGGGGTGACCCAGGGAAGTGGGTGAGGTAATGGGGAGACCCAGGGAAGTGGATGAAGTAATGGGGAGACCCAGGGAAGTGGGTGAGGTAATGGGGTGACCCAGGGAAGTGGGTGAGGTAATGGGGTGACCCAGGGAAGTGGATGAGGTAATGGGGAGACCCAGGGAAGTGGATGAGGTAATGGGGAGACCCAGGGAAGTGGGTGAGGTAATGGGGAGACCCAGGGAAGTGGGTGAGGTAATGGGGAGACCCAGGGAAGTGGGTGAGGTAATGGGGAGACCCAGGGAAGTGGGAGAGGTAATGGGGTGACCCAGGGAAGTGGGTGAGGTAATGGGCAACCCAGGGAAGTGCCTAGCACTGGGCCTGACCACCTGCTCATACGGTCCTCAGCATCAGGTGTGGACCTGATAAGGGGGTGGCTGGGAGGGCTGCTGGCCGCCCCCTGGCCTCCCAGCCTTCTCTGTCCTTGTGTGCACAGGAATTCTGCTGAACTCGGAGAGGAGAGCACGGAGGTGCAAAGGATGGAAGATCAAAATTCTCTACATGAAAGATGTGTGAGACTTTCATGGAGACCATATAAAACTTTATAGAAAGACATTAAAGAGAGCTTAATACATGAAGTATACCATGTCCATGAATAGAAACACATGACTGAAATACAATTTACATTCATGAACGGAAATACAGAGATAGCAATTCTCCCCAAGCCGATCAACAGATTCAGTGCAAAGCCAATCAAAATACCAACAGGGTTTGGGAGAGGGAAAGAGGTGGGGAAAGAATTGATCAATTGATTGATTTTTAGTTAAACTAGACAAATTGGTTCCAAAATTTATGCAAAAGAACAAAGGTCCAAGAATAACCAAAACATTCTTTAAAAAGCATAAGATGAGAGGATTTGCCCTACCAGATATCAAGACTTATTATAAAGCTGTAGTAATTCAGACAGTATGGCACAAGGATAAACAAATAGTTCAATGGAAAGACCAGTGGCATTACACATCAGTGGGGAAAGGGGCACAGCCAATCAATGGAGCTAAGAGGCCTGATATATATTTGGGGGGGGAGGGGGAATCAGAGCTCTACCTCACATCGTACACAAATATACATTCCAGATATATTAAAGACTTAAATATAAAAAGAAAAACTTACAGAAATTAAGTATAGGAACTCGTCTTTAATCATTCACAAATTCATTCAACAATTCATGAGTGATTCGTATGTTGTGACAAGCACTGCCCTATTACCAGGGATATAAAGACGCCTGTGAGATATGTATTTGCTAAATAATACATAAAAAGTAAAACCTAACAAAGAAAAGAGACTGATAAATTTGACTATAGTAAAATAAAGAATTTCTGTTAATCAGAAGACCCTATGAAGAAAGTGAAAAGGCATGCTATAAACTGGAAGTTATAAACTGTGTTTGTGATATACTTAAGAGACAACAGGTTAGTATCCAAAACATAAATAAAACTCCTAAAAATTAGTAGGAAAAAGCAAACAACTCAATAGAGAAATGAACAAAAACATAAACAGGCATTCACAGAAAAGAATGGCTAATAAACTTATGAAAAGATGTTCATTAGTAATCAGAGAAATGCAAATTAAAAACATAGTATAGCATTTTGCACCCACTATATTAGAGAATGCCCAAAACTTTCATTTTCAATTAACATTCCACTGGTGGAAATGTCAACTGATACAGTCATTCACTTTGGAAAACAATCTGGCGTTATCTAGTAAAGCTGAAATTCACAAATCCTAAAATTCAGCAATGCCACTCTTTGCCACATACTCTAGAGCAGTTCTCTTTAAAATGTGGTCCATGGAAATGCTTAATGCTCAGGAACTTTTTACAGCAATTTAATATTGCCAGAACATTCACGTGCATGATCAATAAACTCGTTTGGATGTAGGGAGTCACCCGTGGCTTGAGCTGTGTACCACTCATGCTCAGCAGAGCCATACCTGAGACTTGGAAGTAGCAAAGCTGGTCCTTCAGATACTTTCAGAAGCACTTTCCTAGAGAAACTCTTGCATATTTGTGCCAGGAGACTTGTACGAGAATGTTCACAGCAGCATGTTTAAAAAGAAGGAACTAACCCAAATGCTCATCACCAGAAGAGTTGCAGGGTACTCATGTACTGGAATACACAGCACAGTGAGAATAAATGTGCTGTGGCCACACCTATCAATGTGAATGAATCAATAAACATAACATTGAATTCTTTTTTAATTCAGACTGATTCCATCTGTCAAAATTTTAAAAACAAGCCAAGCCAAATGATGTGATGTTGAAGGATGCCTACAAATGTGGACAAACTATAAAGAACTACACTTAACACAAAATTTAAGGATATGGTCCTCTCTAGGGAGGATGGGGGAGTGCTCTGGGAGGAACACACAGGGGCCTCACAGCGATAGCTAATGTTTTATTTCTGAAACTACATAGTGGGTACATGTTCATTCTATAATTTTCAAACTATCTGAACTTACATATGATATATTCCACAATTTGAAAAAAATTTTTAAGTAATTGTTTTTCTGGTTAGCAAAGCTGGGACCTGGATTCCTACGTGCCCTGTCTTTGAGTCACCTCAGGTCACAGGCCAAGTTGCCCAGCAAAGTCCAATCCTGAGTATGCCAGAGAGGTGATCTCCCTTCGGAACACCCAGGGCAGAGGGCCCATGGGGACCCTGCAATATGCCCACTGGCCTCCTGGTCTGATCCTCGTCTGATCCACTGCACCGAGACCAAAGGGAGGCCGAGGAAGTGAGTGGACGGCCCCTGACGGAGGCCAGAGGGACACATGCATACAGCACAGCAGGTATAGCTGCAGGCCCGGCTCTGAGACTACTCCCCTCCCCCCTGCCTTCCACTTCCATCTTCTAATTGATCTGCCTAGACCTCCCACTTCCCCATTTCTCCTACATATTCCTAAGACTAGACGACATTCAGAACAATCTCCAGCCTAAAGAGACGTCTGGGGCTACTTCCAGGGCTCCAAAGCGCTGGCCGGCACTGGCACTCCAGCTCCAGGGCATCTAACTTACTGCTAGAGGGGGCTACCTGTTCATACGCTGGCACTGCAGGGAGGGCAGTGATAACAACTGCAGGCGCCAGTCACTGAGTGCAATATGCCAGCCTCCTGCTGAGCAGGGCACCCACACAAGCACGCATTCCTTCCTCTGGGCCCCATCCAGCCCTGAAGAGGGCCGATACTGTTGTACACGATGAAACCCACACACTGAGAGGTTAAGGATACCTTCAAAACATAGGCCTTGCTCCTGGAGGCTGACTCGTAGGTGCGTGGCAGGGGCGGGAGGGGCATGGCCTCTGTCAGGTAAAAGCTGTCCGGCTGATTTCTACCCGCTAGTAAGAAGGCCTGCAGCAGAGGGAAAGCTCTCTGAAGGCAGAAGCCATGTCTCTGTTTCCCTGGGCCAGCCACCCCTCATCAGACCCTCCAATAGGGGCTCCCCACTCGGTACTGAGCCAGTAAACTACCCAGTGCGCGAGCGATGATGTGACATTTTGACTCTCACCTGAAGTCCCACACCTAGTCAGAGAAAGGGTGGGGGGTGACAGCCATATCTCTACCCTGGGCTGCTCCCCTGGCTGCAGATCTGCTCACCCTCCAGACCACGTGCCATTTTTAACATCGAGGCCCCAACCCCCACCACTTCTACTAGCAGATTAGCTTTCAAATGTGAGCTGAGACAAAGCTGGCTCAGAAGACTTAACTCTGCCCGACGGGTTTAGCTCAGCTTCAAAGCTTCCTAACTGGAACCAAATAAGCGGCAGATTGCAGCTGGAAGGGAGAGGCCGAACGGGGGGAGAAGGGCATCTCGGCGAGCTGGCTTACCTACACAACATCTTGCAGCCTGAGCGGCACAGCAAGACCTGTCGTGGCCGTCACTGCCAGGCGCAAAAACAAAGCATCCCCTTCCTCAGAGCCTGGAGCCAAAGTGAAGAGCACCCCCAGGCACTGGGGCACACTTCACAGCAGAGTGGGGCCTCCTTGTTCTCAGAGCCCTGCCACACTCAGCACCCCAGGCAGCCCCTCCCCACTGGCACCACCCAGGCAGATTCCACCCTTTGTTTCTCTGCATTCAGCCCATTTCACACATGCAGGGAGCTCTGTTGCTCCCCCTGGACTGCAAGCTCTCCCCCAGCACAGGCTCTACACCATCCTGTCTCCATCTCTCTCCACCCGTCTTCCTTGCCTGGACCCCTGCCCTCATTTATCCTGCAAACTCCTATTCATCCTTCAAAATCCAGGCATCATTTGCTCTACTCTGTTACCTCTGTATCTTGTCTCTATTAAGCAATATTAATGACTCTATTAGGTGGCTCTACTGAGCACCTACTGCTCAGAACTGTCATTATCTGTTTGTGTGTCTCACTTCTCCATGGGACTCTGAGCAGCTCCAGGTGCTCCATAAACGTACGCGTGTGCACTAGCCACACAGCATCCCATCAGTCCTCTCAGTAGAAGAAACAGAAAAGATACATAATTCACTAGCTCTCTTTTCCAAACTAGGAAACTCCTAAAAGAAACACAGTTTGTGTTTTCCTCCCATATCTGACAGGAGCAAACATTTCAGAGCGGAAGTCAGACAGCCACCCTGCGGGAGTAGGGGAAAGGAAAGGACAAGTGAAGTCAGGCCACCGGGACACCAGGGCCAGGCCTGCTGCTGGGGCAAGGGGAGGTGGCCCCGCTGTCACCCCTCCCTTGGCAGCCCTGTTTTCAAATGCTTGTGGAGGACACGCCAGATGACCTCTCGATTCCACGACTTCCTGGCCCGAGAAAGCTGATCTGCCCTGTGCAAGCCCAGTCAGCCTGTCCTCACCAACTGGAGCCTCCTGTGCACGCAGCAGGCATTCAGTAAATAGTTGTGGCATGAGTGAACAGACTCAACTGGGACCCCAACAGCCCAGTAAGACCCAGAGCCCGCCGCCAAGTTCAGCCAAGGGCAGCCGGCACATGGAGGTACGGCTGGGGAGCACCCCACCCTTGAAGGAGATCTGTGGGGGTTTCTGTGCTCCTGCTGCCCGGTGAGACAGAGGACAGACCTGTGGCCCTTTCCTCAAGGTGGTGACAATGCTCACGCCGATTCAGCCGAGACATTCTCTGCTCTACCCTCTTCCTCCCCACCCCCTCTTGATTGACACCAATGCTGGCTCCGACATGATTTAAAAATAGATATTAAGACAAGGAAGTTTAATTTTTAATGCTTTGGAAAGGAAGTGAACACAGAGCCGGCATTCCCTCATGGCCAGGTTCCAGGGTCTCAGAGCATCCGCCAGGCCCTTCATCTGCCCCTTTCCCCCCAGGCAGAGCCATGCCAGACCCACCCCAAAGAGGGACTTACCACCGCCCTCTGGGAGGACAGCGCGATGGCTCATACCTGAGCACTCCGGGAAGCCTCTGAATGCCTCTTGCTGCCCAGCTGAGGCTGGATCTCCTGTTTAGAGGCCAGGTCTGTACCTGTCCTGTTCAGACCCCTCAGCCCACTCACCATTTCCATTCCCACATAGAAGGCACCCCACAGACTCTTTATGACACCCCAGGCCATCCAGCACCAACTGTGCACAGACCCCCGTCCTGGGCACCACAGACCAACAGGGAGCCAGTACCAAACATTCGCCTCAAATGTGCTGGAGAGCTTAACCCAGCTGCCTGATCCCAGAGGGCAAGTGGACAGTGCGAGAGGGACTGAGCCACAAAGGCCTGACCCCGAGGGGTGGATAATCAGGGTGCCACCCAGCACCCTACCTGGGGCAGCCCTGTGCCAACCTTTCCCCTGCTCCAGCATGTACACTGAAACTGCCTCCTTACCTAAGTGGCCTTTATTAAGGGAGCAACCCACAAGGAATAGACTTTCTGTTGGGGCCAGAATGTCACTGCTCTGCCTGCCATGGCTTAAAGTGATGGGACAGCTCTGCTGGCAAGCATGAAAAGTAACCACTACCCTGAGTGGCAATTATGCTGGCAATCCCAGTCCCACCGCCACCCCTCCGTATGGGACAGGAGCTGGACGTGGGTGGGAGGAGCTAGGCTGGGATCAGAGAAGGGGACTCAGGCCCCCAGCACTCAGAGCCCATGTTATCCTCTCCCTCCCCCTTTGCCCTCTTGGGGGGGCTTAGATTCACTTAACCTCTCCCTGGAGCATCCCACCAGAGACTCCAGGAGGACTCAGAGATGTCTGACTGAGGGAAATACCCCAGTGGTCCCACTGCGGGGAGAAAGAACTTGGGGTCAGTTTGATTACTAGTGGAGAGGACGTCAGGATGGGGAAACTTCTGTCCCAGTCAGGCCTCCTATTTCCTTTCCACCAAGTAGCCAGCATCCTGTTGGCCCTGAGGATCAGGGTGAGGAGTGCAGGGGAGAAGAAGAGGTGGTACTCAGTCAGGAATGACCACTGGCTGCCCCTCCTCAGCCCCCACCATCTATTTCAGGCCCTCAGAAATGCCATCCTGGGTGCCAGCCAACAGGGTGAAGTCAGCAGTGCCAGAAGCAACCTGGACCCCCACCCCGCAGCAGGCAGGCACCCAGCAGAGCTCCACCTCCCACCCTGCCCTCACCAATACCAACACCCCGGAACCTCCACCCACTGGCAAGGAACCAGCGAATCGCAGGCCTGGGAGGGGTTGCAGTGTGAGACCACTGCCCTGGGAACCTGCCCAGCCGGCTCGGAGGTGGCAGCGCTGGGTCTAGAGAACTATCAGGTAGGCTCCAGGATCTAAGGAAAATCTCTATCACTGATTGCAGGCCTCAGGTTCAACTCTAATGCCTCAGAAAAGCCTCTTTTTAGAATCTGAGCCATGAGACTAGAAAAAGTGGTGTCTGCTGACCTAACAGTTGCCCGGGGTACTGGAGAACTCAGCTCTGACCAGCCCCACACTCCTCCCCACCCACCTCTCACTCACCTCCCGTCTTTCCCTCCCTGTGTGCGCTGGGAGAAGCAGAGGCCTCCCAGGGGTCCTGCCCCACCTGCCTCTGGCCCAAGCAGTTTCTCTTCTCATTTGGCTCTTTCCTCTGCTCCTTCTCCCGTATCAGGCCCAAGCATCTGACCACAGGAAGTCTTCGAGTAAAGCTCAGGGACCCACCTGCCCAAATCCTGGCTAACACACCACTGCACCTGCTCTTCCAGCTCTCGATATATGCTCTTCACACACAGGCATCCATTGCTACACTTTCCATCTTTCCTAAGGTCTATGTCCCATTTCATCATCTCACACGCTACGAGCAGAAAAGAACTTTGAGAGTCAATTTTTCCCAGCTCATAGCATGTCATGGGAATGCTGAAAACATTAAGTAATCAGAATAGTCAGAGACGAGGAGAGAGCAACTCCTTCCCTGGTAAGAGAGTTGTGGTAGGCACCTTCTAATTAGGAAGAGATAACAAGTCCTCTCACTATAGACCATAAAGGAAGGCCACTCCACTGACCAGCTCATTAACCTCTGCCAAGCTTTTAAGGGACGATGGAAAGAACTGCTCGTCACCCCAGAGCTAAGGTGCTAGGAGGGCCTTCATCACGGGCAAGTCCCTGCCAAGTGGGACTTGGGATCCCTGCAACACAATAACATGTGGACTTACCACTCTGGCCCTCCATTCATTTACTCACAAACATATAATGAGTGCCTACTAAGTGCAGGGCACAGACTATTGTGCTGCCATGGGAGGAGGTCTCTAAACCAAGTTGAGACCATCCTGTAGAAGAAAGGAGCCTCAGCGGTTATACCCACTGCCGCCAGCAGGTGGCAGGGTGGGGGTGGGGAGGAGAGCTGCTGAGACTGGCCAAGGCACTGAGTGAGCATCCTCAGGAAGGTCTTTCTAGAAAGTGTGATGATATGTAGAGTGGGGCAAGGCTCAAAGGGGCTATGAACAGGGCAGAAAGAGAAGCTGTGCACAATGAAAGCACAGTGTTCATGTAAATCCAAAGGCACCGGAAAAATATACACCAGTGCTTGGCTCACACTGATGCTGACGAGTGAGTCAGAGGACCAGGAGCACTTGCCCAAAGGTGGCCACGAAGTCATTCTTGGCAGTCCAGTATTTCTGCCCGTTCCCACAAAACCTTTGCTACAGGACAGGTAATACACTAAGAGTAGTGGCTGGAGGGCCACGCCAGACCATGGAGACACCCAGGGAAATCCAGCTCAAATCATTTCAGACCAGGCTCCTCGAAAGAGAAGCAGCGGCCAGTGCCCAAGGCAGAGCAGGGGACTCCCTCCCCAGAGAGAAGGCAAGGATCCAGGATGTCCCATACCTAATGAGATGAGGAGATGAGGGAGACCATCACGACAGCCCACCACTTCCCATTAGACTGGAAAGGACACCCAGTCCTTAAGAGATAATGAGATTTGACCAAGGTCACACAAGAAGCTAACACAGAACCAAGACTAGAACCATCTTCTTCCCGCCCAGACTGAGTTTTCTCCTCTGTGGGAAAAGTCACGCCCCCAACACACCCAAAAAAGTTTTTCACTTAAAGCCGGTCACTTCCCACAAGTGTTGAACACCAAAGCACAACTGTTTCTACCCAGCTTCACTGGGAATGACTTTCTCCTGTCTCCAGTTCTCCTCCTGGACCACGGGCAGCTGACAGCCTCCAGCAGGCAAGAGGACAGGCCCTGGGGCAGAGCCAAACATCTGTGCTGACTGTGTCTGGGCTCTGGCGAAGAAAGGCGGAGGCAGCAATTGGGATGAAGGAACAATTAGCTATGAAGTTAAGAAGTTTTCAAATTTGCCTAACTAGTATTTCTTTTTTTTTATTAGTTTCAGGTGCACAAAACAATGTACTAGTTAGACATTTATCATTTATATTCCTCACACATGAATGTGTGTGCTGCGTACACAGCCTCCAGAATCAGATGGTAGGGAACAATTCTGAGCTGCCCCACCCCCTGACACCTTCTCTAGAAAAGAATCTCTCACCAAGGATGGGGCAGTGCTAATTGTCCCCCTTTCTCCCTTCCAGTCTCTGGGGTTCCCACAGCACTGAGTGCTGGCGAAGCACATGGCCAGCCGGCTCCCCCCGCCCAGGCCACTGCAATCCCTCAAAAGCAGCTGCCTGCCACCGGACGGCAGCATCCCTCCCACACCCTCCTTTCCCCACAAGCCCTAACTCAGGGCCATATCTGCAGGCTAGCAAGTGAGTCTCTTGGCTCGGGACAGGGGCTGCCGCTCCTTTTCCTGGAGTACGAGGATGTGACCTCTACCATCCCCACCTCATGCTCAGAAAATGCTGCAGGTGGTGTTCTTGTATATTCCGGAGGAACACTCAGAAGACACTCAGGAGGCCACCCACACTTGTGTCTTCCTTCAATTCAGGGTCACAGCTGTTAAAGAGTCTGACCCCACACCTAGTGCTGCAGGTTACCCTGCGGGAGGCACTTCCACAATGGGTTTCTTATGGGGGAGGAGGTGGCTGCAAACTTTGCCAGCCTCCTAGGAATAGAGTAAGTCTCCTGGAAGACAGGCAAGTTGGGGCCTCCATGCAGCCACCGAGGAGAGAGAGGAAGAGAAAGACACAAGGACGAAGGGGCAAAATGATTTAAAAAAAAACAAAAAAAAACACCACCTACCGTAGTGCAGAGAGCAGAGCAATGCAGCACCGAAGAGGAAAAAGGTATCACGCTACGGCGGGCAAAAAAGAGGAGAGGAGGCAAAGGGAGGGCTCGGCCCAAGGACTCACCCAGAATATCAAATTGAAGAGGAACATCAGGTACTTCAAGCAGCAGAGGCAGCCCCTGGCCATGTTGCACTTCTTAAATTCTAGGAGGAAAACAAAGGACAGGTCCAGGTAAAACACCACGTACTTGCTGCCTTTGGGGGCATTGTACTTGTCAGTCTTGACGCCAGCCTCGGCGCGGCTCTGGCCCCGGGAGCCCGCCGTGCCGTAGAAGGCGCCGGCCGTGAAGCCGCGGCCGAACGGGCGGCCCGAGGTGGACGGTTTGGCAAAGTCCGAGTCCTTGCTGTCCAAAGATGGACTCCGGTGGATCGAAGAATCCTCGCTACTCGACTTCTCCATGCTCGCGGCGTTCCCGGGGGGCGCGAGGGGCGGGGGGCATCGCTCGGAGTGGGACGGAGGGGGCGCCCAAGCCGTAGCCTTGCACGCCCCCTCTCTGTACCGGGACGCACTCTGGGTCGGACCCGGTGCACAGTGGGGGGGACTCTGCCTCTTGGAAGGCGCCCGGCTCCCAGCCGGCTGGCCCGGGAGGGCTCTGCGGCTCGGCTCTCCGCGCGCTCGCGGGCGCTCTCTGGGAACTGACTGGCCTGCGTAACTTAGCGTCTTTGGGGAGGCTGCAATTTGATTTCTCTTCCCAGAGCGTCAGCTCGCCTCCCGGTACACTGGCCGCTTCATGCAAAGCACCAGGGCTCGGGGATCCAGGCTCTCTGGGTACACCTCGCCCAGCCCAAGCAGCGGTGCTGAGCCCGACCACTTTGCTGGCTCTCCGCCTCCTTTCTCTCCTCGACTTTGCGGAGCTGCTCGCCAGCCCTGGGCTGGCCGGGCGCGCGGCGGGCAGTGCCGGGGGATCCGCCGCAGCTGCCACTGCTGGGCTTCCCTGCGAAATCCCAGCCCCGACTCCCGACTCCGAAATCGCCCAGAGCCCCCTGGCCGGGCCCTTGGCCCCGCCCCCTGCTTTGCATTCAACCAATAAGCGCAAGGCCTGCCAGCAGGGGGTGGGGGGTAGCCTCCCCCCTCCCCAATGACACCATATCTTTAATAGGATTAGCGTTCTGCTATGTGCCTACACCCGTGTGCCACGAACTCTCGCTAAATGTCAAGGGCTCGAGCTGGGGGTGAACCAGAACCTTCATGGAAGGCGCTGGTCTCTTCTACGTGAGGAAAGGGGGCGGCAGAGGAAGGGGAATAGTTGGAGGTACCAACCACCCAAGGAAACCGGAGGAAAGGGCTGGGGAGGACTGGAAGGGGAAAGAAGTGCGGCCACTGTCGCCCTGGCCGCCGCCCCCTTTGCACACGGTGGCCTGTCTGACCCGGGGCGCACGGTCTCCCGGCTACACACACACACACACACACACACACACACACCCCGCTATTGCACACGTGGGTCCGTGTACGACGCACCAAGAAGAAGGGACCACAAGAGCGGCGTGAGATGTGGGAGAGACGTTTGGGGCCTCCACGGGGCGCGCGCCGCCCTCCCCGCCCCCTCTGCGTGCACGCGCGCGCGCACGTCTCCGCGAGGCTCCTGCAGCTGCGCGAGTCCCCCTCCCCCGCCCGGCGTTCCCGGGTGGGACGCCACGCGGGTTGGGACCGCCGCCAGGCTGAAGAGTAGGTGGCCGAGGTGGTGTCCTGCCCATGCCAAGAGTGATGTAGGAGTGCTCTTGGCCACAGGCTGGGTCCTCTCCGGTAAGGAGTACCCGAGAGGAGCTGGTCAGGGAAACAGCAGGAAGAAGGCTCTTGCTAGGGGCTTGGGAACATCTAGGAGGCGACTTCATCCCACCATAAAACACTGCGCATGGGGCAGCATCCGCTGGGCTTGTGCAGAAAGTCTGCCCTGCCGACCTGGGCTACCACAGTGGCAAACAAAGACTAGAAACTTGGGGGGTGAGGAGCTCACCTCACTTTCCTGCCACCACCAAGAGAGTGTTGAGAGCGCAGGGCCAAGTCCCACTAGACTCTGTATCCCCAACGCCTGGCTTGGCCTGCGGGGGGCGCTACACAGGGATGGCTGGATAGAGAATTCATGCCCTCCGCGTGGTGTGTGAAATGGCCTCCGCCGATCCCATCAGACACTTATCCCACACCTGCTTCACTGTGCTGAGTACAGGGCCAGGCCCTTGAGGAAACAGGTGTAAGGTGTGCTGCTCCCTGCCCTTCACACCACACACACAATCGAATCAGAGGCAGAAGGACGTCCATCACCAAGGCCACGCTGGAAGAGAGCTACCACAACTGGGCAAGGGGAGGGTGACATTTACTCCCACCAGAAGGACTTCAAACCCTCATCACAGGGCTGCTGCCGTGGCTCTGCGGTGGCCCTGCGCAGGCTCCCAGGCAGGCCTACGACCTAGGGGGTATGATCAGTCAGGTTCTGAGCGCAGCTCAGCTTCTTTCCAGGGGCGGGCAGTGCTGTTACTATTCTGAGCCGGGTCCCCACTCAGAGGACAGCCCAGCGATGAAACCAAGTGTATGTCACAGACATCATCTTGCTGTCTCCTGGTTGGGCACAAGGTCCTGTGGGTGCCATCTACGGGGGGGGGGGGGGCAGATGTCTGGCTGGCTCCTCTCAGAGCCCACAGCCACCTGACTGAAATGGCTAACACCTTTTTTCCTCTGCAGCCTCTACCGGAAGGCCCCTGAGGTCTCACAGCCGCCACTTCATTCTTACAACATGTCTTCTTTGATGCAGGAGAGGTCATTTACCAGCTGGACTGGGTGTCAGGAGACCTGTTCTTTACTCTTAGCTCAGTTTGTAGCTGTGTGATCAAGGGCAAGGTAGTTGGCCTTCCTGAGCTCCCGTTTCCTCCTCTTTAAAATGGGGATTAATAAAGCCTGCCCCCGGAGGTGTCCTGAGAATAAAGTGAGCTGGCACATGTGGGAACAGTCCGAGGACTGTAAGCGCTGAACAAATATAAGGGGCTGTTATTACTAGCCTCACATGGGGATTTGGTGTCAGCTGGCCCCGTCTACTTTCTTTTTTTTTATCTCTCTTCTCCCCAACTCACACCTCAATAGCCTCCCCACTGTCATTTCTGCTTATAAATAGATTTGTTCCAGTAACTATTTCCTCAGCAACTGGGGGATTGGGGGGGAGCAGAGAGTGAAGGACAATAGGCAGGTAAGAGAGGAGCCTGCCCAGTATAACAGTTCTGCTCCCTCCTGGTCACACTTGTCAAAAGGGCACTCAAGTCCCATTCTTCAGTCTATTAACAAAGTTTCAGTGAGGTCCCATCAGGGCATCCAGTTTAGTCATCATCAGAATAATAAGAACAACTTAGATTTATTATAAACCCTCACTATATCCCAGACACCAGGCTTTACACAACGTAACTCACTGAATCCTCGTGACAACCCTATGAGATAGCTGTGGTTATTAGCCCGTTTCACAGATAAACAAACTGTGGTTTCAAAGCTCACATTCTTTACTCTTTGGGACTCTAAATGTAGTTCCTGCACTTGGAAATCTTCCAGTCTAACAGACTCTAAAAGCACACAGGGAACCTGAAATCGCATGTCCTGTTGAGAGCTCATTATATAAAAGGACCCTGAGTATGGGGCAAAAGGCAGAAGTGTGCTTGGGAGGTGCCACTGGACAGATGATCAGCTAAGGTGAGTCCCCAAGGAGATGGCCCTGAGTTATAGAGGGTTGGAAGAACGAAGGGGTGCAGGGAGAATGTAGTCCGCAAGCCAGAAGCTAGTCCATGAAAGGAGACAGCTTGGACAAAGCTGGGAGAGGAGGTATAGGAAGGCAGGTTTAGCATCTGTCCTTCCTCCCACCACAAACAAGCCATGCATTCGTAATAGATTGTTCATCATGAGCAGGACACTAAGCCAGGAGCCCGGAAGATACAAAGATGTGTGAGGCATGGTCGCAGGCCTCAAGAAGCTCACAAGCTAGCCAAAGAGACCAGCCTTTACCCCCACGCCAAGCACCAACAGAAGCCCAAAGCAGACTGAGCTAGCAAGCCTGTGCCATGCTAGGACCACCAAAGAGCTGGCCCTCGGACCCTCCCCTTGCAGAGGGCTCTCTGGAGTGGGTGTGGAAGAGGGAGGGCATTATCTAGGAAGGAGTGGGTATGGTACATTCCAGGGCAATGAGGATTCAGGACTGACTAAAGCAGGAGAATGTGCCTGGGAGTCAAAGTGAGCTACTGTGCGAGGCATTGCATGACACATGAAGAGTCCGGACTTTGGCCGGGAGCTTCCCAAGCAGTGGGGGCACATCACAAAATTGGTGCCCTAGGAAGCTACGCCTGTCAGTAGGGTGGAGGAGTGGCCAGAATACCAGATGCTATGGTTTACCTCAGTTTCTTAGATTTGGGTACAGAAGGAGCCACCGGAGAGAAAAGGTAAGCCACTCTCCTGCCTCCTCCCGACCCTCAACCACTCGCATGTCAGAAGAGCCAGAAGGCACAGGCTGCCCTTGACATCTCTGAGCATGTGAACAAGGCAGAGCTGCCTTTTCTTTCTTTAATAACAAAAAACATGAAGTAAGTACAGAATTCCCAGAGGGGAGGAAGAGAAGTGAATACGTAAAATCAACATGCAACATCTCTGCTGACTGGCAACTAGGGAGATGTGGGCTTCAGAGTAAATGCCAAGCTCTGTCTGCCTCTCACTGAATTTCTCAGGCTCGCAGTGCGAGACAGAGCTCAATCTTTGGTCTCTCATGTACCCACACACAGTCAGAGCTGATGGGCCAACACGGATCCCTTCTGGACCTGTGCTGACTATTTCTGTATGGGGCAGTGTGTGCAGCTGACGAAGTCTCCTGTCCCTCTAGGCCTCCAGCAAGGCTGCCTCACCCAGAATTTACATTACACACCATGTGGCACTTACTGTCCTAAGGAATGTGTGAGATGGGCTGCTATGATAGGAGAAGGGAGACTCCCTTCACTCCAGTATTTAAACTCCAAAATTGGGATCTTCTTCAGTGATACAGAAAAAACTGTAACTGCTCAGCAAACCATTTACCTCCGGTGCCAAGAGTGAGGGCAGGCGGCAGAGATCCATAGCAGGGGGCCCACACCCTGAGAAGTCTGCGTGCAGATCCGCTTAGCAGGGGGTGGTGAGGAGGGTCCAGAGGCAGAGGCGAGTCAGCTACGCTATGGAAATTGAACAGCTAGAACGGCATGTGTTACCGCTTGACCAGGATTCAGGACCAACAACAATGGTGAAAGAAGGTAGAAAAGAGCTAAAGGTAGTTTTGTTTTTCATTTGTTTAGTTTCTGAGCCTAGTAAGGAAAACAAACAAACAGGGTTCGGCTGCAGCGGGAGGGTCACAGTTAGATAGAGGGACAGTCTACCAGGGGTGGCCGGGTACCTCCTCTGTGGAGAGGCCTGCTCTCCCTCCTTTGGGCTCCCCAGCCCTTTGTTCAGGCTGCAATGACTGTTTGCCCACCTGCCCCTGGTCTGGCCACTGGGCTTCTCAAAAAGGTAGGGACTGTGTCTTAATCATTTCACCACCCAACCCAGAGCCAGTCACAGTGACACCACAGGGCAGTCAGAGCTGATGGGCCAACACGGATCCCTTCCCAGTACTCAGGAAGTGCTGGGAAGGGAGAAAAGGAAGACCCCATGCCTAAGCCCTGCGCTCTCTCCACAGACAGCCTGAGAGCCCCAAGTTCATTAACCAGAGCATGGGACCCAAGCCAGAAATCTATGGAATTGTTCCTAGAAAGCAGATTGTCTGAAGGCATCAGAACCTGACAAGGGAACTCAGGAACTTTAAATGCCCAGCTACAGATGACAGAGGGTAAATGCCATGCAGTCAACCATTTTGTTTACAGCCATGTCCCTAGCACACAGCCTGCAATGAATGGAGAAATGTACAGATTAATAAACACTTAGGGGTCAGAGAGCCATTTTGGAGGAAGAGTCGAGAAACGTGGGAAGTGGAAAAAAGAGACACCTGAGACAGGAGCTGAGACAGGAGTGAGACAGAGGACAAGCTGCCCTGGGGCCCCTCCCCATCCTGCTGGCCACGCCTGTGGGAGCAGCTGTCAGGACGGTTCTGCCTCCAGCTGAACCACTGGTGAACTCGTGCAGACTCCCTGCTGCTGCGGCCACGTCTCAAAGTCCAAGAGCTGGCTGTGGTCAGCCCTTGTCAGAGGTCACTACTGGCTACTGAGAAAACAAGACTGTGACGAGACCCTCAGCAGTGTGCCCATGTTCCACGAGTGACAGTTGAGAACACTGATCAGAGCATGCACTGGTGGGGCTGTGCAATTAGCTCCCAGGAAACGGGCCGGCCGTCCTACTCCTGACGCAGCCAGGAGTACGAGAAATGAGGCTTCTAGATCATGAGGGGCCAGCTGAGAGGTGTGCGTGGATCAACACAAAGCCAACAGCACTCAGCACACACCACATGCCCCACAACCGTGGGTCAGCTGGGCCCAGTCTGTGAGAAAGGATGGCATCTGCTCAGACGCCTTCAGTGACCCCATCCATACCCACCAACCGACCCCAACACAGGGAACAAAGCTCCAGCAAAATGATGTCATGGAAACACCCCAGGCTTTGGGATTAGAGAGATGTGTGTCCACATCCCATCTGGTGTGAGTTACCCAAATGCTGGGGGACCTGTAATGACCACTTACCTGCTTTGTATCTCAGTTTCTAACCATAAAATGGAGGTAATAATACACACCTTCCCAAGCAGTATGTGAGAAAATAGAGATGAGGAGGGTGGAGGGAGGACAAAGAGGGTAAACGGGGTCCAACATATGGTGATGGAAGGAAACCAGGCTGTGGGTGGTGAGCACACAATGCAATATAACGATGCTGTATTATAAAGTTGTACACCTGAAACTTACAGCATATTATTAACCAATGTTACCCCAATACACTTATTTTTTTTAAAAATAGAGATGAAAAGTTGTGAATGTAATACACATAGCTCATGCCTGAAAATGTTCAATGAACTGAGGCCTTATCATTATCAACAGTAATTATTATTATAGTAAATATGGTGACAGTCCCCACCTAATGATAATGTAGTTGAGCAGAGAAAAATACAAAGTAACACATAATCAATACCAAAGGTTCTGTGGCTCAAATTCTAAGGGTAAGTGCTGGCAGCCCCTCCTCCTCAGCTCCTTCCTCAGTCAGGGAGTCCCCCAGTTCTGGAACCTCTGCTCTGCCTGATGTGCCTGCATTTGGCCATCCCTTCCAGTGCTACCCACATGCTAATGACACCTAAATGTTACCTGGGCCTGACCTGTCTTCTGAGCCCCAAGCACGCATGCCCAGCTCTTACTTGGCATCCCCACTTGGCTGTCTCAGCGGCGGCTCCAATTTCACATGCCCCAGAAGGACTGACCTTGCCCCAGCCCTGCCTCCCGCCCCCACAGCAGTGCCCTCCCCTTAGCAATAAACAGTGAAACACCCCTCCCATTGCTTATGCCAGAAGCCTAAGAGTCACCCTCGACTCCCCATCATCACCTGCCCCACCTGGAGTTAAACACAAGTCCTGTCCAGTGAGCCACCTGCCACTGTTGCTGTCTCCACAGGTGCGGCTGAGGGTCAGCCCTACATCCTCTCACCTGGCTCCTGCAGCGCCCTCCCACAGCGCTCTTCCCGCACTGAGTCCACTGCGCAGAGCAGCGAGGCCACCTCACTCTTAGTGCTCTCCTACCGTAACCCCTTCCGTGGCCTCCCGTTTTACTGAGCTTATGATTGTGTGTGTGTGTGTGTGTGTGTGTGTGCACACGCGTGTGCCTGCGCACATTATCCTACTTTTCTATTACAACCCAAATTCCTGAAACACGGGCCGGCCCGGTGGCTCAGGCGGTTGGTGCTCCGTGCTCCTAACTCCGAAGGCTGCCGTTGTATTCCCACATGGGCCAGTGGGCTCTCAACCACAAGGTTGCCAGTTCAATTCCTCGAGTCCTGCAAGGGATGTTGGGCTCCGCCCCCTGCAACTAAGGTTGAACATGGCACTTTGAACTGAGCTGCCTCCCGGATGGCTCAGTTGGTTGGAGCGCAGGCTCTCAACCACAAGGTTGCCAGTTCGATTCCTTGACTCCTGCAAGGGATGGTGGGCTGCGCCCCCTGGAACTAGAAAACGGCAACTGGACCTGGAGCTGAGCTGCGCCCTCCACAACTAAGATTGAAAGGGCAACAACTTGAAGCTGAACGGCACCCTCCACAACTAAGACTGAAAGGACAACAACTTGACTTGGAAAAAAGGCCCTGAAGTACACACTGTTCCCCAATAAAGTCCTGTTCCCCTTCCCCAATAAAATCTTTAAAAAAAAAATCCTGAAACAACCTCAAAGGTCCAGCATGACTGGCCCCTGCCTACCATTCCAGCCCCGTTTCCAACTATGCTCCTCTCGTTATGCTCCAGCCAGCGAACGCTCAGAGCTCTTTCTCCTCAGAGCGTCTGCGCATGCTATTCCCTCTGCCTGGAATGCTCCTCCACAACGCACTGCCCAACTTAGTTCTACTCATCCCTGAGCTCTTATAAATTCTTCAAAAAAGTCTCTTGTGGTGCTCTGGCCAGCCCCCTACCATCTAAATGAAAGCCCCTCCCCATCCACAGTCTCACAGCACCATTGGCCTCTGTCTCTCGTAGCGCTCATCCCAATTTGAAAGTACAGTTGACCCTTGAACAAAACAGGTTTGAACTATGTGGATCTACTTACACACTGATTTTTTTCAATAAATACTGTAAATGTATTAGGTTGGTACAAAAGTAATTGCGGTTTAAAGGGTTAAAAATAATTGCAAAAACCCCAATTACTTTCTCACCAACCAAATATTTTCCTTATGATTTTCTTAACATTTTCTCTTCTCTAGATTCCTTTATTGCAAGAATACAGTATATAATACATACAACATACAAAACATGTGTTACTAGACTGTTTATCAGTAAGGCTTCCAGCCAACAGTAGGCTTTTAGTAGTTACGTTTTGGGGGGAGTCCAAAGTACACATGGATTTTCGACCCCACAGGGAGGTCTGCACCCCTAAGTTCAAGGGTCCACTCAAGTACATGTTTACTTGAGTGACAACGTGCTAATTCTCCTACTGGACCATAAACCCCAGGGCAGCGGGCGTGGGTCTGGCTCTCTCACGCCTGTGTCCCCAGCTCAATGCCCGACCAGCAGCAGGGGCTCAGTGAACACTTGATGAAGAAATGAAAAGGAGCTGAAAGGAGGGTGTGCACAGAGCAGGGCAGCAGCAGCAGGCAGGGCTTCGGGGCTTCCAGCGCTGTGGCCGCCTCACGCCTACGGAGCAAAGCCTCAGCACACCAATTACCCATGTGATCTCTGGTTCTTCTACTACAAAACCAGGAGACTGGGCTAGCTGCTCCTCTAAGGCTCCTTCCAGCCCTAAAATTCCCACCCTGTGAAACGGGACCTAACCTGGCTCCTGGAAGATGGGCAGGGCTGAACAGGCAGAGGGCAGGAGCAAGTGCATCCTGGTAGGGGACAGCTAGGCAAAGCCAGAGGGCAGAAGAGCGCCCAGGACATCTGCGGAGGGCATGTCCACACACCTAGCCAAAATAAAGCTTCACAGAAAGTGAACTTGAGGGAAGGTGGGGTTGGAGCAGAGGTGACCCTGGATGGCAGTTAAAAATCTTCACAGGTGCTTCCCCACCCACTACTCCTTTTATCAGCCCCACCCCCAGCATCTTACTTTGCCTGTGCTCCCACCAGAACGAGCCCACATCAAATCTTCCTCACCTCCCAGCCTCTGCACTGGCTGCTCCCGCGCCTGCACCCCCTTTCCCCACATGTCCTCACTGGCTATCTTCCACAGTCCAGAGGCATCTTCTGTGAAGTCTGGGGAAGCTGGGTGGGGCCTCTCCCGGGAGCACCAACATACCCTGAGCCCATCCAACTCACCACAGTGCTGGTATCACCAACCTCCCTGCCCCCCACCCCCAGACTGTGAGCCCCTTGAGGGCAAGGTCTGTGTCCTTCATCTTTGCATTCCAGCCCTTGACGCAGTGCCTGTCTCACAGGAGCTCTGAAATCACCGTGAAATCATGAATAAAGCAGTGGGGCCTCTGAAAGGGGCTTGAGCAGGGGAGGCTCTGTGCAAATAGCAACAACTGCCCTTCCTGAAGGGCAGGCCCACAGGGCGGGAGGGAGCAGCAGAAGCTGAGCCCTGGAAGCATGGGCTGGTGGCCCACCCTGTGAGCGGCCCAGCCTGGGCTCTCAGGCCCTTTTTCCAGAAAACCAGTCCCATCAGCATCCCTGTCAGATCCCGAAGAGGACATGGTGTGCGAGACAGACAGGGGTACCTTCACCCGCAGCATGTGCACACTGAGCCATCCGCGCCTGGGAGATGGGGCAGAAAGAAGGTATTTATTATTAGTACTTATCAAGGAGGGCAGGTGGCTTCAGGAGGATGAGATAAGGCCAGACCGCCTGGCACCAGGAACCATGAGGAGCCTGAGGCTTATTGCCACGCACCAGTGGAAATTTACTGACCCAGCGAATCCAATATTCCTAAACCACTCCATGGAGGGTGCTGACGGCCACGGGGACAGCATTCTGTGACCCCGCATCCAGCCTGCCTGCAACGCCAGCAGACCAGCCGCACAGCTGGGACCCTTCCCTGGTTCAGGAGTCGCTGCCTGCTGCCTCCCCTCTCCCTCCGTGGAGCCTGGGCCGCTGCAGGAAAGGGCAGAGTGTGCACGGCACTCAGGGACGCTCTAAAGAAGATGGAGCAGGAATAGAGGCCTGGGTTCCACCTGCTCTGAAACCATCAGGGGAAGGGAGCTGCACAGGGCCCACCTCAGCTACAGAAAATGAAGGCACGTGAGTGAGTCAGGGACAGACGCATTAGGGCATCCCTATTGGGTGGACTTGGCGGTCTCAGGACTCAGTCCCACAGGGCATGAAGTCACCTGTGGCTCTGAACTTCCACTAGCCACTCTGTCAAGTGAGGCTGCAGCACTGGCCATCGTCCCACTCAGCCCTTCTTCCCTCTTCCCACCTCAGGCTGACCCACGTGCATGTGGCTAAGTCACTCAAGGTGCCCAGCTGAGGGGGCCTCCGAGAAGCACCCAGTCCTTCCCAAACCTACAGGCATCTTTCTCCTCTCAAAGTATTTGAGGTGAAAATGATCACAAACCCCACTCTTTCGTCTGCTTGAGGGGCTACCAAAACCCTCACAGCCCAGAAAGTTCTCAAATTCTCTTGCAGGTTGCTCCAGCAGAAAGGCACTCCTATTTTAACCCAACCATATGTGATGTGTGCCCAGCCACGTTTCACCCACCCAGACTTCCTCAGCACAAGCCCAGAATGCAGCCGGCACACACACGCACACCCTACTAGCATGTTCCTCGTCGCAGGCCCCCCCACTCACGACCACCAGCTCAACTCCTGCCACAGTCTCCTGACCCGCATCCCTGCCTCCAGCCTCACCCTGCCACATGCTGCCACCAAGCCTGTCCTGACAGATGCACCACTCTGCCCCTTTCACCAGCTCGGAATTTTCATTGGCCCCCTAGAGTCTACACAAATTCTCAAGCTTGGCATTTAAGACCTTCTGCCCTGTGTTTCATTGGCCTTATTTCCCACAGTCCCTCAGCTGTGCCCTGAGCTCCCAGCAATTGGAGCTCCTCCCTGGTGCTCGGACACAGCCCCACCTTTCTGCCTCCATGCTCTGCTCATGCACTGCCCTCCACCCACGAGGGCTTCACCACCCATCTCTGTCTTTAGCAGACGGTTCATGGCTCTTCTCAAATGCCACGCCCTCCATGAAGGGTTCCCTGATCCTACGGATCCCACACAACTAAGACTCTCTTCTTCCTAACTTCTCTTTGGAGCACTGATTTCACTCTGCCTTGCGTCATGGTTGTTTGCATAAATGTCTTCCTATAAGACAAGAAGCTCCCGTGGGGACGAACTCTCCCGTGTTCCTCCTGCAGCAACCAGCCTAACTTGATACTCAGTGGACACTCAGGAATCTGAAGGGAAGCTGAATCCCTCACACAGTGCCCACAGTCCCCATGCGTCACCCCCACCTTCACCATTGGTACTCACCTCACCCATGTATTGGGCACCCTCGATGCTGCCCTCGGCCCATCTGGTAGGGGCTCACCTTGCGAGATCACCACCATTTGTCCTCCTCTCTGGAGGCCCTCTCTGGGGACCCCACCAGATTCAGCCATCTCCTGAGCCACCGGGGAGCTCAGATATCCTGCCTGGAGCTCGGAGAATGTGGCTGGGCTCCGCGAGACCTGATGTGTCTGGGTGACTGTGTCACTCATCCCCCAAGCTCCAGCCCCAAGAGGCACTTCCATAGCCTGGCCGGGCCTGGTGCCAGCGCACACCTGCTCTTCCCCTCCCCCACACTACTGACAGAGGAAATGCCAGCCCGCAGCCTCGGCCACATGAACACACCAACACAGGGGCGACAGGCACTGAGCACCGGCGCTGCCCCTCTCTCCCTCCACCCTGCAGGCCTGAGCTCAACCATGAATACACTCTCTACCTCATCTCCTCCTAAAAGGGGCACACAAGGCAAACACATTCGTACTGCAGTGACCCAGGCAGAACTAAGGGCTGTGTGACTGGACGAGAGGCTTACAGATCTCTGAGCACAGTACACAGTTTTTGAATGAAAGAATGAATGAACAAATGAATGAATGAATGAATGAATGAGAACACTTACAGTGCCTCATCTGTAAAATGGGCGTGGGTATGATTGTGAGGGGCTGAGGAGGCATTGGCGGGAAACTGCTTTATCAAATGGATAACGGTGCACTTCAGAACCTTCATCCACACACACTGTGACCATCCATCACATTTCATGAGCGCGAGTGACATACAAAGGACCCTGACACTGATTACCAATCACTGAAGATTTCCCGAGACCCCACTCCATGCATGTCCTGGGCTTGTCACTGTGGGTGGTACTGAGGAGCTAATGGTCCATCTGGCGGAAGAGTGACAAAATCAAAGGGCAGCAGGTGACAGAAGCACCCAGGCACATGCTAGAGACGGCGGTACAGGCTGAGTGCTCAAAGGACCTGCCAGGGGCCTGGCCCGTCAGGGAAGGCTTCTCAGAGAAGGTGGGGATGCTGGGCTGTCACCCCAACAGCAGGAGGGCAGCAGTGAGGGTCCCAGGTACCTGATCACCAGGAGCAAAGGCGTTTTCACTGTGAGTCCTGCAGCTTGTTCAAGGGGCTTTCACACGTGTGACCCTCACCACACTCCCCCATGATACACAGGCTGGCAAGTCATCCGAGTTTGTAAATAAGAAAACTAAGGGCCAAAGAGAGGAGAGGACTTATCTAAGTTGGTTAGAGGCAGAGGTGGGACTGGAACCTTCGCTTCCTGACTTCCCAATCAGAAATCTTTTCTTACACCAAGTGGTTTTACTAGGGCCCAGTGCAAGGCCCTGCTTTTATGTACAAAGCTAACCCCTACTGAGGCCTGCACATAGCCATTCTACATGCACAGAGGGAGGCGAAGGGAAGGGAAGGGAAGGGAAGGGAAGGGAAGGGAAAGAGAAAAGTGAGGAACAACAGAGAGGTCCCAGGTCACAGCACCATGGGACAAGCCCTGTCAGTCCTGGGGAACACACCAGCAGCTCCCAACACCAGCCTGCATCACCCCTTTGGCCAACATGCCCCCTGTGCTCTTTCTTTTTGACTTCATACAGCATGAACGCAGGTGTTTTGCTGAATGAAAGCAAGCAGAGGCCCTGCCCTCCAAAACCACAAAGCAGTGGTGGGCTGGTAAATGTTTAACAACCAGCTCTCCAGGGGGAAAAGCCATGACTTGTATGTGGCACTTGCCAGTTTCCATGGGGTAAATACTCCTACCATGGCCAGTCTCAGGCTACCAATGGCTCAACAAGCAGCTGGCAAATTTACTAATAGGCTCTCGAGAGCCAGTACAAGTAGGTTCCAGCACACCACTGTGAACAGCACAGATCCCGTCCCTTCAGAAGAAAACTCCAAGGCAAAGAGAAGAAACCCAGTACCATCGTGCCCCTGCTTGCCAAGGGGAAAAATCTCATGGTTAGGCTGTGGGGAATAGGAATGGAGGTTGGACAGTCAGTCATAGGAAAGGATGGGGCTGCCCTCTGTCTGGGGTCCTGGAGCCCCCACAGGCAGCCTATGTACAGGAGAAAGACAACTGAAAATTAGCTCCTGTGCTACCATGACCCTATAATGTGAGTCAGATCAGGTCACTGCTCTGCTCAAAACCCTCTAATGGCTTCCCATTGCTCTCAGAATAAGACAAAGTTCTCACAAGTATCTGCTCAATTCTCTCTCTCTCTCTCTCTCTCTCTCTCTCTCTCTCTCCCCCCTCTATCTCTCTCCATCTCTCATACACACACACACACACACACACACACACACACACACACACACACCAAACCACTCACTCTCTATTCCGATCATACTGTCCTTGCTGATTCTTATAGCACAGCCTTTATGCTAGCTGTTTTCTTCCCCTAGATCTCTGAATTAGCAATTCTCTCGTCTTCTTTACACCTTCGCTCAAATGCCACCTTCTCAATGAGACCTTCCCTACCTACCCATTCAAAGCTCTACCTCCCCCATCACACTCAATCTCTCCTACCCTGTTTGGTTTTTTCCAGAGCACTTATCCCCACATACAATATAACTTATGTTTTTATTCATTGATTGTGTATAAAAACTCTCCCCCACCAGAACTGAGCTTTATGTGGGTAGGGATTTGGGTCTGTTTCATTCATTGCTGTATTTCCATGGAAAAAAACACAGCTTTATACGATACAGTAGGTACTCAGTAAATATTCGCTGAATGAATGAATGCTGGAGGAGATCTTGGCTTCCTAAGAGGAGGCAGCTGGGGAGTGAAGGGGCCCAGTGCTTCGTGCCCACCCAGCCAGAACTCAGGATGCCTGTGTTCTCACCCTGGCCCTGCCACCCTCCACCCCACCTCTGCACTCATTTTCTCTCTTCCTTTAAGCTGGAACGGGACCGTATGTGGCTAACCCTGGGCAATAGCAAGGCCAGCGTGAGGGCTGAACTGGCATGAATCATGCCCACCCTCAGGCCTCTGAGCTCTGCAGTGGGGAGTGCTGAGGTCAGGGTCGAGCGAGGCATTCCCTTAAAGCTCTTTGGAAAGACTTGCTCTTTGCTTCCAGTCTGCACCAGCCACACCTAAGCCCCCGCCCACACCAACCCCTGTCCTCCAGCCTGAGTCTGGAAGAAACCCCCAAAGAACGCTCTCCAACCCAGTGGTTAGATCCAGCGGAGCCCCGACTCCAGTCAGCTGCCCCATCATGCCTCAGGCAGGCGCCCCACATGCTAAGCGGTCAGCTCATCCTACTATTTTAAGCTCTGTGGACCCAGCTGTAGCACGTAGCCACAGCAGGCTGGCGGCCGGTTGGGGTAGGAGAAGCTCACTAAGAGCGCTGACCTGGGGAGCTCCTCCGAGAGGGAGACAGGGAGGGCGCGTCACCCTCGGGAGTCCAGCCTTTCTCTGGAGGGAACGGAAATTCCCCGTCCACACCCTCACATCCACCAGCCATGGGAAAGTGAGTCAAGAGCTGCACTGGGCACGCCCAGATTCCATTTCTGAATGTGGCCCCCTGAGTTTCCACATCAGAATGAATCCTGGCCCAATCCTGCCAACCCCCAGAAACGCCAACAAAGCACAGTATCCACCTTCCAGGACCTGACAATGTAAGACAGACAGAAACCCAGACTGAAGAAAGGAGTTAACGCTTTACTGTGTGAGGACAGCTTATCCCCTGCACAGAGCTCGGCACACAGCCACGCCTAACAAATACTTGTTAATTAAATGATAGTTTCTAGATGTATTCTAAAACCAAATATGATGAAAGTGGTCTCAGGACAACCTATCTTGATTACTATGATTACTACTACCTTGATTACTACCAGGGGGCCAAAAAATGTATACACGTGGTCAGCGTTGCTCAAGCAGTAGTTCGCCGTAATCAGAAGTGTCTGGACACTGATGGGAACCACTTTGAGCACCTCATAACTGCAGAAGTCAAACGTGACTTGTATTCGCCTTTTGTTGTCGGTATATATTATTGCAATTTTAATACCGTTTTTTCCTTTCTTAAAATGTGTATACATTTTTTTTTGGCACCCTCTCTATATACATTCCTGCTGACGTCACTGGGCATAAAACTGGTAACAGAGACCACAGACCCAAGGAACCAATACAGTTTTAATAAGAAAATAGGGATGCCCCACCCTGCGGCCTTCCAGGGAGGGCTGCCACTACCCAACCCCAAGGGGACAGTCACACTGTATTCCTGGGAAGCATGTCCCCTGAAGTTGTGCAACATGGAGGCCGTGCTCCAACCCTCCATCCTCCAGGGGATGTCCAGCAACCAGGAGTGGGGCCTGGAACAGAAACTCTGGGTGCAAGCGATTCCCACCCCGCCTCACGCTGCAGGACATCAGCAAAACCACCCAGGGCAGGACAGGTCACACATGCCTGGGGCTCCCAGCAGCATCCTCCAGCTCTAATTGCTCAGTTTAAGCAACATCAGCACCAGGGAAACAGGAAAGGAGGTCCAGAAGGTGCTGTAATTAAGGAGCTCCGGGACCTCTCTGCATGCTACCGGCCTATCTCAAGACTGAATCAGCCACCCACACCTTAAAGAAATAGATTCATTCACTTCCTGGACTGGGGGGAGGCGAGGAAATTTCTTGAATTTTCTGTTGGAGAAAGATCCCCAAAGCTACGGGTCTTCAGAGATCATTCGGTCCATTTTTCTCCTCCCCTCCTGTTCCCTGGCTTCAATCAATCCAGACAGACTTTTCTGAACATTTCTATTATAATTGTAAAATCAATGACAACCGTCTTCATTTACAGAAAATATGTATACTATTCAAAGGGATTTCACATACGTGACCCTCACAAAAGTCCTGAAAAGTAATCGCCGCAGATGTCATTGTATTGAAGGTGAAGTGATTTGCACAGAGGCCAGTCACCGAGTGGGCAGAACCAGGTCTCAGACCCCAGCCCAGTGCTCTTTCCAGATGCTGAGTTCCTTCCAAGACAGCATGTCTCTCAGGGTGGTTCCCAGGTCACCTCCTTTCAATCCTTGGGTGTTTGGTATCAAATGCACATTCCTGGGCCCACTCTTGCCTTATTGAATCAGAATTTCTGAAGACAAAGATGTGATAACCTCCTCTATTAATAAACTCTAAAATGTGCTAAACTTTGAGGCCCCTGCTGAGAAGATTGCTCATTGGATCTAACCAGCTCTTCCTTTCACTAACCAAGCAGCAACTCAATTTCCGCCACCTCTAGCAAATCTTCCGAAACTAGAGGCTTTGGGGGTGTAAGACTCCCACGGCTCCCTTTGGTTCATCTCCTGGAGATACATCTGCACATAATCACCAAAGTGACCCTGATACATTTCTGTCAGTAATCTGAAGTCACACCAGCTGGGGAGACAATCCTGGCCAAAATCTCCCCTCTCCAGCAAGGACACATCTGCCAAAATCACTCTGTCAGCCCAAGCCCATTCTCACAGAAGTGCCTAATGAAGAGGGATGGGGGGAGAAAGGGGAGGGAGAACAGCATGTTAGGATTAGGTCACTCCAGGGCCACTTTCTCTCCCTTTCACGTGTATCGTCAACAACACCGAGTTCTGCCTTTGATTGTTCCTTTCCCCCCAGCAAAGCCAACGAAGCAGACACCCGTGTTCCCTGCATCGGCCCTCAAGATGGCTTTCAACCCATCTTCTGTCATCTGTGCTGACCGACAGCCACCCTTCTGTCTTGGATTCATCTCCTATCTGGCTGGTCCAGCCTCAGGGAGCGTGGCTCAGCTCCCTGCCAGCCTGCTCCAATTCTAAGCTTCAATTAGCATCCCCTCCTCCTGCCTCCCCCACCACACACACACACACACACACACACACACACCTTCCTTCTCCTCCTGCCCCATCACTGCCCGGATGACATGATCTCACTGACAGCCTGGGCAGCCCGAGGGGGCAAGTCTTGTCTGTGCAAATGGACTGTCAGCTGCAAGGGAGTACGAATCTGATGCCCGCTGCGGCCCCTGAGCTTCTACCACACCCTAATCAGGGGCTGGTGACTCAGTGAACACTTGTTGGATGCATGAAGTCTGAAAATCTAGCCCAGCCAACTCTCCTGGTGGGATCTAGTGTGAATGATAAAAGGGAGAGGGAAGAAAATCTCAAGGAGAAAGAGAGAGAGAAGAGCTCTCTCACAGAAGGCCAAGAGCAAGGCAACCAACTCAAACGGCCACAGGCCCAAGGGAACCTGGCAGGTGTGCCAACAGCTTCCCCGCCTCCCAATACCCAAGGCCCCCACCTTCTGTCAGTAGTCAGAGAGGGCAAATTATTAATAGCAGTTTCCTCATTCCACCAGCAGAGCATTTCCCAGGCAGAAAGCCTGTCTGATCTGGGTGAAGTAATTAATTAATTAACTTCCCTAATCTGCTCCCCCCAGCCCACCTTTCACAGAGGGAGGGCAGCACCCAGGGAGGGCTGTAGGGGGCTGGAAGAGCAGACGAGACCACTTGTCCCTTGGAATCCTGCAGCCTTCTCCACCAGCCCCAAATGGCCAGAAATTCCAGCCTCTCCCACATCACACACAGATCCCCAAAGACTTCAAAGCCCCTCATGGCCCTGCAAGACACACAGACCTCTGATACAGGAAACACACACACACACACACACACACACACACACTCTCACATGCTCACTGAGAGTGGAACCTCCTTTCAGTCAGCTTAGATACTGGCTGTGGCTCCAGTTTTGAACTTAGGCCCCCACAGGACATTGCAGGCTGTCTGTCAGAGCAAAGGAGCAGGTGGAATGAATCTGGACAAAAGACTAACAGGAACCACAGAAGGCATGGCTGCTGGGAAGGGCTGAGAGGCAGAGTGGGCCAGAAGGAAGGGCATGTAGGACAGGGTCAGAAAACCCAGGTTGCAGTCCCAGTTCTGTCTCAGGACTGTGCAACTTTGGGCAAGCCACTTCACGGCTGCGAGCTGCTTTCCCTTCTTCCAGGCTGACCCACGGTTCATGAGCCCACTGAGAGCTCCTTACGCCCAGTCTCCTCCCCTCAGCAGACATGCCCTGTGGAAGATCCTGCACAGGCCACTGTGTGCCCTCTGCCTGAGCGCTGACAGGGCCAGGGCACTTGCCAGCCAGCCTAGTCCTAATTTGCAGCACTAACTACCATAAATCTCTGCCTTAACCTGAGCCCCGCCTGCCTGACTACTTTTTACCTTATAGCCGTGGGTGGCGCCTGGGGACACCATGGGCCATGAAATCAGTCACATCACCATCAAATCCCAGCTCTACTCCTTGACACATTCCTTTACTGCGCACACCTCAGTTTCCTCACCTGAACTGTGAAAACAGTAAACGCCTAACGACGCATGGAGTCAGTGACCCGTGTGCAGGGCCTGACCCAGCACCTGGCACACACTCCACTTAATAAACAGTAGATCACATTTCTTTTCATTATCACCATCATCAGTATCTGGCTGATAGAATTGGTTCTTCCCTCTGGAGCAGTAAAGCAGAGGCCTAATTCCTCTCCCAGGCACCAGGCTTTCTCAGTAAGAACACAGTTTCATGTGCCCTTAAGCCTTCTTTTTCCCACGCAAAACATCCCCATTTGTTGCCACTGTTACTCACGCAGCCACCTACCCGCTCTGCTCCTTGCCTTTCCTGCTCTGCCAATGTGCTCCCTTAATGTGGTCCTGAACTCCTCCATCTGATCAGGGAGGCACCTCCAGCACCCACTTCAGCGCCTGGCACACAGTAGGTGCACAGAAATATCTGGTGACAGAGTATTCAGCGAATGAGCTGAACACGACCCCATGGAATCTGAGAACTGCCACGGCAACAGGCTGTGGTATCTCCTGTTCTGGGTGCTCTGTCCCCATTAGCGCAGCCGGGCACGAAGCCCCCTCTCACTGAGCAGCAGATCTCGCTCACGGATGGATGGAAGCCCTGAGCAGCAGCAGAGCCTGCGTGGGTCTCGCATCCAACATTTTAAGGCGGAGCCCCCCTCCCCCCTCCCCTAATATTCCTGCAGTTTTCTAAATCTAAGTACAGGACTTCAGCAAAAGGGGCAGCTGTAAGCATTTGCCCTTCATCTTGTTCGTTTGGTTCCATTGTTACACATGCAAAGTCCAGATTCTATCATCCAGTGTATTTGTAAATTACTTCTCTCAACTTTCAGAAGACCACAGAATTTTTGCAGTAAAAGGATGTTACAGATTATCAAATTCAGTGCCTTCCGTATCCAAATGAGGAACCTAAGGCCTAGAGCAGTAAACTAATTTACCCAATGACACTTGAAATTTTGTGGCAAAACTGAGATTTGAGCCCTGGATCCTTTCTCTCAGCCCAGCTTACAAACAGTAATGTTATAAAACTTCTGAGCACTTACCTTGTGCCAGGATGTTAATATCTAGTTTCTGCAATCCTCATAACAACCTTGTAAGATAAACATTCCCGTTTGACAGATGAGAAAAGTCAGGTAGCTTGTCCTGGACCACACAGACCAGGGGTACATGACCAATGCTTGGACTAGAACCAGCTGTCTTACTCCAGAACCCCTGCCCAAGGCCCCTGAGCATCAGAACATCTCCAACCAGATGTCCAGCAGAAAGACAAACCAATAGGTCTAAACCTAATGTCCTTCCCTTCCCTTCCCTACACCTACCTGTGCTTCCTTTGGTATTTCCTATCCTGTTAATAGCATCACCACCAACTGTGTCACTTACGCTAGAAAGAGAGATTCCTCCAACTAACTCTTTGTTACTTTATCTCTTTATCCCGCAGACTTGAGTAAGCCTCATGCCCTAGAACCCAACCCCCTTCCTCGCCTTCATGCATTCCCTAGGGGAGGCTTCTCCCCCTACCTCCTCCTTACCAAACCTACAAAACTAGTACAAAAACCTCCCACCTGGTTTCTCTCTCCCCAGCCTCTCTCCATTTCCTGAACATCTTTTATACTTGCCCTCACAATCATCTTTCTAAAATAAGTTGATTTTATGCAGCCCCAACTTAAGAACTTTGTTGGTTAAAAAAAATAATAATAAAATAAAATAAAAAGAACTTTGTTGGTTCTAGCCTAAGTTTCTTTGAAGAGCATGCCAGTTCCTTCACCACAAGCTGGCAGGCCCTTCCACTCGAACTCCTGTGCATCCTGCAACACCCAATACAAACCTCGTCTCCTCCCCTCTGGACTTCCCTAAGTCACTCTTTCTGACTTGGCCTTTGCAAGTGCGTCTACTGCAGCCTTTCTCACACTTTTTCCTTTGTGTGTCTTTGCTCTTCCCTGAGCACAGAAAGCTGACAGCTCTGAATCCCCAGTTCCAATTCATGAATCTGCTCCTTTATTCCATGTGCTAACTTACTCAACCTTGAAAATGTTCAGTGAAAGTTGTTGAGTAAATTAGCATATTCACAAATCAGGGCTCTGTTTATAATTTTATTATAAAAAAATCCTTTGTTAACTTAAGTGAAAACCTGTGTCTTGAGTAGGATCAAATTTATTTTAGAAAACACTGACTGAAAGGGGTCCGTGTTAAAATATGCCCAAAATCCAAGTTTCCTGCTTGACAGGCACTTACTTCCTAGTTAACAGGCATCAATGAAAACAAAGAAGAGAAAAATCTAATTTCAAGAAATAAAGAATCTGAGCTACAGTAGATGAGTAGCTATGACCCAAATGAATTAATTTGCTAATTGTTTCCATTCGCTTTAGTCTGTGACAACTCCCAGATTAGTACTTTTCAAACTGCAGGTCATTACTCATTAGGGGGTTATGAAATAAGTTTAGTGGGTCAGGAAGAGTATTTTAAGACAATAAAACAAAATAGAAAATACCAGGATGTATCATCTCATACAGTAATTTCATGCAACATTTTTTGGGTGTAGTGTCCGTGTGCACACACATGTGTGTACTACATCACAGAGTTTGAGAAACATGGCCCTAGACCTTTGATGGTGACACGTACAGCCCACAAGAGTCTCCGAACATGGGCTGACTGCCCGTAGAATACACACTTTCTTGGCATGAAATTCAGAGCTGGTTACTTTCTGCATAGGCCACACCTGGCCAGGAAGGTTTACCCAGCTGTAGGACACAGACTTGGATTCACCTTCCAAGATGGAAATGTGCTTAAAGGATGCCAAAAAGTTACATGTACCCTGAGAAGAGACAGAGCAAGTCTCGTCACTGTGAAAATGTGTCCCTGAGTCATTTGATCCAACAACTTCATGTGCCGGGCAGAACGCTGACGTGGACGTAAGGTATCAGCCTGCTCCCGGGGAAAGCAGTGTCCACCTCACGGTAAAGCAAAAATCTTGAGCGGACAACATGTAACATGCACTCCTGATTCACGTAGTCACCTCCTGATTGCTGAAACATCAAAGTTGGTTTAAAAATGCATGGAGTTAGCTCAGCACAGCATTATACCCTCCTAACCCATTAAACTAGGAAAAACCAATTCTAAATTGAGCCAATATTTTATCCATTACAAATTCTACTCAGCTGTCTGCCTCATGTGTCTAAAGCAGACACCACCTCCCACTGGTTCTCCAAAACAGAAGGAAAACATGCCCACATGCGTTTACAGGCTCTGTGCAGAGGGTGATGGCCTCGTGTCTTGTTTCATTTTAGGCAGAATGAGAGGAATGGGCTTAAGATGCAAGGGAAGCCTCTAGAAGAGAGTCGTGAAGGACAGGGACAGGTGACTGAAGCAGGTGTCAGCTACCACCCTGGGCCGGGTGAACCCACCCCACCTGGAGTCCGAGCTGGCCGCGTGTGTGTCAGGGCGTATAATGTGCGCACGTGAAAGCAGTACAGTCCCTTCCTGCTCAATGACTTTGGGAGGTGCCTTCCTGTCTGGGCATCCATGGCTCCAGGATGAGGCGGGACGCTGACTAGGGGTTGCCACAAACAATTGGCCTCCCCCTGGGCCCCACAGCCTATTTCCAGCTCCTGATAGTTCCTGTCTAATGCCAACATCAACAGAGGAATCCAGGGCATCCTGGGCCCAGCATTGTTCAAATCACACATTCCTCTTCAGAAAAAGCTACTGAATAACTCTCATTCCTTCAGCCTCCCAGGACAAACCACATCAGAGAACGAGCAACCAGATCCCCGTGTGTGATGGGAACAAAGCGGACAGGCGGGAGACTTAGGGTGTCTCCACCACTGTCCATCAGACCGTGCAGTGGATGCACAGACCGTGCAGAAAGCTCACCAGTGGGCTCACCCCACCTTCTCCCACAGCGGCCAAAGCCCCACCTGCACCCGTGGCTGGGACGCATGGCTTTTGAAGTGTCAGTGTTGCTACACCACCTGTCTCCTTGACTTTTTGTGAAAACTGCAACGATACTTGTCAGGGAAGGAAGATGATTGGCCGTGGGTATTGAGAAGCTACATGGCAGGGGCTGGGTTTAGTGCTCCAGGTCAGAAATCTCTTCATCTTTGTGGGTCACCAGCCATGCTGAAGACAGAAATACAAATGGAGAGGGGGAAAAAAACACAACAAATATTATGCTAATATTGTAGGGAGGGATAAGAAAAGAGAGGGGAAGAATGAGGGGAAAGGTCCAAAAAAAGATAAGAAAGACGTCTGCAGTGGGGAGAGGGAGGCTGACACTGTCCCCTCCCCCGCCCCCGACCCCCCAACCCCCCTAACACTAAGTGAAAACTGTCCTGCGTCCCACAGCACTATGCCACCCATGGAAAGAAGTTGAGCAAAACGCAAGGCTTGCTTTCGGCCCAAGAGGAGCTTACAATCTGCCTGAAGACCAATCAGCGGGCAAGACTCCTTCCTGAGGCAGAGCTCACAGGACCCCTCACACCCAGGAAGCACCCAGCCCACCCTTCTCGTATACTACATCACAGAGTTTCTCACTGACCACATTTCCAACCAGTGATGTGGGCTATGTATGAATAACTACTGTGATAACAAATTCCACTACTTTGTTTTAGTTGTAAAAAACTTGGGAACATTAGACGTCATTAGACGTCAGAAATTAGACGTCAGAAATTAAAACGGCCAAGCGATCTATCATTGTTTACCTATCAGGTTACTAAAATATACTGGGGGGGGGCAAAAAATGTACACAAGTGCACACTTTGGTCAATGTTGCTCAGGTAGTAGTTTGCCGTAATCAGAAGTGTCTGGACGCTGATGGGAACCACTTTGAGCACCTCTTGTAATTGCTGAAGTCAAACGTGACTTGTATTCATCTTTTATTATCAGTATATATTGAGTGTTACAATTTTAATACAGTTTTCCTTTCTTAAAATGTGTATACACTTTTTTGGCACCCTCTGTATATATACACATGGTTACCCAATGCTGGCGAGAGTGTGGCACATCTCCTGAGGGTCTCCCCAACACCCTGGCCACCTCCCCGTGTTTCTCACTCACTGACTCCCCATCGGGCTCCCAGCCAGTGTCTCCCCATCTCCAGGGCTCTCTTAGGAGACTCTGCAAACCTTCCTAACACTCAGTCCTGCTCAGCTCACTCCCCAGTGGAAACACTTCAATGGCTCCAGTTTTACGGAGCATCCGTAGAAAAGCTCTGGTGGGTCATCTGGGGAAGACTGTGAAGGACTCAGTAGGGTCTACAAGATGCACGTTACTCGTCCAGGTCGGGGGTGGAACTAGACACCGGGAATGATGTAAAGATGGGAGACCTGGTGTAAGTTTTCCTTGGGATTTTCTTTAACACGGAACTGACACCTCTTCTGTCTGTGACTAGGTCACAGAATGAGTCCAAGCCACCAAATGAAGAAGAAGGAAGTCTTAGTGTGGTGAAGTTACTCACTATTTAGTCTGCTTTTAACCAACTTCTTCATTGTGATTGGACTAAGACACAAAATATTTTAATCAGTCAACAGACATTGATCGAGCATCCTCTAATACATGAGGAGCTCACAGGAAGGACAGGCGTGTTACGTGGGCATTACCACCCTCTGGAGCATGCAGAACTCAGGTAACAGAGACACAACACCTGTTTCTGCCAGCTGCTTGCACACGGCAGAAAGGGCACGCTTCCTCGTGTCGCTGCATATTCTGTTCCCTGCTTGGAATATACTCCCCTCTCTTGGCCACTCTCAGTTTTCTCTGTAAAGCCTCTTCCTTCCCCACCCTGGGCAAAAGTGGACGTTCTCTTCTCCACTCTCTGAGCACCACTGTATTAAGACTCTCGTTCTGTGAATCTTGATGCTGAGAATGGGGAGGAGAGGGGAGCAGGAGGTGACTCTTATTCGCCTTGAATCCCAGAACCTAGCACAGTGCCTGCCTCATCATAGGGGAAAATGAAAGAATGAAAAAGCCAACAAACAGATGGACAGCAGACAGAGAAGGCCCACAGCGGTGAGGGAGTCAAATCCATGGCTTCTCAGGCCCTCCGAGGGCTCAGATGGGCGGGGAGTGTTCCAGGGAAGGGAAGGGAGCAGGAAAATGGGCTGAGCGGAGCCCTGGAAACCTGCACGGGGCTGTTTAATATGCAGCGTGCAGATTCCCAGAAATCAATGCTCATTTTTAAAACACTACTGCCCAGAGCCACCCTCCCTGCTTGATTCCTAGGTCGGTGTTAAGTATCTTTCTATTTATAAAGCAACTCTCACTGCAGTGCTGCAATGCCGGTCCCACACCCAGCCATGGATGTGGGACAGAGTGGGACCGAAAGAGAAACTGAGGCCTAGAAAAAGATGCAGGAATACCCGGAGGGTTTCTGTGCCTGAGAGAGACGCTCTCCCCTTCCCTGGGCCCCCTCTCTAGAAGGCCCCCTGACCAGCCAGAAGGTGTTGCTCTCCCTCTTGGCTCCCATGACCACCAGCAAAGGGCTGGGCCTTCTGCAATGAGTCTCCTCAGCACTAAGGGAAAGGAGCCCAGAGGGGCAGGAAGCACGAGGAGCCTGGCTTTCCAAGTCCAGGCCTCTGACCTCCCTGGTGTCCACCAGTCCCCTACTCCTGCTTTCTCCAAGGCCATCACACGCCAGCTCGTGGGGTTGCCACACTAGGCAGGTCCCTGGCTGGGTGTCGGCCTCCCAGCTCCTTCTGTCTCTCCATCTCACCTCCAGGAGCCGTCATGGTCAAGGCTGATTCCTCTCAGGCTGCCCGCCTGGGCTTCTGGCTCCCAGCCCTGGTCTCAGGCTCAGGGACTGTCCTGCTCCTAGTCTCACACCTTGGAGAGATGCTCCCTCAGGACCAGCACAACACATGCAACCCCCTTCATTTCGCAGGGCTCATACCCACAAGCACATGAGAAGTCAGAGACCCCAACGCTACACAGCACACAAAGCACAAGGCTGGTGATGAAAACCTTCCCAGTGCTCCTGGCACCTCCGCAGGAAATAAGGACGGACGGAGGAGAGGCAGGATGGAGGAAGGCTCAGGATCCAGGCAGCCTCTTTACTGTTTTACTCACTAGATTATTTTCCTTTGATTGCATTAAGGTATAATTACAGGTAGGAAAGTTCCGAGGCAGCCCTCTAACCACAGCCCGAGGTCCCGCTCGTGTCCATTAACACCCCAGCTGAGCTGCGCCCGCTGGGCCTGTAACAGGACACCCTGAGGCAGGCCCTGTCCACAGGCTCAGCAGGACACACATGCTCGTGAAAATGGCCACACAAACGTCTCTCCATTCCTCACACACAGAATCACAGAATGTCAGAATTGGAGGCCACCCAGGGTCACTCAGGTGTACACCCTCCTTACAACTGCAGAAACAATGAGCTTCTAGAGGGAAGGAGTAACTCATCTAGGGTCACCTAGCAAGGCAGTGACAGAACCGACACCCTTCCTGACTCTGATCAGTATCTTTTCCACCCCACAGTATCCATCCAACAAACATTTCTTAGGCGGAGGTCTGCCAGGCACTTGGCATACGGGGTGGATTGAAGACATAGTTGGTCCCTGTTTTCAAGAAGCTTAAAATTTAAGAAGAGACAGGGAGAGATGTATGAGTATTAAACAAACAAGAACTTTAAAACGTACACTTTAAACAGAAGAATGTGCCACGTGTTCCAGTACCAGTCAGGGCACAGAGAAGGCGACTACTTCTGCCAGGGCACCTGTGCTGGGCACACTAGTGAGTAGGAGTCTGCCTGCCTAGCAGACAGAACAGACTGGGTATCCCCATCCCAGGGAGACCAAATGGCATGGGCGACACCGAGACTGGAAGGATGTGATAGAATCGAGAAGGGACAAAAAGGGCAGAGTGGCTGCAGCACGCAGCCTGTGAGGTGACAGCAGCAGGGCCACAGTCCTGTGCAAAGGGCCAGCAAGGCCACACAGAGCCTTGTGGGAACCACTGAAGTGAATCTACCCAGGTGCGGTGAGCGTCCTCCAAGCACCAGGCACAGGTGAGCAGGTCAGTGGGCGTGGCCACTCTATAGATTGGCAAAGGACAGCTTGGAGGGAGTTAGTTAGTAAGCTATAGGAACATTCAGGTAAGACACCTGAGTTCCTGACTTGGGAAAGTGGGACTGAGAGACAGTGAAGGTGGAGACAAGAGAACCTGGACGTGGGGGAGGAGAGAAAAAGCTGGAATGACTCCTGAGCTTCTGGAAGGGGAGGGCTGGGATGGGTGGTAACGTCCTTCACTGAGACCACTCTCTTCACCTAATAGACTGGCCTGCCTTGTGCAGTTAGTTACCTTTCATGCCCACACGGCTTAGACACCCTTGTATTCCCCAGGGGCTCAATTGATACTTGCATGTTGATGCTGATTACGAAGCAAGAGCAAGCGCGATTCCAAAGCTGGAGAAAGCCTCGCCTTCCAGCGTCAGTGCTGATGGATTGAGTACAAGAGTGGGTCACACATACCGGCCCCTCTCGACACCTAAGCCGTCACCCGTCTCACACCCTTCATTTGTACAGAGAGGGCCGTACTGTCAGTGGCTCCGAAGCAGGACTGAGCAGCCAGCAGCACAGGGCGGGAGCCAGGCCAGGGTAAGTGGGACCGTGCAGGGCTAGACTCCCACATGCTGGCTCTGTGCACCAGAGTGGGACTCAGCAAGCTGCATTTCAATTCCCCAGGTGACTCAACTTCTCACACCAATGATGAAACCCTCTCATTTTAGAGATAAACAAGCCTGCGAAGCTTAGCAGTGGTCCACGGCTTTGACTGGAGAACAGCCACAAAGGAGCGACCTGCCCCTGTCCATGCTGGCTCCCAGGGCTCCCTGCAGAGCTGGGCGGGAAGGTAGAGGGGAGGACCAACCTGCACCCCCCTCCCACAGCTGTGCGCTGAGAGCAGAGCCTGGGGGGCCTGGGGGGAGGGGCAGAGGGGAGCGGGGCGCTGTGATGGATGGCGCCTGTTCTGCCAGCTACTGCCAGAGGGCCAGGGAGGAAGAGGAGACGTGAAAAGCTGAGGAGATATTTTCCCTGTGATTTGTGCCGCTCGAGATGCCCTGTAGCAATATTTATCCTGCGGCTGAGTCCCACTTTCGTTTATTATCCAGCTTAGCCAGAGTTATCACAGGCAGGACAAGACCCATAAACTAGCTACCTGACACCATAGAGACCGTGCGGCGTATTTTAAAATCTCAAGGAACAGCTTCGATCCTCCATGGAAATTTAAAGAAATAAGTGCACTTCTCTTCCTCCAGGAACCATGGCCATTCTGGAAGCAGACACAAGGATACGCTGTGTGGGGCCAAACCCCAAAAAAGCAGTTTCCAGGCTCTCAGCCTCACATAGACAGGTGCTGGCTCAGGTAGTAAATGGCCATCAATGTGATTGGATGGCCATCAGCTGTGGCTAGTTGGCCGTCAGCTGTAACCAGTGAGCCATATAATATATATAACTGCTGTGGCTATGCTAGCAGAAAGAAGAGAAAAGAATGGGGGCTAGCAAGAAGATGGCAGCTGGGCTAGTAAGAGTGGATTGCAGACAGGCGGATGCCGCCAGCGAGAATATAGTGGTATGACTCCCCCATCTATGGCTCCGTGGGTGTTCCTTTTTGGCCTGGACATATCCTGCGTTCTTGTGTGGGGAGCGGGAGCAGAGACCCCACAGGGTCCCCTGCATGACACGCTGTCACCAGCTGCCACGCTACCAGAGATACATGCTGGAGCTTGCGCCATCCACACACGCCCTTCCACAGCCTACCGACCAGTGCAGAGCGTGACTGGTCACTGACCAGGGTTCAGGCCTCTCAGACACAACTTTCAAAGACCCAGATCATTTCTAGGGCTGAATTTTAATCATCTGTCAACAGCAATTCATTCAAATATTTGCCAATAAATGAATGAATAATGAATTTATTGAGTGTCTTCCATTACATACTAAATCTGGGCTGGGCAAAGGGGGTTAGAAGCATAAGATCAATTCCTCAATTACCTTGTCTACCAGATCTAATCATACAATGCACAGCGCTGGATAACTAGCAACACAGGAAAGACAGGAGTCTTGTGTGGGGCGGGGAGGGAACAGCAGGGGCGGCCAGGATGTCCAAGGTTAACGATTGTCAGGGCTGGGATGGCATCGAGAAAAACTTGATACAAGGGTAGACAGTATTTCCCAGACCGACAGCAAACAGTTTCTAAGAGCACAGATGACTCACGTGGTCTAGTTACTGGGTTGATGGCAGTGCACAAAACCAGAAGAAAACAATGACAAAAAATCCCTGCCCTCATCGGACTTACATTCTGATTTGAGGACATGGGTACAACAAACAAGAAAGACAATTAAGAAGATGTTAAAAAATATACGTCTGGCATGCTATACACAAAATACCGACGGATAAGGGAGACCAGGAATGAAAGGGGTGGGGGAAGGGCAGCTGTTTTAAACAGAATAGTCGGGGAAGGCCTCCGTGGCACACCTGAGCAAGGGCCGTGACAGGAAGATGACTCGGGAAGCTATTCTAATAATCTAAGCAAGAGACGATGGCAGGGCTGGGTTCAGGGCTGGAGTGGGGGAAGTGGTAAGAAGAGGATGGGGCCTGGTTGTTCTATAAAGGAAACAGGGTGGGGGAAAGACCACAAGTGTGCTTTTCAACACATTATGATGTTTATTAGTCATCCACGTGGAGATGTAAACCCATAATTTTATCAGTCAAAGAACTCAGAGAGACTTCAGAGTGCAACCCAGGAGTCCTCAGCCAACCAGTAGTAACGTCACGGTGGACCGTGAAGCCTTAGCTGGTGGCCCTCCCAGCAGGTGCCAGGCCACGCTGCTCCTTCCACTCAACTCAGGGTCCACATCGTTGTCCTAACACCGCTGCTGGGCTGAGCTGGGGAGGCCTATCTGTGTGTCATCTCATTCTATACGTAGGTGACGTGCTCCGAGGCCAGGAGAAGCCAAGTGACGTGCCCAAGGCCACGCCCACCCAGCAGCCGAGCAGTGAGCTCTTCTCCATGCTACTCAGATCCACAAACTAGGTTTTGTTTTTAGGACGGAACGATCTCTGCTTCTAGAAGTCTTTTCATAGAAGTTGTTTTTGAATTCTGAGTTTTTTCCCCAAGAATATATACCATCTGCAAAATCTATGACACATGATATCTGGATGCAAACGGGACATAGGTATGGCTGATACAAGAATATAGGTTATTGGCAGGAAACTGGAGTGACTGCAAAGTGTGTCTCCACAGAAAGAAAGGAAAATACTGAGGCCTGGCAATTGGCCAACATGGATGTGTCAAAAGGCTCTGGAATATTCCCTGCAAACACCATACATGAGACGGATGGGACAGAAATTCAGATTGAAGTGACATTTACTGAACATCTTCCATTTCCAAGCTGTTCTTTCACTTCCCTCCACCCTCACAGCCAGCCTATGAGACAGGTAGCATGATTGCCAGAAAAAGGACGTGGCACTGAGAGAGGTCAAGGTCACAGTAGCTAGAAAATGACAGAGATGGGACTCAGGACACCTAGTGCTCCCAAGATATTCTGACTCCTAAATCTGAGCTCATCCATTGCCACGCTGCCTCCCAAAACTGAGAAAAGGGGCCCCACAATTGAGTCCAAGGGGATGGCTGAGTCTCACCCCGGGAACGGAGCACATCTCCAGGCCCCCCCACCTTTCTCCAGGACTGGCATCTTCCTAGAAGATTACTTCTGGCCAACAGGAACTCACCGGCCCACCATGATGCCCGACGCAGTCATCTTCTTCCCCCCCTGTAAATGTTGCTCAAAACTGCCTCTTTTATCAAGTCCTCCAGACTCACTACCATGCCTCTGCCTCCTCCAACAAGGTAATGGACATGGAAGGGCCTCACAGTTGCCAGGCTCTGCACTGCATGACCTCAACCCTTGGATCTACGTGGCTGGACAATTAAGCTTGTGAACTCATCCTAGAAAAAGTACTACACACCTCATTGCTGAAGATCCCTACGGTCACCTTCAGAGTACTCCCCTTGGGAAGCTATGCACCAATGCCAGAGCCTAGTCCACCCTTCAAAGCAATTTGGGAACTCTTTTCTGGAATTGCCATCAGAGCTGTCGTCGTATTACCCTTGATGTCCTGAATGTCATCAGAATGTCTTCCTTTCAATATTTCCTTGATCTTTGGGTAAAGAAAGAAGTCACTGGGGGCCAGACCAGGTGAGTAGAGAGGGTGTTCCAATACAGTTATGTTTACTGGCTAAAAACTCCCTCACAGACAGTGTGTGTGAGCTGGTGCATTGTCGTGATGCAAGAGCTATGAATTGTTGGCGAAAAGTTCAGGTCATTTTCGTCTAACTTTTCCATGCAACCTTTTCAGCACTTCCAGATAGTAAGCTTGGCTCACTGTTTGTCCAGTTGGTACAAATTCATAATGAATAATCCCTCTGTATCAAAAAAGGTTAGCAACATCGGTGCAACAAGTTCGCGAACTGAACTGTCAGGCTTCGTGTAACCCTTTCCAGCTGTGACCACTCACAGGTATGGCTCTGTTTACAGTATTTATTATTAACAACTGTATTATTTGTGAAAAGCACTTTTCACTTCCCGTCGGCTGCCATACTGTTAACTCACATGGTTGTTGTCACTACCCTTTTCGTAGGGAAGGCAGGTATGCATATCACCGCCTGACACGTGAGGAAACTGAGATGGGGACGACTAGGAACTTTTCCAAGGATATCGAACTAATTAATTCCAGAACTAGAAATCAGAGCTTCTCATTTCTAGGCCAAAAGTCTTTCCACTAGACCATATGAACTCCCTTTCTGCCCCAACTTCTCCTGCGTCTCCTCTGAGAGAGTGCCGAAGTCCCTTGGGCCTTCCCCGGGCTTACGCCAACCTATCCCGAACCACAGAGTGAGGGCCTTCTGCTCACTAGATGGGAAGGCAGAGCACTGCACAGAGAGGGAAGGCAGGCTCGTGTTGAGGGCTTTCGTCCCTCTCCAGTGCTCTTGCGTCTAGAAGCTGGAATGGTCAGTGAAAACACATGAGCAGGTGAAACTGGAGCCAGTTTTCTCTTCTCTGACTACACTCCAGAGAGTGTCCCATCCAGGCAGACTGCTGCCAGGGGGTCTGGAATGAGGAGAGAAATGACAAGAAGATAAGCGTACACACGCTTCGTGATCCCAGCTCCATTTAATGCCACGAGATCACTACCTTGTATATTTCTCCACTACCTTCCTCCTGAGTCACGTCCAAAGCTGAGCTCATCCATCCACACGCCAGCCCACTGCTGGCCAGGGGAGGAGGCGGCGGGCATCACATCTTACTCACTGATTTGCTCAACCAGGGCTTTACTGTCAGAGATGCACAGAGAAGGAAGGTGGAGTCGCCTTGGCTATCCTAGGGAAAGGGCCTGGCCTGGAGAGCGCTGAGATTTAACACATTCTCCCCACCGAGACCCCAGTAACCCCCAGTCCCTACAACCTCTCTTGACACATCCACCAGTCAACCGGGTGCAGTACTTCACAAAGTAATGATTCCTGGACAGAAAGAGGCAAGAGAGATGCAGGCGAACTGGCTAGGGTGGGGAACAGAGACAGAAAGTGGCTATGCTCTCCCTGCTTTGGCACCTCTCCTCTCGTCCCTCAGACCCTCTCGTGCCCTGGCCCAGACTCCTTGCTTGTGGACATGTATTCTGCTCTGTGTACTGGACACTCAGCAGCTTCAGGCAGGGCCCAGGGCGGGCTCATCCAAAGCCCTGCCTGGCACATACATGTTGGAAACCCACACATGCTGGCTCCTCTTGTGGCTTTGAGTTGAAGGAGGCATAAAGAAGAGGGTTGGGGGGGGGGCGGAATTTTATGAAGACCTTGTCAACTAAATAGGTTTGAAGCATCTGGAAGGAGTTGGTGCAGTATAGAGGGATGAGATTTTTCTGATGATAAAAGATGAATGGTGGCTGAGCTAAATGGTGTTGTGGACTCTCCCAAACCTGGGCTTCCGTAGCACTTTTTGGTGCATTATGTGTGACATGCCTCCTGGTGCTGCTCTTCCCCTGTACGCTGGGGATCCCTGGAGCCATACAAGGGGGATCACCCCAGGTCGTGTCTTCATCCACAAATGCTTGCAACCCCTGCTCACGTCACTCCTTCCAGTGGACCTGACCCTGCAGAATCAGGCCCAGACCTCGCAAGAGCCAGTGGATGGGCCCAGGGAGGTGGTCAATACAAGTGAGCACATGGCCCCAGACTCTGCAGGTCCAGGGACTGGTGTCCCCTGCCCTCAGCCAGGAGGACCCTGGAGGAGACTTGCTCAGCCTGGGGCCCTGTATACCAGGTCAACAGTCACATCCACCCCGCAGTAGCTCACTGTCCCTGCCATCCCAAGCTTGCAGCGGAGACCAGGGAGAGCCATGCTCACAGCATTAGACAGCAGCTGCTGGAGGCGGGGCCCATCTGAGAGGCCTGCATGCACCCCAAACCCAGCCCATCATGGGCGCCTTGCCCCCACATCCAGCCTAGCCCATCTCCATCATCCCTTTCCAGCTAAACCTTGTCTTTATCCCAGCACTCATCTTCCCTGAGCACCCAGCACTGTCCTAAGCAGCAAAGGGGAAGCAGGTACACAAGCCATAACCCCAACCTCAAGGGGCCTGCAGCTGACCCACACCACACTGCAGTTACATGTTTACTTCTCATCCCTGAACTATGTCCTCATCTCTCTGGGTCCTCAGTGACTGGCATAGAGTAACTTCTTTGATGGATGAGCTAAAAATCCCAGTTTGTGCTCAAAATCCCATTCCTAGTGCTCAGCTTCACTAGTTATCAGCAAAATCAAATAAAAGCCACAGTGAAATACCACCACATAGCCACCAGAATGGCAGAAAAAAAATCCCAAGTGCTTAGATAAACAGATGCCAACCAGGACTCTCATACTCTGCTGTTGGGTGTGTAAACCGACAAAACCACGGGAATAACTGGCAGTAACATCGGAGGTGGAATGTACCCATGTTCCGTGTCTCAGCAATTCCATTCTTTCTCATAAACCAATAGGAATGGGTTTTGATGAAAAGGTATGCTAGAATATTCACAGAAGGGGAAGTACTATCTTAAAATAACCAAAATATGGAAACTACCAAAATGTCCGTCAACAGTAGAAAGGCTAAATCAACTGAGGTACAGTCTCACAATGGAATACTATGCAACAATGAAAATTAATGAACTACAGCCCTGTATAGCAACTTGGATGAATCTCAGGGGGGGAAATGCCTTCTGTGGTGTTGGTAAAATTCAGTTTCTTAATCTGGGTACTGGTCCCATAGTGCGTTCACTTTATTAAAGTTTGTTGAATGCTGCCTTTTCATGTCTGTCTGTTATACTTCAATAAAAGGTTAGAAAACTTTTCCATTTCTCTCCATTTATTATTTATTCAACCCTTTCATATTAAGAGACACAGTTATTCACATAAGAGAAATCACTGATCATCTATGACTGTGTGTAATAACCTAGTGTTTTTTCACCTCTAAAATGAAGAGCATGAGATAATCTCTAAGGAACCTTCCGGCTCTAGACAGCATGATGCTTTGATCCTATTCTTAGTAAAACCTCATTAATCAGTTACAAGAAATCCTTCCCAAATTAGCGAACAGTAAAAAATATGGAACATTTGTTTAAAGACAGTAGTGTGACTGTTTTCGAGAACTAAGCATATTAACAAATTAAAAAATAAGTGTTCATTAAATTGAAGTTAATGAAAAAAAACTACAATTTACATTAGGCTTACACTACTTAATACTGCTCGGATAATATTAAAATCCTGTGTCTTGCCCACAGATCCTTATTTCAATCATTTGAATCACGAGGAGCCAAGAATGCCAAATTACCACATCTGCTGTATTACAAGTGACCAAAGTGGAGCATTATGAGGGTTAACTAGACTCAGGCAACTCAAACTCCCAAGCCCTGCGCGTCCCTGCCCAGCCCTGGCCTCCGTTCACACCTGGGAAAAGCTGGGCCTGGCCTGAGCCCCGAGCTGACCCCACTCCTCTGCTGCATGAGGCTGCCTTTGACAGTGGCCGACACACAGATTACTTAGGAGATTTAAGACACTCCTGAGAGCTCAGCAACACCACTGATGGCAGCAGATTCTAGCAGGCAGCAGGACGGGAATTCTAGGCGCCATCATAAATAAAACCTCTGCTCAGTGGCTAATCTCACGGGCGCCTCACAAATACACACACAGATTGACTGAGGCTCACTCCCAGCCGTGAGAGCTACACCCGGAGGCACCTCTCTCCGACTGTCTGCTTATAGCTTTGCTGGTGATGCTCTCTAGGCCTCAGTATCTCCTTCTGCACAATGGGGAGATGCTCCATGACCTTCACCTGGCTTTGCAGTGGTGACAAACGAACTGGTTCACTAACACTTTAAATATTTCTGATCCAATATATGGTGACGGAAAGAGAACTGACTCTGGGTGGTGAACACATAATGTGATATATAGATGATGTAATACAAAATTGTCCATCTGAAATCTATGTAACTTTACTAACAATTGTCACCCCAATAAATTTTAACTAAAAACAATTATATATATATATATATATATATATATTCCCCCACCCCACCCCCGACTCTCTCACCAGACAAGGAAGCATTGGGAATAATGGCTTCCAGGAAGTAATTTCCTGGAGGCCATGATGCAAATCCAAAGAGCAGCATTTGCCAAAGGAATGATCAAAGTTTACTGAAGAGAGTAAGCCTTGCTTCCCAGCGCACTCCCCACTGACAGAGAGAGAGAGACGGGTGAGTGTCTAACGACTTCACTTGAGAGAGTTAACACACAGGGTCCCGCTTCTTTGCTAAGATCTAGGTGCTAGAGGACTGGGGCCTGAAGACCTTCATTCCATCAGAAACAAGGGCAGCTGAGTTAGGCCTCCCTTCCCCCAGCCCTGGGGCTGTGAGTGAACTTCCCCTCCTCCAGGCTCCACCACCTGTCTCTGGACCAAACAGGGCTCACAGAGAGGCATTTCCTGAGCTCGGTAAGCCTGCTGACCCTGAAGGTTAATCGTACCATTCTGTGGCCAGGCCACACGGTATGAGCCTCTCCCTCCCCACCAAGAGAACAACAGAATCCTAGAATTTCAGGGCTCTAAAAAACCATTAAGTTCATGGCTCCAAAGTGTCCAGGGATTATCCCAGTATCACAAAGTAGAATGGAGAGGCCAGGATTCAGCCAAACTCTCTTTTAACTCTTCCCAACGCAAAGCCTACTTGACGTCCTAAATGCCATCTTGGCCCTTGAGCGGTGGCGACCTGCAGTGCTATGAAAAAGAGGGTCGAGTGGGGTGCAAAGAACGAGTGCTGTGATCACTTAGCAGTGTCACTTCGAGCCAAGGATGAAGGTTTTGCAGTGAAGTATTTGCCGACTTGCCACTAAAGCCACACTGACTCCCAGGACAAACATTCTGCATCACCGTATCCAGAAATGTCTGGGTGTCATTCTCCAGGCTGGGACACGTGCAAAGGCCAGGGAGAGTGGCTAGCCCTAAGGTGAAGAGAAGAAACTGAGTCAAAGAGTAAAGGGGACCAGAATGAGCTGGGAGCAAACTCCAGAAAACTCAAATCAACTTTTGTCTGCAACCAGCTATTTACGGAGTGCCCACTATTGATGTACTGACGACCATGCATCATGCCCACTGGGTGCAGGCGTGATTGGCATCCTTACCGATGCCACAGCCCACAGTGAGCTTCCCTCGGGTCCCTGCTACTACCTTCAGGAACGACGCATCTTCCACTCTGCTACTTCGACCCTGTGTCTGAAAATAGAGGTAAAAACATCTCCCAGGATTGTCATCAGACTCAAAAGTGAAAACCTGTACAAAAGTGCACTAGGAAACAGAAAGCCCGGATCGGTACAGAGGGTCACCATCACTTCCTCCTCCCCTTTCTTTCATCAGGGACCGGGCACCAGAGACCTAGGCTCCCTGCCAGTGGGTTGTCCCCCAAAGCCCTCTGTAGCTGACAATCTAGGTGGCCCCGTGCACCCTGCACTTCTGACCACCACCCACCTCCTTGGCCCACCTCCCAGGTCAGGAACTGTGGAGGGAGGTGCTGCAAAGAGCAGAGAACAGAGAAGCGCTGCCTCATCAGCTGCAGCGAGAGATCCAGCCAGTACATTAACATAGCAGGTGAGTCTCTAATATCCACAGGCAACAACTCACACCAGAGATTTTCTGTATCCTTGAGGGCAGAGCGAGGGATTACCACTGATGTCTTATCTGCTGCAATTCTCCCTGCCCAGAGTCAAGTCTAATACCTTAGTAATGTGCCACGGCATTGATGTTCCCCACACAGATACGTAAATTGTACACAGTGGATGGGGAACGCCACACACTGACATCTGTCTCTCACAGACACTTCCTACTCCAGGATGTGAAACCCAGGAATATCCTCTGGGCAGCAGAAAGATGGAGGCGGAACACACTGCTGGGGGGCAGAGACCCAGTACCAACAATCAGTAACTTAGACGTCGTCGAGTAGCACATGTCTGTCAAACACCACACTAGGGGTGGTGGGGCGCAAGGGAGGAGAAATGCAGTGAAATACAAAATGAGAAAGCATGGTCCCTGTCTCATGTCCTGTGTTTTCATTCTGGAGTTCAGACACAGACACAAGTGTTTCACTACAGGGCAGAGTGTGGAAAGTGGCGAAACAGAGGTGGAAACATAATGATGAGAAGATAAAAAAGAGAAGATATCATCATATTCAATTATGGGGGCAAAAAGGGGTAGGGTAGCAAGGCTTTACGGACACGGTATTTAAAAGCGGGAGCTTGAATGGCTGACAGGCTTTAGAAGACAGCCAAAGGACAATGAGGTAAAGAACAGGTTGAGCTCAAGGTGGAAAAGCATTCATTCATTCATTCATTCATTCATTCATTCATTCATTCATTCATTCATTCAACAACTGTTCATACTGCCAGACAGTTTCGGTGCTGAAGACATAGAGGTGAAAAGTACAAACAAGTATGGGTGAGGTGTGCACTGACTGGAGCCAGGGACCCTGGAAGAGGAGGGGAATAAGCCTGGAGAAGAGAGGTGGGGCCCTACCTGGGAGATTTACCAAGGACTAGCAAGACCCTCCCATTCCTATCCTGTAAACAGTGGGAGCAAGTAGAAGTCCTGTGGCCCCTGAGATCCCCACTGCCTTCCCACTAGTACTTTACTCAGCAGGCTGCCAGATGCCTGGACGTCTGCCTCAGTTCTCATGGCGGGGAAGGTGGTGCTTTGAGGCCTGGGACAGAAGGGGGACATGTGGCCTAGAGGAGGGTTTACAGGCGGGAATTCCCGCCCAGTCTCAGGAATTTTTTTCACTTTCCCGTTCCTGAATCCCGAGAAAAGTTGGTCGGGAAATTGGGAAAATTGGCTCCTTGAACCCAGTAATACCCACAATGGGAAATAAATGTACTACTCCCAATGTATCTCTTAGACATTTTTCCTATTTATCACTAGGGTTTCCGAGCAGGAATTCCCGCCTGTTCGTTCTCGCGAAATTTTTTCACTATTCCACTCCCGAATCCCGAGAAAAGTTGGTCGGGAAATTGGAAAAATCAGCTCCTTGAACCCAGGCGGTTGGTAGTATCAGCCGTCACTTTGTGGAAATGATTCATCGTGGAGAACAGAAAACAGTTTATATCTTAGGATTCAGGAAGGGGAAAGCGAAAAAAATTCCTGATAACGGGCAGGAATTCCCTCCTGGAAACCCTAGCCTAGAGCCTGGTATAACCACAACTTACCTCACTAACATCCCTTAAATCAACCCAGGGTCCTATTAGTTCTGCTGAAAAGGTGCTGAGGGGAAAGAAAGTGGTTCTCCTCTGGCCTGAAAGCAGAGTTGGATTCAAGGAGTCAAAAAGCTGAAAAGGCCCTCTTCCCTTTTCCCCCAAACATCCATCACCTCTGGTCTCAGTTGTCACTACAATCTCCTTCTTGCCCAATCAAGAGCCTGCAAGGGCCCCATTAACGGTACTTTGGGGCCTCAGATACCTCTCCTGGTAGAAGGCGAGTTGATAACTTGTCTGCTGTTGGTTCCAGCATGTCTCCCAGCCAGGGACACCCATGCTATGATGGAAGCCCACGTCCCCTGGTTCTGACCATCACCAGAATCAATTATTTAGTATCCAGATGCACAAACACCATTCTGGAAGGTGTGGACAGCAAGTTAAACAAACATAGAATTACAAAATCTCAACACAAAAGGTTGTCAAACAGGAGCTGGGAGCCGCGTGTTGGTGCTGTTGTGGGAGAGAAGGGAACGGCAAACAAGACCCCTTTTCCCACGCCAGGCTCCACACCGGTTGTTCCCCACACTCCTCCCACGTCAACAGATGGTGCTGGACATCCACATATCCACACGCAAAGAAACGAAGTTGGACCCGTCCCTCACGCCATACACAAAAATTAACTCAGAAGGGATCCGGACCGCAGTGTAAGAGCTAAAACTATAATACTCTTAGAAGAAAACATAGGAGTAAATCTTTGTGTGCTTGGGTTAGGCAATGGTTTCTTAGACACCACATCAAAAATAAAAGTAATAATACAAGAAAAATTCAATAAGTTGGACTTCATTAATATTAAAAACTTTTATGCTGTAAATGATGCCTCCAAGAAAATGAAGATGACCCACGAAGTAGAAAATGTTTGCAGATCATCTATCTGATAAGGAGCTTATCTCCAGAATATATAAAGAACTCTTATAACTTAATAATTAATAGACAAATAAGTCAATTTAAAAATAGGCAAAGTATATTAATAGATATTTCTCCAAAGAAGATATACAAATGGCAAATAAGTACATGAACAGATGCTCAACATGATTCATCATGAAAGAAATGCAAATCAAAACCACAATGAGATACCATTTCACACCCACTAGGATGGCTACAAAAAAGACAGACAATAACAAGTGTCAGCAAGGGTGTGTAGAAATTGGAATCCTTTATAGATTGCTAGTGGGAATGTAATATGGTGCAGCCGCTTTAGAAAACAGTTTGCTGGTTCCTCAAAAAGTTAAACATAGAGTTACCCTATGACCCAACAATTCCTCTCTTGGGTATACAACGAAGAGAAATGATAACGTGTCCACACAGAAACTTGTACACAAACATTCACTGCAGCATTATTCATAATAGCCAAAAAACTGAAACAAGCCAAATGTCCATCAAGTGGTGAATGGATAAACTAAACGTGGTACACAATGAATTATTATTCAGCAATAGAAAGGAGTGAAGTACTGGCACATGCTACAACGTGGACGACACCGAAAACATGTGCTTAGCAGAAGAAGCCAGTCACAAAAGACCCCATATTGTTACTTCCACCTATAAGAAATGTCCAGAATAGACAAGTCCATCGAAACAGAACACAGATCAGTGGTTGCCCAGAGCTGGAGACGGAGTGGAGGCTGGGGGAAATGAGAAGTGACTGCTAATGGGTGTGGGGTTTCTTTGGGGGAGTAATAAAATGTTCAGAAAGAGATTATGGTGATGGTTATACAACTCTGTGAGCACACCAAACCACTAAGTTGTACATGAAATGGGTATATTAGTTTGCTAGGACTGCCATACGAAGTACCACAGACTGGCTGGCTTAAACAACAGAAATTTATCTTCTCATGATTCTGGAGGCCAGAAGTTCAAGATCAAGGTGTAGGCATGTTTGGTTTCATTCTGAGGCCTCTGTCCTTGGCTTGTAGGTGGCCCTCTTCTCCGCGTGCCCTCACACGGCCCTTCTTCTGTGTGTCTGTGTCCTAATCTCTTCTTAAAGGACACCAGTCAGATTGGATCTGGGCCACCACAACAACCCCATTTAACCGCCATTACCTTTTTAAAGACTTTATTTCCAAATACAGTCATATTTTGAGGTATAAGGGGTTAGGACTTCGACATGTGAATTTAAGGTTAGGGGACACAGCTCAGCCTATGAGAGAATTTCATGGTTTGTAAATTATATCTCATCACAGTTGTTTTTAAAAATCCCATCCACAAATCCTAGAGATTAGACAGTCCAACCCCTTGTTCTACAAATGGGGAGCTGAAGCCCAGAGAAGAAGAGCTACTTGCCGCCATCACTGTTGGTCAGAGGTAGTGCTGGCTGCACAACTCACAGCTCCTACTCCAAGTCTACTGCTCTTTCTACCACTCCCTCCTGCCGCCTTAGCCTCTGGGGCTCAAACTGAACAGACAATGTGGAAAAAGTAAACTTAAAAAGAAAAATGCCTAAGAAGTTAGATCATGTGCATTTAAAAAGTAAATACGCTCCCCAGCTTGTGGGAAAAGGGGGACAGACAGCAAAACTCTGAGGAGGCCCTGGAAGAGACCTGCACAGTGACAAGCAGAGTCCGTGAGCACATTCTACACTAATTCCGTACCTGCTGTGTGCCAGGCGAAAGACAGGCACGATCCTGAGCAAGATGTGGTTTACAGAACAGTTGGCACTTCAACTAATCCTTGAAGAATGGGCCTAATTCCACCCGGGTGAGGGCTTTCCAAGCAAAAAGAACCGCATGCCCAAAGGCAGGTAATTTCCAGACCTGTTCAGGAAATAGCAACTTGGCCGGTGCAGCAGTGGCATATGCTTTCTAGAAGGAGCAGTGGGGGGTACCAAAGCAAAGGTAGGCTGAGGTCAGATTCTAGACAGCCTTGCATGGTACACTCAGAAGCATGGACCTGAGCAAAGTGACAGGGAGCCGCTGCAGGTTCTGGGGCAGGAGTGTGGCGTCATCTGAGCAGTGCTAAGGAGGGGTGGCTCCACCACAGCCAGCAGTTGCACGGGGCGGCCACTTCCACAGTTCCTGTTGGAGACATTCACAGGCCAAGGGAGACTGGTAGCAAACGGAGCTGAAGGGAAAGAGAGCCAATGGAGGGCAGGCAGCAGGAAGCTCCCTGCTTCTGGAGGGGCTCACAGATTTTAATTAGACTTAGGAAAGTGAGAAGTTCAGGAAAGCAAGAAGGGGAGGAAACTCTGCAGGCACTGAAAAGCCGCCAACTCCTGGGGCCCATGTTATGATCCAGTGCTGACAGCCCTTCATCTTTTCTATTTCTTTCTTCCTTTTTTTGGAAAATAAAAGGAGGGGCGGGAAGAGTAGAGGAACACAATCGAGCTGTTTGGTGAACAAAAGCCCTGGTCCGTTTTCGCTCATCATTTTTAACAGGGTGTGCTGCTCTGTCAGCACCCTATAATATACCTATGCAGGGACACAGCCCAGAACCTACAGTAAACGCATCCAGTGCTGGCCTGCCGTTCGCCAGGGGTCCACCTGGTCAGGGAGGGGGAAGGAAGGGCCCGGGTGCACACAGAATGGGAGGACACAACATAGGAAGATGGGAGACCTCGGTTCCAGTTCTCTGGCTGTTTCCTTTACCAGCTTTGTGACACTGAGCAAGACATCAATCTCGCTAGGCCTCAGCTTCCTAGTCTGCGCTGAAAACAGCAGCTACTATTAGTATTAATGATTCAGTGCCTGCTATGTGCCAAGGGCCATTTTAGCTTTTTATCCCTTATAAAATACCCCATAAGGTAAGTATTAGTCTCCCCCTTTTACAGATGGAGAAACAGGTCCAGAGGTGAAATAGGTTAGTCAAGTTCAGAAGGCTATGCTTAAACCCAGATTTGTCTGGCTTCGAAATCCCCCTTCTTACTAGAGCACACTTCAGTAAAGTAAGTGGAAATAATAAAACCTGCTCTCCCCTCCCTCACCTGCTTGCCATGAGGCTCGGTGGGGAGAAGTTACACTCAATTCTGCAACGTCACCACTCAAGGTCAGAATGTGGTGGCCCTCAAGTCAGTTACACCTCACCTCACTGGGGCCTCACCAGACCCTTCTCCAGGAAGCCCTCCCAACGAGCCCTGCCTATTGCCCCCCCTCCAGCACTGCTGACCCACTGCCATCTCCTCCAGGAAGCTCTCAGGCCTGGATTCCACCAGACTCCCAGCAGCACAGCCCACGTCTCGCCTCAGTTCTACACCCCTCAGGAGACCGTATACCTCTCCACAAGCACCTCCGCTCCTGACCACCCGGATTCCCCTCCTGCAGCTCCTACTGTCCCCAGTCCTGGAAGGGATTACAGGAGAGGATGTGGAGAAAGTGTCCTCGCACCAAGAAGGTAGCTATGCTTTACTGTTGTTCACAACAGTATCCAGACACCACTACCTTTCTGTCCTTTAAGACTGTGTTCCTTTCCTCTTGGGTCGTCATCATATGTCAAAGGTACACCCAGACACACGTCCTGATGCTCCTGACACAAGCTGGGAAGAACACCAACCTCTTATTAATAGAGGAAAATTGAACCTGACATTGTCAGTGATCCGAAACCTCCCAGCTGAGAAAAGCTTTGTTTTTTAATAAATAATAAATAACACAGGATGTTTCTTTCCCTAGCAAGTCATATTTCTTAAGTATCACTAGGCTCGTATGTCATGGCTGTCATCTGGGGGAACCGTGGAGCGGTGCCGGCATCTTCAAGTCCCTTTTCCTACCTGACGACTTCAGAGCACCTCAGGCAGACCTCCCTTTATCTTCCCTACAGCATTCCGAGGAGAGACAGGGATGGGAGGGGATGCGGCAACTCTGCCCCAGTGTGCCTACAATAAATACTTGCTAATTCCCCCTGAGGGACAACTTTCCTCACTGCACAGATGGGAAAATGGAGGAAAGGCCATTTACTCAGCACCCATCTAATGCAATTTTCCCAGTTCTGACTCTATCCTTCAAGCATAGAGTCTCTCATCTGAGGCCTAGCTCCTCTCAAAGGCCTTGCCAGAGGGACTAGAAAATGAACACGTTAATACAGAATTGTACACCTGAAATCTATGTAATTTTACTAACAATTGTCACCCCAATAAATTTAATTAAAAAAAAAAAAAAAGAAAATGAACACGTGGTCTCTTGCTAGAGACAGACAGACAGAGACACCGTGTCTCATCGCTGACTGGACCAGTGCACAGAGAATGAGAACTTCCTAGCGCCTTGGTTAGTTCTACCTACAGCGCAGCCTCCTCGGCATGACTTCCTAACTCCTCAGAACAGAATCAGCTGCCCCCGTGCGGGCACATCAGAGCAGCTTGTCTTCTGTCACACTCCTGTCACTGATCACGTAATGCTGCGTGTTCCAATTCTGTGTGCAACTTGCTCCCCTCCCTCATTATTGTTATTAATTTTACAGCTTGATGCTCCTTCTACAACCCCAAATGCCCAGCATAACAATTTACCCATAACACATAAAGCAACAGTCACAAAACTGACACCCTAAACCACAGATATACTTTGCTTGGTCTGCATCATGTTTTAAATTTCTTTTAATTAGTTGCCAACAATTAAAACTCAGGAGATCTTACCCCCAAACCACAAGTTTAAGCTTCCTTTGAAAAATGGAAGCTCTAGCAATCTCAGGGCCCCATGTTGGTGTGGCACTATCAGCTGGACCTGACTGGCAGGCATGTCCTCAGCTGGGGTACATGATCTTCAATTTGTCACAATCCACCACCCTGAGCCACTTCACTGGTCCGTGTTTGCAGCTTTGCATAAGGTCTGGGTCAATGGAATTGAATGGGTGAGCACATCATCATTTCAGACAAAATCTCTAAGAGTGAGAACCAGATCTATTTCTCTTGCTTTGAATAGGGTCAGGTGGGGGGGTGTACCAAGGGAATTAATGAATGACTTAAACATCTGAGGTAGGTATGATCAAAGACTATAGTGAATGCTGCTGCCGAGTGCCATCCAATGGAAAGGCAGGGATCTTCAATACAGGAAGCGGCACATCGAACCTCAGTAACAGTTTGTGACAAGTTTCAACTTGTTTGGTGCAGTTAGTTGGGTGTGAGCTCTGATTGAGAGAAGGTGTGTTTTAAAGTGTGCTGTAAATCACCCTCCATCACGACAACGCTCCGTGTCACACGTCACTTCTGGTATAGAGCAATTTCTGTCAAATAAAACCATCACAGTGTGTCCTCATCCACCTTATTCACCGGATCTGGCACCGTGCGACTTCTGGCTCTTCCCCAAAGTCAAAATGATTCAGGACGTCGAGGCAGCCATGATAGCACAACTAAAGACACTCACAAAAGAGGACTTCCAGAACTGCTTCAGAAAGCGGCAAGAATGACGGGATAAGTGTGTTCAAAGCGAGAGGGAGTGTTCTGAGGGGGATGAATGGCAATGTGTCTTTTACTGTAATACGTTTTTTTTTAATTGAAACAGTCACCGTATTTTTTAATCACACCCGGGTACATCATTGAAGTCTCTGTACCCAGGCCAGGAGGCCTCAGAGCCAAAGCCACAACAAAAATGTAGAGTTACCAGACTTTAAAACAGGCACTCTGCTTTGCTGCCTAACTCACTTCCCAGGTGGTTTGTAAGGACAGACTTAGGCCGAGATCTGAGCTAATCCTGTGGCTGTTCTCAGGCACCTGACTTCTGGCTGATATTTAACAATCCAGAATGAGATCTCCCATTACTCTCGGAAGAATGCCTGGCTTCTGATCTCAGCCTAAGAAAATAATATAAAAGGGGGAGACAGAAAGAAAGAGACATAAAAAGAAACACACACATGGACATACACACATATATATACATACACACATAAACACATATATTAATGCAGTATTTTGTAAGGTAAGTTTCAAAAGTGTGAACCAAATGTTCAACAACAGGCAAATTGGTAAGTACTCAATGATTACTGTGTAGACATTTAAAAGTCTAATGGTGATGATTATGTAGCTTGTAGTAGAATATTAAATAAAGCAAATAGAATGCAAAATTCTATCTGCATTATGACTATAACCATGTGAAAATTATGTTTGCAAGTAAATACAGACTGAAGGCATCACAGAAAATGGCAAGTTGATTTGTCAAGCTGGCAGGTTTATGAGGTGTCTTTTTTCCCTATTCCTTTGATTTGCGCTCTCATTGTATAGCATTGTTATACCACAAGTATTTTTTCAATGCCCAGCTGCTCCTGACCCTAAAATAAGTTAGCACAATGCAAAACCAGATAATGATGAGGGGGAGGTGGGAAATAGCTCCTTTGCTTGAGACTTGGAGTCCCACGGGGGACAGGTACAAGGTAAACGTTTTGTCACAAATCATTCTGCAGACTTGGGGGCTTCGAAGAAGGCACTCTCTGTACCACCCCCCAATGCGCATACACTACAAATGGAAGTCCAGCGTTCCTCACTGAGCAGACACCTCCTGGGAGCCCTGCCCTCCACATGTGTGGCCCTCTGCTGCTCTGTCACTCAAGTGTGCAGTGGCCTCAGAGTCCTTGTGTTCTGATGCGTGTGAGGGCTGGAAGCTGCCATACCAACTGCCCTGTCTTTTCCACATACATCTCATTGTGACCACTGCAAAGATAGGAAGCAGGGAAGAGGCTGCTCGCCACGCCACAGGAGGCGGACGTGTCAAAGGACAGGAGGACCCCCAAGGCACCTTCTAAAAGGAGGGGCATGCATGGCATCAGGCCTAACGCTGTGGCGGAGCCCGGGCAGGCACGGGAGGAGCTGAGTGTCTGGGCCCTGTGGACAAGCAGCAGTCCTGACCCCACCGTGGCCTCCTTGGTGCTGAGGGCCATAAGTGGTAGCTGCCTTATTGTAAACTGTGCCAGAGAGTCTGTTCCTTGGAAAACAGAAAGAGAAACTTCCTTTCATACACTTTCCCATCAGATCAGACTCCCTGGGGAGAGATTTCCTGCTGTGAATCACACCCAAATCCAGCAGGGCGTCCCATTTGCAGGGAAATGCACTTATACTTGATTGTTGGGCTTTTACTTTTCAATTCCAAACAATGGCTTTGTTTAAAAGGAAGGAAGGAAGGAAGGAAGGAAGGAAGGAAGGAAGGAAGGAAGGAAGGAAGGAAGGAAGGAAGGAATTCATTGCTGCCCTATTCTGTTAAGTATCTGTGGTTCCTGAGGAAGTCCCTGGGGAATGGGGCCACAGTCCAGACCAGCAAGGTTGGGAAGAAGGCATTCCAGTTGGTCAGGTCCTGAAACCCGCTGAGGGGCATTTGCAACCCCCTTGCCTGCCCAGCTGGTGGCATCTGCCTTGAGGGGAAGTGGCAGAGAAGGGCTGGAGAGGGCCTTGAGGGACCAAATGTGAAGGCCGGTGGCCGGGGCCCACCCCTCCTGTAAGCAATCCCTACCAGAAGGTTATTTCCAGGCACTTTTTCCTGTGAGAAAAGAATGGGAGGAATGCAGCCCAGCCATTACCCAAATCCACCCCACGAAAGTTCCATGCCCAATTACGTACAGTGTGTGTGCGGGGGGCGGGGGGGAGCCCTCCAGAGCCTGTAATCAGCAAATCCGTTTAAGAAATTCAAACTGGCAGCCAGAAACCAGTGACATAGGTAATGCAATACGAGGGCGGGCCTCCCTGAAAGGCGCGTGCACGCATGCGCGCGCTCGCCAGCTCTGCGGGTGTGAGCGCATGTGCTGGCCGCGCAGTCTCCACTAACCACACGGAAAGGTGGCCAGAAACACTCCTGGACTTTTATAGCTCTCCAGGGACCTGATCTCCAGGAAGTGCTCGCAATTGCAACCCAATTGTGTCCCTGGCTAGAGAAGCCAGCTGGAGACTGGGGACTGTGCAGGGGGAGGAAGAACTTCATTGGAAAAAAATGTTGACAGAGTTTAATGTCGAGCGGAAGGACAAAGGCTTGGATGAGGGAGCCTGACTGAAAAGTAAGGCATTCTGAGTGCTCCAGCGATTTGCATGGGGTTGTGCAGGGAGTATTGAGTTAAAAGGCACAGGAGGGGCCTGGACTCCCCAAGGCAAGGCCAGGCCCAGGGTGAGGAAGGGGGTAGTGAATGAATGTTCTCCTGCAGTGCCTGGAGCTTGGCACCCTGAAATCAGCCCTTAAGTGGGGATTAGCATAAGGCAACCCCCAGCTAGAAGTAGAGCTCAGAAAACTGAGGCCAAAAAAACACGTTGTTCTCACTTAAGAGACCAAATAAAATGGTGGAGAAGAAAAATTAGCATTTATTGCACAGCTTGCATGGACCAAGCATATATTTGTTATCCTAAGAACCTGCAGCAAAGTGGGTATATCATCGTAATATTGCAGACAAGAAATCTGCAAATCTAAAAGGGTCTCCCTTGTCACATGACTGGAACCACGAGTGACGCACGTCTGTGTGCACTTCCGGAGTCCAGATACACCATACTCCATTCCGGGTTTCGTGATGCAGTTTTTCCAAAAGCAAACCCTCCTTACCCAAGGCCCCTCCCTCACCAACCAAACCTAGCTCACCAAGTGGCCTTGGTCCAGTCCCTTCATCTCTGTAGGCACCAGCTGCCCCATGTAACAAGGGGGTGACTGAGGTACTTGCTAAGGTCCCCTTCTGTTCAAATACACACAGAAAGGGTAAATAAGCCCATAACTCTGGCAGAGAAACTGACACCAAAAGTAGTAGCCCCCAGTGAGTATCTCCAACACCCCACTTTTCATGTTTTACTATAATTGTTGGTGTTCCTTCTGTCTCCCCCACAGACTATGCACTCCCTGAGGGGAGAACACTCCACCTAATTCTGTCTGCACCCCTCTGCCTAGAGCCGCTTCTGGCACACCACTTACTCAGTGTCAACAGGCTGAATGAATCAATGAATGAATGTATGAACAAATGCTCCTCGGTCAGGCATGCTTCAGGAAAAAGCGCTTAGGAGTATCTGCTCACCAGATTTCTCCTCAAAGGTTGAAGAGTTGGACCTCCCCAAACCTAACTTGCATTGAAATCATCTGGAAAGCTTTTCACAATACAGATTCCTGCCCCATTCCCAGAATTTCAGAAGGTCTGGGCTGGGGCCCAGGAGTCTGAATTATTAAAAAGCTCCCCAGATGTCTCTAACTCAAAGCCAGGTCTGGGATCACTAATGTATATTACTTGGCTAACACCCGTTCAGTCCTGTGCTGGGACCGGATGAAGCTAAAAAATAAAAACAAAACAAGTGACTCTCTCTTACAGCCTCTTTTCCAAGGAGCTCAAATCAATTTTTATGCCATAATGCTGTTACCTATTGGACTGAAACAATGTGACAATGCTTCTCCCCATTCTGTAGGTTGGCAAACTGAGGTCTGCCCAAGAAAGACTACTAATTCCTCTTTTTACCTCTCCTGAAGAATGCAGGGTATTAGAGCCTTTAGTGACTCAGCTAGATTTCTGGAAAGAGAGAGCGAGAGAGAGAAAGAGAGAGAGAGAGAGAGAGAACAAGGCCAGGCACACGTTTGGCTGCGGGCAATGATGATGCCAGGACTGACATCTCTATGCCTCCTGCCCAGACTTGGGAGGACAAAACACACTTGTTCTTTGACAGCTCCAATACCCCAAGTCTGAACCCCAAACACAGAGTCTCAACAATTTCAAATCATCAAGCCGCAAGGAACAGAGACTCCATCCCCTTCCTCTCAGACCTGTGCCCATGTGCCTGTCCTGGAAGTAGGGAAGCTCCATTCATTTATTCATTCATGAAAATTACAGCAAAGCCAACAGGTGCCAAGCAAAGGAATAGAGGAGAGTCTGAGTCCCAAGAGGAGACGAAGGAAGAATTTAACTATTCCTGTTCTTTTCAATAAAAGAGTGGCCCTCCTGGAGGGACTAATGCTGACAGTCTGAAAGCTGAGCCACCCACATCCAACCATTTACACAGGAGCTGGGACAGACACATCCTGAGTCCCCTCCCTCAGCAACAAGAGACACCTCCTAGAGGCAAAAGCCAAAGTCACCTTGGCCGGACACACCCGAGAGGCCCCCTCTTCCCTCATCCCCCTCTTTCCACCCAGCCTTGGATGAGATTGATGGAGCTGAACAGCTGCAGCAGTGAAGGGAGGGGGGTGGACAACAGCTGGACAGAGGGAGGGCCCTTCCTCCGCCTGGGCAGAGTCCCAGCCAGAGCTGGAGAGGAAGGAGAGAGACAGGTCTCTGCGTACTTCTCTTTCAGGCCTGGAATGTGAGCCTTCAGCTCTCCTCTGCCCTTGCTCCCTGCCCCTCCTGGGCGTCAGGTGGGCAGGTGTCTCTGGATTCCACAAATAGCAGGGTCACTGGGTAGTGTGGGTGCAGGGCCGTGGTTCTAGGGCCTGGAGCAGGCTGCCCACTGCCGCAGCCATGCTCCGCGCAAACGTTCCACACCCCTCCACCCATGGGAGCCTGAGGCCCCACCCCCACTGGCCTCCCACAGGCATGGATGCCAGAACACGAAGCCCAGAGGCCTGCCCCCAGCCCAATACAGGGGAAGGTAACGCCATGAACTGCAGTGAAGAGCAGTGGCCTGACCGACAGTGGACAGCAGTTCTGTCACCATAAGCTTGTCACTCTTGACAGACTTGGGATCAATCTTGGTTCCACTAAAAAGCTACACGACTTTGATTTCTGGTTACCTTGACTACAGAATGAGGATGGTAATAGCTGCTTTACAGGGTAGTTCTGAGAAGTGGAGGAACCAGGTCCTGGTCCATGAAAGGTGCTAATGTTTGGGGCCTCAGTTTCTTCATCTGTAAAATGAGCGGCCTAGGCTAAATGGCCTCTCACGTCTGCTCCAGCTCCTACAAAACAGCCTCAGCCTTCTGGCCAGTAACCCTGGGGGGTATCCCCTTCATGCCTTTCCTCTAAAGAGAAGGGCTGCTCAGAAAACTTTCCCTGGTTCTGTGGTGTCTCCCAGATGAACGAGGCCCTTGGACTTCTCCCCTCCTAGTCCTCTATCCAGACCCTGCACTCACTCTCCAAACGTGCCCAGGCCAGACTCGCAAGGGCCAGCCCTGTGTCTGCCAAGCTATACCCCTGACATATATGCAACCCGTGCATACAGTTCAGTGATTTCTTACCAAGAGCAAATTACTCGCTCACATCATATCTCACACCAAAAGTGACCCAGCAGTGTGTGGCTACACTGCAGCTGAAGAATGTTGGTAAAGAATGGTACTGTCCAATATGGCGGCCACTAACAACATGTGGCCACTTAAATTTAAATTTTAACTAGTTCAAAATGAATAAAATTAAAAATTTAGTTCGTCAGGTGCACTGGCCACATTTTCAATGCTCAGTAGCCACCGCAGTCACAGCAGTGACTACTGTACTGGCAAATGACAGTGCAAAATGGAACTGTCACATCACCACAGCGCTGGTCTGGAAGATGGGCTCTTCAGGGGCAGAGCAGGCCCCAGGATGCTCAGATTGAATCTGGAAGGGGACAGGGAAGGAGGGGGAAGGCGTCCCGGGGGTAGGAGGGGTCATTTCCCATGGCTTCAGGGGAGACACCACCAGGATGGTGGCTCCAGCAGGCTGTGCCCCTCGTGAGGGTCTTCCTGGCCCCAAAACCCAGCACGATGCAGCTGTCACACCACACTTCATTTTTGGGATTCATGGGACGCTTGTCATTCTCTCCAGCCCCTGGCGGACTCCTGGCCTTTCGTAGCTCAAGGTCTGCACCTTGTCCCAGAGCAGGGAGCATGGCCCCCCGCCTGCTGCCCGGCTTTAGCTGAAGCATGACCTACAGACGGCCTGCTCTGGCTTCTGCCTCCAGCCAGACTCAAACGTATCTGGTGTAACCCAGAGGGTGGGGACAGAAAGCAAAAGCTAGTTTTAATCAAGCACCGGCTGTATTCAAGGCATCACCAATCACTTATGTTTTCCTATTTGATCCCCCACAAAATGCCGTAAGGTAAGTGTAGTTAAATTTTCCCGATGAGGAAACTAAGGCTCAAAGAAGGTAAGTGACTGGTGCTGGCTGGACACAAAGGCAGAAACGTCCGATTCCAAAGCTATAACCTAGTGCCCCTCAGGGGCCCCGGGGCCCACCCACTGTAGGTGAGGGAGGAACAGGCACTGCCGCTCTCCTCCCCCAGGGATTCTCCAAACCAAATCGCAGGAAGGCCCTGGCATTGGAGAGGCAAAGCAAGGCCACAGACAAAGCAGTGGAGCAGCACAAGGAAAGGAAAGAAGGAAGACGGGAGAACAGAGGGTGAAATCAAGGGAGGAGCACACGGAGATGCTGGACAGTATTCCCACTGTGATTAATTATTTGTGCCATTGTTGGCCTGGCGCCCGCTTTCCTCAACGAGACCTTAGGTTCCATGAAAGCAGTGACCTCATCTTATCATGGCTGTGTTCCCAGCACTAGCAAAGTGCCTGGCACACAGCAGGTGCTCAATAAATACCTGTAGGTAAGACAGATGGGTAGATGAAATGGCAGGCTGGCAAGGGACTATGGAGAAAGCAAGGTCCTCTTTTCTGCCTTTTCAGGGACCATTATCTTCCTGACCTCAGGGCCACCTCGCCTCCACAAGGGCTCGGAGACATCTGGGGAAGCATCCTTCTCCAATGGGCCGGCATCCTGGGCCCATCTTCCCCTCTGCCATCAGCCACCACCTCTCACCATTCTCCGGTGGGCACAGGTGATACTTAGGCTATGTCAGGGCCGGGAGAGACCTCAGAGGTCATCTAGTCCAATCTGCTCATTTCACAGATGAGGACACTGAGACCTGAGACACAGTCTTGCCTGGGGCACAGCTTCAAAGTGGAGAAATTCCTCACGACAGTGCCAACAGGAGCTTGACAATGGAAGCTCCCTGCCAGCCCGAGTGCCCTGTAGCTCGCATGCAGGGCCAGGCCCAGTGCATGGAGCCCATCTGTCTCTCCAGCCTGCCAAGAGCCCTTCCTGCCCCTGTGCCCGTGTGGATGAAACCCACCGCGGGGGATTTCAGAACACGGCACTGGGGGAGGTTTTCCTGGCCATGGTGCCGGGCCTTTAATTTCCGATTTCCCAGCCCGACACCCCTAACGATCCGAGCCCTCTCTGCTCCGAGCCCCATGTGGTCATACATCACCTTGGCTGATAACAGCCATGCCTCCCCCAGCCATCTGGACAGAAAAATGAGGAAAGAGCAGGACAGGACAGTCTTGGCAGAGAGGGCCAATGGGAAGCTGAGGACACCTGGTCCCTACCCGCCCTGACCTCGCTTTGTATGTGCTATTGGGGGGGGAGGGCTGACGGGCACGCTTCTCTCTTTCTGGGACTCAGTTTCCCCATAAGTAGTTGGGAATCTTTAGCCCAAACTCAGCAAGAGGTATGAAGATGGGGGTGGCTCTTCCCCCACATATAAAGAAGGAGAAAACCCCCAACAAAGCCCAGCTGGGCACTTTCTACGTACAGTAAGGCTCCTGCCCTGGAAGAACTCTCAATCAAGGCAGCGAGTGCAAACGAGCTCACATACACAGATGATTTCCCAAATGAGAGCACTGCCAAACGAAGAACACAGGGCAAAGGCACTGCAGACTGGCACCGCTCAGGCCTGGAGCTGGCGCTGAAGGGTGGGTGCGAGCTCAAGAGTAGAGGCGAATGCAAGATGGGAGGTGTTGAGCACAGGAGAGCGAGGTCCCTACTGGAGGACCTCACTGTCCAAGCACTGAACACACACGCCACCCACCAAGCACACCCAGGGCTGCTGGACATGCCCGGTGCCCACGTGGGGGTGGGGGAAGTACAGGAGCACTCAGGAGGAACTTGACGCATGAAAACAAGAATGCGTTATTTTCCAGGAGGTGACCTTGAACTACACGAGGAAGGCAAAGGAAGAACAAACAGACTTGAAGTCGAATTAAGTGCTATGAAACACAATTTGACAATCAGATTATCCTTGTAACTAAAGGTTTGGTGGAACAGGGAAAAGAGATGAGTAGCATCTATGTATCATCCTGGGTATCGCTCAAATCCAAGGCTTTTGGGTCTTATTTGGCTGACACACAAACTTCACTGAAAGGGACCCTGACTACAGCTAACATGCTAATGAAATCTCCACTGTGACCTCCGTGGGTGTAACCCTGCTCAGGGCCACCCAAGGGCGAGAGGAGGGTCAACTAAGGAGGAGCCTGGGAGGAGCTGTCCACGTCCCACCACAGAGGACGGCAAGCAACATCCACCAGATACTAAAGTGCACAAGTGTCCTGGGCTGTCATCACAAGTACCACAGACTGGGGCTTTAGAACAACAGAGGCTTATTGTCTCACATCCTGGAGGCTAAAAGCCTGAAAGGGAGGCATGAGCGAGCCACGATCCCTCCAAGGACGGGGAGAATCCTCCCTTGCTCCTTCCTCGCTTCTGATGGGCACTGGCAATCCTGGTGTTCTATGGTTTCTGCAGCACCAGTCCCACCTCTGCCTCCATCATCACAGGCGTTCTCCCTCTGAGTGTCTGGGTCCAAATTTCCCTTTATAAGCATATCAGTCATCAGATTAGGGGGCGCCCCAATCCAATATGATCTTATCTTAATTTGATTACATCTGCAAAGTCCCTACTTCCAAATAAAGTCACATTCACAGGCTCTGGGTAGACATGAATTGGGGCGGGAGGAGGGGAGGCCTGCACTCACTATTCAACCCAGGATACCCACCTACGGCCAGAATATGCCCTTGGAGTCAGAGACGCCTGTCATAGTGGGGGGGTATCTCCCCGAACATCCAGAGTCTTGAGTGATAACCCCAAATCCACCTCTGACTGGCCAGGTCACCTCAGCCACAATGCTTCTCTCTCAATGATTCTCTTCTCTGTGAGGGAACAATTTGAATTTGATTTCCCAGGTTCCTTCCAGCCCCCAAACTGCCAAATTAAAAGCAAATGAAAACCAGTACGAACTCATGATTTTTAAAATATACACACAGGTAAATAGAAACAGAAATCAACATAGGTGTATGTGTACACATGAGTTGGCATGCATAGATTTCCTAGCTGCGTTCTCTGAAAGGACCTGGAAGCAACAACGGTACACATGAACACACCCAGGGCCTAGCTCTTGGTTTCTAAACACGATTCTCCAGCAATGGAGCCAGAGTATCTCAGAGAAGTGATCGATTCCCACGCTGTGGCAGAAAAAAATATATATATAACATCAGACTGTGGTATCTTGTGGTGCCAGAAAGTAAGGAAGTGCTCAGAAAAAGATGAGGCCCTGTCAAAAGGGCACAGGAGCCAACCTGAAAGGGCTTCCAGGCGTCAAAGGGGGAGCAATTTGAACAATGAAACAACCATGGTATTGAATTATAACTATAACCCATAGGATAGAATAACCATCCATGCTATTTATTATATTACATATATCCATACATTTATTGTATATCATGTATCTTATAAAATATATGAATATTCATGAATCTATAGTCATAAAAATAACTAAATGAATAACTAAATAAATGCACGGCAAAGGGCCAACTCTTCCTTCCAGAAGAACTCCAATTAAAAAAGTAGAGGAAATGAGGGACATAGAAAAATCCCCATTAGGCAAACACCACAATAACAACTGTCAAAGGCAAGAACCACTGATAGATGCTAAAATTGGTGGGTAAAAGTTTGAGGAAAAACAGGATATGCATATAGTCTCAAAGTATCTTCCCACAAGATATTTATTAATTACCAAGAGAAGAAGAACTTTATGGAGAAGATACCTGAGCAGCATCGTCTTCTCCAAGCGACCAAGGTAATAAGACAAATGGACGCCATGTACCCTTGACATAATGCACTGACAGGGACACAGCATCAAGAGTGTGGGATTCTTGGGCCGGCCTGGTGGCTCAGGTGGTTAGAGCTCCATGCTCCTAACTCCGAAGGCTCCCGGTTCGATTCCCACATGGGCCAGTGGGCTCTCAACCACAAGGTTGCTGGTTCAACTCCTCGAGTCCCACAAGGGATGGTGGGCTCCGCCCCCTGCAACTAAGATTGAACACAGCACCTTGAGCTGAGCTGCCTCCCGGATGGCTCAGTTGGTTGGAGTGTGTCCTCTCAACCACAAGGTTGCTGGTTCGACTCCTGCAAGGGATGGTGGGCTGTGCCCCCTGCAACTAGCAATGGCAACTGGACCTGGAGCTGAGCTGCACCCTCCACAGCTAAGATTGAAAGGACAACAACTTGACTTGGAAAAAAGTCCTGGAAGTACACACTGTTCCCCAATAAAGTCCTGTTCCCCTTCCCCAATAAAATCTTTAAAAAAAAAGAAAAAGAAAAAAAAGAGTGTGGGATTCTTGCCAAAAATGTATCACCTCAGTCTCATCATGAGAAGACATGTGAGGGACATTGTCACAGGTTGGAGGAGCCTAAAGAGACATGATAACTAAATGCAATAGAGGCTATTGGAGCAGAAAAAGGATATTCATGGGGAAATCCAAATCCAGTCTATAGTTGGGTTAATAACATTACATCAACGTTCATTTCTTGATTTTGACAGTTGTACTATGGCTATGTAACAACAAGCCGAAAAGGCAACGGAAAGAGGGTGTGTGTGCACGTGTACGCCACACAGGTACATGCTCCGGGCACAGCAGTGCAGGGATGCCCGCATGGCAGGAAGTGTGTCCGAGAGCATGGTGGGCTGAGCGGCGGGAAGAGGAGGGATAAAATGGCCCTTGCTGTTTCAGGCACCATACTGAGCCTCGGATCCGATTTTCACAAAAGGATTACTAGATTACATTCTTTACCACAGGCAGCTGTCCCTGTCAAATAAATAATCATCGCCTTACATTTACATATCACCTTTCATCCCACAGCCCTCTTCCTATAGCTGGGACCAGCCTGGGAACAGTCTCAGCCTTTCTCAGAGAAGGCAGGAAGGAAGAGGCAGGAAGGAGGGGGCCAGCACACTGAGCAGACAACCTGAACCCCATTCCGTTTCTAAGAAGGGAGGGCTGGGACCCCCAGTCAGAGAGGAAGGGGAAACAGCTGCCAGGAGGGGCGGGGGGTGTAGACGGTACGAGGGGTGCTCCAAAATAAAAGCCAGGCAGGGCAGTGGCAGCAGCCAGCTTCCCAGAAGGGCGTCCGGGCCAAGCAGCGTCCACCCAGAGCAGTTACCAGCTCTCAGTCTCTGAAACGTGTGTGACGTTGGGCAAGTTCCTCATCTGTGAATACATGTCCGTATCACACAGGAGCCTCTGAGCACTGACCCCGGTGAGCACTCAGCGTAAGACATGGCAACAAATCTTGCTATTCACCGCTAGCCACATGGGAAGGGCCACAGCAAGGGCCCGACAGAGAAAGCGGCCAAATAGCGGGACACGTACTGGACCCAGGAGAGAAGCCATGAGCTATCCCAAGGGGTTGATTGTCACGAGTCCACTGCTGAGCAACGTGGGGTGGGGTCTGAGCCGTAGGAAGACGCTCACTCAGACGAGGTGACTTATTCTGATGTAGAGCTGTCCCTGCAAGTGGCAAAGGCAAGAGCTGCCCCAAAAGGGCCACAGCGCAGGGCTGGGCCAGGCTAGGGGAGGAGGAGGGGGAGAGCTAAGGATGGGAGCCCCACCTCGGAGAAAAGTCTTTCGACCAAGGGCCTGTGTTTCCTCAGCAAGTAGACACAGTGCAGAGCCACCGGACTTGCTTGTGGGGTGCTCACAATCTGGCTGGACAGACCAGCACACACTGAAAAGTCAGGTCAGAACACAAGAGCTGTCACTACCCATAACGCAAGCCCAGAGCAGGTGAGGGGACCAGAGGAAGTGCTACAGGCACCGGAGAACAGAGAGGCCCGTCCAGGCGTGGGGGGCTCCGGGGAGCTAAGATGGGCCATGGGAAGGACCGAGCTGGTAGACACCAGAACCATCGCAGCAGGACACCTGTCACCCCACGACCGGGACTGGGGCACTGGGCCAGGAAAGCCGTTTGGACTCAGGCTGGGAAGAGCCAGGCTTCGGGCTGCACATTCGGGCACCCCATGTGCTCCCATAGCACGGGCATGGCACTCCTGCGCTGAGAGAGCTGGGGCCTGGGGGAGAGGTTTGGGCATCAGGGACCAAGTTTCCTGTGGACGGGTTGAGAGATTTTTTTCAAACTTTCTCATGACACAGGATATTTGAGAACTGAGAGAGACTGGAAGCTTAGGTCATCTCATGTACAAATCCCAAACTTCCCCTGCAGAGGACCCTAAAGCCCCCGGTCTCCATCATGCATCTCGTGACTCTCCTCTGACTTCCTGTACCGAATCCTAAGCTCTCTTTTGGCCTCTGCTGTGAACCCCAACACTCCCATGGCTCTCTGCCACTACACCCCAATGCTTCCCTCCGGCCTTCCCCAGCAAACCCTAAACTTCCTTGATCCTCACCCAGTACACATCCATATTTCCTCTGATCTCCCAAATAAAACCCCAGCTTTCTCTCCAGCCTTCCACTATAAACCTCCCAACGTTCATTGGTCCACATTACTGAACCCATTCTTCCCTTTGCGCTTTCCCAGGAACCCAATACTCCCTGTGTCATCAGAACCTTAAAGAGTCATGTGTCCTCCCACAGCCGACCCCCAAACCCACAGCCCTCAGCACAAACTCAACTCCCCTTTCCCTTCACATGCCACACTACGCGTCTTCCTCATTCAAATTCTCCAGGAAACCCTGCACTCTCCTTGAGCCGTCATCATCCAACCGCCAAACTCTCCACTTCCCATTCTGAATCCAGCTCTTCAGCATCTCCTAAGAAAGCTTCCCAGGAACTTGAGGGACTTGGTGGTGAGCCTGGCTGCCGAGGGCAGTACCTCTCAACCCATCAGCAGCACATGCCAGGCTTCTGACGTCCAGTTCATCCACACATGTGAATCTCCTGGAGGTTTTAACAACATCCAAACTGTATCCTTTTTGATGAGACAAGTCCTTCAGCTTCGACTAAAAATCCCTGCGTTTCCTTGGTTCCAGCAACCAGATTCCAAGACTTCCCTCCAGCCTCCCCTAGGAAACACCACAGCACCTGAAATGTGAGGGCCATGTGGATGACTAGGACCTTTCTAAACGCTCACTTCCCATTTCTGCACGTACGGCAACCCCATCAGACCTGGGCCACAGGCTGCCCCAGGAGCAGCTCTCACCGGATGATCTTCCCTCAGACCATCCGTGGTTGCCCTGAGATACATACCCTTTCATGGCCCAAACAAAAGGCTTTCCCAGGCGTGTGACTAACCAAGAGTTAAGGAAGTACAGAGCAATTCCCATGGAACCCCGGAATCTACTATTGCCACGCTTCTGCGGGGAGCTGTGGGGGCAGTGGTCTAAGCCTCTGAGGGGCTGGTCCGTGGGGGGCCACAAGGACTGAGGGAAGCCCTAAGGAAGGCTGTGTGCCATGGACCCGAGTTGCCAAATGGTCACGGGGTGTGTCAAGCAGGGCACGAAACAGGGCAGGTTGGAGAAACTCCCACTGTCTCCAAGTGGTCCTACTACAAAAAGCAGGCCCGGGGGAGAAAGCCCCTCCCACAGCATGGTAAGGGGACACATGGGGTGGGCGAGCGTCTGATGAGTGAGGGGAGGAGAGCCGGTGTGAACAGAAAATGGGGAAATCTAATTAAAACGGATTCCTGCTCAGACACCTGCTAAAAACCCCAGCTCACCCAAGACTTGAAAGGGAGGATCACGACATTGCCAAGGGTTTCTCTCTACACCCTCAGACAGACGAAGGGAGGGGATACGCCAGCCTACCCTGAACTCCCCAAGAGAAAAAGCTCATGAAGCCGAAACCTGAGAAGATGCCAAGGGGCAGCGGGAGGCAATTTACAGCCAGGAAAGCTGAGCACTCGGGCCAGATGTGCGCCCTGGGGAGCGGGCTGGGCCTCAGGCATGTGTGCAGGGAAGGGGGGTGGGAGAACGAGGCCCAAAAGCTCCTTCCCCAGGACAACCCCAGCCTATGGCCCTGGGCTCCCGCCTTCCCAGAGCCAGGGGAGAGCGAGCAGGGGAGCGGCTGGGGGACTGCAGGGCTGGTAAATCCGGGGTTCAGCCGCCAGAGGAGGGCACGGTGGGAAGTATGGAAGGAAGCGAAGCCAAGGAAAGGAGGCGGATGGAGGGAAACCCCATAAGACACTGGGGAGGGGTGAGCCCAGAGGAGACGTCCGAGGTCCGCAGGAGCAGGGCACAGGCTGGACACCAGGCCTCTGCCCTCCCCCCCATTCGCCCCTGGGCTGGCTCCTTCCTCTAGCACTGGTGACTCCAGGAGGCAGTGAGAACCAGCAGGGAGGCTGAGCTAGTTTTCCTTCCCAGCTCAGACTGCACTTCACGGCCCCCCCCAGGCAGGGGTCTGGTCTTCCTTGGCACTGAGGGGCTTCTTTGTCCGGAACAGGTGTGCCAGCTTCCCAGCTGCCAACCACACCTGCCAAACCCCACCCCAGGCGGAGGGACCCGCCCATGGGTAGAGCAGCACGGGAAAATCACACTAAAGAGCCCATGGCAGAGCCCCTTAGCGTAGTCCTAGGCACACGAGGGGAAGCCACCCGAGGCCCAGTGAGGGGAAGGGCTAAACCCAAGCTCACACCGCAGAGAGGGGAAGCCAAGCCCCGGACACGTGACTCGCAGCTCGGGGCTCCCCCACCCTCCCACACTGCCTTCCTCAAGCCCCAGGACCAGCAGGGGCCCCAGTTTAAGGAAACAAAGCTGCCCCTTCTCTTAAGCTTCAAGGGGGTGGGATAGAATGCATGGAGGAAGTCAAGCCCCTAAAGAGCTAAATGCAGAAATCCGTGTGACAAGAGGTGGAATTATTTCCCGTGGAAAAAATATTAATAAAAAGCCCTCCCTTAACAGACCCCAGGGGCATGCGGCTGGAAGCTGACGTAATATGGAGAGGAGAGGCCAAGGGGAGAGGAGCCCCCCCCATCCTCAGCAAGCCTGCTGCCCGAGCACCACAGGGAGGCTGCAGCTGGAGCGGGGACATTGTGGGGAAGCGGACACGACAGCAGCTACTGGAGCCTGAGAAGCACTCCTGTGGGCATCTGGCTGCAAAGCAGAAGCCTTTGAACTGGCAGCCCAGGGACCCTTGGGCCGCAAATCCAGGCTGGCATGGACCTGGGGTACCCAGAGCAGGGTGTGTCGGAGACATCGAGTGGGTTGTGTGGACGGGCAGAAGCCACAGGATGTGAAGCCAGGTGGGTCGTGGGAAGCAGGGGGGACAGTTCTGTAAGAGCAGGGAGCCCGGACAGAGACTCGGGCTCCAGGGCCAGCCACAGGGATCCTCCAGTGAGGAGGGGGTGGGGGGCGTGGGGAAGCCAGAAGCAGGTGGCCCAGGGAAGGGCAGGAAAGGCCAACGCCCATCTTCCCATGGACTCCTGTCACTCACCCACTGCAGTTCTCACAAAGCTGATATGGCCGTAATGGGCCCCACCGCCATGCTCAGAGAGGGTGGGGATGAGGGTGGAGGACCAGGACCTCAAGAAGACTCATCTTAGAGAGGAAAGAAGACAAGCAGGAGCAGAGGAACTGTCCCCACTGCTGCCCCAAGTGGAAAAGGAGCTGCACCAGCGCTGGAAAGGGGGTCTCAGCAAAAGCCCCTTGCTTCAGATGAGCCCAGAGCAGCGCTTGTCATTCAAAAGGTCAACAGAAACTTGGTTCCCAGCACAAGAATCCCCCACCACATACACACCTGGCACATTGGCCAGTAGAAGGTTCTGGCAGCTGGGACCACCTGGCAGCTCCGCAGTGCAAAGTGTGAGCGGGACAAGGGCTTACCCCAGCTCCAGCCTGCGTCCCACTCTGGACACATGCTGGTGGGGTGCTCGGAGGGAGGGAGCGGTGGCCAGGTTGCTACCTCCCAATCTCATCTGCTCTCTCCCTTCTCCAGTCTCCGTTCACGTACAGGCTGGGCTCCCTGGCTTTCCATAGGGCACCTGCACACACTGCAACAGGATGGGCTTTCTGACAGTTACCCCAACCCCGAGATGGACTGGGCACTTCTCCCACTCCCCCCAACCCCCCAACACACAAACCTGCTTCACTACAAAGCGAGAGGCCACATGACAAAAACAACAATATCCCCCCGACTTGGAATCCTATGACGGGGTCAGCATCCTGTCTTCGAAGTGTCAGACCCGTCCTTACCTTCTCTGAGCCTGAACCTCCTCATCTGTAGAAAGAGCACAGCCCAGGACCCGACACAGGGCCAATGGGAGGACCAAATAAAACCGCAGGTGACAAGAGGAGCCATGTACACTGGAAAGCAAACTGTCAAGTGTTACGCGAGGGGCCTAGGAATGACCATGGTCGGTGTGCAGGCCTTGTCACCAGAGCCCGCCGCTGGAGGGAGCAGCCTGCCTGGGTTCAAGTTCCCACATAGAGCAGCTGCGTGCGAGGGGCAAGAGTTCACGCAGGGAGAACAGGACAGCTTCCCGGGCCCACGCAAGTGCTTGTACATGTCCGCTGTCCATACATTGCTGTTGCTGTGGCACAGGGCAGGTCCTTGGCCTTTGCCATTGTCCCTCCACCATCACCCTTGTGGTGTCAGCATGTGCATAGGCTGCCAGGCTGGGGACTCTGCAGGGAGCAACCAAACTGTCCTCATGACACTAGGTCTCAGCTTCCGGTCCCTTTAAGGCACTAAAACTCAGCCTGGGACAAATGATAAGACTTTCCCAACAGTGAGAGCTCTGCTGAAAGAGTCTGGGCCACCTGGAGGGCTCCTGAAAAGGCATCTCCCAGCACCGGGACTGTCTGAGCTGAGACGGCCCCTTCGGAGAGTTGGAAGTCAGGCTGCCTCGGCCTCATCCCAGCCTTTCCGCATACCCTCCTGGGACCAGTGAGACGTGGAATCTGAGAGTCCCTGTGCCACCCAAGAAGTGATGGCTGATCCACCTAGAGCAAAGGGCTTGACCTGAATAAAATCAGCATGGCAGAGAACTGAAGTTTCCTGCTGCCATCTAGTGGGCGACACAAATAAGAGCAGGCAACGAGCCAGAAGGCCACTAGCAGGTCTAAGACCAGCAGTCAATCCTGCACACCTGGGCTAAGGGAGCGAGACAATCTAGCTACGTGAGGCAGAACCTAACAGAAGGCAGAGGGTGCAAGAAAACTTTTCAAGTGGAAAAAAAAAGCCTGCTGGCCTGCTGCTTACCCATCAGGGACTGAGGAAGGAGGAGTGTGATTCACTCATCCACGGAAGAAATAAAAATGGTGCTCCAACTCTAGGGCAGGGCGCTGCACAGGCACTGAGAAGAAGCAGGTAAGTCAGATGCCAGCCCTGAACCTTCCTGCATGGTTCCTCTGTGGACCCCTCCACTATCCTGGGGTCCCATGCAGCCTCCATTACTGCCACACACCCATCCAACACACTGCCTTGCCATGCCTTTCCCCACACTGTTCCCTCTCCTCCCTTCTATACATGGGTGATCTGCCTGTGCAAACACCACTGTCTCCTTCACACCACACGTCATCCCCCTGTCCTCGTGCTCCTCCACTAGACTGTGATTGCTAGATTGCATGTCTGCCACCCCTACCAGACCAGCCCCCTTCTCTGTCACATCCACAGAGCTGCAAGGCCAGCTCCGCAGCCATGGCCAGAGTGTATCTGAGTCCCAGATGCTTCTCGCCTCCGGTCCTGGAAGATGCAGGGTCCTAAACCTGCCATACCAAGCCCCAGGGCCATTGTCCCCAGACCTCCCTTCATCCCTCCAAAAGGCACATCTGTCTGCTGGCCTGTGTGAGAGCCTCCTAACACAGGAAGCAGCAACCCTGAGCAGAGGCGAGCAGGCCGTCAGACATTAGACTGGGTGCTCCCGTCGGGTGGGCAGAGTACCGCCCAGAATCAGGAGACCCGGGCTCCTGCCTCGACTGGCCCCTAACTGGCTGCATGACAGTCCTGGCAAGTTTCTTCCTTTCTAGAGCCTTAGAATTAAATTTCCCCATTTATAGAACGACGGTCATTTCTCAGGTCCCTTACAGGTCAAAATATCTATGATACTAATTCATACTAATGTGTCAATGACCAATAACAGCTAACTGTGTAACTGTTCCCACAAGACTCTCCTCTTGAGAGGGGGGGAAGCCTCAACCCATCACTCACTCATTCATACAGTAAAAATGCATTGAATACCCCCGTGCTGGTAGTGAGGTCACTATTTTTAGCAGTGCGACTTGCTTAGCTCTGCTCTAGCCACACAGAGAAAGGCCGAGGTGAAAGCCAAGGGGAAGTGCTGAGCTGACACAGGCGAAGCGGAAAGAAGGTGCTAGCCCTGCCCCTGACACACAGCAAGGACAGGATGCCTGACCTAACATCCTACTTTTCACAGGCATTGTTTCATGTCGGAACCCCTCACAACGACCCTAGGGGTTGACTCCCAGTAATTGGAGAAACGGAGCCCCAGGGAGGCTCAGTAACCTGCACTCGCCCAAGCGTCACAGCCAGGAGTGTCGCATGAGGAACGGAACTCCGGCAGCTGTCTAAGTTTTACACTTGTGTGATGGTGGGTAACCATAATGGCAGTTCCCTCTCCTTTGTCATCCATTTTCATGGCATCTGACTCCTAAGGTCCTCCATCCTCTCGTCAAGTTTTTCCTCATTCAAGTCCAGACACCAGAGGAAGTTAGAGCCAGCTGAGGAGAAAAAGCCAACTGCTAGTCCAGCTTTCGAGAAGCAGCATTCTGGGGCACATCGGAACTCATTTTGATGCACTCAGTCTTGCGGTGTGATTTATTTTGGAGCTGCCCTTAGATGAGAGTGAAAAAAGTGGATGAACTGGAAGGATCCAGAATCCACACCAAGTGTTACCTGTGATTTCCCCTGGAAAGGGCACAGGGGTTGGGGGAGAGGTGTGGGAATAGGTTCTCTCGCATTTTACTCTATTACTTTTATATTATTTCATTTATTGCAGAAACCACATTTTCATATAACAAGTGAGTCATTATTTTAAAGTAAACACTTTCTGTGTGTAGATCAATGGCAGAGGACCAAACCCTGTCCTTGTAAGGAAAGAGCCTGAGGAAGCAGGCAGGTCTGTGAGGACAGGACCCTAGAGCAGGAACCGAGCCCACATCTTTTCCAGGATGGGTGGGGTCTCTTGCACAGGGCAGATGGTGGAGTGGTTTCTAGAGCACAGAGACAAACTCTCTGCCCCCCAAAATACCTCATCCATCTGCTCATTCATGCCTGGAATTCCTGCACTGAGGGGCAGTCTTTGATTCCTGCTCAGAAATAGGCCTGAAACCATAAACCCACCCAAGAGATGCAAAAACGGTGCCTTCAAGTCACACGGGGGGGGGGGGAGACAAGCTTACTCCTGCTCTGCAAACAAGGCTGTCAGAAGCATCCTGTGGACAAGGGGCGGGCGTTCAGGCGCAGGCAGTAATACTGCCCAAAGGGAGGAAGAGGCATTCTGTGCCAGCCTTCAGGCAGCGTCTGTCCTCACCCTGACTCAGGTGGAAAGAGACCACCGGCTGCCCAGGAGTGGACAGGACAGGACAACTGTGACCTCCTGGGATGAAAGAAGCAGAATCTGAGGCACTCCATGAGCTAGAGGAGGGCATGGCGCCATCAAGAGGAGACCGGCTAAGAGAAAGCAGCACAACTACTGAAGTAGGAGTCTCCTAGGCCAGCCTGGTCCCAACCTGACTGGAGGCCTGCCCTGGGATCTGAGTGTTTGAAACATTTTGAAAACCACGAATAGAAGGGTGGAAGACCTGAGAATTGGGTCAAGAGAAAGCGGGAATGTTCAAACTGAAGGAGAATGCTCAATACCATTAGTCATCAGGGAAATGCAAGTCAAGACTGCAATGAGATACTACTTCACACGCATTAGGATGGTCATAATTTTGTTTAATTCTTTTTAAATGGAAAAGAACAAGTGCTGGCAAGGATGGAGAGAAACTGGAACTCTCAGACATCGCTGGCGGGGATGTGAAATGGAGAAGGCACTATGGAATACAGTTTGACAGAGCCCCAAACGTTACACATGAAATTACCATACGATCCAGCAATTACACTCCTAGTAGGTATTGCCCAAAAGAATTGAAAACGGGTATCTAAACGAAAACTTGTGCATGAATGTTCATAGCAGGTCTATTCACAATAATCAAAAGGTGGAAACTACCTAAACGTCCATCAACAGATGAATGGATAAACAAAGTACGGCATATACATACCATGAAATATTATTCAACCATAACAAGTAATGAAGTACTGATACATCGTACGACGGGGATGAACCTTGAGAACATTACGCTAAGTAGTAAAATATGCCAGGCACAAAAGGCCACATATTGTATGATTTTATTTATACAAAATGTCCAGAATAGGGCTGGCCCGGTGGCTCAGGTGGTTAGAGCTCCATGCTCCCAACTCCGAAGGCTGCCGGTTCGATTCACACACGGGCCAGTGGGCTCCCAACCACAAGGCTGCCAGTTCGATTCCTCGACTCCCACAAGGGCTGGTGGGCAGCGCCCCCTACAACTAGCAATGGCAACTGGACCTGGAGCTGAGCTGCGCGCTCCACAACTAAGATTGAAAGGACAACAACTTGACTTGGAAAAAAGTCCTGGAAGTACACACTGTTCCCCAATAAAGTCCTGTTCCCCTTCCCCAATAAAAAAAAAAAGAAAAGAAAAAAAAAAAAAAACAGGTGTAAAAAATATAGGTTATTTAAAAATTTAAAAAAATGTCCAGAATAGGCAAATCCACAGAAATCAGATTAGTAGGCCAAGGTACAAAGGGGCTGGGGGATGATTAAGAGGTGCAAGGTTTCCATATGGGACAATGAGAATGTTATGGAACTAGGCAGCAGGGATGGTTTTACAACACAATGAGTGTACTTGATGTCAATGAATCGTGCACTTTAAAATGGTTAAAATGGTCAATTTTATGTTATGTGTATTTACCACAATAAAAAAAAAATGTTGTAAAAAAGGGAGGGGACTTTGGGAGGGGCCTGATAACTGATGTCCAATACCCCAGGGCCTCTCCAGCGGTCAGAGGACGGAAGAAGCCGCCTGGCTGTCAAGCTCTGACAGTACAGCAAGCTTGAAGGCTCACATTCCCTGCATATCCCCACATGCCAGGCACTGTGCTAATGGCTTTATCGGCATCAGATGCTACTATTGTCCCCATTTTCAGGTGGACAACGAGGCCTAAGAGACGGGAGGGAGCTGGCCCACAGTCACACCGTGAGTGGAGGAGCTGAACACCTGTGTGTTTGGCCCCTGCGCTTCCCAGGAGCAGACGGGACGAGGACCAGTCCCCAACCTTCTCTAAAGCTTCTCTAAGTCATGCAGACAACACGGCCGTAGCTTCCCAAGCTCCATGCTTAATCTAGTCCCACTATCACCTTCTTCCGTGTGATCTTGGCTATTTACTCAGCCTTGCTGTGCTTCAGTTTCCTCCTCTGTACAAAGTAGAATAACACCACCAGACTCCAAGGCCTGTTGGGACAATGAAATGAGATCATGGCTGTGCCTAGCAGCCCCTGGCACACAAAGGGGCTCCATAAACATTTTGATCTTCTTTCTTCCCTAAAGTGGAGAAAATTACAAAGATAGAGGAAACTATCTCAGCAGGTAGAGAGCTCCCTGTCAAAGGAGGTAAGGAGGTGAGAACAAACAAAGGCCCAACTCAGCAAGGACAGGTAACAGATGGGGACTGGCCCAGACGACCTTGAAGCTTCTACCCTTGAAATCAGATGTGGCTACCATATGAGGCCTTTCCCCAAGAGCAGGCTTCGCTGCAGGAGAAAAGGGAGCAATTCAAGGACACTGGGATCCTAAAGGAATCAGGGCTGCCAAAAAAGAGAAAAGGTGTAAAGAAACGGATGGCTGGGAACAGCAAAAACAAAATTTGCCAATAAAAACAGAAGTAACATGTTTGCAGAGCATCCCCACGTGTGCCAGACATGATGCTAAGCATTTTCCAGAGATCATCTCACTGACGGCTCACACCTCTGCGGGGCAGATACTCTTAGCATCCTCCTCTCACCAGTGAGGATGCTGAAGCTGAAAGAGGCAGGGCAGCTTGCTCAAGGTCACGCAGGGAGTGAGTGCCCACTCTGCCACCGTGCCCAGGCCGGTCCTCACTGCCCATCTCGAGAAGCCCTGTCACCTGCCTTGAGGGGTGACTGCCTTTGGACTTCAAGTGTCCAGCTCCACCTTCTGCTCCAAGGAGAAGTGTCTCCAGAGCAGAAAATTAGCCCCATGCAGCAGAACCTTCTCTCCGCCTGCTCATGGCCAGAAAGCTGAAGCTAGAAACTGATGCTATAAAGAAACTGTGATGGGATCCAGTAAATATTTGGGAAAATTTTGTTAAGTAGAAGGGAAAAAAAGGAGGAATTTCTGTTTTCACCAGCTCAATCAGCTCTGGGAAGAAACTACAGGCTGCCTCAAGCAGCTGCCAAATGCTCAGCGAGATCCTGCTGGTGAGTTGGCTCTGCTGGGTGAGAGGGGCTCAAGTTTGGGGCTCAAGTTTCCAGAGCCGGTCGGGCAGGGCCAGCCACAGGCACACGCTGACGTGCTCCGCTATGACCTGGGGAAGCCAAGCAGCTGGGAAGTGCCCTCCTGGCTGCCCAACAGCACCATCCTGAAGGAGCCAGCGTCAGTGTGGTGCCCAAGCCTCCCCTAGCTGCCACCGGTCAGCGGCCCATGCAGGCAAGAGGCTGCACGGAAGGCATCAAAGAGAACCCAGGGCCTGGGCTGCTCAGAGTCTGCACACCACCTGAATGGGGGGAAGCAGGGAATAGCAGTAAGCAGGCTCGAACTCGGCCTGGCTCTGCTTGGCTTCCCTCTGACCCTAGGACTCCAGTCCACAGTGGCAGCCATTCATCTCCGTCTTCAGCCATCTCTCAAAGAACTATGAGGACAAAAGAGGCAAACTCTGAAAGGGATGTTGAGATCTTAGCTTCTTCTTAGGCTAACATTCAAGGGCTTGTGATGTATCAAACACTCTGCTAGACCCTATATATGGATTATCTCATTTAACTTCCATAACAGCCCTGCGTGGTGGTTATCACCATTTTCACCCTCTCAAAGGTGAACAAACTGAGTGCTGAAGAGTTAAGTGACTTGTGCAATGACAAATTAGTATGTGGTAAAATTGCGATACAAACCCCTGTGGTCTAACCTCAGAACCCACGCTCTTAACCAAGATCCTTTACCACTTCCTCAAACAGACTCTCAGGAACCAGTAAAAGGAATTATTAAACATGGTCGCTGGCCTCAGAGCATTTACAGCCTGGTGAGGGAAATGCACAGGGAAATTACCTGTGAATATACATGTATTATTACTGAAGGTGTACATCCATTACTTCAATTATACAAAGCCGCGCGCGCGTGTGTGTGTGTGTGTGTGTGTGTGTGCGCACACGCGCGCAAAAGTTCTGGAGAACCACTAGAATGACTCGAAAGGAGGATGGTGGGAATTTAGTTTTAAAATATGATGATGCAAAAAAGCCAAAAGGTGGAAACAACCCAAATGTACATCAGTAGATGAATGGGGAAACAAAATATGATCTATGCATTCAATGGAATATATTATTCAGCCTAAAAAAAGAATGAAGTTCTGACACCTGCTACAACAGGTATGAACCTTGAGGACAGGCTGAGTGAACTAAGCCAGTCACAAAGGGACAAATGCTGTACAATTCCACTTACATGAGGTACTGTGTTTCCCCGAAAATAAGACCGGGTCTTATATTAATTTTTGCTCCAAAAGACGCATTAGGGCTTATATTCAGGGGATGTCATCCTGAACAATCAGGCTAGGGCTGATTTTCCGGTGAGGTCTTATTCTCAGGGAAACACGGTATCTAGAGCAGTCAGGTTCATAGAGACAGAAGATAGAATGGTGGTTGGCAGGGGCTGGGGAGGGGGGAGGGGGAGTCAGTGTTGAATGGGTACAGGGGTTCAGTTTGAAATGATGAAGTTCTGGAGATAGATGGATGGTGGTGATGGTTAGACAATAATGTGAATGTACTTCATGCCACTTGTGAGGGTAAATTTTCTGTGTCAAGCTGCCTGGCCACAAGCACCCAGGTTCAACATTACTTCTGGGTGTGTCTGTGAGGGTGTTTCTGGGCATTAGCATTGGAATCGGTGGACTCAGGAAAGCAGACGGCCCTCCCCAGTGTGGGTGGGTATCAGCCAATCAGTTGAGGGTCTAAATAGAACAAAAGGTGGAAGAGATATTTGTCCCCCCCTTTTTTTTTAATTAAAGTTTATTGGGGTGACAATTGTTAGTAAAGTTACATAGATTTCAGGTGTACAATTCGGTAATACATCACCTATATCTGACATTTGCCCCCTTTTCCTGCCTCACTGCTTGACATTCCATCCCATGTCATTGTCTCCTATATGCAGACTAGGATTTACACCATCGGCTCCCCTGGTCCTCAGGCCTTTGAACTTGGACCAAATTATACCACCTAGGTTTCCAGCTGGCAGACAGCAGATGGGACGTCTCAGCCTCCATAATCACATGAGCCAATTCCTCATAAAAAAATCCATATATACATACAGAGAGTGCCGCAAAAAGTATACACATTTTAAGAAAGGAAAAAATTGTATTAAAATTGTAATACTCAATATATACCAATAACAAAAGATGAATACAAGTCATGTTTGACTTCTGCAATTACAAGAGGTGCTCAAAGTGGTTACCATCAGCGTAATTTTAATAGTTTTTTTTTTCCTTTCTTAAAATGTGTATACATTTTTTTGGCACCCTCTGTATATATAATATATGTGTGTATATGTTTCCTATTGGTTTTTTTCTCTGGAGAACACTTATTAATACACTACTGAACTTATACACTTAAAAATAGTTAAAATAATCAATGTTATGTATTTTTGACACAATAAAAAAAATGCTGGAGGTGATGGTGATAACAGCTGAAATTTCCAAAGTTTTTGTCTTTGCTCTAACCACTGAGGAACAAGGGGAAAGAAGGTAATTCTTGGGGGGATGTGGAAATTCATCCTTGAAGATGATCTGAAAACAGGCCTTCTGCGTTTTGAAAGTTTATTCCCTCCTAAGTGCGCACAGCCAAGAAGGTAGGTGAGGTCAGCCCTTTTGTGTTTACGTGTCCAAAAGGAGGAGTGCTGGGGTCCTCCAGGCTGAACTGGAGAAAATAAAGGGTCAGGATCTCTAAGATAATGGACCACTGAACCCCGTCCTGGCTCAGTGTGCCAGCCCACACAAGTTGAGAACCAAACAGGATGGGGAGAACCTCTCCAAAAATAACAATATTACCCTTTTAATATTAGTCATATATTTATTGATCCTTTATTAAGCATTTTACAAGCATCATCTCATTTAATCCTATAACATCCCTATGAGGTTTCAGCATTACACCCATTGTACAGAGGAAGCAAAGTGAGGCTAACAAGTGAAGTGTTCACAACCACTATATCAGCGAGCCAGGGTCTAAATCCCTCTGATCCAAAACCTGTTTTCTTCACCACTGTAAGATAACGTTGTCTCTGAACTCCTGAATATAACTCAAATGAAGTCTCATTGTCAGGAAAGCATACTGCTACAAAGGCCAGTTTTTATCCAAACACTCGTGCAGGAGCCCTAAATGCCAGGTGATATGCTACATCATGATCAATATCCACAAAACACAAACAAAAAAACTGTTCTTTTTTTTCTTTTTTTTGAAATGATAGAAAAATATTTATTGACAGGAGAAATGTTTACAATAAATAATGTTAAATAAAAAATAAATGGAATATATCACATGATCCTATTTTTATAAAAATGTACGTATGTGATTATAAACATGCACAGAAAATGTCAATGTTTAAACACCCAAATGTCAACTGTGGCTCTCTGAGCAGTGTGATTACAGGTCAGTTTTATTCTGTTCTCTTTACTTCTCTTCACTTATTATGTTGAGCATGTTTTTTTTTCTAATTGTTTTTTTTTATTTTTCAATTATAGTTGACATACAATATTATATTAGTTTCAGGTGTACAATATAGAGATTAGACATTTATGTAATTTACAAAGTGATCACCCGATAAGTCTCGTACCCACCTGGCACCTTACATAGTTATTATACTACTATTGGCTATGTTCTCTAAGCTGTGCTTTACATCCCTATGACTGCTTAGTAACTGCAAATTTGTACTTCGTAATCCCTTCATCTCAAAAAGCCTGTTCTTGAGTTAGGATCACTAGTGTTCTCCGGGATCACCTGGGGGTCGGTGTCAAACTTATCATCAAACTTTGTTAAAACAGCAAGCTTCCCTCTCTACCATTCCTCTCGTGAAACCAAGCAGGACTGGTATTCCTAAGAGGCCAACGAAGTATCATTTTAAATTGGGCTTTCAGAGGCCATTTAAGGCAGGAGCAGAAAATTCTTCTGTCTGACAAAGACCATCAGAACTCCAAAGAGAAAAAATCAATTGGGATCGCATGAGTGGAAAGGAACTTAAATTAGGATTTTCATTTATAGTGAGAAATATATAACATCTCTCTTGTCATAGTATACAACCAATAAAAATACACATATTTTTAAAAATAATTCTTCAGTTATAAATGTATGGCAAATTAAGGGAGACAACTGGAACGGGTAGAGTGTGACAAGGAAGGAAAAGAAGAGAGAACTCAAAGGCAGAAGAACCACCTCCATGGTTAATACCATGCTCTGGAAAGGGCTGGAGACCTCATTTTCCAGGGCACGGCGGCATTACGTCCATGCGACAAACACCCTGCAGTCCTGGGAGACGCCTAAGACATCGCTATTGCTGACTAAAGGAATTTTAGAAACTACAGACATAAGAAAAGACAAAAATCATTAATAATCACTACCATCATAAGCATTTGGCGTATATTCCCTCTACTCACTTTTACTTACATTTTTAAAAATGAGGATTTAGAGTATATACAGTTTTATACCTTATAATATTTGCTTGACAATTTTCATAAGCATTATCTTGAGTCATTATATGTAATTTCTGAAGACGTGATTTTTTAAAGGCTGTGCAATAGGCCATCAGATGAATATACCAAAATTTACATAACTAATATTCTATTGTTGGACATTTGGTATGTTTCCAATTTTTAACTGTTATAAATGATGCTATAATGAAGATACACATATATACATATATATTTATCCCTGTATATATATATGGTTACTTCCTTAGTATAAATTCCAAGAACGGTATATAACTGAGTCAGAAAAAAATGAGTATTTCTCAAACTCTCAATATAAATTTCCCAACAACCGTACTAAAAATAATTCTAATTCTAAGCAATGTTGCATTTTTGCAACTCTAGACAAAAATGGCACTCTATTTTCTACATGGACCAATTTCAATCACGCTGACAACTGAATCAGTCCTGTGGGCCAGGAATTTCCCACTTGTGTTTTCAAGTGTCTCTTCAGCTAGTTGCTCATATACCAGATGAAAATGTGATTCCAAATCACTGTGGCAGCCCCACTGTTAGCACCAATCACAGTGTGTCTTGCGTCAGAATTAGCGGATAACGTGCCTGTTTCCTCCTCTCTGCTGTAAACTCCAAAAGTGCAGGGACTCGGCCCCACTCACCTTCACATCCCTGCATAGCTTCTTTCAAACCCCTCATCTTCCATCATTGTTTCTCAAACTGTTTTTCAACTCTTTCACACTCCCCGTGTCCCCGCCTAGGAAGTCATATGTCACAGGACTTTGACCTGAAAAGGATCTGAGACTTTGGGCCAGCTCCTTACCCAAAGTGCCTCAGATGTCTCACCTGGAAAATGCGGGTAAGGATACCTCCCCTGAGAGAGTTACCAGAAGGACTAAGTTAGATAACTCATGAAAAGAATCATAATACATAACAACAATCCCACCAAAAAATTGCTTAATCCTCTACCCACTGGAGGAGATTAAAGAATCATACAGCTGTCTCTCTCATCTGAAGCTCATCCAGGTCCTGCATGCCGGGGTAAGAGACTCAGAACCTTCAGGGACTGCGCCAAACCCACTGAACCTCAACCCAAGGGCAAGGGCAGTCTGGCAACGCTTGACTTGGATGGCAGGCGTGCAGCTGGTCAGCCTGGAGCCACAGAAGCTCCGGATCAGCTGTGTACAAGGAGGGGTGAGGACAGGCTTAGGGAAACCAAAAAGCAACAGCCTGAAATCAACCCAACCAGGACGGGACTTTGGGGCACGGAGCAAGCAGGGAAATGGTTCAAGGTGCCACAGCCTCCTCCAACTGGGAACCTGGAAGCAGGTGACTGGTACAGCCGCTGCTCCGGAGCTGACCCTGGACAAATCTGCTATTGTTCATGCCTGACGCTGGGAGCTGAGTCACCATGGCATTGTCCGACCGCTCTATCAGGAGGAAACAGCTGGAGATAGCAACACCACTTGCAGGAAACCTCAGCCTCCACGAAGGCTCCCCATGGGGCCCCTCCCTGTGTGGGAGGCCCAGCATCATCCTGCCGGGCCCACAGGGACCCGGAGCAACCCTGAGGCATCTACAGTCTGAACAGGCATCCCTGTCCTGCCTCCGCTTGCCTGGGGCAAAACACAAGCTCTTTGTGTGGCATTTGGGAAACTCTCCTAGGGGCAAGAAGTGGGATCTCCTCGGTTCAACCGGCCAATAAACAGAAGCCATGATGTAAGAAAACGGGCAGTAGACAAAAAATAATTACACTGAGTGAATTTGAAGAGGACACACTGTATGGCAAAGAGATGGCTTTTCCCTGGACTAAACCACGAGCAAGCAGATGCCACCTCATTGCAAGAGCACGTGTGGACAGGCTGGAGGCTTACACCTCCGAAACAGGGACTCCTGCCAACTTCCTCAGCCAGAGACGTGATGAGGGTCTCCTGTGCTCCAACGCAGGACCCCAGAATCCCTGTTGGGGTTTACAAATAACTCAGAAAAGCATCAGGGTGGTCTGATTTAAAGTCAGAGTTTGGGGTGGCCGGATGGCTCAGTAGGTTAGAGCACACACTCTCAACAACAAGGTTGCCTGTTCAATTCCCGCATGGGATGGTGGGCTGCACCCCTGCAACTAAGATTGCAAACAGCGACTGGACTTGCAGCTGAGCTGCGCCCTCCACAACTAGATTGAAGGACAACGACTTGGAGCTGATGGGCCCTGGAGAAACACACTGTTCCCCAATATTCCCCAATAAAATTAAAAAAAAAATAGTTCTTTAAAGTCAGAGAGAGCCCCGTTTGACTCCTGCTCTCACACAGCAGCTGTGTGACCTTGTACATGGTATAAGTCACAGCGTATCCTTAAATCACAGTTTACAAACTCAAGCGCCTACAGGAAGCAGATAAAAAGTGTAGATAAGTGATGCCAACTGGATTTACAGACACAGCCCACACGGTGCCAAGACGAGGGGTCAGGGACACACAGGCCCCATCTGAAGGTGGTGGCTGAGACTCAGTGCCACTGGGCAGTGTGAGCTCAATGTCAATAACCTTTCCACAATAAAAAGCCAGAAATGTCTATTTTTGTGAAATCTCTTCAGTGTTTAAGTGATGGCTCTCATAAAACATCAACTGGGCCCAAACAAAATTTCTCTGTGGCCCGGATCTGAGCTAGGACCACGGGATTGCAGCCTCAGCTCTCACCCTCAGCTCTCACCCTCAGGCTCCTCGTACGGGAAACGGGGCCAGGTTCACCGGCATGAGACCTGACAGGCACTTCGCACTGCCTGACATGGAAAGCACTTGACAAAGGGTGACTGTGGACTAGACAGAGCTGAAAGGGCCTTGAGGAAGAGCCACACAACCCTCTCATTCTATTAAAGAGGAAACTTCAAAGAGGTCCTGGGAATGACCCACGGTCTGCAAATAAACCAGAAGCAAGAGTCAGGCTGGAACCAGATGCCGGCCTCTCCTGTACGTCCCACAGACCACGCAGCCTCTCCCAGTCACGGACTCGGTTGATGACAGATCGCCCTGCCATTGTTCCTCACCAGTGCTGGCCTCCCCATTCGTCAGGGGCAGCTCCCCAAGGAAGGTGCGGTGTGCACACCTCTGTTACACCCACAGAACTCAGCCTCAGACCAGGCAGGTGACCGGCCAGTCCATGGCGATGCCCCTGCCCCCACCACCCTGCGGTCGTTTATATTGAGTCTGTTCCATGTCCATGGGCTGGGCCCTGTGCCAAGCTCGGTCCCTTTACCTGTCCCAGCCCAGTCTGGGTGATAAGGGAAGACAGGGCACAAAGGGATGGGGGCGACATCAAAAGGTAGAGAGGATGAGGAGGGAGCAGGAGAGGCCTGAGCAAGAGAAGGCGGCCAGAAGGCCAGGAAGTGAGCCTGGGGCCAGTGCAGGCTGGTGCAGCAAAGGACAGGGGTAACTAACTGGCAGGGCAGGTGGAGAGTGGGCTGGGAGGGCCGGGCCGCCGTAGGACCAGGGTCCCCAGGCTGAGGGCTCTGCACCAGCTGGCCCACTGCTTTCTGCCACACAGGGTGCTAAGTAGGCCGTGTGGGGACGGTCCTGCCAGGGTTCTGGCCAGGTCCCAAAGCACTAAACTGTGTCCCCTGAGGTAAATGAGCAGCCAAGGTTGTATCCTGTCCACGAGCCCAGGGTTATCCTGTTTGAACCTGTCCTTACTGGAAAACTTTCCAGCCTGGATGTCTCAGGGAATATGGCCCTGCAACTTCTCCTGGGTCCTTCCACAGCACGCATTACAGCTTTCTAATTAACACGAGCTGCAAAGTAAACCTCAGCTTTAAAGAGGCAACAGGGAGAAGGAAGAAAGAAGGAGCTTGGGCTCTGTATTTCCTAATAGAGGCATCTAAAGCTGTAGAACCTTGAGGGCTGAAAGGACCTGAGGAACCATTTGGTACAAACTCCTCATGTTACAGGGAGGCAGAGCGGCCCAGAACAGGGAGTGACGTGCCCAAGGTCACACAGCCTGTCAAGGCAGACTCTGGAGCCACCCCCTGCCAGGCCTGTGCCCTTTCAGTGACAGGAGAATGCCTCAGTCACCGCATTTCATCTTTTCACCCAGGCATACCTCCAGAGCCACAGCAAACACTGTCACAGTATCTCACTCCCCAAGGGGGTCTCAGAATATCCACACTTCTCGCAAAAGCCCAAGGTCAGCCACACGTTTTAGCACAGGTTCCTCTCACTTGCTAATGGCTTGCTCTCCTCCCCCACATCGCAGGAGGTAAACTGAAAGAAGGGAGCAAGGCAGGCATGGAATTCCTGGCCTGCAGAGAGGCAGGTGGGTGTGTTCACTTGGGGGAGGTTCTCAGGTGAAGCCCACAGCCCTGCAGGGCCAAGACCAGCAGGGGGGAAGGGGGGAAGGGCGGGAAGGCTGACTCCCAGCAGGAAAAAGCACACACAAACATCACGTGTGTGAGCGGGAGGCTTTCACAACAATGTTCCCGGAGGACAGAAGAGAGAGGGGAACTCCAACCAGCCTCCTGAGGCTCAGAATCAGGATTCCCCTTGGAAAGAACAGACTTTGGAATCCCCAGGTCTGAGTTCAAATCCCTTCTCTGGCATCTCCCACTGCACGAGTGGGGGGGACAGTAATGAGCCCCTCTGGGCCGTGCTCTCCTCATTTTATAGAATAGATGCCTATACGGTACCTGATGCACAAAGGGAGGCAAGGAGCACTGGTGAGTCACATCACTGAGACTTTCTTTCTGCTACAACCACCCTTTGCCCCTTTCTAAGCATCCTGGGGGCAAAAAGCATAGCCACTTTCTATCTGGGGTCAGAGAATGAGGCTGGAGAACACTGGTGTGAGACTGACTTTCTAAACCGCATCCCACGTCCCCGCTGTGGGCAGAATAACCCGAGGGGCATGCATCTGCTCACCGCACTGTGGAGGGACTAGTCTCCATGTCACTCCCTCCAAACCACGGAAGGTCCCGAGGGCAGGAGGACCAGTCCCCCCCTCAGCTCTCCCACACCAGTCACCAAAGTTCTGCCTTTGGAAACCGTTTGTCATGTGTAATAGATGTCACCTGACACTCTTCCCATCCCTGGAGGGCACTGGGAGGAAGAACCGGGAGGGTGACAGATAAGGAAACTGAGGCAAAGAAGTTCGACTGTCCGCTGCCACCTGGCAGTCAGCCCAAGGCCAGTTCTCCTCAGTGGCTGGCAGCAGTGAAGCCATGCTGGGCAGGCGTGGCAGAGTGAGCGCTCAGGGATCTAAGGGCAAACACAGGGCAGTGAAGCAGAGACCAGCGGGTTCATATACTGCTGCCTCACAGCTGCCAAACCGTTTGTCCCCCGCGCTCTCCCCAGGATCTCACAAGGGGGGGCCTCAGCAAACTGAGACCTGATGGAATTCTATCGGTCCCTCCCCTTCAATGGATTCCTTGGAGATGTGCGTGTGTGAAGGTAAAGCTGGAACATAATGGGAACCTTTGGAAAGACAGCCAGCAGGTACATAATTCACAGATCTTAACATTAACAATCTTTTACCTCTTTAGAAGTTTACCAATAAAAACTAGGTGTTGGCCAGTTTGGAGCCAGTCCTTGAGACTGCAGCCCCTGGGCCCCGCTTGCATTCTGTTCATGGCTACTGTCTTTTCTTAACCCCGAGCTGCCCTTCTCCCTCCCCACGTGCTGGATGCGACAAAATATTTGCCAATGAATGGAACTAGGTGTCCTGTTCTGTTTAAATATATATACATATATGTGGACCAGGAACCCAACAGGAGACACAGGTTAACCATCCTCATCCTTGCATCACCGCCATCTACATCGTGCTCTCTACATGCCAGGCAGGTGCTAGGTACTTCAAATATGTCAACTCACTCAATAGTGACAATAACCTTGTGAAATAGGTGCTTTATTATCACCATTTTCAGAGGAGAAAGGGGTCGTAAAGAACTTGTCCAAGGTCACACAACTGGGGGATGATGGCCAGGATCTGAACCAGGACATGTGGCCTTAACCATCTCCTATGCTGCTTCTCACCTCCACTTCCAGGCCACCCCCGTCACTTCCCAGGCCCTGAGGTGACAGCCTGGCAGGCCAACTCTGAGGCCCTGAGGTTCCAGTACCTGTAATACTGCCTCCCAAGGTGCTTCCTCCCGCCTGCCGGAGCACAGGACTCAGACCTGCATGCTGGGCCCCACCAGTGCTCCCTCCGTGGCCTCCTGCCTCCTCCTCCAGGCAGGGATGAGATACAGGAGGAGACGGGGGCCAGAATTCCGCCATGATATTCTGCTCCCACTGACTCAGAACCCCAGAACAGATGGACCGGGGAATTTCTGAATGAGCAACTAACCACAGAAGCACACAGTTATGTAAATCAGCCTGGGACATAGAAAGAAAGAAGGCAGGGGCTCTCAGAGGATCAGGCTAAGGAGGTGGGAAAGGGCCCAAGTGTGGGCTCCATCACTGTTCCCGCCTCGGGGCAGAGCTGGACCGATTGTGTCTAGACTGTTCCAGATTACAAAACTACAAGTCTTACCCCGTAGGCAGCCGCACAGGGATTGCTAAACATATTTGGATTTCTCCCACCAACAGAAGAGAGGCCTTAGGATACAAAAAGCAGACAGACAAATGAAGCTCTAATTAGTCTCCCTTCCCTGTATTCTGTTTTTGTGAAATGCTTTTATCAATGGGCCGCTTGTCACCATCTCTGCCCCACAGCTTATAAAACTGAGCCCACGAAATGTATCAATGGCTCGGCCCCATCAAGACAGGAGGTGACAGTGGGGGGAAACTCAAACTTTCCAACCACAAACCCTTTCACAACCGAGTTGTCCTTGCTGTGCCCGTCAGGGAGCCAGGTGACGGAGGCGGTCTGTGCCACCTTTCTAGACTGAGCCCGGAAAGCGAGAGGGGGAACTACACAGACTTTCCCTGGAATTTCAGTTTTTCCATAATTTAAAATGAAGTTATGTTTCCTGCTTGAGCACCTTCTTTCATAAAACCATCCTGCCGATAAAGGTGAAAATTTGTCACCCTTCAAGGCTTACAACTCATTCTGGCATTCTGTCTGTGGATATCTCCAATGGGGAGGGCTCAGGCTGAGTATAGGAAACAACAAACAAACTGGAGAGCATCCGAAGGTGACAACAAGGCAGGGGGGACTAGAAATGAAGTGATGTGAGAGACAGCTGGTGGAGGCGGAGACGACAGAGGGTAGCTGTTGTCAAATACTCCTGGATTGTCATGTGGACAGGGGAGCGGGTTCGCTCTCTTGGGCTCTGCCCTTTTACCCCGCAGAAAACTGAGGCTTAGAGCACCAACATCTGGCAATGCTAAGCATCTGGGCAGCCAGACCTGGTCTGAGAAGCGGGGCTATGCCCCAGGGCCTGCACCTGACCCACTGCAGTGCTCACTGGAAACCACCTTGGTCTTCAGAGACCTACCTGTTAAAGAGTTAGCTGGCTGTACCCCAACGCACCACATACATGGCTAAAAGGAAGCAGGGTCTGTTTTCCAAATATGATCCAATAAGCATGCACTGCTCTCATAAAAGAAAACGACAAAACTTATCTAGATGTTCAAGCTCAGCCCACCATCTCGCAACCAAAGGTGTGTCCATTTAAGAACTAGCTGGCCAATGTTCAAAAAATAAAAAATAAAGAGCTGTCTGCAAAGAAGTGGAGAAACTAAAACCCTCATACACTACTAGTGGGAATGTAAGATCGTGCAGCTGCTTTGGAAAACAGTCTGGCAGTTCCTTAAGAGGTTCGA